>NC_062555.1:14361278-16986278 GCF_016906955.1 Phacochoerus africanus | reverse complement strand
GGCCTTTGTTGCTGCTTTAGCCTGTTCTCCAGCCTCCGCCCCAGAGCAGCTTGCGGGCCTTGCCTCTCACCCCTGTCCTGGCTCCCGTGTCTTCGGTGTTGAGAGGCTACACTGTCCGCTGCAACGCACGTCCTCCCCTGCTCCACGTAGACGTGTGGCCTCTTTTGCCCGTCGCCGCACGAGTCCCAGTTGTAGCATCATCTTGTTTATTTGTTGCCTCATTGTTGTCTGCTTTTCCTGCCTCGGGTGTAAGATTCACATACGAGAGCAAGAACCCCCTCGTCTTGATCACTGCTGTGTCTTCAACACCTAAAACGGTGGTGGGCACCCAGTGCGCACTTGCTGAGAAGGAGGAGGGGGCCGAGGGGAGGAATCGGAGGAGAGCGATGAGGCTCAGGACGCGAGGCCAGGCCTCTGGGGAGGGCTCGGTGGGCGAGCACAGGTCTTCTCCTGTGGGAAGGAGGCGTCTAGCTGCATCCCCCATCTGGGGTCCCTCAGCAGATGACAGCTGCCCTTCCTGCTTTCACTCTGAACCGCAGGACTCCAAAGTTAGGCTGAATAAGTTGAGTACAAAATCATAGGCACGCTCTGGAGTGGCCGACTAAAACCACCCCTTCCCGTAATTGCGGGTGGTTACCGGACTCCATAGACCGGGGACGAGGCCCTCCATGCATGTGGCACCTCTCAGATGTGGGCACAATTGGGAAACACCTGTCTAAGTTGCTTTGCCAGGATGTACTTATCCGCAGCCTTAGTACAGGGGTGTTACCATGCTGTTTGAAGACTTCTCTTGAGGAGAAATCCCTCTTCGCATTCTATGTGTGTGTGTGTATGAATATGTACATATGTGTACGTATATATTACATGTATGTAATAAACTATGGTAAAAGGCTCTACGAATTATAACCTTGCTACTATAAACTTTACTAGTTTTTTAATGGAGTTGAGTGGAAATCTGATCAGGACACAGAACAAGAAGCTTCAGGAGTTCCTGAAGTGGTTAATGAATCAGACTAGGAACCATGAGGTTGCGGGTTCGATCCCTGGCCTTGCTCAGTGGGTTAAGGATCCAGCGTTGCCGTGAGCTGTGGTGTAGGTTGCAGGCGCTGCTCTGACCCATGGTTGCTGTAAGCTGTGGTGTAGGCCAGCGGCTACAGCTCTGATGAACCTCCATATGCCATGGGAGCAGCCCTAGAAAAGGCAAAAAGACAAAAAAAAAAGAAGAAGAAGAAGCTTCAGTACGTCTCCTTGGTCATCTTTTTTTTTTTTTTTTTTTGTTGGACTGTAGTTGACCGACACTGCCGTACTGGTCTCAGCTGTACCGCAGAATGAACCAGCCACACGCATGCACGTATCCATTTTTCTCCCCCTGCAGGAGTTCACAGAGCACTGACGGAGCTCTCTGGGCCATGCAGAAGGCCCCATTAGTTTCTGTTGTCTGTATAGTTGTGTGTATGTGTGTTCATCCCTCCCCCTCCACGCTCCCCCTTAGTAACCACAAGTCCGGCCCCCAAATCTATTCCCATCCCATAAACAAGGCCCTTTGCATCGCTTTTTAGTAGATTCCGCATGTAAGTGACACCATGTGATATATGCCTTTGATACCAGTCTTTTTTTTTTTTTTCCTTTTTCTTTTTTGTTTTTTTTATGGCTGCAGCTACAGCATATGGAAGTTCCCAGGCTAGGGGTCAAATTGAAGCTGCAGCTGCCAGTCTACACCACAACCATGGCAACACTGGATCTGAGCTTCATGTGGCCTATGCCACAGCTTGTGGCAATGCCAGACCCTTAACCCACTGAGTAAGGCCAGGGATTAAACCCACATCCTCATGGACACTAGTTTGGGTTCTTAACCTGCTGAGCCACGATGGAAACTCCAGTGTTTTAACTAAATTATTCTAGGGAGGGTTTACTCTTTTTTGCTGGTGGCCCATGTCTCACTAGGACTTTGTATATAGAAGAACTGTTTAGGGTTCATTGTCCATAAGGGTTCTGAGAATCCGGAAGTCCCTCTCTTTGGAGGGCTGACAGAAATCTGAAATTGCTGGTACTCGGAGTATACTATGGATATTTTCATTTTGCTGAGACATTCAATGGACAAATGCTTTGTGGCTCTGGATGATGATAAGCTTGGAATTTTTTAAAAAGTATTAAGAGGCATAGTAAAATTGATGAACAGGCATTTACAATAAATTTTTTATTTTGATTCATGGAAGAATTCATATGTCTTTCTCTCTCTTTTTGTTTTAGTCCTAAAGAACATTCTTACGTATAATAAAGAATTCCCATTTGATGTTCAGCCTGTCCCCTTGAGGTAAAAAATAAATGAGCACCAATATTCTTATTTCATCATCTTATTTGATATTTGTTGGTCAGATATTTTTGGATTTTCTTCTATCAATGTTAGTATCACTGATAGCATTGACAGTCATTTGGTAACATTTTTATGTCAGCATTTTTTAAAATCAACATCCGACCTAGTAAATGAGTAGCTATGAGGCTTCTCTAGTATGTTTAGCTCTGGGGCTCACTGTTTTTTCTCTCCTTTGTATGTAGAAGAATTTTAGCACCAGGTGAAGAAGAGAATTTGGAAATTGAAGACGACGAAGACGAGGGTGGTGCCGGAGCGGGGGCTCCGGATTCCTTTCCTGCTAGAGTTCCTGGTGGGTATCACTCGTTAAAAAGACACGTTACCTTCCTCAATCCAAGCTCAAGCGTTTGGAACTTCCTTTGGTCCGCGTTAGTGGGGAGTGAAAACCTCTCCCAGGGCTCATGTCCGTCTGAGGCAAGTGTCTGTGCCCGTGTTCCTGGCGGCGGCTGTTTTATAAGTATGGTCTCCAGGTATCCTGCTGTCCGTGTCAGGTCCCAAAGGCCACCCTCAGGCTTGGGGATTCACTCAAGGACTCAGCCTGTATCGTCCTCACAGCTGTGAGTCAGTCCAGGGGACGAGAGCAGGAACCAAATCCGCAAAGGGACCAGGCATGTGACAAAGTCGGGGAAACCGCGTGCAGCTTCCAGGAGCCCTCTCCCAGGGGCCTTAGCGTGGTGCTCAACTCCTCTAGCAACAGAGCGTTAGGGCACAAGTGAAATGCCCCCTGGGGAAGCACGTAAGAGAGTCAGTGCCCAGAGCCGTCGCTCAGGGCTGATCAGGTAGGCACCCTCTGCCCAGACCCACAGCAAGAAAACAGATAATTGAGCTTATCTAAAGCGTGTTGTGGAGTTCCCGTCGTGGCGCAGTGGTTAACGAATCCGACTAGGAACCATGAGGTTGTAGGTTCGATCCCTGGCCTTGCTCAGTGGGTTAAGGATCCAGCGTTGCCGTGAGCTGTGGTGTAGGTCGCAGACGCGGCTCGGATCCCGAGTTGCTATGGCCCTGGTATAGGCTGGCGGCGACAGCTCCAATAGGACCCCTAGCCTGGGAACCTCCATGTGCCGCAGGAGCAGCCCTAGAAAGGGTAAAAAAATTAAAAAAAAAAAAAAAAAAGTGTTGTTTGCACAGACAGCTTAGGCACAGTGATGATTCTTATCAGGGATGGTGGGCACCATCCCCAAACCCACATTTGCAGACACTAGTCAGGGCCAGCCTGTCATCGGGCTTTGCTCAGGCCTGCTGCGTTAAGAAGCCTTTCAGCACGCTACCCTGAGTGCTTCTGAAATTAGTCAAATTGTGGTCATTAAAACTGGACCCAGGGAGGATGGATACCTGAGCACAGGCACTTTTCTTCCCGTCTCGTTTTAGAAAAGTGACAACTGCATGGCAATGCTTCTTCCTTTTTTTTTTTTTTTAAATGACCACACTGGCGTATGGAAGTTCCTGGGCTAGGAGTCTAACTGGAGCTGCAGTTGAGGCCTACACCACAGCTTGTGGCAATGCCAGATCCTTAACCACTGAGCAACGCCAGGGATTGAACCCGCATCCTCACGGAAACCGAATCTGGTTCTTAACCTGCTGCACCACGCAGGAACTTCGGGAGGCTTTTCTGTGAAAACCTGGGCAGGCAGCTGGGTATTGGTTACTCTCTTCTGTTCTTACACAGCACCCAGTTTTCATTTTTGATGAATGAGGTCACTTTGGGAAGTATACCAGTGTGCTGTGAGACTGTGGTACACTGTAGAATAGACTCCAGAGGAGTTCCCGTCGTGGCTCAGTGGTTAACGAATCCAACTAGGAACCATGAGGTTGTGGGTTCAATCTCCGGCCTCGATCACTGGGTTAAGGATCCGGCCTTGCTGTGAGCTGTGGTGTAGGTTGCAGATGCAGCTTGGATCCCGTGTTGCTGTGGCTCTGGTGTAGGCTGGCAGCGATAGCTCTGATTAGACCCCTAGCCCGGGAACCTCCATATGCCATGGGAAGCGGCCTTAGAAAAGGCAAAAAGACAAAAAAAAAAAAAAAACCCAACCAACCAAACAAACAGAATAGACTCCAGGAAGTACAGTTAAGTACAATTTATGTGTGTCATCCAGGTCACTCTTTTGGTAATATCTTGGAGTGATCTGGAACTGCAATAAAGCGAGTATTGCAAAAAATCAAGTCACAAGATTTTTTTGGCTTCCCAAGTGCATATAAATGTTATGTGTATACTATAATCTGTTAAGTGTGCAATTGCCTTGTGTCTTAAACAATGTACACACCTTAATTGAGACTTTATTGGAGTTCCCTTTGTGGCTCCATGAGGACACAGGTTTGATCCCTGGCCTCGCTCAGTGGGTTAAGGATCCGTCGTTGCTGTGAGCTGTGGTGTAGGCCGGCAGCTGTAGTTCCAATTTGACCCCTGGCCTGGGAACGTCCATATGCTGTGGGGGTGGCCCTAAAAACACACACACACAAATTATTGCTAAAAATCGCTATCATCTGAGCCTTCAGTGAGTTGTGACTTTTTTGCTGGTGGAAGGGCTTATCTTGATGCTGCTGACTGATCAGTGTGGTCATTGCTGAAGGTTGAGGTGGCTGTGGCAGCTTCTTAAGACAATGAAATTTGCTGCTTGGACTGACTCTTCCTTTCACAGTTTCTTTGTGGCACACAGTGCTGTTTGACAGCATGTTACTCACAGGAGAACATCTTTCAAACCTGGACTCCATTCTCTCAAACCATCACCTCAGTTTATGTGCTATCCTGCAATTCCTATTGTCACTCCAGCAGTCTTCATAGCATCTTCAGCAGGAGCAGATTCTGTTTTAAAAAACCATGTTCTTTGCTCATCTATAAGCAGCAGCTCCTCGTGTGTTAAATTTCTCTCATGAAATTGATAAGTTCAGTCATGGCACCAGGCTCCCCTTCTAATTCTAGTCCTCTTGCACGTTCCACCGTATCGGCTGTTACAACAGGAACGTCAAAAGTCACTGGTCCCAGGTCACTGTAACAGATATAATAATGATGACAGAGTTTGAAATATTGCAGGAATTATCAAAATGTGACACAGAAACATGGAGTGACAACTGGCCCCGATAGACTTGACCGGGGGTTACCACAAACCTTCAGTTGGTACAAGTGCACCATCTGGGAAGTGCAGTGAAGTCACGTAGTGACGTCCCAGTGTTTATAACACCCCTTGGGAAGGAGGAGTTAAGGAGTAGGAGCAGGGTAGGCTTGAACTGACAGGAACTGGGCTTCAGTCTGCTCTCCAACCAGTACTAGGTGTATCTATTCTTCGACCAGTCTGAACCTCAATTTCTTTATTTGTAAAATGGGATGATGAAACTAACACAACTTTCTGAGTCAACTATGCTCCAATAAAATTAATTTTAATAATTTATGGAGTGGAATATAAACAAATCAAATTTTTAAAAATGGGATAATAGTAGTGCCTGACCCATAAGGTTCCTGTGAAGATAACACCAGGTCCTGCATAGAAAGCTCTCAGCACAGCGCCTGTTCCGTCCCGAATATTAGCAAGGTGGTTATTCTATAACCACCATCTCAGTGGAGATGGTAGTGCCTTCTCCTGGGAAAAGCACAGGAAGAATAGATGGTAGCTTCTCTTCCTAATAATGTTTCTTTGGTATAAGTGCATTTGCTCTTACTTACCTTGCTCTCTGAAGAAAGAGGGGCTTTCTTCTTGCTTTTGTCATATAAGTAGGGAATTTCAAAAATGCTGAGATGGTGAGGGAAATTATCCTGCTGTTTCACTGACCAAATAGTTGTTAGTCCCTTTTTACACCATGTGTTGTAATTGTTATAGCTTCCAGCAGTATATATTTCTATCTGACTTCGTTGTTAGCTCACTTCCTGTACAGATAGATCAAGAACCTTATGAGGTTCAGGTTACTGAGATGCAGAGAAACTTGTGGAGTTCCCCGGTGGCTCAGTGGGTTGAGGCTCTGGCGTTGTCACTGCTGTGGTATGGGTTTGATCCTTGGCCTGGGAACCGCCACATGCCGTGGATGTGACCAAAAAAATTAAAGAAAAAGAAAAAGAAAAAACTTCTTCTGCCATAAATTAAATCTATTTGCTATGTAAGATTAAGCCCAAACTGAATACAGTTTTGTATTCTGATATGGCATTGCAATATCTCGTCTCAGATACAGAAAGCTAGGTTGAACACGTCTCTTCTCCGAATTTCTTTTTTGGAAGAGTACATGTAAGGAGTTCCTTGGTGGCCTAGTGGTTAAGGATCTGCTGAGGCTCAGGTTCAATCCCTGCCCCAGGAATTTCCACAGGCAACAAGTACAGCCCCCCCGCCCCCAAAGTACATGTAGTTGAATTAGCTCTGGTTACTTTGGAACCATTATTGTCCAAAATGTCATTGAAAAATAACTTGTAAAATGATATTCCTTGAAATCACTGAAAGAGCAAGATGGCATTTAACTTTTCACTGTAAAGCAGGAAACTTTTACCCTCGTTACTCTGAGAGAATCCAGGATCTCGGGGATGCCTAGTCTGGGTCTGCATTTTGGTAGCAGTGGTTCTAGGAATCATTGTACCTTTTTCTTTTATTTATTATCTCTGATTTTATATAATCTATTGAGCCATAAGTTTGTTGTGACTCTTCTTAAGCCAGATTTATTGAGGTGCACTTACATGTATACACTTCGCTGTACTCAGTGTGCAGGTTGATGAGCTCTGACACACGTGCACAGAGGGGTAGCCCCCACCGTGGTGAAGCTGAAGATGGATAAGGTGTGGTATGTTGATATCATGGGACCTGGAATCGTTTTTCCCATTTAAAACTGAAAGTGGTATTTTAGCCAGCCTTTAATGGGAGAAGGGGATACTGGGAGGTAGATATCTTTTTTTGATATTACAAGTTTTTGTGAAATAATTGGGTTAAGCCAAAATAGGGTTGACTTTTTCTAAAGATAGGCTTGGTAGATTTCATTTGAATCAGGGGTATACATTTCTTTTTTTCTTTCTTTTTTTGGCCACCCTTGTAGTGTGTGGAAGTTCCCATGCCAGGGATTGAACCCACACTGCAATTGTGGCCTGCACCACCGCTATGGCAGCGGCAAATCCTTAACCCACCGTGCCACAGGGGGACTTCTGTAAATTAGGGGCATAAATTTTCAACCTGTTTCTCATGGCCTAAAAATTTATTGACTGTTGAATAAAAAGGTATTAAAATTATAAGCCCAAGAAATATGAATTAAAAATAGCCTAAGGTATAGTTTTCAAGATTTTGAAAAACATTTTCTTTTTTTTTTTAAATTTTCTTTTTTTTTTGTCTTTTTGCCTTTTCTTGGGCCGCTCCCTCGGCATATGGAGGTTCCCAGGCTAGGGGTTGAATCGGAGCTGTAGCCACTGGCCTATGCCAGAGCCACAGCAACGCAGGATCCAAGCCGCATCTGCAACCCACACCACAGCTCACGGCAACACCGGATCGTCAACCCACTGAGCAAGGGGAGGGATTGAACCCGCAACCTCATGGTTCCTAGTCGGATTCGTTAACCACTGCACCACGACGGGAATTCCCTGAAAAACATTTTCTTAATGAAATGATTAAACTTCAGAGGCTTAGCAGTTTAAAAATTATACAAATGTGTTGATTTCTTGAACTTTTTTTTTTTTTTTTTGCTTTTTAGGGCCACACCTGAGGCATATGGAGGTTCCCAGGCTAAGGGGTTGAATTGGAGCTGTGGCCGCAGGCCTATACCGCAACCACAGCAACATCAGATCCAAGCCACATCTGTGACCTAGTGCTGTGCATACTAGTTGGGTTTGTTACTGCTGAGTGTTAATGGGATCTCCGGCCTGAGAACCTGCGATGCCGGGAGAAGAGTCTTCAGCGGGCCTTGGTCTAACTGTATGCTTGACGGTCACCGCTCTGCCTTAGGCTGGCTCTGCATTTCCGCGAAAGAAGAAGGCCCTGATACTCGCAGGAAAGCAGCTGCAATTTTCAACTTCTTAAATATGTGAGCGAGAAAACCCCTCATTTCAGCTGAAAATGAAATCCATGCCCGCTCATTTCTTAGGCTGAACTCAGAATTAAGTATTTGTGTAGCAAAAACCAGGCATAGGTTTCACCCTGAAGTGGTTTCATTCTTTATTATAGTTGCAAAAATAAACAAGTTTTAAACACATTTAAGAGTTCAAAGGGAGTTCCCTAATCAGAGTTAACCTGATTAGGATCTAAGAGGGCATGGGTTCAATCCCTGGCCTTGCTCAGTGGGTTAAGGATCCGGTGTTGCCATGAGCTGTGGTGTAGGTCGTAGATGCGGCTCGGATCCCACATTGCTGTGGCTGTGGTGTAGGCCGGCAGCTGCAGCTCCTATTTGTCCCAAGACTGGAAACTTCCATATGCCGCAGGTGTGGCCCTAAAAAAGAAAAAGACAGAAAAGTAATTTTATCATGTTACTCTTTTTTTTGTCTTTTTTTTTTTTTTTTTGCCATTTCTTGGGCTGCTCCCATGGCATATGGAGGTTCCCAGGCTAGGGGTCGAATCAGAGCTGTGGTGGCCGGCCTTCGCCAGAGCCACAGCAACATGGGGTCCAAGCCGCATCTGTAACCTACATCACAGCTCACAGCAAGGCCTGATCCTTAACCCACTGAGCAAGGCCAGGGATCGAACCCACATCCTCATGGTTCCTAGTCAGATTTGTTAACCACTGAGCCACGATGGGAACTCCCTATCATGTTACTTTTGAAATGGTATTGATACTGCTTGGAGTTTTGGGTTTGCTTTGACCTTTTCATTACCCAGCAGTTTTCTTTAACAAGTATCACTAGGTAAGAGCCTTGTATTGCTTGCTTTCCTTCTTTTTTCTTTTTTTTGGTGGGGGGCCACAACTGCGGCAGGTGAATCAGAGCCGCACCTGCCGGCCTGCCCCACAGCCTCAGCAATGCAATGCAACAGGGGAGCCAAGCCACATCTGTGACCTACACCACAGCTCACAGCAATGCCTGGATCCTTAACCCACTGAGCCAGGCCAGGGATCGAACCCGCATCCTCACAGATACTATCAGGTTTGTAACCCACCGAGCCGCAAAAGGAACTCCAAGACTCTTGAATTTCTATAGGAATTTCCTATAGGAATTTTTTGTCATGAAATGCACTCTTTGTAAGTATACAAGTCTGTGACTTTTAGTCAGTCTAGAGTGTTGTGCATCTGTCAGGTCGAGAACATTTTCTTCACCTCCAAAATTCCATCAGGCATGTTTGCAGTCACTTAAATGTAAAATATTTTGAATGTGGTAAGTTGATTGATTCACATACTTCAAATACTTCATCTTTAAAAGTGGGATAACACGTTGGAAGAAACTTGAAGAATGCCTACCAAAATTCTTTATAAACGTTAGGTTTTATAGTTTGTGGTACGATACACATATTCAATTAAAATCAACTTTTCTTAGCATCTGTTTTCCATCAATTATTTGAAATAAATGAACAAACTGTACGGTTGATTCCTTTTTTTTTTTTTTTTTCTCTTTTGTCTTTTATGGCTGTACCTGAGGTACATGGAGGTTCCCAGGCTAGGGGTCCAGTCAGAGCTGTAGCCGCCGGCCTACACCACAGCCACAGCAACGTGGGATTCGAGCCTCGCCTGTGACTGACGCCACAGCTCACGGCAATGCCGGATCCTTAACCCACTGAGCGAGGCCAGGGATCGAACCCGCGTCCTCGTCCTCGTGGCTCCTAGTCGGGTTTGTTTCCGATGAGCCACAACGGGAATGCCAGTTGATTCCTTTCTTCATGTCATTTTCTCAGTAGGGAATGCTTTTGTGTGGTTCTGGGTAGTTTTTCAGTTTTTAAAAATTTAATTGATGTATGGAAGAGAGTTCAAACATACAATTTCTCTTATAGTTTATGTGGCATTCCCAGTAGGACTAATTTCTGAGAGACTAGATCATCCAGAAGAGGATAAAGAAAGGAGTGGGAAATTAGACTCTAAAATGACTCAATTATGTATATGAATATTAAGTTATAAGTCATTTCTTCCATTAATGGTAACTGAAAATCTGGTATGAAATTTTTCAGACTTTAGATGAATGTAACATGTTTAAAAGCTTTTTGTGTCTTAGTTCTATCACTTTATGTTGTGATTTGGAGTAAATTGTTCTACATTATTTATATATATGTGAAGTATATATATTGTATATGTTATTGATTAGTAATTGGTAATTGGACCTCCTGGTGTGGAAGTTTTAAATTTGAGTTGGTAATTTGCGCTTTGGCATTGAATATAAAGTATGGAAGTGTAGATATATCTTGTGTCTAAGAATTTGAAAAGAATAATATCAAGTGTCTTGGAATTTGGGGAACCAAAGTAATGCATGGCTCATTACTAAGCCAGTTAGAGCCAAACAGTGTCTCCCCCATGTGGTTAAAGGATTTACTCTGGAAACACGGGTGGAGCTCATTCCTGATGCTGTTTCTCTGTCTCCAGGTACCTTATTACCAAGGTTGCCGTCTGAACCAGGAATGACCTTACTTACTATCAGAATTGAGAAAATTGGCCTGAAAGATGCCGGGCAGTGCATTGACCCCTATATCACAGTTAGTGTGAAAGGTAAACAACTTTGTGTCTTGTGTAACTCTTTTCCTTCTGGCAAGTTTACAGCGCTGCTTCTCATTTGGGACTTGTGGGGGTTTGGGGGGTGGGTTGTATCTGTGACAATTCATTTTAGTTCATTTTCCAGGGAGACAAAATCACTAACAAGAGGTGGTTGTCTCTCCTTCACCAGACACTTGAGAGACCCACTAAATAAATATTTTCCTCTCCATGGCTTACACTCACATTCGCCTTTGGTTTTTTTCTTTGCGTGTGTCTTTTGATTCTTTGATTCCATCAGCAGGTGCTGACTAGACAGACATACCGTCTCTCACAGCAGATAAATCCTTCAGGAAACAGGTTGAAACAATGTCGCCCACCTCCCAGGGGTGTGTGATTTTCTTTGCCAAGCCCAGGGTTCTGTTTCCTACGCCTCGGCCTTAGGCCCTTGCTCCTGTCCAGGAGAGGCCTCTGAGGAGAGCCCTGCACAAGTGGAGGAGAAGGGGGCCTTCGAGGAGTCATGATTGGGGACGGGGCACAGTCATATCCACAAACATCCACACCCCGAGCATGGCCCCTGGGACTTCGACAAGTGATGTCTTTCTTATCCTTTTTTTTTTTTGTCTTTTTGCCATTTCTTGGACTACTCCCTTGGCATATGGAGGTTCCCAGGCTAGGGGTCTCATTGGAGCTGTAGCCACCAGCCTACGCCAGAGCCACAGCAACACGGGATCCAAGCCAAGTCTGCAACCTACACCACAGCTCACGGCAACGCCAGATCCTTAACCTACCTCATGGTTCCTAGTCAGATTCGTTAACCACTGAGCCACGACGGGAACTCCTGTCTTTCTCATCCTTACCATCTTTACTAAGCATGATTATGCTTAGGCTTTTTTTTTTTTTTTTCTCCTAGCATCCAAGGTGGCAAACCATTTATTCCTTAAGAGCAAATTTTTTGGTCATTGGCTTGAGGGAAACTGCAGTGGTTGAATTTTTTGGTTGTTGCCAAGCATTTTATATAAAGCAGTTTATTTGTAAAGCACTGGGCCGTCTTTTAAAAATAATTATTGGGTGATTGAGGATGAAGTTATACTGTTATTCAGAAATTACTACACAGTTAATCCAATCTACAGTTGATCAGCTTGCAGTTTGAGACAAAGAAACAGATTGGACTGAAATTAAATGGAGGGAACTTTTACCAACTCATAGAAATAGTCCAACCCATGGGTTTCATTAGTGCCAAATCAAAGGAGGAGGTTTGCAGCCGCAGAGATTTTGAACATGGAGGCACCCGTGACCCCCAGCACTAATGCTACGATGCTTTACTCGTTCTCAACTCTGTGGTCTATTGGAAAATACTTATACCTTACATTGTCTGATAGGCCATTCACAAAACTGCATCTGGCATTCAAGAGTGAACACGAAGATATTAAATGTAATGTAGATATGATGTAACATTTGCATACTTACTGAACTGGAACATGTTTTATGTACGTTTCTTCAGGACCTGAAATAACCAAATGTACTATCTTGTTTTAAGTCCCTTAAATGGGTCTCTTGAGTAATTCTTAAGACTGAGGAGTGGAGTCTTAGGTGGCTCAGGGGCTTATGTAGCCAGCATGGTTACTGCTATGGTGTGGGTTTGATCCCTGGCCTGGGAACTTCTACGTGCAATAGATGTGGCCACAAAAAAAGACTGAGTCGTCATTAAATGAAGCTGTGTTGATTTTGACTCAATTGGATGATTGCTGGCTGCAGAAGTTACAGCCGGATACCATACATGGTGTGCCAGCTGGTTATTGTAAATCAGCTGACGCCATAGCACACAGAATGAGGATTTAGATAATGTATATAAAAATTGTCCAGTCATGGACAGGTTTCCCTCGCAGCTGTCGTGTCCCCTTTTTGGCCTCTGACTTGCACACCGCCGAGGCGTCCTGGCAATGTTAGGATTGAAGGCCCTTCCACATCGTGCACCCGATCAAGGCTGGGAAAGAGGGGTAGGGACCCCACTGTGGAGTATCGCTCACATCCCCAAGTGTGATTCCCAGGGATACCCTGGCCTGTTCCCCACTCTAGGGATCCATGTTTGTTGGGTGTAAGAGGCTTCCCCCCCCGCCCCCAGGGCTCCTACCCTCTCTGCTCAGCGCCCCCTCCAGGTGCAAACCAGCCTCCTTGAGGTACCTGCCACACCAGGGGGAGTTCTGTCCACCTAAGACTCTGCCCTGAGCTGCTGCCTCTTCAGGAAGCACAGCCCGTTGTGGTTGCTTCGCAGTGTGTGTGTCTGTGTATTTGAACATTTCTTTCCTCCCTAGATCTGAATGGCATAGATTTAACTCCTGTGCAGGACACTCCTGTGGCTTCGAGAAAAGAAGATACATACGTTCATTTCAATGTGGACATTGAGCTCCAGAAGCATGTTGAAAAATTAACCAAAGGTTTGTGGTGCTAAAAGTGGACCCAGATTCCGAATCTGACTCTTCGTTTTCTCCAGCTTTGACTCTGTCGTGTACCATGACGGTCGTTTTAACTGAGACTGGTGCTGTCGATGAGCCTTTTTGTTTACAGGCAGTTCAGGGACTGTCCCTGCTGTTCTCACTTGGCGTTTTGTTCTTATAAATGTCCTTGAAGTACAGAGCTATGCCCACCGGGAATGCAGGAAATAGATTATCTACAGATGATGCAGATGGATGATAAAAAAAAATTTAACTTCTTTAAAATGATGGTATCATATTTGGACTTTAATGTTTATCTTTTAATTTTTTATTTAATTTCATTTTTTGCTTTTTAGGGCCTCACTTGTGGCACATGGAAGTTCCCAAGCTAGGGGTCAAATCGGAGCTACAGCTGCCGGCCTATCCCACAGCCACAGCAATGCGGGATCCGAGCTGCATCTGCGACCTACACCACAGCTCAGGGCAACGCCAGATCCTTAACTTGATGATTGAGGCCAGGAGTCAAACCCACATCCTTATGGTTCCTAGTTGGATTCGTTTCTGCTGCGCCACAACGGGAACTCCCTAATGTTGTTTCCAAATTGATTTTATTTTCACATTTATTCAGACCTCAGACATAGTCATGATGACAAGAATCCTGTAGCTGAAGAGACTAAGAAATGTGATCTGCTATCCTTTGGTTCCTTTTTTAAAAAATTACTTATTTATTTATTTTTGTCTTTTTAGGGCCGCACCTGTAGCATATGGAGGTTCCCAGGCTAGGGGTCTCATCGGAGCTGTAGCTGCCAACCTACACCACAGTCACAGCAACACCAGATCCTCAAACCACTGAGTGAGGCCAGGGATCGAACCCACCACCTCACGGTTCCTAGTGGATTCGTTAACCACTGATCTGCTGTCTTAAAAATCCGTGAGGTTTTTTAAAAAATAAAATGCCTCCCTTATTGTCACAAAAGGGAGAAGAGACGTTCCTCCCTTGTGGACATGGCAGGGTCATACACCTGGGGACAGAGGGCACCAGTAAGCCGGCCGTCGTGCTCCTTCGGCGCCTGTGAGCAGCAGAGCCAACACGCCCGTCTCTCCCCTGCCCGCATCCTCTGTCTCCTGAGCCGATGGTTTTTCTCTCCTCCCCTGATTGGAGAAGCGCTGGCTCCAGTTGGCCCCAGGCGCCAGGGCTGCGCACCCTGACGAGCACTGTTGAACGTCTGGTCACTCTGAGTGTGATCCGCAGGGCAAGTGCTGATGTGTGCTGACCGTCTGGAGGGCAGAGCCGGATCCAGCACTGCTCCGGCGAAGGCCGTGTCACTAAGTCGCCCGTCCAGAGCGAGCCCCTGGCTTCCTTGCGTCCCCCCCGTGTCCCTCTAGAGATGAGTTGCCTTGGCTGCGTGGATGAGGCAATTTCTTCTTCCCGTTTTGGCTTTTTCTTTGGGGAGGTGGAGCGCGCTCATCTGCTGTGCTTTGGGGGAAAGAAAACTGAATTTTCCGTCACCATTTGCTCACTGGGGAGGGTGCAAGACACCCCTGCTCCTGAAACCCTCGTCCTCCATCGCCCCGTCTTTACGCCAGCGCGCCTCATTCCAGGCAACAGCGGGATTTGGACGCTGGAAAAGCTACCAGGAAATAGGTAACATTGGAAAGCTGAGCCAGCACGTGATTTATGTAGTTTGAACTAACTCCAAAACACCGCCAAAATTGAACTTTTGAGTTTTTATTTCAAGGGGAAGAGAAACCATTCAAGCTTGGATTTTTTTCTCATTTTTTTTTTTTTTTTAGGGCTGCACCTGCAGCACATGGAGGTTTCCAGGCTAAGGGTCAAATCGGCCTACACCACAGCCACAGCAACACCAGATCCGAGCCGTGTCTGCGGCCTACACCACAGCTCACAGCAATCCCATATCCTTAACCCACTGATCGAGACCAGGGATCGAACCCGCAACCTCACGGTTGCTAGTTGGATTTGTTTTTTGCTGTGCCACGACAGGAACTCCTAAGCTTGGATTTTCTGAAGAACTCTTTTGTGTGCCTTTTCTACTTAGAGTGTCTGCGAGTAACGTTCATACTTAGGTATCGTCCGTGTTCTTTTTGTAATGGTTAGTTACTCTATACTCCTGATGGTTCATAACTGCACCTCATCCACATCCTGGAGTCTGCCGGCTCAAGACGTTTTGCTCTACTTTGTAGACCTGGGTCTGGGGACATGTCCCTCGGTTCAGAAACAGAAGTTTGGGGTGACAGCCACAGTCATATCAGCAGTGAGCTTGTTCGGCAAAGGTTACTTTGTAAAATTATGCCAGCTGTCCCTTTTTCATAGGCTTCTCGTGATGGAGGGGCATTCATTGACCCACTAGAAGTGCGCCGGCTCTGGCTAATGTGCTTTGTTTTAATTCCTTAGGTGCAGCTATTTTCTTTGAATTCAAACACTACAAGCCTAAAAAAAGGTTTACCAGCACCAAGTGTTTTGCTTTTATGGAGATGGATGAGATCAGACCTGGGCCCATCGTCATAGAACTGTAAGTGATGCCGGTGCAGAATTGCTACTCATTTAACGGTGACTAGAACCCCTTGGTACCTGACTTTGGACTCGATCAGTGATCAGTGGTTTTCTGCTGTGGTTACAGATACAAGAAACCCACTGACTTTAAAAGAAAGAAACTGCAGTTATTGACCAAGAAACCACTTTATCTTCATCTACATCAGACTTTGCACAAGGAATGATCCTGACATGAGTGACCTGGACGTCTGTGAATCTCCCCCTCAGTTGAGACTGTCACAGCTCTGTGTAGCATAGTCACCCTTCAGCAGGCAGGACGCAGGCCGCACCCGGCAGCGAAAGCCGGACGGTCCGTTACTCGGCTGCACCGCGGACCTCCAGCCCGGCCCTCCACTGACCTGGAAGACTCCTTTGGATACAGGCTTAGCGTAGATCTCGAAATGTTTTCCCTTCTCTATTATTGTGCAATTAACAGTCTCTTTTCTCATTTACCACTCCTCCTGCCCTGCTTCCTGGAACACTGTTGCGGGTGGGATGTGCTCACCTTCAGACTTAATACAGCAATAAGAATGTGCTAGAGTTTACACACCTGTTCACTTCTGCTCTGATATGCTCTTTGGTTTTTCCAGTTAATGTCACACTCTGGGTAGACGTGGGTAGCACAGTATGCAACTGCTTAGAGCGGAACTGGACCTCTTCATGCTGCCCCAGGCTGCTCCTCACAGATGCCTGGGTTCACCGGATCTCGTGGTGTTCCTGCCTAGAAACAGCGTGCCTTGGCCAAGTCAGTGTCCCAGGTGGGAGTGTTCCCAGGTTGTAGCTGTGATTTTTCCAGACCCGATCGTTTTTCTGGAAGTGAGCATATTTTTAGTCTTGTTGATTAGTTTTCTCCTACACCATCTGGTTCCTCTTCCTGAGAGTCATTCTAGGGTTAATGATGGTGGAACCATCTCAGAATCATTACAAACTTTGGATGGGTTTATAATGTCTTCTAAATTACATAATCTAAAAATAATCTGAGTCAGATGCTAACAAGTTACTGCAGGAATCACTGCTGTTTTTCTGACAACTGATTGTGAAACTGTAAAACCTGCATCCTCTTCTTGTAGTGATGAGGATGCAGGTCTGGGGATACTCTATTTTTCTTTATATAGGTAGATAGGATTGCCATTTATTTCCTATTTAGATATATTGACATTCATCCATATGGAAATATGCAGGTCATTAGCTTATTGTAATTTGACTATTTACGTTCTTTTGCCTTCATAATGGGGCATAAGTAAAACTTGGGTAGTACACACAGGTGGCTGTTTGATACATGGGACATTAAGACTTGGGGTGGGCTTTCTTGCTTCTTGTGGGTCAGGTGGGGAGCCCACGCCTTTCATGTCACCATTTACGTGACCAAGGCCGACACAAGGAGGGCACAGGGCCAGTGCTTGGCCCATTTTTAAGCCAGTGTAACAAGCCTCACCGTACCGTTCCGTCTGTTTGCTTTTTAAAATAAGTCACCACAGTTAGATTCCAGCCCTTGCACTTCAAGAGATCTAGTCTCCACTTTCAGTTGTCTGTTAGGTCAATTCTGTTTACTATGATGGACGTTGAAAACCATTCAAGCCTGAAAAGAATTCTCGGCCAAAATCAGTCTTGCCTCTCATCTTGATTAGATTAGTTCCCAAAGGATCCCGCCCACAGTAGCTTGAGGGGATGAAGCATTTGCCTTAATGATGACTTTGTGGTTCACTCAGCTCTGAGACTGTGAGTCGTCAGCCCCCTTCCCCCCAGACTGTAAGCTCCTCAAGGGCAAGAAGCACATTTTCTCCGTGTGTCGAGGGGCCTGCCAGCACTCTGTACCCTGTGCAGTACTCGCTACCTTTGGTCTGATGTTGCTGATGAGACCTAAAAAATAATCCCTTAAAAATCCTACCATTAAAATGTAGCAAAACTGATACGCTGTTCTTTCTGTTTTCTCATAGACCAAAGCAGTAACTGAGGAAGTTCCAGGTTAAGGATCTGGCGTTGCCACCGCTCTGGCACAGGTTCGATCCCTGGCCTGGGAACTTCCACGTGCCTTACACATGGCCAGAAAAAAAAAGGGGGGATAATTTATATGAAGCTATCATTTACAAAAGTTTGGTTGCGATGAACTACAGATGCCTTTCATCAGTATTAAGTTAAAATTGAACACTGTGTGACTAGCTTAGCTTTAATTTGGACCTGAATGAAACAGCAAAATGAGCGACTGCCTTGATGCAGTAAACGCAGAAGACTCCACGTCCCACAAAGTATTTGAATGTCCTTTCCAATGAAAAACATCAGTCATTGAACAATAATAACCTCAACCGTTGTAGAAATGCTTTCAAGCAGAAACAGTGCTGCTCTATAAATGAGATGATTTTAGCATCAAAGCCCGGAAGCTGGAGGTGACCTCTGATCTAGATGTGATGTTGGGGATGGCAGGGGGTGGCAGGGTCTGACGGAACTGAGGGTGACATCCCCCAGCCCCTTCCAGATGGGCAGCCGGTTGGGCTCTGCACAGCAGGAAGAGGGTCCTGGGAGGCAGTGGTGACCACAGGGGCATCAGGAGTGCGCAGGTCAGCCATGCATGGAATTTCTCTACAACTTACTGATTTTGCAATAATATGAAATATAAACACCAAAAAAGGCCTTAGAAATAAAATTTTTAAAAAAGGCTCCAGATTTGATTTGAAAAATAAATTTACTTTTGCTACTTGATTACCTTCTTAACTGGTATAACCTATATTTAAATGCTATTTCAGATTCAAAATTAACTTCATTATTTCAAGAGATTGATATACGCAAAAGTTGTACTTGTGACTTAAGCTTTTTATTTTACATGGTTAAAAACAACCTATGTTATTAACTATGGAGTTTTCCTCTTAAATGTCTCCATTCTTGATACTGAATAGGATAGACAGAATTCTCTATTCCTGAAAAATCCCATGTATCTGTTATGAATTGTGGAAGCGTTGTCTTCTTTCAAAGGTTCACGCCTTTTTTTTTTAATCCCCACCCACATGGCACATGGAAGTTGCTGGGCCAGGGGTTCACCTGGAGCTGCAGCTGGGACCTATGCACCTGGCTGGGGATCAAACCCATGCCCTACAGTGACCTGAGCCACTGCGGTCGGATCTTAACCCACTGTGCCATGGTGTGAGCGCCTCAAAGGTCTGTCTCTCCCTTAAGTGGTCGTTTTCAGTAGTTCAGGATAAAGATGACGTTCCCTGTTTAACAGTGAAGGCTTTGCTTCTTTAGTCACAAGGTATCCCTGATGGAGCAAATACGGTAATGGTGACAAGTCACAGTGTAGGGCTACTAATCTTCTATCACAGAATTTAAGAGCACAGGAGGCTCTTGTCCAGCAGTGGACAAGAAAATCAGCCTTGGCTCACTTTGATTTAATCTAATATTGACTTTCTGAAATGTGCCACGAAGTTACTATAAAGGGTCTGCCGAGCTAGCTCTTAGAAACATTGTTGAAAAGACAAGGCGTCCCCACGGGTATGATTTTTAGACATGCTGATTTCTAAAGTCCGGTGCCAGCATTCCAGTACTACTTTGGGAGTAGTATCCACAACACAAGCAACTGAAGTCAGGCGCTCTGGTCTTTTCCTGTCATATTCCTTGAAAGTCAGTGGCAAAAAGACCTAAGAGAAATAACACTACATTTTTTAAAAGACATTTTCTGCTTTTATGGTCAGGACACCTGCGAGGCAGGCGCTGCTGCGCGGGGGCAGCAGGGGGCGAGCGGGGCCAGCGCCGCCAGGTCACCCTCTTCTCCACACATTTCCGAAAGGCGCGGTCCCGTGAGCGAGCGAGCCAATGAATCAACAGACACGGGAAATATTAATAACCAAACTTTTATGAACTATTACTAAGAAATTCAGCAAGGAGGCAATAGTTTAGTGATCTTTTAGTAAACATTTTTAGCATAACAGTCGATGGGACCCAGTATTTTTTAAAAATCAAGCTTATAAATACCATTGCTCTGTATTCAACTGGTATACACTGAAAATAGGATAATAAATGGAAATACATGTTCTGAAAGCATTTCCACAGGAAATGTTCATATTTTTGATGACATTCTAAATCACTCAGCAGTTACATAGCTACATTGACTAAAACACAGGTATTCTTTATTGCACATTTCAACGTTGTAAGGAGGCTCTAGCTTACGAGGTGATTTTCAAGGGGGAAAATGATATTTTTTTAAAGTGTTTGGCTCAAAAATGCACACTGCCAAGGCAGCTTAGTTCTAAAAACAAATCTTTTAAACTTTTGGATGTTGAAGCCAGTGAGATCCTTGCCTGTAATGCATGGTGCACAGTCCACGTCTCGGACTGCCCGCCCGGGGTCGTGATTACGGGCTCTGTTTTAAAGCCTGGGCACAGTCCTGGCCGGCGCTTGGGGAGGCGGGCTGGGGCTCGTCCCTCGAGCCGGAAGGTGCCAAGTCTCTTGCAGCAGAGGAAGGTGGGTAATCCTGGGGGCCGTGGGGGGGAGGAGGGAGCCGGGCACCAGGCATAAAGTACTCTCTTGGACCGAGAGGACCTACAGGTCTAAAGGGTGCGTGTCCTGGTAAAAATTCTCGAGGGTCAAGAGGCAGGTCCCGTTTTCCTGGTGGCACGCCTGGTGCATATTCTCTTAATCCTAGTGGGGGACACAACCCGGGACCTGGAAAGATGAAAGGGAAGTCGTGTGAACAGACAGGACACACCTAACTGCAGGTGACTCCAGGCAAGTGAGCCTTTAACGTCCCAGACAAGGGCGGTGACACACCCACGTAGAGACAAGGCAAACCAGGACTCCACAAGGCTGGTGCACATGCCCACAGCCATGGGCCTGCCACCAAGCAGCACAGCCGGCTTTAAACCCGCTCCTCCCAGCTTGGGCCTTTTTTCTGCGACACCATTCTGCGTCTTTGTCTCCTAAGAGCTTGATTTGTACTTGGAAGTCTTACATATGTACTAAGATGACGGATTATGGAATCAGGGCTTCTCTGCATGGAAATTCAGATAAGGGCAATTCCACTGTTACTGTATCGATTTAAAACCCATGCGGTGGCTGAGCTCATGGCCGTACGTGTGCCAGCAAAATTCAGGTGTCTGCCTTCCAGCTCCACCTCCGGAAATTCAGCAACATTCTACCTGGTAGCTATCAAATCCCACCTTCTCTTTCCCATGGCCTCCCTACCGACCCCACAGTGGGAGCGACAGCTCCTCTCCCCTTCCTGACACCCCATGACCCACTGTGCATGCTTCCATGACGGGGCCCCCAGGTCTGACGTCAGGCCCTGGGGGTCGGGACAGTTAACTGCGTCCACTGCAGGGCCTGGTGTGTGGGAGAGGGGGCAGAGGTCCTGTCCCGACCTTCTGTAAACAGTCCCCTCCTCGGCCACGGGATGCCCACTGCCCAGCTCAGTCCAGGCGGGGAGCAGCTCCATGTGCGCTGAGAAACTGAAGGAAAAGCTAACACGGGCTCGGGCAGCTGTCCCTTCCCCCCGGACGGCCCTGCACAAGCACCTGTTACCACCACAGCAAGGCCCAGGGAAAAGGCACAGACCCGCCCCGTCGCTGACCGCCCTGCAGGCGACGTACCAAAAGGCGGAGGAAGCGGCCGGGGCCCAAAAGGCCCACAGAGCTGAGGCGGAGGTCCGTATCGAATGGCTGGCAGCAGCGGGCCTCCCCCGGGGGAGCTCAGGAGGGGCGCCCCTGGGAAAGGAGGGGGCCCCCGGGCAGCCATGTTAACCTGCAAAGCAGAAGCCATGAGAGTCTGACAGACTTGCCCGGACAGACCGAGACCCCGTGCCGGTGGAAGCTGCTAGAGCCCAAGGAGCAGAGGCAGCGCTTGGCCGAAAGCAAAGCAGACCCGCCTCGGTTCCCGGGGGGCAGCTCCTCCCCTACTGCCTGTGCAAATGCACGGGGAGGCAGGAGACCGTCGAGGCTGCTCACAGAGGCCACTCCCCAGCGGACAAGCCGGGTCCAAGCACACGCTCAGTGTCCGTTTCCAGGGCGGCCACCTGCCTGTCCCCGCAACAGCGCGCTGCACGCAGTCCACAGGAATGGGGACAGAGCGTGGGATGACAGCTACCCAGCTCCCTGTCATCTTGTTCTGCATACGAGGGCCAGAGCACAGACCACTGACGCTTCACCGAAGGTCACCCAGCACGGGTCAGCGCCCCTTCCCCTCCTCCGCTGCCCCCGTCTATGGAAGGAGGCTCTGCTCGGATGCCCGCTGCCGCAAAGGGTCCGGGTGCCCTGACCCCAGCTGCCCTGGTTACACGCCTCATCCATGTCCCCTGCAGGCGCAGCTGCGACATCACCTTCACTCACCAGCTCTGCTGGCCTTTGTGTCAGATGATACCCGCTAGTCCCCTCCCACGGGAAGCTGGGTTGGAAATTCCTCATAATTAAAATGGATATTTTGATTTCAACCCAGTAGAGAGAGCACTGGAGGCAGATCAGAGGACTTAGCAGCTGTCACAGAGGCACAAGTTACGAGAAAATACACTCATGTGAACCTAAGTTAAGGCAACTGCTGGGAACTGGCCCAACAGGTAAAGATTCCCACGTTGGTATTTACTTCCAGCAAACATCCTCTGTTACCCACCTGTGATCTCAGATCATTCAAAACAGGCCTTGCCTGGTATGCCACTGGGGTGGTCTTTTTGTTTGTTTGTTTTGTTTTGTTTTTGTCTTGTTAGGGCCACACCCATAGCATATGGAGGTTCCCAGGCTAGGGGACTAATCGGAGCTGAGCTGTAGCTGCCAGCCTACACGACAGCCACAGCAACTCAGGATCCAAGCCGTGTCTACGACCTACACCACGGCTTATGGCAACGCCGGATCCTTAACCCACTGAGTGAGGCCAGGGATCGAACTCGTCCTCATGGATGCTAGTCGGGTTCATTACCGCTGAGCCACAACAGGAACTGCACTGGAAATATCCTTAAATAGTACGCTTCCAAACAAATACATAATCACAATGCATTTATGCTACGGGGTGAACTGACTTGCCTTCGAGTACTCACCCTGAAGCACACAATACAAGAGGCTCTAAATTGCAAGAAGCTCTAAACAGATTAATCACCTAACCAAAACGGGAAAAGGAGTCCAAACCAGCCAACCACCAACCAGGCAGCCGTCAGCAGTCCAGCAACACCTCCAGGTCAAGAGTAAGACCAGCACCGCCGTGCAAGGCAAACCACGCTCACGAGTGCCGTGCTCCTCCCAGCACCGACGTGCAACGCAAAGCACGCTTGCTCAAAGCACGCTCAGGAGTGCTGCACTCCTCAGGTCCTTCCCAGAGACACAGCAAGCAGAAAGGCCCAGGGCAGCCTCAGCCTCCAAAGACTTACTGCTGCTGGATGCTCGGCCAAAGACGCAACGCTGGGAACTGACGGGCCTTCAGGCTCTTGGGGAACAGTTTGCTTTTTCAAAAAATAAATGATATGGTACAGATAGAACACACAAAAGGGGAGATGGACGAGGCAGAGAGGGTGTGGCAGAAAAAGCGAAATGCTTCCTAAAATGTCTAATTTTAATTCATGATGGCAGAATTTACCTTGCCCTCATCCGTCACCTTGGAGGGGGAAGAGCTTCTTGAGCTGCTGTTTACCATGGGAGCCGATTCTGGGTCTGCGGAAGGCCAGAGAACTGATGTAGATTTATTCTGGTGTGTATACTCTTTGGGGAGGAATACAAAATGCTCTGCCCACCTCCTCCACAACCTGAGACTCTCTGAATGCACTCAGATCCCTTACCAGAGGCAGAGGGTTTCCCAGATGCCTCAGGTGGCCACCGAGGACGAGGTGGCGGCCCATCCACTGACCCTGAAGAAAGAAACAACAGTCCTTGCGTGAATTTTTCAGAATAAGCCAATTATGGACAAGTCAGGGTTCAACTCTACCTAGAATGCAAAATTTAAAATGGGTCTCCCAACATATATGAGGAGCAATCACTTATAATTTATGCACAAACTTAGAGAACTAAAATAAGAACTATCTTGGATTGAAAGACCAACAATACAACCTACATGTCAATAGCACCAGTCAGGTGCTTCTTCAGGCTAGAGGCTGGATACAATTATACAGGCTGGTTTTTTTAAGTTTATATGTAATCTGACCTCCCTGTCTTATCAAGTATTACAAATATATTTATGATTAGAAAGAGACTTAGAGTGGAGTTCCTGCCATGGCTCAGAGGGTTAAGAACCCGACTAGTATCCATGAGGAAGCAGGTTTGATCCCTGGCCTCACTCAGTGGGTTAACGATCTGGCATTGCTGTGAGCTCCGGTGTGGGTTGCAGATGCTACTCGGATCCAGTGTTGCTGTGGCTGTGCCACAGGCTGGCAGTTGCAGCTCTGATTCCACCCCTAGCCAGGGAACTTCCATATGCCGTGAGTGTGGCAGAAAGAGAGAGAGAGGGGGGAAGGAAAGAAGGAGAAAGAAATAGATTTACATAGCATTTCATATTGTGGTAATGAAAAGTAGATATACACTGCAAAAATTCTAGGTTTTAAGGCTACTTTTATAATATTTAAGAGAGGAATGCCACAGAAATTTAAGCATAAAGGCTCTAAAGCAAAAATCTAAAAAGAAACAAAAATAATGAAATTATCTACTTACTATACATAAACGTTTATATATTTGTTTACATAGACATTTCTATATAATAAATAGCAAGTGGTACAATAACAAATGCCTTGTTCTAAAGCAGCTCTTACAGGAGACTACTCATCTACCAAGAAAATGAAGAAATCTCCTCTTTACTGGACAGAGCCAAATTCTACAGCAGCATTCGCAAAGAGAAAGAAGGCTGGGGCGGGCGGGCTGCCCGGAAGCCCTGCTCACCGAAGTCGCTTCGGGGCATCTCTCTTCGACTGAGCGTGGCCGACAGAGGCCTTGCCGGCGGGTCTGCTGTCAGCGGCGGGGAGCACTCGCCACCGCTCACGGGAGATGGGCCAAAAGAGCCGTTCTGGCTCAGGGGACCTGAGGACAACGGCGAACCACTTTAATCAATCTCTTTTTTCTTTAAGGAATTCTGGGGTTATTTCGAGGGCATCATAAACATTGTACATACATTACGGAGATAAAAAGTACTTTCAACACA
This sequence comes from Phacochoerus africanus, assembly GCF_016906955.1. Classification (NCBI taxonomy): domain Eukaryota; kingdom Metazoa; phylum Chordata; class Mammalia; order Artiodactyla; family Suidae; genus Phacochoerus; species Phacochoerus africanus. The sequence goes on along the minus strand of NC_062555.1, from coordinate 16,961,278 downwards.
TTTTTCACGAAAAAGTAAGTTGCTGTCCCTTAAAAGCATCCCCTACCTCTCCGAGGAGGGTTCTGGGTGTTGGGTCTTCCTGGCATTGGTTTCACAATCACAGGTTCTTCCTGCAGCATTGCCATCTTTTGGGTTAGTTCCAATAATCTTGAATACAGAGAAAGAATGGACTTGAAATGGAAAGTTAATTCCTTATTAGATACCCACAAAGCGCCGTCTTGGAAAGCCTAAAGCACCCTGAACCTTTCGTTTCAAACCCGCATACCTGTGTCTCAGGTTGGCAGCTTCCCTTCGCTCTTCAGCCATCGCTCTTTCTGCAGCTCGAGCTTTGAGCTATTGGAGAAAAACAATATCCAAAATAAATAGTGGGAGATGATGCACAAACTAAAGAAAGGAAGAAAAATAATAATCTTACCCAGTTGTCGTGAGCTTTCTTCTCATGAGTAGCGATCTGCAAAAGGTAACACATCAACAAGCACGTTCAGGGAACCACTGTCACGTCTAGGGAAAAACTGCCACCACACTAATCAGCAGTGGAGAGGCAGGAGGCCTGCCGCTGCAGGCGGGGCAGTTGTTACCTGGTTTTTAAATGAGCGCTCTGTCTTCTGTAACTCATCCTCCATTTCTTCAATTCTCCGCCTAAGAATTAAACTTGTTTTTATCATTTAAGGCACAATGGAATAAAATTTTAAACAATCTAACCCTGTCCCCTTTAACGACTGTACCCTTTGAGCCTTCATCCATACATATGAAAACATTTTACGTGGTTATCATGAGTCCAAAGTGATCAAAACCAATACTAGAGAAGCGCCGTCTTTATTATGGAACAGCTGGAGATTCTGGTCGATACCCTGTAGTTTCCTGAACTGTGCTTCGATATGTTCTCGAACAATCCTGCTGTAAAGAGCTTTCTCCGTGAAGCTTGTTCTTCCTCTAATTATCCACCCAAAATTTCTCGGAGCTCTGACTCCTGGGTCCATCAAAGGGCATGGTCATTTTCATGGCTTTTAAATACACACCAGAGAGCAAACTGCCTTCAGCAATGTAGAAAAGCCCCCGTAACAGCTGGCACGGACCAAGTCCCCCTAGTCTTGCCAGTATTGGGTGTAAGGAAATTTTTGTTCCTTTAACATTTTTTTCTGTGGTAACTTACAATTTTATTTCATCTCATTAATTAAATGTTTGACCATTATTTCTGTTTCTGTGCTAACCTGTTCTACACAGTGTAAAAACAGTTTAAAGGCCATGGACACCCTCCTTAGAAGCCGAACTCACTTGTAAGTTTTTACTTCCTCTGCTGCCAAAAGCACCTTTTCATCTGCAGCTGACAGCCGCTGCTCTCGATCTTGCCGCTCAAACTCTTCTTGACTCAGTTTCCTAAGATGAAAGCACTTGTCAGAAGGAAGTGTTTCTCGGCCCAGCAGTCGACGTGAACGCCGCTGCTAGCTGCCATCCTCACGCAAACGCACGGACATGTGACCAAAGTCACGCGAAGAAGTTAATCCTGCCATTTAGAGATAAAAACCAAACTCGGGGCTTTCGGCAAATCACCTTCCTTTTCTCCTCGTAACTCTCTGCTCACCAGTAAATGGAAAAAATGCTCTGTGTTCCTTATATTTGAAACAATGGAAGCTCATTTTACTTCACGGCGGAAAGCCAGGGCTGATCAACCTAACAGCATTAAGCTCATGAGGATAAAGCAGGCAATAATTATTGCTCTTATTTCTACCATGGAAAGACCTGTAATTACTTCCCTTAAAACACCCCCAAAGCCTCTTAGAAGTTGCCTTTTAATTGTGCAGTTAACTATCAAACACTTCCACATTTCCTTTTTTTGTCTTTTTAGGGCTGCACCCGTGGCATACGGAGGTTGCCAGGCTAGGGGGCCAATCAGACCTGTAGCTGCCAGCCTGCACCACAGCTGAACCTACTAAATGAGGCCAGGGATCGAACCTGCATCCTCATGGATGGTAGTCAGGTTCGCTTCCACTGAGCCACGATGGGAACCCCCACTTCCACGTTTCAGGTATGGAAAGCCTGCTACCTATTTCAATGGAATTGTGATCAAGGAAAGATAAAAATCTTAGAATTGGCAATGTCTATGGATTAAGGATTCGGTGTTGCTGTGAGCTGTGGTGTAGCTCACAGACATGACTCGGCTCTGGCGTTGCTGTGGCTCCTGGTGTAGGCAGGTGGCTACAGCTCCAATTGGACCCCCTAGCATGGGAGCCTCCATATGCTGTGAGTGTGGACCTAAAAAGACCAAAAAAAAAGAAAAAGTGTAAGACTGAAACATAGTAAATGAAATTCGGAACTCAATGAATGATTTCAGTAGCAGATTTGATAACTGAAGTGAGATTTCAGCAGTCTGGAAGATGGGTCAGAAATAAAACCACCCAGAATGAAGCAAATACAAATAAGAGTGTAGGAGACAGAGGGGAAATAATAATAATAATAATGATAAAGATTTAAATAGAATCTCAGAAGAAGAAAGGAGGAGGCAGAATCAATATATGGAGAAAGACCCAAAAATTCAGGAGCTGCTGATGGCCCCACACAGCACAGAATATGCAGAGACAGGGAGACAGAAGGGAAGAGAAGAGAAAGAGACAAAAACACCCACCTGGGCCCCGCCTAATAAAACCCCTAATAAAAGCCCAAAAAGAATGATTAATGACAGCAAAAAGCAGAGTGAGAATAGGGAAAATAAGAGGGATACTGGCTTCCCTAAAGTATATCTCAAACCAGAAGGTGACTCTTGAAAGTACCTGAATTAAATAACCACAAAAACCCCAGAGCTGCCCAAAGATCCATAAACAAAGAAGTCAGGAGTTTCCGTCGTGGCTCAGTGGTTAAGGAATCCGACTAGGAACCATGAGGTTTTGGGTTCGATCCCTGGCCTTGCTCAGTGGGTTAAGGATCTGGCATTGCCGTGAGCTGTGGTGTAGGTTGCAGACGAGGCTCAGGTCCCACGTTGCTATGGTTCTGGCGTAGGCCGGTGGCTACAGCTCCGATTCGACCCCTAGCCTGGGAACCTCCATATGCTGCGGGAGCGGCCCAAGAAATGGCAAAAAGACATAAACAAAGAAGTCAAAACAAAGACACTTTCACACAAAGATAAACTGATCAAATGTGTCAGTGAAGGATATTCTTCAAGAAGAACGGAGGGGATCCCAACCGGAAGCAAGACGGAAGGTGCGGGGGGAGAATGAAGACACACAGGAGCTACAGGCAGAGCACGGAGGAACTGCCGCTCCTGCCCAAACGCCACGATGAAGCTCGCAGAGGAAGTGAGCCACAGGAATGGTCTGGTCTCCCCGCACATAGGAGAGTTACGTCTGCCCTCTCCTGCAATAATAGCATTATATTTGAAAACCCATGTACACGCCTTAGCTACAGACCGCTTTCCTGCAAACATATGCTTTACTGTCTGAGCTTCAGTGGGTCCCAAGAGTAACACTCAGGATCCCTGACCACAGATCAGCTAATAAAGCTAAATGTGACACAGAGACATGAAGTGAGTAAATGCTGTTGGAAAAATAGTGCCAAGGGACTGCTTGACACAGGGTTGCCACAGACTTTCAATTTGTAAAAAGCGCAGGATCTGCAGGCTCAATAAAGCTAAGGGCAACAAGATGAGGCTCAAATCTGTGCGCCCATGAAATGAACACCGGCTGGAACACGCTCTGGTAGGCAATTAAGTTTAAGTATTTAGAGAGTGAAAATGCACATGCATCTAAGCAAGGAGGGAGTTAAAACCCAGAAAGTGGTAAGTCTATTAACTGAGTAAGTCCAGGATGCATATGCTGTCGTCTTTAGGATAATTATGTGAAGACAAGTAAAGCTACTAGCAACTACCAAGCCCAACCAGGGGAAAAGCAGAATTACTAGAAACATCCACACAACCCAAAAGACAGGAAGAAGGAAGAGAAAAAGGAACACAGAAGAGGCCATCAATCAGTAGGCAAATATCAATATGCAGATTTATATGTGTAGGAATTACAGCGTAAGGAAAAATGAGTACTCACCTATTTAGGTCACACCTCACCCGAGGACAGGTTTCAAGGAACATAAACATTTGAGTGGGCAGGAGACTGCCAGGTGGAAATGACGTAAGAGGACATTTTTCCTGCAGAAGGAGCAGCGTCCATAAGAGCGGCAGGAAGGAGCTGCAGTCAGATCAGGCTGCAGGTCAGGCGGCATCAGTGGGAGCCGCAGGCAGCGCACCTGGAGTGACAGCGGCACAGCTGGGGCACGGCGCCCCACACGCCTGCCGAAGAGTCCAAAATTGACCCTGAAGGGCATGGAGCCTCTTTGACAGACTTTAACCACACGATGCTATAAAAGGACTCATGTTTTAGAAAGTTCGCTCTAGCATCTGCAGAGTTTGGAAGAGGAGGTACAAGAAAGAGAAACGGCAGAGGTGGTGCATCAAAGGCTGGCAGAAAGACGATTACAGTGGCTCTGGGGATGGAGGTCAGAGTGTGCCCTGAGGGGGTGACGGAGTGGATGGAGGAGGGACTGAGTAAAATAACACCACACTGACAATCAGAAAGAACAACGATGTCGCTTAGGTAATTCAGACGATGGCTGGTGGCCGAGAAGCGGCTCTTCAAAAAATAATCAATAGAGATGAGAAATACGTCTCTGAAGCCAGCAGGATATTCAGAGCCGGCCTGAATGAAAATTGGAAAATCTAAACTGATTTCTTGGCGAGCAAAGAATGAGAGAGAAAGTTAGTGCTATGGTTTTAAAGTTTAAAGACATCTAGCAATAACAACCTAAACATGTGAAGATGATTAGATTTGCTTATTAGAAAAATAAGCCTTCTCACAGGCTGCGGTAAATGCCAAAGAGTGAAGTACAGGAGCAAACAGACAGCAACTGCCACCAACACCCTATTTTAGAGAATTCAGGTATTTCCATGGAGAAGAAAATTTAAAACAAGTACAAAAGTACATCTTTCAAGGAGTTCCCTTTGTGGCTCAGTGGAAATGAATCTGAGCATCCATGAGGACACAGGTTCAACCCCTGGCCTTGCTCAGTGGGTTAAGGATCCAGTGTTGCTGTGAGTTTCGGCACAGAAGCCAGACACGGCTCGGATCCCGAGTTGCTGTGGCTGTGGTGTAGACTGGCACCAAAGCTCCGATTAGACCCCTAGCCTGGGAACTTCCGTATGCCACAGATACAGCCCTAAAAAGACCAAAAAAAAAAGTACACCTTTCAAAAGATAAGCTCCACATCTGAGATGTGTATTTCAAAAGATTAATAGCCCACCAGATAGACATTTCTATATTCAGTTTTTTTTTTTGTTTTTTTTTTGCCATTTCTTGGGCCGCTCCTGCAGCATATGGAGGTCCCCAGGCTAGGGGTCGAATCGGAGCTGTAGCCACCAGCCTACACCAGAGCCACAGCAACACAGGATCCGAGCCGTGTCTGCAACCTACACCACAGCTCACAGCAACGCCAGATCGTTAACCCACTGAGCAAGGGCAGGGACCGAACCTGCAACCTCATGGTTCCTAGTCGGATTCGTTAACCACTGCACCACGATGGGAACTCCGACATTTCTATATTCAAAACTCCCACAATTACATAATGTTTAGCCTGAATATTTGGAAGCCCCAAAGTTATGATACTGTCAATAACTAAATACTCCTTTTGAAGCAGTTATTCTACAAAAATCATGCCACACAAATCACTAGGGATTTTTAAAGGCCATATTAAGAACTAGTAGAACAAATACAAATCAGAATGATGTCACCGACAAGAACAGAAGAAAAGTGGTCTGAGTTGCGGGCCGAGAAGGGTGTGGCTCGTTCAGAGCAGCATCTCTTAGCACCTGTAACCACTACCCAATAAATCACAGGCAACCATTTCTGACAACTGGTTATAATGGGAAAAAAGTGCAACTTACAGGAAAGACGGTAGAAAGGAAGAAAGACAAATCTATACTCCCAGATGGAACAAACTATAAACAATTCTTTAAAAAGGCGAAATTATCCACAGCAGTGCACATATTTATAGTTAGGTGACAATACTGTTAACGACGAACCAAGACAATCTTACTTTTGCAGAGCCATCTCCTTCTGCTGATAGAGCTCATTCAGGATCTCCACTTTCTGCCTCAGTGTTTTGCACTCCTCTTCTAGCGTGGCTTTGCTCGCCTGCAGTGAACCGCAATCCTCTTCTAATTTCTTCACTTGGTCTGTAAGGGATAAAACAGCTGGGCTTTGTGTGTGTGCACAAGAGCTTGAGAACCTGGGGAGGGCTGAGAAACGTGGGAACAGGAGGCCAGTCTGCATCTTTCCCAAGGCAACCTACCTTCCAGCGTACATTTAGCGGACATCGAGGCTCTAAGTTTACATTGTAAAAGTTTTAGATCCTCTTCGACTACCGATATTGCAGTTTGTGTCTAAAAATTGCAGAAGAGAGAAGCATTCTTAAAAGTGAGGCACACTGGAGTTCCCGTCGTGGCGCAGTGGTTAACGAATCCGACTAGGAACCATGAGGTTGCAGGTTCGGTCCCTGCCCTTGCTCAGTGGGTTAACGGTCCGGCATTGCCGTGAGCTGTGGTGTAGGTCGCAGACGCGGCTCAGATCCCACATTGCTGTGGCTCTGGCGTAGGCCGGTGGCTACAACTCCGATTCGACCCCTAGCCTGGGAACCTCCATATGCCGCGGGAGCGGCCCAAGAAATAGCAACAACAACAACAACAAAAAGTGAGGCACAGTAAGAATTTACAGACACTTAAGGTTCTCTACAAAAAGGATTATACCCGAGAAACGTCCATCATCTGCTTAATCTGACTTTTCATCTTCTCAGTCCGGTCACCTAGAAAACAAAAGCATTCCATTGCTGTCTCTTCCCTTGCTCTGTAACTCTATTTTCTTGATTTCCCCACACTAAACAATTATCATGTTCAAATATTCAAAGAAAAAACTAACCAAAAGAACAGACTGGGCTGTTGGTACGAGAATTGCCAACTGAGGTTGAGAACAATGAATTCCCAGTTTCTACAATAAAAACATTATCCCTGCTGTTCCTGAGCAGAAGGGCTATGCCCTGTAAAGCTCCTTCTCTCTCATCTACCTGTCCCAAGTCAAACAGCTTCTTTGCAAAGACTCACTGCTCTGCTCGCCCGCATGTGCTCCCAGGAGTGGCTCACTACCCCAACCCTGTGCGCCATCTCCTCCCGGGGACACGACACCTAGAAACACGTCCCTCCCAGGTAAACTCGTTACTTTCAGCCTCCACTCTCACCGCTTACTGAGCTTATGCCCCACCCCTCGGTCCTGTTCAAACTGGCTGTGGGCCCTAAAAGCACAGCCACAGAGAGGCTGAGCATGACGTGGAGAAACACGTTTCTTCCACTGAAGAGCGCTCAGGGGGTGGCGGCATCGGCTCCAGCGCACGCCCCTCGCTCTGGGCGCAATGGAAAAGGCACGTCGGTGTTCCCGGTGTGCCTCCTGCCGCACCATAACCCATCAAGTCACCTCTGCCCGCCACACAGCGGATGTGGTCATTTGGCCCTCCACATCCCCGAGAGACTGGTTCCAGGACCCCCACCCCCACCCCCACAGGACACCCCAATCCATGGATGCTTGAGTCCCCCAGACAGAATGGCACAGCATCTGCATAGGACGCACACACACCCGCCCGTATCCTTCATCTCTGGGCCACTTGTAATACCTTAAACAAATGTAAATCTATGCAAACAGCTTGTCAGCAAGCATCAAACCCAAGGTTTCCTTTTGGGGACTTTCTGGAGTTTTTTGTGTTTGATCTGCAGCTGGCTGAATCTGCAGATGTGAACCCCAGATTTAGAGGCCGACTGTAGAGATTTAGCAACAGGCACTTACAGCTCTACCCCTAAGAGGAAATTCGGTCAGCTGAAAAAAGCACCAGGGTTCTTAAAGACAAAGAGGCAAAAAGGGGTCCAGTCTCCTGAACCCAATCTTACCTCCCGCTTCTCCATTGGCTAATTCATCGGATTCATTTCCTCCTTGGTTCTGACCCTCAGATTCAGACTCACAGTCTAAGCAGTTCAACTGCGTAATGCAATTAGTCAAAGCCTAGAAAAGAAGCAATAGGATGTTAGAGCTTCTCCATTTCAATTAAGTAGATTCCATAACAATTTGTGAGAATTAAGCATGCATTCAAGAGAATGAACTCACGTTAACATTATCATCTTTGTGAGTAAGAGCTACTTCCAAATCTTGCTGCGCCCTCTCAAATGATCTGATTTGTTCACTGAGCTCGGCATGTGCCTTACTCCAGTCTTTGATTTCTTCCTGCAGCTGAAAAGTTAAAGCACACGAATTTCCTGAGGTTACGGCTTTTGCACTGGAGGCATTAGGAATGAGACCTCGAGCTGGGAGCCACACTCCCCTCTGGCCCCACACTCCGGGCTGTGGCCTTGGCTAAGGGAGAGGGGAAAGGGGCTCCAACCCTCAGAAGTTCAGGGACAACATAAAAGCTGTCAAGGATGTTGATCTTTCAGAACACTGCAGCCAGGTGGAATAATTCACTTCTAGTAGGAACGGAAGGACACAGCTCACTGCCCACCACATCCAGACCCCAGATCATGTAACCTGGCCTTGGTCAGAGAAGCAGTAACTGCCCAAGGGAGGGTACTCGAGAACCAAGTCTCTGGTCTAAGAAGCAAATCCATCACCCCCCCTGAGGCTATACAAGTTAACTGGCTGGTGCTGGGTGAGACAAGGACCAGACATTCCGCAAGCTACAGGGAACCGCAGAGCAGAACAGAAAACCCAGGGCAGAGGGCAAACGCGCACGGGTACTCGACTTGGGGAGCACAGTATAAGCTCTGCCCCGCTAAAAACAGAGCCCTGCACACAGACTTCATTTTCTTAAAAACATCTGAGCAAAGATAATTAGGAGGTAATGATTTCTGGTTTTCTAGTTTACATAACCTACGATGTTAACTTTCTCTACCTGCTCTTTCTTCTTTTTAAGTCTTGCATTTTCTTCCTGAACCCGATGGCATTCAGACTTCACCTTTTCTTCACTGAGTTTAGCTTCATTGAGGGCAATTTGAACCTAATGCAAAACACTCCTATTAGTGCAGTAATTCCAAGGAAAACACAAAAAATTACATTTTCCAATGTGATATCATACGGTTTCATTTCCATTTTCTAGACATAGCAAATGTTTACTCCTCAACAAAACAAAGACATCATATTAACATCTTGCAGGAACTGTAGAGAGCTTTACCTCTGAAAATTCTGAAGCATTCACTGAAATAACATCCTTTAACTTCTCAATAGACTTCTTGTTTTCTGATATCTGACAGGGGGAGAAAGGACACAAACACGTGTGAGGATTTCAGCAGGAACACTAGGATACAGGATAAAAAGAAGCAACATGAACAGAGCACATCCCAGCACCGCCTAGATATCAGGCAGAAGCAGATGATCCAGTTGTGGCCTAGAGAGAAAAGTCAACAATGTAAAAGACATGAGGAAAGAGAACAAAGACAAATATTTCATACCATCCACAACTTTCCTAGTTATGAGATAATGTGGTATTTGACCAGACCAAAAGAACAAAGCAAAAAAATGAAAAAAAAAAAAAAAAAGCAAGTAAACCAGATCAAAACAATGATTTTCCCTAGTGGTACAGAAAAAAATCCCAAGATCACTTATTCTCTTGCTAAATTAAACACGGCTGGACTGGGGGGGGGGGGGACCCAAACCTCACATACAAAATTCCCCAAATTTATGCAGATGGTCTGCCTTGCCAAGAAGATGGAGCAAAGCCCTTCACTCTGCAACTGCAGACTGTGCACAGGCCCTTCCCTCCAGAGTGCAGTGTGGAAAGCATGAAAGGGTGACTTTACGGCAGAGAAACCTGGCAAACACAACCTCAGCTGGGCCATCAAGCCCAACTGGAGATGCAGTATACGGGAACCCATCCTACCACCTTTGCCACTTTCAGGTGATTAGGAAACTGTTCTGGCATTTAAAATTTATTTTCAGAAAACAACCATGCAACGTAAATCAAAACAAAGTGCCAAGACACTCAAAGGAGCAACTATTTCTTAGTTGCTCTTCATCATGTTTTGGAGAGCAGAGCCAAGCAATAAGAAAATTACCTAGGACTGAGGACAAAAATACTTTCCAGGCCCATACAAATAATTACCTGGAGTACTGGCATTGAAAATTCTACAGAAATGCATAGAAGTAGGTTCAACTTCCCTGACTCACAGTATCAGTCTAGTTACAGCATGGGCAAATGCAGAGTTCAACTCAGCCAACCCACAAAATAGTTCAAAAGCCAAATTACAGTAAAAGACACAACAGCAAAACTCTTACCAAGTCCTGATTCTTGGCATTCTGTTCTCGCTCAGATTCTAACAGAGCACGCAAACTTTTAGCTGTGTCACCCAGAGTTTCATTAGTTTCTTCCAGATTCTTGATTTTATCCTACAAAAAAAAGTACTGATAATAACTATTCATTATTTTTCTTTTATTTTTAGAACGTAACCTCAAAAAGAGAAGGGATTTTTACCTTAAATTTAACTGCTTCATCAGAGAGAATCATGTTTTGTTTCTTGGTTTCTTGAACATGCTTCTTTGATTCCTTGATCTATATGTAATAAAGCATCCAGAATTTAGAAATACAAATTATAATGCTATCAAAACTTATCTCCAAGTAGGAGATTCCTCAGAGAAGAAAGCAGTACTTTACACGTGACGACTGCTCTTATCTTTGGATGGTTTGTGGGACATAATGAGATCTTAAAATATGATTTAAAAATACCATAATAACTGAATTATACAAAAGGAGGAAATAATTCAAGTTTGTAACCATGGGGAAAAAGCTAAAAGAATAATTAATACCTTCTGTTCGTAACTTGACAATTTTTGTACAAGTTCTGCGTTTTCTTTCATAATATTCTTCAACTTCTCAGAAATTTGCTGTTCAGTAACTAAAAAGGGGGAAATCCATAAAATTATCATGATCACTAAAAAATGAATGACCCAATGTATTAGCAGCAAGGCCACGCTATCTGGGACCAAGATGGAAATGAACTTAGCATAATGATTATGCCTTTAAACAGCAATCTATGGTTCATAGAAATTAGGCTGTAAAAATATTAAAATTTAAGAAACATACAATAAGAACCCTTATTTCAATGAAATTCCAATTTAAATTTATTTCAAAGATAGGAAATACCTGAGTAAAATGCTTTAGCTTTGCTATTGTTCCCTTCATGACTGCCTTGCTTAGAAATGTGATCACTTCAAATATGTCATTTGTCAACAGAAAGGACAGAAAATGCAAGCATCCTGACTTCTGTCTCTGTTCCTCAAACGATCCACTTACATAAATATGCACTGTATTGAACAAGCAGGAACATTGTTCCCAGGGAACGAACTACATCAATATCAACATTCAAAGTCAATCTGCCGGAACCCCGTCCTCTCCCTGCTCCCACAACGTGTTCCGCCTCAGGAGCTATTAAGTCAGTCAGACGCTGGAAGTCACTGCATCCACCTTCAGCTCACAGAAAACTCCTATCAAATGCCAACACCGAGAGAAGGGGACAAGTAACAAAATAAGCCTGAAGACTTACCTTGATATACTCTATTCTTTACCTAAAAGAGAGACATAAAATTAAACTTGATGTCAAGACATCTTATTAATGAAAATATTATAGTTCCTAACCCAAAAGTCAAATCATAACCAAATGAAAATGTAATGATGGTTTGATGATACAGATCCATAAGATTAAAACATACAAAAAGCCTAAAAAGCCTTTCAAATTTAATTTATAGTGATACTTCATTTATAGTTTCTGATAGATAAAAGTACTAAGGTAAATACCTTATTTTTGCAACTAAGGATATGTTCATGTATCTTTAAAATGAGCACCGATCTTACTAAATGGGTACTTAACTTCCATAATAGGAAGGGATTATTACATATTTGAAAGCTGCTAAGAGAGCAGATCTTAAAAATTCTCATCACAAGGGGAAAAAAAAATCTTATAACTATGTATGGTGACAGCTGTTAATTAGACTCATTGTGGCAATCATTTTGCAATATATACAGATATCTAATCATTAATTTGTACACTTAACACTAAGATGTTATTTGTCAAAAATTTTAAAAATGAAATGGAATAATATTTTCATATTAAACACTAATGCTTCATTTATCCAAAATCATTTATTTAAAAATCTCAAACAGCCAGAATAAGATCTAGAAACAGTGATAACTGAAAAATACTTAAAGGAAACAAAATTAAAAGCATATCATCACACTCAGGTATACCTCTTTCATCAGAAAACATCTACAAAATCCTATTCAAAGTCGGTTACTGGCCGAATTCAGAAATCTAGTGAACCAGATCTTTTGCTTTTCCCAAGCCCCTAAAAATAGCAGTCACAAATCTAAAAGGGAAAAAAAGACTGCTAGAGGAAAATGCACATGCAACAAGAGAAATAACAGCTAACATTGTCTAAATCATCTCCTAGAGACAGCACTGAACTACAGGATAATAAAACCCAAGCCACACTCGAGTTTTTAAAAAGTGTTACAAACGCTTTGTAACCCAGCACTTATTTCCCTTGTCAAATGTGAAAGCAGTGATGTGATGCTCAGATCAGTCTGCAAATCATCCATGATATCACAAATTATCACTGTATCTAACACTGTTTTTAATGATGCTGTTACAGGAAAATGCATTCAGCATTCCAACATGGAAATAAATGACAACTTCTCTTATGTCACAGCCTTGCTTAATAAGAGAGGAAGCTTCCTTTATCCTCCTTTCACCCAAATCAACAGGCAAGAGAAAGCGGGAAGAAGCGAGAAGCATCAATGAGCACAGGGAGCGAGGGTGCAAATGCGGAGACTGTGGGCAGAAGGAGTCAGAACACAAAGCCAATGTGACCTTGCAAAAAGCTAAACTGGGCGGATTTGTGAGACGGGAGAAACAAGACTGGGAAACTGAAAGCACTTCTGCAGAATTCCCATTGTGGCTCGCAGGTTAAGAACCCAACATAGAGTCCATCCATGAGGATGTGCGTTTGATCCCTGGCCTTGCTCAGGGGTGCGGCTATTGCCGAGTCCATAAAAAGGAAATATTTTTGACTTTCCCCCTTTTGTTCACACTTTCTATTCTTTCCCCTTCCATCTGAGGAAAATCTCCATGAGGTTTAAAGGAGGCTTCACAAGAATCCAGGCAAAAAGACCTTTTTTTTAAGGGACTTTATAATCACTTGTTTGAGGAGAGAAAGCTTTAATAACAACGTCTGATCCAATTAAGAAATTAGTATACTCAAATTTTAGAAAGATACGCATCCTGTACTTTTGGCCACTTTAACTGCTAAGTTTCAACTGAAACTGAAAGCTTGTCATCTGCAAAGCTCACCTACAAAGAATAACTCCCCCTCCAATTACGTTAGAAGACAACGAGACAAACCGTAAGTCTGTATACGTATTAAGAACACATACATGTATAAGCATCAAAGACCAATTGTGCACAGGAAGACTCTAAGGAATAAAAATTTGGGAGACTACTTAAGCTGTATTTTCAAATAGAAAGGTATTTTCTGAATACATCAGCACATGATCAAATTCGAAAATATATTTTTAATATATATATAAGATATATATTAGTAAAATGACTAAAAAATTACCTCTTTTCCTACTAAGTATTTTTCCCATTTGCAGCATTTTTTTTCTGTGTATCTATGTGTTTATATAACATACGCTCCAAAGTCTCGGTTTCTGCTTCCTTCCACTTAACATTGAGCTGTGAGCATTTTCTGTGCCCCAATGTCTTTGCCCCAATACATACATTTTAAGAGCTGCCTAATATCTCATTATTTGACTTTAGCATACTAATTAACTCCCTTACTATGGCTCATTTAGGTTCTGTTTTCACTCTAACAAATACTATTCCATTTTTAACACCCAGTACAAATCTTTAATGCATGATTGCTAATTTCTTTTGGATAGATTACTAGACATGGTATTACACTCCATAAAAGGACATGAACATTTTTAAAGCTTCTGATCTATAAATTGAAGTTTTCTCATTGAGATTATACCCATGTTGTCTTTTCACCTAAGTCTTTACCAACAGAGATTACACTGAATTATTTTCCAATATGTTAGCTTGGATTATAAATGTTAATTTGTATTCAAGTTGGTAACTAAAAAAGAAACAAAACAGCTAGTGATTATAAAATGTTCCTGTATGTATCGGTCTAAAGGTACAAGATAATTTAATTTACTCACAACAAGAATGGTTCTCCAGAAGAAAATGGCAAATGAAACAATTCCTAAAAAGGCAGTGATAAGTACAGGCTTCCACGGTAGTCCGTAAAAATCAGGCCCAGGCTGAACATCATCAGGCAGGGTAGCAACCAGCTGAAAGAGAGATATCAGAAATAGTGGGAAACCTGCAAGAAATTTACAACCAGCCATCACTGAGACTCATCCACAGAAGTCGATCTATCGCCATCAGTAACTAGGCCCTCAAACTTCTTCAGAAGTTTCCATGGCTTCAATAAACAGAGAATAAGGCTTCATATTTCTTGTTCGACCTAAAGTATTTTTAAACATTATAAACTTTGTCTTTAAGGTGAGCATATACTTCCATTTTGTAACAGGCCCCACCACATCCTGTCGTCCAACGCACGACTAGAATCCCTCTGGGTCACACGTTCCTTTTAGTTGATTTTTATGCCTCAATGGGGCCACGTAAAACAAAACAAAAAAAAAAATGAAAACACGGTATAGACACTTTATGGCTGCAAATAAAACTAAAGTGATAATGAACAACACAGTTTCCCTCTAAGACGTGACGTCTTGTTTGTTTGTACTTACATAAAAACAAATGGTGAGAAAGTTCCAACAGTTCCTGATAACTGGTCTAGGCAGACCGCTCTGAATTTAACCGTCTCCTATAAACTCTGTTTTGATTTTAAGCGTTTCCTCGAGGACAGGGCATTAAACACCTGTCTTGCTTCTACACTGTTTTCACTGCCTCTACAAGTTAACCAGCATACTGGCCCATCCCCCAACGGTGCTGAGGGCCAAGTGAAAAGAACCCGTAGGGATGTGAAGCTCGCTTGATTCGATCATGACTGTGTATCAGAAAGCAACACGATACCCGGCACATCCTAAGTACTCAAAAAAAAAAAGAACATGCGACAAGACCTTCTCACATACACACCCCGCCGCCACCATCTCCTACACAGCACCGCAACGTCCTGCCCGCCCGGGGCCTGACACTCCATCTCTCCCTCGCCCCGCCAGTCAGAGCGCCACTCCGCTCAGAACCCGTCCACCCGCTGCCAGCGTTAGGATAGTGGGGACCGTCACCTCCAGAAGCTTGGCTATGAGGGCTGCGTAGAGCACCGACAGGGGTCCCAGCAGCTCCGGGTCCCCCGGGGAAGAGGTGACAGAAGGCACAGTGGCAGGTACTGAGTCCATCGTGAAGGGGCAGCGGAGCGGAGGTGACGCTTCCCCGGGGGACGGCACCGGACCCTCTCAGTCACCGTTTCCTTCTTCGGAAAGAACCCGGCTCGGGGGCGGAACCTGACAGTGAACTTCGTCTTCCCCAGCCGCGGGCACTTTCGCTGTGCGCGGCCAGTAATACGCGTCATCAGACGCGGTCCTCGGGCGGAAGTGCTCGCGCCGATGGGGGCGGGCCCGCGGCGGGAGAAACCAATGGTCGAGCGGGGGGCGGGGCTAAGAGATCCGCGCGGAAGAAACCATGTAGGAGGCAAAGACGAAGGGACTCGCCCGCGGCGGGAACTGGGAGCGAAGGCCCGACTCCACGGGCCCGGGAGCTTCGAGGAGAATGGGGCGAGGGCTGGGGAAGGGAGGAAGGCAGGCCGTGCACGCCTGCCCAGGGCTGGGCCCTTTTGTCACCAGGTGCTGAGACCCCAGGCACCTGCCCTAAATGCCCGGCCGGGAGAAGCCGCTCGCGCGCCCTCTACAGAACCACCCTCAATCTTGGCCACCGTCCCCTAGGCCAGGTTCCTTCTCTGCCCTCTCCAGGCCCCTGCTTACTTTCCCCCTTCCAGATGGCCACATCGCCCCACATTATTCTCGTGTCCCTTTAAAAAGTAATTCTAAGGAGTCTTGTCATTACCACACCTGTGCCAATGAGCTCGGTTCTGGGAAAAAGGCAAGGAATTGTCTGGAAATTGCGTTCTAAAAGTGGGAGAGACTAAGGATGTTCAACCTGGGGGGAAAAACGATGTTTGCAGGTCTTTAAATGTATATTTTCAAGTTAAATAAATTGAGAAGAACAATCAAGCAGGGAAGCCTGAAAAAGAGCAAAGGGGTCAGGGGAGGTTAAAGCAAGCTTTAATTAAAACAGTATGATGCTTGGAGTTCCCGTCGTGGCGCAGTGGTTAACGAATCCGACTAGGAACCATGAGGTTGCGGGTTCGGTCCCTGCCCTTGCTCAGTGGGTTAACGATCCGGCATTGCCCTGAACTGTGGTGTAGGTTGCAGACGCGGCTCGGATCCTGTGTTGCTGTGGCTCTGGCATAGGCCGGTGGCTACAGCTCCGATTCAACCCCTAGCCTAGGAACCTCCATATGCCGCGAGAGCGGCCCAAAAAAAAGGGCAAAAAGACAAAAAACAAACAAACAAAAAACAGTATGATGCTGGCTGAAGAACACATACAGACCACGGAAAAGAATAGAAAACTTAGAACTAGGAGCTCCCGCTGTGGCTCAGCAGTTAACGAACCCAGCTAAAATCCATGAGGACGCGGGTTGAATCCCTGGCCTTGCTCAGGGGTTACGGATCTGGCCTTGCTGTGAGCTGTGGTGTGGGTCACAGATGGGGCTCTGATCCCGGGTTGCTGTGGCTGTGGCGTAGGCCAGCAGCTGCAGCACCCATTCGACCCCTAGCCTGGGAACCTCCATATGCTGCGAGTGCAGCCCTAAAAAGAAAGACCAAAAAAAAAAAAAAAAGGAAAGAAAGAAAACTACATTGAATTAAAAAAAAAAAAATTAGAACTAGACCCAATTGCACTGGCAATTTAGCATACGCAAGAGTCATTTGGGGGAAAAAGACTTTTTAATAAGTGTTATTGGCATAACTAGATAACCAAATGGAAAATGATAAAAATTGGATCTTTTTCTCACTGTTCACAAGGATAAATTCCAAATGGGTCAGAAACCTGAATGTAAAAAATGATAACAAGTTCTAGAAAAGACATGGATTATTTCCTGACATATTATGAGTGAGCAAAATCTTTATAGTTATGTCTCAGAATTCAAGGAAAAAGATTTGTAATCCTGATTACTTAGAAATAAACTCGTCCGGCCCTTGAATGCCAAAATATGAAACAATCAGAGTTTGACAATGTAAACCTGAAGATGAAATATGTGTAACATTACAAAGGGTTAATGTTCCTAAAAAATAAAGAACTGTACAAATAGAGAAGAAAATGGCCAGCAAACCAATGGAAAAATGGGCTGAAAAAAAAAAAAAAAAAAGGATAGTCCTCAGGCAAAGTAGAAACAGCTAGTAAACGTAGGAAAACATGGTCTAACTTCTCATAATCAGAAATACGAATTAAACCCACACCATTAATTTCTCACTTATATTGGCAAGATCCAAACAACGGACAACATACCCTCTTAGAGGATGCCAGGCAATGGGTAAGCTCACACATTGCTGACCATTATCAAAATAATCTAGCCCCTATGAATGAGAATTTGGCAATCTCCCCCCAAATCACCTGTGTAATCATCTACTGACACACAATTCCACTTCTAAAGATCTACCTCAAAGGTGCTACAAATGTAACAACACATGTTGGGAAGACAATACACAAAAAAGCATGTTATGCCAGCATTACTTATAATACAAAAGAGAGACTAACCCAACTGTCCATCAATAGAAGACTGGTTAAATGCACTACAGGAAGCAGTGGACCACTGAACAACACAGAGGTTAGGGTACAAACCCTCTGCACAGTCAAAAACCCCTGTATAATTTACAGTAAACGGGCCTTCATCCGAGATTCCCAGGTATCCTCCTTCAGCATCCAAGGACTTAACCAAATCAGCCTTTCTTTATGTGGATAATCCACGATTTATATACTTACCTGCTGACGGGAAGTTGGGTTTTTTCCAGTTTTTGATTTATAGACTGAGCTGCTGTGAGTTGCATTGTGATACAGAAGGCCTTTTATGGGTGTAATATTTATTTTCTTTTGGGTAAATGCTTAGCAGAGAGATGGCTGGTTCACTTGACAGCTGTACATCTGCCTTTTTAAGAAATTCACAAACGGCGTTCTGAGGTGTCTGTACCATTCTATAGCCCCCAAAGCAGAGTATGACAGTTCCAGTTGCTCCACATCTTCTCCAACACTTGGCCTTGTAATTTCAGTCATACCATTAAGTGTGTGAGGAGTACTCAGGGTGGTTTAAATTTGCATTTCCTTCATAATGAATGATGCTGAGCTTTTTTTTTTTTTTTTTCATGTGCTTATTTGCTGTCTACATATCTTTTTGGTGAACTGTTATTTTAGTGGGTTATTTGCTTTCTTATTAACGAGTTTTCAGAGTTCTTTATATATTCAAGATATAAGTCCTTTATCAGATGATGTGGTTAAGTTTAAGTAGTCTAGCATCCTCTTTTTTTTTTTTTTTTAGGGCCGCACTTGCAGCATTTGAAAGTTCCCAGACTAGAAGTCGAATCAGAGCTGCAGCTGCCAGCCTCCACCACAGCCACAGCCACAGCAATGCCAGATCCTTAACCCACTGAGCGAGGCCAGGGATCGAACCCAAATCCTGGTGGATCCTGGCCAGATTCATTACTGCCGAGCCATAATGGGAATTCCCTCTTGTTTTTTTTTTTTTTTTTTTTTTCCCTATTTGTCCCATCTGTTCTTTCTTCCCTTTTGCCCTTTATTCTGCCTTCTTTTGGATCAAGTCTTTTTAATGATTCTAAATTATCTCCTTTGTTGGTTTATCAGCTAACCCCTTGTTTGGTTATTTTAGTGGTTCCTGTAGAGCTTATACTATACATCTTTAGTTTACCACAGTCCTCCTTCCAGTGATTCTGTACTACTTCATGCTTGTAGAAGAATTTTCTGGGAGTTCCCATGTGGCGCAGTGCTTAACGAATCTGACTAGGAACCATGAGGTTGCGGGTTCGATCCCTGGCCTTTCTCAGTGGGTTGAGGATCCGGCGTTGCCGAGAGCTGTGGTGTAGGTTGCAGACGCGGCTCGGATTCCGCGTTGCTGTGGCTCTGGTATAGGCCGGTAGCTACAGCTCCGATTGGATCCCTAGCCTGGGAACCTCCATATGCCAAGGGAGCAGCCCTAGAAAAAGCAAAAAGGCAAAAAAAAAAAAAAAAGAAAAAAAGAAAGAATTTTCTAAGCGTTATTACCATTTCTCACTCTCCTGACCTTTATACTATTGTTGTCATACATTTTATTTTTTACATACTTTCTAGACCCCATAGTATATCGATAATCTTATCTCTAAACAGTAAATTAACTTTTAAAGATATTTAAATAATGAAATGATGGTTTATATATTTGCCCCCATGGCTACCAGTTCTGGCATTCTTCACCCCTTTGTGTAGCTCCATATTCCATCTGTTGTTATTTTCCTGGAGACTAAAGGTCTTCCTTTAACATTTCTTAGGGGGCATGTGTGCTGGTGAATTCTTTCAGCTTTTGTATGTTGGGGGAAAAAAATCTTCATTTAATCTTTGTTTTTGAAAACTATTTTGCAGGGTATGATATTGTAGATCGACGGTCTTTCTCTTCAAGTATAGTAAAAGATATTATTCTGCTGTAGTCTCCCATGCCTTGTTTCCAACAAGAAATCTGAGGTCACCCTTAATCTTAGTTCAAAATGTCTCTTTTCTCTGGCTGCTTTCATCATTTCTTTTGAGCAATTTGATTATGATATGCCTTGGGGTAGTTTTCTTCATGCTTTTTTATACTTGACTTTCATTGAAGTTCTTGGATCTGTGGCTTTAGAGTTTTCATAAATTTGGGGAAATTTTCACCCATTATTTCTTCAAAAAAATTTTTGACCGTCTTTTCTATCCTTCCTCCAAGGATTCCAGTTACACATTTGTTAGCCTCTTTGAAAGTGTCCCCACTGCTCACTGATGATGTTTTTTCATTTTCCTTGCGCCATCTTCCCTTATATGTTTCATTCTGGATAGCATCTATTGCTATGTCTTCAAGTTCACTAATCTTTTCATCTTCGGCGTCTACCTAGCATTAATCCCACCCAGTATATTTATCACCTCAGGCATTTCATCTCTAAAAGTTTGATTTTTTTTTAATATTTTTCACGTCTCTACTTTTTTAACATCTGAAATGTGGCAATAATAACTGTTTAATACCCTTGCTTAATTTGAACATCTGTAGTAATTCTTGGTTGGTTGCGATTGCCTGATATTCTTTTGACTGGGAGCCACACATTAGGAATAAATGTGAATTTTTTTATGTCTCTTTGACTAATCATGGGGCACCCAGAGTAAATGTTATCTGGGGGTATGTCTGTGTGTGTTCCCAGATGAGATGACGTAATTAAGCAGTAACGTAGAGCGCCTTCCCTGGTATGGATGGGCACCATCCGACCCACTGAGGGCCTGAATAAGAGGAAATGCGGAAGGGGACTTTGTGCCTGCCTTCTCGATTGCTTGAGCTGGAACGTCGGTCTTCTACTCCTGATGCTCCTGGGTCTCAGGCTCTCGGACCTGGACTAGAATCTCATCATTGGCTCCCCTGATTCTTAGGCCTTTGCACTTTGACTGATTACAATACCAGCTTTACTGGGACTTGAGCTTGCAGACTGTGGATTCTGGGAATTCAGAGCCTCCATGTGCACAGAAGTCCATTCCTTATAATAAATCTCTCTCTTTACACACACACACACACATATATAGATACATATAGAAATATACATATTTATTTTTCCCTATTGGTTCTGTTTCTCTGGAGGACCCTGACTAATAGAACACACATTTTTCCACAGTATGGAAAATTACTGGAAAACAGTTTGACCATTTTTGGGTCTTGCTTTTAAGATTTGTTAGGTGAGATGTGAGCAGCACCTACTCTGAGGGAAGATCCTTCTGAGTACTCCATGTGTTCCCTCTACACACTTAGAGGGCTTCTTTGACCTTGAACAGTTTTGTCTCATGCATGTGCTGCTCAGCACTCTGATGACTACTCAAAGGAGACCTTTCAAAGACCCCCAGGGCTCCCCATAGCTCTCCTCTCAGTCCTCTGCCCATGGCGTTTAACTGCTTTGCTGTCCCCGGACTTTCAGCTCTATCTTCTCAATGCCAGCTTCCTCCTTTCCCCGCAGCCTGGAAACGCTCTCAATGCAGTAGGATAGGATGTGACAGCGGCGGACCTCATTGCATTTGTCTCTTTCAGGAATCACTGTCCTTTGTTGCCTCATGACTTGAAAAATGTAATATCATGTATTTTGTCTGATTTTTTTTTTCTTTTCAGCTGTTTCAGTTTGGAAGGTAAAGCTGGTACCTATAGGTCTATCTTGGTGCAAAAATCATTTGCTCATTTTTTAATGGTGAGGTAGTAAAATTAATTTTTAAATTACCTCTAGAGGAGGGTATCAACAAGTTGGATGGAATTAGGCCAAAAGTTAGACATCTTTGAATAGATCTTATTTTATACATTGACTTTGGCTCTTACAAATATGTTAGGTAATTATAGAACAAAACAAAACAAAATCTTATAATGCAGTCCCTAAAAAGTAAAAGCAAAACTCAATTAACCTGTGTATCCACTTGGTGGCAGGACGACAGAAAGGCTTTGTTTTCAAGCATACCCTAGTGGGATACAGGTTATAGACAAAAAGAACTGCGAAAGATCCTTGCGATATTTTAGTAACATACTGTTGGCTGGAGTTGATATTGGTGGTTATGTGAATATTGTAAAATAAACGAATTAATTATGTCAGTGTCAGTGAATAATTATGTTGATGTCATTTCAAACAGGGGAGAAAGAAAACACAAGGTCAGATAAATGTGGTGAGGTGAAATTCCACTCGCATCCTGACTTCTGATTGGGAAGATCCATGTGGCATCATGATGAAGAGTCAAGTCAAAGATCCCTATGTATTTCCTAGCTGTGTCCTCTGAAAAGGCCTAGAAAGGGTGGTCAGCTCAAAAGCAAGAAGCACTCTTAGTACCCAGAATGTTGCCTCTGACTCCCAGTTCTCACTAAAACGAACCAAGACTCTTTGGAAAAACAGCTCCTCCAAGATCTGAGCAGGATGTGTACAAAATGAGCTTGTAACAGCTCGTTCAAGGGAAGGACCAATGACCACGAGGTGGTGTCCAAAGGGCCCAGGAGCCAAGCTGAAGAGGCTCCCATGAACCAAAAACAGGAGAAACTGAGCATTGATAAGGAATAATAACCAGAATGGATTGTTAACACACCACATATTTTAAAATTCAGGCATCATCATGATTCTTTAAAATATTAGAAGAAACACACACACACAAACCCTTTGGGCATCTCTGGATAACGCGAGGAGGACAACCTATTGTTTTGTATGCTGGACAGAAACAATCAAATATCTATACTGTCCTAACTATACAAACCAAATCTTGGTGTAAATAATAGTTGATTATAAGCTTCTCTTTGTAGACGTATCCCAGCCTTTAAATGAAGTAGGAACAATAGTCAGAAGAGTACCATTTTTCAGCCTATAATACAGATCTCATCAATGTCACTGATGACTAGTAATATCGACTAAAGAGGGACATCAGGACACCAGATGCCTCCTGATGGCAGTATATAGCATCTCCTATAAGTATTCTTGCCAAATGAAATGGAACCTGAATCCGACAACCCATCTAACCAGTTCCCAAGAAATATAAAGAACCAGGGAAATACATTCAACTGCACTATGGGAATGTAGTTATTGGCAAAATCCACACCATGATACCCCCAGGAAGCCAAGCAAAACCTGTTTCTTCAATGAATACATTGCAACAAACAAAAGCAAACATCTGTAGACAGAATAACTGATGGGATGCTTGCCTTGCCATTGTAAATAACTGTAGGAGTTCCCATCGTGGCTCAGTGGGTTAAGAATTCAATTAGTATCCATAAGGATGTGGGTTCAATCCCTGGCCTTGCTCAGTGGGTTAAGGATCCAGAGTTGCCATGAGCTGAGGCATAGGTTGCAGATGTGGCTCGGATCTGGCATGGCGGTGGCTGTGGTGTAGGCCACCAGTGACAGCTCCAATTCTACTCCTAGCCTGGGAACTTCCATGTGCTGCATGTGTGACCATAAAAAGCCAAAAAGAGAAAGAAAGAAAGAAAGAAAGAAAGAAAGAAAGAAAGAAAGAAAGAAAGAAAGAAAGAAAGGAAGAAAGAAAGAAAGAAAGAAAAGAAATCCTGGAAAACTGGCAAAATACATGAAAAACTATTTTTCAGATAGAGAACAACAGGCAGCACATAACTGTGACTCCTGAGGGAAAGGAAACAAATGAGGAAAGCCCCGTGCTCTCTCAGCTTTCTACCTGGAGGCACTTTTAAGACCTTAATACAGGGAGGGAGACAGCAAGCAGAATATGCCAAACTTGCTGAGGAGGCAGAGATCAGGGTTTAGGGAGACTGAAGTGCCTGAAATATGCCGCAATAAGAACTACAAAAAAAAAAAAATTAGAAATCCACACGGCTGTCTCCTTCGGTCTTGAGCTGAATTCAGAGCTACACTTGTATAAGTAAGGTTCCTCGAGGACTGGCAAAGAACAACTACAGGCAAAAAGAACAACTATAAATAAGGAGGCTGGAAGCTGAAAATTCCAGTTAACACAGAGCTGGGAGACATCTGTATTCCAGCCAGTCAGCATGAATTGACCTTAATGAATGCTGAAGGCCTTTAGCAGAGTCCAGAAAAATCACACCATAGTAGTAGGGCAACACTCACCCTAGAGTAAAAACGACTGTATGCACTGCACCTCCTAACAAATCTTAAAATAAGACTGGAGAGGATCAAGCTAATCCACAAGTGACTTAATAGCCTAGCAAAACAAACTTCAACACTTTTTAACGGAAGCCACCAAAATCCAGGCACCCATCACCATTCACAGTGCCTAGCATCCAAAAGACAAACAAACAAACAAACAAACCCCACAAAACTAGACGTGCAAAAAAGCAGGCAAATGTATCCCATAACTAAGAGAGAAATCAACCTATGAAGATAGACCAAGAAATTGTAAGAGATGACAGAATATTAGCTTTAGAGGGCTTTAAAAGAATCACTTTAAAAGATGTTTAAGAATTTTTTTTTTAAATGACCATACAGAGGAGAGAAATGGAAGATATAAAGTAGGACTAGGAGAACCTTTAGAACTAAAAAGTAAAATATCTGAAATAAAAAATTCACTTGATAGGCAGAACAGCAGATTAGATACTATAAAAGAAAGATCAATGAACTTAAAGACAGCAAGAGTAAGTACTTAAACTGAAGCAAAGACATAAAAAGACTAAAAAAACAACAACAAAAAAGAACAGAGCCTTGGTGACCTGTGGAACTATTACATAAGTACAGTTAGAGTTCCAGAAGAAGAGGCAAGAGAACAGGGCTCCCCAAAAAATTTGAAAAAATAATGTGAAAACTCATAGAACTGTACACAGAAAGGGTGAATTTTACTAGATGTAAATTTAATCAAGTTTAATTAACCTGACTTTTTAAAAAAGTGTGTTTATTTATAGATGACATGATCAAATACAGAGAATCCTATGAAATCTACAACCCCTGCCTAAAAATAATAGATAATTTAGTAAGATCATAAGTAAATAATAGGTAAATTTAGTAAGATACAAGGTGGATACACAAAAATCAATTGTATTTCTATGTCAGCAAAAAAACAACTATAAATAAAATGTAAAAAAGATATCACTTACAAGATCAAAAATCATGAAGTAGGAGTTCCTGTCATGGCTGAGCAGTAATGAACCTGACTAGTATCCATGAGGATGTGGGTTTGATCCCTGACCTCGCTCAGAGGGTTAAAGATCCAGTGTTGCCATGAGCTGCGGTGTAGGTCGCAGACACAGCTCGGATCCCTCGTTGCTGAGGCTGTGGTGTAGGCCGGCAGCTGCAGCTCCAGTTGAACCCCTAGCCTGGGAACTTCCATATGCTGCAGGTGCGGCCCTAAAAATACAGAAACAAAACAAAACAAAAGAAGAAACTGAAAGCCCAAGCCAGAACAATATGTATCTGACAGAGGTGTTGTATCCAAAATATATGAATATGAGGAACTGTTAAAATTCCAAAGACAAAACCCCAGTTTAAAGAGGCAAAAGAGCTGAAGAGCTAGTTCACACACAAACCCACAAAAAAGTGTGGGCACATGACAAAGTGCTCAACATCATAAAGCATCAAGAACGGCAATGAAACCTCAAAGGCAGGCCCACAAGAATGGCTACAATTTACGAGTGATAATACCAGGCAAAAATGTGACCAGCTAGGAGCCTTATAAATTGTTGGTGGAGGTAGAGAATGGTACAGTCATTGCTGAGAATGGTGTGGCGGTTTCTCGTAAGATAAAATACACTGGGAAAGCACATGAGGGAACCTCCTCGAAGGAAGGGAACGTCCCATCTCTGGTTAGGGCTGTTTTCACGTGGATGTGTCCGTTTGTTAAAACTCACGGGGCCATATTCCTAAATGGGGTGCGCTTTGTTATAGGCAATTTATAGCTGATTGAAACGGATTTAATTCATATAGCAACCCCCTATAAATTCTGGACCGCCACAAGAGGCTGAATTGGGTAAGAACAATTTGAAAAGGAAGGGAGGGCATTTCGAAGTGTGTCAAATCATGGGCAATATTAAGGAAGTACCATGAAGCTGGATGATGGGCCCGGGATTTCATTTCATTATTCTCTCTCTTTACTGTTACTATTTTGAAATTTTCCACACCAAAGCACTGAAAAAAACAATTTAAAGCATAACTTCCATTATTTAAAGGATCACTATGTAGAAAAGGAATTATATTCGAGGGGGGAAACAAAATCACATGGAGGAAAATACGGAGTGGATATAAGAATGAACACGGAACAAGGTACAGCCTTATAAGGTAAGCTGCCCCCAGCAGGAAGTGTTGATGCCTAGACCGCATCACTACTAGTCAGGGCTGCCGTGGAGGAAAGTACTGCAGTTTGATGAGAAGCTAGACTGCCTGCCCTCTCAGGACCCTCCCAGCCCTGAGATTCCATTAACTGGTCATCCAGGCATCTGATTTTCTGGCACGATTTTCCCAAAGTCAGTACCCACTACTCCCCAGATCTACCAAATAACTATCTATACCACGTACTTGATACTCCACAAAAGCTATTTCATGTGTTTTCCAATGTTCACACATACTTGATATAGCTTTTTCTTTTTTATGAAATTTTAAGCCATGCCTGCGGCACGCAGAACTTCCCAAGTCAAGGACTGACCCTGCACCGTTGCAGAGACCTGCGCCATAGCTGCGACGACACTGGATCCTTATCGTCTGAGCCACCACGCCCTTTTCTTACGCCTTTCAGAAATCAGAATTACGCTTTCTATCTCTTAGATTCTTCTATTCCTCACACCATACTCTGTACGTGCTGTTCTTACGCCAACACCTTTCAAATCATGGCTACTCTGCAACGCGAGCCCTTCCCGCTTGCCCTGCACGTCTGCATCTTCTCCCATCATCCTTCGGGCAGAGACCGTCTCTTCCCCCACTTCTCTGTCCCCACCCAGGCCTAGGGCAGGGCTCCGTGCGCAGCCACCATGTCCACAGATGAAGTGGACAGAGTCCCTCCCACATCTGAGGATGGTACATCTTAGGAGTGATGATGATTCATGCAGATATAACCAAACTCGAATTCTGCGGCAGCCTTCGTCACCGACAGTTTCATTATTCCAACTGCACAGGTCACACACGCCTCACTGCGGGGCAGCCGCCACTACCAAAACCATGGAGAAAACTGAAAAATGCTCGGGGTCCCACCTTCTGTCCCATCCTGGGGGCCTTTCTCCTGAATTCCCCAGGGATTCAGTGTCTTCATACTGCCCTCTGACCATCCCAGTGAGAAGCTGGCAGGGCATGAGATCCTACAAGATGCCAGGCTCTGCACTAGACACTGGATGCCCGCAATTAATTCGGTTTTTGTAATGACTGCCTTAGGCATTATCTGCACTTTAAAGGTGAGGAAGCTGAGGTTCAAACTTTAGTCATTTGCCCAAGTTTCCAAATGATGGACCTCCCTGAAAACCCATGCGTTTTACAGAACAAAAAATGACCCTTTCCTACAAAAGTCCTGAAATAACAGAACCCAGGAAAAAAATGTTTTTGTTGGAGAGGATACTTTATAGCCCCAGGGACAACTTGGCCTCCAAATTGTGAAAGCTTGCTGGGTCCCATAATTTACCAAGAAAAACCTCCAATTTCAACAAATACCACAAGGGGGCGCTAAGCCCTAGAAAGCGCAGATAAGCTTCTGGACAAATTAAATGTCTCCTTTGGATCAGGACTCTGGTTAGAAAGATGCATCTGAATAAATACTCAGCTATAAGGGACTCTTTCTAAGAAAAAATATGGCCATACTCCTTTCCTGCTTAAAACCTTCAAAGGCTTAGATAAGCTTCTGGACAAACTCACACGGGCCCTTCGACTCTGCTCAAAACAGGTCTGGGCTCACCTGATCTGCTCTGACCCTCCTCCCACGGCAGGGAACCAATCTATTCCACACACGCTTCCACCGTGGGGTAAGGCTTTCTCTGCCTTCTGGGTCACAGCAGGTCTCAGGTGGACGTCGTTATCCCCCGCTAGACTGAAAGGTCCCTGGGGGAAGAACCACGGTTCCTCTCTGTGAGTCTGTTTCTGTTCTGCAGAAAGGTTCACTGGCGCCACATTTTAGAGTCCACATATAAGTGATATCCTATGGTGTTTGTCTTTCCCTTTCTGACTTACTTCGCTTAGTATGAGAATCTCCAGTCGCACCCATGTGGCTGCAGATGGCATTATTTCGTTCTTTTTTATGGATAAGCAATGAGGTCCTGCTGTACAGCACTGGGAGCTAGAACCAGTCTCTTGTGATAGAACATGATGGAAGATAATATGAGAACAAAGAATGCAGATATAGGTGTGACTGGATCACTGTGCTGTACAGCAGAAATTGACACGCCACTGTAAATCCACTGTAATTTAAAAAACAGAAAAAGATAAAAAAGTGGGAAAAAAAGAACCCTATTTCATAGGTGTGCATACACTGTGCTGACCTGAACTAAGAACCCACCGGCATCATACACCTGGCATGTTTCAGAGACTATCCTCAAAGGCTCAGGAGCACTTGCCACAAAGACACTGTAATTCTTCACCTCATGCATGGAATCAACTTGAAAACTGTAATAATCAGCATTCTATTCAAAGAAACTATATATGTCAAACTTACCATCTTAGTTAAACAAAATACCATTGAACATATGAGAAGAATTGCATTGTCCAAAGGCGTGACACCGGCTGCTTCTTCAGCGCTGGTTTCTAGTTGCTTTTTGGCACCAACAGCATCAATAACAGGAGTGCCTTCTGTTGTAAATGGCCCTGAAATTGAGGGAGAAAGCAAGCTAATATTTTATTTATGCTTCAGAGTTGGAATTGTTTCTCTTCGTTTTAAGTATTTATCGAGTGCCCGCTAAATACCAGTCACTATGCCTGGATATGTAGTTCTCCCGGTGACTTTTACATATTTAAAAATAGTCAGAACCCCCATTAGAGCCATCACACCCTTCAGTTATAAAATGAATGTATCTCCAATCCACTCGACCCACCACCAGCCCCTCCATCAAACCCCTGGCAATGCACCTGCTATCAGAACAATGAAGACTCACAGGAAATGAGAAAAACAGAACTTTATACTTTTCCCATATTCACACTACCACATTTTTTTTCTTTTTAGGGCCTCACCCGCGGCATATGGAGGTCCCCAGGCTAGGGTCAAATCAGAGCTACGACTGCCGACCTACGCCGCAGCCACAGCCACGCCAGATCCAAGCCTCATCTGCAACCTACACCACAGCTCCCAGCAATGCCAGATCCTTAACCCACTGAGCAAGGCCAGGGATCGAACCCGCGTCCTCACGGACACTCTGTTGGGTTCTTAGCCCGCTGAGCCACATAAGGAATTGCCATATCATCACATCTAATAAACATTTATTTAGTGCTAGTAAAGCACAGTACAGAAACTGCAGACGAAGGGTGTAGGTCTGCAAACTCGCACCCATACTTAGCGCGGCATCTGGCACCTGGCAGGCACTCAGCAACCACTTGCTGAACGGGTGAATGACAGCTACACAAAAGAAAATATGGTAAACACAGAGAGAGACCAGAGGGGACTGCACCGAGGACAGGGCCAGGCTTGCAGCTCTGGAGAAGAGGTAGAGTTCCAGCTCTACCTGAAGGGATCCTTAACTCACTGAGCAGGGCCAGGGATCGAACCTGCGTCCTCGTGGATACTAGCCGGATTCATTTCTGTTGCGTCACAACAAAACTCTGAAAACATCTGTTTTAAAAACATCTGTTTTTAAAGATTTTGCAAGCAAAGTCTTTCCTAACCGTAAAAGTTTTTGAGCAAGAAAATAGCACGTCTTATTGGTATATGACTCTCTCTCAACAAGCGGAATCTTTTTGAATTACAAGAGTTTAGAAATACAGAGTATGGCGTTCCCACTGTGGCTCAGCAGGTTAAGAACCCAAGATAGTGTCCATGAGGATGCAGGTTTTGTCGCTGGTCTCACTCGGGGTTTAAGGATCCGGCGAGCTGTCGTATAAGCCGGCAGCTGCAGCTCTGATTCAGCCCCTAGCCTGGGGACTTCCATGTGCTGTGGGTGCAGCCATAAAAAAAATAAAAAATAAAAAATAAAATAAAACAAAAAGTAGAATTAGAGAGTATTATATATGATTGCAATACCCTCTGGAATATGGGAGACCTCTATATGCCATTTCTTCTCAATTAGCCGAACTTCTATTCCTACTCTGACTTCCCCAATACTTTGAAGAGGGTGGGGGGCAGGGGGGACAGCCCAGGGCTGCTAGGCCTATGGTGTCACACAGTGATGCTGTACCCAGTTAGCGACCATGACCTCTAAAAACACAAAGCTGTAATGATGTCTCATCATCATACTCGAGAGACAGAGTAACAGTCAGAAGTTCTTGTGGTCAACTGGTGCAAAGAATGAGCTACACAAAACTTAAAAGCTGCTGATGCTATTATTGGGGCTGCATTATTAAAAAATTTTATTTTTAAAACAACTTTTTTTTTTTGCCTTTTCTAGGGCCGCTTCCCGTGGCACATGGAGGTTCCCAGGCTAGGGGTCAAATTGGAGCTGTAGCCACAGGTCTATGCCAGAGCCACAGCAATGTGGGATCTGAGCCATGTCTGCAACCGACACCACAGTTCACGGCTACACCAGATCCTTAACCCACTGAGCAAGGCCAGGGATCGAACCCGCAACCTCATGGTTCCTAGTCGGATTCGTTAACCACTGCGCCACCTCCTAAAACAACTTTCTCAATTCAAATGAAACAAGCTGCTGTCCGAGGGATGTTTACTGTGCTTGGTGACAGGATCACGAGTGTCCACACTGTACTATTACGTACTGCAAAGTTCTGTACTGTCTCCTCGAATCTGTTCTTTTATTCGTTTATTTATTTGTTTTTTTTACAGCTGCAGCTGGCAGCATATGGAAGTTCTTGGGCTAGGGGTGGAATCTGAACTACAGCTGCCTACACCACAGCAACACCAGATCTGAGCCACCTCTGCAACCTACACAGCAGCTCATGGCAACCCTGGATCCTTAACCCACTGAGGGAGTCCAGGGATTGAACCTACATCCTGATGGATACTAGTCTGGTTGGTTACCACTGAGCCACGACGGGAACTCCTAGAAGGCCTCCTTTAGGATGGGCCTCTACTTTGTAGAGGCAAAATAAGCGAGCTTTATTTACCTGGGTTTCTGGCTTTCTCAGTCTCTGGTTTTTGGGACGCTTCTAAGGGACCCATGTCCCTGGTCACGGGTTGATGCACGTGGCTGGGCTCCTCAGGAACCTGCATGGTAAGAGCTGCTGTGCTCTCCTGTGGGCCGCTCTCCTCCAGCGGTGGCTGGATGTCTACGGGGAAAAAGAGAGCCCGCGCTGGCAGAGCCCAACCACGCTCCCGCCCAGCACTCCCTCCCCGCCCACCCCAGGGCCCTCATCCTGCCCGCTGTGCTGGCACCTGTGGGGCACACCAGAGCTCGGAAGTAAGAGTTTCAGCTGCTTTCCTCTCACTTCACAGATGGCTAATCTACAGCAGAAAACGTACAAAGAAACTCTTATCCCGAAGGAGTTGATCACTAAATGTATTTATGGTATGACTTTGATACGCTAACTTCCCTTGGTGATGCAGCACCTGCCCCACATGGACAAAGGTGCAAAAGGAGAGGCGGGTCAGAAACAGGAAACACGTATCCCACGCGGAGAGACCCGAGCCCCTCCATACATTAAGTGTGCTCGGTCAGAGCTGGCGCAGAGGAGGGCCCTATGGGCGGCAGCAGCTGGCAGAAGGGCCGCTCGGATGGTTTCAAAGAACCTCTATGAGTCAGAAGGAGCGTACTCTTCTCTGCCCCCGAGGGGCTCAGGGCACAGCCCAGTGTGACCCACAGTGAAGACGAATGTCTTTGAAACCCCATAGTTTAGCCTGAAATTCATTTGAGTCTTGCATTCGAATCCACAGTAGAGCTTTGGTTACATGTAAAAGTGTTCCCAGCTCCAAATGCTCGGGACCCCAGGCAGCCTGGGAAGACACTCCTCCTGTGGTCTCTGCGCCCAGGAAGATACTCTCAGCTCACACATCTCTGTTTGAAAAGCATGTGGGCAGAGAAAAGAGCATGAGCCAGGAACCAGCTTCTATGAGACGCTGGCTCAGGGTCCGTTCACTCACTGTTTATTTACTGGATGGCTTCTGCATCAAGTGCTCTGTTAGAGGCTCTGTGTCCTGGTTTGTCCTGGATTAATCTGAACGTGAGAACCCGATGGCTGGGTAGAATTTAACTCACCTATGCACATAGCATCCAGCAAAGATGGAAGTTGGGGGGGGGGGTTCCCTCTGTGGCTCAGAGGGTTATAAACCCGCCTAGTATCCATGAGGACCCAGGTTCAATTCCTGGCCTTGCTCAGTGGCGTAAGGATCTGGTGTTGCTGTGAGCTGTGGTGTAGGTCACAGATGCAGCTTGGATCCTGCATTGCTGTGGCTGTGGTGCAGGCCGGCAGCTGCTGCCCCGACCCCTAGCCTGGGAACTCCTATGTGCTGCAGTAGTACACAACCCCGCCCAACCCCCCAACCCCGCCCCCCCCCAAAAAAAAAATTAGGGGGAAGAAAAGACTCACTCAGGCAAGGCATCAAGTTAAGTGCTATGCCAGTAAATCCTTAGACAGAGAGCAGTGATTTGACGATGAAGAAAATGTGTTCAAAAAAGCCCTTTCATGGAGTTCCGGCTGCAGCACAACAGTATCGGCTATATTTCTGCAGTGCCAGGACACAGGTTCAATCCCTGGCACAGTGGGTTAAAGGATCCAGCCTTGCCACAACTGTGGCATGCCTGATCCCTGGCCCAGGAACTTTGTATGTGACCGGTTGGCCAAAAAAGAAAAAAGAAAAAAACCCCCTCTCATACTTTTGCATGAAACATGTACTATGTCAACAGGTCTATTTTATACATCATTTCTTATGTGTGGCTTTATCTTTTTATAGTTTCCTTTTGAGAATGCTTGCCAGTCTCAGCTGTCTAAGGGAGAAAGAGGGCAAGAAATCCTTATCCACACCCCCATCTACAAGAAAGACTGGACGGGTCATGAGGCCGTCACTGTGCTGTCCCTCGCCTCTGGGCCGCTGTGAACTGGGGACAAAGCTTTACAAATAGGGCACGAGGCCCTTCAGAGCCCCCCAGCCCCACACCCGTACCTGGAGCCCAACACCAGGAGGTCACAGGCAGGCACCTCACCTTCTGCAAGTCCAGCCGAACTCTCCTCCGCTGGTCCAGGCCGGCCCTCCTCCGCTGGTCCAGGCCGGCCCTCCTCCGCTGGTCCAGGCCGGCCCTCCTCCGCTGGTCCAGGCCGGCCCTCCTCCGCAGGCTGCGCAGCTGCCAGGGGCGCAGCCTCCTCCTTCGCGGAGTATGTGTACCTGACAAAATAGATCAGTTCGTGAACGTCATCGAGCACAGCAGCCTCTTCGCTGAAGATGCTGTCCCTCATCGCCGGGTCTCTGTCTTCGGTCACGCGAGTGTCGAGCATCTCCTCTGCCACGCTCAGAATGTGGGACTCGGAAGCACGGAAGACCTTATCTAGGACTTTCTCCACGTTGTAGGGCAGGCTCTCCCGCTGCGCCGACTTCAGCTTGGAGGACATTTCCTGGAACAGGGCTTCCAGCTCCTGCACGTCAAAGTATTTCTGGAAGCGCTCCAGGGACTGCTGCTCTTTAAAGAAGCTGCCGATTATAGGCAAGTCCTCCGGGGGGACGCCGAGCTCCTGCTGAACAGGTGCGTGTGGCGCCCAGGGGGGCAGGTCACTGTCCTGGTCCTCAGGAGCGGACCCCCGGAGCCCTGCGTCCACCAGTTTCGCCACGTCCTCCTCGTCCTCTTTCAAGAGTTCTGCCCCAGGCTTCCCCAGGAGCCCTGGGGCCCCCGGGGGTTCCTGGAGGCCGTCTTCGTTAAAATAATCCGGAGCTTTATGCTGAGATGCGGCCCCTAACCCTGCAGTCTGATTGGCTCTCTTGTCGGGAAGGTCGCGTCCCTCAGAGGGGCTCTGTCCCTTCTGACCCACGAGGGAGCTTTCTCCTTTTTCCACCACCGGACTACTGGGATCCCCGCCTCGTGCGTCCACGCCTTCACCCGCAGGGTCACTTTTTCTTCCAGTTTCCACCGTATTATTGGTCTCCCCTTTGTTTTCTCCGGGTTCTGGATCAGCATGAACAGCACCTAAAAGCGCTTTTGCAGAGGCCTGTGGGTCAGCATCTAAGCCCGCGTCCTCAACCTCGGGGCTCATTTCTTTAGACCGCTTCGCACTCACAGCGTTTTCATCCTCCAACAGCTCTTCGGGGGCGTAATCGTCCTCGTCTGCTTCCGGGTGTTCCGGGCGGAGACCTGGCACCTCGGTCACCCCTGCTTCCCGCGGGGCCGCCGCAGGCTCGCGATGGGCAGGCCCCTCCTCCGGGGCATCCTCAGCGGCCTCCTGATCTGAGAGTCCCCCGTCGTCGCTCCCTTGCTGGAGAAATGCGGCGGCGGCGCCTCCTTCCTGTTGCCCGGAAAGGCTGCTTCCCGGAGCGGGACCCTCTTCCCCCGGGTTTCTTGGCGGAGCAGGTGCATCGGGGGAGGAGAATCGAGTCCGGTTTTGAGATTTCCCGGGCTGGTCCTCACCCAGGTGCTCCCCCGAGAGCGGCGGTGGGGCTGGGCCGATTCCTGAGCCGCCGTCCTCCTTCCCGCGGGCCCTGGAAGCATCAGGCTGACCGTCTGCCCGGGGCGCTGCGATCCCCGAGGGGGCCTGTCCAAGCTCCCGCTCGCCCCCCGGGATCCCTGCAGCTCTAGGCACCGAGGCGCCCTCCGAGCCGCCTTCCAACTGCTGTGCTCCGGGCTGTTCCTCCCCGGGCCAGTCTTTCGAGATATGAACAGCGGCTCCTTCCAGGTCATTCTCTTTGCTGGCAAAGGCCGATGGAAATGTCTCTGCATCCTCTTCGGCGGCTGGCGGAGGGCTGGGGTGGCCGCTCTGGGCAGAAGCGTGCCGGGTCCCGCTTCGGCGCGTCTCGTCCTCTGACCCCGCCGCCTCCCGCGCCGCCAGGTCCCTCCCCGGCCGCTCGGCCTCCCGCCCTTGCCCTTGGACGTGAAGTTCTGCGGGCGCCTCTGGGTCCTGGTCTTGACTGCTTCTGGGGACTTCCACCTTCCGAAGGCCATCGGCTGCCTCTTCGGGGTCGCCAGAAGCCGAAGCTGGTCGTGCTGTCCCCACGTTGCGACCCGGGACGGATGCTTCATCACCAGCCTTTGCTTCCTTCGAATCCCAAGTCTCCAAATCCGCACCTGTGTTTTCCTCACCTTCTGCCACCACGGAGAAGGTGCTATCTTCCTCTGCATTTTTCTCACCGTACTGGATGCCGGGGGGCTGAGTCTCCCCAGCCTGACTGGCTTCCTTCCAAGTCTGCTCTTTCTCTGTTGGATGTTTCTCAGCGCCAGAGTTCGCCGGAGCTGGATCTTCTCCATCCGCGAAGGTGAGTAGTGGGAGGTCGTCCACGCCGTCTTTGCTCTCCTCTTCTTCCTTCCCCACGGTGTAGTACTCACCTTCCAGCTCCTCATCAAAATCGTCTTCTAAGGAGGTAACAAATCTGGTTGTCTCATCGTCAGATACAAATGCGTCGGCAGTTGAGCCGAATTTGGTTTTCAAGTCCAGAGTCATTTCTGTTTTCAAAAGTTTATAAGCATCAATCTTCTCCTGCTCATTGGAGACCTGAGAACTATTGCTGGTTTTGCTGCGTTCGCTTTCTGGCACTTTTAACTTATCTTGCAGCATTTCTCCAAAAGGTTCGAAAGAAGACTGCTCTCCCTGAGCGGGATCTGTTTGACTGCTTCCATGGGGGTGGCTCTTCTGAGCCTCCTGTCTTTCCCTGGGTTCCTCAGTGTTTTCTGAGAATACACTTTCACTTTCCTGCGAGCTGGGTTCTCCTGGTTCAGGTTCAGGGTCACTTTCCTCGGATGCTTCAGGAGGTTCTTCCACCTGCTGAGAAGTTTTTTCTTGAACTCCCTCAGAGTCTCCAGGCACCGAATCATACAATTCCAAAAATCCTAAAAGTTCTTCTACATTATAATTATCAAAATCGTCTCTTCCTCCATCAAAACAAACAAAATCTGTCTCCTGCAGAAGGGAAAGAAAAACATTAGTGTGTCACTAACTGAGTGTCACAAGAGCAAATGCTTACCCACGCGAATGACAGAGATGGTCTCAAACTCATGTTTGGCTCCAGAGGCGCTTTTGTGCCAGCCTCAGGGAGTCAGGAGACAGAGGCTGGAACCCACTTTCCCCTGGCTTCCTGCTCCCTTGAGGAAGGACCTTGCCTGAGGAATGCCTCCGGCCTTGCTTCCTTTGCTTTCCTAAGGGAAGAACAACGCATGTGGCTGCTGAGCTGGCTCTGCACCCTCCCTGTTTTCTGTTGGGATTGGGGCCCAGGGGCGGGGACACGACACCCTCTAACCTCCATGCTGCCAGTGTTACAGGGGCAGTCCTACCTGGGGAGGCCCCCCAGTTGGCCTGCTCTGCCTGTGGCTGGGTGAGTCTGTCATATCCTAGACTGCAATTTTCAAAAGCCCATTCATTTCTGCCCACTTGAGCCAAGTTGTCCAAAAACTTTTCTGGTAAGTAATGGTGACATTTGGGTCTCCATCTGCCTGACTTCTGGGTTTCTCAATTTGGTCTCAGCACAAGCAGGGAAAAGGAAGGAATCATTCACCAGGTCCTCCAACTTCCAGTATCTATACCTGATATTCTGGAAAGTGGTCTCGTAATAATTTGTCCAGGAGAGGCTGGAAGACCACCCGTATCTCCATCATCCTACCCTCTAGGCGCTATTTCTCTGCTTACCCAGCTGGAAGCAGGCAGAATCACCTTGCCGACTGGCTCTAAGTCTACAACAGATTTCTGGCTCATACGTGCCTTGGACTGGGAAAGATAAATGAGCTTAAGAAGCACCGTACTGAAATACAGATGTGAGGGAAATAAAAATGCTAAGGGACAAAGACTGGACCAAGACAGGCAAGGATTAACTATCACAAGTGCAGCTGGAAAACAAGATTCAGTCAGGGATACACTCCACTCTAAATCAGGGTTCTAAGTGTCATAAGAGCTGCTTTCAGACTAACCGGATACTGACATTCTTCCTCCGCTAGTAAACAAACTGACGTAGAAGGGGCCGTACACAGAGGAAAAGTGAAAAAACAGTGCCCATCAGCTCCTTCTCCTAACCGGCCTCGCACAGCACTCTGGAGACCCGATAATTGTAGCAGAGACGGATGGCTTCCTCTTCCTTTTTTTTTTTTCTTTTTTTCTGGTCTTTTTGTCTTTTAGGGCCACACTTGCAGCATATGGAGGTTCCCAGGCTAGGAGTCCCATCAGAGCTGTAGCCGCTGTCCAATACATTTCCAGATAACCATCCCTTTCATCACTGCTTTGATCCACAGCAACTCAGGATCCAAGCCGTGTCTGCGACCTACACCACAGCTCATGGCAACACCAGATCCTTAACACACTGAGCGAGGCCAGGGATTGAACCCATGTCCTCATGGATGCTAGCTGGGTTCACTAACCGCTGAGCCACTACAGGAATTCCGACTTCCTCTTCTTAGTGGCATTTCTAAGCCACTTCTCAAGGCTAAGCGTGGAGGGAAAGGGGCAATGAGAAGGCAGAATCCCTAACAAGTGAGGTTCCCCTGACCACTGAATAGCTGGCTCACACCTAGACCACCCCCCGCACCCCCAGCAGGATCTTCATCAGCAGCAAGGCCCCACAGACAACAGGACTGACTTTATGACCCTCGAGAATACCAGGACATTTCAGGAAGAGCAACGGCTCTGTGACTTCCATCCACTCTGCAGAGCTCAGCTGAGAACTGTGCCAGGCCAGCAGCTCCCCTGCTCGGCAGCAACTCCAAGAACTTGCTCAAAGATTTCTGTTTGGAGGTGGGTATCAAGTCCTTTAAATTTTAAAACTCCAGAAAAATAATCTGCTGGAACGAGGACCCCAGGACACGGACCCTTTGCCATCACAAAGCTATTTTAAGTTTGTGTGCCCTGGATGAGTGCTTTTACAGACCATGCCGTCAGGACCTGCAGATCTGAGCTTGGACCTCACGGGAAGCACTCAGATTCCCTTTTCCAAAATCTATCACATACCTCTAATCCCTTAAATCCCTAGAGTCAATGAGAAAACCTCATGGCCTAGTGCATAAGCAAGGGTTTCTTGCTGATTAACCTGATTTTTATATACTTAAAATGTCTACAAGCTATTCAATGAGTTACTTGCAAATTGAGACACCTTTTCATCATGCTTGTAAAATATTTATTTACCATCTACATTTAATAACTAAATACAAAGATACTGGATAGTTCATCTTTCTTTCTTACAAAAAGTAGCCAAGAAAGGAGTTCCCACTGTGGTCCAGGGGGTTAGGACTCCAACTGCAATGGTTGCTGTGGAGGCCCAGTGCAGTGGGTTAAAGGATCGGGCACTGCCAAACCTGTGGCTCAGGTCACACCTACAACTCTGATTCAATCCCTGGCCCAGGAACTTCCAGATACCACGAGTATGGAATTAAAAAAAAAAAAATTTTGCAAAAGTAGCAAAGAAAAATCCTGAATAAGCATACACGACCTTGTATAAGAACACCTGCTTCAATGGATAACTAGCATATTATGATATAAAGTCTCCTGTAGATTCTTTTTCTTTTTTTGGTCTTTTTTTTAAGGCCACACCTGCAGCATATGGAAGTTCCCAGGCTCGGGGTCAAATCCGGAGTTGTAGGCGTGGGCCTACACCACAGCCACAGCAACGCCAGATCCGAGCCACGTCTGCAACCTACACCACACCTCACAGCAACACTGGATCCTTTAACCCACTGAGTGAGGCCAGGGATCAAACCTGCATCCTCATGGATGCTAGTCAGATTCATTTCCACTGAGCCATGACAGGAACTCTGTCTCCTGTAAATTCTTTTCAAACTTTTCCCTTTCTTTCTTTCTTCCTTTCTTTCTTTCATCTCTCTCTTTTTTCTTTCTTTCAAAAGTAGTCTGTTTTTTTTTAAATTTTTTTATTACTCAATGAATTTATTACATTTATAGTTGTACAAAAGGTAGTCTGTTTCTAAATTAAAATCTGATACACAGATATCAACTTTTTTTTGATCAAATCACATTTCAAAAACACTTGAGTAGAAGGTTAACTGATGAATTTTAAAGCCAATTTGTAATTGAGAACAACAACAAAGCAAGCCCACAACTTACATCTGTTGGAACCTGTAGCTCTTCTTGGGTGTATTCATGGACTACTCGGATTAAATCCTTTGGAAAATATCCGAAAGTACGCCCAACCTATATGAAAAAATGGGCAAAAGAAATGAAGATCAGTCAAAAGTCTGTGTAAGAAATATACATGAGAGACGTCTCAGCAGTGAAAAGAAATACACAGATAGGGAGACATAACCACAAGAGGTAGATAATTGCTATTCTGTTTCCAGGGATTATTTATCCCAAAAAATGAAGTATAGAACATTAAAAGGGCAACTTTTCTAAAACCACTGAAGTTTTCTTTCAACATTTAGCTTATTACTAAACAAGATACCTAAAGTTAGATTTGTGAGGTAGACACATCTGCCTAGGAGAAAATTATTACGTATTATGTGATTAAAACTATGCAAACCAAAGCTGGTTACAGACTTTTCCAAATAACCCCTAACAAGAAGTTCTCTGCAAATTTCACAGCATCACTCATAAACCGATACCTATAAGTCTTTCTTAAACCAATAAACAACACCCAAGAAGATTAATAAGTAAAAAGAATATGAAACGTCTGAAATGCATGGCCACTACAACAAAAAGGCAGAGATTTATTGATATCATGGGCTGTACTAGCTTTTTCAAAGACTAAATTTTCAAGTATTGGGGGAGAAATACAATTCATATGAATCTACACAGTTAAGCTTTAGTTTCATGCACAGTAAACCTCTATAGAAGATTATCCCGTTCCTCTACAGGGCTAACAGCTAAGATATATTGTGTATCCTCCTGAGAAACGTACACTGCCTTGTATTAGCTACAGTCTGAAAGGGACGGCAGATCTCTTTCCACTCATTAAAGACTGACATGCAGATCCAATGCCCCCAAAGGAAAAGGAAAAAAAGCCATTTTATCACCGACTCCTAAAATATCCTCATTACGAGTGCTCTGGTTATATCTGGCAACTATCTAAAAAGCAAGGTTTAGTGAAATACTGCCTTGAAGATTAGATAAGAAAGGGCAATTTAAAATGCTACATGGCAGTTAAAAGTCTGAAACTCTAAGAAACCAAAAAACGGAAGGATGAAGACTAAGAAACAGAAGCAAGAATCACTTTGAAAGCTAAGGAGAGAGAGTTTTTAATTTCCTTAAGTATAAGATTCATGAAATGAGAGGGGAGACTGAGGAAAAATATACTTGTGTTCCTTCTTCCTCCTCAGGAAAATTCTACTTTATTAAGAAAATCTGGAAAAGGGAAAGAAATCAGAGATATGAGGAGAAAGGAATTGCATTTATCTCTGTGTAATCTTTGTCAGCTGAGCCCATAGGTCATAAAAAAAGCTCCGTGCGTATTTTTACAGCGGGTGGGTCTCACTTTTATGATCTGACAGAAAGATGCAAGGATCAGGGGCCCTTCTGCCTGGAAGTAGTCTTTGTGATCTAATTTTGCTTCCGGATATCATCTCTGCCAAGGAACGGTTGATTCGATTTGGGAGAAAATAAAGAGAGAGAAGAAAAGAAGATGGTTTCAAGAGAATGAATTTGCATAAACTACCATTAGGACAAAGGTAAGTGAGAAGCACTGCCCTGAAAGGAAGGAATTTTTTTTTTGTCTTTTGTCTTTTTTGTTGTTGTTGTTGTTGCTATTTCTTGGGCCGCTCCCGCGGCATATGGAGGTTCCCAGGCTAGGGGTCAAATTGGAGCTATAGCTGCTGGCCTACACCAGAGCCACAGCAACGCGGGATC
The DNA here is from genome assembly GCF_016906955.1 of Phacochoerus africanus. Taxonomy (NCBI): domain Eukaryota; kingdom Metazoa; phylum Chordata; class Mammalia; order Artiodactyla; family Suidae; genus Phacochoerus; species Phacochoerus africanus. The sequence goes on along the minus strand of NC_062555.1, from coordinate 16,920,463 downwards.
CGAGCCGCGTCTGCAACCTACACCACAGCTCACGGCAACGCTGGATCATTAACCCACTGAGCAAGGGCAGGGACCGAACCCAAAACCTCATGGTTCCTAGTCGGATTCGTTAACCACTGCACCACGACGGGAACTCCAAAGGAAGGATTCTTAAGGGGAATCCGACTAGGAACCATGAGGTTGCAGGTTCGATCCCTGCCCTTGCTCAGTGGGTTAAGGATCTGGCGTTGCCGTGAGCTTTGGTGTAGGTTGCAGACATGGCTCGGATCCCATGTTGCTGTGGCTGTGGCATAGGCCGGCGGCTACAGCTCCGATTAGACCCCTAGCCTGGGAACCTCCATATGCCACGAGTGCCACCCTAGAAAAGGCAAAAAGCCAAAAAAAAAAGAAAGAAAAAGAAAAACACATAAAATCAACTCTAAATGGGAACGCCTAAAACACCATCTAGATTAAGTCTAATGCCCATGAACCCCCCCCTTCTGCAAACAGTGCAGTTACTTTTCAGGCTTCACCATCTCAGCCTTGACTCTGTATTGGGGCAGCCAGGGCTGGGAAAGCCTAGAACTTGATGCTGAGGCGCAAGAGCCACAAGCAGTCAGTTCTGTTGAAGCCCTTCCTCTGTGTGCCAAGCCTGGTGCCGGCTGGGGACACAGAATCACCCTCTGTTTTCACGGTCTAGCAGAGAAAACAAGTTAATGCCATCCAAGACCCCCAGAAAACAAGTTACTTCAATCTAGACTGTTAAACAAGCCAATGAAAAGGAAGAAAATAAAGCATGCCAAAGTGGTACTTACACTTCCAGCCCAAACTTCAGGTGATCCCCCTGCCAGTTTATAGTAGACATATACAGGGTCACCTTTTTTAAAATTCACAAAGCGACAATCCGGTCCTGTAAAATCTTCCAGAGCCTCGCCGCGGTACATTAACACTGTATGTAAAAGGGAAAAAGGAAGAAGCAGAAATCAGGATTCCACTTCCATGGTCTCTGCTGATTTATCAGGAAACGTACGATGTAAACAAGCAGGGAGCTTCCCCCGTAATCTCTGGAACCAGTCCCTTTCCATCCACATGCTCAAGCATCTCCAGAGCCTTACGGCTCTGAATCACGACAGGGGAGGGAAAGCATCCCCCGTTGTTCTCCCCGGATAAGGCTGGGAAACAAAACTCAATGGCCACTGCCACGCGTGGCTGCTCTCAAGTGAATCTCTTAGTTTCCTGTCCAACCATCCAGTCTGCAGCCTTCTCTGTTTCATAACCATCATGAAAAGCTTCATTCGGCAGTTGGGTAGATTGGATCACAGATGCTGCCTGGCTACCTGTCAAGGTAATAGGTAGGTGGGGAGAGCACCCAAGAACCCCCCAAGGGGTCAATTAACTTGAACTAAGCACGAAGAGGCCCTGTCTTTAAGTGGCTGTAATGGCAACTGCGCAGCAGTAAACACTTTCATTTGCAGCCAAGCTGCTCTCTCCTGGATAAATTAAGGAGAAAGGACATCACATCCTGTTATGGATCCAATTATAGGACAAAGTAATATCTTCTAAAAGCATATACGCTTGACAATATTCAACAGTAAGAAGGTTTATTTATTTCTAGAAACAAAATCAAATTGGACAAGTGGCTTATGTTTCTAGAAACACAATCATGTGTGGCAGGGACGAGCCTAAGGATGAGAACTGTTTAGTAGTTACCTTCAGTCTTAAAATGCAGGCCTTAAATCACACGCGATCTAGGAACTGGTAGAAGCAGTATTTTTCTTTTTGTTGACCAAACACACAGTTTCTAATGTAATATGGAATGCACAATAAATGCAATTAAATAGCAAAGAAAAAGGATGAAACGGAAATAACACTTTTTCTAAAAGCTAAATAGCAATAAAAGATACATTAAAACATATCTTTAAATAAGTTATTTGAGGGATAAACATGGGGGTTATTTGGATTTTGAAGCTAAAATCTGATTATTTTAATACACTTCAGCCTCCTAATTCAGATATAATTAGATAGATGAGAGGCCAAGTTGAAGGTGATGGACAATTTAAGACTGGGGATTTGAAGTTCCCTGTTGTGGCTCAGTGGAAACAAATCTGACTAGCACCCTTGAGAATGCAGGTTTGATCCCTGGCCTCACTCAGTGAGTTAAGGATCCCGGGTTGCCATGAGCTGTGGTGTAGGTTGCAGACGTGGCTCAGATCCTGCGTTGCTGTGGCTGTGGTGTAAGCTGGCGACTGCGGCTCCAATTCGACCCCTAGCCTGGGACCCTCCGTATTGCAGCAGGTACAGCCCTAAAAAAGCAAAAAAAAAAAAAAAAAAAAAGAGGCTGGGATTCTCTCAGAATCAGAAATGGCAATGTTTCTCTTATTTCACCCTTGGAAGATATCACTGCAGATTTATAATAACAAATCAGATGACAACATACAGCACACGGTGACACAGCTATCTGAAAAGCACACAAGGACAGCCCACACGCGCACACACACGTTACTAAATAAACACTTTATGCAACACAACACAGACCCAGACCCTGCCTGGCTGCAGCCTGTTGTGCTTGGTTACATCTGCTTGGACTCATGCCATTTTCTCAAGTTATGTGACAGCTACAGGCCCTTCCAACACCCTGTGGCCTTTCCACACTGAGGAAGCATCTACAGAGCGACTGTCCAGGTAAGCGGTGTTGAGGACCAGACAGGCCAGTGCTGGAAAGCAAAGAACAGCCAATATTTTGCCAACCCTGCTGGCTACTAACCTGGATTGACTCCAAGAAAAGAAGGGAAACAATCATGGAAGTTGCGCCCCTTTTGCAGCATTTATTACATCAGGTCTAGGGTTGCCTCTAGGAATGGCTTAAACGCAAATCAAAGAAAGCCTCCTTTCTTGAGCGGTGGAGCAATGATACAACTCTTCAAATTATACAATTTGTTTCTGGAATAACACCCATTTCACTATAAATAGCTAACCGTAGGCTCTGGCCTTTCCAGAATGAACAGTTCCCCAGGTACTGACAACAGTATATGAACAAGCGTTTCCGAAGTGGTTACCAGTACGTTACAAGGTTATCTGAAACGGACTGGGAAGCCGAAAGGACGGCAGTGGTCCTGCAAACACAAAGGAGGAGCCCCAAAACACAAGTGACTAAGGCTCAAGCTGGCTGGGTTTATAAAACCCCTGGAGCATGCATTATTTTTACTTTAAAACCCTCTTCTTCTCAGTCCGGGGAATCTCTGCGCTCCTCACCAGCAGCGGCACCCCCGCCCCATCCCCAATCCGCGAATGGGGAACAATTCCGCTTCCTGCGCAAAGAGGAGGCTGCCGGTCCCAGGTGGCCGATGCAGAGTCTCCGCCTCTTTCGAGAGCGCAAGCTTTTGGCCCTCCCGGCGCCCCCCCGCCTGGCTATTTGCAGGAAGAGCCTTCCAAGCACAGAAATGACAGGATCGAGGCAGAGCCGGGGCGGAGACCTTGGAATACACAGCACGCCTGGACTCCGGGCTCGTCCCAAGCCTAAACTCCAGTCCCAGTTCGAAAGGCGTCCGAGCCCCGAATCGGTGGGAAGCAGAAGAGCGAAGGGAGCCTCTCCCGAGCCCCCACTGGCCACTGCGTAGGGAATACGCCCCCTGAGCCCTTGGCCTATCTGCCCCCGGACTGCACTCTCCGAGGTCCCCGCGGCGGGGGCAGGAGAGCGCTGGGATGCAGCGTGGGAGCCCAGGACACTCGGCGCGCCACCCCAGCTCGCCGGAGCCAGGGCAGCCCGGGGAAGGGACGCTGGGGGCGGCCCTGGGAAACCGGGGGCCACCTCCGACCGCCCACCCCCCGCCTCCGTCAGCGAAAGAAAAAACGAAATGCCGGCAACAAGTGGGAGGCGCAGCCCCCGCGGCCGGGGCCGGCCGGCCTGGGCGCCCGCAGGGCCGGAGGGGACAGAAGCGGGGACCCGGCTCGCCCCCCGCGGCGCTCCGCCCAACCGCCCTGCGACCCCCGCCTCCCCGCGCGCCGGGCACTCACTGCTGCATTCCTCATCCGCGCAGACTTTGTCCTGCGAGAAGCGCCGGCCGGGGGCCGGCTCCGGCTGGCCCGGCACCGGCCAGGGCGGCCCGAGCAGGAGCAGCCAGAGCAGCAGCCCCGGCGCCGCAGCCATGTTGTGGTCACTCGCGGAGCGGGTGACGCGGAGGAGGCGGGCGGCGGGGCGGCGCCCGCCGGGGTGTGGGGGCCCCGAGCGACACGTCAGCACGGTCTCGGGAGGGGATGGCCGGAGAGGGTCCTGAAGAAGCCGGAGGAGGACAAGCGCGCCCACCTCCTCGCCTAGGCCTTCGCGGCCGACTGCTGCCTTCGCGGCCGACTGCTGCCTTGGCAACCAGGATTCTACCTCCTCCCTCGTCCAATCGCCGGCCTGTGCCCTTGTCCCTACGCAGTGGACCCTCGGCGAGATTCCACGGGTCTCGCGCCCCTCTCCGACCTTGGGTCCCCCCTCCCCCCGCGCTGGTCCAACAAGTCTTTCTTGACCCCCTTCTCGCAGCTTCGGATTTCTGGTCGGTCCCCAAGGGGCTCACCGTCACTACCCCATCCCTTCTTGGTTTGGTACCTCCTTTCCCGAAGGACCACATCCCACCCACGATTTACCACTGCTGGTGTCCAGTTCGGCATCCCCCTCCTCCTGACTCCCAGGGCGTTCTTGGGGCCCCATCCCATGATCCCCTCAAATTAGGAAAGGGAGCTGTGACTCTGAGGGAAATTAGAGCGGTGGCCTGCTCAGTTTTTTGTTTTTTTTTTTCCCCAAGCGTCTCCTGCTAGCCCTGGGGATGGGAGTGGCCCTGGGTCCCTTAGGCTGAGGTCTTCAGATTCTTGGGTCTATATCCGTAACAGAAGAATAATTTAATTCAATGCAAATGTGTTGAGCTTCCGTTACGTTACAGGCTACCGCGTTAGGACAGAGGCTGGACAAAGCTCCAGGATGATGAGCGGAAAGGTGTAGGGTCAACAGACAAGCTATCTGGACTTCGTGTAAAGAGGCCCACAATTTAGTGGAAAACAACTCACATCAAAAGGACTGAAGATTAAGTAGTTCCTGTCCTGGCTCAGCAGAAACAAATCTGACTAGTATCCATGAGGACGGGGGTTTGATCCCTGGCCTCGCTCAGTGGGTTAAGGATCCAGCGTTGCTGTGAGCTGTGGTGTAGAACTCAGATGCCGCTTGAGTCTGGTGTGGCTGTGGCTGTGGCGGCTGTGGCGCCTGTGGCATAGGCCTGTGGCTGGAGCCCAGATTAAATGCCTACCCTGGGAACCTCCATGTGCCACCAGAGTGGCCCTAAAAAGACCAAAAAAAAAAGACAAAAATAAATGTTAGAGGTGGGAAAAACATTTCCTGAGCATTTTCTTTATGCCCAGATGTCATTCTAAGGTCTTCATACGTAGTAGCAATTTGTTTAATTTTCACAATAGCAGGTGCTATTACCATTCATTTTCCAAGATGAGTACATTGCATTTGTCCGTGACCTGGCACTTCTCACTATAGCCTCTGTCAAGGCTATTCATCAATGCTGAGAGCCAATTGCATCTGTTAGTTGGTTTCCCAAACCGGAGTCCTTAAAAGCAAGTGAAAGAATGTGGCAGGTCCATGCAATCCATAATGTTGAATAAAGGAAAAGGTGAGAAGGAGATGTTCACAGTTATTTATCTCCAGGGTCATGAGATGCTCCACTGGTCCCACGGTGTCTCGAGAGAACGTACAATGGGTCAGGTGACTGTCCAAGCAATAGTGCCTTTAGGAGTTTCTCCATTTCTTTTCTACTGTGTTTCTTGCTTTGGAATCTTGGTGTTTCTAACATGCATCTTCAGCTTAGTATGTTGGAAACCCAATTTCTCATTTTCTCTCTCCAACCGTGCTCCTTTCAGCCTTCCTATTTCAATGATGGGCCCTTTAATTCTGCCTTCCAGGGGTTCAAGTCAGTAACTTACAAACCATCCGGGATTCCTCTTTATCTCACACGCCACATCCAATCCATCAGACAATCCTGTGTACTCTTTACTTGAATAGCTTTACTGAGCTGGAATTTACATACAATAAACTGCGCATATTCCAAGTAGACAATTGGATGAGTTTTGACACATATACACTCATGAGACCAGCACTAGAATCGAGGTAGCTAACTTCTCCATCACCCCAAAGAGTCCTCATGCTCCTTTGCAATCCCCGCCCCCGTCTCCTGTCTACCTGCCTGTCTCCAAACAACCTTTTGTTGCCCTAGATGATTTACAATGTCCAGAATTTGATATAAATGGAATCATACATTGTGTACTCCTTTTTGTGTCTGACTTCTCCCATAAGCATTTGAAATACATCCAGAAACTGACCGCGTCTCACCATCTCCTACGCTAACACTGCGGGCTAAGCCACCATCCTCTCACACCTGAAAGACGGCAGGCTTTCTCCCTGTTCTCTGCTTCGGCTCTGCCCTCCCAAAGTCTACTGTCTCAAGAGCAGCTGGAGGTGTTGAGTCATGATATAAATGCGGTCGTGTCTCCTCTGCTCAAGACCTTCCTCCGGCTGTCCACTTCCAAATAAAAGGCAGGGATGTCATCACGGATGGCCCGTCTTAGGTGGCCTGACCCTGTTCACCCCTTTCCCCCTCATCTCCCAGAACTCGCCCTCGGCTCCGCTAGTTTCACTCAAACCCGCTAAGCCTGGTCCTGCGCCAGAGCATTTGCACTTATAATTTTCCCTCCATCTGGAACAGTTGCCCCAAATAGTCTGCTTGGCTAGCCTGTTCCCTCGCTTCATCAGGGGACCGTAACGACACAGCATCTTATTAGAGAGGCCTTCCCTGATCACCTACATTAAGTAGAGCTTCCTCCCGTGATACCTAGCCCCTCTCCCCGTTTTATTCTTTAGAGCAGGTGCCCCCCATTTTTTACTTGGAGCACTTAAAACTGATGCTCGACATAAACACAAATCCCAAGTATATTATTTGCTAACACCTCAAATGGAATTTCCACTAGATAAAGGTTGAGTAAGAGTCAAAACACAAATGTGTCCAGTTTGGTGGTGGGCGGCGGTGGGGCATGGGGGCAGAAAAATACAAGATATGGAATGTTCCTGACCTTAAAGAATGTGCAACCTGATGGAGACAACAAGACAAGTACATCTGAGACGAACGGAAGACAGCATAATAACATATATCATTGCAAACCTCCCATGTGCCCGCCAGGAACATTCAGAAGAACTAACACTGAAGTTATCAGAAATAACCCAGTCCAGGAGTTCCCGTTGTGGCTCGGGGTAAATGAATCCGACTAGGAACTATGAGTTGTGGGTCTGATCCCTGGCCTCGCTCAGTGGGTTAAGGATCTGGCGTTGCCGTGAAGTGTGGTGTAGGTCACAGACAAGGCTCGGATCCTGCATTGCTGTGGCTGTGGTGTAGGCTGGCGGCTACAGCTCTGATTAGACCCCTAGCCTGGGAACCTCCATATGCCACAGATGCGGCCCTAGAAAAGACAAAAAAATTAAATAAAATAGAAATAAAAATAGAAATAACCCAGCCTGTTTCCAGAGTCCAGAAAATGATATAAGATGTTTTTAAGGACTATAGCTTCCAACCTAAATGCAATAACAGGAATTGTATTTAACCTACCTCTGTGCTTCAATTAAATATATAGAAAACTGGACAAAACATTCAGAATGATAATTTTTAGAGACTGGACTGCAAGCAGTGTAGGACACCGATCCCTAAAATAAGTGGAACAAATGAAGTGAGTGCTATGACTACCCCAACTTACTCCCCAGATGAAATTTCCAGGCCACAACCAGAAAAAGGAAACTCAGACAGATGATCTCCTTGCGTTGAAAAGACAGATTTGAAAGTTTGGGGCAGCTGACACAGATGGAATGCCTAAGGGATGGGTACAGGAGCGAAAGAGCTGCGTGGAGAAAAGAGAACCTTGCAGCGTGAGCTCCAGAGACCTGCGGAGGGCTTCCTTCAAGTCTTCAAGACAAGCGCCCGTGTGTAAGGAACTACTTGAAGTCAAGAAAAGAAGCACCAGAGAGGACAGGGGGAAAACTCATTGGAGCAGAGAACAATTTGTATTTTCACCAGCTGTACCATGCAGTGTATCAGGCAGAGTACTTAGTAAAAGGGAAAAATCGGCCTAAGATCTAGGGCTACTTTTATCCTTAACAAGGCTTGAAAACAAACCTTGAAAAGATCAAAATGTTTCCAAGTAAATTAACTGCATCCCATCAACTACACTTCAATTTTATTATTTATTTATTTTATTTTATTTTATTTTATTTTTTTATTTTTTTGTCTTTTTTGCTATTTCTTGGGCCGCTCCCGCGGCATATGGAGGTTCCCAGGCTAGGGGTCCAATCAGAGCTGTAGCTGCTGGCCTACACCAGAGCCACAGCAACGCGGGATCCGAGCCGCGTCTGCAACCTACACCACAGCTCACGGCAACGCCGGATCGTTAACCCACTGAGCAAGGGCAGGGACCGAACCCGCAACCTCATGGTTCCTAGTCGGATTTATCAACCACTGCGCCACGACGGGAACTCCTACACTTTAATTTTAAAAAAGATTCTGTAAGAAAGTATAAGCATGTAAAAGAGAAACATCAAGGATATGAAAATGTTCCAAATCATACTTCGATGAATAAATCAATGGCTGACATGAAAGATACCCTGGAAGGAATTTACACCGGATTAGGCGCTGCAGAAAAAAATACTTTAAGACATAGCTACATAAACTCTCTAAAATGAAACAGAAAAGAGACTGAAAGAAGAGGACAGACTATCAGGGTGGGCACTTTCAGTAAACCCCATATGTGTGTGATTGGGGGTCCCTGAGGAGGTGGGAGACAGAAAACACGTTTGAAGAAAAAACAAATGAAACTCTTCAGGTTTAAAAATGAAAAGACACATAACCCATTTAAAATGGGCAAATAACCTGAATAGAAGGAAGAAAAGAAAGAAAATACACAATGGGCAATAAGTAGATGAAAAGATGCTCACCACAACTAGCCAACAGGAAAACGGAATTCAAAGCCTCCATGAACTACCAAAACTACAAGCAGCTATCACTTCAATCCACTAAGAGGATCAGAGTGAAAAAAGATAGTACCAAGTTTTGGCAAGGATATAACAAAATCAGAGTTGTCACAAATTGCCGGCAGAAGGAGTTCTCATTGCGGCTCAGCAGGTTAAGGACCCAACTAGTATCCGTGATGATTCGGGTTCAATTCCTGGCCTTGCTCAGTGGGTTAAGGAACCAGCATTGCTGTGAGCTGTGGTGTGGGTCACAGATGTGGCTTGGATCTAGTGTTGATGTGGCTGTGGCATAGACTGGCAGCTGCAGCTCTGATTCAACCCCTAGCCTGAGGATTTTCAAGGCTGTGGGTGCAGCCCTAAAAAAAAGACAAAATAAAATAAAATAAATTGCTGGTAGAAATGTAAAAAGGTGTAGCCTCATTGGAAAATGATCTCATTATTCCTCAAGACTTTAAAGGTAGAGTTACCATATAATCTAGAAATTCCACTTCTAGGTATATAACCAAGAGTAGTGAAAACGTATATCCACAAAGAACCTTGTACACAAATGTTCATAGCATCATTATTCATAATAGCTAAGAATGGAAAACAACCCAGATGTTCATCCAACTAACGAATTCGTAAATAAAATGTATATCAATATGTTGGTAAAAGGAAGAACGGTAAGGGGAGAATAAAGTACTAATACAAACTACAACAGGAGTGACCCTTGCAAACACTGTGTTAAGCATTGTTAAGAAAAAAATCCATCCACAAAAGATCACATGTTGGGGAGTTCCCTTCGTGGCACAGTGGAATTGAATCCAACTAGGAACCACGAGGTTGTGGGTTCGATCCCTGGCCTCGCTGCTCAGTGGGTTAAGGATCCAGCGTTGCCATGAGCTGTGGTGTAGGTTGCAGACGAGGCTTGAATCTGGCGTTGCTGTGGCTGTGGTGTAGGCCAGCAGCTACAGCTCCTATTAGACCCCCTAGCCTGGGAACCTCCATATGCTGCAGGTGCGGTCCTAAAAAGACAAAAAAAAGACCAAACAAAAGATCACATGTTACATGGCTCCATTTGTATGAAATGTTCAGAATATACAGATTTATAGAGACAGAAAGTAGATTATTGATTGCCTAGGGCTGGCAGAGATGGGGGAGTTGAGGAAGGGGTGACAGATAAAGAGACGAGACTTTCTCTTTGGGGGTGGTGAAAATGTTCTAAAATTGACTGTGGTGGTGCACAACTCTGTGATTATACTAAAAAACATTGAATTGTTCACTTCAAATGGGTGAACTGTATACTTAAGTGAATTACATCAATAACACTAACAAGAAAAGAAGATTCCCATGCCAAAAAGCAAATTTCTCAATATGCAAAACAAAACAAAGCAAAAAGATGGTGAAATATATTTTCAGATACACAAAAACTAAAAGAATTACTCATTACCACATCTACACTGCAAGAAATGTTGAAGCCTTTCAGCAGAAAGTAAATATCAGATAAAAATCTGAATCTATTGCAAAGAATGAAGAATATAAGAAAAGTATTTATGTGGGCAAATATAAAACATATTTCTATTTTAAATACATAAAATATGAAATAACTTTTCTTATTTAAAAATATCTTTAAATGATAACTGTTTAAAGCAAAAAGAGTGACACTGTACTGTGATGTTTATAACACATGTACAAGTAAGATGTATAAAAGCAGGAGAGGAGAAATGAAAGTATATTGTTCTAAAGACCTAAAACTACAAGGGAAGTGCTAAAATATCACACAAAGGTATACTGTAATAAGCCAAAGATGCATATTACGAACTGGATCGGAACAACAACAACAAAACCATAAGACTTATGCCTAGTAAGCTAACAAAGAAGATGACACATTCTCAATTAATCTAAAGGAAGACAGAAAAAGAGGAGAGGAGAACATCATTTGTTCTACAGATGAAACAAACAGAAAGCAAATAGCACAGATTTAAACCTAATCTTATCAATCATCACATTAAATGTAAATGGTCTAAACAACCCCAGTAGAAGGCACAGATTTTTCATATTCAATTTTTATTTATTTATTTTTATTATTTTTATTTATTATTTATTTATTTTTGGTCTTTTTGCTATTTCCTGGGCCGCTCCCATGGCTTATGGAGGTTCCCAGGCTAGGGGTCCAATCAGAGCTGTAGCCACCGGCCTACACCAGAGCCACAGCAACGCGGAATCCAAGCCGCATCTGCAACCTACACCACAGCTCACAGCAACGCAGGATCCTTAACACACTGAGCAAGGCCAAGGTTCAAACCCGCAACCCCATGGGTCCCAGTTGGATTCGTTAACCACTGCACCACGATGGGAACTCTTCGTATTCAATTTTTAAAAAGCAAGATTCAACTATATGCTTCCTACAAGAAACAAACTAAATATAAAGGCACAGATAGGCTAGGAATTCCCACTGTGGCACAGTGGAAATGAATTGATTAGGAATCATGAGGTTGTGGGTTCAATCCCTGGCCTTGCTTGGTGGGTTAAGGATCCAGCGTTGTTGTGGCTGTGGCATAGGATGGCAGCTGTAGCTCCAAATCAGTCCCTAGCCTGGGAACCTCCATATGCCATGGGTGCAGTCCTAAAAGGCAAATAAATAAATAAATAAATAAATAAATAAATAAATAAATAAAGGCACAAATAGGGTAAATGTAAAAAAAAAAAATGAATCAAGATAACACTAATCAACAGGAAGCTGTAGTAGCTACATTATTATTAGACAAAGTAGATTTCACAGCAAAGACTATTACCAGGGTAAAGGAAGTTATTTCATAATTTTAAAGAAGTCAACTCACTGAGAGAGTATATCAATTTTAATTATTTATCTCTTAAGAAGGCTTCAAAATACATGAAGGAAAAACAGAACTTATGGGAGAACTGCACACATTCACAATTACGGCTGGAAATTTCAACATCCCTCTCTCTCTCTCAGTAACAGATGGAATAATTAGACAAAGTCATTAAGGATAGAGAAGACTTAAGCAATAGCATCTTACGTGACCTAATTGATATCTATAGACCAAACTACCCCCAAACAGCAGAATACATATGATTTTGAAGTGTGTGGAACACTTACCATGACATTGTGAGACATAGAACAATATATTTTTTAAAATTCAAAACATATACAATGTTTGTTGATCACATGCAATTAAAAATTAATAACAAACACATTTTGGAATATAAATAACGAACTTTTAAATAACTCATGAGACAACAACAAAAAAATCAAATAGGAGTCCCACTATGGCGCAGTGGGTTAAGGATCTAGCATTGTCTACGCAGCAACTTGGGTGACTGCTGTGCTGAGGGTTTGATCCCTGGCCTGGGAAATTTCGAATGCCATGGACAGAGCCAAAAACAAACGAGCAAACAAAAACCCATAAACAGCCCTGCATTTATTTATTACAGAAATTAACTAGTGGCTAGGAGAAAAAAATATTTGCCAACAACAACAAAAAACCCCCTCCATATCCAGCTAGCTTCACTAATGAGTTCTATCAAACATTAAAGAAAGAAAGAACACTAGTTGTACACTACAAACTTCTCCAGAAAATTGGAGGATGAAATATATTCAAACTCATTCCATGAAGCTATTTATTTGATAACCAAGCCAGAAAATAACTGTGTAATAATAACATTGCAAAAGCCTTCGTGAATGCAAAAATTCTTACCAATTTTAGCAAGTAGATTCCATCAATACATAAAGAATGCAGCCCATCACCAACAAGTGTGTATTATCACGGGAATGCAAGGTTATTTTAACATTCCAAAGCCATTCAATGCAATTTGTCACTTTAACATTAAAAAAAGAAAAACAATGCGATCATCTCAATTGATACTATAAAATATTTGACAAAATCTTACATATGTTCTCAATAAAAACTCTCAGTACATTGGAAATACCTAAGAGGTATTGTGGATTTGGTTCCAGAGAACAGCAATAAAGCAAATATCAAAAATAAAAAATGGGAGTTCCTGTGGTGGCTCAGTGGTTAACAAATCCGACTAAGAACCATGAGGTTGTGGGTTCGATCCCTGGCCTCGCTCAGGGGTTAAGGATCCGGTGTTGCCATGAGCTGTGGTGTAGGTCACAGACGCGGCTCGATCCTGTGTTGCTGTGGCTGTGGTGTAGGCTGGCGACTACAGCTCCAATTAGACCTCCAGCCTGGGAACCTCCATATGCTGCAGGTGCAGCCCTAGAAAAGACAAAAAGATAAAAAAATAAAATAAAAATAAATAAATAATGAAAATGAGTTCCCATGTGGTGCAGCAGTTTTTTAAGGTTCTGGCACTGTCACTGCAGCAGCTCGGGGTCCTGCTGTGGTGCGGGTTTGATCCCTGGACTGGGAACCTCCACACACCACAGGCATGGTCCAAAAAAAGCAAATATCACAATAAGCAAGTCACACATTTTTTTTTTTGGTTTCCCAGAGCATGCACAAGCCATGTTTACACTATACTGCAGTCTACTGTGCGTAAGAGCATCAAGTCTAAAAAGGATATACAGTAATTTAAAAATATTGTACTGCTAAAAAATACTAACCACATGAGCCTTCAGTGAGTAATCATAGTGATAGCAAAGACTACTGAGCACGGAACACTATGACAGTGCGATAATAATGAAATGGTCTGAAGTATTTCAAGAATTACCAAAATGTGACATGAAGTGAGCACATGCTGTTCAAAAAATGGTATCAGCAGACTTGCTTTACACAGGGCTGCCATGAAATTTTAATTTGTAAAAAACACAAGATCTGGGAAACAATAATGCGAAGCACAAGAAAACAAAGTATGCATGTAGAAGGAAACTTCCTCAAATAGATCAAGGGCTTTTACAAAAAAACCTACAGTTAGTATCAGTCTTATTGATCAATGACAGAAACATTTTCCTTTAAAGATCAGGAAGAAGTCAAGGAGGCCTGGTCTTAACCATTTCGATCCTACATTGTACTGAAGCATCTAACCAGCGAGACAAGGCAAGAAAAGTGTAAAAGGCGTAAAAATTGGAAATGAGGAAGTGAAATTTGCAATGACTATATAGACTATCCTACGGAATCTACAAAAAGCTCCTAGAGTTAGAGCGTTTGTTAAGGTTTCAGGATACAAGAACAATATGCAAAACTTAATTGTGCTGCTACATGATAGCAATGAATAATCAGAATGTGAAATTAAAAGTACAATACTTTCTGTTTTGCTTTTTAGGGCCACACTAGCGGCATATGGAAGTTACCAGGCTAGGGGTCAAATCGGAGCTGCAGCTGGAGGCTTCACCACAGCCATGGTAACCCCAGCTCCTTAACACACTGAGTGAGGCCAGGGATCGAACCCACATCTTCATGGATACTAGTCAGGTTCATAACCCTCTGAGCCACAACGGGAACTCCCAGTACAATACTATTTATAGTAGCACCCCAAAATGAACTATTTTGAGGTAAATTTAACAAAACATGTGAGAGGGAGTTCCCGTCGTGGCGCAGTGGTTAAAGAATCCGACTAGGAACCATGAGGTTGCGGGTTCGGTCCCTGCCCTTGCTCAGTGGGTTAACGATCCGGCGTTGCCGTGAGCTGTGGTGTAGGTTGCAGACGCGGCTCGGGTCCCGCGTTGCTGTGGCTCTGGCGTAGGCCGGTGGCTACAGCTCCGATTCGACCCCTAGCCTGGGAATCTCCATATGCCGCGGGAGCGGCCCATGAAATAGCAAAAAGACCAAAAAAAAAAAAGTGAAAGAACTGAATACTGAAAAGTATAAATTATTGTTGATGAGAATTAAAGAACTAAATAAATGGAGACCAATACCAGATTCATGGATTGGAAGACTTAATATAGTCATAATGTCAATGATCCTTAACTGGTCTGTAAATTTAATTCAATCTCAATCAAAATCCCAGTAGATTTCTTTGCAGAAATTGACAAGCTAATTTAAGATGTAGGCAGAAGTGCAAAGGACATATGATAACCAAACACCTTTGAAAAAAGAGAAAAAAATTGGAGGAGTTATACTAACTTTTCCTAGACTTATTACAGTTATATTTATTATAGCAGTGTGGTATTGGTATAAGCAGACACAAATCAGAGCTGCAGCTGCTGAACTACAGGGCAATGCCGGATCCTTAACCCACTCAGTGAAGGCAGGGATCGAACTCACATGCTCATGGACACTAGTAGGGTTCATAACCCGCTGAACCACAACGGGAACTCCCATAAGCTATCAGACTTTAAGTAAAGGGAACATATAATAAGTAAAATTTAAGCAAGTATCCTGTTGTGAGGCCAAGGAGAATGAAGATTTGCAGGCCAGTGGAGGTAAACCCTTTCCCCACAGTTAAAAAGCCATGTCAAGAATTCCTGCTTGGGCTCAGCATGGTGTCAGAGAGGACGTGGGTTCAATCCTTGGCCTCATTCGGTGGATTAAGGATCTGGCATTGCCACATGCTGCAGCATACGTTGCAGACGTGGCTCAGATCCGTTTTGTTGCCTTGGCTCTGATGTAGGCTGACAGCTGCAGGTCTGATTCAAGCCCTGGCCCAGGAACTTCCCTATGCCACAGGTGTGGCCATAAAAAGAAAAAAAAGCCCAGTCAAAGTCATGTTAAAGGGTATGTCCCCCTGAGCATGAGTCACATACAAGGCAAAGTCTTCTATCAGCATGTACTGTTTGTCTAGTCCTGACAAATATTATTCCAATTTGTACTGAACAAACTCAAACATCTTTAAGGAACATATAGGCTTATATAGAAGTTCCTGTTTCCGGTTCTGTCTAGTTTACCTTGGCACTATTTTCATAGAAGTCAAATATTTGGTGCTTTGAACAAATACAGAACAAATTCCAGGGTGGAACCTGTACAACACAATTTCCACAGTGGAGACTGTTTGGCTTAATCTATTTACAGGTTTCAGATAGGAGTTGCTTCCATACCAGGACAACAGCAGAGGCAGAGAATGTCGTCCTAAAAAGCATTAAACTAGGTATCAGAAGTCTAATTGTGTGACCCTAGGCAAGTTGCCAACTTCACTGAATCTCAGATTCCTTGACTGTAACACTGGGGTTAATGGTAAAACTTCACATTTCTATAAGAAGCAATGAGATAACTGATTAAAATGTGGCCCATTACTGTTGTTTAAATAATTAAAAAGCAAAATCTTAAGACTCTTACAACCAGCAGGGATGGTGATGGTACCAGAGTCTCAGTCAATCAATGACTTCATCTCAGAGGAGAGATTTTTTTGATAGAAACCTACCCTGGAAATTGTTCCCTTCTTACTAAAACACAGAATGGAGGGTAACAGCCCCACCCCCAAAAGTGTGCTTATTGGTCAAAAGTGCCTCCTGGAAGGAGACACTGAGAGCTAAGAGGGAGAAAGTATGCTCTAGATGTAACGTACAACCTAGCAGACCTGTTACAGATCATACACAGCAAATTTCCTGAATCTTTAGTATTTTGATTGACACACATCGTACAAACTAGGAACAGGAACGTAAATACCATCATGAAGATTGTACTCGAGTGGGTACCAAGCAACTGCGTACTCAAAGAGTGGTTCTTTGCAAGTACAAAAGCTCATCCCAATTCCAATTTAATTCTACATGGGATTCGAAATGGCATGGAACACATATTCGATGATGTCAAACCAGAATGATTAAATAGAGAGTCTAAAAAGGTGGGGGTGGTGGAGTTCCCACTGTGGCTTAGTGGTAACTAACCTGGCTAGTATCCTTGAGGATGCAGGTTTAATCCCTGGCCTTGCTCAGTGGGTTAAGGATCCGGTGTTGCCATGAGCTGTGGTGTAGATCACAGATGTGGCTCAGATCTGGCATTGCTGTGGCTGTGGAGCAGGCCAGCTGCTGTGGTTCCAATTCAATCCCTAGCCTGGGAACTTCCATATGCCAAATGTGCAGCCTTAAAAAGAAAAGAAAAAAAAAGTCATTAAGTTGCTCTTTAGCACAATGCAATCTTTTTGTTCCTTAGGATATGTTTTCTCTTAGATTGGAGTCTAGAAGTCTTTTGTATGTTTTGCTTTATTTTTTTAATTTAATTAATTAATTTATTTGTTCTTTTAGGGCCAAACCCGTGGCATAGGGAGGTTCCCAGGCTAGGGGTCTAATCGGAGCTGTAGCTGCCAGCCTACACCACAGCCACAGCAACACCAGATCCGAACCGCATCTTCAACCTACACCACAGCTCAGGGCAATGCCAGATCCTTAACCCAATGAGCAAGGGCAGGGATTGAACCTGCGTCCTCAAGGATGCTAGTCAGATTCATTTCCGCTGAGCCACGACGGGAACTCCATGTTTTCCTTTATGTTTGCATTTCTGTTATACCATTTCCTTTTTTAAAAAATTATTTATGGTATTTGGCGTGATATAGTATTTTCTTTTTACTCTCTTCCCTCTGACACGTTTTCAACCAGAAATGTACCATGGAAAAGGGAACAAGTAGGTAGAGCACATAAAGATATTTGTTCCAACTTTCTTTTACCTATTGTCTGAGAATGTTTAGGTAAATCAAATTTCTTCCCCATTTTTTGAGGGAGTACGAATTTTTAGCTAGATAAAATGCATTCTCTATTGGTTTTGGTGAAATTATACCTCACAGCAAGGAAAGAAATGTAACTAGACCAAATCTTTAGACTAGAAACTTGTGTCTATGTTATTTAGTGTAGGTGTCCCCCGAATCACAGCATCACTTAGGTCAGCCTTGTCTGCGGAGCTTGTGCACAGGCTTGAGTGAGGCCGGATTTTTGACACACAGAGCAGCAGAATTTTCCTCACAAGCGCATGGCTGCTGCATAATGTTACTGAAGACAACATACAATCAAGTATTTCAGCATTTTAAGGAATCCCTGTACAAACTCTTACTAGACCCTTTGATCATCTCTACAATACTGTGATTCTGCTGAAATAGCTCACTTTCAGGTCGGGGGAAACGCAAACGTTCCTGCGGGAGCCTAACCCATTATCTCTGTAGACTTAGTTATGAACCAAATTGTTTTAATGACTTTTAAGCTGCCTCTCTTTTACTTTCATTACTGAGTCCTGGTTCCATTCTCTGATGCTAGGAAAAGTCTGACCCTTCCTTCACAGATAAAACCTCCAAATTTTGAGTTCCCATGGGTCTTTAGTTTTCCAGGATTATCTTCCCTAGAACTCCTCAATTTCCCCTCGTTACATTTAACCACTTTACTTTCGACCTCCTATCACATTAAGTTTGTCAGCGTTCCTCGTGAAATGACCCCAGAGGACTCCATGGAACCAACTCCAATGAGAAGGAAAACGATATTCTTGCCCAAATTTGGCTGAGGCAGCCACATAAATTCAAAGTTAACACTTTAATAAGAGAAAAAAGATCTCAAGGAAGAATTAAAAGCCCATGCGGGAGTTCCGGTTGTAGTTCAGCCAGCCGGACTAGTATCCACGAGAATGAGGGTTCCTCCCTGGCCCCGCTAAGTGAGTTAGGGGCCAGGTGTTTCCAGTGAGCTGTGATGTAGGTTCACGCGGCTCGGATCTGGCGTTGCTGCAGCTGCACGCCGGCAGCTGTAGCTCCTAGTCCACCCGTAGCCTGGGAACGTCCATGTGCTGCAGATGCGGCCCTAAAAAGCGAAAAAACAAAAAGCCTAGGCAAAGATTTATCTTGTTAGAATCACAAGCCACGCCTCCAACGCTCGCTGAGTGGGCGCACAAGCCACGCAGTAGCCGGAAGGTCGCATGGAGAACTACTCAGTTAAAGTGACATTTCGGTGTTTTGACTGTTACCCTCTTCCAGGCGGCCTTCCCCTGCTCCAATCTTCACTTGCAATTAAAGGCTCCCATTCTTCCCGCTGAGCACGTCTAGGAGGAACACCTGGGGCCAATCCAATGGGAAAGCGTCAGTCCACGGCTACTTCCGGGTCACGTCCGGGTCGAGGCCCTCACCACCCAATCGGGAGTCAGGGGCGGGGCTGCGTCTGCGCGCCGCGGAGCGGCGGAGGGCGGCTTTGCAGCTTTCGCTCTGAGCGCTCCTTTGCTTCCTCTGCTTCGGATGGGAGTTTGCTCTCACCCGGCCGCAGTCGCGCGGCGGGTTTGGTGCCCAGGGGAGCTCCGGCTTTAGCAGGTGAGTCTCGCGGTGGTCGTCCGTATGTCGTTGCCCCAGGACGGGACGGAAGGGCTGTGCTAGGATTCAGTCATCATCTCCTTTCCCATGTTTTCCTGATGCTCTGAAGCTCGCGTTCGGAGCGTGCTGCTGGAGGGGAGGAGAAGCTTTGGTACTGTAACAACTGCTCGGCACCAATTTGGGCTTTTAGAGTGAAAAGGGAGAGCTGCTTCTGGAATGACTCTTTAAGGAATATGCGGGTCGGGTTCAAACTCTGTTGTTATTTCAAACCCATGCTAACCCCAGAGTTTGATTGTGAAAGGTGTACTCGGGCTGTGACGTGGAGAAGCCCAATTGGAGGCGGGGTAACTAGTTATAAAGTTAATGCAGTAGTCCAGACAATTTGCAGGGGGGTGGTGAAGAGTCTAGGAGCGGGGGGAAGATGGGAGCAGTACCAGCAGGCAGTATCAGCAGGACCCAGTACACCGTTGGATAAGTGGAAGGAGGGAAAGGGGCCTGAGCATCTTGAGAATTAAGTCCAAACTCAGCTTTTCGCACCCTCCTGCACCTACTACCCATCCACCCAGAATCTGTTCATGCCAAGTGTGTTTAGTGTTCTAGTTCCTGGAATACTGTCCTCACCTTTCTTGTGACATTGGACCAGGTTACCTAGTTTCACTGAGCCCTTTAGTGCTTTCAGTATGAAAATGGAAGAAAACAGTAGTACTTACGCTGGATTTCTGTAAGAATTGAATTAGATACCTTGTATCCCTGGTGTATTGGAAGGGGCAATACATGTTTAGTACTGCTGTTATTATTGTATTTGTCATATTGTTTTGTTATTATACATTTTGCTGTTTTTTCTCTAGATGAGTGTTTTTTAAAAAATTGGGAACAGCTCAAAAGGATTTATTTGTGTATGTATTTATTATTAGGACCACACCTGAAGCATATATGGAAGTTCCCAGGCTAGTAGTTGAATCAGAGCTACAGCTGCTGGCCCATACCACAGCCAGGCCAGATCAGAGCCATGTCTGAGGCCTGCACCACAGCTCACGACAATGCTGGATCCTTAACCCATTGAGCAGGGCCCGGGATCAAACTCACATCCTCATAGATACTAATTGGGTTCATAACCCACTGAGCCACAATGGGAACTTTTTTATTTAATTATTTTTTTAATTTTTAATTTTTTAATTTTTAATTTTATTGGACTGTTGTTGACTTATGATGTGTTAGTTTCAGGTGTACAGCCTGAATCAGTTATGGATATAACTATATCCATTTTTTTCCCGTATAGGTTACTACAAACTATTGAGTAGATTTTCCTGAGGTTTTTTTTTTTTTTAATAAAAGGATAATTATCTTATTTACCTTTGTATCTTCTTGAAATATGGTAGTAGTTATCTTTCTTTTTTTCGTGGGTCATTCTTTTGGGCTGCTGCTGATGTAATTAATTCATTTCCTACTTTAAAGGAACTACCAGGTACAGTTAATTTTGTTAATCATTGATATTTGTGAGATAAGAGATGGCTGTCTTTCTGTATAACTGGGAAGCCTATGAAATAAGATGTACAGAAAATAACTGGTACTGTCAGCTTGGAACAGGTATGAGTGATTTCAGTGAAGAATTGACACGGCCCACGACAGAGGATGAACAGGGGGAAAAATGCGTGTCCTCTGGTACAGGGATGTGTTTTCCTTGGCTCCAGAAGCATATAGAAACTATAGGTAAGTGAAATAACATACATGCTTTTCAGCTTTAATGCAAGGAAGTGATAAGCTTCAATATGGATACAAAAATGGATAACCAGGCTTGTTCAGTTTTCAAGATAAGAATATGTGAGGGTATTTCAGGCTGTTAACCTTTTTTTTTTTTAAGAATTCTTTTCAGTTATTGAGAGTCTGTATATATGGTAGATGCACTTTTTCTTTTTTCTCCAGTAATTCTTACTGAGCATTTACTATATCCCTGGTGATGGCTAGACATGGGGTACACAGCTGAAGAAGATATGATCTTTGCCATTGAGGAGTACATACCAGAAGTTTCTGTTTAATTGCATTGAAATAATTCCTAATAGAATTGATATATAATAGATTTCAAAGAAAGAATATTGTTTTCTATCTTCATCTAATGTAGAAGTAAAAAAAAGTTTCTTTAATGGGATAAATCTATCAAAATTCATAAAAGTGGGAGTTCCTGTTATGGCTCAGCCGAAAGGAACCTGACTAGGATCCATCAGGATTTGGGTTAGATCCCTGGCCTTGCTCAGTGGGTTAAGGATCCGGTGTTCCTATGAGCTTTGGTGTAGGTCACAGATGCGGCTCAGATCTGGCGTGGCTGTGGCTATAAGGCCAGCAGCTACAGCTCCAGTTCGACCCCTAGCCTGGGAACCTCCATATGCCCTGGGTGTGGCCCTAAAAAGGCAAAAAAAAAAAAAGAAAAAGAAAAGAAAGCATAAAAGAAGCAGTTCTCTGTATGTGGTATGTTGGGTGCTGTAGTCCTGGGAATACATTTGATCTTGCACTTTTCTAATTGCCCAGAAATGTATCTTTCTTAGCCTCTCTTTCTTTCCCCTTGACTAAGATTCCCTGGCTCTGAGAATTTAGCTCTTATTTCTTTATTTTTTAAATCTGAACATCATCTCATTTAACTATCTCAGTAAATTAATCCTCAGTAAATCTATGTGCGAGGCATTTTAGAGATGGGTCAAGACTCTTTTCTTTAAACTTTATAGCCACTGGAGGGAAACAGGAGAAGGATTTTGCTCAGACAACAAGTGCTTGTTTAAGTTTTATCCAAGAAGCTCTGCTGAAGCACCAGTGGCAAAAAGCTGCAGAATACATGCACAGTTACCTGCAGATCTTGGAAGATTCAGACAGCAATAAAAGGCAGGTTGCACCCGAGGTGAGTCAAGTGTGTGTCTCCTGGAAGAAGGGGTGGAATCCTGGGAGTTTCTGCTGCTTGAACCCCACCCAGAAAGGCTGTTGCAGGATCTCAAATTTCTTTTACTACAAGCTACTAAAAGTAATTTTGGATGGAGAGTTTTATGGGGACATTTTTTGCACAAGCCCAGCCACAGCAATGACACCCTAAAAAGCAAAAAAAAAAAAAAAAAATTACAGTCTCTTTTTGTCCAGTTTGTTTCATAAAATGAAAGAATTAGATCCGTGGCTTCCAGACACTTGTTTGGGCTGCGTGTGAATCATGTAGGGCTCTTATTGAAAGTAGAGGTTCCTGCGCTCCATCCCCGCTGTACTGAGTCAAAGTCTGACTCCCTCAGATATTTTATTTATTTTTGTCTTTTCAGGGCTGCACCTGCGGCGTATGGAGATTCCCAGGCTGGGGGTTGAATCGGAGCTACAGCTGCTGGCCTACTCCACAGTCACAGCAACCCGGGATCAGAGCCATGTCTCCCACCTACACCACAGCTCACAGCAACACCGGATCCTTAACCCGCTGGGCAAGGCCAGGGATCAACCTGCATCCTCAGGGATGATAGATTCATTTCCGCTGAGCCATGACGGGAACTCCTAGGATGTTTATTTTTAACTAATGTCCCAGGTCATTCTTACAGGTTTAAGAACAGCTGTGATGGGATTGTCTCCAGGTTGTCTTTAAACTTCAGAATCCTGCAGTTTGGGTGTTCTGAAGTGAAATCTTGGTCTCTTTCTGAGGTGGAAAGATGATTGTTATTATACCTGACAACCAGTATATATATTCAGAGAAATAATTGACTTATAATTCACTTAAATTTGGAGCTCCTACTGGGGTGCAACGGGATCGGTGGCATCTTTGCAGTGCCAGGACACAGGTTTGATCCCCAGCCCAGCCCAGTGGGTTCAAGGATCCTACGTAGGTTGTGGCTCTGACTTGGATCTGATCCCTGGCCAGGGAACCATGGCCATGGGGTGGCCAAAAAAGAAAGAAAAAATTCACTTAAATTTACTTTGAAGTCAATATTATTGAAGTGCTTTATGTTTTTTCACAGCCAGAAGATTATTATTTAGATAATATTTTCATTTTGTACAAATTATGAAATCTGAAAGGTTGAGTAGTATATAGAAATTAGGAGCCCTCATAGACACCTGCAGTTCTTTCTGTTGTTGCTGCGGTGAAGCAGAGGAGTTTTGGGGGCAGATATTCATGAACATCGGTGATAAATGTGTGTCATTTCTAAGCACTGAATGAAGACAGTGGTGCCGATTGCTGTCTGATGTAATAATAAGAGCATCGTCTAACACCTTGCTTGCATAGTCACTGCACCTGTAGTACAAAGGTCTTTTTGGAGTTGAGGTTTTCAGGTTCCCAAGACAGGGGCTGTTTAGCGTGAGCTACTGCAGCTCTGTCACATAGAAATGGATGGAAGTTGTCAGCAAACTGAACCATAGCAGTTGAAGAAAGCTGCAGGAACCTTTTTGTCAGCTGAGTGTGCTATATGGCTGATAACAGGTTTCCACTCTGTATGCACAGGAGGGTACACTGTACACAGGAGGGTAAGGCTGGCAAAGTACAATGAACTTGGAACATCTTAAATGCATTTCCTGGCAAATTTTCACACATTAGGCTGCTTTTTAAAACAAGTGTTTCGGGAGCTCCTGTCGTGGCTCAGTGGTTAACAAATCCAACTAAGAACCATGAGGTTGCGGGTTCAGTCCCTGGCCTTGCTCAGTGGGTTAAGGATCCGGTGTTGCCGTGAACTGTGGTGTAGGTTGCAGACACAGCTCAGATCTTGTGTTGCTGTGGCTGTGGGGTAGGCTGGTGGCTACAGCTCCAATTCAACCCCTAGCCTGGGAACCTCCATATGCCAAGGAAGCGGCCCAAGAAATGGCAAAAAGACAAAAAAAAAAAAAAAATTTAAGTGTTTCATAGTCAATGAGTTTGTAATAGAATATTGTTTCAATGTGATCATGCATACATAGATCATTTATTTTTATTGAGGTACTTTAAATTGGGGTAAAAGAGAGATTTGCTCCCATGCAAAAGAAGAGCTCCAAATTCTCAGCCAGAGTTCTGGTCCTCTGGGCAGAAAATATTTTAATTAAAATGTGTTCAGAGCTGATGAAAGATTTTGAATTGGAGTTCCAAGTATAGACTAACTATAGTCAACAGTCGCTGACCTTGGAGGATTCTTAAGAACCATCCACTTGCTCACATGTGGTGGATGCTAACGATGGGGCCAGAGCAGTGAGGACGTCAATGTTAGTTGAACCTGAACTTTCTGAATTTAATAGTCTTCCTCCAATACTAATTAAAAATGTTACTTTCAATATGTAGCTTAACCTCCTACCTTCTTTAGACCACTAACTTAAAAATGACACTGTTATAGTTACCTGATAATTTAATCAACACAAGATTTTTTTTTTTTTTTTTGGTTAAGATATGTTGGTTTTACTGGGTGAAGTACAGTAAAACATTGACAGTAGTGGTATCTAGGGAAAGAAATCATAGTTTGTTTTTTAATGTTATAATCAGAAAAACATAGCTTTCTTAGATATTGGCGAAGGCAAGGATTTTACATTTTTGTTGGTAATTTCTGTTTTGACAGATTATTTGGAGGCTTGGAAGTGAAATTCTTTATTATCATCCTAATAGCAGTGTGGAGACTTTCAATACCTTTGCTGACCGGATGAAAAACATTGGCGTCATGAATTACTTGAAGGTGAGAAAGGAGGCTTGGTGGATTTGCACCTGCAGTGTTCACTTGCGGAAGGTGCTGGCCTCAGTGCCGAGACAGTAACAGCGTAAAAAGCATAGGAGAAGGTTGAGACGGTTGGATCACTAGGAGAAGCTGAAACTGGGGTTTTTATATTGCCCCTCCCCCAGGGTGTGACACTCCGATCAAGGATTGACTTTCCCTCTGAACCAGAGCCCTTCTCCCACAGCCCTTGTTCAGGTGTTTTCGCTGCATTTATGTAGCATGGATAAAAGAGGATGTATTGATTTCCTGCTGTGGGCTAAGTGAGGTATTAGCTTGTGAGCCGATGCCATCTCATTGAATTCCCCATAATGGCCTTTGAAAGGGTTAATAGTTATCATTCCCTATGAACATGAGACACACTAGGGGAGAGTAATTTCCTCAGCTTATTTAGCTTTAAAGTAGTATTTGACCAGAACTCTGTCTTCAGAGCCCTGTTCCTTTCACACTGCCTGCTGTTTGTGTGTTTATGTACTTTGGCTCGCATTTACATAATGATCATCTTTTCATGTGTCTTTTTGCTAGATTGAAATTTTTGATAATGGGGACAGTGTTACTCCATTGTGTGTGTCCTCTCAAGGTCTTACATAGCTCAGCACTTATCGTATGTTTACTGAGTTTTTGACCCTGGTTGTCTAATGGCTGTGGGCTGAGATGGTGGGCTTCTCAACCGTTGCAGATCTCCTTACAACATGCATTGTACCTTCTGCATCATGGCATGCTTGAGGACGCCAACAGAAATCTCAGCCAGGCAGAGACGTGGCGATACGGTGAAAAGTCATCTTCCCAGGAAGTGTTAATTAACCTTATTCAGGCCTATAAAGGGCTTTTGCAGTATTACACGTGGTCTAAAAAGAAGATGGAGCTGTCTCAGCTTGGTGAGTGAATATGAGTGAACTTTTCACTCGGTGATAGGGCTGAACCTGGGAGGGAGGCCGTCTTAAGGAGCAGTCTCTCTCCCCTGCCCCGCAGCCTGGCTTTATCCAGGGTGTGCAGAGAACAGACATTTCTGTGATCTAAAATTCTTGACCCCCCTTTATAATCTTTCTGGAATTTAAAAAAAAAAACTATTCAGACGTGAATCAGATGATTCACAGATTAAGTTCATGACCATTTTATTACTTTTTATTAAAATATAGTGGATTTACAGTGTTGTGCTCGTTTCTTTTGTACAGCAAAGTGACTTCATTATGCACGCACATGCGTTCTTTTTCTTCAGTACTCCTTCCGTCGTGCTCTGTCCCAGGACGCTGGGTGGAGCTCCTCGTGCTGTCCAGCAGGACCTCGTTGTTGTTTATCCCTCCTGTGCATCTCCCAGCCCCAAACTCCCCATCCATCCCTCTCCCTCTCCCCCTCAGCAAACACCAGTCTGTTCTCCGTGTCTGTGAGTTTGTTTTCTGTCCTGTAGATAGGTTCATTTGTGCCATATGTTAGATTCCAGATATAAGTGATACCATATGGTATTTGTCTTTCTGACTGACTTCATAGTATAAGAATCTCTAGTTACATCCATGTGGCTGCAAATGGCATTATTTTGTTCTTTTTTATAGCTGAGTAGTATTCCACTGTGTATATGTACCACATCTTCTTAATCCATTCATCTGTTGATGGACATTTAGGTTGTTTCCAAGTTTTGGCTATTGTGAATAGTGCTGCAGTGAACATAGGGGTGCATGGATCCCTTTGAATCATTGTTTTGTCCGGGTGTGTGTGACCATGAACATGTGCTAAGAGTTAGCTTGGGATTTTTCCTTGTTGCCGTGGCCGCTGCTGGTTGGGTTTGACTACAGTTGAGTGTCTGGGAACCCCTTTCCACAGTAAATCCACACCTAACTTATACTTAGGAATCTGCCTTTTTTCCTTTCAAGGTTTATTTTGTATTTTTATTATTTATTTATTTATCCCTCTGTACAGCATGGGGATCAAGTTCCTCTTACATGTATACATTTTTTCCCCCACCCTTTGTTCTGTTGCAATATGAGTATCTAGACATAGTTCTCAATGCTACTCAGCAGGATCTCCTTATAAATTTATTCTAAGTTGAATCTGATAACCCAAAGCTCCTGATCCCTCCCACTTCCTCCCTCTCCCATCAGGCAGCCACAAGTCTATTCTCCAAGTCCATGATTTTCTTTTCTGTGGAAGGTTCCTTTGTGCCGTATTAGATTCCAGATATAAGTGATATCATATGGTATTTGTCTTTCTCTTTCTGACTTACTTCACTCAGTATGAGAGTCTCTAGTTCCATCCATGTTGCTGCAAATGGCATTATGTTATTCTTTTTTATGGCTGAGTAGTATTCCACTGTGTATATGTACCACATCTTCTTAATCCAGTCATCTGTTGGTGGACATTTGGGTTGTTTCCATGTCCTGGCTATTGTGAATAGTGCTGCAATGAACATGCGGGTGCATGTGTCTCTTTTAAGTAGAGTTTTGTCCAGATATGTGCCCAAGAGTGGGATAAGATTTATTTTTGATGTTTCATACCTACTTTCCCATTATCACTTCATTTCCATGTATGTGTATGTATATATTTGTTTTGCTTTTAAATTGAAATATAGTTGATTTACAGTGTGTTAATTTCTGCTGTATAGTAAAGTGGTTCAATTATAATACCTAAATATACACATTCTTTTCTATATTCTTTTCCATTATGATTTATCTCAGACTATTGAATATAGCTCCTGTGCTCTACACTAGGACCTTGTTGCTGATCTGTTTTATATATAATCATTGGCATTTGCTAACTCTCCCAACTCCTCCCCGTTGGCAGTCACAAGTCTGTTCTCTGTGTCGATGAGTCTGTTTGTGTTTTGGTTCATTTGTGTCATATTGTATTTCATTTTTTTTATTTTTTGCTTTTTTGGGCCACACACACAGCATATGTAGGTTCTCAGGCTAGGGGTCGAATCGGAGCTACAAGCTGCCGGCCTACACCACAGCCACAGGCACACCAGATCTGAGGCATGTCTGTGACCTACACCATAGCTCCTGGCAATGCTGGATCCTTAACCTACTGGCCAGAGATTGAACCCATGTCCTCATGGATACTAATTAGGCTGAGCCATGACAGGAACTCCCCATTTGTGTCATATTTTAAATTCCACAAATAAGTGCTATCACACGGTGTTTGTCTTTCTCTTTCTGACTCTGATACTGTATCTTTTTTCATTCATCTGGTAGCTTGATTTCTTCCTTTCCAATTGGACATTGTTTATATTATTTTCTTGCCGAGTTGCCCTGGCTAGAAGCTCCATTATGGTGGTGAATGAAAGTGGCAAAGAGAGGACGGTCTTTTGCATGAAGCCTTTCCCTGTTAATTGTGACATTCAATACGGGCTTTTTCACGAGAAACTTTTCATCAGATTGAAAAGTTCCTTCTATTCCTACTTGTTGAGTATTTTTATCGTGAAGCGTTATTACATTTTGTCAAACGCATTTTCTGCAAAAGTTGAGATGGTTGTGAGGTTTTTGTCATTATTCTATTGATTTGGAGTATTGTAGTACTTGACTCGGGTGTTAAATGACCTGGAATAGACCCCACTCGGCGTGGTATAAAATCCTCTTTATTTGTTGCTAGGTTCAGTTTGCTAGTGTTTTGTTGGGTTTTTTAAAATCTATGTTTGTAAGAGATACTGGTCTTTTGTTTTCTTGTGTTGTCTTTGATGTTGGTATCAGGGTAATATTGGTCTCATAGAATAAGCTGAGAAGTGTTTTTTCTCTTTTTTGGGTCATTGAGTTTGTAAAGAATTAGGGCTGTATTTTAAGTGTTTATTAGCATTCACCCGTGAGGCCATCAGAGTCTGAGCTTTTCTTGTGGGTCGCTTGTCAGTTACTGATTCAGCTAAAGTCCTCAGAGCTGAATGACTTTAATAGTTTGTTTCTCTCTGCACAGATAAGGAAGATTATGCTTTCAACGCGGAGTCCCAGACGCTGCTCAACCACAGCTGGAAGACCTCTGTAAACCTGTGTGCGTTGATTCAGATTCCTGGAGTTTGGGACCCGTTTGTGAAGAGTTACGTAGAGGTAAGTGGACTTTTCATAAATGTCTATAAATCTTTGTGCTTTGATTCAAATTCCTGGAGTTCGGGATGCATTGTGAAGAGTTATGTGGAGGTAAGTGGACTTTTCATAAATGTCTATAAATCTTTGTGCTTTGATTCAAATTGCTGGAGTTCGGGACGCATTTGTGAAGAGTTACGTGGAGGTAAGTAGACTTTTCATAGTTTCACCAGTTTCATTCTGTTATAAGCTTTATCTTTATTGATTAGAAGGCAACTAATGATTAGAAAATGGTTTAAAAAAAGGGAATATGATGCCACTTTTTTTTTGTCTGCATAATTTTTATTTTACCAAAGTACCTTATATTTTCTCTTACCAACATGCTGTACATGTGACGGTATTTTTTTCACCCCTGGATAGCATGTCGTGGCCAAATACAGTTGTCTCTCAGTAGCCGTGGATGCTCAGTCTTTATATGTGCAGTGTTTGCATATAACCTATGTACATCCTCCTGTTGACTTTAAATCATCTCTAAGAGTACTTATAAAATATGTAATAAAGTGTAAATGCTATGTAAATAGTTGCCTGTGCACAGCGCATTCAAGTTTTGCATTTTGGAAGTTTCTGAATTTTTTTTTTTTCCTGAATCTTTTCCGTCTGTGGTTGGTTGAACCCTAAAATGAGGTCTGGGAGGATTCAGGGCCTGTAGCTGATGCTGACTCTGTTTATAAAGTTATTAGCCTTCTAGTTGTAAGTGTCACTTCTGTGTTCTTCTTGAGCTTCTGAGAAAAGCAGAAAGTTCTCTTATGATTTGGTGGGGTATTGCTGGGAAGGAGCTAAAACTCTGAAACTACGTCACAAAATATGAGACGAAGAGTGGCTTTCAGAGGCTCTTAAGGATGTCCTGCCATCTCAGAGTCACTGTGAAAGGACAGAGCGCGGTGGCACTGGGCAGTGGGAGTAGCTCATCAAAATAATTTGCTGTTTGGCTTTCTTGCTGCCCGGCCGTCTTGGCAGCTGCTTGTGGTTGGGGGCGTCCCGCACCTAAGGCAGGAAGATGGTGGCCACAAAGAAGATGAAAAAGTTGCTGGAGTCAATCAACGCTCGGCTCCAGCTCGTGATGAAAAGTGCCAAGTACGTGCTAGGGTACAAGCAGACTCCGAATGACCAGACAGGGCAAAGCGGAACTGGCCATCCTCGCCAGCAGCTGCCCAGCCTCGAGGAAATCTGAAATCGAATGTCACGCCATGTTGGCCACAACTGGGGTCCATCACTGCAGTGGCAAGAATATCGAACTGGGCATAGCACGTGGACGATGCTGCCGAGGATGCGCACTGGCCGTCACTGATCCAGGTGATTGTGGTATCGTTGGCAGCATGCCAGAACAGACTGGCGAAAAGTAAATCATGCATGAGTTTTCTTCAATGAAACCAGCTGGGCTTGTTTTTTAAAATAATAATAATAATAATAATTTGCTTTTTGGAATTCCTGTTGTGGCTCAGTGGATTAAGAACGCGACTAGTGGAATTCCTGTCATGGTGCGGCAGAAACGAATCCGACTAGGAACCATGAGGTTGCAGGTTCAATTCCTGGCCTTTGCTCAGTGGCTTAAGGATCCAGCGTTGCCATGAGCTGTGGTGTAGGTTGCAGTCATGGCTCGGATCTGGTGTTGCTGTGGCTGTGGTGTAGGCCAGCGTCTACACCTCCAATTGGACCCCTAGCCTGGGAACCTCCATATGCTGCGGGTGCGGCCCTAAAAAGACAAGAAAGTAAAAAAACCATTTTGCTTTTTGGAAGTTTCATTAGTGCTAGTGCTGAAGTGATGATTGTATTATCAGAAGATAATCTCTGAAACTGCCAGCAAATCTGGAAATTCCTGTTTCAGAATGGGAAGGAATGCAAAGAAAGGAGTTATAATTCTTCCGCCCTCCCTTTGTGGCTGACATGCCCTGTGATTGGCTGCATCATGTGGTCCTTCTTTAGCCCTTAGTGTGTCCTACTTTGAAGATGTCATGTCTCATAGGGACAGTTTTTCATGTGGAAGCTTGCTGCATCTTTCTACCACAAAATAGGATAAGGAACAAAAAGGGGAAACCGTGTAGGCCTTTGTTGTGATCGCCTGTGTTCCGCAGCAGTGGTAACACACGCCGGCGAAAGCAAACGCGGGCATCACGGTCGTTTCCTACCCCTTTTGCAAACGGCCTTTAGCAGTTTTCTGATCTTTTTTGTGCTCGTCAATAATGTCAGCTTGTGCAGTCTATTTCATATAGCCCTCTTACAGAATTTAGCAAAGATGTTTTGACTTATTTTATATAGATGCTGGAATTCTATGGGGATCGAGACGGAGCCCGAGAGGTGCTCACCAATTACGCCTATGACGAGAAGTTCCCGTCCAACCCCAATGCTCACGTCTATTTATACAGCTTCCTCAAGCGAGAGAAGGCACCCAGAGAGAAACTGCTCCGTGTGCTGAAGGTAGCGTGCTTCCTATCAGCAAGCAGGGGTGGGGGCGCACTCTAGCCAGTGTTTTAGCCAGGTCTTGGGACAGCGCTTTCTGACGTTGATGTCACAGCACCCAGAGAAAGTGACAGTGTGCATACGGTACACTGAGGTCAAGACAGGAGGCCCCACGCAGACCCCCGCCCCATCCCAGGGGAGACCAAGCCGGAGGGACCCGTGTGTCAGAAGCCCTGCGTCACCCTGATTGGGAAGCTCTGCATTGCAGTTTTTTTTTTTAAATGCACCTTTATTGAAACTTATGTACAATAAAACACTTATTTTAAGTGTACCTTTGGATGCATTTCAGCAGATATATGCATCCGCATGACCCCTGTAATAACTGAGACGTTAAACATGGCCTTCAGCCTAGAAAGTCCCTCATTGCCCTTCTCAGCCAGTCCACCCTCTGACTCCTTGCCCCGGGCAGTCGCTGACCGGCTGTCACTGTGGGTTGGTTTTCTCTCTTCTTGAATTTCATGTAAACAGCGTCTTACAGTATGTACCCTTTTTCTGTCTGTATTTTCTCACTCAGCCGAATGTTTGAGATTCATCCTTGTTGTAATTTGTTCCCTGTTACTAATGAGCAATATTCCGTTTCTGTATATTCACTTCTCGGTGGACGTGGATGTTGTTTTCACTTTGGGGCTATTATGAATATCCCCGTGGGTATGCATGTGCATGATTTTACGAACCTCTATTGTCCTTTTTCTGTGGCAGCTCCCTAAGAGCGGCACTGTGGAAGGTCCGTATTAAACTGCCCAGCTGTCTTCCGCCGTGACGGTACCACTGACCTTCCCGGTACCAGGGTGTGAGTTCAGTTTCTCACACCCTCTTTGGCATTTGGTATTCAGTCCTTTGAATCACAGCCATTCTAGTGGGTGTGTAGTGGTGTCTCAAGTGCTTTTAATTTGCATTTCCCTGATGGCTAGTGATGTTGGATATCTTTTAATAGGCCCATTGGCTATTCTTACGTCGTCTTTTGTGACATGTCTGTTCACATGCTTTATTTTTTGGAGGCTTATTTGTCTTCTTATTGATTTGGAAGTTTTTCATATAATTCGGATAAAGTCCATTGTCAGATATACAGATTGTAAATATTCTCTCCCAGGCTATGGCTTGCCTTTTTGTTTTCTTTACAGTATCTTTCAAAGAACAGAAGTGTCTAATTTTGATTAAGTACAATTTATTCATTTTTCTTTTATAGTTAGTACCTTTTAAGAAACCTTTAACCAGAGTTCCTGTCGTGGCTCATTGGTTAACGAATCCGACTAGGAACTATGAGGTTGCAGGTTCGATCCCTGGCCTTGCTCAGTGGGTTAAGGATCCTGTGTTGCTGTGAGCTGTGGTGTAGGTTGCACACTCGGCTCGGATGTGGGGTTGCTGTGGCTATGGTGTAGGCTAGCAGCAACAGCTCCGATTAGACGCCTAGCCTGGGAACCTCCATATGCCGTGGGTGTGGCCCTAAAAAAAAAAAAAAAAAAGACCAAATAAATAAATAAATAAATAAAATCCCACTGCAGCAGCTTGGGTCACTCCTGTGGCTCAGGTTTGATGCCTGGCCTAGCATAGTAGGTTAAAGGATCTGTCGTTGCCACAGCTGTGGCTTGGATTCAGTCCCTGGCCTGGGAACTTCTATTTAAAAAATAAAAGATTAAGGAAAAGTAACAGATTTACTGGTTATTTTGTAGGAAATTATTTCTGTGTGAGGTTAAAGTACCCCAGCAAGTAGACAGAATAAATTATTTTTCCTTCTTCTTTTTTTTTTTTTTGTAGCCGCACTTTTTTTTTAGCTATGGCATGTGGAAGTTCTGGGCCAGGGATCAAACCCTCAGCACGTCAGACCCTTAACCTGCTGAGCCACAAGAGAACTCCTCCTCTCTACTATTAACTTTGTTTAAAGGAGGAATAAACTTGTAATCCTGTTTTTGGCATATTCATAAAAATAGTCCATCCTGTTCTTTAACAGAAGAACCATTAATTCTCCCTATTGTGTAAAAAGATTTTAAAAATATTGACTTTGAATACTCTTAATGTGCTGTGTTCCAGACCTCAGTCTTTCAAAATAACTACCCTTGCCTTTTTTCTTACTGTGTGATCTTCTCTTTTTTCCTTTATTTTTTTCCTCATTCTTGGTTGCTGAAAGGAAACAAAGTTTTTAAGTGTGGTAAACAGTTTAACATGGTGAAAATTAAATGTTTCTGTCTCTCCAAACCCTCCCACCCCCCAAATAGCTATTTTGTTATGAGCAGGGAATATTTTTAAAAAAATAGCTTTACATGGAATGCTTTTCAATACCAAAATTAAACGTGGATAAAAGTAAAGTATCTTTTAACTCTTTGATTCATTTGCTGAGGACACATTAGACACTAAAAGCTTTATTTGAAAGTAAGTTGAAATTAGAGAAATGCCTTAGAATGTATAAAAATCACAAGATTATTCTTTCTTCCAGATTTTGTATCAGATTGTACCATCTCATAAACTGATGTTAGAATTCCATAGATTACTGAGAAAATCAGGTAATTCTCGTTTTCCATCTCTTTGTGCAGACAGGCTGTAGACTAGGGGTCGGCGGAGGACCCCACCTGTTTGTAGAAAACTAAGTTCTATTGGCGCTCAGCTCTGTCAGTTTAGTCCTGTACTGTCTGTGGCTGCTTTTGCACTGCAACAGCTTGTGTAGTTGTGCCAACCTGTAAGGCTTGCAAAACAGATGTTTAGGGTCTGGCCCTTTGCAGAAAGAGTTTGCTGAGCCCTGCTCTGGAATGTTAGACAAGAGTTGGCAAATGGATTCAATTTCTGTAATTCATGTCCTTTTACACTTAACAGAGTGTCAGCTCAGCATTGGAGGAAATCCACTTATTAAGTCCAGTAGGCAGTGGGACTACCTCGGTGCCCCACTGGTAGAAGAGAACATGTATAAGATGCCCAAATCGGGCAGGCAGTTTATTTATTTATGTACTTATTTTGGTCACACCCGTGGCCTGTGGAAGTTCCTGGGACAGGGATCAAATCTGAGCCGCAGCTGCAACCTATACAACAGCTGCAGCAGCACCAGATTCTTAACCCACTGTGCCACAGCAGGAACTCCTAAGACAGGTAGGATAATGTTATGAATAGTGTAGACCCATGAAGAGATGGGACCGGGCACCCTGCTGTCATTAGCATGGGCTGAACTTTGAGTTGCTCAGATTCATCGCAGGAGAATGTGATGATAGTGAATTGTTTTAAACTTCTAGCCAGACTAGAAGGCTTATGACGCAGTGGTCCTTTATCAATAGAATGTACTCTTTCATCTTTGCACGCCTGTGTGCTTTCTCTAACCTTTGATTGTTATGACCATTGCAGAGAAGGAAGAACACCATAAACTGGCCTTGGAGGTATTGTTTGGAATCTTAGATTTTGCTGGATGCACTAAAAATATAACTGCTTGGAAATATTTGGCAAAATATCTCAGACAGACTTTAATGGGGTAAGTAAGAAGCACACAGTATCTGTTACTGCATCACCATAAATATTTCCCAGTATTTTAGAGGATATCAGTCCATTTTTAAAGTTCTTTGTTTACGTTTCTGCATTTCTCAAACTGTGTCTTCAGCTGTTTTCTTCTGCTTACATCAGAAGACAGGAAATAGGAAGTCACAAGTAAAAAATTCTGTCTGGATTTGTTGTGCTCTCAATATGAGTGCTGTTCCTTACCCCTGCCTGAGAGCTAAGTGTGTGCCTTCTGATGGGAGGGGGCCTGGAGGGGTCCCTGCCAGGCTTCACTGCTCCAATTCGACCCCTAGCCTGGGAACCTCCATATGCCAAGGGTGTGGCCCTAAAAAGGGAAAGTAATAATAACGGTGCTATGAGACGGGCACCATTAGTATCCTCAAGGAAATTAAGGCTCAGAGAGGTTAAGCGACTTTGCCAGGCTCACACAGGCGGTAAACGGAAGATCTGGGATTTGACTTCAGAGTCTGCGCTGTTTGCCACCGGGCTGTGTGGAACTGACCGCTTTAGCAAGTGGGAAGGTGGGAAGTGGGACTGAAAAGGACTTGCTTTCGTGTGGCTCTGCCGTGGCCACAGCTAGTCTGGAAATACCCTCCTTGTCATCTTCCCACAGACTGGACCGAAGCTTGGGTTCTGACCGGCTGGCTCTGTCTCCATCATTGACCTTCCCTTTGGACATTTTTCTTTTCCAGGAACCATCTTGCCTGGGTTCAAGAACAGTGGAACTCCAGGAAAAACTGGTGGCCAGGCTTTCACTTCAGCTATTTTTGGGCAAGAAATGATTGGAAGGATGACAACGCTTTGGCTTGTGAGAAGGCTCTGGTAGCTGGGATGCTGTTGGGAAAAAGTATGCATTTCACTTCTTTTTTAATCTAGGCCTGGCTTTTAGGCAGTTTTGAAACTATAGTGTGACCATTTCATGCTGAAGAAATAACGAAACAGGAAAATAAGTCCTGAGTTGCAGACCAGGTGCTCTTTCGGTAGGGCATTTCTATGGATTAGAAACAGTGATTTCATTATTATTTTTTTAAAATACAGTTGCCTTACAGTGTTGTGCCACTTTCTGCAGTATAGCAAAGTGACCCAGGCACGTATATACATACATACATTCCCTTTCTTATACTGTCTCCCGTCATGGTCTGTCCCAGGAGATTGGATAGAGTTCCCTGTGCTGTACAGCAGGACTTCATTGCTTATCCATTCTAAAAGTAATAGTTTTCACCTTCTAACCCCAAACTCGGCGTCCATCCCACTCCCTCCCCTCCCCCCTTGGCAACCACTGGTCTGTTCTCAGAAGCAGTGGTTTCATATTGTTGACTGTCATCGGTTTTTATGCTCTAACTCGAGTATCTTTAGGGACCATTAAGTTAAGGGATGCAGACTGTTTTCTCAGGAAATGACCACACTGAAAACCAGCTGTAATGGAAGAAATAAAAATCATTATTAAAAATAGAGAAACTCAAAAACAAAACAAAACAAGAAATGACAACTGGCCTGTTATAGAAAAAGTTTGCTGAGTTGTCTACTTTATTGGAAGTAGAAAAATATTCTTTATTGAATGCACTTTTAATGATATCCTTACATTATACTTAACTTTTCCCTCTCTTTCTGTAAGGATGAGACATTTCTTAAGGGGGGAAAAAAAAATAAAACCCCCTATTTAAGAAAAAGCAAATTGATCTTTTGGGGGGGAATGTCCTGATTGTTAAAACTTTACCTGCTTTGTACTGAAGTCTGGAAAGGTAGCCAGTACTGAAATGAGACACCACAGAATGTTCCAGAGATGGGGAGAGAGAACCTCACAGTGGCTGCAGTAAGCAGCGTGGCCACCGAGTTTAAAGTGTTCTGAAGGGAGTCTTCAGGCCGGTTTAACTGTAATTTTATTAATTTGGAATTAGTATCTCGTGAATGTTTTAGATGATTACTAAGATTAGTAAATTGCTGATTTTGTGGGAGGAAAGGGATTAATGAACGTAAAAGTGGTTTTAAAATTTCTCTTGGAGTTCCTACTGGTGCAACGGGATTAGCAGTGTCTCTGGTACGCTGGGACGCAGGTTCAATGCCCTGCCTGGCACAGTGGGTTAAAGATCCGGCATTGCCACAGCTGCAGCTCAGAGCTCATCCCTGGCCCAGGAACTCCATATGCTGTGGGGAGTCCAAAAAAAAAAGAAAAAAGGGAAATAAAATTTCTTTCTAATGTATTGATGATGAGAAACAGAAATGTGATTTGGACTGTGGTTTTCTGAGTATAGAGGTTTCTAGTTCAGAAACCTGAAGATGCCTGGGTTTGCGGGGGCTCCGAAGATGGTCTCTTACTGGCCAGGTCACTTGGGTCAAACAGCCGTGGGAGGTTCCCGTGTGCAGTTGGCCCTGTTTGCTGACAGGGTTTTTGTAAGAAGTGTCACCTGAACATCGCAGCCAGTGCCTTATAAACGCAAAAGTATTCTGTGAATAGCACACACAGGATGCCTGCATGAGGGCCCACCTCTTCTCCTCTCAGGGTGTTAGTGTGGGCTTGAGCTGGGTTGGTCTTGATCTGGTCTCCCTCCTCACATCCTGGGGTTCGCATCCTGGTCGAGGTCGGCCTTGGCTCTGTGCTGGGTGGGGAGTGGTGGCTGCCCATGTCCATGCTCTGCACAAGGCGAGCCAGGCCCTCTTCTCCTTGCAGGGGCCTCCTCCTTGTGGTCAGGCTGCCTGGCTGCCCTGCAGCTCCAGTGAGCTTCAAGTTAGGAGGTTGTAGTTTATGTGGCTTTTTCTCCATGTTCGGATGGGAGCAGAGTTCTTTACAGCTTTCTGGATTCTAGATAAAAGCAGACATCTGCACAGGTATTTTGTTTGTGCTAAAGTGGTAGGTGTGTTTGGCAACACAAATTATATTATGATATTTGTTATTAACACCACACACTCCACTGATTCCCAGTTGATAAAATGTTAGCAATTCTGGGAGTTCCTGTTATGACTCAGCGGAAACGTATCTGACTATAGCATCCATGAAAATGCAGGTTTGATCCCTGGCCTCGCTCAGTGGGTTAAGGATCCGGCGATGCCGTGAGCTGTGGTGTAGGTTGCAGACGCGGCTCGGATGTGGCGAGGCTGTGGCGTAGGCCGGTGGCTACAGCTCCAATTCGACCCCTAGCCTGGGAACCATCATATGCTGCAGGTGCAGCCCTGAAGAGACCAAAAAAGGAGAAAGAAAAGTGAGCAATTCTGGCATACTATTTTCAAGGATAATAAAATTGTTACTCTAGATAAAATATATATTCTAGCAGTTTCCCAGGAAGGCGAATATATGCAAGCTGCACTGTAGTTTTTCATAATGTGATATATAGTCTCATTCATCAAATATAGAGTCTCTTGCGCTATCCACCTTGTATTTGTCTTACAGAAATTTGGTTCCTACTCTGAAATATTTAGCTAGTGATCCCCCCCCCCCGCCCCCGCCTTGTAAGACTTGAGAAGCAGGTAGAACCTCTGATGAGCACCTTTGGCAGAGCTGCCTGGTCACCATCCTGCTATCTGTAAACGGTGGGAATCACAGGATAATATTTAAAAAAAAATTTTTTTTTGAAGTATTTGATTTACAATGTTGTGTTAACTTCTGCTGTGCAGTTAATTTCTGCTGTGGTGCAGTTATACATTTATGTTTTTTCATATACTTTTCCATTGTGGTTTATCTATCACAGGATATTGAATATAGTTCCCTGTGCTGTATAACAGATAGTTTGCAGCTGCTAGTCTCAGACTCTGCCTCCATCAACCCTCTCCCACTTGCCTTCCTCTTTTGTAAGCACAAGTCTGTTCTCTGTGTCTGAGTCTGTTTTTTGTTTCATAGGTTCATTTGTGCCATATTTTAGATTCCACATATAAGTGCTGTCCTGTGGTATTTGTCTTTCTTTGTCTGACTTGCTTTACTTAGTGTGAGAATCTCTAGGTCTGTTGATGTTGCTGCAAGTGGCATTATTTCCTTCTTTTTTTAGGTTGGTAATATTCAGTTGTATATATGTACCACATCATCTTTATCCAGTCCTCTGTTGATGGACATTTATGCTTCCATATCTTGGCTGTTGTACATAGTGCTGCAGTGAACCTAGCGGGTGCGTGTATCTTTTCTAATTAGTTTTCTGTGAATAGATGCCCAGCGGTGAGATGGCTGGATCACGTGGTAGTTCTGTTTTCAGTTTTGTTGAGGAAGCTCCATACTGTTTTCCGTGGTGGCCGCACCAGTTCACATTCCCACCAACAGTAGAAGAGGGTTCCAGGAATGACTAGACAGCTTTTGATCTCTTCCTACCTGTGATTCGTTTATTCTAATTCTTCGCTTCCTTGTTGTTATAGATGGCTCTTTGGCTGTTCTACCAGGTTATCATTGAGAAGAAGAAGCTGTAGTAATTTGCCTCTAGAGAAGGCTTATTTAATATATGCATATATGTGATATGCATATCACCTTAACTGAGATTTGGGAGGGAAGGTAGAAAATGAGCTTAAAGTATATGTGTTAATTGCGATGGATCAGGAATAGTTATGTACGTAGGAAGTGGTATGTTTCATTGGTGACAGCTCTGAGAGTGAGCTTGGACATGCTGTATAGATACTACAATTCCTTCGCTTTTCAAGTATGCCTGAGTGGAAGCAAAATTTTAAAAAGATGGACAGTGTACTTGAAGAATTTGATAAGTATTAAAGTTTTTGGTTTTTTTGCCTTGTTTTTTAGGTTCTAGATATTTTCGGTACATTTCAAAACAAGATCATCAAGTCTTAAAGAAGAAAATTAAGCAGATGAAGAAATCAGTGAAAAAATATAGCATTGTAAATCCAGGACTCTGAGTTTTAGTTATTTCAGATTGGTAGCTACAGAGTTTTAAATGTATTTATTATTTATTTGGTATTTTAAGAAGGTACTTTTTTTGGCTACAGAAGTGCTATTTTTTTTAATATTTTCCTCTCAATTATAGGTAGAGAAACTGTCTCACTGCCTTTGCTCTCTGTAAATAAATATTCTTCCTTTTTTGTACTGTTTAATGTTTATTAAGGAATAATCTTCAAATGCAAATTTTTGTTTAATCAGAGAATGCAGCACTACAGCAGTCATTGCTGTTTGCAGATAGCTTGCCTATGGTAATTGCGTAATAAACTATAGCCTGTGGTTCTGCTAAATGAATGTATGTTCTTCGAGATGCTTGGCAGCCACGCTGGGCTCATCACCGTGAGGAGCACACTGGCCATCAGCTCTGCTGGGGAGACTGGGAGACATGGGAGGACGTAGTAAAGGCTCCTCCTCTCTCTCCTGTTGAAGAGACTTGGCAGTTTGGGGGTGTGGCCTCTGGCAGAGGCACCATGGACGCCTTTGGGACAGAGGGCAGGGGGCCTGGTTGCTTTCAGCTGGCACTAACCTCGCTTTAAAGGGCTCTGGCTCTGTTCGTTTGCCTGGCGCGGCAATCCGAGACCCTGCAGAACCCCTGTGTCCCTCTGGGAAACTATGCTTTGTATGGAAACCAAGCATCATATCCCCTCATTTCTCTGGGATTCTCACTGCCATTCCACTAAGATCACAAGAATTCATACATCCCATTAAATAGCTTTTGACTAAAGGTTTTCAGGGAGTAGACGGCTTGATGAGCTTGGCTGCAGCTGAGCTTGGCTGCAGCGGGAGGTGGTTGAACGGTAGAGGAATAGCCCCCCAGGGCCATATAGGAAGCCCAGAGGGAAAGCTTTGCTCAGAAGCCGGGAACAGCTCTCCTGGAACACAGACTGAGGTTCTATTACATGTTGTGGGAACTGCTAGAGTAACTGCTTCTGCAAAACGGTTTTGGCTCACATACATTGGCTGTTCGGATAACTAGTGTTTGAGTTCCACGAAGGCTCCCTGACTTCAGAACAAGTCCAATGTTAAGACGGCAAACTGCACATTTTCCCCATGGGCTTATATTCCTACCACCTGTGAGAAAATTGGACAGATTATGCCTGGTCGGTAATTTGGTATTTTATACCTAGTAAATAAATGACTATAAAAGATAATGCACAACCTCACAACGAGTGAAACAAGTAGGTGCCCCACAGAACCACAGGAAAACAAGCCAGATGGACCAGTGGGCAAGGCCGGCTTTACTGCGGAGCGTTCATGGTTGGGTGGTACAGAGTTCCGAATATAGCAACGCTGATTCCATGTAAGCTACAAGTTCTGTGTAAGAAAACACTCAGGGATGGAACTCTCAGAAGATGTGAACAAAATCTCAAAGCCTTGGCCAAGCTCATCAAGCCACCTACTCCCTGAAAACCTTTAGTCAAAAGCTATTTAATGTGATTTATGAATTCTTGTGATCTTAGTGGAATGGCAGTGAGAATCCCAGAGAAATGAGTGGATACGATGCTTGGTTTCCATACAAAGCATAGTTTCCCAGAACTTTTATATCAAATATATCTAATTATCAGAGCAGTGCGAGTCACTGGTGAAAAAGTAAGCCCACTGGAGTTCCTATTGTGGCTCAGCAGGTTCAGAGCTGACTATGAGGATGCAGTTTTGACCCCTGGCCCCGCTGAGTGGGTTAAGGATCAGGCGTTGCCACGAGCTGCAGTGTAGGTCACAGATGCAGCTTGGATCTGGCATTCTTGTGGCTGTGGTGTAGGCCAGCAGCTGTAGTTTTGATTCAGCCCGTAGCCTGGGAACTTCCATA
This sequence comes from Phacochoerus africanus, assembly GCF_016906955.1. Classification (NCBI taxonomy): domain Eukaryota; kingdom Metazoa; phylum Chordata; class Mammalia; order Artiodactyla; family Suidae; genus Phacochoerus; species Phacochoerus africanus. The sequence continues at coordinate 16,878,981 of NC_062555.1, read as the reverse complement.
TGGTGTACCTGTTGCCCTTAAAAAAGCAAGGCCTGCTAAAATTGAAGCCATCCTCGCTCGGTGGGTTAAGGATCTGGCGCTGCCGTGAGTTGCAGTGTAGGTGGCAGATACGGCTTGGATCCTGTAGCCCCAATTCCACCCCTGGCCTGGGAACCTCCATACGCCGCCCCCACCTGCACGTTAGTTAGTACCTGGCTCCACCTTCGTTAAGATTCCTTCCCTCCAGCCTGAGGTCACCTCGCCTTCCTTGGAATCCAGTGGCAGTTTGTTCCTTTTTCTTGACTAAAATCTGCCTTGTAGTATTTGCAAGGTCCGAGGCATATGGAAGTTCCCAGGCTAGAGGTCAAATTGGAGCTGCAGCTGCCGGCCTATGCCAACAGCTACAGCAATGCCAGGTCCGAGCCACATCTGCAGCCTACACCACAGCTCATGGCAATGCAGGATCCTTAACCCACTGAGCAAGGCCAGGGATCAGACCCGCATCCTCATGGATGCTAGTCAGGTTCATTACCGCAGAGCCACAAAGGGAACTCCTGGACACTTATTTTAATCTCTCAGAGCATAAACTTCTTGAGGAAGTTTTGTTTTGAGCATCAGTTTTCTGTTAATCATTCCTCTTCCAGAATCATGCTTTGCACACAGTAGTAATACGTACTGAATTAACACGGAGACACCTATTATAAAATTAATTACTGCATGATTATTATATAGTCACATGTATTATTATGTCAAAAATATTAACATAGTCCCATCTGAAATGTTACATATTTTAATGATTGGAAATTCATGCTGCCGTTACGTCTGATGGGACCTGCTAGTTGATCTCTAATTTTGCCATCACTCTGCCCAAAAGTATACAATCTGACTTGAACTTACATGCCCTAAGTAGGTAGGAGGATTGTTTTATTTTGTCCACGTCTATTTTATTTTTGCTTTTATTTTTTTAGGGCCACACTCTCTGCATATGGAAGTTGCAGGCTAGGGGTCAAGTTGGAGCCATAGCTGCCAGCCTACACCACAGCCACAGCAAACCCAGGATCCAAGCCTCGTCTGTGATGTACACCACAGCTCACGGCAACGCCAGATCCTTAAACCACTGAGTCAGGCCAGGGATCAAACGTCCTCATCGTTGCTGGTCGGGTTCATTACCACTGAGCCACAAGAGGAACTCCTAAGGTTATTTATTTTTTTAATGCTGAGCTATACTTCCGTAAACAGAATCATTTAAAATTTTTTCCCAAAAAGAAGACATTCCTCTGGGCTCAGTTTATTCCATGGCACAAAGAAAACAGACAAAGAACCGAAAGTACTCTCAGGTCCCGCATGGAACCCCAGAAGGCCCTCCTTACACACACGGGGGAGACGGTCACCTCCCCTTTCCGAGAAGACCTTGGTGCTGGGGGTGTCACTGGGTGAAGTTAGTCCAAGGGCGGCTCCTCCTGCCCAAGGCTTCCAGGGCCGTGACATCATCTGACCTTTGAGCAAACAACCCCTTGGAATGGGCATAGTCACCAATGAATGACGGAGGTTGGGTTATGTTTTCTGTTGAGTTTATTTTTTTTGGCTGCCTTGTGGCATATGGAGTTCCTGGGCCAGGGATCAGATTTGAGTGGCTGTTGTGACCTAAGCCACAGCTGCAGCGATGCTGGATCCTTCACCTACCATGCTAGACCAGGGATCAACCCTGCGTCCCGAGATACCGCAGATCCCCTTGTGCCGCAGTGGGAACTCCTGCACTACGTTTTAAAAAGAGACACTCAGCACAGCGTGATAGTGCCTGGTGCCACCGGCAAGTGGCCTGTGTTGGACTGGAGGTCCTTCTAATGACTCCTTCCTCTTGACTTCGTTGTGAAAATGCTGTTTGTGTTTTAAATGCTACTTGGGGCTTTCCTAGCCCAGGGTATCGTGAGCTCACACTTGGCTAGACTGAGGCTCAACAACCCTTCTTGGTGATGCTCTGGCAAGGCCGTGGGTGGTGAGGGGAGAGCTGGGTGCAGAGCCTCCGCAGAAGCCGTGGGACTGAGAAGAATCTTTGACTTCATTTGCATTTCAAAGGGCAGTTTTTGTCAGTAAGGAAATTTCCACGGAGTCAAACCATGGAAAATACCAAAAGGAAATTCAGCTCAGATCCTAAATGTTTCCTGCTGGCCTGAGCCCCTGTTTATGCCTCCGTTTGGGTTTGGGGCTGTTCGAGTTTGGGATTCTGTGTCCTCATTCAAGAAATATTTATCAAAGGCCCATTCTGTGCAAGTGACATGTACAAAGCAAAACACGTATTAGTATATTCTTCAATATGAAGGTGGAAACAGACTAAGTGAGGAGGGTTGCCCTCACAGAAGGCATTGATTTACGAACCTGACTAGTATCCATGAGGATGCAGGTGTGATCCCAGGCCTTGCTTAGTGGGTTAAGGACCCGTTGTTGCGGAAAGCTACAGCATAGATGGTGGATGCAGCTCAGATGCAATGTTGCTGTGGCTGTGGGGCAGGCCTGCAGCTGCAGCTCTGATTCGACCCCAGCCTGGGAACTTCCATATGCCGCAGCTGTGGCCAGAAACAGTAAAGAAAGCAGATGTTCTGTGTTTCCTGATGAAACTGTCCCAAAGAGTCCTCGTTGACTCCCCTCTCAGCAGACCCCATTCCCTCCGTCATGTCCTCTCCCCCCACCCCGCCCCAGTTCTCCTGAGTTACAGCACCGGGTAAGTTTCAGGTGTGCAGCGTGATGATTGGACGGACATATACCACGAAATCACAATCACAGTGCATTTAGTGACCATCCATCCTCATATAGATACAAAAACTACAGAAATAGAAAAACGTACTCTTCCCTGTGATGAGAACGCCACCACTTTCATATATAACATACTGGCGGTGTGACATGTTTATCATGTGCACATTATATCCCCAGTACTTATTCATCTTACAACGTAAGGCGACATAATATAACCTGAAGAGGAAGGTTATACCTTTTGATCGCCCTGATCACCTTCCTCCAATTCCCCACCCGCCCCTGGTAACCACAAATCTGATCTTTTTCTATGACTTTTTGCTTGTTAGTTTTTTTAAAAATACTTCTTCTCTTTTTCCCGCAGCACCTGCAGCACATGGAGGTTCCCAGGCTAGGGCTCTAATCAGAGCTGCCGCTGCAGGCCTGCACCTCAGCCACAGCAACGCGGATCTGAGCCGCATCCACCAGCCATGCTGCAGTTCTCTGCAAAGGTGGATCCTTAACCAACAGAGCGAGGCCAGGGATTGAATCAGCATCCTCAGAGAGACTAGGACGGGTCCTTAACCCGCTGAGCCGTAACAGGAACTCCTTGTTCGTTTTTAAAGTGTAAGTGCCTACACCACTGTGAGTGCTTTTTACACAACACCAGGATTTGATGTTTCCATCCATCTCAAAATGAGCTTCGCCGTCCCCTCAGGATTCCGGAAATGCCCCTCCTCCTAACCCCTCAGAACACACACCTTTTCGGACCCTAGGAAGCAAAGAGCAGGGCCCCCCCCCCCACCCCCCGTCTTCCCAGATCCACAGGGAGGTCTCGGAGCTGCCGACAGCGCTGCTGCCCGGGCTCTGCTGTTCCCCTGCAGAGACAGAAGCAAAGTGTGAATTTCCTGCTCCCTCCCCGCGGGAATTCTTTGCCGTTTTAATGGACCACGGCTGCCACCGACAGCATCACACCCTTGGCCCCGCAGCCGGGCACCCAGCGGCTCAGCAGTCAGGGCGGGCTTCCTGCCAGCTTCTTTTCGAGGGCCCTGGAGGGGACAGGGACACCTTTCAGCGCTTTCGCAAGAGACAGCTCCCCGGCCCCCAGGGACGTGGCTCAGAAACCACCTCCGCGAACCCGGTGAGAGGAGGGCGGAGAAGAAGGAAGGAGACACGGGCAGGGGCGGAGGGAGCCCGCGCAGAGCCGGAGCCCGACCCGAGCGAGCGCAGCGCCCGCGCGCCCCCACGATGCTCGCTCCCAGCCGTGCGCGGAGTCCGCAAGTCCCCTGGCTCCTGAGCGCTTCTCGAATTCTCTGCCTCTGCCTCGCAGTCGTGCTGAGCTGGGCGAGCTTGCTCCAGGGACACCCCCAGTGTCTGGATTACGGGCCCCCCTTCCAGCCCCTCCTTCCCCTGGAGTTTTGCTCTGACTATGACAACTTCGGCTGCTGTGACCAGCGCAAGGACCGCCGCATCGCTGCCCGGTACTGGGACATCATGGAATACTTCGACCTCAAGGGCCACGAGCTGTGCGGAGGCTACATTAAGGACATCCTTTGCCAGGTAGGCCTGAGTGGGAACCCTGCGGGCAAGCAAGAGAGGCAGCTCCAAAGAGTGCCTCCAAGCCCCTTCTGGCCCCCCCGGTCCCTTCCAGCCCCCTCCCGGTCCCCTCCAGCCCCCTCCCGGTCCCCTCCAGCCCCCTCCAGCCCCTTCCAGGCCCTTCCAGCCCGCTTCAACCCCCTCCAGCCCTCTCCAGCTGCTGCCCTGCTGGGTGGCCACTGGGGGTCCTGGGGGGACGGCTCTCTGGGCACCCAGCCCTTTAGAAGCTCACCTGCCCGCTGCCTCCTCCTGGATCTTCCTGCTCTGGACAGGCACATGAGGCGGAGTTTGGTTTCCACGGGTTTCCCGAAGCTCATTTGCGGTTCTTTCTCAGGCCCCAGAAGAAGGATATGGGGATTCTTCAGGGAGAAGAAGCTCTGGGTCCTCTCTGCAGCGCTGGGGGTGCTGGTCCCAGCACACGCCCGCGCTGCCCATGGAGTGTGTGAGGGAGCAGCAGTGTCTGTGGGAATGCTGTCCTGGTCTGGGTCGTTTGTGCCAGAGGGTCTCTGGGGGTGATGATGGGGTCTCCTGGGCTTTGCAGAGCTGGAGCGGGAGAGGTTAGAGCTGCGGCATGGCAGTGACTCAGAGGTTCTGCTTCTCCTGGCTCTCCAGCGGCCAGACCCCATGTCCCTGGCAGACAGCACCTCCGTTGGGCTCAGCCTGAACCCTGCCGGATGTAGGCTGCCCACTCACTTTGTGGGAAGGGGTTCAGGGTGCAGGGGAGGGTCCCAGCTGGAGAGCAATGAAAGAGGCTGAGGAGGAGCGCTCTAACTCAGCTGGGGACACACATCCAGGCAAACCTTCCATCGGAGACCCTCCTGGGCTTGTCAGCACAATGACTTGGCTTTCCTGCTGCTACAATTCCAGAGCCAACTGGCTACCCCACCTCCCCGGGCAGGGAACATGGCAGAGTCTGGCACAGAAGCCGGCCACCTGGGAGGAATCACCCCCCTGTCCTCTCTTGCCTCGGGCACCTACTCCCACCCCAGGCTTCCTCTTGGAGAATTAACTCTGAATAACCATTTGGGCAGAAGCTGGGCTTTTGTAAGCAACACCGAGACTCTTAATTTCTGAGCTACCCCCAGGTAAAAACGTCTCCTCCTTCCCTCCCGCTTCCCTTGGGAGTGAGGTTGCAAATGCCAAATTCAGCAGTTCTCCTGTTTCCCAAATCTGAGGCTTAAGCATCACCTACATGTGTCTAATTCATGTGTCTATTTATTAAACATCACAATTTGAATTTCTTCTCCCTCTTTCTTCCCCCACACATGTGATGTGTTCCAGTGGTGATTCTGCAGGAAGCAGAGAATGAACTACTATGACTCCCAATTTACTGATGAGGAATCAGGAGTTTTAAAGGACTTATTGAGAGTGCCAGGCACAAAGCCAGAGGCTTATGCCCAAGCCTCGTATCCTTTTGATTTTGTTTTTGTTTTCTTTTTTGACTTCCTTGAGGCATATGGAGTTCCTGGGCCAGGGATCAGATCCAAGCTGCAGCCACGACCTATGCCGCAGCTGTGGCAATGCTGGATTCTCAACCCACTGTGCGGGTCAGGGGATCAAACCTACACCCCGTGCTGCAGAGATGCTGCTGATCCTGTTGTGCTACAGTGGGAACTCCTTGTGCCCTTTTGATCACATCAGGCCCTGGCACATCCCCCAATGGCTTCCCGACCTGGGGCGGATGTGAGCTCTGTTAGAACAGATGCCTTTGTGCATCTTACTCACTGTTGCAGCCCCAGGGCGGAGGTCAGAGCCTGGCAGTGGTGGGGACCTTCTTGGGCCTTAGTTTTCTAAGACAGAGGAATGTTACTGAGCTGACCGAGCAGAGGCACCTGTGCAAACCCTCAATTGCAGCCTGTGATGGTGCCTGGTGGTGATCTGGCCACAGCCGTCCTCTCCTCCCCAACACTGCATCTTTATTTCTGTCTCTTATCTCTCTTCTTCATGCTCCCCAGGAGTGGACAGGTCAGTCAGGTGAGACTCAGCAGTCCCTCTGGCTCCCTGTCAGTAGCTCTGACAAGAACGCTAAAGGGAAACAGCCAGCCCGGGTGAGATTCGATGAATCCCTGGGCTCTTCCTTCTGCCCTTCCCAGTAACCTCCTCTTCCCAGTAACCTGCTCTTTCTTCTGCTCTTCCCAGTAAGCTGCTCTTCCTTTTGCTCTTCCCAATAACCTGCTCTTTCTTCTGCTCATCCCAATAGCTTGCTCTTCAATCTGCAGTCAGGATGGACATAGAGAGAACAGGAGCTCAGATACACCTAGAAATGCTGCTGGCCCCTCAGCTAAGTGATGAGAGAACAGACGTGAATGAGAGGACCCTGGGCTGCCAGCTGCTGGGCGGGGGCGGAGTTGGGGGTGGAGGGTGGCGGGGATCTGAAGCGGGTTCTGGGCCTGTGGACCCTGCTCTCTTCCACCGGCCCCAAATTACCCCCTTTCACCTGCTCTTACCTTCCTGATCTCAATTGCCTCTGTCTTTCATCACTACGGAGAGCTGGTTATGAGCCCACGATATTCTGTTTTCCTCTTAGAAAATGCTATGGTTTAGGGAGGCCAGAGTAGCGGGCGCTCATTTGTTTACAGTCTATATGTTTGTAAGGAGCAGGTGCATGGCCCTATCACCACAATTCAAATTTGCGTATCTCCTAACATGGTGCTTTGTATATATTAAGCACTTCAGTATTTTTTATAAATAAGCTGCGTAACCTCTGGGAACGATACCTTGCGTGCTCATTTATTTATTTTGGCCGCACCTGCAGCATGCAGAAGTTCCAGGGCCAGGGAGCAAACCCAAGGCACAGCAGTGACCAAAGCCACAGTAGTGACCTGACCATGTCAGATCCTTAACCGCTAGGCCACCAGGGAACTCCAGTTTTGTTTTTCAATTATATATTTTGAACATATGGAAAACCACAGAAAATTAAATAATTAACATTATGTATCCAACACTGAGATTCAATAAATGTGAAATAAAACCTTTGCCACATGACTTCAGATTTGCATAAAGAAATCTTACAGCATTTCTGATAAAAGATGGAGGCATCCATCCTTTCGTTAAGGAAAAAATTGAGCATTTAAAAAAAAACCTTATATGTCAAGAACTAGGTTAAAATGCTAGAGATAGTATAGCGAAAATGAGATTTTTTTTTTTTCCTTTCTGCCTTCCAGGAGCTTAACTGGGTAGACAGTTTGAATCCCAGAAAAGAACTTTAGTTGGTCATAGGAACTCCAGACGCCTGGCTCTTTCCAGACCTTTCCTCCCTGTTTTGCTCATAGACTGGTTCCAGCCCCACTGTGGCCAGTCTGCCCATGGGAGCTGAGCTTCCTCCTCTTTCCCAGGAGTGCTCGCCCTACGCCGCGCACCTGTACGATGCTGAGAACCCGCGGACGCCACTCCGGAACCTTCCCGGGCTCTGCTCTGACTACTGCTCTGCCTTCCACTCCAACTGCCACTCTGCCATCTCCCTGCTGACCAGCGACCGCCGCCTCCAGCAGTCCCATCAGAAGGATGGTGCCCGCTTCTGCCACCTCCTCAATCTCCCGGACCAGGACTACTGCTTCCCCAACGTCCTGAGGAGCAACCATCTCACCCGCAAGCTGGGGGTGGTGGCCGAGGACCCTCGGGGCTGCCTGCAGCTCTGCCTGGCCGAGGTGGCCAACGGGCTGAGAAACCCGGTCTCCATGGTCCACGCGGGGGACGGCACCCACCGCCTCTTCGTGGCCGAGCAGGTGGGGGTGGTGTGGGTCTATCTGCCCGACGGGAGTCGCCTGGAACAGCCCTTCTTGGACCTCAAGAGCATCGTGCTGAGCACTCCGTGGATTGGGGATGAGAGGGGCTTCCTGGGGTTGGCTTTTCATCCTCAGTTCCGCCGCAACCGCAAGTTCTACATTTATTACTCGTGCCTGGGCAAGAAGAGGGCAGAAAAGATCCGGATTAGTGAGATGAAGGTGTCCCAGGCTGATCCCAACAAAGCTGATCCCAAATCAGAGAGGTGAGGTATACCCACGAGAACCTGCAGCCCTGTACTGTGTTCCAGAAGACAGCCAGCGGGTCCTCTGAGATGATATGGGGAACTCTCCTGGGTTTAGAACTACTCATTTATAACGATGACAGAGGAGTTATTGCTGGTTAATGAGATTAACCCATGTTAGCTTCCTGAGTGTGTGGTCTTCGTGGGGCGTGACCATCTACCTCTCAGTTAACTAGAGCCCGGCTTGCTTGGTTTTATGGAGGGCAAACAAAAGCCAGCAGCTGTAAGGGTCTGGGGAATTAATTAATTTATTCATTTTATGGCTGCACTTGCGGCATATGGACATTTACCAGGCCAGGGGGCGAATCAGAGCTGCATCTGAGACCTACATCACAGCACATGGCAACACTGGATCCTTAACCCACTGAACAGGCCAGGAATCAAACCTGTATCCTCATGGATCCTACTCGGGTTCATTAACCGCTGAGCCACGAAGGGAACTCCCCTTTTTCCTTCTTCTTTCTGCCTTGTCTCTCTCTATTCTAGTATGGACAGGTTTGGGGATGAAGAAGAGCATGAAAAAGTGATAGACTAACCCCTAGGTTGCCCAGAGGAAGAGGCTGAGAGCCCTAGCAGAGCAGAGAGTAAGGCCAAAACCCCCATAAAAGGGTGCTTGTTACCCTGCTGGGTGTACAGCTCACGAAGTCAGGATCTGAAAGAAAGAGGAATCAAGAAGGATCCTTGGAAGCGGGGGTGGGGAGGGGGGGGGGTCCCAGAGCCCCAGGCTCCCTGCTTTGTGATCCCTGGAAACTGAAGCAGGTCTTGGCTGGCTTGACCCAGTCATTTCTGGATATCTCAAGAGACTGCTGTTTCAGTTTGCATCAAAGCTTGGCTTCTTTTTCCTTCCAGGGTCATCTTGGAGATAGAAGAACCAGCCTCCAATCATAACGGGGGACAGCTGCTTTTTGGCCTGGATGGCTATATGTACATATTCACCGGGGATGGAGGGCAGGCTGGGGACCCCTTCGGCAAGTTTGGAAATGCTCAGAACAAGTAAGCTGGGTGAAGCTGGGCCCCTGTCCCTTTAGGGTGAGCCCCTTGGTTTTTTTGCTGAGATGAAAATCTGCAGAGGGCCAAACCCACATCGCTTATTGCAAGATGTAGCCCCCTGTTGACACAACGGGAGGGATATTTGGTTTTCTGTCCTGTGCATTTCGGGCCTGGTGTCTAGTAGGGAGGCTCAAGGTAACTCTCAGAGGCAGAAAGACGTGACTTCAGAGTCGTTAAAGTATTAACTAGCAGGGCACTGTTCCGACACCAGGATCTGACCATTTGGTTCAATCCAGCCCCAATACTATTGATCACCGTGTTCCAGGCACTGTGCTGGGCCCGGAAACATGTGAGAAGTTAGTTAATAAGAGCCAATGACACCTTATGCTGGACGCTTATTTTGTGTCCGGTGCTGTTCTGGATGCCTTAAGTGTGTTTGAGAACGTCCTTCTGGCAACCACAGGGGCAGGAATTTGCGTCTGTTCTCGTCGTTGCTGTATCCCACGCACCTCGAGGAGTGCCTGGCGCTGGGGATCCCGCCCTAAAGACACCTGGAGCAAATGGATCCTACGGGGTGTAGGTATCAGGAGAGCCATTTCACAGTTGAGAAAGTAGAGGCAGAAAGGAGCGAAGTCCTTTGTCCAAGGTCACACACGGAGTGAGTAGAGCAACCAAAATTCAGACTCAGACAGTCCGGCGCAGGAGCCCTTGAGGCTGTGCTCGCTCGAGAAAGTCCCATGATCCCTCTACCCTTTGCACCCAGCAAGCACATGGCTCCCGTTTCCCCCCCGTAATTAAGATACAGGGGTTGATAATAATAGAGAACTCACATTTGTCAAATGCTGACTTAATGTCAGGAATCGCGTTATACGCTGTGTACACAATGACTCATTTGACGCTTCCGTCACAACCACGCAGCAAGGTAGTGTTTGTCTCTCCCCTGCTTTACCAGTGAGGAAGCCCAGCTCACAGACCACAGTCCCGGGCAGAGCTGCTCAAAAGCCGCCGTTGCTTCTACGGACCACATGACTGTATGAAGAACAGAACCAGCTCCTTTAAAAAATTCATAGTATTAGACCAAACCTGAGAGAAACCATCCCGTGATAAACATTTAAACAATTGAAGCTGCAACTTGCTCAGTGTCACATGGACCCCAACGGCATCAAATCTTGCCTAGTAGTTCTCTTTGAGCTAAAAACTGGGAGGTCATAACACTAGATAGATATATAGACCAGGTACGTAGGTAGGTAGGCAGGTGGATAGATAGATGGGTGGGCGGACAGACAGACAGGTAGATGGGTAGAGAGATGGATGGATGGATGGATAGATAGAGTGCATCATGTCTCCCCATGTTTTTCTTGGTTGTCACTTGAGATTAACCATAAGTAGGCTCTCCTGAGCCATTTCCTCCAGTCCTAGGTCACTTTATTTTATCTAGAATACTTACCATGAGATCCACCCCCTTAAAAGTTTTAAGTGTGCCATAGAGTCTGATAAATTGTAGGGAAAAGGTGGCACGGCAGACCTCTCTAGAACTTCCCTTGCCTACAGATGGCGAACAGGTGCATGACACAATGCCCAGTGTCTAGGCATCAGGGAAATGCAAATCCAGACCACAGTGAGACAGCTCCTCACCCTCGTTAGGATGGGTGTTACAAAACACAGGTGAAGGACAGGTGTTGGCAGGATGTGGAGAAAGTTGAACCTCTGTATACTTTCAAGGGGGATGCAAAGTATATAGTGCAGCTTCTATGGAAAGCACTTCTGTCTCCAAAACTGAAAAATAGAACCAGCCAATGATCCAGCAGTCCCACGTCTGCATGCGTACGCCGTTCCTGTTTCATGGCCTTCTTCCTTTCAGAAGCTCCCTGCTGGGAAAAGTGTTAAGGATTGATGTGAACGGAGCAGGCTCAGGGGGCCAGCGCTACCGAGTCCCCCGGGACAATCCGTTTGTCTCTGAGCCAGGGGCCCATCCTGCCATCTACGCCTACGGGATCAGAAACATGTGGCGCTGTGCCGTGGACCGAGGGGACCCCGTCACACGCAAGGGCCGAGGACGGATGTTCTGTGGGGACGTGGGACAGAACAGGTTTGAAGAAATTGACATCATTGTTAAAGGCGGAAACTACGGCTGGAGGGCAAAGGAAGGGTTCGAATGTTATGACAAGACGCTTTGTCACAACTCCTCCTTGGGTAAGTGAGAAGCTCTGATTTCTGGAACGAGTTGAGCCAGTTGCACGTGCAGATGGGGAACTAAAACCTGGGCGTGTTTTGCCCTGTGGGGTTTCCCAGGGCCTTTGTGTTCTGCAGGGGGGTGCTTCTCAGGGCCGTCCTCCAGCCGCTGGCACCTGCAGCTCGTGAACTGATGAATTAAATCCTGCGTGGACTGGGGGGGGGGGGTGGGATGGAACTAGGAACCTATATTTCGAATGAGTTATGTGATTTTCAGGCATACAGTTTTGAACCACTGGCAGAAGACAATAGGCAGCTGTGAGGTTTCATTTATTTCTGATTTGGGACGACCCACAGAGATGATATTCCATGAATCCCTAAACATCAATGATCAAGGCGTGCTTTAGAAACTCCATTTGGCTTAAGGTTCTGGCTTTCTGACTTTATCACCATTGCCTAGTCTTTTTTGTCTTCTTGTTACCAAACTTGGGTTCAGCTTTTTGTGTCTCAGGAATCCAATACTGAGAGACAAAGGTTGGGAAAAAGGAAAGATAGCTTTACTGAGGAAACAGGCAATCTTGGGGAGAGGGTGGACTCATGGTCCAAAGAACCCGTCCCCCCCCTACCAATCCTGGCGGTGTTTAGGTGGAGGGAGGGGGCTACGTGCAGGGTAGCCAAGTCAGCTCTGACCATCTCTTGAAACTGGTTGTGCAGGAGTTCCCATTGTGGCTCAGTGGGTTAGGAACCCAACTAGTATCCAACTCAACTAGTGCGAGGATTCAGGTTTGACCCCTAGCCTTGCTCAGTGGGTTAAGGATCTGGTGTTGCCATGAGCTATAGCGTGGGCCCCAGAGGCAGCTTGGATCTGGCATTGCTGTGGCTGTGGTGTAGGCCAGCAGCTGCAGCTCTGGTTCAACCCCTAGCCTGGGAACTTCCATATGCTGTAAGTGCAGCCCTTAAAAACCAGCCATTGCTGTTGTGCAGTGGTCCGAGCAGTGTCACCTTGATTATTTTAAGTCTAGTGAATCTTCAGCTCCAGGGTCAGTTTTTTTTCCCATTTTCTTTTCTTTTCTTTTTTTTTTAAAAAATGAGGGGTTTGTTTGTTTTTGTTTTTTAAATAACAAATACGTACAGAAAACAAAATCCCCAGAGTACAACCTATAATCTATTCTCACTCTGTCCCGTAGATAGGAAGTGATGGGACCTGGCTATTCCCATTTTCTTGAAGCCACTTCTTGGAATTGTGCAGGATGGAGCGGCTTATGTCATGGCTACAGTCTGGTTATCATGTAGTTAACTTCTTCTGTCCGGGTGGGGGTTTCATTATCTATAAAACAGCAGAGAGGATGTGGCTCCGAATATTATCTGTAGCCTTTGAGGAGGAACTAAATATCCTTGACTTGGTTTAATGACTAAACTATTATTATTTTGTCCCATTTGACAAAATAATATTTTCCTCCTGCATTTTTTCCTTTCTCCAATTAAATTTATTCTTTGGCTAAGGTTTTTCTACAGACAAAAAGGCAGGTGAAGGACATGGGGCGGGGAGTGCCTGCCCTGGGCCGGCCTTGCTGAACCTTGCTCTGTTAAGCTCCATGTTACAAAGCCATCTTCCAGACCCTTGTGATATTCCAAATCCTTAAACCTGAGTATCTGCCATATCAACCTAGGGGAAAAGTTTAGGTGTGTGGATTTCCAGGTCACTGCCTCACCGATGGGGGAATTTTAGGTCTTCCCTCTGCTTGCAGAGGCCGGTCCATTGGGAAGCTCACAAATGGCATGGCTGCTCTGATGAGAAAAATAACACGTGATTCACGGGGCTGCCTGTCCTTGCAAAGAGATGAAGTGTTCCCCACTCAGGCGACGACATTTAAAGCCCCTCTGTCCTCCTCTGAGCTCCGGTGTTTAGCCACGATGTTCCCTCTGTTCCCTGTTGCCGGACAGATGACATTCTGCCCATCTATGCCTATGGCCACGCGGTGGGGAAGTCAGTTACCGGAGGGCACGTGTACCGAGGCTGTGAATCCCCAAATCTCAATGGGCTCTACATCTTCGGAGACTTCATGAGCGGGTAAGGAAGGACCGACGTCCACCCTCTTTTTTTAAAAAAACATTTTATTAGCAGGCAGATTAGTCTCCGGTTAAGTAGTGTCTCCTGAGGGCTGACATTTGTTATGACAAACAGAAAAGCCCTGGCACGTTTCACTGTACCTCCTGTTCCCCTCCACCTGCTGGAGGCACAAGGGGCTTTTTCGCTCCTACTTACTCTGCAAAACTGGTCCCGTTCCTGGAGGTAGATGTCACAGAGGCGGCTGGGCAGCCCTGGAGTTTTTAACTCTTGTACTTTGCCACATTTTGAGCTTCTAGCAATTTGTCAAAGACAGGTTAGGTTTCCCACCCCAGAACCGACTCCTTTGGAGACTCCTGCGTGTGGTTTTCTGTAAGTCGTGATTCTCGGTATCCGCCTGTTGGTCTCTCCAGCTTGAGAGGCGGGGTTTGCCCTGTGACCTCCCTTCTCTTATAGATCTAAGAAGAGGTGTGGATTTTTTCAGTTTGTTCATCCTTTTGTTTATCCTTTTGTTTATCATGAGGATTATCATGAGGATGCTGGGCCAGAAACCAGAAGTCCTCTGAAGTTTCCCTAATGGAGACGTTTAACTCCAAATTCAGTTTCTTTAACAGTTTAGGTATTCTGCTTCTTTCTTTCTTCCTGAAGAGCCTTGGTAGACTGTGCCTTTGAGGGAATTTGTCCAGTTCATGTCCGTTGTCAAATTTATAATATTCCTTTATTATCCTTTTAATAAACTGGAAATTATAGTAATGTCACTTATTCCCAATATTTGTAATTTCTCTCTCTCTTTTGATTTTTTTTCCTGGTCAGTCTGGCTAGTGGTTTATAAAATTTTTTGATCTTTTCAAAACCAGCTTTTGAGTTCTTTTTTTCCCTATTGTTGTCCTTTTTCTATTTTACTGATTTATATTTTTCTTCCTTCCTCTTGGTTTGAGTTTGATTTTCTCTTCTATTTCTCGTTTCTTCTGATGGAAGCTGAGGTCAGTGATCTGAGACCTGTCGTCTTTGTCTAATATACGTGTTTAGTGCTTTAAGTTTCCTCTCAAGTTCTCCTTTCACAGCATCCCGCATATTTTGATATATTTGTCTTGATCTTCATTTGGTTAATTTTTTTTTTCTTTTTTCTTTCTTTTGTCTTTTGTCCTTTTTTAGGGCCGCACCCGCAGCACATGGAGATTCCCAGTCTAGGGGTCTAATCGGAGGTGTAGCCGCTGGCCTACGCCAGAGCCACAGCAGCGTGGGATCCGAGCTGCATCTGCAACCTACACCACAGCTCACGGCAATGCCGGATCCTTAACCCATTGAGCGAGGCCAGGGGATTGAACCCACAACCTCATGGTTCCTAGTCAGATTCACTTCCGCTGTGCCATGATGGGAACACCTAATTTTTTTTTTTCTAATTCCCCCTTTGATTTCTTTGTTCCATGATTTTTTTTTTTTGAAGTCTGTTATTTAATTTCCAAAAATCTTTCTGCATTGACTTCTAATTTAGTTTGATTGTGGTCACAAAACATACTCCATATGATCGGGAGATCATGCTGTTTTGTCTACATGGGTCCTATGTGTAATCACAAGCATCTCTGGAAGGAGGAGGGAGAGGGAACTTTGAGGATGGAGGAGGTGGCAGCGTGACAGCAGATGCCGTGAGAGAAAAGGCAGTGCGGTATGGGACCATGAGCCAAGAAATGAGGACAGCATCCAGACAGTGGAAAGGACAAGGAAACAGGCTTGTCCCCTAGAGTCTCTGGTAGGAGCACAGCCCTGCCAAGACTTTGATTTTGGCCCAGAGAAAACCCACTGCAGAATTTTGGCCTCCATAACTGTAAGAGAGAATATGGGTGTGTTGTTTTAAGCCACCACGCTGTGGTGATGCTTTACAGTGGCAGTAAAAAAAAAAAAAAAAATACGGCTGCCATGCCTAACACTCCTCATTCCTGGGAATAGACGCACGTCGCCTTCTGATATTATCACTTTTATTCTGCTTGAATTGCTTCCTTTAACATTTTGGGAAAAACGGATCCTAGTGATCATGAAGTCTCTCCGCTTTCATGGTCTTTATTTCCCCTTCATTTTTGAAAGATAGTTTTGCTGGATATAGAAGTCTGTGCTGACACATCCTCTCTTTAATCCTTTAGAAATCTCCACTACGTTCTGCTTTGCAAGAAGTTAGTTATTGATCTCCTGGGGTGGCTTGGTCCCAGCACTCAAGGATTGCCTAATTATAGGAAGAAAGAATATCTTTCAGGGTGGAAATATGGATTCCTAAAATATAAGGTTTTATTTTTCATCTAGTCGGCTTATGGCTTTGCAGGAAGATAGAAGAACCAAGAAATGGAAGAAACGGGACATTTGCCTGAGCAACACTGAGTCCTGTGCCTTCCCAGGGCTGATCAGCACATACAGCAAGTTTATCATCTCCTTTGCTGAAGACGAAGCAGGTAACAAAATGTACAAGGTTATTTTATTTCTTCCTTCTGGAACTTAGATAACCACAGGCCTTTTGGAATAGACATTTACTATAATTATTATTATTGTCGTTTTTTTTTTTTTTTTTTTAGGGCTGCACCCATGGCATATGGAGGTTCCCAAGCTAGGGGTTGAATCAGAGCGGCAGCTGCTGGCCTACGCCACAGCCACAGCAATGCCAGATCCAAGCCACATCTGTGACCAACACTGAAGCTCATGGCAACTCTGGATCCTTAACCCACTGAGCAAGGCCTGGGATAGAACCTGCATCCTCCTGGATACTTGTTGGGTTCGTAACCTGCTGAGCCACAAGGGGAACTCCTTTTATCGTTATGTAAACAACAGCTATCACTTCTCCCATTTTCACCAGCACTTAGTCACCTTTTATAATGTACTGGTTAGTGTTCTCCCAATTACATTCCATTTTGAAAGTCAAAATTTTATTTTGTTTGACCTAAGTGGCGACAGGGCTTCTGACCTTTATGGTATTTGCACGGCATCTAGCCACATTTGGAAGCAAGGAAGAGACTAAAATGATGGCTCAGGGTCCCTTCCAGACCTAGGACTCTCTGCGAGTGTAAGCCAGAGCTTTGATGGTTCCTCCGGTGTTGGGTCTCTTTCCACCCTGAGCCACGGTGACTGCACAGGAGCTTTGCTCAGCGGGTCATAACGAAAGCCAGCAGCAGCTGGACCCTTTGCTCCCAGCTGGCTCATGGATAGATAGTTTGAGATGCGTATTTGATTGAAGGAGAAGGTAGTTTGGTTTTCTTTGTTTTTGAATTTACTGTCTCAGAGACGGAGGAGGTTCTTGTTCTCCAGAAATCCCAAGGGGAGAAAAAAAAATCAGTTTACATATATTCATACAGGGAACTTTATCTATTTTGCAAAGAGGATTATCTGGCTCCCAGAAGGTTCTGGGCTCCAATAAGATGGTCTATTTTACAACGCTAGCTCTACTTCTTCTTAGAAGAGCTCCCAAGGCCTGGCATCCTGGGCACCCATGAGGGCCATACACTCTTGGCTCCAATTAAATTGCTGGTGATTGAGCTGTGTGGCTGTTTGCTTCCTGGTCCTGCTGCAGCCCCTGAAGTAGCTGGTTTAGGAGCGTAGGATTGCTGTCCCTGCGAGGCAGGGCAAAGGTGGCAGGCAGTTCCCTTTATATGCAATCACTGCCATCCTGGCCCGATCCTGCTCATTCCGATTTGGGATCTGCAGCATTCTCCTGTAGCCCCCAGTCTGGACGTGGAACCCAGGGGCCAGTACTTGAAACAGCTTTGGGATTGAGTCTCTCTCCGTGGGCCACAAGTCAGCTGTGTGCATGGCTCATTTGTTGGTGTCTTCCAGCTTCCCAGAGTCGATGAGCTTCTCCGTGTAGCCCCTCAGCTCGTCCACGCATGCCCATGACATCTCGATGCGTTCATAAGCAAGCTCTGTAGCAGGTGGATGTGGGACTCGGGACCAAGGCCCAGGCGGCGGGATGTGCAGCCGTGGGAGATGCGCCGGCCACCGACAGCCGCACGGTCCCACTTCTCCCTGCCCCGCAGGAGAGGGTATTTTGGAAAATTCAAATGTTCTTCATGGAGAAAAGTCCTTGTGAGTTCCAAATTTTAAGTGCAAACATACAAAAAAGGAGGAAAACTACAGGCTGGCAGGCTGATGCCCAGTGGAACGTGAGTGCTGTCAAAGCCACAGGCTGGTGCCCCAAGGAGGCTGGAGTCCCCTGGAGGCCACTGGCCCAGGGACCCCTGAGCTGCTGTATGCTGTGGCCTGTCCCTTTTCAGGAGGCCACAGAAACCCCAGCTTTTGGTGGTTTCATCTGTTGAGCTGGTAGGCTTCTCGCAGGAGAAAACAGGCAGTTTTTGAATAGCGCTCAGTACATCTGGCAAACACAGCGAAGTGTCCTTGGCAGAAATGGACACAGTGGATTTGCCAAGGTGTTCCCGAGCCAGATGCTGCCCGAGGGCAGCCCTCAAGCCTGGGAGGCGGTTCCCAAGGCAAGTTCTTTCCTTCCAGAGTTGCTTGCTTTTGTGTTTTTGCCCAGAGTGATTCAGATTTTCTGCGTTACAGTCTTTTCCATTACTGATATATTCAGGGCTATTATTTCATTATTTGACTTTCAGGCACCAGCTTTAGCGGCACCAGAACTCTTTTTAGTGGCACCAGAACTCTGCCTCTACTGTTGCTACAATTTATTTCCGGAGTTCTTCTAGCCGACAGCTGGCACAGACACACGAGTAAATAAATGAGTGAGTGGTGGGTGTAGGGCTGCCCGTGGCTGAATTTTGCTGGGTTGGATTTCTGTATGTCACTCACCAAAGTGCATAGTCAAGAGCGCTGGTTGAGATCATAATGCCTGCAGGAGGAGTTCCCGTCGTGGTTCAGTGGTAGGGAACCTGCCTAGTATCCATGAGGACAAGGGTTCAATCCCTGGCCTCACTCAGTGGGTTCAGGATCTGGTGTTGCTATGAGCTGTGGTGTAGGTTGCAGATGTGGCTTGAATCCACCGTTGCTGTGGCTGTGGTGTAGGCTGGCGGCTGCAGCTCTAATTCGACCCCTAGCCTGGGAGCCTCCAACATGCCTTGGAAGCTTTTCGCCGAAAAGAAGAAAAAAAAGGAGTTCCTGTCATGGCTCAGTGGTTAACGAATCCGACTAGGAACCATGAGGTTGCGGGTTGGATTCCAGGCCTTGCTCAGTGGGTTAAGGATCCAGTGTTGCCGTGAGCTGTGGTGTAGGTCGAATCCCGTGTTGCTGTGGCTCTGGTGTAGGCCAGTAGCTATAGCTCTGATTAGACCCCTAGCCTGGGAACCTCCATATGCTGTGGGAGCGGCCCTAGAAAGGGCAAAAAGATAAAAAAATAAAAAATAAAAAGAAGAAAAAAAAATGGAGAGCGTGTGTGTAAAGCACACAATAGCGAAGGAATTAAATCCAGTGTGATGGCATAGACGTACCAGGCTCACAGAACTGTTACAGGACCGGCTCTTCGGGAATAAACAGGGAGGGAAGAGGAACTTCTCATTACCGAACACATTCTGCTTTGAGACCTAATAATCGTGGGACGTACTACCATCTCCCTTTCACCAATGAAGAAGTCACACGGGGGTCCCCCAGGTGGAGAGGTTGCCCGGGACAACACGGATGCTCGCTGGTGTTCTCAGCTTCACAGTCAGGTTCATTGGACTGAAGTGGGGCTCGTAAACCCCTCACTCCATGGTCCTCACAGGTGACTGGGAAACGAGGTGGAATGAGGTGCCTACCGTGAGAAAGGAACGGCGTTTTCTGGCGTTCAAAGTCGAGGAAACAGGAGCAAACAGGGACCCCTTGTAAGAGAGACGAGGGAGGCCGGGGCGGAGGTGATTTCTGCGGGGTGTGGACAGGAAATACGCAAGAAATATGGAACCCAGACTGAAGAGGGGGGAGCTCGAGGAGGGTCCACTGGGGGTGGGGAGGGGACAGGAGGAGAAATGGGCCTCTGCTGGGTGACCCCCTCCCCCCTCCTGCCCTGAGACAGTCTGGGGGCTCCGGGGCCTCCCTGGCCTCTCTTCTTTAAGGCCCTAAGAAGAGTTACTCCATTTGGCATGTGTATTATAGGTATAGAATTTATATTTATACTATATGTATATAATTTATATTATATATATATTACATGTATATAATACACATTTATATTTTATATGTATGTAATATAGAACATGTTTATATTATATGCATGAGGTGTAATTTATATTTATATTATATGTATATACTATGTAACATATGATTTATATATACCGTATTTATCTATATCGTATAACACGAACTGTCTGATAAGTGGTGCTCAGCCTATTTCGGGGGCTTCGCAGAGAAGCCTTATCCACAGTGAAGGGTGGGGAGGGGGGTGGGACCCCTCTGACATGACGTTTCTGAAAGCAGAGATGCTGCATCAGCTGAGGGGGCCTTCGGTTCAGGGAATAGGAGCAGAAACGGGCCTCTGCTGGGTGACCCCCTGAGCCGGTCTGAGAACCTTGGGGACCTCCCTGGCCCAGCTGTTGGGATTCCGGGGTCCCCTTCCGGGGCTCACACGTTTCGGGGCCACAAGCCCAGCCATCCTGGTCCCGCCTCGTGTCCTGTCCTTGACACCTGTTCTGTCCTAGGGGAGCTCTACTTCCTGGCCACCTCTTACCCAAGTGCCTATGCAGCGCGCGGATCCGTTTACAAATTCGTCGACCCATCCAGGTGAGATTGGGTTCCTTCTTCGCAGGGGGTGTGTCCTAGTGCTTAGCTCCATGGCAGCCAACAGTCCTCACCCCCCAAGGAGTCCCAGAAACCATCACCGAAGCCGGTCTTCACTTCAGATGAAAGCAGATGGACCAAGAAATGTGTAGGATGGCGCGTCTGCAGGAAGTAGAGAGTATTTGGGAAACGGGGTCTTTGTGGTTGGAAATGAGGCTCTTGAGCCTTTCTGGGTTGCCTCATCTAGGTCTGTGGCTCCTGTCTTGTTTATTTTTAATTTTTATTTTTTTATTATAGTCGATTGACAGTGCTCTGTGAATTTCTGCGGTAAGGCAAGGTGACTCAGTTATGCCAATATACCCATTCTTTTTCTCAGTTACCCTCCATCACAGTTCACCAAAGTGATTGGGTAGAGTTCCCTGTGCCGTACAGCAGGACCTCATTGCTCATCCACTCTAAATGCAAAAGTTTGCATCTACTAACCCCAGACTCCCAATCCAATTTTTTGTTTGTTTGTTTTTTTAACATGCTTCTGGAAACGTCAGTCTGGGATCATCTGACAGTGGGTGAACGCTACTGCCCAGGTTCTGCTCTGTTTACTTAGTCAGCCCATCTGCGCTAAACGCACTCGCCCAACATTTTAAGGAGCGGTTGGTTTATTTATGCATGGTTTCCCCTTCCATCTTTTCCTCCTGCCCTTCCCTTAGAATCACAGACCCTGGATGCGGGGTCTCAACTGTGGCTTTGCCACTAACAAGCCGTGGGACCTTGGATCTGTCTGTTTCTTAACCTTTGCGCACCTCCGTTTCCCCTCTTTCAAATGAGGATCATAGTGTCACCTACAGCTCCGGTTCTACCCCTGGCCCGGGCACTTTCATATGCTGCGGGTGCAGCTGTTAGAAAAATAAAAAAATAAAAAGTTGTGTATCAATCATGTACGATGTGCCAAGTACACAGTTCTTATTTAATCCTCATCGCTCTCTATTACTTTTGCTATTTTATAGACGTGAACGTTGAAACCTAGCCAAGTTTTCCTGCCCGCGGTCCCCAGGATTTGAACTCAGTCCTCTGCCGCCTACACCACCCTGGGTGGTAGTGGCCCTGGGTGTCCCTGTCCGTTCTCCTCTCCGTCAGAGCTCATCCCAGATTCCTCCTTGTCCATCCCACCCCTATGGATAAAGGAGGGCTGAACCCAAGTCTTGCAAACGTACGCCTCCTGCTGACCTTGAGTTCCTGGTCCCGTCTTCAGAGTCCTGGGTCCTCACGTTTTCTATCTGTTTTTAGGCGAGCACCTCCGGGAAAGTGCACATACAAGCCGGTGCCGGTGAAAATCAAGAGTAAGCGGATCCCGTTCAGGCCACTAGCCAGTGAGTCTGTCTTTGTCTTTGGGCTCAGGGCTTGGCATCCAGGCGCCCGCACGGTGCCCTCTGCAGACAGCTGCCATCCTGGGGCGGGAGGTCTTTTCTCACCAAGGCTTATCCTCTGGGTGAGGATTGGGACCCATGGCTCTGTCTAGATGTCTCCTCTGCGACCAGACGGAGAGGGCCAGCACCTGCTTTTGCTGTGACCTGTGGTCCCTCGTTTGTTCCTTCCTTCCTTTGTGGCCATCCCTGGGGACACAGCAGTGAGCCTGACCTACAGGAGTTCTGAGTCCAGTGAGAGGGCGCATGGAGCACAGGCAAGTGAAGAAATAGATGCAGCATGGAGGCTCTGGCTAGAAGGATGTCGAGGCCTCTGACTGGGCCCCCAGCTGGAGGCCCTCTTCCTGGCTAGGTGGGGAGTCAGGAAAGACTCACAGCGGAAGGATGCTATTTCCAAGGGAACTCTTCTAGAGCCATGCAGCATTGGAGGAATCCCATCACAAAGGAATTGTTTTGGGAGTTCCCAATGGGGCTCAGCGGTAAGGAACCTGACTAGTACCCATGAGGATGCGGGTTTCGATCCCTGGCCTTGATCAGTGGGTTAAGGATCTGGAGCTGCCATGAGCTGCTTGTAGGTCACAGATGCTGCCCAGATCTGGCGTTGCTCTGGCTGTGGTGTGTGTAGGCTGGCAGCTGCAGCTGCTATTTGACTCCAAGCCTGGGAACCTCCGTATGCCTTAAAAAGAAAAAAAAAAAAAAGAAAAAAAAAAGAAAGTAATATTTTTAGATTAAGGCCAGTGAAGGAATTAAAAATGTTAATTTCAAAAGAACTTACATTCAAGGAGTTCCTGTCGTGGTGCAGTGGTTAACGAATCCGACTAGGAACCATGAGGTTGCGGGTTCGGTCCCTGCCTTTGCTCAGTGGGTTAACGATCCGGCGTTGCTGTGAGCTGCGGTGTAGGTTGCAGATGTGGCTTGGATCCCACGTTGCTATGGCTCTGGCGTAGGCTGGAGGCTGCAGCTCAGATTCGACCCCTAGCCTGGGAACCTCCATATGCCTCGGGAGCGGCCCAAGAAATGGCAAAAGACAAAAAAAAAAAGAACTTACATTCAAGAACCCTCAAGCGAGCACGGGTTTCCTGGGTGGCACTTCCCTTAGAACCGCTTTCCAGGGCTTCTATTTCTACTAAATAAATATTTGTTTCCCAGAGACGGTCTTGGACTTGCTAAAGGAACAAGCTGAAGAAGCTGCTAGAAAATCGTCCAACGCAACTGTAACTTCCAGGCCAGACCGGGCCTCCTCTCGGAAGGGCCCCTCCAAGAAGCCGGCTTCCCCCACAAGCAGCAGGAAGCCGTTTCCGCGGCCTGGGGCAAAGAAGCGAGTGTGGTCCCCAGGCCCCCAGGGGAGGAGGAAGCAGAGCCCCAAGACCCCCCCAGGCAGAGGGGCACAGCGGCAGCGAGCTGGCAGGAGCCTCCCTCTGATGCTTCCGCCAAGGTGGTGGGTCAGGGGATGAGCTTCCAGTTTGCCCCTGGGGAGCAGCAGCAGCTGCTGCTGCGATGACCTTAGACACCTGGGAAGCTGGGGCGCAGGCGAGGACCAGTGGTGAGAGCTTGACCTTGGGCTGCACAGTGGTCTTCTCCTCAAGAACCTTGTCCTCTGACCCGACCGGATGCCCCGTGTCCGCTTCTGCAGCGAGACCAAAGCCCACGTTGCCAGGCCACCTGGCTGCCTGTGTTTGCCAGTCTGTAAACCCGCTTGGAAGCCCACTGCGTGTCCCTGTTTGGTTTTGTAAATGCCCGTGACCTAAGGTAATAAATCAACACTTGCTCAAATGGACCCGGAGTGTTTGATCTCCTGGATGTTTGCCTGGTGGTAAGAAATGGGACGTGGAGTTCCCGCGTGGGGCAGGGGCTTGGCAGCGTCTCTGCGGGCCAGCATGCAGGTTCTGAGCCTGGCCAGGCACAGCAAGTTAAAGGATCCAGTTTCCCCAGAGGTGCCTAGGTCACAGCTGCGACTGGGATTTGATCCCTGGCCCGGGAACTCCCTATGCCCAGGTGGCCAAAAAAGACAGAAAAGAAAAAAAAAAAAATCTGCCGTGCTTCACCCAGTTTGCCTAAGAGCCATGTGTCACTCCCAAGCCTCATCTCAGGTCTAAGAGGGGGCTTGTAGTGATGCCTTTGGGGGAGAGCTCCTCTAAAACGGACGTCTCCTTCGCCCTCACTGAAGCTAGGGTATGAATAAAGGCAGGTCCTCTGGCGCCTACTGTTCTGCGGGGCAAAGAGCATAGCAAACATGACTACAGGCTGCATACCTATTATGTGCTAAGTTTATATCCACTCTCTGAAACCTCAAAACCTTGCTGCTTGTGTGTTGCCCCGTCACTTCTGCTGCAGATCAGGGAAGTGAGGCCTGGCGAGGTTAGGCCACTTGCCCTGGACCATGGCAGGAAGGGAGCGGGGAATTGTTCAGCTGGACTTGAACCAACGCCCCTGTCAGCCTCTCTGGGGGCCCCCAGGGAGGGTGGTGGCTTTTAACCTGGTACTTGAGTAATGACAGAGCTAAGAGCTTCAACAAGTTCTCCAGATTCTGCAGAGTACCCGGAAGAATATAGGCAATTTGACTTAACGGAACAAAACCAAAAATGCCAGGGTTGTAAGATCCAGAGCTAAAATCTTGCAAGCCAAGAAATTGTCCCAGTCACATCATCCTCAAAAGAACCCAGATTAAGAAATACATTCTCTTGTTTTTTGTGGAGTTTGGGTTATGCTGGGGGAGATACTTGATTTCATCTCAACAAGTGCCATGCTTACAGCTTGGCAGGCACAGTACAAGCTCTGGGAGACCCAAAGAGATGAAAGGCTTACCTGCTGTAAGCACTGTTAAGCATTAACTTGAACTCAAGGTCATGAGACTCCGGATCCTTGAACTTGCCCCATCCAACAGATATATGAGAGCTGCAAATGGGAGCCGCCCCTTTAATTAAAATTTTTCTAGTAGCCAAAAAAAGGTAAAATTAATGCAATTACATAATTTATTTAATCCTGTAAATTATGGCATTATTGTTTCAATATGTAATGGATTAAAAATTACTAATGGGTTAGTTGACATTCTTTTTTTTTTTTTGGTACTGAATTTTCTAAACCCAATGTGTATTTTATTTCAGCAAATCTCTATCTGGAATAGCCACATTTCAGGCACTCAATGGTTTCATGTGGCAGGGGGCTAGTTTATAGACAGTCCTTTATCAAAAAATCCTGGGTGCGGACAATTTCTGTATTCAGAAAATGCTCTGGGGAATTCCCGTTGTGGCTCAGCAGAAATGAACCCAACCAGTAGCCATGAGGATGCGGGTTTGATCCCTGGCCTCTCTCAGTAGGTTAAGGATCCGTGGCTACCACCAGCTGTGGTGTAGGTAGCGGATGCAGCGCGGATCTTACATTGCTGTGTCGTGGGTCAGCAACTGTAGCTCTGATTCGACCCCTCACCTGGGAACTCCCATATGCCACTCGCGGCCCTTAAAAAAGAAACAGAAAAGAAAAGGCACTGGTGACTATAGTCACCCAGCATTCGGGAATTCAGGGTAAAAACTGCAAACCTTGGCTTCCCGCGCAGCCCGGGCCCGTTTATTTCGCGGAATCGCTCCCTCCTTCTCTCGTAGGGGGCAGGATGGTGGCGCCAAGCTGGGCTCTGAACGCCGAGCTGCCACGTGTCCTCGTCCAGGCCACGCGGGCCAATCTCTGGGCCCGGCAACAGGGTCTGCAGGCGCCCTCGCCGCGGGAGGGGCCAGCGAGAGACGGGCTCCAGCGCCACCTGGCGGCCTCTCGGCGTCACTGCAGGCGCAGCCACGTCCCGCCCGCCCCGCGCACCCGCGCCGCGCGCCGTCGAGGTCCCCGCGTCGCCGCCCTCTGCCTTTCGTAACTCGGCGCGGGGGTCTGGGTTTGCAGGGCCTTGAAAACGAGCCCCTGGCGCCTTGCGCCCTCTCTTCCGGCGCTCTGGCCGCAGATTCGGGTAGCGCCGGCCACCGTGGACCATTTTTCTTTTTTTCCTTCTTTGTGGCGTTCCAGGATTTTCTCTTCCGGGTCGCTCTGAGGCACGGTAAGCATGTTCGTGATTTATATTTCAGGACTAAGTCCTGCCAGAAGTACCGTTTTTTAGAAATCACTGTTTCATTTTGGAATCCCTGGTGCGTATTTACGCGGGATGGTTTTTTAAAAAAAGCGGAAATGCAGACGAGGCCCCAGCGAGGATCGAACTCGCGACCCCTGGTTTACAAGACCAGTGCTCTAACCACTGAGCTATGGAGCCTCCTCGCTACCTGGCACGCTGTAATTCAAGGACATTGGAAGTAACATTGCTTTCCGGCAGTCTTAATTAGCTGACCCTCGGCGTCCACTATCTCGGACAATTGTAAAGACAACGTAATAAGCAGAAAAAAAAGCCGAATCTCAAAATTGTATGTTTATGATTACCAAACACGAATTCATACCGACGATACATTATACATACAGATAATTACTGAAAGGGAAAGTGCAAAAATGAAATACTGTTCTAATGGTGCATGAATGGTACCTTTACGTCTTAAAAAGTTCTCCAGTCTGTTGTTTGTATGACAAATTGTATCAAGTTTTGTACTTAGAGGGAAGTTATGGGGGAGTATCTTTGGTACCCGTAACTTAAGTAATGACTGTGGATGAATTGATTCCATACATTTGTTGAGTACGCACGTCCTACCCGATGGTAGAGGTACAGTGAGTAGGTAGCGCTCTGTTCCCTCTCCTTTGTAAACGATCCATCACTGCCTGAAAGAGAGGATGACAAGCACGCGCTCCCACACGTCTGCAGGCTTCTCTCCCTTACCTCCTTCAGATTCCTTTTCTCATCAAGACTCTTCTCTCACCCCTCCTCCCCCCCCCCATTTAACGCGGCACCACCGTCCTTATCCGGTCCCTTTGCCCCCAACTACTTAACTTTCTTTCCTGCTGGACAATGTGTTTATTATTACGTTTATTCTCTCCAGGTTAGAAGGGTGGGTCTTTGGGGCCAGGCTTTTTTGTCATTCCCTGCTGTATGCCCAGCACCTAGGATGCCGTCTAACGCCCCGTGAGCGGGTGCTCAGTAAATGCTGAATGATGGGCATCCACCGGGAGAAACCGGGAAGCGTTTGGGAGCCGCTTTCTCACGTTCGCCTTTACTGCCTGCCGCCTCCCTGGCCTCGCTCGTCCAGTTGGGGGTTTTCTAACACGCTTGGGCGTCCTCAGCCTGTCTGGTTTCCCTCTGGTCCTGCTGCCCGGCCCTTTGCTCTGAGACGCACCGCCCTGCTGCGCGCTTTCCTCGCTCCTCTGCTCCAGCCCTCCAGGGCTTCTCGCTGTTCTCAGGACCAAGCCGAGCACCTCGTTTGGTTTCCTCTTTGGTGTACAGACTTTGCCTCCCTCTAAGCCAACCTAGCAGGCCCCTCCATTTCTCATTTTACGAGGCTTCTTCTGCCTGTAACATCTGAGCCTCCCTTGGATGTTTCATGTCATCAAGAAATGCTTTTCCATCTCAGAGGTGGTTTTGAGAAAGGCTTTCCTTTTCTGGGGCTGCCCTGGCCGAGTGCACACAGCCTGTGGGGCGTAAACGATAGAATTGTCTTGTCTCACAGTTCTGGAGGCTATAGGTCCAAATTCAAGGTGTGGATAGGTTTGTTTCCTCCCGAGGGTTCTGAGGGGTGGTTTCCATTCAGGCCTCTCTCCTTGGCTTGTAAATGGCCATCCTCTCCTCCTCGCTTCCCTTTGTTATGTGTCCCTGTCTGGGTTCAAGTTTCCCTTTTTTATAAGGACACCAGCTAGGTGGCATTAGACTCACCCTAGTGATGACCTCTGTGAAGACACTGTCTCCAAAAAGGCCACATTCTGAGGTTCCTGTCGTGGCTCAGCCGTAGGGACCCCGACTAGTATCCATGAGGACGGGGGTCCGATCCCTGGCCTCGCTCAGTGGGTTAAGGAGGATCTGGCGTTGCCGTGAGCTGTGGTGTGGGTCACAGATGCGGCTTGGATCCCGCGTTGCTGTGGCCCTGGTGCAGGCCGGCAGCTGAAGCTCAAGGAAACCTCCATGTGCTGCAGGGATGGCCCTAATTAAGACAAAAAAAAAAAAAAAAAAAGAGAAAGCCACATTCTGAGGTACTGGAGGGTTAAGACGGCCACATAAGAATTTTGAGGGGGAGGAGTTCCCTTTGTGGCTCCCCGGAAACATATCTGAGTAGCCTCCGTGAGGACGAAGGTTCAATCCCTGGCCTCGTTCAGTGGGTTAAGGATCTGGCGTTGCGGTGAGTTGTGGTGTAGGTCACAGATGTGGCTGGGATCCTGAATTGCTTCGGCTGTAGCTCTCATTCGACCCCTAGCCTGGGAACCTCCATATGCCGCAGTGCGGCCCTAAAAAGACTTTTTTTTTTTTTTTTTTTAAAGAATTTTGAGGGGGCACGATTTAACCCGGAATGTGTGCTCAGTTAAGGCAGAAGCAAGGCCTCCCTTCATCCCCTGCGGCCCCTGCAGGTGGAGGTTCATAGATTTTTGCTGCACCCGCCCCTCCCCAGTGCTGGGGCGCAGGACCTGCAGCAGCTGCAGGTGGGGTGTGGTGGAAGTGGACCTGCATCTCTCAGCTCGAACTTTCGAGCTTTAGGACATGGAGACGAGGTGAAGGCAAGATCAGGAGTGGGGGAGACGTTCATGTGCTCACAAGGGTTAGTTAACTCTTCAGGGTTAGTCAACTCATAAGTGCATGGCATTAGAGGAACAAGTCTGGGAGGGTTTTTTAAAAATTTATTTTTTATTAAAGTATAGTTGACCTACCGTGTTGGGCCAGTTTCTGCTGTACAGCAAAGTGACCCAGTCACACATCTATACACCTTCTTTTCCTCACACTGTCTCCCATCACCCTCTACCACAGGAGATTGGCTGGAGTTCCCTGTGCTGTACCCAGGACCTCCTTCCTTATGGCTTCTAAATATAACAGTAATATAATAATCTACCAATCCCAAACTCCCAGTCCGCGGCACATCCCCCTTGGCAATCGCAAGTCTCTTCTCTATGTCTGTGCTTTATATTTAATTTTAGGTCCCTTCCTCTTTTTCCTGATCCCCGCCGTCAAGCCCCAACGCAAGCCATTTCATCGCCTGTGAAATGGAGGGGATAATTCTGGCTCTGTCTCAGAGCAGTGTGGGGCATTCAACACAATCGTGAACTTGACAGTGGTCGCAGGTGGTCAAGTGCCAGATACAAGCGCGGTAGACTGAACATTTCCTTCCAGCGTGTTGGTCCACCCCGAGCAGAACTTCTCAGGGACAGACTCCAGCTCGAGGCAACGGGAGGGGCGGAGGTATCCCAGGTCCGGCGTGGATGGAGGGAGAGGAGGAGACAGAAAGCAGAACCCTGGGATGGGCTATGTGTTCTTTTTTTTTTTTTTTTTTTGCTGTAAGGCGGCGGTTGGCTTTGCGCGTCCACCGCCCTCGTTCTCGCCTTCCTCCGAGCGGCTCGGGCTGAGTCGGCTGCATCCGGGGAGGTGGGAAGGCAGGACCCACCCCGCCCGGGGCAGCGGCTCGCCCCCCGCGCCCTGTCCCCGCGCCACTGTCCCGCGCCCTCTGTCCCGGGACCCGTCCTTACTCTGTCTCTACCAAAGTCGGATTCGAGGTCAGAGGGTGTGAGGTGTCACGTCACGGTCGGGAGTGGTTCATGCTCCTCTAGTCGCGCTTCCTTTGGGAGACTCGGAGGCTTCCTCCCAGGGAGGGGAAGGGGCTGGCGACATCCCGTCCAAGAGGAGAGGAGGGGTCATTACTGGGGACCCGGGAGTTAGGACGTGGGCGGAGGAAGTTGGAAGGTGCGCCCTGGGGTTGGTCCCTCCCTGCACTCACCCACACCTGAGCTGGGGATGAGGGGTGGGAAGCGACCTGGCAGAGCCGAGGGAGGGGAGGGGGCGGGAAGCCGAGGGCGCGCTTCCCCGTTGCTTTGCAAACCCAACCCAGATTCACAGGCAGAAGGGACAGCAGTTAGGGACTGCGGCCCCCCGCCTCCTTCGGGAAACACAGAGCGTACGCGCGTCTAGGGACGGGAGGCCCCAAAGGAACAGGACAGATAAAGTCCCTTCCCTCCAGGTTTCCCTGTAGTGCTACGCAGAAGGGGGGACCACCCGGCTCGGCGACCAGCGAAGCCGGCTGCCTGACGCAGGTGTCTGGACCCACCCGACCCGCACCCCCGCTCGGGCGGAGGGAACTCAGGACACTGGAGGGGCTCGGGGGCCAGAACCTGGGACGCTGGGGTCAGGATCCCTCGCTCCTCCCTTGCCCCCTCCTTGGCGAGAAGGGCAGTGGCATCCGCAGAACACACCACTCTTCTCCCCGCGCCCGCGCATCTGAGGACTGTCGCGCGGTCGGAAAAGGACAGCTGTAAAAGCAACGACTTGCTGAAGTAGTAAACAGTAAGAGCTCACTGTGCGCACACCAAAAAAGGCGGTTTGCAAACTGGGAGCACCCCCCCACCACCCCCGGCGCGCGGCTTATGTAGTGCAGAGGCGGGGACTCTGCAGTGTTCATGGCGGTTGGTACAACCTGAGAATTTTCTTAAATGAAAGGGAATTGGTTTCGTGGTTACCTCGTATCAATCTGGGGGAGCAATTTAAGTTTTGCTTCTGATTTTTAGCAGCATAGGGAGGAAGTGATCCAGGTCAAATTAACCTCACTTGTCTTGCAAAAGAAGCTAAATGGCTTTGCTGGTACAACTAAACTGGTCTTGTCTGCGCAGGGAATTTTGAAGCCTGGTTTCTGATTGCATTTAACAGGCCAGATGGGTCCCACGCTTGGGTCGACCTGCCATACAGGGCCCAACCACATATATGCACCCACTTCGTAAAATCATTGTAACAAAATTCACCTCCTGGATTTTGATCCCATCTCACACCAAATAGCCTTTTCTCAGGATTTTTTTTTCCCCTAGCTGCCTCTGCTGCACGTGGACATTCTGGGGCTAGGGCTCGAACCCATGCCACAGTGGCCACCAGAGCCCCTGCATTGACAAGGTCAGAGCCTTAACCTGCTGCCCCACAAAGGAACTCATCCCAGATAGGAATTTATTCAGTTTGCTGGACATTTGGATGGGATTGTGGGAGGGCTTTGATTCTGCGTCTGGAGCCATGCAGGGATGGGGTCAGGGTCACGGTCAGTTATAGAGGTAGGACTGGAGCTGCTGGTGTTTAGGAGGGGCGGGGGTGAAGACTAAAGAGGATGGAGAAAAGGCACCCCTAGTCCCACCGCTGTGAGAAGCTGGCTTGCTGAGCCAATTCGCTGCTCAGACAGGGTGTCATTTGGTGGTGGCTCCTCTGAGCCTGGTCAACAAAGACTAGTTCACCCCGGGGGAGGTGAGGGCTGATCATTTCCACCTCAAAATGCGGGGTGAGAGCAGGGCAGTGGCAAGACTTTGGGGTCTGGTCGACTCAGTTCCAATCTGGCAACACCTGGCCCTTGCTGAACTGCAGGGAGTACCAGCCTGCACTGTGGACCAATGTGGGCTTCTGTGTCAGAGGAACCCAGTGCCCATTCCAGCTCTGCCCTTTGCTGGCTGCCCTGAAGTTACTTAACTTCCAAAGATTCCTTCTTTTCACTTGTGCTGAGGGGCTATAGCATCTGTACCTCCCAGGATGTTTGTGAGGACAGAAGGTAATTCTGGCGAAAAGATGCCCGCTCAGGCTTAGCCTTATGTCCTTGTCAGGTTCCACACGTCTGGCTCGCTGCCCTTCCGACTTGGCAGAGGGGCCACACCTCACCCCAGAGACAGCAGGATACCCACTCTGCCCTTTATCCCTTGAACATTCAGCCTCTCACTTTCCACTGGATACTTCCCATCAGCGTTTAACATGCTCAAGTCCCTCTCCTGGAATGTACAGGAAAACAAAACAGAACAAAATAAAGTGACATTAAAAAACCCTCCTTCCACTCCAGAGAGATGTCTTTCCTTGCTCTGTAATTGGGAAGAAACTTTGTATTCTCTTACAAGTTAATCACTAAAGGAATGAGCTTACAAACTTACATTATATGCGATGGCCCATCTCTGGGAACCCTGCCTCCCAGATACTGAGCACTAAGCTAAAATACCTTGGGGACCAGACCCACCTGAGAATGGCTGCAGGAAGGGGAATGTGAACACAGCACCTCCAGAGTCTGGCCAGAACCAGGACTGAACCCCCTCCTCTTTTACGATAAAATGAGTCTGAATTCTAAGCTGAGGAAGATGGTTCTTTGGGACACTAGTCCACCTTCTTCTGGGTCTGCTGGCTTTCCAACTAAAGTTGCTAGTCCTTGCCCCAGGGACCATCTCGCTATTGGCCTGTCGTGTGTTGAGCAGTGCGAGCTGGACTCTTTCCCTCCCTGGCCTCCACCTGGAGAAAACCTTGGGACCTTGACCCCACTGGCCATCTCTCCTCCGTCCATACTCTGTTCATGTCCATCGTGGCCCACCCGGTCCTCAGCCCGTCCACCTCCCAGGCCCCAGTCTCTCAGCCTCTTTACAGACTTAACAGGCAGGGAGGGCCCACCTGCCCGCGTCTGAATTCTGGCTCTTCCCCTGCCCATCTGGTGAACTGAACGGATGTGACCTTGTCCTTGCAGAGCTGTGGGCCAGCGGGAAACTGCTGTTACTCAGGTAGTTGGTGGAATCGTGGGATCAAGGCTGAGGACCAGTGAGGGCAGACAGCTGGGTTTCCTCACTTGTAAAGTGAGAACAGTGGTGATGACGATACTGACAACCGTCGTGCCTGCTCCTGCGGGTACTTGGGAAGAAGAGGTGAAACAGGGCATGTGAATCCTTCACCCAGAGCCTCGCGTCCCGAGAGTGCTTCCTCGATGGGTATTACTGTTATCACTCGTTTGCACCGATTGTAGGGGCTTTGCTCACAGACATGCAGGGGACAGGAGGCAGGGGAGGTGGGGTTCCTTGGGCCTAAAGTCCCATTTCTGCAGCCAGAACACCTGTCGGGCACCTGCTAGTGAGACATTATCGCTTGCCTTTGGGCTGAAATAGGAGTCAGTGAGTCATGTTCAGAAAGAAGAGATTCCCGGAGTTCCTGTTGTGGCTCAGTGGTTAACGAATCTGACTAGGAACCATGAGGTTGCTGGTTCAATCCCTGGCCTTGCTCAGTGGGTTAAGGATCCAGCGTTGCTGAGAGCTGTGGTGTAGGTTGTAGACGAGGCTCGGATCCCGCGTGGCTGTGGCTCTGGTGTAGGCCGGCAGCTATAGCTCTGATTGGACCCCTAGCCCGGACACTTCCATATGCTGCTGGAGTGGCCCTAGAAAAGGCAAAAAGACAAAAAAAAAAAAAAGAAAAAAAAGAGGCGATTCCCTCACTTTCTAAAAGACCGTGGATCAGAATTAATCATATTAAAGGCAGGTGGGGCAAACACTCAGTGAGGCCAGTAAAGGGATAGTCTTCTGTCATGTTGCCTGCTCTTTGCAGCTTTTTCTAGATGTTTCCAACCTCCTGCTGCCATTGACAGTGGTGGGGTTTCCAGACTTTGGGTTGGTAGACAGAGATGCTGGAAATGGTTAGTCCAGGGACTGGACGGTGGTTGACATGTCGGGGGCGGGGGGGGTCCCAGGAAATCATTCAAGACTTTTGGGATGGTCGTGGGAGAGAGAGAAAGTAACTGCTCCCGAAACAACTTTGTGTGTCGTGGGAGGGAGGAAAGACGACCTCCAAGTCTACGGGGAGTTGGGTCTGACGATAGAAACACAGAACGGGGGGCGGGGGGGGGGGTCTTAGTGCCATGAGCCTCAGTTCTGGCTGCGCATTGGGCTACCTGGGGACTTAAAAATGTTACTTCCCAGGACCCAGAGAGTCTGGATGAATTGGTTCAGGTTGTGGCCCGGGCACTCCTTTCTGTGTGCTCCCCCTGTGATTTTAGTGTGTGGTGGGGTTGAAAACCTCATCTAACTCATTCTCTTTATCTTGCAGATGAATAAACTGTTTTTGAGAGCTTAAATACCTGACCCCAAATAAAGGCCGTACAGTCAATTATTGGCCATTGCACTCAGACCCAGGCTCTTCCCTGGAGCAAAATCTCTGCCCTAACACTTTGGATTGATTTTTTTTTCTTTCTTTTTCTTTTTTTTTTAAATTCAGTCTTTTTAGGGCCGCTTTGGTGGCATATGGAAGTTCCCAGGCTAGGGGCTGAATTGGAGCTGCAGCTGCCAGCCTATGTCACAGCCACAGCACCAGGTCCAAGCTGTGTCTGCTGGATCCTTAACCCATGACCGAGGCCAGGGGTCGAACCTGCATCCTCATGGATACTAGTCGGGCTCATTACCACTGAGCCATGAGGGGAGCTCCCTGTATTGATCCTCTTACAGAGAGGAGCTACAGTGCTTATGTCTTTAAACCAAAATCTGGATGTATTATTTGAATAGTGCTAGCATATTCTAGAAGGGCTGTGAAGAATCAAGACTGTTCCAGAAATGTTGGTGATCTATGGCCCCAGGATCTGGAGGTGGTGAAGAGCTAGGTTTTGGAGTCACAGGAGCCTGGTTTTAAATGGTGACTTTGCCACTACTGGCTATGTGACCTTGGCCTGTTACCTAACATCTCTGAGCCTCATTTTATCTGTAATGAAAGTGTTTCCTTAGAGAGTCAACACAGACTGGTTTCTTGATTGTGAAGATTACATAAGATAAATTCACAGGGCTCGTAGCATGTAATTTTTGCCTTTTATTCTATTTTATTTTCGTGTCTATTTTATTTTAGTGTATGGCTGCACCCACGGCATGTGCATGTTCCTGGGACAGGGAACCGCAGTTACAACTTACGAAGTTAAAGTGGGATCCTTTAACCCACTGCCCTGGCCAAGGGTCACACCTGTACCTCTGCAGTGACCTGAGCCGCTGTAGTCAGATCTTAACTCATTGTGCCCCAGCGGGAACTCCTGATTTGTGCCTTTTAAATGGTAGCAGGAGCAGTAGTTGTTATCACTAGTAGTATTTTTATTTTTACATTTCTGTGTACCTGCCTTCTAGAAGAGTGGGTCTCAACCAGTGCTGGGTTTGGACCCCCAGGGAACATTTGGCGGGGCCTGGAGCTATTCCAATCATCTTCATGGGGAGAGGGACGCTACTGCCACCTAGTGGGTAGAGAC
This sequence comes from Phacochoerus africanus, assembly GCF_016906955.1. NCBI lineage: Eukaryota > Metazoa > Chordata > Mammalia > Artiodactyla > Suidae > Phacochoerus > Phacochoerus africanus. The sequence continues at coordinate 16,844,235 of NC_062555.1, read as the reverse complement.
CAGGTTCGCTGCTGACCATTCCTAGTGTACAGGACGCCCTCCTCCCCCCGCCCCCAGCCCATTCAACCCAGTGGTACCAAGATGGAGAGACCCTACTCTGGATATCTGAAAAGAATTAGGAGCTTGAAGGTCAGAACTGTTGGATGGTGTTGGGGTGATGGATTTGTTTCTTGCACTGGCAAAGAGGCACTGAGTTTAGGGGGCTGTGGGCAGTCCCACATCTACCCTCCCTGCTGCAGAGGAAGTGAGTTCTTGTGGGAACCTGCATCTAATAACGCTGATGGAGTTCCTATTGTGGCTCGTGGGGTAACGAACCCGACGAGTATCTGCAAGGATGTGGGTTTGATCCCTGGCCCACTCAGTGGGTTAAGGATCCCACGTTGCTGTGGTGGGGTGTAGGCAGGCAGCTGCAGTTCTGATCTGACCCCTAGTCTGGGAACCGCCCTATGCCGCATGTGCGGCCCTAAAAGAAAATACTAATAACCCTGAGATTCCCCCCTGCGACCTACATCATAGCTCACGCAGAGAGCTGGATCCTTAACCCACGGAGGGAGGGCGGGGATTGAACCTGCATTCTCATGGATACTGGTTTTGTTAGCACAACGCCCCACACTGAGATCTATACCCCTTAAGGGTGCTGTGAGGATAAGCCTGCCCCGAGAGCATAGAGACGCTGGTACGAAAGGCTAAATAAAGCCAAGACGATTGCATCAGGTCCCGCGGGAGGGCTGCCTTTCTGCGCAGTGGTGTTCTGGGCACCTGGGCGTTGCATGAGCCCTCATCTCTCATGAGCTCATCGTTTATAAATGACAGCCACCCAAGTTGGAAAGTATGACCCCCCCCCCCCAAGTTGGCAAGTGGAAAACTTACTCAGCTTTCTTGCTGGAGCCTCGTGTCTTAACTTATTTATCTTAAAAATAAGACGAATATACTGCTGCAGGCAAGCTCCGTTATGTGAGAAGAGAAAAATGCGTGTAAGAAGTTCTTGAGAGCGCAAACTTTGTCAAGGTTACCGCTGTTATTTCTTTTGGTTGCGGTGGAGCAAGTGGACACTAGGTGGCGCTACGTTCTCGCGCGAGAGGAAGCTCTGCCTTGGGTGTAAGTTATCACTGTCGGTCCTGGAGCACACGCACCCCAGAGTGAAAAATATAGTAACAGGCAAGATTTAGTTCTTAAAATAAGTCAGCGGCCCAGTGAAGCAAATACATCCATGGCAGGTACATTTTTTTGCTTCAACTGATGGAGAAGGGCATTTATTGCCTACAGGCTACAGATATCAAATGATAAAAACACGCAATGTAATGAAACCTCGCAGCAGGCCTGGCCTCAGGAGAGAATGGGAGGCAGCTGGGCCCAGCCATGGGCCCGGGATCTGGCACGGATGTTCTTCTGCCGTGACGGTTTCATAAATGCTCAGTTGTCCTGCAAAGACAGTTCCCATCGTCTGTTGGCTCTTCCCCGCACCTCGCCACGTTTCTGAGCCTCAGTGTTTCACCAGTTAGAATAGGGATGGCTTTCCTCGACCGGGTCCTTGTTAGAGGGTGAGCAGAGTGACGATCACACCAAGAGAGGAAGTCGGGTTGCATGTTGTCATGGTGATGGGGCCAGACTACTCCCCAGCCCCTCCGCCGCCAGCCACCCTCCGGCCTCTAACGCCACTGCAAGGGGATTTGGATTTCCTGGCCCTCAGGCAAGTTCACAATCCTCTCGCCGCTCTTCTCCACACTCTGTAGACTCTACTGCAAAGTGCCTCCCAGGTGGGTTTAGAAAGGGAGGTACAGGGGTAAAAGGGTGGCTTCAGGCCCAACAGTCCTGTTTTCCAGCTCTGGCACCAGCTAGCCCTTTGACTTTGGAAATGACCTTCCACCGAAGCCTTAGTGCTCTGCGCTCACCTGTAAAATATGGATGCAAGGGGCAGGGTGTTTGCCAGAGGGGCTGAACATCTCTGAATAAATGCTCACCAGTCAGAACCCCAGAGGTTTGCAGATCCAGCGGCCAGAAGGCAGAGGGGGAGTTACACCCAGCGGAGGGGCCTCGGATGGAGGTGGGCCCCGCCGTTCCCACCAGTCCTTTCGTTTTGCTTGGGTCAGCCCAGCCCTGGTCCCTCCCGAGCTTTGTAAACTTTTACCATCCACTCTCTGCCCTTCCGCCGTTTTCCTCCAGGTACTGCTGGCTCCTGGATGGAGGGGCAGGGCAGGGTGGCACCTTAGGGACACCAGCTTCCTCAGTTAGTGTTCAGGGCACCTGCAAGGTCATTTCATCCCAGGAAACGAAGATGAATCACTGGCAAGTTCTGGGTGGGGGTGGGGGGTATGGTAGAGACAGGGGGCGGGGGGGTATTACCTCTCACCTCTGATAGAGACAGGGGGCGGGGGGGGGTATTACCTCTCACCTCTGATGGAGCAGGAGGGTGGGAGATGCAGCAGCTCCCTGGGAGCAGTGGAGGTGCTCCTTTGTCTCAGATTACAAAGTGTCTAGAAGCTGCTCCTTAAAGGCTATGCAGCGCCTTCTTGTTGGGTCATCAATGGTGCTTCAAAGGAAAGGCAGACACACACCTGTTCTCCAGGCAGATCAGGGCTTTATTTTTGTCCAGAGTCGTACCTCATGTTATAAACAGCATGGGCTCATTGGGTGCCACAGGGTGGCTGTCCTCATGGCCAGTTTAAGACATTTGTCAACACGGAAGGGGCCTGTGAGCCTCTGGCCTGGGCTGGTCCCCGTCGTCCACCAGTCAGGGGGAAGGCCAGGTGGTCAGGACAGGCCAGTGCCCTCACCACTGGGCTCTGAAACTAGGGCTGTCTGGGCCAGTGACTTTTTAGGGCTTGACATTCCCCTTCCTGCCAATGTGACAAACTGGTGGATCATCTCCAGCTCCCCGCCGAGGTCCAACCTTTGGGATGCAAATGGTTCTTGAAATAACTCTGATCTTGAACTTGCTGGCATCTGGTCATCTCCCAGACCTCGATTCCTATCCCCCCCCCACTTAGAGTCAAAGAGCACCTCATCTCCTGGAGCGGGACCGTCAAGCTTTGGAAGGTGAAGTGTGTTTTCCAGCCTTGCCTGTCCCCTCCCAGGTCATTCTAGGTTGTCAGTTTCAGGGAGGGTGGCCGGGCCAGGGAACTGACATTGGGGAGGGCACCCTGCGTCTTAGGTGCATTATATACATTTATCTCACTTGTTGCTCACCACCACTCTGCCCAGAAGTAGTAACTAGCCGTGACTTAGCCATCTCTTCAAAGATGACCTTGTCTCCGCTCATCATGCAGCTTGAAAATGGTGTGATTGTATTTTAAGCTCAGATCTGAACTCTTCCCAGTGTGTCGTACTGTTGGTTTATGCCTCAATCAACACATGCTTATTTAAGTATCTTTTCTGCCAAAAGTACTGCCCTGGGGAGTTCCCTGGTGGCTCAGTGGGTTAAGGATCCAGCGTTGTCACTGCCGTCACGAGGATCACCACTGCGGTGTGGGTATGATCCTTGACCTGGGAACTTCTGAATGCCTTGGGACCGGCAAAAAACAAAAACAAAAACAAAAAAACTGCCCTGGGTAAGAGCAGGGAACTTATGGCCATGGTTCTTGCCCTTAGGGACTGAGATAGAAATGCGAAGGAAGACTTAACAGATGGAAGTTGATGAACAGTGTGAAGAAGCATCACAGGTGCCCAGTAAGTGCAGAGGAACGGCTCAGCCTGCGGGAGTGACTCTCAGTCGAGGGGAGAAAGGGAGACGAGTTCCTTCTTGAATATGAGTGAGGCTGGGGTGGGGCCAGAGAGCCCGACTCTCCCTGAAGCAGACGTGCGTGGTGTGTTCTGAGAGCAGTGCTGTCCCACGATGGGCACAGAGGTGGCAGAGTCAGGAAGGTGGGGGCAGGGGGCCATGCCAGGTTCTGGAATTTAGTCTTCGCGCTGAAGGCAGTGGGGACCCTGTCACTGTTCTCCAGGTCGTGTGCGCAGTAGGCAATGGTTTGAGGAAAGTCAGACTTTCAGAAATGTTAAAGCAGAAACAAAGGGTAGAAAGGGGTTAGGGAGAAGATGGACCAGGGAGGAAGGAGGAGCTTAGAAGCTCGTCCTTTGCCTACCGTGTACCAAGTAATATGCTAAGAAACTAATTAAAAAATTTTTTTTTGTTCAAGTGTAGTTTTTTATTCAAGTGTCAATTTCTGCTGTATAGCAAAGTGACCCAGTCACACATCTATACACACTCGTTTTCTCCTCACATCCACCAAGTTCCATCACAGGAGACCAGATGTAGTTCCCTGAGCTGTACGGCAGGACCTCGTTGCTTGTCGACCCCAAATGCAAGAGTTTGCATCTACGACCCCCAGACTCCCCGTCCATCCCACTCCTTCCGCCTCCCCCGTGGCCACCGCAAGTCTGTTCTCCACGTCTGTGAGTCTGAGAAACTATCATTTCTTATTGTCAGCCTATCCCTCTAAGACAAATATTATTATGCCAGGTTTATCCAAGTGGCACTGCTGTTCAACAAATCTGTTTTCTCTTCTAGAATCACAGCTAGCCTGAAATCGCCAGTTTCTCTTGCAATCAGGTGTGGCCACGTGTGTCACTGCCAGGCTGGCCTGTCCACACTTCTTGGGAAATTGTCTGCTTTCCTCTCTTTCCTTGTTGGTCGGGCCGGGTGGGCGTTGATGATCGGGTGTCTGCTGTATAAGAATTTGTCTGGCCTTTGTCCCAGGTTCCTAGGAAGGAGCTTTTGTCTTTGTGCTTCATGCTGGGCCCTGGAGCCACACCTGGGTTTGTGCTAAGGAGGTGACTCATGGTGGGCACCCAGACAGCTGTGGGTTGGTGGCTGGCCATGGGAAAGACCAACCCTGAGATCAAAGGATGGGAGCTTTGAGCCACGTGGTGTCAGCCTGGAGCCTGACGTCCCGACTTCTGGGGAAGGCACAGGGGCTGTGGATTGAGTTCAGTCATGTGGCCAGTGATGCCAGCGATCATTCGTATGTAAGGAAACCCCCAGAGACGCTCTGGACACTGAGGCCTGGATGAGTTTCCTGGTTGTGACCACCTGATGTGCCAGGAGGGTGACACCTCCTGATTCCCTGGGGAGAAGGCGTGGAGGCGCCATGTTTGAGGACCAGCCAAAGGAAGAGACAGGCGTGGAGCCTCTGTTTCTGGGAGATGGCTGGGCGAGCAGGACCAATGCACTCACGGGCCTGTAGGCAAAAGGTGGGGGAGGGGAAGGCTGGGCACCGAGGGGTGGGGCCGGGGGGGGGGGGGACACATGTCCCAGGAGGGCTGAGGCCTGCTGTGTGGGCCCAGAGGGTGAGATGAAGAGAGGGCTGCCGAGCACGGAGGGAGGTACCGTTTCCTCCTGGGGCTCTTTCTCAGAGCACTTGGAAGTCGGACTCTGGTGGAGGAGGATGGTCGTGAACTTGTGGAAAGAAGACTTGCCTGGGGTCTTGTTTTGGGGGGGAGGTAAGACCAATGGCATGCAGAGTTTCCTGGGCCAGGTACTGAACCAGAGCCACAGCCATGACAATACCAGGTCCTTAACCCACTGAGCCGCAAGGGGACTCCTCGCCGGGCTCTTGACCTGAAACAGCAGAGTCTAATGAAGCAAGCTTTCCTCTTCCTCCCCCTTCTCTCCCCATCCCCTTCCAGGCTACCCCACCCTTTCTGGCCGGCTCACCTTCAAGTTTGAGGGGAAACCTGCATTTGGTTCCTACCCTTAAGACTGAGGTTTCCTGAGTTCAAAGGCTGAGGTTCTAATGCAGCTGCTTCGGGCTTCTGATGCTGGGCTGAGTGTGTGCGTCTTCGCTTGGGGAGGGGGCAGAGGCACTGGGGCTCCTGCCAGGGTCCCATCTGTGCCTTTTCTCTTGCAGGCGTCCCATCTCTGTTTGGGGAATGTGGCGGGCCTGGGAGCTGAGGGGCAGCCACGGCCATCGGTGGGGGTATGTGTGTTGGGGTCAGTTTGGGTGAGCACAGGTGTGTCCAAGGCTAAAGCCAGCTTGCAGCACTGAGTCAAACCTCCTGTGAGGAGGGTAAGAAATTTCAATGTAAGAGCAGAATTCCAGGAGTTCCCGTTGTGGCTCAGCGGGTTAAGAACCGGACTAATATCCATGAGGATGTGGATTCGATCCTGGGCCTCGCTCAGTGGGTTGAGGATCCTGTGTTGCCATGAGCTGTGGTGTAGGTCCCGGATGCGGCTCAGATCTTCCGTTGCTGTGGCTGTGGTGTAGGCCAGCAGTGGCAGCTCCCATTCGAACCCTAGCGTGGGTGCAGCCCTAAGAAGCAAAAAAAAATAAATAAACTAAAAAAAAAAAGGAAAGAAAGGGGCCCCTGGGCAAAGGGAGGACGGTGCCCTTGACCTTGATTTTCTGGTTCCATTCATTTCTGCCATTTTGTAAAACAGCATTGAAAGCACAGTTTATGATTTTGAGGTTCTCTGCATTTTTTAATGCTGAGTAACCCTTAGTGGCCTCGTCCCTGTCATAGCTCTGGTTGCAGAAATAAAGGATCTATGCAGGGGCGCCATGTTGTTTAAAAATAACAACTGAAAAATAGTCAAGAAACATTTTATTTTTTATTTTATTTAAAAATTTCTTTTCTTTGCGCCTGCGGCATGCAGAAGTTCCTGGGCCAGGAAGCGAACCTGCACCACAGCAGTAACCAGAGCCACAGCAGTGACAATGCTGGGTCCTTAACTACTGGCCCACCAGGGAACTCCTAAGAAACATTGCATATAATCCTTGAAATACGTCTTGGGTCCCTAAAAAGCCCTGTGTGGAGTCGTAAATGGCTGTGGGAATCACACGTCTTCCTGCGTTACTAGGCCATCCGTTTTCATGGTTTTGACACTGGCTGGTCCCCTCTCCCCATGACACGGTGTTCTTTCCGCCATGCCCGGGTGCTTCGGATTTGTCATCTTACTCAGTCCCTCTGCCCTGTCCCCACCCCCGGATGCAGGTGGGTGTCTCTCCTGACTGTCAGGCAACAGGGGGGCTCAGCGTCCGGGTGGCCTGTCCAGTGCAGTCAGAGCGAAGGTGCAGGAGTTAAGGGCCAGGCTGGGATTCGAGCCCCCGCCAGTCTGACTTGGAAAAGCCTCGCTTGTTCCATCACCCACGTCATCTTGCTGTGGCATTGGTTCCTGTTTTAAAGGTCACCGACGCACGATATTCCATCTTTTCAGGTCAGGGGTGCCAGCATTCCCGGTTTGGCATTGAACCCTCGGACTCTGCAAACACCTTCGAGGGGAAGCCCCCTTTTGCGCTTGCGCCGCGCCTCCCGCGGCCGGGAGCTAAGTCGGGCTGGCAGGGCCAGGTGGCACATAAGGTGAGTAATTGATTTTCTCCTTATGAATATTTATTCGAGTTTATTCTCCATCTGCTCTTCTTCTGTCACTGCTGAATGGCCACTGACCGGGAGCAAGCCTGTCCCTGTCCCCGCTGGAGGACCAAGGCTGAGTCGGTGACCACCGGGAGACCCGTCTGAGAGCACTGGGTACAATGGTCTGGGCTGGGACCTTTCCAGGCTGCAAATCCTTAATTGCCCGGAGCTCTTTGGAGCTGTCTGGCTCGGCGGTCTGCACAGACCTGCAGGGCTGCTTGCAGGATGGGAGGCCGTTATGCCCTAGTTATGTGGCTGAGCCCCCAGCTCTTGGAAGGGGACCACTTGTGGGTCGCCGATAATAGCCTATGATGGAGAGCAAGGCTGTAAAGTGCGGAGGGCTCATTCGTCTGGATGGATTGGGCTCAAATAATGTCACATTTTAGTCCCTTGTGTAAAATCTCGGCTAAGCACCAAATAGAAATGTATCTTTGGGCCCATGATAGCTGCTTCTTAGGGGAAGAGAAAATTGGTGATGCTCTTTTTACGGTGCAGGGTTCAAAAGTGACTAAGTTTGTGTGCATTGTAAGTCAACTATGCGGCAATAAAATTCATTAAAAAAAAGAAAAAAGAAAGAAAGAAAAAAAGAAGTAGGTTATTCAGTGAGAAGGGGGGGTCCAGGTGGGCATGAAGAGCAGGGGTGAGGACCCCAAGGGCTGTCCTAAGCTGGGCCGAGATGGCTAGGCCTCTGTATTCCTGCCTAGATCGGTGACCGGGGGTGAGTCACGTTGACATGAGGGTGACCCTGGGTGAGGTGGCAGCTGAAGCCATCCCTGCAGGCTGACGGTGAAAGGCTGGCTGCTGAAGTCCTTCCCTGGAGGGGGCATGATAGAGGCTCGTTTCCAAATCCATCACAACCCCCCACCCCACGTTCGAGCGGTGAACAACTGCATCCACAGAGTGGGGCTTCTGAGCCGGTTCCCTCGATCCCTGGGTGGAAGGAAGAAAGGGAAGGAGGAACTGTTGCTTTTTTAGCATCCGTGTCTGCAAGAAATGATGCCCTTAATTGCATCCTTCCCCTTGGCTTCCTTTTTCTTGAGCCCTGGGATGGAACTTGTTTCGAATGCTAAATAAAAGCTCTGCCTGGAGGAGTTCCCGCCATGGCAGCGGCTTAGAGACCCAACATTGTCCCTATGGAGATTTGGGTTCGATCCCTGGCCTTGCTCAGTGGGTTCAGGATCTGGCATTGCCGTGAGCTGCAGTGTAGGTCGCAGATGTGGCTCGGATCCCATGTAGCTGTGGTGTAGGCTGACGGCTGTAGCTCTATTGAACCCCTGGCCTGGGAACTTCCATAGGCTGCAGGCGAGGCCCTAAAAAGACAAAAAGAGAAAGGAAAATCCGTATCAGGGTGGTGTACGGTGATGACTTAACGGACTCGCTGACTGTGGAGGTCGGAGCTGCCGCTTAGACTCTCCAGGCTGGGCGAGTGTTAACTTACTGAGCTGTTGTCCCCGCCTTGAGACTCACTGCACCACAGCTTCGGGAGATGAATGCGTCCCTTCCCAGGTTTGTATCCACCTGGAGGTGGACTAGATGTTGTGATAGAGCCTTGAAGCCTCTGAACCTCTGCTACGGCGCTAAGCCTCAGCCTCTCGATGCACCAGCTGCCTTGGGGGTCTGCCAGTCGTGGTGACTTCCGTCTGCTTCTCCCCTTCTCCTGACCACCGGCCCGCCTCCTCCAGGCGCCCGAACCTGGGTGGGCTGCCTGAATCTGCAGGCCTTTTTCTCTCCCACCAATGCCCTTTGGTCCGTCCCTGGAAGGGAATCTCTCACTTTTCAAAGGATAGGTCTGTAAAAGAAGCAGTATTTCCAGAGCAGTAAATCCTCGATCTGTGTGTGGGCATGCGTGCCTGTGTGTCTGAAATCTCTGCAGAGGGGAGAACAGAGCCAATAGCGTTAAGGGGCCTTTGAATTTCTTTCTTTTCTTTTTTTTTTTTGTCTTTTTGCCATTTCTTGGGCCGCTCCCGCGGCATATGGAGGTTCCCAGGCTAGGGGTCGAATTGGAGCTGTCGCTGCCAACCTACGCCAGAGCCACAGCAATGCAGGATCTGAGCCGCGTCTGTGACCTACTCCACAGCTCACGGCAATGCTGGATCCTTAACCCACTGAGCAAGGGCAGGGACCAAACCCGCAACCTCATGGTTCCTAGTCGGATTTGTTAGCCACTGTGCCACGACGGGAACTCCAGGGCCTTTGAATTTCTGAAATGTCAAGAAAGCAAGAGGGAAGAGGGCACTCAAGGAAGAGCAGCACCAGTAGCAGAGGATGTCACACATGTGGAATCTAAAATATGGCACCAACGACCCGATCTACAAAAGACTCACAGACACAGAGAACAGCCTTTGGTTGCCGAGCTCGGGGGAGGGACTTTGGGGTGAGTAGATGCAAACTATGACGTTTAGAATGGATGAGCCATGAGGTCCTGCTGTACGGCACAGGGACCTCTGTCTAGTCTCTTGGGGTAGAGCACGATGGACGATGGTATAAGAACCAGCATGTATATGTGTGTTTGACCCGATCACCTTGGTTCATAGCAGACATTGGCACAACACTGTAAATCCACTACAATGTAATTTAAAAAAAAAAAAGCAAAGCAAGAGGTGATTGAACTGCTGGCAGAAGGAGGATGGAGTTGAGGGGAGGGGTGTGTGGGGCAGGAAGGGTCCCCAATTTGATTTGCACCCTGAGTATCTGCCTGATTCCGATTCTGGAGTAACCGACGGAGGTCAGGATGAGCCCCCCACCCCTCACAGTCTCTCTTTGGGGGAGGCGGGATGGAGGGACTCCTGGCTGTCCTTGTGTCTGAAGCTGCACACGCTTTGGCGGATCAGCCACTGGACTTGGTTTTCTTAGACACTGTGGTGTATTTCCTCTTTTCCATCCAGAGGAAATGACCCAAAAAGAACTCTGGAGAAGCTTCTGAATCAAGTTCACTCTCCAGCCGGTTTTCTGCAAAGCTGTGAAGGGAAACAAAACCCTTCCAGCCGAGAATGCATGAGCTGCCCAACGCGTCCTGAGCGGAGCCCAGATGTGCGGGGATGGTAGCGCCACTGGGCTGAAGTCCAGTTTGTTGGATCTGGTTCTTGTGGGTGTGAATGAGACTGGGTGCTGTAGGGGACAAAGTTAACTCCAATGGAGGGGCCTCTGGGCAGCAGGGACACTCACGGGGCCACAGGATTGCCAGTGACTGAGCGTGGACCACGCCTGATTCCTCCCGGTCAAGGGACACGAACAATAGGGATGGCTGAAATCTGCTGAGAGGTCTTCAGTCTTATCTTAGCCTCTTCGTCCCACCAGGGACTATGAGGAACAAGTCCCTAGGGGACCGCTATGGAGATCATGGGTCTGGCTGTTTAACTGGGTCCTGGGGAGACCCTGAGGTCTTAGACTCTGCAGAATCTGTATCCTTTTTCTTCTTCTTCTTCTTCTTTTTTTTTTTTTTTTTTGCTTTTTAGGGCCGCACCCGAGGCACATGGAGGTTCCCAGGCTAGGGGTCCAATCAGAGCTATAGCTGCTGGCCTACACCACAACCACAGCCATGCAGGATCCGAGCCACGTCTGTAACCTACACCACAGCTCACAGCAACACCGGATCCTTAACCCACTGAGCGAGGCCAGGGATCCAACCTGCATCCTCATGGATCCTAGTCGGGTTTTTAACCACTGAGCCACAATGGGAACTCTGGCAAGCATTTCTTTTGTTATATTAGAGTGTGTTCTGACTTCTTTAGGGGCTCCTGGAGGCTGTGGTGTGAAGCTTTGGCGCCTCTGTGCTGCACTGAGGCAGAGGGAGCCCCGAGGAGGGAGCTGGGATGCACCTGCCTGGGGTGTGGACCCCTTCCCTCAGGCACGTTGGCACTTCCTCCCCTGGCACACGTCTCCACTGCAGGCGAGGTGGCAGAGGGAGGCAGAGACACATCTCATGTGTAGACTCAGCCTTCTGAGTTGGTCTGAGAGAGCTTTGCACTCAGGCTCAGGTAGGCGGCCCGGCTTGGGGGGTGGAGGCCCAGGGCCCGTGTTGTTCGCAGGAGGACCCCGCAAGAACTCTGGTGCAGCTCAGCGGTGTAGGCCCATGTTTCTGCTATTTCAGGGAAGTGATTTTTCCTGAAATGCTCGTCATTGATGGATTCCACATCCCCACCAATCTTGAAACAGGAAGCTGGTTGGTATGTGGGGAGAGCGGCTTGGGAGAGGTAGGCCCACAAAGCAGAGGTGTGTAAAGACCACCTCACCCAGCGTGGGGGGCATTCAGGGCCACAAATCAAGCCCAGGTACCCCCAGGTCTGGGAGCAGAGGTGGGCTCCCTCGGCCTCTGGACGTCAATCACCTTCTCTGTCACGGAGGTAGGTCCAAGTCAATTAAAAAAAAAAGCTGTTCTCAGAGTTCCTGTCGTGGCGCAACGGAAATGAACTTGACTAGGACCCATGACGTTGCGGGTTGGATCCCTGGCCTCGCTCAGTGGGTTAAGGATCCAGTGTTGCCATGAGCTGTGGTGTAGGTCACAGATGCGGCTTGGATCTGATGTTGCTGTGGCTGTGGTATAGGCTGGCGATGACAGCTCTGATTCGAACTCTGAGGCTCATGGAATTTGTTGCCCTTTTGCCTGGAGCTTTTCTGAATTGGAAGCACCGCGATGCTCAGAGGGAGGGGACTGCTTTTCACACAGCACAAATCCAGCAGAAGTGGGGATTCATTGCAGGAATGAATTGTGGACTTTCATTCAACAGTCCCTTTGAAACTGATGGCATTTAGGGACCTATTGGTCATTGTAATGAGCTGGGCCGTCCCGAATGTAAAATATTCCTATAAATTTTATGGCCTCCCATAAAACAGAACTGTCTTTGCTTTTATTTACCAATTGCGTTTTTCTTCCCATTGGTATCATTGTAAATCTGAGCTCTCAAGGTTGCAGGTTCAAAACCAGGCATCTTAACTTCTGTTGACTGCATCCTTTACAGTAGAGAGATGCTGGCCCTCTTCCCCAACCTCTTTCCTGGGCTTTTGGGAGATAAATAGCTAAGTCTTTCCTCTTGTTCTTTCTAGACTTTGACATACATGAGCCAATACACCTCTTACTCCTGTTTGAACCAGATTGATTTTTTTTATTTTTTGGTCATTTGCAATGCAAGGCATCCTAAAATCATAGGACTTATCACCAAAATGATGATAAATAATATTTGCCTGCAGTTAGGTGATACCAAAGGCCCTTCAAGAACTTGCAGTGTCATTGCCTGTATTAACAATATTTCTGGGAGTTTCCATTGTGGCTCAACAGTAATGAGCCCAATTGATATCCATGAGGATGTGTGTTCGATCCTTGGCCTCGCTCAGTGGGCTAAGGGTCCGGCGTTGTAGTGAACTGTGGTATAGTTCGCAGATGAGGCTCAGATCTGGCTTGGCTGTGGCTGTGGTGTAGGCCAGCAGCTACAGCTCTGGTTTGACCCCTAGCCTGGGAATTTCCATAGGCCTTGGGTGTGGCCCTAAGAAGATGAAAAACAAAACAAAACAAAACCCAAAAACCCAAAGCTCAAAACACAGTATCTCCTTATTTCGTGTATTCATGATGCTCTGGCATCTGTGGCCTCGTTGCCTGGGGAGGGATTGCTCCTTCAGAACCAGGCAGTTCTTAGAGGTAGCAAAGGACTTACCCAGGAACTTTCATATGCAAACCATCCCATCCAGAGCCCTAAACCACCTTTTCCATCTGGCTCTTATATTCTAGGAGGCAATAGTCCTCTCTCCTACCCAAGGCCAGGCACCAGACAGCTAGAGGTGGCCCCTGTGCTCCAGAACCTGCTGAAATTATTCAGACCAGTCAGTCCTAAGCCTGCTCACCCTGTCCTGACCTGTTTGTCTGTGGAAACAATAAAATCTTGCGCCCACTTTTTCACCTTTGCTCCTTCTGCCCTTTGACCGACCCTGCTGCTTCCCTGCACAGCCCTGCAGGGTGTGGAGGTTCTTCTTCTTGGGAATGGAGCACAGCCACAGCCATAGCCTTGCAGGATCCAAGTGGCATCTGCAACCTATGCCACACCTTGTGGCAGTGCCGGATCCTTAACCCACTGAGCAAGGCCAAGGATAGAACCTGCATCTTCATGATATGAGTCGGGTTCTTAACCCGTTGAGCCACAATGGGAACTCCCCAAAACTATTTTTTCTCCCCCCCCCCTTTTTTTTTGGTCTTTTTAGGGCCACACCCATAGTATTTAGAGATTCCCAGGCTAAGAGTCCGATCAGAGCTGTAGCCGCCAGCCTACACCACAGACACAGCCATGCAGGATCTGAGCCATGTCTGAAACCTACACCACAGCCCTTGGCAATGCCGCATCCTTAACCCACTGTGCGAGGCCAGGGATTGAACCCACGTCCTCATGGATGCTAGCTGGCTTTGCTAACTGCTGAGCCACGATGGGAACTCCCCACAAACTATTTTTTCAGTGGCAGTCATCTCCTGATCTCTTGGGCTCACCATACCTGAAAAATAATAAAATCTTCCTTTAAAGCATTACCCTGAATTTCAGATATTGCAGTGGGCATAGTGTGGGTGCTAGAAAAGGCCATTTTCATGAACATTCTGGGGGAGGAGCAGAGAATCCTGTGGCTAACTTCCCTCTTGCTTTGCTTCCAAGGGTGTTAATGAACTTGATGTCAAAGCCATTTATCCTGCAAAGATTTTGCCTCAATAGCTGACAATGGTTTGAGATCCTCTGCTCTTTGTTAGATTTGTTCTATTTCATCTTATACTTTTAGTAGAGGTGGTGGGGAGGTGGAGAAAATTCTAAATAAGTGCAAATGGTGATACACAAGTTTTATGGCCCTATTTTTTTTTTTTTTAATCCTAGCAGCCCTTTGAGGGCACAAGCATGATAGAAATTCATTAAATCACTTGTATCACATGTTTTAAAATGTCAGTTTTCATCTAAGAACTTTTTGTAATCAGCGAATAGTTTTGGAGCCGGGATAGTTCCATCATTCATCTGCTTCCTGTCCCCAAAGGGGGAAAAAAAAAAAAAAATCCCACATTTCCTACTTGGTTCTACTGATTGGCCTCTTGAATCAGCTTTAGGGCTGGAAGACAGAGTAGGAGATAAGGACCTTGGTTTTCCTTTCAGGGACATGGTCCCCCACTCTGGAGAGCTGAAACCTGGACCTTTTTTTTTTTTTTTTTTGTCTTTTCAGGGCCACACCCAAGGCCTATAGAAGTTCCCAGGCTAGAGGTCCAGTCGGAGCTACAGCCACTGGCCTGCACCACAGCCACAGCAACGCCAGATCTGAGCTGTGTCTTCGACCTGCACCGCAGCTCAAGGCAACGCCAGGTCCTTAACCCACTGAGCGAGGCCAGGGATCGAACTCAGGTTGTCACTGCTGAACTGCCACAGGAACTTCTTTTTTACATTGAGCCTTTGTGGACCACACGAGGGGGTGCCCCCCAGTTGGGAAGAAGCTTTGGAAGCTGGCCAGCAAATGAACATGTCTAATCCACTTCCATTGGTTAGATAAGTCCTTTGAAGCAGGCAAACAGAACAGGCAAACCTACCCCTGAAGTAACAGAGTGATTCAAATAGAAACGCTTTAGCCTAAGAGTTCCGTCTTCTGTTTAGCAATGTGAGCTGAATGTGTCTTTAGCAGTTCGATGTTTCCCACTTAATCCTGGATTTGTGCTGTCCTGTGTGGGAATAGTTTAATTTCTTCTGGGGAGATACAGGTGTCTTTTTGACCCAGATCTGGCCCCAGAGGACTGGACGAGGCTGGGAGGGGGATGTGCTTGACTTTTCATTTTTCTTCCTCTGGAGGAAGGACTATGAAGAGGGCTGAGACCGGGCTTAGCCCAGTGTCACCTGGACCAGCAGGAAAGCCCCTCAGTGGCTTTATTGAAGATTGAATAAGCTCACATTTTAGAAATTGTTGATAACCATTCTGATTGCTTTGGGGAGCAGTAGGGGCCAAAGTGCACCTTCAGGTTCTGGAAGAAGGTGACATTTGCACTGTCGCTTGTCCTGGGGTGGGAGGTCAGAATAGGAGGAAGGACTTTGCTGTCACGTCCTGGTTTGACCTTAGACGGGGGCCAGGTCCTCCGGCAGAGAAAGGCCTAGGGATTCTTATGGGGAGGTTGAGCCCCTAGCTCCTCCTTCTGCCACCCCATGGAAGCACCAAATGTGGGGAAGAGGCAGGGATATGAAGTCACATACAGAGCAGGGGATGCTTGGAGTGTCCATGCGTCCCAGTGGGTGTGTGGTCACTAGGTGTCTCAGAGTCTTGGTGGTGGATCTGTTAAATGCTGTCAACTGCTCTCAGCAGTGCCCAGGGCACCCAGGGTGCGGGTCACCCCTGAGGTGAAATTACCCAGACTGAGCCAGAAAAAGCCAAGGACAAGACAGCACGAGGTAGCCTGGAGGATGATTGATGGAAGCACTGTGTCCATCAGGACCTGCCTGAGGAACACGTCATCCTTCCTTGAGGGTGGCCAGAAATTCCTGCATAGGAGGAAATCTGAAAAACTAAGGCATTTCTCCCAGCCCCTGGGCTGTGGGCTTGGATTATTTGTATGAGAGCTTTAAAGGAAATGCCATCGTGAAGGCCAGAGATCTTGGGCACATGGGGTGGCGTATTTAGTAAATGCACAGTTTTTTTGAACTTCTGCCATGTGACGGGCACTGTTTTTGAGCCCACGAGATGGACAGTTGAGTGAGGTACAGTTCCTAGACTCTGGGGAGGACACTAGGCTAGCAACTCGCCCATTACTGGTCACGACCGTGCATTTCATAATCAGCACGTAGCCCGGGATCTCAGATCATCTCGTTGTGGCCAGGGGGGGCACCGGCTGTAAAGACAGGTCATGCCCGACAACTAAGACTTCGATTTCTTCAGGCTCCCCGCTGTCTCCTCTGGTGGATTTTCTGCAGCAGTCACTCGGGCTGATACTGGCCGTGGTGCAATGCAGCCACATTAATATTCTGGTCAAGGCACAACTTCCCCTTCCCGGGCTGTGATCTACGGCTGTCTGCAGCTTCAGCGTCGCACTCCCAGAGGGGGCATCTGGGCTGTGAGGGGGTTTTCAACCCACAGAAGAGGATGTAGAGCAGACCTGAAAAGCTCCTTCACCTTCCCGAGATCTTAGGGACAAGGGTCCGAGTTCAATACCAGGGCCGTAAAGACTGAGACCTTAAACGATCCTGCAAAGGAAACGTCCCTAATTTACAAAAGATAATAGCTATTGCTCTCGGTTTATTGGGTCCCGTTTATGCAACGAATGCTTCTCATTTGCTGTCTCATTTAATTCGCACCACCACCAGCACTTCACGAGATTGGTGAGAAACGTGGAGAGCAGAGAATTGGTCAAGGTCATGGCACAAACAACTAAAGCAGAATCCAAATTTAATGTTCTGTATTTCTGACCCAAAGCCTGACGACAGGGTTTCTCAACCAGCAGTGATTTTTGTCCCCAGGGGACATTCGATGATGTCTGGAGACGTTTTCGATTGCGAAGGAGGATGCTCATGGCTTCTGGTGGGAAGAAGTCAGGGACGCTGTTAAGCATCTGCCGTGTCCAGGACCTTCGCCTGTATCCCTCAAAAAGTTGTCTTGACGTTCTAACCTCAGGATCTCAGCACATGACTTCATTGGGAAAGAGGCTTGTGGCGTATGGAGTTAGTTAAGACCATGTCATCCTGGAGTGGGTGGGCCCCTCATCCAATGTGACCGGTGCCCTTCGAAGAAGATGGCCTGTGAGGATAGGAGACAAATGGAGAGCCCTGGGAGGGGTGCAGGGATTGGAGGGACCACTTCAACAAGCCAGGGAGGGCCAAGGATGGCTGGTTGTTGCCAGAAACCAGGAGAGAGCCTCGGAACAGATTCTTCCTCATGGCTCTTAGATAGAACCGAGCCCGCTGACACCTTGATTTTGGGTTTCTGGCCTCCAGAACTATGAGAGAACAAATCTGTGTTGTTTTAAGCCACCTGTGTGGTAGGTTGTTATAGCAGCTCTCGCAAACCGACATACACTCTCACTGCAAAGAATTACCCCTTCCGGTTGTCAGGGGCACCACTGCTGAGAAACCCGCCCTGAGAGATCAGCATAGTTTTCTGTTCTGAACAAGTACAAGCATTCCTGACCCCCTTCCTTCTCTTCCCAGGGGCCACGAACATTCCAGGCAGGTTGGGTGCACTTAGGCTGAGATCCAGAATGGGGGACAATGGGCTGTTGCAGAGAGGAAAGTCCTGTCTCTTAAGCTGTTTCACAAGGTTAGTCCATCTGGCAACTTAATTAGCCTCGATCCGTGTCAGGAATGAGGTCCTGGCTGGAGCTGTGCTGATGCATCGCGATATTGTTTTCATAGAGCGGCATGCTGGTTCTCTTCCCAGCCTGGGCTGGAAACCCCTGGCTCTCAGTGTTTGGCCGGGTGGTCTGAAGTTTCCCCCACAATGTCACATTCTATTTTACGAGTCTCCGTTTTTCCTTACAAGGCTTAAGGCTGTATTTTACGCTAAACCAAGAGTGGTATTCCTCGAGAACTGGAAAAGAAAACATTCCCCCAAATTATAACCAGAAAAGTGTGTGGTAGGAAGACCCGTCTTCCTTAATGCAAAGGAAACAAACCACCAGTGCAGTTTGCTGATTCATTTGCTAGTAAAGTGTTATTGCCCCAAAATGCATTGTCTCAGAGCCTAGATGGCCCATTCATCTCTTGGGCGTCAAGCCCATTTTAATAACGAGCCCAGCATTTGTTTGGTTTGCTCACATGCTGGGATAGTGAGTCGACTAATAAAGGCAATGTTTCTTGCTTGAGCTTAGTGGCATCTACCTTGCTCTATGAGCATGAATTCTTATTTATTTAGGTTTGTATGTATGTATTTTGGCATGCAGAAGCTCCCGGGCCAGGGATCAAACCCGCACCAGAGCAGCAACTGGAACTGCAGCATTGGCAATGCTGGATCCCTGACCCACTGTGCCACACCCTGAGCATGAATATTTTAAATGACGTTGTGCGTCCAGGCGAAGACACAAAATACAAAACACAGAACACCTGCTCCAACCGGTAGGTCGCTCGCATGGGCATGGACGCTGGTAACCCTGGACGTTGGTACAGAGACTTTAAAACTGGGTCCTTTTCATCTACTGAAGATACTGCAATGCAGGTTCCATCCTGGTTCTAAAATGAGCCACGACTCACGAGAAATAGAGCAACGGTCAATGAGCAGTGGACCTTCCAGGCGTGGCCCTCGCTCCCACATTCCTCGGAGGAGAGTGAAGTTCACCTTGTCCCTGTCAACATACCCTGATGCACTGGGAGCACCGTTTCGACTGGCTGGCCCAGGGTGGGACTGTGTCTTCTGCTCCTTTTGTGCTCCCTCTCCCTCTCTTCCCTGGCCCTGGGGTCTAGTTCATTGGCACTGAACTTGGCAGTGAGAAGACCTTGGCGTTTCCTCAGTTCGTTGTGGACCCATCTTCCAGCATCTTTATGCCTCAGCGTGTTTACTGGAAAGGTGAGTGAGAACGGGACTCCAGGTGGATTCGCAACATTGAGATCTAAGGAGATGCTTTCTGGGATCATGACCCTCCCGTCTTTGCCTTGGGCCATGTTTTCCCCTGATGTGTCATTTCCAGAAGCTCGACAAGCTGATGCTTCCTGTAAGACTCTCAGCTGCTTTTACTTAGAGCTCTCATACTCATAGAAGGAAACACGAGATGAGAGCCTGGAGACCCAGGTGAAGGCCCCGCTCTGCCACTGTGTGACTCTGGGGAAGTCACCTAACCTATTTGGACTTCAGTTTGCCCATCAGCCAAATGGGAACGGAGTCTCTGTTACCAGTTTTCAAGGGTTCCGTGAGCAGCAGTTTTGCTAACGCGTGGGAAAGGGCTTTGCAAGTGGCGAGGCTGGATTTAAAGATCAAGCATAATGATGAGTCGATTGGGATTCCTCTTTAAATTATCGTGATTTCCTGGGATCATTTCCCTGGCCAGTCCCATTTTTCATGCAAGGGACAACAGAGCCCTTTCTGGTGCACTTTGATGGTGGTTTGTCTTGTTTTGTTTTGACTTTATGATTATCCTGCTTGCTCTTCGGGGATCTGGTTCCAGTTTTACAGTCTCAAGATTGGTTCCTTCCTCGAACGTGTTGAGTTCTCATTGTCATTAATTAAGATGCGGACAGTGATTTATAAGAGACACAGTTGCCCAAGGCACAGCATTTAAGAGGCCCCGTGTCCTTCCCCATTGTAAGGTAACAGCCTGCACCTGTGCTTGTTGGTAATTGATGGTTTGGGCCACTCTACTCGTTTGCAGCATTTGGTGGCATGTTCATGGTGAGTGCTGCAGCTGCTGTGGATCAAGCACTCCTGAATGAGGGGGTTTGATAACCTGGTGCGGAGGTTGCTGGTGCCTCAGAACTTGTTGGGAGGCTTGGCTGGGGGTTGAGGGCATTGGTGCCGCTTGGTATTAACAGTCTTGCTGCGAATTCAGATGGTGCCTGCAGTATTGCTGTTTGCAATAAGAAGTGCATGTGGATTTTTTTCCCTTCTTATGAAAATACAGGACCACAACACGATAGTATTTTTCCTCTCCTTTTTTAAATCCAGTTTGAAACTATCCATCTTTTTTTCATTTTGGACCCTCATGGCCCCTTGTTTCATTACACCCATGGGCCTATTCTGTCCTGCATCTAATCATCTCTTCGTCCCTCCAATCCATCGAGGTGTGGGGTTCTGAGCCGGAATGGACAGGGGCAGCCCCCTGTGGGGGCCCCTGGGGACCCTGGGGCATGAACCTGGAGCAGAGGGACAAGAGGAAGCAAGGGTATGGCAGCATGGCTGCTGTGCCTCGTGGCCAGTGGTGAGCAAATCCCCTGGCCAGGTCCCCCTCCAAAGGCCGCTGGGGGACTCCTTTTCTAATTCTGGCTGGCATGGTCTCCAGCCCACCCATAGGGCCAGCGGGAGGCCCTGAGTAATTGACACGGGGCCAGGGCATACACACTGAAGGTCCCGAGTTCTTTACCCTAAGTCTTCCCTAGACTTTATTTCCCAAACGCAAGCATCTGGGTCCTTCACCCACTCATGCCTATTAGTTTTGGTTGCCTTGGACACATGATGCACGGACTGAAACATGTACTGGACGGATGTACAGGTGCTACAAGATCTTCAGAAATAACAGACACAGGTTTGCATGACACTCTTTCACAGGAGGCGGTTCCTCCACCTCAGCTGCGAGGTTTTGTGAGGGGGGAGAGTGAGGCGCATAGTGTCTTTTTGACAGCCGAGGAATTGGAGGCCTGGAGGTGATGCGCGCAGGTTGCATTGCTGGTGAGCGAAAGAACAAACCCTCCTCTGCATGCCTCTCATCTCCTCAGGGCGCCGTGCCTGTCTGCCACAGGGTCTTGCAGTGGTTGACCCACAGGGAGAGGGTGAATCGGCCAGAAGCCTGCAGCTTTACCTCCAGTCATGACTCAGTCTGTATAGCTGGATATGCTGGAGACCCAGAGTTTGTCTCCTGTTATATAGGAATTCCTCTTGTTTTATGCTTTCTACAACTGTGACATTCAACTTTTTTTTTTTTTGAAGATGGAAGACTTCCCCATTTGGCCAAATGAAAAATCTGGTATAAAATCCCAATATATAATACTTACATTGAATGGCTGTGCTTGAAGCAGGTGATACCTTGCCTGCTCCCCCTCCTCCTGACCCTCAAAGTGGCCTGGGGACCCCTTTGCATACCTGAAGCAGTGAGGATGGCGCCTTCAGGTCAGAGGGGCTTTGTCCTCTCTCACTCTTTCCTTCCCCCTTCGTGGTGTCCCTGGTCTGCGCCTTAGCTGTCCTCCTCAAAAATCCCCTAAGACTTCCTGGCATCCTCCCGCCCTGCATATGGCATATGTGAGTTCATTATCCCAACCAAGGCACAGCGAGAAAGGTGGTGGATGCTAGCCTTTGTGTCACGCAACTCTGCTTTCCTTCTCTTACGGCCAGATCACAGAGGCCCCAGCTTACGGGCCATGGACACCCCCATTCTCAGACCAGCCAAGCCCTTGAACCTATTCTGAGCCGTCGGCCTCTCCCTGGGCATTAGCGTCTCCTCAGTCAGTGGTACAAAGCACCAAACCATGGCCCAAGGTCCTCCAACGAGATAGAGATACGGGCTATGGGTGCACGAAACTTCTTGCCACCATCCACGTTTGGAGAGTCTAAGTCCTAATGATTAGTACCCAGTGCTGAATGATCTAGGCACAGCCTTTCTATGTATAATTTTAATGTTTCCTGAAAGCCTTTATAGGTCCTGTGGGGGCCAAGAATCCCAGTAAGTCGCTGTATTCAGGGGCCTCACCCTCCCTCAACCCACGTGGTTTTCTCTGGAATTGCGGAGGCGACTCCCCCCTTACTGGCCTCTGGGTGGGCGTGGGGGGCTCCCCCACTCGCCTTGGCGTGGAACGTCTCAGCAAAGCAGTCCTTGGCACGGAGACAGTCTTGCTAACGCTGGTGGGTCTGATGTTCACGCTTTCTCCTCATGTTCCCACATCTCTTGATAGAGGCCAGCAAATCAGGTCTGCTCTTTCTGCAGCGAGAGCGAGAGTGCTGTCAGGGACATGAACAGTCCCTTCACCCCCTTCTAACTCTGCACCCCGTCTCCTGCCCCCGTGAAGGAAGGCTTGCCAGTGCGCAGGGTCTTGACTGGGTCTCTTGAGACACATGGACCAGCCCCTTTCTTAGACCCCAGCCCTCTTAGGAAATTCTCCCCTATTTCTCGCTCCCGGAGCTCATGCTCAAACAGATGGAGCCAGGCTCTGCCCTGGAGGAGACGGGGCTCCCTTTGGGTCCTCTGTCCTAAGCCTGTGCCGTTTGACCTGGGAAGGCTTGCCCAAGGGTCTCTTGGGCTCTTCCACGCGTCTCTTTATACATAGAATTGTGTTTTGTTCTCCCCGGAGCTGTGGGTTTCTTCTGGGTACCAACTCTATTGAGAATTCTAGAGGGACTGGATGAGAAGTGTGATTCAGGCGTGAGAAATCTATCTCAAACCCTAACATTGCAAAGAGCCTAAGTGGGGTCTGAAAGTCCACCACATCCTCCGGGAAGCATTCTCTTTGGTGCAGGATTCTGGAGTTCAGATGACCTCCAATTATTCACTGTTAATTACTCGCCTTTTTGTGGGGGGGGGGGAGTGCACCTGTGGCATTTGGAAGTTTCCAGGCTAGGGGAATCAGAGACACAGTTGCAAGCCTACACCACAGCCACAGCAACACTACGTCTGCAACCTACCCCACAGCTCATGGCAATGCCAGATCCTTAACCTACTGAGCCAGGCCAGGGATGGAACCCATATCCTCATGGATACTAGCTGGGTTTGTTACTGCTGAGCTATGATGGAAACTCCTAATGACTTTTCATTCTTGCAAGGAATAACTGCAGACAGACCCCCCCCCCCCCAGCTGTCTCTCTGACACTGGACAGCTGCATGTTCCGCCCCAAGCTCCCTAAGGCTGTGGGTAACCAGCCATCAGACCCACCTCCCATTCTTCCTTGTCTCCTCAGCTTAGAGGCCACAGGTACCTACCGAATGGTCACCTTGCCCAAGTTTGTGAGTAAAAGAAAAATGTGGAGGCGAAATGATCTTGGCCCCTCGACCAGTGTAGACAGATAGTCAAGGTCATTTGGGACAGGTGTGCAATCTTCCTTTCCTCGCAGCTGGAATTTAAGTCCTCCTTCCTTGGAAAATACCATGAGCGCTCTTGACTCCAGCAGCAACTACAATAAGATAGTGGCATTGGACTCTCCCTAAGCTATGCTAAGAGAAGCAGGCGTGGTCATTGCTGGGCCAAAAGCATGTGGTCAGAGTGAATTCACGGGGTAGGATGACAGGGGAGGGGGTGGTACTTTGAATCCCTCCAGTCTTTGATTTCTGAACTGGATTTGATTTCCTTTAAAGGAAGCCCAGGTCTCTGCTTAGTCGGGGACTTTCGCCTCTTGTGAAGTAGATGTGCTTCCTCCTTCTGAAGTCCTGCATCCCGCCTGTGTTGCCACTGTCCTCTCCTCTCATCGGGTTCCCAGGGATACCTTCCTCTCTCCCACGCCCTCTGTCTGAAGGGGCTCCCATATCCGTCATTTACCCAAATGACAAGTTGCCTCTGGAGGGACAGCTGCCTCTTGAGTTTGGCTCTAACCGTGGATTGACTAACCTTGTGCTCCATTAAAGGAGTTCTGTTTCCTGTGCGTGAACCTCTCCGTTTGAGGACATGGGGGATGCTTTCTCGGACTCCCCGACATCACAGAGGCCTGTCATCTTTTGGGGGAAAGTGTCTCCCTAACACCTCCTCATGTCATCCACGAGGATGACCTGCTGCCCCTCGCTGACCCATGATGGCATCTCCAGGCCCATCCCGACCTCTGGGACCCCAGAGCGGTCCTGGGCTCTGCAGTCCCTGGGGCTGAGTGTGTCTCACCAGGAAATCCCTGATGCCAATCCTGCAGCAGCTCCTCGTGGAGTCTGGAGTGCCCGCAGGGCTGAAGGAGCAGCCCAGAGGCTCTTGGGTGGGCATTGCCTGATGGGAATCCACACCTGTCTTTCCATCCTTGGGGCTTTGTGGCCACAGTGGCGCCCTTGAGGGGCCCTGCCAGCTGCTTCTGTCCGTGGGAAGCAGCTGCCAGATCACCAACCAAATTAAATTCCCAGAAGACCAGATTTACAGGCAAGAGGAAAGCAAGTCAGAGCTGATGAGCTCTGTGTGAGTGGCCCCTCCGGCCACGTCTCTCTGGCCTCAGATGGAGGCCGATGCACGCTGGCTGGGCTGCCACTTGGGTTCTCACCTTCAGTGGATGATGGTGACGCCCAGGGAGGTAGTGACGCATTCGGGGACTCATCCAGATGAGCAGCCTCAGGTACACGGAAGGGCTGGTGGTTACTTTGTGTCTGGCAGTGAGTGTGCATATCCGCAACTCCAATTCTGCCAGCCGCTAAGCGCCGGGCTGCAGCTGGGCTAAGGCATTGCCTCCGAGGAGCAGCTGCGGATGGGCTGCAGAGGAATTAACTTTGACATAACGGAATTTTGTTTTCACCACTGCTCATAAAAACAACTGCCTTGGGCAGATGTGAATGTGTGTGGCAGTCTGTGTGTTTCCAGTAATGACTGTGGATGGACAGAGGGTTCTCGCTGGAGGAAACGCCATCCCTGAGGACCAGGGCTGGCTGATGAATGATTCATGAAGAGCAGGGCTACCAAGAAGGATGCTGGCTGGAGAGAGAGAAGAGAGGATGATGGTGCAGGCTGGGGAGAGGGGGGGAAGGTGCGTTTTATTCGTGTGTGTGATGCCAGCGAGGCTGGCTGGTGCCAGTGGCTTAGAATCCTCTCAGGGGGCAGCAACCAGAGTCAGTGGCCCTGGAGCGGGATGAGAAGAGGCCTCCTCAGAAGCTCCCCTCCCCCGCCTCCTCTGGGCAACCTTGACCCTCCCTCTGGGGACACGTGGTGCCCTCCCTCAGCCCTCCACTCCTTTGCCCTGGCTATGCCCCGCCCCCCCATTCACTGCTTTTTCTTTTCAGAGATTCACTCTCTTGACTCTATTTCCCTGAAGCCGCAGCTCCGATTCTCTGCTAACAGAACCCCTGGGGAGCCCTGCCACTCTGATCGTGCCCTCTCACCCCTCCCTGGGCCACAGAATGTCCCCTGGAGAGTCCCACAAGGGCTCCCAGATGCCAGCGCCGTCCTGTCCTCAGTGTGGTTCAGGTTAGGCCCTCTCAGTTTCTCCGCTTGGCTGGCCTGCATCTGGGTATTGGGATAAAAGTCCTCTGAGTTTCCATCCGTCTCAGCCCCTGGCAGAGGCAGATGTTTGGAGAAGGGATCTGGGTTACTTTTGAATATGTTTTACAAGGCCAGGATTTTCTGTGCCGAGGTCAGAGGAATTCTAACCCCCAGAGGCGGGGTGTTTGGTCTCTGTACCCACAGATCGGGGCCAGCAGTGAAGGGCCAAGGTGCCCAGGGAGGCTGTGTCCTCAATTACAGCCGTGAGGAGTCTGGGGGAGGCTCGCGTCTTCTGCTCCCACATGGGCAGCTTAATGCACATGCCTTTCACTGGGAAGCACATAGAGTGTCTGAGTCATTTGGGAGTTCCCGTCCTGGCACAGTGGAAATGACTCAGACTAGGAACCATGAGGTTGCGGGTTCGATCCCTGGCCTTGCTCAGTGGGTTAAGGATCCGGTGTTGCCGTGAGCTGTGGTGTAGGTCGCAGACATGGCTTGGATCTGGCGTTGCTATGGCTGTGGTATAGGCCTGGGAACCTCTATATGCTGCAGGTGCGGCCCTAAAAAGCAAAAAAAAAAAAAAAAAAAAAAAGAAAAAGGAGAAAAAGTGAGTCAGCGCACTGGTATTCTATCGCTTCGTTGTTCACCATGTTATCCCACGCTGTTAGTGTAAGCTCCCAGATACTAAGAGGAAGGTGCTGCTTTAAGAGGTGTTCTCTGGGGCTGTTCCCATTTCCATGGGCACTATCGGTATTTGTTAAGTATCTCGGCTTCTCTGCTAGGAACTGCCGTCTATGGAGGCTGAATTAGAAGTGCATTAGCAGTCCCACTCCTGGGCGTATATTTGGACAAAACTACAATTCAAAAAGATAATGCACCCCTATGTTCATTGCAGCACTATTCACAGTAGCCAAGACACGGAAACAACCCAAATGTCCACTGACAGATGAATGGATTAAGAAGATGTGGTTCATATACACAATGGAATGCTACTCAGCCACAGAAGAGTATGAAATAATGCCATTTATAGAAACATGGATGGACCTAGAGACTCTCACACTAAGTGAAATAAGTCAGACAGAGAAAGACAAATACCTATGATATCACTTATATGTGGAATCTAAAATATGGCGCAAATGAACCTATCTACAGAACAGGAACAGACTCACAGACATAGAGAACAGACTTGCGGTTGCCAAGGGGGTGGAGGAGGGAGTGGGAGGGATGGGAGTTTGGTATTTGTAGATGCAAACTATGACATTTAGAATGGATAAGCAATGAGGTCCTGCTGTACGGCACAGGGAACTCTGTCCAGTCTCTTGGGATAGACCATGATGGGAGACAGTGTGAGAAAGAGAATGTGTATGTATATGTATGTGTGTATATATATACAAATACTCACACACGTGTGTGTATATGTATATATATATATATTTTTTTTTTCTTTTCCTTTTGCCATTTTCTTGGGCCACTCCCATGACATATGGAGGTTCCCAGGCTACAGGTCGAATCGGAGCTGCAGCCGCCGGCCTACACCAGAGCAACAGCAACACGGGATCCGAGTCAAGTCTGCAACCTACACCACAGCTCACAGCAATGCCAGATCCTTAACCCACTGAGCAAGGCCAGGGATCGAACCTGCAACCTCATGGTTCCTAGATGGATTCGTTAACCACTGAGCCATGATGGGAACTCCAAGAATGTGTATATCTATATGTGCGTGTGTGTGTGTGTGTGTGTGTGTGTGTATGACTGGGTCACTATGCTGTACTGCAGAAATTGACATGACACTGTAAATCCACTACATTTTAATAAAAATAAAATAAAATGAAAGTGCATTAGGCTGGCCTGCATGATGCCTGCATTTGATTTCAGCCCGTCTGTTTCAGAGTTCAAAGGAGTTTTGGTTCTTGTTTCCATGTGACTATCTTTCCCCTACATAATGATAGTGGTTAAGAACAAAAACGGGCTGATCCCAAAGGAAAAGAGGTCAAGTCAGCAATGAGGTCCTGCTGCAGGGCACAGGGAACTCTGTCTGGTCACTTGTCATGGAACATCGTGGAGGATAATGTGAGAAACAGAATGCAGATATATGTGACTGGGTCACTTTGCTGTATAGTAGAAAATGGACGGAACACTGTAAACCAACTATAATGGAAAAAAATAAAAATTAAAAGAGATCAAGTTAAAAATGACCAGCACTTATTTTTTTTTCCCCTCTCTCATTGAAAAAGAGTTTTTGATGTATTGGGAGGAAGAGAATGGCATTTGCCGTGTGCTCTTGTGAGCTTAAGTCTTATTTGAAGAAACCAAGGAACTTGGTTTTCTCATAGTCATTGCAGTTCTGCGGCAACCTCCAGCCCACTTGCCTGCCCTGATGAGAAGACTAAAGACCTGGTGATGCCACTTGTTCTGTTTCTAAGCATTAGGTGACAGGAGAGCTAAATATTCTGATTTGATGTGGTTTTCAAGGCACAGGGACCAAATGGCTGCAGTGACCTTGCTTTTTATGTTCAATTAAATGGACCAGTGATAAAATCTATATTGTTTCTGAAGTGGTGCGATGCACAGACAGAAGATGAGAAATTTCTCTGCCTGTGCCACTGAGAAAAACAAATGCAACACATCGGGAATTCAGATGTGTCCTCTGCCAGGCTCATTTTTCATTCAACCACTGCAGTGCTCTTATTTGATCACTAGGCTTGGTTTGGAGAGCTGGTGGTACAAGGGCTTCTATTTGCTGGTGGAGAGTTTTGTTAACAAGTAGTCTATGGAATAGCAATTACCCGTATGACACTGTGGTGGGTCCTAGGAGGGTTATTAGTGGCATAGGGCGATCCTGCCTTCAAAGTTTGTAAAATCTTGTTTGGAGGCAAAACATCCATGAATTGAAAGAGCTCGGTATCGGAGAGCGGAGGCAAAGTGCGGGAGAGCTGAACTGCCCTCCCCTCTCCTTCCCCAAGGTTCGCAGGGCTAGAGAAGGCATTAAAGCCACACTGGCCACATGGCCTAGATGAGTACTTCCTTTATTACTCTGGTAATAACCCATGCATTGCTCCTGATGAGTTGTGGGGGGGAATATGTATTCCATCTGAGATTGTTGCAGGGTTCATTTCTTTACCCCAATGTGATTCTTTTTTTTCCCCCCGCACTTGCTGCATATGGAGGCTCCCAGGCTGGGGGTCTAATTGGAGCTCTAGCTGCTGGCCTACACCAGAGCCACAGCAATGCCTGATCTGAGCCACATCTGTGACCTACACCACAGCTCGCAGCAATGCCGGATCCTTAACCCACCGAGAGAGGCCAGGGATTGAACCTGAGTCCTCATGTATAGTAGTTGGGTTCGTTTCCCCATGCCACTATGGGAACTCCTGCACTTATATTGTCTTTGCTGCTCTGTTTAGATATCTGCCTGCCTCATTAGACTGGGTCTCTTCGTGTCTTACTCATTTTTGTTTTCCTGACACCTAAAATAGTTCCTAGGGCAGAGTATGTACTCAATAGATAGTTGCTGATTAAAGGAGTGAATGAACTCAGGAAAGAAATTAGACTTGCTTTGTACGGCCCCAGGGGTTAAAACTAGGCCTAGGGGTTAGGTACGATGGGAAACACCACCACAGTGAAATCACTTCTCACTTCAGTAAGAAGAAAAAAACAAAAAATAGAGTTCCCTTTGTGGCTCAGCACTTAATGAACCTGACTAGGATCTATGCGGATTCGGGGTCCATCCCTGGCCTCACTCAGTGGGTTAAGGATCTGGCATTGCTGTGGCTGTGGTGTAGGCTGGCCGCTGTAGCTCTGATTTGACCCCTAGCCTGGGAACCTTCATATGCCGCATGTGCGGCCCTAGAAAAGACAAAAAAAAAAAAAAAGAAGAAGAAGAAAACAGATACACTGGTGTTCAGACTTGGTTTCAATGGAAGACAAAATGCGAGAATGTGAAGAGGGAGCGGGCTCCTTTGGCAGCTGGGAAATTCCTGGCTGCTGAAGGCTTGGCGACCACATCTGGAGCGCTGCAGTCCGAGCGACCTCTCAATTAGTTAATGCTGCCCTAGAGGACTTTGAGTCTCATTCAGTATCGAGATTGCATAGCCCTCTGTTTTGAAAGTCATCACATGATATACTTCGTCATTAGAAATTCCGAGACCTGGTGGCCCTGCTTCGGTCTGGGCTGTGGTGCTCATAGATAAAGGATGAGAGTTCTCCCTTTGCTTTTGCCGGGCAGAGGATGGGAGAGGAGGCCAGCACCGGGGGGGCTTTTCCAGCCTCAGAGGCTCCAGAATCCGTCCCTTTCTGGGGTCCACAACCTAGGGGGGGGGGAGGGGGCCAGGCTGCCACTGACTTTTGGAGCTCACACCTTACCTGGGTCATCTCGTCTTTATGATTTTAATCTCAAAACATTCTTGGAGTTCCCGTCGTGCCTCAGTGGGGAATGAATCTGACTAAGCACCACGAGGTTTCCAGTTCGGTCCCTGGCCTCGCTCAGTGAGTTAAGGATCTGGCGTTGCCATGAGCTGTGGTGTAGGTCGCAGACTTGGCTCGGATCTGGTGTTGCTGTGGCTGTGGTGTAGGCTGGCGGGTGTAGCTCTGATTCGACCCCTAGCCTGGGAACCTCCATATGCCGCGGGAGTGGCCCTAGAAATGGCAAAAAGACAAAAAACAAACAAACAAAAATTCTTTTTTACTTTTACAATATAGTTTCAAGCTTGCTGTGGAACATTATTTTCTTTTAACTTTATTGTAAGATTTGATAGTTTAGGTCCTATTTTATATTTTGAAAATGTAGCACATACAATAATGCAGAGGGTGGTAAGAAGAAATAAGCCTCCTTTCTGCTGTTTTCTTCCAGTCCTTGAGTTTCCCTTCCCAGAGGCGATCACCGTGGTCAGATTTTGGTACCCCTTTCCAGAGATTGTATTTGGCTACATAAGCATATATATATCTTTCTTTTCTCATAGAAAAATAGCGTGTGACATTTGTTTTTCTATCCTGCTTAAAAAAGAAACTGCCTGCAAAGCTCTGAGAGATTTCATATTGGTTTATATTAATGAAATCATGTCCTTTTAGAGGATCCACCATATTTCAGAGCATGGAAGTTCCTGAATTCATTTAAATAACCCTTTCTTTCATCGAGTCCTTGAAATTTAGTCCTTGTCAGGAATTCCCATGGTGGCTCAGTGGTAATGAACCTGACTGTTATCCACGAGGACACAGGTTCAACCCCTGGCCTTGCTCAGTGGGTTAAGGATCTGGCGTTGCCATGAACTGTGGTGTAGGTCACACATGTGACT
Source organism: Phacochoerus africanus (assembly GCF_016906955.1). NCBI lineage: Eukaryota > Metazoa > Chordata > Mammalia > Artiodactyla > Suidae > Phacochoerus > Phacochoerus africanus. The sequence continues at coordinate 16,813,883 of NC_062555.1, read as the reverse complement.
CAGATCCCGTGTTGCTGTGGCTGTGGTGTAGGCTGGCAGCCATAGCTCTGATTTGACCCCTAGCCTGGGAATGTCTATATGCTATAGGTATGGCCCTAAAAAAGCAAAAAAAAAAATTTAGTCCTTGTCCAATCTTTTGCTGTCTCACACAAATACCACGATCCACGTCTGTGTACACAATCTGTCTTGCACACACAAGCAGAATCTCTGTGCAGGTGGAATAAAGTCCTGCAGGTAGGACGGGGCGTGAAAGCGCACGTGCGGGTCGTCATTTGCTGATGGTGTTCGTACTTTCCGCACATGGGGAGCAGTAGCAAGGATTCCCTTTGTTATCACTCTGTCACTCGGATTTAAGCATCTTGCATGTGACAGATCTCGTGCCTTCCTCACGAAACCGAGGGAGGCACTCTTGTCATCACCTCCATTTTCCAAAAGAGCAACAGGGAGAGAGCAAGAAACCTGATCTTACGTTCACACTGTGAACTCCAGAGCTTAGGTTCAGCCCAGACAGCTGAACGCTGGACGGGTCAGGACCTTCACTGCCCCCTTGGCCCTCCAGGGTGGCTGGAGCGCCAGTGAGTGACAGGAAGGCACACTTCGGGCAGACACAGAGGCACATGCCGCACATGCTTTTCTTGGCTTCAGTTTATTTTATTTTTTTGCTTTTCTTAGGGCTGCACCTGTGGCCTATGGAAGTTCCTGGCCTAGGGGTTGAATCAGAGAAAAAAGAATGTATACATGTATGTGTGGCTGGGTCACCTTGCTATACAGTAGAAAATTGACAGAACACTGTAAACCAGCTATAATGGAAAAAAAATCATTATATATATATATATATATATATATATATATATATATATGGGGGGGAGGGGTGGCAAATTTCTTGCTAAACCAACTGAAGGTTCTGCTGAAGGAAGGCCAGGGGCCTCAGGTATCAAGGGGTTGGGGGCTTCCCACTAAACCAACTCAGGGTTCTTGCTGCTTGGCAAGGCCTGGCAGGGATGGGCCTTCCTCGTAGTCTTCTTCCTTGTCTCCACTCATGTGTTTGCCCTTCCTTTTCTTTTCTATTTTTTTTTTAAAGGTGGTTTAGGCAGATTTTATTGAGTGTCAACTACTGCAGTGGGGAAGAGGGTCCAGGTAAACTGAGTTCCACTTGGAGTTCCCATCGTGGCTCAGCAGTTTCGTCTTTATAGCGCCACACTCTCGGCATATGGAGGTTCCCAGGCTAGGGGTCGAATCAGAGCTGTAGACCCCAGCCTATGCCGCACCCACAGCAACTCGGTATCTGAGCTTTGTCTGTGACCTACACCACAGCTCACGGCAATGCCAGATCCTTAACCCGCTGGATGAGGCCAGGGATCAAACCTGCAACCTCATGGTTCCTAGTCGGATTCATTAACCACTGAGCCACAATGGGAACTCCATAGCAGGAGACTTTATTTAAATGCTGGGTTTGCTCAAGGAAGGACTCTAAGTGGCGTGGGGGCAGGGGTTTGTGACGAGGCCATGTGGGTTTGCTAGTTGACACTTACCTGGAAGAGAAAGTTCTTGTCTTTCTGGCAGAAAATAGTTGTGCCAATGGGAGCGAGGTGCCCGCTGCAGTTAGGCCCTCCCCTCCCCCCGGAGGGAGCAAGCTCCCATTTCTTAGGCCTCGCAGGTGGCAGGAGTTGTTGCTGAAGGCCACGCTCACACCTCTGATTATCACAGGGAATTGATAGGAAAGGCCTCTGGGCTGCAGAACGACTCCCCAGTGCTCCCTGTTCTCATGTGAGGGAGCAGACCCACGGGTACTGCCACCCCGAGGCCTGACTGAATTTGCTCAGCCGGGGCCTGGAGTCCCAGGGGGGGGCCACCTGGTCAGACCTTCCTCCTCGTTCCTCCTCCTCCCCCGAGGACACGTGTCTGTGTCAATGTAGCCAAAGGTCACCACTCAGGAATATTCTGACCAGGCGAAAGGCATCACAAAAGGGCAGCGGCACGTGTGACAGAGGGCTGAACGGCCATCGTGAAGAACAGCTTTATCCTCATCATAATCGCAATCAGTGACCAGACAGACAGTTTTGTGAACTTTTTAAAGTTGTATTGAATTATAGGTGATTTACGATGTTGTGATAATTTCCGCTGTCCAGCTGAGTGTTTCAGTTATACATGTGCTTTTCATTATTGAAAGTTTCACTGAAGTACGGCTGATTTACAACGCGATCATTTCCGCTGTCCAACAAAGTGATTCAGTTGTGCGTGTACACGCATCCATTCTCTTTCAGATTCTTTCCCCATAAAGATGATCACAGAACATTGGGTAGAGTTCCCTGTCTACACAGTGGGTCCCTGTTGGTTAATCGCTCTATACACCTCGGTGTGCATATGCCAACCCCAAACCCTCAGTCCATCCCTCTTCCTGCCTCCATCTGTCCCCTTTGGTCACCAAAAGTTTATTTTCAAAGTCTGCAGGTCTGTCTCTGTTCCGCAAAAAATTGATTTGTATCCTTTTTTTAGATATACACATATCCATTTTTCTCCGATTCTTTTCCCACAGAGGTTATTACAGAATGTTGGGTAGAGTTCCCTGTACTCTACTGCAGGTGTCCATTGACCAAACCGATTTTTAGAGAGTCTTGTGATATAGACCCTAAGAGAACTTAGGCTTTGGTTGAATACAATTGAACCAGATCTTTTGGCAGTGCCAGGTCTGGCACTTTTCTGACTATCTGTGTGGCTTTAGGCCACAGGGCATTTTTCTATGCCGGCTGGTGTGCCCAGGCTATTGGTCCTGGTGCCTCCTTGACCCAAGAGCAGGTAGCAGGGAGACCTTCACAGTCTTTGGTTGAGGGTTGTTCTGGCTGCCAAATCCAGAAAACGATCCTGCCAGCTGGACTGGAAGCATTGCCACTGAATTCTGTCCTGTGGTCCCATCACATATGGCAGGGCTGCAGACCCCAAAGGGGAATCACGGCAAACGCTGGCTAAAACTGCCGCCAGATAAAGAATGCCAAGTTCAAAAAGTCACGATGGCAATTTTGCTGGTTTTTCTGCATATGCCTACAGGCCCCCTTTAAACTAGGATTTGCAAACGTGGAGGCTTTCTTGGAGAGACATTAAAATAATCACAAACAAGAGACTTTCCTAACTGCCATTTATAAATTACTTCCGCTTTCAGGCAAGGCCTTAGTGGCTTTTTCAGCTACAGACTAGTTCTTTCTTTCGGCATCTGTGCTCATCTGTGATGTGAAGGACACTTAAAACCAAATAACGCAAGGTCCCAGGTTTGTGCAAGAGCAGCGTGGCCACGGGACCCCAGGCACAGGCTAAATGTGCTCCCGAGGCCGTGGTTCTCTCTCTCTGAGGTTACCCTTAAATTTCATCCTGTCAAGGTAATTTTCCTCCTTGGGTGATTCCACCGGCATCTCGGATAGAAGGGTCTGAGCGGTCTCTGCCGTCACAGACAGGCTCAGGGAGCCTCTGACCTGCATCCACATCTGAAAACTAATGGAGCAATTCATTGCTCCTGGAGCTGAAAGAACACTCTACCTTTGACTTGAGCAGAGCTGCTCCGTGATGAATAAGGCGTTTAATGAGCAGAGGAGCGGGCAGGTCATGGTCAGAGGTGTGTCCGGTCTAGGACGTGACAGAGTAAAGAGATCCATTTTGCTTGTGACTTGTTTTGGAAGCAGGAGGTGAGATCTCTCTTGTTTTCTGAAGTGCTTTTTTTTTTTTTCCTTCCGCATTTTGCAAAAAATGGAGGATAATTTTGTATGTGTGTGTCATGAAAATACAGTATTGGTAATAACGACTCATTTCCAACCTACGAAGTTTCTCATTTGGACCCTTAAGCAGGAGAGCTTGCTGGCCCTTTCCCGATTTTGGTGGAAATGTGTGAATATGAGTTTTTTGGTTTGTTGTTGTTTTAGTTTTTGTCTTTTTAGGGCCACACCCGCAGAAGTTCCCAGGCTAGGGGTCAAACCAGAGCTGTAGCTGCTGGCCTTCTCCATAGCAACAAGAGATCTGAGCCGAGTTTGCGACCTACACCACAGCTCACAGCAACACCGGATCCTTAACCCACGGAGCGAGGCCAGGGATTGAACCCATGTCCTCATGGACACTATTCGGGTTCGTTATGGCTGAGCCATGACAGGAGCTCCCAAATACGATTCTTTTTAACCTCAAGGTAAAATTCCATTTTCTCTTGTCTTCTAATTCTTCCTCGTTGAGCCCAGTGGCTCACTTTGCTGCTGGTGACCCGAAATCGCTGGCTGTGGGTTCGTCTGATGACACGCTGAGTGGGGACGAGGCACCTCCTCCCTTTCTCTGCCCGTGGAGGGAGAAGCGACAGTTTGCCCTTGATCCCTGTGCCCGGTACCCTGCTGATGTTCGTGCAAAGCCCGGTGATGAGCAGCACCTCCTTCAGCTGCCAAACTACCATGTGGTTCGTGCTCACTTCAGTCCTGGCACCGGCACCTTGGTCCTCGGCTCTAATCCAGAGAGCACTGAGATGGGGTGTTTGTCCCTCGCCCTTAGCCTGGCTGTGCCAGAACAGCCCCTGCACAGAACGTGTCTCCTGCAGGGATCCGATGAAAGGGATGGAGGTTCCTTCAGTCCTGAGGCAAGAGAGTCCAGAGAAGGTCCATTTCTGTGCCCTGGAACCAGGGTTAGGGACATAAAGTGAACGTGGATTTTTTTTTTTTTTGTCTTTCTGCCATTTCTAGGGCCACTTCCACAGCACATGGAGATTCCCAGGCCAGGGGTCTAATCAGCGCTGAAGCCGCCGGCCTAATCCAGAGCCACAGCAACGCGGGATCCCAGCTTCGTCTGCAACCTACGCCACAGCTCACAGCAATGCTGGATCCCTAACCCACTGAGCAAGGCCAGGGATTGAACCCACAACCTCATGGTTCCTAGTCAGATTCGTTAACCACTGAGCCATGATGGGAACTCCAGAAAGTGGATTTTTTGGTAGCTGCAGGAAATACTTGTAGCAAATTCAAGAGGGACGGATCTTTTCTTTTTCTTTCTTTCTTTCTTTTTTTTTTCTTCTTTTTACTTTTGTTTTCCTGGAGACTCATTCTCTTATTTTAATGAAGATTTCATACCTGGATTCCTTCACGGGAGGCAGCACAGGAAGTGATGACGGAAAGATCTTAAATTTAATCCAAACTTTTCGAGATCCAAAGCTATTCATGTTAAGGATGTCATTTGCAACAAATGAATTAACTTGGTGCTGGCCAGGCAGGTGGTAGCGTTGAGAGTGGGTAGGTTGGTCTGAGCTCCTGGCAAGTGGGGTCCAGTAGAGGAGGACAGCGCGAGGCTATCCAGTCTCAGCTGATGACCTTAATAACAGGGAGAGGCACATCCCCCAGAGTATAGGGGTGAGGATCCCTGCCTGCCACGTGGCAGACTGGGGCTTGATTCCCCAGTGGGGAGGCTGACCTAATGTTTGGGGGTTCCTGTTGTGGTGCAGTGGTAATGACCCCGACTAGTATCCGTGAACATGTGGGTCTGATCCCTGGCCTTGCTCAGTGGGTTAAGGAGAATCTGGCGTTGCTGTAAGCTGTGGTGTAGATTGCAGATGTGGTTTGGGTCCCACGTTGCTGAGACTGTGGTGTAGGCTGGCAGCTGGAGCTCTGAATCAGCCCCTAGCCTGGGAACCTCCATATGCCATGTGTTCGGCCCTAAAAGGCAAAACCAAATACATACTGGGGACAAAAGCAGGCTTCCCAGGGCTCCTGGGTAACCAGGCTGCCATTCAGGGCTGTTATCCCCTTTCGTCCTGCATCTGGTTCTGACCCCGTGTCTCCCGGCCTCCTGCCTCTCTGCCTGTCTTACTCTTACCTTTCTTATTCTTAAAGCCCAGGGACCTTGGTTTCATGCCTCACTCTTCTTCCCCAAACTGATCAAGCTCTAAAGGCCCCATGGCTCATCATTGAAACCAGGGATTGGCCAGGCTTTTCTGGAAAAGACCAGAGAGTAAATATTTTAGGCTTTGGGGGCCATATAATGTTTTCACACCTACTCAACACTGCCACTGTAGCATGCCAGTGGGCACAGAGAATGTGCGAGCAAACGGGCAGGGCTGTGCGCCCAAAAAACTGTATTATGGACCCTGACATTGGATTTTTATGTAATTCATCCTGCCTCCTCCTCTAAAAATCCCTATTACATCTTCTCATGCTGAAGTTTCCCCTGCCTTTCCCCCTCCCCTACCATTACGTAATCAGAATCATTCAACATATATTCTTTTGTGTGTCATTCTCTTAACATTGTGATTACATTTGAAAGATTTATCTCTGTTGCTATGGATAGTACTACTTTATTCTTTTTCACTGATGGGTGATAGTCCATCATATGAGTGTAATGCAATTTACTTATCCATCAACTTTTTTTTTGGCACCGTTCTTAGCTAATACGAATAATGCTGCTATGATATTCTGGCACATGCTTTTGGGTTCAAATATATACATTTCTATTGCATATATACCTAGGAGTGAAGTTGTTAGGCTATAACATGTGTTCAACTTTAGTAGATATTGCCTAACAGTTTTCAAGTCTAGTTGTACCAATTTGTACTCCAATAAGCAGTGTATGAGGATTCTAATTTCTCCAAATCCTCGTCGATTCTTGATTTTGTCAGTTCCTTCCTTCCTTCCTTCTTCTTCCTTCCTTCCTTCCTTCCTTCCTTCCTTCCTTCCTTCCTTCCTTCCTTCTTCTTTCTTTCTTTCTTTCTTTCTTTCTTTCTTTCTTTCTTTCTTTCTTTCTCACTCTCTCTTTCTCTCTCTCTCTCTTTATTTCTTTCTTTTTGCTTTTTTTAAAGGCCACACCTGCAGCACATGGAGGTTCCCAGGCTAGGGGTCCAATCAGAGCTACGGCTGTCCGCCTACACCACAGCCACAGCAACACGGGATCTGAGCTGCATCTGTGACCTACACCACAGCTCAGGGCAATGCTGGATCCTTAACCCCTTGAGTGAGGTCAGGGATCAAACCCACAACCTCATGGTTCCCAGTTGGATTTGTTTTTGCTACGCCACAACCAGAACTCTGATGTTGTCAGTTTTTTAAAATTCTGCTACTGTGTGCATGTATAATAGCATCTCATTATGGCTTTATTTAGCATTTTATTAATGCCGAATGAGGGTGATTTCTCTTTGATAAGTTTACTGGCCATTTGGTTATCTTTCATGAAGTGCTTATTCAATTCTTTGAGCCTCTTTTTTTTTTTCTTCTTCTTATTTTCATGGCTACATCTGCAGCATATGGAAGTTCCAGGGCCAGGGACTGAATCCGAGCCTCAGCTGTGACCTAGGCAGCAGGGTGGCTGTGCAGCACCGTTTAACCCACTGCTCAGGGCAGGGGATTGACCTCACACCTCCACAGCAACCCGAGAGGCTGCACTCAGACGCTTAATCTACTGCGCCTTGGCGGTAACTCCTGCGTCTCTTGTTTTCTATTGGATTATCTGTTTCGTCCTTATTGTATTGTAGAAAGTTTTTGTCTTGATACACATACACATTTAGATTAACTGTTTAATATAACTTATTTTTCGTCTCAATTAGCTTGTTACATATGCTTTTAGTAGTTCCCTTGGCAATTACAATGTATATCCTTAATTTTACAATTCCAGTATAAATTAGTACTTTCCCACTGATGGGTGATACCAGGGTGGTAGAACACGAACTACTTTTATCCCGTCCCATCTTTTGTGCTATGTTTGACATTTATTTTAAATCTATCATCCATCCATCTACCTGTCTGTCTGTCTAGCTGTCTCTATCTGTCTATCTATCTACCTACTACAAATCCTGAAGAACTTACTGTTATTGTTTTTTATTATCAGTTATCATTTACATACCCACAGGTTTAACTTTTCTCACTTTTCATTTCTTCTTGCGTTTCCATTTTTCTTCTGGGACTATTGTTCTTTAGCTAAACTAAAGAGGGATGTTTCGTCTTTCCTTTAGTAGTATTACTCTGTTGACAAATTTGGTTACTATTTGAAAATGTCCACATTCATCTTTCACTGTAGGGAGATAACTTCACAGCCTATAGGATTCCAAGTGGTTTTCTTTTTTTCTTTTAGCTCTTTGAGGATTTAGTATCAGTCTCAGGAGATTCCATCTGTTCATGTTGAGAGGTCAGCCATCAGTGGAGATAATAGGTCCCTCTTCTTTAAGGACTTCCTCCTTGGCCTTCATCTTCTGCATTAATTTATTATACACGTATAAGTTTCTTCTTGTGGCTTTTTTGTTGCCTCTTGAATCTGTGGTTTGAATTCTTTCATCAGTTTTTTTTTTTTTTAATTTTAGGGCCGCACCTGAGGCATATGGAGGTTCCCAGGCTAGGGGTCAAATTGGAGATGGAGCTGCTGGCTATGCCACAGTCACAGCAACGTGAGATCTGAGCCATGTCTGTGACCTATACCAGAGCTCATGGCAATGCAGGATCCTTAACGCACTGAGCGGGGCCAGGGATTAATCCCACATCCTCATGGATACTAGTCAGGTTCATTACCGCTGAGCCACAGTGGAAACTCCCCATTTTTTTCTTCTTATAGTTTATACTTGTCTCCTAAAATTCTTCATCTTGTTATTTATATTCTTGAACACATTGAGCATAGTTACAATATCTGGATCTCCTGTGTATCTGATTCTATTCTGTTCTGTTCTATTCTATTCTATTCTTCTATTCATTGTCATTGTCCTTTTGTGGTCTGTTCTTTTTGCATGCTGGTTTTATTTTCTTATGTGCTGGACATTCTGTTGAAAAATGATAGAGATGGTGTGACGTCATCAACCATATCTTCCTCCAGAAAAGATTTACTTTCGTTGCTGGTAGGACGTTGGGTGTGGGCTTGTTACTCGAATCCAAGCAGGAAATGAGCTGTTTGAGGCTGGGCTTTGGACCTTGTGAGTCTATTTCTACTTTACTCTTTTCTCTTGGTTTAGTCCTTCTGTGTCACAACCCCAAACCTGGAATATTTTCCAGGGACCCATCTTCTTTGTGGCTCTAAAGTCTAATTTTTACACTCCTTTCCCTTGAAACTTATAAAACTTCTGTTCAGATCTTCCAGTTCCCAGTTCGCTGCATTTGACTTGACAAATGCCCCCACAGAGAATAAAACACCAAATGTTAGATTCATTTCTCAGAGCCTCCCTTCTTTCCAGGATATTGGATTCACAAGTCCTCAGTGGCTTTGTAGCTCTTAGGTGTGTTCAGATGTTTCAAAGCATTTTCTTTTTATTAAAGTATAGCTGATTTACAGTGTTTCTTCAATTTCTGTTGTACGGCAAAGTGACCTGGTCATACATACATGTGCATTCTTTTTCTTTTTTCTTTTTTTTTTTTTTTTTTTTTGCTTTTTAGGCCTGCACTTGTGGCATGTGGCGGTTCCCAAGCTAGGGGCTGAATCAGAGCTGTAGCTGCCAGCCTATGACACAGCCACAGCAATGTGGGATCTGAGCTGCGTCTGCGACCTACACCACAGCTCATGGCAACGCCGGATCCTTCACCCACTGAGCAAGGCCAGGGATGGAACCCACAATCTCATGGTTCCTAGTCGGGTCCACTAACTGCTGAGCCATGATGGCAACTCCTTATTTTATCTTGTTTTAAATAAAGAGAAAGAGGTCAGAGCTGGAGAGGAGAGGACTGCTTTGTGGGCGTGTGGGCGCAGACGAGGCAAACCTCCAATCAGGCCCCCTGGAACGGAGCGCAGGACTGATGGTGTGTTCCGAGCACAAGCATCGCTTCCACAGGGAGAATCTGATCTTATACCTTCCCAGCCTTTCACTCTGGAAAACCCTCTCCTGGGCTTAAAGGAAGCGCTCCTTTGGAGGTGGAAGCACTCACAGATGGGCATGTCATCTGATACGGCTGCTCCTATAATGATCATAACACTTGAGCTTCAGTTTCCCTGTCCTAAAACTTTAAAAGGATATAAAATACTTTCTCTGAGCTTTTGAAAGAACTAAGGGAGGTCATGTGTCTTTCTGCGGGGTTCGCGAAAGAATTACGTGAGATCATGTGTGTGAAGAGAGCACTGTGAAAACTTGAGAGGGACACTCAGATATAAATGTTTATTATTTACTTATGCGTCCCGCAAATTCCCAGGCGTCCCGGACTCTCTCTGAAAAACCCCAGCCGAAGCAGCAATGCTGCTTGTATCCCAGGACTTGGTCTGCCACGCAAAGCTTGCTTGATCATATAACAGTCATGAGTTTGGAAAAAGCTTGGCCTTTCGTTTTTCTCTTGTCTCTAAAGCATGTCCAATGTAAATGCTTGGGTTTTATCCTCTGCAAACACATTTTAATACGGCCCTTGTCATTATTACACAATCTGCTGGGTTAGACCTGCCGAATGATTCTTTGGCCAGTTCAGTGTCTATGGAACGAAAGACAAAGGATTTTTTTTCCCTAATATTCATAGACTGTTCGCTGTTAAAGTTCCACTTAAGCAAGTATGAATGAGCAGTTTTCTCTGGGTGCTGAAAAGAGAATATTTTAGAGACAGTGTCACAAAAATTTCTCCCAATAGGCAGTTAAGTTGCATTTTAGACCAAATCAATAAAATTGGCTGTTGGGAGTTTTCTTTTATAAAATTTTCACCAATAAAAATATGACTTCCCAAGATAGCTCCGATTTATTTGCTGGCTCTTCGTTCCGGATTAAAAGAAAAATACTATTCAGTTTACTATTCTTCTCTCTGACCGCCACCATTTCTGATGTACTTGCTTCATATAGAGCATTCTTTTTTGTGCTAAGCTTCAGAAAAATACAAGATCCATGCCATGTTCTCAAAGGGCTTCAGTATAGTTGGGGAGATAGAATGGTGCATGAATATATAAAAATAAGTACGGCGTTGGAGACTAAGGGATTGGCACAGGGGTGTGTTTGGTTGGAAGTTGGAGATGCCCTTCTCCAGGGCCATCTCGGAGAGGGTCATGGAGGAGGTATGAGCTGAACAAGGCTTTAAAGATGTTATAAATTAGCTAGAGGGAAATGGTGACAGGTGAGATTCTAAGCAACTGGAATAGTATGAGCAGAGCCTTGGCCATGAGAATCCGTAGGACACGGTATAAGCGCCACACAGCCAAAGCACTAGAAGGTAGGCGCCAGGAGAGCCCGGCCTTTGTCTGTTCTGCTCACAGCTTTCTCTCTAGTATCTAGGTCCATTCCTGGCCCCAGGCACATGCTCAATGACTATTAACTGGTTGCATGACTAATCAGAGACGGAGGAGCCCACCCGTTTGTCCGCTCAATGGGATTCTTTGCAGGAAGTTTCCAGGGAGGGAACGGGAAGTTGAAATCTCCAGGGAACGGGAGTCCGGCGTGAGAACCGCAGGCCAGGACTCTGAAGGATCTTTTTCTTCAGCTCCTATCAGTGGGTTGACTCCTAGGCTGGGACCACCCGCATGACGCATGTGGGGGAAGATGACACGTCGGTTAGCAAAAACTTCCTACCGCACTTGGGCCTTTCTGGAGGCTAGCTCTCCCACCCCTACTTTTTGTTTCTTTTGGTATCCGAGTCGAGTCCTGGTGTTGGAGCCTGAAACTCAAGTTTGGAGATGAACTAGAGCTCAATTCATGGAAGATCTTTCTTGAGAGTGGGACACCTCTGCGGGGTTCGGGAGGAGCTACCTGCTGCGTCTGAAGCCCTTGCACATCCTGGAGGGATACACTGGACAGGTGGTTTGAATTCTTTGAGGAACCAGCGATGACCGTAAAAGCCGAAACGGATTCACTGAGGGCAGGTCAGGCCCGGGTTGGGGATGGGGTCGGTAAACTGACAGAAAAGGCAGTGTTCTTCGACGTTTGCTTTGGTTCAGTTTTCCACTGTGAATGCAAAGGGAACACGGATCTTGAGCCTCAGTTCCACTCGAAACGTAACCCGTCAGGAAGGCGCCCAGCTGGAGTGATGTCGCCGACTGGGTGACACCAGTCAGGCATTGACGCTCCCTCGCTCCTGGGCAATGATGATGCAGAACTGAAAAACCTGCGTGACGCAGAACTGAAGAAACCAGACAAGCCCAAGTTTCCAAAGCCACCAGGGAGCTCAAAGCCCGCCAGGCTTTTGTCTGACAAAGTTCTTTTCATTTCCAAGTTGGAGAACTAGAACAATCAAGTGAAAGAGAATCATAACTGGTTGAAACTCCGCTGCATTGCAAGAATGTCAGTTTGTGACCAGGCGGTCACTAACGTGGAGTGACCTGCGGGTTCTGCCTTCATGCTCTGCCCTGCTGGGCGTCTGCCAGTGACTTCAGGGAAGGTGGAGACGCTGGCTCAGTTTGTGTCCCTAAGTCTGTAATACAAGGCTATACGTGGGAAGATGTTCGTACTGTAATAATATGTGGCCCTTCTTTAGCTTTAAGTTTGTTGCCGTAAAAAATAAACTGGAACCGTGTGTCTGTAAAACACAAATGTACTGGCTGTACGTGATCACGACCCTCCTCAGAGCAGAGTCATTGCAAATGCTTTGTATCACGGGACCTTGCGACCTGTTCTCCACGGGGTGGATGGAGCCTGACTCAAAAAAGCACAGCTGGGGAGTTCCTGTCGTGGCGCAGCGGAAACGAATCTGACTAGGAAGCAAGAGGTTGTGGGTTTGATCCCTGGCCTCCCTCAGTGGGTTAGGGATCTGGCATGGCCATGAGCTGTGGTGTAGGTCGCAGACGCAGCTGGGATCTGGTGTTGCTGGGGCTGTGGTGTAGGCCGGCAGCAACAGCTCCGATTAGACTCCTAGCCTGGGAACCTCCATATGCCGTGGGTGCGGCCCTTAAAAAAAAAAAAAGTGCAGCCAAAAAACCCCCACTGACATTGGTTTTTAACATTGTTTTAACGTTGCCTAGGGGGAGTGTGTATGTGTGTGTAGAAAGATTTATTTGTAGTTAAGGGATTTTAAAATTGTGACTTATTAAAGTCACAAAATAAAACATTTTTCTTAAGGCTTTAAGTTCAACTTACAAAGCTTCTTATTCCATCTTCAAATTTATCAAATATTTATGTAGGAATAAGAATAATTACCCTTCCATGTACCTTAGTTAATATTTAATGAATTAATAAGCTTAACAGACTGATTTCCTCTAAACAATTAACTGCAATTTACAAACCTAATTCATTTGTATCTTTTAAATATCTTTGTGTACCTTCAAACGCAATTTGATTCTCTTAAACACATCCAGTGCTTGAAGGGGCAAATTCACATATCAAGGAAACAACACTCTAATTTCAGAGCAGCGTTTGTAAATGAAATAATTTGTGTTTATAAATGTCATACATTACCTTCTGTTGAACATTCAAGCTGTTTACCCAGAAACTTTCTTACGCCTTTAAAGAAGAGCACAAGTCTCGTGTGCGTGTGCTTTCCCCAAACCAGCAAGCAATTCTGCAGTTCTCAGTGGCTACACAGTGTAATTTACTCCATGCTGCACTGTCCATCTACCTGGACAGAGCGTCGGACCCCACGAGTTAAGGGCTCAGTCCCGCAACAGGACCCTCCTCTGAAATGGAGCAGGGCCCTAGTCTGGCCCCTCGCTGTCCTGCCTCTGCCTTTTGTCTGTAGAAAAACCGAAGCTAAAGAATAAGCTTAATCAGAGAAGTGAGAACATGCAGAAGCAAAGGAAAGCAGGCAAACAGGACACGACAGCAGTTTAGGTATTGAGTGCAGTGGAGGACTTCAGTTCCTCCTTAAGGGCTGTGGCTGCTGTTCTGAGCCATGTGCTTTACACTATTTCGTAGACACTGAAACCTTCGCCAAGTGGTACAAGCTAAGTACATGATGGCCAGACTGTAGCCGTGACATCAGCTGCCGCAGTTCCGAGAACAGACCTCGAAGAAATGGGAACAAATTGACCCTGGAACTGACCCTTAATGGTGCTTTCGATGCACGGGTCAGAGCACTCCAGGACCAATTTCAGGATCACTGTCGCAGCTGACTGCGCTGGTTCCACATGGAGCTCTGCTTCCACCGGTAAAAGCTCCTTGCCCACCGCTTGTCAGTGGGGGGATCGCATCCTCATGGATCCTAGCTGGGTTTGTGACCCCCTGAGCTACAACAGGAACTCCTTCCCAATTGGGTGTCTTTAGTCGTTTGCCAGAATGATAAGAGGAGCTAATTGCTTTCTGTATTTCCTCACCTAGGATGTCAGCTTTTCTCATTTGATTTTGCATTCTTCAAAATTTTTTCTTGGAGTTCCCGTCGTAGCTCAGCCGTGAACGAATCTGACGAGCATCCATGAGGAGGCAGGTTGGATCTCTGGCCTCGTTCAGTGGGTTAAGGATCCTACGTTGCTGTGGCCGTGGTGTAGGCCGGCAACTACAGCTCCAATTTGACCCCTAGCTTGGGACCCTCCATGTGCCACAGGTTCGGCCCTAAAAATATATATAGCTTGGCTTTTGGCCATAATCCTATAGTCATTTATCAATATCTAAGAGCTTAAGAGCTTAATCTGGTTTAAATTGGATGGTGGGTTAAGTGTCAAAATCCAGGCTTCTTCTAAGGGAGAAGGAAGCACAGCATTCTGGAGAAGAGTTTTCAACCAGCTCGGGCCAATGAAATAAAAACCCAGCCGTCCAGAGGAGAGCTGTGACACAGCGACTCTCTCCTCCGCTGTGATGCTGTGACTCGCCCCTTCCCAGCTAAAATCTCCATCTGACCGATCCCCTGGGCCATCAAGAAAAGTGTTATGGCCTCTGCACGCAGTCAGAAAAAGAAGTTTCCAGATTCAAGCAAGGTGTAGAAAAGACAAGTTTACTGTGGCAAGACAGAGGTTAATGCAGTGGGCATACTGGGCAGACTTCCTGATAATCACGGAGAGCTCACCCTGGGCACCAGATCGTGGCTTTTTATAGCTCAGAGATAGGGGGGTGGGGAAGTGGTCTTGCCATTCGCTTGCGGACCCGCTGATTGGTTGGGGCAGAAGGGGGTCTTCTGATATACCTGCTGATTGGTTGGGGCAGGATGGGGGCCTCAGGATACACTTGCTGGTTGGTTGTGGGCATGTGTTGCCCATATAGGGGTGGGGTGAGAAGTGGGCCACCTGCCTTTCCTAGTGGGTGGCAGGAAGGAGACAGCCAGGTTGCTGGTCCTTGGAACATTGTAACAGCTACACTGAGGCAGGTGGGATGCTCAGGGTCTGCTAATTCTTCTATGGGCAGGAGGCTTTTTGAGTTTTATTTCCTTGGAGAGGCCTTGAACTCCCACAAAAAGGACCCTGTTGAGCCACAGCTCAAACTAACCCTGGATATTGGTCCCAGCCGACACCGCCAAACTTCCACATTTCTGGTAGGAAGTGGATCCTGCAGCATGAAATTGTAGAGTAAGGATGAGAGATAAAAAATGTAGACTCATTTATTGAGCAGCAGCAATTTCCTGTCTGTATTGGCAGAAGTTAAGAACGGTCCCTTTGTCACCTGCTGGACTTGCTCATTCCTGCCGGAGACCAGGATAAAAGGGAAAACGATGGAACTTCCCACTGAGCGGGATGATCTCTGAAACATGGAAAACCACTGGGGATGGCTCAGTGTGTCAACAAGAGGGCTGAAAAGTGCCGATGAATTAATCATTCCCAAGTTCCTTTGGCGAGGTCTGCGTGGACCCGTCTGAGTCAGGGCACTGGACACACCCGCCGCCCTGGGGACAGCATGTCTTTGTGCTGCCAGACGGCCGGCCCTGAAATGGATGTCAGCTCCCGTTGCGTCTCCAGTGGAAGCACGTTCAGGATGTCACATGCTGCAGAGCAGCTGCAGAGAGGGACAGTGGTAGCAGCTGATGCTGTGAGTGCAGAGGGGGGCAAGAAGCTGGCTTCAGTGAGATTTTCTTTACAGAGATACCGGGAGAGCTTTGTCTTGGCCATATTAGCCGATCTTGGAGTCTATGGTGTCCGGCTCCTCATCTGAGAACTCAGAGCCATGATGCTAGTTATCATGATGCTAGTTGTCATGATGCTAGTTGTCATGATGCTAATTATCATGATGCTAGTTGTCATTGCTAGTTATCATGACGCTAGTTGTCCAGAGCCAATTCCAAGAAATAGTTTATAACACTATAGAGAGTGTGATTTGTATTAATTTGAGATGATTCCTGCTGTGAGTTTCCTCTTTAAAATCCCCCCTTTTTCCTTTCTGTTCCCAGCATCCGAATCCAGGTCCATCTTGTGAGCTCATGCATCGCTTTCTCAGTACTGATTGCTCCCTGCCATTTTGGGTCCCACTTTAGGTCCCACTGTCAAAATAACGTCCAGAAAACACCTCTCATCATATCACTGTCCTGTCTTTAACCTGTAGTGGCTTCCTTTTATTTAAAGCATAAAAATCAAACCATAATGGGGAGTTCCCATCGTGGCGCAGCGGAAATGAATCCGACTAGGAACCATGACTAGGTTTCCGGTTCGATCCCTGGCCCTGCTCAGTGGTTTAAGGATCCGGCGTTGCCATGACCTGTAGCATAGGTCACAGATGCAGCTCGGATCTGGTGTTGCTGTGGCTGTGGTGTAGGCCAGCGGCTACAGCTCTGATTGGACCTCTAGCCTGGGAATCTCTGTATGCCGTGGGTGTGGCCTTAAAAAACAAAAAAACCCCAAAAAGCAAACAACAAACTCACAAAAAATCAAACCACAATGGCTTCCAAGGTCTTCCAGCGTCTGGCCCTACCCTCCTATCCAGCAAAACCTCCCATTGCTCCTCTTCAGGGAACTGGCCTTCTTATTAGCCCAGGTCCACGTGCCCATCGCACAGAGAGGCCAAGCAAACCGAAACGTTGGAGTTTGCAGCGGAGGAAGGTTTATTGCAGGATCATGCAAAGAGATGGGTAGCTTGTGCCCTCCAAATATCCATAACTCCCTGAACCAAAACTGCAAAGCATTTAAAAATATTTATATTTTTAATTAAAGTTGATTTACAGTGTTGTGCCAATTTCTGCTGTACAGCATAGTGACCCAGGCATGTGGATATGTGTATACGCATTCATATATACATAGGGATTTATGTACATATATATGTGTGTGTGTATATATACTTTTGCTCATGTTTTCTTCCATCACGTTCTATCCCAAGAGACATGATGTATTTCCCTGTGCTGTAGAGCAAGACCTCATTGCTTATCCATTCTAAATGTAATAGTTTGCATCTTCCAACCCCAAACTCCCCATCCATCCCACTCCCTCCCCCTCCCCCTTGACAACCACAAGTCTTTTCTCTATCCCTGAGTCTGTTTCTGTGTTGTACATAGGTTCATTTGTGCCATATTTTAGATTCCACATACAAGTGATATCAGACGGTACTTGTCTCTTTCTGACTTCACTTGGTATGAGAATCTCTAGTTGTATCCATGTGGCTGCAAATGGCATTACTTTGTTCTTTTTTATAGCTGAGTAGTGTTCCACTGTGTATATGTACCACATCTTCTTAATCCATTCATCTGTGGATGGACATTTAGGTTGTTTCCATGTCTTGGCTGTTGTGAATAGTGCTGCTATGAACATAGGGATGCATGGATCTTTTTGAATTATAGTTTTGTCTGGGTATGTGCCCAGGAGTAGGATTGCTGGATCATATAGTAGTTCATTATTTAGTTTTCTGAGGAACCTCCATACCGTGGTTGTGCCAGATTTACATGCCAAGAGTGTGGGAGGGTTCCCTTTTCTCCACACCTTCTCCAGCAATTATTATTTGTAGAACTCTTAACATAGGGTCTGGGGAACAATCAAAAGATTCATGTGGTTGGGATTTTTTTTCACTTAGGCTTTCTTTTTTTTTTTTAGAAAATGCTTAAGTTCTGGTTGATTTACATTTTTCTGTCAATTCCTGCGGTACAGCAAAGTGACCCAGTCCTACATCTCTACCACGTGGCTGGGATTTTTGAGGAGAGTTTAACACTGGGGCTCACCTCAGGGTGGGGGTTTGTTAAAGAAACCCCCAGGGAAGCTGAGGGACACGGGGATCAGGGGAGGAAGGACCAGAAGACCAGAATCTGGCACCTGAAAGGGGTCTGGCAGGAAGGCCCCCAGGGGGCTGTTGTCATGGACACGAGTGTCTCACCCTCCAGACCATCCACCTTGGGGTCAGATAAGCTCTCTTATCCACTGCAGGATCTCTAGCAGCATCTCTGGCTTCTTCCACCAGCGACGTACCAGTTATGAAACCCAAAGTGTCTCTGTACTTGGCCACATGTCCCCAGCGACCAATCCATCCTCCTGTTGAGAAGGGATAAGAACCACGTCCAGGCCCAGAGCAAGGGGTGCGGGGTGGTGATGGGGAGCAGGGAAGAGAAACCTGATGTCTTGCTCCGTCCGTCCCTGACCTGTCCACCAGCCGGGGACTGAACTTACACTCAAGACAGGGTGCAAACCTGTGTCCCCTTCAGGATGTTCCCTTCTTTTACTTAAAATCTCAAAAGGAGGTAGAACTGGAGCTGGAACAGAGCCACAACAGTGACAGTTGCCATTCACCCCCTCGGTCACGGCTGAGCTGCTGCCTCCAGCAGCCCAGAGATTCGTTATAAAGTCATTGCTCAGGATGCGCCTCTGCCTCTGGCCTTCCCCTGTTTCTGCTCCACTAGAACGCACTGCTTGATGATGTCCTGTTACTGCCCACGTACCATCTTCATCCAGCTCTGCCCGCCCTCTTATCAGGAGGAGCACCTTGGGAAGATCTGCAGAGGCTGAGAGAGTAGCCCAGGCTGTACTCACACACTTCTGACTCCCAGGGCCCCTTCTAACGCCCAGGCCTCCTTCTGAGACAAATCCCATCATGGCCCAAATTTCCCCTCTCATTTATCTGGTACCTTCTAGAAAACTATTGCCAAACCGTCATTCTATTGATGCCATTTTGCACTAGCGTTTTGTTTTGTTTTGTCTTTTAGGGCCACACCCGCGGCACATGGAAGTTCCCAGGCTAGGGGTCAAATTAGAGCTGTAGCTGCCGACCTACACCGAAGCCACAGCCACAGCCACAGCAATGCAGGGTCCTTAACCCACTTGAGAGAGGCCAGGGATTGAACCCGCATTCTCATGGATACTAGTCAGGTCGGTAACCCGCTGAACCACAGCGGGAACTCCCCGCACTGGTGTTTTAGTGTTTGGATCATGCTTGGCCACCTTTTTGGCATCGGTGCAGAGCAGACTGTCAGGCAATATTTTGTTGATTGATTGACTGGCTAGGCCCTCCGTCATCTTGGAGCAGAGTTCCTGCATTGTGTTGGGAGGGTTTAGAGCAGCGATTATGAAACTTTTAATGAGCATATGAATCACCTGGGATCTTGTTAAAATTCAGCTTCTGTAGGTGGCTTTGGGGAGCAGCCTGATTCTGAATGTGTGGCGAGCTCTCAGGCTGCTGCTGCTGGTCTGCCAAGATCTAGATGACAGCCAGACACAGGGCACTTTCTGACGTGAGTGGCCCATCCTGTAATAATCACCAAGAACCCTGTGGCAAAACACGCACTTGGTTTTGTCAGGGATACAGACACGCACCTCTTATATTCTAAAGACCCCATGCAACTCTGTATTAAAAGAGAGAGATTTTTGGAGTTCCCGTGGTGGCTCAGAGGGTTACCAACGTGACGAGTATCCATGAGGATGCGAGTTCGATCCTTGGCGTCGCTCAGTGGGTTAAAGATCTGGTGTTGCCATGAGCTGTGGTGTAGGTCGCAGATGCGGCTTGGATCTTGAGTTGATGTGGCTGTGGTGTAGGTCGGCAGCTGTAGCTCTGAATTGACCCCTAGCCTGGGAACTTCCATATGCTGCAGGTGTGGCCCTAAAAAAAAAAAAAAAAAAAAAAAGGCAAAAAATAAAATAAAATAAACTGAAGCCAAGAAAAGCACGTAGGTGTGGCCATAACATTTTTTTTAAAATTGATATATATTTGACTTACAATGTTGTGTTAGCTTCAGGTGTACAGCGAAGTGAATCAGTTACACACGTACACATATCCGTTCTTTTTCAGATTCTTTTCCCATTTAGGCCATCGTTGAGTATTGGGTAAATTTCTCTGTACTATACAGCAAGTCCTTATTACTCATCCAGTCCGCATCCTGTAGTACGTATATGCCACTCTCAACCTCCCAGTTATCCCTCTCTGCAGCATTACCCCTTTGGTAACCATAAGTTTGGTTTCAAGATCTTTGAGTCTTTTTCTTTTTTTTTGTGAATAAGTTCTTTTGCATCATTTTTATTAGATTCCACATATTAATAATT
Organism: Phacochoerus africanus; assembly: GCF_016906955.1. NCBI lineage: Eukaryota > Metazoa > Chordata > Mammalia > Artiodactyla > Suidae > Phacochoerus > Phacochoerus africanus. The sequence goes on along the minus strand of NC_062555.1, from coordinate 16,793,708 downwards.
TCTTATGATAATTTGTCTTTGTCTGACTTACTTCACTTAGTATGATAATCTCTAGGTCCATCCATGTTGCTGCAAATGACATTATTTCATTCTTTTTTGTGGCTGAGTACTATTCCGTGATGTATAGGCACTTATCTCTTTATCCAGTCCTCTGTTGGTGAACATTTCGGTTGCTTCCAGGTCTTGGCTGTTGTCCACAGTGCTGCAGTGAACCCTGGGGGGCATGCATCTTTTCAAATTATGGTTTTTGTCCAGATGTATGCCTAGGAGTGGGATTACTGGATCATATGGCAGTTCTTTATCTAGCTTTTTAAGGAACTTCCATGCTGTTTTCCTTAGTGGTTGCACCAATTTACATTCCCACCAATAGTGTAGTAGTGTTCCCTTTTCTCCATGCCCTCTCTGGCATTTATTGTTTGTAGACTTTAATTTCTTTAATTCAATGAATTTTATTACATTCATAGTTGTACAACAATCATTGCAACCCAATATTTGCCGACTTTTTGATGATGGCCATTCTGACTGGTGTGAGGTGGTATCTCATAGTTTTGACTTGTATTTCTCTAATAATTAGTGATGTTGAGCATCTTTTTATGTGCTTTTTGGCCATCTGTCTTTCTTACTTGAAGAAATGTCTATTTAGATCTTCTGACCATTTCTTTTTGTTTGGGTTTTTTTTTTTTATATAAAGCTGTATGAGTTTTATTTTTATGTTTTGAAGATTAATTCCTTGTTGGTCACATCTTTTGCAAAATTTTTCTCCCATTCTGTAGGTTGTCTTTTTTTTTTTAATGGTTTCCTTTGCTATCCAAAACTTTTAAGTTTCATTAGATCCCATTTGCTTATCTTTTGTTTTTCTTTTCATTACTTTGAGAGGTGGGTCCAAAAAAATATTGCTCTGATTTATGTCGAAGAGCGTTCTGCCCATATTTTCCTCTAAGAGTTTTATAGTATCTGGCCTTACATTTAGGTCTTTAATCTGTTTTGAGGTCATTTTTGTGCATGGCGTAAGGCAGTTCTAATTTCATTCTTTTACATGCGGCTGTCCAGGTTTCCCAGCATCACTTATTGAAGAGTCTGTCTTTTTACCATTGTATATTCTTGCCTGTTTTGTCATAGATTAGTTGGCCATGGGTGTATGGGTTTATGTCTGGGCTTTCTGTCCTGTTCCACTTATGTATATTTCTGTTTCTGCGACTTTACCACACTGTTTTGGTGACTTTAGCTTTGTAGTATAGTCTGAAATCAGGGAGCCTGTTTCCTCTAGCTCCATTTTTCTTTCTAAAGATTCCTTTGGCTATTTGGGTCTTTTATGTTTCCATACACATTTAAAAATGTTTTTGTTCTAGTTTTATGACAGAACTTATTCATCTTATGATGGAAAATTTGTACCCTTTGATCAGTATCTCCCCTTTCCTCAACCCCTCAGCCTCTAGTAACTACCATTCCACCCTGTTACTATGGTTTTTGGTTTTGGCTTTTATTTTCTTTCTTCTTCTTCTTTTTTTTTTTTCCCTAGATTTCATGTATAATCACAATCATGAGATATTTGTCTTTCTGAGTCTGGCTGATTTCACTTAGCGTAACATCCATGGGATCATTTATATTATTTCAAATGGGAAAATTTCCTTTTTATAAAGGCTGAATAATATTCCATTATATATGTATAACATAATATATATTATATATAATATATATATCACTTTTTCTCTATCCTTTCATTTGTATTTACTCTATATTTTAATATCTCAGAGGAGTTCCAGCTGTGGCACAGTGGGTTAAGGATATGGCGTTGCTGCAGGTGTGGCATAGGTTGCAGCTATGGCTCAGATCTGATGCTTGGCCCAGGAATTTCCATATGTCATTGGTGTGGCAGAAAAAGAAAAAATATATATATTTTAATATGTCTGAAATATAGGGGCATTCTTATTTTCAATAATGTAGAGTATTAGAGAAATATGTAGTTTACCATGGGCTCCATCTCTCCTGTTCTTAAACTCATGATGGTTGTTCCTGCATAGGCGTCTGGGTGGGCTCTGACATGTCCAACTTTGGCTAATGGTACTGCTGGACACTGCATTTGGGAACAAACACAAATATGTGTTATTTGGCTTGCTGTGTCCCTCTTGAGGGAAGGTGGCTCACAGACTGGTCTGACAGTTGCGTCGTTGGCTACCAATGGCCGAGACAGGTTGAGGGCTGGAGTGTAGGCTGAGAGCCGTGTCTCCAGCCCTGGTACCTGAGGGCTGTGACCGTGGTGGACAGAGGCCCCAAAGGAGGTGGTCAGAGAACTGAATGGGGACTCCAGGTGGATTATGTCTCTGAGCCCAAGCAGGTGGGGTCAGTGCCCAGGAGCTCAAGCCACATGTACTAGAGCCTTAAACCTCTGGGTTTTAAGATCAGGAATTCTGTCTCCAGGGAGTAAAACTTCCGAGGGTAAGTCAGAGCTCTAGTTCTAGAAACTGGGCTATAAAGGGCCAGTTATGAGATACACTGGGTCCATTAGAACTAGAATTGAAGACGCTGCTTTAGAATGAAGGTGCCTAGTAGAGGTGGGAATGAAGGGAAGCCATACACCCAGAGAACAGGTAGGTTTTTTTATGTAAATACTTGGCATCTGAAAGAGAAGGGTAGAGATTTTCCTTAATTCTTCAGCATCCTTTGTTACGGGTCGATGAAACAGCCAGGATTTTCAGTCCAGAAGAAATAGGAGGACCTTTCTGCCTCCCGTTTGGTAATTGGTGCTGGGGGGGTCTCTCACCCTTCATGAACTCTGCATCTTCAAATCAGCCCCTACACCCCAGCGTCCTGCGACCAGTGTCTGATAAGCACACTGCTCTGCTCACAACTGATGTCCTGGACCAGAAAGCCTTGTCTCTTCCTTGCTCCTTGTCAACTGCGCATCCTTCTGTCTCCCTGGCTCCTCACTTTCTGACCTTGACCTTGGTCTCAACAGTGGGTTTGTCTTCACCAGCATTTTCTTTGGACATGACTGTACTGCCTCACTGGTTGTGCCACTCTTTCTTTTAAGAACATCAGTCTTTCTACTCAAACCCAAGTCTAACTGCCCACCTGGCCTCACTTACCTCCCTGGAAGGGGGCAGATAGAAGATAATCACCTTGGATTTAGCTAGTTATAAAGACATATTATCAGTATTTCATCCACTCTGGGTTTTTTTGTTTTGTTTTGTCATTTTGTCTTTTCTTGAGCCGCTCCTGCGGCATATGGAAGTTCCCAGGCTAGGGGTCGAATCGGAGCTGTAGCCACTGGCCTACGCCAGAGCCACAGCAGTGCGGGATCTGAGCCGCATCTGGGACCTACACCACAGCTCATGGCAACACCGGATCCTTAACCCACTGAGCAAGGCCAGGGATCGAACCCGAAACCTCATGGTTCCTAGTTGGATTCATTAACCACTGCCCCACACGGGAACTCCTGGGTATTTTTTTTTTTTAATCATCGTGGGAAAAAGAAAATAAAGCATCTCTGTAGCTTTTATCATTTTGAAGATCAGCCTGCAGTGGAGTTGATAAAAACAAAACAAAACAAAACACAGAGCAATGTAAACATCTGGGTGAGGGAACAGCAAATCAGATTATAATTCTTTTTTATATAAAAATATTTATATTCTCCCAGGCCTTGGATCCTCAGTTAGTGTCTGAGGCAGCGACAAAGGAATGTTTCACTGCATTTAGTGATGAGCGTGAGGAATGAACTGCAACTGCAGTGCCATCTGCAAAGCAGGGTACATTTCAAGTTTGTTGACAGGACTTCCTGGAGGCGAAGGGGAAAAAGATGCTCAGTTCCTAATGAATGGGTGGCTGGCATTTTCCTTTCACTATGAAAGGAGGCATTTCTAATTCTGTCTAATTCCAACACTGACAATTTTAACACTAAAAATTCAGTTCCATTCAGTTCCATCCTAATGGGACCGGAATTGGTTTCTCCAGAAATCTCTGTGCTAGGGAAAGAGATCCGGTCTGGGATGGAAGCATTAGCATCATAGGAATGAGGACACACGTTTATGTACATGTTTATTTTCAGCTTCAGAAAGTCTGATTTTTGGACAGAAAGAAGTCTGTCCTATATTCGTCTTGGCCTGGAACGGGGGTGGAGCCAGAGAAACGGGGGGGGGGGAAGGGGGGCAGAGCAGTTGGTGAGAAGCACAGTCGGGAACAAGGAATGTAGAAGTGGGCATTGTGGGTTGAAGTGCATCAAAGTGGAAAAATTCACATTCAACTGACAGACCTCATCCACTCCCTCTCATACTGCAGGGGGGCTTAAAAGAAGACTTCTCCCAGAGACCAGTGCGGCTGCTGATTATGTTTATCCCAACATCACCAAAAGAGGAAGGAGACAAAGGTAGCTATAAATTCATGACGTAATAGCTTTTATTAAAGTGGTAGCATGGAAAATTCCAAAGTTACCTAGGAGCTTCCAGTTAGGGTGTGCTTAGCCCACGGAGCCACTAGGAAACTCAGAATATGTTACCCACTGATCAAGGCCAGGGATCAAACCCGAACCTCATGGCTCCTAGTCAGATCCGTTTCCCCTGCGCTACGACGGGAGCTCCAACTTACCGCCTTTTCTACTTTCTCTCCTCACCTCTCTCTCTTTGTTCTAAAAGAGAACCTAGCATCTAAACTTGGGCAAGATGGTTTTTTGGGACACTAGTCCCAAAAGACTTCTCTGTCTGCCAGCTTTCCAAACGAATAAAGGAATAAAGTATTTTCTCTGCTCCAAGAACTCATCTCTCGATTTATTGGCCTGTCCTGCGGTGAGCAGCATGAGCTTCACCGCGGTAACACAAGTACAGCTGAGGGAGTAGCTGACCCCACCATCGACAGAGAAACCTGCCACACTTTTAAGAGCTGCACACAGACTGATGGAACAGAATGGAAGCCCTAACCTCCCAGAGCTGCAGTAACACATTTCCACAAACCTGGGGGCATAAAATAAGAGAAATGTGTCCTCTTGGTACCAGAGGCTAGAAGTTCGATATCTGGATGTCTCCAAAGGCTCAGGGGAAGAGCTCTCTCTGTCTCTTCCAGCTTCCGGGAGCTCCTGTGTCTGTGTACCATTCACTGCCTATTACAGGGAGACTTGTCGTTGGATCAGGGACCGCCAGAATAATTGCATTTTCATCCCTACTACCTTCATTACATCTGCAAAACTCTGATTCCAAATAAATCCACATTCTGAGGTTCTAGGTGGACATGAACTTGGCAGGGATGTGGTTCAGCTATGCTGCAGAGCCCCAGGGGGAGGAGGCGCCCACGCTCATCTTGCTCGGGTTTTAAATGCGGTGTCAGGAGCTAGAACCAAACCCAGCGGCACAAAACAGCCACCAATTTATGACGGCTCATGATGTGGTGAGTCAAGAACTCAGGCAGAGCTTCATTGAGCTACGTTCCTGGGCTCTCTGGTGTTACTGGAAAGATGTTACCGAATCCGGGTTCTTGTTCACTGAGATGAAGAAGGAACTTGGTGAGCACACAGGCGGCAAGCAAGCAAACGTCTTTATTCCAGGCAGGCAGACAGCTCCCAGCACAGACATTGGCCGGGGTGGGGGGGGGGGAGAGTTGAGTCCCCGCCCTCTCATCTTCGAAGGAGCTTTGATCCCTTAAAGACAGGGGTGCCAGCGTGCGGTCCTGCTACCAGTTCTTCTCCCTACTGGCCTGGCCCAGCACCTACATCGGGCTCGTCCGTTAGGAGCTTAGAGTCAGGATTCGCTCCCTAAGTTTGATGGTCCTCTTGTTCTTCTTTTTCTTAGGCTTAGAGTCACCATTCTTTACATTCCTTTTCTTTCTTTCTTTTTCTTTTTTTGGTCTTTTTGTCTTTTCTAGGGCTGCTCCCTCGGTATGTGGAGGTTCCCAGGCTGGGGGTCAAATCAGAACTACACCACAGCCACAGCAACATGGGATCCAAGCTGCATCTGCGACCTACACCACAGCTCACGGCAACGCCAGATCCTTAACCCACTGAGCGAGGCCAGGGATGGAACCTGTAACCTCATGGTTCCTAGTCCGAGGACTCGTTAACCACTGAGCCACGACGGGAACTCCTACATTCCTTTTCTAACAGCCAAACATGTAGATCACAGGTCAGTGTCCACAGAGGTACTTTCAGTAGTTAATCTTCCAACAAGCACGGGCTGTTTATCTTGATTTGTTTTTACAAATTTTAAGCCATGGACATTAATCGGAGAGGACACTGAAGTCTGTGTTCCTACACTAACTACCTGAATTATTATTCGGCCTCACCAGTGTGGACTGGGGTCACTGGTGACACTCAGCTGGTAGCTGGTCCTGTCTGGATAGTCCAGGGCAGCCTCGCTCTCATGTCGAGTCCCTCGATGGGAACAGCTGGAAGGCTAGACGCGGCAGGGCCTGTTCCGTTTTCATGACGTTTCGGGCTTTACCTGCGGTCGCTTTAGCTGGGTACTTAGACTCTGGGCTTTCAGGTGAGTGGTCTGAGGGATCGAAGGGGAAGCTGCCAGTCTGTTAAGCCCTGGCCCGGGAGCTGGCACAACACCACACCTCCACACTCTAATTCACCAGGGAGCAAGGGAACTCACCCGGATTTAGGGGCAGGGGACTGCGTGCCGGCTGTGTACGAAAAGGATCTTAATGCAAAGCCAAAAATAGTCATAGCATTTTTAGTCCTAAAAAATTTTATTCCTAAAAATAGCTAAAAAGAGGCCTTGGCCCCAGGGTCCCTTCAGAGGTAAACTGATAAAATAACTGATACACTCCTAGAGGAAGGGACAAAGAAAGACCCTCCGTAACACAGATGAAGCTCAACGGCTTTATGCTCAGCCAGGAAGCCAAGTAAACACCTAAATATGTACTATTTGCTTCCATGCGGATGAAGCCCAAGGCACCGCGATGCGAGGAATCGTGATCGGCTTACCTCCTGGGGGAAGCTGAGTCAAATAACAGGGGTGCTTTTCTAGGAAACTCTCCTGAGAAATGGAACTTTCCTGGGGAAGGAGAAATTTTCTATGTTTTATTTGGCGTGGTAGTAGCATGGGTTCCTGCATTTGTCAAGATTTGTCAAATTATAAGGTTACAATCTGTGCATTTCACCTTATGTAAACGATTCACACACCATACAGTAACCATGTAAAGTACATAATTCATGGATAAAGAAAACACAGTATATACACACAATGGAATAGTACTCAGCCATAAAAAGAGAAGGAAATAATACCATTTGCAGCAACATGGATGGAACTAGAGAGTATCATCCTAAGTGAAGTAAGCCAGACAGAGAAAGACAAATATCATATGATATCACTTATTGGTGGAATCTAAAAAATGATGCTGGGAGTTTCTTTCGTGGCTCAGCAAAAACGAACCTGACTAGGATCCATGAGGACCCAGGTTTGATTTCTGGCCTTGCTCAGTGGGTTAAGGATCTGGCTTTGCCATGCCTTCTGGTGTAGGTCACAGATGCGGCTTGGATCTGGTGTTGTGGCTGTGGTGTAGGCCAGCAGCTGCAGCTCCAATTTGACTCTTAGCCTGGGTACCTCCATAGTCCATGGGTGTAGCTCTAAAAAGACAAAAAACAAGACAAAACAAAAAAAGGATACAAATAAACTTATTTATGAAACAGAAAGAGATTCACCAACATAGAAAACAAGTGTATGGTTACCAAAGGGGGAGGGGGTTAACAGATACACGCTGCTCTATATAAAATAGATAAAAAATAAGAACCGAATGTATAGCCCAGGGAACTATACTCAATCAATATCTTGTAATAACTTAGAAAAGAATCTGAAAAAGTATACATATCTATATCTGAATCACTTTCCTGTACCCCTGAAACTAATACAATATTGTAAATCTACTGTACTTCAACAAAAAGAAAAAAAAGGACTTAGTTCAGTGGTTTTTAGTATATTTAGAGAATTGTGCAGCCATCGCCTCAACCAATTTTTTTTTTTTTTTTAACATTTTATCACTTCAGAAAGAAACTGCATGCCCATCAGCAGTCCCTCCATGCCTTTCTTCCTGCTTCCCACTCTCCGGCCTATAGACCTAGGCAGCCACTATTGATTTGTCTCTTTTGGAAATTTCATGTGATGAAACCATACAATAGAGGACCTTGTATGTCTGGCTTCTTCCATTGAGCATAATGTTTTCAAGACTCATCCATGTCATAGCAGATTTCAGGACTTCATTCCTTTTCACAGCCGAGTAATATTTCATTGCACAGGTATGCAAGAGTTTTAGAGTTTGGGTTCTTACATTTAGGTCTATGATCCCCTTTGAATTATTTTTGTGGGTGGTAGAAGGAAGGGGTTCAACCTCATTCTTTTGAATGTGGGTAAATATTTGTTCTGGTGTCACTAGTTGAAAAGACTGTTCTTTCCCTGCTGTGTTGTCCTGGCAACCATGTTGAAAATCGATTGACTATAAATGCAAAGGTTTATTTCTGGCCTCTCGGTTCTGTTCCACGGATCTATAGGTCTATCCTGATCTATAGGACAGCATTGCCTTTAATCACTCAAATTCACTTCCATGATTTTCCCCTGAATTTCAATGACTCCGACTACTGTGAATGTGGCCTTTATTGCTCCTACCCAGTTTCTTCTGAATCCAACTTTAGACCAATTAGCATCCTGTTCAAATGACTGGGAAACCTTCATTTCCACAGCCTGCTATGACCGCAGAGTTCTGCTTTCCTTGGCGCATCTCTTTAATTTTTTCTTTCAGATCCCCTCTGGATTTTTCTAATTCCTTTGTGCTACTCCTTTGCTCTGAAGTTTTCAAATGGTAATTCAAAGCTTTATTTTACTAACTAATTTAAGACATGAAAATGTTTTATTCTTTAAAATCTGAGCTTTATAATTGGCAAAAGGATCACTGGTTGGAAGGTGGTTGAAGATCTTTACAACTGGTGAAAAAGTGCAATTTTACTGTTACACTTAAAGCAAGCTATTTGATAGAAGAATCTGCTCAGCATGTGGCTGCAAGCATTGTTCTCAATCCACTAATGGTTAAATGCGTCACCCCAGGCAGTCTCTTATGCTAACAGCATCCTGAATGCAGACACAAACAAGGCCTTTAGTGAGCTGCGTCATTGACCTCAAGGGGTGATCATACAGATTATCCAGAATATGCTTAAAATAATTTTTTTTGGAGTTCCTGTTGTGGCTCAGGGGTAACGAACCCAACTAGTATCCATGAGGATGTGGGTTCGATCCCTGGCTTGCTCAGTGGGTTAAGGATCCGGCTTTACCATGAGCTGTGGTGTAGATCAGAGATGAGGCTTAGAGCCCACATTGCTGTGGCTGTGGTGTAGGCCGGTGGCTAGAGCTCTGATTTGACTCCTAGTCTGGGAAAAAATAAACACCATCAAATCATGGTCCCGTCTGCATCTCCAGGCCATCAGAAGAGTTCCTGGCTTGGGACGATCTGTGTATTTTGAGGCCATAGAATGTCCCTCTGTGAAGAGAAACTCAGTGCTCTTTGAATTCTGCACAGTTCTGAGGATGCTGTTACTGCAGGAACATCCATAACATTGGCGGGAATCAATAGGCTTAAAATAGGGAGCCTTGCCCAGGGAGGAAAAGGCTGCCTTCCTAATACAGAGGGAGATGGCAGTCATTTTGAGGCAAAAAAAAAAAGTGGAGGAAATAGAAGATTTATGTTCCAAGCTCTATGAGAAATCGTTCACTCACCTGTGAGAGGTACAGGGCAGGTTATGAGAGAACTCAGTGTGAGAACAAGTCAGCAGGGGAGAGCCACTCCTTCGAGTTATTTCTTCAAAACTGCCTTTGGGCTTTTCTGATGTGGGCGTTTGGGCTACAGGTGAACTTCACCACATGTTTGTAACGAAGGTTGGATGAGCCGGGTAGGCTTTCTTCTGAAGCCTGTGCATCATGATGTGAGGTCGTTTATCATGTACACACAGGGGGTGGCGACCCTTGGGATGGTCCCCAGAACCATTTCCAGCCACCATCTCACGTGAGAAGTCTGTGTGTGCCCTGAGGATGTGGAGTGGCCGCATCCAGCCCCACAGCACCCGGGAGGTTGTCACTGGGGAGTGAAGACCAGCGCTCTGTGCTGCACCCTGAGGCTTTACCCGCGGTGCCAAGGTCACCTGCTCTACCTCAAACCTGAGAAAGGGGATGAGGGGCTGGCTTGGACCTCTCGGCCGCAGGCTTTCAGAGCTCCTTGGCGTACCCACCCCTGGGGGATAGGAGGCCATGCTCGGCTCTTGGCAGCCGGCTTCAAGTTATCACATTCGGGTACTGCCTGCCGGTACTGAAGTTCCTAGCTGATGCTCTTCCCAGTCACAGAGCAAGTGTTTCCCCTACAATCAGATCCATTGCTAATGCCCCATGCCCTCCAGAGCTCCGGCACCACGGATCCCTCCAACTTGACATGGCTCAGTAGAAATTGTTTTCTGAACACCTGCTCTGTGCCAGACAAGTTTCTAGGTGTTGGTAATATAATAATAAAGTCATTGCAGGGCTTCCATTGTAGAAAGGAAATGGCTAATATAGGAAATAAGTGAGAAATTGCATTACTGTGGTAAGAGCTTTCACGTACTCATCCTGGAGGTGCCACGAACCACACACGGTGGCCCTGAGCGCAATGCGGAGAAAAGGGCATCTCAGGAATGCTTCCAGCTGCATCGACCGAACGCCCAGCCAACAGTGCTTTAAGCAATAAAGGCATTTAATTATCTTTAAGAATAAGTCTAAGGTTTTGCATTCTCGATGGAAGGAGCAGCAAAGCCCTGTTCTCAGACCAATCTCTTTCTGTCTGTCCTGCCTGCCTTAGTGGTTGGTTTGATCCCTCCTGGCTGAAGCTGCCTGCCGTAGCTCCAGGCACTGCAGCCACATTCATGGAGAAGGGATGGTCCAGGTGTGCGGACTGGTTCAAGATGCTCTCGCTTGGTTACCAGTGGACAACAAACGAGTCCAGCCAAGCCAGGGTTCAAGTGGGTGGATGGGCTTCTCTTCGCAAAGATGGACCATTTAGCCTCCATAGAATGAGATATTTTCAGGTCTGAGGATTCCATTGCTGTTCACCCAGTAGCCTGGGAAGGACGGAGTCTGCGTTTGGATATCTACTACCAAAAGCAGTTTGTGCTGTGGTACAGTGCGTTCTTGCTTCACCATACATCTATTCACGTTTGGGGGGGGAGGGAGTTGAACTTTTAATGAGAAAAAATTATAATATTGAGCTCAAGAATACTGTGTTTGATGTGTCACTGGGCCAAGTGCTGGGGATACACAGGACAGAACCAGTAAACAAGACATACGTAAACAAAGATACGCACACGCACAGAATGAAAAACCGGCGCCTGGCACGGTTTTAAGCCTCAGTTTCCTCCTCAGTCAGCAGCATGTTGGGGATCCCAGGCTGGTTGGAAATAGGCGTCCAGACTGCGGGCACCGCAGATGCCCTCCAGCGCCTCCACCTCCAGCAGCACGTGGCGCATCCTCCTCAGGAACGTCCCATCCCGCTCATACCCCCGAATTGGTTCGTTGGGCCCCTTGACAGATGCAAGGGGTCGGCCGCCTCCGGAAGCGCTGCCCATTCTACTTCGGGTATCACACACGCCGTGAAGTCCGGGGTGAACCCCACAGGGTTGATGCGGACCTTGGTGGCCTGGAGCCGCGGGAGGAAGCCACCCCCCACATGCGAGCTCAGCAAGTTGTGGGTGAGCAGCTTCCTGTCGCCGCTCACGTAGGAGCATTTAATGACCATAGAGAGAGTGGATGCCAGTAACCAGAGCATATAAGGAGATGCATAGGTACGAAGCGCGCGTACAAAGAACGCTGACTCTCTATGACTCTATCCTGGAAGCCAGGGACTCATCCTAGTGAGGGAAGGGGATTAAAACCTAAGACGATTTTCTCTCTAAAGGTGCTCATCCCAGGGTTTGGTACACAGAAAGCCCTGGAAGTGCAGCCCGCGTTGACTCTCCAGCTTGAATCCCCTTTTTATACCCGGAACAGCTTTCTTTAAAAGTTAGCAATGAATTTAAAAATGTGTTATGCTTTATCAAGCATTTCACATGATTTTGAAAGAGGCCTTTTCCTTTTTTTTTTTTTCTTTTTATCAGTTCAGTGTGCCATATCAAGCGCCCAAAAGACATCTGACATAGAGAAAGGGCCACTATTCAGGAAAGGGAGGGAGCCCTTAAGTGGGAGCCCCAGGTTAGCAGAGCCCTGGAGGGAAAGAGTTCTGGGTGGATGATGGGGCTTGTGTGTCATGGGCTCCTGGCCACTCCTCCCCCCGGCCTCCTCTTCCTCCTGCAGCCCTTCAGAGAGGTCCACTTCTCTTCTACTTGAAAAAGGCTTCCAGGATACTGAACGCAAAGAAAAGTCCGAACCTTCTTGCAGTCCATTTGAGAGCTTTATAAGGAGCACGTGAATGCTTTCTCTGCGGCTCTTAATGACAGCTCCATCACAGGTCACCCCGCATTGGGGTGGTGCATCCTGACGACTGGATATAGGAGTTTACGTCCGGGTGATGCGTCTCTTCCTTCAGTCAGTCACGGGGCTTGTGACGGATGTCGGACTCCGTTAGGAGGCAACGTCACAAGTTTAGACTTGAATCCCTCCGCGAAGGGAGGAACTTGGCCCATCATCCTCCTGGCTCCCTGCTCTTCGATGAACTGGGGATGATGTGTCAGAACCCAGCGCAGGTGTCAGAGCCTATGTATTGCCTGAGGAAGACGTTGGCTGGTGTAGACATGGCAAAGGGTACTCAGGGGAGGGGCAGGGAGTGTTAGCCCCTGTTTTCGTTTTACTGGTGGTTTACGCACATGGGGGCTCACTGTTCACTAGATTCATGTGCTTTTCTAGATCGGCCGAGCCTACAGAGCCCGGAAGCTCTCCCAAGTCCGCATCTCACAGCAGTGTAGGCTCGTGCAGAGCCCGTCAAGATGCGGTTACACAGCATGCCTGTTGGGATTAAATGGATCCCCTCTGATTTGGGATGAGTGCTAAATGCTTGTCTGTTAGCAGGTCACAGGGGAGAGGGCACAATTTCAGCGCAGCAGCAGTGGCCTAGGAGACGTCCTGCTACAATGGCCGTGGCCAAGGAGCAGATGGCCTGGGATGCACGGAGATACTGCCCAGCGTGAACTTGTCACAATCTCTGCACGCACTCCTGTGAGCTCTTGAGGGCCGTGTTCTGCGGTCAGGCTATGTTTGTGTTCTTGTAGGTTAATCTCCAACGTTGAGCCTGTCTGGAAAGTGACAGCTAGACTCAAACTAGTCCAAGCTGCTACTAACTGTTTTGCCGAGTTCGCTGCTGTTTCGGAGGGAAGGACATTCATTCAGAAGGAATTGGGGGCTGGATGGAGTGGCTTTCTTTTTTGTTTTGTTTTGTTTTGTTTTAATAGAGGCACTGCATTAGTCTCCTAGGGTCGGTATAACAAAAAGCCCGCAGTGGGTGGCTTAAACAACAGAAATTTATTGATGCATAGTTCTTTTTTTTTATTTGTTAAAGTTTTAATGATGTATAGTTGATTTACAATGTTGTGATAATTTCTACTATATCAGCAAGGTGATTCAGTTATACATATATGCACATCCATTTTTTTTTTTCAGATTCTTTTCCCATATAGATTATCATAGAATATTAGGTAGAATGACTCACAGTTCTGGAGGCTAGAAATCCAAAATCAAAGTGTTGCTAGAGTTGGTTCCTTCTAAGGGGTGTCACAGAAAAATTTGGTCCACGTTCCTGCTCCAGCTTCTGCTACTGGTAATCACTGGCATTCTTGGCAATAGAAGCATCACCCCTACCTCTGCTGTCTTCTTCTTCTTTTTTTTTTTAGAGTGAAAAAAGAATGTTTTATTTATTTACTTATTTTTGTTGTTGTTGTTATGGGGAGAGCTGACATAAATTTGAGTACATAAACGTTCACAAGTGTTCTTCTATTGGAGTGGCTTTCTTGGGTCATAGATTCTATCATCTTTTTGGTCAAGGGGAGCTCAGTTATGTATTCAAAAGTGAATGCCTCTCCCCCTCCCAGGTGGCACAGGGGAGAGAAGTCCCTTTCATTCAAACCTAACTGACCAATTTGATGTACTGATGGAGCGTGTGGCTGGCCAGGTGTGTCCCTGGGGGTCCTAGGGAAAGATGGTTACTGTTGGCAAGAATCCATCAATTAGAGTGTAAAAAAAAAATCATAGATTTTCCCAAAGGGAAAGGGCTGGAGGGAGGGAGAAATGAGAAGTTTGGGATTAACATACACTGTTATATCTAAATTAGGTGACCGGCAAGGACCTGCTGTGCAGCACAGAGAACTCTACTCAATATTCTGTAATAACCTATATGGGGGAAAAAATCTCAAAAAGAATGGATGTGTAGTATGTATAACTGATTCCCTTTGCTGTACACCTGACAGTAACACAATGTTGTAATTCAACTCTACCTCCATAAAGAACAAATCCAGTGTGTCACTATGGAACACGAGTCACAGGTCTACTTCTTCTTGAAATGGGAACGAGCTCCTACCAGAAACAAGGTATGCTCAGTCTGACCACATAGAATAACCCAAGTCTCTGCAGTTATTTTCCTGAAAACTCAAGAATGTGCTGTGATTCCTTCTCTGCTGATAAAAAAAAAATGTTCAGACTCTCTTGAATTCTACTCTATTAATTATAACTAAAGCTCCTGGCTTTCTCACAGCTGCGGGAAATGTGACATCTTCTCCTTGGCTCTCGAACGGGGAAGAATATCTATTTCCCTGTGTCTTCTTGACAGACGGTGTCCCAGAGAATTAGTAAACTCAGGAATGGGTTCTGGGAGGCATTAACTCAGGGCCTGATGAGGCGATTGTGCTTGCAGATGCGGGTAATTGGGAGGGACTCAGGGACTGCGAGTGCAGGATCGAAGTGTCCTTGTTGGCTAGTGGACCAGATGGGGCGCGGCCGAGGGTATTAGCTGGGACGTGTCTACGGACAGCACCTCCTAATGGTCATCTCTGATTAAAATACTTAATCGATCCCAGAGCCTGGTGCTAAAAACCCTGGCTCGTTTTTGATCCCAGTGAGGGAAGAGTGGTCATAGAGATGCACGCGTCGGGAGAACGGAGGGGCATCCTTGGCTAATGACCGGCAGGCCAGCCTCCGAGTGTGCGGGCGGGAAGGAGCCGCAGCCGGGAATGCAGTTCCGAGGGTCCGTCCGTGCTCTGCGCTCCTGCTGGACACGCCTCTAGGTCCCGTTCCACATCTGTACTGTGAGGATAACACTGTCTATGACCCAGGGCTCCTGGGGCGTGAGAAGAGGATCGGGGACATAGGGAGAGCTTAATGGTAAAGTTTTTTTTGGAATTCCTGTTGTGGCTCAGGGGGTTGAGAACCCGACATAGTGTCCACAAGGATGTGGGTTTGATCCCTGGCCTCACCTCGGTGGCTGTTGTAAATAGTGCTGCTATGAACATTGGGGTGCATGTATCTTTTTGAATGAGTGTTTTCATTTTTTTTTTTTCAGCTGTATACCCAGGAATGGAATCCCTGGGTCCTTTCATAGCTCTGTTTTCCGTGTTCCGAGAAACCCCCGTGTTGTTTTCTACGGTGGCTGCACCCATTTACATTCCCGTCTATGGTACTGGCGTATCTGTATGGCAAACAGACGAGAGAGCTTATTCTGAACCATTTGATAAAGAGATACCATTTGATAACAGATTATGGCTGTGATTGTGGACTTATTAACCATTTCAGCAAAAGCCAGAAATAGCGATGGGATTATACCAGCAAAGAGGTTGCTAGTTTGAACCAAAAGGGACAGAAAAAGTGAGACAAAATGAAGGAAGGTGGTTGGGGTTCTTAGATTCTACAGGAGTGGGTTGTAGAGCTAAATGGCTGAAAAGCGGGCACTATTCTTCAAGGACATGGAAAAAGGACCTGAAGGCGATTCAGAGAACATCGGGGCCTTGGTTTCAGCTGGCCAGGTGGCCTGTGACTGAGGCCTGGGATGGGCCTTCCCTGCGAGCCCTGTGGCTGGGACCGCAGTGGACCCCCGGGCACAGCACTGCCCAGAGCGCTGTGGGTACAGCCCTCCCAACCCAGAGGCAGACCCACTGTCCCGGTGAGTCCGGAAGGCAGAAGCTAAATCAAAGGCTTCTTCTCCAGACTTCAGTTCTCGTGGGATTTTCCTTGCCAAGTTCAGGGCCTGTCACCCCCCTCTTCCTTCTGATTCCCGCCCCCCCCCCCCGCCCCGGAAGGGGGTGTCCTAACTAAGTCATTTCGCAAGCACACATCTTGCCTGGGTTTACGCCTTCACAGCGCAGAGGAATTTCCCTCAGGGCAAGCAAGCTGTGTACCTCCTGTCTCATTCATATCTGATGCAGATGATATTTAGCTGAGGCTTTTAGAGTTGATAAGGAATGAGATAAGACTTTGGGGGCCATTGGGACAGAATGAATACATTTTGCCTGTGAAATGGACATACATTTTGGGAAGCCAGGGGTACAACGTTAGAGGCTAAATTGTGCTCCCCCCGCCCCACATTCATCTGTGGAACCTGTAACTCCTAATGTGATGGTTTTTAGAGTTGAGCCTCTGGGATGTGATTAGGGTGAGAAGAAGTCATGAAGATAGGACCCTAATGAGTAGTGGCTTGTTAAGACGAGAACGAGAGAAAGATCGTTCCTTCTCTGCCACATGAGGACAGAGTGAGAGGGCGGCTGTCTGTGAACCAGGAAGAGAGCCCTAAGCCGAAGCTGCCCCTGCTGGCACTTGGAGTTTGGACTTGCAGCCTCCAGAGTATGAGAAATACATTTCCTTCTTTTCTTTTTTTTTTTTTTATGTGTCTACTTATTTTAATTTTTTTTTTTATTTTCCCACTGTACAGCAAGGGGGTCAGGTTATCCTTACATGTATACATTACAATTACATTTTCCCCCCAGCCTTTCTTCTGTTGCAACATGGAGAAATACATTTCCGTGGCTTAAGGCCCCCAGTCTGTGGTGTTTTGCTACAGCAAAACACACCCAGGTCCCTTACTTTTGTTTTTCCTGTCAGGCTCTCCTCTTCCATTTGGAGTCGAGGCCGGGAGTGTGTGTGCACACGCGTGGGATCATGCTAGGACCTACCTGGTAGGGTATTTGGCAGGATGCAAAGAGAACTTAGATTTATTCACTCCGGTCCTTATTCGGGACTGCCAGGGCCATTCAAAACCATGAGACGCCACTCCTGGCCCAGGCTTGGTCGTGTCCCCCTGCGGAAGAATTTCAACACACGTGGCTTCAAAAAAAAGTAAAACCCATCTATGCAGCCCCTCCTTGCCAGACGCCCCAAACAGCAATTGTGAAATGCTAATAGTTCCTTACTATGAGCTCATGTTTATGAAGCGAACAAGTCTATGGGTTCAGAACAGAAGTGTAAATGAATTTTTAAAGTCTGCTAATCTGTGGAGCATTTAGGGTCATAAATAAGTGTATTCATTGGAATCGCACATACGTTTCGTCTGCTATTGAAGCAGTTAGCCAGCACCATGGCATGCTGTTCGGAAGGCAGGACTGCAGCAGAGACTGCAGGTGCTGGAGCCGACTGCTGACAAGGCAGCGGTTCCAAATTGGATTTTAAATACCCACCTGCCATTTTGTACGTACATTCTAGGATGCTCGCACACATTTGAAGAAGCGTTGAATTAATTGCTGCTTTTCAGGAAGCTGCAGCAATTGCAACTTCTTTTCTTCTTTTGTAACTGGCTTCTGATGTCCAGGCCTGCAGATGCCGCAGGATTTTGCTTACCACAGTGAGGAAGTGTTGATTCAGGCCTGGACACTGAGCGGGAGATGAAGATTTCTTCCTGGAAGAACTCCCTTTGCGGGAAGCTTGTTAGAGACGAGCTCTCTGATGGTAGGGGTGTGTGTGTGTGTGTGTGTGTGTGTGTGTGTGTTTTGCTCTAAGTTTTCAAATTGGGAAAATGAGAATGAAGTTACAGACTGGGGACAGGCCACCTTTTTCAAAACGCAGCTTTCCTCGAGCTTCAAAAGTGCACTCAGGCCTTCGTGGAGCCCACAAAACCTGTCCTTGGTTCCCCTCTTCTCTGTGGCCTTTTACCCCCCTTACCGTGTGATGACTCCTCATTCTCTTGCTTCTCCTCGCTCCCTCGAATCCTCTGTCCTGATCCCCGACTGCCTTTGAGAGCCAGCAGACTTGCAGGCGACTTTCTCTCTCTAGTCAAAACTTGGAGTTCCCGGCCTGGCTCAGCTGTAATGAACCTGACTGGCATCCATGAGGACACGGGTTCGATCCCTGGCCTTGCTCAGTGGGTTAAGGATCCGGTGTTGCCATGCGCTGTGGTGTAGGTTGCAGACAAGGCTTGGATCCCGAGTTGCTGTGGCTGTGGTATGGGCCGGCGTTTACAGCTCTGATTCGACCCCTGGCCTGGGAACCTCCATATACAGCGAGTGCGGCCCTCAAAAGACAAACAAAGCAAAACAAAACAAACAGCAAAAAACCTCGCTCGCCCTTGGTGTGGGTTTTGAGCTGGCCAGTGCTCTTCCTCCCCCAGGAGTCACTGTTGAAGCGTGGTCTCTGACGGTTGACTCACGGGCTATTATGGGTTGGATTGTGTTCCCCCTGAAATTCACGCTGGAATCCTAACCACTAATACCTCAGAATGTGACCTTATTTGGAAATAGGCTTGTTGCAGACATAGTTATGTTGGTGTCATAATACCGGAGTGGGGCGGCCCTCGTTTCACAGGGCCTTTGTCCTTGTAAAGGGGAATTGCACCCACGGATGCACGCAGAGGGGGATGCAATGTGAGGGTGAAGCCAGAGGTCAGGCTGATGCCCCTTCAAGCCAAGGACGGCCAGAGGCTGCCTGCAAACCGGCAGAGGCTGGACCAGGCCTGCGACAGGCTGGGATTTTCCGTCACAGCAGAAGGGACCAACCCTGCTGACGTGCTGATCTCAGACTTCAGCCTCCAGAACCATGAGGCAGGAAAATCCTGCTGCTCTAAGGCACCCAGTCTGTGGGTCTTTGCCACAGCAGCCGCAGCAAAGGAGGACAGGTGCTGCCTTCCATCAAAGCCATCTCAAGCAGCGGCGCGGTGGTGGGACACACTTCTGGAGGAGGGCAAGCAGGGCCCTGACTCGGAGCAGGAAGGCTTGTCATCTACTTAGATGCTTCTCCTGGTGCCACCCTACCCAAGCCGGACCCTGCGAGCCTCCGGGGGGGGGGTACCCCACTCATGGCTCCACCTGCCTTTTTATCTGTAGAAAACCGCTAATCAAAAATGAGTTTAATCAGAGAAGTGAGAAGTACAGAGAAAAAGGAAAACAGCCAAGCAAGACAGAGCAATAAGAGCTTAGCCTTTCAACACCGTCGAGCACCTTCAGTTCTTCAAAGACTATAGATAATATTCTGAGCAATGTCCTTGAAGCCGTTTGACAGGTGCCGAAGCCCCGGCAGGTGGAAGAAGTCAGCAGGTGCTGCCCGCAGCACGTCGGCCGCAGAAGGCTGATGATGCGGAGCCCCAGGGACTTCGCCACCCACCAGTGGGGAAGATGTGATAGCTGCTGTAGCAAAGCTGCATCTCTTGTTGGACATCTCCCAACACCCCGGCTCCTTCAACACTAAGACTCCTCACTAGCCTCTCTAAAGGACGGACACAGTCTTCGAGGCACTAGCCCGCTGTGTCCCCTCTTTGCCTGGCAATTAAAGCTACTTTTTCTGTTTCTTCCAGCTCTGCCTCCGGGTTTCTATTTGGCATCATCCGTGTGCAGAGGCGGCTGAGATTTCGGCAACACAACAGCCTGGCCTTGACTGCAGCTCCATCCCCAGCTTGGTTAGTACCATCTTGTACTGTTCCTTGAACCAGCTGGAGATTCGCCATCTGTCTCTAGTGGCCCCTGGGTGACCTGCTAATCAGGGGCTGAGGATTGTCAAATAGTCATTACCTGAGGCTTCGGAAATGTCATTTCCTGTATTACCTCTGGATGTAGCATAGATGAGGCACAGTCCTGTTGGTTCCTAGACGGCACGAGGCCATTTATATTCATAAAATACAGTCTTAGAGATACTCTGTGGGCCCTGGCGCAAAATGAAAATGTGGAGCCAGGTGGGGTGGCGGAGGCAGTTTCTCCTCCTTGAATGCCAGCAGCCCCACCTGTGCCTGGATTGCTTGCTACCTGGATTGAAGCTCACCCGCCCTGTCCCCCAAGTTGCCATTCAAATGTGCAGTGGTGCTGCCAGCCAGGTGCAGGGTGACCCTGTTCCAAGATTCTACAGCGTGGACATCTTACCCCTGGCCCTCCTCCTGCTGGGGGCAGAGGATGACAACAGAATGCAAGCCTCTCCTTCCAGAGTTCCTTGGTTTCTACCCCAGGTGGTGGATACAGTGCTTTGAGATGGCATCACGAGGGACCAAAGAACCAGGGCAGAGAGAGCAGCCAGCCGAGAGGCGAGAAGTGGGGAGATGGTGGAGGTAGGATTGCCTATGAGAAGAGTGCCACGTCCCCTGCTCCATTGTCCCAGGGACCTCACTTATGAAGCACACATTCAAAGATACAATTATTGGGGATTTCAGGATGGCAAGTCCAAGTGCGTGCCCCTTCTGAGGGTGGGGCTTTGCATGACTGCACTGGGCAGCCCCTTTACAGGTGCACTGGAGTGGATGGACTTTGGTTCAAAAAGTTTTAGAAATACTGTTGTGTCACGTGCTGTGTCCTAGCTGAAGGATGAATTTTCTGGGCAGAAGGAACAAATGAGGGACCCCATGGGTGACCATCCACTCTCGCAGGCTGGGCTCCAGACTAGAGCCTGGGCTTAAAGGACGAGCGAGATGGTCTAATCCAACCCCCTTCCTTAACATGGGAGGGTATGAAAACTTGCAAAGAGACCCAGGGGCAGGCAGCTGGTTCTGGTCAGATCTAGGGCAGAACCTATGTGATTTTGCTATTAAATAGGTTTGAGACGAGCTTGAAGAAACTCTGGAGGGTGATGGCTATGTTTCTCTCTTTTTTTCATTTTTTAAAGTTGTATTGAGGTCGAGCTGGTTTACAGTGTTGCGACAATTTCTGCTGTGCAACAAAGGGATGGAGTTCAGGATGGACACAGCTCCATTCTCTTTCAGATTCTTTCCCCACGGGGACCACCGCGGAACACGGGGTAGAGTTCCCTGTGCTGTACAGCAGGTCCCTCTTGGTCAGTCATTCCTTCACCGCGGTGTGCACGTGCCGTTCCAAACCCCAGCCCATCTCGGTGGGAGGGACGGCTTTATGGGTGTGTCCCTTTGTTAAAACTTATCAAGTCGTACACTTTAAATACCTGCTGTTTATTGTATGTCCGTTAGAATAAAGCTGCTTCAGTTATTTCAGGTAGGACTTTTAAAAGATCGCTTTAAGCATAAGCGAAGTAGTCAGGAGGAATTTGTCAGGAATGTAGGACAGAAGCGAGCCGTTTACCAAACAAACCCAAACCTGCCGTTGGTGTTCGGCTTTGGGTTTAAAAGGGCATCTGCTAATATCATCTCCAAAAATTCCTCAAGGGGAAAGTCAACGCGAGAGACTGTCTTGGAGAAGCGCACCCAGCAGAGGCCCCGCTCAAAGCTGGCAGCCTGGGGAAGGTAGGAGAACAGTGAGGGCCCTGAAGTTGCTGAAGGGATTCTTTTTAAAATGAACCTCGCTTCTGAGGGGACACGTGGGAGCTGTAAGAGCTTTGATCGCCATTTGATGGCAAGAGTGTTTCTGCTGTGTTCGCTTCTGCCAGAGGGGTCCCCACCCACCTGCAGGCATCTGTGTGGAACAGAGGACGAGGAACCTTCTAGACCCCAGCTACTCCCTTGTCCCCTCCCCCCTTCTTTCCCCTCCCCCTCTCCAGGCAGAACCAAGAGGCTGGAAGTGGCCGCCTTCTTTCTGATCCTAGGGAGATGGTTGGGGTCCAGAAAAATTTGATGCCTTCTCTTTCTTCAGAGAAGCCAGGACTCAAAGGAGTCAGGAGGAGGCAGATGAGAACAGGGAGCCATGGGAGCTGTGCATAGGCGGGCTCTCGGTTTTATTTTGTGCCTCTCCCTGGATGAAGGGCCCAGAAAGTGCGCTGAGGTCCCTTGGCTCCCAGCGCTGACATCCTGTTCGCCCCCGTGGGTGTAGGGCGGGCAGCAAGGCCTCTCCTCTTTGGGTTCCTGTCCCCACATGGGGACGTTTGGTGCCTTGAAAGGAGGCTGAGGATGGGCCGCTCAGCAGGAGGCGAGACTTCCAGGCACTCGTGCACTGGAGAGACGCAGAGCCGAGGACAGCGGCGGGGTTTCTCCAGATGCTGCTGTTTTCGTTTAAAGGAGACAGGGAGCTCCCTTTACTTGTGATTTTTCGCCCCAAGTCGCCTGGGAAGTGGGTTGGATTTCCCCAGGGTCCTCCTTAATTTTGTCTCATCCTTGTGAGATGCGCTTAGAGAGAAAGCCCAACTGGTGGTAGGTTTGCTGAGGGAGGAACAGGCAGGCTGAGAGGGTAAAATGAGAGATTTATTAAGGCGACTGAAAACAGCCAGGTTGAGCTCAAGATTGCACCTGCTGTGGCTGCGAGGAGATGCTGGGCTTGTGGAGGATGTGGCGGGAACTTGTGTATGTGGGGGGGGGCAAGAAAGAAGGAGGAGAAGGTCACATGACTCGGGGGAGGGGAGAGCAGTCAGTCTTTGCAGGGGTTAATCTGTGCAGGCAGTTCTTTTTCTCAGGCCGTTGTTTCTCACTACCCAACTCAGAACAGCCACATTCTGGGGGTACGGGTGGGGTGGGAGTTCTGTCTCCATCTCCCTGGGAACCTATCAACTGGGAAGTGGGTGTTGAGTGAGCTCTGGGGTCTTCTCTCAAGGCCTTGCGTCACTGCTCATCTCAGTCCCCCATCTGGGAAGGACGTGGGCAGGCTGGAGGAGCCCCTGGGAGGGCATCCCCATGCTCCTGGCTGGGAAAGGCGCACAGGGGTGGGAAGAAGGCACCCGGGACAGGCGGTGAGCTTGCCACTGCCCCTCCATGTCTTGGTGACTCAGCTTCGTTCTGAAGATCCAGGAAGCCCCCCAGAAGAGGCAGAATCTGTTCTCCTGTTTTCACAGCTCCCACAGTTGGGTCAGGCTGGTGCATCCTGGAATTTTTTTTTTTTTCCCCTTAAAAATGCTGTGTGCACAAAAGAGAGAGTGACATCCACAAGAGAAACTTTGCCTGTAAATGGAAAGGACCCGCTTCTTTTTCAGGGCTGGTTTTATTTTCATGGTTAATTATTTATTCATAAATCTTGCCTCAGAGAGTGCCTCTTGGCTCCCAAGCGATAAAGTTCAAGTCACAGGGGACACGTTTGCAAATGCAATGTGATCCTCCTCCAACCTGGTGGTGTCAAATTTTTATTTCAGGAGTGGTTGCTCAGAGGAGGGATGATGACTTAATTTTAGCTCCCGGATGAAATACTGACTTCGGGGCGACGAAGGATGGAGGTCGGTAAGGCTCAGCATAATGAGGGCCGTGGCCGAGCCGTTGCCACCCTGACCTGGCAACCCCCGCATTGGGGATGACCTTTCCAAAGGGATGATGTGTAGGTGGGGGGCGGGGAAGGCAGAAGTTTGAAGGATGCCAGGCTGCTGCCAGTTGATTCCGATCTCCACTGGAAACAAACAAATCCACCAAGGAAAGCTCTGGTTTTTCTTGCACCTTATTGGAAGGCTATGGATATGCATGCCCCCAGATAGCATCGCTTTCTCCTTCGCTGATAACAATGGCCTTAAAAGACGCTGCATTTTCTTCTCATTGCACTATCCCGGGCTATGGTCACCCCAAAGAAGATGAAATTAATTCATCCGAGGTGAAGGGTTACTAGGTAAGATTCTAGCCATTCTAGCAAGTTGCTTTAGATTGGTTTACTTTCTTGAGGTCTAAATATTATTTTTGCATAGTTTCAAATGGTCATGTTCAAAAGGCACTGAATATAAGTCATTTTCCTCCCACAAACCACCTCCCCTGCCCCCTAGTTCCCATCTTCAGAGGTAGCCACCTGAAACAATTTCACTGATGTCCTTCCAGAAATATTCTATGTTTATAAACTTTGCATATATAAAAATATTTTTTAAATTACCCAGTGATAACATATTAGGAATTTTTTTCGGGATTACTCCATATCAGTACAAAGAGCAGCTCTAACAGTTTTTGATGTTACAAGTTGCAGCATTTGGGGCAGAATTGGATACGGACCTTAGCATCCTTATTTTTATTTCTGCTTCTTTGTGATAACTCTGAATTATTTTCCTTTGATCCTGAAATACTCTATGGCGAGGAAGACTCCCAAGGGTACCTGTCCTGTTAGTATATTGGCCAGGCTGCTGCAACAAAGAGACTCCAAGCTGTAATGGCTCAGACAAGGTAGAAATGTGTCTCTCCTTCTAGACAGCTCAGGGGAAGTGGCCCAGGCCCTGCGGGGCAGCGAAGGGGTCCTCCATTGGGAACTTCCGCCTCTGAATCCGAGCAGGTGATTAATTCCCGTCATTCCCCTGAGAGGAGGGCAAAGGACCCAGGGAAGCACCAGCGCTTTTCTTTGCAGAAGCCCGGCCTGTAGGTGGCGCTCCTCACTTCTCCATTCATTGACCAGCGTTTATTCTTGTACAGCATAGGCCGCAGCTGCAACTTGGGTGTTCTGCTATTAGAGAAGGGGAAGTGGACATTGTGAGCCCACCAGCAGTCTTATTCACAATTGGAGAATCCCAGTCTCAACTGAACCCAAGCTGACACTGGGCCAAGGGGCTATTTCCTTTTGCCTCCCTACTCCCATCCCGGCCCCTGATGACACCCAGGTACCGCTTGGGTCGCTGTGGCTGAGATGATAGGTCTGAGAATTTCTGTGTTTTGACTGGAGGAGGAGGAGGAGGGAAGAAGTTTGGTTCTTGGCACCTGCTGTTCCACAGGAAGAGGATGTCTGTCTGCAGCCTTCCTAACAGCCCTGCGTGGTGTCTTCCTGTGCTGCCTGGTTCTGGGGCAAAATCTGACCCCAAAGGGAAAAGGGAAAATGCCGGAAGGATGATTTTTGACAAGGACCTTTACGGAAGGGCCCAGGTGATGTCGTTCAAAGCAGACAAAGGGGGAAGGGAAAACGGTCCGTTGTTTCCGCGTGGATTCACTGGGTCCTGCAGTAGAGGAGACCAGAGAGATAGAGGGACGACAAGCTGAGCACGGAGCACAGCAGGAACACTGGGTGGTCGTGGCAGAGATTTCTGCACGTTTGAAAGAATCTCTTGGAAAGGCCTTTCTGAGCAAGTGGCGTTTGTGTAAAGATCTGGAGGCTGAGGGTGTGGGCTCTGTAGATATTTGGAGGGAGTGCTTCTGGGCAAAGGGAAGAGCATATGGAAAGGCCTTGAGGTGAGACATGTGGTGCACTGGACGAAGAGCAGGGAGGCTCGAGTGGCTGGAATGGGGCTTGGGGGGTGTGCGGGGAGGTGAGATCCCCTCTGCAGGGAGGTTTGAGTGGCTGGAATGGGGTGGGGAGGAGGTGAGGTCCCCTCTGCAGGGAGGCCCATGTGGCTGGAACAGGGTATGGGGGGAGGTGAGGTCCCAGAGGTGAGGGGAACAGATAGGATAGAGCCTTGTAGGTCCTTGGGAGGACCTGGGCTTTTAAATGGAGCAAGATGAGAAGGCATCTCACGAGAAGGAAGGGTTTGCGGAAGAGGAGTGATGTGATCTGACTTCCTTTACAGCATCACTCTGGCCGTTAAGTTGAAAATTGGCCCCAGGAAGGCAAGGGCTCTAATAATTATTTGAATGAATGATGCTGATGATTTGGTTTTAGAAGTAGCCAGAAGGTTACATTCCGGTCCTATTTTCAAGGTGGAGGCACAGAGCGATGAAGGGTTGCGTGTGGGGTGTCTGAAAAAGAGATGGATCAAGAGTGACTCTGGGATGGTCATCAGTAATAAGCTTACAAGTAACAAATGCTGGAGAGGCTGTGGAGAAAAGGGAACCCTCCTGTAGTGTTGGTGAAAATGTAAGTTGTGCAGCCATTAGGGAAAACAGTATGGAGGTGCCTTAGAAAACTATACATAGAACTACCATATGACCCAGCAATCCCACTCCTGGGCATATATCCAGACAAAACTATAATTCAAAAAGATACATGCACTCCTATGCTCAAGAGAGCACTATTCACAGTAGCCAAGACATGGAAACAACCTAAATGTCCATCAACAGCTGAAGGAAATAAGAAGATGTGGTGCATATACATAATGGATTATGACGCAGCCATGTAAAGAATGAAATAATGCCATTTGCAGCAACATGGATGCAACTAGAGATTCGCATGCTCCGTGAAGTAAGTCGGAAAGAGAAAGACAAATACCATACAAAATCACTTATATGTGGAATCTAAAATATGGCACAGGTGAACCTACCTACGGAACGCAAACAGACTCACAGACATAGAGAACAGACTTGTGGTTGCTAAGGGGGAGGGGGAGGGAGTGGGATGGACGGAGAGTTTGGGGTTAGCAGATGCAAACTATGACATTTAGAATGGATGAACAGTGAGGTCCTGCTGTACCGCACGGGAACTACATCCAGTCTCTTGGGATAGACCATGATGGAAGATAATATAAAAAAGGGAATGTATGTATGTATGACAGGGTCCCTTTGCTGTACAGCAGAAATTGGCATGACATTGTAAATAAACTATAATGTAATTAAAAAATTCAGGAAGAAAAAAAAGAATGGCTCCAGGGTGTTTTGCCTGAATGACTGAGGAATGGAGCCACCATTTACTGAGATGCAGAATTTACAGGAGCAAATTTTGGAGGAAGCATAGGAGCCAGGTTTTCACATGTTAGGTTTGAGGTAGCCATTGGACTTCCAAATGGTATAATTTGAAACCCTAGATACGGCTCTGTCTTTAGTCAGATCTACCTCTTGGATTTTCCAAGTCTACGAGCCAGTATAGCTTTTTTTTTTTTTTGTACTGGGGTCTCCCCTCAATGACTGCAGCCAAAAATCTTGGTTTACTCACCCTCTTCTCCATTCATTGGCCCCCTCTTTTTCATGCTTATCTTAGGGAGGTTCACTGCATTTCTCCTTGTCTCTCTCTCTGTCTTGGGCTGTAATCCATCACAAGGCAATGGCTGAGACTGAGGTCTTCTCTTAAAGCTCCACCTAAGTCATGTCTCTCTCTCTCTGTGTGGTGAGAGAGAGTACATTTTGAGGTAAGCCATTAATAAATTATTATTATTATTATTATTTGTTTTTTGCCTTTTCTAGGGCCGCTTCCCGCGGCATATGGAGGTTCCCAGGCTAGGGGTCGAACCGGAGCTGTAGTCATTGGCCTATGCCACAGCCACAGCAACGCGGGATCCGAGCCATGTCTGCAACCTACACCACAGTTCATGGCAATGCCGGATCCTCAACCCGCTGAGCAAGGCCAGGGATCGAACCCGCAACCTCATGGTTCCCAGTCGGATTCGTTAACCACTGCACCACGACGGGAACTCCAATAAATTATTTTTGATGCTAATTCAATTCAAGTGACATTGCTGAGTGGTGGTGAAGACAGTGTCTGCCTTCACGAGCAAAGAAGACAGATATGGAGTTCCCATCGTGGCTCAGTCGTTAGCGAATCCAACTAGGAACCATGAGGTTTTGGGTTCGATCCCTGGCCTTGCTCAGTGGGTTAAGGATCTGGCATTGCCGTGAGCTGTGGTGTAGGTTGCAGACATGGCTTGGATCCTGCGTTGCTGTGGCTCTGGCATAGGCCAGCGGCTACAGCTCCTACTGGACCCCTAGCCTGGGAACTTCCATATGCTGCGGGAGCGGCCCAAGAAATTGCAAAAAAGACAAAAAAAAAAAAGACAGATATATCAACAAATATCTATAATGCACTGTGCCATGAGCTGTCATAGGAGTGTGAGAATACAGATCGGGGGAATTCATCCTGGGCAGGGAACTTTGGGCTTCTTTCTCTTTTCACCAGAAGAAACTGTGAGGAAGCATTGGATTTGGAGTTGGGAGGCTGCTGCTCAGGCCCTGATCTTACTCATTATAATCGATGTGATCGTGTGTGTGACTGGGTCACCTTGCTGTACAGGAGAAAATGGACAGAACACTGTAAACTGGCTGTAATGGAAAAAAATAAAAATCCTTATAAAAAAATACACCGTGTGATCTTAGGCAAAACATTTAGCTTCTCTGGATGGGGAATTGGATGTGCACATGATATAATTGGGGATCCTGGATGTGCCTGTGCTTTTCATTAGAGCTTGGATTTTCCGGGTCTCTGTGTCAAGAGAACCCTCGTGTCCCTCACCTGTGAAATGGGCACAGACTGCACAGCCCGTCCCATGGCACTATTGTGAGAAATCCGCGTGACAACGGATGCGAAGGTGCTTTAGCGTTAGAGAGATGTTTTATGATAACCAAGGGATTTCTGGGGAAAATCTCAATTTCTTTAATGGTAAGATTCTCTGTCAAGCCAATTGAAGAAATTCCACGGGAAATCAGAAAGCCTTTGCCTTGTCTTTCAGAGAGCCACGATTTTCACCCCTCAAGGAATAGCTCACTGCAGATGCCGCAGCCCAAACTCCAGGGCGATGCCCTGGGGAGCTGTCTTACCTGTAGCATCTGAGAAATGAGGCCACTGTGGTCTCTTCTCCCAGCCTGGCTGATTGCTAAAGTGCCGTGAAGATACTTAGAAGCTGCCCCAAGGTTGGGAGAGCAAGAAAGGAGGATTAATGTGTAGACGGTGTAAACAGTGCCCCATGAATTGTATTTACAGGACTGGCGGGAGTATGTTGCATCCACAAGGTCACCAAGACAGGAGGGTAGAAGTCCATCTGTTCAATAGATTCCTTTTTTCTCTCTAACTGCATGAAAGACGTGTTTCATCTCAGAAAGTTGAAAAATAGGCACCCAGTCTGTAGATCCCACACCATCAGGAGCAGCTGGCTGGGGTGTAGGAGCTTCGAGGGTGTCGAAGCATGCCCTACCTCGGTAGGGAGGCAGGGCCTTGCTGCTCTGGCTGGAGAGCTCATGGTTCCTGGCACGTACTGAGTGCTGTTCAGACTGTGGTTTGGAATTCACGCATATAAAAGGAGATGGGAGCTAGGGCAGCCCGAGGACGGGGTCCCAGGAGGCCCAATCAGTCAGGGATGCGGTTTTTTAAAGAAGCATTTGATATGGACGAAAATGTAGAGAGAATATAGAGTGAGCGCTATTTCTGTGTTTTTTGAAGGCAGATGTTCACGTCTTGAAATGAATGCTTGCATCTTTAGCCAGGTGATGGTTATCTTTTTAGACATGGAATCATAAAGCTGTAAAGCTTGTGGAGGAACAAACAGCCTGTAAAGCATCGAGGTTAACTGGAACCTAAGATAACAGAGAAATTTGACAAGGACAGAATATGATAAAACATGTAAGATGCAAAATCAGCCTATCTATTATTGACTTTGAGCCTTACTGTCTCTTTGCACTTCCTCCTCTCCTTTCACAAAATTTGAAATATACCTGAAGCGGCTCGGGAGCGTTTCTCACATATATTTGCATCTTGACTTGGGTCCAGCTTAATGGACCAACGTTTAAGTGTCATAGATGCATAAAATATCAGGGCTAGAAGTTACTCCTCAATTTTTATCACCCTCCTTTGACCTCTGCCAGCATCTAGAGCCTACAGAAATGTTTCTGAAAATGTATGCCACAGACACCTTCTATGAGATCCTGATAATTATTTGGGAAAAGGGGCTTGGGTCAATGTTGGGGAATTTTCCTTCCTTCAGGCCCTGCGGAGTTTCTGGTACCCTAATGCACACAGAGATTATTCCAGATGGGGGTGGAGGTAGACAGAATTAAAAAAAAAACAAAACAAAAACTTGTTAAAAAATATAAAAATCACTCATAGCTGGAGGGCTGTAAAAACGGGCCATGGGCTGGATGGACTTTAGACCTAGTTTGCTGACTCCTCCAGCTCTGTAATAGGTTGAAAGCGGGTTATGCGGATCCTCTGCCTTTGTTCCTCATTTGCTTTGGCTCTTCTGTGTCGTCTGTGTTTCCATGTGAATTTTATCCCGTTGCCGATTTCTTCAAAAAGGGCGTCTGGGATTGGGATTAGTTTTTGTTTTCTTGTGGAATTGCACCGATTCCCTAGGTCGGTTGTGGGTAAATGACATCTTCACAAAGTGGATACATCCTCTCATCCCCCAATCTCCACGTGTCTAGGTCTTGGTTCCTTTACCTCAGCGATATTTTATCATTTTCAGTGTATAGGCCTTGCATTCCTTTTATCACCTGTATCCCTAGGTATTTGATTTTTTGGGGGGGTATCATATGATTTTTAGTTTTAAAATTTTTATTGAGATATAATTGACATATAACATTATATTAGTTTCTCTCTTTCTCTCTCTCTCTCTCTTTTTTTTTTTTTGTCTTTTTAGGGCCACAGGTGCAGCATTTAGAAGTTCCCAGCCTAGGAGTCCGAATCGGAACCACAGCTGTTGGCCTACGCCACAGCCCCAGCAATACCAGATACCAGCCACATCTGCAGCCGACACTGCAGTTCACGGCGATGCCGAATCCTTAAACCACTGAGCGGGGCCAGGGATTGAACCTGGTCCTGATGGATACTAGTCACATCGTTTCCACTGCGCCACCATGAGACCTCTGCAGTGTGCTTTTCATTCCATCTTGACTTATGCATGGATATTGCTGAGCTTGCAATTTTGTCATACATGCATAATTTGAACAATAGCTGCTTTGAAGAATTCATCTTTTCAGTTTCATTGTCAACAGTTACAGTTGGCGCTGAACTGTGGAAACCTGTGATGGATGATAAAGCTCACAAGTATGTTTTAGAGGTCGTCCTGTGTAGTCACACGCTGTGATGGCACAGCTGCCGTGAAAAGCACTCTTTCTGGGTAGTGACCCAGGTCAGCGAAGTCGGGCCAGGAAGGCAAGGAGTGTGCTGCTCCCTTTACTGAGAATCTCCCGCTATAAAAAAATTTCAGTCTAGGAGTTCCCGTCGTGGCTCAGTGGTTAACGAATATGACTAGGAACCATGAGGTTGCCGGTTCGATCCCTGGCCTTGCTCAGTGGGTATAGGTCGCAGACGCGGCTTGAATCCCGCCGTGTGGCTGTGGTGAAGGCCGGCAGCTACACCTCCTATTGGGCCCCTAGCCTGGGAACCTCCACATGCCGCGGGAGCGGCCCTAGAAAAGGCAAAAAGACCAAAAACAAAACAAAAAAACATTTCAGCCCAAATAAGCAATGTGCCAAGTGACATAGTAAAAGCTGTAAGTAGAGGGTAGTACATTAAATTCTAGATAATTCTCTTTCCCATGTGATAATGTGAAAATGAATTGTGAGTGACTTTCACTGCATACTGAGGCCCAGTGATTGTGGAGAAGAAAAGCTGAGAATGCTTGACCTATTTTTAGAACAAATGCTTACTGGTTCTGCAAGATAAGAAAGCTGTTAGGTCCCATCTTGTTAAAGAGATGGGTTGGACCGCTGGATTTGCTTAATCATCTGGTATCTTTGGTGTTAGAATGATCCTAACACTTCCATCAAGGAAGGAGGGCACTATGATTTCAAATGGCAGATACAATCAAAGGACAAGAACAAAAGGTGGACGCACTGTCCTGACACGTTCCATAATCTAAAAGCAGTGATGAAAAGTCTCCATCTTGATATTTCAGAAGCACAAAAAGTTATCACCGGACACCTTCTGGATTTTGGCAGAAATTCTACCTCCTATTTCCCATTAGAATTTTTTTTTTTTCTATTGAAAATCCATGGACTGAAATTCATTCCTTTCATTGAGAGATAATTTAAATTTAATTATAATTTTGTGGGCTAAGTTGCTGGAAGTGGTTACTGATGAAGGATTCAACTTGATTTTTGAAAATAAAATATTGCTTTCTTCCTTTTGAATAAGAATCAGACATGAAGAGTGTAGGCTTTTTGCTAAAATTACTTTCAAGATCCTCTCTTATCCTCCTGTCAACCTGCCTCTGTGAGACAGGGGTTCCTCTGTGGTAGGAGTTATTAAAACAAAGCATGGAAACAATTGAGATACACTTTATCCACCGTAAGAGGCATTGTATCAATCCAAACTGGATCAGCTACCTTAACAAGCGCAAAGCATACTCATTTGCCATGTTACCAACTTTAATGCTGGTAAATATGATGTTTCTTCGAAATATGTGATATAAGTATCATGCAGAGACTCACACCTATCCACATAACTCTTTGATTAGTTACAATTGCAGAATGACAAAAAATTAGTTATTCACGTATACACACTTTCAATAAGTAAAATGTATAATTTTTTCCTAGATAATATTTTTATATCTATAAAACTGTAATTTTATGGCTGCTGAATTACTATATTACTATATTACTAATTACTATATTACTAAATTTGAGCTGGTGTTTTGTTCATTTTTTTTTTGCCTTGTCATTTTTCTAGTACTTTATTTTTTTAAAAATACATACCTAATTTTTTAGAACAGCTTTAGGTTGACAGGAAAATCATCAGGAGAATGATTGGCCGGGGGGACCTATGGTATAGCCCAGGGAACTCTACCCAATAGTCTGTGATGATCTCAATGGGAAAAGAATCTGAAAAAGAATGAATGCATGTATTTGTATAGTTGAATCACTTTGTTGGACAGCAGAAAGTATCAGAATATTGTGAATCAACTAGACCTCAGTAAAACCTTAAAAACTAAAAAAAGCAACAACATGAAAAACAAAAAAGAAAAATCATAAAGATAGTTCAGAGGGTTCTCATATGCTCTACAACCAGTTTCCCTTACTGCTGACATCTTACATCAGTGGGTTCATTTGTTTCAATCAGTGCAGCTGTGTTGAGACATTATTATTCACTCAAGTCCATATTTATTCCGGTTTCCTTAGTTTTCACTCAATGTCCTTTTTCTGTTCCAGGATCCCAACTGGGACACCATGTTACCTTTAATTATTGGGCCTTTTTAGAGTCCTCTTCCCTGCGATAGTTTCTGAGACTTTTCTGTTTTGAGGACCTGGACTATTTTGGTTTGTCTGGCTGGGTATTTCATAGACCATCCCTCAACTGATATTTGCCTGATGTATTTCTCATGATTAGACTGGTGTTACAGTAATTCATTTTTATCATATATTACAAAAGCACTGCTGAGTGGTGGTTTGGAAATTTAAAACACACAGGGAGTTCCCACTGAGGTTCCCACATAGTGTCTGTGAGGACATGGGTTTGATCCCTGGCCTCCCTCTGTGGGTTAAGGATCCAGTGTTGCCACAAGCTGCAGTGTACGTTGCAGGTGTGGCTGGCTCAGATCGGACGTTGTTGTGGCTGTGATGTAGGCCTGGGGCTGCAGCTCTGATTCGACCCCTGGCCCAGGAACCTCTGTATACCACTGGTGCAGCCCTAAAAAAGGAAAAAAGGAGAAAAAAAAAAAAACCCCAAAAACCCAAACAGGTTCTTCTCTGCAGGTGGTTGATGAAACCCCTCTCTAGTAACAGTGGGGTCACTACGGACTTGAGAGGGTTCTAGGAAAAGGTGGATCCAGCACCCTCTGCATTCTCCAGGTCTCCCAGTAGCAGGACTTATGCTCTAAAGACTTTCCTCCGGAGTCTTTCCATCTTTGTGTCTTGCTCGTGATCTTCAGATTCCAGGAGAGGGGCTCACTCAGCTCGGGGAAAGGGAACTAGTAAATGCACAGCGATGCGGGAGTGGGGGTGGGGGTGGGGGCTGGGGGGTTGGCAGGTGCGGGGCCTGACCTGGACCTCAGAACCGGCCATTATTGTCTCTGAGCTCACTCGCCCCCGTGTCTGTCCCACCCTCACCCTGGTTCCCATTTTTACTCGCTGCACACTCTTTGCTTTCTAATTTTGCAGTTAGAAGTTCCGTAGCCCTAGCTCGTCAGTCTTCTTTTGGGGAAGAAATTCTTTGACTTTCTGAAGGGAATGCGGAGCCATGTCATAGCATCTCAAACAGGCCGGGCTGGGGCTGGGAAATCAGCTCTGTTCTTTGGTTTGAATCGGTAGGACTTCCCTCTGGATAGAAACTGTGTATAGCTCTTCCTTCTCCAATATAGTTCCTTTTAGTGCTGCTCACTTTTGAGGCCTTAAGGAAGTAAATGGATCAGTCATTGGAAACATAATACCTAGACTTGCCTGTTAGGAGGTTCTGTGGGGAGTAAAGTGAGCTCAGACACATTAATCTCCCCATTCTGAAGTCCAGGTTAAGCCCCACACCTGCCAACTGCCCCCATCCCCTGCATCACTGTGTAATTACTAGTTGCCTTTTCCCAGGCTGAGCGGATCAGAGTCCCCCTCCTGGAACCTGAAGATCTTGAGCAAGAGTTATGGTTTGGTTTGCTGATCGCGGCCTCCCCGGTTGTTCTGCCTTAGCCTCTTCACTGCCCCCTCCATCCGACCCTGTGCAGGGACCCCCCAGGCTTGAGGAGGCACAACTCACCTTATCACTCTGGTTTGAAGTCCTCTGTGTTCCTTTGTTGTCCACCTGTTTGGTCTCAGCAGCATCAGCATCACAAGGGAACTTCTTAAATATGCAAATTCTCAGGCCCCAGCCCCAGACCTACTGAAAGGGAAGCTCTGGGGTGGGGCCCAGCAACCTGGGTTTTAAAGAACGCCATCAGGGAATTCCACCACAGGCTAAGTTTCAGAACCACTAGCCCGTGGGGAAAAAAATGTAAGCTCTTTGTCCCGAGAAGTCCTGCAAAGCCTGCTCTGCTCGGGTCCCCATCAGCCTCTCCAGCTTTTCTCTACCTGCTCTGCCCTGCATTTTACACCAAGGAAATGAGGTGTGGTGGTCTGCAGTGGCCTCCAGAGAAGGTGCCAGCGTCTCTGCAGCTCATTTTCCGTTGTCAGTCATGCAGGACCCCTCTGAGAAGGCCTCCTGCCTGCCCTCCCTGGCCAGTTCCTCCTGACCCTTGAAGACTCAGCTTAGGTGTCATTTCTGCAGGAAGTGTTCCTCCAGCTTCTCCGTGTCCCCTTAGACATCCTGTAGTACCTCGTGCCCAACTTTCTGATTAAACTCATCACATATTTATCTGTTTCTGTATGTTTCTGCCACTAAATTGTGAGTTGCTTTTATTAGGGACTATGTTTCCTTCATTTTTTATCCGCAGCCCCAGCCCAGTGTTTGGGTACTTAACTTGCGGCCAGTAATTTAATAATCACTGAAAGATTTATGAATGAATGAAATAATGAAAGTATAGGTATTTGTCAGTGTTTCTGTCACATCTATGGTCCTATTCTTTTTTTTTTTTGTCTTTTTTGTCTTTTTGCCTTTTTTAGGGCTGCTCCCATGGCATATGGAGATTCCCAGGCTAGGGGCCTCATTGGAGCTGTAGCTGCCGGCCTACACCACAGCCACAGCAATACCAGATCCAAGCCGCATCTTCAACCTACACTATTGCTCAAGGCAATGCCGGATCCTTAACCCACTGAGCGAGGCCAGGGGTTGGATCTGAAACCTCATGGTTCCTAGTCAGATTCGTTAACCACTGAGCCATGACGGGAACTCCCTATTCCAGCATTCTTTTTAGCCAAATAAAATTTTCCTTCAGTTCACCAGACGTGAAAGTCACCAGGTGATATTACCTCTATTCTCTTGGCTCTTGCTGGTTATCAAATGCAAAACAGGTTTTCCCCTGCTTTTACTTCTATGTTACTTATCTTAAGCCTCCCACGCTTGGTGCAAGGCCAACCTTAGCTCTCTCTAGGTCAGTGACATGATTGTCTTGTGAATTTGGCAGCCACAGGGTCTCCTGATTGACTTCTGTCACTTCTCTGGACTCACGCATCTGTGAGTTTGCTAAGCTTTCATTGTGAAGTTAAGATTGACTGAATCAGCGCAAGCACTTTACAAAAATCTACTCAGTGCTCCCGTAGGCACCGTCTGGCTGCTGTCAGGATAGACGTGTGCATTTCAAAGAAAGAAATACATCCGAATGCTCTTTCTTCCTTTATTAGAGAGCCCCATGAGTCTTGCTTGCATTAAAGGAATTCGTATTCAGAAAAATTTGAAAATGAGACATCAGGTAGTCCTGTGTAAAATAACACAAGCAGAAAACGAGATTGGTTCCCCAAGGGATTTGGTTCCTTCTTCCACGGGCATGCAGTGCCAAGGTCGTCCAAATGGGCCCGCCTCCCACTCCACCTGCCATAGGCCATGCAGGTCATTGTAGGTCATGCAGCAGGACAGGAAATATTGTAGTAACTATTTCATGTAGTTATGAGGCTTTGATAGGTTAATATATAAAGAGAGCTTAGGGAGTTCCCATCATGGCTCAGCAGTAATGAATCCGACTAGTATCCATGAGGACATGGGTTCGATCCCTAGCCTGGCTCAGTGGGTTAAGGATCTGGCATTGCCATGAGCTGTGGTATAGGCTGACAGCTACAGCTCTGATTCGACCCCTAGCCTGGGAAATTATATATGCGGTGGGTGAGGCCTTAAAAAAAAAAAAAGGAAGAAAGAAAAGAAAGCTTAAAATTATGCCTGAAATAGGAGATGCTCAGTAAAGGTTAACCCTTATTATTATCATGCTCAAAATTCCTCTACGAAGTCTTTTTGATTATACCCGTGAATCCGCATTTTCCTCTTTGGATAAAATTGCTTAGGTTCCGTTATTTTTTCAAAGTTATCTTATTGACATTTCACAATGGCTCTGCGCAGACAGGAACATGTTCTTATACCCACTTTACAGGTGACTAACCTGAGCATCCCACTATTTAAGTGATGTGGTTGTTAAGCACATGAACCAGGCTTTGAATCAGGTTCTCTGACTCCAAAATTAAGCATTTTTTTTCCATTTCATTTTAAGCATGTGGTCCATTCAGACTGGACCACACAGCTGACAGCCTCTAGTTTGACACGTTTCTCCCTTTATCTCCTATTTGGAGATGTCTGTTTGGGGAGTTAGAGTGGCACATTCAGAAGGGGACGGAAATCAGGATTTCAGTCTGAAAGAGACACAAACAGAGTTGGGTCACATCTTCCAAGCCCTAGCAGACTTCCAGGGCAAGAAGGCCAAACTGACCAGCAGGACTGGTGGCATGGGTGTTTTGGACACTCCCACAGAGGAGTTTTGATCTTAGAATAGCCAAGCAGGGGATGATATTTTTAATGATTAAAATAAAAGTAAAAACAGAGGATAAAAACAAAAAAAACCCACCAAAATTTCACAGCAATTTCAAATGTGTATCGGTTATTTCCCAAATATTTCAGAAAATGCTCCTGTAGTGCAAACATTTATTGCACATATATTGCATTGAAATAAAATAGTCTGGGCATTCCCGTTGTGGTGCAGTGGAAATGAATCCGACTAGTATACATGAGGATGCGGGTTCGATCCCTGACCTCGCTCAGTGGATCAGGGATCTGGCGTTGCTGCGGCTGTGTGTAAAGCTTTGCTAATGAAACAGACGACAGCTTGGATTTGGCCCTGTGGGTCATAGTTTGCTGGTCTCTTGCTTAGAACAAAACTCGACTTACATAGTAAGTGGTATGTAAGTACCAGTAACTCAAATGAACTAAATATGTTCCATGTGAAAGGGACATTTTTTAACAGTGATTATGAAACACACTTGTACCACAGCTTTGTAAGGTAAAGGCGATGAGATCTGGAGAAACATACACAGGTCACACACACACAGGTACACACACACACACATAGGTACACACACGTACACACATATATACACAGGTACACACAGACACACACAGAGTTCATCCTGTTAACGATTCATCAGCCGTATTTAATTCATTTCTCACTGATTCTCCCTTCTCACCCAGAATGTGCCGAGTTATACTCCCCTGTGACCTTTCTTGGGGAAAGCTTACTTACTTGTCTTACTGGGACCTGAGCACATATCAAATCTCTGTATAACATTCCTGGAGTTCCCTTGTGGTGCAGCGGGTTAATGTTCCTGTGGTACAGGTTTGATCCCTGGCCTAGGAACTTCCACATGCAGGCAGACCAAACAAACAATTAAACAAACGAAAACGTGAACAACATTCCTAAGGCAAATATTAATGGGGTCTTAAGTTCTGCTTCATTAACGAAAATAACAGCGATTTGCTTGTATGTTTTAAGTTATCGGCATGTCTCAGCGTATCTTTCAATAAATGATCACTTCAGGGCTTCATGTTGGATGATGAATTTTTATTAGGTTCCACTTGAATTTTGTTTAGAATCCTTCTTTGAATGATGCATCACTGGCAGGGTAGTGGGACGAGCAAAAAAGAATGAGTAAGTGGCAGTATCTCAAGTGGAGCCTCCCAGGCTACAGCAGAAATGCACACCTGCAGGCACCTGCACCATTCACTCCAGTACAGTCTGGTAAACGGGCTTCAGCAAGAGGCACAGGATCTGGGGAGGAGAGACTGCTTCTTTTGTGTTTGTTCTGCATCAGATACTGTATCATGCGCGAGCGCACGCGGGGCGGGGGGGGGGGGGCGTTTGATTAATCCCCCTGGGTGATACTCAGGACAGTGAGGATGAAGATGCTGGTGGTGATGAAGGGGAACTTTGGTTTTCCGGGTGGGTGGCTGAATCTCAAACGGAAAAGAGGCTGATCTGGGCTGCGTGGTGAGCTTCAGTTACCTAGGGCCTTGAACTTTTTATTTTTCTGAGCCACTGGCCAGTTTTAGAAGTCCCACCTGCCTGAGGAATATCTTTGCTTCCCTGGTAGCCATCCCAAGCAAGCTCTGACACAGCCAGAAAATTTGCTGACTGTACCCAGAGAGTCCACCAGCTGTTCTTAGAGTGAGCAGACTGTTTATGTGCCCT
The DNA here is from genome assembly GCF_016906955.1 of Phacochoerus africanus. Classification (NCBI taxonomy): domain Eukaryota; kingdom Metazoa; phylum Chordata; class Mammalia; order Artiodactyla; family Suidae; genus Phacochoerus; species Phacochoerus africanus. The sequence goes on along the minus strand of NC_062555.1, from coordinate 16,754,958 downwards.
TCTGGTCAAGTCACACTCAATGCTGAAGAATAAGGAGCTCATTCAGTAATAGCTGAGTTGCTGCTTTTTTTTTTTTTTTTAAACCCAAAGGCAAAATTAAAGCAATACAACATTTTTGCCAGTCACATTCTGTTTGAAAAGATGAATCATCCTCATGTTTGTGCTCAAAGACATCTGGTTAGGGGCAAGAATATTTGCAGGCTAATTTTGTGCAAGAATCACCTTTTGACAGCAGATCAATATGAGAATATGTGTTTGCTCTGGGGAGGAGGGAGAAAGCACACATCTTGCCAGTTAGGAGAAAACTTGAATTGCTCCTTCTCAAATGGATCGTGGTAATGTTTTTACGTAGATCAAAAAGTCACAGACAAGGACATATAAAAAACTAAAGAACAAAATCTCCATTTATGTTTTGAATAAGACTCAGAATCTTTTTTTTTCTTTTTTTTTTCTTTTTATGGTCGCACCTGCAGCATATGAACGTTCCCGGCCTAGGGAACTGAATCGAAGCTGAATCGAAGATGCAGCTGCTGGCCTATGCCACAGCCATAGCAACACCAGATCTGAGCCACATCTGCGACCTGTGCTGTAGCTTGCTGCAATGCTGGGTCCTTAACCCACTGAGGGAGGCCAGGGATCAAAGCTGCATCCTTAGAGAGATTATGTCATGTTCTTAATCTGCTGAACCACAACGGGGACTCCCTCTCAGTTATGTCTCAGAAACAACTGTTTACTCTCCCTCTGATTAACTTTAAATTGAGGGAGATGGCAGTTTTAAGCACATTTGAAACTCCTTCCTTCCTCTGTCTTTCTTGTCCTGGATGAAGGAGTCTGATCTGAAGAAGCAGGGACAGTATTAAGGACTCAAAGTGACCTTAAGAAGTTTGGGTCACTTTGCTGGTGGCAGGAGAATGCCTGAGAGAATTTTCTGTACACGAGTCATTTTCAGTGAAAGTATTTTCAGTGCAAGCTGTGGATATGACTAAAGAGTCAAAAAATTTCGTTTAATTTTAGATAAAAGTGGAAGTGAGTAAAATTATTTTTATCCATAACTATGATGAGAGAATGAATACAGGTGGCCAATTAAAACACTGGATTTTTTGAAAAGAGAGGAGCCAGGAATCAATGATAAAGACATATGTTCATATAAAGAGATTATGCTCAAAAGGTTCTTAACTCTCTTACTGCATGATTCCCTGTGTTCCAGAGAGCTGGGGGCAACAAGAAAACAATTACATTTAAAAAATTTTTTTCATGCTTCCTCTCATTTAAAAAGTGTTTTCATAAATCTGCATGCTCTGTGAACTAGTTTGTCTTTTTTATTATACCTGCAAAACCAGTATTCTCTTTATCATGATTGCTATTATTATTATTTAACTCTACTCTTACTGCTTTCTCTGTTGGTGTCTTGCATCATTTCCAGTTACCGTCCTGACGATCTGCCAGAGGCCAGCTCTGGTGGCCAGGGAGTGTACACTTTCCCGATAGGAGATGGACAGAGTTGGCAAATGTACATACAGAGACAGCCTCTTTGTCCCTTCTTTCAGGGCGCTGGACTGCTCAAATTGTATTGGCATAAGTGGTTGATTATATAGACAGCTTTTCACTGCAGATTACATCACAGTGTTAAAAGTACATTGGTTAACTATTACATGGTATAGCAGCTATACATCATGTTTTAAGATCTTTATCTTAACTTAGTGGGTACAATTTAAGGGCAATTAGGTAGAATACATCATGTTTTAAGATCTTTATCTTAACTAAACTTAGTGAGTACAATTTAAGGGCAATTAGGTACAATCCATCATGTTTTAAGATCTTTATCTTAACTAAATTTAGTGAGTACAATTTAAGGGCAACTAGGTATAATACATCATGTGGAAAGGAGGAGACTCAGTACAAATCATCCCATGGCCAGCCAGTCTTTACAATTTGAAGAGGTCACAGACACAAGAATTTGGCATTCACAAATCTTGTTTTTAGGCTGGTGCTTATCTTTAAAGCTTTATGGCAGGGAGACAGTGTAAGAAAATATAAACCAACTTAACTAGCTATCTCACTTGAAAGCTTTTAAAATCAAGGACAAAACTCACAGCTGGGTTTCATGGACAATACATGTCTAACTTCTATGAACCTCATTAAAATCCTAACTCTAAAATTTACTATATAACTAGTTAGTAGATAAACACTATGTTTTAACTAAGTTGGATTTAAATAGGGGAAAGTCCTTCAGGATGAAATTCTTGTTATATTATTGTTGTAATTTTGTTAAATCACAAATCACCACAGGAAAATAAGAATGGAAAATAAGAATAATAAGTAAGTAATCTGGAAAGACTGAGGAAAACTGAATAACAAATGAATAACAGAAAAGACTAAGTTATCCATGGGACAAGCCTCACTCAGCAACGTAAAATGGAAATTGTTTCCTGGAAAATTCAGTTCCAGGAATCATCAGCACGCGAGCCTTATTGTCTTCTGGGGCTGTCCTCGAATTGTGCCGTACAGGCAGACGTCTCCTTGTTTAGGAATCTGCCCTCGGAATTGCACCCTTCAGACAGGCCCCTTTTCTTGATTAGGGGCTTGCCCTTGGAATTGCACCGTTCAGGCAAGCTCCCTTCCTCAGCTCCTTGTATCTCCTCGGCTTCCCGCAGCCATCCACTTTGTTACACCTGGGGGCTTTCCGAAGCTACCAAACGCTGTGACTTGACTACATCCTATGTCTAACTAGCTTCAAACCTATGTGGTTAATTTCAGCCTAACGGTGTGCTCTAAAGACTAGGAAAAACCATAGCATTTTCCAAGCTGTCATAAAATGTGACTCAGGCCTTCTGAAGGCAGCCATGTTCCAAACACTTAAAGGGGTCGAGAATGAACATCCGCCCTCAAAATGACTGGAAATAGAACCAGCAGCAAAATAAGACCTGTTCCTGGGATTCTTGGGACCTCTCTCACGCCCTCATGGCTGTACCTGCTTCCAGGGTCTACAACTTGAAGGCATGTGCTTGTGTTGCTCAGTGGCCCCTTAGAAAATACAGGATATAGGACAGGTGGCCGGCACTCATGCCAAAGGTGGAACCCACTCAGCTCAGCAGCCCTCTCCTGTTTTAGTGTGTAATTCCATGGAGCTCTTTTATATCTAGAAGCATCCAGAAACGTCCTATGAGCATTGGCTAGTTAGTATTTGCCCTGATGCTGAGGCAAATGTGTCTCTTCCCTTTGCTGCTTCCTCTTATGAGATCAGTTAGCCCAAGTGATTGGGTGGATGAGACTCTGAAAGTCATTTAGATTCCGTGATGGCCCTTGGACTGGAATGGCCACAAGGGAAGGGGTGGGGGTCAACCGTTTTACTCAAGGTCGTTCTGGAGCTTCCAGATGGAGGCTGCTTTGGAGGCCCTTGTTCAAAGGGCAGGGAGCGCTCAGAGCCCAGAGCAGAATGTGCCCGGAGAAAGGATGGCACAGGGAAAGATGAACTGAAAGAACTCAGAGAGCCGGTCCGTTCAGGTCAGGGTCATCACGGGGCTCTTTAGAGAGAAGCACTGCCGGACCCGGCCAGGGAAGCCAAACAAAAGCCAAGGAGAAGGGCAGGAGGAGGTGGCGCCTTCAAGGACAGTCCCAGGACTGGACCAGGTCAGAACTGCAGCCGCCCCAGAGATACAGACGCCGATGCTTGATGAGCCAGGAAATCATTCGGAATTGTAAACTGATTTTTTTTTTTTGTCTTTTTGCCTTTTCTAGGGCTGGTCCCTCGGCATATGGAGGTTCCCAGGTAGGGGTCCAGTCGGAGCTGTAGATGCTGGCCTACACCACAGCTACAGTGACACAGAATCCGAGCCGTGTCTGTGACCTACACCACAGCTCACGGCAATGCCGGATCCCTAACCCACTGAGCAAGGCCAGGGACCGAACCAGTAACCTCATGGTTCCTAGTTGGGTTCGTTAACCTCTGCGCCACAACGGGACTCCAACTTATTTATTTATTTTTTTTTTAACATTGTTTGGCTTTGGTGGCAATGGTGGTTCAGAGGATGTGTGAAGGTGGGATTACAAAGACCTAGAGCTGGAGTTCCCATCATGGCTCAGCGGTAATGAACCTGACTAGCATCCATGAGGATGTGGGTTCCATCCCTGGCCCTACTCAGTCGGTTAAGGATCTGGCATTGCCATGAGCTGTGGTGTAGGTCTGGGATGTGGCTTGCATCTGGAGTTGCGGTGGCTGTGGTGTAGGCTGGCATCTGCAGCTCCGATTCTCCGATTCTTTGTAGACCCACAGGTGTGGCCCTACAAAGCAGACAAACCAACCAACCCCCAAACAAACAAACAAAACCAAAGACCTAGAGCCTTTCAAGGAACACTAATTCAATGAGAAGTTAATGGGTGTTAAGAGGAAAATAGGAATTGCTGCATGGCACAGAGGGTTAATGATCCAGCTTGTCTCTCTGGAGGTGCTGGTTCAGTCCATATACCAGCGGTTAGGTCATTTAAAAAAAAAGGTAAAAAAAGAGGAAAATAATTTGGGGGATTCTGGCTTCAATAGTTAAATACCCTAGTGTTTCTCAAAACAACACAAATCCGTAAGGTTGGTGTAGGAGATGCAGGATTTCCCCAGATGATGTGAGCATAAAACTTTATAATGCACAATCTCACACAGCTATTTTTCTGGGGAGCCCATGCAAAACTGTTGTGGAAGGCAAGCCTGAGGAGGCGTGGTCTAATCCCTGTTGATTTTAGCCAGCGAAGAAGGGGCTAAACAGCAAAGAAGGGTCACGGAAAATGGATGCTTACCAACTTTAGGATTTTTTCCAAACTTGAGTCCAGCCCTGGCACTTAAAAGCAAGCACTCAGATTACAAGAAGCACTTCAGTGGTACAATGTGTGAGGGCAGCGGTTAACTCTTCTCTTTGAATAAGAAAAGAGATTAAATTGTAAACCTAGCATTTAGGAATTCTTTGAGAGTAAGAACTTTGGTCCACTTGTTAGATGATTATTAATTGGTTTCTGGGAGATAGTTTGTGGGCTTTATGAAGACGGGATGCTTTTAGGGTGGATGGAAAAAGATTCAATGTAGGTGAAATAAGTCTTGGGGGGTGGGCAGCCTTCATTTAGCTGAGGATATTTTTAGGTCTGGGTGTTGCTGGTGTAGAAGCCAAGGGGTCCTGGAATGGGGTGCCTGTTTGGAGCAATTTGACTAATTTTATCAGGAGAGCATAACTGTCTAGGATGAGGAAGAAGGTGGGAAGAATTATGGTGAGCTATTTTCCCACCTTCAGTTTTGAAGGTTATTGAAAATGCTTACCTGCCTGTTTGTGATCACTACAGTTCTCCGGGAACTGGTACTCTTACGAACTGAAACTTTACCCGTGAGCTCACCAGTCTCATTTTGGCCACTGCCTGGGACTTTGGGATGCCACTCAGTCCATTTGTAACTCAGTTTCTCTGATCAGAATGGGAGCGATAATTTCACCCGTTTTACCTCTCTCCTGCCGTACACGCATTCTTTGACTAATTCAACAACTATTTAGGGAGGCTCTATTGAGGAGTAGGCACCCTTCTAGGCACAAGGAGGGGGATGCCCTTGAACAAAACAGAGTTTAATTTTCTTGTACAGGAGGCAAAACAGCAAATAAATAAACCTATAATATATATAACATAATAAATATAATATAAATAGCCATAGTGATTCGTGTTATAAAGGAAAACAGAGCAGCACAGGAGCTCAAGAGATACGAAGGTCAGGAACGCATCTTTGAGGATGTTATGTGAGCACAGACTTCAGGGAAGTGAGGGTCTGAGCCAATGGATGTCTTGGAGGAACAAAAAGACCAAGTGCAAGAGTCTGAGATGTGAACGCGCTGGGCAGGATCACTGCTGTAACAACAACAGCAAATGCTGCCATATTTCGGTGGTTCAATGCAATGAAAGTTTGTCTTTCATTCATAACAGAGTCTAGCAGGCATCAGTGGCTGTGGGAGTCCTGTTCCACTTCGTCACTCAGGGATCCAGGCTGAGGGGCTCTGCCACTTTTTTTTGTGGTCACACCCAGGGCATGTGGAAGTTCCTGGGCTAAGGATTGAATCTGAGCAGAGGCTTTGACCAACACAGCAGGTGCAGCAATGCCTGATCTTTTAATCCACTGCTCTGGACCAGAATAAGAGGGGAGATACGGATGCTACTGATCACCAGTGTTCTGTGCACAGTGTGTTTGAGTTACTTTAGGAAGGTCGGTTTAGTTGGAACACAGAGGATGGAGTGGTAGTTATAAGAAATCGTCGTTCAAAGGATCAAGTAAAAAGATAGAGTCTGGAAAAATGAGAACTATTGCTGTATTTCACTGAATCTAAAAGCTCTTGGCTGCCAGACACTGTATTTGTGTGCCTCTAGTAAAGTAAACTTTTTTCAAATCAAGTAGTAACACTACTTTTTAGATAAAATCACTCTTTTAATTTAAAATCTAGCAAAATAATTCTTTTAGACTGGTCGAGACATGTGTTTTAAATTATGTATCACTGGTGTGCATCAAGTATAAAGGAAAATTTAAGCAAAATAAATCAGTTACTGTGTTCCCGAAGCTTCTTCACAGGAGAGCCTGACTTTTCTGAGTTGCTTTTAGGTCTGTCATCAGTGTCCGCGTCCTCCCGTCACTGCTCTCCTCTGTGCTACCAAGGGCTTTCCTTAAAAACGTTTTTCATGTCTCTGGGGTTTTTCTTTTCCCTTTTTATACCCTTTTTGCATATTTTGATGGGGCACTTTTGAAAAAACCTTTGTAAAAAATTCAAGTACAGGCGATTTACAGTGTTGTACCCATTTCTTCTCTACATGGAAGTGACCCAGTCATCCGTATATGTATACATGCTTTTCCTCATATTATCTTCCATCATGTTCATCCCAAGAGACTGGATGTAGTTCCCTGTGCTGTGTGGCAGGACCTCATTGCTTACCCACTCTAAATGGAAGAGTTTTTTGATCTTGCAGGAAAATAGCAACCAGAAATTGTATTGCTTCTTCAAATGGTCTTTAAATGCAGAATGGACAGAGATGCTTAGGGTTCGTGATGGTCCAGACAAATCCCAGGAATGACAACCACATTCATATGCCTGAAGGCCATGGCCACTCTGTCACAGCCACCTGGTCAAGGGCATAGTGAGACACTATTGATGATTAGATGAATCCTGATTTAAGAGAAGTGAAAATGTAAAAACCCCTCATGACTAAATAGTGTATTTAGAATATAAAGGATGAATAGATTCCTTCAAGCGATTTAAAACATCAGAGGCTGACTTGATGGTTCCTGTCTAAGGGGTCGCACCAGGGGGTTGAGGAAGATGCACCTGTGAGTTGGAACTGCTCCTGGGCTGTGAGAAGCCCGACACTCACCTTCTCGTTTATTTCACTGGCTCAGTGAGGAGGAGGGGACTCTGCCTGTATCACCCCCTGCTTCCTCTAGCCCACTCTAGGTGCACACACTAAAGTCTTTTCCCTGAAGCCTTGGGTCGGCTTAGAATTTTAGCCAGGCTCGCATAGGAGGCTTGCCTGACACTCAGCCCTGACCCACCCGCTTTGTGGGATATGCAGAGTGGCTTGCTGCTTTGCGTTTCTGGTCACCTGGGATGGGGTGAACCCCAGTTCGTGACACTGCAGCCTTCTAAACAGGAATGTGGGGTCCCCATCGGCAGCACCGGGATGCCGCGTATTTTTCTATTGTGCTCCAAGTTTTATGCTAAGACCGTGCACTGCCCTGGACCTCAATCCTGTTGACTAGGATCCTACCATCCATCTAACTCTTACCAGAATTCTTTTACCACCTGAACCAAAAATCCTTCCCATTTTCTTTCTTGGAGCTGGCATATGGGCCGCTTCTGTCCTTCTGCTCCATTCGATTGGATTTTGCATGAATGGAGATGCCAGTTGGAGACGTCTCTGTCCTGCCAATTTTAAGAATCTCTATGGGACTCTTTTCTTTTCTTGGCTCTTCATCAGTCTTCCTCCGATTCATCTTGCAGGGACACCCTCCCCCTCATGCCAGTGGGAAGACTGGGAAGGTGGAGTGGGAACTTACCCCAGTTGGGAACCACCGCGGAAGAACACGGAGGGAGCGCAAGGTTCAGGAAATTCGATACCTTAAGAAGGCGCTATTCCTGGAGAAGAGTCCCCTGAGGTTTCCAGACAGTTCCAGTCTTCTTAAAATGAGGGGTTGTCAGGATACTAATGTTTTAAAGATTCGACGGGGCTTCAGAGAATCATTACCTTAGGTACTGAGTGGTTGGTATCTTACTTGAGGAGTTTACAGCCATTGCAAATGGATTGTTAAGCTGGGCTCCCTAAAGTCCACAGTTGGGAACAGTTAAGGCTAAATTCGTAACAGGAAGCCCTATTTGTAAAATGGGTGAGGCTGTAAAATCAGGTTTTCTGGAGTGTTTAATTAAAATGGTCTGTGTAATTTTTTTTCCCCTTTCTTGCTCTGTTCCTTCAATTAGCACTTAAATTAAAAATCTTGGCTCTGATGGTTTTATTAGGCTTACATTCGTTTGACTTCACATCACTCAGATGATTTGCAGGAATATTGATGACCTTGTGATGATCAGTGCCTTGGTTATGTACGACGTCTGCTATTTTTCAGAAAATATATTTTCTTCCCCTTTGCATCTTTGCACATCAGGATGGCACACGTGACCATCCTTTTTTAGATGTTTTGTAAAGGTGTTTTAGGATTTTTTTGGGGGGGGTGGGGAGGCCTCTCCTTTAAGTGCGGCCAGATACCCAAGTATTTCATCAGGAATTGGATAGCATGCATGATCCATAGCTAGGAGACGAATCGCAGCCCATTCTCTGAACCAGGTGACAAGTCCCATAGACTCAAGTTGAGGTGTCAACACAGGTAGCCACAAGCCAGGCTAAGCTGTTCCCAGAGCCAGAACAGAAGTAGGGAAACTCCCATAGCTTTTTAATGTCAATGTCTATTTACTCTTTCTTCATGGCAGTGGGCTCTGGTATAAAACTTGACTTGCCATATGTCCAGTCATGGAGAGCCATTCCAGCCTTTGACAAATAAGGCAACTTTGTTTGCATCTAGCTTTTTCCCTGAAGAAAAACTGGTGGAGCAGAGGAAGGGGAGGGGGTGTTTCTGTTCTTCTTCCGAGCAGTTTCCTTTTACCTCTCTCCTTTGGAGTACTGAAATTGATGCTTTTTTGAATTTGATTTTGCATTATTTCTCTTTTCGTTCTGTGGTAATGACCTCGGAAGGCAGGTACTTGGGGCAGCATTCCGCAAACGAAAAGGGCTGTGCGCCTCACACAAGACCACTGGGCTCGTGGCACTTTCTTCATTTTCAGCCTGGAACCCCGGGGTACATTTGAGTGACCTGAAAACAGAGTCAGCTAATTTGGAGGGGCAACATGTTCCTGAAAAGAACGCAGAAGGATGTGCTGAAGGTGGTGCTTGGCCCAAAAGCTGCCGTGAGAATTTAAGTTGTGGATGATGAGAAACTGTAGAGGAAAGAAGTGATTGTATGCAAAGATTACCCAATAATCATGTGGATGCACATGCCTCTGCTGGCTCCTAACCAGCATCTCGTGGAGTAGAGCTGTCAGGATTCATTCTTAGATTCTGTCTAGAGTATGTGAAAATGAAAACCTCTGTGAGTGCTGAGTACTATCCGTTGGCGTCACAACTTAGATATTTGGTGGAATAGCAGAGAGGTTAGACTTATTCAGAAAATTTAAGTTTGCTTGACCTCTCCTGCTTTCAGGATTTTTGGGGGGAGGCCAGTGGGTAAGGCAATGATACCATTCCACTGAGGTTCAGTGGCTCATGATACATTTTAGCTTTTTGTGGTGGTGGTGGTATTTTTTCAACTTGTGTCTCTCCTGCGTATTATTTTGGCATTTGTTCCTGTTCCACATGCTTCAGATTAAAGTCGATGCTCTCTTTCACACGCAACCAGGATCTTATGTTGGGATAAATGGGAGGAGGCGGTGAAGACGCCGAAGGGCAGGTCTCCGAAACTGTTTTCCTTGTAGCTCATTGATAAACTCTTCCCTTCAGAATGGAGCTCTTACCCACCCCGACCCTAGCTACAGCATCCGGTGGATGGGAGAGGCTGGAGTATGCAAACTTGTGCAAGAAAACCATCATACGTCACAGCGCGTGTCCTCATCTTTCAACAAACATGTAGTTAGTAGTTTCTCAATAAGCACCTTTCCTTTTCTGTGTTTATGAAGCTCTGCACAACTCTGTGTGGGTGCTGGCAATGCAGAAATGAATATGGTAAGAGTTCCTGCTCTGAAGTGGCTTGTGCGAGTGAGACGATAGACAGGAAAAAATGGATTCTCACCCTGTAGAACCACAGATGCCAGAATACAAGTGCATGCAGAGGCCAGCTCAGCACTGGGTATGCTAAATCACGCTTCCTCTTCTTTTCTTCAATGTCAGAACATTCTCAGCTATTTTTTAAAGTGAATTTCTCTTCTCAGTTGCTGCCATGCTCTCCTTCTGGAGAGTCTATTGAATCTTCTTATTCTATCCTCCATGCTTATTAACTCATTTATTTATCTGTCCACACTTCACCCTTTGTGAGGGCCCCATTTGCCTCTCCAGGTACTTCTAAGCTATCCTTGCTTTCTCTATCCACTTACTGTGTGAAGTTAATGGCTTTAAACTAGACCACAGGATCTCTCTTTCTAGACACCACCAATGGAACAAACAGGAAAACCCATAAAAACACAGTATTTTATCTCAGCCTCAAGCCAGAGTTTGGCCTGGAAGTGATTAGAGAACTTTGTGTGTGTGTGTGTGTGTGTGTGTGTTTGCTATTTCTTGGGCCACTCCTGCGGCATATGGAGGTTCCCAGGCTAGGGGTCTAATTGGAGCTGTAGTCTCCCGCCTACACCAGAGCCACATCAACGCGGGATCCGAGCCGCATCTGCAACCTACACCACAGCTCACGACAACGCCGGATCGTTAACCCACTGAGCAAGGGCAAGGACCGAACCCGCAACCTCATGGTTCCTAGTCTGATTCATTAACCACTGCCCCACGACGGGAACTCCCTGATTAGAGAACTTTTGAGGGTATGAGTGAACAGAGGAAGGAGAGTTGTTTTTGTCCTGTGCAGTGCCAGCAGCCAACGCTTACCCAGCTTCGAAATGGGTTCTTGTGACTTTGCTTTCAAGGAATACAGTCTTAGTGGGGCCAAGATTTAGTCCTAGCTTCAGCGTCCGCAACAGTGATTCCTCAAATAAAGCCCTGGATTGGTCAGAGAGAAGGGACCTGCTTTGAGCCTGGTGAGAGCCTAAGAAGTCAAATGAGTTACTCTAATAGGAAGACAGCAAAAAGTAGCAGCAGGAAAAGTCTGGAATGACTTACCAAGAGCTTGTCCCCACGAATGGCTTGATCAACATTTTATTACTAGATAAACAAATCAACCTGTTTTGCCACTGAACTCAAGAGCTCAGAACTGTCAACTATTGTGAAATCTTCTACAGTCAAGAATGGGACTCTGCTTTACTCTCTGATTTTAAATTGAGAACCACATGCTTGGAAGCTAAGTATGATCACCTCACAGCTAGGGAAAACTCAGAACTTCATGCTCATTTCTTCTTTGATCCTTTTTTCTTTCTTTTTTCTTTCTTTTCTTTCTTTATTTATTTATTGGTCTTTTTGCCATTTCTAGGGCCGCTCCCGTGGCATACAGAGGTTCCCAGGCTAGGGGTCTCGAATTGGAGCTGTAGCCACCGGCCTATGCCACAGCCACAGCAACACAGGATCTGAGCTGCTTCTGCAACCTACACCACAGCTCACGGCAATGCCAGATCCTTAACCCACTGAGCAAGGCCAGGGATCAAACCTGCAACCTTATGGTTCCTAGTCAGATTCGTTAACCATTGAGCCACGACGGGAACTCCTGATCCTTTTTTGTTATATTCACTGTCCTTCTGGAATTATTTTTCTTTCTCTGAAGTACTCCCTTATAATTTCCTTTAGGACAAGATTTTTGACAGTGGACTCTAGGTTATTGTTTATTTCTAAATGATTTTACTACTTCATGAAGGTGGTTTTGCTGGTTAAAAAAGTTTACATTGACAATTACTTTATCTTCACACCTTGACGATATTATTCCAGTGCCTTCTGGATTCTGTTTTTAAGTTGGAAAAATCTGCTGTCATTTTTATTGTCATTCCTTGTTAGGTGATCCATCCTTTCTTTCTGGCTGCTTTATCAACCTTATCTTTGTATTTGTTGTTTTTCAACTTTATTATAATGTCTAGCATGAATTTGTTTTTCTTTTTCCTACTCGGAATATCTTGGACATCCTAGATCTGTAGAATTCATATTATCTATTAGCTATAATACATTCCAAGACATAGTATTTTAAAACAATGTCTATCCTTATTTTTTCAATTCTATCTTTGTGGGAAACTGATAAATGCATGATAAACCTATCATGTATGGTCCATATCTTGTAACCTCTCTTTTATATTTCTCATCTTTCTATGTAATGTGGCAATTTTTTTGCATATATCTTATGTTTCATTGATTGTTTCTTCAGTTATACCTAATCTGGTTGTGTAACTCTACCCTTTGATGTAAAAAAAAAATCAAGTTCTCTTTATGCTGTGATCTGAATGTTTGTGCCCCCCTAAAACTCATATATTGAAACCCTGAGTCCAAAAGATGATGGTATGAGGAGGTGAGGGCTTTGGAAGGTGCTTGAGTCATGAGGGTGAAGCCCTCAGAAATGGGATTAGCACTTTATCAAAGAAGCTCCAGAGAGATCCCTACTCCCTTTTGCCACTGGAGGATATGACAAGTCTGTGATCTGGAAATGGGTGCTCACCCAGTCGTGCTGGAACCCTAATTTTGAATTTCCCGCCTCCAGAACCATGAGCAACAAATTTCTGCTGTTTATAAGCCATTCATTCTGTGATATTTTGTTGTCACAGCCTTAATGGGCTAAGGCAGCTTGTTTACTTGTTTGTTTTCAATCTGAACAGATAATACAGTCACATGAATACAAGTTCAAAATGTACCAAACATTATCCAGGGAACTCTCTTCCATGTTCCCCTACTCCCTTCCCAGCCCGCTGCCCTCCACTGCAGTCCTCTGAATTGTCACTTCCAATGACCCACTCTTGGCCCACCTGTTGCTGCTTGAACCTCAGGGCCATTCAGTGGGCCAGTCACACCTCCTGTCTCTAGGGCACCACCCTCCTCTGGGCTCCCAGGCACTCCCCAATCCTCCTCAGCCTCCCTTGCTGGGTTCTTCTTTCATCACTAATGTTAGTATTGAAGAAGACCGGGGCTCACTCCTTGACCTTGTTCTCTTTTCTATCTACACTGTCTCATCTCTTACTGCTGGTTAATCTCATCAAGTCCATAGATTTAGATGCCGTCTATATATTCACAATAGTCAAGTTGGTATTTCCTGCCTAAATTCTTCATCCAAACTTGAGACTTCACCTGCTTGACACTTCCACTTGGATATCTAGTAGACATCTCAAAACTAACAGGTCGAGGCATTCCCTTTATAGCTCAGTGGTAACAAACCCGACCAGGATCCATGCGGACAGGGTTTCCTTGATCTCTGGCCTCGTTCAGTGGGTTAAGGATCCAGCATTGCCATGAGCTGTGGTGAAGTTCCCAGACGCAGCTCAGATCTGGTGTGGCTGTGGCTGTGGTGTAGGCTGGCAGCTACAGCTCCGATTGGACCTCTAGCCTGGGAACTTCCATATACCACAAGTGCAATCCTAAAAAAACAAAACAAAATAAAATAAAATAAAAACAAACAAAAAACCTAACAGATCAAAAACAAGACTGTCGATTTTCTCTCTCACAAATCTGATCTAATATTCTTCTCTATTTTAGGGGAGGGAAATTTTATCCTTCCTGATTCCCTGGCTTTAAGACCCACATGCTGCTGAAATCTTGGAACTCTTCACCTTTGACATTTTTGGCAGTCTTTGGCCTAGAATGATATCATTTTATTTTAACTTTATTTTCTGACTACTTATGATTTTGAGCCCATGTATGAGCTGTCTTTGGTTCTCATCTGTGTATTGCCTAATCATTTCCTTAGCCCATTTATTTTTCTCTTGGGGTATTCCTATTTTTGTCCTGTACCATTTTGTGTTATGATGTAGAGCTCAGCGCCTGATCTCAGGGTGCACTATTTTAAGTTTCTAAAGGACAAGATTGTGGAATTTACTATGAAAACCAACATTAATTATTTGGGGGAACAAGAAAGCCATCTTCATTGTTTCCACTTACATTAAATCTTTAGTGGCCCAACTTCCCGATTATCCAAGACCATCTGAGCCGTGTGCCAAAGGAGGTGCCTATTTCCCACTTCTTGGCATTTTTCTTAGAATGTGAGTCAAGCAGACGGCTTTCAGACGTCCTGCTGACTGGGATTCTGGCTCGTTCTCATGTCCCATTTCCTGCTCTTCTCCTGTTCTGATTTCTAAGCAGGTGTCAACCCCAAAATCAGAATAATTATATGGATCACAGAACTAATGTCCTCAGTTCTGCTTCGTGACACTTGAAATGGAATATTCTCGACTAATAGTTTGATGAGAAAAACATCTGTTGGGTTTACATTCCTACTGATGCTGAATGACTTGAAAACTTCTCTTGCAGCTTGTTCTCTGGATTCTTAGGGGATTATCTTGGGAATCACCTTCCAGCATAGATCCTTGCGCTCCACCTGGTATATGCTCAGAGGCAGTGTTTGCTGTCTCTCAACACATAGCATCTAAATGCTGCCAAACCTCAGGACTCAAGAAAACATCTGGAGGGCTTGGTGGGTTCTTAAGCAGTCAATCAGATGAGTTAAGGTATTACATCGAGATGGCCCCAGTTATTGGATGCTGACTTATTCGCAGGTGCAGGGGTGGAGTGGTGTAGAAAAACTAAAATTAAGAAGAAGCTTGATGGAGGATAGTGTGAGAAAAAGAATGGGTACATGTATGTGTGACTGGGTCACTTTGCTGTACAGTAGAAATTGACAGAACACTGTTAACTATAATGGAAAAAATAAAAATCATTTTTTTAAAAAAAGAAGAAGAAGACGCTTTCAGGAAATGTCATGCTTGGCAGTCCTGAGTCAAGGAAACAAATTCACAGAACATCTTGGACCTAAGGAGTTATGTCAACTCTTTAAATGCTGCCATTTTTAGCTCTGAATAAAGGAGCGAGCCCTATCCTGCACCAGCTGTAATTCCTGCCCTCTCACTCCAACTTGGGTTGGATCCTGTTATTCACTTCTTGTCGGTCCGAGTCTTATATTTTTTTCTTCTTATGACTCAACCGTGAGGACAGAGCGATTGGGTCATATAGCCCTTTGCTAACTTTGGAAACGAGCATTTCTCTTTTTGTGGAAAAAAAAAAAAAAAAAAGGTGTGACCTCAAGTGGCTACAGTAACATTAATGTCCATAAATAATCTGAGTACCATGCTTACCAGGTGCCAGGCAGTGGCTTAAGTAGTCACTGTATAGGAAGTCATTTACTCCTAACAACATTAGCAAGTAGAGGCTGTCATCATGTGCCCTGAGGAAACTGAGGCCCAGTGTTACTGTATGTGATCCACTTGACCGATGTCACAGCTAGTAAGTGATCATCTTGGGATTTGAGCACAGTGCCCAGGTGATGAGTAACAACCCTTCGTCATGTGTCCGAGCTGGGAATATCATTTGGGTATGAGAGGATATCGAGGGGATACGCTCATCCTGCCAATGTGGAGCTGAGGATTTGAGCAGAAGGGTTAGAATTTCCTGAAGGTCAACTCTCGTTTGCTATGGGTTTTGC
This sequence comes from Phacochoerus africanus, assembly GCF_016906955.1. Lineage (NCBI taxonomy): Eukaryota > Metazoa > Chordata > Mammalia > Artiodactyla > Suidae > Phacochoerus > Phacochoerus africanus. The sequence goes on along the minus strand of NC_062555.1, from coordinate 16,739,159 downwards.
TCTCCTTCCTATTCAAGCTGCCATCTCTAAGCTTGACTGGTAAGATTTAAAGGCATGAGTGGACTGCTTATGCTGCTCGAAAATGTTCTTAAATCTTAGGTTTCCAACGTTTCCTGGGACCTTCTCTGTGATTTCATGTGCTTTCAGAGAAAGCCAGGGTCTTGTTTGTGGTACATCCCTCATGCATTATATCAATGATGGGGCTGACTCCAGCCCAGGGGAGTCTATCATAGGCTCTCTGATCACATTTCCTCAAGTATAGTCTGGGTTTTGTCATGTGCTAAGAGGGTGGTTTCACCCTGGAATTTGTAACCCTGATATCTTTTCTCTACTTTCTAATAAATCCAATTAAATAAGATTACTATAACACGTGGAAACTTTTGCCTTGTAAGTGTCCCGCCAGAGAAAAAAAAAGCATCTTCTTTTCAAAGCATCTTGTCTTGAAAAACAAGTGCCTTTGAAGTGACATGGGGTTAATGAGATCCCAGAGAGGGGTAACTGCACACAAGTGTTGTGCATGAGAATGAAAGAAACGAATTAGAATTTGGATCATTCTGTGTTAACATTAAAGAACAAGACAAAGTTTTCCAAGCTTATGAGAAAGCAGAGTGTATTCCAAAAAAAAAAAAAAAGGAATAATATATTTCAAGTCCTGCCAGAACAGTGCTGAGTGAAGTCGGACTGTTACGCATTCAGCTTCTTATACAAGGGACTTCTGGAAGCAGGCTCCTCAGGAGGCAGTAACACGTGGCATCAAGGTCAGAAAATAAGGAGAATTACAGTTCATCTGATGAGAGTAATGGAGAGAAACGAACATGCACCTTAGAGGGACCAACTCTCCAGTAATTTAAACAAGGGACAACTTCAATGTTAAAAAAATGTAAGGGATGATAATGCTGTCTAACTGCACAATTTTGTGACTACAGTGTTGTGTCCGCAGTCCCCACGACCATGCCAAGTTCAATTCTGTGTCAGGAGGGCTCCCAGAACGCATCATATGGTTGTACAATGGTTGATTTCAAGGGGAAGGATCAAAAGCATTCGGCAGAGGGAAAAGTGCACGAGCGATGTCCAGAGGAAACCAGGAGCAATATTTCAAGGGTCCTATCCCAGTGGGGTCACCCAGGACACACAATTCCCCCAGCGACCAACTGTGACAACACAGGGGAAGTGCCGCTGTTTGGAAGCTCATTAGAGACTCAGTCCTAAGGGTTTTTATTGGTGGATCATCCTACAGGCACCTTTTGCCAAACAAATACCCAAATGCCAGAGCTTCAGAGGGGCAGCAGGTGTCCAGCACAAACCATGTGATCTGTTTACACAGTGTAGGCACATGGAGACTCTCACAAGATGGGGTGGTGGGAATGCTCCAAGTTCCCAGAGACCAGCCAAAGGCCAACCTTGTAAGAAGGTCCTTTTCAGGATAACTCGCGCTGGTGATGCTTTTCTGCACAAATGGAAAGTAGTATGATTGACTGCAAAAAGCTGTCATAAAGATAAGCTTAAGGAGTTCCCGTGGTGGCTCAGCAGTAACAAAGCCAACTAGTATCCATGTGGCTGTGACATAGGCTGGCACCTGTAGCTCTGATTCGACCCCTAGTTTGGGAACTTCCATATGCCACAGGTGCGGTCTTAATATAAGTGATCACACAATGGGATTTCTTTTTAAAAATTGTTTTTATTGAAGTATAGCTGATTTACAAAGTTGTGCCAATTTCTGCTGTACAGCAAATTGACCCAGTCACACATATAAATATATTCCCTTTCTTAAATTATCTTCTGTCATAGTCTATCCCAAGAGGCTGGAATAGCTCCCTGTGCTATACAGCAAGATCACAGAAGCAAGAGATCCGTGGGATCTCTCTGCAGTTTAGCTTGAGTCACCTGAGAGGAGACGACTCAAAGTGGCCCTTGATGCCACATGACAAACTCAGAGGTTAGGATACAACTCGACCCCACTTCCACAAGAAGTCCACATCTCCGGTTACTTCTGCCACCCCCACCCGCCCTCTGAGCACGACCAGGCATGTCATTTGAGCATCAACTCTTTTATTTTAAAATAACACGAGAAATTCTTTTCTGGGATAGCATATGCCAACTCTTTGGGTTCTTGGTGTGAAAACTACTATTTAAAAGGTAAAGTTTTTACTAGACTCTCAGGACACATGGGAAATTCAAAGCTGCACGGCAACTGCCCATATAGGGGTGTTTCTTCACATGAGTGTTAGTTGTTAATGTTACGCATTCAGACACGGCGACGAAGTTTGTCTCTATGGAGACTCTAAACATGGTAGGTCAAGTGTGTCATTAAACCTGAACCTCTCCAAATTCCATACTTCTGGCCTCATAAAGAACTAAATGAGATTTTTTTTTTCAGTCTTTAGAAAGTCACAAAGCTTATTCTGGAATGGAAATAGAAATGACACGCCTATAATCAGAGATTCTGCAGATGAAAAAGACCTTATTAGGTCATCTAGTTTGCAGCTGGGTTCTTCTCAGTACAGCTGCCAGTGTCTAAACAGGGCCAGACTCCCTGTTCCCAGATACTCTAAGAAGGCTCTGCTACCATCTAATTAAGCTGGAAATTTTACCTAAAAGATCATTGCGTCACCTATCTGGGAGCTACTACGTGTAACCAATGAGGCTTTAAAGGTATATTTTATTTTTTTTAAAATTGTAGTGAAGTCTAGTCGAGTCACAGTGTTGTGTTAATTTCTGCTGTACAGATTCAGGTATACACGTACGCAATCCATTCCCATTCAGGTTATCACAGAATATTGCTACTCAGTGCTCCCTGGTCCCCACTGACCAACCAGCCGCTCCACATACCGTCACCTGCATATCCCATCCCAAGTTGCCAATAACGTCCCTCCCACCCCCACCCTTTTCCTTTGGTAACCATTGGTTTGTTTTCCAAGACTGTGAGATGCTTTCTATTTGTAAATAAGTTCATTTGTATCATTTTAAAAAGATTCTACATATAAGGGACATCATATGATATCTGTCTCTCTTTCTCTGACTTGCCTTGTATGATGGTCTCATGGTCCATCACTGTTGCTGCAAAGAAGGGTATATTTTATTTTTTTTAGTTAAAAATTAAAAAAATTTTTTAAATTTATTTTTCTTTTTTTATATTTGGAAAAAATATAAAAAATATTTTAAAAGTGTTTTATTTTTCTTTCTTTCTTTCTTTCTTTTTTTTTTTTTTGTCTTTTTGCCATTTCTTGGGCCGCTTCCGCGGCATATGGAGGTTCCCAGGCTAGGGGTCGAATTGGAGCTGTAGCTGCCAGCCTACACCAGAGCCACAGCCACGCAGGATCCGAGCCACGTCTGCAACCTACACCACAGCTCACGGCAACGCCAGATCCTTAACCCACTGAGCAAGGGCAGGGGCCGAACCCGCAACCTCATGGTTCCTAGTCGGATGCGTTAACCACTGAGCTACAAACAGGAACTCCTATTTTTATTTCTTGACATATATTTTTTTTTCTGCTGCACAGCATGGTGACCCAGTTACACATACATGTATACATTCTTTTTTCTCACATTACGTGTTCCATCATAAGTGACTAGACAGAGTTCCCAGTGCTACACAGCAGGATCCCATTGCTAATCCATCCCAAAGGCAACATTCTGCATCTATTAACCCCAGGCTCCCAGTCCCTCCCAGTCCCTCCCCTTCCCCCTTGGCCACCACAAGTCTATTCTCCGAGTCCATGAGTTTCTTTTCTGTGGAAAGTTTCCTTTGTGCCATATATTAGATTCCAGATATAAGTGATATCATATGGAAGGGTATATTTTAATGGTGAGCAGGGGGAAGAGCTGGTGCATGGGCCTTTCAGGGCAGGGCTGAATTAAAATTCCAGAGGCTGGTTCAAGAGGAAGAGCCCTCAGACTGCTGTGGGGATGGGGAGGCGGTAGACGCAGAGGGAGCCCATGAGGGTTTGCCCTGCTGAGTCCTCAGAACTCATGGGGGTTGGAGGGAAGGTGAAGGAGTGGTTTACGCTCCAAAGGCTCATTGACAACCAGGTTTAACAGGAAAATCCAGACATGCATGTAAGAATAATACAGAAAATTCTTTTTCCTTCTGTCCTCCAAATTGATTCATTATAAAATCCAAGTACATGTCATCTTTTATTTATAATGCCAGTCACCCATTGTCAAAAGCCACAGGCTACCCCCCAGCCCTCAAAGCAGTAGGAGGGCTGGATCCTCTTCTCCAGTATTTCTGGTGTCCCGTGGTGTATTTCTGAGATAGGGAGCCGGGCTGAGTAAACATCCAGCTCGCTTTGAAATGAAAGAGATGTGACCATCTACACCATTATATCTTACGCCAGTTCAATAGTTTTATAGGTACATTAGTTTAACATGCAAGGGAAGATACCAGATTTACTGTAAATAAGGACTGGGGAGGGCAGAAGAGAAGGATTCTGAGGGCTTCCTCCCTTTCATCCTCCTTCCATCTTTTCCTTAATCATTTCATCTAATTAATATTTATTAAAGCACTTCTATGGACCAGGTGCTGGGATCAGCTCTGGGTCCCTGCACTCAAAGAACTTTTTCTCCAGTGGAAAATCTAATATATAAGCAATTAAAATATAGTGTGGTAAAGTCTATGCAGTGACATGTGGGCTGATATCTAACAGATGGATGGGAGTTAGTCACGTCAAACAGGAGTGAAAATACTGGTTCCTGGCAGAGAGCAGAGCAAGTGAGAAGGTCGTCGGTCTGGAAGAGCACGACTCAAGCAGGCAACAGGAACAAGCCCAGGGTACCAGGATCCTACAGGGGAGGTGGATGGAGTGACAGCAGTGAAATGAGGAGGGAAAAAAATACGTTGAGATAAAGGGTGAAAAGACGATCAGAAGCCAGGTCAGGAGGTTTTGCTTAGAGAGCTGAATTTTCCCCAAAGAGCAAGAGAACTCACTGAAGACTGATAAGCAAGAGAGAGAGCCCCAGTGAAATATTTGTGGAACTATCCCTAGATGCTTCTGGCTGAGATGGTAACTAACCCTCTGAAGAGGTTAAATCAGTGGGACTCTGTACGGAGGAACACCAGGCACCGTAAAGTTTGAGGGTCCCACTGAAAATAATGGAATAAATGGAATTAACTGAAGGTTGATGTTTGGAGCCGTGATATCCACACTCACCGTCTTTCCTCCCGACTTGCCTTCCAAAATGTCCAGCGTTGGCTTTACGCTTATGTCCCACTCCCAGCCTCCTGGCAGAACATTTAAAAATGTACTTGTAGAAAATATCTACACAACAGAAAATTGTGCACACAATGTTATTTAGGGACCTCCAAGGCTGGAGCTTGGCCCCTGTGCTATCACACCATCATGAAGCCTGCTGGGCGATAAGCCTCGTACCTGTGCACATGCGACCAACCAGGTTTTTGGTGTATCCTTAAAAATGAAGGCAAAACCAACTATCCACAGATATATTTGAGGTGAGCCTCCATGTGAAGCCAGAATCCAGAATAAATAGAAAAAAACCCCAAAGCCTTCAGAACAAAGAGAAAGTATAGAAAAATAGAATACTTTTCTTTTAAAAAAAATGCGCTTTGAAAAAGAAGAGATAGGATTTCATCTGTAAAAAAAAAAAAAAGAATAGACAAAGATATCAAAGAAAAGGACATTAAGATAATCCAAAAAAGCTCTTTGAAATGAAAATTATTATAGAAATAAAAAACCTCAGTGAAAGGTTTGGAAGGAAAAAAGAGGAGATGTTTCAGAAAGAGGAATAGGAAAAAAAAGATGGAGAAGAGAATAAGAATGGGAAGAAAAACCAGAGTGTCAGACTTGCAGGTCCAAATTCAAGACTACGAATTTTAGTCTTCAATTTCTGTTTTCGGGAGTTCCCGTTGTGGCCCAAAGAAATGAATCTGATGAGTAGTCATGAGGATGTGGGTTCGATCCCGAGCCTTGCTCAGTGGGTTTGGGGATCTGGCATTGCCATGAGCTCTGGTATAGGTTGAAGATGCAGTTCGGATCCTGCATGGCTGTGGCTGTGGTGTAGGCTGGAGCTGCAGCTCTGATTCAACCCCTAACCTGAGAACTTCCTTTTGGCATGGGTGGGGCCCCTAAAAAGCAATTGAGAAAGTTGAAAAAAAAAAAGTCTGTCTTAAATTACTGAGGAGCATGAGTTTTCAGATTGAATGGGCCAGCGAGTGTCCAGCACAATGGGTCAAACAACACCCATTACGGTGCACATTAAAGGTGAAATTTCAGAACACTGGGGCCAAAGAGAGGACCCTAAGACCTTCTCTTAAGAGCAAAGAGGTCACATCCAGAAAATCAGGAACCAGACTGATGATGCCATCTAATGAGGAAGGAAATCCAGGGAGAGGAGACACTTTGGAATCAGGTGGCTAGAGCTGCGTGAGCAGACTCAGGACTGGGTGTGCGAGTTCGGGTACTCCTAGGTGATGGGAGACATGAGGAAGAAGGAGAGTTACCTCCGGGGACCTCCTGCCTCTGAGGGGTTCTGGGGATGAGTATAAGTGTTATGGGAGGAGGCATGGGCCTTCTGTTCTTTGATTTCTCTGCTGGCTTCTGCTATTTTTCTTTCCAAGTGGACAAGAGTGATTGATAAATCAGTTAATACTTCGATGCTTAAAAATTTATGGAGGGTTTCTCTTTTCTTCTCAATAGAGTCTCATAAACTCTAGGAGGGCATATGTAAATCTTGTTCCAAGATTAATATTTAAATATAGAGAATGGTTCATAAGAGCCTATGTTTCTGTACAGTCTCTTTTACAAGTAGGCAGTTAAAGTTTTCCATTTGTCAGCAGATTTTTTTTTTTTTTTTTAAGATTTGGTAATTGGGATGTGCAGAGACCCTTATCCTATTATCCTAATGGAAAAATGCAACCCAGAATAAAATGCACAGAAAGCATCCATAATACCCGGCCTAATCATGTGTGAAAGGCAGCGGTCATCAGCGGACGCTGGGCAATGCTGAGGGCCAGTCCAGGTGCAATGAAGAAAGTCCCATCCTTTGCGCTAGGCACACGGCTGTTATTCTTCGTTCTTCTGTGTACCCTTGTCTTCTTGCCTCTGGCTGCTTTTGAACTTTTCTCTTAACATCGGCATTCAGAAACTTGAGTATGATGTGTCTTGGGTTTTTTTAAAAAAATATTTATACTGTTATGGTTTGCTAAGCTTCTTGGGTTTGGGGGGGCTATAGTTTTTATCTAATTTGGAAAAATATCAGCCCCATTCCTTCAAGTAATTTTTCTGAATCTTCCTCTTCTTTTTCTGAGATTCCAATTACACATGCATTGGTTCTACAGATATTGTCATGTATCTCTACAGCTTTGATTATTTTATTCTAGTCTTTTTCTCCATGGACTTCATTTTAATTAGTTTCTTTTTTTAATTGAAGTGTAGTGAACTACAATATTATATTTAATGTTACAATAATATATGATTCAGTTGTGCAACATAGTGATTCAATATTTTTATAGATTATATTTCATTTAAAGTTATTACTAAATAATAGCTATATTTGCTTGTGCAGCACAATATATCTTTGTTGCTTTTTTATTGTATACATAGTAGTATGTTTCTCTTAATCAGATACCCCTGTCTTGCCCCTCCCCCTTCTTTCTCCTCACTGGTAACTGCTAGTTTGTTGTCCATAACTGAATCTGTTTCTGTTTTGTCATATACATTTGTTTGTTTTATTTTTAGATTCCACGTATAAGTGATAACATAGCATATTTGTCTTATTATCTGACTTATTTCATTAACAGTACACTCTAGGTCCATCCACATTGTAGCAAATGGCAGAATTTCATTCTTTTTTATGGCTGTGTAATATTCCATTCTATATATGACCCCATCATCTTTATCCATTCATCTGTTGATGGACTCTTAGGTTGCTTCCATATCTTAGATGTTGTAAACAGTGCTGCTATGAACATTGGAGCACAGGTATTTTTTCCAATTAGTGTTTTTGTTTTCTTCAGATATAGTCCTAGTAGTGGAATTGCTGGATCTTATGGCAGTTCTAGTTTTAGTTTTTTGAAGAATCACCATAATGTCTTCCATCAAGGCTATACCAATTCATATTCCCAATTAGAGTGTAGTAGGGTGAGCTGTGGTGTAGGCTACAGATACGGCTTGGATCTGGTGTTTCTGTGGCTGTGGTGTAGGCTGGCAGCTATAGCTCCAATTTGACCCCTAGTCAGGGAACTTCCATATGCCGCAGGTGTGGCCCTAAAAAGCAGAAAGGGGGTTGGAGGGCAGTCCTGATAAATACAGCAACATGTTGTGCTTTATTTATAAAGAACTTTCACAACTTCATGTGAAACTGTATAGTAAAAATGTACCAACAGGTAATTTACAAAGGAAATAGAAAAGGCTTATCATAATGTTGAGAATTTGCTATTCATCATAGAAATCCAAACAAAGAACCAGGGTTTCATATTTTAATGTGTTGAAGTGGCAAAACTTTAAAAAGAAAGCTATCATGAAATTCAATTTTTCATTAAATTCATATACTTCCTTAAAGCCTGTGGGCTCTGCCCAATCAAGGAACTCCATTCCAGGGCTGGGATTAGCGTGTTGCTGGAGATGGAGATAGCCCCGTGGAGGAAGTAATGAACTAGAAAGACATAGGTGGAGGCCCTGCTGAGATTCTTTCAACTTCTGCTTTATTGGCTTGAGGGTCCCGGAAGCCCCCCCCCCCTTTTTTTTTTTGTATCAGACAAAACCGGAAGCCCCTTTGAATAGCCAGAATGACAGAGAATTGCCTTTGGCATTGAGTATTCATGATAAGCAACTGAGAGAGTTCCAAAGCTGGGAAGGAACCCTGGCTTTGGAATCTGCTGAATGTGCACTTTTCCCACCTCCTGTCTCTTGGATTATTTTGGGGGGTTGAGATTATTGACCAGAGAAATTCCTCTTGACCAACTCTTCATTTTCCCTTTCCCTCATAAGAGGAGGGAGAGCCAGATCCCCGAGGATGCAATGGGAAGCTTCTGTGATTCCTCCTAGTAACACAAACAGCCAGGAGGAGCTGGTAAGGTTTGCCATATTGCTTCCAGGCTTTAGAAGAATGAAGCTTAACCCCCATGCAGCACAATAACAGAGGTTGGTTGTGCCTAAAGAGTGAGACCCGAGCCAAGTTCCTTTTTCAAGGCGCCCCACATCGGGAGCAGTCTGAATTGAGAGACAGGAGGGAAGGGCGAAGGCTGTGAGAAATGGAGAATGGAGACCTCGTGCCAGCTCCAAAGGGGACGGCTGGGTTGAGGGCCAGCGGACATGGGAGGACACCCAGCCTGGGTGATGAGCATCTTTGGAATGTTCAAAAGAAGTTGGCGATTGCGACCTTTAAATATTGGTAACTCGTTTTAAAACACAAACCAAACCAAACCACACCAAAGCACGGTGTTCCCACACCACTCAGGTTTAACAAGGGCCACAGGCTTCCAGGCTGTGTACTCCAGATTAGACCGAGTTGTCTCAAAGGGAAATTCTTGCTTGTCTGGGGAGGGGCGCTTCTTCATAGGCGAGTCAGGGAGGCCCCTGATCATCTGTACCTCTTACTAGTGGGGGCTCCAGCTCTGCTCCTGCCAGGAAGACCAGACCCACCTCTGATAGTCCTGGGATGGGCAAGAGATGAGCATCCACCGTCTTGTCAACACAGGGGGAGCCAAGGGGCGAAAGCTCTCCCGGGAGAAGAGGGCAGATTTCCCAGGAAGAGACAGCTCGAGGGGAGGGTTCCTGGGACCATCCCAGCTTCCGGCCGGCTGGCTTCTGCTCTAAGAATTTTTACACATTATGGTTGCCTGACTCCTGGGACTGCTTTGCTATCTGAGCCGGCTTGTTGTATAAAAATTCTCTTGTTTGTCCATGTCAGCTGTGGGGAACGGTGCATGTTCCCTCTACCCTCGTCCTTCTATATGTTTAATTTAATTCCATGCATCTCTGAATTTTGGTCCTGATGCTTGTGTCCCCCTCCCCCCACTCTCACCCATCCCTCCTCTCCAACACTCGTTTTCTGCTGTCTGAGCATCCTGTGGGGGTTGCTTTTTGTCGCCTCTGTGGGGATGGGGGTGCTCCTGACATTTGGTACTTGAGTCTTCACATCATGGGGCTTCACGCAGCTTGCCTCGTGGAGTTCTTCCTGCCTTGTTGGCATGAGTGATTATGGATGAAAATATGTGCGTGGGTTCATTCTGTATTTACTCAACAGATGTTTACAAAACGTTGCCATAGGCTTGGCATTTTACTAGTCCTGCAGGACCAGCGATGGATGAGGCATGAAGGGGGTTTATGAGCTAAGATTAAATAGCTAACATTTATTGAGCATTTAATAGGTGCAGGTTAATGTGTGCTTCTGAATGTATTGCATTGAATCCTCACAAGGACCCTGGGAAGTAGGGATTTTCATCCCCGTCCACAGCTGAGAAAGAGAAGCCATTGCCAAGTTCATATGCCTTGGAGGTAGAATGGCTGGGGCTGTGACTCCGGGATCTGACTCCAGGTTCCTGCTATGAACAAGAGCGCCACACTGACCCCAGCACGCAGCGTGACTCAGGCAGATTTCCTTCTGCTTATCGATGTTCAGTAGCTTTCCTGGAAATGGAAGGGGGTTCTTGGAAAGTAGGACAAAGAGGACCAGTTCCTCTCACACACATCACTTTGAAGAGTCAGAAGTGCGGCGTGTCTTTTGGAAAGCAATCTGGCAGAAAACATCAGGATGCTTTAAGACTTTCAACCTAATTACAGCCCTTCTGGGAACTGACTCTGAAGAAAGAACCAAAAATCTGGGAAAAGCTATATGCCTGGGGATGATCATTAAAACACTGTCAAGAGAGGTAGAAAATGCACTTACACTGTAGTCGGAGATGCAGAAGCAGCTTCCACTTTCCTTTTCTTTTTTCTGTAATGAAGCTAATCTTCCCCAGGAGCGCTCACCCTGCCCCTTCCCCCATCCCTTTCCCCCCGGGGAAATCTCTGTACTCTGGTCGGGGTAGTTCACCTCAAGCTGTTGGGCGTCAAGTCGCACATTCTTGCCCTCCGCCTGGGCCTGGCAAGGTGGCGCCTGGTTTGCGTGCGGTGGGTGTGAGTGTGAGCTCCTGGGGGTCGGACGCCTGAAGCCTTGGAAGCCTGTGCACAGGTCTTTGGTCTGCCCTCTGCCTCTTCTGGCCTCTGGGGTGATGACCTCTTTCTCTACACTCTACTGTCATTTGATGTGGACGTTTGGGGCAGTTGAATTTATGGCGCCGGGCCGGGGCCTGGTGGCTTAGTCCCACTTCCGGTCAGGCTGGAGCGGAGGAGCATCTGAGGTCTGGGTCCTCAGTCTGGGTGGCCTCTGCTTTACTGTTTGCTGCTGCCTGGAGGGAGTGATGGGAAGAGGACGACATGGGATGCAAGCTGTGAAGCTGAAAAAAACAGAAGCTCTGACAAAACAGGAGGGAAACCAAACGAGCAACTTACACCAAGAGTGGAAACACTCATGCTTCAGGAACAGATAAAGAAGAGCGGGTAAAATTTTTACCAAAGCTAAGATGTGAACAGAGAGAAAAAGTGAGCTGTCTCTGGGGTCTAACTGGGGTCACTTTTGCTGTGCAGCAGAAATTGGCACAACATTATAAATAAACTATACTTTAATTAAAAAAAGGGATAACCACACATATTGGTTTATGGATAGAACTAGTCATATATTTGTGTACCTCTTAAAGGAATATTAAATACAATACAAGTATTTGAAAAACTGGAAAAGAAAGATCCCTCAGCATTGTTGGAAAATCAGCCTCTGAGTTTCAAGAACCTCCCCGCCTCCCTAGGGGCAGCAGGAATATCTGCCTTTGCTCTTCCCGTGGGAGTGCTAACCAGGAGTGTCTCCGCCGACACTGGGCCCTGTGACCATCATCCAGGGTCAGTAGGAAGCCAAGAGGAAGTCCCTCCGTGCTGAATTATGGGTGATTTTCCCTTCCAAGGTTTGGTCTTAATTTTTTAATAAATCTTTTTTTTTTTACTTTTTAGGGCTGCACCTGCAGCATATGGAGGTTCCCAGGCTAGGGGTTGAGTCAGAGCTGCAGCTGCTGGCCTACACCACAGCCACAGCAAGACCAGATCCAGACCGCATCTGCAACCTATACCACAGCTCACGGCAGCACCGGATCCTTAACCCACTGAGCGAGGCCAGGGATCAAACCTACATCCTCATGGATACTAGTTGGGTTCTTAACCTGCTGAGCCACAACGGGAATGCCCAAATTATTCTTCTTCTTTTTTTTTTTTTTTACAGCCAAATCCTCTGCATATGGATGGTGGGAAGGTGGATTTAGGGGCTGTTCCCCACAGTGAGCGGTTCCAGGAGCTGCCTCGCTCTGGTCCTGCTGTGGAAAAGAACCCGCTGGATGTTCATATACACACCTTCTTACCTGTTACTTGAGGGGCCCCTCACGTCAGGACTCCAATGCTTGTTCACAGTCTTAGCCATCTCTTGAATTGAACGCAGGGACAATGTTGCAAACCGTTCAGCAGGAAGTGGCTGGAATATGTTTTGCAGACATCAGAAATGCCCCGAGGAGAAGGTTAATGGGTGAGAACAGAAGACGTCTTTTTTGACGACTCAGATGCCAAACATATTTTATCTGCACCAAAGTCCCTAGAGGTTGTTTTTATGTGGGTAGTTGTTTTTCATTAAAGTAGAAATCTTTTCTCTTTTTCTTTTCTTTTTTTTAATTTGGAACATTTTTGCCTTAAATGTATTTGTGCCCCAATGAAACCTCAGGTCAAGCCCCCCTCAATGCCTGTGGTCCCCCAATTATACTGGTTAATCTTGGTTGTAGACACACCAGGACAAGCATTACGAAAGGCTTCTTTTTATTTTCCTTGAGGATTTTCCTTTGAAAGAAGACGTTCTATTAAATTCTAATGTCTTAAGGATCCAGGGTTGCCATGAGCTGTGTAGGAGGGTTCCCTTTTCTCCACACCCTTTCCAGCATTTGTTATTTGTTGACTTGTTCATGATGCCGTCCTGACCAGTGTGTGGTGGTACCTCATTGTAGTTTTGATTTGCATTTCTCTAGTAATCAGTGATAACATGTCTCTTTCCGAGGAAGAGGAGAGGTATATGGATGATGGTGACTTTACCTTGAACTCCTAGTGATGTGATTCACAAACTGCAATGAGCAAAATACTTCTCTAGGAAACCTGATAAAATTTATATTCTCGGTCCTCATTCTCCAGAGGTTCAGATCCACTAAGTCTGAGGCCTGGCCTGAGAATCAGCCTTCAGCAGGTCCCTAAGTGATTTGATGTGGGTATCTGGAGATCGCCCTTGAACAAATACCAGTGGACGAGTTCATTAACCCTGGGGCCCAGGTGTTGTCAGTCCCGAGCCCTCTGGGTGGAAGAAGCATCGATCCTGGGCTAGGACTGGTCTTCTCACAAACTCTGGTTTCCTCACCCTATCTGCATGGTCAAACTGGAAACGCCCTGTCTGATAGTCCTAGAAAGTACTCCCCCCAACTTTCCTGTCCCTCATCTGTATAACACAACTAGCATGGTGCTGGGCCCATAGCCGATACAGTCAAATTCTTTTGATCTCAGTTGAACAAGCGCCATTGCAACCAGTTGTCTTTTCACTGCTCTCAGAACATGGAGACAACTGTCAGCGCTCAGAAGCCTAAAGAGAGGATGCATGATGATTCAAACAGAACAAAGAGAGAGCTCCCGTTGTGACTTCGGGGGTTAAGAGCCAACTAGGATCCATGAGGATGCGTGTTTGATTCCTGGCCTCGCTCAGTGGGTTAAGGATGTGGCATTGCCGTGGGCTGTGGTGTAGGCCAGCAGCTATAGCTCTGATTTGATCCCTAGCCTGGGAAACTTCCATATCCCACAGGTGAGCCCCCCCCCCCAAAAAAAAAGAAAAGAAAGAAAGAAAAAGAAAAAAGGAAAAGAACAAAGAAGTTTAGGATTGATTATATGGCTGTAGTTATAGCATCACAGAAAATGACAACTGTCAGGAGGGTCTCTGTAGAGAATTTGAAAGAGAAATGTTTACGAAAGTTTTAAGCTAAGAGCAGAGAGATTTCAGGAAAATAATATTTTCAAGCGAATTATATTACTATTTTGGGGGGATTCTATATCTATTTACCTATCTATGTATCTCTGTATCTGTTATCTGTATATCTATCATCTATTTGTCACATACACGACTCTTTCACATGTGGATGTGCCTGTGCATACACACACACACACACCTACACACACGTGCACACACACAAATGTGAGAAATATGTTGGACTAGAGGATAAAAGCCTGATCTCTGTTTTAAAGACGTGTGGCAGTGCAGACATTTGGGGCAGGCCATTTTTATACTCTTAGCATAAGTGACTAATGAATGTGTTTCTGCTCATTCTTAATATACACATCTCTGATTTTCTTAGAGTGCCAGCTGGCTCATTAGGAAGGCAGCGGTAATGGAAAAATTCAAGATATACCAGAGTTCTTTTTTGTGTGTTTGCTCACTCAGCTTTCTGGTGGGAGGCTGACACATTAATTCATCAAACATTTACCAAATTCAGAGGTAGTTTGTATGTCTCAGAGGGTCACGACCGGCAAAGTTCAGGTCTGTAGGGGGCTTTCATTAGGGAATTGATATTTCCACACTCGTCTTTGAGGTCCTGATATAACAAGCCTTGGAAAAAGGAAGCGGCCTGGGGATTCTGTGTCTTTGGATATATGCATGATGTTTCTGTGTCTGAGCAAATCCAGATGTCAGAGCTAGAGTGCATTTGAAAATTGCCACAAATGATAAGTCAGACTCAGTTCGGAGTTGCTCACATTTCACTTGACTGCTGTATCAGTGGTGCCAATGCTGTGTACACTGAATGCTGATACCAGGAAGTAGATGGATCCTTTTAGGGTCTCTTTAGTTCCTTCTGGCCACGTGTGCCTGAGGGGAGGTGGGCAAGGTGGGTGGGCCGAGCTGAGAATCTGCCAGCTTAGGGGAGCCTAGAGGTCTGCATTGGATGCCTTTGGCAGCACAGGGCTTGCAAAGACTTACCTACCACCCCACCCCCCCTCCGCCGTATGAGCTTCCTCTTCTAGCTCCTGCTGCCTGTGACAGGCCTGGTGGCATCCTCCATGCTGAGCTTCTGCGAGACAGAAATCTCCTCATTTGTCACTTTCCCACTGGTCCCTCAATCTAATGATCCCCAAACTGTTTATCAGTCTCCGGATCCAGCTGTCCCATAGGTACGGCGTCGTAGATTCACATAGAAATGAAACAGCAGACACTACAATAAGTGCTCAGAAATAAGGATCAAAAGGGACTATTATGAAAAATTATATGCCATCAAATTGGGTGATCTAGAAGAAATAAATACATTTCTAAAACATACAACCTACCAAACTGAATCAAGAAGCAATAGAAAGCCTGAACATACCCATAACAAATCAGGATGTTGAATCAACAATTAAACTTTAAGTCCAGGATAAGATGGCTTCATGGATGAATCTAACACATATTCAAAGAAGAATTAGTACCATTCCTTCTTGAACTCTCCCCTCCCCCCCAAAAAAAAATTAGGAGAAGGGGAACACTTCCAAACTCATTTTATGAGACTAGCATCACCCTGATACAAGGAAAGAAATATTGTGTTTTAGAAAGAAACTGTCCTTATTGTATGCGTGGGCATTGTATTCTGTTTAAAAGGAGTAAATACAGGGAGTTCCCACTGTGGCATAGTGGGTTAAGGACCTGGCTTTGCTGCAGCTGTAGCTCAGATTTGATCCCTGGCCTGGGAACTTCCAGGTGCTGTGACTGCAGCCAGAAAAAGAAAAAATAAGGAGTAAATATGGTCTGAATTAACCACTGGGTTCCAGAGAGAATCTCAGAGAAGAGTCATCAGGCACAGAGGCTCCCAGGAAGCAGGCAGAGATGGGGTGTTTTGTTTTTTGTTTTTGTCTCTCTTTTTTTTCATTTCTTGGGCCATTCCCACGGCATATGGAAGTTCCAAGGCTAGGGGTCAAATTGCAGCTATAGCCGCAGGCCTATACCAGAGCCACGGGATCCGAGCCACGTCTGCAACCTACACCACAACCTAGCTCACAGCAATGCCGGATCCTTAACCCACTGAGCAAGGCCAGGGATTGAACCCTCAACCTCATGGTTCCTAGTTGGATTCGTTAACCACTGAGCCATGTTGGGAACTCCAGAGATGGCATGTTTTTATATCAAGGCTGTGGGGGGGGGAGAGAACAGAGACCTGGGGATGGAACCCTGCTTTCTACGAAAGTGCTGTAGTTAGAGTTATCTGATGATATTAATGGAAATGGTAAATGTGAGTCAAGTGCTTTATCGGCTCCATAAACAAGCTGCTGGCCTGCGCCACAGCAACACCAGATCCGAGCCGCATCTGTGACCTATGCTGCAGCTTGTGGAAACGCTGCGTCCTAAACCCACTGAGTGAGGCCAGGGATCGAACCTGTGTCCTCGCAGACACTATGTTGGGTTCTTAACTTGCTGAACCACAACAGGCACTCCAGAAATAATTTTTTGAGATTGCTTTCAAGAAGGCAGGAGCTTTTCTTATCTGTTTCTTTTCTTTTCTACTTTATTTCTATTCTAGAATAAAGACTAAAGGAGAAATAAAGCCTAATACAGCATGTGCTACGTTTTCAAGGAACTTAACACATCCATTATAATCTTTTAAGCACTATTGTCTGCCAGGTACTGGGCTGGTAGAAAAGGGTACAGAGAGAAATATTGGGAGTTCCCACTGCGGCACAGAGGAAACACATCCAACTAGTATCCATGGAGATGCGGGTTTGATCCCTGGCCTCACTCAGTGAGTTAAGGACTCAGCGTTGTTGTGGCTGTGGTGTAGGCCAGCCGCTGTAGCTCTGATTTGACCCCTAGCCTTGGAACCTCCATGTGCTATGGGTGCGGCCCTAAAAAGACAAAAAAAAAAAGATGGAAATATTCATGTTTCCTATCTTAAAATGTAAGACCTACACACTTAAACCCACAATGAGTGATACCCATCAGTGGGTAACTTCAGATCAAATTCTGAATCTAAACTCACACGCACACACACACACACACACACGCATGTACACACCGTTTCAAGCTGCCTCTGCTCCTTCCCTGGTTCCATCCTACTGCCCCTGGTAATTACTCGAAGCTTTTTGTAGTTAAGTTTCCAATATGTCTTTGCTGATTGGATCTCATGATTAAAATACTCCTTATGAAAGTTATTCTGATTTTCAGATGCAGGAGGGATTGGAGATGTGACACTGGTATCTAGAGACATCACTTTACAGCTAGTGTCCTCCATGCAAAATAAAGATAGTCCCGTAAAGAGATGATTCGTTGAAAAACGAAAAACGACTGTTGCTCCCCTGACTCAGCCCTGGGGAGCGCTTGTTAATTGGTTGGTAGCTTGGGGAACGGCTTTGTGCTGATTGTCTGCACACCCTCCTTCCAGCACCCCTATGAGCAGTAATTGGCGTTAAGTGAAGAGGCTTCTCCCCAGGCAGAGGGAATTACCCTTTGATAAAGCTATGGGTTTAATTGATTCACTGAGTGTTGAAACCAAATCCCTGTGTTCAGCCTCCCTGAGAGAGCAACCCTAGGGTAGTGAGATCAAATACGCAGTGGGCAATAGGGAACCCTAGGGCTCTTCCTTATTGTCTTCCTTAATAGTGGAGACTATCTCTGCTGTCGAAACTAAAAATGCCGGAGACCCATTCCCCAGGTTTCCTTCCAACTGGTACGTAAACATGGGACCTAATCCTGGCCAATGGGTCCTGAGCAAGAGTCTGCTGATGAGAACCAGGAAGTGTGAGACGTTTCCCTCACTGGCTTGACTCAGGATGGTGCCCATGTGGATGTGATGTATGTGGAGCCGTGGTCATTGGCAGCCCTTTTGAGCCCATGAAGCAGTAAGACTGAGGATGAAGGTCTGTATGCTGAGGATAGCAGAGCAAAGAGAGGCAAACACTTGGATCCTTGATGATAAAATGTGCCACTGAATTATTTGATCCTGGGAACATCATCTCTGCTATTTGAGATCATGACAGTGTTCTTATGGGTCAATATTTATTGTTTAATTATCTGTTAACTCGCAGCTGAAAACGCTCTAAATACAGGGAGACATACAAGAGATAGTACACAGAGCTCTTGAGATAGAGTTTGCAGTAGTGAAAGGTAAACACGTGTGACTAGAGCTAAGAAAGTAAAGTTGGAAAAAGTTGAGTCTGTGTGGAGTATTAGTAGCCTTATATTACCACAGGCTGGGGGTGGCGGTATAACTGCCGTAATCAGAACCAGGCGTCTTTAGCCAGAGACTACGTCACAGAGGATGTGATTTTATTTCTCCTCTATTCTAAGCTTCTAAACTCGGTGACTGCTGTTTAAAAGCCTGTCATTTCCACTCTGGGTGTTTTCATTAAGATCATTATTCTGTTCCCAAGGATGGGAGATGAGGCACAGGGAGAGCTGGCAGGGGACAAGATACGCTGTTAACAAGTAAAATATTTTCAGATATTCCTTGAGTGCAGAAAATGTTCCATTATGTCACAGAATCATTACATCCCCCAAATCCACTGCTTTCAGACCCTGTTAAAATGATGACTTCCTGCTGTGACGTGCATAGCCGGGGGCGCTGTCCGCTCTGCAGGTAGTGAGGGAATTGTTTTCTGTATCAAGACTGCCTCCAGGCCCCATCCCATCATTGCGCGAATGGCTTTCATTCACCAGGGAGTTGGGAAATGAATGGACCTGCATCTCACCCGGCTCAGAAGGACTGAGCTCTTGAACCAAGGAAGGGGCTCCCTTTCCTTCACCAGGCATGCCGCGCCTGTCTTCTAGAGCTGTCTTTTTCTTCAGTGGGTCGTGATGAAACCAGTTCATGGGGGTGAGATCAGTATTTAGAACAGACCAACAGAATATAATAACATTAAGTAAAACACAGAAGAATATAATTGAACAGATCAGAAATCATCAGAGAATACAAAAGATATTAAAGGTAGGTACAGAACAGCCAGATGAAAGTCCGAGATCCGTTTTAGGTGTTATTCTCAAGGACATATTTTAAATTTTAATTTTTTGTGGCAGCAGCTCTGATTAAAGGTGGAGAATGCTGACTGAAAAAATGAAAAATCTTTCAAAATTCACGAATATACAATAAATTTAAGTAAGCATTCAAAAGATCATGTTTTAAAGTTTGTCGCACTTAGCCTTCTGAAGTTATTAGAGCTTAAAATCCCATTAGGACATTCGGGATGATCTGTATTGCTTTGTGTTTGAGTGTGTGTGTGTGTGTGTATGTGTGTGTGTTTGTAAAAAGATGTATGGAAGCCATTGTAAAAGTATATTGGGAGTTTCTATTCTGTTCCAGCACATGGACCTGATCTAGTTTTTCTAACATCTCATTTATGTCATCAGTGAGTATAGGCATTAAGTAGCCTTGGAGCCAGAATTCCTATAGAAGTTAGATAGTGGGTCCAAAGAAGATGAGGCTTAGGGTCCAAAGGGAATGCAAAGCTCTCTGGATTCTTTTCTTTTTCCTTCAGAGAAAGAAAGCTATGTTTCTGGCAGAACATCTAGCTGAGGGGAGAATATCGATGTTACCTTCTGAGATGGAAAGTGCTAGAACAGGGACTGGCCAACTAGAAGGAGAGGCCCAATAATGAAGGTGCCAAGAAAATGGATTCTTCTGTGCCTTTGGATCTGAGAAAGCAGGTGGCTTGGCTGGTTAGAATTTTCCCTTATCAATAAAAGTTCTCATCTACCTTACACTCTGCTTTTAAAGTCCACTTCCTCAAGGTCTCTCTGTCCACTTCCATATTCCGTCATCACAACACACACACACACACACACACACACACACACACCTGCCCCAGACGTTGGATTTTATTTTCTCCAGAGTCACATTAATAATTATGCCGGGAAAAGACCTGACAGTATCTGCCTCATACAGTGAATGAGGCTGCTTCCTAATGCCACATCCTACTCTATTTGGATGGAAGACAAAATCAAACATGTGAAAAAATTTCATTTTCTGATGAAAGGGTCACTATTCTTTCTTTTCTTCCTTCCTTCCTTCCTTCCTTCCTTCCTTCCTTCCTTCCTTCCTTCCTTCCTTCCTTCCTTCCTTCCTTCCTTTCCTTTGTTTCTATCTATCCACCCTTCTATCTATCTAGCTATTTAGCTATCTACCCATCTATGCATGATTTAAAAATGGTTGGTGACGAATCATGTTGCACAACACGAATTATTACAACATTGTAAGTCAAGAATACTTCAACAAAATTTTTAAAAATGGGGAAAAATAAAAATACCCTTAAAAAATGGTTGATGAGAAATGACTCTGGGAGTTCCCGTCGTGGGGCAGTGGTTAATGAATCCGACTAGGAACCATGAGGTTGCGGGTTCGGTCCCTGCCCTTGCTCGGTGGGTGAACGATCCGGCGTTGCCGTGAGCTGTGGTGTAGGTTGCAGACGCAGCTCGGATCCCGCGTTGCTGTGGCTCTGGCGTAGGCCGGTGGCTACAGCTCCAATTCAACCCCTAGCCTGGGAACCTCCATATGCCGCGGGAGCGGCCCAAGAAATAGCAACAACAACAACAATAACAACAACAACAACAACAACAACAACAACAAAAAAGAAAGAAATGACCCTGAACCAGGCATTCTACTAAACCCTGGAGTTATAAGGAAATAGCCACCATCGTCAATTCCAAGGAGTTCTCTGTCTCATGGCTGGGATAGAGAAACATCCACAGTGGCAATGTATGATAGAGGCATTTTTAATCAATGTGGGAGCATGGATTATGGCCAGCCAAGCCAAAGAGGAAGATAGAGTCTGAAAAAGCTTGCAAGATTTCAGCTAATCGGTGCAAGACATGCAAGGAGTACAGAGGAATGGAATAGGAATGGGGGAGGGGCTGGGGTAAGTGTGGAGAAAATTCACTAGGCTTAAATTAATGCCATGCCCAAAGGGGCAGTGGGATTAGAGAACAGGACGTGTTTTGGAAAAACTGGAATGACTCTGATCCATGGGGGTGGAGTGGTGGAAGGTGAGGCCAGAGATGTGGATGGTGCCGAACTGTGAAAGCCTTGCAGTTGGAATAAGATGAATGAATATCGTCCATCCTTCATTTTTATGGAAGGTGAAGTTGGAAGTGTTGGGGACCAGTCTGAAGGGAATTCACTCATAGCACCAGTTATAGGTGGAGGGATGACTCCTATAACTTAGGTCAGGCTCACTCTTAGAATACGGTTCATTGCCTTAGGAGGTAAATCCGAAAAAATACTGCTGCAATTTGTGTGTGTGTGTGTGTGTGTCTTTTTTAGGGCCACACCCTTGGCATGTGGAGGTTCCCAGGCTAGGGGTCAAATTGGAGCTGTAGCTGCCAGCCTATGCCACAGCCACAGCAACGCCATGGGATCCGAGCCCCATCCCTGACCTACACCACAGCTCATGGCAATGCTGGATCCTTAACCCACTGAGTGAGGCCAGGGATTGAACCTGTGTCCTTGTGGATGCTGGTCAGATTCGTTTCTGCTGAGCCACAATAGGAACTCCTATTGCTGCAATTTATGTCACTGTGCTCTGCTTATGTTCTCTTCTAAGAACTTTATGATTTGGGGTCTTACTTGTAGGTCTTTAATCTATTTTGATTTTATTTTTGTATGTAGGTATAATAAAATGTCCTAATTTCATTATTTTATATATAGCTGTCCAGTTTTACCAACACAACTTGTGGAAAAGACTGTCTTTTCTCCATTGGATATTCTTGCCTCCTTTCTCTGAGATTGACTATAAATCCATGGGTTTATTTCTGGGCTCTGTACTCTGTTTCACTAAACTCTGCATCTGTTTTTTTGCTCTTACCATGCTGTTTAAATTTATTTCATCTGCTTTGAGTATTGCTACCCCCTCTTTCTTGTTTCCATCTGCATGAAATAGCTTTTTCTATCTCCTTACTTTCAATTTGTGTGTGTCTTTAGCTCTGCCGTGTGTCTTTTCAGCAGTGTGTAGATGCTCCTTATTTTTTTATACAGCCAGTCATCCTATCTTTTGATTGGTGTATTGATTCCATTTAAAGTGATTATTGATATGTATATACTTACTGCCATTTCTTTCAGCATAGATTTAGCATTGTAGAACTCTTTTAGTTTCACTTGAGTTTCTCTATCTCTCTTTCAATTATAAATGATAGTTGTGCTGGGTAGAACATCTTCACAGGTTTTTCTTTTTGGCACTTTGAATATATCTGCCACTCCCTTCTGGCATACAAATTTTGGGCAGAAAAATCAGTTGATAGCCCTCTGGGGGTCCTACTGTATATGTCTCTTTGTTTTTCTTCTGTTCTTTTAGAATCCTCTGCTTTTAATGTTTGCCATTTTAATTGTGATGTGGTAGAATGAGATCCCCAGAGGCTGCACCAGCCACTGTTTGTCCAGGGGGAGTCTCAGTAGCCTCCTTCTCCTCTGAGAGGGTCTCCAAGATCAACAAATGGGTCTGACTTGGGCTTCTTTCAAATTACCACCTTCAAATTTCCATTGTGGTGCAGTGGAAACGAACCTGACTAGTATCCATGAGGACTGGGTTTTGATCCCTGGCCTTGCTTAGTGGGTCGGTGATCTGGTATTCCCTTGAGCTGTGATGTAGGTCACAGACATGGCTCAGATCCTGTGTTGCTGTGGCTGTGGTGTAGGCCAGCAGCTGCAGCTCCGATTCAACCCTAGCCTGGGAATTTCCATATACAGCAGGTGCAGCCCTAAAAAGGCAAAAATACATACTGCCTCAATCAGAGTTTTGGAGTGTATGAGATCTTGTGTGCATCCTTTAAGAGGGGAGTCTCTGTTTCCTATAGCCCGTTAGATCTCCCATATTGAAGCCCCACTGTCACAGCCATATGTCCTGGGGGCTCATTTTCCCAGTGCAGGGCTCCCAGGCTGGGGCGCTTGATGGGGGGCTTGGGTCCTTTGCTCCTTGGGTAAACTCTGCAGTAGTGATTACCCTCTTGTTTGTGGGGCATCTACCCAGGGGTGTTGGTGTTTGCTCTACCAACCAGCCACACTCCAGTCCATCTCAAGGTGAGTACCTCTTTATAGCTTTCCTGCTAGTCCTTAGGTGTTTCTCTTTGATAGTTGCTCTGTAAATAGTTGTCATTTCAGTGTTCCTCTGGGAGGAAATGAGCTCTGTGTCCTCCTGTTCTGCCCTCTGGGCCACTTCTCGGCTCCTGATTAGGTTTTTGTGGGAATTCTGAAAGAAGTAGGACAAATGGGATCATTGGCCCCTCACTCTGTTCCCTGTGGCCGTGATTCCTACATGACTGGCCATGAGTATTGCCCATGGCATGGACCAGGGGTGACAGAGTCAAACTGACTTGTACACATGGAGCGAAGGAGTGTGGGTTTTGCCCAGAAGACAAGGTGTGCTATTGAAGGATGATAAGGAGGGTGTAAAAGGAACATGCTTATATTCTAGGTGGGTAGCTGAGCTGGCTGAGTCATTAGATGATGACTTGAAAGAAAGAAAGACCAAAGACAGGGAAGCCTTTCGGGAAGCTTTTGTGATACTTAGACTTAAAATAATGGAGGTCTGCTCTAAGGAAGACAGTGGTATGAGGTTTGGAGAAACATTAAGGGGGACAGGAGAGGACTTTGTAGTGGGGAGTTAGCAATGGAAGTGGGTGAAGTCCTGAGGGTTGGGGCATGAGGCATTTCAGGCTTTGAAGGAAGAATAAGCAAAAGGTTAAGGGAGAAAACGCTGGAGTTTATACCAGCAGCTGTGAATAGTTGCAGAACACAAGCGCTGGGATGAAGAGTGGGGCTGCCTTAGAGAAGAAGGGTGGAGGCCATTGACTTTGGGAGAGACCACGGGCAGTTCTGAGCAAAAGAGAGGTGATTGGAAATGTGCTTCAAGAGCATTTTTCGTGGTAATAAATGGTTCAAGACTTGAGGCCCTGGCAGAGAAGGCTCAGGAATAAAAGACTCGTTCTTTGTATTGTGCTAATTAAACTGTGGCCATTTAATCGCTATTCTTGGGCAGTAATGAATAATTGATTTGACCAATAAATTAGTGACCCGGTGAGATGGTTTCTTCCTTTTATCTGCTTTTCTGGCCTCGGTTGTATTTTTTAAAGAAAAAAGCAGATCTCATTCTTCCAGTGTCATAGTGCAGCAGGGCATTACATAAAAATAGCCTAGGTTGATTAAAACATTTTTTTCAGTTCATTTGCTCTTGCTGTAGATGGTTTTCTGAGCACCTGTTTGACACCAGATGTCTTAAATCTCGTATGACTTTGGAAGATGACTTTTTAATGGGCCACTTAGACACTTTCTAAAAATGATTGTGATTTAGATCATAGGTTCCGAAATGAACAACTGACCAACACAGTTCTTTTGGAAGAGAGTGTAGAGATGAGCATCTCATCTCACAATGAAGATAATATGTGGGCATCTGGAGTCTGTTGACTCATTAGCAAAACTGGATTTCTCAAGCCTCTCAGGATGTAGGATATGAGTCAGACTGAGGCTAGCAGGGAAGAGAGGCCCTTGTTGGGCATTGGGCTTGGGAGGTGTATCTTCCCTGACATTCTCTGTATGTTTCCTAAGACACATTGATACAGATTTGATTCGTGGCTGGTCTCCCAGGATGGTGCTCTCGGCATGGAATCAGGCTCTCCGTGTGGGGGTGTCCTAACTCCCAAGAAGATTGGTGATAAATAGCCCTAAACCTTTTAAAAATTGTATTTAAAATTTTTCTTATTAAATTTATTTTTTTATTAGGGTGTAGTTGATTTACAGCATTGAGTCATTTTCTGCTGTACAGCCTAGTGACCCAGTCATACATGTATGTGCATTCTTTTTCTCCTGTCATCTTCCATCATGGTCAGTCCCAAGAGACTGGATATAGGTCCCTGTGCTGTACAGCAGGACCTCATGGCTTATCCATTCTAACTGTAATAATTTGCATCTACCAACCCAAACTCCCCGTCCATCCCACTCCCTCCCCCTCCCCCTTTGGCAACCACAAGTCTGTTCTCTATGTCTGTGAGTCTGTTTCTGTTCTGTAGATAAGTTCACTTGTTAATTTGCCCTGATCGTTTTTATCCTTTATTGAAATGAAGGCATTTCTCTCTCTATTATGTGATAAAGTTTTTCTTTCTTTTTTCTGCAACAGTTTGGAGTAGACCTGGGGTTTGCCCCGCAAATAGTTTCTTTTTCAGAGTTACTCAGTAGATAGATAGAAATTGTTGGAGAAGTTTGGAGGCAGAGAAGGGTGGCTGATCTAATAAAGAAGAGGAGTCGGAATTTGCTACTCAGGAGTTCCCTGATGGCCTAGTGGGTTAAGGAGCTGATAATGTCACACTTGTGGTTTGGGTTCAATCCCTGGCCCAGGAAGTTCCACATGCTGTGGGCATGAACAACAACAACAACAGCAAAAAATTGGAATTTACCACTTTTTGACAAAGCGCCTTAATCTCACTATTTAATATATTTTTCAAGTTGCTTGTGTACAGACCACTAGACGTGCATCAGAATCGCCTGAGAGGCTTCTAAAACATATATTCTTATAATCAGCTCTAGCCCCATACGTCTGTGTTGGACTCTGCGTTTTGCATTTTCAAAAGTTCCCTGGGTAATTCCTGTTGTGACTCAGCAGGTGAGGAACTCAACATAGAATCTGTGAGGATATGGGTTCCATCCCTGACCTTGCTCAGTGGGTTAAGGTCTGGCGTTGTCATAAGCTGTCAGGTAGATCCACAGACTTCTAGCCCGGGAACTTCCATATGCCGCAGGTATAGCTATTAAAAAAAAAAAAAAAGGAGTTTTGGAGGTTCTCCACAAGGTCAAACTTCAGGATCACTAGCTTTATATTGGAACAATATTTTAGGGGTTTTATAACCTAGATTTTTTTTTTAAGGGCCACACCCGCAGCATATGGAAGTTCCCAGGCTAGGGATCCAATTGGAGCTGCATCTGCGACCTACGTCACAGCTCACGGCACCACTAGATCCTTAACCCACTGAGTGAGGCCTTGGATTGAACCCGCATCCTCGCAGACACTCGTCAGATTCATTTCCGCTGACCCAGGGCTGGAACTCTGCATCCTAGGTTGTTTTTAATCATAAGCCTGAGCTGGTCCTAGGAGCGGCTTCTCTTCTCCTGTGCCCTAAGCACTTCATGTGAATCGAATGTCAGAGAGCCTCTGGGTTTGTGCCCAGGGGTGCCAGGCTTGCCTGGTATGCCTGGTGCCACACCCTTTCAGTCTCCCACGGGGCGCCGTGCTGGACTCATCTGCATGACCATCAGGAACACAAGGCCAGGGGAGTGCCTGCTGGCCAACACCTCAGCTCCCACTGGGCTTCTTCTCTTTCTCTCGTATCTCCCAGATCCTTCGTCCAGCTCCCCTTCTCTCCCTCACGTCTCCAGCTCTTCGGGAATGACTCTGAAACTCCAGCGTCCCTCTGGCAGAGAAGGAAAGAAGGAGGCTAAACGCTTCCTTTCCGCCCCCCCCTCCGCTTCTCCCAACTCCCGACTGGAGGATGACTTCATCTTCCCAGGAAAGGTGCTCAGTGGGGTCCTTTTTCCCCAGAAAGCGTGATCTGCTCCGATGTGAACCAGGCTCCTCTCTAATACGCAAAACAGTGCCACGCACTCTTGTTCTAAATGTCAGTTTCTTCTCTCTGCTCCAGTCTGTGTCCAGAGTCTCCTTGTTGGTTTCCACTGCAAGCTCTAACAACATGGAGTTTATTTATGTTATTTTAATTCTCTGAGATTACCCATGATCCCTCCTAAAAAGTCTGATAGCAAGCACTTCATTGCTTTTTGAAAATTAAGGCAATGTAAAATAGGTTGAAAAGTTGGTGGCCTTTTGTGAAATGGAGCTTGAGTGACTCTGTTGAATTATTATTTTTATTTCCTTTATTGTGTTGCTTTTTAGGACCGCACCTGCAGCATATGGAGGTTCCCAGGTTAGGGGTCAAACTGGAGCTGGAGCTGCCAGCCTACACCACGGCCACAGCAACGCAGGATCCGAGCCACGTCTGCAATCTACACCACAGCTCAGGGCAATGCCGGATCCTTAACCCACTGAGTGAGGCCAGGGATCAAACCCTCAACCTCATGGTTCCTAGTTGGATTCGTTTCTGTTGCGCCACGACGGGAACTACCACGGACTCTGTTGCAGAAGCATGACCTCGTCTCCTGCCTGAGTGGGTCCGTGGGAGCCAGAGCATCTTTAGCAGGTGGTGAAGATCATTTCTGAAGACAGTCTTCTCCAGAAAGGAAGAAACAAGGATGTCACATGCAATAAGAATGGGTTGGCTAATAACCCCCCTATAGAAACCTCAAATACTTAAAGGGAAATATTCAAATTCCAACAATGACCCATCACTTGGACTAAATTTGTATCTGGCCATCTGGTTTGCTCTAGGAGAGTGTGAAAAAGTAGATTTGGCTACAAGGATAAAGAATTTTAGAAAAATGGCTTCCCAGAGCTCAGCAGAGCCCATCAAACGCCGTCACGGAGCAGATGACAGTAATTTGAGATCATTACCTTCCCAGAAAGATAAAGAACTGTAGGTCTGAGTTTTTCAGAAAAAGAGTATGAAGATGCCTAATAAAAATTTTAAAAGTGAGAAATTCAAGTCTAGCCCAGCCATGAGATAAAAGAGGAAGGAAAATTATTACACTAATTTGAATAAAATGTTTAATTAATGGCTGTAAAATTGTGAGCAGATAAATATGGATGCAGAACAGAAATATAAGAAACGCGACTTTATGTTCAGAATAAGGAGAGCGATTTTCTTCCATCTGGAGACTTTTAGTCTCTAAACACAGCCTTGGAGAAGTTACAGGTGCGCGGGGTGCCTCTGGAATTGAAAGAGACGCTTGGTTGCAGAAGCCGGGAGTTGGGAGCAGGGGCCGTGTCAGCTCCGGCAAAGCCTCTTCCGCGATGTAACCAGGAGTCACAGGCTTTACCTCTTTGGGCTTCAGTTTTTCCAAGCGTGAAAGAAGTAAAAAAGCCTCCAACTTTTCATTCTGTTTCTTATGAGGTTATTGTGATTCCAAGTATGAAATTCACAAGGTTCATTTTGAAAATCTTCATCTCTTGTATGTCAGCAGTGTCACCGCTAAGCTCTTTTGGAGTCTGTTCTGTCGTTAAACCGAAGGTCCAGCAACCTGGTGAGCATCGGCATCCCTGGAGGGCCTTCAAAACAAAGGCTCCTGGGCCCCCTCCCACCCCCAGGGACCAGCTTCCTATTTAATGCCTCTGGGGTGGGGCCTGAGAGCCTGCATTTCTACTGAGCTCCCAGGTGATGGATGCTAAGACCGCTGGTCCCAGGACCACGCTTTGAGAGCCATTTACACGAAACCAGCTCTACCTGCAGGGAACACAGAAAGACCCCTGGGTAGCCTTATTGCTCACCGCTCGGGTGGAAGGTCCAGGCTTAATTCTCTACCCACGTATTTCCTGTATAGATTGTGGTGAAAAATTAAGGCAGGGGAGTTGGAAATAAATTTAAGGCCATTTCCACCTGACTTCTTGGCAGCCTGGCTGTGTCCAAGCGGGCAGAGGGCAGGGTGAGCTTAGTGAGACAGGCTGCTGAGGGTGAATCGGGCAAATGCCCCCCCCTCAAGCCTCAGGTTCCGAATCTATAAACCTGAGATACCACATCTATGACAGGACTGCTGACAAACCCCAGGGAGGAGATGCACCTAAAAGGCGCAGAGTCATGACAGGCACTTAGCGAAGGGGTTAATTAGGAGTGGATAGTATTATTATTATTAATTTCTGGAGCATTTTCAAAAATCATCCTTGTAGGGGAACGGAGGTGGTGGGGCCCCCGATAGGGCCTGAATCTGATGACATTAGGTGCACAGGGCAGGCCCTGACTTCAGTGGAAACGGACCCCCATCCTAATAGCGCTGGGGGTCACACCACCCCAACAGCAAGGTCTTCCAGATGCAGCTCACCAGACTCATTGGATGACGTATTGTGAGGATTAACAGAGGCAATAATATATGTCCCAACGCTTAGCAACCATGCTTGACACGGAATTAGAATTTAATGCACGTTAGAGCCTCTTATGAGGCTGGTCTGAAGTTGCATATTTTTGAGCTTGGAGAAATACCAAATTCCACTCCCCTCTGAACCACCCAGTCCCTGCTAAAACCAGCAATCCTTAGCTTTACCCCAGGCACGCGGACCCCCAGTCTGCCTGCTCTGAAAGTCCTACCCCCTGGTCAGAGCAGCCTCCTCCTGAGTCTCAGGTTATTTGTTTTGACCCATCGGTGTCCAGGAATTGCAGACCGGCTCTCACAATCCGCACAACACGTCTTTGTGGAATCTTATCTGGGCGGTTTTGAAACTGGTTGATGTCTTTCCCTGTTATACAGTGTGTGTGTGTGTGTCATGCCTGGAATACAGAGTTGAAATACATTTGTACAAATTAATTGCACTAATTGTTACATATGTGAGGGTAGGGCCACTTGAACACATTATTCAAATTTATGCAAAGTAGATGGAAATGGCATAATCATCCTACTTTTAAACACAATTATCGTACTGGCTCTCACCCAAGAAATGTGTTTGGAAGACTGAATTAGAATTCTCTGAAAGCTCTGCTTTTATCAACAGAGACACAGCCCAAACCTTTTAAGTTATCTGTTCAGTTGATTTTTGTCGTAGTTTTGGTACCTGAAATGGTGACGATCTCACGAGTTTTTCTAGTAACCCTACTGGTTAATGACGGGGGCACAGACATTCAATACAGCTGGAGGGAGAGAAGAGCATTAAGGTAAAGATTTAAAAGTTAATGTGCTATAATATACAAATAACTAATAAAATCTACCAAGAGGTCCTGCTTTAAGCATAGGATAAATATTAAATTCAGTCTTATAAAACAGATTGGGGAAAGAACGATGATATGAAAGATGAATGCTTTGCTTTACAAAATAATTTACCTTTGGGTACATTAAATCCCACCTCTCTTGGTATATTTAAAATGTGACTGCCATTTAGAGAGTAAACAATTCATACACAGATTTTTCGGGACATCTAAACTCATCTAACAAGAGGATTGACCCACACAGGGTGTTTTGTTTACGATGCACTTGGAATTATGGGTCAAGGATGACTCGAACGAAATGTCAGGTAAGTATGAACTCGGCATTGCCCAGACACTGAGAATAGGGACGTATTGTTATTTTTATCTATAAAACACATGGGCAACAAGCACACACCTCTTAAGAAGTGTGCAAGCTGAGATATTTGAGAACACTTGAGAGAAGGTGTTAGGATTCAGTTTGCAGAAGAAAAGATGGAGGAAACCTGGAAAAGATGGCAGTGAGAGCTGGATGCAGAGGAAGGTACCAGCTGGGCTCCCTGGTGTGGGGCTGGCAAACATGAGGTCGTGCACTAGAGAATCATGTGTTCCAGAAACTGTGCTGGGTATTTTAAGTGAACCGTCTCTTTCGATTCTCACCCTTGAGTAGTTTTCATAAC
This sequence comes from Phacochoerus africanus, assembly GCF_016906955.1. Taxonomy (NCBI): domain Eukaryota; kingdom Metazoa; phylum Chordata; class Mammalia; order Artiodactyla; family Suidae; genus Phacochoerus; species Phacochoerus africanus. The sequence goes on along the minus strand of NC_062555.1, from coordinate 16,708,659 downwards.
ACACCCCATCCCCCCTTTTTATAGCCAAGGATCCTGAGGCTTAGGGGAGTTGTCCAAGGACTGAGTTATGGCTAGACACTGACTCTAAAATGCAGGGCTTTTGGAGTTCCCGTCATGGCTCAGTGGAAACAAATCTGACTAGGATCCATAAGGTTTTGGGTTCAATCCCTGGCCTCGCTCAGTGGGTTAAGGATCTGGCGTTGCTGTGAGCTGTGGTGTAGCCTGGCAGCTACAGCTCTGATTGGACCCCTAGCCTGGGAACCTCCATATGCCATAGGTGCAGCCCTAAAAAGACAAAAAAGTAAATAAATAAATAAAATTCAGGACTTTCAACCATTATATAGAGTTAAAAATAAAATTATATTAGACCCAAGGGAGACTCTCCCTTTTGTGAGAGCTTAAAAAATCAAGTTTAAAATATTCAAGGTAATATTTGTTTCAGAGAGAGCATATTTCAAAGGGGATTGGCTCTTAGTTGCCCTGGATTTTCCGGATGAGGATCAGGCTAAATAAACATGGGAGAGGGTTGCAGCTTGCATATTTGGTGAATCTATCATCATGTGGTGGCTACATTTCTGTAGGAATGTTAAAAGTGACCCAAGGATTTAAGTTTTCAGATGGGCCACTGGTACCGTTGATTATGATTTAAAGTAATCACATTTTTTTCCCAAATAAAATCCACATTCTGGGGTTGGTCAAAGTTTTATTTATTTTTTTCCAATTTGTGAAATTCTTTTTTTTTTTTTTGATTTGTGAATTTTTTGGAACAAAAAGTCTCCCCAAGCCGTAAAAATGAAATCACGTTTAGCTCTATGTTTAAGGACACTCATCTTTGAATATGCACATGCTCCGGACACCCAGGCTGTGTGGGAAATTCTGCCTTGCACAAATGCTGGAGCTGCCCTTGAAATGCTTTGCCCTGGTAAGGAAGCCCCCTGCGCTGAAGTCTCCCTTAGCCGGAGCCGCCAGGCAGCAGCTCTCCTTTCAGATCTCAGTGAACCTTCTTGTGATCGTCTGCCTCCTCCTTCTCTGTCTTTATTATCAGCCTCATGATTGAGTGGTTTAATTCAGTTATCACAAAATGTCTTCCTATTACACCAGTGGATTTTGGTAATATTGTATCGCATACGCTCATCTATTTTGGAAAATTTAATTTGGTAAAACCTTCTTTAACGCAGTGTGTATGAAATAAACTCTACAAAAGCGAATTGTACTGTATTGATTTCTCGAGATCTAATGGTCCTCTTGGGTTGCGGTGAATTTGACTGTTATCTGTTTTTCTCATATATACTTGTAAAAATCCATGGAAGTGTTAATAACGTTTTATATCTACATAGTGCATTTTTTTTTCTTTTTTGGTTTGTTTTCATCTGCCTGAGACAATAGTAACTAGAAATGCTAATTCTGTTGTATCACAACTCCTTAGTAGCTAGAATGGGAAAATATTTTTGGTCTGAAAACAGTTTTTAGCTTCTCAAAGATGGAAGGCTAGGAGGAAACAGGTCAAGTTAATCCACTATGAGAGCATTTTTTTTGGTTAGCATTAAGGTTATATACAATTTTTTTTTTTTTGGCTAACAGAATTAAAGTCATAGAAAACAAATTTCTGGTTATCAAATCGGAAAGGGAAGTGAGGGTTGATTAGGAGTATACACACCTCCATATAAAAACCAGATAAACAGCAAGGATTTACTGTATAACACAGGGACTAATATTCAATCTTATAATAACCTGTAATTAAAAATAATCTGGAAAATGAATAACGAAATCATTTTTCTCCATACCTGGAACTAACAATAGTGTAAATCAACTATATTTCAATATAAAAAATTCTGATAAAAGCAGTGAATTTATTTAAAAATTAGTACAATCTGTACCAACATTACCCAAATAACTGATTCAGTTAGTTTAGGGGAAATTCAGTCATCTCAGTCTTGAAATCTTCTTTGGGGGTGCCCTGCTTTGAGGAAGGGAAGGAGTACTTTTCTTTAAATAAATAGTACATTTTTTCTTTTCATTTTGAAGTTACCTATTTGTTACTGGTGATGCTTTATGTCTTAAGGACAATAATTTCCTAGATTTCTTTGGGTTACAATAATCCTAAAATATCTTTTTCTACCTTTTAACTTCAAACGTTATTTCAAATTTTTGGTGCTTCTTTTATAAATAGCATGTAGCTGAGTTGATTTTATTTTTTGTGTCGTCTAACAGTATTTCTCTTGAGAATTTAGTCCCTTTACAATTAATGTGAACATTGGTGTATGTGAATTTATTTATTTTTCCTGTCTGATTGCTGTGGTTAGGATTTTCAATACTATGTTAAATAAAACTGGTGAGTGGGAGCATCTTTGTTTTGTTCCTGATCTTGGAGGAAATGCTTTTATCTTTTGAGTATGATATTAGCTATGGGCTTGTCATAGCCTATATTGTGTTGAGGTGTGTTCCCTTTATGCCCGTGTACGAGTGTTTATCCCAAATGGATGTTGAATTGGGTCAAAGGCTTTTTATGCATCTCCTGAGATGTTCACGTGGTGGGCAGGAGGACAGCCAGGACCACGACTTGTTAAAAGCATTGTTTCGTTTTTAAAAAGTCTCAAAACCACGCGTTTTGTATTTGGTGTCCAGTTGTTCTCAATACCTCAGAGTTGCTTTCTATTTTTGTTGTTGTTGGGTATTAACCTCATTCCTTATTTCCTTGTGTATTTTAATTAAGAAATGCTTATTTTCCTTGGAATTTTACCTGTGGGTATTTTTCAAGGTCTTCAAAAATGGATGAAGGGGGAGAAAAACTGCATCTTCTTCTTCTTTTTTTTTGTCTTTTTAGGGTTGCAATCATGGCACATGGACATTCTCAGGCTGGGGGTCTAATCGGAGCTGTAGCTGCTGCCTACACCACAGTCATAGCAACACCCCATCCTTAACCCACTGAGTGAAGCTAGGGATCGAACCTGTGTCCTCATGGATGCTAGTCCAGTTTGTTAACCACTGAGCCATGACGGGAACTCCAAAATTGCATCTTCTTCCAACATATTCCTGGACTCCCCACCCTCTCAGGAAAACTACATTTCCAGTGGAGATTATTTGAATTACACAGAGAGTATGAATTTGGATGGGAAGGTATTAAAATGCTTTCTATTTACAAATCCTCAAGAGAGAATATTGGTTTTAAGGCTGCCATATTTCTTTGCTGTTCTCATTTGCATGCCAAGTTTATTGTTTCTTAACTTTGCACTCAGGGAGTTGCAATGATAGGTTTTGTTTGTTTGTTTGTTTGTTTGTTTTTGGGTCTCCCATTAAACTTCATCCTTCAATAAGCTCTAGGCTTATATTCTATTTTTTCTGCCCTCTCTAGGCCTTAAAGTTGAAGCTCTCAGGCTCCATAGTTTGGCAAAGAGCATAAAGACAAAGATAAATTTGTGCTAACTCACCTCCTGTGATTCCTGCTTTCTCTCTCTTACTAGTAACGTAAGGTTTCTTTCTAAAATTTGTTTGTTTTCTTTGTGGGATCATCTTCTGTACTTCCAAAAATGGACTTTTTTAGCCTCTGTGCAGCATTATAAAGGGAGGGAAGGAAGCATAAATTTCTCAGCAGTACCCACTTGGGGTTTATCCCTCCCCTGGTCTCTCCCACACTCACTGCCACATCACCTCTCTGGAGGGCGGGCCACAGTGATTCTTTTCGCTGATGAGTGGAAAGTCAAACTTCAGTGGCTAAGTACTTGGCTAAAAGCACTTCATGTCAAACTTCAGTGGCTAAGTACTTGGCTAAAAGCACTTCATGGTGGTTCGTGTTTTCAAAAACCCTTCTCCCTTTGTGATCTGTAGGCAAAACTCATTTTCCTGACGTTTAGTAAGCACTGAATAAATAAAAGAATGTTCAACTACCTTTTTAAAAACGTAGGTGGAAGGGGTCAAGAAGTATACACTTAAGCAGTTGTAGGGGAAACGCAGATTTTATAAATAGAAACGTGAATATACATATGTGCATTTATATTTTGCTATGAAGATGTGACTGACATCACAGTAACAAAGAAATGAATCCTGCAACGGTGCACCTGTTGTGGGCATCTTAAAGATCCAGCTTTTCCTCCGTCTTCATTCCCTCTTTGCCCATATTTTATGTGAGATTATTAGGGAAGACCCTTGATTGGACGATCTTGTCTGAAACGGCTCATGCTTTAATAACCTCCTTCTATTGATAGGAAGTCCCTGCCTTTACCTTCCAGGGCCCCTTGGGGGCCGTTCTGAGTCTTACTCAGCTCTACAGTTTTGAACCTGCGTGCTTTCTCCGACGTCCCTGTATTTATATAGTGCGAAGCCTGGTCTTGCTTGGTGTCTCGTCCCTTTGAGAAATACTCTATTTGGTCTGAGGGTCTCTCTCTCTCTCTCCTTTTTTGTTTACCTTTTTTTTTAGAGCTGTAGTGCACTCGTGGTATATAGAAGTTCCCAGGCTAGGGGTCGAATCGGCGCTGCAGCTGCCAGCCTATACCACAGCCACAGCAACATGGGATCCGAGTTCCATCTGTGACCTACACCAGATCCTTAATCCACTGAGAAAGGCCAAGAATTGAACCCACATCCTCATGAACACTGGTTGGGTTCATCACCACTGAGCTAGGACGGGAAGTCCTTGGTCTGCGGGTCTCTTTGATCCCTGCTGTCCCATCGTCCCTAGAGGTTGCTTTTGTGTCCCCCTTGGCTCCAGATGGGACCCACCTTTACTCCAGGCTTGGCACTGGTCCCAGCTTCCAAGACCTGGACATGCCTGCCTCCTTCCCCAGAGGTGCTGGATGATTCGGGATGGCAGAGGGCAGCTCAGGAAGAGGAACCATCTGCCTCATCCACTTCTTTCGTCTCATTCCCGCTCGTCTTCTAGGAGCGGCAGCTTCCCCAGGGATGTGCTGAGAAATTCCAAAATCTCAGAGCTGAGTTCCTTCAGCTTCACGGCTGCGGAAGGTTTAATGACAAGCAGAATGGGGGGGGGGGCCTGGTTCTTCAAGGTTGAATCAACAGAGGATTATCGTGTCTTTGCTCGTTCCCCTTTCTTAAGCTGGAAGACTTCTAGGACCTTTTACCTTCTTATCTAAATTTCCAAAGATATTTAAAGAGTTGGGAGCTCTTTATTGACTCTGTCATGGAGATACTTTCTTCTCTTTGTGAAGCCATCAAATGTTAATTGAATACACAGTACCTTCTGGACCTTGTTCTAGACACCAGAAAACAGCAGTGAAAAACAAGCAATCAACATCCTTGCTCTCAGGGAGCTTACAATTTTGTGAGACAGGAAAAAAATGCATATATAAACTGACAGGTACTAAGTATTACTCTGAAGAATAAAGTGGGTCATGGACCAGGGGTAATGAGTGTGCATTTGTGTGTGTGTATTTTGCCATTTAGGGTAGTTAGAGAAGGGGTCCCTGAAAGTGACACTGGAGCAGAGATATAACATAGGTGAGGGGAGTTCCCATTGTGGCTCAGTGGTTAACGAATCCGACTAGGAACCATGAGGTTGCGGGTTCGATCCCTGCCCTTGCTCAGTGGGTTAAGGATCCGGTGTTGCCGTGGGCTGTGGTGTAGGTCACAGATGTGGCTCGGATCTGGCGTTGCTGCGGCTCTGGCGTAGGCCGGTGGCTACAGCTCCGATTAGACTCCTAGCCTGGGAACCTCCATATGCCACAGGTGTGGCCCTAGCAAAGGGAAAAACAAAACAAAACAAAAACAAATAAAATAGGTGAGGGGAGTTCCTATTGTGGCTCAGTGGTAACGAATGCAACTAGCATCCATGAGGACGCAGGTTCGATCCCTGGCCTCTCTGTGGGTTAAGGATCTGGTGTTGCCGTGGGCTGTGGCGTAAGTCACATATGCGGCTTGGATGTGGCGTTGCTGTGGTATAGGCCGGCAGCTGCAGCTCTGATTCAACCCCTAGCCTGAGAACTTCCATGTGGCGTGAGTGTGGCCACAGAAAAAAACAAAAGGTGAGCGAATAAGAGCTGCAGAGAGCCAGAGAGAATTGGCCCAGACAGAGGGAACACAGCAAGGATGAAGAACCTGGGAAATTCTTCAAGTCAAGAGGCCGGTGGGGCTGGAATGTGACCAGCAAGAGGGGAGATTGGTAGGAATCAAAGTGAGAGAGGTACCTGGGGGCTGGTTTGTGTGGGGTCTGGAAGCCCAGGAGACCTGGCTTCATGTGTTTCATGGCATTTCTGTAACCCTGACATATCAATGACAGAAACGTAGGTACATGGCCAGAGCCTTTCAACCTCACTATACCCATCAGCATCACCCCAGGGAGACTATTAAAAACTTACAGTCATAGAGTTCCCATGGTGGCTCAGCGGGTTAAGAACCCAGCTAGCATCCATTAGGGTACAGGTTAGATCACGGGGCCTCGCACGGTGGGTTAAGGATTTGGTGTTGCTGTGGCTGTGGTGTAGGTCACAGATGCAGAACTGATTCTACCCTTAGCCTGAGAACCTCCATATGCCGTGGGTGTGGCCCTAGAACAAAACAAAACCAACCAACGAACCATCAAAACCCCCCACAAAACAAGGTCATGGGCTGCACTTCACCTTTGAATATCAGTCCACAATAGCCTTGAGAATCAGATTTAACAAGCTTCTTGGATGATTATGAAGCTCCTCTCTGTAATACACTGGGATGTGGAGGCCACCGCAGATGAGGAAAGCCTAAACATTGCCTTTTGAGGAGATCAGCATGACACAGAAACCCTGGCAGGAAATACGAACGGGCCCATCTTCTGCCCTTTCAATCCTGGTGCTCATGCTTTTATGGGGTACAACGTGGTACAGTGTGGCTGCCATCGTATAGGAGGTTGCCATGGTGGAAGAGGATCAGAAGAGCCCAAGAGCAGATGCCGTCAAATGGAGCAAGAAGCTGGACCAGAGATCCTGGTGGGAAACCTCTGAGCTAGCCTTACGGTTTAACAGCTGGTTCCCACGGTACTGCCGGACGCCATGAGCACAACGGAGCATTGCAGATTTCTAAGAGCTGGAAGGGTAGCCATCTTCAACATGTTATTTAGGGCCTTCAAGAGGTGTCCTGGCTAAAGGAGCCCAAAAGCCGTAAGATATTTAGATGTATTTTCCATGAGTCTACCTCATCGGTGGATGGAAACAAAGCCAAATGCAATCCAGCTGAAAGCAAGAAAATGAAATAGAGCAACTGACTGACATTTTCTGTGGTGGGTTGACCTGTGGGCTCTAAAAAGATGTGTCCAGGTCCTGACCCCTGGAAACTGTGGACATGACCTTACTTGGAAAAAGTGTCAGGAGTTCCCATTGTGGCTCAGTGGTTATGAACCCAACTAGTATCCATGAGGATGTGGGTTCGATTCCTGGCCTTGCTCAGTGGGCTAAGGATCCAGCATGGCCATGAGCTGCAGTTTAGTTTGAAGACGTGGCTCAGATCCCACGTTGCTGTGGCTGTGGCGCGGGCCAGTGGCTGCTGCTGGGATTCACCCCCTAGCCTGGGAATCTCCCTAGGTGGTGGGTATGGCCATGAACCAAAAAAAGTGTCATTGCAGAGACTGCAGAGTTAATTCAGCTGAGACTCTTAAAACGAGATCATTCTGGATTATGTACATGGCTCCTAAATCCCATGACACACGTCCTCATAAGACATAGCAGAGAAAGGCTTGTGGAGGGGGAGAGAGTCTGGGTGTTCTGTGGCTTCAGGCCGAGGGGTGCCGGGCACCCGAAACTGGAGGAATCAGGAAGGGTCGCCAGATTCCAGACTTCTAGGCTCCAGACGTCCGAGGGAATACATTGCTATTGTTTTAAGCCGCCAAGTGTGTGGTCTTTTATTAAAACATCACAGGAAATGAATATGTTTTCCTTCACCCCTAATTTCCCCCTGCCCCCCGCATATTTCAATCTTTATACAATTATGAGCAAACTTCTTCCCCTCGTGGTGAGCAGCTGAGACCTTGTCATACACTGTTTGGGTTTGTGCTGTTATTGTTCTTGCAGCTCAGATTTCTTCTTCCTGCTCCTTTCTTAGCCTTTTCTTTTTCATTCCATTTTGTCCGAAGGGACAAATGCCAGCTAATTTCTGGCAATGCCCTTTTTCCCTGGCAGCTTTACCCAGTGACCGATGCCTCTCTCAAAGCCCTTCGGCGAGGAACTGGGTTGCCTTTGACGACGAAAGGTGCAGTGTTTAGCCCTCGGAGGATCAAGAACTCTAAGGGTTCATTGAAACCACTTAGCTTTCCTTGGAAGGACTGTCACATCATCCATGCAGGACAGAAATATTTGCACAAGTGCAGGTGGTGGCAGTGTTTGGACTTGCCTGGCTCGGTTCGGTCTCCGAGGCACACATCTCTCTCTGTCCTGACTCCTCAGAACCCTGGTCAAGGCCACCATGTCTGGGCCCCAGCCCTTGGTCCAAATTTCCAGTCTTCTCTCTCTAGCTCCTTGGTGTGTGCCTTGGCTCACCTGCTTCCCGTATCTAGACTCTCCCTTCCTCCTCTCTACTCACCAGACTCCTGCTCGTCCCTGAAAGCCCACCCTATCTCATTTTCCCTGGGGACACTCTCCTGACTGCCGTAGGCTGTGGTCCCATCTCCCTGTTCTGCACTCGTTTGGAGGCTGCACAGGGTCAGGTGGCATCGATAAGCTCCCTTGGCTTAGTAATGCCCTTCTCATTCCAGGTAGAATGAACTCTGACTCCGGGGGGCAGAGGCCTATGCTTCCCTTTGTATGTTCCCCATACCTGGCTCCGTGGCCACACTTACTGGATCTCCTCCTGCGGACTGAGTGACAATTCTTATTATTTTTATCTCTTGCTTGGAAAACTGCTAATCCTAGAGCTAGAGGGCAGCCCCTCTTTCTAGTTGCGTCCTGAACCTTGATGCTCTTCTGAGATGCCTAATTGGTCTTCCCGGATATTAAAGCCTGCTTCATGTGTTTCAGTGCCAAACAAGAGCTTCAATTTATACGAGTGTGGTCAGCAATAGATTGGGTAACTGGCGGTCACAGCTCTCCTCTGTGGCCTGGGACAGCAGGAGTGCTGTGGGTGCCCTTGAAAGGGCAGTTGGGTTCCTCCTCCAGAGATGCAGAACATGCTAAGACACTGTCCCTGTCCTGAAAGGCCTTGCCATGTGGTCATGGAGAACCTACAGCTTCAGGCTGATCACGCCTTGAACCCATCCCATGTGGGCGACAGCACAGAGCGTCCCTGTCAGGTAACTGCAGGAGGTGTGGTACCTGGAGGGGACCTCAGGGCAAGGATGGCTGTGTACCTGGGCTGTAGAGTTATAGGGACGGAGTTTGCACCAAGCCTCTGCACCTCACCAGCTACTCGAGGTTTCTGATTCACCCTTGCCTCTGCTGTATCATGAGAATGGTAGTAGCTGCTTCTTATGATCATTATGAAGAATGAACGGGATGGTGGATGTAAGCGCTGAGCTGAAGTCGGGCCTGTGGTCCTCTTTCAGTAAGCAGCTGCATCAAAATCACAGCATCTTGGTCTGGCCTGTGGTACCCTTGCCAGACACCCTCTCTGACTCCCACCCGTCGCTGTCCTGCCTGCCAGGATTCTCGACCTCAGGCTTACCTTGTGTAGCTGCACGTGCTTCTCCTGAATTCCTGGACCACTTTTCCTGCTGGCATTATCTTGAAGATTCTCCTTTCCCGTCTTCCTGGAGACCTGCCGTCTCAGGGCCAAGGTGACCCTTCCTTCCGCTAACGCAGATGCCTACACAAATCTGTCCGTCCAGAGTCTCGCCCACCGTGAGAAGCTGCCTTCACCGTAACATGGTTAAGCTTTGGTCTAGCGGGGTGTGGGTTCCATGTCAGGGTTTAGCCACAGCATCTGCCAGCATCCTGAGAAAGGGAACACTTTGGGTCCATCCTGCCCTAAAAAAACTACAGCTTAATACAATTTCTTGGTGTGTGAGCCAGTGATAAAAGTTCTAATCTCTGCCAAGCTTGAGAAGAAGTGCTAATACGGCTTTTGGGAAAACACCCTCCCTCCTCAATTTCCTGGTGCGCCCTGTCCCTTTTGCCAATGCAGAGCTTATCTTGCAAAGACAGTGGATGCCAGAGTGACACTTTTTAGCCCACGAAATGAAATCTATTTTTCCTTTGCCTGCAGTATTTGGGGGGAAGCATTTAGATTGTCAGAGGGGAAGCATTTCATTGATTTGGATAGCTTTTTTTTTTTCCCCTGCCCTTTCCTGCTGGTATTATTGTTGCTGTTGCAGTTTTACTAGAGTTATTGGCTTTATAAGGGCATCAGAAAGGAACCTAATTTTGAGAGAGAAAAGGAAAATGGCTTGAAATGCTCTTCCTGGAAGGAAATGACACTCTATCGAGCTGGACTCCTCGGTACCCATTCAGTAGATCTTTGTATATTCGTTCAGGATTCTAAGCCTATGGAGTCCCAGGTGCCAAGTTTGAGTCCAGAAGGAGTTGAGGTCTGATCAATATGTATCTGTGTAACGTCAGCACTTTGCCTACTTTCTGGAATGTCTTGGTGGAAGGATGAGTGAATAATCCCTTTGGAAAGAGGTCCAAGCACAGGCTTGTCTTTAGACCCAGTGCCTTTCCCGTGTCATTCGGTGTTTTGGCAGTCGTTCACTGAGTTATTTAACATTCACTGAGCATCTGCCCTTGTCCAGTGCAGAGGGAACAAATTGAAGAAGGCAAGGGCTCCGTCCTAGAGGAGTTTGTATGGGAATTTTCCTGCCGTCCCCAAGACTACTCGACTACTCCACATTGACAGTTTTTCCCTTCAAAATATTTCTCTATTGAAAAAAAGCTAAAATTCAAAGCAATGTAAAAACCCATGTCCTTTGGTAACATTTGGTTATATTTGCTTTAGTTTTCTGAAAAGTAAAATACAATATACACTACTGAAGTTACCCTCCTTCTCAACCCAATTCTTTCCTTCTGCTCCAAAGCAACTCATAATAAATGTGCTGCATATTTAGTTTATATGTTTATTCCTTGACTACTTGGTGAGTGAGTTCACAATATAATATATTAAAGATAATATTTTTGGAGTTTCCATTGTGGCACAGTGGTTAACGAATCCGACCAGGAACCATGAGGTTGTGGGTTCGATCCCTGGCCTTGCTCAGTGGGTTAAGGATCCGGCGTTGCCGTGAGCTGTGGTGTAGGTTGAAGATGTGGCTCGGATCCCGCATTGCTGTGGCTGTGGCGTAGGCCGGCAGCTGCAGCTCCAATTCGACCCCTAGCCTGGGAACCTCCATATGCCTCGGGGTGCAGTCCTAGAAAAGACAAAAAAGATAATATTTTTGTAAACATTAGGCTAATGCCTTGAATTTCCATTCTTTTTCTTTTGGAAGCATAGTTGGTTTGCAATATCATAGTATTCCAGGTGTACAGCATAGTGATTCTGTATTTTTACAGATTATCTCCCTCAGAAGTTATTACAACATAATGGCTATACAATATATCATTGTTGCTTATCTATTTTGTATGTAGTAGTCTGCATCTCTTAATCCGCTACCCCTAAATTGTCCCTCCCTTTCCTCTCTCCCCACGGGTCACCACTGGTTTGTTTTCTATATCTGTGCCTCTGTTTTTGCTTTGTGATGTACATTCATTTGTAATGTTGTTTAGATTCCACGTATATGTGATATAACACAGTATTTGTCTTTCTCTGCCTGACATTTCACTAAGCGTAATATTCTCTAGGCACATCCGTGTTGTTGCAGATGCCAAATTTTCATTCTTTTTTATGGCTGAGAAATATATATACACTTATGTATGTATGTCTGTATATATGCATTCTTATGACTTAAAGTTAGTTTCCATGCTTTTTTTTTTTAATTTTTAAATTTTTTTGGCCTCATCAATGGCGTAAACCAGGGATCAAATCCAAGCTGTAGCTGTGACCTCTGCCACAGCTGCAGCAATGCTGGGTCTCTAACCCACTGCACCCGGCCAGAGATCAAACCAACGCCTCAGCAACAACCTGAGCCACTCCAGAGACAACATCAGATCCTCAACCTGTGGCACCACAGCAGGAACTTCACTCTACATCCCTTTTAAACCTAGAGACAGTCAGAACAGTCCTGGCATTAGGATCAGTTATAGGTATAATAGAGTGATTAAGCTTTGTCCAATGGCTGAAGATTGTTAATAAGCCCAAGTGTTTCTCTCTCTCTTTTTTTTTTTTTTTGCTTTTCTGGGGCCACGCCCGCAGCACATGGAGGTTCCCAGGCTAGGGATCTAATCGGAGCTGTAGCTGCCGGCCTACGCCACAGCTCACGGCAATGCTGGATCCTTGACCTGCTGAGTGAGGCCAGGGATTGAACCCGCAACCTCATGGTTCCCAGTCGGATTCGTTAACCACTGAGCCACGATGGGAATTCCAGGCCCAAGTGTTTCTTGATGGCAGGGCTGGGCTCCCCACACCATGGACCAGCTGCTGCACATTAGAGACAGGCTAGAACTCGCTGGCATCACCCTGGATGAAAGACTTAGAAGGGACAGTGCCCCGCAGTGGTGTCTTGTCCTGCCAAATACACGGTCAAGTTTTCCATCCAGGGAATCGAGACATCCTCGCAGGTTGTTCACCTCAGACGGCAAAGCCAGCTCACCAGACGGCACCCTGGCCGTGCGTCCCATCAGCACTCAAGAGGAAGCTTCTGATCGGCAGGATGTTGGGTCAACTTCTGAGGTTTCCTTCTCCATAATTCACATCGCAGTTGTCCCCTCCTAGAGCCCATTCATTCGACAAAGGCAGGAGGAGGCCTGAAGTCTTCCGAGTCAGCCAGACAACGTGGGTTCTGGAGTGACCCAAGCAGAGGAGGGCAGTAGGCGATGAACTCAGGGCATAAGGGCTGGGAGCTCCCCTGGGGTGACCCTGCAGGGACCTGGGCTTTCATCCAGAGACACGGTGGAGGTTAGAGCAGAGGAGTAACATGATTTGACCCAGGACTGAAACAATTTTGGAAACTAGGGACTTATTTATTTCTGATGCTAGTGCCAGCGCATGCTCTGGAACACAAGAAATGCCTAATCAACTTGAACAGAGTTGCCGCATGTTTTAGGGGTGTGGGCCTGGCAGGAGCACACTGTCCCATGTGGAAAGGATGGTCAACGAGGACTTAGTGCAGAGCACAGAGAACTCTACCGAATGTTCTCTGATAACCTGTCGGGGGAATATGACCTGAAAAAGAATGGATATGTGCACGTGTATAACTGAATCACTTTGTTGTACAGCAGAAATTAACATAACATTGTAAATCAGCTCTACGTTGGTAGAACTTAGAAAAGTGAAAAAAATATAAGATTCCCAGTAACAAAAAATAAACAAGAAAAAATATGACACTGTCCCAGGTCATTGATAAAAATATTCGTTGTACTTAATACATTACATTTTTTTTTAATTTTAAAACCTCAGTGTTTACATGCTACCAGGACTTACATGCCCACATTTCTTTAGCTCATTCTCCAAAGGATATCCGATGAAAGCCAGCTTCTTTTAAAATATCGATAAGTATTATCGATACTATCCTACTGCTCCAGAGTCTCTGTGTCTACTTAGCCTGGCCAGGGCTGACTGGCTTTCATCAGTTTTGTTCTCAATATTCCTGTTGTGACAGATATCAAGTATCTTCAGAGATGAACTGTATGAGTAAGCCAGACCACTACTGTTGTAATCCCTAGGAAATCATGACGCCAAAATAGCGCTTGCATTCAGAAAAAGAAAAAAAAAAAAAAAAGGCATATCCTCTGCCCACAGCTGACATCCATGGCATCATGGAGGACTTGTCTGTGATCTGCTGTCTTTACCGGTTTGGGTTTGTTTGGGATGGTTTGCTCCCTCCTGGAGGCTGGAAGCCCACGGGAGCCAAACTTCAGCAAGAAGAGAAGACGGACGTTCCGGTTGTGAACGCCCTGGTCTCTTATGGCAGTTCTGGAACCACCCTCTTCTAAAGGGTGCTCGTACTTTGGGTGGAAGCCTGGCTGGCAGCTCCAAGAGGGCCCCCATCTTAGGACTGGAGCTTAGTGTTTCAAGTCTAAACAAAGGTGGTCCTGCGCCAGATCATCTTTGCATCAGCTGGGTGACCTTGGGTGAGTCACCTCCTCTCTTTGTTCAAAGGGAGCAGGAAGAACCATGCATTGAACCCGTTCCATGGGCGGAGCCCTGGGCCAAGTGGTAATGATGCAGGAGAACGTGATTCCAAGGACCGCTCCGAGAGACGAATGGTTTTCCATCTGACAGGAAAGGAGACGGAGGCTCCAAGACATGTGGCTGATCAAAGGCAGAGCCAGTGTGCCTCCAGAGGTTGCAGGTTTGCGGGCCCCCTTCAGGCCAGGCTTACTCCTTTCTAAGATGGGTCTGCTGGTTTTCCTGCAGAGGGCATCCAGCTCCAACAATTTATGACTGAGGGCAGTGGATTCTGGTGGTGCACGAACTCACATACAGCGCCGTAACTCTGCTGTATGCATCCCCAATCCTGCCCCTTCCTCTGAGCCCAACTTTCCAGCCATAATATCTGCTCCCCGACCCCCACCTGTCATCTCACCCTCGTCTCTTGTCACCCCTCTCTGCTTCATCCCAGCTCTTTTTGCTTTTGTCTCCCCGACCTGTTCATTTGCCTCTTATCCTTCCTCAAAAGCCTTTCTTTCTATCCACCCGTCCACGCTTTTTCCTCCTCCGAAATATCCCTGCGAAAAACTCTTCCTTTCCCCTGCTTATCTCATTGGTACCCGAGAGGTTTCTTGGTGAAATACATCACTGGAATGACTTGGGGAGAGTCACCCCCATGTCTTGGGTTTCATTTGTGAAAATGAAAGCCCTGTGTTCGGCTGTCTCCTCTGCGCCTTCCAGGGCCAACATTCAGTGATTACAAGCAAATCGGATCGCTCCTTTTCCCCTGTGTTCATGCAGCAGTGGTGAATTTTGTTTTCATAGGAGGTTGATTTGCAGTTTCCACCAGGCTACTTTGTTTCTATCCTTGGGTTTGTGCCATGTACAACATTTAGGTGGTTCAACCCAGACTGTAAACTCTTGGAAAGCGGGGACCTTGTGACCTCCTCCTTACCTCGTCCATTTCTATGCCTGGACCACGGGACACATTCATGAACTCGGGGGTTATTCAAACAAGGCCATCAATGGTCAGATGACAGATGGCAATTCCCATTCAGAGCCTTGGATTTTTTGGGGTTTGCGGGGATGGTATCCTTGTCATGTGCCTACCACTCAGCTTTTTAAACATAACTTTAGTTACACACCAGTGTAGACAAGTAGGTCTTAGCTTTGGGCTTTTCTGTGATTGACTCTGTTAACACAAACTAGCTGACTTTGTCTATGCTCTTGATTATGAAGAATGATCCGGATTTAGCCATCTCCTTGTGATGGCCTTGGGACGTCAAGAATGAAATTTGGGTCCTCTTGGTCTGGTGGAATGCCTGACCCTTTCAGATTCACCAGGGAGCGGTCAGCTCCGTTGTGGTTATATTTAACTGCTTTCAAAAGGTTGCTGTCCACAGGATGTGCTGCTGGTTTTGCGGCGGTAGATGGTATGATTTTATTTATCCAGTCATTGATTGAACTACCATTTTACTCAGCATTTACTATGTGTCAGAAACTGGAGGTAAAGAGATCTGAAAAACCTTAGAAGGGCCTGGCTTAGCAAGGAAACCAGTACTAAACGGTGACTATAACACAGCGAGATGCCCTGTCATAAAGGCATCAGGGCAGGTCCTGAGGAAGGAGGACAGGACAGGGTTAAAGGCAGAGGCATCACGGAAGATGTCACAGAGGAAGTGAAAGTGAAAGCTAAGCTGGGTGAGATTCGAAGCAAGCAGGAGAGGACGTTGCAGACACAAGGAAGAGCCTACACAAGGCCTGGGGTGAGGGGCTGGTGAAAATAAGATTAAAACCATAGGCAGGGGCCAGATGGCAAAAGGCCTCACATGTCCTACAGAGGAGATTGCAGGCCGAAGATCTCAAATTTTATTGCGTAGAAGGCTTATCCAGGGAGTTGGCTGAGTATGCATATGTTGGGAACCATTGATTTGATTCAGTTGGCTTGAAGTCGAGTTCAAAAATCTATATTATAAGCTTGGCTTTTAATATTCTGATGGAGGTAGTCTGCTAATCACCTTATACAAACATTGCTGTTTTGCACTTGGCAATAGGAGATACCAAGGAGTGGTGTCATGGAACCAGGTTTAGAACTGTGAGTCTAACGGAGCATGGCCGCAGTGGACTTGAAGAAGAAAGACCCCGTGGGTGGTCAGTTAAAAAGACCCCATGGGTGGTCGGTCAGAATTTTATTGTGAAGGTTTCCAAGAGAAATGCTATGGCCGCCACGGTGGTGACAGCAGCCTAGACAGGACGTAGGAAATGGATGGAAGCTGGGAAGGGAAAACTGGAAAAAGTTGGAATCACAGGAAAACTCAGCAATCGTCACACAGGAATCATTAGGATCCGGTGGTGCCATTAATGGAAAGTGAAAAGGTTGGTGTGGGACTTCGTTTTTGGTGTCTGTGGAATCTACAAATAGAAGTTTAATTCAGATCTTAAAATCGGCGTTGGGGGATCAAGAGTATGTAGAGCCGGGATTTTATCAGATAACTCCGGAAGAGAGATGAGAGAAGGCCAAGGACAGGCTGTTTAAAAGAAAGGCAGAAGTGGGGAGCCTTATAACCAAGACTGGAGAAGCAGGCCAGCGGAGGCTCCCCGAACTCAGGGCAGGGGGTTTTAGGAAGGGCTCCTTCAGCATCAGCCTGGGATCGAGGCCCAGTTCGCCCCCTAGAGGCAAAGCGGGTCATTGCAGTAAAAAGAACCACAGCTGCTGGAAGGCAGGGGGCTAGTGCTAAAGGCTATGTGAGATCATGAGTCTGTTGATCTGCGTGTGTGCGTGTGCGCCTGGGTGTGTGTGTGTGTGTGTGTGTGTGTGTGTGCGCGCGCGCGCACGCTAAGACACACGCATTCACTTATGCAATGCAGATCTAGCAGGAGCCTTCGACTTGCCAGCTGCCCACAATCCTGTGCACCAGGTGGGGGAGGGGCAGTCAAAATGTGGAGCGCGCCCAGGGGTCAGGAGTCAAAGAGCAAGGGAAGGTCAGAGCCAGGAGCTGCGGAGTGGGCAGGAATTCCACAGGGGGATGCTAACAGTCTAGGTGAGATTGAACGTGGCCAGAATGGGACTGACAGGTTGGAGCAGTGGTGCCAGATGCTGCAGAAGCTGACAAAGACTGAGAAGTGGCTTGAAGACTGACATTTGGAAGGAAGTTCACCAGTGGCTTCTCTGAAGCCCAGTTGATGAGTGCGTGGAAGACGAAGGAGAGAGCAAAGGTCTGGAGCTGGAGACAGGATGAGATCAGATTAAGCCGCTGCATCTGGGAAGCTTGCTTGTATAACCTGAAGGCTGAGAAAGATTTGTTTTGAATACGTTGCCTTTCAACATGTAGTCTCCTTCCTAAGAGGATGTTAAAACTTAAATGCATCATAACATGATTTTCTACATATTTATTAGCCTCTTATCCTGTCAGTTAATACTCGCTTCTCCAGGAATTTTAGGTCTTGAGCAATAAACCACGTAAATATTCTAACATGGAAAATGAAATTGTTCTTTATGCTGAAGTTTTGTGTGTGTGTCTGTGTGTGTCTGTGTGCGTGTGTGCGTGTGTGCATGTGTGTAGGCACAGAAGTGTTGGCACAAGTAGGTGCACATACAGATGTGGCGTGGATCTATTTCATCAACTAAGACATTTCATATGCTAAGTTTTAGGCAATGTAGGTGCGAGATATACCAGTGAGCAGGCAAAATGTATGGGGTTAGTTGTTACAGTTAGTCAAGATATGTATCTATGTGGCCAAATTCTTTTGTGTTGTGTTGGTAAGGGAGGAGGACTAATAGGAGACCTAATGGAGAAGATGGAGTAACTCAATGGGCCAGAAGATCAAAAAGTTTAATATTATGCAGGGATGCACAAAGAAATTGGTTCTCTGGAGTTTGCAGGAGGAAGCCCTGGTAAGCAGTATCTGCCAATTATCATGGTGTAAATACTCCTACCATGTAAATCATGGCTGATTTCAGACTACCAACCTGATGTCACTGACTTGTGGAGCTAGGGGTAAAGAGACTCACAGTCTGCTCTTGCAAACCGTCACAAGCCTTCCTGACTCTTGATGTGGGAAGAGAAATAGTAATGATACAAGTATCCCCAACTTTACACTACTTCACTTTTACCAAAGACCTCCCTTTGTACCTGCTTTAGGTAACTGAAAGAAATCTGAAGGATTTTTGCTTTCATGAAAGAAGTGGAACATGAAATAGTGTTCAGTGTTTGTTTTACAGCAAGCTATTGCAGAGGCGGTGCATACGCCAGCAATGAGAGTAGCGCCACCAAGCTCCTTCCTGGGAACTGCACTCAGCATCTCAACATCAAGCCACCAGAGCTTTGAACTGTGTCTGGGTGCATCTGTGCTTTATCTTACAAGATGTGTCCTAAAGTAATTGCTTCTTTGCTTTATGCCATTTCTGCTTACAAACGGTTTCATAGGAATGCTCTATGTTCTGATAGCAGGAGATACGTAGTGATAATCCCTTCATTTATCCTGCTGTTTGTGGTTCACCAGGAGCTATGATGTATTTTTCTTTACCTGCACAATACCTTGTGTGTGATATCAGAGGATGTGATTTGAATAATATGAATAATCTCTTTGACTAGTCACAGACCTTAAATTACCAGCAAGGAGATTCTCTCTGGTTTAATATTCACAAACAGAGACCACGTCTTTTAAGGAAGAGAATACAGGATATATAAATATTGGTAACCCAGAATAAGATAAGAAAGGTTTTGATTGTAGGCTATTATTCAAGAGAGAAGATCTGAAAGAGGCCACAGAGAAGGAGGATTGGGTAGCCAGGTATGGAAACCATTCAAAATAGAAATCCAAGGATATTAAAGATGTATTTTTTTTTTCCTACTTCATAATTTCACTTAGGGTCTGGCCTACGCCTAGATCACAGAGCTTGCCAAATATAGTTCATGTTCCACTAACCACCCTAATGGCGGTGAGTTGGACAGCATAACTCAAACAATGGACAGTAGCAACATGTATGTACAAGCGGATTTGCAGAGGCTGGAATGCGTGTTTCTTAGTATCTTTACTGTGGTAGAAATGGTTTACCTATTCTCCTTCTGGAACTTCACCTACTTGTGGCAAGTTTGATTGAAGAGAACTGAGAACACTTAAGTATACCAACCTAGATTTTAGTATGATTGAGGGGGTGCCTCCTTGTAAGCACCTTGATAAAGTTTTATTCAAATTACTTCTAATTAAAGGATGAAAAAACTTTTGTCCTAAAAAATGGATATACTTCTTCTGAAAGAAACATACTTAATTCATTTGGCCATAAGCTTTAAAGTGTATTCTGGGTGTGTGTGTGTGTGTGTGTGTGTGTGTGTGTGTGCGCGCGCGCACAACTTCAACCACTTCTGACTACAGGAGAAAATCAATATCTGGCCACTGGTGGTTGTAGGCTGTTATCGCTTGGTGACAGTTGATGTATTGGTGGTGGCAATGAGGAGAATGGCAGAGGCATAGCCTATCAATTTTTAGAGCGAATTTTACCTGGACAAATAGCAGTGGCTCAGCATTCCATTTGTCATTTCTGTCCTTGAAAGTAGGAGTTGACCAATGGCAATAACTTTTAGCCCACCAACGAACATGGTTTTCCACATCCCGTAGTTGGGTTTCTGGGTAGGGGGAGAGAAAAAGAAAACTCCTGTCCCCTAGTGGAAGCTGCGGGTGCTGACAGCGGGTGAGCAGGTTCTGACCATATTGAGAAGAAAATTCCCAGTTAGAAAAATGCCTTAATCTCTGTCGTGAACATCCTTCCCGCTTCCATATTTATTATGAAAACTGAAAAATCCTTCAAGCCTTATCTCCAGTGACATTTTTTTTCATGAAATATTTTTCTATTTCTCTCATCAAACATGATCCATCTTTTGGCTTTTTCTTTTTTCTTTTTGTAATGATTTTTATTTTTTCCATTATAGGTGATTTACAGTGTTCTATCAATTTTCTGCTGCACAGCAAGGTGACCCAGTTACGCATACATGTAACATTCTTTTTTCTCACATTGTCATGTTCCATCATAAGTGACTAGACATAGTTCCCTGTGCTATACAGCAGAATCTCATTGCTAATCCATTCCAAAGGCAATAGTTTGCATCTATGGACCCCAAATTCCCAACCCATCCCACTCTCTCCCCCTTGACAACCACAAGTCTGTTCTCTAAGTCTATGACTTTCTTTTCTGTGGAAACGTTCATTTGTGCCATATATTAGATTATGCCAGATATAAGTGATATCATGTGGTATTTGCCTTTCTCTTTCTGGCTTACTTCAGTTAGTATGAGAGTCTCTGGTTCCATCCATTTTGCTGCAAATGGCATTATTTTCTTCTTTTTTTATGGCCGAGTAGTATTCCATTGTGTATATATACCACATCTTCTTAACCCAGTCATCTGTTGATGGATATTTGGGTTGTTTCCATGTCTTGGCTATTGTGGAGAGTGCTGCAATGAACATGCAGGTGCATGTGTCTTTTTCAAGGAAAGTTTTGTCCAGATATATGCCCAAGGGTGGGATCGCTGGGTCATATGGTAGTTCTATGTATAGTTTTCTAAGGTACCTCCATACTGTTCTCCATAGTGGTTGTACCAATTTACATTCCCACCAGCAGTGCAGGAGGGTTCCCTTTTCTCCACACCCTCTCCAACATTTGTTATTTGTGGACTTATTAATGATGGCCATTCTGACTGGTGTGAGGTGTACCTCATAGTAGTTTTGATCTGCATTTCTCTAATAATCAGGGGTGTTGAGCATTTTTTTCATGCGCTTGTTGGCCATCTGTATATCTTCCTTGGAGAAATGTATATTCAGATCTTTTGCCCATTTTTCCACTGGGTCGTTGGCTTTTTTGCTGTTGAGTTGTATAAGTTGTTTCTATATTTTAGAGATTAAGCCCTTGTCTATTGCATCCTTTGGAACTATTTTCTCCCATTCTGTAAGGTGTCCTTTTTTTTTTTTTTTTTATGGTTTCCCTTGCTGTGCAAAAGCTTGTCCGTTTGATTAGGTCCCATTGGTTTATGTTTGCTTCCATTTCTTTTTTTTTAAATTTTTTATTTTTTAAAGAATAAAATACATACATTTAAACACAATTACATTCACACAGATTATTATATCATGGATCTTAAGAAAAAGATTGACTCCCACTAGAGAAGTAGAATGGAAAATATGCTGAGACGAATAGGAAATTTATTCTCTACTTTATCCCATTTTTATGGCTTTCATCTTTACTACTTAGTTTTATCTATTACATTTCAATTTTTCTTTAAAAATTAGCATTATATTAAAATTGTTATATTATGCAATTAAAATTTATAAAGAAGAAAGCCTTATATACCATTAAATATTTTATATAGCATAATAAAAAGAATAACTGGTAAGAATAACAAAAATAATACACCCTCTGAAAATAAGTAAAATATAAAATGCATAAATTGGTTAAAAAACAATGTAACTATATAATATGTCCTCACAATTTGTTACATCTTATTAATTCTTCAATATAGGCATTACAACGTTTTAGGTGATGAGATAAACAAGACACTATAGACCATACATTGTACCATGGAGAGAAATGGTTATTAATAATACAATTGTAGAACAGTATTATTTTACTGTACAGTGGCATTGTTTAATTATAATTATCATAATTCTTTGATGGAGAGGAAATCAGAATCAGATGTAAGTCTTCAGCATTCCAAGAATGATGTCAAATGACCCCCTTCATGGTGGATTATGCACTTATTTACTATGAGATATATTTCTTCTCCAGAGATTCCTTGTTTGTGTATCAATTGTAGATTTTTGGTTTGCAGTTATTCTGAAGTTTTGATGTAAGAGTCTATATGTATATGAGATTGTTTTAAGTTGTTGTTCTCTTAATTGCAAATTCATCTCCAGTGTCCTGCATTTGTACCCACCTCTTCTCATGATTTCTGATTTTGATGGTATAATTGTGCATGGATGATTTTGTATCTTTACTGTATATATACCTTTACTGGTGAGCCTTGTCATTTGTGGAATTTTTGTTTCCTGTTGCTGTCCTTTCTTTCCCTCCTAGAGAAGTTCCTTTAGTATTTGTTGTAAGGCTGGTTTAGTGTTGCTGAATTCTCTCAGCTTTTGCTTATCTGAGAAGGTTTTGATTTCTCCTTCAAATCTGAATGAGAGCCTTGCTGGGTAAAGTAATCTTGGTTGGAGGTTTTTTCCTTTCATCACATTAAGTATATCATGACACTCCCTTCTGGCCTGCAGAGTTTCTGCTGAAAAATCTACCGATAACCTTATGGGGCTTCCCTTGTATGTTATTTGTTTCTTTTCCCTAGCTGCTTTCAAGATTTTCTCTTTGTCTTTAATCTTGGTCAGTTTGATTAATATGCGTCTCGGTGTATTCCTCCTTGGGTTTATTTTATATGGTACTTGTTGTGCCTCCTGGATTTGAGTGAGGGGTTCCTTTCCCATGTTAGGGAAATTTTCGGCTATTGTCTCTTGGAATATTTTTTCTGTCCCCTTCTCTCTTCTCCTTCTGGCACCCCTATAATACGGGTGTTGGTGTGTTTAACATTGTCCCAGAGTTCTCTGAGACTCTCTTCATTTGTTTTCAATCTTTTTTCTCTTTTCTGTTCCGCATCCATAATTTCTACTAATCTGTCCTCCACCTTGCTTATTCGTTCTTCTGCCTCCCGTATTCTGCTGTTGGCTGCTTCTAGTGCATTTTTTATTTCTGTTATTGTATTTTGCATCTCTTCTTGTTTAAGTTTTATATCGTATCTCTTTGGTTAGTGTTTCCTGTAAGTTATCCATCTTTGCCTCCAGTTTATTTCCAATGTCTTGCATCATCTTCAGCATTGACAGTCTAAAGTCTTTTTCCTGGAGGCTGAGAATCTCCTCATTGCTTAGCTGATTTTCTGGGGTTTTTCCTTTCTCCCTCATCTGAGTTATAGTTCTCTGTCTTTTCATTTTTATAGGTTTTTGGTGTGGTGACCTTTTTATAGATAATAGAGCTGTAGCCTTTCTTAGTTCGGGTGTCTGCCCCCCTTGTGGCTGAAGTCGGTATGGGGGCTTGCTGTAGGCTTCCTGATAGGAGGGGCTGATGCCTGCCCCCTGGTAGGTGGAGCCGATTCTAATCCCTCTGGTGGGTGGGGCTTAGTCTCTGGATGGGATTAGGGGCAGCTGTGTGCCTGAGGCTCTTTAGGTAGCCTGTTTACTGAGGGGTGGGGCTGTGATCCCACCTGGATTGTTGTTTGCCCTGGGACTTCTCAGCACTGACTGATGGGTGGGGCCAGATTTTCCCAAAATGGCCACCTCCAGAGAAAGGCAACTGCTGAATGTTCCCGAGAGCTTTGCCTTCAATGTCCTTCCCTCACAACAAGCCACATTCACCCCTGTTTTCCCAGGATGTCCTCCAAGAACTGCAGTCAGGTTTGACCTAGGTTCCTGTGGAGACCTCGCTCTGCCCTGGGACCTAGTGCATGTGAAAGTCTGTGCCTTCCTTTTAAGAATGGGGTCTCCATTTCCCCCAGCCTGTGGAGCTCCTGCGCACAAGCCCCGCTGGCCTTCAATGCCAGATGCTCCAGGGGCTCTTTCTCCCAGTGCCAGATCCCAGCATGTGAGGGTTTGATGTGGGGCTCAGAACTCTCACTCCTGTAGGTGAGTCTCTGTGAGCCAGTTAGTTTTCAGTCTGTGGAGCTTCCCACCCAGGAGGTATGGGGTTGTTTATATCACAAAATCACCCCTCCTACCTCTTGATGTGGCCTCCTCTTTTTCTTCTGGAGTAGGGTGTGAGTTTCCGGTCCATTTGGGTGGAGATTGCTCAGTCTTTAGCTGTGAATTGTGTTGTTTTTAGGAGAGAAGTTGAGCTCCAGTCCTTCTATTCCACCATCTTAATCCCATCTCTGTTTGCTTCTATTTCTGATGCTTTGGGAGACTGACCTGAGAAAACATTTGTACAGTTGATGTCAGAGAATGTTTTGCCTCTGTTCTCTTCCAGGAGTTTAATGGTGTCTTCTCTTACATTTAAGTCTTGAAGCCATTCTGAGTTTGGGGCAGTGTTTCTGATCACACTCAATTCCTTCTTCACAGTGATCACCTTGTAGCACACCTGCTGGGAGAAGGGTTGGGGCGTGTGTGCGGGGGTGTGTGGCATTTGTCCTCGAAGGAGCCCGGATGACATTCTTTCTCTCTCACTTATATAATGTGTGTTTCCTGTCTTCCACGTAAAGCACTGACCAGTACCATCAAGACCACAACACATTTGAGAAAGGAAGAGCTCAGAGGACTTGCTCAGCATGGTGGGTCATAAACATAGTCCTCGCAGCAACTTTATTATTATTGCAACCATTTATTATTCGACTATTTGCAGAGTCTGTGGACCAAGAGCGTATTTCTTTTCAGTTGCAAGTGGTTCTGTGTTTTTGTTTCATGGGTGAGTGGGGGAGGGGGAGGGATATAAATGCGCTGCATGAAAAAAGTGGGTCAGACCTTTAGTAAAAGCAGGTGTCCCTCTGATTGACAGAGCATTGTGGGGCATAGAAACACCTTGGTAACTAAATCCTTTTAAATAGGTATAAAATGCCACTCAGCCATAAAAAGAGAACGAAATAATGCTATTTGCAACAACATGGATGCAACTAGAGAGTCTCATAGCAAGTGAAGTGAGTCAGAAAGACAAATGCCACATGATATCACTTACATGTGGAATCTAAACTATGGCACTGATGAACCTATTTGCAACACAGAAGCAGGCTCACAGACATGGAGAGCAGACTTGTGGTTGCCAAAGGGCAGGACAGGGAGTGGGATGGACGGGGAGGTTGGGGTTGGTAGATGCAGACTGTTGCATTTAGAATGGATAAGCAATGAAGTCCTGCTGTGCAGCACAGGGAACTCTGTCCAGTCTCTTGGGATAGAATATGATGGAAGATAGATGAGAAAGCAAATGTATATGTATGTAGAAATTGGCTCAACACTGTAATTCAACTATACTTCCATTTTAAAGATGGTCTGAAAATAATGAAAATAGGGATACAGATTTTAGTTTTGCATTGATTAAGTTACTGCTTATGCATAGTTCATTCATACACAGAATGCTTATAAGATTATGTACAGAATGTAATTGAATTTAACCCTCCCAACCACCCAAAGAGGGAGGTACTGTAATTCTGTTACTCAGATGAGGATATCAAGGCGTCACAAAAAGGTAAAATAATTTGCCCAAGTTAGACTTTGATGAAACTGAGATTTTCATCTGCTTTTACATGAAAAGCACTGGGAACAGTTTTTCTTTTTGAAGCCAATATTTCAAACAAGAGTTGAAATAAAACCAGAACAGTCTAAAGGCCAATTTACAACCTGATTTCTTCTTGGCCTTGTCGCGCTGAGTGAAAATCGCTGAGTCTTTGGTGTGGAGGGAGCGTTTGAAGTTCAAAATCCTGATGCCAGGGGTTGTCTTGTGTTTGCCTTTAAACTCAGATGGCCCGGGGCTCCAGCCATGGAGTCAGGTTATTAATCACCCAGTACGTGCCAGGTACTGCGGTCCTTTTCTTTGATGGAAAGTGCTGCCTTTACAGTTGACAAAGCACACTTGCTTCCATAAATCCTCACGCTGAATCCTGGATCCAGCTCAGCAGGAAAGCAGGAAACCAGGGCTCAGAAAAATTAAGACACAGACTTAGAAAGTGGAAGAGAAAGGCCTCAGGTAAGATGTTTTGCTCCCCAAGGGCTCCCTGTATTTCTTCAAGCTCTTTCATTAAAGATCCGCACACTGCTCATTCTCGCCCCCAAACTTTCCTTCTCCCGTTTTTCATCCCTAACAACTCTGCCTTTTTTGCGCCTGTCTGGTGCTTCCTGTGCCTCTTTTGAATTGCGTTGTTCAGCATAGGTCGGTCAGAACGGCCTTCCTTTGTATGTTGCTAATAAATGCATGTGGTTGTTTTTCACGTGGTTAAAAAATGCTGTCCGGTTAGAATGACTGGACAGTGCTGTCTGTTTCTCTTTGCATCTCTCTCTAGTATCTATGAGTGCTTAAAACTATTTAATTGACTCCTTGAATCATATCCTCGTCCAATTTCTTCTCTTTTAGACTTTGTCTCTAAAAGATCAGGAAATTAGCGGGCATTCCAGGGGACCATGCATGGCTTTCTATGTGGTGCCAGCTTCTCGTGTCCGTTGAAGACATGCATCTCCCTCAGTTGCTGTAGCAGCTCTGCTGCCTTCATCATAGGTATTGATTTTTCCTATCCAATATCTTTAAACATTTTTTTTTTCATTATGGAAAATGTCAAACACAGAAGTAGAGAGATTTGCCATAGCGAAGCCCAAATGATCACGACGTGGACAATCTTCCTTCCTCTGTACACGAACAGGATTATTTGGCAGAAAATTCCAAGGATCATAGAAGTTCATCCTTAAAGACTTCATACACATCTCGAGAAAATGAGGACGACTTTACAAAGCGTAATCACAGTATTATTGCCACAAATCTATAGTCATCCTCTAGTACAGTTTGATATCTCTTTGGTGTTCCTATTTCTCTCTCTCTCTCTCTTTTTTTCTTTTTAAGGCTGCACCCACAGCATATGGAAGTTCCCAGGCTAGGGGATGCATAGGAGCTACAGATGCCAGCCTGCATCACAGCCACAGCAACACGGGATCTGAGCTACCTCTTTGATCTACACCGCAGCTCATGGCAACGCCGGATCCTGAACCCACTGAGTGAGGCCAGGGATCGAACCTGCATCCTCATGGACGCTAGTCAAGTGTGTTACCCATTGAGCCACAGTGGGAACTCCTGGCTATTTTTTTAAATGGTTTTAGTTCATTTATTTGAATTGGATTCCAAAAGCTTCCACCACGGTCCTGCGCTAAACTAGCTCTTCAGATGTCTTTTACTCTCTGCGTTTCCTCTCCATCTTCTTTATTTCTTGTGGTTGCTGTTAAAGAAACTGGCTGCTCCTGCTGTAGCGTTTCCATAATGAATTATATTCTGCCAAAATCACTCCTAGTTTGACAGCTGTTTTCAGACGGACCTACTGTGATTTTCGCTCTCCAATGAGCGCCCATGGGTGGGTTTTGAGTTCTGTTTCCAGGGCTGTCTAAAGCTCAGTTGCCTTCCTTTCATTTTGTCTGGGATAAGTGCTGATACTGTGTGGGTTTTGAAACTATCAGTGATTTGTCTCTGTACCGGTTTTATTTGAAAGTTTAATAAATACCTCTTTTATCTTGTTTTGTTGTAGTGGGTATTTTTAAATTGAAGGAGAGTTGATTTACATTGTTGTGTTAGTTTCAGGTGTACAGTAAAGTGGTTCAGTAATACATATATTCTTTTCTGGATTCTTTCTCATTATAGGCTATCACAAAATGTTGGCTACAGGGCCCTATGCTATGCAATAGATCATTGTTGTTTATCTATTTTGTATGTGGGGGTTTGCATGTGTTAATTCCAAACTCTTAATTTATCCCTTTTCACTCTTTCCCCTTTGTTTTCCATGTCTCTGGGTCTGTTTCTCTTTTGTAAATAAGTTCATCTGTATCATTTTTTTAGATTCTACACATAAGTGATATCATATGATATTTGTCTTTCTCTGTCTGACTTACTTAGTATAATATTCTCTAGGTGCACCCATGTTGCTGCACAAGGCATTGTTTCATTATTTTTTATGGTTAAGTAGTATTCCATTGTATATATGTACCACATCTTCTTAATCCATTCATCTGTCGATGGACATGATAGAAGATAAGACAGGGATTTCCCGCTGTGGCACAGAAGGTTAAGGATCTGGCATTGCTGCAGCTGCGGCTTGGATTTGATCCCTGCCCGGCACCTTCTATGTGCTGAGGGTGTGTCTCCCCCGCCCCCAAAAATGTAGTGGCAGAACTCAAGAAAAGAATTAGAAATTAAAGAACCATACTTTCAGAAAAAATACTAAAATAGAAGACATGCAAGTGAAGAAACACAAAGATTATGCCTTAAGATACATGGAAATGGAAGAAGAGAAGAAATAAAACTAAAAAAGAAACAGCTACGGAGATAAAAAGGATTCTCCGAGAGTGACAAGTATTGCAGACAGGTAGAGAATGTCTACCATGCGGATGATGAGCATCCTTGAAAAGGGAAACCAAAACAAGAGAACAGAGCAAACGTGACACTGTAAGTGAAGAAACTTTCCCGAAATTTAAAAGCAAAACAAGTTTTCAATTTCATGTTGAAAAAGCGATTGCCTTATACCTGAGACTATCAACCCACAAGGACAAACGTCAAGACTATTCTACTGAAATTACTTGAGGTTAAAAAAAAAAACAAATAAATCAAGAATTTCCAGTGGTCATCTTGACATAAGGAGAAAGGAATTTATGAGAAAAACTAGATTATTATCAGATTCTCAGCAGCAGTGAATTTTGCTAAAAGAAAATGGAGTGACACATTTAATATAATTAAGGAAAGAAGATATGAACCAAAGAAATTATATCAATTGAAACATTTTCAGTACAAAGGGCAGAGAAAAAACTGTTATCGACATGCAAGTGTTCAAGAAGTGTATTCTTGTCTCGTATTCCAGGGGCATTTTACTAGAGAACAAACTTCTGACAACTAAAATAACCAGAGAACCATCATTGGTAATGACGAGTGGTTAGCTTTAAATATATATTTACTTATAGAACTTAAACGAAAATAAAGGAGGACTAACAAGGGAGAGATATAATATGTAGCAGCTCTGTGTTCCCATAATGCAGATACAGTCAAGTGGAAATGAAGTGGGGAGAATGACTTGGAAAAGTAAATGCAAAAGAAGTTTTAACCGATTTAGAGAGAATTAATTTGTTGAGACTGTTAGTATTTAATATGTAATGAAGCACATGAGTCATCATGGGATATTCTTAATTCTGCCACCTCTTCTGTCCCTGAAAACCATGCGTCTTGCTATGGAAGACAGGAAACACAGATGTAATACAGAAGAGTTGAGAAAGAAAATTTGTGGACTTGAATATATATTAATAATACTAATATGGGCTCATGACATACCTTATCTCTAAATATTTATATATTTATCTCTGTCCACTGAAAAGACTTAGAAAAAATGACTAATCCAGCAGCAATAGGAAATCTTTTTTCTTTTTACACCTGCATCTGTGGCATATGGAAGTTCCTGGGCTAGGGGTCGAATTTGGAGCTGCAGCTGCCAGCCTACACCACAGCCACAGCAACACGGGATCCGAACCGCATGTTCAACATACACCACAGCTCATGGCAATGCCAGATCCTTAACCCACTGAGCGAGGCCAGGGATTGAACCCGCAACCTCATGGTTCCTAGTCGGATTCGTTAACCACTGAGCCATGACGGGAACTCCTGAGAGGGATCTGAAAGGAAGAGAAGGCCTGCATGGGGAGACCCTGGCCCTGGGGAGTGAGTTGAGCCACAGATCGGGTATCTCAGTCCTCGGGTCCTGCCCAGAGGAGACGAGCCCCCTTGGTTGCCAGGGGAACCGCTAGGACAGGTGGGCAGGCTGGAGAAGCCTATGCCCCGTTCACAAAGAGTGCAGGTGCGCTGATTTGTCATCACTCAGGGTGGAGGGAGCACTGTGTGGGCACGTCCTCTCACCACGTCCCCAGTCTGAAAAGGTGAACCTGCCAGCTCTGTTCCCTCCACACCACAGCTTGGTGAGGGATCTGGGGCAGGTAAGTCCAGGGAGAAGACGGCCGCAGAGGCAGCCCAGATGTCTGGCGGCAGCAGGGCCATCTCAGTTCCTGTGGCCACAATGCCCCGAGCCCCAGCCCCAGCCTAGGGAGTGCTCTGGAGCCCCCAGCCCCTTGCCACAGCCTCACACTCCATCCGAGATGCACATGATAGGGAAAGGGATTTGACCCGGGGCTGTGTCCGAGCAGAGCCATGGACACCTGCACGGGGTGCACTGGTCCTGTGTGCGTGCAAGGGCCTCATCTGCTTTAGCAACCACTGCCTCTGGGGCAGGACACATGCTGAAGGGGATAGACTCTGCTGGAGCCTGGCTCTCAGGACTCTACTCCAGCAGCTGCGGGGCAGATCCTGACTCTGACAAGATGGCGATGGCCACAGAACAGAGGCCAAGTTCAACATCACCCTCGGCCCCGGCTTTGCATCCTCCAGCCACACCCCCCTCTCAAGGTGATCATGGCCAGCACACCCTGGGACAGAGACACTGGACACAAAGTCTACACAGGGACACTCACACATAGACACACTCCTTCAAGACTGCAGTAGGTAATGGTTTCTCCTAAATTCACAGAGACAGAGTTAGGTGGAATGAAAAGGGAAGGAACTACTCCCAACGCAAAGAGCAAGAGAAAAATCCCCCGAATGAACAAAAAATAAAACAGAGCTCACCAGTCCCCCCACACCTTGAGTTCAAAAAATAGTAATAAAAAGGTTAACCAGGAGTTCCCTTGTGGCTCAGCAGTAACGAACCCGACTGGTATCCATGAGGTTGTGGGTCTGATCCCTGGTCTAGCTTAGTGGGTTAAGGATCCGGTGTTGGAATGAGCTGTGGTGTAGGCTGGCAGCTACAACTCCGATTCAGCCCCTAGCCTGGGAACTTCCATATGCCACGGGTGGGGCCCTAAAAGGAAAAAAGAAAAGAAAACAGTTTAACCGAATTAAGAAAAATTATTGATATAAGCCCAGACCACTGTAACTAGGATCTGGAAACTAGGAAGATGAACCAATCAACAATCGATAATTCAATTTCTGAGATAAAAAAAGCAATCTAGAAGTAATGAATAGCAAACCAAAATGACATAGAAGAATGAAAAAGGGAGCTGTAAGACAGAATAATGGAAATCACTCAATCAGAACAGTAGACAAAATAAAGGCAACATATGAGACCTGTGGGATAATATTAAATGTGCCAACCTATGCATCATAGGGGCTCCAGAAAGAGGAGAGACAGAAGGGGCCTGAAAATGCGCTTGAAGCAGCTACAGCTGAACGCTTCCCACACCTAGAGAGGGAGACAGATATCGAGGTGCAGGAAGCACAGAGGGTCCCAGACGAAATAAACCCACAGTAAAAGACAATTCGTAACTGAAATGGCAAAAGTTAGAGAGGCGCCTAAGGCAGCAAGGGAAAGGAGCCATTTACAACGAAAGCCCCATGAGGCTATGAGCTGATTTCTTGGCAGAAACTTTGCATAGCTAAGGAGCAGGGTGAAGGGGCTGATGGATGGAAGAATCACTAAGGAGAGCGAGGGTGTGTGTGGGAGGTGAGTCTTGCCAAACTCACTTAGGAGGATTCTCAGTGACGGCTGGCCAGGGATCCTCTATCGGCGTGAGGAGATTGTTGCTAAACTGAGTCAGCAGGATTCTGGTGACCGCTGCTGGGCAAGCCAAGGACAGGCCCAAAGACGAGGTGTGGTTGAAAAGGGCCGGAGAAGCCCTTCTAAAGTCTGGTCAACAAGAGAGTCTTTTGGAGTCCTGTCATGGCTCTGTGGTAACGAATCTGACTAGCATCCACGAGGACGCAAGTTAGATCCTTGGCCTCGCTCAGTGGCGTTGCTGTGAGCTGTGGTGTAGAGTCTGATTTGATCAACTGTATCTCTGATTCGATCCCTAGCCTGGGAACTTCCATATGCTGTGGGAGCAGCCCTAAAAAGACCAAAAAAAAAAGGAAGACGAGAGAGTCTTTTTTAGGGTGTAGCATCAGCTACCTCTAGGCTTTGGGAAACTGCATATTAAAGAGTATTGGCGGTTTTGTTTGTTTGTTTTTTGTTTTTAATGGCCACACCTGTGGCATATGGAAGTTTCTGGGCCAGGGATTGAAATCAAGCTATAGGTGCCACCTACACCATAGCTCTGGCAGAGCTGGATCTTTAACCCACTGCTCAGGGCTGGGGCACGAACCCACACCTCTGCAGTCACCTGAGCTGCTCCAGTCGGATTCCTACCCATTGTGCCACAGCAGACACTCCAAATGGCCTTGGCTCGTAACACATAAATTGTGAGGAAATGAATGGGACGAGGGAGCCTTGTAGATTAAAAGACAAGTTAAAAATAAAAGGCATATTTAATATTAGCCCTGTGAGAGTATAACAGTGTCACACATTTAAATTTCAGTGTGAGTCCACACGGAAGTATAAATGGATAAACACACACAATATACACACTTATGTAGAAATTTTGAAATGCTTATGACACCAAATTGCAATTGACTTTATCTCTCAAGGAAGGAATGTTTTATTATTAAAAATAATAATTATCTTTCTGACTGAAAAAGGACAATATTAACCTCATGAGGGTAGGGCTGTACATATGGTGTGTGGTGGAATAGCTCTCAGTTCTCAATGCCTAGTTCCTGTAGAGGTGACATGGCTGGAAGACAGGTCTTTGCAGATAAGATAAAGCTCTTGGGATGACGTCGTCTTGGGGTTAGAGTGGGCCCCACATCCATGCATGACTGGTGTTCTAATCGTAGAAAAGAGAGAGATTCTAGAAAATCCAGTGTGAAGACAGAGGCCAAGATGGGAGAGAAGCCACAAGCCAGGGAACACCCAGGATGCCAGGAGCCACCGAGGCAGAAAGGAGGGCGGGTATCAATCCCCCCAGAGATTTCTGAAGACATCAGCTCTGCCAACACCCCGATTTTAGACTTCTGGTCTCCAGAGCTGTGAGGGAGCAAACTTGTGTTGTTTTCAGGTGACATAATGAATTAGGACAGTCCTAGGAAACTAATACACATGGGCAGATCAAGCAATTCAAAGAGGTGGTACCATGCCAGTGGGAATGATTTCCTTGATCAGAGAGGAGGTGGGATAGGACGAGGCACCTGGAGATGGTACCCGAGGTGGAGACCTTCTGTCCTTGACCAAGGTGACAGGGACAACGGTGTCTGCCTCACAAGAATTCCTTCAGTGCTGTGGTTGTTTTATGTGCTTTTCCATGGCTGAGTCCTGCTTTCTTTTTTTCCCAATACCTTCCTATATCTTCACTTCTATTTCATTCTCTGAAATATCCTGATATAATTGGCACTCGTTTCACCAGCCCCATAGCGCTGCGTTTTCTCCTTTGATTCAGTTGTGAATAATGTGATAATGTGAAGTCATGTCTTCTCAGGGAGGAAAGCCATGCCATGTCCCTGCTCAGGCTCTCTGATGTGCTGGTACCTACTGCAAAGAGATGCTGTTTCTGACCTTGATCTCACTGCACCTGCATAGCCTGGCCGACTGACAGTGAAGCCAGTTGGGCACAATGCACGCATGTATCAGAACATCATGTCAAACGCCTTGAATACGCACAGTTTTTGTGTGTCTGTCGTCCCTCCATGAATCCAGGGGAAATCAATGAGAACATATTTTTTTTTTCTCTTTTAAATTACCAGTTCTCGCATAGAAAGCTCACATGTTGAAACCATACGTATTCTTCAGCCAAAGGAAGGTCTATGAATATTGTAGAATGCATCCGAGTCCTCTTTTCAATAAAAAAGCTTTTTAAGTCCACATACAATCCACCCCCATTTAGAATTCCTGCCATTCTTTCTAGAAGGAATTGACGGGTGTCTGATAATTTATTCCTGACAAAATCATTCTAATTATGTTGATGCTTTTCCTGCCATTTTTCCAATTAATAGTTATCATTAACATCAGTAACTGATGTCATCTCTCGGTTGTCTGTTCTTCTCTACTTCTTTGAAAGAAGTGGCTTTCGCTGCCTGTTTTGAAGCAGCTGGCTCACCCCAAAATGCATGTCATGGTTCTTTGCTGACTTGAACACACCATAAAAAAAAAAAAAAAACAGTCTTGTACTTCTTCCTCCCAAGTCCAATGTCCAATTTAGTTTTTCACCTTCACATCATAAATGATGCATACTCCTTGACCTTTCAAAATATGGTATCAAAATGGAGACTAAAAATAGCATCGAGCATTTCTCCTTGGGTTTTTAATGTCATCTATTATCTGCTTTTCATTTTCTCTCTCTCTTTAGGATGGAGAAATCCTTCTTGACCCACCCCTGCTCTTCTTTTGAGGGATTGTTTTTTAAAAAAGCAAAGATTTCTCTACCGCCTTCGTGTTTCTTATCAGACGTAGCGTGTATGGTTTGTCCACAGCAAAACATATGAATCATAATAAAAATTGTATTCTGTTTCCCAGGAACTATATTCATTTTAACAAGTAGTTTTCCAGCTCATGACTGGTGGGTCAGCCTTCTGAAATGAAGAGTCTCTGTGTGCTGTGGAGCATTCTTTGTTTACTCACTCATTTTCTGTAGTTTTTCCCTTTTATTAAGACTGGTATGCAATGAAATGGGGAGGTTCCCATCGTGGCTCACTGGGTTAAGAACCTGACTAGCATCCCTGAGGATGTGAGTTTGATCCCTGGCCTCGCTCAGTGGGTTAAGGATCTGGTGTGGCTGTGGCTGTGGCGAAGGCCAGCTGATGCAGCTCTCATTCCACCCCCAGCATGGGAACTCCCATATGCTGCAGGTGGGGCCCTAAAAAGACAAAAAAAAAAAAAAAAAAAAAACGAAAAGAGCCAATAAAAGCCTAAAAGCCACATAACTCCAGGACCAGTGGCTTACCCTTATTCTCACTCTGTCCCTCTCCATCATCTTTCTTTCCCCCTCCGGCTCCTTCTCCCTCTCTCTGACCATCAGTAGGAGAGAGATACCAGTTGGTTGGGCTTAGATTCCAGCTCTGGTTCTCCTCTACTTGGCTCTGTACAAATAGGTCATTTGCTTCAACACTCTTGGTCTCCCCTTTGCCAAATATGTTCTGGCCAAAAAAACCCATGTTCAAATTAGCCCTCTTCAGAAGTCCAGCAACTAAAACAGCTGTGAGCAGAAATGTTTGGGGGTGTGTAGGTGTGTGTGTGTGTGTGTGTCCTTGTTGAGAGCGGTGAGGAAAACAGGAGAGCCACTGACCCTTATTCTTCGTCCTGTGTCCCTGGAACGGTATAGGGCCAGCCCTTGTGCTAACTGATTTCTTGAGTCCTGGCTATTTGGGCACTTTTTTATAACTTAGTTTATGAGCTTAGTCATGGATTTGACTAGTGAACTACTGACTTAGGGAAATGCTAGTAATCCGATCTGTTTTGGTTGTAAACATTTATTTTAGAATCTGTTACCGTGAGAAATATGGGAGCTAGGAAGATTGACCTAATGGCTTATGGTATTTTAAATATATAAGTATGTATGTGTAGAGAGAGGGAGAGAAAGTATATATATATATATATATATATATATATATATATATATACACACACACACACACACACACACACATTCACACACGTGTATATATATATATATATACACATTCACACACGTGTGTGTGTGTATATACACATTCACACACATGTGTGTGTATATACACATTCACACACGTGTGTGTGTATGTGTATATATATATATATATAGATATCTCATCTCACTTACAGTTCTGTTATTTTCTTGAGGCTACAAAATTGTTCCAATGATAGTGGTTTTCAGGAACCTTTAATAAATGGCTATTAACAGGCTATGATCTTTATTAAATATATAGTTCGTAAAGTTCTTCCTGTGATAGACCCCGGGCTAGGTGCTATGTTGGTATGTATGTATGTATGTATGTGTATATTTATTTACGTACTTATTATGCTTTTGGCTGCACCTGCTGCACGCAAAAGTTCCCAGGCCAGGGATTGAGCTCACACCATAGCAGTGACCCAAGCCACAACAGTGACCATGCCAGGTCCTTCACCAGCTGCACTCCCAGGGAACTCCTATGCTGGTATTTAGTTAGTACGCTTTAGTACTCATCTCAGTGGCTTACAACAACACTCATTTCTCACTCCTGTTATGTTGTCAGCAGCAGCAGCAGGCTGGCTTCTGTGCTGGTACTCTGTATACCCCCTCATTCCATGACCCAGTTCAAAGGAGTAGGCTTTATTAGGCATCCTTTCGGCAGAAGGGATAAGCAGGAGAGCTGGGAAAAGTTCACGAGGTGTTTTACAGCTTGCGTGCAGCGTAGATCACGTTTGGTTATATTCCGTCTCCTAAAGCAATCGCTTGCCCAAGTTCACCATCAATGGAACAGGATAATACACTGCTCCTTCGTCTAGGGGACATCGCAAGTTCTATGGTAATGGTCAAGGTATAAATTCCTTTTAAAAAAAAAATACTGCCATCTTCCATGGTTCCAAAGTTAATTGAACAGAAATGCTGCCTTGCAAGTGGCTTATAACTTAGTGGGGGAGAGAAGGGATGCACACAACAAGCCAGAGCACCAGGGTTGCCTGTGACAAGGGTCACAGCAAAGGTAGAGGTGAAATGCTAGGTGTGTTCAGAAGAGGGATGGAAGCCAAGATCATTCGAGGGCAGTTGGAGGAGGCTTCCTAGAGGGAGTGTGTCAGTCAATTGAATTCTTCCAAGTAGTACATTTTGAACACGGAGGCAAAAGGCATAACCTAGGGAGAGAAAACAATATGAACGAGAGCATGATAGAGGAAAAATACGGAATGAGTAGAGACATTTGGGCAAGGAATAAGCTTCCCTAAAAGGTGTAGAGGAAGAGTGGTGAAAAAATTAGAAATCTCTGTTGCACCATCTTTTTAAAAAACGATGACTCAAAGGAGAGGACGTGTAACATTTTTGACAAAGGCATCGAGGAGCTGCCGATCGCCGTGACAGAGAGCCGGACGCAACTGAAACTGGGCTTTGGGAAGACGAGTCTCACAACATTGGGAAGGGCAGGATGATGCGTGTTGCAAGAGGGGTGGGGGGAACAGAGCCCCTTAGAAACAATGCTAGGTAGAAAGCTTCTGCGGTCCTCCAGGGCTCCGTGGTGAGAGCCCGAAGCAGAGATGGGAGTGCAAAGAGCAGGAGAGGCCCGTCCGCTCTTGGGTGGAGACGAGTACGTAGGAGCTGACGGTCTGCGGGATGGGAGAGGCGGGGGTCGGGTCAGCGAGGGCGCCACGGTTCCACGATGAGGTGCCTGGGGGTGTGCGCGTATCACATACGGATAAAGGGGACCTTGGGAAAACCCTGGGCTTGGGAAGAAAGGTTGTAAACTAATATCAAAGCTATTCAGTCTGAAGTTCCAGTGGGCTCCCCTGGTTTGTATGTTTATGGGGCATTTGGGAAAGTGGGACAGATCTGGACCCAGTTAGTGATGAGGCTTGCAGCCGCAGCTGCTAAAGGCAGAGAGCAGAGTTTCAGGACGAACAGCAACAAGGAAGCAGCACTGGCCTTTTGCCCTTTTCTGGTCTGTAATCTGGGTTGCTGCTGGATGTGCTGGGCTCCTCTTGTTACTCTACTTATCCCCCAGCCCTTGGTTCCCTGTCCGCCTATCTCTCCATCTTCCACACCTACCCGTCATGTTCGTCTTTCACCGCCCAGCTCACACATCATCTCCCTGGGAACTCCCCCCCTACTCCCCACCCCCCCACCTGCTTCTGCCACTATGCGTTCCTCACTTCTCTGTGTTTCCGCAGCCCTTGGTTCTTCATAATTTGGTGATTCTCTGGATCCTGGTTTTGCGCATCAGCCGTGATGCCTGAAAGGATGGCTGAGTTTTCACGTTTTCCACAGGTGCAGGTGTATAATAATGAGCAGTAAATGTCACATCAAGGGATGCTCCCATTTGGAGGGCAGCAGTGATGACGTCTTCCCACTGCTGTCTTCCCCTTGGTGCCCAGAAAATTGTAGGTGCTTATTAATCGCTCTTGGTACACCCGCGTTTGGGGACAAAAAAAAGAGAAAAGAGATAAACAAGCAGATTGAAAGGGTTTGATTAAAACGTAGGGGGTGAACTAGAATGGTGTGTGGATTGGAATCCACATTTCAGGAGGTTTCCTGAAGGAGGAGAGGAGGTGCAGGGAGACAAGGACTGAGAAGCAGCCCCTGGATTCGCGCAACGCACCTGTTTGAAGGCGCTTTGAACGCGCTGTCTTGGACGAGAAGGGAAGACCAGGTTCAGAGTGGCCTGAGGACTGTGCGGGGTAGGGAGGTGGAGACTGTACCTATTGAGGTTTGGCTGCGACAGGAAAATGCCTGGGGGGGGGGGAACGGAATGGGTATGTTAAGAGGATCGTGTGTAAGCATATTTCTAGGCTGAGAGGAAAGATCTAGAAAGAACAAACGATTATCCCTATGTAACAGACCTCCACTAATGAGCTAGAAGAGGTATATTTTCGAAGTACTTTAAACGTTTCCTTCGTAACCATAGTTTTTATCTCCCAGTTCCTAGTTCTATGTCACTAGACACTTGTATCCTTGAACTTAGCATCCTCGTTTCTCACATGAGATAACAAGGTCTTATCCAAAGGCTTTGGAGAGAGTTAGACAAGATAATGAATGCGAAACCTCTAAGGTGCTGGTTGGCATGGGGGAGGGTGTAACAAAAACTTGTGGTGTTTCTCCTTATCACACTTTCTCTTTGTAAGCAGTTCAGGGGTCCATTAGGACCTGATCTATAGTCCAACTTCCATACGGTTGCAAATAGAAGGGTGTGGCTGAAACTGAATTGCCTGGATTTGAGTTAGAGATTTTCAGCTTTGATGTGGGTATCCAACCTGGTAACCGTCGTTCAGATCACGTATGGGTCTGGAGGGTTATCTGTGTTAATGTTCCAGCTATTTACCTAATCAGAATAAGGAATCTAGGAGGAGGGAGTGCTTATTATACAAAATTAACTGTTTATACTTACCCCGAAGTTCCTGAGGATCTAGAATTAGTAGCAGTTGCTGGACCAAAGAAGTTAAAATACTGTTATCACTTTACTACAAGGAGTTTGGTGAAGGCCCTATGGGGTCTATCTCTTTCTATCAATGGTGAATTGCATCCAGAATCTAGTGGCTATTTCCAAAAATTATATTGCTATGTATTCATAGAGCCCATGCCTTTTCCAGAGCTTTCTGTACTTTCCAAAGAATTAAATTTTTTTTTTTAGTTGTCACCAGGTAGAGAAATAGCAATTATGACCCAATATTGGCAGATACAAAATGAGGTAGACACCCAATGTCACTCAAGAAACTGATACTCATATGAGACGGGGCTTCTCTGGAGGGCTGATACTTGATCAGATATAATCCAAGGAGATTTCGGCATTGCTAAGTCCCAGAAAGACTAGAAGCTTTAGAGTTTCACATTTTTTGTTGCTGTTGTTGCACTTCCACCTCTGCCACTTGTTAGCTATGTGACTTTGAGCAAATCACTTAACCTCTCTCTACATCAGCTTCCTTACGTGTGGGAGAGAGCTTCATTTATTAGATAATTACGAGGACTAAATGAGATGATGCACGTCCAGGCTCTAGTTTAGGGCTTTGCTCCTGGTGGACACATTTCAGAACACGGTCCTTTCCTTTAGCAAACAGCTGGATAAACCAAGCACGAGGTAAACGTTAGTGTCCTGTGCAGGATGTACAAAGGATGCTTTTCTTCCTGATGAAATTCTTTCCATGGCGATGGAATGATTTGCTTCATAGACACTGTGATTCTTAATTCTTTGGGAGTGGAGGTCAGTTCTATTGTCTGATATAACTTTGACAAGCCCGTAAGCAGTCACTTTAGGAGCAGGGACAGAATAAGTGTCATGAATAACAACTGGCAGGACTTTCTCAACATATTGAGGCTCTGTGGTTTGCAGGAATAAGACCGAGAAATAACTGGTCAGAAATGTGACTTCCAGATAGAGTGGCCATGCAGTTCTCTCCAGCTTGGTCATTGAGATGATACAATGTTGTCCTCACATTTGGAATCGTCCAGATCAGCTGGATGAGCAGGACCTAGGCCATTGCCCAGTCTTCGACTCTTGAGAGGCTGAAATGCCAATAGCATGAGACGGTCTGAGATCTTAGCTGTAAAATGGCTGTCTTGTGAGAAAAAAGAACCAAAACCCTGAAAAACTCTAATCCTGGCTACAGGGCTCTCGCCTCCCAGAGAGGTCCTTTTCTCCCCTTCTCCTGGGAGATTTTCTCACCCAGGCTTTACAGAGGCCACATGTTGTCAGCAATTTGCGAATATGAATAATGTGATTTACATTCCTTTGATTTAATATAATGATTAAGCGTCTTTGTACTCTGTTCCGATTCACTGAAATGAAACAATACATTTTCTTAAAAGTCCTTTGTCCTTTATTAGCAATTTTTCCCCTTCCAAATGTGCTGGGCTTTGGCAAACGAAAGAAAGATAAATTTTGCTTTGATTTGGTGGCGCAGAGCGCGTAAGAGGAAATTAAAACGTTAGCTGGAAGGCGAGAGGGGACGGAACGGGGCAGGAATTAAGTTAGTTGGAGCAGATTGCCTTATGGTTGTAAATCAGCAGGGTTCTGATAGATGTAAGGCATTCATCTCTGCTTCCAAAGAGTTATTTTTGCTTTTCAACAATTGCACAGGCCTGTTTTCCTCTGGGCATTTAGAGATGCCATAGCCGATCCTTAATTAGATGGGGGGAGCCCTTCTGACTGTAGGTATAACCTGATGGGTTCGTTGTGGGCTGAGATTCGGAAAGGATCTTCCTGCTTCCTTCTCCCTCATAACCCCTGGGTGACCCAGAACTCAGTCCTTCGTGAATTTCTCCTTTAAGAAAATATGAAAGCAAAAAGATGTAAAGAGAGGCGTTAGAACAGCCTCCTAAAAAAGATTCAAAAGGCCTTATTGCAAAGGACCCTTTGAAATGGAGAAAGGGCAAGACTGCATTGGGAGCCTGGAAAGAAGGACCTCCTGGATGCTTCCTGGTGAGGCCACCTGTCCTCTGGGCACTGGGAGGAAGGGCAATGGGACGTCTGGGGAGTGGGGAGAATGTTCCAGGGATAAATGCTGCCAGGGGAGTTGCAGCAATGGATTTATCAGGGGGGTGGGACACCTCTGCCCCTCTCTTTCTCTCCATCCCAGCCTCATCCACCAGAAAGAAGCTGGGCAGGGCTGCAGGTCTGGGTTCTAGCTGGGGCTCCGAGCATCTGGGCAAGGAGTTTTCTGAATTCCCTTGTCTGCAAAGTGGGATTAGTGTTTGGGGCCCTGCACATCTCAGAGGATTTTGGTGAGGCTCACACAGACAACGTGGGAAAATGCTTTGCAAAATTTAAGCCGTTGACAAAAATATCCTCCTCTGAACCTAAGAACGGAGTTCCTGAACCTGGCTTTGCATGACATTCTCTCCATGGGAGCTTTTAAAATTATATCTCATCCTTTCAGGTTCTATGGCCAAATCACAAGGGATAGGATCTGAAGTTGGAAGAAAAAAGAAAAAAAGCTATAGAAATAAAGGAATAAAAGCAGTAATTCTTAGGATGATAGTGATTATGATGAAAAATATAGCAATTACGATGGACTTGAGAAGAGGTCTGAGGTCTCGCTTGTGTGAATCCAGTGAATTAGGATTGGAACCTGTTCTTTCTCAGGCTCCAGGTTCTAAAGAGCCTTAGGTGACAGGCTTTCTTGGGGATGGACCTTGACTATCGATGCCTAGTCCCTCTTTTATGAAAGGGAAAGACAAGGAAATAAGTCTATTTTAAGGGTCTTCTCTGCCTGGAATGGTGTTGGGTCCACTTCAAGCATTCGAGTGGCCCTGAGGAGCTCCCAGACCACTGGCCCCAGAAAACGGGGAGCTCCTGGCTGGAATAGGGGGCCCATCTCTCTGAGCAGAGCTGGAGGTTCTGTCGAGTGACTACAGCTTGGGTCGGTTAGGCTCTCTCCTCACCCTTCGGGGCTGAGCTGGTTTGCCTGCCTTCTTGCAAGGGCTGCATGGTGTTCAATCAACTAATTCTGTTGAAACCTTGAAAGAGGAGACAATGTATTGTGATTGAAGTTCCTGAAATCCCAGGAGAAAAGGAAGCAGAAATGGGTGGCTTCAAATTCAGGCTGAAGATCAATGCAGTGTTTCGGGGACTAGCCCTGCCAAGCACGCCATCACAGCAGGCAGCGTGGAGCTGGCAAATCGGCTCCCACTTCAATCAAAAGATCCGAGCAGCCTGGAAGTTTTTGGTCTCTGCTTCTGCTCACTTATTCCTTAAGGATCACAGCTGACTGTTTCTAAGGAGCCGAAAACAACAGCCTGTTCATTTGTTCATTCACTCAGGGATGCGTTCATATGAAGCATCGCTCCCGAAACCATTTCTTCTATGAGGATCGCAGGGGTCACAGCAGGACATTTCAAAACAGTTCTCCAAGAACACTCAGAAACAGGTCTCAAAGGCACATTGAGTATTTCCAGTTGCTTTAAAAAACAAACAAACAAACAAACAAAAAAAACCAATGGGATTTTAACCTTATTACTTTTTGTCTCCTTTTAATAAAGTAACTGCTGCTTAAAAAAACATCCCCTGGCAAAAAAAAAAAAAAAAAAAAAAAAACAAAAACAAAAAAAACCGCAGGTCCTTTCTTCTAGTCAAGAAAGAGAATGTGTAGGAAATGGACCAATCGAACAGTCAAGTTTAAAGAGCCAGGGGCTCCATGACGATATGAAAGTGGGTGAGTGTTTTGAATGCAAGAGACGGGGACGAATAATGGTCCAGAGGATCTGGCCTGTTTGTTTGTCATCTCCTCGGAGTCTCGGAGTTCTCAGTAGTTGCATATATTTAAACTTGGTAATGTGTCTGACTGCCAAACAGCTGTGGACTCTGTTCCCGTCCTTTGAATCCCATCACCCAGGCCTCCCTAGGCACCCATTTCTCACTTGGGGAAAAGTCGTGCCTCGTGCTGGCCTTCTCCTCAGCTCTCTTGCCTTTTTGCCTCCAACGTCCTCTTCACGCCAGACTTGTTCTCATAGATGGAATGGGAGTGTCCCCCTCAAAATTTACATATCGAAATGCTAATCCTCCACGCGATGGTGGTTGGAGGTGGGAACTTCGAGAGCTAATTAAGTCACGAGGGTGGAGCCCTCAGAAAAGCGACCCACGGAGTTCCCACTGTGGCGTGACGGGAGCAGCCAGAACACAGGTTTGATCCCCCGTCCAGCACAGTGGCTTTAAGGATCAGTCATTGTTGCAGCTGCAACCTAGGTTGCAGCAGCTGCAGCTGCAGTGTAGGTTGCAGTTGTGGTTCAGATCTCATCCCTGGCCTGGGAACTCTATATGCTGTGGAGTAGCCAAAAATGTAAAAAAAAAAAAATTAAAAATTAAAAAAAAAAATTAAAAAGGGACCCAGAGGACCCAGAGGGCTGTTTCTGCCACATGAGAATACAAAGTGACGTCAGCATTCTGCAGCCTGGCAGAGGGCT
Organism: Phacochoerus africanus; assembly: GCF_016906955.1. NCBI lineage: Eukaryota > Metazoa > Chordata > Mammalia > Artiodactyla > Suidae > Phacochoerus > Phacochoerus africanus. The sequence goes on along the minus strand of NC_062555.1, from coordinate 16,665,414 downwards.
CATACTGACACCCTGGTCCTGGACTCCCAGCCCTCAGGATTTTGTTGTTTATAAGCCACTCAGGCTGCGGTACTTTGTTACAGCAGCGCGGACCAACTAAGACACTTCAAACCACAAAACCCTCCTTGCAAGTCTTGGGTCTGCTCAGAGAACGCAGTAGTTCAGCTCTGCAGGCAAGATGCTTCAGGAACGGATGGACCACTTCCTGGGTCTCAAGTTTAACCTCCCTATACTCTCATCTTGCAGCAAAATACTTGTAATTCCCCAAATTGCTTTCATTCCCATGTTAAACACCCCCCCCCCAGCCCCCCGGTAAATCATCAGTTCTCTCCAATTTTCATCCAATGTTGTAGAAAAAGTAAGCCCGCTTTCTCTCCAGGAGGCCACCCCCGCCCCAAGCCCTCTGCCTTCCCTTAAACAGGGACAGGTTTGCTGTTTCCGGTACTTGGATGTTTATCCTCCGTGAGCCTCTTCTTTTTCCAAATAGGCAGAAAGTCTCCCTCATCTCGGGGAAGACAAGGACCGCTCTTTTGCCTTGTATCTCCTCTGTCCTTTGTCCTTTGGTCTTTAGTCCACGGCTGTCACCTCAAGTGAGTCATCTGTGCGTACTGGCGCAGAAGTCCCCTCCTGGGGTGCCCTGGCACACTGGGGGTTTAGCAGGCAGAACGCCCAGATCCTGGTGCCCTCAGCCCTCCAGGTGGCTAGAGAGCTCCTGGGTTCAACACACCCAACCACAAGGGGGACCTGGGTCTTCGTACCCCAGCGTAGAGACAAAACCAAACACGTCCTGTGTGCGCCAGGGTGTGGAAAAGTTTGGGAAAGCCACGTGAATCCTTTCTCACTGCTCAGTTGTTTCTTGAGCCCATTTCCTACCCTTCGAAAATCCTCTGCCCTGACATCCTTGCGGTGGAATCCAAGGGCCATTTCCCCTGCACAAGCCTTTCGTCATGTCCCACGCATGTTCTTTATCGTTGCGCCTCCCTTGGTTGCTCTGACTTTAATAATTCGGGGCCTTCTTCACCTTCCTCTCTGACTATTCCCTTCCGGCTGCTTCCCATCCTAGTCTCACACGGGCACTGACCCTCAAAACGACTCCAGTAAAGTCCCTGCATGCAGACATCTCAGAGCCTGCTTCTCGGGGAACCCAAGCCGTGAGGGCAGCCTTCTTTGAGTTTGGAAAGATGAGCTATTAAGATCCGTTCTGAGATGCTATTGCATTTTGTTTGTGTGGATAGAATGGGATTCATCCAGCAACATTGAGTTTCATTTCTTTTCTTTTTTTCTTTTTACAGCTGAACTGGCAGCATATGGAACTTCTCAGCCTAGGGGTCAAATCAGAGCTACAGGTGCTGGCCACAGCCACAGCCACAGCAAAGCTGGACCCAAGCTGCCCCTGCGACCTACCCTGAAGCTCGCAGCAATGCGGGATCCTTAACTCACTGAGCGAGGCCAGGGATCAAACCTGCATCCTCAGGTTTATGCCGGTTTCTTAACCCACTGAGCCACAACGAGAACTCCAAAATCAATTTATTTTAGGCTTCTGTCTCTACACGGGGTTACCAGCTGCTGGATGGCGGAGGATGCAGCTTCCACATCGTCTGTGATGCAGGCCTTGTACCATTTGCTCAATACATTCCTCCTGGAGGAGTGGGGCCTTCCTTTTCAACAACTTCCCCTCAGAAACAGGCTCCCTCTGCCCCTCCTGCCCCCCCTTATGTGTCAGTACAGGTGGGCTGGATTATGCAATAGTAACAGCTCAACATCTGTTTTTTATTTATTTATTTATTTTTTATTACTCAATGAATTCATCACTCCTGTAGTCGTACAATGATCATCACAATCCAATTTCACAGGATGAAGCAGCAAAGGTTTATGTGTCTGTTGGAATTGAGCTGGGCAATTTTGCTGTACTTTATTTTTCTCCCAGAGCTCTCAGGCTGACAGAAAAATCACCATCTAAAACATTACTTGTCTTGGGAGTTCCCGTCATGGCTCAGTGGAAATGAATCTGACTAACATCCATGAGGACACAGGTTCAATCCCTGGCCTCGCTCGGTGGGCTAAGGATCCGGCATTGCTGTGAGCTGTGGTGTAGGTCACAGATGGGGCTCAGATCTGGCATTACTGTGGCTGGCAACTACAGTTCTGATCTGACCCCTAGCCTGGGAACCTCCCTATGCCACAGGTGCGGTACCCCCCCACACACACACCCCCGCAAAAAAAAAGAAAAGAAACATTACAGTCTCTGTGTCAGAGGAAGAGACCTCCGAAGGGTCTGACTTCACTGATGGAGTGCTCTGGCTCCGAGAGGTCCTGGGACACCTCTCTTCGCAAGCCATTGGTTTGGATGTAGTCACGTGGTTCCACCAAAGCGCAATCCGTGTGCCTGGAGACAGAGCACTGAAAGCTCCAAGACTACCCTCATCACCCAAAAACCGTGCCCTCACATAGGGTGCGCGGGACCCTCAGGGCTTCCCCTTGGCACAGGGAGCCCCGTCAATGCTCATGAGAATTGCTGCAGCTACAGATCAGCCTCTGACTCCAGCCAGCCTGGAAGCATTAAGAAGCCCGGAGCAGAGGCGCAGGAAGCAAATCCCTGGAGAAGGAGCCTCCCACCCCCACCCCCCAACCCTGGAGCTGCCTGCTTTCCAAAGGGGAATCTGCCCTGGTTCAGATTTCTCCCTCTTGGAGAAAGGTGGCATGAATAGAATCAATGAAACTTAACTTCTACTGAAAACATCATTGACCAAGGGACAGAGCGGTCTGTGAAAAGCGCAATTTTGATGCACATGCGTAAGCACACACACATAGATACAAAGAGTTTTAAATAGTGCTTCTGAGAACATTCTGAACTCAAACTGGCCTAAGTAGCCCCCAAAAGCCCCAAAGGGACCTGTATCGGTGATGACCAATTAGCCCAGCACGTATTTTTTCTTAATTATCTTTTTTAAGTAGTGGAAATCAGGTTTTTAAAATTTGCCTCCTTGAGCTAATTTCCATTATGTACCAAGAAAGGATTTGCTGGCCAAAGTTGTCGTTTTATTGTGTCTTTGTTATGGTTTGGTTTCTTTCTTTCTTTTTCTTTTTTTGGCTATAATTGGGCATGTGGATTTCCTGGCCCAGGGAGCAAACCTGATCCACAGCAGTGACAGTGCTGAATCCTTAACCACTTGGCTGCCAGGGAACTCCTCGCCAAAGTTTCGTAGTGTGACATGCTTGAGTGTTATATAATGTATAGGCTTCCTTGCTTTTTTCCATTAAAAAAGGTAAATTGCCTGTATAGAAGAAATTAAGGCATTTTCCCCCTTATATCCTGACACACTTCTAGGCTGGCTACAGAGGACGAACAAATCCTGTTTGTCATTCATCACTTTGACTAATTGTTTGAAAGTGTGAGTAGGGAGTTTGGGTCTGGAAAGAGCACCCCATAGACGATCAGAGGGGCCTTGGACTTGTGTGTGTGTGTCGTTGTGCTTTAGACCAGTGCTGTCCAACAGGACTTTTGGGATGATGGAAGTGTCTGACTTTGCCGTCTCTAAGGTGCTAGCATGTGGTTACCGAGCACTTGAAGTGTTAGTGCAACTGAGGCGCTGGATTTTTCATCTCATTTCCTTCGAACTTCTTCACGTTTAAATGTAAATAGCCACACGTGACTAGTGGCTACCGTATTGCCAGTGCATTTTTAGAAACGTGGCCTGAAGCCTGAGTGATCTGGCAGCCCAGGAACCTTGCTTCCTGGCCTGGCTTTGGGGAAGTTTGTCCATTGGCCGTGTAGACCCGCCTCCCCCCCCCCCTTTGCCTGGATCCCTACTGTCTTCGCACCTGCAGAATCTGAGTGTTATGTAATGCTTAGAAGAGGCAGGTGGCTTTTCAAAATTATTTCAATTGATTAATTTCAGCTGGCAATTCACTTAGAATTCCTTGGGCCCCTAAAATGTGCTGGCTTCTGGGATCATGAACTTCAGCTTGAGGCTGTGTCACAGACAGAGCAGGGATCCCTACCAGATGTCTGAAGGCCCCAGAAAGGTGGCCTCCCCTTAGGCCCTCCCCACCTTCTCTGCCCTCCTTGTGCAGGTCACAGTTTGATTGCCTTTCGCTGTGACATTGGTTTTCTGCCCCAAGGGAGATATATTCTATTTAGGTTTTTACCTAGATATTTTGGGTGTATGTTAGGCAGGCAGATTGTGTTTCCCCCTTGTCACACTTGGTGGGTGGTAGAAGTCCAGATGATCATTGAGATTTAGGAAACGCGGAAGGAGATCCGTCCGATGCTGCACCTGTTCCCCGATACACCTCATCCTACTCCACTTAACAGCACTGGCGAATTAAAGCTTAACACATGCAAATCCAGAAAACGCCTTTTCCAGTTAATGGATCTTAGGGCACGTTTGCATCATGGAAGCCACAGCAACGGGGAGACCAAAGGCTTAAGGAATTGCAGGTCTAGGAGGACAAGTTTAAAGGCAAAATCGAAGTTGAAAACATCCCCCTCCTCATTGGCTGACACAGAATGCATGCAATTTAGCATGTGTCATTTAATGTGGTTCATTTGCTTTGAAGTATTGTCACTCTTACTTAAAAACAAAACCACATTACTACAAAGTAATGGGACTGGCTTTTATGCAATCATGTAAGAACTGAGGCATCAAAATGCCTTTTCCGGAGTTGCCATTGTGGTTCAGCAGGTTAAGAACCTGACACAGTGTCTGTGAGGGTGTGGGTTCGATCCCTGGCCTCTCTCAGTGGATTAAGGATCAGGCATTGCCGTAAGCTGAGCTGCAGGTCACAGATGTGGCCCGATCTGGCGTTGCTGTGGCTGTGGCATAGGCTGCCAGGGCTATCTTCTGAGCCCACGGTAAACACATCCTTTTGAGTATTCTTCAGAGATGGTAAATCAGCCTCCTTATGTGTGTGATGGTGGATTCTAGTAGTAGGTGATTCTAAGGATTATAGGTAATCACAAATAGATTGAACTTCTTCTTCTTCTTTTTTTTTTTGAAACAGTTAGAATTCACTCAGAATTGCTCAGGGGAAGAAAAGCTGGATGGTAAAACTGGGCAGCACAACTTTGGCCAAAACCTGGTTCTTTCCATCATGTCACTTAGTCCTCCCGGCAACCACGTAGCTTAAGTGCCAAGGCAGAGGGAAGCACCCCTGTCTTGGGTGCTGAGCAAAGGGACCTGAGTGCTGATGGCGCCGTGGTGCCAGCACAGGGGTCCCTCTGGGTGAAAAGGCATTAAGGGCCATGCTGCTCCTCTGTGCCCCCTTCTCGATGGCAGGGAGGGCCCGGCACCAAGGAAAGAAGCCCGTAACCTGCCTTTTCTCTTGCTTCTCTCCCGGACTCACGCTGTTGGACTGCCTGTGTCCTGCTGCCACAGGGCAAGCCTCTGGCGGTCAGTCACCTCTCTTCAGCCCTTGTCCTTCATGGGGTTGGGAGGGGCAGAGCAGACCCTGGGATGTGGCTTTGGGTTGGGATAGGAGGATAGGATAAGATGGAACGGGACACCAGCCTTGACCACACGATGCAGCGCATTGCATCAGACCTGTCCTCCTTGAGGCCTAGGTAGCGCTTACAGCAAAGGGTTCCCTTGTCTCCCTGTCTCAGATGCTCGTGCAGGCATCTTCCTCAGAAAGAGGGAGAGGTGAGCCTGCTTTCCCGTAAGAGCCCTCTAGTCCTGCCATCATTTCTGGTGTCATTATCTTCCCCCTCCTTATAGAAGTGGAAACTTGATACTCAGGAAGGCCAGGAGGCTTGCCCCAGATCTCACCTGGAACGTTGTGAACTGGGAGGAGGAGAAGGTCCACTGGCAGGCGACAGTGGCGTGCTGGAGCTGGCCGCCCTCGGCTCCCGGAGACCAGCAGCTCTCACCATTGCCAGCTTTGTGTCCTGTGATATCATTCTGACGTCTTGAAATGCGCCACGATGTGAGCCTTTACACCATGGAAATCGACACATGCTGCAAATGGGAGCTTCCTTCCGCCACTCTAGAGCTGGTTATTAAACCTTGACCAGGGCGCCGCGGGGTCTCTATGACTTCACATCCAAATTCTTTTCACTGTTTTATGGTTCTTTAGGATCAACAACACTGTAGTCTTGAAAGAGTGGAGTGTCTGTAGGTTGGCTTATTTGAATTCCGTGTACCACTCAACGACTGGGGTTTGCCCCAGAGGGGGCTGGGTTGCTGGGTTCGGTACCCGACCGGCCACCTGAAGGAGAAGCACTATGGGGCTGACCGTCCTTCCACACTCAGCCTCTCTGGGTCCATATATGTTTGCTGCCTACATGTGGACACTCCTTGCCCTGTGTTCCAGGAATGGAGGGTGAGGGGCAGTTATTTGTGCTCAGCTCACTCAGGTTAAATGCGTGGGTGGACATAAGGCACAGAGAGAGTACGGGAAGTGCAGCAACTGGTACATGTTCACGTGCGGAGCTGGATCACTGCTTAAATAGCTTTGGTCAAATCACTTAACATTTATTTAGTTTCCTCTCATCTGAAATGTGAAATCGTCTCAAAATAAAGAATTAGAGCTAGCACCTGAATCAAAAAATATCTTGCACAACGGTTTTATTACGGCGCCTAGTAAATGCTCAATGAACAGTGGCTTTTAAATGTGGGTTTGTAACAAACTCAGTTCTACTGAGGTTGATGGTTAAATTCTTCTGTATCCCAGTAAGTTATAATGTCTCTAAGTTTTTCTTTTCTTCCGATTAAAAACCCACTACCGACATGGACCACATCTGAGGAAAATTTCTAGCCTAGGCGTTCATGTTTTTTTGTACTGGTTGGCAGTGACGTGGGAAAGAGAAGTGCCTCTGAAGTTCAGCTCAAATTCCAGGTCTGCTTCGTTAAGCTTATGCTCTTTGATTTTCTAAATTTTAGTTTCCGCCCATGTCAAATGGGAATAAAAAATCCCCTCTTCATAAGCTGTTAGGATTAACTGAAATGTTCATGCATGTATTCAGCACATTTTTTTTTTTTGGACATATAGGTTCGTGCAATGAATGTTAGTAGCTTTTTTTTCCACGATTACTGTAAAAGCTTTTCAAAAGTCTGATGTAGTGATGCACATATTTAGAGATATGCATCTTTCAGAGTCAGCCAGGGAGACCTTCCTACCCTGAGAATTTGGGAATGGTGCAGGCTAGCCGGGGTGAAGGAAGACCTAAGCTCCTGACCTAATTTCCAAGATGGTTTACGTGCAGTCATTGAATAAAGAAAGAAAAGCAAGTTTGACTCCATGTGCTCTAGACAAGGGCCGAGATCAACAACGTAAGAATCTGGGATCATTTGTTACTATCGCTTTGGGTTTGGGGGCTGGTGTGGTACTTGGGCTTGATTCTGTGTCTGAGGCTTCCTAGAAGCTGCGATGGATGCTGAAGGGAGGTGTGGCAATTCGACATGGATCAAGGTAATTGAAAGCCAGTCTTTCACAGAAAGCTAAGCAGTAGAGAGCAGCTTTCTTTTGCTGATTTCGGTGTGGGACTATGTATCTGCTTTTAATTTAATAAAAACGCCCATGAGGACAAATGCTGCACTGCCAATTTTTTAGCCTCTTTGAAGAATTCCCTAAATGTTAAGAGACTGAGAAATTAGACTTAAAGGCTTACACAATGAATAATTTGGTTGGAAGTTTCTGCCCATTTCTGTTAATCAGATCTGCTTTCCCTGGGCCCCTCTGTGTCCCCACACGAATGACAGATTTATCCGGATTCTTACTGGACAGTGTCAGATAGGGAAGTGTGGGTAACCTTTCACGGAGGCCCCAAACTCTTCCTAAAAATGTAATGCTATTGAAAGACTGCAGAGTCTGATCAAGATTCTGCAACTATTCTATTGTGAATTATGTGTCAATGTTTTCCCATAAACTTAAGGTTCTGAGCACTAGATCAATGGTGCACCCCTTTCAGATTTTGATCAAAGATACAGTTTCTCTCTGTAACAAATTACACATGCATGTAATTACAAGGGTTTGCAGAGTCCAGGCTTAGAAACCTGGGTAAAATTATTGCAAGCATTTCTATTAATTCTGGGCCCAGAACACATGAGTTTTCTTAGGAAAAATTTAATGATTTTTTTTTCATTTCCTCTGAGTGAGACAACCAAATGATAGAAAATTAATTGTATTTCCTTGTTCTCACATATTGCAAAATCTATTCCAATGGATGTTTGCTTCCGTTTCTCAATATTTTCACCGAAATTATGACCGCCACATAATGAAGCACTGCACATTCTAATGGTGTTGTAACTCTTGCCTTCTGAAACAGTGAATTTTCAGCCAGAGGGTAGTGGGGCTGGCATATTGCAGAGTTTTGCCGTGTCCACGCAAATAAATGGTACGCAACTTTTGACTTGCCTGCAAGAGCTTCTGTCTGGAACAGCGCAGCTGGGGCCTCAATGACCCTAGTTGTAAACACTGTCTGATGCCAGGGACTTTGCCTCTGTCTTGCATGTCCTTGCTGGCGGGGGGGGTGGGGGGGAGCGGGGGAAACAATACTTTTCCATGTTAGAAAGTGCTGGAACGTTCAGGAACATTGAGGTCACAGCGATGGCTGCCCTGGGTTGGCTCAGATGCCCATTAGACACGGGTGACCTGGCTGTTTCCTGATTGCCAGGCCGCAGCCTCTCCATCGGCTGGTTCCAGGCACTGCTGCCTCTGTGCCAGTATTTGCAATGTGCCTGCCACCTGCCCAGGGGGCTTGTCATTCTTTTGACCTCAGCTCACAGCAGGTTGTCTTCTGGGGAGTTTCTTTCTTCCTTTGTCTTTTTAGGGTCTCACCTGTGGCCTGTGGAGGTTCCCAGGCTAGGGGTCGAATCGGAGCTGTAGCCGCCAGCCTACGCCACAGCCACAGCAACGTGGGATCTGAGCCACGTCTGCAACCTGCACCACAGCTCACAGCAAAGGATCACGGCAACACCAGATCCTAAATCCACTGAGCAAGGCCAGGGATCGCACCTGCAACCTCATGGTTCCTAATCGGATTCGTTAACCACTGAGCCACGATGGGAACTCCCATTTCTGCTGTCTTAAGTCACCCAGTACAAGCACTTTGTCATCGCAACCTTGGCAAACTAATACATCATGTATGCTCCCTTTGTCAGAGTTTGTGTGGATTGCTTTCCTCTTGTGACCAAAGTAAGTAAATATTCGTCGTAGACCACCTGAGTTACGCAGGTAGAATTGCACGAAAAGGAAATCAGTGGTCCTTTATCCCACCGTCTTCGGATAACATCATGAACACTTTGGTGTTCACTCACCCGGTCTTTCCTGTGCGTGTGCGTGAATTTCTTTTTCTTTTTAGGGCCACATCTGTGGCATATGGAGGTTCCCAGGCTAGGGGTCCAATTGGAGTTACAGCTGCCGGCCTACACCACAGCCACAGCAACACAGGATCCGAGCCGCATCTGTGACCTACACCACAGCTCACGGCAACGCCGGATCCTGAACCCACTGAGGGAGGCCAGGGATCGAACCCACATCCTCAGATGCTGGTCAGGTTTTTAACTCGCTGAGCCACCACAGGAACTCCCGAATTTATTTTTTGAAACACGTTTCAGATGACCTACATCTGGGCTTTTGCACTTTACTTCTGCCGGGTAAAAGCAAAGAACTCAAACCTGTGAAACCCAGGCCTTTCTAACAGCCTCAGAAAACATGCTGGACAATTTTCAATCTTTCCCTAAACCAGGGAGTGGCCCAACTGGCAGGGAAAGCTTCCGGTTTCTGACAGACAGATGCTGACATGTGTCTAATGAATTTAGTGCTTAGCTCTAGCTTATGTTCAACTCCGCGGTGCCTGGGAGATAAGAAGCAATGGGTATCGTATAAACCCCTTGACAGCCTCTGGGCTCCAGGACTTAGCATGTCTTTATCATCAGGTCTGTTTACAAAGAAAAGTCTTTGGAGGGTTTTCCCCATGGAGCAGCTTTCTTTCAATACGGCATCTGGTGAAAATATTACACGAGCTGTGCAGCTTGTCTGCTCCAGTTACAGGGGGGAAATTGCTCTTGGCGGCCCACGGGGGCCCCTTGAACTTGGCCTGTTAGCTGGCCGGCTGTGCTGCAGCGTGAGCTCGTGTGCAGCTGGCGCTGCGAAGCGGGAGCAGGAAGAGAAGCCGAGCCGCCCGTGGATGGGGAGCTTCTCCTAGGTGAGGAAGGGGGTCTGCCTTGTTCCCAAGCGGGAGCCAGAGGCCAGCATCGCCCAAAGGGCATCCGCGCATCAGCAGTGCTGGATGCGCCCTCGCCTCTCTGCTACCCAGGAGGACTGGTTACACTGCCTCGAAGAGGAGAGGGCACCCAGGCCAGCAGCGGTCAGAGCTGGCAGCCGAGAGCTGGTGCAGCCTTAACAGGCCTTTCTGCTCATTCTGCCCTCTTCCTCCTCCTCCTCCTCCTCCTCTTGCTTCCTTTCTCCTCCCGTTCGTTCATTCTCCCTCCCTCCCATCCCTCCTCTTCCTTCCCTTTTGCTTTCCTTCAAAAAAGCGAAATAGTAAAAGCGAGATTCCAGGCCAAAGGGGAGGGAGGGGCGGTCTTTGCTGCCTGTGCTCCCGCAGGGCTGCAGCTGACTTCACACCTGCCTTTGGGTGCATCTCCCCAGGCCTGCCCCACGCCAGACTCCCCCTTCCCGTCATTGCCTGGCCCCAGGGGACCATCTGAGGTGCCCTGCTCACGGGAGCGATCCTATTCTACTGAACAGGGACAAGAGAGACCTCCGCTCTGATTTCCTTCCACCAAGGTCTCTCTGACCCGCCAAAATCCCGCTCCTTCCCTCCTGCCCTCACCGGGGGCACAGATCCCCTGACACTGGGCCTGGGGAGATGCAAGGCAGCCTCACTGCAGCTGGAGGCAGGTCCAGGGCTGAGCAGGCAGGAGGAGATTGCCAGCTTCCTTTCAGGCACTAAGGGGACATGCACAGTCTCTAGAAAAGGGAAAACGCCCATGCAACCAACTGCAAGTCTGCCTGTTTCTTTTTACCAGTTAGTGAAAACAGACTTCTCCACCAAAACAAACAAAAAAAATTGTTGGTCTAAGTTCTGAGAAACTGCAGTTGCTGTTGAGTTTTCAGAATACATCAACTTTTTCTTTTTCTTTCTTTCTTTTTTTTTTTTTTTTTTTTTTTTTGTCTTTGTAGGGCCACATCTGTGGCATATGGAAGTTCCCAGTCTGGGGGTCGAATCAGAGCCGCAGCTGCCGGCCTACACCACAGCCACAACAACGCCACATCTGAGCCGTGTCTGCCACCTACACCACAGCTCACAGCAACACCGGATTTTTAACCACTGAGCGAGGCCTGGGTTCAGACCTGGGTCCTCATGGATACTAGTCAGGTTCGTTACAGCTGAGCCACGACGGGAATGCCATAACCTTATTATTTTTTAAAACAACTGTTAATCATTTTACTAAAATTAATCATGGTGGTGGGACCACTGTTGTAACTTATTTTCTTGGTTTATTCTTCAGAAAAACCAGAGTAAAAACCAAGTTAAAAACTGAAAATCAAATCAAGGAAGAAACAACACAATAGCAGTACGATTTAATAATTGCACAAATTGTACCCTTTCTGGACACTTCAGTTTTATTACAATTTGCTTAGTAGTCAATATTATACTTAGTAGTATAATATTATTATAATGCTATAACCAAAGAACCACATTTCAAAGCTGCCAGGTAACTATAAAGTTATTAAATAAAGAGTTCTGCTTTTTCTCCCTTTTTGTGCCATCATTTGTTTTTTCCCCATCTTTGATTTGGGGGTTTCATGTTATGATTATATACGCCTATGAGATTTAGTGAATGCAAGTTTGCACTGGTCATTATTGGTATTCTTCTGGTCATTATTGGTATTCTTTTTCTTCATGTTGGCTAATGTAAGTGACGTCGTGGAGGGGTAGATGCAGGTGACCAGCTCTGGGTGTCAGATCTCTTAGGTGGGGGGCCGCACGGAACCCCCTGTGCCAACCTGGTAAAGCTAAGCGTTTGCGGCAGCGACCAGCAGGGGGCGCTGGAGATGCTAAACTCCCGGCCCGCCACCTTCTCAGGAGCCTGAGGTTCCAGGAACACAGGTGGGCACGGCTGCCTGGAGGCTTTCTGCAAGGCAACCTATGCTTTCCTTCGGACCAAGACCAACCGCATCTGAGTGTGTCACCTCTACGGCCTCTGCGCACAGCCACGCCACCGTCACCCTCACAAGGTCTCCTGACTGGTTTTCTGCTTCCATGCTCATTTCTCTACGGTGAATTTTCGGTGCAACAGCTAAAGTCATACTGTTAAAAATGAGTCAGACTTGGGCCACCTCCTGCGTCACCCACAGGAATCCTCTGGTTGGAAGAACCAATCTTGCTCCTCACCTGGACCCATGCCAGCTCCTTCCCTGCCATCAGGCCCCCACCCTCCGCCCTGCCTCGGGCTCCCTGTGCAGTTCTTTGTCTTGCCCAGCTCAGTTCCTTCTAGCAAATGGCCTTTCTGCTCCCTCCACCTGGATCGTCCATCCCCCAAATCAGAGGGGCGCACTCCTCAGATTCCACTCCGCAGTCCCCTGAGCGCCCCCCCCCCAACCTTGACCTGCTGCACTTTACAGCACTTAGCATTTCCAATGCCTCATTCATTTATGCACTTCTTTGCTCACTTACCATTTGGGGCTGGCGACTCTGCTTCTTGAGCTTGAAGCTGGTTACACAGGTGTGTTCTATGAAAACTCATCGAGCTGTAGGCTTGTAATAGGTCCGCTTTTCTACATAGTGTCGTGTTGTAATGACACATTTACAATGTCCAGTCCTATGCAGGAATCAAAACTTTCAACTTTGGAGTTCCCGTGGTGGCTCAGCAGAAACAAACCCAACTAGCATCCATGAGGACACAGGTTCGATCCCTGGCCTCGCACAGTGGGTTAAGGATCTGGCATTGCCGCAAGCTGTGGTGTAGGCTGCAGACATGGTTCGTATCCTGCATTGCTGTGGCTGTGGTATAGGCTGGCAGCTACAGCTCTGATTGGACCCCTAGGCCTGGGAACCTCCATATGCTCTGGGTGGGGTCCTAAAAAGACCAAAAAAAAAAAAAAAAAGAAAGAAAAAATTGTTTGTGGGAGTTCCCATTGTGGCTCAAGGGGTTAAGAACCCAACTAGTATCATGAAGATGTGGGTTTGATCCCTGGCCTCTCTCAGTGGGTTAAGTATCCGGCACTGCCACAAAGTGTGGCATAGGTTGCAGATGCCACTTGGATCCTGCGAGGCTGTGGCTGCATTGCCATGAGCTGTGGTGTAGGTTCCAGACACAGCTTGGATCCTGCGTGGCTATGGCTGTGGCTGTGGCTGTGGTGTCGGCCAGCAGCTTTAGCTCCGATTGGACCCCCTAGCCTGGGAACCTCCATATGCTGTGGGTGTGGCCCTAAAAAGACAAAAACAAAAACCCAAACTTTCAACTTCTCTCAAAGTTTTGACATCTTCCCCTAGTCTAGCTGGTTCTGTTACAGATGGGCCTGTTTCCCTTTGAAAAGGAAGTATGTGTACATGTGTGTGTGTTTGGTGTGCGTGATATGTATGATGTATGTGCATGTGGTGTGTTGTGTGTTTTGTGTGATGTGTGTTTGGTGTGTGGTACGTGTATGTGTGTTGTGTGATGTATGTGTGTATGACGTGATATGTGTGTATGTGTGGTGTGTGTATGTGTGGTATGTGTGGTGTTTGTGGTGTGTGCTCTTCTCCAGGTAGTTCCTCAAGATCCCTTTCCACTTGGAGACTCGCCTTTCCATGGTCTTGGACTTGGGCGTGAGGCTAGTCAACTGGTCAGCTTAGAAAAGTAGTCGTTGTGCCATCCAGCTTCAGGCAGGGCCTCTGTCTGCCCGGCCAGCATTTGTCACCACAGTGTGACAGTGTCCAGTGGTATCAAGGGGAACAGGACGTGTGAGCCAATGTCAGCCTTGGCGGGGGTGGCAGGGCAGGGGGGCTGTGGGTCTGCTTTTAGATCCTTGGAATGCTCTTGGGAAAAAAATGTTTAGCCACAATCAGGGTCAGACAAGCAGGGCCCTTTGCCAATAGCAACCCTTTGCTTTCCTGTAAACAATTGTGAGGCAGCTCCTATTTTAACAGAATCACCCACTTGGCAACTGGGTAACAACAGTAAACCGATTGTTGCTGGCTTCTGTCACTGTCAAAAAAAAAAAAAAAATTATTCCTCAAGTCTTCTGAGCTTTTTGCTTTATTAAGAAACCTGATCAATGTAGTTGGGTCGGTGTGTGGTCCGTCTGGGTTTATAGCCTGCCTGCTAACTCTACCACGAGGGGGTCACAGTGTAAAAACGTCTGGCTCCTTTTGCTGTGATTGGAGAAACCCCACGCGAACGGGAAGCCCATGGTTTCCTGGCGGGTCTCCCACGGTGGGGGGCAGCTGCCGTCCCTGCCCTCGGCTGTGGCTCCTTCTGTCCTTCTCCGAGCCGCCCAGGCCTCTGCTCGTGTGTGCAACCTTTTCAGAGGCCTGTTGACAGCTTGGAAAATAAAGCAGGCGATGCAGAGAGGCACAGGCACGTCACAGCTATATGACCAGCAGGCGGGCCAGCCTCCTGGCCGAGGATGAGCCAGATCAGCCGTCCAGCCAGACAGGCCTCCTCCTGGCGGAGCTGGGCCCTGGGCACCTCAGCTGCCCGGTGCTGGGCCCTCTTTGTCCTCCTGCGATGCTCCCTGAGGGCCAGGGCCACCAAATGGCCCAGATGAACCAAAAAGCAAGGCTGTGATGTGGGCCCTGGGTAGGGTCTTTCCTGAGGCCTGGTTCACTGCCCTTCACAGTGAGAGGCCGGTGGGGGGTGGGAGGCAGAGCCTGGGGCTGGAGGCCAACACAGGAAGGGCCACCAAGCTAGGAGGGGACCCGCTGGGGACAGTGGAGACCCAGGAGGCCTTGCTGGCTTTGCTCAGGCTCAGGTCCTGTGCTTCTAGATACTGGGCGGTGTGGGGATAGGTTCAGACCGCGAGCCCTAGTCAGGGGGTCTGGGGCACTCACGGGGCGACAATGCTCACCGCCTGTGGTGGCCCCGTTTCATCTCCTCTTTCTCTTATTTTCCTTCTTCTTTCTGTTTTTTATTGACACCAGCATGCAGAGTAATTATTCTCACTCTATAAAATAATGGTTCTTTTTCCTAAATGAGGTGAGGACTCATTTCTATGGGCAAATATGTCAGGATCTCTCTGGGAGAAAAAAGGAACAGAAGAGGTTCCTGGTTTGGGTACCAGTGTGCGGCCTGGAAAGACCCCAGACAGTGAAAGGGGCCTCGAGCACCTCGCCACCGCCGCTCCCATGTAAGGAGCGCTCACAGTGATCTTGCCCTAAAAACGTGCTGACCTGTTCAGAAACCTGTGTCTCTGGGGCCCGCCTGTGCCTTGGCATCCCTCTGCCCCATCCCTGCCCTCATGCTGCAGAATGTGGCCATCAGGTCCAGTGTGATCAAGCCCCCTTCTAGGCTGGACTCGAGAGGTTACATAAATGAGATGGCGAGAGAGCTGTTTTACAAACACGCTCTCCCCTCTAACCAGACTGAGAGGTGGCACTGGCATCACGAACCTTGAGGTTCATCACCATGACGTGGATTGTCCAGTGACCCTGAAGACCTGCTGAGATCAGAAAACAGGAATGGAAGATGGTCTCCTCGAGAGCAGAAGGCTGGGAGTCTCTCAGGGGCTACGACAGAACCTCCTGTCTTTAGATGACCTAATGGGTGGAGGGGATTCAGCGGACATTGCTGAAAATCTAGAAAGTATCACAAATGAAGGCAAAGACCAACTCCATGAGGACACCTGAGAGCCTGCCCTTCTCTCCTAGATGCTCTTTGACTCGGTCGAACCAGGCCACAAGACGCCCCTCAAGCCGTCCTGTACCTCCTCTCTTTGTACCAACGGGTCGCCTTCCGGGAACACCCTTCTCACAGCACCCATCACAGCCAGCGTTTCTTGAGCTATTGCTTTGGGACAATGCGCTAAAGACGAGCCTCACATGAACTGTCTCGCCTCATCCTCACAACCACATTGTGAAGCAGGTGCTCTCATGTCTGCATCGTACAGCGCAGGACGCTAAGAGCTTAAAGACGTGAGGAACGTGTCCAAGGTTGCACTGGTAGTACGAGGTGGCGTGGGCTTGCATCTGGGGAAGCCTGTGTCCTTCACCCTGAAGTGGGCTGGTAGAGAGAAGAATCTTTTTTTGGTCCACATCCTGGGCATGTGGAAACTCCCAGGTCAGGGACTGAATCTGAGCTGCAGCGGTGATGCACCAAAGGATCTGTGGTAATGCCAGATCCTTCAACCCACTGCGCCAGGCAGGGAATAGAACCTGTACCTCCACAGTGACCAGAACCACTGCCGTCAGATTGCTGTTGTTATTTATTTATTTATTTATTTTATGGCTGCACTTGTAGCGTGTGAAAGTTCCCAGGCTAAGGGTTGAATCTAGAGCTGCAGCTGCAATCTACGCGGCAGCTTGTGGCGACATCCAATCCTTACCCCACGGAGCAAGGCCAGGGATGGAACCCGAATCCTCACGGACGCAGTGTCGGGTCCTCAACCAGTTGAGCCACAGTGGGGACTCCAAAAAAGAAATCCTCTAAGGACCAGTTTGAATGCAAGAGACTTTCTTCCTCCAGGATCAAGCGCTCCCTTGCTGGTGGCTCCAGCGTCCAGCGTAACGTGCCATGCTGCCCCCAGGCCGTCTGTGTCCCCATGTGCATCTTCCTCAGGCTCTGCATCACCACACCACATGTCCCACATGTGCCTTTAGGGATCCACAAGTGTCCCAACAGACTGGACTCCTATATAAGCAAGTTAAGTTAAAAAAGAATAAGGTGATAGTTGATGCGGGTCCTGCTTTGTACACACATGATTCCCCATTATCCCTACAATCCTCCTGAGAAATCAGACTCAGGAAGAGCAAGAACTTGCCTGAAGTCACGGAGGTAGAGGGACACGGTGAAGTACCAGCTGCCAAATGGTCAGACCCCAAAGCTCTTGTACTGCAGGACCTTCCTTCCAAGCCCTGGGTGTGTGGGCAGGGAGGCCATATCAGGGTTGGATGAGAACTTGGAGGTATCTTCTCATGAACAGGCTTTCTGTGTAAGTCACACCAAGTGATGTCACACCAAAGCATCGTTGGTGGCAACAGCTCCAGCCCAGAAGAAGCTGATGGAGCCCACAGCCCCAAAGGTAGTCTAGTTGCTGCTCCTGAAAGATGAAATCTAGCAACACCCCCCACCCCCTTGATCCTCAGCAGCTATCAAATGCATGAAACATCATATGTCATCAGATGTGTCACTCTGCGCAATTAAAACTAGGTTCTGCTATTCCTGGGAAACGTATTTTTAGTTTAAGCTGGGGTGTAAGGAGATCTCTAAAAATAACACCGTGAAAGGTGAGGCTAAGTGTAGGGGCCGGGTTCACTCCAGTGCTGGGGCTTAAAACATTAGTCATGGTCCATTTAAAGCCAGGCAACCCTGGGCCAACTGTTGTTTTGTTTTTTGTTTTTTTTGCTTAAATAGGAGTTTGGTTCATCCTCTTTGGACCTGACTCAGTTGCCACGTCCATGGTGGTGGTCTGAGCGAGAACAACCCAGCACGGAGGCCATGGGGGGGATTTTCCAGCTGCAAAAGCACCTCGGCTGCTTTGTCTCTGAGGGGCTCCGGTTACACTCAGGCAAGAGGCTTGAATGGTGAGGGGTGGAGACCACCCCACAGGCGGTCGGCTCACTGCCCTGCTGTGCGCTGGCTCCTCTCAGAATCATGTGCTCCCTGGGATTTTGGCTGCAGGAATACCAAGTGATGCCCCGCTGGGCCGTGGACGGTCCGAAAGCTCAGACGCCGAATACGGCTCCCAAGGCCGTTCAGAGCAGATGTGAGAAACTTCAGGGTTTTAATCATTCCGGGCTTTGGAGGGGATAGCGTTTTCCTGGACAGAGAAGCCCGGTATTAAGTGTACCGCCCACAGGGATGCTGAGCGCGGGCACACAAGCTGACGGTCACGGCTCCCGAACACATGCACGGGTGCCCCTCGCCAAGGCTCCTGCTCCCGTACTTTCGGCGGTCCTGACAGCAGCAGACGGTCGCCCTCCAATCTCTCACCTCAGCCTGGTTATCCAAAAACATTCCTTCCGCCCTCCTCGGGGGGTGGGTCTGCCATCCCAGGGGGTGGTGTGAAGCTGGAGCCACTACTAAGAGTGTGGTTTTCAAGGCTGGACCCAGGTCTGGCTGGCTCACTCCCAGATCTTTTTGGGTGGAATCGGAGCTGCAGCTGCTGGCCTACACCACAGCCACAGTGCCACAGGATCCAAGCCGCGTCTGTGACCTATACCAGAGCTCACGGCAATGCCAGATCCTTAACCCCCTGAGCGAGGCCGGGGATTGAAGCTGTGTCATCATGGGTACTAGCTGGGTTCATTACCACTGAGCCACAATGGGAACTCCTTGAGTCCAGGTCTAATCTTTTCATTCCGCCAGGCTGAGACATCATTTGGATATGGGGTGGAGGGAGGTGGATGGGTTAGGATGCAGGACGTTTAGGGCCCACGGGCATGCTGGATCCTGTTTGGGTAGGAAAAAAAAAATCCAGCTCTTCTTTAACCAAAGCAAAATTAAATAAGGTATATTCTTATTACTAATATAGAGATTATAACAATGATATTAATCAGTTACAAGGGGACAGCAGAAATCTATCATCCCTTCCTGCCTGATCTAAATGGCAACTGAAACAAATTTTTTTTTTTGGAAACAAAATTAACATCAAGGCAGATACCATCCTTAATTCCTGGGTGGGTAGATTTATTACCACTGCCCCCTTCGCCCCCACCAATTGGCAGTCTGCCGTGTAATATGGAAACCTCTGTTACTAAATTCATTTAGAGACAATGGAAAGACCTAGTCTAGTCAGAGCGAGGGGACAGCTGGAAGAAGTGGGCAGGAGGGTGCCCCCAGTGAGGAAGGGTCAGTTTTGACCACAGAAACACATCTTTATGCCTAGAGCTGAAAGGGACGTTAAAGCTTCAGTTAGACCGTTCTTTGAATCTGGAGGGACTCATACTCAAAATCCACCCTGGTATTCTAGAGCAAAGGTCAGCAAACATTTTCCATAAAGGGCCAGATAATAAATCTCTTCGGATTTGCAAGCCATATGGTCTCTGCCACAACGACTCAGCTCCATCCTTCTAATGCGAAAGCAGCCTTAGACAGTCTGTAAATGAAGAAGCGTGCGTGGCTGTGTTCCAATGAAATTTTATTTATGAAAACAAGGAGCTGGACTGCACCCACGGGCAGTAGTTTACTGACCTCTGTTCTAATCTCTTGTAGGAGAAAAATTTCCTAAACTTCTTCAGAAAGTTTTTAGCTTTTATGGCTGGACACTCTTTACGGCATCTCGTTCCTACCCCTCGGCTGTAATGCAAATCTTTCTTCCGTCCTTTGGGGAGATGGAGGACATCTGTTCGGTGGCTCCTTTTGCTGGAAGGACTAATTCTGCCGCGGGCAGATTAGCATTGCCGGGGCCTCTGGAGCCAGAGGCCATGGGTTCACATCCTGGCTTCACTGCTTCCTCGCTGCAAGACTGCGGGCAAGTTGCTGAGCCTCCTTAGCCTCGGATTTCCCTTCTGCAAAATGGTTATGTTCCTGATACCAAACTCCCGGTGCTGTTGTCAGGATTAAGTCAGAAGATGCACGGTAAAGCACTTTAACCCACGCTTCAATACATGTGAGCGGGAAGGAAAAGAACCGAGAAGGCAGAGAGAGATAAAAACTGAGATTCTCCCGACCTTGACAAAAGGCATTGACTCAAGGACAAACTTGAAGAAGCTATTTGCAGATTTTAGCAAAGGAGCAAAGACAGTCATATAAATGGGAGGCCGTGATGACCTATCTATCACACTGCCCTTCATTATATGCATACATACATACACACACACATACATACATGTATATATGATCTTGCCATTTGTTTAATCCCCATCACCATTCTCACCCAATCAGAACGTAGGTTCATGGAGAGATGAGAGCACACTCTCCTGGAGCTTGAATCCCTGGTATAGAAAAGCACTCCTGGAACATAGTAGGCATTTAATACATAACTGTTCAGTGAAAGAACAAACAAATAGGAAGATTGTTTCTTCCATAGAGTGTCCAGCTCCCAGCATAATCTAGCCTAATGAGGAAAGACGAGCTTGCGCCCTCGTCACCTACGTCAATTAATGCGGCTGATCACCCTCAGGGCAGACAGCATGGTCAGATCCACCTCGTGTGGCCTCTGGACTGACCAAGCATTTCTGGTTCTCTACATTGATATCTTGAAGCTCTAATCCCCAATAAGATGGCATTAGGAGGTAGAACTCTGGGGGGATAAGTAGGTTTGCATGAGGTCAGGAAGGTGGAGCCCCCAGATGGAATGAGCATCCTCATAAGAGGAGGAAGAGGCTGGACTGCTCTCTCTGCCATTTGAGCACGTGGTAAGAAGACAGCTCTTCGCAAGCCAGGAAGAGAGCCCTCGGCAACCATTGACTCTACCGCCATCTTTATCTTAGACTGTCAGCCTCCAGAGCTGACTGAGACACCTGGTCACTGTTTCACCGAGTTTTAACCCCAACTCCCTTACTTTTTGACTCTGTACTCTCAGATGCACATCAGCGAGGCTAATCAAGTAGATCTTTGCCAAAGCAAGCAGTGGTTTGCCAAATATAAAAAATCTGGAAGTCCCTTTAACTATCCAAGGGTTGGATTGAATGAAGACATGAGCCACCTGCACTTCCTTTCCATGTGGCCCACAGCTTCTCCGAGCTTTCTGCATTTCAGTTTGTATTGTTTTATTCAGCTAATCCGGCCAAGGCATTGCATCTACAGAATCTGTGTACATTAGGCGTGGATACTCCCTAAGCTACCTTTCTTACTTTCATTGCTCTTTCTTTTCCCTTCTCGGCATTCCATTTTTCATGCACAATTGTTATGCAATGATAAAATACTTAGCATAGTTCCGAGCATCCATCCCTCTTTAATTGGAAAAAAACAGGTATTATAAAAAAGGCAAGTTGAGGACATGTGTAAAGCAACCCGTATATAGTCTGAAAAACAGAGGGGCTGAAGAAACGCCAAGATCAGAGTGTAAGGTCATTCCAAGATGACTTTCTGCTGGGAATGAGCCAGATCATGGAAGGATGCCTTAGTCGGTTTTTAGTGAAAAGAGGACGTAAATGGAGAATGAAGAATGAGCGGTTAGGTGGGAGGCAGGTGCCAAAGTACATACAATGCAAATTGAATTCAGGAAGAAAAATAACTTTCAAGAAATGTTTGGCGAGCAGCAACTCTGCAGGTCAGCACCATGCCAGGGATTATAAGGAAATGAGGAGACTTGATGCTGTCCTTGAATTGCTGATAATATAATGCAGGGAATTAGCAGACTTTTTACTAAGAAACTTGAAATCCACATTTTCTTTATAGGCGATTTAGCTAAAAGGTCAGAAAATGATAACATTTCACTGCTCAGCATCATCTCCAAATTACACATTTGAGTTCCTTAAAGTCCAGTTTCTGATGTTGACAACCCAGCACCAAGCTTTTGATGCAGTTTTTTTTTTTCTTTGTTTAAAAACACATCTATCCCTTTACATTTATTTATTGGTGAGAACACTTCAGTTCTAGTCTCTTGGCAAATTTCAAGCACACAAAACACTTTAATCAATTATAGTCATCATGCTATGCATTAGCTCTTCAGACCTTACTCATTTTATAACTTCACCAGCCTCTTAGTTTCTCCCACTCCCCAGCCCCTGGAAATCACCACTCGAATCTGCTTCTCTCTTTACCTACTGGTAGAGGAAAGGTATAGGGAAGTTACCTTTCGTATGGATGATGTGTATCCTGCTTTCAGGAGGCAAAAGAGGGTCTGAATGTCCTTCTTACAACGGCTTCTCCTCAGTCTCTTTAATTCAAAATAATCAATATGCTAAAGTGGCATATTTTGGGGTAGCCTGCCCTGAACCCCATCAAATGCCATCTCAGATAGGGGTTTTGCAAATATTTTCTCCCATTCCATAGGTTCCCTTTTCATTTTGTTAATTGTTTTCTTTGCTGTGTAGAAGCTCTTCAGTTTGATGTCATCTCGCTTGTTTACGTTTGCTTTTGCCGCCTTTTCTTTTTGATGGCAAATCCAAAAAAATCATTGCCAACATCGATGTCAAGGAGTTTACTCGCTTATGTTTTCTTCTAGAAGTTCTGTGGTTTCATGTCTTATGTTTAAGTCTTCAATGCATTTTGGTGTGAGAGGGGTGTCCAGTTTCATTCTTTTGCATGTGGATATGTGTTTTCCCAACACTATTTATTGGAGAGACCATCTTTTCCCCATTATATGTCCTTGGCTCCTTTGTCACAAATAAATTGGTGAGGTAGTACGTGTAGATTTATTTCTGGGCTCTCTTTCATGTTCCATTGACCTGCGTGTCTGCTTTTATGTCAGTACAATACTGTTTTGATCACTGTAGCTGTTTAATATAGATTAAAATCAGACATGGAATACCTCCAGCTAAGTTCTTCTTTCTCAAGATTGCTTGTACTATTTGGGGTCTTTTTCGAGTCCATAAAATGTTAGGATTTTTTTTCTATTTTTGTGAAAAATGCTATTGGACAAAATCTACTATCCAGAAAAGCCCACCTCCAGGAGACACAATAAGTCTCTTGTTTCTCTTCCTGCTTCCAAATGAATGCAAGTGCATCTCAGTGGTAAAGTTTCTAGCACTTTTCAAACAGAGGTAAACATAAAAGGATCAGGTGGTATAGCTGAGTTGCGACCTGATAATACACTATAGATGCCTTAAGGAAAGAAAATATATAAAAATAAAGAAATTTAAGCATCCTAGTAGCAAATGGTCCAGAATGATTTTTTTAAAAAGATGCTTTATAGTGGGAAGCTATGAGATACCTAAGTGGAAGTCAATTAAAATGTGGGCACAATTCATATGTAAAATGGAATAAAGTTTATTTAAAGACCTTAAAATATACTTGTATAGGTGGAGAACTGTGCTATATTAATGGACAGGATATGTTAATATTGTATATATATCTCTTTTTCCAAAACTGAGTCATACATCTTAGGCAATATTTTTAAAAAGGAAAAAAGAAGTCACTTTTTAAAAATGCAACCTGACAAACTGATTCTGAAGTGCGTAAGGAAGAGTAAGGACAAATGGTAATGAAAGTATTAATGAAGAAGGGAAAACATAGACTATGACTTTCACTTCTCAACGCCTACATTTCTCATTTTAAAAAAGGGGGAAAAAAAAGGAAAGGGAAAGGGAAAATACCCTCCATTTTTTAAAAAAGATATTCTATAACCACACCTGCAGCATATGGAAGTTCCCAGACCAGGGACTGAACCTGAACCACAGAGGTAACTGACTCCGCAGCTTCAGCGGTGCTGAATCTTTTAACCCACGGCACCAGGCCTGGGATGGAACCCACGACCTCCACAGTGATCCAAGCCATGGCAGCTGGATTCTTAACCCACTGTGCCATGGCAGGAACATCCAAAAGGGTAACTTGATCAAAATCACACACATCCAAAAAGAGGCAACACGGAGTATTTGTACCTCTGTTTTTTTTTTTTTTTAAATAAGATACGGTCTTTTCCCATTGCACCATCTTATTTTTCATCCATGTTATTTTACTATCCTAGACATTTTTATTTTACCTTATTTTATTTTATTTATTTTATTTTATTAATTTTTTGGCTGCTCCTGCGGCATGTGGAAATTCCTGGGCCAGGGATCAAACCTGCACCATGGCAATGATCCAGGTTGTTGCAGTGACCAGGTTGGTTCCTTAACTCACCATGCAGACAAGAAAACTTTGGCAAACATCGCACTTAATGGCGAAAGATGAACAGCATTCACCTTAAGATCTGAAACAAACAAGGATCCTTATGGAACATCATTGTCATAAGTTAAAGATAATACTTTTGTCCTATTTGAAAAAAAAAAACCTCAGAAGATCCAAAGACAAACAGAATTAATACAAGAATTTAGCTGCATGGCTGGACTTAAACTTACTTTAAAAAAAATGAATTCTATATGCCAACAATAAGCATTTATAAAATGCAATTTTTTGGGTGCTATTCTCAATCAGGAGTAAAAGAATAGCGAAAACATTCTTGAAGAAGAACGGGGTGGGAAACATGCCTTACATGAAGTTTTTGAAGCTATATTAACGAAGACAGTGTACCAGCAGCACCGCGCTGGGAAAACAGACCACTAGAATAGTCTCTTTCATATGTGCAAAGATAGTTGTCAGATTAAGCTTGCATACTGGGGGAGAAATGGAATATGGTGCTGAGAAAATTTATTATGCATATAAAAATAAAATTGGGTACCTACATTTTACCATACATAAAAATAATTTCTAGGAGACCTAAAGATTTAAGTGGGAGAAGCAAGGCCTTAAATACTTCGAGGAAATTTTGTCTTCTCTATTTATAGATACAGGGTAAGGAGACAATTTGTGTAAAGAAAAATTACAAAATATGAATTAAAAATGTGATAAATCAAGCTATATTAAACTGAAAAATTTCCAGTAAGTCACACCATTAATAGTTATTTTAAAAAAACCCTGCAAACGTATAGTGTGTTTAGTATAAAAAAAAATTGCTACGAGTCAGTAAAAAAAAGAAAAACTTCCAAATAGAAAATATGTGAAGAGGCATGATACAAAGAGGCAGAATTTAGAATTAACATAGGAAGTCATGCTCAATCTTATTGATAATCAAAGAAATACAAATGAAGGTTCAAAGTAGTTTTATTTTCTGTCCCCAGAGAAGTACACACTAAACTGTCTAATACTGCCAACTGTTGATTACGATGGAGAAGAGCTTTCAGCCCACTGTTGCCAGGACGCAAACCACTTTGCAAAACAATTTAGCAATAGTTGGAATATTTGAAGACAAGCATCCTCTCATATTCACATGTATCTTTTTTAAGCATAAACTCAAAAAGCAAACAAAACAAAATTTCACTCATGCCCAGGTAGGACAATTTTTTTTTTTTTGGTTTTTCTAGGGCCGCATCCATGGCATATGGAGGTTCCCAGGCTAGGGGTCTAATTGGAGCTGTAGCTGCCAGCCTACATCACAGCCACAATAACGCCAGATCTAAGCCATTTCTGTGACCTACACCACAGCTCACAGCAATGCCAGATCCTTAACCCACTGAGCAAGGCCAGGGATCGAACCCACAACCTCGTGGTTCCTAGTCAGATTTGTTAACCACTGAACCACGAAGGGAACTCCCAGGTAGGAGAATGTTATAATAACTTTGTTCATTATGGCAAAAAACTACAGAAATAATCTGCATCCTTCAAATGAGGGATGACAGTATGGGTTGTAATACATCATACCAGAGACTACCTGAAATGAAAAGAAAAAGTGAGTGGTGTCTCTAGGCTTCAAAAATGGATAAATTTCACACCTATCACCCTAAACCAAAAAAAGCAAGTCACAGATACATATGGAATTTTTCCATTTATGTAAATTCTGAAATTTGCAAAACTAAGTATATTGTTTCAAGATGCACATAGAATCACTGATATGTGGAACCTAAAAAAAAAAAAAATGATACAGGAGTTCCCGTCGTGGCGCAGTGGTTAACGAATCAGACTAGGAACCATGAGGTTGCGGGTCGATCCCTGCCCTTGCTCAGTGGGTTAAGGATCCGGCGTTGCCGTGAGCTGTAGTGTAGGTTGCAGACGCGGCTCGGATCCCGCGTTGCTGTGGCTCTGGCGTAGGCCAGCAGCTACAGCTCCGATTCGACCCCTAGCCTGGGAACCTCCATATGCCGCGGGAGCAGCCCAAGAAATAGCAAAAAGACAAAAAGACAAAAAAAAATGATACAAATGAACTTATTTACAAAGTGAAAATAGACCCACAAACATCAAAAACAAATTTATGGTTATCAAGGGGGAAGGGGAATAGATAGATCAGGCGTTTGGGATGAACAGATACACACTGCTGTCTATGAAATAGATAACCAACGAGGCAGGGGTGAGGACTGCAGGGGATCTGGATGGCAGGGACCCTCTCTGCCTGAGAGGCTTCTTGTCCTCTCAAGCGGGGTGTGGCCCTCGGGTAATTCCAGCCACAGGCTGACATGATTCATTTTTCCAGTAAAGTTGAAAACTCAGATTTTTTTTTTTCTTTTTAGGGCCACACCGTGGCACATGGAAGTTCCCAGGCTAGGGGTCGAATCAGAGCTACAGGTGCTGGCCTGCACCACAGCCACAGCAACGTGGGGTCTGAGCCTTGCCTGTGACCTACGCCACAGCTCACAGCAATGCTGCATCCTTAACCCACTGAGCAAGGCCAGGGATCAAACCCACATCCTCATGAACACCAGTCAGGTTCGTTACAACTGAGCCACAACAGGAACTCCTGAAAATTCAGATGTTACATGAAGTCCTCAGACTTTTAAACCTTGACAATCAATTCAAATATTTAGGAATAAACCCTGAAGATCTGCTGACCACCTCTGGGAGCTGCCCGAGCGTGCCACCCGCTAGTCTGCAATCTCACCCCAAACCTGGCCTGGCACCTTGCACTCAAGCGCGGGCGCTCAGTGTTTGCCCAGTTGGCGAATGACGTGACATCTTGTTTTCTCTGCCAATATCCGAGGAGATGCTCTGGGAGGGACATTAAAAAAATGGCTGCAAACTCTTCTCTGTTCTTTCCATTGAGAGGTCCGATCAAGGTTCTCTTCTTGCACTGGGGGAGCTCTGGGGCGGCAGGACCAATCAATGATGAAAGTGACCCCGTGCTGCCTTTAGAGGCAGGAAACTTCTACTTCCCGTCTTTCAGAGCACATGCTTTGAGGGGAGCCGACTTCCCGTCTTTCAGAGCACATGCTTTGAGGGGAGCCGTGGTACAAGACGCCTGACTTCCTTAAGATGGCATTCCTGGAAAGACCGTGAGTCTAGTTGGCAGCCCCCGCTAAGCTTAGCAGACATCCCTGCCATGATGCCAGTCATGAGAATGAAGGTGCTTCTGCTCTCCAGGCCAGCCCCTCTGCCAAGGGAGGACCCCAGGGGGTACTTATTAATACCATAAGGAACACAGGGATTGTGCATCTGAGCCCTGTGTGATTCCTGACCCAAGAAATTGGGAGGTATAATAAAATAATTGTTGCATTCAGCTGCTAAGTACTGAGGTTAGGGTTAAGGTGAGGCGTTAATCAATGACTTAACACTCTAAACTTCTTGATTTGATTTCTAATTCATCCAACCATGAATCACTACCTGCTATGAACTTCACTGTAGCTCTCTTTGAAGGAGGAGACAGAGATTTCTTATAAATATCGTAAGCATTATCTCCTGGGAAAAGAGGCTCAAATAAAAGTGTAAGAAGGGGACAGGCATCAAAGAATAAAGCATTTGAGGCTGAGCTGGGCAACCAGAGCCTGGACCTTAGAGAGGATAGCTGCGCCAACCATCTGACCATGAAGGATATACTTAAAGACCTGTGCGTTGTTTAGCCAATTTTCAAACTCTGCTCTCTAGAGCCATCAGGGAGTTTGTTTGAACGACTGCACTTTGCTGTGAAATAGAAGGTATTCAGAGGTGGGCATGGTTGGTGAGAGGGGACCATCCAGATTTTGTGCAATAAGTCTAAAGTCTTTTGATAATGGCCATCGATCTAGAATATTGATGCCCTCTGTCAGCAGAGCCGTGACTAATGCCTCGGGAGGCTTGCAATTCATGGGAGGGTCTGGTCCCCTTTGAAAGGGGTGACTGCTTTACGCAAGTAGAAAGATCATTTCCAAGAAAAAGTGTGTGAGGTTAGGACATGCAGCCAATCCCTGGGAAAGAAGAATGAGGTGCCCAAGAGACAGGGCCAGAGGGACCTGACTTGCATAGAAAATTGGTGGAGCTCCGAGAGAAAACCCAGAGCAGCCATTCGGAGGGTCCTGGTCTCGAGGGCCCTGGAACAGTGGGGTTTACACTTACACACAGTGGAGGAGTGTTGGCGGAAGTTAAGACGATAAAACTGAGCTGTCATCTTAATACGGTTCCAGATGGTGGGCCAGGCACCTGCCTGCAAACTGAGGAGGGCCTCCTGGACCCCACAAGGAGCAAGGCTGGTCAGGGTGAGTGGGGCTTTCTATAGACCCTGGAGGATGCCGCTCCCAGCACACCGAAGGGGACCCTCCCGAGTGTGTCCCGGGAGAATGTGGGTTGATGACCGTAATACAATACATCTTATTAAATGACCAAAAGGGACTATTGGAACAGAAGGTCATGCTCTGTGGTTGGAGCCGCGGGTTAGATGGACTGTCGTGAAGGAAGGGAGCCTTTATCACCTGAGCCGAAGCAATCCCTGCACTTGACTGATCTGTCATTATCTACGTCAGCAGGGACCCCGGGCTCTACAGCATAGGGCTGCCCGGAGGCCCCGCAGAGACCCATGTGGAGCATGGAGGAGAGGAGCTCAGGGACTCCCAAGGGCATGTTCCAGTGTCCTTGGGCAGGTGACGGCCATTCAGCATCCTCTGTGTGAGAGACACTGTCCTGAGAACTGAAGCCTGAATGCACAGCACCACCCTGCCCCTCAAGACACAGAGAGCCGAGTTCAAGGAAAACTCACCCGGATAATTTTCATCTTCTGCAGCAGGTGTTGTTGAGAAGAAGAAATCCAGGATGTCATGGGGACACCAAAGAGAAGCACTTAACCCCGCTTGAGGGTTAGGTCAGGAGGGGATAGAAGGGAGAACGACTGAACAGAGTGTTGAAAGACATTAGCAGGAGCTGGCGACGCAATAGAGGTGCTAAGAGTGTTCCTGGCAGAGGCCACAGTATTAGCAAAGCTACTGAGCTGTGAAATAGTGCCACATGGGAAGGTGGAAGACTAACTGCTTCTGGAGAGTGTAAAGTTCAAGGTCAGTTGAAGGAGACTAGAGGGAGAGGAGGCTCGCGGGTCTGGGAGACTCTGGCTCTCCCGGGTCGGTGGGGAGCTGCAGATGGAGCAGAGACACAGGTGGATTTGCATTTTAGAAAGATGTCCTGATTTGCAATCGATCTGTGGGGCAGAGGACACAGATGGAGAGCAGGAGATAAATAGAATGCGATTTCCACAGTCCCAGCAGATTTAAAGGGACCCAATCAGGGACAGCTTAGTATAGATGGAGAGAAGGCGAAGATTAATAATGTAATCAGAAGGCAAAATTGGCCAGACTCATGACTTATTCATTGTAAGGGAGAAGGGGAGGCTTCTGGCTTGGACAACTGTGTGATGATGGAGCCATTGATTGAACTGGGGGTGATTACGAGAGGAGGACTAGTGGGGAGGGGGGGCTTGGCAAGGTGCGGTTTTAAGGTGTCAGCAATTACACGGGTGGAAGCTCAGAATATTTTTAAATTATGGTTTTAATTGGTATCATTAACCCTGATCGTATTTCTCCACTCCAGAAGAGACCTGAGGAATTCATGATTATATAGTCTTCTAAAAATTTAAAAAATAGAGTAATAGGCCTCTCTTATTAGGAAGTTAGCCATCTCTCATATATACAATAAATAGCAAACAAGGAAGGACCTACTATGCAGCACAGGGAACCATCGTCCATATTTTGTAATAACTTGTAAGGGAAAAATCTGAAAAAGAATATATAGCTATGCATATATATATCTGCATCACTTTGATATACAGCTGAAACTAACCCAACACTCTTAATCAAGTATACTTCAATTTAAAACACTTTTACAAAGGAATTTCGCCATCTCCCAATATCATGTGTCTGAAGCCCACTGGTAAGTTTTATGTCACATGGAGCAGAGAATCTGGAACACAACTCAGTGACAGTAAATAAATGCATTTTCTCCCTCCTCTGACCACCACAACTGTGTTTCTGTACAGCTCATGCCATCAAATCCAAGTATGAGAACTCACAATTTTTGAACTTGTCCATGGCTATATTAACGTGGAGTCTCATAAAATTCCTTAATTCCCTTACTCGGAGTCTCTATTCTTGTTGTAGCTTACAGTTGGTACTAAAATAACTATAAATTTGAAAGCAAGAGGCCAGCATACAACCAGCAGCAAGATGTGACCACGGACGGAGAGGAGTCAGTTTCAATCTGGAAAAAGCAGCCAGGAAGTGGAGATTCCAGTGCAGAGGCAACAGGTGCAGCAGGAAGCTCTGAACACAGAGCCTGATGGACAGTGGTGACCCTGTCTGAGCAAGAAATGCTTAGCTATGCTACAAGTTTTTCATCTGTTAAAACAGCAAGCACGTGTGTATTTCAGACAGCTTTCCATTAAAGCCAGCGATCTTACACGTCTCTCAGGGCACTTGGTCACCTCAGCTTTGTGCAGCCGCTCCACTCAGGCTGTTGGAGAGGCGAGTAGGGTTGCCAGGTAAGAGAGAGGAGGCCGGCCATACATTTGCATTTCAGATAAGCAGTAAGGGATTTTCAGTATAAGTCAGTCCCACATATCACATTCTGCGTTTGCTTGAATATTGGGTGAATACTGCACTTATTTGCTAGATCTCAAGGCCTTACTAGGGGGCCATGCGGGGAGATGTGTTCCCAGCCACAGGATCAGGCCTCTTCCTCCAAGATCGGGAAACAGGACAAAACAGACAAGCTGGCTAGATTAGAGTGACCTGCTTAAGCAGTGACAGTGGCGGCTTGCTAGGTCCGTGTGTCCTCTCTCTCGGTCTCTGGAATTGGACCTGGGAAACTCCGAGGAGGTAGGAGGCAGTGTGGACTGAAGTTACACACACACACACACACACACACACACACGTGCACACCCACATCATGAAGCAGCAGTGGTAACGGGCTCTAAGTCAAAGCCATGAATAAGGCAACATTGCGAAGACACAGAAGTGATAAGCATTCCATTTATTTATTTATTCACTCAAAAATATTTACTGCGGTAGGGAAAGGGTGAGAGGGCCGAGTGCGAGCTGGGAGAGGACGGAGACGGGGACGGGCAAGAGGGCTGTGAGGACACAGAGCAGGGGGAAGCCACCATCAAGGGCGTGGGGTCCATTCTCCCCTTTCAGTAAGTTTCCTGCCTCCTTTCCGGCCCTCGAGCTTCACCCGAGGTGGCCTGCGTGGCTCTCTTTCTGGCAACAAAAGAGACTCCAGATGAAAGCAATTCTGGTGCCAGAGGGGCAGACCCTCCACAGGAGGAGAATCACTCCCTGGAAACAACGGAAATGAAGTCCTTCGCACGAGAGCTGGGCCTTCAACAGGGCAGCATTCATCCTATTTGCTTTTCTTTACATTGAAAAGGTCAGCTTCCTCCCCAAACTAGACCCAGGATGAGCGAGCCCCTTCCTAATCTGTCTCCCCGAATCCACCCTGAGCCCCATTTTTCAGGTGGGCAGTGTTTCCTGGGCCCAGGGCATGCCGGAGCCAAACAGGGGCCCTGAGGAATTCGCTGTACCTTTCTTGTCATCTTCTGCCACCCCCGATTCTTTGGAGGTGCGTTAGGACGATTAGGACACTGAGGCTACTTGTGCACGAGGTGATGCTCTCCATCCACTCGGCCTTAGTCCGCTGGGGCCGCCGTAACAGCAGGCCGCAGACCGGGTGGTCCCAGCAACAGACATCTATGTCTGGCGGTCCCGGAGGCCAGAAGTCCAAGATCAAGGTGCCAGCTCCACGGGTTTCTGGTGCGGCCTCTCTTCGGGGCTTGTAGGCAGCGACTTCCTCACGTTGTCCTCATGGAGCAGAGGGAGAGAAAAAGCACTGGGCTCTCTGTCTACATACGAGGGCGCTAATGCCATCCTAGGGGCCACATCTAAACCGAATTCCCTCCCCAAGACCCCACCTCTCAACACCATCGGGGGTGGGGCTTGGGATTGGGTATACGAATTTTCAGGGGACACAATTCAGGCCACAGCAGCTTCCATCAGTTCTTCTCTAAAAGCCTAGCTCTGGGGAAGGAGGTTGAACGTCACTGTCGAGGACCTCACGCTGTCCGAGCAGCTCCGTCATCGCCCATGTCCCTGCCCCCACTCCATCAACTGAGCCATGGCAACCCAGGTAAAGGCAACAGGAGAGAATAGAAACAAGCGGTCTGGGTGAAGGGAAAAGCCCATCACTTCTGTGCTGAGCAGATAAACCTGTGCTCCCCACAAAGCTGAGCGTGGAGACTGCTGTTGCATCCTGGCTTCTAAGTAGATCCACCAATTTCTCTCGGTGTGAAAATCAACCCCTTGAATGAAGGCAGGGTGCTCAGTCATTCAGGAAAAAACAAAACAAAACAAAACAAGTCAGAAAAAAAAATAGGGGTTTGTTTCCCTTATCAAAAAAGCGTCTAGCCTCAGAAGGAGCCTTACCCTTGTCACTGCTGTGTTGTATTATTGATATGCCTTATTCGTTTCAGTGCATATTAGCAGAGCCCCCCCCCCCCCCCGGGATGCGTTCCCGAGGCCTTATGAACCAGCTGTCCCCTGTATCTGCAGCAGTGCTGGGAGCTGCAATGGCAGTGAGGCTGGCAGTTTGGGTCCAGAGAGAGTCCAGATGGGCAGAGGGCAGGCTTTGGCCGCATCACTTCTGATCCTCTCGGAAAGGCGGAGAGAAAGGCAGCAACTCTCAGAAAAGAACACAGCGGGGCACGGCACCGGAGGATGCTCCTGAAAAACTCCTGTCATGAGACAGGAAAGCACGAGAGCCTTGTCCGACATGCTTTGGCTCCGAAGAGTGGGTTTGCTCAGGAAGAAAAGCTGGGTTTAGTGGATGAGGGGAAAGCAGGCACAGCCAGGGGCCTCCGTTCCATCATTGTCTCCTCACTTGGGAACCCGTAAGGCAAGATGAGGTCCTTCGTGGACACGTGGGTGTATCCTATTGAAGGTTTGATCCATCAGTCAAGACAGTTCCTTATCGTCGTCGGGCTTGCTTGCTCATGAAAACGGTTGCCAGGAATCATAGATGAGTTGTGTTTGGTTTAAGCATTATTAGGTTGCTTTCTTTTTCTTGGTAAAATGACATTTCCTCAGTGTTGGGAATTGGAGTGCCAAGAGGCAGGATCCCACGACTAACGCAATCCCACCTCTTTCCAGGCATTCGGATCCATAGCCTGGGTCGTGGAAGCTACTCCTTCGGTGACAATCCCCCTCCTTCTAAATGTGATGGAGCTGACATTGTGATCTGGGGAGGCAGGTGAGCCAATTCTGTCCAATCAAACTTTTAATGACTGGATGCTGGGAACCCCAAATCCAAAGTAACTTCAAATTTGCTTCAGAAATAGAGAAACGCTGAAATAACCATCAAACTGGGAGATTGATTTGCATAGTCTTGAAATACGAACCAGAAATACAACCTCACAGACCTTAATTAACCCAGTCACACCTCTCAATCCTGTTATCAGAGACTAAAGGAGACCCCCGAGGATTTGGCTATAAAGCTTGGCGGCATCTCTTTGCTCGGAGAAGTGACGTCTCCTGAATCTTTCTAGACATAGAGCTTGGCATAATAAGGCTTTTGGAAGGCA
Source organism: Phacochoerus africanus (assembly GCF_016906955.1). NCBI lineage: Eukaryota > Metazoa > Chordata > Mammalia > Artiodactyla > Suidae > Phacochoerus > Phacochoerus africanus. The sequence goes on along the minus strand of NC_062555.1, from coordinate 16,631,946 downwards.
AAGAGACTGGAAATATGAGTCTCCAATCCCCCTAGATAACTAAAGTTTCTCCGAAAACAAAGAAAAAAATGCCCTCACTCAAACTATAAGATAATCCCTCTGAAAATGAAGGGTAATTTCTAGCCCTTTCAAAAATATTTCCAGGAATTTTAGAAGATGTTGTGAGAATCCCAGGACCCAGCTAGCCAGAAACGCTACGTGTGAATTCTGTCTCTTTCACTCATAAAACTGCGCCCTTGAACAAACCATCTAACCCCTTTGAAATCCCTCTCTCACCCATAAAACGAGGAGAGTATTGAAAGGATTCACTTTACAGGCGTCAGAAGATATTAGATATTCCAGCGGGTAAGAAAACAAAAAAAGCATACCGTATGAAAGGAAATGTGCTAAAAGCTTCATTGTTATTTCTACTCTGTATGGATGAAATTAAAGCCCAGAGACGTTTAGTAACCCCCGCGAGGTCCCACAGCTAGTAAGTAAAAAACATATCAGGGATCAAAGCCCAGATCGTGTGGTGTCAAAGCTTATTTTCTACCTTCTAACAAACTTTACTCAGAACTAGTACATAGTAGGTGCTCACTTCACACTAGTTCATTCATCCTAGAGTTCATTTATTCATTCCACAAACACGGGTGTTTTAGTTTGGGCTAGATTCTCATATGAGCGAATGATACGTAACGAATAAAACATAGTTTACACCTTAAAATAATACTTTGGGTGGGCTTCAGGCTGTATGTTATAGTGCGGAGGACACTGGATTGAGGGTTTGAGTCAAGGTTTTTGCTGTTAGCCCATGAGAGATGGAAGTGACACAAAGGCCCTCACAAAACTTGGAGACATAGGTGGCTCACGGGGGTATCAGGGAACCACTGATCTGGTCCTTTGTGCCAGTGGAAGACCTGGCCAGGTCTTCGGCAGGGTGGCTCTCTCTGTTCTTCTTGTCCCCCAGGCATGGTGTGACAACAGCTGGCCAGCCCTGGTGGTGATGGTGGTTTGGTTACTTCTGTTCGTAAGTTAGTACATAGTCCCTTAGGCCTTGGTTTTATAAAGTGAGTCTGGCGTTAGAGCCCCACCATTTGTAATGTGTGTTTACGTTAGCTTTGGTGGTTCCTGCCTGGGGCAGTTTTGGTGAAGTCTGGAGACACGCTTGGTTATCACAACTGGTAGGAAAGAGGGAGGGAGGGTGCACCTTACAGCCACTGGGTAGCGATCAGGGGCGCTGCTAAACACCCCCCAATGTACAGGACACCCCCCACCTCCACAGAGAATTATCCAGCCCCAAAGGTCCGTGGGGCTGAGGTTGAGCAATTCTGTTTTATTCTGGAAGCAGTGGACCTCTAGCTGCCCCTCTGCCTGTTGTGGTGGCTCCTACTTCCACTTTGGTCTGGATGTTCTCTTCGACTTTTAGTCCAAGCATGTCCTGCTTTTGAGCATGGCTATGCCTTTCAGAAAGATATTTCAATATTTTAACTGTCCATCTGCGTATCTGGCAGAGGAGGATTAAGAATATTCCTCCGTGTAGATGAATCCACACTTGGGTTTATGGTATTTCAAGCTGTGAGTTTGGTTAATTTGATTTCACCTCTGAGAGAGAGATCCTCCATCCTATGTTAAAAATAAGTCCCAGTTTCAGAGTTTGTCATGCTCGGTGCCCTAGATCACGATGACTTCAGCAAGATGAGTGTCACTCTGAGGCTGGGCCTCGGGGACAATCAAGCCAGCCTTCTCCAAGGGAAGCTCCTCTACTGCTATGTACCACGCGCCTTAATGCACACACGACAGCGAGTTCTAAGCCGGGTTTACCAGGGATGCAGATGTGACCTTGAACTCATCACTTTCTTTCTCACTGAGCTTCCGTCTCATGTGTGGTAGATGAAGGATTGGACCAGATGATCTCGAATCTCTAAGATGCTGGGATTCGTGCTTCAACTGTGATTTATACAATGCAGGGCTGATTTTTTGCAGTTTATTTCAGAATAGCATGGCTAATATTTAAGTATTTGTGGTAGAAGAGCTTTTCATGGGTGACTTTGTCTTGCCATGCTCTGCTTTTGAAGGCATTGAGACCAAGCATCGGTGACAGCGTGACATGGTTAATTTCTTAGCCTCCTTCTCCTCATATATCTGATCGGCAAAATAGAGATAATAGCTCTACCTCTTAGGACTGTTTTAAGAATCAAGTGAGCAAATGCATGAAACAGTTAATTGATACCAGTTTGTAAGACTTGCAAAATAATCCAATGAATCTATGAAAATATAGTTGGACTCTTAGCTGTCGCGTAAGATCAGAGAGCACATTGCTTTGAATACCTCTTTGAATTTTCACCTAATTGCTATTTACCAACTTCCCTTCATCCCCCCCAAAAGTACAGGGGCTTGGTGCTAAAATGCTCTAGGAAGGCAGAGGAATTGCACATATAGCTCCAAGTCCCCTTCAGCTGGGAGATACCTACTTAAGCCCTTTAGTGAGACTTGAAAAGCATTTGTCGGTTTTGGCTGTGTGTGTTCTGATACATCAGAGCAAGTGCAATATTTTGGCTGCATTTAAGAAAAACAGCTTTCTGTTAATGTGCAAAGAAAAGTTTTGGTTCCATCTAAATCCGAATCCAAATCCAAACACCCAAAAGCCCCATTTGCAAATTGGAACCCGAGTCAAATCCCTTTGAGACTAGCCCATCTCTAATTAGCTGTACTGAGTCCCTGGGGCCTATGGAGGAACAGCCAGAGGGGCGTGTGCCACGGACAAGCCAGGGATTTGCCCAGAAAAAAAAATGCATTTTCTCTTGCAAGAAACACATGTCCTCTCCCTTTGCGCTTCAATTCCTTTGGAGACGATGGGAAGGCAAGAAGATATTTTAGGGGGTGGCATGTGAATCTAACAGAGGGGATATGCCTTTAAGTAAGAGGACAATAAAAATGGGAAATGAGCTTAGTCAACTATAGCTTCTCCTGAAAATTCCTGATGCACAATTAAGTAGGTTCTCAGTAAAGGAACCTAAGGGGGTGAGGGAAGAAAAAAGCAGTGTCTGATAAAAGAGGGTCTGTGGCATTTGCACAGGTTTAAAGGCAGAGATGTAGGACTTTCATGTTCAGTGGGGAGAGAGTCTAGAGAAAGCCCTTATATCCACGGAGAAATACCCTCCTAAACTAGGTAGCCTTCGCAGTGTCACGAAACATCCCCCCATACAATGGTTTAAAACAATGATTTATACAGATTATTGGGTATAAGATGGGCTCAAGGATGTATTATATGACACAGGCAATATAGCCAATATTTTGCAATACCTGTAAATAGCAACCATTAAACATTGTCTACAAATAATAATAAATATAAATTTTTTTTAAAGGCAAAAAACCATTTACCATTCCTCGTGATTCTTTGGGTTGTTGAGCTCGACCTGGCGGTTATTCTGCTGGACTGACCTGGGGTCGCCCATGCACCTGTCATCATCTAGCCGCTTAACTGAGAGTGGAGGGCTTAGGAGGACCTCACTCCTGTTCCTTGACACCGCTTGTCAGCTCCCTCTCTTTCTAGGCAGTCCTCTGTCTTGGGCTTCCTCACATAGTGATGGGAAAGCCAAGAGGGTAAAAATGGAAGGGGCAAGTCCCCCTAAGTCTTATTGGTCCCTGTCATGCAGTATCACTTCTGCAAGTGATACCGCTGGTCAACGCCAGTCACGGAGTTACATGCAGAGAGGAAACGACCCTGTCCCTCGATGGAAGGAGTGACAGCCTCGTCATGCCAAGAAGCCCTGACACAGGGAGAGATGATTGACTGGGGCCATTACCAAAACCATCTCCACGCTTCTACCCCAAGGTATGCAGCTGTGGAAATTGCCTGCCTATTATGGAATTCCCATTTAGAAAATGTCAGCCAAGCGTCCCCAGCCAAAAGGGTTGGACGAAGCCTTAGACAGCCGCTGACCTTCAGGGTGCGCCGTCTCTGTTCTTTCTGCCGAACACTGCAGCTCTGGATTGAGTGATGGGTTTTTCCTTAAGACTCATGGTTCTTTCAGACTTACCCTCATCCCACTCAGGGTTCTTGGGAATAAACAGTTTCATGCTGCTTTTTGGTGTGAAAGTCCATGACACTAAAATGTGGAAAGAGCTCTTTCTTATTCCCCCGGGGACACTTATTTCTGCGTTGCACATAATCTCACATATAACTGTATTTCTTTGTCTCATTTTCCTGAGGGACGGACTTGAGCGTAGGGGCCGGAGCACCCCATCCATAGGCACTCAGCAGGCTCCATCAAGAACAAACTTGAGCAGAGATAAATCTAAGAACTGGAGATACTGCGAACTCCTCTTCTCGAGAGGAGAATGGGAGGAATGAGCTCTCTGTGTCTAATTTATTCTTTGCAAATTTAATAAGCGCATAATTTAGTCCTCCTTTACTGAGGCAGAGTAAATAAAACTGACTAGAAGTTTCCTGTGATTGGTGTTCCCTCCACCTGGAAGGAAAGATCAAAATGGAGAAATTGGGACCTCTTGCTATGGCTCAGCAGGTGAAGAACCGGACTAGACTCTATGAGGTTGTGGGTTCGATCTCTGGCCTTGCTCAGTGGGTTAAGGATCCCACGTTGCTGTGGCTGTGGTGTAGGCTGGCAGCTGTAGCTCTGACTCTATCCCTAGCCTGGGAACTTCCTCATGCCACAGGTGCGGCCCTAAAATAGCAAAAAAGAAAAAGAAGTCCTAATAATCCTAAATAAATACAAGCCAATTAGGCAATCCTTAGTAACAATAACCCTTAATAACTATAAACCATTAACCGTTATGCAGCTTCCAGCATCACTCAGGACCGGATGTGGGGTGAGAAGGGAGAGGCTGGGAGGCTGGGTGCAGGGGAGAGTGTGGGGAGCGGCTCTGGACGCTGGTCGAGCGAATCACGGTGCACTGATGATCCGAGGACTTCATGAAATCGGAATGAGGCCACGTGCTCACTCCCACCTCTTCCTCGTTTGTATCCTGTGTGGTTGAAGCACCTTCCTCTGTTTAATGTGCATTAGTTCACGAAGCAATAAACAGGACAGACCTGCTGTGAGGACAAGGGGTTCATACAAGCATTTTTTCTCTCCAGTGTCAGAAACGTCTCATCCTACACGTTGATCCTGCAGAGTTCAAGTGGGAGCGCTTTTGCCTTAGCGAATCCACCTGTGAGTTCCATCTCCTTGCATTCGAAGGGGCTTGGTGTCCTGCATTCTTGGGAAGAGAGGCTGGAGCTTTGGCAAAAAAAAAAAAAAAAAAAAAAAAAAAACCCTGAACTCCTAACCACCTTCTGTTTGGCTCTGAGTTGGGAAGAGCAAGCGAATTTTTCCTTTTTGTCGTTTTCTTTTTCTCACCTTTGGAAGACACGCCTTGGGCCGGTGTTCACAGGGCCCAACCTCCGAGACACATCATGCAGATGGAGACATAGTGCAGTGGGTTTGGTTTTTTGTAACACGGTTCATTTAGAATCAGAACATTAGTGCTGGGGGTGTCTAAGAAATCGTTTGGTCTAGTGGTTTGCAAACTGAGTCCCACAAGGCCCTCGGGTTCCTCCGCAGTGCCCTGGAGCCGCTCCAGTTTTATCTCCTCTCATACACTTGTGTTCTGGCCATCCTTATTTAAACATGTGGTTCTGAGGCTCCGATCTAATCTAGGGCCCTCACATTTAAGACACACAAACCAAGGCTCAGAGACATGCAGATTTGTGCGGAGTTATGTAGTTCTCAGTGGTGGTTTGAGGTGAGTGTCCGTCTGGGGTTTCAGCCTGCTTGCACGGTGACCTTCAACACACCATGTCATGTTCCCAAGACCCGGATAAATGTCATGTGCAGGAGTCTTACAGGTGGAGGTGATTCTGAATGTGAACTTCAAGGATGTGGCCCGTTTCGGATCTCCTGCGGCTCCTCCTCCTCCTGAGGTGCTGGCTTACGTCATCATTGGAAAGATACTTCTTTACCTTGGCTAGAGTTTTGATTACCAGTGTCCACCGGCCTTTTGCGTATCTAGTCAAATACTGTTCTAGGGGAATGACAGCACTTTAGATAGAAAGAACACCTTGCTTAAAGTCTCAGATCGATTTTCGATTCCATAAATGCAAAAAAGCCCCTCAGACAATTTCGAACTATGAAACATCGAATCCCTCCCCAAAATGTCCTGTTACCCAGGTTGCACATAGACAATGTAAAAGCGACACAGTAGGTGGCTCCCTTGATCAGAAGTGAAGTGACTTGGATTTACTGTGCTTCTGTAGCTCCTGAGTTCTGGGTAACACCTGTAGTTTCAGGAATATAATCTCAGGCTGTCCCCGGGGCTGTTGATAATGAAAGGAAAAAGCCTAACGCACTCGGCTCCCTCTAGTGACTCTGGAAAACTCTTGTATGTGGATCCCCACCCCCGTTTTTTATGGCGGCATCCACAGCATATGGAAGTTTCTGGGCCAGGGATTGAGTCTGAGCCTCAGCTGCAAACTACGCCCCAGCTATGGCAACACTGGATCCTTTAACCCATGGCACAGGGCCAGGGCTCAAACCCATGCCTCTGCAGTAACTGGAGCCACTGCAGTCAGAGTCTTAACTGACTGCACCACAGCAGGAACTCCTCCTTTATGTGGATTTTCAATATAAAACCTTCCCACAATGTTTTAAAGGAATCAGTTGAATTATATGGCAGACAGCTATTAAAATTATTCCTAACTTGCCTAGGGGAAAAAGCACATTCACACTTTGGGTGTGTCTTGGATCAAGTTTATGTTGCAGGTTAGCCAGATAAAGGAGGTGGGGCTTTCTGAACATCTTAGCCCCTTAGCTTCTCCATCCTCCACCAGCCCAGATGACAATCTGTTTTGATATTTGTTACCCACTGAAAACATTCTTTCTGTGAACTTAAGTTGGCCAAAAGCATTTTTCATTTGTTAAAAATTAAATCAAATTACCAATAATATTTTAGTCTTTATTAGTCTGTGAAAAGACTTGACCATGAAGCTCTTGGTCTACTTATTATCACTAAGAAAAATTGAGCCAAAATTGAACTGCATTCAGATTGAATACATCCTACAGTTCTTGGAATAGTTAGTATTCTTGTTAACATGATCAAATGGATCAGTGGCTATAATGGGCCTGCAATCATGATTTTTATGTGAATAAAGCTAATTAAATTATTCAAAGTGCCACTACATTTATTTAGGAATTTGATTACTTAGCACTCCAAATAAAGTTAATACTGATGGTTTAATAAAAAGGAAAAGAGGGGGCAATCTAAGATCTTACAAAATATTGTACAACTAACAAAATATTTATAGTTGCCACGACGTGTTGAATGGATATCATGCATTAATTTCTGTGTTGACAATGCCGAACATACTTTAATTTATCTGAGCATATACCAAAAGTACCTTAATTCTTCTAATAGCCCTGTGAGATTGGTATTATTTAGCATCATTTCAATACATGAGAGAACTTGCTGATGTGGGTCCCCTGAGGTCACAGGGTTAGAGTCATAAGAGGCAGAAATGCAAGCTACTCCCATGCTTGTAATTAGCTTATTTTTTAATCACTTTCAAATGAAAAAAAAAAAAACCCTGTGTTCTGCCATTCATAGTCCATGAAACATGGAATTTCCCCTTTTAGGAACAGGTAGGATTTTTTTTTTCCATCTTTTTAGGGCCACACCCAGGGCATATGGAGATTCCCAGGCTAGGGGTCAAATTGGAGTTGTAGCCACTGGCCTTACAGCCATAGCCTCATCAGATCCGAGCTGTGTCTGCCACCTACACCACAGCTCAGGGCAACGCTGGATCCTTAACCCACTGAGCAAGGTCAGGGATCAAACCCATGTCCTCATGGATACTAGTTATATTCATTTCTGCTGAGCCACGATGGGAACTCTGGATGGCAGATTCCTGATTCACCTCATGCTACTTTTCCATTGAAGCAGCTATGATATTTCAGATGCCAAGTTTCAACACTCAGACACTAAAGCTATCAGTCAATTATTTGCTAATCTCTGGAAAGAATAACCCATTCAAAAATCCTCAGTGACAGAATAAATCCTCAATTTCTGTTATTCAAGGATGAACAAACAGAAAGACATCATGAAACCAAAGAGAAAGAGTCTAGTAGTTCAAAAGTCTATATTGTCTGAGAAAAATGCCATGTGAGAAAAAGCATACGTAAGGAAAAGAAGATGAAAAATAAACTAGAAGAAGTTCTCTTTGTGTTCTCAATAAATACGAGAAAGCCCTCTGGAGGGCCAGCGGACATAAGAAAGGATCCGACAGAGGCTAGAAGGGAATTCTGGAGAAGTGAAAAAGGCAATAGCACAATTAAAACATGCTTTGAAGATAAGAAATAGAACTGATACTGCAGAAAATCAAAGCAATGATAGGGCAAACCATGTCCCTCTAGGAATGCTGAAGACACAGATTTTTAAAAATGAGGGAGAAGTTGACATGAAGAACAGAAACCAATTTTAGACGAGCAACATTCAGAAGAAAGAGACCAAAACAAAGGACTAAGGGAAGACACAGAGAAGAACACCGTCCTTGGTTAAAATCATCACCATTATCATCTTCTTCTTCTTCATCATCAGCACCAGCATCCTCATCCCAGTCACATGAGTTGTGATCCAAGGAGCTCAGCGTTTTCCAGAATAAATTATTGCTTGAGTATCACATCCTTGCAACGTTTTTAAAAAATGTTCTTCGATAAGGAAAAAAAAAATGTAATTGTGCTGCCCTTAGATTACTCTTCATAGCACTTTATAAAAACTTGATAAGAGTTTTAGAGCAGTAGAGTTTTGATGAAAATTTTTATCCCAAGAATTCCACAGTTAGGTAAGAGGTTGTTGTCTAATATATTGTTCATGCTTAAAGGCAAAAAGAGAGGCATTTATAGTTACAGAAGGATTTAAAAGAAAAATAGCACCCTTGTAAACTCTAGGAAATTGTGTCTGAAGACATATGACAGCTGCCCAAAAGATAAGTCCAACACTTTAACTAAGAATGGGCCAATCCAATCATTAAAGAACTAGAGTGTCAATGAATCCTATGGTGAATGAATGTTAATTCTAAATAATTGTTATGATTGCAGAATTATAAAAACAAAATAACAGGATATAAAAATTTAATACAAATAACATCTTGGTTTCACAAATTATACTTACAAGGTTTGGAAAATGAGGAGGAGGCAAAGCATTCTAATTTCTTTTATTACTTAGAGAGTTATTTGGGGTAATTTCGGAAAGGAACTGTCTAGGCCAGTCAGTGGAGGCTGCTGGAAACAAACACCAGAGACTGGGTGGCTGAAATGACAAATCTTTATTTCTCATAGTTCTGGAGGCTGGGAAACCAAGATTGAGATGCTGGCAAATTCAGTGCCTGGTGAGTCCACTTCCTGGTCCTAGATGGCTTTCTTTTCCCTGGGACCTTTCTTCTCCCTGAGAAGAGGCAGGCCCACTCTCTGGGCTTTTTTATAAGGGCACAAATCCCATTCATGAGGACTCTACCCTCCTGACCTAATCATGAATTACAATGATTTCTACAAATACTCTTGTTTAATTGGTAATTGTTTCACAAATTGTCAAGAAATTGATAATTCTGATGCGACACAGAAATCACGGATCATACATTTCTTTCAGAAATAGTAAATCATAGGGAGTTCCTGTTGTGGCTCAGTGGTAACGAATCTGACTAGTATCCATGAGGATGCAGGATCAATCCCTGGCTTTGCTCAGCGGGTTAAGGATCTGGCATTGCTCTGAGCTGTGGTGCAGTTCGCAGACTCGGCTTGGATCTGGCTTTGCTGGGGCTGAGGTGTAGGTTGGCAACAGAAAACCGTAGCATGCAAATCACCTATTATGCCGGCTTAACCTTGGTGTCAGTATCTGAATGAGGTGAAAAAAAAAATAGCATAGCTACAGAACTGAGATTTTCAATGTGTTTCTCAGCTAACCTCATTATTTATTTTATTTTATTTTATTGAAGAATGGTTGATTTACAATGTTGTGTTAATTTCAGGTGTACAGCAAAATGATTCAGTTATCCATATATAGTACACCTACGTTTTTTTCCTATTCTTTTCCACTGTGGTTTGTTATTGAATGTAGTTTCTGTGCTATACAATTGGACCTTGCTGTTTATCCATCATATCTATAACAGTTTGCAGCTATTAGTCCCAAACTCCCAATTCAGCCTGCCCTTGCCCCTGTCCCCTCTTGGCAACCACATGTCTGTTCTATCTGTGCGTCTGTTTCTGTTTTGTAGATAAGTTCATTCATCTTCCTTATCTTCCATCTCTTGATGGACGTTTGGGTAGTTTCCATGACTTGGCTATTATAAATAGTTCAGGTACCTTCATTAAACTGATCCTGAATATTTGTAAAAAATTCAGATTCCTGGACCCACTTCTCATGGGTGAGAGTCATTAGGGAGGAGCCCAGGAATACAGCTTTCAATTCTTATTGTCCATTTAATATAGAAAAGTATAGGACATAGTAGAGAACCCGTTTTGAAACTCCTAGAAAATCTTTGCTGATAATAGATTTTAATAGACGTATCAGGGAAGACCCAAACGGCGCAGAGTATACAATAAGTGTCCTTGTTACTTTCCCTCCGTCCATCTTAAAGTTTCTGTCCCTAAAGGTCACATTCGCGTATGAACAACAACAATGATGGACGTAGCAGTATCCGTCTATCCATCCCTTCCATACATCTACAAAAGGGGCCAGAATACACTCAACGTGCTTTCTTTCATCTAATAATTTATATTGCAAATGTTCCGTATTAGTACACACAGATCAATTGATTTTTTTTATGGCAATATGCTATTTCATTAAAAGGACATGTCTTCATTTGTTCAACCAGTCTTCTGTTGGTGGATACATTGGTTGTTTTGCTCTAGTTTTACACTTTCTGCATATATTTTGTGACGATCGCCATATGGTAAATTCTTGGCAGCAGAATTGCTGGATCTAATATACATGGATTTTAATGTGATAGCTATTGCCAAATCCTTCTCTAGAAACAATAAGGAATGTTCAGTGACTGCGTTCCCATATCTTTGGTAGGACTGGGTGCCATCATCAAATATTTGGAATTTTGCTATTTTAATAAGCTTAAAATAATAGCTATTGTAGCTTTGGATTGTGTTTCTTTAATAATTAAAGAGGTTGGGCATTATTTCAAATTCTATTATCTATTTATAGTGTTTCCCAGTGTAAATGACTTGTTTGTAGCCACTGTTTACTTTGCTATTGGATTTCTTCTCTTTTTGTAATTGATTGCCTGAGCACTTTGCAAAATATGGAATTGATCTGTAAATTTTCTATATTTTAACAAATTCCCATTTGTCTTTTGGCTATGAAGCATTTTTTTTCTATTAGGGAATTAAAATTGTTTGATAATCAAATTTATCTTTCTCTTTGCCATGGCTTTTGGGTTGTATAATCTTAATTTTTAAAGTTGTTCTCCAAGCGCTATTTCTGCTTTCCCGCACATGAGAACCTTTATTATAGGCTGATCCCAATTATGAATATATATGTGAAAATCCATATTTCTGTAAACAATCAGTGTAACTTACCCACGACAGTGAAATGGAGTCCATCCTGAAATGCAAGAATGGTTTAGTATTAGGGAATCTATTAATATATTAAAACATAGCACTATTTCAAAAGACACGAAATACAGTAGTTTAAACAGATGTAAAAAAATATATGATACAAAGCAACCTATTTCTTACAGATGAAAAGGAAGCTCTTAGAAAACTAAGAAAATCATATTTCTGTAGATGACTAAGAATAAGCATAATAAAATCTTAGCCAGCAGAATGCCTACTGGTGAAGCAGTAGGGACTGTTCCATTTACAATTGGGAACCTGGCCAGGATTCCTGCCACAGCCATCAATTTTTTCACATTGTTATGTACATACTGTCCAGCACAATGTGATAGAAAATGGAAAGAGAAAATGCATTAATATTTTGAGATAGAAAAAAAATGATCATGAGTTGCAGATGACGTAAGTAAATACAGGGGAAACTCAAGGAACTCCAACTGAAAGCTGTTAGTGTAATTGCAGAAAGGGCGTGTCACAGTCAGCGAGGCTGCTATAACAAAACAACCTAGATGGCAGCATAAAAAACAAACCTTTATTTCTCATAGTTCTGGAGGCTGGGAAACCAAGAACAAGTGATGGAAGATTCAGTGTCCTTGAGTCCCACTTCCTGGTCATAGATGCTGCCAGTACAAAGAGGCAGGCCAGCCCTCTGGGGTTTTATAAGGGCACCAATTCCATTCACGAGGACTCCACCTTCATGATCAGATCACTTTCCAAAGACCCCACCTCCAACTACCATCACACAGGGGGTTAGGTTTCAACCTACTAGTGGGGGGAGGGGCCGCAAATATTCAGTCTATAGCAGAGAGGTGGTTAAAAGTAAAGCTATGAAAAGATTATTTTTTTCAATAAAGAAATAGCAATCAGGAAAATTAAAGAAAGAAATTCTCTTAGCTTCTTTCCGAATAACAACCAAAGGCAAATTCATGGCAGTAAAATATGTGAAGCATATCTGAAGAAATTTCAAAACCCAGTTAAGGGAATTCCTGTCATGGCTCAGTGGTAATCAACCCGACTAGGATCATGAGGACTCTGTCGGGTTTGAACCCTGGCCTCGCTCAGTGCGTTAAGGATCCGGCATTGCTGTGAGCTGTGGTGTAGGTTGCAGACATGGCTCAGATCCTGAATTGCTGTGGCTCTGGTGTAAGCCGGCAGCTATAGCTCTGTTTAGATCCCTAGCCTGGGAACCTCCATGTGCCTCGGGTGTGGCCCTAGAAAAGACAAAAAAAGAAAAAAGAAAAACCAACCCCCCAAAACAAAAAACAAAACCCAGTTAAATATGTAAAAGTAATTATGAACAAAGGGATGAACTTATATTCTTAGATGGACTAGTTAAATACTTTAAAGGTATTAACTCTGATCAGATTAATTTTTATACTTATTATTTAGGGAAAATCTCAATTTGGGGGATAATTTGGTAAAACGATTCTGAAGTTTATCTCAAAGAGTAAATGGGTAGGGATAGCAAAAATTATTTTGCGATGGAGTAGGAATGCTGAGGGGGAGACTTTAATCTGTTAGGCTTCAGTATGCTTCATGATAATATTGCCATTAAAACAACACATGGGAGTTCCCGTCCTGGCTCAGCAATAACAAACTTGGCTAGGATCCATGAGGATGCCAGCTCTATTCCTGGCCCCTCTTGGTGGGTTAAGGATCTGGCTTTGCCATCAGCTGTGGTGTAGGTCGAAGATGTGGCTAGGATCTGGCGTTGCTGTGGTTGTGGCGTAGGATGGCAGCTGCAACTATGATTTGACCCCTAGACTGGGAACTTTTGTGTGTTGTGGGTGCAGCCCTAAAAAGACAAAACAAAACACAAAAACAAAAAACCCCTAAACCCCACATGCATTGAGGTAAATTTCAAAATGCATTCAAGCATAGGTCCACAGTGCCTTATCCAAGACTCTTGGGGCTAAATGTGCTTTGGAATTAAAGTTTGCATTCTAGTAAGGTAATTTGCTTATATCCTAAATAACACCTCACTCTTCCAGTTGGGTCTGCACCAGAACCCCATAATCAAATACTTTGATATTTATGCAGGGAAACTGAATAAGATACATGAAAATGATAAACAGCCTCTTACTGCTTCAGGTCATATTTTGCTCCCAAATGAGTGTCGGCACCAAATTCATGATGAAAACATTTCAGTTTTTAGAACTTTTGGAGTCATGGAGGATAGAATGTGAACCATCTATGTGTCAAAAGCTGTGTTCCCAGGAGCGGACTCTGAAATAGAGATTAGGTTGCCGGCCCTTCTTTAGGGAGAGCTCCTGGGATCAGTGTGGAAGGAGAGGATGGGAGTGAAATTGAAGCAAGGGCAGAGTTAAGCTGGGACGTGGTCCCCGCAAGGGCTTCAGTTGTACAGGGAGCTTGGGACAGGGTTGGCCTCAGAGTTTCCCTGCACTGGGGGGAGAGGGCTGGATCTTTCCATCCTCTATCAACCCGAGGCTGGGTGAGGGATGCCTCTGGAAGACGTGCCCCAGGACATTCCACCGAGAAATCTGGCAGCTGAGGGCTGTCTTCCTGCAGCTGGAAGAATGAGCCTTTATTGTTGAAGGGGCGTCTGGGTGATGCATGAGCCTTACTGCACGAATGGGAATTTAACATGGGCTAAGAGAAACATCACCAACTAATGGGTTAGTCAGCAGGGGGTTTGGAGAAAGATCTCTAGTAAAACCCTCAGCTCATACTATAGGCAAAATAAACACTAGGCGAATTATAAAGTTAAATATAAAAAATGAAATGAAACAACTAGAAAATATGGATAATATCCTACAGTCTTTATAATAGAGAAGGAATTGTAAATATAAAAATATGGAAGAAATAATGAAAGAAAAGTAAAGATTTGAGTGCAATTAAACTTTTGTTTGTTTGTCTTTTTAGGGCTGCACTCACAGCATATGGAAGTTCTCAGGCTAGGGGTTGAATCAGAGCTGCAGCTGCTGGCCTACACCACAGCCACAGCAACTCAGGATCCTTAACCCACTGAGCGCGGCCAGGGATCAAACCCACATCGTCATGAATACTAGTCAGGTTTGTTACCCCCGGAGCCACAACAGGAACTTCCCGAATTAAATATTTTTAATATTAAAATCATGAATGAAATTAAAAGACAAAAACCAAGTGGAGAGAAATACTTGCAGCATAGGCAGTATACGGTTAATATACATATGTATGTACTTATATATAAATACATAGCTCATATAAAGCTGATATGAATAATTTGTATAAATAAATAAGAATACCCCACAGAAAAATGAGCAAAGACTATAAATTGAGAGTTTTGTAAACATATGAAAAATATTTACAAAATAAATTCAAGGGAATCCTAATTAAAACATTGAATTATCACTTTATTGCTTATATGAAGTTCTAATTATGATAAAACATAACGTTTCATGTCAGTAAGGCTATGCTATTTATACTGCCAAGAGAAATATAAATTGTTGCCTCTTGTCTAGAAATTTTTTTGATAATTTAGTCAAGAGCCTTAAAAATATTTGTGCCCTTTGCCCTGAAATTCATTTTTAAAGGAATATGTGTTGAGAAAGAAGTCAGCAATTCGAAAGAATATTCATGCAGGAAGACTTTCGCTGCCATATTATATAAAATAAGCGAAGAATTTTAAACAAAACCTCAATGTATACATGCTTAATAAATTATTATACCTATGTGAAATTCAACGTCATAGAGAGATGTTAATAAATTACAACAGGAAAATTAAATGGTATGAAAATGCTTACAAGATCGGTATACAGAAAAGGTAAATTATAAAACTATGTACAGGGGATTCCCATTGTGGCTCAGTGGTAACAAACCCAACTAGGATCCATGAGGATGCCAGTTCAGTCGCTGGCCTCGCTCACTGGGTTAAGGATCCAGCATTGCCATGAGATGTGGCTTGGATCTGGTGTTGCTATGGCTGTGGTGTAGGCCAGCAGCTACAGCTCTGATTTGACCCCTAGCCTGGGAAACTCCATATGCCGGAGGTGCTGCCCTAAAAGTAAAATAAAATAAAACAAACAAAATGACACAACATAAAATAAAATAAAATGAAATAAAACAAAATAAAATGTTAATGGTGCTTATGTCTGGGTATAGGGTATTGCTAATTTATATTTTCTTCTTTATATATTTACTGCATTTTCTAAATATATAGTGTATATGTTACTTTGATAATAAAAGAGAAATAAACCCTTATTGTAAATAAAACCATATTCAGAACTTTGTGCCTGGTGATCTTATATAAACATTTTCAACCTTTTATGAGTCGAGGAAACTGCAGATGATATCTTGGCTCAGCCAGAAGAAAATTGCCCTTAAGCTCACTTGAGCCGCCTTCACGGATTGAGCAGGGCCGTCTGAGGATGAGGAAGGGGCCTCTCGGAGACCAGATCACCAGAGGAGCCGGGAGGGAGCGGGCAGGCCCTGAGTCCGAGGACCACGGTCACGGATAACCTTGAAATCGTCTCTTCCTCCCTTTCTCATTCCAGGAGAGATGGCAGGGCTGCAGGATGAGGAAAACCCAAGGGTGATGCCTTCCTGCGGGCCTTGGCTTCCTGTGCGATCCAGCCTCATCCTGTAAACATCCAAGGGCTTCTCCTGAGCGCAGTGCTACCCACAGAGTAGGGCAAAGGGAGAGCAGAACCTGGAGAGAAGTGGCCCGGTCTCCGGGCTGAGCCTCTCTGGACCCGAGATACGGACCCCAAGTGGTCCTGAGGCGCTCAGTCTTCTAAAACCCCTGGCCAGTGACGACCCTTTCTAACCACAGCCTCCACCCCCTCCCCCACCCCCCGCACGGGCCATTGCAGCGTTAGGGTCACCATCCAGCAAAGGCTGATGCTGGATCACAAAGGCTGGCACTGGTGGAGGAGGCTTGATCAACGTTTGTTCTCACTCTCAGATCCTACTCCTGCCCAGGCTTCCCAGTTAAGCCTGCTGTGCCCACCCTGCTAACCAGCTAAGGGTACCCGAGAGGGCAGCCCAAGCCAAGCGGTAGATGGTTAGTCACCCTGGAATGCTCCTCAGTCGCGTATATGAGCAGTGATTGCCGTCGGGGCTCATCCGCATGATCCCGAGCTCATTATCACGCGGGACAAAGAACCAACTGTCTTATGACCATATGAACATGACTCACACGAGCTAGATTTTATAAGCAAGAAAAAAAAAAAACAGAGAAAAAAGGATGAAAATAAATGAAATACATGGAGAGAGGAGGGGGAGGCTGAGACAAAGGAGAGGTTGTTGGAACCGGAAGGGACCCTGCAGGGCAGCATGTGCTTCCAATGCCAGCAGTTCCTGCTTTCCTGGTCTTCCTGGTAAACAGACAGAGCAGGTGGGGCCTGGTCAGGGAGCTCGTACGTGGCAGGAATGAACCAGACCTCGCTTGGGTCCTCCAGCTCCCAGGGCAAGGGCTCTGGGTTCCCCATCTAAGCTGTGGGAGAGAAGGTGTTGGGGAAGAGTTGAAAGAGAGAAGTGAATTCTTTGATGGAGACGTGGATGAAGAAACCTTTGGGCTATGTCAGTAAACAGGATGTGGCCCCCACCCAGTCCTCGCCACCGCAGCAGCCCCGCAGTGGTGCACCCCGACGGGGGGCGCGGGTTCAGGATGGAGAAGACCTGGATACCGGCTCTAGGAAGTGAGATGCATCAAGGGGAGGATTTCAACCTGCCCAGACTCTTGCCTCTTCTCTTCTGACTGGAGATGGCTGGGTTTTATTTTATTTTATTTATTTTAGTTATTTTATTTTATTCTATTTTATTTTATTTTTAGTTTGCTTTTTAGGGCCGCACCTGCAGCATAGGGAGGTCCCTGGGCTGCAGGTCGAATCGGAGCTGCAACTGCCGGCCTACAACACATTCAGCAACTCAGGATCCGAGCTGCATCAATGACCTAGACCTCAGCTCACAGCAATGCTGAATTCTTAACCCACTGAGCAAGGCCAGAGATGGAACCCTCATCCTCATGGACTGTAGCCAGGTTCGTGGCCCGCTGAGCCACAACCAGAACTCCCTGGTTTTCTTATCTTTTTTTCCCGTCTTTTTAGAGCCACATCCACAGCATATAGAGGTTTGCAGGCGAGCAGTTGAATCAGAGCTGCAGCTGCCGGTCTACACCACAGCCACAGCAATGCAGGATCCTTAACCCACCGAGTGAGGCCGGGGATCGGAACACACATCCTCATGGATACTAGTTGGGTTTGTTAACCACTGAGCCACGAAGTGAACTTCCTGGCTTTCTTTACTTAATAGTAATCCTTTGACGTTCTGGTAACCTGGACTTTGTTGCAAAAACTCCTGTATATTCTGGCTCCTCTTTTACTCTTGGGAATGGTCTCTCAGAGCTAACCGAGAGGCTGTTTCCCGAGCTGAAGTCCTCAGCAAGTTCACCATATAAAACATAATTCCCGATTTTTTTTTTTTTAGTTGACATAGGTAAAGATGAGGCCAATTCAGTTGATTTTGAAAATGAACAGGAAATGTCCCCATTTGCATTTCCTGATCAATTCGGAGTCAGCACTGCACGCATCTCTTACTTTTTCCCCCTCCGCTTCTCCATCTAGGTTCCTTGGGGGGGGTCTCAGGATGGCCCCGTATTTATTCGCAACATGATGGTGATAAATCTGCTGTCACTTTGTCTCTTGCTGATTTCCTTCTGTGCTGAGACACAAAGAACCTGAATCTCAGTTAGTCCAGACACCAGGTGAGGGATTCTAACTTAAACCACTGTGAGTTCAAGTCCCAATCGGGTTTTTGGCGAGGCTCGAGTCCAGGCATGTGGCTTCGAGTCCCAGTCTGGGGTCTGGAGGGTTCATGTCGGAGGCGTTGTTGGTTTCAGTGGAGTTCCCGTTGTGGCTGGGCAGGTTAAGAACCCGACAGTGTCTGTGAGGATGTGGGTTCAATCAGAGGTTAAGGATCTGGCATTGCTATGGCTGTGGTCACAGATTCGGCTTGGATCCTGTGTTGCTGTGGCTGTGGTCACAGATTTGGCTCGGATCCCTGGTTGCTGTGGCTGTGGTCACAGATGAGGTTCGGATCCCGCGTTGCTGTGGCTGTGGTGTAGGCCGGTGGCTGCAGCTCAATTGGGCCCCTAGCCTGGGAGCCTCCATATGCGGTGGGTGCACCATCACAAAGGAAATGGGAAAAGGGCAGCGTTGAGCGATGACGTACTTATACTCTGCTCATGGGCTCTGAAGTGTCCCCAGAGGCCAGCAGGAGGGGGACAAGCAGAGAAAGGCAGGGCGTAAGCCAGAGCGGGACTAAACAAAACGGGGACAGCAAGGACGGTGTGGCATCAGCTTTGGTAGAAAAATATGAACAAGTGGCATAGGCGCCTGGAGGAGCACTGGGTTTCACCTTCTACCTCCGATGAGCTCTCTGCCGGCAGGTGGCTGTGGCCCTCCGACAGCTTAGCACTGGTTCTTGCAGCTGGAGGGGCGATGTCAGATGCCTTGGGCTTCTTTATCAAGATTCGTGTCCAGATGCCACAGTCCCATCAGAATGACTGAAACAGGAGTTCCTCTCCTGGCTCAGCACTTTAAGAACCTGACTAGTATCCACGAGGTCAAGGGTTCGATCCCTGGCCTCACTCAGATCCTTAAGGATCTGGTATTGCCCTGAGCTGTGGTGTAGGTCGCAGATGCAGCTCGGATCTGGCACTGCTGTGGCTGTGGTGTAGACTGGCAGCTACAGCTCTGACTGGACCCCTAGGCTGGGCACCTCCATATGCCGTAGGAGCAGCCTTAAAAAGACATAAAAAAACACCCCCCACACCCCTGCCGCCACACACACACAGAATGACTGAGAATCCTGGCATTTTCAGGATGGGTAGGAAAAATATTAGCTGTTGATTTGGACTAAGTTTCCCAGTGAGGCTGATACCGTCTCTCACCACATCCCGCGCCAACACGCACCCCAGCGCAGTGACACATACATGGATACTATATGATTTTAAAAAACTAAACACGACACCACAAAACAAGAAGGCATGTCACCCTTCAAATGATGCTTCTGTCGAGTCTCAGAAATGTGGGCACCCCCTCCACACCAGGCCTGAGCACTCTAGAACCCACCCTCCCGGGCAGGCCCAGGGCTCCATCCTCCTGTCCAGGTCACAGCAGGAGCAGCTGGCGCCTTGCAGCCATGCTGGGTCCTTCCCCTTCGTACCATCATTCTGGAACTCAGAGGTGTTTTCATTAGAATTGGCCAGGCCAAACTTAGAAGGAGAAAAAAAAAAGTCTTCTTTTTTGAGGGAATTTTGAGCCTCTGCCTTGGTTTCCAAGCTGGAGTGAGTGTGTGTGTGCGTGTGTGTGTGTGTGTGTGTGTGTGAGTACATATCTTAGAGAGCTTCTCCCTCCCCCACCCACGCACTGTCGCCACGATGCCAGCACTTGTCCCCTCTGGGGCCGCATTACCTACAGAGTGTAAAAAGCCTCCAGGTGAGCAGGTGGCGGGAGCCAAGGAGGCCACGCGTGTCGGGCTTATGGACTTGGACCAGCCCTTCTGTTACCAACATGAGAGCCAACCAAACAGTCTGGGTTTCTCCCTGCCTCTCTCTCTTCCTTACTTCTGTACGCATGAGTAAAATCGGGGTGAGGCAGGAAATTTTTAATAAGCAGACCTTGTAGCTAACAGCTCCTGAGTGAAGCACTATGTGAAAGGAACTCTGCTAAGTGCTTTACATGCATTCTTCCATCGAAACGTCTCTTCGGGAGTTCCCGTTGTGGCTCAGCGGGTGAAGAACCTGACTAGTATCCATGAGGATGAGGGTTTGAGCCCTTGCTCAATGGGTTAAGGATCTGGCATTGCCATGAGCTATGGTGTAGGTGGTAGACGCGGCTCAGATCCCACGTTGCTGTGTCTGTGGTGTAGGCCGGCAGCTAAAGTTCTGATTTGACCCCTAGCCTGGGAACCTCCATATGCCATGGGTGTGCCCCCACCAAAAAAAAAAAAAAAAAAAAGCCTTTGTTGTATCCCAGAAATTATCACAGACTTGGAAATCAATTACACTTCAATAAAACTTTAAACAAGAAAGAAAGTAACTTTTCTTCAAACCAACTGAGTTAGAGGCTATTTTCATCCCATCGTACAGAGGAGAAAACTGAAGCTATGTACATTGGTTTTGCCAAAAGGAAAATTGTGAAGCTGAAATTGGAATCCAACTTGGGCTTAATGACGCAGCATAGATGCTTTTGACTAGAAGGATACAATGACAGAGTTCGTGATTTTTCAGAGAATTTTCTAATGCAAGTCATTTCAAGTTTTGAAGCAGAAAAACTAGATTTCACTACTTTTTTTTTGGCTGTGACCACAGCCTGTAGAAGTTGCCCGGGCCAGGGATTGAACCCATGCCACAGCAGTGACAACGCCTGATCTGCTGTGCAACCAGGGAACTCCAGGTTTTGCTACTATTGATAAAAAGAAGATGGAAAAGAAGCCAGTACTTACTGAGCCTGGTGTCAGAGGCTCTCACATCCGTCTATTCATTTAATTATTGCAACAATGCTTGAACTTGGGTGGCAGTACCTCTATTTTTACAAAAGATGATACAGAATCTCAGTGAAGGCCGACAGGCTAAGTTTTCAAGACAAATCTGTGCCTGAGGTGACACTAAAACCCTGATCTGTTTCAGGCCAATAGAGCAACAGTTCATTTTTGTGTGCAAGTGATTTTCATGTAAACCCCTGACATTGGTCACTTACAGCTTTGATGTTGTATCTCCTGTGGTCTCAGAGGATCCCAGCTGCTTCTACAGGATTCTGCAGGACATCAGTTCCAGGACCTGAGATATACGTGCAGTGAATGAAGTCTATTTTATTCTTATTTTAAAGGGTGAAGCCATGTATCCACCGGAAACACCGCCTTGGGCCTCAGTAAAACAACAGCTTTGGAGTTTCCTCTGTAGCACAGTGGGTTAAGGATCTGGCATTGCTGCAGCTGTGGTGTAGGTCACAGCTGCCGCTTGGATTCACTCTCTGGCCCAGGAAATTCCATATAGCACAGGCATCTGAAAAAGAAAAAAAAAAGATCCGATGATGGCTCAAGAGTCAGATTTTATTTTATTTTAATTTAAAAAATTGTTTTGGCTACACCTGTGGTGTGTGGAAGTGCCCAGGCCGGGGATCAAACTTGAGCCACAGCAGTACCCTGAGCCACAGCAGTGACCATGCTGCATCCTTAACCTCTGGGCCACCAGGGAACTCCCTGGAATCAGATTTTATTAATAGCTCTTTTCTACAAAGATAGAAGGAAGGCCACATCTGAACATTCATCTTCACTTGACATATCTTTTTATCTTCAATGCTTTTAAATTTAAAAGTATCAAACTTAATTTATAATGAGTGCATGCACACACACGGAACAAAAAAGCTAGATCAGCCTCAGTGCAAATCCACAGCATCTTCAGAGACCCCGTGTGACAGATGTCATGGGTGACTCATACCCATGAGTCACTTAGCTCTGCTGGTTGAGGTATGGCATGACGCAGCCCGCACCACAGAACACATTTGTTCTTTTTGGTAAATCCCTAAAATTCCGAGCAGCTGTTTTGTTTCTGACACGTTCCATCCTGATTATGGGGGGAGAGAACGTGGCCGGTGTGTGTTTTGCTGCGGGTAAGTAGGACAGCGTTGCTCTCTGCACAGGAGAGGGTGGCTCTCCCACTCAGCCCTCAGCTCGTGCTGAGAACTGGTCTCGCTTTGCTGGGTTCAGTGCTCGTTCCTCCTCAACGTCCGTCTTCTCCTGGGCACCGTCAGTGTCCCAGGGTCCATGTGCATAACCCAGCCAAGACTCACCTTCTCAGTGATTTCATTTCTCAGCTCCAGAGTCATTCAGCTCCGCCAAACAAGCAAACCCACAGGCACACTGTAAAAGCTGTCATGGGCGTTCCCGTTGGGGCGCAGAGGAGATGCATCCAACTAGTATCCATGAGGATTCAGGTTCCATTCCTGGCCTTGCTCAGTGGGTTAAGGATCCAGTGTTGCTGAGGCTGTGGTGTAGGCCGGCAGCTATAGCCCCGATTTAAGCTCTAGCCTGGGAACTTCCATCTGCTGTGGGTGCAGCCCTAAAAAGCGGGGGGGGGGGGGGGGAAGCTGTCGTGATCCAGAGTGGCTTTCCTTCTGAAGGCTTCATGTCTCTGGCCCTGTTCTGTCCACAGAGCTTCTGTAGCCCCTTCCTCCCTACAATTATTCTTTGGTCGAAATTGAGTTGTTCCCGTCCTCTCATCTCCCAGCCCTTCTCTGGCTTCTTCCTCCACGTCCGATGCTTTGTCCTATTACTCCACCAAGACCACCTTGTCAAGGCATTGTGACCTCCGTGACCTCCACGACCTCCCCGACCTCCATGTAACCAAACCCAATGGTCTGGTCTTAGTCGTGACCTTACTTGACCTTTTACCCCTCGTCCCCATGCTCGCCCCTTTTTGGAAGGACGTTCCGTATTTCACTTCTAAGACATCACATGTCCTTGAGTTTTGTCTCATTGTCACCTGTTCTCGGTCTCCATTCTTGGCCTCTCGAAGGTAGAGTGTGCTAGAACTCAGAGCTGGCCCTCCTTGTCAGTATCTACACTACTCTCTAGGGAACGGCATCTAATCCGATGGCTTTAACCACCATCCACACGCTGAGAAACCCTCGTGTCTGACTGTAGCCTGGATCTCAATACTGAACCACAGGCTTTTACCTCCAGCTGCCTCGTCCACATTTTCATGGGGATTTGAATGAGCACCTCTAACTCAAGAAAGAGTCTGACTCCTAATTCCTCTTCACCTCCACCTACCAGTCTTTCTCAGCACAGCAAAATAGCAATTTATCTATTTATCTATCTAATAGTAACAGAGGCCCAAAAATCGCCGTCATCTTTATTCTTCTTTCTCTCATACCCTCATCCTATTACCAGGAAGTTTACCTTTTAAAATATGTCCCCAATTCAACCACTTCTTGTCAGATCTTCCACTCACAATAAATTTGTTGGTCAAGGCACTCTTGTTGTAGTGCAGGGGGTTAAGAATCTGACTGCGCGGAGTTCCCGGTGTGGCTCAGCAGTAACGAACCCAACTAGTATCCTTGAGGATGCAGGTTTGACCTCTGGGCTCGCTCAGTGGGCTAAGGATCCGGCATTGCTGTGAGCTGGGGTGTAGTTCACAGATGCGGCTTGAATCCTACATTGCTGTGGCTATGGTGTAGACCAGCAGCTGCAGCTCCGATTCTGCCCTTAGCCTGGGAACTTCCATGTGCCATGGGTGTGGCCAATAAATAAATAAATAAATAAATAAACAAAATTTGTTGCTCAAAGCCAACAAATTTCTCATCTAGATTATTGCCGAAATCTTTAAACTGATCACTCTGTTGCTATCATTGCCCCTTGCAGTATATGCAAACGGCTCATTGAGTGTTCCTTTTAAAATACAAATCCATTCGTGTTCCTTTTTTACTTAAAAGTCTCCAATAGATAGAACTTAATACTGAGCATTAAAACTAAAATTACATTCCCTCCTGTATAGCAGGAATTGACAGAACATAGTAAATCAACTATAATGAAAAAGAAAATAAAATACAATTACATTGCTTCTAGAATCAAATATAGGAAAATATCTTTATGACTTTGGTAGAGGCAAAAGTTATTTACAGCAAGCACCAAAGGCTCTACCCAACAAAGAGAAAATAATCATAAATAGTACTGTATCAAAATTAAAACCTTCTGCCCATCAAAATACTTTAAAAAATATGCTACAGATGGAGAAAATACATTCATCACACTTCTCTGACAAAGGATGTGAATTCAGAATGTATAAAGAACACTTACTACTCAATACTAAAAAGACAATGAATCTAATTAAAATATTGGAACAGACATGCGCAAAAGGAAAAATGTAAGTGGCACATTGGTACACTGGCAGGACTCTACATCTTCAATAATCAAGGAAATTCGCATGTTTTCCCACAGTGGGTGGCTGTCTCTTCATTCTATTAATTTTTTTTTCTTTTTAGGGCCACACCTGTAGCATATGGAAGTTCCTGGGCTAGAATTTGAGGAATATTTAACACAGCCAGTGATGGCTACCATGCAATGCAATTAGCATCTGGAGTGGAAACTTCCTCACTTTTTAGGATGGCTGCATCTTTTAGATGGACTATATAGGGTTTTTTTTTTTTTTTCAGCTTAATTGAGAGAGAATTGACATTGAGCATTTGTTAGTTTCACTGAGGGTGGAACGCACAAGACCAAGTGGGGTAAAGAAAGAGAGATGTATTAAAGCATCAGAGAGGACAGGCTGAGCTCAGGATGACACCAGCCCTGACCGTGAGGAGGTGCTGGGCTTATGAAGCGTGTGTAGCTGCAGTTCAGGTACGAACAACGGAGGAGGAGCGGAAGGTCAAGGGAGGGGCAGGGGGTCGAGTCCCGTGACAGAGGGCAGTCCATCTGTGCAGGCGGTGAACCTATTCAGGCAGTGGTCTTCCACGACCCAGCTTGAGCTTCCACATTCTGGGGAAGGGCATGGCTCTTGTGCTGGGCTGTACTCATGGCCACAACAGGTGTCCAAGCTGAACAGCTGCATTTGGGGGTAGGGGGTCTGTCTCCATCCTCCTGGGGATCTATCAGTTTTGTATCTGTTTATGATGTGCAGTGTGTTGGTCTGATGCACATATATTAAAGAATGGTCACCCCAGTCGGGTTTGTTTACTCTCCTCTCACTTCATAGAGTTACCAGTTTCCCTCCCTCCCTCTTGTCTTTTTAGGGCTGCACCCATGGCAAATGGAGGGTCCCAGGCTAGGGGGTCAAATCAGAGCTACAGATGCCAGGCTACACCACAGCCACAGCAACACAAAATCTGAGCTTCTGAGCTGAGTCTGCGACCTATACCACAGCTCATGGCAATGCCAGATCCTTAACCCACTGAGTGAGGCCAGGGATCAAACCCACATCCTCATGCATACTAGTTGGGTTCATTACTGCGGAGCCACTATGGGAACTCCCAACACAATTCTCATATCTTTTGCGATGAGAACACTGCAGATCTACTCTCCCAGCAAATTTCGAGGACACAGTGCAGTGGTTAACCACAATCACAATAGACGCCCAGACTTACTCATCTCATAAGAAAGTTTGTGTTCTTTGACCAACATGGCTGCATCCATGGCAAAAGCACCATCGACTCTCTGTTTCCATGAGTTTAGCTCTTTTAGATTCCATGTAAAAGTCAGATGATACAGTAGTTGTCTTTCTCTGACTTATTTTGCTTAGCACAATGCCCTTAATTTCATCCATCTTGTCGCAAATGGCAGGATTCCCTTCTTTCTCATGGCTTAATAATATTCTGTTATGAGAAAGAAGCAAATTCTGCATGTATAATTTCATATATAGTATATAATGCATATAACTCACATGCATATATCATATATGTGCATGTGCCTGTCACCTGTTCTCTACTCATTCACCTGTAGACAGCCGCTTTGACTGGTAGGTTGTTTCTGCATCTTGAGTATTGTGAATAATGCTGCAATAAGCATGGGAGGGCAGATATCTCTTCCATATTTTGTTTCATTTCCTTTGGATCATGTGATAGTTCCATATGGTAACTCTATTTGTAATTTTTTGAGGACTCTCCATACTCTTTTCCACAGTGGCTGTGCCAGTTTGCATTCCCTCCAACAGGGTACAAGCGTTCCCTTTTCTCTCCGTCCTTGGTAACACTTGTCGCCCCTTGCATTGATAGCCATTCTAGCAGGTGTGATGTAATATCTCATGGCGGGTTTTCTGTTCAAAGTTTTTTTGGCTGCACTTGTGGCATATGGAGGTTCCCAGGCTTGGGGTAACATCAGAGCTACAGCTGCCTGCCTGTGCCACAGTCACAGCAACGCCAGATCCAAGCCGCATCTGCAACCTACACTGCAGCTCGAGGCATGAAGCAAACCCTTAACCCACGGAGCAAGGCCTGGGATGGAACTCGCATCCTCATGGATACTAGTCAGGTTTGTTTCCACTGAGCCACAACAGGAACTCGCTCGTGATGGTTTCGATATGCATTTTTCAGGTGATTAGTGATATGGAGCATCTTTTCATGTAACTTTGGTCACCTGCATGCAGTTTTTGGAAAAATATCCATTCAGACCTTCCTCCCATTTTAAAATAGAACTGTTTGTTTGTTTTTACTATTGGGTTACATGTCTTCCCTATATTTCTTTAATATTACCCCTGATCAGATATGTGATTTTTAGATATATTTTTCCATTTAATAAAGTTGTCTTTAATTTTGTTGATAGTTTTTTTCACCTTATAAAAGCTTTCTAGTTTGATACAGTCCACATGTTTGTTTTTGCTTTTTTTTGCCTCTGTTTTTGCTGTCAAATCCAAAAAATCATAACCAAGACTGGTATCAAGGAGCTTACTGCCTATATTTTATTTTAGGAGTTCTATGGTTTCAGGTCTTAACGTTCACGTTTTTAATTCATCTTGAGCTGATTTTTGCATAGCGTGTAGGACAGTCGTCCAATTTCTGTTCAGTTTTCCCAACCTCTTTTATTAAAGAGACTGTCTTTTTCCTACCGTATATTTTTGCTTCTTTGTCATAAATTAACTGGTCATGTATGCGTGGGTTTATTTCTGGGCTCTCTATTCCATTCCATTGATTTATGTGTCTGTTTTTATGCCTATCTCACAGGGTTTTGATTCTGTTACTTCTTCTTTCCCAAGGGAAAATTCTTACAGCAAAATTCTGTGAAAAAAAAAACCTCCCCCAACATGAGGTAACACCTTCTTCTCCTTTTCCTCGACGCTCCAAACTGAAATAACCATCAGCATCTTTAGGAAATCTCTTAAAAGGGGCTCTCTTTCTAAGTTGAGATGCCCAGAATTAATTTCTGAGTCACTGATTTCCATATTTTCAGTGTTGAGGCTCAGAGAGGGCCCCCCCCCCCAAGTATGCCGCAGTGGCATGCTGATTTTTTGGCATTAAAGTTACTTTAAAAAGAGCCAGTGTCCAAAGGATGCTCTGGCTCCTCCCCCAGTTTCTGAAAACAGGAAATACATCTCTTTGAAAATTACCCTCCTAGCACAAGGAGGAAGGGAGCCATGCTCGTCACCAGGATTAGGGGATTCAGGGCCCCAGCGGTTATAAGAACAAAACTTTTTGCTTCTTTGCTAATTTATCACCGCAAGCCCACAACTCTTTTCAGAGTTTTCAGAAAGCACTCAGGCCAAAGGTTTTTTTATCTTGTCAAGTCCCCACAGACTTATTATTTGTCTTAAAAAATATAAAAACTGCCTGCTTTGACCACTTCTTAGGTCCTATTTCTATGAGACTGCCATACATACAAACCATTCTTTTTCCCCTCCTGTTAACATATCTTGGGTCCATTTAATTATGAGACCAGGCAAAAGAATTCAAGAAGTGTAGGGAACTTTCCTCCTCCCTGACAACAGAGACTCTGAGAGTCAGGCAAGTGATGGAAATTACCAATGTGGATGCATTTGGTTCCCATATAAAGTATAAGCATGCAATCAGCTCCCTGAATGATTATACTAGAACTATACTCTATTTTTCCAGCAGGAAGCCACACACACGTACTTATTAATAAAACAAGTAGCTGCAACGGCAGTGATGAAAGACCTGAGCTGCCCAAGGAGATATGTCTCATGATGCCTGAGGTTTTCTATTAATTTTAATTACGTATTTTTTCATTATTCTATCATCTGTCAAAACCTGCCACAAGTTTAACCCGCAGCAAGTACAGAAGACTAAGTAAATACAAACATGAGAAAAGGCTAAACGTGCAAAAAAAGAACAAATCAGGGTTATCGACTTAATTTTTCTGTGATTTGAAGACAGACCACCATTATTTAATTTTAGCCACAGGGCATTTCTGCCTCGGGGGTGGGGGGGAAATGCATTCCATGGGAGGCCAATTCCACAAACCTCTGGGGTGGGTAGAGACAGAATGACTCATTCTTGATCAAAGTCCCTGTAAAATAAGTGTGAGACACAGACGTGGAGAGCAGACTTGTGGTTGCCGTGATCCAGGGGTGGGGGGGTGGGACGGACGGGGAGTTTGGGGTTGGTAGATGCAGACAATGACATTGAGAATGGATGAGCCATTAGATCCTTCTGCACAGCACGGGGAACTAAGTCCAGTCTCTTGGGAGAGAGCATGATGGAAGCTAGTACCAGGAAGAGAATGTAGATCTATGTATAACTCGGTCACTTTGCTGCACAGCAGAAATTGGCACAACATTGTAAATCAACTCTACGTTAATAAAAACATTTGTTTAATCACTGCCCAGCTAGCTCAGTCGGTAGAGCACGAGCCTCTTAATAAAAACATTTTTTTAAAAAGATTAAAAAATAAATGTGATGTTTTAAAAGTGGAGTCATTTGGTACCAGTGCTGAAGGAGCCTATGAAGAAAAATAAGCCGTGGTGTGCAGAAGCGTGGCAGGTTCCCGACCAGGGGAGTTGTGGTGGAATGGAGGGAGATGGGTGAGAAAAGAGTCATCACAGAGAGGAGTTCCCGTCGTGGTGCAGCGGAAACAAATCCGACTAGGAACCATGAGGTTGCAGGTTTGATCCCTGGCCTCACTCAGTGGGTTGAGGATCTGGCATTGCTGCGACAGTGGTGTAGGCCAGTAAATGTAACTCCAATTCGACCCCTAGCCTAGGAACCTCAATATGCCATGGGTGTGGCTCTAAAAAGGAAAAAAAAAAAAAAGGGAAATTTTGACACATACACCAACACGGAGACACTTGCGGGACATTATGCTGGAATAAGCGCATCACGAAAAGACAAACACTGTTGTCATTTGACTTACAAGGTGCCTAGAGCGGTGGAATTCATAAAGATGGGAACTAGAAGGATGGCTACCAGGGCTAAGAGGAGGAAGAAATGCGGATTTGTTTAACACGTGTAGAGTTTCAGTTCTGTAAGGTGAAGCGTTCTGGAGATGGGCTGACCAACAACAGCCCATCTGGAGATGGCTTTGCCATTGGTGTCAAAATATGCTTTCACTCCATCATCCGGGGTATGACCCTGGGGACCAACTCACTCAGGCTGGATTCCTCGGCTTCACAACGCTGAACTGAACACGTAAAACGATGAGGATGGTTAAGTCCTGTTTTATGTGCATTTTGCCACAATAAAACAAAAATATGGTACTGTGGAGAGAAATTCAGCCAAGTTTTAGATGAAGCGATAGAATGTTCTATTTTGCGATGGACCCACGTGGTGGTGGGCGTTTTAGAAGCCAGCTTTCTATGTCATCATTACTAAAATTTTGTCAAGTAGATCTTTTGCCCATTTTAAAAGATGAGATAAGTAACATTCAGAAAGATGAAGTGATGTAGTGAGGTCCCCCAGCGGGCCAGTGATAATGCCAGGCTTTGGGCCTTATTGGACCTGCCATTTCAAAAGGTCGTGTCCTCTCTGCTGTAGGAGGAAGAGGCTGAGGCCTGAGCACAGGGAGAACCACAGACCGCGTGAAAGTGAGAGGGAAGTCAGGAAGGATTCAGCAGAGGTGCAGGTAGAGAGAGAGATGCTCGGGTCAGAAGAGGGCAGCGGCGTGGGAGTCCAAGAGACAAGTTCAAGGAGGCGGTGAATGGTCAATACGTTTCTCTGCCTATTTTGTGCAATGGCTCATCACACTGCCTTGTGCTTAATTACTCCGATTTTGTGCAGAAAAGAAAGCTGGATGGGTCTCATTAGCTTTATTTCTGCTTCTATTATGTTTGCCCTTTTAAAATCTCATTTAAAAAAGTCACTCTGTGCTGCTACTTAATTCTTTGTCATAGTGTTTGATCCCACTGAAAATATTCACCATTTGTGTCAACTTAAAATATGGTTTTCACTTAATTATCTGATGCACGACCCTGGGAGACAATTAATTCAGGTTGGATCGCATATTCCTCCTTCCTAATTACCTACCCTTTTCATCACCCCTAAATACACACACACACACAGACACGCAGAGACACACATGGACACACAGATGCACAGACAGATGCACAGACACATGCAGACACACACACGGATACACAGATGCACGGACACACACAGAGACACAAACACAGACAGACACACACAAACACACAGACACACAGAGACACACACAGAGATACACAGACACAAAGAGGAACACACGGACACACACAAATACCCACACAGGCACACACAGAGAGACACACAGAGACACAAACACAGACACATGCACGGACACAAACAGACACTCAGACACACACAGACATACAGACACACAGAGACACACACAGGCACAGAAAGAGGAACACAGGGACACGCACAGACAAATACACGTGCAGGCACACACAGAGAGACACACACAGACACACACACGGACACACACAGAGGCACACACGAACACACACACAGACACACACAGACACACACACCCCATGATGTACTAGCTGTTTCCAGGTGGTCCTATTACTCCTTAGGGCTAAATAAAAGGAACATCTTTGAAGGGTAGCAGAATATGCCACCAAATATGTCTCTTTAGCATAAGAATTATTTTGAGAAACTGCAGAGCCAGGACGTGCTCTGAACACAGAGAGAAATTGCCCTCTTGTAAGAGAACTTTCCACTATAACAGAAATCTCCGTTTGTAAGGGCTTCTCCCTTTCTGCACTGGCAGGGAGGGCTGGCTGTATGTTACAATGAGTTCGCATCAGGAGTCCCCTTGTGGCTCAGCGGGTTAAGAACCTGACTAGTATCCACGAGGACGCGGGTTCGATCCTTGACCTTGCTCAGTAGGTTAAAGGATCTGGTGTTGCTGGGAGCTGTGGTGTATGTTGCAGATGAGGCTCAGATCTGGCATGGCTGTGGCTGTGGTGTAGGCCAGCAGCTGCATCTCTGATTCGACTCCTAGCCTGAGAATTTCCACATGCTGCAGGTTTGGCCCTAAAACGACCAAAAAAAAAAAAAGTTCGCACTGAAGGAGAAGGCGCGGAATGAAATCTGCCAGAGGAAATTATCCTTGTTCATAGAGCTTCTCCTGGTACCCTCTGTACCAGCCTCTCCCCATTTTAACATCTGTACCTGCAGCTGAGGGTGTATCTAGGCTGGTAGCTTGGGCCACCCCTGGGAGTTGCTGAGATACACACCTTAACTTCTGTGGCTTTTCTCCTGTTAATCTTATCATGGGGCTTCTCGGCCAAGAGCTTAGAGAGGTAGAGGAGAAATTACTTCTCCACTTTCAAGCCCTTGCCCATCTCATTGACCGGTCTGAAATATGAAAAACTTTGCTTTGTATTCATGGGTTGTTAGATTAAAAAAAAAAAAAAAAAAAAAGGCTGTGGCAGAAGCAGCACGCCTGTCCCACGGTGCTCCCACAAGGATGTGCCTCTCATCTAGAAATCTCACTCGTCTCTGCAATCGAGTTTTTAGAACAACTCCCTGTGTCTGCCCCGAGCCACTGCAATTCAGCTCATTTCCCACCCCGGTCAGTGCTTCCTCCACGTGCTCTGGCTCCTGGTATTGTACCCGAGCAGGGCCCTGTGGGCTCCCGGGCACACAAGCTCTCTGGGTCCTCCAGTGCTTGGTTTTAGGGAATAAGCCTCAGCCTCCATGACCTTCCCTGAGTCCGAAGAGCAGCTGCTAATCGGGAAGGGAGGGGATGCAGAGACCAGGGAGGGGCAGTCAGGAGGCAACTGTGCAACCTGGGGGCAGGTCCAGGTTCCCCTCAAGGAATGCACATAACAACCTCTTCGAGTTTTCAGCAGAAGGAATCCACCAACAAATGGAAGCTTAACCACTTGACAGGTCATTCTTCATTCTGGAAGAAGAAGGGGGACCACCAGAACCGGCCCTGGGGCCACCAAACAGCAGCTTGGAGAAACAAGGCCAGCTTGCCTCCCCCTGATCCTGCCGGGTCACCTTCGTCATCAAGTAGATAACGTTTCTGTTTGGTGGAGCTTTTTCACATCTGTAAAACAGCTGCCTCGAGCTGTTACCTGGGTATTTCAGAGAGGATATGGAGGAGGGTTTGCCCTGGGCAGGCTGTCCTGTACCCTGACAGGTGACAGTGGTGTTTGGAAAAGGAAGTCAGGGCAGTGGGCTGGCTGGCAGACTGCTGGGTAGAGAGGGCTGGGGTGGGGTGGGAGCTCAAGGCAGCCCTGGCAGATGGAGAGGTGAAGAGTCTGACCGGACAAACTAGCTTCCGAGTTGTTTATGTCCACAGTGGCCGCCAGACGGTGCTGCCAGATGGCACTGAACCAGGGACCCCAGCAGGTGAGCGGAGCCCATCACGAGAGCACAGGTGGGAGACCCTGAGAGACTCAGACCACTGGGCTGGCGGCATCTGGACCTGCCGTGGGGTAGCAGGGGCGCTGGCTGCTGGGCTGAGGTGCAGAATGAGAATGCAGAAGAGAGAATTCATCTCTGAAACTGGAGCACCCGGGAGCACGCTGGTTCAGGAAGTGCTATTGGCAAAGAAGCTAAACGACAGCTAGAAGCCCAGCCCGGGGGCCTGGTGGCCCTGGATCCCAGGGCCTCGGTCCATGGTCCGGTCTTGAACCAAGAGACTGTTGCAGCGCTCCCTGCATCAGTCTCCAAACCTAGGAAGGGCTGTAGGATTGGAAGCCTGAGGCGGGCAGTTGCAGAGGAAGAGCAGAGGGGCTGGCCCAGGCCCTGGTGGAAATCTCTATTAGCCACTAAAAGACTGAAAGTCCTTTTTTATTTTCATTGTATTTATTTATGTACTTATTTTATGGCTGCACCTGCAGTATATATGGAAGTTCTGGGGCCAGGAACTGAATCTGAACTTTCTTTGTGACCTACACCCAATCCTTCAAACCCACTGCACGGGCTGGGGAATCAAACCCTCTCCCACTGCCCCACAGCGGGAACTCCTTAACTAAAAAATAGTTATGCCCCAAGCGCAAGTCTGCGTGGTTGTTGTATTCAGATTTAAACGAACATGAGGCACAAAGACTTGGAGAAACATTAGACAAAGTGTCAAATGCCGAGCGTGGTGACTGGTTTCTGCCATCAACGCTACTCATTCTAAGAGGCAGTTTCATCACCCACAAAAGTTTACCTGACTTGCTGTCCTCAATGCTTCAAAAGTGCACTGTGGCTCCCCTGAGCCGTTTGGGGTGTGAAGGAAAGACACAGACGAGGAGGCATGGCCCCCCGTGCGGCCAGGGACTGTCACAGTCCGTCTGGAAAGAGCCGGAGAAAAAGAAGAGAATGAGATGCTTCTGCACGCTGGGTACCAACTTGGTACTTCCTACACGTGAGCTCGTTTAAAGAGCTGAACAACGTGGCAGGGGCCCTCTGGAGACGGGGTGCAGAAGGCCTGCGGGGGAATTAGACGCCAAAGGCACAGCAGGTCAACAGCGAGGCCCTGGTTTGGACCTGGCTCTCTCTGAGCCCCAAGCCTGTGATCTTCCCAACACCATCTTGAGAGGAGGGAGCTGGACGAGCAGCAGCTCATCTTCAGTACATGCTGGGAGCCCAGCATCATCAGAGCACAGGACGAAGAAGGACAATTTCTTCTGGGTTTAAGACCAGTTGACACAGGAGTTCCTGTTGTGGCTCAGCAGGCTAAGAGCCCAACACCATGTTCGTGAGGACACAGGTTCCGTCCCCGGCCTCGTGAAGTGGGTTAAGGATCCGGCAAACTGCGGGGTAGCTCATAGATGCGACTCGATCCAATGTTGCTGTGACTGTGCAGTGACCGACCCCTAGCCTGGGAACTTCTATATGTGGCAGGTGCAGTCATAAAAAGAAAAAACAAAAGTTGACTTACGGAGAAGGATGAAAGAGGGCGTTTAGGAAAATCAGGCAGTGTGACTTGGGTGAAAAGCACATTTTTTCAGGCCACGTTAGGAATCTGAGGTGTGAAACGGCAGAGGTGAGCTTCCATCTCCAGGGCCTTTCCCGCTACCGCGTCTGGGGATGAGCGAACCATGAGCGCAGGCATCGTCTGTTCCCGGGAGGCGAGAGGCTAGCCTTCCTGGGACAGGAGGCAAATCAATAGTGTTATCACTGTGGAGCGAGAAGCCGGGGGACCAGCGCAGGATGTCAGCAGCCTGACGAGCAAAGGCAGCCTTGGCCTGGGGCAACTCGTATTGATTGGGATGATCTCAAAGCAGTGAGCTCAGGGATCTGCCTCCCTTCTCAACACGCGTGCACTCAGGGCCAGGACGAACCTTGCTCCCTGGAGAGCTGGTGCTGCCCTTTGGAAGGACTTCCAGAGTCACAGCGTTCTGCCATCACCCTCTCATCTCACAGGGCTCAGCAAGAGCGAGAAGGCGTTTTAGGATGTCTGGGGCCCCCTGGAGCACAGGCAGGTTAATACAAAGGCGAACCGTATCACACTGGGGTTGTGCTCAGTCCCAGGCTCCTGAGAGCTGGTCCTGGGACAGTCCTTCACTGGCTGTGTGAGTTTGGACAAGTCACTGTCACTCTGGTCATGTTTCCAGAAGTAGTTAAGCTGGAAATGTTCTTTATCTGCTTTGATTTCCTGGGTGCGTGTGTGTGTGTGTATTTATGTGTGTATATGTGTGTCCGCATGTGTGTGTGCATGTATATAGATGCATGCATGTGTATGTATTTATGTGTGCATGTGTGTATAAGCATGTAGGCATGTGTATATGTGTGTGACATGCATTTGAGTGTGGGATTGACAGTGTGAACCTGTCCGCTTAGGGTGCGTTTGTGCTGTTCTGTGTGTGTGTGTGACCTTGTGCCAAAGCACCTGCTCCTTCTCCTTTTTCTTACTTGCTTCCTGCAGAACGGGCCCCTCAGTAGGTTTGATTCCTTTACTTTGATGCTTCTGAGTTTACTGGATCCCACATCAGCCCACAGGGCTTCAGACTCCTTCCTGTGATCTAGTCACTCGCACCATTGCTGCATTTGAACTCACTGAGCTGGAAGTCAAGTTTAATGAGGATCCCTCTCACTCTGCTCTCTGAGAGGGAAAGAGGGAAAGATGCCATGAGAGAGAGCGAGGGTAGGATGCCCGAATCCTCCTCTGCGCCCTGCCTGTCGCTGGAGAACGTCCATCACACAGTGATAACACCTGCTATGGTATTTGTCTTTATGCCGATGGACCCCAAGGAAACAAGAACTCAGCACCCCTGACTGCCCAGGCTTGGCGGGTACATGATAGACTTTCAGAAAATGAACGGATGAGGTGGCGTGAAACAGAAGGACTCCTTTAAAAATAAATGTTATAAATAATTTAAAAAAAAACCTCCGGCTTCCAGAACCAGGGCTTCATTGAATAAAAATGAAGATATTAAACGAAAGCCAGGTTTTTGTCTTTTTCTGAAACTCAATGTTTTTTGTATTGTCTAAGCTTCTATAACAATAAAATAGCTTTGCCACGATACCATCTCACTGAAATAAAACATGACTTAGCAAAATGGCATCTTTCTAAAGCAAAACACACGTCTGAGTTCCCAGGCACGGCTAGGTGAGTGGGTCCATTTCTCTGGGGGCAATGCTTGTCTTGTGGCTTCTGGCAGCTCCGGAGCCGTTGTGTTCTGTGTTCCCTTGGCCACTGGGTTTTATAAGCCTTGTGTTCCCTCATCTCAGCGCCAAAGAAAGAGCTCAGGACATGCTTGCAATGAGATTTGAAAT
Organism: Phacochoerus africanus; assembly: GCF_016906955.1. Lineage (NCBI taxonomy): Eukaryota > Metazoa > Chordata > Mammalia > Artiodactyla > Suidae > Phacochoerus > Phacochoerus africanus. The sequence continues at coordinate 16,595,762 of NC_062555.1, read as the reverse complement.
AGCAGTGTGCTTGGGTAGAGCAGACTCATTTGCCTAAAATCAATTCACCAAATAATGGATTTATAGGATTATTGCATTGAGTTACTGATTAATTGTTGTTTCTATTAACTACTTCAAGTTTCCATTAATGATGGTAGGTTTTGTTTTGCTGTCATCTGGAATGGGTCAGGTGTTCCTGTTCTCTGGGCCTGTGCTGGCTGGGAAAACCAATTTTGCATCCTTTTTGCATCCTTTTTGCATTCTGTGTTGAATTCGGTCACCGTTCGGTTGAGGGTTTTGCAGATGCTGGAGTGTTCATTTCTTCCATTGCACTTTTCCCATATTCAAATGCCTTCTTAACGTCTTTTAATTCACAGAACTGCTTTCTTGAATAGAAGAGAAAGGAATGAACTCAAAACCGATTTATGGGGAACGTATCAGAATTGGGTTACAGGTAGGTGCTGGTCCCCCAGGGTGTGTGTTGTGGGTCTCTACACATCTCCACACCCCACTGCTCCCACGTCTGCACACAGACACAAACGCTCCCGTGTATTTCTATGGCTGTCTCCTCCCTAGGCATCTATAAGCCCTTTCTGAGAGGCATGTGCTTTTTCTTGGTTAATCCAGGTAATTAGAACCTCAGTTTCTGGCTAATTTTCACCTACCCATGATGACTTAAATTCCTTTTAAAATAAAGCCTGTGTATCTGCTTATAAAACACTGGGCTTTCAAAAAGAGCTCAGGAAGTTCCAGTTGTGGCTCAGTGGTAAGGAGCCCAGCTAGCATCCATGAGGTTTCAGGTTTGATCCTTGGCCTCAGTCACTGGATTAAGGATCCAGCATTGCCATGAGGTATGGTGTAGGTTGCAGATGAGATATGGAGACTTGGATCTGGCATTGCTGTGGCTGTAGTGCAGGCCGGCAGCTGCAGCTCTGATTAGACCCCTCGCCTGGGAACCTCCATATGCCACTGGTGAGGCCATAAAAAAGCAAAAAAAAAAATTGCTATGTGATGGAACCGCATCCTCATGGATACTAGTCGGCATTGCTACTGCTGAGCCATGACGGGAACTCCTCTTCCACGAGTTCTTGAAACCACTCTTTGTTTCATGGGAGCAGGAATGTCTTACTTTTCTCAACACCCCGGGATGCCAAATGTTCTGCTAATTTTTTTCTCTTTGGATGTTGGGGACAGCGGGTCGTGCCATCTACGTGTTTTGAATTCTTTTGGGTTCCAAGATGCCCTTGATGGTTTCTCACGGTGACAGCGTAATGCGAAAATCCTTCAAAAATCGTGATGATAAAAATATCCACCTAAGTTTTCACTTGGTGTTTTCATATGTTGGCTTTGTGTATAAATTCTTCCTGAATTTATTTTGGAATAAGATACATGAGAAGGATCCAAATTAAATTTTATTCACACTGCCAGCCAGTTGTCTCAAAGCCATTTATTGGAAATGTTTTCATTTCTCTGCTGGTTTGAAACAACAGCTTAATAATCTGCTAAATGCCTCAATATGCTTGTTTCTTGCTCAGGACTGTTTCCTGTTCTATTGATCTGTTGGTCCAGTTCTGCCCAGGAATTACAATTCTTCAATTATTGTAGCTTTGCTACAGCACCACTTCCTATCTAGAAGGATAAGTGTCTCTTTCTCCAGACCCCACTCTTATTTCCTTTTTAAATACTTTTTTCCCCTTAAATTAATTTTTGAATTATTTTTTTCAATTTCCAAAAAAAGTGCTAGGGATTTCCTGTCATGGCTCCAAGGTAATCAACTTGACTAGGATCCATGAGGACGAGGGTTCGATCCCTGGCCTCACTCAGTGGGTTAAGGGTCCAGTGTTACCGTGATCTATGGTGTAGGTCAGAGATGAGGCTTGGATCCCATGTTGCTGTGGCTGTGGTGTAGGTCGGCAGCTACAGCTCCAATTTGACCCCCAGCCTGGGAGCCTCCGCAGGCTGTGGGTACGGCCCTAAAGAGCAAAAAAGCAAAAAAGAAAAAAAAAATTGCCAGTGCGATATATTGAGCTTGCCTTAATGGCGTGCATGATTATTTTTAGTCTTGCTTGTTTAAGAATGTGGTAGGTTTCTTGACTTATTGTCATTTTTTGCTGTCCGCCAGGACTTTATTTTCACATTTTCTTCCTCTACCTGATGATCTCTGAGAACAAAACACCCGTAAATTCTTCCAGTCCATTTGTCCTTTATCCATATGTTGACTGAGGTTTGCCTTAGAGCATCTCTCTAAATTCCCCCAGTTTCATCTGGGTTGAGTCAGATAGGGTGAGCGTCACAGACAGTGTTTTGAAGGTGTCGAGTGTGGGACTTCAAGCCCCCTTCAAGGAGATGGAACTCAAAGCCTCTGGCCAAGACGGGAAGGACCAGCCCCTTATCGCTGCCCCACCCTTTTCCTTTTAAAGCCCCCCCCCCCCCCCCCCCCCCCCCCCCCCCCCCCCCCCCCCCCCCCGCCAACCACCACTTCGAGCAACCTGGCCTACTCTTTCCTGCCCCTACTAGAAAAAGTATGTGGCCCACCTCTCACCCTTCCTATAGGGGCCTTATACACCCCCAACCAACCAGCAAGTGGATCGTAAGGCCCCTCTTTGACCATCCCATCAGCAGGTCAGTGGGTGTATCACAAGACCTCTCCTATCCCTGGGCTATAAAAATAGACATGACCGTGCACCGTGGGCAGGCTCTCCCTGATCCGCAGGAAGTCGGCCCCCTGCGTGAACAGCATTTCTTGCCTTGATAAACTAGTCTTTTCTTCACCCTGCTCTGAGTCTGGAATTCTTTTTTCCAACCTATGCCCATGGACTGGACATTGAGACCCTTCCTCTCAGAAGAAACAACTAGAGTCTTCCATGACTGTCAAGGTTTCAGAAAGCAGAGGAGAGCTTGCTAGTTCCCAGCGCTTCAGGCCAAACCATAATCCTCAGGCAGCCAGCCGGGTGTTAATCTCCTGGACACAGTGGATTTGTCTGTCACCTTGACTTTGCTAAAGTAAGACAAACATTCACTGAACTCTCCTTCTGGGTACATGTGTGTGTGTGACTGGGTCACTTTTCTGTACAGCAGAAATTGACCGAACATTGTAAATCAACCGTAATTTTAAGCCAGTGGGTTAAGGATCTGGTGTTGCCCTGAGCTGGGGTGTAGGTCACAGACACAGCTCAGATCCCTTGTTGCTGTGGCTGTGGTGTAGGCCAGCAGCTACAGCTCCGATTCAACCTCTAGACTGGGAACCTCCATATGCCATGGGTGCAGCCCTAAAAAGCAAGCAAACAAACAAACAACCACAACCAAAAAATCACGTGCATCTCTTTTGCTTGCCTGTTTTCGCTTTTTTCGATTTAGCCTGCATCTACTGCGATGATATCAGCCAGGGGCTCTCCCTGTGCACGGCCAGAGCAGCGGCTGCGTTTTGGGGCAGCCATCTGTTTTCTCACACTGCCATCCCCAGGTGTGCAGCCTGCTGACGCGGGCATGCGGGCACCTGTTCACCCTCATCTGTTCCGCTTCTCTGTCCACTTGGGGAATGTCCCAGGAGAGCCCAGGAAATTCCAGTTCCTCTCCACTACCCTGTCACCTGTCACATGTTTATAGCAAAACTGTCTGCACCCACGGAGGGCAGACTGGTCGATGTTCACTGAGCCTCAGTCTGATCTTTGGGGCCAGCGAGATTTGGAGCAAAGCAGGACCCCTCTGAAACAGAGTTTCCTCACCTATGCAATGAGATTAGCCTATTCTCAAGTTGATGTCTGGCATCCTTCTCTGTCCCCAGAGTTGAGCGGTAAAACTATTTCACAGCTGCATCAGATTTACTCATTCATTCAGCAGTTATTTATTGAGCACCTACTGTGTTCCAGGCATTGTCTTAGAAAGTCACGAAGAGACTTGTGTGTCCTTACACCTACTTTTCATCCCATGCCCCCATTCCTAAGGCTTTTTTGGGGGGGGGGCAGAAGAAATTTGGAAAACAGAATGGAACGTCTGGGATGTATTCTTGGTATTTCTTCTCTTTACCCTGTGTATGGAGCTTCATTCCCATTCATAATGTTGTTTGTTTGTTTGTTTGTTTTGGTTCTTGGAGCCACAGGTGCAGCATATGGGGCAGGCTAGGGGTTGAATCAGAGCTCCAGCTACTGGCCTACACCACAGCCACAGCAAGTTGGGATCTGAGCCGAGTCTGTGACCTACACCACAGCTCATGGCAATGCCAGACTGTTTAACCCACTGAACGAGGCCAGGGATCGAACCCAAATCCTCTTGGATACTAGTCGGGTTTGTTCCTGCTGAGCCACGATGGGAACCCCGCCATTCATAATGTCGATGGTGATTTCAACACGGCCTCAGTCTGGTGAGGCTGACAGACACACACACCTTTGAATTCCTCCGTAGTTCAAAGAAAAAAGAGCAAAAGCTTTGAGAAGCCCCACTCGTGCCTCCACTTGGTGCCTCATGCCAGGAACCCCAAATAAAACTAAGGGGAGAGGGCTGTGTTAGGCAGAAAGAAAAGCCACGAGTCTTTTGTTCATTGAAAGAACACACAGAGTCCACAATCAATAGATCAGTTTATGAGCTCCTAGCGGGCTCAGGGTGCATGTGTGCATGCATGGCTTCTCTGCTGTGAGAAATGGCTTCAGGAATCTTAGCCCTGGATAGGTAAAACAAAACACCTAAATATTGAAGGAGCTCTCTTTTTTCCCTTCTGTTTGGAGCAAATGTCATAGATGCATTTTTTTTTCCTTGAATAGAGCAAACCAGCGGCAGAATGGCCTTCCCACTCAGGGGTTTCTGCTCGTAATTCTCTTCAACCCCCAAAGGGACCAGCAGCCTATGGGAAGAGGACCTTGTATTTTCCAGGGGCCACTGAGGAGAGAAGGGGGCGGTGAGCTGTAACTGAAAGAATTAGGAAGAAGCCAAGATCCTTGAAAATGCTGGGAGCTAGAAATCAGTTATAGGGAGAAGTAATGATATGAGTGAACGTTTATGGTTCGTTCCCTTACTGAGCTCTCCAGGCGACGCACTACTGTTTAGGGCTTAGTGTGGGCAAGGAATACATGAGCATTTTACACCTGCTATTCATTTACTCTCCTAAGAATTCTCCACGGTGATAACTGTCATCCGCAGTTTACAGATGAGAAGACTGAGATAGAAAGATACTACGGAGCTGGCCTGGGGTCTGAGCCTAGCAAGTGGCAGAGCTGGGAAGGAACCCGAGGGTTTTCACGGCGCATGCGCCTAACCTCTACACAGCACAGCGCCTCCCTGAAAGGCTCTCGAGATGCTTGGTGCAGAGAACAACTCCAGAAAGCTCCACTTTATTTGCAGTCCCCGAGTCACACAGGTGCTGGCTCTGCCCCTTCCACGTGCAAACTTCAGTGCGGGGGTGCGGGGGGGGGGGGGGAGCAGTGAGAGGCACCATCGGACCACAGGCTGGGTAAAGCCGTGTCTTCCTGCGGCTTTTGTTCAAAAGCAGCAGAGTAGTTGGTTTCACATTTTAGTGGCTTCTTATGTCCAGGGGCCTAGTCTGCACAGGATAAAATTCCTGGAGTTCCCGTCCTGGCGCAGTGGTTAACGAATCCGACTAGGAACCATGAGGTTGCGGGTTCGGTCCCTGCCCTTGCTCAGTGGGTTAACGATCCGGCGTTGCCGTGAGCTGTGGTGCAGGTTGCAGACGCGGCTCGGATACCGCGTTGCTGTGGCTCTGGCGTAGGCCGGTGGCTACAGCTCCGATTCGACCCCTAGCCTGGGAACCTCCATGTGCCGCGGGAGCGGCCCAAGAAATAGCAACAACAACAACAAAAGACAAAAGGCAAAAAAAAAAAAAAAAAATCCTGCAGCCTGGGTCTCTGCGCCTGATGTGTGACGATGGTTGAGAGACAGTGCCTACATGAGTCACTCCTGTCAGAATGACCTCAGAGCATGATTCAGAGGGAACTCGGAGTCCAGGAGAGCTCTTGGAATGAGAGATGAATCTGTCTCCTTCGGTGTGATGCCTGCCACGAGACAGTAAGTATACTTCATTTGGAGGAAGAAAGAAAGCAAGAAAATGTCCAGGTTTATAGATTCAAGATATGGATTTTCAAAATTCACCATAAACTCTAACATGATGTTGATAATTTCCTGTTCCCTGTTGCTGGCTCCTTTTGCTATAAAAATTCAGGCTTACAAGAAATATTACTGAATATTGGAGAGAGATATTAAAGAAATATCTTTAATAAAGATATAATATCCTTAATAAAGCCACTGATACAGAGCGGATACTTTCTACAAGAGCCGAATGGATTTTTTTTTTTTTTGGCTTTTTAGGGCTGCACCCACAGCATGTGGAACTTCCCAGGCTAGGGGGTCTAATCAGAGCTACAGCTGCTGGCCTACACCACAGCCACAGCAACGCCGGATCCTTAACCCACTGAGCGAGGCCAGGGATCGAACCCACAACCTCATGTTTCCTGGTCGGATTCGTTTCCGCTGCACCACGACGGGAACTCCTCTGAATGGATATTTAAAAGGGTAGAGATTTGACAAGAAAGTGAGCTATCTGTCCTTCCCTAGGCATATGTATTAGTAATGAGTGTCCTGGTTAAAAACCAGACCCAAAGATTGGTGCAGCTATAATGGGTAAGAACTGTCAAACCTACCATTTAAACTTGGACTCTGTTCTATACCTAATGAAAATTGAAATCTTTAGTATTTCTTTCAGGAAGACTGTCCTTTTGTTCTAGAGGGATAGTTGGAAGAGGTCCTTTGCTTACCATTTTTTCAGCAAGTTTTCAGGCATATTAAAACGTGTCATTAACCTGATTTAAAAAGTATAAGCAATTAAGTGTCTTGCTTGGTCATGTAAATTGTACGATGTGGCAGGTCCAGAGCTACGTTCACATTTTTTTTCATGTTCTAGAATCCTTTAGAGAAGAGGACATGGGAAATGTAGATATTTTTGGCTCTGTATGAGTTTAGAGTACTCTGTGCTGAAATCTGAGGCATGTACTTATTGAGTCAGAGGTCGTTTGGCTTGAGCAGTTACCGATAGAAGGTTAAGTGTCGACGTGGAAATTTGCAGAAGGGTCTTACCAGCCCACCTCTCACCACTCAGTGGTGTAGGGAACTTCACAGCCTCCTTGGTCGAACTTTTTGTCCTGGCTTAGGGTTCTTTCAGACAGAATGACTCAGATTTTGGGAAACGTGCTGATGTTATGACGTCATGTTCTGATAAGATTGTCCATCTGCTCCAGAGAACAAGGCCACACTTCCGGGGGTTCCCTGGAAGGGTCAGGGGAGGGGGCATGCCCATCCCCCTGCATCCTGGACGGAGACAGAAGCTGGGGAGGGAAATGGGAACTTGAATGAGGGGGGTTATACGGTGACATGGACATGGTTCCTGTCTGGGGTTGGGCATCTCTCCAAGGGGTGTGGACTTTGAGACACAGACGTATTTGTTGTCCCTGCAAAAATGGGATCACCTCGCCCTCTGTCACTTCCTCCTTCATCTTATTTTGTAAAATATGTCCATGGAGTGATTGCTATGCGCAGGTTACAGGGATGTAGCACTGAGGAAGCAGACACAGTCCCTGTCCTCAGAGAGCTTATCGTCTAGGAGAAGCAAATAAGTACTGAACAAATAGCTTTTCTAAAAACTTAATTTTGGGAGTGCCCATCGTGGGGCAGTAGAAACGAATCTGACTGGTATCTATGAGGATGTGTCTTCACTCCCTGGCCTTGCTCAGTGGGTCAGCGATCCGGCATTGCTGTGATCTGTGGTGTAGGTGTCAGATGAGGTTCGGATCCTGTGTTGCTGTGGCTGTGGTGGAGGCTGGCAGCTGCAGCTCCTATTCAACCCCGAGCCTAGGAACTTTCATATGCTACAGGTGTGGCCCTAAAAAGAGAAAATAATAGTAATAATAATAATTAATTAATTGCTTGTGACATCATATAAACATAAACAAAATTTACCACCTTCATCATTTTTAAGCATATAATGCAGTAGCATTAAGTCCATTCATGCTCTTGGGCAATCACCACCACCATCCATCTCAGAAGTTTTTTGTCGCCCCAAACTGACACTCTGTACCCACTAAGCATAAACTCCCCACTCTTCCCTCTCCCAAGCCCTGAAACCACCATTCTTTCTGTCTATAAATTTGACTATTATATATATCTCGTATAAGCACAATCATAGTATTTATCTTTTGGAGACTGGCTTATTAAACTTCCGAGAATGTCCTCAAGTTTCCGCTATCTTGAAGCATGTGTCAGAATTTCTTTCCCTTTTGTTTTTGTTTTTGTCTTTTTAGGGCCACACCAAGGCATGTGGAGGTTCCCACACTAGGGGTCGAATCAGAGCTGCAGCTGCCAGCCTCCACCACAGCCACAGCAACACAGGGTCCGAGCCTCGTCTGTGACCTACACCACAGCTCAGGGCAACGCCGGATCCTTAACTCACTGAGCGAGGCCAGGGATCAAACCTGCGTCCTTGTGGATACTAATCGGGTTCATTACCACTGAGCTGCAATGGGAACTCCCAGATTTTCTTTCCCTTTTAAGGCTGAATAATATCCGATTGTATGTTTATACTCTATTTTGTTTAACTGTTCATCCGCTGATGGACACTTGGGTTGCCTCCACCTTTGGGTTGCTGCGAATAATGCTGCTATAAAATTTCTGTAGGTGTGCAGGTCACTGTTTCAGACCCTGTTTTCAACTCTTTGGGGGTAATAAATAGCTTTGATGTATGAAAAATAAAAAATATGCCTATGAAATAACACGACACAGCAGTGACTACAAAAAGGAAACTGTCACCTGTGCCGTGAAAGGCCGATCATGGTGGGTTCCTGGAGACGATGACACACAAGGCAAAGATTGGCTTCGAGTTAACCCGGGAAGGGGGTGGGAGAGCCCTCTGGGTGGTGGGGAGCGAGCGTGAGGCTCGAGACCCGCCAGGCTGGACCCCCTGAGGATGCCATGAGTGGGGGTTGGAGGATGGCAAGGAGGTTAGGCCTTTCCACGATCACGGCCTGTTGGCTCTGGAGAAACTGAGATACGCTGGTAACTCTAAACATTAGTTGGCCAGGCTGCTTTCGTTTCTTTATGCCTGGACATTTGGTAAAACCTTTTTAAAAAGTGAACTTTGTCTCAACTCTGCTGTGAAGGCCATGAAGGGAAATGCTTGTTGAATGACGGAGATGGAGCGATGGGGGTGGGGGAGCCGCTGTGGAGCTGAGGTGATGACCACAGGAGTGGCGGTTCCCCAGGGTGACGGAGGTACAATGAGAAAGCCTGATGAGGAGGCCGACTCAGAAGCGCCACGGGGGCCTTGAAGGACTCACAAGGACCTGGCAGCCCAGGAAACGTGTGCTGGTTTTATGTGAGGGATTGATGAGGCTGGGAAGTTAGTACGGAGGCATATGGCCCCCCCTTTTAGGTGTATTCATTCTTTGTATATTGAGACCAACTGTTTGTGTGGTCAACTGAATATAGAATGGTCCACACTCAGGAATCCATAGAACTCATGCCTAATTAAAAATAGGTAACAATTTGCTTCTTCTATTACCGATTTTAAGACGTCGGGCATATTCATGGTGAAGTCCAAGTATCCTAAACAGAGAAGATATTCTGTTGGGCTTTGGCCCCAACCGATAGGCTTTTGGACAAGTGGGTTTTGAGAATTCTTGGTCTGAAGCTTTAAAACATACCATTCTGGTAACAAAACACGGAGCCCTATCTGGCCTTGGCCACCAGGAACTGCAGGGTCAAAGTCAGGGACGAGTTGCAAGAATCGGCTTCTCCCGGGAGCAGCTTCCTCTGCTTTCTTTCAGTTCCAGGTCTGACGAGTGGTCCTGATTTACATACACTGTAAACATTCCAAGTATTGTGCAAACAGGATCCTACGACACATGAATTCTTATCATTGGTACTCGTAGAAAATTACAGCCCCTGGCGCTCACTGGACAGCACGGATATTTTCCCTAAGAGTTCCACTTCTTCCCTTTGACAAGAAGCGGGAAATCTCACTGGGCCCAGGATGCCTGTGGCGTGTGAATATGGCACTTTTAGTAGGGTCAGTATGTGAACGATTACAAACCAAGGAGAGACGACAGAAAGGCCAGGCAAAGAGCACATCCAATGACGGATAGGAAGGCTTAGGTGGTGTTTAAGTCTGAGACCATTAGAGGGCTCAAGTGCAGTGGTGAATTTATGGCTCTACCAACTGGAAAGACATGTGCTTTCACAGTGCTATTAAGCTTGAATCCTACCATTCAATGTGTGTATGCTTCTGTGATAAGTGTGCAGCACACACACAGTATGTCTTCTGAATCAACGGACTGCAAGATAGATCTATTAAAAGCATGGCGGAGTTCCCATCATGGCTCAGTGGTTAACAAACCCAACTAGTACCCGTGGGGACACAGGTTTGATCCCTGGCCTCACTCAGTGGGTTAAGGATCCAGCATTACCATAAGCTGTGGTGTAGGTCACAGACATGGCTCAGATCCCTCATTGCTGTGGCTGTGGTATAGGCCAGCAGCTACAGCTCTGATTGGACCCCTGGCCTGAGAACCTCCATATGCTATGGGTGCAGCCCTAAAAAGACAAAAAAAGAAAGAAAGAAAGAAAGAAAGAAAGAAAGAAAGAAAGAAAGAAAGAAAGAGAAAGAAAGAAAGGAAGAAAAAGAAAAAATAGTTTGTGGGAGTTCCCACTGTGGCTCAAGGGGTTAAGAACCCGACTAGTATCATGAAGATGTGGGTTTGATCCCTGGCCTCGCTCAGTGGGTTAAGGATCCGGCACTGTCACAAGGTGTGGTATAGGTTGCAGATGCCACTTGGATCCTACAAGGCTGTGGCTGCATTGCCATGAGCTGTGGTGTAGGTCCCAGACATGGCTCGGATCCTGCATTGCTGTGGCTGTGGTGTAGGCTGGCAGCTTTAGCTCTGATTGGACCCCTAGCCTGGGAACCTCCATATACCACAGGTGTGGCTCTAAAAAGCAAACAAAAAACAAAAAACAGCAAGCTGAAAGCAATAGCAGTAATTTGCATCTGTGTCCTTGTCCAGGGAAAGGGACTTCCAGCCAATGTTGGTACATTAAGGTAATCAGATGCTATTTGGATGAATAGAGGTCCTTGCGGCAGAGTTAGAAAGGAAAGGGAACGGGCCAAAAAGGTTTTAATTGTATAATTGTATCTATTTGCAGGTCTTCCTGGAAAACAAACAAACACACAAACAAAAACTACTGCCTGGTAAGATTACATCTGTTTCTCAGACCATGTACACTGCGCAACTGCAACTCTGCCCTTGGCTGGTGAAAACAGATTCTCTTAGTAGTTGTGATCCGTTTATGTAAGTGGGTGACTAGAATATGTTCTTCGTGTCGTACGTGATTTGAACCCCCAAAGGATGGGGCAAAGAGAGATTTCGTTCTCCTGGTTAACATGCTGTTGGGGATCCTGGGATGCAGGGAAATGAGGTAAATTATTACACTGGTGACCCTTAGGTTGCGGCAGATTGAAAGAGTGGAAGATCTCTTGTTTTTGTTTTTGTTTGTTTGTTTTTGTCTTTTTGTCTTCTTAGACATATGGAGGTTCCCAGGCTAGGGGTCGAATTGGAGCTGCAGCTGCTGGCCTACACCACAGCCGCAGCAACGCCAGATCCGAGCTGCGTCTTCGATCTGCACCACAGCTCACGGCCAAACATCTCGTGTTATTCGTCAGTACTGAGGTGTGGACTGTTTCCACACGGCGCTCCTCCATCAGGCTGCAGGGTGCCCCTGTGAGTGCCAAGACGGTCCAATTTCTTACCTTTTCTGGCATACCTTCTAAAGGGCATTGTGCATCTCCTTGTTTTTGTACATGCCAGTTGCGGTTTGTGGCATTTGGAACACATAGCACACTTATTTGGGGCAAATGTCTGCGGATGGCACTTTCTCCAGGGCACCCCTGTGCCCAGAGCGGCAGCTGCAGCGTGTGGACCCAGGCTGCCCTGTCTGTCCGAGGGATGCCCCTCTCTCCAGCCCCAGGAGCTGGGAGCGTGCGCCTGACTCGGTCTAGTCCCCTGAGAGTGCTTCTCTGTGAGAACCCAGATGTGAGACACGAGGACCCTGAGACAGACGGGGATGGAGAGGTGGGCTGAGAGGTGCTTTAACCCTCCGGGGTTAATCCTATGGGGCCTGACGCCGCCGCCTTCAGGCTGAAGAGGTGGGGGAGCAGAGAGCCGAGGAGCAGGAGGCCGGCAGTAGCCGGGTCCACCTGCAGGCAGGGTTGAAGGGTCTTGGGACGCGGAGCAGAACAGCTTCTGGATAAAGGCTGCCCACAGATTCTTTTTTTTAAAGCATTATTGAAGAATCAATGAAATATTCTAAAACTTCCCAATGTCCAGTTCGTTTACTGCTTTTTGTCAGGCATCTCGCCTTCCCCTAAACTCTGCGTGCTGCTCCTGACATGTGTTATTCCTTCTGCCTGAGTTTTCTTCTGTTAGCTTCTTTCATGCGTGCATTTCTACTAATGCGTCAAGACCCAGATCAACGTACCGCATCCTCCAGAAGTCTCCCTTAGATGTGGAGCCAAGGAGACCCCTCCAGGTCCTGACCTCCCCAGTTCCCTCCCGTCTCTGCCCGGAGCTGTCTGGTTTCAGAGCTATTTACACACAGCCTTCTCTCTAGTAATCCACCACCAGCCTCCTAGGGGCAAATCTCTTTCTGACTCTCTGCTGGGTCTCCCACGTAGCGGCTCAGAACACAGTACAAAGCAGCTGTTCATTAAATCTATTTAAATGTACCCAAGACTGAAGGTCTCATCGGTCGCAAGATCTCAGGATCAACATTTTTGGTTTATACTCAGTCTCACCAGAATTGTGTCAAATCACGTGCTCAGACAAGGCTCTTTGCTGCAGGCCTCCCATCTTTAAAAGAAACTACACGTGGTTGTCCAGCCACAATGGGGAAACATTTTCCCTTTAATCTCATAACAAAAGAATTTTTCAAAATCCTAACATTGGCGGATTTTTGAGCTGGAGCTATCTTCCTAGTTTCAGAGCAATGAAGCAGGTCCCCGAGGAAGCCAGCCCGCCCGCTTGAGAAGCTCCTGGGCTGGCAGGTGGCTGGTGGGGAGCAGGTTCAGGACACAAACCCGTGTGTGAGGACGTAGCCCTTCCTGCCCATTGATCACACTGGCCTGTTGATGAAAACAAGCCGATCAAGCACTTTGAAGTGGCAGTGTTGCAGAGAGAGCCGGAGGACAGAAGAGGAAGAGCTTGGATTCTTGCCCCTCTCTTAATTGCTTGAAAGAGGAAAAGAGGAAGCAGGAAAAAGGAAAAAAAAAAAAAAAAAAAAAAAGCTCTCAGGCTGCCCGGGCTGTGGCTGACTTCGCTGTGTGGGTGCGTTAAGCCCCGGCCAAGTGCGTAGTGAGCGCATGACCAAGAATATTCAAGATGCGTGAGACAGTTACGTGTTGTTGGTTCACTGATTGCCTAGTGTTACTCTGCACCGCTCTCTCAAAGGAGCTAGCCCGGTGATATGAGATTTTAATAAGAGGAATCCTTACAGCGCGGGGTTGAACATTCAGGAGGCCGTCTGCCTGCCCCCGCGATGCTGAGCCGAGAACACGATCCGATTGGAAAACACGATGTTTAGATACAAATGTAATTTGCCAGAGCAAAATCATTTTTCCCCAGGATCAGTTGAACACATGCATTTTATTAAGCTGTCCTTATGCTTGACTTTTTTTTTTTTTTTCAGGTGGCCCTCTTCATCTGCATTTTTCCCCCTCCAGAGGTTGCCTAGGAGGTTTGTGTAATTGCCTTGTGCTCGGGAAGTGAATCGTTCTTGAAAACTCAGCAGCCAGGAATCTTGGTGGGGCCGGGAAAGCTCAGGGCAGCATGTTTTTGGGGGCTCACGAATCCTCAGGGATGCAGAAGGGTCCACAAGTTTAACGCATCAGCTGCTGTGGAGACCATTCTTACTCCTTGACCTAGGAGTGGATTCTAGGAGTGAGGCGGCATCGGGTGACTTCTGGTTTCTGCTCTCCTCTTCTGACTGCGGGCCAAGGTTAGACAGGTTCTTTGGCTATAAAGGTGCGAGCCGTTGCTCGTCTCCTTGTTGGAGATGCGTGCAGCTCAGGAGGACCTCTGACCAGCTCAGCAGCCCTCAGACCTCGGTGGAAGGAAGCTCACCCCAGGGGTGGGGGGAGGGGTGCAAAAAAGTTGACTCTCTCCTAGAGACAAAAACCGTGCCTGTAGCCACCCCTCCAGGAGCCTCATCGAAGGAGGGAGGTGTATGAGGCAGGCTTCCAAATCTCAGCCCTCCCACACCTCCCCATCCCAAACCGAGTGTGTGTGTGTGTGTGTGTGTGTGTGTGTGTGTGAAAGAGAGAGAGGGAGGGAGGGAGGGAGGGAGTCAGGCCTAGTCACTAGGGATGAAGAGGGGAAGACTGAAGAAAGAAGAGGAGATGGGTATTTTTGTTTGACAACTCTGAAACAAAGAGGTTAGATCACTAGAAACTTCCTCGAAGTCCCTGGGAACGAGCTCAGGCCCGGAGAACTGAGGTTTAGTCCTTCTCTGGCTCCAGTCTGTTCCCCAACCAGGATGAGCCCTCACCTCCTCCTGTCTCTGTTTTGTCACCTGTCCGCGGGACAACTAGAGCAGGTGTCTTTGGTCATTTATGGACGCGCAGGGTAGTGGTGGGCAGAGCTGGTCTGGGGAGAAAGAGTAACCTCAGAGGGTCCCGAGCCGGAGGACCGGAAGCTTGGAAAGTCAGAGAGGGAGGACGAGGGACAGAGATGCAGGTGGAGAGAGGACCCCAGGGGGACTCTGACGTGACAGTAGACGCCCGAGGCAATGCCAGGTGATGAAGCCCACAGCCCACCATGCCTGGTAGATTCCAGAACAGAACCGCAGCTCCTTCTGTGGTTCATCAGTTCCTTCTGAACAGTCTTGCACTGGAGATGCTCCCGTCACAAGGAGCCAACCCCGGTAAGATCTAGGGGCTGAGGGAGATGGAGAGGAGGGCCGGGGGGAAACTCTGGGCACAGTGGACCAGCCGGGCTCACTGCCGGGGACAGGACTGGCGGAGGAGAGGGATGGGCAAGGGGCTGCCAGTCCCAGCATCTCACAGGTTGCACCCGGGGGATTCCCTGGGATGGGTTCATGGGCAGGTGCCGGCCCTCAGGAGTGGGCGTGGGTGACGGTGACCCAAACAAGGCAGGCGGTGTTTGGAGGAGATTTAGCGGAGCGGAGTAGTAGAGGCCAAGCCAGAGGCAGGAATGCAGCCCCAGAACCTGGAGCCCCAGAGGAGGTGGAAGGTGTGACTTGGGGGATGACAGCAGGTGAGTGAGTCTATTTACACATCTTCGTTTTTCATTTTGTTTATGCTGTAAATCTCCCCATTAGAGCACCGGCACCAAGCAAGCAGGGGCTTCTGTTTGTGTTGTCAGTTGCTGAATTGCACTCCTTAGCATAAAGCCTGGTGAATATTTGTTGGGTGGCTGATTCCTGACGACCTGGAGTTTGTCTGGGTCCACGTGCATATATGCGTGTGCGGGTTGGCGGGGGAGCGGCTGCATCTCTGTGTTAAGGACCCACGTCCCCTTTGAGGAGGGTCCTTCCATGGCTGACCAGTCAGGCCTGGGCAGACATCCAATCTTTTCTGCCAGAGGCTGCTCCCTTCTCTAAATTGACTTCTTTGGTCAGTTTGAGTTGCTACACGGAGTTCTGGCAGTGGCTCAGCGGAAACAAAATCTGACTAGCATCCCAAGGACACAGGTTCAGTCCTTGGCCTTGCTCAGTGGATTAAGGATCTGCTGTTGCTGTAAGATGTAGGTTGCAGACATGGCTCATAGCCGGTGTTGCTGTGGCTGTGGTGTAGGCCGCCAGCTACAGCTCTGATGAGACCCCCTAGCCTGGGAACCTCCATATACCGTGGCTTCGGTGCTGAAAAGGAAAAAAAGTTATTACAAAATCACTAGGGCTTTTAAATCAGTAACAGTCGAATAAAAGGACACTCCCTTTGTGTTTGGAGTTCCCCTTGTGGCTCAGTGGGTTAGGAATCAACATAGTATCTGTGGGGAAGGATCCCTGTATCCCCCAGTTGATGCCAGCTGTAGCATAGGGTGAAGATGCCCTCTGGGATCCTGCATGGTTGTGGCTGTGGTGTAGGCCAGCAGCTTCAGCTTTGATTGGACCCCTGGCTTGGGAACTTCCATATGCCAGTAGGTATGGCCCTAAAAAGAAAAAAGAAAAGGTAGCCAAGGGAGTTCGCATCTTGGCGTAGCTGAAACAAATCCGACTAGTATCCATGAGGATGCTGGTTCGATCCCTGGCCTCTCTAAGTGGGTTAAGGATCTGGTGTTGCCATGAGCTGTGGTGTAGGTCACAGATGTGGCTTAGATCCTGCGTTTCTGTGGCTGCGGTGTAGGCCGGTGGCTATGGCTCTGTTTCGATCCCGAGCCTGGGAACCTCCATGTGCTGCGGGTGTGGCCCTAAAAAGACAAAAAAAAGAAAAAAAAAAGAAGATGTGGTACATATATATACAACGGAATACTATCCAGCCATAAAAAAGAATGAACTAATGCCATTTGCGGCAGCATGGATGGACCTAGAGATGATTGTACTAAGTGAAGTCAGACAGAGGAAGACAAAAATGCTATGATATCACTTGTATGTGGAAACTAAAAAAAAGACACAAATGACATTATTTACAAAACAGAAATGGACCCACAAACATAGAAAACAAACTCATGGCTACCCAAGGGGAAGGGGAGAGGAGTAAATGAGTTTGATATTAAAAGATACACACTGCTGCGCACAAAATAGATAACCAACAAGGACCTACTGTATAGCACGGGGAACTCTACTCAAAAGCTTGCAACAGGAATTCCCATCGTGGTGCAGTGGTTAACGAATCCGACTAGGAACCATGAGGTTGCGGGTTCGATCCCTGCCCTTGCTCAGTGGGTTAACGATCTGGCGTTGCCATGAGCTGTGGTGTAGGTCGCAGACGCGGCTCGGGTCCTGTGTTGCTGTGGCTCTGGCGTAGGCTGGCAGCTACAGCTCCGATTCGACCCCTAGCCTGGGAACCTCCAGATGCCACGGGAGCGGCCCAAGAAATAGCAAAAAGAAAAAAAAAAAAAAAAGCTTGCGACAACCTGGAAGGGAAAAGAATCTACAAAGGGTGTGTATAAACATATACATATGCATGTGTATTTTATATATAACTGGATCACCTTGTTGTGCACCTGAAACTAACACAACATTGTAAATCAACTATAAAAACACTGAAGTACCCAAGTCTAATTAATGACTGACAGTTGTATTTAGATGAATATCTTTCAGGCTTTAGTGCTGGGACCGTGTAAGCAAGTGATGCAGGTAAACCCTGACATGGCCACCTGAACTGGTGGGAAGGTGGTGGAATCCGATTGCATTATTAGCATGATTACTTGGTAGAGGCGGAGGAGAGGGAGGCGGTTCCCTGGACAGCAGCTCCAGCCTGAGTATTTTGAGGGAGCCTCACGGATCCTGAGAGAACCTTTCCTGGTGGTGATGCGTGTGGCCCGTTGTCCGTGTGACAGAGCCAGAGCTGTTGTGTAAATCTCAGTTCTCCTTACTCCCCGCCAACCCCGCCACAGACTTTGGTCATGAGCAGTATGCCACACAGTAATGAAGGCATTTCGTTCTTTGTTTTTTTGGTGGTTTGTTTGTTTGTTTGTTTGGTATTTTTGGCGATCCCGAGGCATGAGGAAGTTCCGGGGTCAGGGATGGAATCCTTGCCACAGCTGCAACCTGCACCACAGTGGTGACAACGCCAGTTCCTTAATCTGCGGCACCACCAGGAAACTCCTAAAGGCACTTGGATTTTTGAAGCTAAACTTCAGCCTGATTTTACTCTGCTAGATTCTCCAAGACAAGTTTTTCTCCCTACTATGTGCCTGCAGCCTCTCAAAGAGCCACAGACTTCCCACGCGATAGGAACCCCCTGAACAGAAGCCTGGGATGATCTGTTTCTGAATGATCAGCTCCCTCCCAAGAACAGCCCTCTTCTCGCCCAGGGTTTGGGCAGCTCTGCTCCCCCCTGGAGTTTCTGGCTCTTTCTCTGTCACTCTATTTTTAACGTTGTTACTATTTTGGATGTGACTGTTGATATTTTCTTAGAAAGTTACCATTTTTTCTTGGCAGTATACATTATGTCTTTTCTTAAATGTCATTTCATTACAGCCAGGGTCCAGAACTTTTGTCGCTAGGAATTCCCCCGAGAGCTGCAAAGAAAAGCAATGGGAAAGCAAGATCCGCTTCTCCCCCTCTAGAAGGTGGATTCTTGCGTCTTTTCTAATCTGTGTCCTGCCGGAAATATTTAAATTCTGGGTCTTTCCACCTGCTATCCTATCACACAGACACATGGGAGTTCATGGCAAATTTTAGAGACAGGACCTTTTTACAAATGAGGGAATGAAACCTTTCAATGCTGAGTGACCTTTTCAATACAACTGGTAAGCACAGGGAGGTATTGACCCTCAGGTGTTTTCAGGCGGTGGTGGTGGAGGTGGAGGTGTGTTTAACTGTACCTACCACGTGACGTTGTGTCATAAATCAGAGGTGACATAGCCAAGCAGTCAAAACTGCAGGCTTTTGGAGACTGCGCGCCTGTGACTTTGGACATATATCTTTCTCTCTGCCTCGGTTTCCTCATCTGTAAACAAGGATAACAATAGCAATTCTAAAATGAGGATCATAATAGTACCATCTCATACCCACATGTAAAATATGCCTAACATGGGGCATAGCATGTATGAAACACTTAGTAATTCATTATTAATATGTTAATGTTTTATTAACCAAACTTGCCCCATTTGAATTTCTTTATGTTTGGAGTGGAATTTTAATTTTATTATCTCTTATTTCCTCTGTTTATCTCGGTTAAAAATTTGATTTTGACATTTTAAATTGTAATGATCACATAGAGATCAAAAATTCAAATAATCAAAATGTCTGTTTTCAAAAATTTCCCTTTCCCTCCTGTTTCCTCTCCTTCCCAGTGTCAACTCCTGTCTGCAAAGCAGTAGCAACTGTAAATGATTTATTTTTGTATTTTCTGCCCAGGGATTTTTGCATATCTAGGGCACTACCAATGTATATCCCTCTGACCCACAAACTTTTTTACATGAGCAGTAACTTACTCTCTATGTTGTTCTTTCTTTTCTTTCTTAAAGTTATGTCCAAACTCCTGAACAGCGAATTTTCATAATTTTTTTCTTTTCTTTCTATTGAATTTTACAACCACCTTGTATTTTGTTGCATGAATGTACCCTCCTGGTGGACAGGTAGGCTAGTGACAACCTTTTGTTATTACAAATGTGATGGAATAAATGAACTTGCACATGTTATTCTGCATGGGTATATCCACAAGATGAATCGAAGAGATGTCATCATTCAAGCAGTGTGTTTACTTCCAATTTTGATAGCTACCTTTCGTCAAGTTGCCTTCTATAAGGTTATACAAATTTAAATTCCTGCTGGCAATGCATGAGAGTTTGAGTGCTTGCTGGAGTTCCCTGGGGGCTCAGTGGATTAAGGAACTGGCATTGTCAGTGCTGTGGCTCGGGTTGCTGCTGTGGGGTGGGTTAGATCCCTGGCCTAGGAACATTTGCATGCAGCAAACACAGCCAGGAAAAAAAAAAAAAAGAGAGTTCCTGCTTCTCTTTAACTTTGCTAAATAGGGAAAAATTACATTAAAATTTTAAATTGATTTAGGGAAATTTATATACTTTTGATGATGAGTTTTCTTTTTTTTTTTTGGCATTTCTTGGGCCGCTCCCGCAGCATATGGAGGTTCCCAGGCTAGGGGTTTAATCGGAGCTGTAGCCACCAGCCTATGCCAGAGGCACAGCAACGCAGGATCCAAGCCGCATCTGCAACCTACACCACAGCTCACAGCAACGCCGGATCGTTAACCCACTGAGCAAGGGCAGGGACCGAACCCGCAACCTCATGGTTCCTAGTCGGATTCGTTAACCAATGCACCATGACGGGAATTCCCGATGATGAGTTTTCTTAAAACACTTTGGATAGTCACTTGTTCTAGTCTTTATTTCCATCATTAGAGAGGGTTTTTTTTTCGTCTTTTTAGAGCCCCACCTGTGGCATATGGAGGTTCCCAGGCTAGAGGGTCGAATTGGAGCTATAGCCGTGGGCCTACACCAGCCACAGTCACTTCAGATCCGAGCCACGTGTGCAACCTACACTACAGCTCACGGCAATGTCAGATCCTTAACCCACTGAGCAAGGCCAGGGATCAAACCTGCATCCTCATGGATACTAGTCAGACTGATTTCCACTGCGCCACGATGAAAACTCCAGAGAACATTTTAAAATGCTTTATATATAGCTCTTGCATATATCACAATATTTATTTCTAGAAATGTTATCATTTTTTTGTTGATGGTGTAAATGGGATGTTCCATTGTCTTTTCTAACTTGCTTGGGTTTGCCTGTATAAAAGCCATTGATGTCCAGCTATGAGTAATGTCTTCCATAATCTCGCTGAATTAGCTCATGTATATCAAGTTTTTGCAGTTGATTCTCTTGGATTTTTTAGATATACCATCATTGCTACAAATGCTGAACATTTTACTTTTCTCTTTCCATTTTTTATACTTCTTTTGTCACTTCCATTGGTTAGTAATTTATTACAATATGAAATACAAGTGACAGGGTATCCCTTTTATTTTGGGCTTTAAAGGGAATGCTTGCAGTGTTTTCCCATGAAGTATGGTGTCGGCTACTTGGCTGATATTATAGATCTGTGTCAGTTAGGGTTCGGCATAGAAACAGAAACAGTAGGATGGTTCTGTGTCTAAAAGGAGACTCATTATGCGGAATTGGCTGATGCTGTTCTGGGGCTAAATCTCAGCAATCTGCCGTCTGGAAGCTGGAGATTCAGGAGAGCCAGTGCTGCGGTTCCGTCCAGATCTGGGGACTCCAGAGCCAGGGGGGATGATGATGTAAATCCTAGTCCATTTATGTGCATATTTTTCTGACAAATGCACACACGCGTGTATGGGAATCTGTCTTTTTCTCTTCCTATTTTGAGTGCCCTTTTTTTTTTTTTTTTTGGTTGCAGCCCCTGCGTGCTGAAGTTCCTGGGCCAGGGATTGAACCTGCACCACAGCTACAACCAGAGCCACAGCAGTGACAAGCCAGATACTTAGCCCGCTGAGGCATGAGGGAACTCCTTGAGTGCCTTTTATCAATTCAATAATTTCAATAATGTCAAATATCTTTTCAATATGTAAAATGACTCTTGACTTTTAAAATCTATGATCATGATACATTTCCTTAATATATTTCCTAATATTAAATTATCTTGGAACAGTTTAACTTTCTGGAATAAATCCCACTTGGTTATGGTGTATGATGATGTGCCACTACTTTTTTGTTGTTGCTACTAATATTTTATTTAGGAGTTTTGCATCTAAACTAATAAGTATCGGGCTTCCTTGTGGCAGGGCAGGATAAGGATCCGGCATTATCACTGCAGCAGCTCAGGTCACTGCTATGGCATGCATTTAGTTCCTTGCCCAGGAACTTCCACATGCCAAAGGCATAAACACAATAAATAAATGCATTACTTAATTAATTAATAAGTATCACTCATATATAGTTATCTTTCTTTGTGTACTATTAGTTTCTGTTATCAGTGTTATGTTCAATTCTTGTAATGAATCTTATTTTATTTCATTTTATTATTACTTTTTTTTGTCTTTTTAAGGCTGCACCCACAGCATGTGGAGGTTCCCAGGGATAGGGGCTGAATCAGAGCTGTAGCCGCCGGCCTACACCATAGCCACAGCAATGCGGGATCCGAGTCGGGTCTGCCACCTACACCACAGCTCATGGCAATGTCAGATCCCTAACCCACTGAGTGAGGCCAGGGATCAAACCCGTAACCTCATGGTTCCTAGTTGGATTTGTTTCCACTGTGCCAGGACAGGAACCCCTCACATTTATTTTAAAGTTATTTACATGGAACTAGCAAACATAATCGTTTTGTGATTCTTTTTTTTTTTTTTTTAGTTTCTGTAATTATTTCCCGTTTTATTTTTTATGACCTCTCCAGCTTTTTTTTTTTTTTTCTTGATTAGGCCATCTAGTAATTTACCTAGTTTTTGTTCTTACTTTTTTTGTTTGTTTGTTTATTTTTTCTATGGTTCAGCTTTTGGATCTCCTTGTTGGTCCTACTGTTTTTCCACTTTTTTTCTAACTCATTAATTATTGCTTTTAACTTTACAAATTCCTTTCTTCTGTTTCCCATCAGGGTATTTTGTTTGTTCTTTTTCTAACGTCTTGAGTTGGATACTTAGCTCATTTATTTTAATTCTTTCTTGCTTTCTGATATATGTATTTGAATATATCAATTTATAAGACTTTAAAGGTATATGGAGTTCCCTGGTGGCCTAATGGTTAAGGATCTGGCATTGTTACTGCTGTGGCTTGGGTCACTGCTGGGACTCGAGTTTTATTCCTGGCCCAGGAACTTCCACAACCTGCAGACTTGGCAAAAAAAAAAAAAAAAAGAATTTAGGGGTATAAATGTACCCACTCTACAGGCATAATGTGTTACAGAGACCATGTGACTGCCCCCTGCCATTTCTCCTTAATATTTTCCGCAGTGCCTTTTACATGTGTTGCAAGACATGTTTCCTTGAAAACTCCATCTTGTCCTTCTTTACTTTATCCCATCTTCTTGTTTTACTTTATCCCATCTTCCTTCTTGGAGAAACAGTCACGGTGCTGGTAAATGACTTAAGCTTAAGAGCAAAGACCTAAAGGCATAACTGTTATGTGCCTAGAGGTCAGAGTAAGAGCTTAACCCTTTACCACCTAAGTGGCTTTCTAAATAGTAAAAGAACTTATATAATAGTAAACAAACCCTGTATCATCCACCCATAGCCACTCCTCACTTGATCTCATCTAAAGAGCACAATAAAAGCAGTGTGGTTTCTTGAGGCAGGGCGCTCTTGGTCCCTGAGACCTTGAGTTCCCTGGCTCCCACCTCTACTTAAGATAAATGTCTCTGTGTCTTGTTTTGTGTTAACTATTTTTCCTTAAGTTCCACAGCACCCGTTCTCCAGCTCCATCCTGCTTTTTAACTCAGGTAGTCAGTGTAGGGATATGGGCTTTGATACATTCTTTGCGGCTATTTATTAACATTTGTAAACTGAGGGTCGCATAGCAAGCCCAACTGCTATAAAGGTTGTGGGTATTGCCCCATGGATCCATCACATCAGAGTGAAGAAGGTTGCATCTGCTGCTGACATGGACACCGGGAAGGCTGTACAGCACCTCAAGAATCTCTTCATGGTCAAGTTCCAGAGTGCTAAGCCCTGCTCTGGCCACCTGTGGAAGCTGGTCAGTCTATACACAGCAGAAGCCCGAGGAGTTCCACGTGAGACTTAAAACTTGAACTCTGAGACTTAACTTGGACTGTGTTCTGTCTAAGTGAATAATTACCTATTTTTGTCTTCCCACAAAAACAAAAAGGGGGAGATGTTGCAAGACATGTTTCCCTGAAAACTCCATCTTGTCCTTCTTTACTTTATCCCATCTTCCTGCTTTGAAAAACAGTCACAGTGCTGGTAAATGACTTAAGCTTAAGACAAGAAGAAATGAAAAAAGTTGCAAGAAGAGCTTAACCCTTTACCACCTAAGTGGCTTTCTAAATAGTAAAAGAACTTATATAATAGCAAACAAACCCTGTATCATCCACCCATAGCCACTCCTTACTTGATCTCATCTAAAGAGCACAATAAAAGCAGTGTGGATTCTTGAGGGCGCTCTTGGTCCCTGAGACCTTGAGTTCCCCGGCTCCCACCTTTACCTAAGATAAATGTCTCTGTGTCTTGTTTTATGTTAACTATTTTTCCTTAAGGTCCACAGCACCCGTTCTTCAGCCCCATCCTGCTGAGCTGGCCTCGGCATACATGTACTGTGTTCTCAGTAATTACTCAGTTCAACCAATGCGAAGTAAGCAGACTCATGGCTGAGGACCGGGCCCCTTTCTGTGTCCTGCTACCCTGCAACACAAGGTTTGTTGCATCATCTTTATTAGTATGCCCATGAGCTTTTTCTTCAGAAGAAGCACCATGGTGCTTCAGCCAAAAAGATCCCCTTGCCAGCCAAGTGTCCTGAGGATTGGCAGCTTAATTTCTCAACAGAAAAATATTTTGATAAACTGTTTGAATTGGCACCAGAGCTTCCAGGGTTCTTGCCCAGGGGCCCAGGGTTTATGTCCATCTGCAGATGGGCACAATAATGACAGCTTATATTTACACAGGATCTATTTTAGAGGAGTCAATGGTCCTTAGACTGTGCGTCCACCCTCTTACCTGCCCAGAGAGGCAGCAGGAAGAATAATATGAACACAAGGAGAACCTGGAATCCAAAATCTCTTCCCAAGACTTTTTATCTCCTGTCAGTGATGGAGAGGACCAAGCTGTGTGTGGCCTATGATCTTTTTTGCATGAACATGGCCATTTAAAATAGTATATATTATTATTTTATATATATGTACATTACACTCACATATATGTTAAACGTGTTTACCATGTGAGTCACTTTGAGGCATGATCTGCAGACCGTTCACCAGTTTTCAGTGCACCAGTTTTCAATGAGGCTTCACAAATGTGTACAATTATGTGAGCTCCATGAGAATCCACTTCCATCATCCTCAAAACATTGCCAGCATCTTAAGGAGCCCTGTTGTTCCCTGTGGAGTCAGTGCAATTCTCCGTATTCCTAGCAACGACGGAAATGCCTCTCGCTGTGTTTTACTTTCTTAGAATTTCGTAGAAAATGAATCATATAGTACTCAAGCTTTGGCATCTGCCTTCCTTCCCTTAGCGTGATTCTTCAAGGAGTCATCTATGTTGTTGTCACATCAGTAGTTTGTTCCGCCCTAATGTTGAGCCGTATCCAGTGTATGGCTGTGCCAGTCTGTATAAACATTCGGTGGTTGACGGATATTTGGGTTCTCCGCAGTTATGAGTATTTAAAATAAATCTATCAGGTACATGCATTTAAGAATCTCTTTGTGAACATGTGTTTTCATTACTCTTGGATAGATGCCCAGGAGTGGAACTGTGGGTTGTGTGTATAAGTGCATATTGAACTTTATCAGAACAAATTAGTTCACAAAGGGGCGGTGCCATGTTTGCATTCCTGTCAGCAAAGAGAGTTCCAGTTTTTCCACAGCCTCAGCAGCACAATTTTCACCTTTAGAATGGAAATGTAGGAGTTTCTCATTGGGACTTAATTTACATTCCCTTAATATACAAAGATGATGTGTGATTTGCCGTTTGTACATAGGCTTTGGTGGACTGTCTGTTCGAATCTTTTCCCAGTTTTAAAATTGGGTTGTTTGTCATTTTATTATTGACTTGCAAGGGTTCTTTATCTATTCTGGATACTAGATTTTTTTTTTTTTTTTAAGGGCCGCACCTGCAGCATATGGAGGTTCCCAGGCTACGGGTCCAGTTGGAGCTATAGACGCTGGCCAACACCACAGCCGCTGCAACTCAGGATCTGGGCCACATCTGTGACCTACACCACAGCTCATGGCAACACCAGATCCTTAACTCACTGAGCGAGGCCAGGGGTTGTACCTGCGTCCTTATGGATGCCAGTCAGATTCGTTTCTGCTGGACCATGATGGGAACTCCTGGATACCAGATTTTAATTAGATGTATATTTTGCAAATATTTTTCTCTGTCTCTGGCTTATCTTTTCACTTTACTAAGTATTTTTCAAAAGCAAAAGTGTTTGATTTTGATAAAGTTAAGTGTTTTATAGTTTATACTTTATATATCGTATTTAATAAATCTCTGACTAATCCAAAGAGTCTTCCCTCTATTTTCTTCTAGATGTTTAATAGCTTCAACTTTAAGTTTGAGATTCATTTTGAGTTAATTTTTGTATATTATTAAGGTAAAGGTCAAGGTTCATTTTTTAAAGAATATGTAGCTAGTCCGGCATCATTTGTTATAAAAATTATGCATTTGCGCCATTTTTGAAAACCAAAGGTCATATGTCCTGGACTCTTTGTGATTATCTCTGTAGATGATTGGGTTGTCGAAAACACGGGGACGTTTTCTTCTTTATTTACAATTGCAAGCTTTTGTTTCTTTGTCTCCCTGGATTAAGCTGACTAGGGCTTCCAGTTCAAAGATGAATAGGAATGACAAGACTGATCATTTTCCCCTTATTCTCAAATTAAGGGGGAAACATTCATTTCGTCATCACCTGGAGGGGTTTGTTGCCACAGAAAGACTTGAAGGATGTTTAGAGCAAGACTTTTTTTTTTTTGGTCTCTTTGTCTTTTTAGGGCTGCACCTGCGGCACATGGAGGTTCCCAGGCTAGGGATCAAATCGGAGCTGTAGCTGCCGGCCTACACTGCAGCCATAGCCATGGAGGATCTGAGCTGCGTCTTTGACCTTTATTTACAAGCTCACGGCAACGCCGGATCTTTAACGCCCGGAGTGAGGCCAGGGATCGAACCTACAACCTCATGGTTCCTAGTTGGAGTCGTTAACCACTGTGCCAGGACGGGAACTCCGAGGGCAAGATGTTTTTGAGGACATCCAAACTAGCCTATACGGAGAGAGGACACAGGACAAAAGTCTATCTGTCATTTATAAGAAGAAATCCTCTGACACTCCTGCATGTCCCTCTCGCCAGCAGCTGTATGACCGTCTTGTTCCCGCTCCCTTGCTCAGCTGAGACGCACCCAGAAGCCAGTTTATTATCCCAAGGTCCCCAGGTAATACAGTGATGGAAGGAGCAGCAGATCTCAGACCTAGAGGTTCAGGCTCTTACACTTTGAGGCTGGATTGGGCCATTCTGACAGCCTGTGTGGGAGCGTCTCCTCCAGCCCTGGTCCCGGAGACCCCTAGGGACACTTTGCCTCTGTCACCCCTGCTCTCCCGCAAGGCCTGTATCTGGGTACCGGTACCCCTTCCTGCCATTGCGGTGAGAGGTGGCGTCAGGACTCAAACAGCTTTTCCCAACCATGCTCCAACCATGGATTCCCATTTAGAAAACTCAGAAATAGGTCCTGAGGCTAAAGTCATTGTCCAAGAGGGTTTTTATTTAATTTGTTTGTTATTTATTTATTTTGATAGCTTGTCAGCCAACGCCACCTCACACCAGACACGTGAGCAATTCTACCAATGCTTCAAGATGCAGATCCTCCTTAGATCAGGAGCCAAGAGGACTTCTCCCCGTCTTGAGCACCCCTCACAAATGCTAACATGCAGGTCTTCATGCTGAAGCAGAAAAAGGTCCTGCAATCTCAATCATGTAACCCATTCCCAGAGGCTTGGATGTCCTTTGGGACAATTGCTAAGATTAACCACTAGGCCATTTGCACGTGCCGAGGAAATACATTCCAGCTCAGTGGAAGGAAAGGGATCTTGTTGGGCCTCAGAGGCATTTGGTTCTTTGTTTCTAGGAGCTTCCCCAGTCAGGCAGAGGGATGCTTGTTAGGAAGGCAGAGGTCAGAAGCTGGTTTATTGGAGCAGCAGCTGCTGAAGGACAGCTTTATGGTTCATCAGGAATCCCGAAGATGGTATCTCTGGTATCTGGACGAACTGAGACTGAGATCTGAGCATATCGCCCTACTCCCAACCCCTCATCATCCTTTTTAGAACCTTGTTCCATGGTAGTGTAGTGGCTTACGGTGGGAGGGGTTCCATTCCCTGGGCCTCACATGCTTCAAACTCTCTGATCATTCAGCTTGCTCTCTGCTGGCAAGGCCAAGAGGGATAAGAGAAAGCTGATGAAAATATCACAATTCCGTTTCAATTAGTTAGTCAGCTCGATCAACAAGAAAGATGCCTCCAGATTTTAATTGGTCTCGGGGGAGGAGAACAGAATGTTCTCAGATGTCCTTGCTCAGCCCGATGTTGCATTATCTGGGCCACAGGGCAGCTGCAGTCTTTCCGCCAGGGCTCGAGATCCCGGCCTGGAAGTAAAACTCCCGTTCAGTGTTAACCTCTTTACCACCATGTTGCTTCAAAACAGAGTCTTCTGTGGAACCCGCTTTAGAGACGCCAACCTGTCCCACTTCGAAATAGGTCAGTCTCATGCCTAGAATACTAACCCAAAGGGCACAAATGCTGGGGGAGGAGAAATCCCAACTAGGAAGGATGGGAAACAGCCCAGGGGAAATTGAGGTCTCTCTTCTCATGCTTCGCTCACTCCTAATCCGAGAAGCCCATCCCTTCGCTTCTCTATGCCTCAGATTCTCCAGTGACGTCATGGGGATGCTCTTGTCCCCATTTCGATTTAAAAGTCTCAGATCCATGGCCCATCCCGACTAATTCCAGGATATCAGAAGATGTTGCTAGCCAGTGATGCTGTCATATTCCACGAGCTTGTCTCCTCCTTACACTTTCAGCTTGTGAAACTCACCCGCGGTTGGTCAGGGTAAAGCTAAGTTTTGCTATGGCAGCAAACCTCCAAAGCCAGAGGCTTATTTGTCACTTTTGGAGTAGTCCGATACAGGTCAGCCCGTCCTCTTTGGTGGCCGCCTTTCAGCAGGGGTGCGCATTAGAGATGCTCCCTGTGGCCCCTTCACCGTCTCAGCGTTCTTCGCTTCCAGCCACCGCGGCAGATGCGTGCAGCTTTCAGCCTCCTCGGTGTCCTCGGGTGGCAAATGCTGTGCATTGCTTCACTCCCCCTTGTGCCCGTGAACTTGAATTCGTCACCTGACCGCATGCTAAGTGCCAGGAAGGCTGGAAAATATGCAGGATCTCATGGAATAATTGGGGAGCACCAGCGTCTATGTCACACACCCCGTGAATGGTATTTGTTTTCTTATGGCCAAACCAGGCAGGGATTCAAACTAAGGGAAAATCCATTCAGCAGACTCGTTAGGTGCTACCAACTGGAACGTAGAGACACACGGAACCCAAGGAATTCATAACTGGGAGATGAGGGGATGCCAACAAGTCCATTATTGGGCTGGACCTAAGTTCCCGAGGGCTGACTGTCGCGTGCCCAAGACAGAGGCGGGGCGCTCGGCTCTGCAACAGGTCAGGTTCTACCAAGAAAAGAGCATGAAAGACGGTCCTTGTGCTCCGGTTCCAAAGGAGGATCAGGACCTCCCGGGGGGGTCTTGGGGTGTGTGGAGCCCGTGGTAGAGGAAGAGGAGCTTAGCATCGGACTTCCCTTCTTTCTGAGCCGAGGTCAATGGGGAGCACACTCTCAGTCTACTGGGTGAGGCGTGTGCTTCATAAAAAAATCAGTTAGGAAATGCTGAGGCCTCCGCCTCCCAGCGCCCCCAATGAATGGTGAAAGTGAGACGTCTTGGAGGTCTTGGAAAGGAGGTAGAATAAAGACTGAAGACAGAGCAGATGGGACGCCCTCCCAGAGCTCTCCCTGCTGGGTGCACGCAAACTACCGTTGCAGGTGGCCCCAATGGGCCTGTCTGCTGTGATGGGCAGTTCTTTTGCAGAAAAGCTCTGAGGGTAAGGACAGCTGCCTCTGCCAGAGGGTCCCTCCCTCTCACTCCTTATTTACAGCCCTGTCACCCTGGAAGACTGACATCGTGGCCTAAGAAATTAGGATCTAAGCCCGAAAGCAGTATTTACAGAAAACAACCTGACACAGAACAGAAGCCTCTGTCTGACTGTGCTGTCCTCAGAGGCTGGCAGCTACTTTTGATGTGGGTCCTTTCAGCCAAGTCACTGGTCGGAATACCTCACCTCGGAACTGCATTTCGTTATTCGCAGAGCCTTGTACACACCCCCTAAGTGAGCCAGTGAAAAACAGAAAGACCAGCCTTGAAGAGAGTGTGGGAAACAGGCGCTTTGTATTATTTGGAGAAATGTCATTGGCCGCAGGCATTTGGAGGGCGATTGGACAGTGTCTGCTTTTGAACGTAGCGCTCACACCTCGAGGACTCTCTCCTCGAACTGTTTGCTAAAAAGCTAACAATCAACAGACAAGTGCGTTTATTGCAGTATTATATGAAATGGAAAAAGTGAGGGAAAATTTTACTAACAATTGTATATTGATTATTTGAATATCCAAATAATCCATTATATACAGGGACAAGGGAACTATGCATCTGTTAAAAATGAGATAAATCTGATGTCCTGACACGGGAGGAAGGCCACAATAAAGTGCTTAGTGAAAGTCCCAAGTCCCAAGTGTGTGTGTGTGTGTGTGTGTGTGTGTGTAGGCTTGTGTGTGCATGTGTTATGTGTATGCCTGTGTTGTAGTGTGGTGTGTGTGTGTGTGTGTGTATGTGTGTGTGTGTGTAATCTGTATAAGCACAGCATTACGTCTACAATATCGGTGGTCACCTCTTGGGAGTGGTTTTGAAGTAGAGAGGGACATTAAATATGAGCGTCACCTATTTCCTTATGAAAAAGCAAAGCTGACCTCTTGCTCTGCTTTGTGAGTATGTATTTCCCCCGGAACAGGCCGGGGGCAGGGGGAGCAGGCAGCCATGAGCATTATCAGGGTCCCCCTGTCGCCATCTAGTCCCCACGTAAATGAGATCTTAAGCCAGGTGCTGGAACTTCCTAATTCCTTACCAAACAGCCTTATCCAGACCTTGACAATGGCTGATATCTGTCTGTAACTCTGCACGTGGGCTAGTCCTTTGTGAAAACTGCTCTTTTCTCAGCAGGAGTGAATAACTGGCCATCTGTGTTTTTTCTTTACATACCTGTAGTCTGAATATTTTTTGATTTGGTGAGAGCACTCCTTCTGGAACTCTAGTTCCCAATCAGGGTTCACACTGGAATCATGTGGGGAGGTTTTTTTTTATGATTTTTATTTTTTCCATTATAGTTGATTTACAGTGTTCTGTCAATTTTGACTGTACAGCAAAGCGACCCAGTCACACATATATATACATTCTTTTTCTCATGTTATCCTCCATCCTGCTCCCCCACAAGTGACTATAATTCCCTGTGTGGTACAGCAGGATCTCATTGCTTGCCCACTTCAAATGCCATAGTTTGCATCTATTAACCCCAGATTCCCAGTCCATCCCACTCTCTCCCCCTTCCCCTAGGCAACCATAAGTCTGTTCTCTGAGTCCATGAGTTTCTTTTCTGTGGAAAGGTTCATGTGTGCCAAGTATTAGATTCCAGATATAAGTGATATCATATGGTATTTGTCTTTCTCTTTCTGACTTACTTCATTTAGTAGAGACTCTCTAGTACCATCCATGTTGCTGCAAATGGCATTATTTTGTTCTTTTTTATGGCTGAGTAGTATTCCATTGTGTGTATATACCACGTCTTCTTAATCCAGTCATCTGTCAATGAACATTTAGGTTGTTTCCATGTCTTGGCTATTGCGAAAAGTGCTGCAATAAACATATGGGTGCATGTGTCTTTTTCAAGGAAAGTTTTGTCCGGATACATGTCCAGGAGTGGGATTGCTGAGTCATATGGTAGTTCTATATTTATTTCCCTGAGGTAGCTCCATGCTGTTTTCCGTGTTGGTTGTATCAATTTACATTCCCATGTAGGGGATTTCAAAAACTACATTCCCATGTAGGGGTGTGTTCTACCCCTCTGAAATTATGGTTTAGCTGGTCCAGGTAGGTAGGGCAATGAGAATTTTAAAAATTTCCCAAGAAATTCTAATATACACCCAAAGATGAGGACCACTGTTCTAAAATTTAGACTCCCTTGTGAAACTTTTTTTTGCAGGTAAATGACTTATTTTTTAAATGCTTTTGTCTCTGATTCTTCTTTTCAGTATTTTTTTGGCAAATTATTTACCAATCATGTAATATGTAATTACCCTAAAGGAATAAGGGAAACATTCTCTATGTAAAAAATAATTACATTGCTAACCCGATTTTGAAAAGTTTAGATTTTTTTCATACTGTAAAAATTAATGCATCATCTCCATTATCAAGGAGGACCTTGGGGCCCAAAGAGGGCAACTGAATTCACCATGATCGACGGCCCCTAAATGGCAGTGCTGGACTCAAACCCATGTCCTCTTGGGAGTTCCTGTGGCAGCGCAGAGGTAACAAACCTGACCAACATCCATGAGGTCGTAGGTTTGATCCCTGGCCTTGCTCAGTGGGTTAAGGATCTGGCGTTGCTGTGAGCTGTGGTGTAGGTCGAAGACGAGGCTCAGATCTGGTGTTACTGTGGCAGTGGTGTAGGTCGGCAGCTGCAGCTCCGATTCAGCCCTTAGCCTGGGAACCTCCATATGCCGCAGGTGCAGCCCTAAAAAGAAAGAAAAAAAAGGTTAGCTCATCCTAGGCCCTAGAATCCTTGTACTTCATCTCACAGCCAGCACCATAGGGCTAAGATCTGACTTTGAGTGAGATTACTTGCTAACCAGCTGCAAGAACTTGGGAACACTAAAAACTCCAGTGGAATGAGCTCCTGGTTAACAATGACAAAATTCAGACTCTTGTGTCTTGCTCTTCCTCTGTCAGCTGTGTGACAATATTGTGACCTCCCCGGCCTCCAGCTTTTGTTACTTTCCTCCTTCATATCTGCTTGACCTCCCCTCGGTGCTGCTCTGTATGGGGCAGCCACTGGCCACATGTATAAACATATGAATGACTGGGTCACTTTGCTGTACTGCAGCGATTGGCACAACATTGTAAATCGGTTATACTTTAATAAAAAATGAACAAAAGAATATAAAGGTCTATATGTGTGATTCAGATATATATATATATATATATATATATATATATATATATATATATTCAGAAATATTTCTGAATATATATATATTCAGAAAGGACCCTTTCATGTATACCTGCAAGTAACACAAACCTGTAAATCAACTATAGTTTAATAAAAAATGAACAGAAGAATGTATGTGTCTATATATGTGTGTGTGTGTGTATATACCTGAATCACTTTGCTGTATACCTGAAAGTAACACAAATTTGTAAATTAACTATGGTTTAATTAATTGATTAATTTTTTTGCTTCGCAGGGCCGCACCTTCAGCATATGGAAGTTCCCAGGCTAGGGACTGAATTGAAGCTGCAGCTGCCAGCCTACACCCTACATCACAGCCACAGCAACTCGAGATCCAAGCAAAGTCTGTGACCTACACCACAGCTCATAGCAATGTAGGATCCCTAACCCACTGGGCAAGGCCAGGGATCAAATCCACATCCTCTTGGATACTAGTCAATTTCATTTCCACTGTGCCACAATGGGAACTCCAACTATAGTTTAATTTAAAAAGTTGTTTGAGGAGGTCCCTTTGTGGCTCAGTGTTTAATGAACCCGACTAGGAACCATGAGGTTACGGGTTTTATCCCTGGCCTCCATCAGTGGGTTAAAGATCTGGTGTTGCTGTGAGCTGTGGTGCAGGTCACAGGCATGGCTCGGATCCTGAGTTGCTGTGGCTGGGATGTAGGCTGGCAGCTGCAGCTCCTACTTGACCCCTAGCCCGGGAACCTCCATATGCCTTGAGTGTGGCCCTAAAAGGAGAAAAAAAAAGTTGCCCGAGAACCATTACATGAAGCATAAAGTAAAAACCATTCAGCATGACATTTCCATTACAGCTGCTGCACTTCTGCAGGGACAGTCCAGCCGTACTAGCACAGTTCTCAGGCTCCAAAAGACCATCACTTTCCTCATTTTGTTTCCACCGCATCCAGTACTGACACCATTCTCTTTACTGGATTCCACCCATCCTTCAAGACGCAGCTGAGGGTCCCTCGACTGCAAAGCCCTCTGGCTCTCCCGGGGCTCATCCCTCAGCTCCCCAGTGCAATGAATCCCTTCCTCCAGCACTTCCAGCATCCATCTTATTACGTTATGGTTAGTGATTCAGGTCCGATGGGAGACAGACAGGAACAGGCAGGAGGCAGGATGCAGTTGACTCCATCCTCTGATGGAGAGAAATCCAGGGTATGCTCTGGCCACCCAGAGAAGGGGCCCTGTGGCCACTCTGGAGAGGCTGGGTCCTCTGAGAAGCAGGTGTGAAGATGGAGCAAGTGAGCAAGAACATTTATTAGGGACAATGCGTGTAAGAGAAAATAGGATGGGGCACCGGAAGGGGCCGAAAGGACCATCAGACACACTACAGACGCGCCCTGGACTTCAGAGCAGCACCTGCCCCCCGAGTCGGTTATGCCTCTGCAGTCAAAGGCTGCAAGGTGCACTTACACCACAGAGTGCAAGGCACTAAGTAAAAATACCTGCAGAGGCATTTTGTAAGTGATTACACACCATAAAAATAACAGTTGTTTTCATCATAAACCTCCAGGAACTATTATCCGTAGTAACATCAGAACATCTCAGAGTTAAGCAAGAGGCCAGCGGAGAGAAATTAACCAATGAAGCCACAGATGTTGGTTTTGCAATCGCATAAGAGATGGCAGGCAACATGAAGACTTTTGTTCTCAAAAGCTCTGAGTGAATTTAGATCTTGGATTTAGCAACTGGCAAGGCTGTGAAACTCCTGTCCCTTGGGTCTTTAAGATTGTAAACAAGCAAGCAACAAGAGTGGAGTCAGTATCCGCCACGTGCTTATCAGCGTGCTGGATGCCGTGGGGACGAGGACCATGAGGGGAAGCTAGCCCTGGGGAGGAGGCCACCGGGGAGGTGAGAACAGTCTCATAGATGACAGAAAGATGGATGGACACGGCTAGACAGGTAGAGCTCTCTGATGCGGAGAGACCAACATCGCCTGCTCAGACAAAGGAAATAGAGCCTGTCCTTGACCAGGAAACCAGGCGGAACCCACCCTAAGACTGTGCTATGTCCCTCCTCTACTTAGGGATCAATTATTGACAAGCCTTAGAAATGACAAAGACGAAATAAAGATGAGAGTGAAATCAGTTAGATGGAATGCATGGAAATGTGCAATGAAAATATTGCCATCAGGTGGCTGAGTAGGATCTCCCCGAGGGTTCCAGATCCTGAGCCCCACCGGTCACCCAAGCTTCTAGAATAAAGTCATGCTTCACTCTGAGTTTCTGAGCCACTGACCTGAGCTTTACTCATCCCGTCCGTCCTGCGTGCTTCCCAGGTGAGGGGAGTTTCCGGGCTCCTGAGGCTATAGATGGTCTAATGGACACTCTCACCCCGGCCCTGGCCTCAGATTCCCTTTTCAGGGAGAGAGAGGCTCGGGCGGGCTGAGTCATCCCCGTGATAAACGCTGTAGTCACTCTAGGGAGGTGTCCCCAGCTGCCCCTGCTGGAGGGCACCCAAGTGAGTAATGCTGCCAGGGTCACGTGGCCCTGGAAGGGAGCTGGATCCCGCCTGTGCCAGGTCCATGCAATGAGCTTGCTTGCAACACACACACACACACACAGATCCTGACAGTTCCCCCAAGGGGACCGGAGGCCTGTCTTGGGGTCCCGTTGACTTAGAAACGGAACTTGCAGATGGAAGGCTTAGGAGCCAGTGGACAGACAAGAGAGGCTGACAGAAGTGAGTTCCTAGAGAAGAAAAGTCCCTGGAGGAGTGTTGCCTGGAGATCTCTGGGTGGGGATCTCCAGGGGGAGCCTGCCCCTTTCTACACAACCTGCCCTCCTCAGCACAGCGCCTGGGGCTGACACTGGCCCAGGGAACAGGGTGGGGGGGATAATGGAATGGCCAAATGCTACCATGGGAATCTGGGTCCAGAATGCACCGGACACCAAACTCTTCCCCTGGCGTTGGCCACAGGGGCTGGAGTTCCGGGGAGCTGCCCAGCAGGTCCAGCACGATGCTTTGTGCAGTCTCACCTTAAAGAGTTTTTATCCAGGCTCTTTGTCTTACTGAGGATGAGGCTCGAACATTTGCTCCGGGCTTCATGGCGTCCTTCAGCTTGATCTTCCATGTCGTTCATTTGGGTCTCGACTGTTGACCCGAAGCTCCCACGTGCTCCTGTTCTCTTGTTTCCTCCTCCCTCCTGCTCCTCCTCTTCCTCCTCCTCCACATCCCTCTGTTGCTCCCTCTCCCTCTCTTCTCTCCTCCTCTCCCACATGGACGTCTGTCCCCTTTAGGCACTTGGTTTCACTGGGGTCATTATCTTCCGTGGTCAGTTGGTTCGTTCTCTCTGTCTGTGCCCTCCTCGGTGTCTGTTCCATGGCTCAGGTCCAGGGCTGGGTACCTGCAGCAGCAGCCCACCAGCAGGTTCTAGAAGATACAGAGCCTCCCCACCTCAGGGCTTGTCCTGCAACAGCTCGTAGGTTGTCGTTTCCAACAGGAAACCATTCTGTTTTTGATGTCAGCTATGCAGGCCAGTGCTCCCGAGACTCAGAGTAAGGAGAACACCAGCAGTGGCTTCTGAATCTAAGAAGGGCGATGCATTGGCATAATGTGTGTGTGTGTGTGTGTGTGTGTGTGTGTGTGTGTGTGTGTGTGTGTGTCTAAACTCCTTTCTTCAACCAATACTTGTGTTCAGCGTATTTGTGGATAAGACACTCTCATCTATTCTGAATAACCGTCGGGGACACCAGACGACATGGAGAAGCTGTTGCTCAGGTTACAGATGGGCAGATGGAACTCGGGACAATGAATTGAGGCTCTCCCAGATTCTTGGTGGTCAAATATGGCCTAGAGATTCGGTCTTCTGAGCCTCCGTGACCAGGGCCCCTTCTTCTGGGTAAGATGTACAAAGGTTACAGCTGTAAATATTAAATCGGTGCAAGTAGAGGGCTCTGGGTTCCAGATATGGCTCAGCCCTGGGGTCTAAGACATCAAATCCTTTCTCTGAGCTTCAGCTTCAAATACATAAATAAATAAATAAAACCACGAGCTTCAGTATTTAAATATTTAAATACCATCCTGTCACAAGCTGTGGTTCTATTTAGGATCCTTTTTTACGTGCATAAACACAAACACACACACACCCCACTCATGTTGTTTAATTACTTCCTTGTATACACGTTAACCGTAAAGAATAACAAACTGTCACTGGGGTGAGTTGCTGGCATCAAACATGCCACGTGACTCGCCAGGGAGCTCTGGAGGCGGGCTTGGTAGCCTCCCAGGTGTGTCCTCTGCACTTAGCCCTTCTCCCATCTCCCATCTCATCAGTTTTCATGATCAAGGCCCGCTTATGGATGGCTCTCCTCACTTGCAAGTGAGCACTTTTGAGTGTCTAGACTATGCCTTGTTCACAGATGTAACCTCAGGACTTGACATTGGACCCAAGCCCTAGTGGATGCAATTGGTATTTTTCAAATGAATGAATCAAGGAGCGAGTAGATGAATTTTTCTTGTTGGCCAACTTCAAAACTTCCATTAAGATTCTTTCCTCAGAGCGTTCCCACTGTGGCTCAGTGATAGGTAACAAACCCAACTAGGATCCATGAGGATGCAGGTTCGATCCCTAGCCTCGCTCAGTGGGTTAAGGATCCGGCATTGCCATGAGATGCAGTGTAGGTCACAGATGTGGCTCAGATCTGACATTGCTGTGGCTGTGGTGTGGGCTGGCAGCTACAGCTCTGATTCGACCCTAGCCTGAGTACGTCCATATACCGCATGTGTGGCCCTAAAAAACAAAATAAACAAAAAGATTCTTTCCTCAGCAAAATTTCTTCTACATATTATGAATCTTTGTTTGGGGACTATTACATATGAGATCTCCAGGCTTTGATTGTATTGGGGCATTGAGGCCCTTTTTCCAGGCATTTTATAGTTGATAAGAAAAATACTAGAGCCTCCTGTAGCTCTAACACTGGAAGATTTAATCCCAGCCACCTTTTCACATGCCTGGAACACGATAACTCCATGGCTCAGTCCGGAATTTTCCGATTCAAGCTAAGTTCCTCAGGCACCCTCTTCCTTCCGCTTTAGAAGACAGGTGATGCCAGTAGCTTTTTTTAACCTTCTTCTCATGCCTTTCCATTTTCTTTGATTTCCACTTTTTAAAAATTTGACTTTTCTCTAAAAAAAAATATTTTTTTTGCAATTTAATGGCTATTTATTGAATAAACTTTGCACACCACATGTAGTACTGTCTATAAACATTCAGAACTTTCTAGAGCTCCCTCATGGCTCAGTGGGTTAGGAACCTAGCATTGTCACTGCTGTGGCACTGGGTTCAATCCCTGGCCCGGGAACTTCCACTTGCTGTGGGCACGGCCCCCCCCCCCAAAAAAAAAAATTTAGAACTTTCCAATTAAGATGTGTCATTTAAAGTATTCTCCAACTCCACAGGAGAATGTAGGATTAATTTATCATCTCTTTTGTTAAATATTGCTGTGACTTCGGTTACTTTAGTGCAGTTAGGTTAGCACTTTATAAAGGCAAGTGTAAGAAGGTGGACGATCAGAATTTTTACTTCCAATTTTTAACATGCGGGAATATAAACAGGCCTGGGTCCATGCTGAAGTTGGAGACGGTCAGTCATAAACTCCACTATTAACTTCAAATGTGACTTAAACCCGATCATATCATATTGAATGTAAATGACAAACACCACACTTGTAAGGCAGAGGTTGTCAGATTAGATGAGAAGGCACATCCCAACTTTATGCTGCTTAAAAACAATGTACTTCATTTAATTTTTTAAATGTATCCCTCTCTCCTCCACTATCTGCTTTGGTCACCATGAGTTTGTTTTCTATGTCTGTGAGTCTATTTATGTTTTATAAATAAGTTCATTTTTCATTTTTATTTTTTTGTCTTTTTTTTTTTTGCTATTTCTTGGGCCGCTCCCGCAGCATATGGAGGTTCCCAGGCTAGGGGTCTAATCGGAGCTGTAGCCGCCGGCCCACGCCAGAGCCACAGCAACGCAGGATCCGAGCCGCATCTGCAACCTACACCACAGCTCACGGCAACACCAGATCCTTAACCCACTGAGCAAGGGTGGGGATTGAACCCGCAACCTCATGGTTCCTAGTCGGATTTGTTAACCACTGCTCCACGACGGGAACTCCCTACACCACATTTTCTTTATCCATTCATCTGTTGTTAGACATTTAGGTTGCTTCCATATCTTGGCTGAGAACAATTCTTGCTCCTGCTTTCTCCTATAGTTATCTTTTTAAGATAATGAGCCCAGGAATTCCTATTGGGGATCAGTGGGTTAAGAACCCCATTCTTATCCATGAGGATGCAAGTTCGATCCCTGGCCTTGCTCAGTGGGGTAAGGATCTGGGGTTGCCTCAAACTATGTCATAGGTGGCAGATGCGGCTTGGATCTGGTGTTGCTATGGCTGTGGCATAGGCTGAGAGCTGCAGCTCTGATTCGACCCCTAGCTGGGGAACTCCCACAGGCCACGGGTGTGGCCCTAAAAAGGAAAAAATAAAATAAAATAAAATTATGAGCCTGTAAATTGCCCCTCGCTCTAGGGATTTACCCCCAGAGAGGGGCTGTTACGCAGGCATCTCCATGATCCCTATGGGTGGGGCAGATACCAGCACCAGAAACTCTGACAACCTAAAAGCCAAGGACAATGCTTTGGAATTTTTCTGCCTCCCCTCCTCCCCAAATTCTTTCTAAGTGGTAAGATTTATTTAAAAGGGACTTCAAAAATAATTTCAAAAGGATTGCTTGCAAGATTTGAAATCTAGTCAACTAAATGAATCTAAAATCTAAAGCTAAGAAAATCTTTCCTGTTCAGCGAGTACGAGGAGAGATAAGGCAACGTGCTTAGAGCATCAGTGTCATGAACTTGGCCCCATTTCATGGGTCCCAGCTAAAATGTATTCAAAGTATGCTTGCAATTTGCCCCTAAAGTTCAAGAATAGAAGGATCTGTGATCCTGCTTTGGTTGGTTTTTCTGAAAAGACAAAAAGAAGACAGAGAACAGATAATAGGATCCATACTAAGGAGGATATTCTGCAAATGCATCTCCCTACTGTTACCTCTCACCCTCCCCATCCCAAGACGCACTCCAACTCGTGGCATCTGAACCTCCACCTTTCAAAACCAACATTGCATGGAGCATTTTTAT
The DNA here is from genome assembly GCF_016906955.1 of Phacochoerus africanus. NCBI lineage: Eukaryota > Metazoa > Chordata > Mammalia > Artiodactyla > Suidae > Phacochoerus > Phacochoerus africanus. The sequence continues at coordinate 16,555,887 of NC_062555.1, read as the reverse complement.
TTGCATAAACATATTTTTTACTTGTCGACTTACAACCTTTCCTAAATGAGGATTCTATACATCGGGATCATTTTTTTCCCCTATCTAAATCTTAGGCTTCCAAGAAATATAACTTCGAAATTTCCTCTTGTCCATTGTAACCTGGTCAAACAATCAGCATCTAGCGGAGCAGGTCACAGTGGGCTTTCCTGCAATAAAACTGCCCAGATAATCATCATCCAGTTCCTCACGGGGAACTTATTTTACATGCGGCATGAACTGGAGACAGCAGAAGAGATTAGGTGGATAAGCTTTGACTCCACAAAGCTGGGTTTGGGTCCCAATTGTGCAATTTACCAGCAATTTCACATGGGCCAATGTACTTAGCTTCTACGAGCTTCAGTTTCTTCCTTTTAAAATATAGTAATAACCATTTCATCCCTCGTGCTATGGATTCAAATAAATAAATGACTATACATAAAGCTCTTAGCCCAATGCCTGGCAATAAAGAATGGTCAATAATTGTCAGCTATGATTATAATAAGGATGGGGAGGTCCAAGGGTTAAGAAAATATGGTTCCTACCTTTCAGCTGCCTCTCCCATATTCAGGAACCAAAACCAACATTCAGGAAGTATATGAAGAGTGACAGGTGGTATTGAAACAAATACTAAAATGATTAGATTCAGTCTGCATGGGTCATGGGATCTGTCGCTGTTATTTGCGCAGCTCTGCAGAGCAATGCTGCGTTTCAGTTGGGCATCTTTGGTGTATATTAACTACAAAATCAAATGTAGTACACTTACTACAAATTAAATGTGTTAAGTAAATTGATTACACATTACAAATTAAATACAAAAATACTTCTCGTATTTTTCTTTTCGATTCAACTATTTACAAATATTTGGACATCTTACCAAACAAAAGGGGGCTCTTCTTTCCTGCATAATTTGAGGATGACTCTTCGTTTCATGTTGAAGGCATTTCCAAATCGATGAGCTAACTATATCTACGTTTCACCCTCTTCTTGAGGGCTTGAAGTTACCGCTGTGCTGTTGGTCACAGCTCCCCAGAATGGGTCACAGAGAAGAAGCAAAACTGCAAGAGGCCACAGTCCAGAATTAAGCACGTATTCCTAAATTTAGACTCTCTTTCCTAAGCGAGTTTGTGTTGGGTGAGGGTTCAGAGAACATGTCCATCAAATGTGGTTGCAAGCACAATGTCACCCTCCCCGTAATTTCAGAGTAAACAAACCTCAATGAATGGCAGGCATAACATACTTTAGACAGGGTCGGGACCATTAAGCGTCTCTTGCAGAACCCTCACGTGCTCACCAGGGAAAGCGGGGGCATGGCAGGGCCCTACTTGACAGAGAGGTCACTGCCTTGAGGCACGGGACCAAAGGGCAGAACAAGATGCTGTGGCTCTGACATTGGACTTTTCCTCAAGGGCTGCTGTGCCCGCCATCCCTCTACCCCATTATCCAGCTCTGGGTAAAGACATAGATATTAAATGTTGTCTCCAGGAAGAAATTTAGAATCAGAGATTCTTGGGGTTACAGGGGATCTTTAAGATCATCTAATTCGGGGAACTTTCTGAAGCTTGAGTCGCTTCTGCTCCATCCTCCCAAGGAGTTGACCAGCTATTGTCTAAGAACGGCTGCTGATGGGGAATGGGTCCCTTTGAAGAGGCAGACTTCTCCCTCAGGACTATTCTCGCAAATAGTGACCCACATCTAGACTGAGAAATCCTTGTGGTGTGACTGTGTCCTATTTATCTTTCTAAGTACAACACCCAGTACAGAATCTAACACGTAGCAATGGCTTATTGAATACTCATGCTCCTAAAAATAATAATAACAACGGTTAATGAGTGCTTAGCATATGCCAGATCATATGTTAATCATTTTCCCCACATTGTCTCATTTAATCTGCAAAACAGCCTTTTACAACAACTCTTCTTTTCATTTCTATTATTGCCGAATTAAAAAAAAATGAGACAAAGAGTGTCTAAGTAATTCCCTAAGGCTGCACAGCTAGTTAATGACAAAGTGAACATTTAATACAAGTGTTTAGCTCTGAGCTCGAGTTCTAAATTGCGATTTTGAATCCACCAAAAAAATTAATAAATGAGAAAAAGACTCATTAGACCCGTAGCTTCTGCCATTGATCGTAGCTGTCTGTCCGTGGCAGGCTGGACCCTCCTCCGTAGGATGAGTCATGTTTCCACACAGCCTTGAGTTGTTTTACCTCGTCTTCCTCCTCTGCCTCTGTCTTTTTCAGGCTACGTGTCATTATTTACACATTGCTCATATGCATGGTTTCAAGTCCCTTCATCCTCTAAATACCTTCTTTGGCGTCACCTAATGAAGTTCTTTTAAATCTTTCTTGGCTTCTACCTGGTCAAATTCTGGAACGAATACCCTTCTTCCTGTTGGGTGGGCATCTTCCTGATGGGCTCTTTCAATGAGCTGAGCGCCTTCCCAGGTGTGTCCTGAGTGGGATGGGGTGGTGTTTGCATTGCAAGGCCAACGTCCAATGCAGTGATGGCTTCCTAGTCCACATGCCCCATTGTACTACCTGGAAATAGTGGGTAATAAAATCCTGCCCCATTATCCTTCAGCATATACACCTGACTTCACTATAGTTGCTCTAGTGATGAATCCTGATGTATTCTGTCTCACCTCAAGGCCTTGGACCCATCAGCATGGATCTCCATGAGTTACACATCTAGTAAGAGTGACATATCTGAATTCTCTTTCATACTATCTAGGTATGTCTATATATCAATATCTGTTTCTATGTCTGTATCTGTATCTGTGTCTATATCTGTGTCAATGACTGTGTTTATACCTAAATTTATACCTTTATCTGAGTCATCTCACTGGATCCTCAGAACAGCCCCTTCTAAGATTTGATGAAAACACCCTAACTCAGCTACAGAACTTACAAAGCAGATGCAACCCATCAGCGACAGATCTAGAGCCCAAACAAGAACCCCAGTTTTCTGGCCCCCAGTCCAGGGCCCTTGCAGAGGCGGGATGCAGCTTTCTAGCCCAGAGGTCTTGGAAGCTACTTTCCACATCCAACCCTGCAGGCTTCTCAGTTGTGGATTTAACATGAAGGAGCGCTGAGAGCTGAGTTATAAATAGGGCTGGTGTAGGCCCCAGGGAGGAAGGAGGTACCATGGTCGCCAGACTGCCATCCCACAGGAGGCCCCGACCTCCCACCCCTCCTTGGAAGCCCCTGATTTCTCAGGCTGGTCCCCCTATTCAGACCCCTCTCCTCTCTTCTTTCTGAGTAGGTGCTGGAGTCTAGGGGATGAGGCTGGCAGCAACATCCATGCTGCTCTGCCTGTCCCTGTCCTGTCCATTTCATCTTGCCATCCCTCCGCCTCCTAAATCTCTTAGGAAGTGACAAGGAAAAGGTTTTGAATTTGGAGAAAACACTGCTCCATGTCTCCACAAAAGAAGCGAGTCGTCTGGTGAAAGTTAAGAGGATAGGAAACACCTGGATTGCTGACAGTGACATTCCCCTAGGAAGGCCTCATCCACAGAGCAGGCACTAAAAACACGGGCTGATGGGGGCCAGGCAGGTGAGCCAGTGAGGGAGGCAAACCAGGTATAAATGTGAGTGAAGGTGGAGACTGTGCCACATTGAAAGGCTTCTGTCCCATCCCGGGGGGGCAGCTGCTTACTCCAGCTAAATGCTGCCTCCAGACCCTCTGACTGGTCAAAAGAAGCCAAACCTCTAGGTTTTATACAAAGGGTTAAATGTCTGCAACTCATTCAATTAAAAAAAAAAAAAACAGGAGTTCCCTTGTGGTTCAGTAGGTTAAGGACCCGGTGTTGTCACTGCAGCAGCTCAGGTCACTGCTGTGGCACAGGTTCAATCTCTGGCCCAAGAACTTCCACATGCTTCAGGAGCAGCACCACACACACACACATACACAGAGAAAAAAATGACAAAAATGACATGATGTGGGACATGTGTATCTATCTCCCAGTTCTCCTTCTTTTAGTACAAAGACAGAAGAACTCTTACATATGAGGCATAAGCTAATATCGCACAGTATATGCAAACTATTTTATATATGGAATGGATAAACAACTAGGTTCTACTCTAGAGCATAGGGGACTATATTCAATATCCCATGATAAACCATAACGGAAAAGAATGAAAAAGAACGCATATGTGTGCGTATGTATCTGAATCGTTCTGATACACAGCAGAAATTAAGACAACATTGTAAATCAATTATACTTCAATAAAAAGATACACTCTATCATGTGGAAGAACTGAAGCCCAGACAGTTGGAGTCCATGTCCCACCAGCCCAAGGGGCACACAGCGGAGCTGATTTTGTCTAACTCAACAGCCAGGCTCTTCCCACCGGGTCATTTCACCTCCTGTACCACAAAGGACATGGGAACAGCTCGTGTATCAACTAACCACATGGATCCTAAGATCCATGTAATCACCCACGTGACCACCTCCCACGAACCCCTTGTTCTCCCAGGGTCTCAGTGTCCTCATTTGCTAAGTGAGGCACCAGGACTGGAAAGGACTTAAAACCTGTGGATCTAGACCGCAGGTCACAAGCAGCACCTGCATCTGCTTTGTGAGGTGCACGTCCCACGGCATATAGCAGAGCACTTCTTGTCCAAGGAAAAATCTTTAAAAATACATTATGGGGAGTTCCCGTCGTGGCGCAGTGGTTAATGAATCTGACTAGGAACCATGAGGTTGCGGGTTCGGTCCCTGCCCTTGCTCAGTGGGTTAAGGATCCGGCGTTGCCGTGAGCTGTGGTGTAGGTTGCAGACGCGGCTTGGATCCCGCATTGCTGTGGCTCTGGCGTAGGCCGGTGGCTGCAGCTCCGATTCAACTCCTGGCCTGGGAACCTCCATATGCTGCAGGAGTGGCCCAAAGAAATAGCAAAAAATAAATAAATAAATAAAAATACATTATGAAGTACCTCCAATGTTTATAGGAAAAGTTACTCTGTTAACTCATTTAATTCATGCAGAAGCGCTGAGCAGCCTCCATGCGTGGGTCGGATGTTCCACTGGCTCCAGGCAACAACCTAAATGAAGGATTCCCATACAATGAGGGCAATAATGATAAGTGTGACCATGCTGAAGATGCATGGGCTCAAAACTGTTCTAAGCATGTTGCATAGGGTAGTTTATTTAATTCTTGCAAGAGCTTAGACATGGGCATGTGATCTGTATCTCCACTTTACAGATGAAAAGGCTGAGGTGAAAAGAAGTTAAGAATGTCCATTGACAGATGAATGGATAGAGAAGGTGTGGTACATACATGCAAGGGAATATTACTCAACCATAAAAAAGAATGAAATAAGGCCATTTGTGGCAAAATAGATGGACCTAGAGATTATTATATCAGGTGAAGCAAGCCAAAGACAAAATTATACAATATCCCTTCCATGTGGAAATTAAAAAAAATGATACAGGAGTTCCCATTGTGGCTCAGTGGGTTATGAACTGACTAGTATCTATGAGGTTGCAGTTTTGATCCCTGGCCCCACTCAGTGGGTTAAGGATCTGGTGTTGTTGTGAGCTGTGTGTGGTGTAGGCCAGCCGCTATAGCTCTGATTTGACCCTCAGCCTGGGAACCTCCATATGCCACGGGTGTGGCCCTAAAAAGCAATAAATAAATAAATAATGATACAAATCAACTTATATACAAAACAAAAACAGACCCTCTGATATAGAAAATAAACATGGAATTCCCGTCGTGGCTCAGTGGTTAACGAATCCGACTAGGAACCATGAGGTTGCGGGTTCGATCCCTGGCCTTGCTCAGTGGGTTAAGGATCTGGCGTTGCCGTGAGCTGTGGTGTAGGTTGTAGATGCGACTCAGATCCCGCATTGCTGTGGTTCTGGCATAGGCCGGTGGCTACAGCTCTGATTCAACCCCTAGCCTGGGAACCTCCATATGCCGCAGGAGCGGCCCAAGAAATGGCAAAGGACATAAAAAGAAAGAAAGAAAGAAAGAAAATAAACATATGCTCACCAGAGGGGAAAGGGCAGGAGGAAGGATAAATTAGGAACTTGGAATTAACACACAAACACACTACGTAGAAATTCCCATAGAAATCCCCACTTTCCCTGGCTGGGGATCAAACCCACGAGCCTCTACAGTGACTGGGGCAACAGCAGTCGGGTTCTTAACCTGCTGTGCCACAGTGGGAACTCCAGTGCTTTAATTCCTAACGCAGTAGTGGCTTTTCTCTGAAGACACACTTCCAGGGAGCTGAAGGTCTGCTTCTTCCTCATGGGGGGGCGGGGGGGGGCATTCAGGGCAGATGAGCAGAAGAAGGTGCCTCAGGGTTCTGGTCGTGAAGCCCCACTCAGCAGAGGGAACATCTGCCTGCCGTTCTTTGGCAGGTGACCGTCTGGGCCCGGAGCAGGGCCTGGGCTGTGTGGGCTTCCGGGCGGACAGTAAGTGCAGTGGCAGGGCTGTCTCTCAGGATTAAGCTCTCGAGTGCACCCTGAGGCTGTGGCCTGGGATAGGGGTCCCCTTCGTAATAAATGAAGCAGAAAGCATTGCTCTCTGTTCTTTGTTTGTTTTTTTCTCTCTGTTCCTGCGACACTGTGATTTGATTGACCCTCCAGGAATAAACAAACCCAGATGACAACCCAAATCCACAAGGAAGCTGTTATCTCCATTCGGGAGAAAACAAAATGCAAAAGGCATTGTGGCCAAACATTGACCAGATGTGTGAACACTTAGCGAAGGGTGCTGTGACTCACCAAACAGTAACGCCGGGGTCCTGCTGCTTTAAATTCCCTTGGGATGGTTTCAGTGACCATGTGCTGTGCGAGTGGGAAGCCCACATCGCTATGCTGGAGTCTGAGTTCACGGCCTGATTTTTAGATCGAGCCCTGGGTGCTTCAAGAACACCACTCTGGGGCTTAGGGACGGCGAGCCGAGTTTCACTCTGTGTCCCCACTTCTGGTCTTTTTAATTTGACTTTAGCTCCTGCGTGTCCTATGCCTCTGTTCACTTGCCCTGCAAGGAAATGGTCCAGGCCCCTCCCCACAGCTCCACCTCCGCGTGAGCCTTCCAATAAGGCTCCTGCTCTTCATCTGTGACTCCAGCAATTCCATCCCTGAATCCTTCCCGCCGGCCTCCCTACTTTGCATCTTTTCATTCTACCTTCCTTTTTCTCTCCCCTTTCTTATGAATGGATGCCAAAACCTTGTGCCAAGTCAGATAATTCACTCGAGTTTTAAAACTGGAGGAAGGCTGCATCTGTGCACCCGGAGGCTGGAGAAAGATGGGCATGAAGCCTCATATCCCCAGAAATTCCTTTGTCGAAGCCTAACTTCCGAAGCGATGATATTTGGAGACGGGGCCTTTGGGACGTGAGGGCAGAGTCCTGATGAAAAAGTTTAGTGCGCAGAGAGACTAGTTCGCCCCTTCTGTATGTGAGGTCGTAGCAAAGACAGCCGCCTATGGACCAGGAAATGGGCCCTCAGCAGATAGCAGATCTGCTGGTGCCTTGATCTTGAACTTCCCAGCCTCCAGGATGATGAGAAATAAATGTTTGTTGGTTATAAGCCCTCCAGTCTATGGAATTTTTGTTACAGCAGCCCAGATGGACTAAGCCAGTCTGTAAACCACTAGGTGCGGTAGAAATGTGTAAGTTCTACTGCAGAAAAGAACCAGGCTCCAGGAGAAAACCAAGGAAGAGAGTGGCCAGTTTTACTTAGCACAGGTGGCCACGGGAGGCTTTGCAGCAGAGAAGGCGTTCAAGTTGAGTTTTTGGTTGGTTGGTTTGTTTTTGTTTTTATTTTTATGGCTGCACCTGCGGCATATGGAAATGCCCAGCCTAAGGGTTTAATTGGAGCTGTAGCCGCAGGCCTGTGCCACAGCCATGGCAACACCGGATCCTTAACCCGCCGGCCCCTGAGAGAGCCCAGGGATTGAACCCAGGTCCTCACGGAGACTGTGTTGGGTTTTTAACTGGCTGAGTCACAGTGGGAACTCCTGAGTTGAGTCTGAAAGATAAGTAGGTGTTTCCAAGAGACAGAGGCCAGAAGAGGACATTCCGCACTGATGAGAGCCTGTGACCCAGAGGGACCTGTCCTTTCCTAAGACCCGGAGATAAGGTGGGAAGAGACAGGCTAGACTCAGGACAGGCGAGGTCGTGTGCGCCACACTGACGCCTCCGTGCGCAGTCATCGGGGGCCAGGGAAGAGTTGAAGAGTGCAAAAATAGATTCAGATCTTCCTTCGGAAAGACCGCTAGGGTTGTAAGGAGCAGGATAACTGAACGAAGCAAGACTGATGGCAGAGTTCAAACTGTTGGAGCCCAGTGGTCCATTAGAGAAAACGGTCAAGTCCTGAATCAAGAAAGGAGCAGTGAATTTGGAGAGAAGGGCTAGTCAGGAAAAGTAAGGAAAAACAGAACCAAATGTCCCACTGTAGCTTAGTGGTAATGAACTCGACTAGTATCCATGAGGATGTGGGTTTGGTCCCTGGCCTCGCTCAGTGGGTTAAGGGTCTGGTGTTGCCATGAGCCATGGCGTAGGTTGCAGACGCGGCTTGGATCCTGTGTTGCTGTGGCTGTGGTGTAGGCTGGCAGCTACAACTCCGATTTGACCCCTAGCCAGGCAACTTCCATTTGCTGCCAGTGTGGCCCTAAAAAGACAAAAAGGAAAAAAAAAAAGGGAAAAAAGAAAAACAGAACCTGGGTAATGACTGGAATGGATGGGGAAAGGAAAGAGAAGACGTGAGGTCACAGCTCCAAGTTAATGAATGACACCAGTGTCCACTCAGCCCCAGGAGGTAAGAAAAACAGAGACAGATGGCAGGAAGTAGGATCGGTTAGATCGTCCCTGGGGGCCCCAGGAAACCCTGAGGCAGACACGTCCAGGGGGCAGTTGTCAACACGGCCGAGGCGTTCTGGGAAGCTCTGCTCTCCAGAGGGAGGGTGGTGATGGAAGTGCTGGGTTTAAACCCCACCAGGGGCTGGGAGGCCCAGGGAAGGGCACCGAGACGTGCACGAGGCCAAAGATCACCTGAGCGATGTCCTCATTTAAGAGCTAAGTCAAGACAGAGAAATCGACGAAAACGCCTGGGAGAAAAACCGAGAATGAGCTCTGTCATGCAGGCGAAGAGGAGTGTCTGACGATGACAGAATGGCCGGAAGTACTATAAAACCCAGAGATCACAGGTGAGGAGGGCAGGAATTTCATACCCTCCGCTCCTGTCACTTTCAGTCGGTCAGGGTCATTTTTGACGGATGCCCGTTTCATCGCCCAGCGCTCTCCCCACTTCCTGACACAGGTTTCTTCAAAAGCATCAGATTCCTGGGGTCTCAAGCTCCCTACTTCTGATCCAGCGCCGACCTTCATTCAAAGCCTCCTCCTTGAAGTTACCCATGACCAGGGTCTCTCCCCCTTAGGATGTTGTCGGTGGTTGTTCAGCCTCCCAATAGCCAGAACAGTCTTTGATATAAAGGATTTTAAGCTTTATACCTCCAGTGACCAGGTCAAGAAACTCCCACTGCTACCAGTTCATATCTGACCAACACCTTCCAGTATAGGAGGGGCTCTTATACCTGCTTTCTCATTGATCTCTCACCATTTCTCCACAGGTCACATCTCACTTGACATTTGCAGAAACCGAGTTCAGATGGGGCGCCTATCACTCGTGGTAAACCCTTAATACAGAATAATCTTCAGAAATATTGATGGTGATTTAAAAAAAAAACTATGTCTCCTTAGCAGCAAGGGCTAAAACTTTTCAATGGGGAAGAGGCATTCATTTTCTATGGCTGCTATAACAAATGAGTACAAGCTTGGGGGCTGAAAACAGCAAATTTATTATCTTCTAGCTCTGAGAAGATGAGAAGCCCAATGTGGGTCTCACTGGCTAAAATCAAGGTGAGGGCAGGGCTGCATTTCCTTTGGGAGGCACTCGTGGGCAATCGGTTTCCTCACCTTTTCCAGCTTCAGGAGGCCAGTCCCATTCCTGGGCTCGCAGTTCCTCTTCCCCATCTTCAAAGCCAACGAGGTCATATCGTTCTGACTGTTCTTAGCTCCCCCTGACCACGGGGCGGGAAAGGTGTTCTGACGTGAAGGACCAGTGTGGTTCCATCAGGTTGCTCCCCCTGGATAAAGCAGTAACCTCTTCCCATCTCACGGCGCTTAACGCAATCATATCTTCAAAGTCCCTTTTTCCACATAGGGTGACACAGCCACAGTACCCGGGATCAGGGTGTGAGCATCTGTGAGAGGCCATTACTCTATCCAAGAAGACTTTTCCTGGGCCTTATTTACTTTAAAACGTGGAGAAGCAGAAAAACAAAATGATGTCGCTTTCTCCAGGATCTGTGAAAGATATATATATTTTTATATTTTATGGAGACATTTAGAAACTTTCCGTGAAAACTGGGAGCCAATAAGGATGCTGTGACATCGTGCTCATAGGGCTCTCAAATCCGTGTCCCAGTCGTGATACGTGGCCCAGCTGCCACACCCATCTTTCCAAATATCCTCACCTGAGGACTGGCTCGTCAAGTGAAATAGTTTTGTTTTGTTTCTTTTTACTCGAGGCACATGGAGCTTCCCAGGCTAGGGGGCAAATCAGAGCTGCAGCCGCCGGCCTACATCACAGCCACAGCAACACCAGATCCGAGCCATGTCTATGACCTACACCACAGCTCATGGCAATGCTGGATCCTTAACTCACTGAGCGAGGCCAGGGATTGAACCCACAACCTTATGGTTCCTAGTCGGATTCATTAACCACTGAACCACTATGGGAACTCTGTCTGTTTTGCCCTTCATTCTGCACAACCAATGGACCAATAAACTGAATTGTGATGATCATGATACAACCACAGATGTGATTTAAAAAAAAAAAAAAAGACACATTCAGAGTTCCCGAATTAAAAAAAAAAAAAACACATGCATCCTAATATTCATTGCAGCACTATTTACATATATATGTAATATATATATACATATTTATATACACACACACACAATGGAATGTAACTCAGGCATAAAAAAGAACAAAATAATGCTGTGTGCAGCAACATGGATGGATCTACAGATTATCAAACTAAGTGAAGTAAGTCGGATAGAGAAAGACAAATATATGAGATCACTAATAATGTGGAATCTGATTTTTCAAAATGATGCAAAAGAACTCAATCACAAAACAAAAACAAACTCAAAGACTTTGAAACCAAATTCGTGGTTACCAAAGGGGAAACGCTGTGAGGAGGAATAAATGTGGAGGCCGGGACTGACATGTACACACTGCTCTATGTAAAATGCTTGGGTAACAAGGACCTACCGTATATGACAGGGAAATCGACTCAATACTGTGTGATAGGCCAGATGGGAAAGGAATATGAAAAGGAATCGATACATGTGTATGTGTATCTGATTTACTTCGCTGAACACCTGAAACTAACACAGCATTATAAGTCAACTGTATTCTAATAAAATTTTAAAAATAAAAAATAAACTTTCAGGAGTTCAAAAAAAAAAAAACAACAAAGCCTCCACTGTTTCTCCCTTAGGTCTGTGTCTAGAATTGACTCTTTCCCCCATTGCCAGTTTATTACTATTATGATGATGAGTCTTCTAGCTTCTTCACCTGACACTTGAATTATTTCCATAGACGCCTAACTTATTACTCTTCACTGGTTTTCCTTCCTTTTAGCCAAGTCTTCACCACCAAAGACGGTGTTGCCAATGGGAACTTTGCAGGAAAACAAATCTGGTCACGGCTCCCTCCTTCTGGAGGCTCTTGCTGAGGTCCTTATCCCCTGAATAAAAATGTCCAAGGAAACCATGAAAAAGCACATGCTTCCAAGCGACGGGGAAACACGGCCTCTCTCCTCTCCTTTCAAGCCGCGTATCCACCAGGACAGCCACGGGCCCACACGCCCTACAGATCTGTATTTCTTTGCCCAGGAGAAGACAAACCGGCACTTAATGGTAAGTCTGGTACTTGGACAAATGTGTCATTTTTCTCCCAGTTCCTACCAAAAGTCTAGAGAGGCGATAACGCTCCCCCAACCCTTCAGCAGGAGCACACGCCCAAAAAAGGAGGCCATCCTGGGGCTTGTTTATCCTGGCTCTAGGACCGACTGCCTGGGAAGCGGCAAAGCCAATAATGACTAATGTCCTCAAATATTACCTATTACTCATATAGCATAATCGCAATAAACACCGAGAGGCCCACACACTGTTTGTTTTGCTCTTCGAACCACAATTTTCTGTCTACGCAGTAAGGCGTCTCCAATGAACGATTAACTTGCTGAGCCAAACTGTACTTAAAGGGCAGCCAATCATGTAGATTCTTTGTTCTTAATTTGCAGCTAAGTTCCCATTCAACCTGGGTTGGATTCAAGCGAGTTAAACTGCAGTGCTGGTTGATTCAGGAAAAGTTTGTAGCTTGACCCGGTCTGCCGCCCAGTGACACTGTGGTTTACGCTGATGCTGATTAGAGAGGGCTGTGGAGATGGTTGGATTTTCAAGCATAAATCAATACACCTTCTATGAGAAGGTGCTGCTGTATATATATATTCAGACGGCAAGGACTTTTTGAAGATGCGCTGTTTGCCTGGGCATGGTAGGGATCTCCAAACAAATATACGATGCAGTTTATGACCCAAAGGACTGAGACTCTGGAGAGACCGGCTGTCACAGGACACACCGATGGAAGGATGGAGTGATGGTTTAGGGGATTCTGGTTGTCATATCGATTGGTTGCCTAAGATGAGTCGAAGCTGCTTGATAATCGGTCGAGCTTCCTTATCCATCACACCAGGGATAATCATTCCTGCCCCGCTCCGTCTTTAAGGACGGAGGTTACACAGTGGCTAACGTCCACTGCATGCTAAATGCGTTCCTGCCCTATTTGAAATGCTGTCCACACGTCAACTCATTCCGTCTTCACAGCATCTGCAAAAATCGATACTACAATCCACCTGGTGTAGATAAAGACATTGAGGCAGAGAGTTTAAGTCATGTGCTCAAGATCACGCAGCACGTCCATGGATGGAGATTAGGTCAAGAGCTGCCCAGGGCTTATGATAAAACTCCTAGAAAGTTCCTTCTGTGTTGAATCCAAGTCTGCCTGGAATTCCTACCCAGCTGCTCATGGTCCTGTGCTCTGGGTCTAAATGAAGAAATGCACCTGTTCTTCCCCATGTCAGCCCTGCCCTTCAGTAGAGGCCACGTCTTCCCTCCCATCCTCTGTAATCTAAACAGCCTCAGTTCTTGAAGCCATTTCACATCTATCCAATTTGGAGAGGTCTTTATGCTGCTGTTATCTGACGGGGAGACACTGTGTGGTCAGGAAGTGTCCTACATAGCATTAGTCAGACCATTTCCCCATCCTGAAGAGAAAAAAAAAAAGCTCATTTTGGGGGGAATCATCTTTTTAAGGCCACACTTGTGGCATATGGAAGTTCCCAGGCTAGAGGTCGAATTGGAGCTACAGCTGCCAGCCTACACCACAGCCACAGCAATGCAGGATCTGAGCCACATCTGTGACCTACACTACAGCTCACGGAAATGCTAGATCCTTAACCCACTGAGCGAGGCCAGGAATCGAACCTGCATCCTCGTGGATACTAGTCGGGTTCATTACCACTGTGCCACAACAGGAACTCCCAAAAAGCCTCATTTTTTGTAAACAGTGTTTCTTTGCCTCTTCTTATACCATTCCTGTAACAGTAAGACCCATAAACAAATCCTATTATCTTCAACCATAAAAACAGCTAAAGTGTATTATGGCTTATTACCTGCCCGTCACTGTTCTATGATTTATGGTTTCATTTACTTAATCATCACGACCTGGGTTATGCTGTAGTTTGGCATCTATGGGTGAGATGCTGTTTTTATTGCTGTTCCAATGAAGACATAGGCAAGGAGTAGTTAGGACTTGACGCTCTGTTGCACAGCATGTGAATGTACAATGACTAGTTATTCATAAGGAATAACAACCTATGCCAGTGGCTTAGAAGAGCATTCACTTAAGAAACTCATAGAGTAATGGCTTTTAATTGGTACTTTTAATATGTACTTGATCCTTTTTTGTCCAAGCACCATCTTGTCTGATGATTATCTCACATGATTCTCAGATTTTAAGTTGACTATAGCAAGAATGAGGTGCCTCCTGGAATTCTGATGAGACCAATGCTCTGGGTATGCTAGTCAGCTTCTGCTGATATTCTGCCAGCCTGGCTGATCGGGACCTGCCCCCGTGATGAGCCATGGGTCAGCAGGAGAAGGAGCCCTGGGTCAACAGGAACAGGCTCTCAGCTCAGGGAATGCAGTTATATGTGTATGAAAATTTTCCTCTAAGTCCCCTCAAGGATGATCTCAGGGGTGATATTTTGTTGCCGTAACATCTTACCCTGGAAACCTTAGATAGAAAAATAGACTGATAGGTAGATAGATGATACAGAAAAGCGATAGATATGGATAGAGCGATAGATGGATATAGACAGGTGTCTCTATGTATCTATGTCGCCATCTATGAATTTACGTCTGTCTGTCTGTATCTATCTACGGCCTTTGCAGTTATAATATCCATTTCGCCTAAGACGGTAGGGTTTATAGTGAAGGCATTCCTAGATGGGCACCGTTCTGACCCCATAGCCTGGTAGCGCTGGGGGAAAGGGAGACCGGAATTCCAAAGGTCCATCCCTGGAATGAAAAATGAGCAGGAGGGAGCTGTGAGTGATACACACATGAGGTTAGAGGTGGAAGAGGTACAGAGAGGGAGAAAGGAAGCCTGAGAAGAGCTCGTGTAACCCTAGAATCCAAGGAAAGGATGGTAAAATCCAGCCCACGCTCTAGGAACACAAAATATCCATCCCCTCAACACAGAGCAAAACTTCTACACCAGAGGCATGATCCTGTAGATGATTTCTAAGGTAGTAGCTTGAAGAGGATGAATAGAAGACTCACCCCAAAGGACTCCAGCCTGCTGCCCTGTTGATTTCAGGTGAAAGTCTGCTATTTAAACCAGTGGGGAATGAATTTTCACAGGGTCTCTGAGTAGTTGGCTACTAGGTAATTTTTTTGTGGGGGAGCATTGGGGTGGAAGAGTGGTGACCACATTTCTCACTGACCCTGCCCGGTTTGACCCATCTTCTCCTTCTCTGTCTCCCACTGTCTCTTTTCCTGTCACCCACCCAAAAGGCTTCTCTTGGGGACAGCATCAGGGACGTTTCCTTGGCTTGCTGAATGGAGGAAGCAACCTTTTCCTACGGAACGTTGCCTCTCAGCACCACTTCTGACGCTTACTCTGGAAAGGCACCTTCCACGGTGGGTAACGTCAAGTGCATGGCCATGAACTTCCAGGCAAAATGAGCATATCCTCCATTGCCTGGTGGTATCTCACTTTTTCTGCTTTTAGCACTTGCCAGAGCCTCACCGTGTAAGAGGGAATTGCCTCTGCTTCCCTTCACGGCCACCCCAAGGCACAGCGATCGTTCCATCCCAGGGACCGAGCTGGCCAGCTAACAGGGGGAGGTGAGAACGAGCTGGGATCCACTCCCTGAATCAACGGCCAGCTGTCTGCACAAATTCAGGCAGACCTGACCCGCTTCACGATGAACCACGATATCCGCAGAAAGGCAGTCCAGCTGGGTGAGTCAGCCCCAGGTGGGCTTTGCGGGCAGCAGCATCCAGAGGCTTCATCCTCCCGACCGTTCATGGAATGCACTCGGTCTGGAAGTCGTTAGGAGCGCATAAGCCCAGAACGCCTGATGTCATCTTTAAACGGTGACATGATTCCAGAGCATAAAGCTGAACCTCACATGACTTTCCCTAACTACACGCTTATGACTGACCCCAAATTTCCAGCAGATGCACTAATCTTCTCACCCCTGCTGTGTTTGGAAGATCCTCTGTGATGCCAAAATGCACAAATGAGCTTGACTCGGACCATTCTCAGCTGCTTATGGCAGCCTCTAGCTAACTCTTACCAGCTTATTTCTATTTGAGCCAGGGCGAAAGGGCTAGCTCCTTTTCTGCATCCCTGACTCCAAATAGATGCTACTATGGGCATCCAGAGAGGCCACTGGCATGTGGTCAGCCAGTCCCTCTCTGTGTGAGGTCAGGAGCATGCCCACACCTGATTACAGGTTACTGTATGTTCCGTCCATCAGCTGGCTTTTCTTTTCAGTAAAAGGACCACCAGAGATCCAGCACTTCCACGTGGGAGGTCTACCGGCCCATCTGCCCTTGACCTTGTCCTGTGATCCAGAACTCTGCCCTGTGATAACATCCCGGGGCTGTGGCACAGATCGAAGCTTGGTAACCAGCTCTTCAAAGTCAGCAGTTACCACAGGGGAGTTGCCAACTAACTTTAATACCAGCAAGTCTGCTTCAAAGCAGAAGAGCCACCCACTCTCTCTTCTTTCTTCCTCCTTCCTTCCTTCTTCTTTCTCTCTTTCTTTCTTTTCTTCCTTCCCCCCTTCCTTCCTTTCTTTTGCTGTTGTTTAATACAGATTTTCAAGCTCTACCTGAGACCTACTGATTTCGTTTAATAAACTCTCCAGGTGATGCTATCGTGCCTGCCAGTTTTGTAAGTACTGCTCTGAAAGGCTTGTCTTCGTTTTAATCTAGTTGTAAGAGTCTAGAAGGACATGAATAGGACTGCAGGTACAAACTCGAGTCTCTACTTCTCTGATGGTTTTATTCCCTTTTCTGGTTCATAATCTTCTTTCCTCTTGCCTCTTTATAGTGAGTCAGGCATAAAGGGAAGTTGTGCAGTCATTGCTGTTCCGTTTTCACAGGCTGAGCATTTGTGGACGAGGTGACCAGATGTCTGTGGGGGTGCTTTCTCATTTGTAAAAGCAGGTTCCTCGTGTGTTCCCCAGACAGTGATTTATCCATAGACACGTTCAGTGAAGCAGTGGAGCAGAAGATATGGGAAATCAATAAATTCCAAACATCAAGAATCTATTAATGATATTATGGAACATCCTTCAAGGCAATCATGTGCTTCTTTAAAATTACATTTGCAGGAGTTCCCGTTGTGGCTCAGTGGTTAATGAATCCAACTAGGAACCATGAGGTTGCGGGTTTGATCCCTGGCCTTGCTCAGTGGGTTAAAGATCCGGTATTGCCGTGAGCTGTGGTGTAGGTTGCAGACGCGGCTCGGATCCTGCATTGCAATGGCATAGGCTGGCAGCTACAGCTCTGATTCGACCCCTAGCCTGGGAACCTCCATATGCCACGGGAGCAGCCCAAGAAATGGCAAAAAGACAAAAAAAAATTACATTTGCAAATAATTCTGCATAAAATAACTTTTTTGCATCGTAAATACTTATGGTATAAGATTAGCTGAAAAAATACGGCACAGCATTTTATGCAGACCAGCTCAACAACTTAAAATAGGAATGGAAATATGATGGAAATAGGTTCACTAAAATATTAAATGGTTTTCTCTGGGTGGATTTATTTATTGTTTTGTCTTTTGTCTTTTTAGGGCCACACCCCCAGCATAGGGAGGTTCCCAGGCTAGGGGTCTAATCAGAGCTGTAGCCGCCGGCCTATACCACAGCCACAGCAATACCAGATCCGAGCTGCATCTACAGCCTACACCACGGCTCACGGCAACACCGGATCCTTAACCCACCCAGCAAGGCCAGGGATTGAACCCACAGCCTCATGGTTCCTAGTCGGATTCATTTCTGCTGCGTCAGGACAGGAACTCCTGTTTTTCAAAATATGTTTAGTACCATTTCTCTGGATTTAAAAAAAAAAAAGTCTACAATGATTCTATTAATAGCATTTATATTCACAAGTCTGGGGCTATTCAACGACTTTTACATGGATCTTATGAGCACAAAATGAGATAACACAAGGAAGGCAGCTGAAGAAAAGGGGGGGGAGCATTTTTGTGTTTATGGTGCTTAATGGACTGCAGAGGAAGCAACAATAAAATTTTAATTTAAAAATTATCCGAGAACAGATTGTACCACCTCCACAGACAGGTGATAACTGCGTGCCAAGTTAACACATCCGCCTCCAGTTCTGCCTCAAACGACGATGTGAGGCCTTAGAGGGCCTCAGAGCAAAACGGCAACGTGTACCTCAGAGGTGAGGTGTGCTCTGCCTCACGCCCCTGTGTCCATCCATTTACTTCACCTTGTCCGTGTCACTCCTTGGCCCAGTAGGGACGTTTTTGGCCCATGAGTGTGCCCCGTGGCCAGGCTCCCCCTCCCAGCTGGTCCAGCCCTAATGTTGGGGACTGTGCCCCCAGCACCATGGGCAGTGTGGAGGGCTGGAGGCGGGCGAGCTCTGGGTCTTCCACTTTTCTCCACTCTGCTGTGCACCTGCATTGAACGCCATCCCTTTGGGTGATGACATTTGTCCGGGCCCGATGCTCAGCCCCAGTCTCGCTTCCTCTTCTTTCGTGTCTCCTAAGGGGCGTAATCCAGTGTCTAAATATAAACTGTCATCTGAAAATACATACCCACTTCTGCCAGGGCTTTTATTTTTCTCCCAGATGATGTTACCAAGGCTTCTATTAATAAAGATAAGGCCAAGTGGCCAAACATGGCTCTTCACTTCTTTCCAGGTGGAGGGAGGGGGAGCCAGGGCTCAAGGTGCCCAGACATGAGCTGCCCCCTTCTTTTCTCTGGGAAACACCACAGCAGGTGGCACTAGTATACGGGACCATGTGTGCTTGCACCTTACTGTCACATTGCAAGCAGCGTCCACCACCAGTATTGCACCTGTAGGGAAGAATACGCAAGAGGTGGACTTTGACCAAGGTGGGGTGTGCAGGAAGAGCCCCATAAACCTGGCCAGGCCCCAGCTCTCCAGCACAGCAGTTGCCTACAATTCTCACCATCCACTGCGGTACCAACTCTTCCTACTACCAGGAAGGTGCCACCACTGGAGCAATCTAATGGCCCACATGCAGCTCTGTCCTCACCCTGGCCGTGCCCCAGAGAACACACAGGGAAGAACTCGATCCTCATCCTCACTGATCTCTGCCCATACCATCCAAGAACCTCTAAATAAACCCTGCTTACTCCACTCCTAATTATAGCCATGTCGTATCGAGAGCTTACTCTGGGCCAGGCACTGCAAACATAGGACTTGTCTGAACAACACCTCTATGAGATGGTTGTTATTCTCCGTAACAGATGCAGAGACCCGGGCTCAGAGAGGTTAGATAACCAGACTCAGTCATGTATCTCAATATGGTAGAGTCTGGATTTAAACACAGACCCACTGGACTAATTCTTCTAAACCACTGTGCTTTCTTCGAATTCCAGTGGGCTGATGTAGTATTTTCAAGACAATTCAATAACTGCCCATCCTCCAAGGGCAAAGGAGTGGGGGTCAAGGGAGGGTTACACTTCTTGGCCTCAGGCTCACTCTGAGTGACCTTAGTGAGCAGGACACCAATTTGCAGTCATCCCTTCTGAAACCGAGAAAGAGCAAAGTGACACCTGAGCTGCCCTGGTGGGGATTATCCTTTCTGGGACTTGGGACATGAAGCAGGCTTCTTATAAGGGGACTCGAGGTTATGCAATTGCATCTTCTCCCAGAGTTTACAAAGGCTGAAGGAATTTGGTTCTACTATTAATAGCTCAGATGCCTCTTGCTAGAAAGGGTGACATATGTCCATCCTGAGATAACACATGACCTAGGCATGTAAATTTATGGACAGAAAGGACCCTAGCAAAGGAATCAACGGCTACTGGTTCATGGACAAGGCACAAGGAGTGAGAGACCTGGTGTCATCCCAAGGTTGGGACGGCAGTTTGTCGTTGCACCTCTACTGCTCAAAATGAACGTCGATGGGTTCTGGAATGATCCGCAGCCTAGTTACACAGAGGGTGGGAAAGAGTGATTGCTGTGCTGATGAGGGCATCGGCCTGGCTCTGAACTTCCTCCTGCCTGGTGTCCTAAATGGATCTGTCCCTCTCATTCAGATGGGAAAGCTCAGGTCGGGGGATCCAGACAAGTGTGGTGGGGGAGGGCTGGGAAGGGCACGGGGCTTAGGGTCCACGGGCCCCCATTCAGGACTACCTAGTGAGGGCGTCCCTTTATAGAAGCTGGCGTCACAGCCTTCTACCCTGTCCTGTGGAACAGCTGTCAAGGGTGCTGACCAGCAGCCTTGACTCTGCTTTCATCTAAAGTATTTTTACTGCATCTACCTTTTCCTGCCTCTGTCCTTGCGTGTGTCTCTGGTATGTGATCTCAGAATCCAGCTCAAACAGTGTATTGTGAGTGAAGGGCTGAAGATGGGAGAGAAGGTCAGGCAGAGGCACACACATATTCCCCACACCCTTGGAAAGGTCACCGTCTTATCGAGAGCACAGACACGTTTTTAGAAAAATATAAGGAAGACAAAATACATGATGCTGTGTGGTTTGAAAGGAAGAAAAATTACCTTTCTCTCAGAAGACTCATTTGTATACATGAGATTCCCAAACATGGTAAAACAGGCATCGAGGTGCAATGGAGAAACGTGGGCTTATCCATACTGTTTGTACAGTGGTACAAAAACCGTTAGAATTTTGAGGGGGAAAAATATCAGTATAGGCCTTCCCTTTCAGACATACAAAAAATAAATGAAAGCTGGAAAAAAAAATTGAGTATTTAAGAAGAAAACCACAACGAGAAGATAATAATAGAAAAAATATCTAAAACTCCAGGTGGGAAAAAATGAATTTAAGAATAGAAGTAATAAAAGAAGTCTCTAAAAAATCTGATAAATTACAGATTTGAGCCCTTTAAAATTTAAACGTTTTCCGTGGTTAACGTATTTACTAAAATACGACCTAAATGAAGAGGTTTTTTGTTTTTGTTTTTGTTTTTGTTTTTTTCAACTGAGTCAGGAAAAAATACTGCTTCAAACCAGACTAGCCAATGGTTAATTCATATCTGTATTTTTCTAAACAGCTCATAGCAATTGCCTGGTCAAAGCCGGCAGTGGAATCAACCCATTTCACAGGTAGGAAAACCGAGAGCACCAAGGGGATAAGAATATTTCTAAGTATTGTACCTTTAAACAGTTGTAGAACCCATGTGCATTTTTTCTCCAGTAGGGACCAATGGAATCTTGGGACCAAGGGACCAAGCCTAGAAATCTCCATGGCAACGGTGGTGACCAACAATTGCCCAGGGGGACTTAGGTCTGAGACAAACGCTGTGGGGAAAAAAAAAAAAATTGAAAACATTGGAATTTCAGAGAGGTGGCTGTTTATCGCAAAGAAAGTAAATACCATGTATCAAGGAGAACTGAAAGAAAGAAGCATAGGCAAACAGAACAAAAAAAAAAAACTGGGTACACTGTGATTTTTCTTCTGTAACCATTCTGCAGTGTAATGTTGAAAACACTGAAGAAATGGTTGTTTAAAATCAGAATGTGCTAATAACCCTGAGTTTTGTTTACATTCTCAACATGTGTTAGGATTCAGCTGTTGATGATAAAGGCGACATTTGTCACAAAAAATCTTTTGAGGTGTTTTGAGTTGTTTTGGAGAAAGGCACAGAAAGGTACCTATATGTGTCTATATGCATATACATTGTTTCTATTCCAAGATGCTAAACCCTAGATTGTGGCTATTTAATTTCAATCCTTGGGCTACATATGCAACACTTAGGTCACGATAACCCAGGATGGGTGCCTTCTACTGAAGGGAGGACGGCGGGGTGACAAGGTGAGTTTATGATTCAGAGTCTGTTGGACAACCGACTGTCAGAGAAAATTGAAAGAAAAATTTCCATGCGCCTCAAAAGCAGCATTCCAAAGCCATATTTTAATCAGATCATTTCATAGTTTGACTGAGGAGTCTTTTTTTTTTTTTTTTTAACAGGGAAAAGATATATATTTGTTCCAGCACATCAAGGACAAAAATAAAACGAGACTGGGGGAAACGGTTTCTTTGCAAGGCAGCTATTTAATTGATCTATTTGGAATTCATATGCCCTGTTGCTGCATGCTAATTGCAAGCCATTTTGAAGCAGAATCAGCTTGGATCACAACTGATTTAAGGCCATGGAACTGGCCTGGCCAGCTCGGGCGAGCCGTGTGCATGAACTCCCTGGTTTTACCAGGCCTGGGGAGAGAGGATTTCTTTGGCGAAGGCAGAACAACAGGCCTAGAACTCCAGGGGTGACACAGACCTTGGCGGCCTTTCAGAAGCGACAAGCCAAGTTTTGTTTTCTCTTCCTTGCATCCCTACAGCAGCGGGTAACACACTGGCACCGCACCCCCTACCCACGAACTCCCCCCCCCCCCGCCCCCACCCTGGCACCGGAGCGCTCTCAGCCGCATCTCCATCTTCAAAACAGCCTTCTGGAAAGACGGATGGCATGACTTCCGATCTAAAGGCCAACTCCAGACGCCTGGCAACACCCCCGCTGCAGCTTCATCGGGCAGCATCACACGGGTTTGTTTTCTTTTTTCTTTATTTTGGCCGTTTTCAAGAGTACCTCAAGGAGTTCCCATTGTGGCTCAGCAGGTTAAGGGCCTGACATAGTCTCTGTGAGGATGCAGGTTTGATCCCTGGCCTTGCTTAGTGGGTTAAGGATCCAGTGTTGCCCCAAGCTGCAGTGTAGGTCACCGAGGTGGCTCTGCTCCCGTGTTGCTGCACCTGTGGCTTAGGCCTCAGCTGCAGCTCTGATTCGACCCTTGGCATAAGCCACAGCTGCAGCTGTAGAAAGAAAGAGCACCTCGAATTCAAAACACCGCAGGAAGAAGAGTTAGATATGTAGCCCCGAAAGATGACATCTTAAGACTTCCTAGGCTGAAAAACAAAAACACCTGCTGACAACCAAAAACTGACCGTCGGGTCAGGCGCCTGTACCCTGGGAGGAGTGAGATCATCAAGAAGGAGCCAAAGGGAGAAAGAGGGATCCGATGAGCCTGGGACAGGCTGTATGGACCTTGTTTTTGTTCTCGAATGGGTACAGCACAAGGTCCCAAACCCTGGTCTGGGAAGCTGATGCTTTCTCTGGCAGATGTTCTGTGCAGCTTAGGAGGGAGAACGGTTCCCCACCTGTCTTCATTAACTGTCAAATAGATGCACCAAAAGGATAATTTTGCCAGATATTCAACTGCTGACCTTGGTAGCGTCGTAACCGCTTACCAAGTAAGGCATGTGGCACACGTCCCTCCAATTCTCACAGTCCTCCCTCTACCCGGCGTTACCCTCCCCAGATCTTCCTTGGAAGACTTCAAGTCTCATACGCTGAGGATGTTTCTCTGTGGCTCAGTGTCTTAAGACCCAGCATTGTCACTGCAGGGGCTTGGGTTGCTGCTATGGCTCGAGGTTCAATCCCTGGCCCCGGAACTTCCACATGCCATGGGCGTGTCCAAAAGGCAAAAGAAAGAAAGAAAGCTCAGACATTGATACTAAATGTTTAATAAGCAATTTTAGGAGCAGATACTGTATTAGTACCGTTTGATAAGTTCTGGACTAGAACATTTCTGTAAAATTAATGAATGATGGCCACTGTGCCAATGTATATAAGTAGGGGATTTCATATGATTGTATATTTTTCTACCAAAGACAATACGTGCTTTTTTTTGGTTTAAAGTTGACTTTAAAAATCCAGTGACTGAGGCTTTTCCTGAGAGACTAGGATTATGCAGACAGCATGCAAAACAAGTTTGTAGTAAAAAAAAGAGATGATAGCTAGTTACTCTATGTATTCACTGCTATCTCATATTCAGGTTATTTTCACATGTATCCTGGGAGGCTTCCTAGAGGAGACAGCCTGTGATGCAGGACAAGTGGAGTTTTCACCAGGAAGACAGATTTGGGGGAGCAGGTGTGCAGAATACGCAGAGGTCCAGAGGGTAGGGGAAGAGGAAATGTCACAGCAGGCATTTGTCTCTGACTGGAAAAGTCTCCCAGTGAAAGGATGTTGCAAAGGGTAGGGTGACCCGGTGGGGAGCCGGCCTGCAGAGTTCCATGGCCTCTCTTGGTGAGAAATAAGGAGCTGCTGTAAGTTCTGCTAAAAACAGGGTGATTAGGAGTTCCCATAGCTCCTAAAGTTACAAACCCGACTCGTATCCGTGAAGATGCAGGTTTGATCCCTGGCCTCGCTCAGTGGGTTAAGGATCCCACATCACTGTGAGCTGGGGTATAGGTCACAGCCTTGGCTCAGATCCCGCGTCGCTGTGGCTGTGGTGTAGGCCGGCAACTGTAGGTCTGCTTCGACCCTTAGCTTGGGAACCTCCATATGTCACTAGCATGGCCCTAAAAGCAAATAAACAAACCAAAAAACCAAAACAACAACAATAAAACAAACCAAAAATAAACACAACCCAGTGTGATCAGGGCTGTATCATAAGACGATTTGAATGGAGCAGAGATGGTCATGGATCATGTGGCAGGGGGACAGACAGATCGTCTCATTTCAAGTAGCTGACATCATCTTGAAATCTGGGTGGCTTTATTGCAACTCATTGAAAAGCACAATTACACAGAAATGCACCAACAATGAAGACATCTAAATTCTAGCCCTCGCTTCGCTGCTCATTAGTTTTGTGTCAGGATGAGTCATTTCACGTCACTGATCCTTCTAGTCTCGTCTGGGTGAGTGTTGATTACTAAGGGGGCTTCCTTGAGTGCTAAGGTGAGTCGTATGATCCTGGGTGATGAGAAAACTCATTTCCTCTGTTGGTATTTTCATTTCAAAATTTCCAAAGTGATTTAAATAGACGATTTCATCATTTCTGCCTTATTCTAAAACAAGCTATTTCCCTCGAGATGCCTATGTAGCATGTTTTCCTCTCATCTTGTCCTTAAATTTGTCACTTAAACATTGAATCCAGGCAACGAAAAAGGCAAAGCCTTGCTGACACCACATCTCTCTAAATATTATAGCTTCTAAACTTGGGGGCCACTGGACTGGACCCCAAACCAGCCTCTCCCTGTGCCGATCCAGCCTTCTTAAGGACAGCTAATAATTGAGTCAAGTGGGGCAGTTCCTGCTGTGGCTCGGTGGTCATGAACCCACTAGCATCCATGAGGACTTGGGTGTGATCCCTGGCCCCCCATTCAGTGGGTTAAGGGTCCAGTGGTGCCGTGAGCTGTGGTGTAGGTCACAGATGTGGCTCGGATCCCGCATTGCTGTGGCTGTGGTGTAGGCTGGTAGCTGCAACTCTGATTTGACGTCTAGCCTGGGAACCTCCATATGCCGAGGGGGCGGCCCTAAAAAGACAAAGAACTAAAATGAATAATTGAGGCCAAAGGGGAGGTGTTGACTTGAGGAACAGCTAGTCCAGGGTGAAGAGACAGTTAACCCATTCTCTCTCCCAGGTACCCAGCAGATACCCCCTCCCTGCCGTTGGACCCAATCTCGGCGGTCCTGCTGAGGCCAACGCACATGTTCCAAAAGCAGATTTTGACTCTGCCATTTCAAAACGGAGAACTGATACCAGGATGAAAATTATGTCAAGCAAATACACAGAAAATAATGTCTTATCCTGGAAGTCACTTCCATATTCAGTCAATGCTTAGAAACACATGATAATTCAGTCTGTCAACTAAATGACTACCTATTCAGAAAGAACTCTAGTAGAGGGCATGTATTTATTTATTTAGTGCTTTTTTGAGGGCTGCACCCGCAGCATATGGAAGTTCCCAGTCTAGGGGTCGAATTGGAGCTGTTGCTGCTGGCCTACACCACAGCTCACAGCAACACTGGATCTTCAAGCCACTGTGCGAGGCCAGGGATCAAACCTGCATCCTCATGGATGCTAGTCAATCATTTCCGCCGAGCCACGACGGCAACTCCTGGGTGCATATTTTAAACCTTATGTCCAGATGTTTACGTATGTTTTTTACATTTTACGATTTAACTTTTATTTTATGTTTCAGTAATAAATAGAAATTTCTCACCAGTCCATCTTGTGTACTGAGACCAGCGATCCTCTCCAGCCTGGGGGATCTTGGCATAGAGACAAAATCAACCACACAGCGGTTCTCAGCTCTGTACACCCGACTGTCCTATAACCAAGAGCCTGTCAGGTCCACTGTGCATCCGTGGTTTTCACAGACAGATGTTTGCAGTTTGTCTCCCAAGGTGACGCTGACTCAAACATCAGGCAGATTTATTCCTTCTCCATCCTCCCGCCGCTCATTCTCAGGTTTTAGATTTTCTCATTGAATAGTTGAAGCTGTGTTATATGCTTTCTATAAATCTTCACGAAGTTTCTCGACCCAGGGCCGTACATATTGAGAACTGCTATCTGTTGCCCTCTGAGGAACTGAGTGATGTATTTTATGTTATTTTACGTTAAGATTTCTATTTTTTCTATTATAGTTCTGTCAATTTCCGCTGTATGTACAGCAAAGTAACCCAGTCATATATATATATATATATATATATATATATATATATATATATATATATACATATATATATATATATATATACATATATATATATATATATATATATACACATTGTATATATACATTCTTTTTTTCTCGCATTATCCTCCATCATGTTCCATCACAAGAGACTAGATAGAGTTCCCTGTGTGAGTGATGTATTTTAGAGTTCTGTGTTAATTAATCCTCTTCTACTTTTTAAACTCACAGTGCTCACAGCCTGACTTTTTCCCCTGGAGAACAGAGTTGGGACAAGCAAGGTCTCCCCTTCAACCCCCTGTGTCACCCGGGAACCCTGACATTGACCGACCTAGAGACATGAGCAATAGGTACCTGAGGTTTCAGTTTCACCCGCCCCCCATCCCTGTGTTTGTGGCTTCAAGACACCCCCTTCCAAGATGCCTTCTTTACCCCCTTCAGCCACCAGGAAACTCACCTCCCTCTGAGCTTCTCTCACTCTGACTACTGTTCCCAGCCCCGATCATTCTTTGCCTGGTACTACTTCCCGAATGCTAGGTCTGCTGTTGGCTGTAAGTCATCAGACTCTCCAACACAGAGAGCATTGCCATGTGCTGTGAGGGGTATTTTGGTATCTACCTCAGCATTGGCTACAGTGGTCAGCACAAATACCTGAGAATAGAATAACGAAACAAAATGTTTTTTAAAAAGATTGGAATGAACTTAACTAATTCCAGACACACCACCCAGTCTGCTAACCCCGGAACATTCCTTTTGCCTTTTTTGGGGTGGGGGGAGGTTGGGCGTTTCACTTGCGGCCCATAGAAGTTCCCAGGCTAGGAGTCTAGTTGGAGCTTTAGCTGCTGGCCTATACCACAGCCACAGCAACACGGGATCCAAGCCTCATCTCTGACCTACACCATAGATCACGGTAACACTGGACCCTTAACCCACTGAGTGAGGCCAGGGATCGAACCCTCGTCGTCATGGATGCTAGTGGGGTTCATTACCACTGAGCCACAACGGGAACTCCCAGTTATCCTTTTCTAAGTCAACCACGGCAGAGATACTCAAGCAGAATCATCCGTGTAACCCGGTCATCACAGACAGGCTGTGGAGGAGAGGGCAGCATTGGCGGCACCAGGGAGAGAACTTCTGGGCTGTGACAGGAATGATCAGTGGTCTGACCTCTATCTCCTGCCCTTCCTGCTTCTGCGAACAAGGACCACCTTCCAACCAGCAATGCTCGCCATTCCCCCGTGAGAGCTGCCTCTGCTCACCAGGGGCTGGTCTGCCCGTCTGTGCAGCGAGCCAGAAATGCCAGAATCCCTGTCCCCCTCCCAAGGGCTCTTGACCACAGTGGTGGAGTTGGCGTATCAATACCCACCTCCTGCTCCTCTGCTGACACCCTCTAAAGTATGCGTGCCAGGGAGTTTTCCAGCAGGGTTCAGCTGCCCCGAGCAGTAACTTACCTCCTAACTCTTTGTCGGCTGCTTTTTTGTCCTCATCTCACATCCTCCCCCCTCCCCCCACCCCACCAGTGTTTCCTGCAATCTCGCAAATAAACAACTCACACCCTAATCATTGTCTCTACATCCCCTTCTGCAGACAAGGAAGAACCCAGACTAAGATCAGCCTTTTTTTTTTCTTTCCAGGGTGGCACCTGCAACATATGGAGGTTCCCAAGCTAGGGGTCTAATCGGAGCTACAGCTGCTGGCCTGTGCCACAGCCACAGCAACGCCAGATCCGAGCCACATCTGTGACCCACACCACAGCTCATGGCAACACCAGGTCCCAAACCCACTGAGCGAGGCCAGGGATGGAACCTGAGTCCTCATGGATGCTAGTGGGGTTCGTTACTGCTGAGCCACAGCAGGAACTTGATAAGTCTTTATTTATTTATTTATTTATTTGTCTTTTTGCCATTTCTTGGGCCGCTCCCGCGGCATATGGAGGTTCCCAAGCTAGGGGTCTAATCGGAGCTGCAGCTGCCAGCCTACGCCAGAGCCACAGCAATGCGGGATCCGAGCTGCATCTGCAACCTACACCACAGCTCACGGCAACGCTGGATCGTTAACCCACTGAGCAAGGGCAGGGACCGAACCCTCAACCTCATGGTTCCTAGTCGGATTCGTTAACCACCGCGCCACGATGGGAACTCCTAATAAGTCTTTAAAGAGATGTTGTGAGAACCGGGAATCAGGTAGGCACATAGAGCGATAAAACTTGAAGTCCCAGGATGCTCAGGAAATCAGTGGGTTGGAGACTCAGTGCAATAAATCACTTTTGCCATCATCATGATTTTTCCCTTTGCCATCACGTCCCCTCCCACGGAAAGAGATGGCGCAGGGAGGCACGGGTTTCGGGAAGCAGAAACAGGTGATTCTAGAAGTGGCAGAAGGGATGGCATAAGGCAGGAAGAAGCAGTTATCTCCCCAGTATGCCCCTGGCATGCTTGGCAGGCTTGGAGAGAAAGTGAGGTGGATTCTTAGTACAGCAGCCCTAAGAGATTATCTCAGACTTGAACTTAATAAGCAGTTCTCTAAGGGATTGACTATCTCCGTCACAGGTGGGACTTTTTTGGTGGACAAGCCAAACCTGTTCCAAAGACAGAGCTGGCCTTTTCTTGCTTTGTACCCATCAAGTCATGAGCACCCAGAGCTTCTCCTAAAGCTGCAAAATCCCCTGCGCTTGGCACGTTTCTCCTCCAGATGCCAGGACATGGGTCCTCAGAGCCATGAAGATAGATGGAGGCCCAGGGGCACTTGACTGTACCAGGTCTTCCTCCCTCAGCATCCTTGGCTGAGTTTCAGTCCTGTTCTTAACCTGAATATTTCCTATATGAGCTATGCTATAAAAATAAATCAGTGATGACAACAAGAAATGCAGGCTTAAAAAAAAAAAAAAAAGATAGCAACAGCAAATTGTCCAATTATTTGACTTAAAAGTCCCCCAAATCCAATTTGAAGACAATTGATAACAACCCTAGATTCAATCATTTCCACACTGCCAGGTCTCCTCACCAGTGATGGGTGACACTTCCTCAGTTAGTCTTTTACTCCCACAGGTGCTGCTCTTGCTACGGCGGCAAAGACTAAGAATTGAGTTTGGGCAACCTCCCAGGTCTGCTGGATCTTGCTCCTACATAGTCTGCTTGTTGCTTTTCAGTCTTGAACTTCTATAAGAATAAGCATGTAGGAAGCCTAGGATCCAGCCTTCGCTCTGGGGTCCTGTCCCGGAGGGCTGGCCTCATGCTGGAGGTCAAGTTACTGTCCTCACTGCCTGGGCTGCTGCTGATGCATTTATCCACTTGTGGTTAATTAGGGTTGAATGTGATTCACAGCCATGGGGTTTGGAATCGGGAAAGAAGGCGAGGCCAGTCAGAGGTGACATGTCAACACTGCTGCTTCAAGAGAAGATAAGTTGGCATCAAGACAACGTCTAAGCTCCGTAGCCTTTATCACAACGCGAGAAGGAAGAGTGGGATGGCACATGCCTCAAGCTGGCTTGTCAACTGAAAACTGAACACAGTTGTCTTAGAATACAATAAATAATGAATGGATGAGGAAGGTGTGGTATATTTAACAAAGGAATCTTAGGCAGCCATAAAAAAAGAATGAAATCATGCCATTTGCGGCCGTGTGGATGGAACTAGAGACTCACACTCCCTGAAGGAAGTCAAAGACAAATCCCATCCAATATCACTTACAGGTGGAATCCAAAAAAAAGATACAAATGAACTTCTTTACAAAACAGAAACAGACTCACAGACATAGAAAACAAACTTAAGGTTACCAAAGGGGAAGATGGGGCAGAGACAAATGAGAGTTTGGTATCAATATAAACACGTTACTATATATAAACGAGATAAACAACAGGGAACCTAGTGTATACTGTAGGGAGTTATATTCAATATCTTGTAATACTCCATACCAGAAAAGAATCTGAAAAAGAATATATGTTATATAGATAGATAGATAAATACGTGGATATACATTTATATACATACATATATGGGTGTGTATGTGTATGTATAATTGAATCACTGCTGTATACCTGAAACATTGTAAACCAACTAGACATCAATTTTAAAAAAAACTTTGGGAGTTCCCGTTGTGGCGCAGCAGAAATGAATGCAACCAGGAACCATGAGGTGGTGGGTTTGATCCCTGGCCTCGCTCAGTGGGTTAAGGATCCAGTGTTGCCGTGAGTTGAGCTGTGGTGTAGGTCACAGATGTGGCTTGGATTCTGCGTGGCTGTGGCTGTGGTGTAGGCTGGCAGCTGCAGCTCCGATTTGACCCCTAGCCTGAGAACCTCCAAATGCTGCGGGTGCGGCCCTAAAAAGACAAAAACAAAACCAAACAAAAAAAAACTTTAAAAAATTTTTACAAAGTTGTTTACAAAATCTTTACTCTTGAAGACATCAGAACTTATCAGAACTTATCAGCTTATCTCATTCTTTTGTCTGTGACACCCTAGGGTCTGTAACAGAAGATACAATCTCATTTTTTCTCATTCTCTTCCAAGACAGGCAAACCGTCTGATGAGGATATTTTGCATGCGTGTTGCCAGTGATGCAAACCGATGTCAAGCCAAGCAGTGGTAATGCCATCATTTGACCAACAGAAAAATACAAATAAAGAACATTTTAAGATTTGTATGCTGCTATCATTTAGACTCAGTGAGTAGTAAAATTTCAGGCTCAATGAGTTGGATCTTTTAGTTGGGAATAAATTATTTTCTAGAGCTGTGCTAATTACTTAGGAATTATCATTGGAATCTGAGATATTTTTATGGTAATTTTTTAGGGCCACACCCACGGCATATGGAGGTTCCCAGGCTAGAAGTCAAATCAGCATATGTTTCTGCTGAGCCACAATGGGAACTCCTTTATGGTAATTGGTAATCCATTATTTTAAATAATATGTTAGTCCTGGATCCTAGTATTACTAATTATAAATAAGAAAGAACGTACTTGGACTTCTATAAGAATATGTGAATTTCACTAACCTGGAATTGTATAGCAATGATCAAGGGGGATAATAATAATATTTTCTGCCTACAGGATTTTTGCAACTGACAAAGTACTTTGGCATACTTTTCTTTCTTTCTTTTTTTTTTTGCCATTTCTTGGACCGCTCCCACAGCATATGGAGGTTCCCAGGCTAGGGGTCCAATAGGAGCTGTAGCCACCAGCCTACGCCAGAGCCACAGCAACGCAGGATCCGAGCCGCGTCTGCAACCTACACCACAGCTCACGGCAACACCGGATCGTTAACCCACTGAGCAAGGGCAGGGACCGAACCCGCAACCTCATGGTTCCTAGTCGGATTCGTTAACCACTGTGCCACGACGGGAACTCCTGGCATACTTTTCATATCAAACATCTTGTACTCGTCCAGTTATTTAAATGGGAATAGCATAGTGATAAGGTCAACCTGCTGGTAACAGATAAAACTAGCTCTCTTTCCTTACCCTATCTTTTCTCTACTCTGATCACCCAGTCTAGTATCTGATGTTGAAGGAAAGTTCTCTGGGATTCTTCCCACGAGTAGAAACAGGACTCCTGTTCTTAGTGATTATTCTTTTCTAAGGCCAGCAAGGAGTTCCTATTTCAGTTGTTACAGTTGCTCCAAACGCCTGCCATTGATGCCGGGTCTCCTTGTCTCCGGACGAGCAAAAGGCAGACAGAACTCCATGACTCTAAATAACATTGTTTCCCAGCTTGGCCTTATTCTCTGAAATGATAAGGGGAAAAAAGAGATGAGGGCTCTGTTAGCAAACGCCTAACGTCAGGTCCCACACCAAGGTTTTTCTTCACCAGCTGGTTTTCAGTCAAAACAGAGTCATACCTGCCCGCGATTTCTAGCACATCTTCTGTTCAAGGATAAGAAAAACATATATCCAACCCTCAGCCCAGGAGTTACCGAGGTAGGCTGATGGACTTACAGCAATGTAATCAAACCCCTGTGGTTGATGAGGTTAAAAACAGTCATATTTTTTAGAACCTGGCTCAAAACTCACATCCGTTTAAGACATCTAGAAGACTGACTGTGCGCATATGGACTTTACACCTTTAACTCTCTCTCTCTCTTTTTTTTTTTTTTGCTTTTTTGCTTTTTAGGGCCACACCCGAAGCATATGGAGGTTCACATGCTAGGGGTCGAATCGGAGCTGCAGCTGCCAGCCTACACCACAGCCACAGCAACGCCAGATCTGAGCATGTCTATGACCTACACCACAGCTCATGGCAATGCCAGATTCTTAACCCACTGAGGGAGGCCAGGGATCGAACCTGTGTCCTCATGGATACAAGTCGGGTCCCTTTCCGCTGCGCCATGACGGGAACTTCCAAAGTCTTTCTATCCCTGATGCCTTGTCCTTTAGGCACATTGAGCTGTTGGCTCTATTGTGGGCAACTTTTCATTGTTTTAGAGTCATTTCACTCTGAGTGATCTCCTGAAAGATTAGAATGACATCTTTAAATTCTCTTCATCTCCCTTTATCCCAGGAAGAGAAACAGAGATAAACAGTTTCTGCAGTTGGACCATATGGGTTAACATCCCGATTGATTGTCACTTGCAGAGGGCACAAGGGGCTATTATTTAGCCTGTCTGAGCTCAGGAGCCTGGTCTGGAAAATATACATAATGACATCTCCCTCCCAGGCTAGATGTAAAGCTGTTAGCACAGCATCCAGAGCCTGACCGGTGTTTCGTGAGGCTGTTCGGGGCGCCCGAGTTTCCTCACGTGCCCAGAGCTTCGAAGACCCTTGTCTAACCCATGTTCGCCCTGCCCCTGTGCCGTGGAGGCACAGGTTTGCTGACATGCTTCCTTAGTCCTGCCTGACTTTCCTCTTCGCCAGGAAGCACTGCTTTGAACCCTCTTGGGTTCAGAGCTGCCTTCCCTCTGTGATTCAGCCATTCTATAAACAGACCGCCTGTCGTCTCCTAAAGGCGTTTGGTCTTCTCAAGAGGATGTGATGAGGCCAATGAAGGGAAAAGGCAGTCACTGCTTCCCAAATGACAGCCCACAGGAGACTTCGTCTTTTAATTACCACGTCGTTTGCAGGTCTAATTGCGCAGTAATTGCCTGAACACATGTAGCGACAAGGTGTGTTTACAAGTCACTGGCTGTGCAATAAATGGTCCACTGATTCACGTTGCTCCCAGCCTGCTATGGTTTTGAAGATTCGAATGCCAGCCGTCTTGATGGGGAGCTAAAAGGGCCCGGGATCTTTATCTTCAGCGTCTCCTTGAAATCTGCTTCCTCCCGTGTCCTTTCAGAAGGATATTCTGATCAGGGCCTAAGGCCCTTTGTTTACTCCTTTGCTCTGTAAACTTCACATAAGCTTTACTTCAGCAAGGATGTAAAACAGACACTACCATCTTGAGGCTTATTCATTCCTCAGGAGTATATTAACAAGAACGGACCGCAGCTAAACAGCTAGTGTTGAGTAGGGCATGTCTGCGTGTCTCTGTGACTTTAGCCTGACTACATGCTTTAAGAAGATTTATTGGGATGTCTCATTAGGGCCAGACATAAGGAAGTCATCAAGTAAAGATTAATCAGATGGAAACATGTTAGAATTTTTCACTCTTTTTTTTTGCCATTACGTATGACCGTGAGATTATTTGTTTTTAATAGTGACTTGGTTCTTGCATAAGAAAGTCATTGACTTTTGGGGAATCAGATGGTTGGTTTGCAACTGTGTATCAACAGCGTATGTATGGTTCTTGTGATCAAGTGAAGATCTGGGGAATGAAATGCATAAAGCAGTGGAAAGTTCAGAGAGAGATGTTCGAAGGTAGGCTCTGCCCTCTGCAAGTTGCCTGACAACGCCCTGCCATGCACAAGGCCCCAGCTTCTCCATCCAGAAGATGAGGTTTGCAAAAGATCAGTAACTTGCAGAGAATACTATCTGCGAAGCCCGGGGGCTCACATCCTGTAGCGGCTCATCCACCCCAGGTTCCTCAACAGGCCAGCTCTGCTTTCATCTGCTGGTGCCCTGGGCTTCCAAGTTCAATTATAAGCATAACTATTATAAAGTAAAGTAGCTCTAAATTATGTTGGACTAGCTCTGGACTAGATCATCACACTGTCACTCTGAGTTGTTCTTACCTTTTTTGGAGCCGAAACTTATGCTCCAGGATGTGTGCATTTGGGAGCTCCAGAAGGAGAATGAAAGAGAGAGAGAGAGACTGAAAGCAAAGAAGGACTCGCTGTGGCACCTGCAGAGAAGCAGGTTCATCCTGGGCTGGATGCAGCCCCATCAAAAGTCGCTTTGGCCACACTCATGGCCTGGCGACACGAGGCCTGAACGTTTAGCTTGCCACCCTAGGTCCCTCTGGGTCAGATCAAGACCTGGAACTATTCCCCAGGAGCAAGCCCAGACTCAGACTTGTGCATCCCTGCAGCGGCGTGAGGAGCCCCTGGCTCTCCACGAAGCAGAGGCGCTGGAGGACCCACAGCCTCACCTCAGCCCTAAGCAGCACCAGGAGCTGGGAGGCCCCCTCTGAGGATCCCACTTTGCAGGGAGGGAGGCAGGAGGGAGAGGCTCACGGAGCCCCGCACATGACCTGGGCATTCGCTACAGAGCTTCCCCCCAGTAACAAAACCCAAGATGTCTTTCCTCAGCAAGGCTGTCCTCGTGTGTGACCTGGGCTCATGGGCTGGCTGCCTGGGGACGGTGCTTGTCCTGGCCCATGAACAGACAGCACTTCTTCCTTCCCGATGACAGCAAGGACTAGACGGCACACGACGAGTCATCCTCTGCCTCTTGGGACTTGACGTCCTGCCAAGGGCTGAAAAGGGTGCCTCGCGGACAGGTGTCCCCAGCCTGCCTGCTGCTGGGCCCCAGCCCCTCTTGCCCTCAACAACACATCTTCGCTTCCCTAGGGGCATCTTCGACTCAATGCACCCCCACCCCCACCCCCGCCCCGGTCGATGCGCTTGGAAACACTGAGTCCCAGCCAGACCATCTCAGTGCTGAAGGAAGCAAAGCAGTGAAAAGATGAAAATATGACCTCAGGGGCCGTGGCTGCCAAGTGGAGACTTGAGACCTCACGGCCATGGAGGGAGAAAGAGGGGGACTTTTATAAAACCATCTGGCAGATGACCAGCCACCCCCTCGGTGTGTCCCAAAGGGTGAGGGGTCCGGCCAGGATGGAAACCACACCACAAGGGCTCAGGACTCCACCCCAGGCTGGATGGACCCAGAAGGACACCCAAACCCTGCACCTGTGCCCTCCAAGTGTTAATAATGAGAGACAAGGCTTAAGTTAGCCAGACTGTGCATCCCAGACGCACTGAGTGTGCAAACCACAGTAAAACACACTTGGGATTTTTCTTTGCTTATTACATCTGAGGTGTCCTAAAGAACAGTCCCTAAAAAGCATGAAAGGAAGGCAAATTCCTGATGTTTGCTGCCTGTGGTTAAAAATAGATGGTAAAAGATCTTGACGTGGAATCTACAAACTGACAGAGGAAGGTGGCAGGGCTTAGTGGTGATGCCTGTATCAGAGTCTGCAGAATGACAAGGCAGCGTCATATCCTGCTGGGAGCCCTGGACTCGCAGGGCATTTATTACACACCAGGTGCATTACAGACTAGCTGTATCATACGCCACAGGCATTACAAACTGCATGCAATATACATCACACACATGACAAGCCACATGCATGGCATACTACATGCATATGCACTGGGTGTATGATACCCTATGTGCTCAAATTGTGTCATAACAAGCAGAGGGCAGCAGGGAGGAAGAGGACACAAGCAGAGCAATGAGATCTGTGCCTTCAGGGGCTTGGAATCCACCTCCAGAGAAGCAACTACCTCCAACAACCAAGGCACCCGTCCGTGCTATGTGGGGTGACTCTTACTGTCACATGTGCTGGCAAGTCCAGGAAGTCTTCCAGGAGAACTTGAAGGGATCGGAGCTGCAGCTCCAGACTGGCCGGGTGTGCGTGGAGAGGCTCTGCTGTGGACATGGTCACAGACTTGGCATCACTTGGTTCACTGACTCCGACTAGACTGCAAACTAGCGCGAGTGCAGGAAAATGGAATAAGCCGAGGGTCATCAACCGTGGGTCATAAAAAGCTCAATTTTTCTGAAGAAATTTATTCCCTTTGTTTTTCAAAAATAGTAGATATGAACTATTGGATGGGTGGATCCTTGAGGCCCGGGGGAGGGGCCCGGAAGCTCAGCTCAACCTCTGGGCAACAAAACAGAAAATCCCCCAAATCGGAAGACAAAACCAGCCACAGCCAAAGGATCGCAAATTGGAACGTGAGCACTAAGAAAATCCTGATCTTACAGCACCGTGGCACCATGCTGTCCCCTTCTAACTTGACGCATATTACGTACCGTCATGGCTGAGCACATACCTCATGCAAATGTACGAACTTGATTTTGCCTGAAACCGCTTAATAAGCGGGACAAAGGTACCGAAGGACAAAGGTTCACCACCCACTGGAAACAGTACACCTGGGAGCTTTGCATCTGAATCCTTTCCAGTGTGTTTTATGACGTGCTACTTTTATAAGAAATATTTCTGTAGCTAGAAAAAAAAAAGCCCCCTATATTCTCATGTTGGTTTTACTGTTTTTTGTTTTGTTTGTTTGTTTGTTTGTTTTGTCTTTAGGGCCACATGCATGGCATATGGAAGTTCCCAGGAGAGGGGACAAATCAGAGCTGCCGCTGCTGGCCTACGCCACAGCCACAGGAATGCAGGATCCTTAATCCGCTAAGTGAGCCAGGGATTGAACCTGCATCCTCATGGATACTAGTTGGGTTCATTATCACTGAGCCACAATGGGAACTCCCTCACATTGGGTAATTTTATTTTTATATTTACCCGGTTTATGACAAAGGGAGAGTGTCCGCATTTGGGTCACGTCCTGTACACCAGGGGCTGTGTCTTGGGCTCTCTCCTGCAACTAGAACCAGGAAAGAGCTAAGCTGGGAGCTGTCAATCTGCTGGGGGAGGTTCTCTTTCTCCTCCCTTTGGAGCCTGGCTTGTTCCCTCCACCTTCCCTTCCCCTTAAGGAGTTAGCAGAGGAGCTAAGAACCCATTTCTGTCGCTTTCCTTCCTACTTTAGTGGCATTTACTTCCTGTATCTTTGACTTCCTGTGCCCTGAGGCCCCTGGCATCTCCCGGCTACAGGACTGGGGCACCCCGGGTGCCTGGGAGCCCAGAATGGATTTAGTCTCTGCACTTCAGGTGGAGAAAGGGGTAGAGAGAGCCTCTGCCCTGGGAGGGGTGTGTGTGTGTGTGTGTGTGTGTGTGTGTGTGTGTGTGTTCCTGTAAGGACAGGCAGAGCTGGCCCAAGAGGACACGCAATGAAGCACTCAGAGTTCATTTCCAAGCTCTAAAGAATGCCCGTTTGTTATGTCTACATCGGAACAACTTCTGTGAGCGTTGCTGGATATTTTCTTTTTTCTTCATGTATCTGCTCACTGATTTAAACGCTCCTGGTGCCAGAAGCTGGTCTCGGGGCAGTGAGTTGGGGCAACCACAGTGGGGATGACAGCACGCTTGTCACTTCTTTGGGACACCCTGCCATGGGCTCCACCAGCAAATAGCCTCCCTGGGATGGGAAAGCGAGATGACAATGACAGCAATGAAGGCTGTCAGCACGTGTTTATGGCAGACCCAGTTTTAGTGCTTTACTTGTGCTATATCACAAAACAACATTATCATTTCTGTTTAACAAATGGTAGAACTGAAGTTTAGAGCCATTTAGCAACTCATTCCAAGGGATGAAGACCCGCACTCTGTTTCCTCAACACGAGCATTAATTATAACTAATGGTATGTATGTTTTTCAGTTTACAAGCTTTTCCGCAGGGGTGGGGTTTCAATCCCTGGTGAGGGGCCCGGGAGGCGGAGAGACGATGGAGGGCGACCTCACTCAGCCGAGGGCCGTGGGAGATGGAAAACTCGTCTTAAACCACGGCAGCAAAAAACTAAGGGTCCAATCTCAGCTTCTGTGTGAAGAAAGAGACAATCTTTTGAGTTACCCCGTATCTCTAGTGTGCAGATGCCACCCCTAAAATGAAAGAGAATGCTAGCTGGCCAAAGCCCTTGCTTTCTTCGCTACCATTTAAAAGATTCTCTTCCTCTTTCACACCGCAGGGAATGAGGCGGGTGTGCCTGGGGAAACACAGTGAAAATTTACCATGGAATGACCTCAGTAGAGTTAAAAATAACTAAATTAGTTGAAATTATAGTATATGTTGTATATGGCACACATGTTGTTTCGGAGCATATCAAATGAAGGAAACAAACCTTCCAAATTCTTTTTATGAAACAAGTATAACAATTCCTAGACCTGAGAAAAATACCGCAAGAAAAGAAAAAGAAAACCATAGAGCAAATGGGCATGCTTTATGAACATGATCTGAAATAAAATGTTACCACATTAAGAAATAGTAAGAAACTAATGAAAGTAACACCTCCTAAACAAAGGGGGTTTGTGCCAGGAATTCAAAGGAGATTAAATATTAGAAACTATATTAATAGTTCTAAGAAAAAAACCCATGTGGTTGTTTGTAGAGATGCTAAAAATTCTCTGACACAATTTAATATCCTTTTCTTTTTTTTTTTTTCTTTTCCATTTCTTGGGCTGCTCCTGCGGCATATGGAATTTCCCAGGCTAGGGGTCGAATTGGGGCTGTAGCCGCCGGCCTACGCCAGAGCCACAGCCACTCAGGATCCAAGCCGCATCTGCAACCCACACCACAGCTCGTGGCAACGCCGGATCATTAACCCACTGAGCAAGGGCAGGGATCGAACCCGCAACCTCATGGTTCCTAGTCGGATTCGTTAACCACTGCACCACGATGGGAACTCCAATATCCTTTTCTAATTAAAACTCTTGAGAAAATACATGTAGATGGCTATCTTGTTTAAAGGATAAAAGATAAACATCTCAACCCTAAAGCCAACATCTTAATAAATGACAAATCCTAGGGGCATTCCCGTGGAAGCCAGGAGCAAAATCAGGTTGCCCACCGCGTTCATGGTCATATGACATTACTCTCAAGTAATGATGCAATCAGCGAATGCAAGGAGACCAGAGAAAATAATCCCAGACCAATGACTCTGAAAAGAAGAAGTCAGATAATCGCTCCGTGCAGAAGACATGACAGGACACCCGGAAACTCTTAGACAATTAATGGTAAGACAGCTCACTCATAGAATTCAGCAAGACAGCAAGGTATAAATTAACCTGAAAAAAAAAGAATAGCATTCCCCTACAAAGAGCTGTGAGAATATATAACGAGAAAACCACATTTACAAAAGGAAATAAAGACATATTAGTAATAAAATGGCATATTAAAAATACATGCCCACGTAAAACTGTACGTGTTCATAGCATCTTTATCCATAATATCCAAAAACTGGAGACAACTCCAATGCCCGCTGACTCGTTTTATGAGTAAATGCATCACAGCCCATTCACACCAAGGGAGGACGAGGCTCAATAACAGGGAGGGATTTGTGATTCAGGCAGCGACCCGGGCGAATCTCAAAAGCGGTTTTTGCTAAATGAAAGAAGCTGCTAACTAAAATCTTCTTACTTCCCATAACACCTCTTTTCCTTGCTAAAAGGTTTGGTTACATCTAAATGAAATTTCAACACAGGCAACCCCCTAGCAACAAAAAGATCAATGATGCCCAGGGGCCAGGGCTGGGACCAGAGGTTCACTGGGCAGGAGGAGACTTTTGGGGGTAAAGGAATTGTTTTCTAACATGATTGTAGTAGCAGGGATTGTTTTCTCATTAGACTGGAGTGGTGGTTCCGTAACCACATACATTTGCCAAAGTCATTGAACAGCACACCCCAAATAATTGACTTTTCCTGGGCACATACCTTGATAAAGCTGAACTTTGGAATGACTTCACTCCTTACGAGAAGAGCTTGCTTTCTAGAACCTTCCAGAAAAACCAGCCAGGCCATCCTGGAAGACAGCTGACATGGAGTGCGGGTGTCTCTGTACAAAATAGCCTTGTAGGTGTTGGAATATAAACTAGATGTCTTCAGGCAGAAAACTCAGTGTCACCAGGTTGCATCTCCTGGGCGTGCGGACCTGAGTCTTTGAGCATTTCTGGCGAAGCTCAGAGTAGATGTAAAGTAACCAAGAAAAGTGGAGAAGAGCCCTCAACGGCTTCCCTCGCAGCCCTGGCCGCCTGCTGTGCTCCTCAGCTTCTTCCTTCAGGGTTCCTGCCTTGTGTATCTGCCTCACAAACAGGAGATGTGCTGGGGGGCAGAGATGGGCAGGATCGAGAGAGAGAGAGAGAGAGAGAGAGAGAGAGAGAGGGGGACAGGGAGAGGGAGAGGGAGAGGGAGAGGGAGAGGGAGAGGGAGAGGGAGAGGGAGAGGGAGAGGGAGGGAGGTGAGGGAGGGAGGGGAGGGAGGGGAGAGGGAGAGGGAGTCTTGTGTTTGTGTGTTGTGTGTGTGTGTGGTGTGTGTGTGTGTGTGTGAGCAACTCCACTTCCTCTTCTCTCTAATGTCCCGTCTGGGTTATTCTTGCCCTTACAGAACCATACAATCTTAGTTTTATGATGATACTATTCACCCTAACCCCTTTCTCTCACTCGAGTTTCAACCCCATCCCCAAAAGAGAAGAAAATAAAGGAAATTGTTTTTCCTGCTTACGTTGTGACCCAACCGTGAACGCACGTGTTCTTTCACATGTTTTCACGTGAAAGCCACTGCTGCCTATGGAGGTTCTGTGAATTTCTTGACAATATTAGTCTGAAGGTGAAGTCTTTTCTTGGATAAGAGGCTTAATTCTTAGATGTCATTCTTTTCAGCCTCCTCTGTCTGCATGTCCCCCTTAAATGGTCTCTGTATCACCTTCCTTTTTATCTAAATCAAATTAAATCAAGACCTGAGATTGAAAGTAAAAGTTATCCTAAAATGTCTAATTTACTTCATGGATTGCCCCCTTTGGCTTCTTCCTTCTCATAGTGGGTTTGGATGGACGTCTGTCTGTCTGATACTATTGTTACTTTACTTCTTTGCTTAGAGTCTACTAGCTGTTGCTAGTGTTGCTGTTATTGTTATTGTTATTATTATCCAGTTAAAGCTAGCGGAGGACAAAAAGACAGGAAGGGAGTTTCCGTTGTGGCTCAGGGGGTCTAGAACCTGGCTAGTATCCATCCTGCATTGCCGTGAGCTGTGGTATAGGTTGCCGATGCAGCTTGGATCCCGTGTTGCTGTGGCTGTGGTGTAGGCCGGCAGCTGCAGCTCCGATTCGACCCCTAGCCTGGGAACTTCCATATGCCTCAGGTGCGGCCCTAAAAAGTCAAAAAATAAAATAAAATTCAGATTCCTTGGTATTGACTGCAGAAATTCTGAATGAACAGTAAGTAGGTCCAGAGGAGTGGCTACCTTTTTCATAAGCACCTGCTTCTGAGGCCAGGGGTCCAGGGGTCCAGGGGTGGCTTTGAGAGAGACTTGATCAGATCTGTCAAAGTGGACAGAGGCCAGATTTAGTCAAACAGTAAGACTCATGCAACCCCCACAGCTCCAATTGTTCCAGCATCCCTTCTGAGAAATCCAAATTTTTGTGTGAGATCATTATGAGCTAAGTTGGAAGAGGTAGAGGGATTTCTAAAGCGAGCCCTGGAGTCTATGGGAGGGCCCTGCTAACCAGAAAAAGAGAATTACAGAGCGCCCATGTATGTGGCCTTGAGTTTGCTAACGTCATTGATTGATGCTGGCGTGGCGTACCTGCTGCTGACAACCCCTGAAATTTATTTGTATTGATTGCAGCATCATGAATAAGATAAGGAATTGTAATAGATGGCAGGTGCCCAACCTGAAATTAAAGAATGAGGTCCAGGCAAGCCAGCCATGCCTGCCACTAGTCCAACCCAACTGCTGTTAATTGCACAGGGTTACAGGAGGCACTCGGCCAAGAGAAAAAAACAGCCAACTAATGAACTGGCACCTTGGTAACCCAAGGAGGACCAGCCAGGCATGTGGAGAAAATCCCACACCTACCTGGGTCTTGAAATGGGAACTAGCCATTTCAGAAGCCTGTCCTGTTTCAGACATATCAGGTGTGTTCCTGGATGATGACTGTTGGGAGATTTAGGATAATATTTGTTTAGGCAGCAGGGCAGACAGCAGAGGCAGCTGGAGAGGAACAGTGCCTCTTCTGGGAACTTCTCCTCCTGCTGCTTCTTGGAATACTAGCTCAGAAATGGAAGGGGCCCTTCATGAGGACAAGCTGCAGGAGTCGGGCCCCTTCACTAGCATCTGCCTTAAATGTCTTCAAGCAAGAGTCTGGTCCTAGAGGCCTCTTCAAGAGGGTGTAATTTAAATTCCCTGCTCTTTGCCAAATCAGGTGCCAGACAAGATCCCCCAAAGAACTAACATCCAGTGACAATGAAAGAAGTCTGTGTTCTCCTGGTACTTTGCTCCCCACTGCGGACTATCTGGGGGCGAGGTTGCATTCAGCACTAAAAAAGGCAGCGCATAAGAGAAAAAGGATGGGCTATGGCATCAAAATCCTTCATCCAAATCGTGATGCTGCCACTTTCACAAAGTTGTTCAGTGATTCTCTGTCTCCTCATCAGCAAAAGGAGTAAGAACAGGAACCTCATACGAGGATGTCACCCCTAATCACAACCCAGCAGCTATTACAGAGTCAGAAGATCCCAAGAAGTGAGAGGGTCATTCTTATTATTCTTCCAGAATCTCCAGTTAAACCTCACCTTGCTTGGGATGGAACATGATGGAAGATATTATGACAAAAAGAATCTATATGTATGTAAAACTGGGTCACTTTGCTGTATAGCAGACATTGACAGAACCTTGTAAATCAGCTATTCAACAAAACAAATAAAAAAACCCTTCACGTTGCTCTTTCTTTGCCCTTTGTCAAAGTGTCAGGTCAGAGATGCCACAGCCCCAGTTGCACTCCCTGCTGGGGGTACGCCCAGCCTGGTTGGGAGCCGATCTGGGCTGAGGCTCAGAGACCTGACCATCTCCTCTGAGACACTCAGGTTCTAGCATAAGGGACCCCTGCACAGGGGGACCATCAGGCCTCCCACTAACTCCACTCTCCTGGGCTCCAAAGACTGTGTCCAGCAGAGAGTCAAGCCCACAGCCGTGGGCCCAGTCCATTAAAATGCAAGGGCTCTATCTCAGGGGCCAAGAAAAGTGGGGGGAAGCCAGCAACCTGCGGTAAGCAGGACTCCTCGGCATAAGCTTTTCTTTGTGGGAGGTGTTAAAAAGGATTAATCCATTCTATCGAGGTGGAGGTCCCTTGTTAATTCCTAGAGTCATTCCTAGAATGACTCTGGAAGGCCAATAGGTTGACCTTCTCTAACCTATTTCTTGAATTTACATGCACACATCCTGAATCTATGGAACTCAATTCCTCCCCAAAGCCAGTCCATCACTGACCTACCCTAAGCCACTCTCCGAGCCTATCCAACCATCAGGATTCTGGATCATTCGCCACCTAACTCACTAGCAAAGCATCTCTGTCTTGTTATTAATATTAACCTCCATCCATCTATCCATCCATCTATCCATCCACACATCCAAATGTCATATGAAGTTCCCATTACGTGTGGGTGCCTCCTTGAAGCCAGAAATAGTTGACTGAGTATGAGAACTGCTCCTTTAGAAGAAACACACAAATATCAAGCTGGGGATTAAGCACTTAATCTTGGCAACTTTAATCTGTCCCCGGTAGCCAATGCCCCCGTGGTAAATAGAGCAGCCAACACCACACAGAGCCACTGGAAATGCATCTCTTGTTCCCCCTGGGGGTAAGAGGCCTCTGCTTGAGTCTCTCAAAGAAGGAGGCAAACCTGGAAATGCCTTCGAGCAGCTCCCCTCTCACTGACTTCAGGGACAAAAAATAAAGAATATTTTGCAAATCAAATGATTTTCCTCTCATGACTGATGTATTTTAAATTCTTTGTAGATCCTTTTTTTTTTGGTTTTTTGGTTTTTTGGTTTTTGCTTTTTAGGGCTATACCCGCGACATATGGAATTCCCAGGCTAGGGCTCTAATCAGAGCTGCGGCTGCCGGCCTACACCACAGCCACAGCAACACAGGATCCGAACCGCATCTGCGACCTACACCACAGCTCACAGCAATGCTTTATCCTTAACCCAGTGAGAAAGGCCAAGGATCGAACCTGTGTCCTCATGAATACTAGCCCGGTTTGTTTCCGATGCGCCACAACAGGAACGCCTGACTCTTTTTCTAAAGCAAAATGTAGGTGAATGTTTGCTTTCCAGCCTCTTCCAAGAAGCTGTTACAGTCAAGAGGAAGTCAAAACCCTGGCTGGCTCTGCCCATAGGCTCCTAGGGACCTTGACCTTTTGACCTGGGGCAGGGGGTCAGTATAGAATCTATGGAGTCACGAACAGGTCGTGG
This sequence comes from Phacochoerus africanus, assembly GCF_016906955.1. Lineage (NCBI taxonomy): Eukaryota > Metazoa > Chordata > Mammalia > Artiodactyla > Suidae > Phacochoerus > Phacochoerus africanus. The sequence goes on along the minus strand of NC_062555.1, from coordinate 16,511,149 downwards.
GAGGTGGGGTAGTACGTTTCTCCCGACAAACGCAGGGAGTGTGGCCCTGCCGGGCCCCAGCCCCTGCAGTCAGGCCTGGGGACATCTACCAGTGACCTGGCTTGTGCAAAAGCAGAGGCTTTCGGCTGGGCTGTCTGAGGTTGTTCTGGCACAGGTCAACAGCACCGCATGGCAGGAGATGAAGGGCCCGCAAAATCCTGGGCCCTTTCCTGAACTAGACATTTATTTTAAATTCACTTCGCAGACCTCGCCCCAACCCACCATTTGAAACGAAGAGTCTTTTCTTCTCTTTCTGCAGGTTTGTATGTCACGGCTGTTTTATGATACAAAATCCATGTTTCTCTTTAATTCAGTTTTGTGGTGATAAACCACTTACCTTGAGGATTTCAAAATCAATCGCGGTCCCTTTCTCGCCCTAACGAGCCATCCAAGGCAGGTGTTTATGACCCCGGCACCTGCATTTGGCTTGATTTTCTTCCTGACATCATAACCAGGTCAGCATCAACAGCGCAGGATACCCCACCTCGGAAAGGTCATTAAGTTCCTCAGGACAGCAAAGGGCAGGGAAACAGGTCCAGGTTCCTAGGTGCAGCTGATGACGTCCGAAGTGACAGGAAGTGAGGAGAGGGGGCTGGGCAGTGCCCGAAAGGCCATTCCCGCCAGAGCGCCTTCATGTTTATTGATGCTGAGGAAGTGATTCTAATTCGTGATGACTAAGTAGACACATGAGAGAATTTACTACTTATTTTTTGATTCTGTTGCTACTGCGGCCACCACCATTACTAAAAACTCTACTGAGGGAGGAAGAAGGGAAGGCTCGGGGCTGGTGGGGGCGGGGGGGAAAAACTGGGTAGGTTAAAATTCATGGAAATAGCCTGAGAGGAACCAGACTATCAGCTCTCTGTTCAAAAGGGAAAGTGATGACGAAAGGACAGAACTTTGGGGAAGGGCTCGCTTCGTGCTGGACACGGTGCTAGGTTCTTTATCTGTATCATTCCATCGAATTCTTCAAAGCCTCTATAAGGCAGGAATGACTGTGATCTCTTGGCTGGGATACATTGCTGTCACACTGTGCACAGAAGGGTGACGTCATGCATAGGAAGTGACAGTGCATGGAGACTGCATCCAGAAGGATACACTGGAATCAAAAAACCATTTGTCGAGATGGCAGCACTCACCGGAAACTGGCCCTCTCCTGAGCCCAGAGTGTAAGCCAACAGCCCCCTTTAGAAAGGATCCTTCTGCCTCTGGGAAGTTGGGAGCAAAATCAACCAGAGACTCGAAGGAAGAAATAAATAAAGCAACAACTCCAGAGAGGATAACAGATCTCAGACGGGCATCTAAAATCCTCAGCGTGTGACCCCTAGGAAGCTGCAGGGGGGGCTCACCTTACAAGGAGGAAGGAAGAAAGAGCAACCATCTATGAGTCACAGGTGCCGAGGCACAGGAAACTCCAGCTCTCTAATCACCTTCTCCATTGAAATTATCAGTCACCTCCCACTGTGGCAGAGCTAGCACACATCGGGAACTCAACACAAGTTAGTTTCCTTATTTATCTGGTAAGAGGCAAATGCCTTATCAGTAAATTATACCTTCCTATGAATTGCTGGATAAGAGTCCTTCTTAAGACTGGGTTTTGCTAAATGTGAAGGCGCAGAGATGTGGGGGAGACCAGGCCCCTGGGGGTGGAAGAATCAAAGGTTCCAGGGAAGAAGAAGGGCAGCATGGAGCACCTAAGTGAAAACTCTCATGAGCCACCCCACCCCCCCCATTGTCTGAGGCAGCCCTGGAATCTGGCTGGTGTCCATACCCAGTCTGTGGGCATCTGGACGCAGCCAAGGTAGAGCCACAGCAAACATGCATGTCCATATGGTCACCGAGTGGACAATCTCCAGGTGATTCTTCCAAATGAGTGGCCCTCTTGGCATGAGGAGGGAGAAGCAGGTGCATTTGGCTTTTCAACCTCCCCCTGCTCTTTGCACAGCATAGGAAGGTGTGGATGATGGAGCTAACGTGTGAGAATTTTCAAGATACTCAGCAACTTCTCACCCTTCACAAAATCAGACCCCTCTTGCACATTCCACTGTTCTCTCTGCAGTCAGACTTCTTAATCATAGCAAACCTTCCTCAGCCCCACGTGCAGCTCAACAGCCAAGAACGTTCCCAGCAACCTTGACCTGTTTGTCAATGGCTACAGTCTCAAGTGTTAAGATTGCTCTCACCTGCATAGCTCTAGTGCCTGGCTTAGCAAAGATGTTCAAAGGTGTTTACTATAAACTCTTAGGTGGTTTTACTATTTTTTTACTCTCACCAGTTACTATTTATTTAATATCAAAATATTCACTGCACAGTGTCAGCCCTGTACCTAACATGAGGTCAGGTCCAACGGGAAAGTTAAAACACGTCCTCCAGGGTTTACAAATCCTGTACCCAAAGACAGGTAAGTAGCAATAGCAAGGTATGATTAAATACTAAAATTAGTCATCTATATATGATCTGTGCTTCTCAACCTTTGCTGTGCATTAGAATTGCCTGGGAAGCTTTGTAAAACCACAGATGCCTGTAGCTCACCCACAGGGATTCTGATTAGGTCTGTCTGGTCAGGGTCTATATTTTTTAAATAGTCCCCAGTGATTCACGCGAGCATCCAGGATATGAATCATTGTAACAAGTATTAAAGAATATAATTAAGAGAAACACCAGGGAGAACCAGAGTGGAGAGAAAAACCTTATGGTGTAATTGGAACTTGTTTTGAACCTTGAATCAGAGAAGAGATTTGGATGAGCAGGGATGGAGGGAAGAGAACATTATGTCTGGGAAGAGGGAGTGCACACGTTGTGAACAAAGGGAGCTGGAAATCAAGTTGATGTGTGTTTGCTACGTGGCAACCGCAAATGAGGGGCAAGATACAGAGGGTCCTGTCTGGAGTGATACCACCTGGCTACATGATGGTGCAAGGAGAGTCTCAGAGACCCATGGAAAAGGAAGGACACAAGGGAGGGTGTGTTTGGACCACAAGCCTGGGAATTAGTGCCTCTTGGTCTGTGCCCGTAAAACAGCCGTGGGGAGATTTCAAAATGGCCTTGAAGAAAGGTTGAGACAGACAATGAAGTGCATGTGTTCGAAACTGAAGCCCTTCGTTAAGACTCTAACATGAAACAGGTACCTGTGTTTGAAGCCCAAGGCTCTTGGTACTGTTATTCCCAGGAGCTCCATCTTAACAGTTGAGAGTTTTCCTGCCCTTCCTTAATTTCCATGTTGTCTTCTGCTCAGTGGCCAAGTTTTTTGCCTTTTTGCTTCCTTTCTAGGGAGTGAAGCTGGGTGGGTTTGGGGATCAAGGTCATTGAAGTTAGAGTGGAGGTTCAAAAAGGTGAATGCAAAAAAAAAAATCTAAAATGGAAAATGCTGTAAGAGGAGGGTAAAGAGCTGGATATGCCTGATTTCTACCTGTTAACATGCAAAAGAGGATAATGAAAAAGAGGTAATTGTTGATGATCCCTCAAATGGTCAGGTGAGACTGTTGATGGTACACACTGAGCCCCTTGAACTCACTCCTGATGCACACGAACGATGGTTGGCATTGCATGAGGGACTTTTAACAGCCAGTGTGGGGACCGATCAGAAAATTATGGAAAAAAACTATTCACGAGAGCAAGTCAAGACATACTGATACTTTGGTGAGTTCCTCCATCTGTAACAGATGTATTTTGCTACCCCGCTGAGGTCAAAGAGAACCAACCAAAAAACCCCCAATAATAATAATACTAAATAACTTACAGAAAATGAGAAGGTAAGATCCCCACATCCCCAGGATCAGGAGATGTGTGCCTTTGTGTTGCATCTGCCTAACAATGGAGCTACTATTAGAGTGGTAGAAAAATAGCAGTAAGAAATGCCTAAAGATTTTGCCCGGAGGCACAGCAGACAAAAGGAACACGTTTCCCAGGAAAGCGAGATGATTCCAGTTTCACTCATCCAACAAAACTCTTCCAAGAATGAAGCCAGAAACCCTGACTGCATCTTGGAGGGACTTGGAGGTTGTCCCATCACAGTGACGCCAGCTCCTGCCCTGGGCGCCGATGCCAGAGCTACTGTCTGCAGGCTGCAGCAAGTGGCACGCCCATGTCTATTTGGGGCAAGTGGCAATCTCAACTCAGATCATTGTCTGGGTCCTCTGGGCAGACTCAACACACCCCAAGCTCGTGGGGAGGATGCATTACAGAAGGGCGAGCCTGCCTCATGCCCTCCTTCTGCAGGCTCCCAATCTCTATAGACAGACTCACTGATGCCCTCAATTTCCAGCCCCAGCTCCCACGCCAGTGTGGGCCTGAGACGGGAAATCCTGAGGAGGTTTGCAACCTCCCTCCCTCCAGCAGTGGCACCTCCATCTTGAGTCACTCTCCCCACGAAGGCTGAGCCAGCTGCCCCCTGGGCTCCCTATCTTACTTGAGTTGCCTTCACTCTTAAGGAGCCCTTGTCCATCCCAGTGGGCTTCCTCTCTCTCCCTGGGTTGGGGTTCTCCCATCAGATCACAGCCCCTCTGTAATTACAGAGCGCTGGTAGGTTCCCAGGAGCATGGCAGAGCCCCCTCTCTGGGAATGGGGCCAGTAGAGCTAGACAGCGAGAGACAAAACACCTGCCTGCAGAGATTAACCACCTATAAAGACTAACTGCCCCCGGATGGTAGTTCCTGTGGTTGCACGTCTCTGGTTGTGAGACTCGGATCCCAACCATTTGAGAATGAGAAGACCCATTCTTCGAATTTTTTCCTGCCCCTGTAATCTTCCCTGCTACAGCTGCTCGGTCGTGGGACTCGACCCCCACCCCTTTCCAAGTTGTGTGACCTCCCTTTCATTGTCCTGGCCACAAGTTTCCACCACAGACCCTCGCCACAGATTCCCACTGTGACCCTTTATAAGGCTAACTTCTGGAGTTCCCGTTGTGGCTCAGCAGAAACAAATCCGACTAGTATCCATGAGGATGCAGGTTTGATTCTTGGCCTCACTCAAGAGCTGTGGTGTAGTTTGAAGAGGTGGCTCAGATCTGATGTTGCTGTGGCTGTGGTGTAGGCCCGCAGCTGTAACTCCAATTGGACCCCTAGCCTGGGAACTTCCATATGCCGCAGGTATGGCCCTAAAAAGATTTAAAAAAAGAAAGAAAAAGAAAAAAGACCACGTTCTTCTCACAGCCAGGGCTGGTGCCACCTTGAACTCTGCCCATCTGTTTCTGATGCCTTAATAAACCTCTCTTGCTTTGCTGACTTGGGCTCATGGCTTCCTCCTTTGGCAAACCTAACAATGCCTGTAGAGAAGCTTCTCCCGGGGAGGCAACAGGCTGAACTTTCTGACCTTGGCTCCCACCCCAAGGTCCCTCATCTTGCTCTTGACGGTAACTCTTTCTCTCCTGGAGGCAGAGTCAGAGTCAGATGAGGATTTAGCTCTCAATCTTAGCTCACTGCTGGGGCCTGGATTCCTGTGAACAAAAACCACCAGAGGCTGGAAACGTGCCCTGGCTTCCAAGAAGTGCCTGCCCCCAATTCCCAGCGAGTCCTGCTCACCTTTTGGCATAACTCACCTCTCCACTTGGAGCACCGGATGCCAACTAATATGCTGATCAGGCGTGTGGAACAGGGAAAGGAACTCTGGCCCGTGCGCCTTCCTTGAACCTCTTTCATGAGCTGGGCCTGCCCCACCCTGGCGAGCATGCCCAGTGTCAAGTCTCAGTCCCTTTCTTGCCGGTGCTGTCCTGCTGCCCACAAACCTCCCCACCTCGAGATTAATCCTGACGCAAGAAGAGCCCATACGGGAAGGCATCCACCTCAGCTGGTTAGATGTGGGGTGGTGCCCAGATCCTAATGCCCTCCTTTCTTCTTGGGAATTCTGGTGCATGAACGACACATATGTTGCTTAACGAGAACCGCAACTGGATTCCATGGAGTACTTTCTGTAACATGTAGAAGAGAGAATGAAGCAGGACTTCCTGCCTTCGACTCAAAATGAAAGACAGCAAAGTCTGCCCTGCAGGCTGACATATCCATCTGGTTCTAGGCTGAGAAGTCAAATTTATTGAGGAAAGTTAGGATTCCCTGCTCTGCGATGGTCTCCCCAAGTGGCTGACCCCACAGACTCTGAAAACAAGAACCTATTGTTTTCAAAACGGCAACCTTGAATTTTTAACCTTGACTCACAGACACATGGCCAACGACTGTCTTATCGACATCACCACCCACATAAGTCATTCGTCTTCCTATCAGGTGTAAAGTTATGGGAATGAGCTGCAGCCTGGAAATTCCCACCAAGCCCTTCCCCTGAATGATGAAAGTATATTGGTGGCAGCACCTTCCCAGGTGGGTCAAGTGACATGTAAACAATAGAAATAGTCCTACCTCCTATTCTGTCTTCCTCCTGTGTGTCACTTTTTACAGGGTACAGAGCCCCTGTGGGCTTCATCCTTTCCAAGCTCCACCCTGCACAAGTCAAAGTTGCTGCACAGGTTGGTTCCTGGGCGCTGGGCAGTCAAGGGACTCCTGACGGAGATGGACCCAGAGCAGAATGACAGAGTGATAAGCAGGCTGAGAAAATTAAGTTCTAGCAAATGACCAACAAACGAGCAGTTTGCTTTGCTCTGCTCTCAAATCCTCCAGTACTCCGTGGTGCACAGTGCTCCCAACTGCGACCAGAGGGAGACCTGAGCCAGACCAGGAAAGGATGACACCAATGCTCTGGCTTCAGAAAGACACTGTATGGGCTACAAACAGCCTCAATACATGGGTGCTGGAGTCCTTGGAACAGAAAAATGTCCAGGTTACTCTCTTCTTGGCAGCCGCACACCAGACACTATTCGTAGGAGTTTTAGCAAAGGGCAAAACCCACTTGCACAGTTACTGGCTAACCTTTTGGAAGCACGCAGCCAGCCTGGCTGAAATCACCGAGCGGGAGCACAGCAGGGAAGCTTTTACAGCAACAAAGAGAATTCCCTCCAGGGTCATTGTTTTGATTCCTGGTGAAGTGGGAACTTCTTCAAAGTTATCCAGGCATTCGGAAGACTGGCTCCATTTTAGCCCTTCCTGAAGTGATCTCATAGGACCACCGAAGCCTGCCTGAAGCTCTCACTCCTGGAGTCAGAATGAGAAAGCACGTCCAGCTTCATGGAGAGAATGTTTCTACATTCTGCCTCTTTCCTGTGGTTTAATCCTAAAAAGTCATCCCTGCTCTTTGGTGCTTCCTGTCCGCCACTGCGCCTTAAAATATGGTGCCCAAAACAGATGCACCTGCATTCTAAAACTGCAGTTTCTCAGACCCCGCCCAAAATGTATAGAATCAGAAACTATGGAGGTAGAGTCCAGCAACCTGGGTAAATCAGCTCTCTAGGGGGTTTCTGATAGGTGCTAAGACTGAGAACCACTGTGCTAGGGCAACAGATCCTTTTTTCTTTTCTTTTCTTTTTCTTTCTTTTCTTTTCTTTTCTTTTCTTTTCTTTTCTTTTCTTTTCTTTCTTCTTCCTTTTTTTTTTGGGGGGGGGCACACCTGAGGCATATAGAAGTTCCCAGGCTAGGGGTTGAACCAGAGCTACTGCTGCTGGCCTACACCACAGCCACAGCAGCACCAGATCTGAGCTGTGTCTGCAACCTACACCACAGCTTGTGGCAACGCTGGATCCTTCACCTACTGAACGAGGCCAGGGATCAAACCCATGTTCTCATGGATACTAGTCGGGTTCTTAACCCACTGAACCATGATGGGGACTCTGGCAACAGATCCTTTTGGATTAACTCCTGCCACTGATAAGCTGTTACCTTCGGACATCCAGGACGAAGGGTTTTCGGACAAGCTGTGGACTGGGGACCAAACCCTGACCCAGTCACCTTTGTGCAATTTTTAATCAATACGCAATTATTGTTCAAGTCATTTTCAGAGGATCGCTGGATTCCATGTTGAAAACTAAGTTCTCTGCAAACGTACTTGTCTCAAGCCCTCACCATTATAATTCATCATCTTCCTGTACTCTGGATTCTATAAAATAATTTGGTACCTTTGGCATGGTTCCCTTTGTCAAATAGCTCTCTACAGCTATTTCTATAGTAAGACTCATGGAGAGAGGCGTCAGATGCTTTATTAACGATCTATTCTATCCATGCTAATGAAACCCCCATTGACCCCCCAAACTGGAATGGTGTCAGAGGGCATCCTGGCGTCTTCTCAAAGGTCTCTTTCTTTGCCTTCCCCATAGCTCACCTCTTCACACCCCGTGAGCCTCGGGTGCCTTGTCTTGCAAGTGAAGTGAGATGAATGAGAGGGTTGTTCCCTTCGGGCTCCACCTTCAAAGGGTCCTCCAGTGACTTTAATGTGTCTCCAGGCAAGAGATACCAGGAAAAATCAGGGGAGCAGAACACCAACCTACCTGGTCTCTCAGAGTTTCCTCTACCATCGTAACTAAACCTCCTGCTTCCTGACTCGGCTTGACTCACCCTTCCACTCCTTCTCCAGATGGGGACTAGTTATTTGAGCCCTTTTGCATGAACTTCTGTTGGCAACCCACCTCCCAACCCTGCCCTTCCGTCTCCACATCTCAGACTAAACCTGACAGGTTAATGAGCGTTTTTATGACTGACCACATTCACCTCAGGGGTGTATTTTAGCAAAATCCCATTAATCTGCTGTGTGTCTCAGATGTCCCAAGCATTTGGATCACACCGGGGGCTGGGGGGGAGGGGGACTTGATATCATACAGGTTGTTGAGGTCCACCCTCAGAGCTTCTGCTTCAGTAGATCCAGGGCAGGGCTCAAGAATTTGTATTTAAGAAGTTCAGAGGCAAGGCTGACCCTGGGAACTGACTTTGAGAACCACTGTGGTAACCTGGCTAATGGCAACACCTGGACTTGTCCTGACTACGGCAGCTGATGCCCGCCGTTCTCAGGGCAGTGCTTCCGTTATTCCTGTTTCATTCATTCTGTTTACAGCATCTTATCTCTTGCAAGTTGCCAAGTAGCTGAGATCTATTGTTCGAGCAAGAAAAGTTAATTCACATTTTTCATCATCTTCCTATAACTTTTGTTTGGTACAATGAACTGACTTTGCCCTAAGAAAACAACACACTTCCTTGCCAAAAGTAAACCCATTGGAGGGTTTTAAAGCCACACAGTATCCATTAGAAACTTAGTGTATCCCATGGTGTTTATTGATAGACACCCAGACACACGTAATAGGATCATAGATCAGCCTCATTTGAGATAAAATTTGTTGGGGGAGATCAGAATTGCTCCCTGTGGAACCTAAATTAGGTACAAAGCAATTAACTTTAAACCACCAAAAAATTGGCTCTATAAAATTCCATTTCAAATTAGCTCTTAACTATGAGTTCATTACCAGGTACCTTCATGATATAAGAGGCAAACAAGTCTTCAGAGATGGAAAAACATGCACTCAATTTCTGAGACACTTCCCCAAATGTTGAAACCGATGAAGCTTTTCAACTGCTCTATCACAGCATCAGGTATTTCTGAAGACTTTCTGATTTTCAATTCCATGCTATACCTGGAAAGACAAATCTTCTCATGCATGAAAAAAAATACATGTGGGTTTCACTTTTGATGATGGTTCAGTTGTACAGTCTTAAATGCTGTTTATTTAATTCCATGTCTTTCTGAGTGTGAGAATTTTAGGCAACTTTCCTTGAGAGGAAGGACATCAGTTCAACAGACTTTTATTTTCATGAATGGCACTTCTTTGTCTGGCATCTGATAAGACCTTTATAAGTGTTTGTCAGTCAAAACATTGTAAGACCTTGAAGTTATTAATTTTGAAATATGATTATAAAATCACCCAGATACCATCATCTACTGACTCCTTCTTTATGGGAGAACCAGAGAGGTTGCACGTTTCTGTAGAGGTTTATTGACAATTCAACCTTCTTCCTTTTTTAGAAATCATGGAATTTGCCAATTTTTTTTTTTTTTGTCTTTTTAGGGCTGCACCTGTGGCATATAGAAATTCCCAGGCTAGGGGTTGAGTTGGAGCCATGGCTGCCGACCTACACCACAGCCACAGCAACTCCAGATCTGAGCTGTGTCTACAACCTACACCACAGCTTGTGGCAACCCTGGATCCTTAACCCACTAACTGAGGCCAGGGATTGAACCTGCATTCTCATGGACATTAGTTGGGTTCATTACCACTAAGCCACGACGAGAACTCTGCCAATTTTTTTTCTGTTTGTTTATTGGTCTTTTCTTACTGATTTATGGAAGGTCTGTACAGATTCTGAGCCTGAATCTCTTCTCAATTACATGTGTTGCCAATATCTTTCCCATTCTTTGGGTTAGTTTTTTATTGACAGCCAGTCTGGGCTAACAGTCCTTTCTTGGGTTTTCCAACCAGAATTTGGGACCGCCAAAAATAATGACACTCTGTCTCCTCTCCCATTGTCATTCCTCTTACTTTTCTTGCAAGCCTTATTATTTATTTATTTACTTACTTACTTACTTTTTTTTTTTTGTCTTTTTGCTATTTCTTTGGGCCGCTCCTGCGGCATATGGAGGTTCCCAGGCTAGGGGTCCAATCGGAGCTGTAGCTGCCAGCCTACGCCAGAGCCACAGCAACGCGGGATCCGAGCCGCGTCTGCAACCTACACCACAGCTCAGGGCAACGCCGGATCGTCAACCCACTGAGCAAGGGCAGGGATCGAACCCACAACCTCATGGTTCCTAGTCGGATTCGTTAACCACTGCGCCACGGTGGGAACTCCTACTTACTTATTTTTTGTCTTTTCTAGGGCTGCTCCACGGCATATGGAGGTTCCCAGCCTAGGGGTTGAATCGGAGCTGTACCACCAGCCTATGCCACAGCCACAGCAATGCGGGATCCGAGCCGCATCTGGGACCTACACCACAGCTCCTGGCAATGCCAGATCCTTGTCCCACTGAGCAAGGCCAGAGATCGAACCCGCAACCTCGTGGTTCCTCGTCAGATTTGCTAACCACTGAGCCACGAGGGGAACTCCTCTTTCAAGCCTTATTGCATTGGCCACAACATTCAGAGGAATTAAAATAATGATGTAGGAGTTCCCGTTGTGGCGCAGTGGTTAACGAATCCGACTAGGAACCATGAGGTTGTGGGTTCGGTCCCTGCCTTTGCTCAGTGGGTTAACGATCCGGCGTTGCCGTGAGCTGTGGTGTAGGTTGCAGATGCGGCTCGGATCCCGCGTTGCTGTGGCTCTGGCGTAGGCCGGTTGCTGCAGCTCCGATTAGACCCCTAGCCTGGGAACCTCCATATGCCGAGGGAGCGGCCCAAGAAATAGCAACAACAACAACAATAACAACAACAACAATAAATAAATAAATAAATAAATAAACAAATAAATAAAATAATGATGTATTTATCATCACTTTGTTTTATTCTTGATATGTGAGGCAGAGTACATGTCAATCACAAAAACGTATTTTTGTTTCTGGAGAAGAATGGAATCAGGTTTTACATACCTTGCTCTGTTATAGTAGTTACCAGTCCTTTCAAGCTGTGGGCTATCTTTTTGGAGCAAAGAACAGTTTTACATTTTCTACTGTACCCAATGCATTTGTAATTGTGTAAATAATAAAATCTCCGTGTTTTTTTCTGCGTATTATCTCTTATTATCTTCCATTATGTTCTGAGACTGGACAGAGTTCCCTGTGCTGTACAGTAGACCTCCTTGCTCATCCATTCTAGATGTAAGAGTTTGCACCTACTCACCCCAAGCTCCCAGTCCATGCCACTCCATCTCCCTCCCACTTGGCAACCACAAGTCTGTTCTCCATGTCTGTGCGTCTGTTTCTGTTCTGTGTTGCTGTGGCTGTAGTGTAGGCCGGCAGCTGTAGCTCTGATCTGACCCCTAGCCTGGGAAACTCCATATGCTGCAAGTGCAGCCCTAAAAGAAAAAACAAGGCAAAAAATAAAGTTGTAATTCCCCAAAATGTATCTTGTGATGCACAGACTTGAAAAACAGATAGCACTGCTTTTGCCTGTGGCAGACGGGAAAGAGGCTTCCTTGTATTTTTTGAGAGGTTGCTTCCTCCCAGTGTGATTAATTCTTTTACCTCTCCAGTTGGATAGGAAGTGACAGCACCACGGAACTGTGGATGCTCCATCTGGACAGTGTCATCAACCTAAAAGTCCCGCTGCGCTCCGACGACTTCAGACTTAGCGGTCAATCTGTTAGGGTCAACCTAGAAAGACGAGGCTCACGCTGAATCCTTCCTGATTTGTTTTTCGTGTGTTTGTTTTGTTTTCTTTGGTGGGGGGTGGTCTTCTTTTTCGTTTCCTTTTAGGGCTGCACCCTCGGCATATGGAAGTTCCCAGGCTAGGGTTCGAATCAGAGCTGCAGCTGCTGGCCTACACCACAGCCACAGTGACGCCAGATCCGAGCTGCATCTGTGACTTATGCAGAGGCCCTTAACCATTGAGTGAAGCCAGGGATCCAACTCGCACGGTCATGGATACTAGTCAGATGCTTAACCCACCAAGCCACCTCGGCAGCTCCCTCACACTGAGTCTCAGCCTCCTCTATCCCTCACCGTCTCAGCCATACCGCTCCCGGCCGCACACAGGAGATTTCGCCAGGATCTGTCCACTTCCCAAGTCTTTTCCTCTGGACGTGTTTCCCCTCCAATCACCCCCCTCACCCCCTTCTAGAATATTCTTTCAGCTGGTTTTCTCTGTCCTTTGTATCTGCTTCCACCCTGAGGCTGAAATTGGTGGGGGGGGGCACCTTTTCCGATGCATCTCCACTGGACAGCTCCATCTCCCTGAAAGCCTCAGAAAGACAGGAAAGTGTGACTTTCTGATTTTATTGCAAGATGAGGCCAGAGACGTGCACTGGAACCCCAGGAGCCACTGCCAGGTAAGCAGCTGCCTCCTTGGTTTAACTTTCAGCCGCCTGCAGACACAAATACTCTGCCTATCTGGCAGCCCAGGCCACCAGAATGGGGGCAGAAGTGTTTCAGATAAAACTAGTGCCGCAGCACCTGTCGGGCTGGAGAAAATGTGTGCGGAGCGACAGGGAACCAGACGAAGAGGTTCAGTGAGAAGCCACGGAAAGCCGCGTTTCTCCAGGGAAGACGTGCCCAAGAAGAGGCGCCATAGGCAGGGACAGGATTGTAACAGCAAGTGACATGGAACTGGAAACAGGTCCCCAAATGCTGGTGAGGAAAGAGCAGAGCCCCGTGTCCTGGCCCTGGGCCCCCTGCGACATGCAAGCTGTGTCCGCTTTGGAAAACAAGAGTACGGAGCAAAGGATGGTTTTGTGACGCTGGCCTCTTTCAATGATTTGAAACAAAACCCCCACTTCTTCATTCAGAGGACAGACTGGGTCAAGGCATCTGTGCTCAATGGGGTCCAGTCCCTTTGATAACCCTCTGCATTAACTGCCCATGATTCTCCTTGGGGAGGAACGTGGGCAGGAAGGAGGCTAAAGGATCTGCAGGATCCTGTGGATCCCCCTTGATCCCCCAACCGCGCCCCGAGGGCTCATAGCCCCAACACGTGGAAGGAGTCCCTGCGAGAGGGTGGCTGGGGCCCGGGTGCAATTCTCAGAGCAGAATGGCTCTTTTTCGTTTCCTTCTTTCACGCTCTCTGCTTTTAATTTTTCTCCTGGAGAAGCATTTGGGAGCCAAGATTCAGAGGTAGGTGTTGGGTTCTCGGGTGCGCTGTGCGCTTGATGGAGAAGCCGAGGGATCTCTGCCCCTGGGAGGCAAAGCCAGCCCAGAGCAGACGGTCCCAGGCCGGACAGCCAGCGCGCAGCAGCAGCTGTCCTGCTCCTGGAGGCGAGACACGGCCTGGGAACCCGGCTAGGAGCAGGCGTGTTCCATCCCTCCCGAGCCTCGGGTGTGGGACAGCAGGGGCCCGTGCACCACGGAAAATTCTTGCGTGAGAACAGACAGGGAGGAAGGGTTGACTGGAGATGCTGGGAGCATCCATGTGAGACTCAGGGTTCAACGGCCAGCTAAGCACCTGCTTATCTTCCTGCTTTGGGATGAGGCTGTTTCTGCAGCAAAAAGACTCCGATTCCTTTCTGTTAGCAGCTGTGTGTATGGAAACGTCGGTAGATGTTTGTTTGTGTTTCATTAACAAATTAATATGGCCATTTGGGGAATGTTGTTAAAGTCTTCTAAGATATAATTAATACTGACTAGTGTGTGCTCCATAATTAACTCCTTGCTTTAATTTTTTTTCTAATATAAATGGTCCTGGGATGTATATCTACATCTATCTATCTATATCTATACATCAATAGCTATATATCTCTATCTATCTATCTGTCTGTCTACCATGTGCATTTTTCCTCCATCACTGAAGTGAGAAGTAAGATTGCTGACCCAAAGTGGTGGAAGGTTTTGAAGACTTTGGATGTATTTTTCAAATTGTGTTCTAGAGAGGTGTGATAACTAACACTCCCAGCAGAAGGCAGAAGAGGATGGATAAGCTTATTCTTTTTTCTTTCTTTCTTTCTTTTTTTAAAGTACGGCACCCATGGTCTATGGAGGTTCCCAGGCTAGGGGATGAATCAGAGCTGCAGCTGCCAGGCTACACCACAGCCACAGCAATGCCAGGTCTGAGCCTCACCTGTGACCTATGCCACATCTTGTAGCAATGCCAGATCTTTAACCCACTGAGCGAGGGAAGGGATTGAACTTGCACCCTGGCAGACACTATGTCAGGTTCTTAACCCTATGAGCCACAGTGGGAACTCCTGGATAAGCTTATTCTTTGTCAGAGTGTGTCGTTTGGAGGCGTAACACTTGCCATTCCTGGAAACTCTGGATATGGTGTGTGGGCATTTGGGGAGAGATTTAACAAGTCTCCTTTAGGGGTACCGTTACCCGCAATTGAAAAAGAGGAGCTGAGCTCACCCTAGATGTAACACATAAATGCTTCGATCCATTTACAAGTCAACTTTCCTTCTATGAGACGATGAGGACATGAACTTCAAGCAGGAAATCAACCAGGAAAGAAGGACTAACCTCTCATCTTGGAGCTCTTGGCGAAGGACAGAGGGTGGTACCCCCGAATCTGGGTAGAGCAACTTGTGCCAAACTTAGTGCTGTGGAAGGTGGGGCACCCCTTAGCCACTCTTCTGGGTACCGTCATCTTCTTGTTCTTCACATATCGTTTCGGTCATTCGGCATTGAGCAAAGTGTGGGACCAGGCCCTGTAACAAAAGAGAGAGTCCAAGAGGCGGGCTTCTTGCGTTTCTGAGTAAAGTCATGGGAATAGGAACAGCTCCCAGGTGTGTAAACAGACAGCTCCAAAATGACACCCTGTCGCTGGAGAGCAGAGCAATGACCTGACCTGAGGCTGGGAAAGACTTCACGGATGAGGACAATTGGGAATGCTGGAGGCCAAGTCCTCATGGTCCAGGCAGAGAAAGAAAGAAAGGAAGTTCCAGGAAAAGCACTGAGAAGTAAATGATTCTCACATGTGTGGGATGCGGTGGCATAAACCGCCGTGGAGCTGGGGGCTTGGGACAGAGGAGGGCGGGGCCGCAGGGACAGGACATGAGGCTGTAAAATGAGTCAAAGTTCCTGTTGTGAAGTCTCTGTATTTTGTCCAAAGGGCTTTAACCTATCCTGCAGGAATGGGGAAACCAGGGAATAGCATTTATATGATCTATGCAGCTGTTATGAAAAGATAACTGGGGGCAGAGTTAATGGACTGAAAAATAATAGAGCCTGGGATGGGAAGTGACTAAATCATGACATAAAGGGATGACATAAAGATATCACCATGCATAGATTTTGTGGTTAAACATTTTTTTTTTTTTTAACAGAGGCAGAAGGAAGAAACTACACGGCAGAAACCACGGACGAGCTCGTGCAGACAGTGATGAAGGCTGAAGCCAGGGTAGCTGTCACTGCAGAGCATGAAACACAGCCAAGAACATCCCTAAACATTAGAATAATGTCATGATTGTCCCCTTACCTATGACAGTTGATGGGCCAGTGTGATCTATGGTCTTTCTGGGTCTTTCATTAAGTTTTCATCACTGCACAGCCTTCGCAATCCACAGCCTCAGGGAACATTTGAGATTTGAATTTGAAAATGAGAGTCACAAAATTAGATATTCTTCTTCTTTTTTCTTTCTTTCTCCAGCTCCAAAACGGCTTCAAACAGAACGGTTATGAAGGATGAGGTCTTTGAGTCTTTTAACCTTTAGCTATGAGATAGCTGAACTTGCAGTCCTCGAGCAAACATTTTTTTTTTGTCTTTTGTCTTTGTTGTTGTTGTTGTTGTTGTTGTTGTTGCTATTTCTTGGGCTGCTCCCGCAGCATATGGAGGTTCCCAGGCTAGGGGTTGAATCGGAG
Source organism: Phacochoerus africanus (assembly GCF_016906955.1). Lineage (NCBI taxonomy): Eukaryota > Metazoa > Chordata > Mammalia > Artiodactyla > Suidae > Phacochoerus > Phacochoerus africanus. The sequence continues at coordinate 16,494,814 of NC_062555.1, read as the reverse complement.
CTGTAGCCACCGGCCTACGCCAGAGCCACAGCAACGCGGGATCCGAGCCGCATCTGCAACCTACACCACAGCTCACGGCAACGCCGGATCCTTAACCCACTGAGCAAGGGCAGGGACCGAACCTGCAACCTCATGGTTCCTAGTCGGATTTGTTAACCACTGCGCCACGATGGGAACTCCTCGAGCAAACATTTTGGAAATAACTCCCCAGTTCCTTTATGATTTGCAAATGTATGTTCTTTTCTTGGAGCTCTGCTCCCTGGAAGGGAGAGATGGCTTGGGCGAGCCTTCTGCCTGGGCTCTCAGAAGCTAAGGCAGCACCAAGGCAGGCTTAGAGGACATTCTGAGGGCAAAAAAAATCAGCTAGCTTGTGGCACAAGGAGGCCGTGCCAAGGGAGGTCAGCCAGGCCAGAAGCACAGAGGCATCACTACCTGGTACAAGTCCAGTGGCACTTAGCCTGGAACCAGGAAGTGCCCTCTGGTTAATCAAGCCCCAAAGATGAGATGAGCCCCAAAGCCTGGGTGACAAAGGTCATCCTGAAAAGGGAAATTCGAGTTCCTTTTTCTGTCTTCTTATTGTGTTCTCTCTCAGCCTGGTTCCCGTGTCATTGCTGGAGGAAAAGGGAAATGTTGGATTAACCACTTTTGAGCATTTTCAGGGAGGCACGGCTTCCCACCCCAACGTTGACATAAAACATCTGATGAACGAAGGGAATGTTCTCCTTTTCATCAGCAGGTGACGCTCTGTGGTCACCCGGTCCTTGCTGATGGCCACCTCTGTACTTTAGGGTTAGGATTAGGGTTAGGGTTAGAGTTAGAGTTAGGGTTAAGTCATTCTCTGTTTAAGTGTCCCTTCGGGCTGGACTTTGCTTCTCCCTGCCCACGCACTAGTTCCCACTCTTGTGTTTTGACTTCACCAATAGAGTAATTCCGCAGGAAACTTTAGACATCGCAACTCCCCATCCCCTGTCACCCAGGACTCAGCAGTGTGGCTCCAGGGCTGTTTGCTAAGGATGTTTCCTAAGTTCCTGTTTTATGCGTGCATTATCAGTGACTTTGCAGTTTTGTAAACCTTGTAGTTTGCCAAATCAGTAGTCAGTCATTATACAAGCTATGCAAGGGAGCTGTCAGCAGAGCCCCACTCTCAAGTTTCTTAAATTAGCATTTACTCTTGAAAATCAACCATTAAACTTTAACATTTCTTACAGTGACCCAGACGGAGCTCGTTAGAAAACGTAAGCCGTGAACTAGGTCTCCAAAGTGTAGGTCCGATGGAAAACGTCTCTTTCCCGACGGACGTTAAATGATTGTCATTGACCGAATCTCTACGAAATGTACAAGAAGTGAGTTTTCACGGTGTTTTATTCAGATGTGGGATTTCCTTTGATCAGATCCCAGTGCGTCTGATCCACTCAACAAGACATTCATGAAACTGAAATCGCCCTGGTAAACAAGGAGATCTTTCTGGAATTCCAGACATCCCTGGAAATAGGAGGGCCCCCCCCCCCAGCCATTAATGACATGATTGACAATTCTTTTATTTTCTTGTGCTAAAATATGCACAGCATGATATTTACCATTTTTACTATTTTTAAGTTCTGCGGCATGGAGTAAAATTCACGTGGTTCTGTAGCCATTGGTGACCACCTTCCATCTCTAGAATTTTTTCATCTTCCCACAACTGAATCTCTGTCCCCTTAGGTACAAATGCCCACCCCCCTTCTTCCACATCTATTTGGTGTTTCTATGAATGTAACTACTCTAGGTACCTCATAAAGTAGAATCACACAACTTTGTCCTCTTTTGACTGACTTACTGAAGGGACGATTCTTTTTCGTTTGTTTGTTTTTTTGTTTAGAGCTACACTGGCAGCACATGGAAGTCCATGGGCTAGGGATTGAATAAGCTGAGGCCTGCCCCACAGCCACAGCAATGCCGGATTCAAGCCACGTTTGCAAATTATGCTGCAGTTTGTGGCAAAGCCAGATCATGAACCCACTGAGTGAGGCCGGGGATTGAACCCACATCCTCCTAGGCACAATGCTGGGTCAGAATGGGAACCACAGTGGGAACTCCTGGACTGACAATTCTTAACCAGCATTTTCCTCTGTCCATGTGTTTATGCCAGAATTACTCGTAGTGCTGCGGAGGCCCACACATCCCTTTCAACAACCAAGTTCATCAGTAAACCAGCAAGTATTTATTGAGTCTCTACCCTGTGTTTACCAGAAGGTTGGGTGCCATGAGAAACAGAAGGATTTTGAAAAATACATCACTGGGAATTCCTGTTGTGGCACAGCAGAAACAAACCCTACTAATATCTACGAGGATGTAGGTTCAATCCCTGGCCTCGCTCAGGGGGTTAAGGATTCAGTGTTGCCATGAGCTGTGGTATAGGTCACAGATGTGGCTTGAATCCTGCATTGCTGTGGCTGTGGCATTGGCCGGTAGTTGCAGCTCTGATTTGACCCCTAGCCTGGGAAACTCCATCTGCTGCAAGTGAGGCCTGAAAAGAGAAAAAAGGAAGAAAGAAAAAAACTATTTCATGATTTCAGCGCTTAAGAGGTTTCTAATTTTGTAGATCTGGAGGCTAAGTGAACACAGGCAAAAATAGGAGTTGTAAAAATCCTGTGTGCACAAGTGTGCAAACACACACTCACACGGGTGGACATCCTTCCTCGTTGCCTCCTCTATGAGGTAATGAAGACTTTAACACAGTTGGTACAAAGACGACTCCTGACCGTCATAAATTGGGGGCAGGCCCGTGTGTATTTGGGGACACATTATTCGTGGAACGATTTTCGGAAATTGTCTTCCTGGGCCAGTGCTTTGGGTAAATTTTTATGTTGAAAAAAACCCCTAAATAAATGTTAACTGTTCAGTGATTTTTTTTCATGGGAAGTGGGCCCTCACTCCCCCGTTTCCCTGTGTGTGGATTCACTGTAGATGGTTCATCGTATCCCATTAAGAGGCAGGCAGCTGTCTGCCGTCTGCACCGAACAGCTGCAGTTTCCTTCCTATTCAAGCACAACATTTTGTTATCGAGAAGCTGACATGTTGTGTTTGTCACTTGGTTTTTGCATATCCCTGGCTGTGGCCAGAATAATCAGGAAAGGAAAAGAATCTTGATGTCCCAGCTCCCAGTGAGGCCAGGTGAACCCAAGGGACACCATGTGTCACCTCTTTGGCAGGTTCGTACTGACTCACCTGGCCAGGCCTTGGCAGCCTCTGATTTGAATCTTCTGGAAACAATGTTATTTATGAATAGGAACAAATGTATAAATATCCATGGGACTTCCTGCTAATTTGATATAATGCAAATGTTTATCTCTGATTCTTCTGAAATTTTATGAAAATGAGAATGGGGGAAAAAAGTAGATACAAATCAACAAGGAGAAAGAACAGAAAAAATATGATCTCACCAAATACGAATATCAACAAGATTTTGAAATCTGAAAACAGGTAGATGAATTTATTAGGACCTAGAAGGACTGCTGTGGAGGGAGGCACAAGAAATAACTGAATCTGATTTGCAGGACCTCAGAATAACTTAGAAGGTGGAGGCAGTAAGTAGGTACCCCGAAATGACTCAGTCCCCACTTATCACTCACTGTATGATAAAGCCTGCCGATGAGAAGTAGGGCTTAACCAGCACTGCTGCATGCAAATGTTCTCAGAGTTTCTAAATCTTCTATTTTTTAGAGAAACATTTTATTATGCATGGGATATTATATGTATTGCAGATAATCTGGAAATAGATATAAAACATAAATAAGAAAATAAAACCTATATTGCCATCCTCTATAAATAATCATGGTTTATGTATGTCCCCTAGACTTTTTCGGTCTATGTTTATATCATAAGCAGTATCTTTTTCAATGGAGCCCCATTTTCATACCATCTTTTTAAAATGATTTTTATTTTTTCTATTATAGTTGGTTTACAGAGTTCTGTCCATTTTCTACTGTACGGCAAAGTGACCCAGTCATACACACACACACACACACACACACACACACACACACACACACATTCTTTTTCCCACATTATCCTCCATCCTGCTCCATCACAAGTGACTAGATAGAGTTCCCTGTGCTGTACAGCAGGATCTCATGGCTTATCCACTCCAAAGGCAATAGTTGGCATCCGTTAACCCCAGACTCCCAGTCCATCCCATTCCGTCCCCCTCCCCCTGGGACACCACACATCTGTTCTCCAGGCCAGTCTCGTTTTCTATCACCTATTTGACCTGCCAATGTATCATTAGCACCTTTCCCTGGCCATAAACAAATTTCAATAACTTTATTTCTGAGAGGTGAATCGTATTCCTCAGATGAGTGCACCCTGAATTTATCCCGTAATCCTGTAACATTCGATACTTGTATTGTGTCCCATTTTCAATATAATAAACGACAGCACAATGAACACAGACCTTTGCAAACTCGACCAATTCTTTCCTTAAGAACATTAGAAGCAGAATTTCTAGCTTAAAGGGTACATCTTCTTTCAAAATTTTAATACATAAAGCTTAGTTGTTACTTGAAAAGAACCACCAATGTATAGTCCTACCAGAAATGTATGAGGCTATTTTTTCCCCATCCTTGTCAACCTTTGGAAGTACAACTAAAAAAGAAAAAGACAATTTGGTGTTAAATGGCACCTTGTTTTAATGTATATTTGATTACTACTTAAGCATTTTAAAATGTTAGCTAACTATATTAGCATATTGATTGCCCATGACGTTTATCCATTTTTATCAAAACAGTGATCTTCTGTTGGTTTCTTCAAATACAGAAACATTGACCATTATTCAGGCACACATACAAATATTGCCTCTATTTTGTGATTTTTTTTCCCTTTGAACTTTGTTTATAGTTCTGTTCTTGTTTTTAGTTGTTCTATTCTTAAATAGGAACGGAGAACCAGGACTTACCATGTGTCAAAAAAGGGGGCAGCCCTCAAACAGGTACCAGGAGGTCCTGTTGTGGCTCAGGTGTAACAAACCCGACTAGTATCCACGAGGACGAGGGTTTGACCCCTGGCCTCGCTCAGCGGGTCTAGGATCCAAGCGTTGCCGTGAGCTGTGATAATAGGTCGAAGATGTGGCTCAAATCTGGTGTGGCTGTGGCTGTGGTGTAGGCCAGCAGCTACGGCTTGATTCGACCCCTAGCCTGGGTCCATATGCCATAGGTGCAGCTCTAAAAAGACAACAACAAAAAAAGACAAAAAAAAAGAGAGAGAAATTTCAGGAAAAAAAAAAAGAACAAGGCAGATAGAGGTGAGTACATTATCAAATAAAAAATACAAAAACAGGAGTCCCCGTCGTGGCGCAGTGGTTAACAAATTCGACTAGGAACCATGAGGTTGTGGGTTCGGTCCCTGCCCTTGCTCGGTGGGTTAAGGATCTGGCGTTGCTGTGAGCTGTGGTGTAGGTTGCAGACTCGGCTCGGATCCCGCGTTGCTGTGGCTCTGGCGTAGGCCAGTGGCTACAGCTCCGATTAGACCCTTAGTCTGGGAACCTCCATATGCCGAGGGAGCGGCCCAAAGAAATAGCAAAAAGACAAAAAACAAACAAACAAACAAAAAAACAAAAAAAAATACAAAAGCAACAAATTAAAAATTACTCAGATTACTTGAGATGGAAAAACCTCCCCACGAACTCAGACACATGAAGCAACATGACTTTGGATTAACTATGTATATCTTTCCGCAGCATTTGGAAGTTCTCAGGCTAGGGGTCGAATCAGAGCTGCAGCTGCCGGCCTACACCACAGCCACAGCAACACCAGATCTGAGCCGCATCTGTGACCTACTCCACAGCTCACAGCAACGCCGGACCTTAACCCAGGGAGGGAGGCCAGGGATTGAACCCACACCCTCATGGTTCCTAGTCGGATTTATTTCCACTGCACCATGACAGGAACTCCTAACTATGCATTTCAGCTTTGTCACTAGTCAGCAGATAAATGACTCGTGTGTGGTGGGAAGAAAACAAAATCCAAAAGACTTGATCACTTACCTGGAGCATGCAAATCCGTCTGGAGGGAGTGCCTTATGGAGCAAGGAGACAGGCCCCTGCTCTCCATTCATGACCTCACCTGCATCACAAACCTACTGCCCCCTCTCGCACCCTAACTGATCCAATTGCATCTGGAGAATTTCACTTCTGACCAGTTATGACAAAATAGACGGGCCCACATATTTAAAGCAAAGGCAGTAGGTGGAATTGGATGAAATTAATGAATCGCCCTTTCCTTTTTTTTTTTTGTTTTGGTTTCAAAGATGTCTAGTAATGTGAAAGTGACTCTATTTTAATGTTACAAGCAGATCATATTTGTGCCCTTTACCCCAAAGGGACAGGAAAGAGGAAAAGAAGAGGAAAGCGAGTGAGAAGCAAAGAAGAGAAAGTTTGTTTACGTTTCTCAAGATAAATGGAATCCTGGTGAGCTGGAGAGGATCTAAGAACGAAGTACATGAATGTTTACAGTATAATTTGTAAGATGAAGCAAACATTTGAGTCTAAAAATAGCGAATGACAATTAGAACTGCCTTGAGCAACATTTTACAGACATTTGCCAACATTTTATAATATTTTGTTGTCCTTTGCCAATGTCGTCAGTTGATATAGTCTTTTTTTTTTTTTTTAAGGTGGTGGCATGGCAGATTGATTTATTTAATCAGCTCTTAACTATGTTATTTTCCTTAGAAAAACCCAAACCCATAGTCACTGAAGGGTATTAATTCATTTAATCATTGTGTACTACCTAATGGGAGAAAAACTCTTTTAATCATTGTGTACTACCTAATGAGAGAAAAACTCTTACTGAAAGTTGATTGAATTATGACAATTTTTCTAGAGCCTGAAGTAGGAAATTGAGTGCTTAATGCCACCTCATATGTCTATTTCTCAATAAAACTTAGCTAATATGCCAGACCTGTTTTCTTGAATTTAAAGTGCTAAATGAAATCATTATTATATCTTTTGAATATATCAATAGGTCATTAAAAAACACTGGTGTGAACATTTGGCCTTTATCACTGAAGACCAATACAGCCAGCTTTTTTTTTTTTTTTTTTTCCCCTTGATCTTTTTAGCTAGATCACAATTGGGCTTGTCTCCAGCTGGAAATAAACCTAAATGTCCATCATCCAGCAGTGTTCAGGAATCACTCACAACAACTACAGATGGCCCCCACGCTGGTCAGACCCCAATGGTCACTCTTCCCCTCATTGGGCATCAGAGGGCTGGTTACTGCAGAGAAGGTGTTACCTCAATTATTCATTCTTTGCTTTTTCCTCTGTGGAGTCAGCCTTCTAATACCTTGAAAGAAGGGCAGAGAACACAGAAAAGAAAAGTGTCAGCAGAACTGGAGGATGGAGGATGCGAGGGGAGGAAAATCGGAGCTGTTTGTGGCTGTGATTACAAATCACCTAAGTGAGTCACTTCTTCTGAGTCACACCTTCCTCCCAGGACGAGGCCCTGAGAGCCCCCAGCACCCGATGGCTGTTTACAGCCCGGCAGCTGCTAAAGGAGCCTCTGTTGGAACCTGTGTCACCCCAACCCTTAATTACAGGTGTCTGCGGATAAAACGGGGAGCTCCCCGTTCTGGGAGCGCTCATGCGTCTGTGTTCATGCACTGCTGAATCGGTTTTGACAGCCGGCAGCCTCATTGCCTGAACACACTTCATTCTGAGTTCCAATTCACTTTCCACCATGAGGACCCATTCCCCCACGCCCTCCTCAGGTCACCTCCATGTCTTCTGCTCGCCATCTGGCCTGGTAAGATGGGGACAGGACTCTAGAGTGTTGTTAGCATTCTTTTACAGGAGTGAATCTCTAGATGAACTAGGGGAAAAGGAATATGTCTATTTTTTTCCCCAGATATTTGGATTGGGAAAGAGGGAAATCAGAGCTCTATGTTAATGAATGCTTAAAATATGTGCTCCTTGTGCTAGAAGCTTTGCTTTTTACCATGTTATATGTTCACAGCAACGTGCTGCCCAGCATGTGATGCTCACCCAGGAACCCGAGGGTCAGGCGGCCCGAGCTGTGTCCCTAAATTGCAGGACTCGTCAGTCACCAGAGGAATCTGTGAATTCAGGTCCGCCTGGCTGGAAGGCTGGCCCGCAGGAGGCCATGCCAAACCCTGAGCGTTGACTAAGTATGTGGTTGACGGGAGCTGTAAGGACAAACCGCGTGTTTGCTCTTATGCATCGTGCACTGGGAGTGAGGGAATGCATTTGAAAGGGCTGCGGAGCTATATATTGTCATTACCATCATCGCCGTGTTTATTAACTTTCTGGGGGCGAGACCTGCACACATCACAGAATAGGCACATGGTTAGAATCCCCAGGCGCCTGTGAAGCAGAGTTAAGACTGTGACCAGCAGAGCAGAGGGACACACCCCCAGGGCGCAGGGCAATTTCTGAAAGATAGAACGGAGCTTTACGTAAGCCAGTGTACTTGTCTTTTTTCTCTCTTATATCTTTAATTTTTTTTTCCTTTTTCGCTTAACCATAGGAGGGCCAATGAATTTGATTCACAGTCCAGAGTCACAAGTCCGCTTAAAGGCTGTATATGAAATGCCATCAAAGAATATGACTGTTTACTATAAAATGCTACTGGTTTGTATTTTTTTTTTTTTTTTTTGCTTTTTATGGCCCAGCCCTGGGCATATGGAAGTTCCCAGGCTAGGGGTCGAAGTGGAGCTACGGCTGTCAGCCTACACCACAGCCACAGCAACACCACATCCAAGCCATGTCTGCCACCTGCACCACAGCTCACAACAACGCCAGCTCCTTAACCCACTAAGCGAGGCCAGGGATGGAACCTGTGTCCTCATGGATATTAGTTGGGATCGTTACCCCTGAGGCACAAAAGGATCTCCGATAGAAAGTTACTTTGGAAAGTTAATATTTTATTTTATTTTATTTATTTGTTTATTTTTTTTGTCTTTCTGCCATTTCTTGGGCCGCCCCCACGGCTTATGGAGGGTCCCAGGCTAGGGGTCCAATTGGAGCTGTAGCTGCCAGTCTACGCCAGAGCCACAGCAACGCGGGATCCGAGCCGCATCTGCGACCTACACCGCAGCTCACGGCAACGCCGGATCGTCAACCCACCGAGCAAGGGCAGGGATTGAACCCTTAACCTCATGGTTCCTAGTCAGATTTGTTAACCACTGAACCACAACAGGAACTCCAGGAAGGTTAATATTTTAAATAGGTAACCAGCTTTTAAACATCACTAAGAAAAATGAAAAAAAAATTAACTGAAATATAGTATAATATTGCATAATATTGTGTTAGTTTCAGGTGTGATTTGACTTTTGCAAGGACATTTTGAAATGATTACCATGATAAGTCTAGTAACCATCCAGACCCATAAAAGTTATAATATTATTACCATACTTCCCAGGCCGTGTTTTTCATCCCTATGGCTTACTAATTACATAACTGGACAGTTGTCCTACATAATTCTCTTTACTTATTTTGGGCCCTCGTCCTCTTGGGCAACCACCTGTTTGCTCTTGTATCTATGAGTCTGTTTTCATGTTGTTTGGGGTTTTTTAGATTTTTACATTTGAGACCATTTGGTACATGTCTTTCTCTGTCTGACATATTTCACTTAGCATAATACCCTCAAGATCCATCCATGTTGTCACCAATGACAAGACTTCTTTTTCATGGCTGAGTAATATCCCCTTGTACACATATATACCACATCTTCTTTATCCATTCATCTGCTGATGGACACTTAGGTTGCTTCCATATCTTGGCTGCTGGAAATAATTATTCAATGAATATTGATGGACATATATTCAAATCAATATTTTCATTTTCTTTGGGTAAATACCCAGAAATAATCTCTCGAGATGATCATATGATTTTAAAATAGCTCATTGTTGAATATCTGGTCCAACCAATGACTGGGCCAATTCACAAACAAGATGCTGAGTTGGTGAGCTTTGTTGTTTTTGTTCCATTAGTTTGGTCTTGGTGAGTCCTAACTGCATATTTGGACTCGTGTGGAAGTGGTAGAGGTTCTTTAATGTGGGCAGACCAATGTCAATGCTGAAAGTCAAGTGTATTGGCTCCTGGAGGCGCATACCAAGGATTACATTCCTTCCTCCCTTCCTTATTCCTGCTCATTCACCAGTAAACAGCCACTTATTTAACGCCAGTTATGCCAGACAAGACAGCAGACTTTGGCAACAACAACAAAAAAAACATGCCCTGTGTACAGGGGAAGACAGTTCTTGTTCTTAGGGTCCTACAGCTCTTTAGAGTCCAATCCAGGACCCTCGCCTATAACAGTAGGTGCCCAACAGTGGTGGATGGTGGGATGGGTTCCTGATTGTGTATATGTATGTATATGTGTGTATACATATGTGTGTACATATGTATATATAGGTATATATGTGTGTCTATATGTGTATGTACATATATGTGTGTGTACACATGTGTATATATGTGTATGTATGTGCATGTGTGTGTATATGTGTGTATACATGTGTGCATGTGCGTGTGTGTATTATGTGTGTATATGTGTATACATGTGTATGTGTATATGTATATATACGTATGTATGTGCATGTGTGTCTATATGTATATTTGTGTGTGTATATATGTATGCATGTGCATGTGTGCATGCGTGTGTGTATGTGTGTATATATGTGTATATGTATATATGTATGCATATGAATGTGTATATGTATGTGTGTGCATGTGTGTATATGTGTGTATGTATGTATGCAGATACAGTCATATGTATGTATTAACGTCCTATCCTATGAGCACACAGCAAGTAAACCCTAAATTAAGAAAAGAGCATAAGCATCAGGAAAGCAGAGTATGCAAGGATAAAGACTGTGACCCGAGGGTGTGGGTGGGGAAGGGAGAAACAGGAAGACAGAAGGGGTTAAATGCCCTACTAGCATTTTGACAAGGCCAAAGGTGACTTGATGAGACATGTTTTTTTCCCAGAAATATGAAGTACTAAAATACATTTAGTGTTACTTTACTCTAAGCTGCATTTCTCTGAATTTCCTAACTTCTCTAGCAATAAGAGTAGTTCTAATATGATAGCCTCTTACATAAAAAAAAATGGCATGGATTAATGAAATATAATATTTTGATCTTTTAAAGCAGAACTGGGAGTTCCCATTGTGGCTCAGCAGGTTAAGAATATGACTGGTACCCATGAGAGTTTGGATTCAATCCCTGGCATTGGCTAGTGGTTTAAGGACTTGGTGTCACCGTAAGCCATGGTGTAGATTGCAGATGTGGCTTGGATGTGGTGTTGCTGTGGCTGTGGCATAGGCCAGCAGCTACAGCTCTGATTCGACTCCTAGCCTGGGAACTTCCATATGCTGCTAGTGTGGCCCTAAAGAGACAAAAAGACACCAAAAGGCACTGACTAGACTCATTTCTTTCCATTCTCATACGGTCCAGATTTCACTCTGGTCTCAAAAGCTTCCCCTCTGGTTCTGTCTCCTTAACCCCCGGTTCCATTCACAAACTGCTAATGACTTCCTGCTGCTATTTTATTCTCTGAACAGACTCACTGTTGGACTTGAGTCCTAAGGGTAATTTATTCGTTCCTCCGTCGTTGTGTTTTATTTCCTTGTCATCCAGTTTTACTTATGAGCTCCAGAGGCATTTGTGTTTACTTGTTCAACGTACAAAAAATGGTTTATTTATTCAGTTTCTACTCTAATGCAAAATACTGTGGGAGATAAAAGATGGATCAGGTATAAACTGGCCCTGCGTCCACATTCACTGGCCTTACAAGGCCGAGTCCTATCTGAACGCTCGAGGGATTCAGAGAAGGCAGCTTAGTTTTCAGAGTATTCATCAGAAAGAGGCACCAGGAGCTCCCATCATGGCTCAGCTGTTAAGGAACCCAACTAGCAGCCGTGAGGATGCAGGTTTGATCCCTGGCCTCGCTCAGTGGGTTAAGGATCCAGCGTTGCTGTGAGCTGTGGTGTAGGTTGCAGACGCAGCTCGGATCTAGCTGTGGTGTAGGCCGGCGGCTACAGCTCCAATTCGACCTCTAGCCTGGGAACCTCCATATGCCGAGGGTGCAGCCCTAAAAAAAACAAAACAAAACAAAACAAAAAAACAGAAGAAGAAGAAGAAGAAAAAGAGGATTTAGAGGCAAGGTGATAGATGAGTGAACCTGAAAGAGTAGGTGGGCAGGAGTATCAGGACAGTCATTGGAATTTTTTTTTTTTTTTGTCTTTTTGCTATTTCTTTGAGCTGCTCCTGCGGCATATGGAGGTTCCCAGGCTAGGGGTTGAATCGGAGCTGTAGCCACTGGCCTACGCCAGAGCCACAGAAACGCAGGAACCGAGCCTCGTCTGTGACCTACACCACAGCTCATGTCAACGCCGGATCGTTAACCCACTGAGCAAGGGCAGGGACCGAACCCGCAACCTCATGGTTTGTAGTTGGATTCGTTAACCACTGCGCCACGATGGGAACTCCTGGAATTCTTTTTAAGTTACAATTACAGGGAGTTCCTGTTGTGGCTCAGTGGGTTAAGAATCTGACTAGTGTCCATGAGGACGCGGGTTCAATCCCTGGCCTTGCTCAGTGGGATAAGGATATGGCATAGCCATGAGCTGTGGTGTAGGTCGCAGATGCAGCTAGGAGCTGGCATTGCTGTGGCTGTGGTGTAGGCCAGCAGCTGCAGCTCCGATTTGACCCCTAGCCTGGGAACTTCCATGTGCCACGGGTGCAGCCCTGAAAAGCAAAAAAAAAAAAAAAAAAGTTACAATTGTAGTTTAACATGAGACATGCTCGGGGAATAACTCATGACCCTTTGTGGCCTGAACATAGGAGGACAGGTGTGTGAAAGTGGGGAATGCATCCAGAAAGATGGGCCGAAGCCAGATGCTGAGAGCCACGTGCCAGCCGCGGGGATAAGTGCTTCTCTGGTCAGCAGCGGAGGGACCAGGTAACGACCGGATGAGAGTTTACTTCTCGACAATTAATCTGCCTTTAACAGACAATTAGGGTTGGAAAGGAGAGCTCCAGGAGGGTTGGAAATTACTTGGAAGACATGGAAAGAGCCTAGAATTGAGGCAACAGGAGCTGGGCCAGGACCCAAGCACGGACATGGAGAGGAGGTAAAGGGACAGAGGATGACAGACCCCCGGAGGATGCACCCGCGATGCAGCAGCTGGTTTGTTTGGTCGAGCCTGCGTTTGTCTCTTCCATGAAAGGGCCTCTTACCTCCAGCCAGGGTCCCTTCCCCAGCCTGTTATGACCGATGGGGCCTCAGGTCAAGTCATTCCCCTGTCTCTCCACAAATGTAATTACATGAGATGAAAATTGATGTAACATGGTTCGCCCACAGCAGAGGAGTTATTCCACTGCCGCCAGCCTGACATCAGACTTCTCCGAATTGGATTAAGACAGTTTGGAACTCCCACAGCGGAATCATGTAACGTGCCCTGAACCCTGGCATTGTCCCCTTAAGCTAGAAACCCAGAGTCTCATGTGTGCCGTTGAAGGAGAGGGTTGGAATTGATGCTCACGCTTCATTTCCTTTCTGCAGCTGCTGGTGAGTGAGTGAGTGAGTGTGTGTGTGTGTGTGTGTGTGTGTGTGTGTGTGTGTGTGTGTGCATGTGTGTACCATCTTCCCCAAGGAAAGCTTGATGCCTTTTCTCAGATGCAGGGTAAAGCCCCTCCTCCAGTCTAGGGCTCGCAGGCGCTGGTTCCATGATGACCTGCAGGAGAAAGCAGCCTCTTCACTCTGCTTCTGAGCTCCCTCCCCGAGGCACAAAATCCTTGGTGGGTTAAGGATAATCCAGGAGGGGTGGCGGGGGGAGGGGACAGGAGAAGAGGGAAAAGAGCAGAAAACACAGGCTTGACTGGCAGGGGAACTGACCCTAGGTTGGGAGCTGAACGAAGCCTCTTAGGGATGGAGAGCCTGAGATGCAGTGCACTGGACCACTTCCTACCCCCTCTGCTCACTGGGTCTGCCTCGTCTCCTCGAGCTGGGCTGACAGCGTCTGATGACCCGTCACCCTTGGCTCTTCCATCCCTCTTCTCATTGGGAGAAAGGCTTTCTGGAATCATCAGAAACACTTTTGCTCTGGTTCCCTGCCTGACATGAAGTGGGCTCATGGCTCTCTGAGGAGAAATAGCGTTTGTAGCGAGGCGTGGCAGATGCTCATGGGCCCCTAGTTGAATTTCTTGATTAGGGCATCGAATAAAATGTGGGTGAGCTCTGAGCATTTCTGTGTGTTTATCCCGACATCTGAACCTTTACGTCTTTTCTCATGGCAACTTACGACGAGGAAAGAACCTGTGACTCTAGAGGGAAGGTATTTAAACTCAAAAAATAAATTTGAATTAAATAGTCATGATTTCTCTGGGCTCATGATTCTTCTTCTTCTTCTTCCTTTTTTTTTTTTTTGGTTTTCTAGGGCCGTGCCCATGACATAGGGAAGTTCCCAGGCCAGGGGTCTAAGCACAGCCACAGCTGTTGGCCTATACCACAGCTACAGCAACGTGGGATCCGAGCCACGTTTGCAACCTACACCACAGCTCATGGATCCTTAACCCACTGATCGAGGCCAGGGACCGAACCCGCAACCTCATGGATACTAGTCAGGTTCACTACTGCTGAGCCACAGTGGGAACTCCTCAGGCTATTATTTTCAGACAAACTGTCTTTGTTTGAATAACCAGGAAATCATGACTACTTTTAACTGCCCCCTGCCCTTCCTCTGGCCATGTGGGTTTGCCTTCCACCCAAGGCGCCTGGACTGAGCTTGGCGGCAAGAGAATGGACTCTAAGAGATTTGTCTAGAAGTTTATCTGGGGCTGTGGCGACGGCCCTTCCCAGCGAAGGAAATACACAGGATATTTCCAGAGACTTTGACGGCAATGCCTTAAACCCTGAGTTTACAACGCAGGCTTCCTTTAGTTGACATTCAAAGGCACACGGTGCTCTGGAGCTCCCCGTATACACACGTGCCCATGCAGGTGAGGCAGCCCCGAAGCAGCATAGGAGGCCTTAGGTGGTGAGATGCTGAGCACTGCTGGGACCTCCTGTAGCAGGTGAAGAGTCAGTCAGCACTCAGTGAAGGAGTGCAAAGCCACACTTTGGCGTAAACACAGACACTGGGGAAAGAGGCTCTCAGGCTAGTTAATATTTTAATAGCGGAGAAGTCAGGCTTTGTATTTGTTTGTTTTTTGCTTTTTTTGAGGCATTTGGAAGTTCCCAGGCTAGGGGTCGAATTGGAGCTGCAGCTGCCGGTCTGCACCACGGCCACGCAATGCTGGATCCTTAACCCACTGAGCAGGGCCAGGGATTGAACGCACATCCTCCTGGATCCTAGTTGGATTTGTTTCTGCTGAGCCACAACAGGGACGCCTTGTTTGGTTTTTAAAGCAGTGTCGAGGAATGGGTTGGGCTGGAGGGCAGCAGCTAGAGGGGACTGTGGATGCGGTTAAGAGCAGAAGCAGAGGACACATCTAGGTCCGGGGGATTTTTTATTGTCCTCTGGGTAAACAAGGCACAGACAGTGCATTTCACCATCATCTGCATTTTGCTGCTTGTTTGTTGATTTCTAGACTTTGGCAGGCTCTTCCGCAGCCTGGGTTCGCATGCCCAGACCCCGAATATAGTTGTGCGTGGGCACTCCTGCTCTCCGTGCGCATAGGGTCTTGTATCAACTACCCACTGCTCCTGTGACCTCCAGGAAGCCCCCGCGGATCCTGGCTCTGCTAATTAAGTGAATGCCTGCGCTGGAAGTATGTAAACAGGCTGAGCACAATTTCCAGAGCTCCAAGGGCCTAACTGCTATCTTTTGCCAGGACAACAGTCATAGCCATCCCCTTTGCTGGGAACAGCATGAAAGAGATGGGAGAGAAGAAAGCCCATCGTCAACAGCACAGGTAACTTTTATGTACCTGGGATTTGGTATACATGTATTTCAATGGCTTATTATGTTGGGAAGAATATTTTCTTATCTTCAGGACTGTTCAGCAGAACAGAGGAAATAGTCCCACCGTGACATTTATTTATCTTGATGCAGGGCCCTAATCATAGCGATGGAAGTTCCATGTGGACCAGAATGTCATGTGGACACAGGCTTCTTAAGTCTTCTGGTCTTGGCTGGACCATGTATGCAGGTGGATCCAGGGCTGGTCCCCAAGGGCTTCCTGCAGAAAGGCAGGCCTGAGGCCCATCGGCCAAGACTGAATCTTTACAGGATTGGGACTTTGCAAATGTCATTCCAACCCCAATAAAAGGGATTTCCCCACTTCCTAGTTGAAATATGATGGCAGGCGGTGGGGAAGTAAGTCCATGGTGGCTCAGTGCTAACACACCTGACCAGTATCCATGAGGATGCGGGTTTGATCTCTGACCTTGCTCCGTGGGTTAAGGATCCAGTGTTGCAGTGAGCTGTGGTGTAGGTCACAGACGCAGCTTGGATCCCGTGTTGCTGTGGCTGTGGTGTATGTTATAGACGTGGCTCAGATCCCGAGTGGCTGTGGCGGTGGCTGTGGCTGTGGCCGTGGCTGTGGCCGGCAGCTGTAGCTCTGATTTGACCCCTAGCCTGGGAACTTCCATAAGTGGCAGGTGTGGCCCTAAAGAGAAAAAAGAAAAAAGGGATGTCTGGGGAACCTGAGATTTAAGGAAGCGGAGAATGCTTTGTCCTAAACCAGCTCAGAGTTTTGACACAATAACGTGTGCTGCAACTCTGCACGGAGGCTCGAGAATGTATTAGAGAGTCTTTCTCAAACGCACTTGCCTCTAGACCCTTCTGACGGGTGGAGCTGTTTGCAGGATTAGTGTTCCGTGGGACACATTTTTAAAAATGTTTTTAGAGTGATACCCCCCCCCCCCACTCCTCATTGATCCATGGATCCTTTTCGAAAGACTGAACTTGGAACTTTTACCTAGGCCACGTTTCTCTAAAAATAGATTTGAGAATTATTCAGACATGGCCAGATCCATTGCATTCCCAGACCTCCAAAAGATTGCATCCTGGCCATGGATTAGAAATCAAAGACGATTTGGAGTTCCCGCTGTGGTGCCACGGGCTCGGCAGTGTCTTGGGAGCACCAGGACGCAGGTTCGATCCCCGGCCCAGCACAGCGGGTTAAGAATCTGCTGTTGCCGCACCTGCGGCTTCAGTCAACACTGTGGCTTGGATGGGATCCCCGTCCCTGGGAACTCCAAATGCCAAGGGGGAGGCCAAAAAAGAAAACAAGAAAGAAAGGGGAAAAAAAAGAAATTGAAGACAATTTATGCCAATCACAGGGCTTATATTCCTGTTTTGACCATCGCTCAGGCTGTCAGCTGGCGAACCTGGCTCACGGAATGCATGTGGCCACAGCTGGGCCCTGGGGTCTCACTGATTCCCGCCACAACCCCTCCTAGCAGCTAGCAGGCGCTCTTTCCCATGCTGTGCTGGTTTCAGCAAGGAAGGTAACCGACTTGGGGGAAATGGTCTCTTTTCATTCTTTTCCAATGATTCCTTGGAAAAACGTCTGCTTTTGCTGGCCGGTGTACTCCACATGGCTCTGCTCATTCCTGCTCAAAGCTTTAGGTTTCAGGATGCTGGTTGTAAAGGTTGAATGGCCTTTGCACCTCACCCCTTTCGGTCAGGACGGCGGGTGGGCAATGCCAGCAAGTGCTTTGATCTGGACAATTCACATATGTTGGGCTTTGGAACGCCTTGACGTTACTGCCTACTGGAGGGCACGGGATTATTAGGGTGCAGCAGCTCCGTCCTGGGTCTCGGCTCCTGCATTCCTGTGATCCCATCACAATCACAAGGCAGCCTTTATTCAGCTCAGGTGACCTCAGTGCAAAGGAAAACCAGCCCGGCTTGCCAGCACCACTTAAGGAAGGTCAAGCCCATCGTCCCAAGCCTTTCTAAGTGACCCGGACAGGACTGCACAGGCAATTTTGAGTTTTCAGTGTTGAACAAACCTATTTCCCTCTCAGACTTCTCCATCTGTCTCTCCCTGCTCAAATCCGTGTGGCTAATCTCTCAAATTCCTTCTCATTTTAAGATGTACAGTGGGTTCTGTTTTCCTGGTTGGACCCTGGCTGATACAAGTACCCTGGAAAGCAGACTGCCTAGACGCAATCCTGCCCAATGCTCTCCCGCTCCCTCCCCTGAGAAGAGCTTCGTGCAGCAGAGGCAGGTGGAGTCTGGAAGGTGGCTATTGTCCACTCGGGATCCACACAACCAATTCAGCCATCTGGAACTTAGAGAGGCCTGGCACATATCTGTCTATCTTGGTCCATTTCTCCTCCAGTCATCATTCATTCATTCATCCATCCATACTATTCCTTTTTTCTTTTTAGGGCCACATCTGCAGCATATGGACGTTCTCAGGAGAAAAGCTGCCGCTGGCTGCTTACGCCACAGCCACAGCTACGCGGGATCCAAGCCACATCTGTGACCTACACCACAGCTTGTTGCAATGCTGGATATTTAACCTACTGAGCGAGGCCAGGGATGGAACCCGAATCCTCATGGATACTCGTCGGGTTCTTAACCTGCTGAGCCACCACGGGAACTCATCCATCCATCCTGTTTAGAGAATGCTTCTATCGGCCGAAAATATCGCTAGAGACCCATTTAGGCGGAAGCAGGATGTGGGCTATGAAAAGCACAGAAACGCCTTCTAGCGTCAGAATTTCCCACCCCAGCTGTGTCCAGATGTGAGGTCTGGAGGAACCGGGGCGGCGAAATCACAAGCTTGGAGCTCTCGGCCGCAACGCCCCCAGGATATTGACTACCTGGGTTAACTGCTCTGCTCAGGGGCCTGATGGATGGTTAAACAAACGCACCCCAGCACGAGCTCGGCAGAAAGGAGCATATTCCACATCTGTCTGCTGCACAGTGACTCCTCGCTGCTATCTACTGAGACCCGACCTCTCATGTCAATCAGCCGTGGCCTCTCTGGGCCTCAGCAGAGAATGGGCAGATGACAAACGGTGGTGGTGTATAACCAGAAGGCTTTAGAAATCTCTTTCTGAACGATTTGGGAAAAAATAGCAAGTAGGAAAAAAAGCACACCTGCTCACAGAACAAGAACCCTCTTCATTGGAGTTCTTGCTGTGGTTCAGAGGGTTAAGGATCTGGTGTTGCAGCAGCAGTGGTGTAGATCGAAGTTGCAGCTTGGATTCAGTCCCTGCCCCAGGAACTTCCATATGATGCTGGTGTGGCCAAAAGAGAAAAAATATATATCTTAATTGATGGCCTCAGTGTCGTGCCCAGCATGAAGCCAGAGCCGTGCCAGGGGCTTTACACACGTGGCCTCATAATGTTCCCAAAGCATTTGTTGATCCCTGTCTTACAGATGAAGGGTCTAAACCCAGGAATGTCTCTGTAATCTGACCCAGAACACGAAGCTCCCAAGTGGAGAGCTGGGGCCAAGCCTGCGCCCACGGGATTCTGGAGGTCGAGGCCTTTCCACGGCTCCTCCCTGGCTGCTATTAGTAAAATCTGAATTTTCATGTGAGCTTCCCGGGTTTCTGGGTCGCTTACCCACAGCGGGTCTGGAAAGCAGGCTAAGTCACTGTCATGGTGCCAGAGCCAAAACGAATGAGGAAAGGGAAGAGCAGGGCTGGAAAAAAACAAAACTGAACACCAGCAACAGGACAGGGCTGTGGGGGCCACAGTGGCTTTGCGGTTACCCAACCCCGCTCCTGCCTTTGAGGGACAATTATGAGTTCAGGCCATGCCCAGGGGGAGCAGCGGGAGTCCAGATGGCCTGGGCCGCCTCTCTAAGGTGTCCTCCAAGGGGTTCCTCATGACGGATGAGACGGTGCTGCTGGAAAGCCGTGGGATGGGCACAGCCACCTGCCAGCCACGCAGAGCCGGGTGAGCTGCCTACGAACTCCTCGAGCCTCTGCATGGTGTCTGGAAGTGAGCGCATCAGGAATTCCTCCATCATAGATTTGTTGTGAGCATTAAATAAGGTAATATTTACAACACGAGTGCCTGCACAGCTATGCTATTCATGGATGAGTTTCTATTCTGAACATTTTTTTTTCTTTCTTATGTTCTCAGGTGGCCCCAGAGCATTAATGAATTCTCCTGTGGACACTATGGGGCCCTTTCAAAACTGCTAGTGAGGAGCTCCCGTTGTGGCCCAGCAGATTGTGAACCCGACTCATATCCATGAGGACGCGGGTTCGATCCCTGGCCTCATTCAGTGGGTTAAGGATCCAGCATTGCTGTGAGCTATGATGAAGGTCACAGACACAGCTCAGATCCTGCATTACTGTGACTGTGGTGTAGACTGGCGGCTATAGCCCTGATTCGACCCTGACCCTGGGAACCTCCCTATGCCACAGGTGCAGCCCTAAAAAGACAAAAAATAAATAAATAAATAAATAAAAGAAAAAGAAAAACCCAATGAATCAGCAGTGACTGTTACAGCCAAGGCCTGTATGACCCCTGGACAATGCTGTGGGACCTCGGCTAATACCCTCCCCCAAGCGAAGGTGTCCCCCAAACTCTCGTCCTGGGAGCAAGACAGTCTCTAAGCCCAACACAGTATTGGGGTTCTAGATGGAGTCTAGACAGGCTCTAGATGGGGTCCAGATGCTCCCAGAGCAGCTTCTGATTTTGAACTCTAAAGTGATGGCCATGTATTCTCTCTCTCTTTTTTTTTTTAACGTTTTTAGGGCCACACCTGTGGCATATAAAAGTTCCAGGCTAGGGGTCGAATCGGAGCCGCAGTTGCCAGCCTACACCACAGCCACAGCAACGCTGGATCCTTAACCCACTGAGTGAGGCCAGGGATCGAACCAGCCTCCTCATGGATCCTAGTTGGGTTCGTTACCGCTGAGCCACAACAGGAACTCCAGGATGGGTCCTGGAAGCAGAGCAGACGTCCGTGCTGGGAGGATGGAGGACCCAGGGACTGGGAAGTGGCAGAGGCACTGGCACTGTCTGTCCTCTGCCTGCATGGCGGGTTCTGCCTCGTGGCCCGAGGATATACAGGTCTGTCCATGACTGGCTTCGATGTTCCTCTCTCTGAACCGACGCTGGCCCCAGAGAGAACCTGGAGCGTGGCCAGCAGGCTGGGCCTGGTGACCCAAGGCACCTTTCTACACGCCTCGCGGATCGGCACGAATAGTCCTCGCTCACGTTTCCACCCAATTCTCAACTTGCCCAGGTCCTTTCAACAACTTTGCTTCCTCAGACCTCAGAGCACAAGCCAAGGCTGGAGGGGAGCTGTGGGGTAACATGACTCAACAGACAGGAAGGCGGAGGCGCCAGCAGCCAGAAGGCCCCTGCAGACTCCCCTGGCTGAGTGCACCTTGCTGACCTTGGTCCACGCACCCTGAGTCTGGAGTCAGCAGAGAAGCCCTGGCCTCGGCCCCCAACGTGCTGTGTGCCATGTGTCCCTAGGGTCAAGGGTCAATCTGGATCCTCAAGCAATGGGGAAAGACCCCAACCTTGCAAGCCCGCCAGAGGACTTCCAACCCCAGCTCTGCACATTTTTCTGATTTTTTAAGATGTGCCTCAGCATCCTGCTCTTAGCATCCCTCCTATCCGGGAGCTCCTGGCTCTGAGCACAAAGAGTCTCTGTAGGAGGTTCCCTGTCAGCCTCCTATGTCAGTCATTCCTTATCATCAAATTGCCTAGATCCTGTCCTTGGCTTTTCCAGTGGTCACAATGCGCAGTGGGACCAGTCTTGGATCCTAGGTGTCTTATTAGCCAAGGTCCTTTCCAGCCCAAGGTGATGAATGATCAGGTCCTCGCCCCAGCCAGGCGCTCTGGTTAGAGCTCAGTGGTCTTTGCAGGAGTGCGTGCCTTTCTGGGGTGCCTGCAGAGCTGGGCCTGCCTCCTTGTGGAGGTGAGGCTGCTGAGTAGACGCAGGAGGTGAGTGCTATCAGCTTGGACGGGCCCCTCTCTGCTGCTTCCTTTCCATGCAGGGATTCTAGGCGTCCTGGCTTCCTCCTGCCTTGTTTGTGGAGGACTCGTCTCCTAGGAAGATGCGGAACCGCCAGCCTTCTCGGAACGCCCACTGCGAGCCAGGCATGAGAGCCGGTGCTCCCTGCAGGACATTCTGTCGGGTGAACTCTCTCTCGCTGTGTGCAGATGACGAGACAAGTCTCCCAGAAGCAAAATCACTGGCATCGGGGCCCCAGCACTCACCAGCCTCTGGAGCTGGGCTTTGAATGCAAGCTTCTGGGACTCTGCCGTTCATACCCCCAACCACGCTATCACCCAGGAAGGAGATCTGAAGCCTTCAAATAAAAGAGCTTCCTTTCCCCTGGGCAGAAATCGATAGAACAATGTAGCCGCTGAATGTTCTGGAAGGAAGATTTTGTTCCTCCAAGGTGCCCTGATGCCAAGAGTGGGAGGGGGCGGGTCGCCTGGGGGTGGTGGCCAGGCTGCCAGAAGGGACACCGCTTAGGGCGCAGGCCCCTCAGGGTGCTTTGCACGCTCAGAGGCCCATCTGAGAGCTGGCCTGGTGTGTGGGCGACTGCTTCACATTTTGAAAATGTCCGTCTGTCTGGTTTCAGCCTGACTAATTTGCTTATGTAACCTCTGTGCCCCCTCTTGGGGGCCCAAAGGCCCAGATTAAGAGTTTTATGAACGTCCTGCTGTGTTTAGTCTGCCGTACCTGAGAGGGTCCATCTCACTAGCCCAGATGGTGCCGTTACCACACACGTATCCTGCAAGGCGGGGATCCTATTGACATGTCTAACCAGTAAAACCACAGCCTCTGGCTTTCGCAAAAGGGCCTGGCACCAGAAGCAGGTGAATTCCCTGCTGCCCACACACCCAGGGTGCCCTCCCCTCCATGAGGTTAGAGTCTCAGGGTTTGCACTCCTCTCTGCTCCTGGGGGCCAAGTTGGGTGCTGCTGGGGCCGGGGCGTGTGCACAGGGCTGGGGGGTGTGCACGGGGCTGGGGTGTGTGCACAGGCCTCATATTTAGCTCACCCCCCACCGCTCCCCCGGGTGTATGTGGGCCTCATCACTTCCTTACCGGCAGAAGAAGCCATGATTGCTGACTTTCTCTCTTCTCGTCTTGTTTCTCCTCTTCTTTAGAGAATGGTGATCCATCCTGGAGGACTCTTTCCAATCGGGCTTCTGACAGCAGTTCTGGGGAGTCTTCCCAACCAGAGCATGCACGGGGGATAAGAAAGACTACGTGGACCCATGGGTTTCCCTGAGAGCCACAGAGTGTCTCAGGTACCTCCCCTGCCCTCCCGCCTCCTCCAGCTCTGCCACCTCCACAAGCAGGCAGCCCTCCGCTGAGTAGGTTACAAGTGCTCAAACATCATTCATTAATTAGATTTTCTTTTTGTCTTTGTAGGTCCACACCCGTGGCATATGGCGGTTCCCAGGCTAGGGGTCCAATCGGAGCTGCAGCTGCCAGCCTACACCACAGCCACAGCCACACGGGATCTAAGCCACATCTGTGACCTACACCGCAGCTCACGGCAATGCTGGATCCTTAACCCACTGAGTGAGGCCAGGGATCAAACCCGCGGCCTCATGGATACTAGTCTTATTCCTTTCCACTGAGCTACAATGGGAACTCCAACTAATTCGATTTTTAAGTCTATTGTTTTTTCTTTTTCTATAGCAAGTCGTTGTGATGAGCTGTTTCTTGTCCCTCCAAGAGGGTGTCTGTTGACGGAAGCCTTAAGTGCCTCTTCAGAGAGTCACCACACACTCTCACAGGGAGTCTTTTGAGGCACCGGCACGGGAGGCCCACCCTGTGGTCCTTCTTCACCCGCTCTGGGCAAAGAGATCTTTAGCTCGCTAGCTACTGGCAAGGTGCAAGAGGGCCCAGCGCGTGGTGGGAACAACATGAGGACAAGCTGTTGAGACTGCATTATGTGTGTATGTTGCATTTCTTTTTTTAAAAT
This sequence comes from Phacochoerus africanus, assembly GCF_016906955.1. Classification (NCBI taxonomy): domain Eukaryota; kingdom Metazoa; phylum Chordata; class Mammalia; order Artiodactyla; family Suidae; genus Phacochoerus; species Phacochoerus africanus. Next base: position 16,470,933 of record NC_062555.1, on the reverse strand, counting down.
TTTGTTATCATAGTTGATTTGCAATGTTCTGTCAATTTCTGCTGTACGGCAAAGAGACCTGGTTAACCATTGATATGCATTCTTTTTCTTCCGTGATCCCCCATCATGTTCCATCACAAGTGATTCGATATAGTTCCCTGGGCTCTAAAGCAGAAGTAGGTTGCATTTCACCACGGGTTCATGTTCATTATCCCGCGTGGTGCTCGCAAAACCCCTAAGGTTGATGTGGTATCTATGCCATCTTGCTGCTGTGAGTTGCAGGCATTGAGTGATTTGTGAAAGGAGCACAGGTAGTGGATGGTGCACTGGGCCTGGCATTGGGGTTTCTAACTCAGGAAATTGATGTTCTTCTTAGGAGCACTGCTTACATGGCTCTCTAACTGGAAGCTGTAAGAGCCACTTAGTACAGGGGGTCGAAATGGCTCTAAGTGAAAATATGTATCCACAAAAACCCTGCAAATGAACATTCAGAGCAACTTTATTCACAATAGCCAAAAGCAGGACACAAGTCTGAGGTCCATCAGCAGATGAACAGATAAGCAAAATGAGAGATATATCCCTGAGATGAAATACTACTTGGCCATCAAAAGGAACGAAGTACTGATTCATGCTGCAAAATGGATCAACCCCGAGGACATGGTGCTAAGTGAAAGAAACCACTCACAACAGGCCACGTGGGTACTGTGTGATTCCCTTGTGTGAAGATTCCCAGGAGGCAAATTCATAGAGGCGAAAAGCAGATCGGTGTCTGCCTAGGACTGGGGGCTCAAATGGGTGCATTGGGAGGGGGGTTGATAATGGGTACAGATTTAGGAATGGTGACGAGGTCTTAAAATTGATTGTTTTGGTGGTTGCACCACTCTTTGAATATACAAAAACATATTGAATTGTATGCTTCGAAAGAGTGCATCAGATGGTATGCAAACTATATCTCAATAAGTTGTTATTAAAAAATAAAAAACTGGTGTTCCCATCATAGCTCAGGGGAAATGAATCTGACTAGGATCCTTGAGGACACAGGTTCGATCCTTGGCCTTGTTCGGTGGGTTAAGGATCTGGCATTGCTGTGAGCTGTGGTGTAGGTCGCAGACATGGCTCTGATCTGGTGTGGCTGTGGCTGTGGTGTAGGTCAGTGGCTACAGCTCTGATTCAACCCCTAGCCTGAGAACCTCCACATGCTGTAGGTGCGGCCTAAAAAGACAAAAAAAGACAACTGGCTCTAGGCAGTGGCCGTCATAACTTCCTCTGGTCATGGCTTCTTCCAGGGCTTCAAAACACCAGGCCACTCTGAGTGTGTCTCATGGTGAGAAATTCCTCCCACCTCTTGCCCGCTCCATGCTTCGGGAGAAAATTTGGCTCCTCCATATTCCCTTAGGCAGCTAGAAGTACCTCCTGTGCTTCTCAAACATGAATATGTGTTCAGATTACCTGGTGGCCTTGATGAACTGCCAATTCTGACCCAGCGGTTTTAGGATGCAGTTGGAGAAGCTGTGTTCCTAACAAGCTCCGAAATGATATTGAGGTTGCTGCTGGGGACCACGCCTTGGGACGCAAGGGGGTAGACCCCATAACCAGGCAGTGGAAATACTTATTTTCCAGCTGTTGGCTTTGGCACATGAAGATACAGCCTTTGACTTCAAAATGCTAGCCTGTACAGTTGAATCAAATAGCAGAGTTTTTAAATACCAGCTCTGAAATGTCTTTTTTCTACTCTCCATCCAATTGTTAGGTCCTTAGAGCAGAAGATTATTAACCATTGCTACCACTCAATGTGGTGAAAATCTTCAGTGTACCCAATCTTTGTGGAAAGCACCTAACAACTTGTTTGAATATTTTTTCTTTGCTCAAATCAAACTGGCTATCTGTTTCTGCATCATAGGGAAAACCCCAAATTATCCTAAGTCTGTGCCTCTTTAATTATGACTCTATATTTTAAATTTAGAAGATTCATTTCTATCTTCAAAACACCGAAGGAGGTTCAGAAGACCTCCACAAAAGGAGAAAAAGAGCCAAAGGAGTGTGGGCTTTTCCATGGGTTGTGATAGACTTACGTATACAACTTAATTTTTATTTAATAAGCCTCCGTGAACGTGGCTGCAACAAACAAGACACTATGTTTCTCCGTCAGAAGAGAGGAATATAAAGATGAGAAGCTGCTGTCTGTGCCCCCAGAGGGGTCTGGAACCCAGAGAGAAAGAGAAAAGCTTACAGTAAAAGACAGAAATGAAAGGGAAGGAGAGGAGCTCCTGCTGTGGCACAGTGGGATCGCGACATCTTGGCAGTGCTGGGACGATGGTTCGATCCCACCTGGCACAGTGGGTTAAAAATCTGGCGTTACCGCAGCTGTGGCTTAGGTCACAACTGTGGTTTGGATCTGATCCCTGGCCCGGGAACTCCATATGGGTGGCCAAAAAAGGGGAAAAAAAAGAGAGAGAAGGAGAGCTACAATTTGGGCAGAGGGAGTGTTTTGCGCCTGCTCTCACTGTGTGATGGGTTTGCTTTCCGGCTTCCCTTCAGATTTTGCTGATGTTGCTGAAAAGCTCAAGAAGCCGGGACATCCTCTTAACACAAACAAAACTGCCATGCGCACAGCTTTGCACAGGAGAAGTGGCGGTGCTGACATTAAGCTCAGGGAGCCGTGCTTGCAAGCAGCCCTTCATCCTCCCCAGGCAGGCTTGGCTCCTGGGCTCCAGGGCCTGCAGGCTTTTGATGAACAGAAGGTGACTGGGTTCTAAATTTCAGAAGAGCCACGGATGCAGTACACCCCACCCCCCCCCAAATCTCAAGTTCAAATTCCATTTTTGCCAAGGTTTAGGTGTCTGACAGTCTGGCTTTGTCTACCTGCTGGGCCTTTATTTCATCTCTAATATCAAGGCGATTATACTAACCTCTTCACAGGGATGAAGTCGGGAGGAAATGGGCTACAGTACAGAGAAGGGCTTCGTGAGCTGGAAGGCAGGCCAGGCTAGAACGAGAATGATTCTTTTGCTCCCTGCCTCCCCCACCAGGCTCGCCTGCCCCTCTCCTCCCCTGGGATTTACGAAAGCTCACCTGCCATCCAGCCACTGCTTAGTGCTGTCTCAGGACTCCACTGCTGCAGCTCTAAAATAAAGTCATTGACTGCATTTTGAAATTCTCTCTGTGTCAGAGAAATTCCCACCCCACAGCCAGTAAGATTTCTACCGGGGGCCCTCTAACTTCTCTTCCCTATGAAGAAAAGTTTGCAGTTCAATTTTTTTTCTTCTCTGGGTTTTGAGGCTAAGTCCTTATTTCCTGCCAGCTGGGAAACTAAAAGCGTGGAAACACCATGCTAACCCGGCTTTGAACTGTCATTCCCTTTCCATCATCCCCATGCAGCGTGGGAGTCGGAATCTACTGCAGGTCCTATGGAGCCGGGGCCACATATCAGCCCCAACTTCCCAGCTTTTCAAGCTGATCAGTGCCAATTTTCTAATTCCTGTTAACCTCCTCCAAATAATGAGCCAGACACTGGATAAATCCTTGATAGAAAAAAAAAATTTACCTTTTTGTTTGTTTGTTTTTAAGGCCACACCTGCCACGTACAGAAGTTCCTAGGCTAGAGGTCGAATCAGAGCTGCAGCTGCCAGCCTACACCACAGCCACAGCAACTTGGGATCCAAGCCACATCTGCAACCTACACCACAGCTCAGAGCAGCAACAGATCCTTAACCCACTGAGCAAGGCCAGGGATCGAACCCACATCTTTATGGATACTAGTCAGGTTTGCAACCTGCTGAGCCACCATGGGAACTCCTGGAAAAATACTATTTTTAAATATAATTGATAAAATAATAGTTGAGCCAGTAGAAACTTAATTGATAAAGGCTAGTGAACAGTTCCAGAGGGGCTGCTGTTGAGAGCTTTTTTTTTTTTTTTTAATTCAACCATAATTAACCCCATCCCAAACTTGTTATATAAATTCTCACCTCTGGAAGATGAGACGTGCACACATTCTATACTATGCATGCATATGTATGTGCTATGTAAATTCTTCTCCGGTTTCATTTGATGGATGTAGGCTAAAACTCTCCCCTCTGGATGGAGAGGTATTAAGAATTACTTCTGTAGTGTCTGATATTTGCAAAGTGACTTGCAGTTCTTTATTACGTGGCTGCTCTGCATAGGCAGGTTTCTCCCTGATAAAAGAGAACAGAGAAGGAAGCCGGGGTTGTCCCAAAAGCTTAGAAAGCTGGTTTTTCCGTGTACCATGCTGTGTGTACCGGGAGCCCTCTTCCCTGTGTGCAGCCTCGTTTCCTTTGGTGTTTGTAGCCGAGCATCTCTGGAACAGGTAGGACAACTGGGTCTACGTTTTAACTGTATACCTGAGACTGAAGCCTTCTTTCTTGACATAAGGCTGCAACCCTCTCCAGACTCCTTCTCTCTGTGAAGATCTCCTCATGGGGAGGGGGTGGCACTAATGATAACGGTTTAGATCTTAGGAGGCCTTGGTCCTGGCCCTTCCGCCTTATTAACTAGCTAGGAGATTTCTGTAAAGTCACTTTGCACTTCTTGGCCTCTGAGTTCTTTATCTGTCATACTGGAACGACAACACCCAATGGACTGGAACATAACAAGGTTTCTTGGGAGAATAAAACAACAGGTAGGAAAGCCCTTGGGAGATACTGAAAATCCATAAGGTGGTGTTATCATTACCGCTATTTAAACCAACAGCTTTTTCCATCCCATCTCACCTGAACATGGAAGTGCCTTGGGCAGCAGCCCTGAGGTAGGTTTTAATCACATGCTTTGTCTTGCCCAACAAATATGTTTAGAGGTTTCGACTACTTTTTCCTAATAGGCAAATAGCATAGGGGCTGAGGTGGCCAATTTTGGATTTAAATGGACAAGGATTTAAAGTCCTGCGTAATTCAGACATGAACCTCTGGCCATGATGAAGTATTACTGAACTACCCTGCCTTTCATAAACAGCTGTAAAACAGGACAAAACATATGAGGCACTTTTGTTTTCAGCCATTGAATAATCCATAGCACCAGACTATGGTCCCTGAGAAAAGACAAACTCAAAGAATGAAAGTCATACCTGCCCCAGCTCTCTTCCGGTGGAAAGTCTCACTACAGCACAGAGAATTGTAGCAAGAGCAGAGCACAAAGGAACCTCACACTGGAAGCTGTTAAAGGGGCTGGGATCCGTGGGGCAGGACATGGGAGAGAAGGGAGCTGTAATGAGAGGGTTATAACTCTATCTGGAGCTTCCCTATGAGTTCTTGGGTGAGGGATGGGGTGCGTTTGCACAGAAAGAGACGAAATGAGACTTAGATAGTAGCTGTTATGGGGTTGTAAGCAGAACAGATACCCGAGGAACCTGCTGGTAAATGGTGGGGGGCCAGCTTAGCCCTTGCTAATGCCGCTCACCCAAATGAGGTACCAGGAAAAACACACCCTAGAGGTCAGAACACATGATATAGAGTAGAATAAAACCTATTCTATCTCGCCTCAAAAATTCTTCAAACCAAGCCTAGACAAGGTCTGCATGAGAGACAAGGTTAGCAGTTTGAAACCCACGAAGATAAAAGCTTGGAAAACATCTTGATCTTTTTATAGCTCTTCCCTAACAAAGCCTAAACTAGTTCAAAGTGGTTAACCAGTGCTTACTGTCTGGTTAACTAAAGCTCAACATGGCAGAGAATGAGAACAGAATCTGCAGACTCTACAATGCATATTAACAATGTCTAGCAGACAATCAAAAGTATTCAACATGAAAGGAGGTGGGAAAGGTGAATTACGGTCAAGAAAAGAAAATGTCAACAGAAACTGACCTCAGGATGCACAGGTGTTTGATTTAGCAGATGAATACTTTTAAGCATTTATTTAAAACATAGCCAATAATTTAAAAGAAAGCATGCTCTTAATGAGCAAACAGAAAATATTAGCAGAGAAAAAAACCTATAAAATAGAACCGAATGCACATTTTAGAAGTGAAAAGTAAAATAATTGAAATTAAAAATTGACCTAAAGCCTTTAAAAAGGAAATTAGAGATAGCAGACTAAAGCGACAGTGGACTGAGCTGGAGAAATATAGATATAAATTATCCAACCAGCATAACAAAAGGAGGCAAAGGGTGAAAGAAAAATGAGCAAAGTCTCAGGAACCTGCAGAATGGCATTAAATAGTGCAACGAACGTGTCATTGCAGTGGCAGAAGGAAAGAGTGAGAAGGGAGCAGGAAAAAATTTCTTAAGAAATAATGGCTGGGGGAGTTCCCGTCGTGGCGCAGTGGTTAACAAATCCGACTAGGAACCATGAGGTTGAGGGTTCGATCCCTGGCCTTGCTCAGTGGGTTAAAGATCCGGTGTTCCCCTGAGCTGTGGTGTAGGTTGCAGACGCGGCTCGGATTCTGCGTTACTGTGGCTCTGGCGTAGGCTGGCAGCTACAGCTCCGATTGGACCCTTAGCCTGGGAACCTCCATATGCAGCGGGAGCAGCCCAAAGAAACAGCAAAAAGACAAAAAACAAAAAACAAAAAACAAAAAACAAAACTCTTTTAAGTAAACAAAGCTGAGATACATACTAAAAAGTTAATGTGGGAAATAAAAAAGAATAGAAAAATTGCTCAACTGAAATAAATTTTAAGAAAATTAGAGAAACTGGGGAACAAAAATAGTGGAAGGGAAAAAGGAAAAACGCATAGCAAGATGGTAGTTTAAATTCAACTGTATCAATAATTTCATTCACTGTAAGTGCACTGAACACTGTAATTAAAAGGTAGTAATTGCCTGACTAAATAAAAAAGGAACACCTAATTATATACTGTCTAAATGCAAAGAAGTATATAGTACAAATAATATGCATAAAAATTGTGTATCTATCTATATATATATTTTTCTTTTTGGGGCAGCACCTGCAGCATATGGAAGTTCCCAGGCTAGGGGTCAAGTCAGAGCTGTGGCTGCCGGCCTACGTCACAGCCACAGTAATGCCAGATCCAAGCCACATCTGCGACCTACACTGAAGTTTGTGGCCACACCTGATCCTTAACCCACTGAGCAAGGCCAGGGATCAAACCCACATCCTCGTGGATACTAGCTGGGTTCTTAACCCACTGAGCCACCACAGGAACTCCGTGTATCTATATTAATAATCAGGCAAACTAGACCTCAAGACCGTGTTAGAGATAAATGGAAAGATTGCATAATAATGAAAGTCATCAGAAAGATGTACAATCTATTTGTAAATGCAACTAATAACAGAGTTGATAAAGAATTTAGAAGCAAAACCTGACAGAATTAAAGGAAGAAATAGACAAAGTATCCTAACAGAAGCTTTTAACATACCCTCTATTAGCCAGGGATCTCCAAAGAGTGTGTGTGTGTGTGTGTGTGTGTGTGTGTGTGTGTGTGTGTGTAAAGCAGTTTATTTAAAGACATTGGTTCATGGGATTGTAGGGGCTGGTGAGTATATAATCTGGAGGATAGGCCAGCAGGCTGGAAACTCAAGCAGGAGTTGTTGTTGGGGTCTTGCCCTTAAGGCCTGTCAAGGACTGGATGAGGCCAACCTGTATATTATGCCAGGGACTCTCCTTTACTTAAAGTCAAATTAAGTATCGTACTTAAGGCCAGTCTCTGACTTCAAGTTCATCACATCTACAAAATACCTTCGGAACAACACTTGGATTAAGTAGTGGGAGACTAGAGTCTAGCCAAAGTGACACATGGTGCTAGGAATTACCCCCTCCGTCTCTGTAAAATTGATATACTATGTGGATAGGAATTCACTGGAGATAGAAAAACATCTGAAAAATAACATCAACCAACTTGATGAAATTGACCTTTGTAGAAGACTACAGCCAATACCTTCAGAAGAACTCCCATGGTAAAATTTCAACGATCCGCAAAGTAAAAATTTTAAAAATATCTCGAGATGCGACCCCATGAGTGAACGTCAGCAAAAGAAACAGACTGTAGAATCAGTTCTATAAATATATTAAATATTAGAATAATTGAACATCGAGTTAAAATGTGTTTAATATATTTAAGCTCACGAAATGTAAAATCAAAAGTATAAGTAAAAAAAGGAAATGACCCAAACAAAACTTCTAAAAAAACATATATAATCCTTGTAGAGAGAGATCTATACAGTTGGCCACACCTTATTTTTTTTACTTTATTGGTGCATTAACAATGTGCAAAAGCGATACACATTCGGTAGAACCTGTACTTCAAATTTTGAATTTTGTTTCTGTACGGTAGGTAGGTTCATCTGTGTTACATTTTAGGTTCCACATATCGGTGATACCATATGGTATTTGTCTTTCTTTTTCTGACTTACTTCGCTTAATATGAGAATCTCTAGTTACATTCATGTTGCTGCAAGTGGCTTTATTTCGTACTTTTTTATGGCTGAAGAGTGTTCCACTGTCTATGTACCACATTTTCTCAGTCCATTCATCTGTCAATGGACATGTAAAGGGACTCACAGAAAGGGAGAAAAGACTCGTGGTTGCCGAGGCGGAGGGGGAGGGAGTGGGATGGACGGGGAGTTTGGGGTTAGTAGATGCAAATGACTACACTTAGAATGGGTATGCGGCGAGGTCCTGCTGTACAACACAGGGACCTGTGTCCAGTCTCTTGGGATAGACCATGATGGGGGATAATAAGACAAAAAGAATGTATATGAAGTTATGACGGGGTTACTTTGCTCTACAGCAGAAATTGGCACAGCACAGTAAATCAACTGTATTTTAATTTTTTTAAAAAGTAAAAAAAAAAAAAAAAAGAAAGGAAATAATAGGGAGTTCCCACTGTGGCTCAGCAGCAACAAACCTGACCAGTATCCAGGAGGATGTGGGTTCGATCCCTGGCCTCACTCAGTGGGTTAAGGATCCGGCATCACTATGGCTGTGGTGTAAGCCGGCAGCTGCAGCTCTGATTTGACCCCTAGCCTGGGAACTTCCATATGTCGTGGGTGCGGCCCTAAAAAAAAAAAGACAAAAAAATTACATATATACCTACACTTGCTCTTCCATCATCTCTTTTTTCTCCACATCTTCCTTGCTCCGCTCCTGAAACCCACTCAGACTCTCCCTTGTGTATCCCCTCTAGTCCAAACCCCTCCTTCCTCTTTGCCCAGAGCCTCTTTGCTTCCGTAGTAGCTGCCTGCTCCTGCGTCTCCACTTTGTGTTACCGCCTCTGAAGATAACGCACCATTCATTCTTTCACTTTTGTACATGTGCAAATGAATCGAGCCTTTATACTCCGTACCAGGCCTTGAGCAACTTTTTCACTTTTCACTTCTACCCGATGAATTGGGTTCTGGTAGTTTCCTGATTTTACAAATAAGAAAACTGAGTGGTGAGGAAATGAAGTAACTTGCCCCAGGTTACACAGGAAGTAGAAACTGCCAGCCTTGACCTCGGGTTCGTTGATTTCCAAGGCCATACTTTTGGCTATTATGCCATCAAGTGATGGCAATCCTCCTTGTGACCTCTGAGCGACCTTCACACGAGGTAGGAGGCATTTATTGTAATGGGGTCACAGGACACCCAGCTGCACTTGAACATAAAGCGGGCAGCTGTGTTCCCTGTGGGGGGCAGGGGGAGAGGGCCAGCCGTCCACTGTGAGGTGGCGCAGGGACCCAGCCCTGGCTGGGGGTGTTTTCCCCAACATGACACATGGAGAGACTTGCCCTCATCTGTTAGGACAGGCTTAGGGGAAGAAGAAAACACTCCAAGGAGACCTAGACAGACGCCTCAGGGGCCGGAACGGACATTAGGAAGCAGGGATCCCACCCACTGGGCTGGAGGGATGGGCCACGAGAAGGACACAGCAAAGCCAGGCCATCTAAGGGGCCAGGGCAGCAGGAAAACAGTTGAGGCAGGAGGGCGGCTGTGAAGGTGCTGCTGTGACAGGTGGGCCAGCACCAAGGAGTCCCTTTTTGAAAATCAGTCCATGTATTTGGTCATTGGTGACCTCTGCACCTCCTGTGTCCCCAGCCCGAGGCTTAGGACTGGGCCTTCGGGACTGAACCAAACTGTCCAACGCCCCTGCCCTGTGCAGGTTTAACCTGCCCATTCTCAAGGCAACATGACCAAAATGCACCAGATGGTGAGGCGGACATGAGTCTTAAGGAGCACACACCTAGAGCTGCCAAAAACCTTCACCAGGTGCCCCTTCTGGTGTGGGGAGGGTGCAGAAGATCCGGGCTGCTCGCTGCAGGCTGCCTCCAGCTTCACGGGTTGTAGTGTGGGGTCTGCTGCCCCCAGCAGAGCCTGATGCCCACCACCAAAGAGGACATAATCTTACGGGAGGACTTGGAGGAGCTGTGGGTGCAACACCCCAATCAGTTTAAGCTCTGGTTCACTCTGGATCAGCCCCCGAAGACTGGACCTACAGCAAGGGTTTTGTGTCTGCCGACATGATCCAGGAGCACCTGCCTGCCCCAGAGGAGGATGTGCTACTGCTGCTGCTGGGTGGGCCACCCCCCATGGTGCAGCTGGCCTGCCACCCCAACCTGGACAAACTGGGCTCCTCGCAGAAGATGCGCTTCACCTACTGAACATCCTCTCGTTTCCCTGGTCTTGCTGCTGGCATCTGCCCCCAGCCAGCACCTAGTGCTCTGAGCCCTAGATGCCTTTCCCAACGGTCCCAGCCTTTTTGTCTTATTCTGGAACTGGAATCTGAATGGTACCTGCAGGAACAACATCCTTACAGCCATCAAGAGGGCCAAGGCTCGGGGAGTTCCCATCGTGGCGCAGTGGTTAACGAATCCGACTAGGAACCATGAGGTTGCGGGTTCGGTCCCTGCCCTTGCTCAGTGGGTTAATGATCCGGCGTTGCCGTGAGCTGTGGTGTAGGTTGCAGACGCGGCTCGGATCCCGCGTTGCTGTGGCTCTGGCGTAGGCCGGTGGCTACAGCTCCGATTCGACCCCTAGCCTGGGAACCTCCATATGCCGCGGGAGCGGCCCAAGAAATAGCAACAGCAACAGCAACAACAACAACAACAACAACAACAACAAAAAAGACAAAAAAAAAAAAGAGGGCCAAGGCTGAGTAAGTCCCTGGAAGCCCCCCCACCCCAACTCCCTGTGATGAAAGGTCCAGATCAGGTCCACAGAGCAGACATACCCGGGTCAGAAAGATGGAAGCATGTACAACTGTTCCAGGACTGGCTAGTTCCTTGATAGCCTCATACTCTGAGTCTGTGATGAAAAAATGTGTGTAATGGGTTTTCCTTAATATTAAGGGGTTGCAAATGTGCCTGGATCTGATCCCTGGCCTGAGAGCTCCACACGCCACAGGGAGGCCAAAAAAGGAAAAAAAAGAACAAAAGATCAAGGAATACATTTAACCAAGGACATGAAAGACCTCAACATTTTCAGACATTTATGAAGACCCTGAAAATTACGACACACATAAATGGAAAGATACCCTGTGCTCTTGGAAGAATTCACTTTGTTCAAATGTTCATTCTGCCCAAAGAAATGAACACTTGAATGCCGGCCCCTCCCCAAACTCCAACAGTCTTTTCCCCAGAAGTAGAGCAAATCCTCCTATGGTTTGTGTGGAGCCACAAAGGACCCCAAGGAGCCAAAGCAACCCTCGGAAGGGACAGGAGGCTGGAGGCATCTCCCTGCCTGACTTCACTCTGTTGTGAAGCTACAGTCACCAGCAGAGTGTGGAACTGGCTCAAAAACAGGTGCCTGGCCCAGAGCAAGAGGACAGAGCCCAGAATTCAACCCACACTGAGCGGGTCAGTGTGTTCATGACAAAGGGGCCAAGGCCACGTCATCCCCACAGTAAGTGCTGCTGGGAAAACTGGATACTACGTACCATGTAAGGAGAGTGGACATCATCCACACCACACACAAAACAGACCAAAACCCCCCAACTTTCAACCTGGACCCCCCTCCGGCGCACACGGGAAGCTGGAAGTTTCTGCTCAGCTTTTCCTCCTGTGCCAGCTGGCTGGCAGGAAACCTAGCTCCCATCAGTGTAGATACAGCCTCTTGACATCCTAAAGCTGAAAGCCCCTCGAGTCCAAAGGAGACAGAGCTCTGCCAAAAGAGATGCCGTCGATCGTCCCGATCGTCCCAGGGAAGCAGAAGCCACAGGCCCGAGGAGCCTCAACTCCCTTCAGCTACACAAAGCAGGGTCCTCCAGGGCCACGCCTGCCCTGTGGGTGCCACTACAGGAACTCCTAGAGGGCTTGGTTTGGTTTGGTTTTTTTTAGGGCTGCCAGAAGTTCCCGGGCTAGGGGTCAAATGACTTGGTAAAATTAAGATTTCTACTCTGTGAAAGGCCTTATTCAGAAAATCAAAAGACAAGTCACAAACTGAGAGAAAACTATCTGCAAACACATATCGAACAAAGTATCTGCTTCAAAATACACAAAGAATTCTAACAAAACAACTCCATTAAAAATAGGGAAAGCTCTGGAGTTCCTCTCGTGGCTCAGTGGTTAACGAACTAGACGAGGATCCATGAGGATGCGGGATCAATCCCTGGCCTCGCTCAGTGGGTTAAAGGTCCGGCACTGCCGTGAGCTGCGGTGTAGTTTGCAGAATCGACTTGGATATGGCATTGCTGTGACTGTGACATAGGCTGGCAGCTGCAGCTCTGATTTGACCCCTAGCCTGGGAACCTCCATATGCCGAGGATGCGGCTCTTAGAAAAAGCAAAAAGACAAAAAAAAAAAAAAAAAGAGCGGCTACCAGTAGGGACACACCAAGGGCTCTGCACAGCCCACCCCTCTCGCTTTCTGGGAAAGGCCATCTGTCTGGCCAAGCGCAGCCGGATGGGGGCTCCGGAGCCTGTCCCCATGGTCCCCACTCACGTGGTTCGGTGCAGGCCAGACGGAGGTGTGGAACTCCAGGAACAAGCACCTGGCACAGCACAGCACAGCACAGACCACCGCCAGACCTTTCAATTTGCTTGGGATGTGCGGGGCCCCGCCCAGAGGAAGTGACGTCAGGCCCTCGCGCCGCTGACGCCACCTCCCAGCGCCCCTCGCGTCGGCCCACGTTGTGGACTAGGCGCTCCGTTCCCGCTGGCCCGGTCTCTCGGCCATGGGGTCCTGGGCTTCTTTGGGGAGGGCTGAGAACCAAGCTGGCTCTGCTGCCACCGGGGCAAGGCACCGGGAAGTGCTTTGAGTGCCTGTCTCCGGATGGGAGTCGTGAATCTCTCCAGACTGCAGCCTGAGGTCCTGGTGCTTAAGCTGCAAGGGCGCTGCCGCCATGTGTTTGGCTTGAGGTTTCTAAACCTAAAAAGATCCCCAACTGGAGTTGTCCCTAGCCCTAGGGTTGTGCTGCTAACTCGCCTCATTACAGGCAGCTGCAAACTGTGCAGCTTAGGAACATGTTCCTTGGATTCTCCCAGTAGCCTTTGGGAAAGGGAAGGAGCACTTACTAAATTAACTGGGAAGTGACAGAGAGCCTTTCCTTGGCCAGGCTGGACAGGTGTCTGTGCCCTCTTCTCAACTAGTTCTCAACCTTGGCCTCTAAAGACTTCAACAAGCAGTAAAATGGTTTTGAACATCCAGTCCGCATCCCTAGGATGACTCCAGCTCCATTTAGAATGCCTGCCTGACAAAGCTCAAAATGCCAAGAGATTTGAGCATTTGTTCAGCCAACGCCAGAAGAGAGTCTCTGCTCCTGAATGTCTCTAGGAGAGGAGGAGCCTACCTTCCATAAATTCTGCTTAGTGTCCCCAGGTGAGTCTCCAACTTTCCCTTCCCGATTTTTAAAAAATTTTCACTACCTGAATATATTGAGTCACCACACACACCCATTCCCTCTTTAAACTGCCCAGCCACTTCTGTACAAATCCAGGGTGAGTCATTTCATGCTTGACACATCCCTGTTTCAGTATATTATTGACAAAAATTTGCCATGATCACTTTACCTAGTGTCCAGCTTGATCTCTGGCATGAGCCTGGGAAAACTTTATAACCAGTCATGAAAATGGACCTATGGTGCATACACTTTAAAGACATTTCTGACTTTGGAGGCCACTTGGGGGGAAGCTTCTAGTCCTAATAACACTCTAAAACTGGTTGCTGTCTTCTTAAGAGTACTGTAGTTAAGGAAATAAATCAGGAAGTTCCTGTTAAACAAAACAAAACAAAACAAACAAAACATGCAAAAGAAAACCCTTGGCCAGACTGCAAATATTTATAATCACATGCTTCTTGGCTTCACAGAAAAAGTTGATTCTGGAGTCCTTTCAAAGATGCCCCAGAGAAGAGTTCCCTCTGTGGCTCAATGGGATCAATGGCATCTCTGCATCTCCAGGACCCAGATTTGATCCCCAGCCCGTCACAGCGGAACAGTGTTGCCACAGCTGCAGCATGGGTCACAACTGCGGCTGGGATCCCATCCCTGGCCCGGGCGGGAACTCCATCTGCCCTGCAGTGGCCCAAAAAGAGAACAAAACAAAACAGAAAAAGATGGCCTGCCTGTGTGTACAGTGGAATTTGAATAACCAAAGGTGTGCTTAGGCCCAGCTCTCCAGACATTCACCCAAGACAGAACAGGAAGTCCCAGGGAGCAGGTACTAATGAGGTGGCCTCGTTTCCATGACTACCACTCTAACACCTGGTGGAGTGACTGGTTCCACGAGTCGTATGATAGTAAAGCTGTTCCAGACCCTGGCATGAACAACTGCCTAGGAGCAACGACCAGAACTCAAGAGTCGCCTGCATTGCTTGTGTCACAGACCTCTTTGGCGACTTTGCACAAGTCAGTTCACTTTTGTCAATTTCATGCCCCTTTCTTGGAAAAAGAGAGGGTGCCTTAAACCACAGCTAGGTTCCCTTCCCAGCCTGACATAGTGTCCTCTGCAAGGTTCCACAAAGGACGTCATTGCTGGGCATGAGTAGGAACGGAACGTGGTACGATGCCTGCCGGATGCAGAAGAGAAGGCGTCCAGTCTGCCCGAGGGTCCCATCTCTGTGACATCCCCCTGTGCCGGGACCACTGGACAAGTGATAGATGGTAGGTACCACTCACGGGGGAAATACTGTATTTTCTTCCCTGGGTGTAAGGTCACCCTGTTGTGACCATGTGTATAAAGACTTGGGGTGTGTATGCAGGTGGCCCTGCAGAGAAAGAGGTGTGCCACGTGAGTGAATTCCCAACAAAGCCACGCTTATTGCTGCAGACCTCAACACGCCTCTCACCAGGGCTAACCTATTTTCCTTGGGGCTGGCACGAGGAACACCCACTGGGATTCTGTGCTGAGCTCTGGTGATAGGCTGTGGCAAAGAGGATAGGTCTGACCCCAGATAACTAGGCACTTTAATCTTTAAAGCTTTAGATTTTTTTGCTTCCTTGCTTCTTTGTTTGTGTTCTTCCCTCTGCCATCTGCTCGCTCAGTGCCCTAGCTTTTTAGTTTTGATTTGCATTTGTCTGTTGCATGCACGAAGGTCTGGCAGAGGGCCTGAAGGCAAGGCCATGCTTCCCCTGGGTTTGTTATCTGAGTTTCCTGACAGCTCCTTTCTCAGAATGAGGCTTTTGTAACTTCCTCTCAGGATGACAGAGCTGCAAGGCCCATCTTCCCTAGTTACTTGAGTAGGAAAGCCTGCATTTAGAAATCAGGAATTAATCCGTGAGCGAAACAACTCCTGTTTTAAATAGAGAGGCTATGGGCATTGTGGGAAAATCAGGTATTGTCCAATCAGGAGAGGGCCTTGCTCTCTGAGTTGTGAAGTGACCCCTCCCTCCTTGAACTTCCTGCTCTCTTATCTGCAGATGAGAATAGGTACACGATGCAGAGCAATGTGAAGTTCAAACTCTATAGCGTGTGTGAATACACTTGGTTAAGGACAAGGTGGAATATAATGGAAACTATTATTATGACGCACCATTGCGCTATAGTTATTTGTGGGCCGAACTCATGCTCTACACTGTAAGCTATTTTAGGACAGAACGTTTGCCTTAGATCCAAGGGTGACATAGGAAATATTTAACAATTGGCAGGACGTCAGCCAATCAGGTTGCACACTGACCTAATCAGAACAGAAGCTGGCTGTAAACAGCCAGACTGCTGAAGCCAAGGGCCCAGACCAGCCCTGCCCACACCATGGACACTTCCAGAGGGACTAGTACAGTGCCTTGTTTAGTAAAAGGATGCGCCGTGAGTGAATTGAAAACAGTATCCGCTTTAAAAACATTTCTCACAAAATTGTTAGAGGAAATGTTAACGTAAAAAACATGAACTACCTCCCCCTTTATTTCCCCAAGATTTCTCAGTGGCATATGATCGATCCCTGCCCTATTTGACTTCCAAACAGAATAGTTTTTCCAAGTTCAGTTCCAGGGACGAATCCCTGAACACCTGAAGCCTCTTTTCTTTTACCCGAGTTACAGAGTCATTAACCCAGACTTTTGAGAAATGTTATTATTAGAACTTTAATCACCCATGTCCTCCTTTTCAGTTCTTCCTAAAATTACTTTCTGGCAATAATAATTATGTCAATCGGGGGCCAGCCAAATATAGCTGTGGCCCTTGAGCCAAATCAAGACGGGAGTTTCCAGCCATGATCTATTATTTGGCTCCAAACGGTTGTGCCAGTTTCTCCCCCCGATGCCACCCCACCCCCACCTGCCGTCTGTCCGATCTGTCATCCTCTGGAGTAAAGTGGCAGATGGGGCCTAAGGAACAGGGTAGAATGTCAGAACCTCGTCTGTCATACATCTCTTGCTAGTTTGGAGTCTGGGGCCTTATTCTGTATCTTAAAAGAATGCAGAGGCCAAAAGGAGATGGTAGGTAAATAATGTCTAAGTCAAGGGCAGAAGCCCAAATGGCAGAGGTGTTGAGGGTGGTGGGTGGAAGGACAGTGACATGTGGGTTGGAAGAGAGAGAAATCGGGGGCTTTGAGACGTGAGGAGTGGCTGACCAAGTGCACAGGTGGTGGGACTTGCACCTCGAAAGGTGGTCTCAGCCAGGGCTGCTTTTGATGTGATCCAGGAGAGCTATTATGACGGTGCCAGCGGCAGGGAGAGAAGCCACCGCAGAGGAAGTCTTTCAGCAATGGCCCCACAGTGTCCCGTCTCTGCAGCTGGAGCTCTGCGGCGTCCAGGCTCTGAGACCACCTCGGCCACAGTCAGGCAGCCTTTTGTGACCCCCATCGTCATCACCTCTGCTCAGGTAGGAGGTCAACTGAGGCATCTCTTTCTGCCTTGACTTCATTTATTCACTCAACAAACACATGCCTAGAGCCTACTATTTCCCAGGCACTGTGCTGGGTGTTGGTGTGACACAGATTCAATACCTAGGGGTAAGAAACTGAGGTGACAGCCGGGGAGACCAACAATCCCCTTTGAAGGGGACAGTGCACTTAAACACCCAGAGGCCAGATCAAGGGCCAGGCCAGACTCCAGAATGCCTGGCTTCTGAGGAGGAGGTCAAGCTGTTTACCTGGACTGGAGGGTTAACAGGGGAGCGGGAGTCCAAATTGGGCTTCGGGGGCTTGTGGGAGCAGCAGCGGGGAGGATGGCTTGCCCAGGCCTATGGTGATATCCGAGCCTGATTTTGGTAGTTGGATGAGGTTGGTGATGATGTGCCCCCCCCACCCCCCCACCATGATTCTGGCTTGGAGACCTGGTGGATGGAGCCACCGACTCCTGGAGGAAAACAGTAAAGGAGCAGAAGCTGATTCAGGAGGTGGGGCGGGTTCAGTTTGCCGAGAGAGGCCTGTGGGGTGTTGATATTGGGTCTTGTACGCTGTCAGCACAAGATTATATGAATCAGTGTTATCTGAGAAACAAAAAATACTGCCTGCCCTGTCAGTGACCTGAGGATGCCAGGTCATCAGGATCCCGGCCACGTCCAAGGCTGAGCCGGGGGGCCCTGAGGGAGCTCAGGAAGGAAACTGAGCAGCCACCAGACTGCAGCCCCTCCCCAAGGGAAAGTGCACAGCAGCCCCACACTGCTGAGGTGCATCTCAAAGAAGCGATGGCAGTGAGTCCAGACCCTTGCATCTTCCCGTACAGAGAAAAAATCGAACCTCCCCAACTTGAGATAGCTCCTTTTCTGTTTTGAATGCTAATTTTTGTTCTTACCAGCTGCCGTTTGTTGCAAAGCTCCTGTATGTCCCAGCTCCCCGCTCGCCTCCTCCGAGCATTTTTCTTGGGGTCCCTTGAGAGGCCACCTCCCCGGCTCAGGTCCTCAGTTTTGTCCACTGCATAAAACATAACTCTCAACTTTTAGGTCTGGCATATATGTTTTAAGTCAACATACCCAAAAGTACCTGCTCTGTGCACCGTGACGAGAAAGGGCCCACAGCCAGAAATTAAATGAGTATTCTGAATATTACTTTCAGAGAGAGAAAAAATCAGCTGAACTGAGCAGAGTGCTGCGTTAAGGCAGTTTATTTGCGTTCTGACTCACGCTGCTTCTCTGAATCCAGAGCAGCAACTTTCAGCCTGTGGTTCTGCCTGGAACAGGGACCATGCTTTGCAAAGTCTGGGTTCAGGAGTCTGGGCTGGACTTTCCAATAGAATGTCAGCTTGGGAGGCCTCCTCATTTCCTGGATCATCCTGCCTCCTTCTTTGCTTCTTAGACAGTCCTTCTGAGCCAGGGCTCAGCTGCTTGTCTCCTTATAGCTCTTCATCTCCAAAGGGAAGGTTCCCCTGACTCTCTAGGGCTAATGGGGGCCCCTCCTCTGCTGGCCCTTCATCCAGCCTCCCTCCTCTAAGACTTGGCACTGACACCTGCCTTCTTCCTCTCTTGTACTTTCTTCATTTCTTTATTGTCTTTTTAGGGCCACACCCTCGGCATATGGAGGTTCCCAGGCTAGGGGTTGATTTGGAGCTGCAGCAGCAGGCCTACACCACAGCCACAGCAACGCAGGATCTTTAGCCCACTGAACAGGGCCAGGGATCAAAGCCACATCCTCATGGATGCTAGCCAGGTTCTTAACCCTGTGAGCCACAACAGGATCTCCTCTGTACCTTCTGCATCTCATTTCAGCCCGCAACTCAAGTCATCCAGCAAATCCCCAAGTCCTCCATCCTGGATCCAGTGAATTCCTCTGGTGCTTTTGCTTTCTCCTGCCAGCTTTGCAGCCCCTCCCTTGCCTCAGCCACAGAACTTCCTGGGAGAAAGGGGAGTCCTTGACACTGTCACCTCCACTGTCACCCAGCTCCGGCCTCCCTGTTCCCCTCCCCCCATGCCCTAAGGAATGCCTTCTCTGACCTCAGCCTCTACTAATATTCCCTACTATGCCAGCACATCGTCATCCTCTTGAAACTCACGCCCTTCTAAGGTCCTCTTTTTCCTGGTCTTCCCTCATTTTTGTGGCTGCTTTTCCACAAACTCTTTTCCTTTCACAAGTGCTTAGCAGATAGGACCAATGTATTCTTTTCTGGAATGATTATTGAAAGTGTATTCCTGGGTTAGTCTCTCAACTCTGGCTCTATTTTTTCTTCTGCAAACAAGGACCTTTGTACTAGGACACTTATAGTATCTACTTTAGGTAGAGGCATTTTTTTTTTTTTTTTTTTTGCTTTTTAAGGTTGCACCCATGGCGTATGGAGGTTCCCAGGCTAGGGGTCAAATCAGAGCTGTAGCCGCTGGCCTACACCACAGCCACAGCAAGGCCAGATCCCAGCTGCATCTGCCACCTACACCACAGCTCGTGACAACACCAGATCCTTAACCCACTGAGTGAGGCCAGGGATCAAACCTGCATCCTCATGGATACTAGTCAGGTTCTTAACCCGCTGAGCCACAACGGGAACTTCTAGGCATAGTTTGATCTGAGAACCATTTATTGAGTCCATTTTAATGAGCAAAGATTCAGTTTGGGAAATATACTCCGAAAGTTTGAGTGACATCAGGAGTCAAAGTTGAACTATACCACCTGCAACGTGACAACAACCTAACCGGCTACAGCAAACAGTTTGTGGAATGAGGCAGTTACCTGGAAAAACAGAAACAATAGGATATGTGTTTGTATTGTATAAAAGGAGATTTGTTGTTTGAATTGGCTCATACAGTTATTGAAACCAAGTAGGGCCCTGTGGTGGCCCCCATTTCTTCTTCTTAGGAAATGGGCCTCATTCAGCCTCCATGACCTTCCCTGGGTTCCAAAGGTCAGGTTCAAACAGCTGCTGATCTGGGAAGGGAGGGGATGCAGAGACCTGGCAGAAGGATCTGAGAGAAAATAGTGCAGCCTTGGGGCAGCTGCTGGTTCCTCTTCAAGGAATATACATAACAATACCTTTGAGCACTTCTGCAGAACTAAACCCCCAAGAAACAGAAGGCGTGAACTACTTGATGTAGCATCTCCGTTCCAGAAAGAAGGAGGATCATCAGAACCAGCCCGGGGCCACTAAACACCAATACCGAAGGAGAATGCAAGCTTGCCTCTCCCCTGATCCTTATCTGTGGCCCTATTTTCTACCCCCAAACTCTAAGAGCACCTGCCCTTCCAAAGGAGGGCACAGGCTTCAGGGCATCTGCTGTGGCCTCCTTTGCCTGGAACAGCGATAAAGTTATTATTTCTTTTTTTTTCTCCTTCACCCAAAACTCTGTCTCCATAGTTCTATTTGGCACCAGTGGACAGAGGCTGAGTTTTGGCAATGCTTTGGAGGCCTCAAAGCTGCGCCATCTGCCATCTGCCAACTGGAAAGCCAGGAGAGCCAGTGAATCAGCTGGAGTCCAAAGGCCTGGGAACCTGGGAACTGATGGTGTGACTTGTGGCTCAAGACTGGGGTTCTTTTTATTTACTTGTTTATTTATTTTGTCCTTTTCATCACTGCACCTGCAGCATATCGAAGTTCCCAGGCTAGGGGTCCAGTCGGAGCTACAGCTGCCTGCCTACACCAGAGCCACGCCAGATCCAAGCTGCAGCGTCTGCGACCTACACCAGAGCTCGTGGCAACGCTGGATCCCCAACCCACTGAGTGAGGCCAAGGGTCGAACCTGTGTCCTCATGGTTCCTAGTTGGGTTCGTTACTGCTAAGCCACAACGGGAACTCCCAGGCTGAGGCTCCAAGGCATAAATCCCAGCGTCTGAAGGTCAGAGAACCAGGAACTCTGATGTCCAAGGGCAGAAGAGAGAGAATTTGCCCTTTCACCATTTTCTTCTATTCCTGCGGCTTTCAAGGGATTGGATCCTGCCTCCCCACACTGGTGAACGTGTCCACTTCACTGTCATAATTCAAATGCTAATCTCTACAGAAACACCCTCAGAGACCTCGCCCAGAAATACAGCCCAGAGATAGTGTTCCCAGCTGGTCACTTAACACAGAAGCAGACAGCACACAAAAAGGCAAATAAATAAGTATGATGAGCCTTGCTCACGTGTATTTAGCCGCCAGCAACTGTTCACTGAGCACCTACTCTGTGTCAGGCATTGTGTCAACTGTAGAAATATAGTCACCATTTCTAATCTTCTCAAAGCCCTGGAAGGCAGTGGTATTATTCTCAACCCCCAAATTAAACTGAGGTCCAGAAAGGGTAAGGAATATTCACAAAAGAAAAAAAAATGAGAGAGAAGTTGGGATTGCATGTTGTCATATGTTTATTCATATATTTTCTGTTTTAATGTCTATTTTCTCTTCTAAAGTATAAGCTCTTTAGGGCAGAGAACATGTTCATTTTGTTCCTCGCCGAATCTCTAGCATCTAAAAGAAAGTCAGGGAGTTCCCATCGTGGCTCAGTGGTTAACGAATCTGACTAGGAACCATGAGGTTGCAGGTTCGATCCCTGGCCTTGCTCAGTGGGTCGAGGATCTGGTGTTGCTGTGAGCTGTGGTGTAGGCCAGTGGCTACAGCTCCAATTCGACCCCTAGCCTGGGAACCTCCATATGCCGCGGGTGCGGCCCTAGGCAAGACAAAAAAAAAAAAAAAAGTCAAGGAGTAGATTACTGTATTAACTAGTATGTTGATCAAATTAAAACCTGGGGTCTTTATTCTAAAGCCCACGGCTGACACCGATACAGCCTCTGTGCGCTGGAATCAGTTAGGTCTCAGGGTGAAGCAGGAAGAACAGCTTTATTGCTTTGCCGGGCAGAGGAGGACACCGCAGGCGAACGCCTCAAACCTGTGTCCTGCCTCGAGAGGGGACAGACAGCAAGGCAGTTTCTAGGTTTAGCTTGGAAGACGGGGTTCTTGATGAAGGTGTTTTTATCATTCTCCCTTCATAGATCAATTCAGAGTTGTCAAGTCTGGTTTCTGGTGTCTTCGAGGTTATTGATCCTTGCCATTTTCTCTGGAGAGAGGGTTGCTTACAGGAGAGGGGTGTTGGGGAGTGTTTCAATGACAAAAGAAAGCAGGAGGTGCAAGAGAACTCTAACCAGAGTAAATATCAGTAATAAGTGAGTGGGTCAAGGCAGGGCAAACATAGTGGAGACTGAACTAGTTTTGTTTTTTTAGCTATAACAGAATTTCTAATCGTTAACCCTTGAGTCAGCCTTTTGAGGAGAGGCCTAGGAGGCTAAAGGAAAAGCCATCCTTTTACTTCTAAACACAGGGACTTAGAGGCTTGTACATGGGTTCATGGCCTTTTTGCTAAGAGACTTGGTCCTTTATAAATGCTGGGTATGCATCACAAACTTTTTTGGGAACATAAAAGAGAGTCCCTTTACGGACTCTTTGAGAGGGTTCACATTGTCGTTGGCTAGGCCTTGCTGGAGAGGCCATTCTCTGACAGATAAGACCCACAACGGCCAGGCGGTCTTGGAAGGGACTTTAGAACAGGTGGGCAGGGCAAGCAGGACACATGCTACAGCAACGGTTCTAAGGAGCCACAGAGATGGATTCGGTGCCTGGCAAAAAGTAAAGGAACAGGAAATTCATTCCCCCTTGCAAATGCCTCTAGGGCCAGCTCAGTTGATCTGGAGCAGCATTATCCAACTGAACTATAATGCAAGTCACACAGAGACGTCATTTTAAACCTTCTAGCCACGCCATTTAAAAATGTCAACAAGAGGAGTTTCCGTCGTGGCGCAGTGGTTAACGAATCTGACTAGGAACTGTGAGGTTGCGGGTTCGATCCCTGGCCTTGCTCAGTGGGTTAAGGATCCGGCGTTGCCGTGAGCTGTGGTGTAGGTCGCAGACGAGGCTCGGATCCCAAGTTGCTGTGGCTCTGGCATAGGCTGGCGGCTACAGCTCTGATTGGACCCCTAGCCTGGGAACCTCCATATGCTGCGGGAGCAGCCCAAGAAATGGCAAAAAGACCAAAAAAAAAAAAAAAAAGACCAAAAAAAAAACAAACCAAAAAAAAACCCCAAAAAACAAACCAAAAAAACTGTTAACAAGAAACAGGTAGCAGTAGTTGTAATCATATACTTTATTTGGTCCCAAGTTTCTAAACTCTTATTTGAACATGTAATCAGTATGAAATGATTAATAAGATATTTTGTCCATTTTGCCTATGAAATCTTCAAAATCTGGCATGTATTTTATACCCACAGTAGCTGTTCATTCAGACTAGCCACAAGTCAAGTGCTCAAATAGCCACCGATGGGGAGTTCCTGTTGTGGCTCAGCAGTAGCAAACCCAACTAGTATTCAGGAGGATGCGGGTTTGATCCCCAGCCTCACTTAGTGGGTTAAGGATCCAGCATTTCCGTGAGCTGTGGTATAGGTTGCAGACATGGCTCGGATCCTGTGTTGCTGTGGCTGTGGTGTAGGCCAGCAGCTGCAGCTCCTATTGGACTCCTATCCTGGGAACTTCCACATGTCACAGGTGTGGCCCTAGGAAAAAAAAAAAAAAATTACTCCAATAGCCACCTGCAGCTAATGGCTACCATATCAGAGGGGTGTGGACTAGATATGCTAAGAGTGGTTTGTGAGCCAGCCACATCCAAGTACCTGAAAATCCTGTTGGGAAATGCAGACTTCCCAGCCCCCGTCTCTTAACACACTGAATCGGAATCTGCATTTTCACAAGCTACCCTGGTGATCTGTGTGTACTTGGAGCTGGAGGAGTTCTGCTCTAGAGAACTGGCTGGAAGCTTCCAGTCTGCTAGAAACCCGGAGATGAAGTGGAGAGGTGTCTATTCGGTCAAGCCCTTCACACATTCCTGGTAAAGAGCCAGGGAAACTGAAAACATTAGGCAGCTGCAAAAACAGTACATGTTTGTAGCCTATGGAGTTTTGTGAACTCTGACCTCTTCATTTTGCCAAATCCACTCCATAGGCCCTTATGCCGAGATCTTATAATAATTCACCTGGATGTCGCCAAAGTGAGTAGGGAATGAATAACTGCAATGGGATGTCAACATAAATTCTGGGGTTTAAGATGGCTTTTTAATATATGGTAGAAAATTGGGAAGGCAATGTGTATTGACTATGGAAACTCCTGATGGGCTCAAAATTCAGAATGTTTAGGTAAAGATTATATATGCATTTGAGGGGAAGCAAAAATATTTGTATCATTCTTCCTTCAGGCTAAATGGACACAAATCAGAAGCTCAGAAATATCTCAGGTTTATTTTTATTGTTCAAGTCTCTAGACTGCTTTATTTATTTTAGTTTTCTTTTTTGGCCACCCCTGCGGCATATGGAAGTTCCAGGGCCAGGGATCAAATCCGAACCAGAGCTGAGACCTACCCCACAGTTGCAGCAATGCCAGCTGCCTCTTTCACCCACCACGCTGGGCTGGGGATTGAACTGGTGCCTCCAGAGAGACAAACTAGATCATTAATCCACTGCACCACAGTGGGAACTCCTCTAGACTACATTAGATTCCCAAAGCCAGAAGCCCCTCTGAGTTTTTTCCATTTTCTCTCAATAAATTATAAGGGGTCGAATTTGTTTTCCTTCTTTGTCAATACTCATAGCTTAGATTTTAAGGTATGATTATCTTTCTATGCTAGATTTATTAAGTATATCCTCATCACCCTTTCAGAGTAGTTTTAAACTCTTGGAAAGGAAGGCCCTTGAAGATGAAGATGTGCTCAATGTGGTGTATCTTCAGTAACTGCGGGACAGGAAGGGAGATGCGCTGACACGTGATATGATGTTCATCGCCCAGGCTTTGCTCTGCTCGGTCTGCAAAGGGGAAGGTGCATGTATTAGGTTTCTCCAGAAAAACAGAACCAATAAGATGTATATACATCTTATATATTGTACACAATCTTATATATTTTAAGCTCTTTAGGGTAGAGAATATATTAATTTTGTTCAACACTGAATCCCTAGCATCTAAAAGAAAGTCACATGTATTGTATGTTTATATATACATATATATTTGTACATATATATGTATATATACATATTATACATATATACATATATTTGTACATTTGCCACCACATTTTTAGATTTTTTTTTTTTTTTTTTTTGCTTTTTAGGGCCGCACCTATGGCACATGGAGGTTCCCAGAGTAGGGGTTGAATTGGAGCTGCAGCTGCTGGCTTATATCACAGACACAGCAACTTGGGATTGGAGACAAATTTTCAACCTGCACCACAGCTCACGGCAATGCGGGATCCTTAATCCACTGAGCAAGGCCAGGGATTGAACCTGAGTCCTCAAGGATGTTAGTGAGTTTCGTTACCACTGAGGCACCATGGGAACCCCAATTCTTGGCACTTGCAGGCCAAGTGTGCAGTTCTAGATCAGTGGCTTACCCATCACGTGGATCAGGGACAGTCCTGCCACCCCGCCTCGGTGGGAGTCTAGGGCGACACAGGCCTCCCTCACAGAACACTGGACACAGGATGTCCTGAGTTCTTGCTCAGAATCAGGAGCAGAAGTTCCCTTCAGAACATTCTCAAGTCCCAGGAACATCAAACGAACAAACATATAAACAAACATGTTGACTTCCAGGCACAGGTCTTGGTGGAATGTCTCTTTCTGAAAAAAAGCGATTTATTGGTATCAGTCACATGCTAGACAATAAACACTTGCCAAGGAGCTGAACACAAGGAAATGGATGCCTCTGAGTTATGTAAACAGGAAGATGTAGACAGGGAAAAGAAAGATACCTTCATCCTGCTGAAACTCAGTGAAAAACATGGGAGAAATTTCCCTAAGAGCAGAAGCGATCAAACTGCCAAGAACGCTGGCAAATACAAAAATACAAGGGCTGGATGGATGATAATGGGCTGGATTATAATAAGAAAGTTACTGATGTTTCCATAGCTGCTAGAGGAAAAGAAGAAATTGAGTTAAACCGGAAGTGAAAAGACTATGGTAACTAACAAGTGATGGTGAAGATCCCAGGGAGAGACAATTAATTAACATCTGTATAAATAACTCCGAGGAGGAGGATTGAGTTTAGGGATTTCAGAGGTCCCCACACCTCCAGCCATCAGAGGTCAAATGAGTAGCTAGAAAAGGGTCAGGTGAACCTGGGTATTCATCTAAAAAAAAACCTCCAACAATCCAAAGGTCTGCATTTTTAAAAAATGCTATTCATTCATTCATTCCTTCAACAGAAACTTACTGGAGTTTCTGTTGGTGCTCAGTGGTAACAAACCCAACCAGTATTCAGGACATGGGTTCCACCCCTGGCCTTGTACCGTGAGTTAAGGATCTGGCATAGCTGCAGGCTGTGGTGTAGGCCAGGAGCTGCAGCTCCAAATCGACCCCTAGCCTGGGAACTTCCATATGCCGCAGGTGCAGCCCGAAAAAGAAAACAACAACAACAGCAACAAAACCAGAAACTTACTGCTCATACTACGTGCCAGCTCCTGTGCCAGGTGTTAGGTAGGGGATGGTGAACAAGACACAGTTGGAAAGAAAGGTGTCAGAGACGCCACCTTGAATCTGTCAGTCAAGCCTGCAGCAAAATCCAAACACTGATGACATTTAGAGCACTTTTGGGGAGGATTCTGGAAACAAAGTGGAAGGTGGACCTGGTCTGGAGGATGCAGTGTTGAGAGAGATAGCATGAAGACACAATGAACTCTGAGTGGTCCAGGGGGAAGCAGAGGAAAGAAATAGGGCATTTTTACAAAGGGGCAATTAAAAATGTCCTGGCCCTCTGGAGGCTGAGGGGATGTGACCGAAGTTTATAAAATCACGGAGACCATGAATTAACGCAGAATGGTTCAAAGCCAGATGCTCTGGTGCCGGACTGTCTGGGTTCAAATGTTGCCCCTACTGCTTTCCAGCTGTGTGACTGGGGCAGGTTACTTAACCTATCTATATTTCCGCTTCCTCATCTTTAAATTAAGACATAAAGATACCTACTTAGAGCATTGATGTGTGAAGATTGAGTTAATGCCTGTGGATCTCTTTCAACAGTGCTTGGCATAAAGCAAAACACTAATCAATGTTACCTGTTGTTATTATTATTTTTTCCAAATGCTGCTGCTTTAAAATCAGTTCAGCCAGTGTTTAGTGGTAGAGGAAATGAGACACATTAGCACAAACTTGGTGATCTAAAGGGAACTTGTGATATCCAGATACAGTATGGTCGTATCCTACTAGAAATGCTGAGAAGGTTAGATGAATTCCTTCATGTTAGACCTGCAGCCAGTCCCAAGGGGGTTTAGGAGTGCTTAGGGTGCGTGTCTACCTTTTATCTTGGCATCTGACAACATGCACAACACAGCCTGATGCAGCCTCCTGGGGCCGAGGGACTGTGGGTCTGATGGCAGTTCCTAATGAGAAAATGATTGCTGAGCTTGGCAAAGGGGCAAATGTTATGTCTTTGATGTAGCAGCACATATTAATAAACCATCCACTGCAGAGCAGAGCGTTGCCGAGACCCAGGGCCAGGGAGTGTGTTTCTGTTTGTTATTTTCCTAAGGAAGTAAGTTGGTGTCAAGGATCCACACCCTTGGGCCAGAACTCGCCTTTGACAAAGAGCTGTAGGCAGGCAGTTATTTGTGAGGCCAAAACCAGGGACTGAGTGAGGGGGCAGGAAAAACTACCTGCCTGGAAAGGGGTCTGCTCCCTGCAGCTGAGGTAGGGAGCTTCTCCATCCACCACTGGTCACCTCCTCCACTGCCAGGGCAGCTTGGAAATGAGGGCTGAGGTCACGTCCTGAGGTCAAGCTGGTCCTCAGGTCCTCAAGCATTCTCTGGTCCTCAGGAAATGAGGGCTGAGGTCATGTCCTGAGGTCAAGCATGGTACAGACCATTCTCTGCTCCTCAGATCGGCTTCTGGATAAAATGATGGACCAGGATTTAAAACCAACAACAACAACAAAAAACAGAACAAAGAAAACAACCAGAAGCTTTCCTTAGGATGAAATCTGACTTTGGAGTTTCAGTAATAATACATTTGCATACATCACAGTGGGGGGGGGGGGCGCGCTCCGAGCTCCCCCAGCTCCGTGGCTCCTCTCCAACCCCCCACCCTTGAATTGTACCCCTCCTCCCTCGGGCTCATCCTAACACAGTTTGAAAACCACTGGCCTAGATAAGCTTTAAATTCCCCTCCAGGTCGAACATTCTGTGGTTCTGGTGCCTTTGGCATCGCAGTGACCTCAAATCAAAGGAGCCAAAACAGCAGAAACATGGAAGCTGCCTAAGTTGAACATTTTCTAATACTCCTAATCTAAGATGTAAAAAGAAACAGGTAAAATTCATTTTAGGAACATATTTTATTCAATGCAACTTATCCAAACTATAAACAATTCACTACTATGTAACGGATAGATAAGTAATGGAGATAATTTACATTTTTTACATGAGGTTTTCAGAATCCAGCGTGCATTTTGTTTGTTTATTTGTTTATTTTTCGTCTTATGGCTGGCTATACCTGTGGCATATGGAAGTGCCCGGGCTAGGGGTTGAACTGGAGCTGCAGCTCCCAGCCTTTACCAAAGCCACAGCAACGCTGGATCCGAGCCGCATCTGCCACCTATGCTGCCGCTTTTGGCAATGCCAGATCCCTAACCCACTGAGAAAGACCAGGGATTGAAGCCGAATCCTCACAGAGATAACTTCGGGTCTTTAACCCACTGAGCCACAATGGGAACTCCCAGCCTGTGTTTTAAACTCGTAGCACATCTCAAATCAGATTTTGTTCGGTTTCAAGTGTTCAGTAGCCACGTGTGGCAAGCGACTGCTGCACTGGAATACACATATTGAGACTCTTGAAAGCCTCAGAGCCTGTCCCCGAGTCGCAAGTGCATATCCTACCCATGAATTTCTGGGGAAAGATCTGGAGGGCTCCTGTGTTCAAACTCACGGACAATGGGACCCCAGATGGACCTGCTGCTGTTTCTGTCACCCCATCAGCACTACAGTGGCCCCTTCTTTCATGGGATCCTTCTTATCAGACTTTCCTTAGGCCTGGACGTGTCACAGGGCATTAAAACTGCCAGACCTCAGTGACCTCAGCCAGCAGCCACTTCACTTTTCCATCCTTCTGCTCATTCCTGGACCTCTTGCTGATTTAATATCACCTTTATCTTGCAATTTCTTATTTCGAAATGCTCTCTAAACCTTAATCCTAGTACCTCCCAGGAATCCACTTTCACCTCAAGGAGTCTTTTGAAAACATGTTTCCCTCCCAGTCTTGACCTGCTACCATCATGCAACACACTTAACCCTTTGAGAGCACATAAAGGCAGCCATTTAATTAACACATTTGTGCAACATTATCCATCTATGTCTTATATGCTGGCTTAAATTATTTGCAGCTTTTTGCTGTAACGCCTGATGCTTTGCACTGAAAGAAACAATATTTTTCTTATGATGTTTGTAGGAACAAAGATATGGCTCAGCACAATCACATTAGAACACTCAAATTCAGTGAAGATGCTTCAGTTTCTTGGGACTAAAATTGAACAATTAGGCTTTGCTGGTTATTTGTGTACAGATCAGGTTCAAGGCCATTGGCTAGCTGGTATTACAAATTTAAATATAAGAGTAGTACTTCAGAGAGTATTTGCGTACTTATGACTCAAAAAAATGGAACGAGATCCCCTCTTTTTTGTACAGAAGAGGCCTGGAAAAATAGCAACTAAAAAAAAATATCCATCTGTAATCTCTTTTTTTCTATCACTATAATTTGAATATAAACTGTACACTTAGAGATAATGTACAGTTATAAAATTTAAAAAATAATTATATCTTTGTGTATGTTAATGATATGCTTATTCCATGTTTCAGGCTTGATAAATGATGAGGAATTTTGCCATCTTTCCCAATTTTTCAGCCTGGATAGCTTAGATTCTTAGTCAACTAAATTATAATAATCCACAAGTTTGAAACTATAATAAAAATAATCATCTCATTAAATGAATTACATTTCTTTTTGAAGTTACTTTCCCCTTCTGGGTTTCATACAAAAGGCTGTTTACAGAGTTCCCGTTGTGGCTCAGCAGAAACAAATCCGACTAGTACCCATGAGGACTCAAGTTTGATCCCTGGTCTTGCTCAGTGGGTTAAGGGTCTAGTGTTGTCATGAGCTGCGGTATAGGGTGCAGATGCAGCTCAGATCTGGCATGGCTGTGGCTGTGGCATAGGCCACTAGTTGCAGCTCCAAATCAACCCCTAGCATGGGAACTTACATTTGTCGAAGATGTGGCCCTAAAAAGCAAAAAAAAAAAAAAAAAAAGAAGAAGAAGAAGAAGAAGCTCCAAATAGATCCAGGATAGCCCCTCTGACAACTTCTTTTCTGATTGCTTTGGAAATTACCTAGAACCCACCTTTGCTGGGCAGCACCAGCTGAAATGGTGTGCCCCAACCACTCACTAGCTCACTAGTTATTAAGGAGTAGAGTGTATGTGTCGGTGTGTGGGGAGAGTAGGATACAAAAACCCTTTCCTATTTAAGATGACTGCATGCATGCACTTCAGACTGAAACACTTGTGAAACCTGGACTGTGTGTAAATATATATGTATCTATATAAAATAGATATAGTTATAGCTAGGAGGGGAGGGGGGAGGAGGGGGGAGAAGAGAAGAGAGAGATATGGAAAGCAATCTTTCAGCTCACTGAGCATAGCTGGCCATCAGGCCAGGGTTTGGCATCTTCAGATTTCGGATCTGCACTTGAAGCAAAGACATGAATATGTCGTCGCTGCCACTTAGCTTGATTTTTAGCCCTTAAGCCTGATATCTTCAGACACCTTCAGCCTGAAGATAAGAGAGAAAATCATAGCCAAATATTCTATAGTGCTCATAATGTATTACTCCATCATAATAATTTCTTTCGCCTCCTCCCGCCCCGCCTCTCTGAGACTGGAGAGGGATGCACGGGTGGGGTGGGGTGGGAGCTCTCTTTCTTTGGAGTTCTTTCACGCAAACTCCGCTCAGTTCCTCTCGTCATCTTCACTTCTTTGCATATCCCAAGACTTTAGTGCATGTTTTCCTGACCGTGCGCAGGCCAGCTCGCCTCCACCGCTTCCCATCTTTGGCTCCGCCGCGCTCCTCGGCCGCCGACCATTCCTGCGGCGGCGAAAGTCGGGAGAACCCAGGGGGCGGCGGCGCCTCCATGCGCTCCGCGGTCCACACTCAGTCTGCGTATTTACACCCAATCCCGGCCCTTTTCCGCCAGCCGCGGCTGTTCTAGAAGCGCCAGGCTGGCGGTCCTCGGCACGCCAGCGGCCCTTCGGGGTGGCGGGCGAATGCGAGGCGCGCGGGGAAGGCGGGCTGCAGGCCAGTGACCCGCGCGCGGTTCTGCGGGGCGCAGCGCCCGGACTCCTGGGGTCCGGGTGGGAGGAGGGCGCGGGCGGGCTGAGGAACAGGCGCGGGTGCCAGGCGAGTCCCCAGACGCCGGGCCTAGGGGGTGGCACCCGTGCCTCTTCTTTAGGGCGAGCCCCCTGTGGCTTCCCGCCCAAGCCACCGCCTCCGCGCAGCCCTCCGCGGCGTTGCCTTAGGGCTCTGGGTCGAGCCCTGGGAGGCAGGCGGGGGAAGCGGGGGCGTGACCGGGGCACAGATGTAGACAAGCCAGAGGGCGCCGCGCCATCGCCGCGCAGGGTAGCAGGGCAGCGACATCTGCGGGCGGGCGGCCGATGCTTCCTGGCTGCTCGGGGCCGAGCGGGGCGGCCTCGAGCACTGCCACTGGACGGACGGACAGTTCACCAGCGGCGCTGGAGCCCGGGTGCCCAGCGCATGGCCCCGGGCACGGAAGAGGCGACGCCCCAGGCTGCGCGCTCAAGTCCTTGGCGGGTGGGTGCGTTGACGATGTCGGTGAATCCTGGGTTTATCGAGTCACCTCGAACGAATCGGAGAACCCGTTTTTCCCAGTGGGGACAGTGATCTTTCTCGTTGCCTCTTGCCTTAAGAAAGTTACTCCAACACATTTGCTCATCCGTCCAGAGTAAGAAGGGAATATAAATTGCGTGGTTTGTTCCGGGGTGAGGAGGTGTACGAGGATCCCGCCAAGCGGGCAGAGCCAGTTTTAATCGAAGCGGCGAGTCTAGCCCATTGACAATTCAGCCCTGGAAAGGGTTAACTGCATCCTGCTGGTTTGGTTTACATGTAAATAGAGAGCAGCTGCTCCGCGCGGGCCCCAGTTGGCCCTTTTAAGTTTTTGATTGGTTGCCAATGACATCACCGCCCGTGTTCTAACACTGCTGGCCCGAAGAGGCGTCGGATAAACCCTCCTTAAACAGACAAGGCCACGCCCAGGACCCGCCCCCTTCGGGCGCCCATTGGCCACGGGTTGCGGCGAAGTATCGGTCCGCTTTCTCCGGGTTCCTATTGGACCGACGCACCGTCGGTCGGCAGCCGGCCCGCCCTCTCAGAACCTTACATTTACAGTGTAGCAAAAGAGAAAGTAACTATGTTGCTGCTGGAGATCAATGAAGCCAAGTGAATGAGGGCTGAATGCGCGAATCCGTAGCTGAAGCTGAGCGCCAGATGGTGGAGGGTTACACTTATTTATGAAGTAAGTGGAAGTCACCGCGGCTCCTCCTGAGAGCCCAGGAGTGTAAGGTGGTGTAAGTGTGAATGTGTGTGTGTGTTGCGATGCTCACCGAGGAGCCCCAGCAGGTGAGGTTGAAGGGTTCTGGCTGTTGGCTCACGCTGCCCTGTGCGTTTACTCTCTCTGCAGTTTACTCGGATTGGGGGTGAAGAAAAAATGAGGTTCGTTGGGATGCTTTGCGGCGGTTTTAAACGTCTGGGGCTTGTTAGTGCGCTGTGTTGCGAAGGGGGTGTTAATTGCCCCTGGAGTGGCGAAGAAGCATTTTCTAACCACTTAATTTTCTTTCCAGCCTCTGACTTGAGGTGGAAGGACGAGTAGCGAGGGAGAAGGGATAGCTCAGTGTTTCTCGGGAGGTTTCCTGGGCCAGTCTGGGTGGTGTCTCAGGCCATATATACGCCCGACCCTCTGCTGCAGAGATGCAGATCTCTTCACTCCGTGCGTGTGTGTGTGTGTGCCGCGCACTCCGTGGGAAGGTGGGAGTCCCAGCTTGTGTCCCAGCGATCATGCTTATGCGAACCTCTCAAAGGAGATGGACTGTTGATCCTGGGACGTACCCTACCAGGTAGCACAATAGCCAAGACTTTCTCTGCTCTGTCCAGCTGGGAAACAGTTACAGCTTCTGGAATAGTACTTGCTCTTCAAAAAATACTACGCAAGGGAGCGAAGGAGGGCAAAGGAGGAAGGGACAGAGAAAAGGGGTTGATCCTTTCCACCCTTGCCACGGCGGTGAGGGAAAGCTGAGTTGGTGGGGCTCTGTGGACGTGATAGGTTTGTGCCCCTGTGTCTGCCTGTGACATTTTAGCTCTGTGTCGGGCAGTGGTGACAGTCATGTGTAGACGGATGTTTGATGACATTTTTCCAGACCTCTCTTAAAGTTCGTTTAGATGAGCGACTCTTGCGTGGGGCTGGGTTTCTTTCCTGTGTGCATGTCTAGCAGGAGAGGAGTCAGCAGGGCCCTGGTGTGGGGTGCCCCTGTGCCCATGGGGAGAAGGAGCTGTCCCCTTGCAGGCGCCCTCTCCTGAGACAGGAGGTAGACCCCACGGGCAACTCTCGACTTCCCACAGGGACAGGCTGATTGGGAAATTTTCTTTACGAATCTGTCTTCTTAAAGAAGGGGCATGTCTGGGTGGGATTGAGATCTCATGCATAGCGGCTGCCTCTCATTGAGAGAAGCTCTAGAATGCATAGTCTGTGCCTTGGGGAAAAGGAGAAGGGAGGAGAGTCGAAGGAGTCCTTTCCTTAAAGGTGGTGGTGGAGGGGGTGGTACGTCAAGGGACCAAGACAAGGGTGGATCTGCCAGGGTTGGGGTTTCCAGACCTGGCTCCTTGGCTTGAGGCTTCATTTTCGGAGACTGGTTAGTAATGAAAGAGGAAATGCAGACTGACTTATCAGAGGCTAATAGGCAACATGGGAGGTTTTAATATGACTGTGTTGTGCTTTTCAAAGGACTTGTAGAATGGAAAGTAAGAAGAGCTCACAGTTAGAGATTCACTTAGGGGGATACTTTCATTTTGATGTGCAGAAAGCTGACATCCGCCCCGGATGTATATTCAGCTGCTGTCTGTTCCCGTGAGCCATGCCAGCTCTCCTGGTCACTCCTGTGCCTTTGCAGTGGGTGAAGGGATTACATGGAAAGTATGCACGGGTAGACACACGGGGTGTCCTTGGAGGGCTGCAGATGGAGATGAGCCCAGAACAGATGCCTCTTCAGAGCCTTCCCTTCTGTCTTCAGCTTTTCTAGTTCTCTGTGCTTTGACCTTTTCTAAGGCTGGACTTTGATGGAGATCCTTGAAAGGTTGTTCATCAGCGTGTGCATAGACTTGACACCTGACCTTTGGCTTAGCAAGTGAGCAGGGGTCCTTGGGGGCTTACATCCTCTCTGGATCCATAGTGGTGAGTTTCAGGCTTTGAGAGTGGCAGGATGAAGGGTACTTAGGACCACTTTGCTCAGAGGGATGCAAAGCCCTTTCCTAGGGATTGGATTCAACTGCCTTTTGTGTCACGTGACTTTATTCTTTCTTTTCCCCTCCCCTTCTTTACAGACTGTCTTGAGTTCTTCTTGAATTGCCAGTTTTCAGCCTCCTCATGCCTCCATCTCCTTTAGACGACAGGGTAGTGGTGGCACTGTCTAGGCCCGTACGACCTCAGGATCTCAACCTTTGTTTAGACTCTAGCTACCTTGGCTCTGCCTCCCCCGGCAGTACCAGCCATCCTCCTGTCATCGCCACCACCGTTGTGTCCCTAAAGGCTGCGAATCTGACGTATATGCCCTCATCCAGCGGCTCTGCCCGCTCCCTGAATTGTGGATGCAGCAGTGCCAGCTGCTGCACTGTGGCAACTTACGACAAGGACAGTCAGGCCCAAACCCAAGCCATCGCCGCTGGCACCGCCACCACCGCCATCGGAGGCACTACCACCTGCCCTGCCAACCAGATGGTCAACAACAGTGAGAATACAGGCTCTTTAAGTCCATCAGGTGGGGTGGGCAGCCCTGTGGCAGGGACCCCCAAACAACTAGCCAGCATCAAAATCATCTACCCCAATGACTTGGCTAAGAAGATGACCAAATACAGCAAGAGTCACTTGCCGAGCCAGGGCCCTGTCATCATTGACTGCCGGCCCTTCATGGAGTACAACAAGAGCCACATCCAAGGAGCTGTGCACATTAACTGCGCCGATAAGATCAGCCGGCGGAGACTGCAGCAGGGCAAGATCACTGTCTTAGACTTGATTTCCTGTAGGGAAGGCAAGGACTCTTTCAAGAGGATCTTTTCCAAAGAAATTGTAGTTTATGATGAGAATACCAATGAGCCCAGTCGAGTGATGCCCTCCCAGCCACTCCACATAGTCCTGGAGTCCCTGAAGAGAGAAGGCAAAGAACCTCTGGTGTTGAAAGGTAATGCCCCTGCCCCCTCCCCATGCCCGAGGGTCTCCTCTTAGCAGCGGCAGCGTTCTCCTTACCCTGGCTGCCCGAGACCAGAAGTGCCTTATTTTCTTGTCTTCCCAGCGGCCACTGTCCTCTTTTAATTATTCTGGGGTAGGGAAAGAAAGCCAGCCACATTGAACTGAAAGCCAGAAGATTTGGATTCTGGTCTTGATTCACGTTCTCATTTGCATCGTACACATCCTTTCCTCTCTCGGAGACCATTTTCTCATCACTCTAAAAAGGGGCTTTGTGACACCGGGTGGCCTGTCCAGCCATGCCTGGTCCAGGAGCTCTATTCCGGTCAGTAGATAGCTGGATCGTTCATGTCTCCCAGACTTAACCCAAATGGATGGAACAGAGGAAGCCACAGTTGTGGTGAACTACAAGTAAACCTGCAGGTACCCGTTCATTTCGTGGGAAATTCTTCCTCTTTTCTCACCTCTCTGAACAGCTTGGATTTTATGATTTAGAAAGTGACCTTCAAAAAGGGCAGAGATCCTTATTCTCAGGCTCCACAGAAAGTATTAAGGTCACCCCAAGCATCCATTCCTTGACCAAGCTCCAAAGTCATGGAGAGTCATTTTTATGAAAAACTACCCTACCCATTTGTCCTCCTGGCCTCACCTGACAGCTATTGGCATCAGGATCCCAGCTCCTCCCCAACTGGGGTAGTGGATCATTTGCCCCAGGACCCTGAGCGCAGAATAACTAGGAGTGAACTCAGTGTTGCTGAGCCCTGGCAGGGGGATTAATTGCCCACTGGTCTCTGAGCTCTTACCACCCAATGTCGCCTACCCCAGCTGAGGCGCCTTCGTCCTGCGTCCTTCCCACGTGCCCCTTTGCCCTTGGATGCCATCATCTGGGCACTGCCACCATGCTTCCTCTTCCTTGTCTTCGGTCAGGTGGTGGTGGCGCTGGTAGTGAGAGACAGTCATCTTCTTTCCTCTCTTCCCTTGTGTGTTGAGTCAAGGCCCACAGTCTGGGCCACATCGCCAGCCAGTCTCCCGATGCGTGTTGACCAAAGATGTGCGCGTTGACCAAAGATGCTGCTGCGCTCCCTCGAATGCCTTGCATATTTAAATTGCACCAGGCCCTTGGGACACGCAAGTTACTTGTTTTGCCTTTGTGGGCCGGCCCTGCCATGCTTCCCCTTGTCTTCCCAATGATGCAGCCTGCCTTTTGTTAAGTAGTGTACTTAGAAAAATGGCTCTGGATTTCTTTGATGTCATCACCCTGCTCACCTTCACTGCCTTCCAGCCTCTGCTCCCATTGGGCTCAGCTAGCACCAAGGTCCCGCTAGTGAGCTCTGAGCAGAAGGAGAACATCCCGGAAGTGGATTCGAGAAGATTCCAGCAGTGCCCAGGCATTTGCTGCTGTTGTTGTGGATGGGTTTTCTTGGGGTCATAGACATGCTCAGATTTCCTGTGTACCTGATTGGTATTCTTGTTTGGCTGATGTTGAGTGATTCCCCGGAGGTTTACCCAGCTTGTGTTCTGTCCCCATGATCTTGTCTCATCTTTTTTGGCCCAGAAAATACAGCCTACAAACCTCCCAGTTTGTAAGAGTTAGCTTCGGGGAGCCAGGAGGGGAAGAACCGACAAGGTTGAGGATGGTCTCTTTGCTTGCGTAGAGAGGATGCTGATGAGTGAAAGCAGGCCTTTTGCGTTTATGAGATCCGAGGACAGGCATCAAGGAATCCAAGTGGACATGACCCTGGACTTGAACTTGAGGGTGATTAGGAAGAGTTTGTGGATTCTTCCTTCTACTTTGCGGTGGGCATGGTTGTGTGTGGGGGCAGCTTGTCAGTTATGGGAAATGTATCTCTTGGGGTTCCCAATCAAAGTGGGGCTCCTCTCCCCCCTCTCCCGTGGATGCAGCTGAGAGTCCGGGCAGCCTGGGCTTGTTCCTCTGTGTCAGAGAGTAAGATTGCCTCAGTGGGGCGGGGCCAGACAGCCTGCTGACCTCACCACTGGGCGCCTGGGCGGCCGCTGGGAGGGCTCATCATTTTCGGGTTGGTGAGACACAGCGGCGGTCGACCTGGAAGACTCACTGGTGGTAGAGGTTGGATTATTTGGAGATTGGGGGGCTCGTTCTTCAGATGTCTGGGAATTTGGTTGAAGATATGTAGTTCAGGAGCAGAAGGACCTGGAATCTACTTTATTTATTTATTTTTGTCATTATTAGTTTGGTCTCTTGGGGTGAGGGTGGCGGCCTAAAATCAGGACCATGATGGGAGAGAAGGGAAAGCGATCCATATTAGGGTGACCCTAGGGAGACTTTCCAAAGGTTAGTACCTGATCATCACTGCAGTGGAAGAGGGGTGGGCATCCTTCTCAGAAGGCAGGTGGCCAGCAGCTTCTCCTAGGCTCTTGACTGGGTCAGGCAGCCCATCCTGGTCTGGCTTCTCTGCTGAGGTTTATTTTAGTAACCCGCTCCCTTGGTGATGTAAGGTTTTATTTTAGCAAGAGTTGTAGAGGCACCATTTTGGAATGAGTGGTTTTTGCAAGAAAGATACGGCGATGGGGCGGGGGGAGGTTAGTTAGAATCTAAGGTAGAAACTTCTAAGGTTTCATGCATTCATTTTCAGAGATTTCAGTCCAATCTCGGGTCATTTATGGCTGACCCATCTAATTCTCTGGTTTATGTTTGTAAACACTGGTTGCTACCCTCCCCGTCCAAGTTGGTCCGTCCCTCTGTTTTCGTGCCACGTTCCCCATGCTTGCTGCCTGTCAAGTAGAGCGGCTGCTCAGAGACCATTTTAGTAGCGCTGTGTCAGGTTGGGAAGAAACTGATGAGACACCCAGAAGCCCCTGGGATTTAGTGACTGTTCCCATTTACAGTCCCCGCCCTGTTGTGACCTTTGTCTGAGTCTGTGTCTTATTCTCATCTTCTGAAGAATAAATGCCGTTAGACCCGAGCTCCTACTCAACCTGGCAGAACACCGTCCGAATGAATAAATATTTAGAGACTTGCAAAGGCTTTGAAAGAATTACAATCCGTTTTATCCAAAGTGGATTTTTAATGTGATGTCTCACCCAGCTGAATCAGGAGGCTAGACAATCTGGGCTTTCCGTCAAGAGAGCTACCATCTTTGCCAGGATGTTTATAAGCGCCCTTTCTTTTTAGCCAGGCTGGGTTCAGGGGACTCATCATCATGTACTTAAGTAGGAAAATATAGCCTTTCTCCGCCTTCTCTTTAAAGACAGTATGTCTCTAAAAGTTCTTTTATAGGGAATTCGCACGTGGTCAAGCAAGCAGCAGGTTAAGGATCTGCCGCTGCCCGTGCAGAGGCTTGGGTCACTGCTGTGGCATGGGCTCATCCCTGACCGGGGAACTTCTGCATGCTGCAAGCATGCTCTCCCCAGAGTTTTATTATACAAATTTTCAAATATAGAGAAAAGTGGAAAAGAGAATCATGGGTACCATAGACCTACCACCCCCATTCAACAGCTCTCAGAGTTTTCCCTGTTTGCTTTTTCTCTTCCTTTCTTGGTTGTTGAACTATTTTATAGTATAGACAACATTTTAATGTATTTCACAGTGTTTCATCTTTAAACGTAATGTTTTCAGATGCAGAAGGCTGGGATGTTTTCTTGTACAGCGTGGACAGCATTGTCCCTCCTAAACACTTGTGTCACATGCCCAGTGTGGCATTTTTCAGGCTTGGGGTTCCATTATGAGTGACTGGCTGTTGGGTTTATAGAGATGCACCCCTCCTTCAGAGGGGGAGCCTTCCAGGCCCTGGTCTGTCAGGGCCCCTGCCTGGACTTGCTCTGGGCTGTCACCAAACAGAGGGACTGGTTGCTTCAGCCTCCAACAGGCCCGCCAGGTATCAGAGACATTTACTGCCGGGGGGCAGGGTGCATCATGCAAAGATTTGAAACTCAAAGACTTAGATTTTTAGGCTAGAAAACTTTCCATCATAACTCCTGAGAAATGACCAACCCCGATTGCTCATCTTCCCGTGGAACGAAAGGGCTCTGGACTAGACCCTGGTAGGTGACAGTGCATTTGATGACAAAGCAAACGCCTGTGCTCAGAAGTCAGAGCCCCTGGGACAATGGTCTTTGTTTCCTGCTTTGCTTTGTGGGGGGAACCAAAGTCTTCCTCTTTCCTGTCAGGGTTGTTAGGAGGACATGTTTTAAGATGTGGGAAATAAAGGCATGATCTCTATTCACATATGTAGTGTTGGCTTCCCGGGCAAACATGCTGAATAGTATCCCTGTAGCAAATGGTGGAGAAATTCAGGCAGGACTAGGGATCAGCCAGTCTGCGCTTGCAGTCTTGGCTCCCTTCGTACCAGCTGTGTGGCCTCGGCCAATGGCCTCTTCCCTGAGTCACTTTCCTCATTTACAAAAAGAAAGTAACACTAGCTCTCTCATAGGGTCAGTTTAGAACTAAACGAATTCATGTATGTGCAATGCATCTGGAACTGTTCGTTCCTCATCCATGGTAAACGCTCAGTAAGTGTAGCTTAGTTTTATTATGACTGTTGATTGAATAGAAATGGTGGTGTCAGTAAAAGTGCAATTTTGGCTCCTCCTCCGAAGGAGTACAAATATCAAGCTAGGTATAGCTCTGTGTGTGTGTGTGTGTGTTGCTATGGCCTAAAAATAACTTGATGACTCTTACCTAATTTGAGGAGCACACGATTGCAGTGCCGAGGGATTACAAAGACTCCTTGGGTCAGGAGGCCAGAGGAATTTGGGCATATCGTAGAATTATTTATTTGTAGGGAATTTGTAAAAATGTGATGATAAATCTGTCCAGCGCACATCCCACAACTAAATAACAAAAAGTGTAAGCCTCTTGAGCATTGCTTTTTCTGGCCTCCCCTCAGGCTGATTTAGTTTGGGAGTAAGGGCTGTACTGACTATAGAAGGGCAGGTGGTAGAGGGGGGCGAGGGCTTCATTTTGAAAAGTTCTCCAGGCTTTGAGGTGTGATGAGATGGAGTGCATGCAGGAGAAAGGAAGGGGATTCATGGAAAGGCTGCTCTCTCCTCTGAGTGCATCTTGAGCCTTCCCCTGACCTGGCTTGGGGTGGCCTGTATCCTCTCTGAGCATTTGCATATACTTGCCTGCTTCCCAATTAAAATATAAGTGCAAAGTGTGGTCCTTGTTTACTGTTTGTTCGAGGGGCATTTAATGCGTGGGTACCTGAGCTCAAATCTAGGCTTTTCTGCTGACCATCTAGAAGTGTCCTTAGGCAGCTCAGGTTGCCCCTCCGAACCCATTTTGCTCCATTGGAAAGCGGATAATTTGGACATCACAGGAGGAGCTGAGACAACGTTAATAGTGTCAGGCAACCCAGGCCCCTGGCCCCGCTCCCTCCACTCCCATATGCCCAGTCAGAACCTTTTCCTTGGCACAGGGGGGCCATGGCGAGATGGCCTTTGTTCTGAGCACAGTGCTGTGAGGGCCTGTTAGGTAGGACCCACTCGTCCTCACCAATTCGGATGAGTTACGTTACCCATCCAGCTTGAGAAGGACAAGGTCGAGAAACTCCTGTCCGAGCCGTGGTAGATAATGCTTTTGGATGAGATGGGGGCAGAGAGCCACAACACTCCACCTGCAGCTGCCCTCGAGGGCTGGGCCTGAGCCTCTGACCAGGAGCTGCCCCTGCTCCCTTCATCCCAGGGTTGGCAGCTGCCAGAACCTCCCTGGCCTGCCTCGCTGGGCATTGAAATGTGCTGCTTTGCCTCCCTCGGCAGTTCCACGCAGGTAGGTCGAGGAGGGTACAGGACTCACAGGAGGGGCAGAAATTCTATGCCCAGGAGGCTCAGTTCCCACCTCTGGAGGTTTTGAGTCAATTGGTCTGGGGTCCAGCGGGGCACCAAAGCTTTTAAAAGCTCCCAGGTGATTCTAACATGCAGTCGATTTTGGGAACCATCCCTGTCATCCAGACTCCTCATTATGCAGTTACGGAATTGGGGCCTTAGAGGTTTATTGCTCATCCAAGGTCACATGCGTGATCAATTTCAGAGCCTCACTGCAAAAACAGGTCTTGCCAGGTCAATAGAGTGTTGTGTGTGTGTGTGTGTGTGTGTGTGTGTGTATTATTATCTAATGATAACAGTATCTACTGTATAGCATACACATCATGTATTTCATCAATTGCTTTGAATATTGATACCTTTTTTGTTGAATTTTGAGATTTCAACCTAGAACCGTAAGGACCTAGGTCTAAGATCTTTTGAAATTAGCAAAGTCCTGATATTACCTGGGTCCTAGAAATAAGGGACATATATTAATGATGATTCAATCCCGTCATCTAGGGAATTTAATGGTTTCAGGAAAAGCTGGAAAACATTTATCAAAACGCATTCCTGTACTCAAGCACCTCAGGTTTCCAGGGACTTTTTGGTTGGTTGGTTTCCATGGCTGTACAGCCTTGTGGGTACATGACCTCCATTTGTTTGTACACCACATACTGAATGCCTTGTACGTGCTGAGCACTGATCTTCAGGCTGAGGTTGCTGCTGTCCTAACTCTGATAATCTGCGTGTTAGAGTGAGCGCATATATGTACCAGGCTCCTCTTCCCCGTGCTTTCCATCCTGAAGATCCTGTGCCTGTGTGGATCTGCCATCTTCTTCCGCCACAGCATCTTGTTTGGGGAGGGAGTTATCTTCAGGACATATCATTCTCCTGGGAGATACATGTTCGTGTAGCATACGGCTGTTTTTCTCCTTTCTTTTTCCCTTGCAAGATAAGAGTCTGGCCTTTTCTAAGCACATCTTCATGGGCCAGCCGAATTTCTTTCCAAAGCCTTGATCCGAAAAGAATGTTTTTTTATTTGTTGGTTTTTAATGGAAAAGGAAATACAGGCTCTCTCTCTGCTTCAAGAAGCTCAGGGCTAACAGGCCTTCTCCCTGCACTGGAGTGGAACTTTGTCATTTGAACCTCCCTAATTTGGGACATGTTGCAGATGGGAGCAAGACCTGTTTGTTTTTCTGCATGCTCTCTATGAAAAGAGGACATGTGAACAAACATTGTAAATTGTATTTCAATGACGAGGTTTTGTACAACCTGACAAAACATTGTAAATCAACTATAATTTAATAATAAGTAAAAAAAAAGACAAGGCTTTGGCCTGCTTAGGGGAAAAAAAAAAAAAAGAAAAAGAGTTTGCATGTACAATTAAAAACTACTCTAAGAGTCAGAGCTGGGATGAAAGCAGAACTGTGGGTCATTTTGAAGCCTGTGCTATTTCCCCTGAACCACAGGGGTCCTCTTGGGCAAATTTTCTGTGGCTGTGTATCCATGTACCGGACAGTCTATGTTAATATCATATAACTTCACTAATTCAGAAAGGTTGGAAGGGAGGGAAAGCAGCGAGTGTGAACTGCAGCCGGAATTGTAACTGTAGAAGGTTTCAAAATAGACATTTTGTATTCAAGTTGATGTCCGGTCCTTTCTGATTATGAAGTCTTTCATTCTAGACGTTTTCATCCATAAGCCAGGAGGAAGAGCTTAGCATCCTCCCCCTGCCCCCCAGCTTCTGTCTGTATCATCTATTATTATTTGAAAGTTGGGAGGATACACATATAGCTCACTCTCCCACCCCAACAAGGTCCATATTATATGTAACTTAAAGGAAGAGGAACCCAAGCCTATGCTTTTGGACAAAGAGATGAGCCGTGCAGCCTGGCATTCTCCTGTGCCATCAAGGCTGTGATCACCCCACACTCGCCTCTGGCAAAGTGCAAGATCACTTACAGGAAGAAGAGGTTGGCAGATTAATCAAATTATCCTTGTTGTCGTAATGTTGTATGGGTGGTGAAAGCCTACCCATCTTTTTCTCACCTCCTACCCCAAGACTGGAAGTTCCTGGAAAGCAAATCCAAGCGGAACTCCCCCAAGGGTTTCAACAAAGGGGTTTGGTTTCTTTGTCTTCCCACCAAGTGGACCCCAGTCCAGCGTCTGCTGCCTGGTTCTCAAGCAGGTCAACAGATGCAACTGGCATGACCTGGGGGGGGGGGAACAGTGCCAGGCCCTCCCTCCTGTGGGGAGCCCAAGCTTCTCCCCTTAGGATGCGAGCGCAGGCACTCTTGTTTGAACCCCTAGGTAAGGAGGCCATTGCCACTTGTGATGCATCATGACTGTCCTATTCTTTAATATTTGATGCTTATTCTGTGGGGAAAAGAATCCCAGATCCTTTGAATCATGGCCCCAAGATCCGCTGCCACTGGGCTAAATATCACCAGCTGTTGCTACTGGCAAGCGAGATGCAAAACCAAATTGAGGGGAGAGGGAGCGGGGCGGGGTGTGGGGGTGCAGACCAGGGTTAGAGCAGAGGGTGCTCTTGGTGTCAGGATGGGATCTTCCAGCTCCTGGACTGGAGTCCTGGGTTCCAGTTTTTAAGACTGTGAATTGCTGTCTGTTGTTGTTATAGATGTCTGCGTCCCTCTTAAAATAGTGAGATGAGAGGGATTTCTAAGAGGGGCTTCCTTGAAGGCAGAGGGGACGTT
Organism: Phacochoerus africanus; assembly: GCF_016906955.1. NCBI lineage: Eukaryota > Metazoa > Chordata > Mammalia > Artiodactyla > Suidae > Phacochoerus > Phacochoerus africanus. Next base: position 16,426,775 of record NC_062555.1, on the reverse strand, counting down.
GTCTTGGGTCTTGTATTTCTAGTCTGATTAAATAGCATGTTTTAAGGACACGATTTATAAAAACGGTCTGATGGCTCTCATGAAGTGATATTGTAATCTGACAAGCCAGACACCGTATAATCACGCCTGACTACTCTGGGTCTGATCAGCCTATCATCCCTGAAATTAGGAAAGTATTTTTCCAGGTGGTTTGGAGAAAAAAATTAATAGCAATCGAATGGATTCTATATGTTGGGCATCGGGCTTTCGCACAAATGTCTTACTTAGTTCTCAGCGCAACTTCGTGATTGAGGTTCTAGATTTCCAGTTTTGCAGCGGTGGAATCAAGGAGCAGATTCCCTATTTCCCCCCAGATTAGTAACCAGCGAGTCGCAGAACAAGAACTGAACCCCACTTCTAAAAACCTCAAAGCTCAAGCTCCTTCCTGGCTGGCCACGTGTTGACTTAAAAGTGCACGCTCTCACTGCTTGGAGTAGCTTTCCCTGGGCTGCATCTGCAAAGTGTCTGGTTCTCTTACCTCCCCTGCCCCGTGTCCTTGGATCCCGGCAACTGAAAGTGCCAGGGCTAAGAGTGGCTGTCTCTGTCTTCAGAGGAGAGCTGGCTTCACCGTGACCTCACCCGGAATTCTCTCCCAGCTTTTGGAAACTTCAAATTTTGGTCACGGCAGAGGCTCTTAAGGAGAGCAACCAGCCAGTGAAAGAGACTCTTGAAAACTGCGATGATTATTTCTAGGATTCATGAAGTGTTTGCTAGCTACCAGACTCTGTGCATGGGGCTGTGTCGCTCCTGATGGCGCTCAAGTCTACGTCCGAGTGATGGAGATGGAGAGGTCCGGGCACTTGTTCCCCGTCCTTCAGCTGCTGCCTGGTAGACACGGGATGGAGCGCCCTTAGGCTTCTTGCCCTGTGCATTTTCAGTGTGAACTTTAGAATGGATTCTCCTGGTGGCCTGTGCGGACAAAGATGCTGCTTCCTTCTTTTGCCATGTTAATGCACTCCTTCACTTTCTAGAGTGGGAAGCAGGTGAGAGAGAAGGAAATGGGGATGGAGTGATACATAGTCAGTGAGAAGGAATGTCTGATGAATACGTGTGACTATGCTCCAGACACTCTAATACCCAAAGGTATTTGCTTGCTTATGTTTTGTCTTCATCATCCATTCTATTAGTGTGGATAATAGTATTACCCCCCCCCCCCTTTTTTTTCTTCCCCTCAAGAAATCTCTAGTTGGTGATCATTACCCTTTGGGAAAGTGAGTTCTCTGGGATAAGTAAACAAGACTCTATTTATTTATCAAACTATTTATTATTTATGGCTTTTCTCTTCTTTCTTATCTTTCCTCTTCCTCCCTGTAGTCTAAGGCTACAAATACAGCTCTGGGCAGGTGGCAGGGTCAGACCCCAGAGACAGCATAATTAACATCTTTGAAGGATAGCAGAATGGACCCCTGGGAACCCTGGGCTTGAAGCAGCCTTCGTTCAGGCAGAATTATTGTACATCTGTTTCAATCCTCCCATTTTACAGATACAGAAACTGATTCCTTTGCCAAGCGTAGCTAGTAAGTAGCTAGTAGCAGAAGTGGCACAGGATGGATGCAAGTTCCCTAACTCTAGTTTAATAATTTTCTTTTTAGTTCCGTTGGGAGTACAAGTCCTTGGTTTGAATTTAAGTTGTTATTAAATAAGCAAATCTCATGGGTCTAAGTGTTTGGCCAAGTCACTTCAGGATTTTCTTTCTCTTTTCCTTTGTAATGGGCATGTTAAGTGACTTCTCAATGAATGGGTCTGGGTCTCCTGATTTGCATTTGTATTCGGCCTTCCTATTAGAAATTTATATCTTTTCTAGCAGAGGGAATACACTATGGAAGTTAACAGTACTCAGATTCTGGAATCAAACTGCGAGTTTGAATTGGAACTTTGCTGCTTCTTTAGCACGAATTTGAACAAATGAAACTTGGTGTGCCTCGGTTTTCCTATCCGTAAAATAGGAAGGGTAATAACAGTTTTCTCATAGGATTCCTTGAGGATTAAATTAGATAATATGTATACAGGTGCTGTGAGCAATGCCAGGCACATAATAGCTAACACATATCACAAATGTACTGTAATTATAATACCGTATATCTGCAATAAAAGTTCAAATTCATGTACTTATCTCCAAGGCTTGTATGAGTAATAAATCCAGTCAAATGAATTGGCATCTGCCCTGGTGCAGTGTAAGTGGAAATGCCCCTTTGATGCTTGGTAGATTTTTTTTTTTTTAAAGGTTGGAAAAACCCAGTGTTTCTAATGGGGTGGATAGATAAATATATCAGTACTTTTTTTCTGAATCAGCGCCACATTGGAAAATTATAACTATACCTAAGGAAATCTTATACAATTAAGGCTTAGCAAGGACTCAGTTATACTTCCATTGTTGGAATATTAAGAACATTTTAGAAAGAAAAAAATCAGGTGACATACTAATCGCCCTGACTGGCTTGGTTTCACTTTTACATATTTTCCACATTCTTTACCCATATATGTGCATATGTTGCAGAATTTTTCATATAGAAACCGAAATTCACATTCACTGTTTTGCAAGCGCTTTTGCTTCCTGTAGAGTCATTGCATGTTTTCTTTGATTGTTATAAGGTATCTTAGTTCATGGATAGATCACATTTTCCCTAACTCCTCTGCCTATGAATGAAGTTAAGATTGTTTCCAAGTTTTTGGTACAATAAGAGCAACCTCTGGAGGGAGTCCCTTGTTAAGCAGCATCCCCACTGTTCCATTGAGGCGTAGAAGCTGGGGGCCAGTCACTTTGGGTTTCTTTTTTTCCTCTTCATTCCCCTTAATTTTTTTTCATTCCTCCTTTTATGTTCAGAATCCAAGGGCCAAGTGTATATGCAGGTGATTGGTTTGTAGGGAATAGTCTTTATCCTCGATCGTAGGTCTTTGCACAAATGTCAATGGCGTGTGTGGCCCTAAGGCGTGTGCTGTGAGTCTTGACTTTGACATTGGTGGGCAGAGGGAGGATGCATGGGGGCATTGCTGAGCACTATGAGAAACCAGGTCTGTTGTGGGGTGAGGGATCTGGCAGAGCCAACACCACCTCCCTGGTTCATAAATCTGAGTCATTCCCACTTTGATGCTATTGATCAGACACTTTGAAAGGGATATTGTTACAAAGAACAGCAGGAAGAGGGAGACTTGTGAGATGCTGAGTAATAGGTGTTTGTGTCTCTACCCCTTTCCCCCTCTTTTTTTTTTTTTTTGTCCTTTTAGGGTTATACCTGTGGCATATGGAAGTTCCCAGGCTAGAGGTCGTATCAGAGCCTAGCTGCCATGTCACAGCAACACCAGATCTGAGCTGCATCTGTGACCTACACAGCAGCTGATGGCAATGCTGGATCCTTAACCCATTGCATAAGGCCAGATATTGAACCTGCATCATCATGGATACTAGCTGGGTTCTTAACCCACTGAGCCACAGTGGGAATGCCTCTGTTTTTTCCCCTTTTTTAAACCCTGGGGTTTTAGTGCTGTGCCAGTCTTCTGAGTGCTTAAGCAAATGCAGTCAAAAGAATACAGCAGCATGGAAAGACAATTCCCATTAGTTCTTTTGGCCGAATTAAGGTAAAATGCCCTTTAAATAGGAGCTAATTCTCTGACAGATAATTAGCTTGTCTTTCTTGATAAAGTATTGAATTGGATGGAACTTATTATAGTTAATCTTGCATATTATGTAAAAATGCATTCGTCTGCCCTTATTAGGTGAATCTCCTCATTCCAACATTAAGGTGGCTCGGAACTCCGACTCCACTCTGGTGAGAATCGAATGAACTGGGTGATGCCAGGGCGATGGCCAGCTTTCCATTATCAAAGCGGGGAGAAGCTAAACATGGGACAGTATCATTTAAAGAAACAGAGCTTTCATGTTAGTATTTGCATCTTAAAAAAAAAACAAAACACACTTTAGGAGTTCCCACTGTGGTTCAGCGGTTAAGAACCTGACCAGTATCCATGAGGATGCAGGTTCAATCCCTGGCCTCCCTCAGTGGGTTAGAGGATCCAACATTGCAGCAAGCTGCAGTGTAGGTCGTGGATGGAGCTCAGATCTGGGGTTGCTGTGACTGGTGTAGGCTGGCAGCTGTAGGTCTGATTCGACCCCTAGTCTGGGAAGTTCCATATGCGGTACGTATGTCCCTAAAAAGAAAAAAAAAAGGAGAAATGTAAGATATTTCATTGATAATTATTTTAATATTGATAACTTATTGGAATGATACTATTTTGGACACCTTGGGTGAAGTAAAATGTATAATGTTATTTTTACCAGTTTCTTTTTATTTTTTTAAAGGCAGCTACTAGAAAAAGATTTGTTACATAGTAACTAGCATTGCATTTCTATTGAATAGTGCCCATCTCTCTATAGTAATAATGATATTGTTCCCTCTACGTTTTAGATGAGGAAACTGAGGCTCAGAGAGGTTAGGTACATTCTCAAAATCACACAGCAGAAAGCCAAACTCAGAGCAGTCTGACCCCAGAGCCCATGTCCCCCCCTAGGATGGAACTGCATGATACAGAATTTGTCTGACCTTTGCCCCTGGGGGGTCTGTGGAAGGTAACTTCTAGATGCACTTGAGCCTATGCCCCTGAGATGATTTAGAACAGGGGTGGGTCATCACAAAGACCAGCAAGTGATTAGAGGGCTGGGGCTTGGTAGTAACCTGAGCTCCTCTTGGGGAGAAGGTGGGGGGGTGGGGAGCTGAGGCTTGAGCTCAGTCACGTGACCAGTGGTTCTGCCCGTGAGGTCTATGTACTGAAGCTCCAGTAACAATTCATCACCAGAGCTGGGTTCAGCTTCTCACTAATCAACAGGACCGTGCGCTGCAAGGGTGGTGACGTCACAGGGCACAGCAGCTCCCTTTTCAGGACCCTCCCACACCCACTCTTTGTGTCTCTTCATTTGGCTGGCCTTGATTTGTATCATTTATAATAAAACCATAATAGCCAGCAGAGGTCTTTCCTGAGTTCTGTGAGTCTAGTCTAGTTCCATTGAATTATCCAACCTGAGGAGGATGTGGGAATCCCAGAATTTTTAGCCCTCTGGTTAGACGTGCAGGTGGCCTGGAACCCTCTGGCTGGTGTCAGAAGTCTTCTTGGGGGCTGTACCCTTAACTTGCGGAGTTTGTGCTGACTCTGTCTGGGTTGTTCGGTCCGAGCTGCACTGTGCTTTGGCAGTAGACCACCTTCCATCTGGATGGATGTTTTAGGGGCTCGGTGTTTGGGCTTAACTTGCTTGTTTCTCTAACCTCACATCCTTCGGGACAGTCTAGTTATGCTCTAGCCTTACAAAATGACTCAGCCTTCCAGCAGTTTCTTCTGACCACCGGGCTTAGCCCAGAGACAGGACAGCCTCTGACCACCCTGCCCCACACTTCTCACCCGAGCCTTCCAGCCTGCGGCTCTTGGCTCTCGGGGTGGTCTCCGCCTGTTCCTCTCCCAGACAGCACCGCCACATACAGATGCTCTGCTGCTTCAGTACCAGAGATTCTTAAACATGGGTTTGGGGATTAAGTTCCTTCTAGGAGACTCCTGAAGGGCGATGAGTGAGGCATGTCTGGGACGTTTTGTTTACTCAAATAGTTTGCAGTGTCTAGAATCATACTTTTGTAGTATGTGTCCTATTACATCTCATAAACACTGTGTTCATATCAACTGTTGTCTTTTTTTGTGGTTTTTTTTGTTTGTTTGTTTTCGTCTTTTTAGGGCCACACCTGTGGTGTATGGAGGTACCCAGGCTTGGGGTCCAATCAGAGCTGCAGCTGCTGTTCTACACCACAGCCACAGCAACTCGGGATCTGAGGTGCGTCTGTGACCTACGCCATAGCTCACGGCCACACTGGATCCTTAACCCATTGAGGGAGGCCAGGGATCCAACCTGCCTCCTTCTGGATAATAGTTGGGTTCTTTGCCCGCTGAGCAAGAACTCCAATTGTCTTTCTCTTTGGGAGCTTTAGTTTGGGTTTTTAAACCATGATCCCATGTGTGTTTTATTTTTGTTTTTCGATTTGGTTTCTCCTTCCTGATTAAAATAGACACTCTGTCTTCCCTGTGGCCCCGCTAACCATCACCCTTCCATTCAGGCTCAGTCTGGCTCTGTTCCCGTCAGGCCCTCTTAGGTCACCAGCTCCTAGAAAGTGGACTCCTGCTTGGGATGCTTGGAAGACACGTTTCTAAGAAAAGACCAGCTTGAGCTGTGTAGTTCATGCAGGGGAAATGCCTTTACCAGTGAAAACCGGGAACGAGATGCAAAGTGTCCTGGAATCGGAGAAGATGCTCGAAACGCTTGCCATGGCTTGATTTCTACCCAGCTGGGCTGGCTCTGGGCACTTTGTGTACTGCTGCTCTGCCAGGCTTGCTCTGCAGAACCGCTCAGTTTCTTTCTTTTCTTTTTCTCTTTGGTCTGTTTAGGGCTGCACCTGCAGCATGTGGACATTCCCAGGCTTGGGGTCAAATTGGAGCTGCAGCTGCTGGCCTACACCACAGCCACAGCAATGCCAGATCCGAGCCGCATCTGCGACCTACACCACAGCTCATGGCAACACCAGATCCCCAACCCACTGAGTGAGGCCAGGGATCAAACCTGTGTCCTCAAGGATACTGGCCAGGTTTGTCACCACTGAGCCACAAAGGAAACTCCCTTATGATTGTGTTTTCAAATGGCCTCAGGGTTAAGTAACTTAGGGTACTTAAGAGTTAGTGAGTGAGAAACCCAGAATTCCTGAGTTTAGGCCCTGCCTTCCATGCCTTCATCCAGGGGAGGTGAACATGCTGTTGGAATCATCCATCAGCTGTCTCGCCGTGTTCCAGGGTGGGCCAGCTGGCCGGGGCAGCGCCAGCCAGATCTTGTTGAGGTTCGTACCCTCAGTACTATGCCCTCAGCCCGATTTGATGCTTAATAAATGTGTATAGAAATGGATGCCTGAGGACAAGGGGGGTCCCTCCTCCTGTTCCCTGACTCCCTCAGGCTCGTGCTCCCTCTTGAGCCTCCTTTTCTCCTTCGTGGGTCTCTCCATCTCTTCTTACATAGGGTGTCTTAGAAGGAGGCGTGGAGGTGGAGAAAGGGTTAAGGTCCCCATGGGTGAATTGTTTTGGACCCCAGGTCTCACTGCCGGGCATGGCTGTTTGTCACATTTAAGCCTGTCACTCCTACAGGCTGCCTCTTCTCTGTGAGCCTTTCCAGCCTCAGCAGTGACAAGATTTCGGAGTCTTCCTGCTAAACTCTCCTGGCAGGCCCTGCACCTGCCCCGCATGAGTCACAGCAGAATGACATCCTTTCAGGTGTTTTTGGTTAAGTTTCCTTTAATGATCTTTCAACGCTTTTCTCTCATTAGATTTTTTTTTTCTTTTTAGGGCCACACCCACAGCATATAGAAGTTCTCAGGCCAGGGTCTGAATCAGAGCTGCAGCTGCCCACGTTTACTGCAGCCACAGCAACACCAGATCGGAGCTGCATCTGCAAACTATGCTGCAGCTCGTGGCAATGCTGCATCCTGAACCCATGGAGTGAGGCCAGGGCTCGAACCTGCATCCTTGTAGATACTAGTCAGGTTCCTTACTGCTGAGCCACAACAGGAACTTCTCTCCCATTAGATTTATCTTCAGAGACTATATATGTTTAAACAATTTTTTTAACACTTCCAAATTCCTAGGCTTATGCTGAGCGACACATAATACTTACTTTACACCTGACTGGTGGCCCTTTGTCACGTCCTTCCCAAGTTGATTTAACCTTGAAACATTTATCGAGTGCCTGCTGTACGAGCCAGGCCTTGCTCTAGGTGCTGAGTGGTGACTACTTATCATTTCTGTTCATAACTTTTCTGTTCATAACTTATTAAGTCCTGGCAGTGACTCTGGGCGCCTCTTGGTACTACTATTGGCCCTCTTTTGCACATGAGGAAGCTAGGGTGCAGGAGGCGAGGACATGGCCGAGATCAGCGGGCTGGAAGGGGTGGAGGCCAGCCGAGCCCCAGGACAGTGATGCTGCGCTTCCTCCAAGACGGAGAATCGCCTGGCTTTCTTGGGGTCCATATGTTAACAATAACACTAAACAAATGAAGGAGGTAACAAGTGGTTTTTGATAAGTGATCGTGAAACTTTAGAATTTCACACTATTAATTAAAGAGCAGTAGCAGGGTCGCTATCCTTGGACACTGCGGAAGAGCCTCCTGAGAGGACCCTGTTTGAGCTGAGGTCTGAATCACCTAGTGAAGATGTAGGGAAGGGGGTTGCACGAAGAGGGAACAGTGTGTGCAAAGGCCCTGAGGTGGGAGGCAGGTCCTGGCCTCTCATGGCCTAGGACAGGGGCTCTTCTTCTCCACTGTCCATCAGTATACAATTTATTCACATCCTGCTGGAGCTGGAGAAACTCACAGAAGATCCAAACCCCTGATTTTCTAGAAGTGGCAAGAGAGGTCACAAAACCAGCCCCCAGTAGGACCTCTGTGCAGGCCGTAGGGCTATGTCCCCAGAGTCCTTGCTGTCAGGACTTCCAGCCCCCTGAGCAACGTTAGGCATAGCTTCCAGGGGATGTGGCTGGGAGATCTGACTGTGCCAGACGTGGGGTTCATCCCAGGTCACCTCTCCCGTTCCGCATGTCCCAGGTTGAACTGACCCGTTGCTTGGCTGGCCTGCCGCTTAGCCTCAAGTCCACATTGACAAGCTATGATCCAAGCCTACCTACTCCAAGCCCGACTGGCCTCTTGGTGGATTTTTCTTCCCCTTCATCCCAGAAGGTGGTACATTTCTGGGGACACGATCACTTGATCACTTTTCACCTGATACAAATATGTATCTGTCAGCGTGCAGGGGCCTCCCCTGGCTTCAGGCTGGCCTTTACAATCTCAGCCATCCCTCGAGGGTCTGACCGTGGGGCTGGGCTGGCCAGGTAAATCTCTATGTGGGTCAGTGTTCACACCTGCTCTTTCTGGCTGTATAGCCTTGATGCTCAGACTTGCTGAATGTTCTTGCCAAATACAGAATTCCTCTCGGTGACTTGAGGAGGTGTTGCTGTGCCTTTTGTGAACGGAAAACCCTGGTTCAGGAAAACAATCCACATTTTGATGTTGACACTTGATCCTGTCCCCTGCCACTTCCTAAATTCCCTAAGCTACAGCCCTTTGACCTCCAGATGATACTAAAACACATCGTCATGAAAGCTGTTTGTTTGGACATGGGGCTTTCATTCACAGTGGGCGGGAGGCACATGCCGTTTTTGCTGGGAGCTTCCCTGCGCCAGTGCAGCACAGGGACCATCTGGGCTACCCTTCCATAACCCTGCCCTGCTTCCTGCCCTCCCTCCCCTCCTCCTGCCATGGATGTTTCCAGATGACCTCTGTGCACGTAATTTCCAATGGGAATGTTTCACGGTAGAAATATGCTCTCTCTTGAGGCTTGCTCTTGATATTTCTAGAGATTTATTTAATTGGACTCTACTTAAGTCCCCTTGGGAAACATACTTTTGCTGTGAAGTTGTGATGTGTTTAATTTGGGGTCTAAGATAAATGTCGGTCCTTGGGGGAGGTGGATGATTAGGCAAGAGTGTTCCTTTTGTTCAGGGGGCCTGTTTAGTGACTGGCTTTCCTGGCTTTCCTCTGTTTGTTGGTTTAGCAAAATGCTTCACTATTTAAACTCCAGCACCGCAAAGCAAAGAATGTTCTCCCTCTCTTCACGGAATTAAACAGTCATGCAGAGCTTGGCTTGAGCCCTTGGGGGGCATATGGCTTCATGTTTTATGGCACGCTCCTGGTAAAGGCTCCCCTCTCCAGCCTTCCAGTATGATCTCATGGATTCTTCTCCCCTCCCTTAATCCTCCTTAATGGATTGCCTGGTATTGAGCTTTTTGGTGAAGACAGGAGCTGCAACCCTAACATGGTATTGAGTGGCCACCCCCAAACCCAGACATTCTCTAGCTAAGCCGTTCTTCCCCCCCAGGGAGATGCTTCAGGGAGGGTGTAACTGATGAAGAGGCCTGTGTCTTTGGGATGAAGGGGGCTCCTGGGCTTGCAGCTGGCTCGTGAAACGAAGGTTTGGGAAGATTCTGTGGGCTTGCCCCTTACGAGCATGCCCGTCCTTTAGGCACCAACACATCTTGACCTCGGGTCCATTTCTGGCTTGACTTTCAGACATGGTATCAGGTTGGGTTGGCTCCCAAGGGTCAGATTCTCAGGCAGTCCACAGGTTTGGTGTGGTTCTTCAAGAATTATAATTTGTATTTCTACCAAGTAAGCTAGCCTGGGTATTAAAAGTGGTTCCCTATTTGTATGTTGGGGCTGCTGTAACAAACCACCATGATCTGGGTGGCTTCAAGAGCAAACATTTATTTTCTCAGTGTTCTGGAGGCTGGAAGTCCAAGGTCACCGTGCTGGGTGCACAGGTTCTGGTGTGCTCTTCCAGGCTTGCAGATGGCCACCTTCTTGCTTAGTAGGAGACGGGGAGAGAGAGACCAAGCTCTCCAGTGTCTCATCCTATGAGGGCACTAACCCTCAGTGTGAGGACCCCACCCTGCTGACCTCATTAAACCTAATCATCTTCCAAAGGCCCCCATCCCCAAATACCTTAGGGGTTAGGGTTTCAGCATGTGAATTCAGTCCCATAGCAGGTGCAAAACATGAATTCTGCACAAGAAAGGGTATGAATTTCATCCAGGTTGGGGAATATAGGTAAATCACACTCTCTGATAAAGTAACTTTTTTTCTGGCTCTCTCATTCTCTCCTTATTTTATTTTATTATTTTTTTGTCTTTTTAGGCCCACACCTGCAGCATTTGGAAGTTCCAATGCTAGGGGTCTAATCAGAGCTGCAACTGCCAGCCTATACCACAGCCACAGCAACACCCGATCTGAGCCACGTCTGTGACGTAAAGCACAGCTTGCAGCAAAGCAGGATCATTAACCCAGTGAGCGAGGCCAGGGATCAAACCCGCATCCTCATGGATACTAGTATGCTTCATTACTGCTGAGTCACGATAGGAACTCCTCTCCTTATGCTTTTCAAACTCATATCGATCAAGTGTTATAGGCTCCTGCCCATGCAGGAGTGTCCCACTGAATTTAGAATAAAACCCAGCTGCTAAATGGCCTAAGAGACCCTCTGCAGTTTCCTTTCCTCCTCTGGGCCCTGTCTTCCGCTCATTCTGCCTCCGCACTGTCACTGTCCCTTTGAGCCATCCCAATCTCAGTGGTGTCCCCACTTTGCCTGCTGTGGCTCTTTCTGCCTCGCCTGTCCTCTGGGGCCCCCTCTTCCACCACTTCTCCAAACCTCCCTCCCTCTTATCCCCAGAGAGCTTTTTTTCTCCGAACCCCAATCGAATCAGTCCCCCCTCATGGCACCCAGGCACCGAAGGGCATCTCATGGCCTTTATCGTCATTAATCATTACCTTTTTATTTGTGTGTTTATATGTTTACCATCCATCTCCTCCCAGTGGACCCTGACGGGGGTGGAGGGAGAGAAAGGGGCATTTTCAGCCTATCGCTCAAGTCTCCGAAGGTCTGGGAGGCTTACTCTCAGATAAAAAGCTATTATTTTTTTATTTGTATTTATTTATTTTTTTTTCATGGCTACGTCTGCAGCATATAGAAGTTCCCAGGCTAGGGTCCAGTTGCGCTGTGGCCGCCACCACAACAGTGCGGGATCTGAGCCACGGCATGTGGCAACACTGGAGCCTTAACCCACTGAGTGGGGCCAGGGATCAAACTGGCATCCTTATGGCTACTAGTTGAGGTCTTAACCCGCTGAGCCACAACAGGCACTCAAAGAGTTTTCAAAAGTGAAACGTGTTAACATAGCTGGTGTGTCTGTTAAGAAAACCCAGATGGGAGCTGAGTGTGGGTCTTTCTCCTGGGGACCCAGGAGGTCTGTGCAGAGTGAGTGCCATTTAGACAAGGAGGGCTAGAGAAACCAAAAGGAGATCTGCACTTTGGCAGTTTTGGGGGAACGTGGGGCTGGAACTTGGGGGTCTTTCTGGCGGCCCCTCGAGTCCCTGTGTCCACCCCGCCTGCATTCTGAGAGGCATTCACTTGACTGAACCCCAAAGCCCTGTCTGGAAAGAAAGGCTATTCCTTTACTCTCTTTAATGGGCATCTTGGGGGTGGGTGGGGGTGCAGCTCAGTCTAGGGACCAGTGGCAAACTCCCAGGAAAAATGAGACTCGGTGGTGCGGGCTTCAGACAGACCTCAGGGATGAAGGGAGCAACCGGACCCCCAGGCATGTGAGCTCTGACTGTCCAGCCTTGGCCCAGGCGGGTGGATGGTCCATTGCTCTCAGGCCGAGCCCGAAACTTGGAGAAACCAGCTCTGCCCATGCCCTGCCTTCTTGGTGGTGCTTCCTGAAAAACCTTACGGAGACAGAACACGGGTTGTCGGGGGCGGATGCAGAAGATGGGGCTCTCTGGGCACACGGGGCCTCCCGGGTGTGAGGGGCAGAAGGGAGCCTGGACCCCCACCCTCAACTCAACTCTTTTTGAAAGAAAGAGGCTTAAAAATATTCTGAGGACTCCTTGGACTCTTAAGCAGCACAGGTATTCCAGGTAAAGCTCCGGCTTGTTTTCTTCCCGAGTGTTTAGGAGAGAGGGAGGGGAGGTGGAAGGAGAAGGGGGAGCAGATGGGGCTGGTGCAGTGGGCAGAGGGGCAAAGGGTACTTTGCCTTGAAGTCACAGTGCCTTCTGCCAGACCCCAGGGGTTCCTGGCTGTGGGAACTCCGAGGTCTCAGCAGTTTGAAGCCTGCTCCCTGAAAAGTCATCTGCTCATTAAAATAACACAGAGCTGTTTAATTGTTGTCTTTGTGGAAAATTACATGGCTGTCATCAGCTGTTGCTTCTGGCAGGGCTCTCTGTTCTAATGTAAATAAATGAGGTAACAGATTTAAAGAAACAGGCTGTATTTACATACTTGCTCAGTAGTCTCTCTAACAATCTGCCCGTGTTATTCAAATACACACAAATTAAACTGGTGGCATCCTAAACGCTGGTTACTCATCAAAGCCTTAAAGGAGGAAGGCTGAGAAGAGGCCAACACCAGAGGACCTCCCCTCAAGGGCAGGCACTAGAAGCTGCCTTTTTTGTCCAGTTGAGAACTGCTTCAGCAGCTGCAACTTAACCCCCAGGCCTTTGCTGCACCAATTCTGCAGGAGGGGACCTAAATGCACCAGAGGCAACTGCCTTTTTTTATTATTGTTATTTGTTTTAAAAGTAGCTCTGTTGAGCTATCATTTACCTACAATAAAATGCTCGTTTTTGTTTTTTATGGAATTATAATTGACAAACAATATTGCTTGAATTTCAGGTGTACAACGTTGTGCTTTGATATTTTCAATACGCAGCACGGCGCCCCATGAGAATAAGTCTAGTAGCCAGCCACCTGTCCCCCTGCAGCGTCAGTGCACGTTCCCTATGCCATACATCTCATCCCCGTGATTTATACATGTTATAGCTGGAAGCTTATACGACTTCACCCCGTACCTCTTTCACCTGCCCCCCAACAAAACAAACCAACAAAACAAAACAAGACAGACACAGACTCATTAGATGCACAGAACAAGCTGGTGGTTGTCAGAGTGGAGGGAGCAGAGGCAACTTCTGAGCTGAGAGGGGCTGTGGCCAGGACAGCTTTTGACAAAGACATGCCGGGGTGAGCATGTCTTAGAAGGCATACAATTAAAGCTTCATTTTTAATTTTTGTAAATCATACTTCCTTCATCATTGGATCTTTTTGACTCAGTTCACTTTCTTGAGGCAAATATTTAGGCAGGAATTATATATATATATGTATAAATTATATCTATTTGTATGTCTTTTTATGTTGAGGGCATAAAAATGTTTTTATCAAAGATGGAAGCAATAGGAGTTCCTGCTGCGACACAGTGGGTTAAGGATCTGGCGTTGCCACGGCTGTGGCGTGTGTTGCAGCTGCGGCTCAGATTCAGTCCCTGGCCTAGGAGCTTCCATATGCCATGGGAGCGGCTGAAAAAAAAGGAAAAAGAAAAAAAAGAAAAAGAAAAGGGAGCAATATATTTTAAAATACAAGAAGTCAGAGCCTCCAAACAAGTTAATAATTGCAAATAGTTGTAGAATCATATAGAACCAAAAATTTAGCTGAAAGCGCATTCATTGTAAATTATACAAAGATTAGGAAGGAGTGAAAGTTATGGTTTTTAGTTCTTAGTATATATATATTATAGTCAAGTATTAGCTTATTTGCAGAATGCTAGATTTATAATCCACCAAATTGTTGGGGTGGAAGAGTTGGCACATAAGCTGAGGGAGACAAAACTAAGATCCCCGGGTCACAGGGATGACACAAGCCAAGCAGTGTCTGTTTCCGGTAAGCATCCATAGTCTAAATTGTGAGTGTTGTCCAGCAGAAAACCTAATGAAAGGACTGTACTATTAACTCAAAATTTGCAAATGCACGGGTATAAACTTTTCTGGAATTTTTTTTTTTCCTCTCAAAACATCACGAAATACGACTTGGTTAGATTCCTGTTCAGTATAAGGACAGGACTAATCTTGAGTCTATTAAGGAGAGGGAATGAGGGGCATTCTTTTTCTTCTTGCCTTTTTAGGGCCGCACCTGTGGTACACAGAGGTTCCCAGGCTAGGGGTTGAATCAGAGCTATAGCTGCCTGCCTACATCACAGCCACAGCAAACAGATCTGAGCTGCGTCTGCGACCTACACCACAGCTCATGGCAACGCCAGATCCTTAACCCACTGAGTGAGGCCAGGGATTGAACCTGCATCCTCATGGATCTTAGTTGGGTTCGCTATGGCGAAGCCACGATGGGAACTCTTGTGAGGGGTATTCTTGAAGTAATTTCTACCTATGGTTTGTTACTAGGTAAAACAGACACCAGAGAGATCCTTGTACTTATCTTTTAGTTTTTGTAAATTATTTCCAAAAAGAGATCGCTCACCCCTCCATGACCAAGGATTGATCTCGTCCCTGCAGCTATTGGCATCACACACATCCACAGGTTACCTATACCTGCCACACAGAGCTAAGTCTTGTGTACAGAGGGATTTAAATAAGACAATTCCTGCCCTTTTTCCCTGCTGCCAAGCAAATAATAGACTGCCTCCTAGAGCTGGCTTGAAAAATCTACCTGTGGAGAATGTGTACCTCCCACCCAGAGAGACGAGCAGTAAAAAAATCCACGAGGCAAGGGACTAACATATCTTCCTGGAACATTTAGTGATGTTTGCCCAAATAATCAGAATGTGCTTGAATTCAAGACCACAGACATGTAGCTGCCAAGGCGGATGGGGAAGGAGTAGGATGGACGGGGAGTTTGGAGTGAGTAGATCCAAACTATGGCATGTAGAATGGATGAACAGTGAGGTCCTGCCATACAGCACAGGGAACTAGGTCCAGTCTCCTGGGATAGACCACGATGGAAGACAGTAGGAGAAAGGGAATGTGTGGGTGTATATCCGTGTGTGTGTGTGTGTGTGTGTGTGTGTAATATGACCCGGTCACTTTGCTGTACAGCAGCCATTGGCACAACGTTGTAAATCAACCATACTTTAAACATTTTTTTAAAATGTTTTTAAAAAGATCCTAATTTTTGAAGCATTTTAAGCTTATGGTAACTCCTGGCTTCTGTTTTTCCAGACATGGCACAGTTCACATGTAAACAATGAAATGATGCCATTTTAAGGACCACAGGTGTCCTCCTCTCTGGCTCACAGTCTCTACCAGCAACTCTGCTGGACTCAGCCTCCTCAATCCGTCCCTTCCTCTGGTAACAAAGATTTTTTATTACCCCTTTTTCTTACCTTACACCCGGTGACCTAGCACGCTTGACGCATCCTCACTCTAATACAGCCTCCCTTTATTCTCTGTGAGAAAGAGTACACGTTTTCTGGGGGCAGGATCTGGTAATGAACTTGAAGTCATTCCTGCTGCGAACTACGCAGTCACATCTGGGACCAATGGAGACACTTTCTGGGACTCAAGAGGAAGAAGTGATGTGTGACCCTAAGTAGTCCTCCTACTGTTTCTCTTGTGAAGGTGAGTGATTTCTCTGCTCTGAAAAGTATGAAACGACTCTGACTTTCTCTGTGGAGGATTCTGGAAGCCTGATGTCAGCTCCAGTTTATCCAGCCTTTGTGTCCTCCACAGCAAATCCTTCTGAGAATAGAATCCTGAGCATCTGCTTCGAGCGACTCCAATTTCCACAGGGGATCCACGCAGGAGCATCCACCAAGACTCGCTTTCCACCAATCGCTTTCTTATTTAGAGAGAGAACATCAAACTCATGTAGCATTTTATCCCTGTTAAGACCCCTGGGAGAGAGACAGTACCATTGACTCCACATTACAGACGTGGAGATTGAGGTCCAGCGACGTTAACTAACTTGCCGAGGTAACACAGCTCGTTAGTGATGGAGCCATGATTTGAAACACAGTCTGGCTCCAGAGTCTCTGTTCTTACCACTATTTTCAAGTTCCATTTTACTTTAAAAAATGAGTCACCCAGTAAGAAAATCTAGACAACAAAAAGGGCTAAAATCGATATGCTCGAAGCAAACTTGCAGAATTAGCCACCTTGGGTTTTCCTCCACTTTTCTTTGGGTGTTGGTGCCATTTGCTGACCTTCGGTGAGAGTTTGCCTTAGATTTCTAGAAAATGCTCACTTTTTACCTTAGCATGAAGCCAGAAAGCCAGTGGGCAAGAGTGTGCTGGCTGTCTTTGGAAGACGGGTCTCTCTTGCTTATAGATTTCTGCCTTTGGATGTGGTTTCTTTAATTTGCCACCCAGAGCACTGCTTCTGAGTCACATGACAGAGGGCCCTGGTGTTTCTAGGACAGGAGTAGCCAAAACAGCCACGAGAGCTGAAACACACCTAAGAAGAGAGATTTTCCCACTAGAACTAGCATCCCTTGCTTCCATGGGACTGTCCCTCCCTGACCTGTTGGAGGAAACTGGTCATTTGTATTTCTACATGTTCCGTAGGGGTGCCCGGCATTCTTTGTGGTTGCCATGCAGAGTCAACCTCCCCACAGTCCTCATTTTGGCTGAGAACCTGGTTTTGAGATAAGATTTGCAGTGTTTGCCCCCCTCAGCACAGTTGCTCATGCCTAGAAAACACTGGCACTAACTGTGAGCAGTTGTGTGTCTACACAGAGATCACTCAGCCTGGTTGGGACTTGGGGGCACGGGGGAGGGGAGAGGGGAAGGGAGGGAGGGGAAAAGAATGATTTTATTGAAAACACTCAACTGTCCTCTGGAAAACCCAGGGATGAAGAAAAAAAGATGCAGACTTTATCAGCAAGGCTAGGACAAAGAGAATAAAATCAGACGAATTTGTTCAGGAAGGATTGGGAACCATTGCTTTCTTTATATTCTTGAAACTTTAAAACTGCTCTGATATTGTGGTTCCTAGTTCTTTTTCAAAGAGCTTTTAAAAATAAAGATTCTGGAACATTAGCTTATGATCATTTCAAGTATATTAAACAGAGTGGGGTTTTTTTGTTTGTTTTTGGTCTTTCAAATAATAGTTTTCCAAAGTAATGAAACAAAATGTTTAATATGTACTAGATACTATTTTAGAGTATTTCATTTTTGTAAATTGGTTTAATCCTCAAAAGTGTAACGTGAGGTATGTGTCCCTGTTTTATATACGGGGGACAGAGAAACCAAGATGTCAGGTGCTTGTGCAGGGTCTCAGCGCTAGTGTCCGGCAGGGCTGGGACTCTGGCCCCAGCGATCTGGCCTCGGAATCATGGCAGAGCACTCAGCGTTGTTCTCATGGGTGTCAGGGTGCTGGGATCGGCTGGAGGTGAGGCTAAGGGCAGTGATGATACTGTGGTAATTAGACATTATGTATCAAATACCCGATTGTATATCAACATGTTTACACAGGCTTCCAGTCTCACAGATCTGTGGGTTGGTGACCTTTTGTCCACTTTAGAGATCAGCAAACTGAGGTTAAATGAGGGAATGGAATTTGCACCCATTCTCACAACTCTCATGAGACAGAATCACAGTTGCAGCCTGACTCTGCCTGCTTCTAACCCCTCTCTTAACCTTTCTCTTACTGCTTCTACTTAACAATGGCTACTTCAAGGGTCAGTTACCATGTTGGAATGTCCCTAGGTGTAATAACAAATATGAGAGAACCGAATCTCCTCATGAAGTGACCGGTCTGGGCTTCTAGAGGTACCTGATGGAGCAGGATGGATGGAAGGAGAGTGTTGGAGGAGAGAACCGCTGTAGCTCTCCGCCTTCCATCCCCCACCCCCTCCCTGGCTTCCGATTACAGCCCCCGCGGGAATAACACCCCCCCCCCAGACCTCTCTCTACAAACCACCCCTGTGGGATTCTGATTCTACTGGTCCATTTTGCCGTAAGCGCCATCCCCAGAGGGAGTTCTTTCACTGCAGCACATGGATGTGCACAGCCGTTAATGAGAACTGATGCCCACATCGGTCAGCAGACTGGCGATTAACAGCCTGTTTGTGCAAATCCCTCAATGAGAGTTTCTCATCCAGTTACTATGTGTGCATTAGAATTTTCCCTTTGCTGTTCCACTCTGCTTCCAAACAGCTGATGGACAGAGTTGCCGCATGGCTTAAACATGCAGGATACACACAATTTTGCATGTGGGTGTCCCCCCAGGATTCGGTCCATTCTGTGTCTGTCTGTCTCAAATTCCCTCCTCCCCACCCCCATGGGTTTTTTTTCCCCCATTAGGGCAAATGGAAGGCCCACGCCACCTGTTAGGATTACATCATTGGCTCCCCAGAACACAGTTGCACCAAAGGCCTTAAACAAAGTAGTTCTTCTTGTATTGTTTGCACTCAAAGAGCTGATATCATGCCAACTGATGTCATTGCATGTCTTTGTGTAACTGCTATGGCAACTGGGCAGGTGGGGAGCCTCTCGCTGAAGTCACTGGGAAAGGAGGTGTAGAGACAGAATTTTAAAAAGCTGCATGCTGCTTTTTCTGTGTGTGTGGTTTTCTGGCCTGTTTTTTTTTTTTATTTTTTTTTAAACGAGTTGCTTTTAAGACAAATTATAGCTTGAGGACCCTAAATAAGAACAGAAAGAAGTACCCCCCCCCCAGCCCACCCCTGGCTGCCCCCTTAAAGACTTCTTTTGAGTTTGTTTTGTTGTTCTTTTCTCTCATCTTATATGGAAAAGTGTAACAACTGTCTTTTTCTTAAGAAAGAAAAAAAAGGCGGGGATTAGGTTCCCATCACAGAACTGGTGTGGAACTGAACTGTTTACTTGGATTTTATGAAGGCACACGGAGTCAATTTTAAAATAACTCTTTTAAGTCTCTTGTGGAGCTTGTGATGGTGGTGGTGGATAATTTCAAATTTTCATTTAGGTTTTAACTAATGAAGTTTTTCTGGTGTTTCTGTTTCCTCTATCTACTTGGAAAATGATCTCTTTAGGAGTTCCCATCGTGGCTCAGTGGTTAACGAATCTGACTAGCAACCATGAGGTTGAGGGTTTGATTCCTGGCATTGCTCAGTGGGTTAAGGATCTGGCGTTGCTGTGAGCTGTGGTGTAGGTTGCAGACGCGGCTCAGATCCCGAGTTGCTGTGGCTGTGGCTGTGGTGTAGGCTGGCGGCTACAGCTCTGATTGGACCCCTAGCCTGGGAACCTCCATATGCCGCGGGTGCAGCCCTAGAAAAGACAAAAAAAAATAATAATAAATAAATAAATAAATAAAATTACCTCAAATATATTTTTCATGATTTCATAGCAGAATAAGCTGAATATGTAAGCATAGAGTTTAATTCTAGAAATCACTCATAACGATCATAGCTCCTGTTTTTCTTTTCAAAAAGTGAAGATTTTGACACGTACAGATGATCATAACATTAACCCCTGCGAATGATTTTGAGTCATGGCCAGATCTTAATGAAAACAGGACTTGCCCAGGTGACAGGACTCATGTACAGCGGCTGTGAACAGCCCTGAGACTGGGTCTGGGTTACTGCCTAGAGAGCTTCCTGCTGTGGTTGCCAAAGGGGAGACTTGAAATGGAGGAGGACAGATGTCAGGTTCAGAACCTAGTGGACAGATAGACTTCCCGTGTTTATTTCCATACAACCATCTTCCGTTCACATTCTCTGTTTCCTCCCTTATCTCCTGAAACTATCCAGACAGAAGTAAGGCATTTATCAAGGTGGGTAAATATTCGGTTTTGGTGGCTTTTCTAAGAGATCTCCAACTTCCCCCTCCGTTCAGAGGGAAGGCCCCAGTGGACTTAGTTGATAAGAATGAGAGCCCATTTGGTAGATGATAATGTCGACTCAGATTTCATAACCCTTACATGTATATTGTACAACTTACCCTTTGCAATAATCCTTTGTTTTTACTCACAAGTGTATCCAACAAATATTAAAGATAAAAGTTCAAACAATAAACTATGATCCATAAATTTCCTACTTTAAACAAGTGTTAAACAAGTGTTTTTTGTTTTGATCTTCAAACAAAACATGTTTTGATCACACATATGGTGAATGTTTTTTAATTTTTTAATTTAATATTAAACAGTAACATTTTCTTTGCCCTCATACTCCCTTCACAAGTTTTAATGGCTACATAATAATTACACTGGGTGAAGAAGACAACGCTTCCCTTTAAAGAAATGGGGTTTTTTGTTTGTTTGTTTGTTTTTAACTTGGCCCTTTTAGAAAACAGGTACTGCTGAAGTGAGCATCTTTATGCATCTAGCTGAGTATCTTTGGTCAGAAGACTTAAGATACCTTCCCAGAACAGACACTACATCAGATGAGGGGGAGGTTGGCATACTTTTTTTTTCTTTTTAGGGCTGCACCCTCGGCATATGGACGGTCCCAGGCTAGAGGTCGAATCAGAGCTGCTGCCAGCGGGTTACACCACAGCCACAGCACCACCAGATCTGAGCCGCATCTGTCACCTACCCCACAGCTCATGGCAACACCAGATCCTTTAACCCACTGAGTGAGGCCAGGGATTGAACCTGCATCCTCATCAATACTAGCCAGATACGTTTCTGCTGCGCCACAACAGGAACTCCCTGGCATACGGTATATGTGTCTGCAGCCATTCCAGACTACCAGTCACACTAAGAGGTATATGCCATTGCCCTCATGTTCCAGGTGGGGAGATTGAGGCACACAGAGAGAAAGCAGCTTATCCAGACACAGGTAGGGTGCAACTGATCATAGCCAAGGTAATCTGCTTCTTCCAGGGTAACCATTCTGCTCTTGGGAGCCAGCTTGGCCTCCTTGGGAGCTTATGAAGGGTGCAAGACACACACCTGTACTGCCCAGATACTGGCAGAAATTCTTACCCCAAGAAGTCACCTGTGGCTTCCTGGGCTCCCAAAGTGTGAGATTCTGTAGAGGCCACTGAGCATATGGCTTTTGGGGGCAGATCGAATTTGCTGCTAATGAAACCACCTGAAGCTTTGTGGAACTCTTTTCAGGGCTTCTTGCCCCAGGGAGACCAGCACATTTTCTTTTCTGTGTGTGTGTGTGTGTGTGTGTGTGTTTTCCAATCCGTTCCCCTGCCAGCGACTGAACCCGCTCCAGAGCAGCGACCCAAAGCTGCTGCAGTGACAGCACCAGACCTCCTTAACCAGCTGTGCCACAGGAAAATGCCCCAGCGCATTTTCAAAGCATTGTTTTCCGTGATAACCTCTGCCTTTGTCTTGGAACTCCAAATCGACTTGCATTTTTGTTTCCGCTTCATTAAAAGAAAGAAAAAAAGGAATAAGCCGCCACACCCACTCATTCCTATGGGGAAAACAGCGTTTTCTGGCCGTTCTCAAGCTCTGAGGGTTAGTCCTTCTCACTTTCTGTGTTTTGGCCGCAGGTGGACTTAGCAGTTTTAAGCAGAACCATGAAAACCTCTGCGACAACTCCCTCCAGCTCCAGGAGTGCCGGGAGGTGGGGGGCGGCGCGTCCGCGGCCTCGACCCCGCTACCTCAGCCCGCGCCCAGCACCCCCGACATCGAGAACGCCGAGCTGACGCCCATCCTGCCCTTCCTGTTCCTCGGCAACGAGCAGGATGCTCAGGACCTGGACCTGATGCAGCGGCTGAACATCGGCTACGTCATCAACGTCACCACCCACCTGCCCCTCTACCACTACGAGAAAGGCCTCTTCAACTACAAGCGGCTGCCGGCCACCGACAGCAACAAGCAGAACCTGCGGCAGTACTTCGAAGAGGCCTTTGAGTTCATCGGTAACTATCTCCCACGGGGAGGTCGCATCTTGCGCCTCCCTTTCTCCCTCCGGCCTTGGCTTTGCTCTCAGGTCCGAGGTTTACGCCTGGGTGGCCATAAAAGCTGCCCGAGGCGTTTGGGGGCTCTGCCACCTGGTGCGGCCAAAGTAGCCTCCTAAGTCGTAGCTCCTGGAGGCTCCTGGAGCCCACGGGATGGTCACAAAAGAACGGTTCCCATTGGGCGGAGGGCCGCTCAACGAGAAACCCTCCTCCTCCCGGGGCTCTCGGTGAGAAAGCCGCAAGGGTCACAGCACTGACCGTCCTTTAATCGCAGCGCCCAAGAACTGGCAGAGAGTAAGAAACTGGCGGTCAGGGCAGGTGCGTGGGAACCCCGGGCACCGTGCAGGCCCTACAAGCGTCGGCCCTCCTCGGTATCCGTGGCTTCCGCCCATCGCAGGTGCGACTCGCCGATGCTGAGTTCTGAGGGTCCTTTGCCATGTTCACATGAGGGACTTGAGCATCTGCGAATTTCATCGCGGGGGTGGGGGTGGGGGGACACGGGGCGGGCGGTTGGAGTACGATGGCCCTTCCAAACTCACCCACATCTCCCTTACCGTGAGGTAAACTCATTTGCCACTGATACCGCCTCTTTACAGGAGGTGGCGGCGCGGGCAGCGTTTCTGAGGAAGGACCTGTTTCAGACACCTGGGCCGTGGTGACCAGGACCCTGTCTCTCCTCAGGGCAGAGCAGAGAAGAGGAGGGGAGGGCCGCTGGGGGTGGTTTTCCCTGCTGTTTGCTTTGTCTCAGTTCTTCATCGTTGGGTGGCAAAAGGGCACGAGGTCACCTGTTAATGAACTGGTATGAGACTTCCGTAGTTTACCCCAGACTCGCGCAAGCGGGAAAGACCAAATCGTGTAGTTCCCAAGGAGAGAAAATTCTAGCATCAGCAGGCTTTAATCTCCAGAAGGAAGAATGGCCAGGCTGGCCCTAACCCTAAACTTTAATGTTTGCTGCTTCTCTAGCTGCAAACTGTCACAAGGCTCAAAGTATCACTTGGCGAGCACCTGGCACCCAGCGGGTAGTTAACAATTGTTTGTTTTTTCAAGCAACTCCAACCTTTCTTCCCACAAAGGGATGACCCAGTGCTTTTCCTAAATATTGCAGCAGGTTGTTACTGGCCTCTCTCTCAGAAAGAAGGCAGGCGTGTTTGGTGTCTCTTTGTCTAAACAACAACAAAAACCTTGGATTTAACGGCCAGCAGGGAGGCTGGATTTGCCAGAGATTTGGCAGCTGTGGTCACCTTGCCTGCGTATCCCTGTGAATTGTGGCTTTAATACAGGACCATGGGATGGTCAGTCTGGGAGGAATTTCTTTTCTTTCTTTCTTTTTTTTTTCCATTTGTGGCCACCCCACAGCATATGGAGTTCCCGGGCCAGGGATCAGATCTGAGCCACAGTTGTGGCAACCTGGATCCTTAACCCAACTGTGCCGGGCCAGGGATCGAACCTGAGACCCAGTGTTCCCCAGATGCCGCTGATCCCATTGTGCCACAGTGGGAACTCCTGGGAGGAACTTCCGAGTGGTCACTGAGCTCGGAAAAGTAAGGTGACTTCTCCAAGGTTGTAGGAATCTTAGTGTCCCAGAAGGGACCAGAGCCTGGCACTCTCAACTTCAAACTCAGGAGCCTTTTTATAATACACTGAGGCAGTGTTTATAAGGCTCTTATTAGTTCCCAACAGGCAGAGCTTGTGGCTGCAAAGATGCTTGAGATTCTTTACTGCTGGTGTCTGAATCAAACCTTGAGCCTTGGGGAAGAAAAGTTTGTCACCAAGCAGAAGAGGAACTTCCTTGTTGATATATGATGTTGTGCCTGTAATTTTATCTGACTTAATTCCAGTTGGGGGAAGTTAGGAAATGGTTTTCCGTGTAATGAGTAGCATAGGATATGCTTGTTCTAAGAGGATTTCAGTCAAAGCACCCACATTCCTTATAGATTACTCAGGCTCACCTGGGTTTTTTTTTTTTTTTTTTTCTTTAAAGAAACAAAACAGAAAATAAATAGCATTTAACCTGAAAAGCAATTCAACATCGCCCCCTGCATAGGCACCGTTTTTATTTTCTTTGTTATATCATTAGATCAACTGAAATATTATACTCACTTGAAGGAAAACAATGCCTGTTTTATAACACAATAATATTCACAGAGTCCACTGTAAACTAAGCAGAGTCTAGGTTTAAGGTTTACCTCTGCCAGTTTCTTTATCCTGGAATGGGGTGGTGCTATTTCTTTGGTTCTGAGCCTGCTTAGTTGGTGTTGGTCCCATTAATCAGAAGGGAGGATTGAGGCTCTCGGCAGTTACAGGACTTACGCAAGGTGGAACCATGGCCAAAGCCAGCACTTGGGGGCTCTTTGCCACCCGGCTTTCCAGTCTTGGGACGAAGGCAGCTAAATACTGTGTGCTGAAAAGAAGAAATCGAAAACGAGAGATACTTTCCTAAAATACTGTTATCTAAAAGGAAGCTAAATCTTTGGATTTTTAAGATGAAAATTTGCACCATGTCTCTTTCGTTGGACTCCTGGTGGGTAGCCAGGAGTAGGAGTTTATGTTAGAACCTGGCTCTCCTATTCCTTCTGCTTCCCTAGTCTTCACCTCAGGGCTACTTTTTTCAAGGCTGCCTTCTAGTTTAGACATGTCATCAACAATCCATTCAGGCAGTGCCCACGAGCTGTTCCCCTGGGATTTTAAAATAGCTGAAAACCTTTAGAGTGTTGCCATATGCAGTTGCTCTGGATTCTGAGCCATCATTGGAACTCCTCCGTCTTCTGCATCATTGCCGTGTTGGAAGAGCATGCCTGGATGCAGAGGGGGTTGGATGGCTCAGATGGAGATGACGCCTTATGCCTGAGGACTATACGCCTTTAACTTTGCAACAGTAGGGCTTTCCAGTGAGAAGCTGAATGTAGTAACTTTCCAGTTGAGTTTTGTTCCTTTAACCTCCTTTAGGGTTTCACCAGGCAAACTCATCCATTTAATCTCAGTTCCTATAATCAGCCATCCTATAGTACAAAAAAAGAAATGTTTCTTTTTTCTCCTACGGGTGGGAATGACATTGTTAATAACACTGGCTTTGATGAGTCTCACCGCATGGCTGTGGGAACCAACATCCTTAATCAGAGGGGATTCCTAAGCAGGAGCTTGCTTCACCCTGAAGCTGACTGTGCCATGGCTCCGTCCTCAGCTGGCCACCATCACCTAGGAAGTCGACTGTAAATGACTCCTTGACCTAGTTTTTTCTTTAGACGCAGAAATGTAGCTTCTTATTCATGCTACTGTTGCTTTCAGCCAGTTCTGAAGGTAGTGACATAAACACACACAGTTAACTAGTGACCTGTACTGCCTTCCAAAGCCATTTTAACGTGTTCTCTCTCTGCGGAAGTGGCATTGTCCAGTCTGGATAAAAGCTAACCTCTCTCCCTCCATCTCTCTTCTCCCCTTCACCTGTTCCTCTCCTTCATTCCAGAGGAAGCTCACCAGTGTGGGAAGGGGCTTCTCATCCACTGCCAGGCGGGGGTGTCCCGCTCGGCCACCATCGTCATCGCTTACTTGATGAAACACACGCGGATGACCATGACTGATGCTTATAAATTTGTCAAAGGCAAACGGCCAATTATTTCCCCGAACCTGAACTTCATGGGGCAGTTGCTGGAGTTTGAAGAAGACCTAAACAACGGCGTGACACCGCGGATCCTGACACCAAAGCTGATGGGCGTGGAGACGGTTGTGTGACAATTGTCTGGCTGGACAGGATGACAGTTCTCCGCTAGGAGACGGAGAGGATGGATGCTTTCTTTTCTTTTTTTCTTTTTTTTTAGCTGGGGGTAAAGTTTGTGAATGGAAACAAACTCATCTAAAAACTTGTTATTTTTAACCCGTGTGAGAAGAATTTAACTTTTGACGCCATTGAGATTTACTTCCTGCGAACCGACAGAGCAGGGAGGCTGAAGAAGTAATTTTTTAAGCCAACAATAAAAATGTCATAAAACTTGTTTCTTCCCCTTTTCCTTTTAAGCAATTTGTAGAGTTTACAATTAACTAGTCTGTGCAGGTTCATAGACCGAAGATGCTACACTTTAAGCCAATTAAAAAGAACCAAAAGTAAGTAGAAAAGATGCTGAATCATGAAGGTCCAGGATCCGCCTGGGCTGTCCTTAGAGAAAGCAAGAACCCAACCAAACCAAGCCCTGTCGTGCTCACTGGTGCAAAGAGAAGCCCAGGGCAGCTGAAGTGGTCTAGGAACCCTTCACATTCTTTCAAGTGTCAAAGGATACTGTTGATTTTGTGTGTTTCATACTTTGGATTACTTTTCACCCTTTCTGGGTTTAAGAGATTTTTTTTTTTTTTTGGAAATGGCAAGGACCCGACCATTATAGCATATGCCTTCACTGGCTTCTTGTGCAATAATATGGTGTTTTGAGTGTGCAAATGAGTTAGAGTTGGCAGCTGAACAATAGATAAATAGTGCAAAATTGCCAGCTTGGAGATAGAAATGAGTTAAACAAAACCAATTACTTTCTTTCCCATCTTTTTCCTTTGATTTTTTTTCCCTCTGATTTAATTCTGGTTACTGTGCCATAAACCTTGTTACATATGTATATCAGAATGTAAAAAAAAAAAAAAAGAAAAATTTATTTAAAAATATTTTTCGCAAAAAAAACTTGGTGTGTTTCTGTTGATTGTGTAAAAATTTATTTTCATTATATAAATGAAACTCATTTGGAGATGTGTCTTTTTTCCTCAACTTAGGCTGAAGCATCCTTTACCTCTTGTAACTTGTACGTGTAACATAATTGGAAATAAACACACATTTTGATGCAGGGACAGAGAAAGAGGGAGGGGAAATGGTCTCTGGCTTCAGTGTGAAGAGGAGAGAATGAGTGAGGACATTAAAAAGAGCTCCGTTCTGTCCAGTCGTGATCCCTGCTGCTGTGACAGCTCCACCACCCACTTCTGCCCCGTGATGCCTCTTGCAAAGGCGAAGCCTCAGGTAATCGCCTTAAAGGCTTGAGAAGGTTCTACACCAGCCTTTGAGCCTTGGTGATCAGGTCACTGCCAGATTGGTTAGAATTCTGTGATCTCCTCAGTGGCTATTTGATGTATACTTGTGACAACCTGCTATTTAGGTGTCTTGCCACGCCCTCCCCCCTCATTGTCACTAGCTCGCTTGCATCTTTGGTGACATTACCCAAGCGGTGTGCACTGCAGCATAGGGCTCTTTCCTTCTGGTTTTGCCAGCACTCCGAATTCAGCTTCGTAAACGCGATTTCCCCATCACTCGGCTCATGTGCAGCAAGTATCCCCAGTTCCCAGTCCACAGAGAAGAAAGGGTGCAGCTGGGGGAGAGCATGATTCAGATGTTTCCTAGGTTTTATGAGAATAGGTGCCTGCAGGGAACTGGCCAGGGGAAGTTCCACAGCAAACAGACATTTGCCTGGGGTGAGTAGGCGAGTCGAAGGAATCTAGCTTTCTAATTCTGCGTGTCTACACTGGCATGTGATAGTCCAGTGAAGCTTTGCGGACAAGTTTACGAAATATTGTTGATATGTATTGTTTTAGAAAATAGCTTTTCTACTAAAGCAATTTATGTTTTCTTTTATTAGAAGTGGGGGCACTTTATTAGGAATTAACTGAGAGCTGTTTTGAATTACTTGGATTTACTACAAAGCGTTAATACGGGGAAAAGTAAATCTCTCTTATGGCGCTTTGTACTCCTCAGACAAGTAATTTTCTTGGTGCTGGAAGATATGTAAGGAATGGGGTTGATATGCAATTAGCTGTTTAAAATACATAATGATATAGGTAATAGGTATTTTTCTTTATTCTGAGTCACAGCGTTAACGTTCTCATCATTTGTTTGATTCCCTTTCTTTCTCTTTTCCCTTTTTCTTTGAACAAAACAAAGCAAGGGATCGTTATGGTTTCTCTCCTTAGCTGCATGGACATAATTTATGTTTGTTGAACTTTTTGATTTTGAGAACAAGACTGTCCTGGGGCAGATAGGAATCCTGCCAACCAGCATACCAGGAATTCTGAGAGAGATTCAGGTCGAGTTTGCTCATCTGTTTTGAGTTCCTTAGCCTCTGTTTCTTCACGAGGAATGTTAACCACTTCATGAAAGTAACACGGAGTAACCAAGCCATTGCTCTAGAAACAAGACTCCCTGGCTTTAGTTACCAAAGCAAACTTGGGTCGTCTCACGCTTGGGCAGTAAGGGGGCTCCTACCGACGCTGGGCTGCGGTTGAGAAAAGCATAGTGTGCATTGCACACGCCGCCGAGCAAGGAGTCCGGGGCAGCTGGTGCTCCAAATACCCTCCTCCGGGGTGGGTTTCCGCCAGGCACTGACATCCGGCTGAGAGAGGGGCACTCAGGATATGCGATCAGCTCGCACATGATCCTCTGATTGCGTCAGTGTCTTGGGGTTAACACTGTCCGTCCTTATGCGCCAGCAGGTCTGGGGTTTGTGGTTATGATCGTCTAATAGTTCATTTCTTCCACTTGGTGGGGGTTTTAGCATCTGTCCGACAACTCTGGACACGGGCATCAGATTCTACTATTGAGGCAGTTCAGAGAGGAGCTAAAGCAGAGGATACGGGGGAGAGGTCTATCCCATGAAGGCGCCGTAGGGTCCTGCGCCGTAGGGTCCTGCTCAGGTACAGCGTCTGGGCCTCACTTGGTACCTGGGAACTTTGGCGCCGAGCTGCCAAATTCAGTGTTGTCTTCCTGAGAAGGAGGTCTCGGGCCGACTCAGGCGCGTAGCATTCTGAGTCCAGCAAGAGTCATTTCATGCTGGATGCACTTACCTCTTTGAAAGAGTGCATCCGTAAACATCTAATTTTTTTAAAAGATAAGGAGCATTATCCCTTTCCACTAAACTGAACAGCAGCTTCCGCTCCTCTATAATCATTTATTTCCACAGTTAATACACTTCCAACCAGTGGGTATTAACCAAGACAGAGTGCGCACTTCATGGAAGATCTTGGGCCGGCAACTTTTGGAGAGAGACCTGGGAGGCGGGTGTGGGTCAGAGAAGCAGACAGATGGGGGGTGTGACAAGGGGAGAATCGAGAGAAGAAACACAAACCAACAACCACACGCTGATGGGAAGTGAGGAAAGACACGACTATCCCGACCAGCCCCTTTTCAAGGCACAGGTTTCAAGCTACTGTACAGACAACGACTGTTAGTAAATGAGTTCAGGTTCAACACCGTCATCATCCCCGTTTTACAGGTGTTAACTGAAGCGTGCATGCGTGCACACGCGCGCACATGCAGAGGCAGTGACCAAGGTGCTGTGAGCTGTGAGTCAGGCGGCTCCCACAGAGCGTCACCTGGCCACTCTCTTCTCTGGAAAAGAAACACTTCAACTTGGAAGAGAGGGGACGCGTGAGCCACACTGGGCTCTGGTATTGCCACACCCCGCTCCTCCCCAACACACACGGGAAACCAGCGAGATGGGTGAGCCTGGATACGCTTTCAACGGGAAAAGAAGCCCTGAGAGCAGCCAGTTGGGGAGTCTCCAGAAACTCTGAATGGCTGGGGCGCAGGAGGCAGAAACAGTGTGGGGAGGAGCTTTGGCTAACAGAGTCACTGCAGAGTCCCTCTGCTGCCCTGGGCCACCCCCCAGAGCCACTGTCCAGATGTGCCAGGCAAGTGCACCTGCCAATCACCCCCCCCCACTTCTCCCAGGAAAATCTCTGCATTATAAATCCAGAAGAATGTCGCTAGAAGACTGATTTCAAGGTCATTCTGTAGGCAGCTTTGTAGCATCTGACTCTCAGGCCCAAAACACAATTAAAGTGTGTTTTTCGTTTTGTTTTTGTTTGTCTTTTTAGGGCCTCTTCTGTGGCATATGGAAGTTCCCAGGCTAGGGGTCAAATCAGAGCTGCAGTTGCCAGCCTACAGCACTGTCACAGCAACCCCAGATCCGAGCTGCATTTGCAACCTATGCCGCAGCCTGCTGCAATCCTGGATCCTCTAACCCACTGAGCGAGGCCAGGGATCGAACCCACATAGTTGGACCTAGAGATTATAACACTAAGCAAATCAGACAAAGACAAATATCATATGATATCACTTATATGTAGAACCCGCTTTAAAACTTGATACAAATAAACTTATTTACAAAACATAAACAGACTCACAGACTTAAACAATTTATGGTTACCACAGGGGATGGTGGATAGGATAAACTAGGAGTTGGCATTAACATATACATACTACTGTTATAAAATCAATAATCAACAAGGTCCTACTGTAGAGCACAGGAGACTCTACTCAATATTCTATAATAATATGGGAAAAGAATCTGAAAAAGAATAGTTATATGTATAACTGAATTACTTTCCTGTATACCTGAAACTCACACAGCATTGTAAATCAATCATACTCCAATAGAAAATAAAATTTAAATTTAAAAAAGCTACAAAAAAAAAAAGAAAATGATGTTTTCTGCCTAGAAGATACCACTATCACTCCCACAATTGAAAAGATACCAATCTTCTCTCCAAATAAGAGCGGATAAGCTCACGTGTTACTTTATCCATTTGTGGGTGTTATTTCTTCCCCTTTTACGTGCGAGCTGCTCTCCCTTTGATATCTTTCATTTAAATACTGAGATACAAGGATGTTATAGATTGAATTGTGTTTGCCAAAAGGGTGTTTCTGAAGTTTAAACCCCAGACCTTGTAAATGAGATCTTTTGGAAACAGCACGGTTGCCGATGTAACCGAGTTTTTAAAAGGTCATATTGGATTCGGATGGGAGCTAAGACAAGTACGGGTGTAACGGGACTGATCTGTTTTATAAAGAGCAAAATTTGGACCCGTACAGAGAAACCGACGCCGTGTAACCAGGGAGGTGGAAGTTGGAGTGATTCATCTAAGAGCCGGGGGACACCAAAGACTGTGAGTGTCACCCCAAGCAAGGAGAGAGGAGAATCAGATGCTCTTTCAGAGCCTCTGAAAGAATGAACCCTGAGGACACCTTGATTTGGGGCCTCTGGCCTGCAGACCATAACAGAATAAACTTCGTTTTTGCTTTTTGCTTTTTGCAGGCCGCAGGTGCAGCATATAGAAGTTCCTAAGCTAGGGGTTGAACTGGAGCTACAGCTGCCAGCCTACACCAGAGCCACAGCCACGCGGGATCCGAGCCATGTCTGTGACCTACGCCACAGCCACAGCAACGCTCAATTGTCAAGCCACCGAGCAAGGCCAGGGGTCAAACCTGCATCCTCTTGGATGCTAATTAGGTTCATTTCTGCTGAGCCACAACAAGAACTCCCTCTATTTTTTTTTTTTTCTTTCTTTCCTTTTAGGGCTACACCCGCGGCATGTGGCAGTTCCAGGTTAGGGGTCGAATCAGAGCTGCAGCTGCTGGCCTATGTCACAGCCACAGCAACGTGGGATGGGAGCCACACAGGCGACCTACACCACAGCTTGTGGCAACGCCGGATCCTTAACGCACTGAGCGAGGCCAGGGATTGAACCCGCATCCTCGTGGATCCTAGTCGGGTTCATTGACCGCTGAGCCATGAAGGGAACTCCTCCCTTTTTTTCCCCCTCTGTTTTGTTTTAAGTCTAGTTTTTGGAATTTTGTTATGGCAGCCCAAGGAAATTAATGCAAAGAATAACCACCTTGACCACTTCTTATACTAGATGGCAGATCGAGGAGAAAAAAGAATCCGTTAATATGTAGCAAAACGTATTCGAAGTCAGAATGTTTATAAATCTTGCTTTCCTAATTTCTACAAATGACCACACGGTCCTAGTTGATGTTGCTAAGTTCCTGCTTTTGCTGTACCCACTGTCCTCAGCAAGCATCTCCACTGGTGGTGGTGCCTTGCCTCTTAGGGTGGCCTAAATCTTCATTTTTGAAGAAGCTGAGCCTTTGGAAGTTCTGTCTGCATTGGGTCCCTTTGTTATGGGCCATGAGAGTCTAAAAGGTGCCCTGTGTTTAGACATAGTTCTTCCTATACCCATTGTCCTGTTGTAACCCAGCTTCCCCATGGTAGTCACGTCACCCCAACAATACCGTAATCCTGTTCTTTGCCTGTTGTTTCTTTAGTGTGAGGACCCAAAAGTAGACAGCAGAAAGTGTCAACTTCCCATTTAATGGGGCCATTGCTGGATCACCTAGCTGAAGTGTCCATCCCCGGGGAACTAAGCCTTCTAGACCAGCAGAACCCCAAACCGTAGAGTACGTAGAACAAATTTTGCAAGTAGAACACCTGGAGTAACAGTGAGGAGTGTTTTCATTTCTAGCTCTTGATTTCTGGATCTGTGAACCTGGGATAAGGAGAAACAGCGATATATTTAGTTGACCATGTAGAGACTTTGATGTAGCTTGCAGGACATTACCTTAGCCCTAAAAAGTTTCCATTCATCTAGCTCAGTAACTGAACTGTCCAAAGAACTACTTGTTTCAGATGGATGGATAACACGGTAAGTCTAGTAAATTCCATGAGTGTGAGCCTGTTTCTACACTTCATTTGCTGCAAAATAAGTTCCTCGGGCAGAAGCAAAGCATTGTGGAATACCATGATGGTGAATAAGACATAAGAAGTCTGCAAGTCCACAGATACTAATTTTAGCAAAAGCATTACAAACAAGGGAAGAAAATCCAAGTGAAGAGTGCATTTCTATGGAGTGAGGATGCAATACTGGCTCTTCCACAATAGAAGAGATCCAACATAATTAACCTGCCATCCAATGGCTGGTGAATACCCAGGAAACATTCTACTCCAGGGCCTTGGTGTTAATCTCCGGTCCAGGTGGGCTGGATGCTCAGCGGTGGCTGTAGCCAGATTAGCTGTGGTGACCGGTAGTTCACGTTGCTGAGCCCAGGCACAACCTCCACCTCTGCCACTGTGGCTGTTTTGTTCATGAGACCATGGTTCAAGGGCCGGAGTGACTGCAGAAAGAGACTAGACAGAGATGCACAGAATGTGCCATCTTCAGCGTTACTAAGATCCTTCTATGCTGCAGCCAAGTTTGTTGAACATTCGTGTGGTACATTCTGTGCCCTTCAGGCAGTTCTAATCATTTTCCTTTCCCCTAGGCTTTACTGTCACCAATTTTCCAATCATTTTTTCTTCTAAGTCCCTGATCAGGCATCTAAACCATGAGAGACCTGCCGCCCATGAAGTCATGGAGGTTTATATCTTTAGCTATCTCTCAGACAACATGAATAACCAGGTGTACTGCTGGAAGTTCTGCCCACTGGAAAATTTTTCCTACACCGCTATCATCCTTGTGGAGCTGCAGTGATGTAGCCATTTATTTTAGAATGATACAGCTGATCATGCAAAGCTCCATAATCAAGGTCAACTATTTTTCTTTCAGTCCACTGATCGTAGGGAACTTCCCACAAAGCCATACGTTCAAGTTCAAGGAAGTCTTGCAGCAGGATTAGAGACCATGAGCATTTGGGTCACTTGTATAGTTAACTTATTTGTATCTGATTTCACATATTCCAGTTGCACTTGAAAATGAAATAATATTATTCATGCCCAACTTAGAGGCTTGGTAGGTCAACTACATGCAGTTTTTCATGAACAATTCAGATTTCATTACAACTTGATGATCCATTATTAAGCTTCCAAATTGCTATTTAGGGAAAAAAAAAAGTTTTTCTGAAGAATCTGTCATTGTTTTGTTTCCAAATCCTAAATGTCTGCTCTGTGATTCATCTATTGGGTGAATGGCTTCATATAGGATCCTTGTCTAATACAGACCCTTCTAGTACCATGGACTATACTGGATTTAGATGTCAGAGCAGCTTTATGACAGATTTGAACTCTTGTAGAAATTTCTCTTGTTCTGCAGCTAATTTTCAGCACTCAGTTCTGATGTGTGGTGTTTTCCCCCACACATCAAGCAATTATTGGACACCAGCTGGGTGTTCTACAAGTCAAGTCAATTCTGACACTGTCTACCTAGAGACAGCACCATGTCCCAGGTTAAGGGCTTGGTCCTATAGAACTTCACTCCGCCCACTCAAGATACCAACCTCAACTCCAGATTAAACCTGTGTTGCTGACGGAGCAGCTATAGATCGTGAATTCAATGTTCCCCTCCTTGGGCTTGACTAATTTGCTGGAGTGGTTCATAAGGACTCAGAGGAACATTTTACCTACCAGGTTATCAATTTATTATAAAAGATTATTCCTATTTTTTAATATAAAGATAAAAGATTATTAAATACCCCAGGAACTTAGCCAGATGAAAGAAATACATAGGGCAAGATCTGGGGAAAGGGCACAGAGCTTCCACGCTTGCTCAGAGCACATCTTTGTCCCCAAATCTCCACGTGTTCACCAGCCCAGAATCTCTTCAAATCATGTCCTTTTGGGTTTTTATAGAAGTTTCAATATGTAGGCATATTTGACTAAACCTTTGGTGATGAGCTATGGACCCCAATCTCCAGCCTCTTTCCCCTCTCCAGAGGTCCATGGTAGGGCTAAAAGTTCCAACCATTTAATTACACTGGTTGGTTTTCCTGACAAACAACCCCCATCCTTAGGTGGTTTCCAAAAGTTATTAACATAATAAAATACACCTTTCTCACTCTCATCCGCGGGAAATTCCAAGGGATTTAGGGGCTGGGTGTCAGAAGTGAGAACAAAGACCAAACACACATTTCTTATTGTAAATCACAACACAGCAGGATCCTGCTTAAACTAATAGCTTTTCATGTTGCTTGGTAAATAGATGGGACTAACACATCCAATGAGGTAAATGTTTGCTCCAAAATCCAATGAGGCCTGTTAGACACTGTGCCTCTTTCTTAGTAGTAGGGAGGATCAGATATAGCAAATTATCCTTTGCCTTGAAGAGATTTCCCTAAAAGCCAGTTGTCTTTGGTGTCACAATAAAGTTGAAATCTTTATCAGGAGGCTACTGAGCCCTGTACAAACATATCTGATTATACAATCTCTTTAAGGCATGTTTAAATTGTAATTATTTCCCTCTGAATCATTTTATGAGTGAATAAATCTGAAGTTCAAAAGAGGAAGTAAGCACTTAGGTCAACTTTTTATTTTTTCTTACCACTGTTTTCATCTTAGTGGAGAAGTATATTTTCTCTTTAGGACAAATAGCAACTGAAATATCCTAGAAACACAGCCACTATATTTTAAAACACTATATTCTATTCTTAAGGATTCCTCTTGTATAGTAAAAAACAAGCAAGCAAACAAACAAAAAACCTTAGATCTAAGGTCTTGCCACCAAAGGGCTGAGGACCCAGCTCCACCCACCTACCAGTGCACAGGCACCAGCTCCAGGATCCCTTGGACCCCTCCATCCTGCCCTCCAGAAAGCCTTCTCTGGCCTCTGGACCAGCCTCACCCACCAGGGGGCAGACACCAGACACAAGAAAACCACAATCCCATGGCCAGCTTAACCAACCTGCCCAACAGCAGGCCAGATCCTGCCCTGAGTTCACCGGGCCCTGGCCTTGCCCATTAGCAGAAACACAAGCTTCAGGATAACCCTGACATTGCATATAACTATGTCAAAAACCAGCACCCCCCACCCCACCCCTTTACACCTCCCTCACCAAGTGATGTGACATTAGCTCTGAGATTCCTGGGCTCCGCAGCTAATGTCTGGGAAACAGCTCTGCCTGACAGTAGTCTTGCATTAACCTCAGGACTTGGCTTCACCCACAAGTGAATGTGCAACAGCCCTGGAGCCTTCAGAAGCCTGACTCTGCCCACAAATGAGCTGGAATAAGCCCCAGGACTCCCTGGGGTTCTGCAGTCAGATGCTTTGTGACCTGGTCCCATCAATTGGCAGCCAGAAGTTTCTGCACCAAGCCAGGGTTTTCTGGACACCAAAAAGAGTGGGGGCCAACCAAGCCTATCACAGTCAGCCACCATGACAGAAATAGCTATACAGCCCTCACGGGGAGAAGCCCTAGAGCTCACTGCTCAGGTGACGGGAGGGAAGTATGCTGCTGGGAGCACAGCAAGTCTTCCACAAAATGCTACTAGTCCACGGTCGAGACATGTAACTAACCTATCAGATGTGCAAAAATAAAAACAGGAACTTAGGCAAAATGAGGCAACAGAGGAACATGTTCCAGCCAAAGAACAAAATAAAACCCCAGAAGAAGAACTAAGTGAAGTGGAGACAGCCAGTCTACACACGACAGAGTTCAGGGTAGTGGGTGTAAAGTGGGTCAAAAACCCTCAGAGAGAAGGGACACGCAGAGTAAGGAATCAGAAGTTTTTAACAGAACACTAGAAAAAAATCAGAGATGAAGAATACAATAACGTAAATTTAAAAATAGCTAGAAAGACTCAACAATAGACTAAATGATATAGAAGAATGGATCAGCAAGCTAGAAGACAGAGTAGTGGAAATCTGTAACACTGAACAGAAATGAGGACAGTTTGAGAGACCCAAGAATTACATCAAGAACACAAATATTCACACTATAGGGGGATCCCAGAAGAGAGAACAGGGCAGAGAACATATTTGAAAACATAATAGCTGAAAACTTACCTAACCTGGGAAAAGAAACAGCCATCCAAGTCCAGGAGGAACGGAGAGTCTCACACAGAATTAACCCGAAGAGGAACACACTGAGACACATTGTAATTAAAATGACAAAAGTAAAGATAAAGAAAGGATATTAGCAGCAAGGGAAAAACAAAAAATATAATTCAAGGAAACACATACAACCATCAGCTGATTTTTCAATTGAAGGTTAAAAGGTAGTGACACAATATAATTAAAGTGGAGAAAGGGGGAGACCTACAACCAAGAATACCCTACCTAGTGAGGTTCTTGTTGAGGTTTGATGGAGAGATCAAAAGTTTTACAAACAAGCAAATCTAAAAGGGTTTAGCACCACCAAACCAACTTTACAAGAAATAGACAAGGTCTTAGAAATATACACTCTTCCAAGACTGAACCAGGAAGAAACACAAATTATGAACAGAGTAATTACCAGGAATGAAATTGAATCAGTCATTTAAAAGGACTCAACAAACAAAAGTCCAGGACCCACTGTCATCTCTAGGGAATAGATCTGTGGTTGCCAAGGGGGATGGGGAGGAAGTGGGATGGATGAGGAGTTTGCGGTTAGCCGAGGCAAACTATTACATTTAGAATGGAAAAGCAATGAGGTCCTACTGTCTAGCACAGGAAACTATATCTAGTCTCTTGGGATAGACCATGATGGAAGATAATATAAGAAAGGAAATGTAGGTATAGGTATGACTGGGTCACTGTTGTACAGCTGAAATTGGCACAACATTGTAAATCAACTAGACTAATAAAAATTTAAAAAAATAGTTGTCATCTCACAAAATTTCAGAATATTCCCAAATCAGCTTTTATGAGATAAGCTTCACCAAGCTTCACCAAGATAATGCCCCTAAAAATTCCCTGGTCAGAAAGGTGCAAGGAAGAAAAAAATCATTCATTTCACAACACGAAGCTTTTGTCCTTTGTCTGTGGCAGAAGGTGGTAACGCTTTCAGAGCTTGGGGTTCAAAAACTACCACGTGGGCCTGACGTCCGTCTGTCTGTCTCTCTCTCTCCCCCTTCTTCTGCCCCTTCTCCCCCCACCTCCCTCGCTCCCCAGACCTTCTCGGAGCCCCTGTACACACGTCAGGATCTGTGAGAGATACAGTAATTTGGAAGTCAAGTTGCCCTCAGGTTCCAATCCATTCATTCAACCAGAAATTTTTTTTTTTATATGTCCAACTGCTTCTGCACTGAGAGGCAAAGGAGAAAGAGCTAAACAGAAGAGAGGAGAACGATGAGTAAAATGCGTGGAGCGTCTCCTGGCTCTAGACACTGTTAGCTGGTGTATTTATATGTACATACCCACATATATTTTTATGTGTCTGTGTATGTAAAACTGTATTTAATATTCATAAAAAAATGATCCACTATTCCTCATATTATAGAAGAGAAGTTCAGGGAGGATTAATAACTATTTAAAGAAGATAGGTTATTGTCTCAACTTATCCTCCAGGATCGAGAAGGAAAAAACTACAGATGAAAAGCGAAAATGATAGCCTTGCCCCCAAACACATGAATCTATGCAAACAAGTGTAGACAG
The DNA here is from genome assembly GCF_016906955.1 of Phacochoerus africanus. Classification (NCBI taxonomy): domain Eukaryota; kingdom Metazoa; phylum Chordata; class Mammalia; order Artiodactyla; family Suidae; genus Phacochoerus; species Phacochoerus africanus. Next base: position 16,388,425 of record NC_062555.1, on the reverse strand, counting down.
ACAACCTGTCATCACAGATCTCTGTGGACACATGTAGTTATTTCCCCTCCCACAAGATCGAGTCCTTCACAGCCTTAGAGACTCGTCTTCAAAGTCGCGTCGCCCTGAAGCCCTGGCAGATCCTCCCCCTTTCTCGCCCCATCCCTGGCCCACAAGGATTGGTCTTTCCCGCCTCTGTGGTCCCACAGGGCATCGCACGCATGGCACAGCCTGTGCGGCTTGACTGTATTGTAAGTTTAAAGCTCGCACATCTCCAATCTACCTGCAGTGAACTCCTTCCGAGGAAGGGAACCTGCAATGCCTGGTAAGTCAACGAAATCAATGGAAACAGCCCCCTTGTAGATAAGCGGAAGCATGCTACAGTAATAACTGGAAGTTACTGAGCGTTCTGTGCACCTCTGAACCGTCTCCAGTCCTTTCCATGTGGCTTCCCATCCAGTCCTCAGAGCTTCCTGCCTTTAAGGAAGTCAAGCAGCCCCCAGAAGCTGGAAAAGCAAGAGATGGATTTTCCCTGAGTGACCTCTAAAGTCATGTGGCCCTGCTGGCACCCTCACTTTGGACTTCCAGCCTCCAGAACTGGGAGAGAATACATTTCTGTCACTTTAAGCCACCAAGTGTGTATGGATTGGTTAGTGTAGCCTCAGGAAGCAAACACTTTCCCTTAACATTGATGGGGACGAAAGGCTGGGTATAAAATAAAAAATTTCTGTTTATTTTCAAACATGTTGGTAATCGTACTATGGTTATATGTTAATGTTCTGAAGGGATACATGTGAAAGTATTTAGGAAGGGGGGCATGAGATATGTAACATTCTCAAATGATTATAAAATTATATGTATGTAATATATAAAACATCTATAAGCATATAATGTTCATACGATTGCCCAAATTATGCAAATGCAATTTTAAAATTTATATATAAATATATAAGAACATATACATGTATAGAAATGTATAAAGTTTTAGACAATGATGTAATATATATATATATTGGCAAATTTTAATATATGGTGAATCTGGGTAGAGGATCTATTGAAGTGCTTGCCACTTTTCTGAAAATTGAAGATGTATCACAATTAATGTATACAAATTTAAAAAGTAATGAGGAGGTGTCAGGTAAGGGAGAAATCTGTATTTCTTCAGACAATAAAAAGTAATGGTCAGGGTGGGGGAGGGCGATGCTCTGTCATGTGATTTTCTCTGTCTTTGGTGTTCTCTGTCCTGTGATTTCTTTGTTTACTTGACTCACCCAGTTTGTAGCCTTGACTTGGGCCTTTTCCATCTCAGCTTAGGAAATATCCCCATAACAGGCTTGAGCTAAGAGGCCTTATGTTAGAACAAGGAGAGAGAACACTTAGAAAAGTCGTGTTATCTCATAGCATGTGTCCGGAACCCATTGCCTCTAAGATGGGGGTGTTTCTGGGAAAGGCTGGGGGCCATGCCTGCAAACTCAGCTAGGCACACAGGTGTACAAGCCAGACGCCGTCGGGATTTGATAAGTTTCCGAAAGGGTGGTCAGTGACAGTCCCTGACCAGCGTTGATGATCCAGCCCCGGGTTTCCCCCCTTCCTTCCGGTTTCATCTGTGCCCTGACCCCTCCCTGCCAGTCCCTTTCTTGCTCCATCCACATGCGTTGGAGCCCACCTTACACTGGCAGCATGTTCCTGGCCTTTACCCAAATTTCTCTCTTCACCTGGAACACCCTTCTCCATCCTCTCCTTGCGTTTCAGGTTTCTTTTTTTTTTTTTTTTCTTTTTAGGGCCACACCTGTGGCATATGGAAGTTCCCAGGCCAGGGGTCAAATTGGAACTGGAAAAAAAAAAAAAAAAAACCTTCGAAGGAGCAGCCATTTTAGCTACTTTTTTTCAACCAAAATGTTTTCAAAAAGTTGACAAAAAACAAGGGCCAACATAAAATCCTAGACAAAGTGAAAGTAACTTTCAATAATCAAAGTGAAAAGAGGTATTTAAAAAAATTTTTTTTTTTTTTGGTCTTTTTAGGGCTGCCCCTGCGGGATATGGAGATTCTCAGGCTAGGGGTTGAATTGGAGCTGCAGCTGCCAGCCTTACACCACAGCCACAGCCACACTGGACCCGAGCCACACCTGCGACCTACACCACCGCTCAGGCAATGCCAGATCCCCAACCCACTGAGCAAGGCCAAGGATCAAACCTGCGTCCTCACGGATACGTCAGATTTGTTACCACTGAGCCACGGTAGGAGCATTTTTAAAAGTACAGTTTTTATTTTTCCCATTTTGGCTTGGTTTCTACTTTTCTTTCCTTATTCCACTCACATCAGTACCCAGCCCTGATCCCCTGCGTCTGCATGGTAACAACACAGAAGAATTTCTCTACTGTTGTGATCGTATGAAGACACACACGCACACACAGGCACACCCATAGGTACAGATTTTTTTTTTTGAGGTACAAAGTGATCATATTATTTTCATATTTCTGCATCTTACTTTTTCCAAGTTCTCATCAATGACACTGATCCAAGTCAACTGTCGTAACCCTAATTTTCCTATTTTCTGAGCTGCATGCTATTCTGCAATGTGTATTACACATAAATCATTTAGCATTCCCTTCAGTTCTCTTTTCCACACTCTGAACAATGGGGTGATAAACACCTCTGCAAATATCCTTTCTTTTTGGTATTTTTTACTTTTAGAAGGGGAATTTCTACCAGATTCTTTTTTCCATTAAAAAAAAAAAATGTTGTGCTGGAGTTCCCGTCGTGGCTCAGTGGTTAACGAATCCGACTAGGACCATGAGGTTGTGGGTTCGGTCCCTGCCCTTGCTCAGTGGGTTAATGATCCGGCGTTGCCGTGAGCTGTGGTGTAGGTTGCAGAGGGGGCTCGGATCCCGCGTTGCTATGGCTCTGGCGTAGGCCGGCGGCTACTGCTCCGATTGGACCCCTAGCCTGGGAACCTCCATATGCCGAGGGAGTGGCCCAAGAAATGGCAAAAAGACAAAAAAAAAAAAAGGTTGTGCTGTTCCCCCACCCCCACCCCCACCCCCCGCCACAAGCAGCAAAGTGCATGTGGGGAGAGGTAACAGAGTCTCGAGGTCAGAGACAGAAAATCTGGTGCCACATTCCATCCCTAGCTCGGCTCCTCATTAGCTGTGCTACCCTGCCCCTCAGATTTCCCATCTGTACAACGGAAAACAGCTCTGACCTCCTCAAGAGAGTTGGAACTCTGAAATGAATTGCTACCTGCGAGCATTTAGTGCCGGGCACACAGTAAGTGAGGCAGCACTGCTAGCCATGCCTGCTGGTCACATCACAAATGGTGGATAAGCAAGCATCGCCTATTCTTGCAGAATCTATTTTAGACTCCGCGGCTAGGACAGTGAATAAAACTGACAGAAATAGCACTCTCGGGGAGTCTGCATTCTAGTGGAGAAATTTGCTAGTGTTTACAGTTTCAAAACCTTGTTGCTGTTCCGATAGACATAAAGTAATCATCTCCTTATTCCTTTCGATTTGCATTTTCCTGACTACTGATACTTTTGATCACTTCTGCCCTTACAACACTGACACTTTTACTGGCACTCTATTTATATATTTTGAAATATTTTGCCTACTCTTTAAATTTTTAATTATTTTTGTTTCATGTGCATAAGAATGACACTCTTTCCCCACATCTACGGCCTATCTGTTGACTTTCTGTTTGGCATCTTTTTTTTCTTTTTTCTTTTTTCTTTTCAGGGCTGCACCCATGGCATATGGAAGTTCCCAGGCTAGGGGTCTAAGCAGAGCTGTAGCCATTCGTCTATACCACAGCCACAGCAAGGCAGGGTCTGAGCCATGTCGGCGACCTATACCACAACTTATGGCAATGCTGGATCCTTAACCCATTGAGTGCAGCCAGGGATAGAACCCACATCCTCATGGATACTAGTTGGATTTGTTTCAGCTGAACCACAATGGGAACTCCCTGGCATCTTTTTTCATGTGATTGTTGCTAATTTTTATATAGCTAACAACAATTTTCATTGTTATTTTATAGCTTTTAGAATAAAAGACGAGGTTAAGTTACACTGTACCAGTAGTTTACAAAAAATTTCCAACAAAGATTTTATTGTTTAGTTTTTCACATTTAAATCTTTAATATATCTGTAATTTTTTGAATTTGGTGATAGGTGTTCCATGTTTTTCTTCTAGAGGAAAAGTAGAATGTGTAGACACTTTTTAAAAAAATTTCATCCCAAATCATAAACAAAACGAAAAGACAACCTTCGGACCAGGAGAAAATTTTGCAAATGATGCAACCGACAAGGGCTTAATTTCTAGAATACACAAACAGCTCATACAACTAAACAACAACAGCAAAAAACAAACAACCCAATCAAAAAGTGGGCAGAAGACCTAAATAGACATTTCTCCAAGGAAGACATACAGATGGGCAACAGGTACCTGAAAAGATGCTCAACACTGGTAATTATTAGAGAAATGCAAATCAAAACTACAATGAAGTACTATCATTGGCCATCATTAAAAAAGTCTGCAAATAACAAATGTTGGACTGGGTGTGGGGCAAAGGGAACCTTCTTACACTGTTGGTGGGAATATAAGTTCATGCAGCCACTATGGAGACCGGTATGGAGGTTCCTCAAAAAACTAAAAACAGTTGCCATATGACCAGCAATCCCACTTGTGGACATGTACCCAAACCAAACAATAATTCAAAAAGACACATGCACCCTTATGTTCATAGCAGCACTATTCACAATATGAACGACCAAACATTCTTAATATGGTAAATGTGAGGAATTTAAGAATGTGCTATGCAAGCTCTAAAATAGAAAACTCATTAGAATCTTCCTGGCTGGTAGCGATATTCTGACTCTCCAACCCTACTCATAGGCGGGTCTATTACACTTCTCTGGTTGCAGCTAAAATCAGCCTTTTTCTCCCCACGTGACTGCCTACTAGCCAGCTATCAAAGCGTTCAGAGAGATTTTAAAAAATAGAAGTCTATTACCCCTGACCTTTATTATTTGACTTTATACAGATTTCTGGTCAACCCATGTGAGATGGTAATGATATAATTCTAATTTCAATGGGTCAGTAAGTTAAAGTTTCCAGTCAATCCAGCTGGTTATTCTGTTGGGGCAACTAGTTGGACAAAATTTTTCACCTGTATTAAAGTAACTGAAGTTTTTAGGCTCTGGATTTACCTAACCTGCACATGCTATGTTTGTTTGATCTAGGTTTGGTCTCGTCACAGCCTGTTGGGATTTGGGGACAATATTTAGGCTGTGGCATTTTAGGGTTAATTTCTACAGTTGTTTGAACTCTGTAGCATAAAAAAAATTGAAAGTCAGGAGTTTCCATGTGGCTCAGTGGGTTAATGATCTGATGTTGTCACTGCTGCAGCTCAGGTTGCTGCTGTGGCACCAGTTTGATCCCTGGCCTGGGAACTTCTGCATGCCACGTGTGCAGCCAAAAAAAAAAAGAAAGAAAAAAAGAAAAAGAAAGTTAAAAGAAAATAAAGAGGAAAATAATTAAGGATTTTGATAGGATGTCCCTCTTCCAGCTCCTACAAATAGAAGAAACTCTTAACAGAGTGAGATAAGAATAACATAAAATTTCCTTTTTTTTTTTTTTTTTCATGACTGCACCATGGCATATGGAAGTTTCTGGGCTATGGGTCAAGTCAGAGCTGTAGCTGCAGGCCTATACCACAGCCACAGCAATGCAGGATCTAAGCCGCGTCCATGACCTGCAACAGCGCTCAGGGGAACGCTGGATCCTTAATCCACTAAGTAAGGCCAGGGAGCGATCCTGCGTCCTCGCAGACATTATGTGGGGTTCTTAACCTGCTGAGCCACTACGGGAACTCCAGTTTCCATTTATTGAAAGACTACCGTGTGTCAGGTGTGTTTTTACATCATCTTACCTATTGCCCCAGGATCCCTATTAGGCAAGTATTGTACTCCACATAATAGTCCAGGAAATCAAGGTTCAGAGAATGTCATGCTTTTTGCTTAGTCTTATAACGCATATCTCTGTATGTCTCCTTCTAAAGTCCTCATTTATGCTACTCTCTCCTTTTGATACAATAATTCACATTTAAAGATTAAAATAAATAACTAGCAATCAACTCATGAGCTATAAAGACATTGTTTTATTGAAGAATATGCTTGAAAAGCAAAGTTTAATTATTGGGTTTTTCTCTTTACAAAATTACACGGTACATCTTTATATGAAAATAATGCTCCCTTTCCTGTGTCAAGTAATGCAATTCTTTCAATTGATCTAAGTTGTTTTTGGTTTTGGTTTTTAGCTTCTTCAGGAAGCTCTTCTTATTGACAGAATGAAAATCCAGTTGCCTGAAGTGTCTTTGGCAGGAAGGCAGCTCCGGGTTTTGAGAGCTGTCCTCCGGGCAGGTCCCTTGGTCTCTGTTGGCGCTGCAGTTGGGGCCAAGACCTTGCATGGCCTACAGTCCTGTCCAGCCCATGCCCCTTTCACATGCTCACTCCCTAGGCCCAAATCTCCACCCTCCCCTCCTCTCTGCCTACTCAGCTCACAGTGGGTTCCAATTTCTTTTTCTCAATAAACCTTGCTCAAAGGCAACCCACCCAAATTGTTCCACATTGAATTTATCTTTTCCAAATTAATCAAGCACGTCTTGCTGGAATCATTCCTCTTGGCATTGAGTTATTTGTCATCTCTCTCCTTGTCTTTAAGGTCACAGATGTCCACTCCACAGTAAAACTTACAGGGTCCCATGGGTGAGCAGCTTTCTGAACAACTTGGAGCTTGAAGAAACACTGGTCCAGCAACACAGGTTAATGACTTAACCTGAATTCCCGACTATTAGGAAATGAATTAGGACCTCGTCTGAGAGGAGAGATGCTAAAAATCAGAGGAAATCTAAGCTTCTTCTATTCACTAAAATACGGTGGATGGATAAACCAGAGCACTCAGGGTACGCCTGCATCCTTTCTGAAATCTCCCTAGCACTCCACGTAGACACAGGATTCCAAGTCAGCCCATGCATGTCCTTTGCCTCAGATTTTCTCAAGGCTCTGGCTTAGGGGTGGTCTACCCCACTTCTATCAGAACCACAGTTCAGAATCCAGCAGCCCCTCAGCTGATGGAGTGGCCAGAATATTTTCAGAACTCTCTTTGGAAAAGAATATGTCCTCTGAAAGAAATGGAGCAGCACAATTTCCATCATGCTGTGATGAGGAGAGAAATGGAAGTGCTGTTGAGCCACTGCTAGGAACAGGTATGGGACCCATCTTTAACTCAGTGAGACAAAGTGTGGCTGATGCATGCTTAGCAGGGGGCTGCCATTTTCCAGGGCTTCTGAAGCCTGCCTTTTTTCCTCCCTTCTTATCCCTGGCATCCTGACAACCTTTGTCTGCAAAGTACAGACCATCTTGAATTCTGGGGAGCAGCTAGCAGGAAATTGGTGTAATTAGATGCGATTTCGCAGAGGACTGTGCAAATCATAGCATGTCATTTTGGGGATTAGCCTTGCAATGTCTTGGAAAATGATGAGTGAAAAAATACTGTGGTGTAGCAGACACACCTTGCTTTGATTTCAACTTCTGACACAAAGCAGTTGCATGACCTTGGTCAACTTATCTTCCTGGTCTGAGAAAGAATCCTATTTATCCCTGCCTGAGCAAGGATGGAGAAATCAGGGAGGAATATTTCCAGGCCCTCTGAAGCAGCTTCCACCAGACTCATCATTTGGCTTCTCAAGGTGGCCAGATGCACAATAGCCATCCAACCAAGAGTTGATTGGCTGATCGATTTTGTGGTTTTTAAACAGATTGGAATCCTGTAAACAGCAGACGCCCCTCTTCCTGTAGGGAAGGCTGAAAAGCACCTGTGAGTTGGGGGGTATCTCCTTGCCTGCAGTAAATAACAGAGTGGGTGTGGCTGGAGTGAGAACAGAGGTTGGGATCCTGACCCAGATGGAGATGAAGGTCTCTGGTCCATGGGGAGGACAGAGCCTGAGGCTGTCGAGAGAGTCCTCCCTCCCATTCAGGCAGCAGGCTTGGGATTCATTTCCAACCCACGCCAATCACAGAAACAGACTGGAAAGAACCAAATGAAATGAGAATCAAATCCATCCCACTGCCAAAGACAGAGGCCATCCAAAAAGCGAGAACAAATGAAATAAAAAACCTCTGGCAGAGCTCAGAGAAAAAAGAAGGACTGCAATTCAAAAGGGAACTAAAATTACTTTTAATAGATCTTGGTAGAACGGCCGAGAGACCTCGGTCTCTCAACCCTCTGTATTATTTATTGATTGGGCTGCCACCCTCACTGAATCCTGAGTGCTTTAGCGAATTACACCAGCTTTGGGTTTGCAGAATGCAGCCCGGGGAAAAGAAGCCTTTGCTCAGGAGCCATTTGCTTCTTCAGCTCTGTGCTTTCCTGGTTTTTTCCTCAGGCCTCCATTTCCTCAGCTGGCAAATAGGGAGATGCATGCAAGGCACCTGTCACCTCTCTTTTTCTCAGAACTGCCCTGACGAGGCAGCCATTGTCCAGCCATAAGACTTTTCACTTCTCAGACGTGATTATGAATTTGTTCAAACAATGCTTATCTCAATACTCTCCCCTTGTGGTTCGTAAGTCAATCAACCGGCACTAAGGGAGACTTCCAGGGTTCTTGAGTTTTACTGAAGCCCCGTCTGTGGCTGCACAGGTAACTCAGCTGTCTCTGACAGATACCACTTGTGGTATAAATGCCTTAAGCAGATTAGCTGCATGAGGCCAGAACTTGGTGTCTATCCTGGCTTTGTCACCAGCTTGTTGTCAAGTCTGGAACGAGTTAATATATTTATTTTTTTCTCATCTGTAAAATGAGATTGGACTAGGTACCTTTTATCCCTGCCAGCTCTTAGCGTCTGTATTAGAGTAATGAAATTTGTGACATTGCTTCTTGAAGAAAAAAACTGATTGGCTTTAAAGACACAGAAGAAAAATGATATCTTTCTTTCACTCCATTAAGAATAATCCCCTCTTGCCAAATTAGTGACATGGTAAATTGGGGTTACAATATTCAGTGCCTCTCCTTGGCCAACACAAGCTGGTAATCAATCCTAGCTTTGAGAAACAGACCATTTTCTTTGAAACAAATGCATTACCCAGAGTCTCAATAACAATGTAAATCTAGAAGAGATGGAAGAAGACTTTTTTTAGTTGTTAAATAAGCCAGATTTCTGTTTAAAGATAAAGCAAGAATATGTTTTATGGCCAATGTCTGTATATCCATCTGTCTGACTGTCTGTACGGCTCCACACCATCCCTCTCAAAGTCAGAGATCTTTAATCTTGAGCTGGATAGACTGCAAATTCCCAAGTCAAAAAAGAAATATTCCAATCTTGGTTATTTGTAATGCACTACCGCAAAGATTTCTTTCCTATCACTACAAGAGTTTCAAGTGAACTCCTGAGCCCATGACTGAGCTGGGCTTGGTTTGCTTTATTTTCACATCTTATCTGGTGGTGATGGGGAGAAGGCGTAACCTCCTTGGCTTTTGCTAAAAACCAGGAGTCCTAAGGAAGATTTAAATAAGAGCTCATCAAATGGTCATAGTTTTCTATTTTAAAGTGATGAATTAACAAGATTTTTTTCCTCCAGAAACTGAGAGAGCTGAAGACCAAACAGCCATTGCTGGGAGGAAATATACTAGAGTTGGTGGTCACTGCGGTGAAGACTTGGGCGACGTGGCCGGGAGTGAGGACAAACAGAGGTCAAGGCAGCATGAATGAGGGAGAAGCACGTGGCACTGTGGAGGGACTTGAGAGCACCTCTCTGTGTGGTGTGAGGAGCAAGCTAGGTGAAGGAGGAAGAAATCCATCACCGACAATGTTTGGCAGTACATCTTGCCAACTGAGCTCATGAAAATTTGGGGCAAATAAGGCCACCACTCAATCCATGTACGGAAGCCTTCCATGGGCTCAGCATTCTTCAGGACAATGCAGAAGCACAAAAGTCCTATGGCTCGATTTTCAACTCAAGAACATTTCTTCAGGGTTCTACAAGCTCTGTGACAGGCATGAGGGAAGAGAGAGGAAGAGAACAGGAAGCAGGCAGCCACACCTCCAACACGTGACTTGGGCTGTGCCTTCCTTGCAGGGCTTCACGACCCAGGTCTCCACTGCCTGCATCAGCTCAGCCAATGCAGCGTTCAGGGTGGGACCAAACGGACATGTCCTTTGCCAGGCAGAAGCGCCTTTCCAAACTGAATCTTTCTCCAAATGAATTCCTTTTCTTCTAGATCTTTTTAATGCTCGTCCTCTGGTTTGTAATGGCTGTCCCTGCTTTATCCTCCTGGAAAACTCCTACTTACGACTCATCTGCACCCCTTTTCCAGATGACAGCCAGTTTTCCACCAACGCAACCATTGTTCTCCCCCTTTTTCTGTGCACGCCTAATACTCCCTTTGAGGCACATCCCATGTCCAGGTCTTGTCCTGTGGTTGATAACTAAATATCACAGCAACTTTTGGCCAATAACAGTTATGAAGAGCATTATAAAGCAAGGATAGCTATTTTTATATCCTGTGCTCATATCTTAATCTCTTCATCACATTTAGCATTTAGAATATAATTCAAAAGTATCACAAAGAATACTGATGCTTCATCAGTATTGCTTATTGGACCAAATTCATAGTTTTATTTTTTTTTCCAATTGAATCACATGTAAGTAGAATAAGCAGCTTCTGTTCAAAATCAGCAGGAAGTCTTGGTTAAATTGCTATTTGATGTTTTGAGAATTGTCCTGCATTATGCATGTATGAGACATACCAGCTCTCTTTGCTTTGAAATTTCTTCTGGCCTTTCCAAGGGATTTGGCCATTTCTCCTTTTTTTGGTTGCTTTGCTTCGTGTGCGATGGGCAATCCTTTTTCATGCATCTCAGGAACAAAATGTAACACAGCTTAATCTACTTGGGGATACATTCCTTTCTTGGATCCAGTAATGTATTCAGGAGCTGCTTTGCAAGAAAATATGGAACTGTAGTTCTTTGTCTAATATTAAAATGTACATCACTAATATAAATGTGTGTCCTGCTGATATATTCCCAGTATTCTGCATCCATAATCATTTTATTTTAATGCCAAATTATAGAGGAAAGTTTTTGAAGACATTTCCCATGGCAGTTACCCACAGTGCTGGCATCTCAAGTGATGTAGTAAAAATATCAACATGTACTACGGTCAAGTTGGTGCAGTGACAGCCACATCACAACTGCTTCCTGGCCACTGTGATGGTAAGATTCCATTGATATCATAAGATAAATTTCTATGTTAGAGATGTTAAACCGACAAAAAAAAAGTGTGTATTGGAATTGATAAGATGTAGTGAAGACAACGGAAGACAACTAAAGCTTTTCTTACAGGTAAATTCATAGGTCAAACACTGACATCGTGAAACAGTAAAGAAGAGAGCAGAGTGGTCCATTTAAGAAGGTGGTGAGAAAAGAAAATGAATCTAAGGAAGGCCAAAGAAAGAGACTGATAAAGAGACTGATGGGAGAGTTAATAAATTAGAAAAACAAAAGCAACAGAACCTTTAATTTTTTTCTGTTATTTCCTGTTGTTTTGTCCAATTGCATTGGCCAGCATGCTGCTAGTTTTTGGTTTGAGATATGCATCTTCTAATGTTCGTTTACTAAGAATTTTATTTCTTGAAATAAATGTAGAATTGAATCAAATGACACTTCTTTTCATGTACTGAAATGATGCCATGATTCTTCCTTGTCATTAGTCCTATAGCACATATTATCTTCCTAGTATTATAAGATCCTGGTATTCATGGGCTTAACTGTATTTGTGATGACTTATCACTTTAACAATACTCACCTGGGTATATTATACTATATTATGCTATGTAACACTATATTTTATAATATTAAATTCATAAGACAAATACTCAGATTTAGCAGGATATATTTGGACATGTTCAACTAGCTTGGGACTGACAGAACTATTGTCCTGGAGGGAGTTCCCGTCGTGGCGCAGTGGTTAATGAATCCGACTAGGAAGCATGAGGTTGCGGGTTCGATCCTTGGCCTCGCTCAGTGGGTTAAGGATCGGGTATTGCCGTGAGCTGTGTTGTAGGTTGCAGATGTGGCTCGGATCCCGCGTTGCTGCGGCTGTGGTGTAGTTTAGACCCCTAGCCTGGGAACCTCCATATGCCATGGGAGTGGCCCTAGGAAAGGCAAAACAAACAAAAAAAGCTATTGTTCTGGAGTTCTGAGTTCTTGCATTTCCTTGCCATCAACCCCAACACTCCCACACAAAGACAATAGTTCTACTTAGTAGTAAATATGTTGCAAAGCTACCATAATGAAAACACTGAGGTACTGGCAGAAGACACTGCAGAGTAATAGAACAGCCTACACATAGATTTATAAATATTAATATTATCATATTAATAAACAGGAAAATTTAGTATGTGATTGTAAAGAAATGACCATTTCCTTTCAAATGACTATTCAAATCAGTGAAGCATGGCTAGACTGGATTTTTTTTTTTTTTTTTGGTTATGTCCATGGCATGCGGATGTTCCTGGGTCAGGGACTGAACCCACATGACAGCAGCGACCCGAGCTACTGCAGGACAATGTTGGATCCTTAACCTGCTGAGCCACCCAGGAACTCCCAAGATTGAATTTTAATGTATCTCCCAAGTAGTAGCAATTTCCATTCCTCTAAACTGGCCATTGATCTCTCCTATGGCCTCTATTGGCAGTGTGTCTGGCAATGGGAAGGAGGAGGCCACCTATGAATGTGGAAATTCATGGAATGAGAGAGGGAAGGTGGCCTCCCCTCCTACACGTTCAGCTTCATTGTTCCAGGATACTCTTAGGGCTAATCTTTTTGGGGAGGCCATTTTGACAGTATCATGAAATATACCTTTTCTTTTCAGGGGAAATTGAAACAATTTATAGATTATGGCCATTTGTCTGTTATCTCAAACAGTTACCTATGTTTCTTCCCAGAAGAGAAATGATGTATTTTCAAAAAGAGAAAAAAAAAAACAAACCATGGAATATCTGCAGAATTCCTTAGAAAAGTTCCTTTTTAAAGAATATTTGCTGTTTTGTAGTTTTTCTATTAAAGAATTATTTATTTATTTTGCTTTTTAAGGGTGCACCTGCAGCATATGGAAATTCCTGGGCTCGGGGTTGAATTGGAGCTGCAGCTGCCAGGCTGGGCCACAGCCACAGCAATGTGGGATCCGAGCCATGTCTGTGACCTACACCACAGCTCGTGGCAACTCCGCATCCTTAACCCACGTAGCAAGGCCAGGGATTGAAACTCTCATCCTCATGGACACTAGTTGGGTTTTTAACCCACTAAAACACAACAGGAACTCCTAAAAAATGCATATTTTTAAGAGCTCCAAAGGAAATTTCAGGCTCAGTATCCCCATTACTCTATCTATTCTAAGTAAACATGAAAAGATTAGAACACTCTTGTCCTGGTGGCAGGGACTTTGCTGTAGGTAGCAGTTACCTCTCTCTGTTATTTATCCCTAAAGACAAAATGAACTGTTCCATATCTAAAGATAAAGTCAAACTATTCAGATATTTTAATCCCCATCTTCGGGCAAAGGACAAGAGTAGGCTAAGTAATGCCAGGGCCCTGCCCATCTTTGGTATAAAGGGGCAATGAGGATCCTTGCAGAGATTGTGGATACTCAAAATTCCCATGTTGTTGAAATGAAGACAATCCAGCAAGCCCACTCCTGGGCACATATCCAGCGAAAACCATAGCTCAAAAAGATCCATGCACCCCAATGTTCATTGCAGCACTATTTACATTAGCCAAGACGTGGAAGCAACCTAAATGTCCATCCACAGAGGAATGGATAAAGAAGATGTGGTACATGCATACGGAATACTACTCAGCCATAAAAAGAATGGAATAATGCCCTTTGCAGCAACATGGATGTTCTGAGAGATTATCACACTAAGTGAAATAAGTCAGAGAAAGACAATCATCATATATCGCTTATACGTGGAATCTAAAAAAGGATACAAACGGACTTATTCACAAGACGGAAACAGACGCACAGACTTCAAAAACAAGCTTAGGGTTACCAGAGGGGAAAGGTCAGGGGAAGCATGGACTGGGAGTTTGGGACTGGCATATGCACACATGTACATGAACTGGATAGTCCACAGGGTCCCGCTGTACAGCAGAGGGATCACTATCCAATATTCCGTGATAACCGTTATGGGAAAAGAACCTGCAAAAGGACGGATGTGTGTCTGTGTGTAACCGAATCGCTTTGGCAGAGCAGAAATGATCACAATAGTGTAAATCAACTGTACTTCAATAACTTTTTTTTCAAAAGGACAAAAAAAAAAAAAAAAAGATGAAAGTTCCCACTGTGGCACAGCCGAAACGAATCCGACTAGTATCCATGAAGATATTGGTTTGACCCCTGGCCTTGCTCAGTGGGTCAAGGATCTGGCATTGCTGTGGCTGTGGGGTAGGCTGGCGGCTGTAGCTCCAATTCGGCCCCTAGCCTGGGAACTTCCACATGTCATGGGGGCGGCCCTAAAAAGCGCACACACACACAGACACGCACACATGAAATAAAGATGATCAATATTACATCTTTGACCTTGAGAGGAGGCATCACTAATTCTTGAAGAATCCAAGATGCCAGTAGAAGGGAGAGTCAGCACCAGCCTGGAGAAGCTGCAGTTCCAGCTGCGAAAACTGCAAGAGTGTGGCAACCCCTTGGCAGAGCCTGAAGGAATCGTGGTGGACGTGGTCTCTTCCAGAGCCATGTGGGTAAGTTGTTGGTAGAAGCGATCGAAGAGGAACAGACTCTGTATCATCAGCCTTCTCCACGATCAAGCTGACTCTGGCTAGGGATTTGCTGTATTTCTCTTTAAGAAGTTTCAGAAAGGCAGACTGCGGTAGCAGGTAGGCTATCTGGGCTGGCCTGGTACAGGGGACAGTGGATCAGAATGCAGAGAATCATGGGAACATACTCTCCAAGGCCATTTTGGCCTGGCCACTGGCCTGGTCTAAACAGACCCTGCACGTGAAAGTCAGTCTGGCGTCTCAATGTTGCTCTCAGTTCCTTGAATAGACAGCTCTTCCCGAACAATCATAAACAAATTACTTCATCTGTAACACACAAAGCCACTGTGGTCTGAATTATATAATCTCTCTTTCTCTCCCTCCCTTTTTCCCTCTCTTCCAATCTCTCTCTCTCTCTCTCTCTCTCATACATACAGACGCATGCACACATCTTTCTAAATGTCCAAATAACAGATATTTCTGGCAAAACTGGAATCGTTTAGAAAAGTATTCTCATCCGGCTATCAAGCCTCAGTGTTGCATGCACTCTTGCAGAATCTTGAATATGTGATTCTTAGTTTAATGAAGGTGAGGCCCTAAAAAGGCAAAAAAAAAAAAAAAGGACAAAGGAGAGAGGGAAGCACAGTGACGATGCTGACACAAGCTGAGTGTCCGATGATGGCTTCGCGCTGTTGGCGGTGGGGCAGGGAGCGGTGCGCAGGCGCACACGGGGACCTTGTCATAACCTGACAGAATTATTGGCATCAGTGTTAGGAATTGTGTGGAGGTGAGAGTCAGTGGACACAGAGCGCGCCTAGCCTGACAGCTTTTCTGATAGAGACCTAACAGCGACAGCCGCCCTTAGAGAAATGCCCCATGCCTATCGCCATCCTGTTGGAGGCTCCACCGCGTCATCTCCTTTAGCTCGTACACCTGCTTACAGAGGCCACCGTTAGGACCCTCGCTTCATAGAGGGCATGATAAGGTTTGGAGAACCTACATCAATTGTCCAAAGTGACACAAATGATAAATCATGCACCCACTCCGTGAACCTTATAAAAACCTGTGGTCTCAGCCTCAGTCTTAGGTCACACAGAGAGCAATTGGTGAGGTCCCTTTTTCACCCTCTCTGGATCATGGTGGCAGGTGCTGCGTCTGCCTTGCTCATCTCTGTATACCTGAACAACTTACCTAACACACAGTAGGCACTTGGCTAATATTTGCTGAACAAATCAGTGATTCCTGAGGCTGTTTCTAGTTAAGAATGACCCCGTTTATACATACAGATGTAATAATTCTTGGGGGGATGTCTTATATTTAGAAGTTTAAAGAGAGAAAAGAGCCACTGAAACTTACTAAAACAATACTGAAACAAAAACAAAATTAAAACAAGTGCAGATGCTACCATAAAGGTAGATATATGTATATATTTACAAGTCTTAAAAGATAGACAAAATCTTTATTAAACACACACAGACACACATACATGTCAAAGAAAATGCTCTAGATACTCCTTACAGCAAGCCAGGAGAGTCCTTCTCTATTCTGGTCAATGTTGAGGTTCTCCTTTTTGGCCCAGGGTCTGTTGATATCACTCTGCTCAAGTGACAGTATTAAAATCCTGAGTACAGCCTCTGAAGATGGACTGCCTGTGTTTAAAACTTTACATCTTGGAGTTCTCACTGTGGCGCAGCAGTAACAAACCCGACTAGTATTCATGAGGACACATATTTGATCCCTGGTCCTGCTCAGTGGGTTAAGGATCGGGCGTTGCTGTGGCTGTGGTGTAGGCCAGCAGCTGCAGCTCTTACTCGACCGCTAGCCTGGGAACTTCCATATGCTGAGGGTGTGGCCCTAAAAAAGACACACACCCACCAAAAAAAAAAAAAAAAAACACCCAAACAAAACCCTTTCAAATCTTAGCAACTTATCAACTGTGTTAGTTCAAGATCTTTAAGAAGCAGCCATTGAGTTTCCACTGGGGCTGGTGGCAGGGGTGTGTAATGTGAAATTCAGATCCTAGGGCAGGTGTGACACATGTGAAGCAAAGGAAGCAAAGAGGGGATGGCAGGACAGTGTCAAGTTCAGCCCAGTTCTCAGACAGTTTCTGCCGTGCTGCTGAGGGGACTACAAGACAAAGTGACCGATCACTCACAGAAGTCCTGTCCCGTCATGGTCCCTCACTGTCTGGAAGCAGCCCTGGGGAAGCGTGCTCTTGGTACATTGGGGCATTAGACCTAGAGGGACAGCAGCAGGAGCTGCTCATCCTCCTGGTAGCAAGACCTGAGACCTGAGCACTTTCTAGACAACCCCTTCAACTACAACTCCAGCGGAAGAACTCATTTATTATTTTATCTAATTGTCTTCTCATCAATACTCTTCAAAAAAGTTGCCCATCCTCTGAATCTCTGATTACTGTTCTCTTGTTGGTCCTTGAACCCCCCCACAGAAGATGCTTATTCCTTCCACTCAACTGCTCTTCCTCAAGGACACGTGACCTTCCCAGGGACACTCCGATGGCCAGGTCACAGTCCTCAAACAGGTACATCCATCGGAGCCTTTGGGTGGGCCAGCTACTTCCGCTGGCTTGAGACTCTCCTTGCTTTGGCCTCTGGTCCTCTTGGTCTTTGGACCTCAGGGCCCGCTCCTTCTCGACCCTCTTGATATTTCTGAGATGCTAGCCTGACACTAACACTTCAAATAATCTTATGTGGTTTCATGATTTGAAATAGATTTCTTCTTTCTTTTCTTTCTTTCTTTTTCTTTCTTTCTTTTCTTTCTTTCTTTCTTTCTTTCTTTCCTTCCTTCCTTCCTTCCTTCCTTCCTTCCTTCCTTCCTTCCTTCCTTCTTTCCTTCTTTCTTTCTTTCTTTCTCTTCTTTCTTTCTTTCTTTCTTTCTTTCTTTCTTTCTTTCTTTCTTTCTTTCTTTCTTTCTCTCTTTCTTTCTTTCTTTTTTCTCTCTCTCTTTCTGCCTGTTTGTATTCCTTTCTGTCTTTCTTTCTGTCTCTTTCTTTCTTTCTTTCTTTCTTCTTTTTCCTTTTAGGGCCGCCCCCGTGACATCTGGAAGTTCCCAGGCTAGGAGTCGAATTGGAGCTACAGCTGCCAGCCTACACCACAGCCACAGCAACACGAGATCCCTGACCCACTGAGTGAGGCCAGAAATGGGGCCTGCATCTTCATGGATATGAGTCAGATTCATTTCCACTGCAGCACAGCAGGAACTCCCAGATTTTAAATGTTGTCTCGTCAACCTAATTGCTATTTCAGGTCCTCACTTCCTCCAGCGTGGTCACCCGACCTGTTTCTCCTTTGGGGTACTGTCAGAACTTCCTCACAGCTCCCCCTACTTCTTCTTTTTCTCTTCTACAGAATATTCTTGACGCAGCAGCCAACATTAACCATTAAGTTCCATTATGTCTCCCATCTTCTCACAGACCTTCGGTGGTTCTCTATTGTACACAGCCAATGCTTGATAATGGTCCACCAGGGCCCTTGGGATCTGGATTTTGCCACCTCTGGTCTCTCCCAGGACCCTCTGCCTGACGGGTTCTGCTCTGGCTGTAGGTCTGGCTGTTCTTTGAGCACCAAGGGCACTCTTGCCTCAGGACCTTTGCACCTGCTATCTCCTTGGCCGGGAACGTCCTCCCTCCACGTAGCCACCTGTCTCCTTCCCTCACTGCCCTTGAACCTCTGTTCAAACGTCCCCCGGGTGGCCAGGGTCGCCCTGATCACTGCCTGCGGCAACCCTGCCTTCAGCGCTTTCTGACTTTCTCACTGTGTTTTGCTTCTGCAGAGCCTCTGAATGATTACCATTTGGTATGTCACCTATTTATCTACTTCTTCATATATTTCTCTCTCTTTTCCACATTCATACTAGAATTGCAAGCTCAGTAGGAGCAGAGGTTTCTTCTTTTTTATTTACGCCTTATTCTCAGTGTTTGATGTAGAACAGCTAAGTGATAAAACACCCTGCTTGGCGTCCTGTACTGTGCGGGTCAACTTCCAATCTTTGTAGGACGTCCCTTTTGAAAATCAAAGCCCTTGGTCTCCACATAGACATTTACTCGAAGTTTACTCTTACAGAGACAGTGTCACTTTATTGCTAAGCCTTTAAGAGTAGGCTCTCTGGAATGCCACTATCTATCAGACTTCTGCTCTGGCCCCTGGTAGCCTGTTCCCATCTGAGTTCTCTGTGCCGGGGCTTTGGGGGGGTGGTGTTTTTTTCCTCCTCCTTTGCTTTGTCTTTGCTGCCACCCTGCAGTGAAGGGAAGAGAATCTGAACTTCTTTTTGTGTGAAGAGTCACCTCTTGTTTAAAATCCAAGTTGACGATAGATTGTTTCGCTGGCATCAAACAGAATATGCCTGGACTAGATGGCCATGACTCTGCAGGATTGATTTGAATTGACCTCTCTTTACACCTTTAAATGTTCCCAGTGGAAACTCCGTCTTAGAGAAGAGACACTTGTTTAACCAAGTTCAAGCGCAACAGGGCCTTACAGGCTTACGTGCATACAAAGTGTCTCGTTTCTTTTCCTCTTATGCTCTGAGCTTATTACCAAACAGTAAAGAAGTAAAATTGAAAGGAGGAATTTGAAACAATCATATTCCTACCTTCCTTGTTAATTAGAAATTTATACCAGAAACCCCTTCCTCAATTGTCACTCTTTGTGGGGTTTTTGATTGACGTGTACGCTATATGTATGCATAAGTGAGCAAATTTTAAGTTAAAATTTGACAAGATTTCATGAAATGAACACCCTCATGAACCCAGCCCTCAGATTTCGACACAGAAACTTATAAGTCCCCCAGAAACCCTTTGGTGTTCCTTGGTCACTAACCCTAGAAAGACGGCTACCTGCCACTCTCCAGACTCCTAATAGCAAAGATTAGCTCTGCCAGGTTTTACCGTCATACAAATGGAATAGTGCAGTCTGTACTCTCCCGTCCCTGCTTTCTTTTGCTCATCAGTACCTTAGTGACAGGCAGCCGTGCTTTTAATGTTGTGGATTAGAACCCTTCCCAGTCTGCCTGCTTGGCAAGATCCCATTTCCTGCTTTGTCATCCTTGGACCCTCATGTGGGTGACTTTGAACCAGGGAGCTACATCTTCTCAGATTTACTTTTGTGTTGCTACAAACCCTCAAATGGAGAGCAATAAAATCTTAAATCTGCTTTTCAGGCCCTGTGTGCTGCTAACATGGAAAACTGAGATGATTCAAGAATGGTGGTCTAGTTTACTGGCCAATAATTCGATGTGTAATCAGTGAAGTCATGTTCATAGAACTAGTTACCAACATTTTCCGGGAGAGGAGCCAGTGCTTTGAGGTCCCCCGGCAGCAGCTAGGATGAATAGGTTACAGGTATTTGATTTGCAGCATCTCTGCAGCCACCACAAGGGTTCCTGGCCTACCCACCCTCCTGGAAGAAAGCGCCAGGACTTTTGCGAAGCTGGGCTAGTTGGGGATGGGAATGCTCTCTTCTGGAAGAAGCTGATTGTGTGGCGTTCGATGGATAAAAGCTAAGCACAATTTTATATCTCAGAGAACTGAGTTCCCGCTAACTGCATACTTGGTAAACTTTGGGGAGATGGTGTAACTGCTGTGGGTCTGGAGCTCTGAGTTCTTGTCCTAGTTTTGTCCCTACCTCATTGTATAAATTTGGGCAAAGTGCTTTATGTCTTTCAATTTAGTAGGCTCCTTAAAAAACAAAAAACAAACAAACAAAACAAAAACAGAATGTGAGACCATGGTCCCTGAAGCTTCTGTCCTTCTTCATGGGGCTGCTAATCTCCCCTTCTGTGCCTTTGCTTGTGTCACTCCCGCTTCGTGGCTGTCAACCCCCTGTCCATCAAGTTTGTCTGCAAAGTCTCTCTTCCACCAAACTGTTTAGAATTAGCCTCCCTCCATGCTGTACACTCATCCCCGAAGCTGCCAGCATCTGTGTTTGATGCCATTTCACCCTCTGTTGATAGAGCTATCTTGCCGCATTCTCCTCCCTACCCACGCATGGAGGCTATCGGAGAACACGCTCAACAGCCAGGAGTCCTTCCCGAGACCCTTTTGTCCTTGTCCGTAATATCTCATATATGGAACAGACGAACCACGTGCGGTGAATCCTACTCATCTTCAAAGATTCCTTCACCTTTTAAAGACCAGATTATGAGTCAATGCATATTGTCCTGAAAGGCACGTCCACTCCCCAAGAAATTGTCGTTCTTGTTAAAGAATACAATATGTTTGACTTGAATCCTTTCATATTTATTTTGGATTGCTTTGGGTCCTAAAATTTGACCTGTTTTTATAAACATTTCATGTGCACGTGAAAAGACTGCGTATTCTGTTGGTATTGGGTGAAGGGTTCTATAAATGTCACTTATACCAAGTTAACTGATAGAATTGTTCCAGTTTCGATATCCTTACTGATTTTCTGTATTCTGGTTTTATCAATTAATAAGGGGAAAATGATGAAATCCTTGAGTATAACTGTGGAGTTGTCTACTTCCTTCAGTTTTCTAAGTTTTTGCTTCATGTGTTTAGAAGCTTTGTGATTAGGTACCTAAATATTTAGGACTTTCAGTTTCTTCTCACGAATTGACCTCTTCATCCCTGTTTTGATGTTTTACCCTGAAATCGTCTTTGTCTGATAATATAGCTGCTGCAGCTTTCTTTTAGGATTAGCGTGATTAACCTTTGTCTGTTCTTCAATTTTTAACATGTTTTTCCCTTGAGAAGCTTGAGTGTGGCACCTTAGACCACTCAGCCATCCTGACACACCTGTACCTTTCCCTTTAGAGTCAAAGTACATTTTTTTGTTGGTAGCATAAACTAAGATCTTTTTTTAAACAAAATCTAATCTGACAATCTTTTAAAAAATTAAGATGTGTAAACTACTTTTATTTGATGTCATTGTTATTTCCATTGGTTTTTGTTTGTTTTTTGTCTTTTGTCTTTTCTAGAGCCGCACCTGCGGCACATGGAGGTTCCCAGGCTAGGGGTCTAATCGGAGCTGTAGCTGCTGGCCTACACCACAGCCATAGCAATGCAGGGTCTGAGCCTCGTCTGTGACCTACACCACAGCTCACGACAATGCCGGATCCTTAACCCACTAAGCGAGGCCAGGGATCAAACCTTCGTCCTCACGGTTCCTAGTCAGGTTTGTTAACTACTGAGCCATGATGGGAATGTCTTACTGTTGGGTTTAAATGTACACCTTTTATTTATTTGCTTTTTGTCTCTTGAGGATTGGTTTGTTCTTTCCTCTTTCTCTGCCTTCCTGTGATTTTGCATCTTATTACTGTGGTAAAATGAGCATAATCAAAAATTTACCTTTTTAACTATTTTAAGTGTATTTAAAAAGTGTAGTTACCTTTTTAACTATTTACACTTCAGTGGCATTAAGTGTAGTCATGTGCAACCATCACAACCACCAACCTCTTTTTTGTGTATGTGTGTGATTATTTTCCTTACTTATTAGCTCACTGGCTATAGCTAGTTGTGTTATTTTACTTGTTGCTTTAGAGGTTATAGTCTACACAATTCAAGTCATCATGGTATGTATTAAAGCAACATTACTTCTTGTAAAATATTAAAACATAAAACAGTATAATTCCATTCCTTCACTCCCATATGATCCTCTTTTACATATGCTATGGTACATGTTATACATGTTATAATTTTTCCTTTAAGCGTAAGATTACCTTTTGGAGAGATTTAAACAGCAGAGCAACACTTTATATTTATCCAAATAGTTCCGATTTTTTGGTGTTCTCAGGTTGTGTAGTTCCAGGTTTCCTTCTGGTATCGTTTTCCTTCGCTTGATGGGCTTCTTTTCATATTTCTTGTAGTGAAGGTCAGTGGGTGATCGATTCAGCGTTCCTATCCTTGAAAAGGTTTTTACTTCACCTTTATCTTTAAAATGTGTTGGGTAATACGTTCTAGGTTGACAGGTTTTTTTTTTTTTTAATGAAACACTTTAAGAATGCTGCTCTGTTCTCTCGCTTGTTTTATTTTTGAGAAAAATTTGCTGTCACCCTCATATCTGCTCTTCTGTTCATAACGTATATGCTTTTCCGGCTGCTTTTGAGTTTTTTACTTTATCATTGGCTTTAAGCAATGTAATTATGTCTTCTGGAATGTGATTTTATTCATAGCTCTTGGGCTGAGGATTGATGGAACTTTAGATATGTTGTTTACAGTTTTCATCAAATGTGTAGAAGTTTTGCCCATTTTTCTTCAAATGTCTCACACCACCTTAGACGCCAATTACACATAGGTTTGGATTCTTAAAGTTAATAATGAATACAATTATATCAGATTGCCAGTGTCCTGTTTACTTTGTAATATTTATTCTTCCTGTATTTCATTGTGCAGAGTTATTATTTCTAAGTCTTCAGGTTAACTAGTCTTTTCTTCTGCAATGTCTAATCTACTGTTACCCATCCAATGGGTTTCTCTTCCCAGATATTCCAGTTTTTGTCTCTACTAGTTCTGTCTGGGGCTTTTGCATGTCTTTCGTGTCTCCACTTAACGTGTTCAGCCGTTTTCCTAGCCTCCTGAACATATGGAATCAAGCAACTGTTTTCATGTTCTTGTCTTCTAATTCTGCTATCTGTGTCATTTCTGATTCATTTTTAATTGATGGCTTTTTCTACTGAGCACTGGCAGTATTTTTCTACCTTCTTTGCACGCCTGGTAATTTTGGGTTGGATGCCAAACATTCTGCCTTTTATTGTGTTGAGTCCGGTACAGTTTTATAGTCATATGTATTTTAGACTTTTGTTCTGGGACACAATTAAATCACTTGAAAACCGTCTGATTGTTTTGTGCTTTGCTTTTAAGCTTTGTTAGGTTGGACTGACCCTGCATTCTAGTCTGAGCTTCATTTTCCCCACTGCTGAGGTGAGATCATTCTTAGTACACTAACCAATTTTCCACCACGTATGAGGTTTTCCACTTTGGTTACTGTGGACTGATATTTCCAAATCTTTGTGAGCTCTGGGCACTGTTTCTTTAATCTTTGAGCATATGGTTCTTTCTCTAGCCATGGGTAGTTTCTTTATATTCTTGTGCCAATTGGTATTCGGTTGAATATTACGGGAGTATGCTTTGCGGACCTCTAGGGCTCTGTCTCCCATCCTACCTTCTGTTCTCCAGACTGCATCGCTGTTGGAATCCCTGAAAGCCTAGCTCCAGGTCTTGCATAAGGGGGATGGGAAGGCTCCGTCTAAGTTCTCCCTGCCTGTGCCGCCGCCTGAAACTTTCTCAGGCAGCCAGGGAAATACACCTCATTTGTTTCCCGTCTCAGTTATGGCTGCTCTTCATTGTCTGACAGCTGATATTTTAAATGCCCTTGTTGGCCATATTATTTTCTCCTTTTGACTGGTTTCAACCAGGAGGATGCATCCACTCCCTGTTATTTTAGCTTTCTCAGAAGTCCAGCATAAAATTTTATTTTAAAAGTTGCCTCAATGGTTCTTCTTCACCGTCAAGAATGAGGATGGAATGCCTAGAGAATCAAATTTAATGAACTGATAAATAGGCATTTCCATGGATTAAGCTGTGAGAAAAAAAGACTTTGTCAGAGTTGCTTAGTCTCAGGGTAAGCGGGCTAACGCTTCAGAATTCCTTCAGTGGGGAGAGTCAGAGACTTCTTGAGCTCCGATCAGTTCAATATTAGTGTACAGGTTTTTATTGACACCTTGTTTTTTGGTTTTACACGGTACTACCGTTCACGCGTTTGGGGAGGTGATGCCTGAACACGGCCGTGTATAGAAGATATGCACTCCTTTTAGATAACAAACCAGAGATGGAAGATGCTTATATAGTTTATGAACAAAAAGGAGGGAGCAGTTTCAGGACCACGCTCAGATATGCTGTCCCCACATGGGATTTACCGGCCCCGGGAGTCCTCCGTTATGTCATGTGGTGGAAACGGCTCCTGGCTTAGTCAGTGGATGATAACTAATTATTTCACATCCATAATCTAAATCGGAGATAAGTGCTTCCATATATATATACATATATAAATTATAAAATTCACATATATAATTTTTATAATTATATTTTATGATATAATATATATCATATATTGATATAATATATATCAAATACATATAATTATATATATAATTTATATAATGTATAATTATAAAAGTTGAGACAGAGGAGGTGGTGTTGGAATAAAGGCCACAGAGTAAATGGCAAGAGACAGGACACGTTCCAACACGTAGCTAGCGAGCAGCAGAGCCAGGATTCAACGCCAAAGAGAATCTGCCTCTGTTACCTTCCTTTTTTCTCACCACATCCACTATCTATCACAGAGGGCGTCGGGAATAAGATTTTCTGGAGTTCTCGTCGTGGCTCAGGGGTTAACGAATCTGACTGGGAACCATGAAGTTGCAGCTTCGATCCCTGGCCTTGCTCAGTGGGTTAAGGATCCGGCGTTGCTGTGAGCTGTTGTGTAGGTCACAGGCAGTATATACCGGTGCAGCTCCCCTTTATTTCTCACATTAGCTGTTACAGATCTGCTGGCTTGGGACATGCCAGGTTGTCCACCAGGCTTGTACTCTCGGCTCTGTTCTAACTTTGTTCCCACGAGCAGCAGCAGGAAACTAGGAAAACTTCCTCACTGGGCGGGAGTGAAGACTCCTCACCTTCGGCCCACACGTGCACCCCTCCTTGACCACAAAAGAAGTCCCGTGGATTCACACTCCCTTGTGTCTCCCCACACATAGGACGGTGTAAGGCACTTAGTAGCTGCTCAATAAATATGCGTTAAATCAAATGGAGGAAGGAAGAGAAGCCCGTGAGGGATACAGAGGGTTCAAAAGAGTCCTGCCTGTGCTGACTTTCATTTTCTCCCCAATGTCATCAGACCAGAAGCTGGTCTATTGAAGAGGTGCCCGCGAGAGAAGAATCCATGAGCTTGCAGAGGGCAACTTCCCCCCCACACAAGGCCACCTCGGGACACCCAGCATGGCCTCACATCGCCCTGAGGTTGGCCCAGCCCCGGGCACAGTGAAGCCAGCCTTGCTGAGTGGCTGGAAGCACTGGAAATAGACCCATAACTCTTGGACCTGAGCCCGTCACAGTGGCTGTCCACTGGATCGAGTTTCCCAGGAGAGAAGGATTAGGGCAGCTCCAAGACTCCCCAGTCCCCACTTTCAGAGCCACCCCCTCGACTGAATAATTTGCTTCATATATCCCCCCAAAATTTCCCGTAGAAAATGTGACACATTTTTACTCTTGATGTCCTTGCTAAATAAGCCCCTTTGCAAGTAAGAACCCCATTCCCAATTCAGTTTTCAGCTGCCCTGCCCAAAGGGTATACTGAAAGTCATAACAAGCCAAGATGCTCGCTGTAAAACCCATTCTCTGGCATCATAACGAGACGTCACTTCACAAGTGCTTCATGGTGATAGTGATTTATATTTTGGCATGGACCAAAACCAGCTGAGCAGTCCCCGAGTCCCTCACACACACAATGATTTGGCATCCAGGTCAGGAAGAGATGCAGCCCAGGGATCAGGAGGCACAGGCCAAACAGAAAATGCTCTTTGCACCTGGACCCCGATGTCCGCAGAAGTTGTGAATGCGAGAACTTGATCCCTCTGTACTGGAGACACAAAAGCTCTTTTAGGAAAATATTTTCTTTTATGTCAATACCACAACATAGCCTGTGGTATAGACGCATACATAGAATAACTGGAATTCTAGTGTGTAAAAGCCTCAGGTTGTTCATGCAATGATGTATTACAAAAAAATACCAACCTGACCTCACTATCAAAACTGGCCCCACGGTGTCAAATGTCCTAGAAAATTCATCTAATGATGTCAATCAGCCATTTATGGAAACTAAGTCTTTCTTAATAAATTGCTCTGTAGTCCGTGCTTTGGGAAACAGAGAAGGTGTGACACGAGCGTCCCTGGACTTGAGTTCATCAACAACACAGCCCAAGAATAATACATATGCTGGGATTCCTATATGTAAGCTCCTAATAGACAGTGATTAAAGAGAGGTATTACATCGATTATAAACCAAGATTAAATCGTTTAATTGGCTTAAATTTAGGTACTCTGATGCTAGTCATTGTTTCCACCCAGAAGTACAAAAATTTAATGGTGCCCACACCCATTGCTCAATTACACGCGGTTTGAAGGGGTCATCACCCTGCGTCTCATGCAGAACCTGATGGCAGAGCCTCGTCCACAAAGCACGTGCTTTACTCCAGGTGTTCAGGACTTCCCCGGCTCCTGCTGAAATGGGATGGCCGTTCCCCCTTCCTCATTCCTCCCTCCCTTCCTTCTTTCTCCATTTTTATGGAGAACCTATTTGCCACAAGGCACAGTGTTTGGTGCTGGGGATGGAAAGACAGGTAAGGACTGTCCCTTGCCCTGCATAGGCTCGTGACGGATTATAGAAAACTGCAAATAAAGAGACAATGGCAAATAAAATGTGTAGGTCTGACAGCTGAACTGAATACTCCAGGAGTCCAAGGGGAAAAAAGCTACTCATTTAAGGGAAAGACCGAGGGGTTTGACGATTTTCAGGGAAAGGGCTCTACAGTCGGGATGCTCAGAGGTCAGCCCTGGGATAAAAGGATGGTAGGGAAACGACGCTCATAATGACCACACGGTCCAGGAGGAGCTCATCGCAACAGAGCACAGAGGAGACAACGCTGCGTTATTACACACCTACTTCTCTTTAAAGGGTCTCATTTGAGACAGAATTCACTCATTTAACGTGTACGACTCCTCGGTTTTGAGTTTATTCACAGAGCTATCCCACTGTCCCCATCCACAATTTTAGAACATGTCTCAAAAAAGAAAAGCCCATGCTCTTTGGCGATCACAACGCTGCTCCCCCCCCCCTCCCTCCCAGCCCTAAGCAGCTGTCAATCAACTTTCTGTCTTTATGTGTTTCCGCTCTGAACATTCCGTATTAACGGTATCATACCATACATGGGCTTTTATGACCATCTTCCACTTAGCACAATGACTCCGAGGGTTTACTATGTTATAGCATGTAACAGTCCTCGATTTCTTTATATGGCCAAATATAAATACATTTTGTTTATCCACTCATTAGTTGGGTTGTTTCCACATAGATCTAGCTCCGACCATGACCCTTGTGTAGATGCATCAACCAAAAAATAAAACCAGCCACATCACGCCCTGCTGTCATCAGAAACCCAGCCTATAGAGCTGCAAAGCCTCCCAACCCTGGACAGAAGAAACACACTATTTAAAACACTCTATTTAATATATCACTTTCTAAAATATAGAGGAAGCCTCTTCATTCAAAAATTCCCAAGAAGTATTACAGCAATTTATTCACAAATAGCTTGCTTGAATATTTTCTGTCCAATGTCTTTTCAAAGGCACAGTATACATTAAAATGAGCAAAGAGGGAGCAAGAGGAGTTAGTGGTTGGAATAAAATCTTCAAATAAATCCTGTTTCATGACGTAGAAGCTACTGTCACGACCACAATCCCCTGAGAGTTCCCCACAGGTCACAGCTGACCTCCTTTTGGGTAAGCAGCCCCACCCAGTGAGAAATGAATTAACCATCACTGAAGATTTAGGGGGTTGGAGGAAAGCAGACAGAACCGGGTACCAGAAAACACGGTTTCAACTCTTGCTGCAGCCCTTCTTAGTTGTGTTCTGGGGCAGGTCACTTACTGGCTTTGAATCTCTCATTTTTTTAAATCATTTCTTTATTTTTAATGATTTTTTTCCATGATAGTTGGTTTACAGTGTTCTGCCAATTCCTACTGTACAGCAAAGTGACCCAGTCACACACATACACACATTCTTTTTGTCACATTATCCTCCATCGTGTTCCATCGTAAGTGACCAGATATAGTTCCCTGTGCTCTACAGTAGGATGTCATTGCTTGTCCACTCCAAATGCAATAGTTTGCATCTACTAACCCAAGATTCCAGTCCATCCCACTCCCTCCCCATCCCCCTTGGCAATAACACATCTGTTCTCCAAGTCCATGAGTTTCTTTTCTGTGGAAAGGTTCATTTATGCTGTATATTAGATTCCAGATATAAGTGCTATCATACGGTATTTGTCTTTCTCTTTCTGACTTACTTCACTTAGTTTAAGAGTCTCTAGCAACATCCATGTTGCTGCAAATGGCATTGTTTTGTTCTTTTTTATGGCTGAGTAGTATTCCATTGTGTATATATACCATATCTTCTTAATCCACTCATCTGTCGATGGATATTTAGGTCCATTTGGCTGTTGTGAATAGTGCTACCATGAACATATGGGTGCATATATCTTTTTCAAGGGAAGTTTTGTCTCATTTGTTAAATGGACTATAGTTACCCAGCCTGCATGTTTTGCAAGTCTACAACCTATGAAAATGCTCCATGAAAAAATAAATTATAAAAGCAGCAACAGGTATTATCAGTTCCAAATCTTTTTAAATTAGATTTCTTCACTGGGGTGAAGAAAGACTAATACTTAATAAGAGTAGTTGGAGATGAAAGTCAAAAGCTTTCTCACCCTTCCTTACAGTTTGTTCTCCCAAACCCTTATGACCAGAGCCTCAAGCAAGGAAGTCAATCGAGCATATGATATGCATTAAAGTCTTATGAAATTTGGAGAGACCTTGCAAGGACACCTGCTCCATCTCCTATTTTCACACATCAAGTTTCACATGTGCAGACTTCAGAGAGAGCAAAGCTGTGGGGTCACCGACTCATCCTTTACAGGTGGCCAGCACCCAAAGGCATAGGAAGCCCTGGAGTTTTGGAAACAGGCAATAAATATGGGAGAAAGACTCTCATGTCTGGTTCTATAAATACATATGTTTATCACCAGGTCTACAATAAGAGAAATAAACAATCTTGGTTCATGTCAATAGCATTAGAACTTCAAAATCTAAGCTGTTCTGCCTTCACTTAGCAGCATAAAATGGAAATGGCAGACCTGCTTCTCTTTCCAAGGCAAGTGAAGGTATTATACTGAAAGGAAGCTAGAGAAGAACTGACAAAATCTCCTGGGTGACCTTGACCCATGTATGGAATCTTTGAAAGCTCGACATGGAATGCACCATAGCAGTAATATAACCTATGCCCCAACCCCACTCCCTGTCTGCTACACCTCCCGCTTTGCTCCATAGATGAGGCAGCTGTCATCAGAGGAAGTGACTGGTTCAAGGTCACACAGTTAAGGCAATAAGAGACTTAGAACTAGAAATATATGGCCTCCGGATTCTCTATCAAAAGACCTTATAACTAAAGCCCCTTTTCCAACTAGCCCCTACTAACTGATTTGGACTCAGTATAAATAAGAATCATCTCATGTGTTGTCCTTCCAGTAGAATCCAAAGTTCAGAGTTGAGAGATCACATATTCTACTCTCATAACTTAGGTGAAGAAATGAAAGATTAGAAACGTTAAGGGATTCTTCAAAGTCACATGATGAGCAGCCAGGAATAGAAAGGATGGCTCAAACTTTTTGATCACTTTTGTTCAATGTTCTTCTCATCATGTTAGTTTCTTCTCCCTAGTGTTCCATTCCTATCAGTGTTTGCAGTTATCTTTCTTTTTAGGGTGTGACTATGGGGTCTCTGGTCCTCCCCAAAGAAGGGAGCAAACATGGATGCCATGCAGGGGCCACTTTTTTTCCTTTCTCCCACTTGGAAAAATACACGTCTTGCCGCTAGACATCTTTGAGCTCTCCAATGACGTTATCTGTGGGTGAAGAGTCCCGATAATACAGCAAAAATACATCTTTTAATGTTAAACAAATCAATTTGAGTAACTGATCACACCACCCCCTACTAGATTTTAACTTGAGGGCCAAAAAAGGTAAATGCCATACCTAGCCCCCTTTGGATGGATGGTATGAATGCACTGCCATGGGCAAAGTCATGTCCTTGTTCTAGGGCATGTGCTAGTTCTAGGGCGTGCTTTATAAAATGTGCTTCCAATAGAAAGGTTATGTTTCTATCCAACACCCCAGGATAATGCGTGCTTATCAATAAAACTAAATGGGCTGATCCCCTTCTTTTTTTAATTTCTTCCAATAAAAATCAAAAGAACATCATTGGTGAAAAAAAATGAATGAGATATCTGAAGCCGGTTCCGTCTAACAGAGGCAATAGAAATTAAAAATGAGATATAATCTCTCCCATTTACTTGATTCCTAAGGCCATCATTTCTCTATGCTCTGGTAAAATGGAGCATTGTAGGTTCTACCTGCGACCATCTTCAGACTTGTATATCGTCTTGTCTGTTCTCTCGGTACCTTATATACCTCTACTCCAGGACCTACCTCATAGTTTACTTGTTCTTCTTTCCAATACGATGAGATCTTGAAGCAGGATTTGGTCTTATTCATTTGCCCATCTCCGGTGTTTATCAACGGAGTCATTTGGCTTGGGCTCAGTAAATAGCAGTCGGCTACATAAAACTGTGAATAAACAAGTGAATAAATAAATATTGACAATTGGTAATAATAAACATGAATGCCTATCTTGTGCTTCTAATTGCTGGAACATGAACAAAGCATTGTATATACACATTTATGGTAGCTCATTTTCAAAACATAACCCATAAGAGTTCCCATCGTGGCGCAGAGGAAATGAATCCGACTAGGAACCGTGAGGTTGTGGGTTTGATACCTGGCCTTGCTCAGTGGGTGGAGGATATGGCGTTGCCATGAGCTGTGGTGTAGGTCACAGACGAGGCTCGGATCTGATGTTGCTGTGGCTGTGGTGTAGGCCGGGAGCTGCAGCTTCAATTTGACCCCTAACCTGGAAACCTGCATATGCTGCAGGTGCTGCCCTAAAAAGACAAAAGACAATATATACACACACACACATATATATATGTATACAAACACACACACATATATATAACCCATAAAATCCAAATCTCTTATGAAACAGCCTAACCGAAAAGGCCAGAAAAAATTCTGTAATATGGCATTCCATTCTCAGCGAACTACAGAAAATGCAAACTTCATCACTTGGGGAACTAGAGGGAGAAAATGGTCCAATCTCCGCCAAACAGTGCTATTAAAGACACAAACAATTGAACTGTCTGCGTTCCAATTTCCCTTGTGATTCCAATTAAGATCACATCAATTAAGTGAACTTATCATTTTGCATCATGGAGCTCTCACAAACCATATAAAATTCAAGTTGGCATCTTCTCCCTTCCCTGATAAGGAACATGATTGCATCACCCTGATTGCATATTTAGCTCTCCAAGCAGCTGTATAAACATTATAAGCGATAGCGCAAAACCAAAAAGTATGTCGAGGCTGCCATCAAAGGACACGTTTCTGAACAGAACTCGCCATGGGCAGTTGATCCTCACTGAGCGATGAATCAGAAACACGGATCCAGGAGAGGAGTGAGTGCTGCAGGAGTAATGAGCTGTTCTAAACCCATTCTCACCCCCAAATTCTAGAGTCATAATTTTGGTGCATAGACCCTCAGGGGAACTTCCTCAGGGACCCCTCGATGTCAGGCTGCCAAGGCTGCTGTCAGCCTGCTAGGCACCCCCTTAGACAGGTCAGGTTTCTGTTACCACCTCCCACTTTTGAGAAAACCTCACAAAATGGCCCGACGCTGTCCAAAATAGCCTGGCCTAACTTTCGAGCCATGGCAGGTCACAAACGGCACGGAGGTTCCCTTCTGCCTATTAGGGGTTGAGGAGAACTCCTGGTTTATAGCGGCTTTTTATCAGATTAAAGTGCTGGCTGCCATCCAACTAATTTGCATGGCCTTGGCTAAGCTATGTGACCTCCCTGTGCCTCATTTCCGCCTTTATGAAACAGGGGAAATGATTAGAACTACAGGATAGAGTTGGTGTGAGAATTAAATGGAATAACACACATAAAACACATTGGGATTATAATGTCCTTCAATAAATGACATCTGCCATCATTACTGCTCTCACACGTTGCAGCTACTGCTCTAATGAGCTTGATCTGTGCAGTCTATGGGCCGGGGGTGCTCCCAGCCAGCAAGACCCATCCCCAGAAGGCATCCTTCTCTCCCTGATGATGCTGCTGGGAGATGACCTGGGATCACAGGCAGGGCTATCCCCTTTCTAAACAGATGAAATGCACGTTCTCTGAGAAAGGAATGGTGGTGGGTCCCCCGAAAATACAAAGATCTGTCTTAATGTGCTCATAATGTGGCTAAAAATGATACACTTAGAGTTAAAAGAAGAAGAAGAAGAAGAAAAAAGATGATCACAAAGTAGAAGAAGGTAGAAAATCGCAGGCCTGAGAAGCCCAAGGCTGCTGGTAAACACTTCACTGCTCTTCCAGAATATGCCGCCCCCCAGTCCCTCTCTCCTGTCATGTTATGTTAGTTTCCCTTCAAAACGTCATCTAAAAATTGCAGTGGAGAATGTGAGGAGGAAGTCCACAGCCGTGTCCACTGTGGTTTTCTTCTAACAAACTGGGTTCCTGGTGGTAAGAATTTTCTTCTTTGTGTACTTTTATAGTTTCCAAATGTTCTGCAATGAATATCTTATAGGATAGAGTAAGCATGTTGCTATTTTATTTTATTTTATTTTATGATTATTCTTTTTCAGTGGCACCTGCGGCATATGGAGGTTCCCAGGCTAGGGGTTGAATCAGAGATGCAGCCGTTGGCCTACGCCACAGTCACAGCCACGCCAGATCCAAGCCGCATCTGTGACCTACACCACAGCTCACGGCAACACTAGATCCTTAACCCACTGAGCAAGGCCAGGGATCAAACCCGCATCCATAGGGACACTATGTCCGGTTCTTAACCCAATGAGCCACAATGGCAACTCTGTATTACTATTTTTAAAAATCGTTTAAAAATTCTGCTCAAAATTTCATAAAGCCTTTTTAAACTAACCCTGCCACCCACTCAGAGCTCATGGATTTGGTTTTTGATAATTTGTACATACTCTTTCTTTCCAATTTCTTTTCCTTTCTTTCCTTACTTTTTCCCTCCTTTTTCTCCCCTTTAAGCTCATACTGCATAAAAGCATATGTGCTGAAAGATTTAAAAATTACTCAAGTAGTAATGAAAACATTTGCATTGTTAAAAATTCAAACAATACCAAGGTTTATGGAATAAAAGTTAAAATATTCTTTCACAACTTCTTTCCTCAAATTCCATTCTTCTCTCCCTATAAGTTGTAACTGCTAAATTTGGTAAATATTTAAAATTTTCACATGTAGTTTTTTTTTGTCTTTTGTCTTTTTAGGGCTGTACCTGCTGCATGTGGAGGTTCCCAGGTTTAGGGGTCTAATTGGGGCTGCACCTGCTGGCCTACACCACAGCCACAGCCATGCCAGATCCGAGCCATGTCTGTGACCTACACCACAGCTCAAGGCAGTGCCGGATCCTTCACCCACTGAGCTAGGCCAGGGATCGAACCCGCAACCTCATGGTTCCTAGTTGGATTCATTTCCACTGCGCTACGATGGGAACTCCTACATTTTTCATATTTATGTATTTGACTATATATTTATATGTATGCCTATGGCTCTTTTTTCATTTTTTAAAGTTGTATTGACGTCTGGTTGATTTACAAAGTTGTCATCATTTCTGCTGTGCAACAAAGTGGTTCAGTTGTACACGGACACACATCCATTCTCTCAGATTCTTTCCCCACAGAGATGAGCACACAGTACTGGCTAGAGCTCCCTGTGCTGTACAGCAGGTCCCCGCTGGCCAGTCATCCCACAGACCTCAGTGTGCACCTGCCAGTCCCGAAGGCCCACTTCCCTCGCCACCTCTGCCCGTCCCCTTCAGTGACCATCGACTTTTCAATTTCTTTTGAGAAAAGTGAGTCTGTACACTTTTCTTTATGTACATTTCATTTCCATGTTAATTTTACTTTAAATGAATATAAATGATTTAAAAATTAAAAACAGGAGTTCCCATCATGGCTCAGCCGTTCATGAACCTGACTGATATCTACGAGGTTGCAGGTTCCATCCCTGGCCTCCATCAGTGGGTTAAGGATCTGGCGTTGCCATGAGCTGTGGTGTAGGTCACAGACACGACTTGGATCTGGCGTTGCTGTGGCTGTGG
Organism: Phacochoerus africanus; assembly: GCF_016906955.1. Taxonomy (NCBI): domain Eukaryota; kingdom Metazoa; phylum Chordata; class Mammalia; order Artiodactyla; family Suidae; genus Phacochoerus; species Phacochoerus africanus. Next base: position 16,353,564 of record NC_062555.1, on the reverse strand, counting down.
TGTAGGCTGGCAGCTACAGTTCCGATTGGACCCCTAGCCTGGGAACCTCCATATGCCACGGGTGCGGCCCTAAAAAGACAAAAAAAAATTAAAATTAAAATTAAAAACATAGTGATTTGATATGCCTTAGTCAAAATTAATTTATATTAAATAAATGTTTTACAACAATTATTGTGGATTAATTTCCTACTATTCCTTCATTTCTCTAAGCCATTCTTCTATATCTCTTTGATCATGCCTTGATACAATAGTCTTTTTTTTTTTAACAAATAAATGTGAAAAATCATTTTTTTTTTTTTCCCCTGCAAAACAACTGTAATGACTGCCTTGGTATGTTGGTGTTTCACTGAGTCAAGGGCCTGCAGGGAAGATGGATCGGTTGGAAGGGCCATTTCTAAGAGTATCCTTGTCTGAAGGCCACAGGCCATGGGGACCTTCACATGACCTCAGCCCCAGTCCAGGCCTCACTGTGAGGCCACACGTCCAGTAGCAGCACAAACGGGCTGTTGGCTGTTGAGCCTACTGGTGACAGGTGCAAGCCGTGTCGCACACATGCTCTCTAAAAATAGGGTCAAGAAAGAAAGGGTCTCAGGTCCTGCCCTTGGGGTGGCCACCAGAAAATGTTCACCTGGTTTACACTTAGTGGAAACAACACTCTTTCCACATGACAGCACCCATGTTCACACCGGCCGATGTACTGAGCTCTTTGAGAAATCGGCTAGTCTGTGATCAAAATGGTAAACTGAGGATCTCTTCAACAGCCTCAATCACCAGAAATCAAAAAAAAAAAAAAAAAGAGAGAAGATTGAATGTGTTTTGCAGGATGAGATCTGAGTCTTTCAATTTTCTGAGGCAGGTTTTGTCTGAGATTCTCTCTTCCTCTTGGCCTTCCTTTGTTGTGACCTTTTCATCATTCACGAAACTTCTGCAAACACAAGGGATGCTTTGCCTACCATTTGGAAAGTTCTGATGAAAGAAAACCCTAGACTCTTGCTCCCTGCATCACCTTTCCATGACCAAAGAGAAGGATGCTCCTATAGGAGACGACGTGGGGATGGATCCCACTCCCGGAACCACTAAGCAGGGAGAAGTTGTATTTTTCATGTCCGTTGAGGGAAGTACCTCGCTGTGGCATGTACAAGGAAAGCTTGAGGGCAGAGCCCTCGCCCAGGGAAGACGTTCATTTATTTAGCTGACCACCTGCTGTATTAGCTGTGTCATATTAGGCAGTGTGGGTGGCGTCCGGCAGGGCGATAGTGCAGGTGCTAAATGATGGGATTGTATAGGTGGCATCTCCCTTGGGCTCACTCGGAATCTTGATGACACAAGTCAGATTGAACATGATGTCATGATGAGCGGCATTATTTTCACCATTCAGGAAAAGCACGATAAAGAGTAAGAGTTGGACAGAGGGAAAGTTGGATGCTTGGTCATCAACTGAAACTTGAAAAGGGTAAACTATTGGAGTTCCCATCGTAGCACAGTGGAAACGAATTCGACTAGGAACCATGACATTGCAGGTTTGATCCCTGGCCTCGCTCAGCGGGTTAAGGATCCGGCATTGCCATGAGCTGTGGTGTAGGTCACAGACGTGTCTCGGATCTGGCATGGTTGTGGCTGTGGTGTAGGCTGCAGCTGTAGCTCCAATTCAACCCCTAACCTGGGAACCTACATATGTCGTGGGTGTGGCCTTAAGACAAAAGACAAGAAAAAAAAAAAAATGGATAAACGATCAATGTTAAAGGGAGATTCTACTCTAGTCATTTTAAATGCCTTGGATGTGAGCATGTGACTAAATCTTGCGGAAGAGGAGTCAGTTGTTCTGTACAAAAGCATACTTCCTTATACTCGTTTATTTGCAGGAAAAAGTCATCTGGCTACTTGAGTAGAAACTACATTAGGTTGGGAGAAGGTGGAATAGTCTGGACTATCACAGAAGTGCAGATTCTAGGCTTGGAGCCACACCATAAATTACCCTCGAAAACTTCCTCAGTAGTTCAGATCCACTTCTGGTCTCTGTCTCACCTGAATTCTATTGTTTGAGTTGTGTTATTTCGCTGTACTGCCTTGCAATTTTTCCTAGTTGTTCAGTATGTTTCTGCCTGGTCTCCCCTGTCGATCACGAAGTTCCTTAAGGGCAGGCACCATATCTCTTTGCATTTTGATGAGGTCCTACGGAGTCCTTGGTTCTAAATCCTCTGAGAGTTGGCTTGCTCGGTGGTGGCTGAGAAGCATGTGAGCCAGTGTGTCAAGGGAGCACGTTCATGCCTCCATGCCTGGCCAGGACCCTTGCCCAGCTCTCCTGGGGTGGCTGCGTGACCCCGAGGGAGGACAGTCTTCATGATGGGAGCGCATCCCCCCACCCCCGCCCCGCGGTATCTGCGTGCACCCTGTCCAGTCTGTGACCTGAGCGACCTGAGCCTCCCAACTTTCCAATTCACCTTCCAAGTCCCGGTCAGTTCCCTGCACAGGGAATCTCCTCCGGCTGGGAGCACATGGACTTGGGCCCACATTCCTGGATGCATGGTTACTACTTGGCCCTCTGCAGGCAGAGCATGGGTGCCTGGAACATCTGGGCTGCTTTTGGACCAAAGTGACTCCATCGTGTGCCCAGCCTCCCTCGTGTGACCTCCTTGTGGGGGCAGGCCAGGTCGTGGGTGAACTGGAACTATTTTTGAGAAGACCATTGGCACAAGTCTTCTTCTCCACCGCCCAAGTGTCCCACATTCTTCACGTTCCACGCCAAGATGGCGTAGAGCATTGAAACAGGAGCAAGGGCGGGAGAAGGCCAGAGAAGGCGGTGGAGTTTGCAAACTGCCACGAGAGGGGCCTGGAGCCAGGGACCATCTCTTCCTGATCCTCAGACCAACTCAAGGTCTTCAGAGGCCCCCTAGTTCAGTCTGCCTCTGTAACGGGGAGTGAGGCAACGGCTTTGACGTACCTCCCTGGAAAGTGAGGGAAATGCTTCAAAGACCATTGCACAGACAGAAGTGCCTCCTGCATTGAAAGCTTTTACTAAAACTCATTCAGTATACAGGGGACTCTTGGCTGTCCGTGTTGGTCATGGAGCATTTCTTCATTATCCACTGTCTGCATGGTTGTTGAAATGGTCTGAGTTGCATTTGTAATTACTGACTCATTGTTTGATGAAACTACAGTTCTGAGACAAAAAAAAAGGCTCTTCCCCTTATTTTAGAGAAACAGGTATAAAGAGGTGATCTCCTCAGGATCCCAGAGAAAGTTCATGACAGGTGCAGGGCCTGACCCCAGAAGATAGTCAGTGCTTTTTCCTTAGGCTCTTTTGCTTGTTGAAGACACGGATCCATTTTAACTTCAGATAATCATTGGTTCCTGCTTAGGGTAACTGCTTTCGTCTCCTTGGAGCACACGGAATTGCTGAGTGAGCCTGTGACTAGATCCGGGCAGGCAGAAGGCTTCAAGATCCTCAACTCGCCCACTGCTGCTGACAAGCCACGATGCTTCGGGTCCTGAAGGGTGTCCAGCAGTTTGAGATGGGTGTGTAGTCTGAGCAAGAAATAAACCTTCATCACTTCGGGCCACTGCAATTTTAAGTCCGTTAGTTGCTGCAGCAAAACCTAACTTATCCTGACTGACACAGTATTAGGAAAATGATTTTTCAAAAGTTGCAGAGCCATGATAGCCACCGATTTTTGGCTGGAAAGATCCCAAGAGATAATTACGTGAAGGAAGTTGATGGTCAGTTTCCCTGACCTCCACCTCTGCTCCTGAAGCCTTTTCTATTTTAGTGTGGTTAAAATGAATTTAGTCCAACTGAATTCTGAGGCATGGCTCTCTTTTGACTAAGTAGTCTTTGAGTTATCAGGTGAATATGTACTTAGAAACCTCTAGTAATGGGGAAGCTGTCATACTTCCAAAACATTTTTCTTTTCTTTTTTTTCAGCGATCAGTGGTAAAAAAAAAAAGGTTTTTCTTTAAAAGCAAAGTCAACCTTTTCCTGTCATATATAATCATGTGCTCTTTCCCCCAGAGCCACAGAAAATATGTGTAACTCTCTATTTCTGTAATCCTTCTGAACAGTTTAAACAGCATGGACACTCTAAATTACTTCTCCATGCTGAGCACTCCCCAGTTCCTCCATTCATTGCTCATGTTGAATTATTCTGAGGTCATTCATTATTCTGTGTTTTCATCAGGACAGGTGCAGTCTATAAACATACTCTTCAAAATATGGCACCCAGGAGTACACATAGTACGGCTGAAAGTGTGGCCTAATTTAAATTAGGAGTTTGGGAGTAACTTACACAATACTACGTATAAAATAAACAACAAGGACCTACTATATAGAACAGGGAACTATATTCAATATTGCATAATAACCTGTAATGGAAAAAAAATCTGAAAAAGAATATATATAAGTATATATATATATACACACACACACACACACACACACATACATATACCCGAATATATGTATAGAACTGAATCACTTTGGAGTTCCCATCGTGGCTCAGTGGTTAACAAACCTGACTAGTATCCATGAGGACAAGGGTTCAATCCCAGGCCTGGCTCAGTGGGTTAAGGATCCAGCGTTGCTGTGAGCTGCGGCGTAGGTTGCAGATGCGGCTCAGATCCTGTGTTGCTGCAGCTATGGCTGTGGTGTAGGCCAGCAGCTGTGGCTGATTTGACCCCTACCCTGGGAACCCCCATATGCCATACCTGTGGCCCTAAAAAGACAAAAGACAAAAAAAAAAAAAAGACCTGAATCACATTGCTGTACTCATGAAACTAAGACAACACTGTAAATTAACTATACTTCAATTTAAAAAATGGTTAAAAAAAAGGAACTGTGGCTTAACCCATGTGAAATGAAATGACAGTCTTGTATTCTGAGTGTCTTATTAGCTCCATTAAAACATAAATTTAGCAAAAACCAAAGGCCTTAATCTATTTCCACCAATTTTAGATCCAGACTCTTCCTTGACAATGTTGCTGCACCCTTAGCTGAGTGATATTCCCCAATTTTAACTACATGCTGCTAGATCATCACCGTCATTGATATAATAATGCTGAACTGGACGGGGCCAGACGGATTTCTGACAAACACCAGGGATGTCATCAGTTTGACAGTGACAGTCCTTTGGGTTCAGCCACCAAGCACTTGCGTGTTCTCCTAGTTGTATTACCATGTAGTTTGTGCTGCTCTGTCCAATAACCAAGTGTGAGGCAACTGGTGAGTTCCTTTTTTTTTTTCTTTTCTTTTTTAGGGCTGCATCCACGGCACATGAAGGATCCTAGGCTAGGGGTCCAATCGGAGCTGCAATTGTCAGCCTACACCACAGCCACAGCAATGCGGGATCTGAGCCGAGTCTGCAACCTACACCACAGCTCACGGCAACACTGGATCCTTAACCCACTGAATGAGGCCAGGGATCGAACCCGCAACCTCATGGATACCAGTCAGATTCATTTCCGCTGCGCCACTATGGGAATGCCGCCGGCAACCTGTGAATTCTTGGTCAAAGTACAGAATATGATGTTTACCCTAGCCCCTAACCTGCCAGTCTAGTGATCACTTACCACAAAAAGATAGTGAGCTACACTCTGCTTTGACTAAATCCGTACTGTTTTCTGGTGACATCTCCCTTCCTAAGAACACATAAGCCGGTCTCGAAGCCTCCTCAGGATTACTGACATGTTTGCTTGTTTACTTGTATTTTTCCACTCTGGGGAGATCATGCCTTCATTTACCCGAGACGTATTCTGCTTCTCATGTTTTCTGGAAGAAAACAGGCTGTGAGTTAGCAGTGTCATTTGCATACAGCCCTTGAGTACCCTGAGATAAAATGTGTTACAGCCACGAGACGGAAAATCACAGAGGACAGATTGTCATTTCTTATGATGTTTTTTCCTTATCCTGCTGAGTATTTGTTCTTCTTTCTTCTCTGAAAAATCATTCTCTCAGAGAATACAGGTATGCGTTAGGAATTTGAGATTTAGAGTTTATACGATAATGAACGCAAGTGCCTCGGTCTCCTGTTTTTGGAGAGTGGAGGGGTCCATGGATTTGCAGGCACGATTCTGGCGAACATGTACTGCATGATTCTGGTGAATATTTTCTGGCAAATATTTACTGATTCTCTTGTCTGCCTTCCTCCCTTGACCACTTAGCATCTTTCTCCCCACTTCGTCCCTCACAAACCCTTTGCCATCTTTGGTGGTGGCTTCGTAAGATTCTCTAAAGGGTCCATGGCCCTGGACATGTTAATGGAAGAGAAATTCTCTCTCATCGGTATCCCTGGTGCTTAGCTGAATTCTGTGCACGGTGGGACAGCCGACAGATTTTGGTGGGGCCCAGCAATGAATACTTTAGTGCATTCTGTCTTTTCCACGAAAAGAAGCTACAGCTTTCTCATTTCTATTCACGCTTCAAATGAGTCTTAAAGAAAAAGTGTCCCTTTCTCCCTCCGAGCTCTTTATAAGCTTTAGTCCTTTTCAGACACGATGGCTGTGAACACACTGTCCTCTTTTTTAATATAAATTCTATGGCTTTTATGATCTTCTTATCTTCATTCATGTGCATCCACGCTGATTTCTTAAATTAGAATAATTCTTCCCTGCAGTTTTCTTTGTGGCGCAGCGGTAACGCACCCAACTAGGATCCATGAGGATGCGGGTTCGATCCCTGGCCTCGCTCAGTGGGTTGAGGATCCGGCGTTGCCGTGAGCTGTGGTGTAGGTCACAGACACAGCTTGGATCCTGTGTTTCTGTGGCTGTGGTGTAGGCTGGCAGCTACAGCTCCGTTTCGACTCCTAGGCTGGGAACTTCCACATGACACGGTTGCGGCCCTAGAAAGCAAAAAAAAAAGGGGGGGGGGAATAATTCTTCCATGTCCCCTTTATGCACAGCTAAGCCCCCGCTGGTGGCCCTTGATGGTGTGCTACTCAGGAGTCCCATTCTGAGCATCAGGAGCGTAACCACTGACAACCCATGGGCCTCTGTGCCTGCACATCCCCGCGGGGCTGGTGCAGAGGCCGTGCTTCCCGCCAGCAGCTTGCAGCCAATACCTGGCACAGTCAGGCTGCCCTGGAAATGGGGGTGTTTCTGGGCTGGGCTCCTCCAAGGGGCGGTTTCTGCTCAGGAACTGCCCGTTGACTTTACTGAGACTTTCTCAAAGCCAACCACTATCTCAGTCTACTCTAGCTCAAAGACCCCACTCCCGGGGTGGACCTGGCCCTTCCTGGTTTCTCTGGAATAATAAAGCTGTGACGGAAGGGAGGGACGGGGTCCGAGGCTTCAGCCCGGCCACCGATGGATTCCTCCCTGCCTGGTCTTTGGCTTTCCAAGTTCTCACTGGGAGGAGAGTGAAACCCAAGCCACATGCCATTTCCATTACGTGAATCCTCCTGTCTTTTGGGGTCCCAAGGGGTGCCGCCGACTTTTTAGTTGCGTTTTCATCAGCAAAACGAATGATCCTGAGGACGAGCACATCTACCCCTTGCCGCTCATGTGATCTGCTCGGGGAAACCTGCTCGAATGTCAACAAGTGTTTGGAAAAGAATCAGAGAGGAAGGATCCTTGTGTTCCAACATATATATATCGGTTTTAAACTTTCCTTGGATAAGGAGCTGGCTTTCTGACACAGCCTACGAGGGGACCAGTCAGCAGCACGTCGGACAGACTCCATCCTGTGCTGTGTGATAAACACAGAAGCCTCAGTTCTGGAAAAGTCAGGCTCCAGCTGATGTGGCAAGTAGGATAAAAAACAGAAGACAGGGAAAAAAAAACCCCAAAAACCAAAAAACCCAAACCAAAAAACCAACCCCAAGCCACTTTAAAAAGGCATAAAAAATAGAAGACAGGAAAAAACAACAACAAAAACAAACAAACAAAAAAATAGATAAAAAATAGAAGACAGGAAAAACAAACAAACAAAACCCAAACCAAAAAACCAACCCCAAGCCACTTTAAAAAGGCAGCCACTTTGATTTTTCCCCATGACCTTTGAAGCGCTGATTGTTAAAGCGGAAATAATCAGAGTGCGAAAAGATGCAGAGTGGTGATAAAACAGAAAAGCCATTATAAAACATAAAAGCTACTACTGAGTAAAATCTAAGTTCAAAAAAGAGAAACTATTACAGTACTTGTTGCCATGTTTGACTATCAAAATGCCATGGAAAGTGAAATTTCCAGAGTTCCCATGGTGGCACAGCAGAAACGAATCCAACTAGGAACCATGAGGTTGTGGGTTCAATTCCTGGCCTTGTTCAGTGGGTTAAGGATCTGGCATTGCCATGGCTGTGATATAGGCCAGCAGCTGTAGCTCCAATTTGACCCCTAGTCTGGGAATCTCCATGTGCCGAGGGTTTGGCCCTAAAAAGCAAAAAAAAAAAAAAAAGTTTCCAAAATGCAGGTAATTATTATTAATCTTGCTAGTTATAAAATCAGTCTTTGTTCTAGAGTCTACAAATTTCTGTAAAAAGTAAGCCTGCTTGGGGAGGTTTTGTAGACTAAGAAATTCTTTGAAGGCTCCTGAAATCACCCCCTTTGGAAGCCCTCCATTCCATCAAAGACCATGTTTTTGAGGTAAGTCAGGCCTTCCTCTCCAAATCCTGCATCTTTTCCGGTCCCAGAGATAAAATGCCCTTCCTCTTTCTCCTTGTGGGTTTGCAGAATAGAGCCACATATGCAATAAACCAACTATTTTCCCTCCCTATAACTTCTCCCTCAATTTGCTTCCTGGAAATAAGTAGGTATAACTCTCTTTGTAGGACCTTGGAAAAATACCAAGAAAGAAGGGACAATTCAAAGCGTATGTTTTAAGATCTGCTCAGCTGGAGAAGATACCAAAGGTTTAATCTCCTCACCCAAAGAGGTGCATCCCATGTGCCGCACATGATTATATATCAGAATGACCACACATTGGTCAATGCAAAACCTGCGTGGACAGACAGGTCAGCGATTTCTGCATTTTTGCAAGGCTTCTAACATCCAGAACATGTTCACAGTCTGCAGCCTGGGGAACTGACCTCTATAGTCTTTATTGTCTTTGTGGAAAAGCAAACATCGCTTAAATTTAGTCAGATAACAAGCGGGAGAGTCAAGAAGAAAATAATTTTGATCTCTATACGTGAGCAGAGAGTAATCCACTGTGTGTTGGGGACGCAGCCATGATGAATTATCCAAAAAGTAACCAGGAAGCAACCCATGCGGAACTGAGTGATTATAAAGAGTAGAAGTAGAAGGATAGGGCACTGGGAGATTCTGTCCCTGGATTTTGTCACTATCCACCTTCTCTATTTCAGAGTGCACAAAGATGCAAAGTGGTGTTATTGCTTTTTGCTTTTGGTTCAAATGCTACTTCCTAAGCGTGCCTTATGGTCACTGCTCTTATCCACTTCTGTTAAGCACTCACTCAAGGTCTGGTTCTGGATCATCGCATTCTTGCTCGGTGAGTTTTTTTCAGGTAGAGAACCTTGGTGGTGGTGGTGGCAGCACAGGTGATAACGTTTTCCTGACCAATGAGAATTTAGAAGGGGACAAAAACCTCATGAGTAGAGACCTAAGCCCTATTTCTCTCGGCTCTTTCCTTCTCATCTTCCTCCTCCTCTGTGGTTAGTAAGGAATAGGTGTAAAAGAAGCACCACGTGCGCTGCCTGGAACCTGTACCAACTCCTAAGTCCTTGCTGCTCCTGAGCAGTGACATAACATTGCTAGAAGCTTCTTAGAAATGCAGAATCCGGAGTTCCCGTCGTGGCGCAGTGGTTAACGAATCCGACTAGGAACCATGAGGTTGCGGGTTTGGTCCCTGCCCTTGCTCAGTGGGTTAACGATCTGGCGTTGCCGTGAGCTATGGTGTAGGTTGCAGATGAGGCTCGGATCCCGCGTTGCTGTGGCTCTGGTGTAGGCTGGTGGCTACAGCTCCGATTCGACCCCTAGCCTGGGAACCTCCATATGCCGAGGGAGCGGCACAAAGAAATAGCAAAAAGACAAAAAAAAAGAAAGAAAGAAAGAAATGCAGCATCCGAGACCCTGCTCCAGGACTGAACTCTGATCAATATTATGAGGAGGCCCCTGGGTGATTCCTATGCATATTTCTGCTGGAAAAGCACTCGTTTAGAAGAGACTATGTTCCAAATGTATCGCTAGCACCTACCTTTACATACGCCTTAACTGATGCTGAAGCATAAGAGCTTGGCTCTTCATGCCGTTGGGCTCTGTGAAGCCATGTAGAACTTCAGTGTGCCCCAGATATTTTGTCCTACCTTGGGCTGTTCTGTGTTGCTTCATGGATGTTTGCCTTACATGTTCAAGACTCTAAGTTCCTGGAGGGCAGTTCGTAGCCTCTGTGTCTCTTTAGGTGCTATGCCCACTGTGGTGCTCATTAAACAATAGCCAAAACTTGAGAAGTGACTATGTATTATATTTTACCAAGCACGCGCGCATTATCGCATTAAATACAATAACTTGGAGTTCCCATCGTGGCGCAGCAGAAACAAATCTGACTGGGAACCATGAGGTTGCGAGTTCGATCCCTGGCCTCACTCAGTGGGTTAAGGATGCTCATTGCCATGAGCTGTGGTGTAGGCTGACAGCTGCAGCTCTGATTCGACCCCTAGCCTGGGAATCTCCATATGCCTCAGGTGTGGCCCTAAAAAGGGAAAAGACAAAGTAAATAAATAAATAAATAAGTAAATACAATAACTCTATGAAGGAGCTACTATTTCTTTCTTTCCCCCTCTCCTGTTTTTCTTTTTCTTTTTTTTTGTCTTTTTGTCTTTTTTTTTTTAGGGCTGCACCGTGCAACACATGGAGGTTCCAAGGCTAGGGGTCCAATCAGAGCTGTAGCTGCCAGCCTACACCACAGCCAGAGCAATGCCAGATCTGAGCCACATCTGCGACCTACACCACAGCTCACGTCAATGAGCATCCTTAACCCACTGAGTGAGGCCAGGGGTTGAACCCGCGTCCTCATGGATGCTAGTCGTTTTGCTAACCACTAAGCCATGACAGGATCTCTCTCTCTCTCTCTCTTTTTTTTTTTAAATTATGAGAAAACCAAGGCCTTAGAGCAGCTGGTAAATTGTTGACTGGAGCTTGAATCCACGACTGTTGGACTCGGGAGTCTGAGCTTTAGGCACTATGTTCCATTGCCCACTGATGGACTGATGAATAAACAAATGTATTTGGGGAGTTCCCGTTGTGGCTCAGTGGGTTGAGGACCTGACTTTTGTCTCTGTAAGGTTGCAGGTTCAATTTCTGGCCTTGCTCAGTGGGTTAAGGATCCCACGTTGACGCAAACTGCGAAGTTCACAGATTGTGGCTCAGATCCATGTGGCCCTGGCATAGGCCAGGCTGCAGCTCTGGGCTCTGATCAATCCCTAGCCCTGGGAACTTCCAAACGCAGGTGTGGCTATAAACGGAAAAAAAGAAAGTATGTGGTGTTAACCTGGAAGTCAGACCTGCTTTCATCTGGCCAGATGCTGTCTTGGCAGAACTACTTGTCAAGGCAAAAGAGGCCACCCTTCCCAGCTATAACCGTCCAATCTTCTCTACAGCCTCTCTGCCCCGATTTTCTCCCTCCTGCTGTATTTATTAACACCCCGCCCCTTACCCGTCCTGCTTCCCTCTCTTTGTGGTTTAAGGCCCCAACCCGCGTTCTCACCTTGCCTGCGTCCTCTGAGGACAGCATTTGGCCTGGCCTGGCCGAGGGGCACCGCGCAGGGAGCTTTTTCAGGTCACAGCCCGGGCTTTCTCCGCCCGACTGGACGTGTCTGCCGAGCGGAAGGATGACCTTTCATTCGCGAACACCCAGAGGGCCAATCAGTCTGTTCTTGCTCCACTGAGAAAAGTGAATGAAGCGTTCGCCCCTGGAAATGAGGGTACAGAATAAGCCACTGGAAGAATAAACAAGCCCCACGCCCCTCAAAGCCCAGACAAAGCCGAAGCACTTTGCGTTCTAGGGCGCGGGGCCTCTCCTCCTCCTCCTCCTTGGACAATGGGGAGCCGCCCTTCACTGCCCAGGACCCCGCCGAGCAGGCCGCCTTTGCACCCCAGCCGCACTCTGCCCGCGGCGTGTTCTCTTCCCTCGCAAGCGCGGGGCCAGTCTTTCCGCTCGGGCGCCTGGCAGGAGGCTTATGTAACCGGCACCTGCCAGGAGCCACTGACCTCCCCTCGCGCCCTGCGCAGCCGCACTACGCCGACAGATAGGACCGTGTGGCCAGGCCACGGGCACCCAGGGCAGCCTGGTCACCGCAGATTGCGGGAAACAGGAACTCCGCCAGGGGCACCCCGAGCCCGCCCAATGGGAAAGGTGGCCCCCAAGGGGTCCTCTCCCTCCGCAGGGCCCCGATGCCGCAGCAAAGCAGAGGCGTCCACTGGGGCTGCCGTGGAAGGCCACGAAGTCACCCCTTGTGTGGACATAGGGCCGTCATTGATGTTTCTGCGTTCAGGAACTTTCACTCCCACAGGCTGCCTTTAACCTGGGAAATACCTAGAATTAGAAATCAGAGAACCTGCCTCTGGAAATTACTGTCTGCACAGCCTTGGGTAGATCTCCGCCTTCCTGAAGGGTTCCATGTCCTTAATGTGACAGGTTGGACCCGTTTTGCTGGCCTCTCAGATGGCGGTAAGTTCTAGCATTCTCTGATTCTGCTAACTTCAACTGTACTCTTATTTCTCGGGCTCCTTTTGTCCACCTCATGCTAATGTGAAAAAGGCCCTGACTAAAGTGAAAGTTCTAGCTTGTAACACAGCCCTTCTGCGTCTCCCACACATTCAGATTCGCCAGTGGACAGCTGAATAATCTAAACTCAGCTAGAAACCTTCCCCAGCTTGCGGAACCCATGCCAATGCACTTGTCCAGAATCTCACACATGTTCACCTAATATTCGTTCATGCTGGGCTCTAGCCTCAGCCTCCTGTGAATAAGGAGAAAAATTCATTTAAAAACCTTTCTAGAAGAAATTGCCTTTGCACTCCAGCCACTGACCTGAGTGTTGCAATTCAATTCTATTAGGAGCAATCACAATTCAGAGGAGATTTAATGATTCCTCATTTTATGCAGACGAGAGTTTTGATTGCAAAGAGTCAACAACCTTTGTTTAAGCAGCTCAGCAGTTGCCTCTGTAAGGCTGCTCTGTCCCTCTCTGCTCCCCATCCCCAAGCTCACAAGCCAAATGGAAGAAACCTTCCTGGAAATTCGAAGAATTGAAACAATGAAGCCACTGGGCTTTTCCCCAGAGGCAAAGAACAGTACTGCAGCTGGGATGGTTTCCTAACTCAGAGTTTAGTTTTTCTCCAAGCCCCACACGCAGCCAAGAGCGGTTCTTTAGAAAGGCCACTCTTAGTCAAACGCCTGAAAATGATTTGAAAGACATGTCTGCACCTTGTAGAAATGGACCCTCCTAGAAGTCTGCCCTCGTGCAGCCAATTCATGTTCTACCAAACATATATTTCGGTCAGCAACTCAGTACATAGGACTCATCCTTATTATCCCTGGTGGGGAAGAGAAATGCATTTGCTCTTTAGAATCCCGTTTGTAGTGAACTCATTTAAAACCCAAATCATAAAAACTTGCTGATCTATTATTGCTATAGCCACTATGATATTGTGTAACTAACCATCCCCAAACTTCGTGCGTTTTAATAACCAGCATTTATTATCAAGTTCACAGGTGTGCAGACGTAGGGTGCTTTGGTTGATCTGAGCTCACTTAGGCTGGGTGGCCCTGCCAGGGGCTGCAGGATAGCTCCAGGCTGGAGAGGACGTTCAGTGGCTCTACCTGTATTTTCTTGCCCCAAATAGGAGGGGCAGCAGCCTCTGAGGCATCTTCTCATGCTGCATCTCTCAAGGACACAAGACAAAACAAATTACAGAAGCATTTCTCGGGCCTCTGCTGGGGTCCCGACTGCATATGTCCCTTGGCCAAAGAGTCACATGGTCAGCCCAGCCTTAATGGGCAGGAGATTACATGCCACCCTTAGTCAGAGAGGAGAGAAATTTCCTGAACAATAACCTAAACTATCCTAAATGTCTTTCGCTCAGATATTTAAAAACCCAGTGGCAACCACCTGGATAGCTCTCATACTAGTGATATTGGTTTTCTAAATTTATTAAAAATCAGGGGAGTTCCCGTCGTGGCGCAGTGGTTAACGAATCCGACTAGGAACCATGAGGTTGCGGGTTCGGTCCCTGCCCTTGCTCAGTGGGTTAACGATCCGGCGTTGCCGTGAGCTGTGGTGTAGGTTGCAGACGCGGCTCGGATCCCGCGTTGCTGTGGCTCTGGCGTAGGCCGGTGGCTACAGCTCCGATTGGACCCCTGGCCTGGGAACCTCCATATGCCGTGGGAGCGGCCCAAGAAACAGCAAAAAAAATCAATTGTTCATAAAGATATGTAAGTAAAGTAGCTATTTTTCCCATGCTTGTTTTTATTTCAAAGTTCCTTCTTAAAGCTCTCTGCTTCCTTTTCTAGAGCATACAGTTAGTATTTTAATAAGAACAAGAAAAGTGGAAGGTTAACTTCAGCTTGGTCTTTGGCTTAGTGTCGGAGTTATCCCAAGACGGCTTTGAGAGTTCTAACCAACTTGGTGTCTAAAAGCTCTAGAAATGATTGTTTTTTAGTTGTCAGTTGTTGTTTTTTTCAATCACAGAAGTAAGCATTTTTGCCTTTTTAGGGTTAAATGGATGAGCTTATCATTCGTCTGGTTCTTCCGTTCTCTTTTCCTCGGCGCTTGAATATCCTGCCTCCAAAACATCGGCCCGGAAGGAAAGCTCAGAATTCTGTATCAGCAAGAAGCCTGACTCCTGAGTTCCCCAGGCTGCATGTTTATCCTCACCGAACTTCCCTTTGAACAGAAAAAGCTTCTTTTCCCTACTGGAAATTCTGTTATTTTTCCCAGCTATTTCTGTTGAGTAGGTCACTTTAAGGCCGTTTCTGAATATTGGCCTGAATGCCATCTGGGCAAGAGAATTCTTTGCTGCAAGGGGGCTGCCCCGGAGCACAGGATGCTCAGCCGCATCCCTGGTCTGCTCTCTTAGCATCCCTCTGCCCCCACCTTGACCCCTCTTGTACAGGAATCGACATCTAACCCAGGTTCAAAGCAGGACATTTCTAAACTTACTTCAGAGACTTTTCTTGGAGTTTCCATCATGGCTCAGCAGAAACGAATCTGACTGGCATCCGTGAGTATGCTGGTTTGATCCCTGGCCTCGCTCAGTGGGCTAAGGATCTGGCATTGCTGTGAGCTGTGGCCAGGGTCCAGCATTGCTATGGTCCTGGGAACTTATATATACTGTGGAAAAAAAAAAAAAAAAGCTTTTCGTTTCTTACACACGAGGAAAATGAGGCACAGAGAGTGGAAGTAACACACCCACGACCCCTCAGCTGGGACTGGAGATGCGGGTTTTATGTCTCCTCAGGAAGGAGGCCCTGCCTCTGCATTCTGTTAGATCCTGTATCTTTCCGCGTGTAAGATGCTCCTCAGGACGTTCAGTGCATGTTGACACCAACAATCGTGTGGAAGAGTGGGGTTTAAGGAGGTCCCCTTGAAAAGAACAGAGTGACTTTCTAGCAGATGGCATGGAGCACAACCTGCCTCCTTCCTCCCTGGGTAAGCGCCGGCCTGGGACACCTGCGCTGCTTCCTGCTGGGCTGCTGCTGGGGGAAAACAGACGGCGAATGTGAGGCTGGACTGTGCAGCACAGGGAACTCTATCCAGTCTCTGGGGATAGAACATGATGGAAGATAACATGAGAAAAATAGTCTATATATATGCATGACTGGGTCACTTTGCTGTACAGCAGAAATGGGCACTGCACTGAAAATCAACTTACTTCAATAAAATAATAATAATAAAGGAGATGCCCAAATAAAGTGCTCTGAGGAATTCCAAACTCCTTGTGAACTAAAGTACCTCCCCTCCCCTCCCGTGAAGCCTGGGTGTCTTACCCATCGGGAGGTTTGGTCTCGAGGGTCTGTCATTGGAGTAGGTGGTGCAGCTGGTGCCAGTCAGATGCAAGATTTGGGGGCGCTGGGTGTGCTGCTCCAGGGCCCGGCCACAGGCATGTTTCTGGTGGGCTGCTCTTCAGGCTGCTGGGGTCCATCTGGACCATGCTTCTCAAAAAAATAAATAACTAAAGGAAAAAGACCCCGACATGAGCTTGAGCCAGTGCATCTCAAGGCCCCCTGGCTGGGCCTGCACGTCTGCCAGGAGATGGGCATCTTTACAGCCCAAATCGTGACAGCCTGCAAGCCCTCCCTCCTATGGGTCACGTCTGTGATGTCCTGGCCTTCACCACCTCTGTCTGGCGAACAGCACATCTGTGGTCCCAGCCAGGGACACGGTGGCAGGTGGCTGTCACGTCATCCAGACCTTCGGCCACAAGGAGCATGTCACCAGAGTACAACTCAGTGCTGCTTCCTGTAACCTTAGCTGCACCCCCGAATTTTCATTCTGACGTGAAGTGTAATGTCCTTGGCACATGGTGTTCACAGCTCTGGGTGTTTAGCGCCTCCCTTTAACCGGGGCGGGGGGGTGGGGAGCCACCAGCTGGGTTTGGGGGCAAAGGCCAGACACACAACCCTGGTGTCTTCTGCTGTGTCGTCTGGGGCTGGGCCCGACCTGGAGGCCATGGGCGGAGGAGAAGTTTGTAGGGCCCGGTCCTTTCAGCTTTGCTTGTGCTGCTGTCCTCTGGAGTCACAGCTATCCTGGGGCCCTTATCCATGTACTGGGTCACTGGGACACTCAACGGTCACCCGTGACATATTTGGGTAACTTAAGTGCTGAATGGCTCTATTTAAAAGATGTTTTGTTTAAAAAACCATCTTTAGTTAATTGGGGTCTTGGTATGTTATGTAATTATTTGGTATTATTTTGTAATTATTTGCCTGTGCCCCTTTAAACTCAGTAAATGGGGAGGAAGGAAGCGTAAGGTGATACAAGGGACTCAGTTGGCTTTTTGCGGAGAAAAGAAAGTCAACCCCCAAAATTTACATTTTAATATCTAAATATATATGCATATATATTTTATACACAAATATATATGCATATATAACATGGGTCATATATTTAATATATAATATGAATTATTGTATATTAAAATACATATATATATTTTTTGCTTTTTAGGGCTGCACCTGCAGCATATGGAGGTTCCCAGGCTAGGGGTTGAATGGGAGCTGCAGCCACCCGCCTTCGTCACGGCCACAGCCACACCAGATTTGATTCGATCTGCATCTGCGACCTGTACCACAGCTCATGGCCATGCCTGATCCTTAACCCACTGAGCAAAGCCACAGATGGAACCCACATTGTCATGGATACCAGGCACTTTTGTTCCCGCTGAGCCACGATGGGAACTCTAGCCATGACAGGAACGCCACCTTTTTTTAATGTATTTTTTATGTTGTATTGAAGTCTAGTTGATTTACGATATTGTGATGATTTCTGCTGAACGACAAAGTGATTCATTCTGCATATACACACATCCATTCCCTTTCAGATTCTTTTCCCACATAGATGATCACAGAATATTGGGTAGAGTTGTCTGCGCTAGACAGCAGAGATTCAAAGTAAGAACAAAGAATTACATTGCAACTGTTGTTTACAAAATGGATAAACAAAACATCCGTTGTGTACAGGGAGCTATATTCAATATCTTGTAATTAACCACATGGAAAAGAATATAGAAAAGAACATATATATATATGTGTGTGTGTGTGTGTGTGTGTGTGTGTGTGTGTGTGTGTGTGTATATATATATATATATATATATATATATCACTTTGCTGTACACCAGAAACTACCCCAACATTTAAATCAACTATACTTCAATTAAAAAAATTACATTGCAAAATTTATTGAAGAGTTGTTATATGATAGGACAAGGGTAGTTTTATTCATATCTGTAAACTTTATATTTAGAGCTCCTCTTTTTTAGTTATTTAAAATAAAAATGTTTTATATTTTTCAAGTAGGATTTTGTGAAGTGGAAACTCCTGTGCGTTACTTACATTCATGGCTTCACTTACCCTAACACAGTCTCATCAGTTGCCTCCTGGGGTCAGGTCCTATTCTGGGCACAGGAATATGTCAGACCTAGTCCTGGGCCTGGAGATTTCCTGGCCCAGCAAAGCCCAAGTGTCTGACTGACCTTGAAGGCCTTCAGCCACCTGCTTGTCCCCTCTGCTAGCCTCATTGTGGTCGGCCTGGAACCTTGGCAGCCACATGAGAGGTCCTGCTCACGCATCTTCCACCAGACTTTCCCTGACCCTTCTCTGCTCAGAGACCAAGTTGCCACAAGAGTGAGCCTGCAGGGAGTGTGGACCATTGGCGACCTCCGGAGCCGGAACCCTGGAGGAGGCCCAGCTCTGCCACTGCCTTGCTTCCTCTAGTCTGAGAGACACGAGTTTGAGGGATGGGAAATAAAGTCATCACTTGTGTTCTGCCCTGCTCCAGGCCCTGCGATGCGATGCTAGGAGCTCTCACGCTAGGAGCAGAGTCTGCAGCTCCATCCTAGGCTCCCACTGGCCAGGGGACTTGCCTCAGCCAATGGGATACTAGTGAGAAGTGGTTTGAGAAACATTTGCTGTTTGAGGTTTGCCTGTGCCTTGCTGCTGTTGAAATCTGAGAAGACCATGCATTTGAGATGCATTGGCCAAATGACCATGGAACAAGGCCAACTGGCAAAGCAAACAAATCCCTTCTGTATTTTGGTCCTTGGTTTTTGGTTAGACTGGAGACTGAAAATAAATGTGGCATTTAAAGTAGGAGGGAGTTCCTGTTGTGGCTCAGCAGTGTTACTAGCTAGTTAAGAACCGACTAGTATCCACGAGGATGTGGGATCAATCCCTGGCCTTGTTCAGTGGGTTAAGCATCTGGCATAGCAACAAGCTGTGGTGTAGGTTGCAGATGCAGCTCGGATCTGACGTTGCTGTGGCTGTGATGCAGGCCGGTGGCTGCAGTTCTGATTCAGCCCCTAACCCAGGAACTTCCAGATGCCACAACTATGGCCATAAAAAGAAAGAAAAAGAAAAAAAAAAGAGTTCGGGAGTCCAACAGGCATGGGTTCAAATCCCAGGTTGTTTCCCTAGATGAGCAGCACAGGTAAAGCAGCTTTGTTTCTGTCCAGCTGAATTCCCGCATCCATAAAGTCAGGACAGCAATTCTAACCTGTTTGGGCTATTGTGAGGATTATACGAAATGTTGCAAACAAGACCCTCAGGTCAGTATCTGTTTTTTTTTTTTTTTTTTTGGGTGGGGGGGGTCTTTTTGCCTTTTCTAGGGCCGAGGTTCCAGGCTAGGGGTCGAATCGGAGCTATAGCCGCCAGCCTATGCCAGAGCCACAGCAACGCAGGATCCAAGCCGCATCTGCAACCTACCCCACAGCTCATGGCAACGCCGGGGGTCCTTAACCCACTGAGCAAGGGCAGGGATTGAACCCTCAAGCTCATGGTTCCTAGGCGGATTCGCTAACCACTACGCCACGACAGGAACTCCCTATCTGGTTCTTTTTTCTTTTTAGGGCTGCACCTGCAGCATATGGAAGTTCCCAGGCTAGGGATCGAATCAGAGTGACGGCTGCCGGCCTACACCACAGCCACAGCAACGCCAGATCCGAGTCGTGTCTGTGACCTACACCACAGTTCACTGCAACACTGGATCCTTCACTCACTGAGCGAGGCCAGGGATTGAACCTGCACCCTCATGGACACTAGTTGGGTTTGTAAACCGCTGAGCCACAGCAGGAACAGCTTGTCCTCCTTTTTCTTTGCACAACCTTGCGATGAGTTACACAGACCCCAAACACCGTATCCTTAAGCAGAAAATACAAAAAGCTCTGAAACCAAATTTTTTCATGTTACATCTAGGGCAAGTTTATCTCATTTCGTGAGAACAGTCATACATTTTGATGGAGAAAAATTGTTATGTGTGGCTTTGGAGTGAGTACTGCTTCAGACCCCAATGGGAGTATTAAAAAATACTAGTTCCCAGATTATCTTTCTAAATCTGAAAAGAATGCTTTATTCCAAAACCTCCCCTGGCTGCTGGCACGTGAGATCAGGAATTATGGATCTGTTCTCTCCCACACGGTATTCCGTGGTGTGCTATTTTATTCTTTGTGTTCGAGTGCCCTGGACTCTGAAGTCCTGGAAGACAGAAACTGCACCTGACTCACTAGTTCGTCTCCTTTTCCTGGTACAGTGTCTGCACATCATCAGTGTGCTTCAAAAATGAATGAGCAAGTTAATAGAAGAAAGATGGAACGAAGATACGGCGATCCTCTAATTAAAGATGAGAAGCTACCGCTAATCCGCAGGTGGGTTAGGAGTTCCTGGATGTCCCAGTGAACTAAGACTGGAAAAGCTAGAAGAAGCTGTAAAATGCTTTTAGTTTTTGAAACACATCAGCTTTCATTCATTCATTCATGTAAAGAATTGTTAAACTTAGTTAAACTGTTAACTAGCATCATATAATAAGCTACCATAGAAATATTTGAACAGTAACAACAAATAGCAACACCCAAAAGCAGAGAAATTCAGAAAGCGATGAAAAACTTTGGTACCGAGAAAGGGTTCGATTCAATTCAAATTAGGTCTTTTTTTCCCTCCATGTGTGACACATAATGTCTCTTTTATTTTATTTTATTTTATTTTTTGGCATTTCTTGGGCCGCTCCCGCGGCATATGGAGGTTCCCAGGCTAGGGGTCGAATCGGAGCTGTAGCCACCGGCCTACACCAGAGCCACAGCAACGCGGGATCCGAGCCGCGTCTGCAACCTACACTACAGCTCACGGCAACGCCGGATCGTTAACCCACTGAGCAAGGGCAGGGACCAAACCCGCAACCTCATGGTTCCTAGTCGGATTCGTTAACCACTGCGCCACCACGAGAACTTCATAATGTCTCTTTTAAACCCTTCGTCTAAATAAAAAGTTAGAGTTGGCAATTCACTATGAATGTTCACATCATTTTCCTTGGGCGTCACACAATCTCTTTGGACTCCTTCTGTACGTACTGAATGGTTCTTTCTAAAGGATGTTCTCACAGTGAGTTTTGCTATAGATACTAAGAGATTGGTGGAATGTGCTATTAGCTAGGGTTCTGTCAGAAAGCCAGAAATGAATGTCGGCGTTTGGAGGTGGAGAAGTTTAACTCAGGATGTGAGAGGTTGTCACACCTCTGGAGGCTGGAGGGCGGAAGCAAAGATACCTGCTCTCTAGGTACCCAGGGGGCAGGGTAGCGGGGCTCTGAGGCCGTGCCACCGCTCTTCAGGCCACCGATGGAGCTGATCCTTAGCCGTGCCCGGAGACACTGAGGGTCCAGGATTGCAGCTCGGCAAAGTGGGTGATTCTCAGGAGGCCTGGACCTCATCTGCAGACCCCTCCCCGATCCGCCTATAGTGCCACCTGCCCCTCTTCCATTTCCTGTGTCTCAGGCAAACACCTCGCACGGGTGGAATTGATGCCCCAGCAACCTGGGAAATGCACTCCCTGGACTTTAAGCTCCCATAGCAACACGGGGCAATGGACAGGAGAGAGAGAGCACCGAGCATCCACCAAAAATGTCCCCCAAGTTTAACCTTCCTCACAATTGTTGCATTTCTACCCAAGCATTTCATTTCAATTTCTCCATGGGGCTCCAGGAACTAAACATACACACACACACACACACACACACACACACACATAGCAACAACAACAACAACAAAGCAAGAGGAAGAGAAGAGCAAAGACTTTTCTTCACTCAGGGTGGTTTATTTTGTTTTCTGACCTTTTAAAAAAACATGACTTTAAAAAATCAAAGTCACAACATGAAAACCGCTCTAACTGAATGACCTCAAAGGGTAGGTAAGTGTGTAAACAGCAGGGTAACTATGACTCTCAAGGTGCCATCCAGCGAAACCACAACCAAGGGAACGGGTGTGGCGGGATCGGCGGGAGAGAAGACCCTGCTGAACTTGACCTGGGAAATGGCTTTGTGACGCTTCCAGGGAACTGGGTCCCAAATAAAGATTAACATACGGGGAAATGGCAAGTTTATGTACAGAACCCCAAAGGGACTGAATTTATGTGCTCTGACTTATGTTTAGTGTCTTTTTTTTTTTTTTAAATTTGCTTTTTTAGGGCTGCTCTTTGTTTTTTGTTTGTTTTAAGGGCTTCAC
Organism: Phacochoerus africanus; assembly: GCF_016906955.1. NCBI lineage: Eukaryota > Metazoa > Chordata > Mammalia > Artiodactyla > Suidae > Phacochoerus > Phacochoerus africanus. Next base: position 16,331,418 of record NC_062555.1, on the reverse strand, counting down.
AGAAGTTCCCAGGCAAGGCGTCGAATCAGAGCTACAGCTGCCAGCCTACACCACAGCCATAGCAACGCCAGATCCGAGCCATGTCTGTGACCTACACCACAGCTCACGGCAACGCTGGATCCTTAACGCACTGAGTGAGGCCAGGGATCGAACCCACATCCTCATGGATACTGGTCGGATTCGTTTATGCTGCACCACAACGGGAACTCCTATTTTTTTTTTTTTTAAGTGACACCATGTAACCTGAAGTCTTCTTGCACTTCTAATGCAGGTAGAAAAGTGGGGGTGGGAATAGCGTCATGGAGCAGTGAGAGATTATAATGAAGAATATTCCTCAGTTACTTTAGAACTGAGCTTCAGGCTTATATTATTTCTAAGAATAGCTATTACGGTGATAACAAAGGGCTGCTGTTTTCCTGGCCTCAGCTTATCTAACACAAAAGGCAGCGTTTAATAAAGTGACTAAAGGAGTATTTGACTCTAAGTTGTGTCTTTAAGGTCAAAAGTTGGACAGAAAAGGGAAGACTTTCCTTTCAGACTTTGCACAGTTGGCCTAATCTCTGCTGATATAAACCATCCCAAAGCACCACCTAAAACCAGAAGCAAGCTCGGATCAAAATATGACTATTGAGCTCTTTGAGGTATTGTGGAATGAGCACTTTTATGCCAGGACATTGATAATGAAGGTGCATTTTCATCAACCCTGCTTTTACACTTTCAACCTCTTAAGAGGAAAGGCAACCTGTAAAGCAAGTGCCATACCTTTTCCCAAATTATCCAGGGTTTACTCAGCAAATTAAAATTAATATTAAGCATGAGCACGTTGAAAGATTACATTACTCGGCAAGGCTCTGAAGGGTTCTGGGTTCTTTGAAATGATCCATTTCTCTCTAAGATGGATGAGGTGCCAGTCAACGAATTTAATTGGATATTTATTGAAATTAATGGCAGCTGTAGCGGCTGAACAGGCTTTACCTGAGTTTTGTGTTTATGGTTTATGGCTGGTTCCCCTTATCTCGCCTTTCCGTGTTGCCTGCCGATGAAGCCGCGGGCAGCGTGGATGGGGAAGACTCTTCCCTACAATTACAATCAAGAAATGACTCTCCCCTCCATCCCTCCCAGAATGGAAAATACTGCCAAGGATGGACGCCCCGAGGTGAAGCTCCACAGACACACAGCCTGGGTTCAACTCGCTCTGGGCCGAGGCAGAGACTCGGCTAGAGATGCAAAGTGTAGGTGGGAGCCTGTGAGAAAAGCGTGCTGCTGTGACAGGAGATGCAGGTCCCTAGCTCGCCTGCTCTTTTGCATTTGCATGGGGTTTTTTGTTGTATTTGGTGTGTCATCCAGACAAGCTCCTCGACACTCCTTTTTGCCTCACGTGCTCCACTTGCAAAGTAGGACTGATAATGGTACCCACAGGCTTAGAACCCGCCATCACAAGGCCTGGACCGTGATGGCAACTCAGTAAGGATTAGTTATGATTATCTGGTTTTCTGTGGTGAAAATAAAATTACATGACTAGTTTATTCCTCTTGATGAGATTAACCACTATACTTAAAAATGACTTTGCCTTTTTTTTTAATTAAAAATTAGTTTTTTTCTTTATAGGGCCACACCTATGGCATATGCAAGTTCCCAGAACATGGGATCCAGGCCCTATCTACAACCTACACCACAGTTTGTGGCCAGGCGGGATCCTTAACCCACTGAGCGAGGCCAGGGATCGAACCTGCATCCTCATGGAGACTATGTCGGGTCCTTAACACACGGAGCCATGATGGGAACTTCCAGACTTTGCTTTGATGTGACAAATAAAAGCCTGAAGAAGTAGAAGTTCCCTGCTATGGACGAAGAGGGACGTGCTTGGAGGGGGGACCTGCTTTGTTCCCTATTTTTCTTCTCTCCATTCTTTTGCCCACAATCACTCTTTTGACATATTTTATCACCTTTTTTTCTGGGGCGGTTCTGAAGATCCTGCCCCAATTCTTGAATAGAAGGGCGAATGAGAGGAAGTGGAGGAAGGAGAGATGGCTTTTTCTATAAGCCGATTTTCTGGGACTTGTGTTTCCCTTCATGGTTTTCCGAATTCTCCTGTGCACTGCATTTTTTTTTCTTTCTTTATTCTGTCAACGCTGTTATGTACCAGGCATGGAGCAAGGTGCTGGGATTTCAGAGCTTGGTCTTAGGAAACCAGTCCTGAAGAATCTTGCTCATCAGGGGAGAAAATAATATTTAAAAACCTAACGATTCCAGAGGCAGGTGTCACAGGCGTTACATATCCAGACTCTGAAGCCAAACTTGATTTGAATTCTGCCTTTGGTGACTTAATTGTGGGACAAGTCACTTTACGTCTTTGTGGGTTCGTGGTCCATCTGTAAAGCGGGGTTGTACCAGTGCTTAATATTTCAAGAATTAAATGAATATAAGCTCTTAGATGAGTGTAGTGTCTGGCCTGTGGCTTAACATTTAATAAATATGTACTTTTATAACTCTCATGAGTCTAAAGTGTATTTTGGGAAATTGCAGAACCAGAACAAGAGGAAGCAGCCGTGCAAGGTGGATCAGTTTGTTTCTGGACGTGTGTACTTTGTGGATGCCAGTGGACACTCCTGTTAGGCAGTTAGCTAGTCCTCCATCCAAGGCGACTGGCTAGAGGTAAAGACCTTGACGCCGGCAACCTGAGTCGGGGGGACGTCATGGCGTGAATGACTCTCCCCTCCATCCCTCCCAGAATGGAAAATACTGCCAAGGATGGACGCCCTGAGGTGAAGCTCCACAGACACACAGCCTGGGTTCAACTCGCTCTGGGCCGAGGCAGAGACTCGGCTAGAGATGCAAAGTGTAGGTGGGAGCCTGTGAGAAAAGCGTGCTGCTGTGACAGGAGATGCAGGTCCCTAGCTCGCCCTTTTTGCATTTGCATGGGGTTTTTTGTTGTATTTGGGTGTGTCATCCAGACAAGCTCCTCGACACTCCTTTTGCCTCACGTGCTCCACTTGCAAAGTAGGACTGATAATGGTACCCACAGGCTTAGAACCCGCCATCACAAGGCCTGGACCGTGATGGCAACTCAGTAAGGATTAGTTATGATTATCTGGTTTTCTGTGGTGAAAATAAAATTACATGACTAGTTTATTCCTCTTGATGAGATTAACCACTATACTTAAAAATGACTTTGCCTTTTTTTTTAATTAAAAATTAGTTTTTTTCTTTATAGGGCCACACCTATGGCATATGCAAGTTCCCAGAACATGGGATCCAGGCCCTATCTACAACCTACACCACAGTTTGTGGCCAGGCGGGATCCTTAACCCACTGAGCGAGGCCAGGGATCGAACCTGCATCCTCATGGAGACTATGTCGGGTCCTTAACACACGGAGCCATGATGGGAACTTCCAGACTTTGCTTTGATGTGACAAATTAAAGCCTGAAGAAGTAGAAGTCCCTGCTATGGAGAGAGGGACGTGCTTGGAGGGGGGACATGCTTTGTCCCTATTTTTTCTTCTCTCCATTCTTTGCCCCCAATCACTCTTTTGACATATTTTGTCACCTTTTTTCTGGGGGTTCTGAAGATCCTGCCAATTCTTGAATAGAAGGGCGAATGGAGAGGAAGTGGAGGAAGGAGAGATGGCTTTTTCTATAACCGATTTTCTGGGACTTGTGTTTCCCTTCATGGTTTTCCGAATTCTCCTGTGCACTTGCATTTTTTTTTTCTTTCTTTATTCTGTCAACGCTGTTATGTACCAGGCATGGAGCAAGGTGCTGGGATTTCAGAGCTTGGTCTTAGGAAACCAGTCCTGAAGAATCTTGCTCATCAGGGGAGAAAATAATATTTAAAAACCTAACGATTCCAGAGGCAGGTGTCACAGGCGTTACATATCCAGACTCTGAAGCCAAACTTGATTTGAATTCTGCCTTTGGTGACTTAATTGTGGGACAAGTCACTTTACGTCTTTGTGGGTTCGTGGTCCATCTGTAAAGCGGGGTTGTACCAGTGCTTAATATTTCAAGAATTAAATGAATATAAGCTCTTAGATGAGTGTAGTGTCTGGCCTGTGGCTTAACATTTAATAAATATGTACTTTTATAACTCTCATGAGTCTAAAGTGTATTTTGGGAAATTGCAGAACCAGAACAAGAGGAAGCAGCCGTGCAAGGTGGATCAGTTTGTTTCTGGACGTGTGTACTTTGTGGATGCCCAGCTGGACACTCCTGTTAGGCAGTTAGCTAGTCCCTCCATCCAAGGCGACTGGCTAGAGGTAAAGACCTTGACGCCGGCAACCTGAGTCGGGGGGACGTCATGGGCGTGAAGGGAACCACGCGGGGCAAGTGTGTGCTGTGAAAAGAGAGGTGGTTTAGGACCACATCCCTGGCACAACATACTTTTAAGAGCTGGACAGAGCTAGAGGAGCTTGTGAAGGCAGAGACTCGGCTAGAGATGCAAAGTGTAGGTGGGAGCCTGTGAGAAAAGCGTGCTGCTGTGACAGGAGACACAGGTCCCTAGCTCGCCTGCTCTTTTGCATTTGCATGGGGTTTTTTGTTGTTGTTGTTAAAGCTGATTTACAATGTTGTGCCAATTTCTGCCCTATAGCACAGTGACCCAGTCACACATATGTACATACATTCCCTTCCTTATATTCTTTTCCCCAGACTGGATACGCTTCCCCACTCTGTATAGCAGGACCTCATTGCTTATCCATTCTAAACGTAAGCGTTTCCATCCACTAACCTCAAACTCCCAGGCCATCCCACTCGTCCCCCCCAACTCCTGTGGCAACCACAAGTCTGTTCTCCATGTCTGTGAGTCTGTTTCTGTTCTGTAGACAGGGTCATTTGTGCCATATTTTAGATTCTGCATATAAGTGATATCATATGATATTTGTCTTTCCCTTTCTGACTTGCTTCACTTAGTATGAGGATCTCTGGATTATTTCATTCTTTTTTATGGCTGAGTAGTATTCCATCATGTATATCTACCACATCATCTTAATCCACTCCTCTGTCAATGGACATTTAGGTTGTTTCCATGTCTTGACTATTGTCAATGGTGTTGCAATGAACATATGGATGCATGTATCTTTTTGAATTGTAATTTTGTTGGGATACATGTCCAGGTGTGGGATTGCTGGATCATACGGCAGTTCTATATTTAGTTTTCTGAGGAACCTCCATACTGTTCTCCACAGTGGTTGTACCAATTTACATTCCCACCAACAGCACAGGAATTTTCCCTTTTCTCCACACCCTGTCCAGCGTTCATTATCTGTTAGGCTTACTAATGATTTGCTCTGAGATCTGATTAACCTGCCAGCTAAACAAGTCCAGGAAGCAGTGGGAGGGGACGGGAGAGCAGCAAACTCAGACCCTGCTTCTGTGACCCTTCCCTCCTCAAACAACATGCCTTTGCCAACACCTCGGGCTATTATTTTTTACTTTATAATCTGGACAGTCTGACTTCAAACATTGGGCCTGTCAGACCGTATGTCAAACAGGGGGCATATTATGCGTCCTGAAACGTGACGTAGAGGTGTGGTCATTATACGTGGAAAAGCACTGGTCCTCTTAATTATCATTCAGCTTTCACCTTGAGTGACTTCCATTGGCCAGGAACTGAGGAATAGTGGCAAACAAAACTCTGGGGGGGAGACAGGTTAAGGGATTGTACCTGTTACATTTATAGAGGAAGGACAAGATTCCTGGAGGAGACGGGGAAGGGGATCCTGGGAGGCCTGAACTGTCCAGCCATCCACAAGATAGCCCTGGACAAAGGTGCTTTTACATAAAGAGCTTAAACATGAGGGCATTTTCTCCAGGAAAGGGGGCTAGCAAAGGGAAGTGTGTTCCTGGCAGAAGGACTAGGGTAGGCAAAGGCCTGGAGGCAAGAGAGAGAAAGTGAATCAAAGCCTTGAGGAGCTGGAATTAGCCCATTCATGTAGGAGCCCTCACCACAGAAAGGAAAATTCTCCAAAGAAGGCCGAAGACTTTAGCAGGGGCCGGGTCGACCAAGGCAAGGACATGGGTTGATAAGAGCTGGTGATTAATTGGAAGGAGGAGGTAAAAAATGGCTCCAAAGGCGCTGCATTCAACAGCATCATGGTTAATGAAGGAGTTCCCGCTATGGCGCAGTGGGTTAAGAATCCTACTGCAGCGGATCGGGTCACTGCAGAAGTGTGGGTTCGATCCCTGGCCCAGGGCAGTGGGTTAAAGGATCTGGCGTAGGTCGCGCCTGTGGCTCAGATTTCATCTCTGGCCCAGGGACTTCCATTATACCATGGTGCAGCCGAAAAATAAAACATTTTTTTAAAAAGCTAGGTGGTTAGTGAGGTTTTTGACTGAGACGGAGGACAGCAAAGGCGAGGTTCCCGGTGGGAGGGGGAGAGAGAGACAGTCACTTCGGCTCTGGCTTTGGACTGGGGAGTCCTGACTGGACCTACAGACCCGAGAGCTGGCTGCCTGATGATGGATTGAAGTGGATGAAGCTATATCCTCAAATTACACCAAGTATAAGGTTTTTTGGTGTTTTGTTTGTGTTTTTTTTTTTTTTGGCCTTGCCGGCCGTATAGGAAAGTCTCCTGGACCAAGGATCAAACCCGTGAGATAGCAGTGACCCGAGCCCAGCCGCTGCAATGCGGGATCCTTAACCCATTGCACTGAGAGGACTCCCTAAACCTCACTGTAATCTCCGGCAAGCGATGCCTCCCGACACACGCCCAGCTGGAACCTGCCCCACGCGCTCTTTCACAAGCCGCCCTGGGTGTGCGTGTTTTCCCAACATTCTTCTACAAACATGTTCCGTGTTCATTACCACCCAGTCCACCAATGGAAAGTGATTCTGAGGGAGGGAGCTTTCCCATCACAGCTTTTCTCCTCCCCCTTTAGTGGAAAACGATGGGAATTATGTTGTGATGCAAAAGGACGGGAATTAGGTTCTAATGCCCTGCAAGGAGCTGTCAGTAACAGACATACAGGCATGTGTCTCTTGGGTTGTTTGATGGTGGAAATTATTCCCAGGAAAGCTGCCCCAGAGCTGCAATGTGTCCAAGTTCCTTATCTGCTACTGGGTTTCTTTGTTTTAATTTTATTTTTTGCAGACTGACTGGAGTGTGAGCCTTCATACAATGTCTTCGAAAACATTTTTTAAACACAATTTGTAACTTTTATGAAAATCTAGGCATCTTTCACATTTGTATGTGTGCATGTGCATGTTTATTCATATTTTTAAAGGATAAACTACTGATCTACCGTTGTATTCACTGTATACGTGTAGTGTTGGACCTTGTTTATCTATTATTATTTTTTTATCTAAGTTGTACTTTTTTCTTTTTACAATTTTTACCTAGCTTTTACCATTTACTACGGCTTTATGTTTTTCTCATAATCACTATTTACGTATGCATTCAACCAATGTTTATTAAATGCTTTTTCTAATCTAGGACTATTCCAGGCCCTGGGGATATAGCCTTGGACAAGGGAGCCCCCTTTCCGCTCTCACGTTGCTGGCATTATCTTTGAAGAGAGAGGAGAGAGAATTGGCAGTCAAGTAAACAAGATGCTTTCAGATCGTAATAAGCATCTCCAGCGGAGCTGAGCAGGTGGCCCTGACGGACTCCCTGGGCAAGGGGCATTTCTCTAGACTGGGTTCTTTAGAACCTGGAGGAAATTGGAGCTGAGCCTCGAATGATGGAGTCAGCCACGAGAAGCGATAGGGGACAAAGTTTACGGGCTGGCAGAATAGAGAGTGACAGTCATCTGAAGTCAGAGGAAGTTTGATGAGGCTGAGAACAAAAAGGAGAGCCAGTGTGGCTAGCACATGGTGAGTGCTGGGAGAGAGGCAGAGGAAAAGATTCCCCAAAGTAGAATAGGAACGGTTTATGTAAGGTTTTCCAGGTCAGGGTAGGGAATTTGCAATTCTAAGAGCAGTGGCATCCTTTGGAGGGTTTTCGTAACATCTAGTGCAAACAAGAACACAGTTTACACTCAGGAAAGATTTGCTGAACAAATCAACAAACTACACATAACTGAACCGTTTTCTAGGATATGTATTATGTAACCATTTATAGAATAAAAATAGAGATTTTTTTTATTATAGATCATACATTGCAGTACATTTAGCTCTTCTCCATAGTAGTTTATTCATGTTTGAGGTCGTGGTCCCAAAGTTTCTTGGGTCGATGAAAAGGCATAAAAACCTATTTGTCCAAAAATGCCAAAATACATTCTGCATTGATTAGAGAAAATGAAATGCAAAACCTTCCGGGGCTTTTGATATGAGATCAAAGACAGCTCAAGTTGGTTTCAGTAGGTAAGTCCTCATTTGCATATTGTATTGTCACATGTCAAGTTTCATATGTCTACTCTCATAGCAGTTTGTGTCACTGACAGTTTCCAAAATTATTACAGACTTCTTTCAGAGAGTTCCTGAGAGAAACATCTTCAGTAGCCGGAGAGCAAGAAACACGCTGTCGAGTGGACTGTTATCTGAGTAGGATCCCTGCAGAGTCTTGTGTAGGAACCTGGCCTTTGCTGAAATGGCAGTGCCATCTGATGACCTTCGAGACATCTGGCAGGCTGTAACTGCCACAATGCTAAAACTAGCAAGTACATATCCTTTTTTTTTTTTTTAATTTTAAATTTTATTGGCCTGTAGTTGACTTACAATGTTGTGTTAGTTTCAGGTGTACAGCCAAGTGGATCATACATGTATGTTTTTCAGGTTCTTCTCCCACAAAGGCCACCCCAGAGGCCCGAGGAGATCTTCCTGTGCTGTAAGGACGTACACAGTGGCACCGCAAAGGCGTCCATAGGGACCCTTAACTCCCTGGGGAGCAGAACTGTCAGGACTATAGAGTAGACACCTGACAGGCAGAGATTGGCCTCTTCTGGCTGAATGGGGAGCCTGGAGCCTTCCTGTCCCATTATAGTTTATGCCACATCCCCTCTCCTGAGCAGGCGGGACAAGGCCACAAGATGCTGGCACCGCGGTGGGGGTGACGACCCTTCACCAGCATCCTCGTCAGGTGACTCTGTCTCTCACACCACAATGATGGCCACTCTCCCCCTGGCCCTCTCTCCTTCCCATCTCGGGCTCTCCTCCCGACTCATCCCTAAAGGGTCTGAATTTCTCTGGTCGTCCCTCCCCAGGAGAAGCTACTAGCAGTCGTCCCTCCCCAGGAGATTCCTACAGTGGCCACTCCAAGAAGGTTCCCAGGGCTCCCTAGCTCCTGGTATTCACAGCTTTGCACCATCTCCTCCTGTGGGGTCGGTGTCTGTGACCAGCAGAGTAGGACAGAGGTGAGAGTGTGTGCCCTTCTGAGGTTAGATTATAAATGAACCTCCGATGTCTACTTAGAGCCTCTGTCTCTCTGTCGTTATCTCTGTCTCTCCTCGCATTCGCTCTGCCTCTGTCTCTGTATCTCTCTCTCAACACCTGCTCTGCAGAAGAGAGAGGCCATGTCATGAGTGGTTCCATGGATGAGCCCACATTACAAAGAGCTGAAGTCTTTGGACAACAGTCCACAGAGAACCGAGGCCTTCTGCCAGGGGCCACCTGAGTGAGCAGGGAAGCAAATCCTTTAACCCACGTCGAGCCTTCCGATGCCTGGATCTGAGGCCAACATCTTGACTGCAGACTTGCAAGAGGCCCTAAGCCAGAAACAACACCTCATTTTGCTGTTCCCAGATTCTTGTCCTTCAGCAACTGTGTAAAATATTAAATGTTTGGTTTTTAAGTCACTAAGTTTTGGGGTACTTCCTTATGAGGCAACAGATACTGAACACAGCCGCTGACCCGTGCTTGCCTGCACCTGCAGCATCTTCCACTGTCCTCCCGGGAGCAGGCCCTAAGTGCAGCCTCGCCCTGCGACTCCAGCGCCCTGAGCTGGTTACTGGTTTCTCTGGCGGCCAGCTGATCAGGGGTGTGAAACCCCTCTCCCGTCACCCACGGGGGCAGAGGGCACTGCAATCAGAGGCTCCATGGTGCTACTATTCTGAGGTTGGAGCGGCAGCTTCCACATGCAGGTCCCTGTTCTGTTCCACCTCTCGGTGCCTCTACCTGACATCATGCAGCCCCGTCTTCTCCTTAGACAACAAGGTTATCGTCAACCTAAATATTTGAAACTATTAGAAATGATGGCTAACTTATTTCTCTAGCTTTGGAAGTTACCCGTACACAAAGCCAATTGAGGAACTGATAAAGAATGCCTCTGGGCCCTTCCCCAGTCTGAAGCTCAGGGCATGAGATGCAGGAATCTGAATTCTTCATGACTTCTTCTTGTGGGTCTGATAGGGTGGCTTCTGGAGCTCACCTAGGAGGCACCGGCAGTCGTTTCTCTGTGCTGTCTTGTTTCTCCAACCTCAACAGGGGGGACTATTTTCTGCCTTTTGTATTTGCTCAAAGCACCAGGACACTGCTGGACATTCAGTGAGCTTTCAGCAAAGCAACTTACAACAGGAACCATCATTCAAATGGATATTGACTGCAGGGTTATTTACATTCTGCCCAAGGGACTGTGGCTATAACAGGAGTGCATGGAGCAGCTCCCGCTCTTAAGGAACTGGCTGCATCTGCAGGGAAGCAAGAGAAAGGCACAGCAGACAGGACGCCGAATCCCTGCTATGTGAAAGGGTACAGGCTCCGTCCTGTTTTTAGAAGCTTTAAAAAGACTAATGGAGGCAGGAAAATCTTCAAGCAGAAGCAAATCTGGAGAAAACAGGAAGACAAGAACCCTGAAGCGATTGCCCTTTGCTTTAGTGGCCAAGCATCTTAGAGCCAGTGCATCATTTCACTGGACTTGAGTTTACGGTTGTGTGGAGTCAGCTGCTAGCAGTAATCGTGCTGTTGGCATCACACTTTCCAACCTCCCTGCAGAGTCCTGAAGGGGTGGTAGGGAAAGGGAGACAGGAGATCAGGTATGGCACGTTTTGCATCTCAGGTTTTATCTGTGCAATAGATGAGCATTTCATGAAAGTCTTTTTAAAAAATGTTTTTATTATAGTTGATTTACAACGTTCCTTCAAATTCTGCTGTATAACAAATTGACCCAGCCATACATACACATACATTCTTTCTTTTTTTTCATACTATCTTCCATCATGTTCTAACCCGAGACCAGACACAGTTCCCTGTGCTCTACGGTAGGACCCCATGACTTATCTATTCTAAAGGTAATGGTTTTGTGTGATCAAATGTTCTCCTGCTGGAGCAGTAATAGCAAGGAGGTTTGAAAACCTTGGACTTGATTCCTAAGGGGCCTCTAGAAGACATTGAATGGAAGGTAGTTGGGAGAAGGAAGGCTTGAAGATGGAGAAGATGGGGTTTTAAACCTCTGTCTCTAACTTCTTCTCATAGGCCACGGGGTCCCTTGGCTTTGTTAATTAATCCCTCCCAAAGCAAAGAGTGTTAACACATAAGGGTAACCTTAATGGGCTTAGAGTCAGCCCTCCAGTTATCTGGTCATTTTATGTGACACTTCTTTCCAAATGGATAGATATTACCAAATGCTATACCTTAAACTAAAGCATAGACCAGTGGTGTCCATTTGGACAGGCACCTGCCACGTGTAGCTATTTACATTTAAATTAATTAGAACTAAATCATTAGTTAATTATTAATTCATTTGCAATTTATTTCCCCAATTGCCCAAAGCGCATTTCAAGGGCTCAGTAGCCAGGTGTGGCTAGCAGCTACCTGCTGGGCGTCATGGATCTAGAATATTTTCATCGCCCACAGACCGTTTTATTGGCTAGCACGGAAATGAGAAACAAGCCAAGAAAGCAGGCACAGTTACCCTCTGGCTGAGTCCCGAGTCAGTTCTCTTTCTTGGACAAAACTGACTCCCTCCCTGAAGAAAATCAACACAGGATGACACCCTCTCCAAGGCTGCGTGTGTTATTTATTTATTTCAGTGGCAGCCAGAAGGACCAAGACTCTTCAGCTGTCCAGCGTACGAGGCTAAAAGCCAAGCCGAGAAGCAATGGGAAATCTGTGCTTCGTAAGAAACAAAATGGAGCGCAGATCACGCCGTGAAGGTGGGATGTTTCATGGGAGCACGAGGGTGAAGCAGCGCTGGAAGGAGCCTGCCAGAGCCTACAGCCCAGGCTCGCACCAGCCCCACACCCGACGGCCACGGGTTGTCTGCCCCAGCGCAGCTGCCTGTCAGATGCGGCGGGTCTGGAAGAGACCACCATCTCCTTAGACTGGAATCTAAGGGGCATCCATCCATAACCACCCTATTTCCTGCTTTTCAATTTCACATTGAATCCGGATTCTTTTTTTTTTTTTTTTTCATTTTAAAAGTTTTATTAAAGTCGAGTTGATTTACAACGTTGTGATCATTTCTGCTGTCCAACAAAGTGATTCCGTGAGACGTGTACACGCATCCGTTCTCTTTCAGATTCTTTACACACCTGGATTATCACAGAATGTCGGGTAGAGCTCCCTGTGCTTTACAGCAGGTCCCTAAGGGCCAGCCATTCCACACACCTCAGTGTGCACAGGCCAGTCCCAGACCTCCAGTCCACACCCCTCTGCCTGTTCCCTTTGGTAACTGTAAGCTTGTTTTTGAAGTCTGTGAGTCTGTTTCTGTCTTGCAAATAAGTTCGTTTGTATCCTTTTTTTAGATTCAGCATATAAGGGATATCAGGTGGTGTTTGTCTTTCACTGCCGATTAACTTCACTTAGAATGATGATTTCCAGATCCATCCTTGTTGCTGCAAATGGCATCATTTCATTCTTTGTTATGGCTGAGTAATATTCCACTGCATATATGGACCACATTTTCTTTATCCAGTCCTCTGTGGATGGACATTTAGGTGGCTTCAATGCCTTGGCTATTACAAATAGTGCTGCAATGAACACATGGGTACGTGTATCTTTTCGAATCGTGGTTTCTTGATGTATGTAACTAAATAGTCTACAAATTTTAGTGGTTATTACACATCCAGAAATATCCCCAGCACCGCACAATCCATCATTACCTTGAGCCATCCTTCCAATAGTTTGATCAGGACGAGATACAGTAACGTACGATCAGAGTTCTACGATCTGAACCAGGGTGTGGGGCTAGATCACCTGGTGGGACAATCTGCCCTCAAGACCAAAGTACTGCCTCTTCACCTTGAACTCTTTCAATCACACACATTTCTCTAGGATGTGAGGAGAGAGAGGGGTAAACCACATTTTTTCTTTTCTTTTTAAGCATATTTTTCCCAGTTTTATTGAGGTGTAATTGAAGGCGGCACTGTGTACATTTAATGTGTTCAGTGTCATGATTTTGATGTACATTGCTAAATGATTACACAGTGAGTTAACATCTATTATTTCATATAAATATTTTAAAAAAAGAAAAAGTTTTCCATGACACAGCAGGTTAAGGATCTGGAGGTGTCAAGGCTGCGGTGGGGTTCGACCCCTGGCTGGGGACATTTCACGTGCCATGGGGGTGGCCAAAAAACAAACAAATAAATAACCTTAAGTTTGGATCTTAGAGCTGTCCTTAGATGGCAAATAAGGAATTTTGCCAGAAATACAAGGCATAGGCAAAAAAAAAAAAAAAAAAAAATCATTCCACATCAGAAATGGCTTATTTGGTGTTTTGTTTCTCCGAAATTGATGGACTGTCACATTAGCATGAACGGATACTCGTCAGTTGAAGGACAGTTTTCCATGGATTTTTTGTGTCCCTCCATCTCCTTTGTGTAAGGCAATGACTACTTCCCACACCCCCACCTCGGACCATATTTTCAAGGATGTTTATTAACCGTCTTGGAAGGTAGAAATGGTATCTCCTTCCAGCACAGCCTTGCGCTAAAGGCGTAGCGTGTCTCTCTGGAATAAAGAACGAGTGTGCTTCCTGCCCATTATAAAAGGTTCAGGTCCGTGAACTCAGGGCTCCTCACCCGTAGTGCATCCCCGTCTGAGGGCAGACATCATCGGGTCTTCTCAGCATCACCCTGGAGAAATTGTGCTTGAGGAAACAGCACGAAAATGCTCATACTTTGGCAACTGCGGTTGCTGTGATTAATAAACTATCCTTTGTCTCTGACCCAGGAATCTCACGAATTCTAGCTAGCATCATTCATAAAACTGTGGCAGGCTACCATGTTAGCATGCAAGTAGTATAAAAGGAAAAGTCTCCAAAAGGACCCTATTATTCATTGTAAACTGCGCATAAAATGGGCCCTACTGGGCATACAGCATCTATTTGACAATTATTAATGATAAAGTGAGTTAAGGAAGAGACGGCTCATTGGGTTGAGACACCTGGCACTGATCCAGTTCTACTCTAGATTAAGGAATGGCAACCTCGAGCCCACGAGTCAGATCCAGACTGTGGCCAATATCTATGCTGTTGGGCTAAGAGAGCTTTTTATATTTTTAAAAGATTGTAAAGATAAACAAATAATATGTGACAAGGACCACACATGGTTTGCAAAGCCTGAATTACTTACCACCTGGACCTTTACAAAGGAGAAAAATGTGTGTCAAGCCCACTTTACACACCTATAGCCTTTCCTTGGATGTCATAGAAGCAGAGCCAGAAAAAAAATACACCCCTTTTGCAATTTTCAGAAAATGTGTCTTGTAATTCTAGCCTGTCTCTGAGCAAAGGTAAGCTTGTTTCCTTCCTGGTCAAGACTAATGCTCAGGAGTTGATGTATGATAATCCACAAGACCCAGCAAAGTATGGCGAAGGGGACTGTGAGATTGGGTTTAGGGTCTGATACTCTCCAAGATGCAGGGCAAAGAGCACCTCCCAACTGGACAGGTGTGTCTGCACACTTGGGGCACTTCCTCTGAGAGGGGTGGGCTGGAACATGAAACGTGAAGTCTGGCTTAGAAACCTAGTTGGCACGTGGCAAAAAAGTGTCACTGACATACAAAGGCCGCTGATGTCTTGACTTGAGCCCTCAACGGTGAACGCCCCTCCTGGCCCCTGGCCCCTGAAATCCGGAATGTGAGAGACAGGCAAGGACCAGAGTTTCATCCATACTGTGATTATGATCTAGGCTTCGATGGCCCTTCCCCCTCAGAAATGACCCTCAAAAGCACTTAGCAGGAATACCTGAAAGGAAGCATGCATATTTAAGTGGACGGGGTCTGTTATGGGTTTTCCTTCATGGCTGTGTAGAGGTCTGGATGACGCTTGCCAAATCCCAAAACAGTTTAAAAACTCTGCTTCTTTTAATTTCCCCATCTCACCCCACGTGGGAAAGAACGGGCTCTGCTCTGTTCCCCGTTCCTGGGTTTCGGTACCTGTCCTACCCTAGGCATGGATGTCACTGACATTCCAATATCGAAAAGTCACCCATTCCTTCTTCGCGTCCGCAGCTCTTCCGTCTCTCCAGAGTAAGTTGGGGCTTCCTGTTTTCTGTTTCTATCATGGGCTCTGTTCTCCCTGCATGATCCCCCCTACCTTACAACACATGTGTAGTATTCCCGCTCCCCACTGAACCCCATGGCCGCAGGAACAAAGATGGCTTGTCTGCTATTGCGCCCCCAGCATGTAGTACGGTGCTTGGCACCGTGGAAGAACCCAGACCATTGGGAATGAACAACAGGAAAGGCATTCATGCTCCCACTTTATGGATGGAGAGAAGGAGAAGAACATGGCTCAGACGGATGAAAAACAAGCCCAAGTACGAAAAGTTGTGACAAACCTGGCTTCAGGTTCTGGTCTTTTGAAAAGAGTGAACCTGCATCTGCTTTTCCTTATCTGGTCCTGCTACACTTGGCCGCAGGTAGGTCCAAGTTACTTCTCTCCATCCGCATTGCGATCCTCCAGCCTCGGAGATCTCAAGCCTTGTAGGGATTGCTTAAGCAATGAGTAAATGCAAGTTTTATCTTTAAAATATCATCGTTCGCACAGAAGAAATATATCTTTTCATTTAGGAAAAGAGTTATGTTGGTGTAGTTCAGAATGAGCCCATTCTGGCTCTGTCCCATCATCCGTGTTTGGGAGGGGCCAGGACTTTGAGAAATGCTAGGGAAGAATCTGGGCTTGACAGCTGGGTGACACTTCTCCAGATTCGTAGGTCCAGAGCACGTGGGAGTTTAACGGTCCCATAAATACTGGGTGCTGTCTCTCCTCTGCTCAGAAGGCTCCTGAATCCATTCATCTCAGGGCTGTGCTGCCTTCTTCAGCACAGGCCAGTTCCTCCAGGGATGTTTTATGGTGCATTTAAGTTCCCACGCACATGCACAGGCCAAGGGTGGGGGAAGGGAAGTGAGCAAAAGAGCAGCCTGTGACCAGCGTTCCCAACGCCCGCATACACTCCTCCACGTCACCCGAGCCCTCCTCCTCTCGTGGCCTGAGTTGCTCCCAAAGTGTGACAGGTGCCAAAAAACTTGCATTAACTCTTTCACGTCATAAGGATGAGCAAGTGCTCAGGTCAGATACTCAGGGAGATACGAGTGACAATTTTTTGACTGCCATGCACCTCCCTGGAGAGGGAGATGGCTTCAGATTTCCTCCTGGCAAGACATACAGAGCTGGCACAAGTGACCCAGATGGAGAGGCATCTCAGAGACTAGCATGGAAACTTCTACAAATGAGGACTTGACCATATTTGGTGAGACAAATAGATGAAGAGGACACACACATCACACTCTAGGACAAGCTAGCAAACTCTTCCATGGCACCGGGTCCCCAAACCCCTTGGCCCCAGACAACAGCTTCAAGAGTAGCCCTCCAGAGCAACTTGTGGCCAGAATCCAAGAGCCTTCTGGAAGATCTCATATAAATTTTGGATTTCAAAGCCATGAGGGCGAGTGAGAAATTCTCACTACAACCTAATAGTGCTTTCACCCAGACTGCCTGAAATAGGGCCACATCTGCTTCAGACACACACAAACACAAATAGCCCTTGAAATATAATCACGTTGCTGGGTACAGAAATGGTGAGAGTGCTTTGCAGATAAGGATGAAACCACACTTATCTCTTTTTAATGGATGCATCCTTTTACCAATCTGTCTACATCTTCCCATTTGTAGCATTAGGTGAACTTGAAAATAAAATATTGGGGCTCCCTTTGTGGACTAAGAACCCAACTAGTGTCTCTGAGGCTGTGGGTGTGGTCCCTGGCCTCACTCGGTGGGTTAAGGGTCCGGTGTAGCTGCAAGCTGCTGTATAGGTCCCAGATGCGGCTGAGATCAGTGTGGTTCTGCTCAGCCATTGGTCAGTGTCATAGTGGGCCCTTTCCCCCAAGAAAGCAAGCTTACATTCTGAAGACTCTAAGTCTGAGATTAAGGGGCTAGCAGGGCCATGCTCCCTTTGAAGGCACTAGGGAAGAATCTTTCTATATCTTTTCCTAGCTTTTGATGGTTGCTGGCTGGTGGTTAGTGGTCCTTGGCTTATGGCTGTATCATTCTCGTCTTTGCTTTCATTATAAGGGGCCTTCATCCTTGCATGTCTCCTCCTGTCTTGGTGTCTAAATCGCCACCTACGCCACAGCCACAGCAATGTGGGATCTGAGCACATCTGCAACATACACCACACACAGCTCACAGCAACTCAGGACGTCCTACCCACTGAGCAAGGCCACGGATCCCACTGGCATCCCCACGGATACTAGTCAGATTGGTTTCTGCTGAGCCACAAAGGGAATTTCCCCTCTCTTTACTTTCATAAAGACACCAGTCAGTGGATTGAAGGCCCATCTCATTCAGAACGACCTCCTCTTCGCTTCATTACATCAGGAAAAGCCTTATTTCTAAATAAGGTCGCATTCCCAAGTACCACCAATTAGGACTCAAACATATCTTCGACTCACTCTACCCAGAAACACAGGCCATGACTGAATCCCTTCCATGAGATCGATGGAAAATGCAGACTGCCACGACGCTTTGTGCAATCAAAGAATATCTGTGGATAATGGAGAAAATGCCCCCAGGGGACATTATGGCTCCCTCCCTTGCTCATTCAGATCTCTGTTCCAAAGTCAGCAGATCCAGATCAGGGAGGCTTTGCTGACCACCACATGGAATGCAGCAGACAAAGAAATTTTTTTAATTTATTTTAAAATTTTATTTATTTCATCTTTTTGTCTTTTCTAGGGCTGCACCAGAGGCATATGGAGGATACCAGGCTAGGGGTCGAATTGGAGCTGTAGCAGCTCACGGCAATGCCGGCTCCTCAACCCACTGAGCGAAGCCAGGGATCGAACCCACCACCTCATGGTTCCCAGTCGGATTTGTTAACCACCGAGCCACGACGGGAACACCAAGAAGTTTTTTTAAAAAACTTAGGAGGTCCCATGAGGACATGGGTTTGATCCCTGGCCTCGTTCAGTGGGTTAAGGATCCAGAACTGCCATGAGCTGTGGTATAGGTCTTAGATTCAACTCAGATCTGGCATTGCTGTGGCTGTGGCATAGGCTGGAAGCTGCAGCTCCAGTTCAACCCCTAGCCTGGGAACTTCCATATGCCAAGTCCACAGCCCTTAAAAAAACACAACAACAACAAAAGGCATTTTTTTAAAATCCACAATGGGTTCCTATGACTAACTTGTCTCTGCCTCGCATCTTTTTCTCCCATTGACCAGTGACAGAAAGGAAAGGCCTAGTGATTTAAACATAGTTTTATTGGTAGTAAGCTCATTTTATGTTACTCATTTTCAGTCAGAAATAAATCATTTTTTGGCTTTGGAGAACTATTAAATATACTTACTTAAGGAAAACCAAGATAGTCATACCTTACATGAAAATTGTTAGTGGATATCTAGTGGTTTTAGCACTTGGGAATAATTCTCAATCCAAAGTAATTAAAAAATACTCAAATACTAAGCAATGATAGAAATAGCCAGGGCCAAAGATAAGAAAATCACTCACCACAAAATATAATTGGTCGTTGCATTGATCAAATGGGTCAGTTCACTGAATTTGGGGATCCCCTGGTGGTTTAGTGGTTAGGATTCAGCATTTTCACCCCTGTGGCCTGGGTTCAATCTCTGGTCTTCTGGGAGCTGAGATCACACACCCACTGTGGCAAAAAAAAAAAAAAAAAAAAAATTAACAACAGCAACAAAAACCATGTTGCCTCATCTCTGTAAATGATCAAATCTTGTTAGTGAGAACACTGATGATACTGGTAAACTACCAGGGAGGAAAAAGAAGCGATATGGAGAAAAGTAGAAAAGGGTAATAACAAGAAAATAGATCTCTAAATAGCCGAAATGACAGCAAAGATAACGGCGGAGATTAGAAATGAGTGAGGTTAATGAAAAATAAAGATGAACACTAAAGTGTATCCAGAAAGAAGCACTGTCTCAGAAATTACTTAGTGCAAGGAAAAAAAAGAAAAGAAAAAGAAGAACAACTCTCATGCTGATTTCTATTAAGGAAATCAAGCTCAGAGAACACACTGGGACTTCACAGAAACTATAGTCCTTAGACAAATACTGGCTCCATAGCTCTCTCTCCATGAGTTTGTTGGATCAGATCCTTCTCAACACAGCTGCTTAGTCCTTCTTGCTCTGAAACTTCGGTCCCTAAATCCGTGACGTTCCAACTCAAGTGTTCAACCCTGAGCAACCCTATTTCTAAGCATCTCCTTTCAGTTTCTGGGACTGAAGTCTCACTGGCTTGGGCTGTGCCCTGTCCAGCGCTGCAGGGCAATGGGAGGTCCTGGAAGAGGGACAACCTGGGATAACAAAACACAAGAGTCTTTTACATCTAGAAAGTGGGGGACCAGGAGGCACTGGGTTCTGCAGAACAAAGGCGCTGGGCTTTAGCCCATATGGGTTTTATTAAGGAAGGTGCCGTAAGTAGATTCATGAACAGAAGCAGGTGTAGGCAATGACAAAGCCACCTCTTGGTGACTAACAAAGGAAACTATTAGCATGGGTGCATCCCTTTAGGGCACTGGGCAGCTGGTACAGAATAGCATGGTTTATGCCGAACTCCCTTATCTGGTCTTTGAAGGAGATCCTGTCCTTTAGAACTCTGCATCAGCAGATATTGGCCTTCTGCAGAGGTCAGCAGTTCAGTGGTCTGCAACAAGACTGGGTGTTGGAGGACCCTTGGTCCCTCAGCCAAGGCGGCTGCATTGAGGGTGGGTTGTGTGCGGTTGTGCTTAGGTTGCCCTTCCTGGGCTGTGAGTGAAGAAGATCTTTCCGGAAGGACCTGTGTGTGGTCAATGTAATTGATGCTTCCAGTATAAAACCCAAGCAGAGGCGCCAGTGAGCCACCAAGTCCGCCATTCTTTGGCTTGGTCTTATTTCTGCTCATCCTCTGCGCTTTCCCCCGGTGAGGTCCAGTCCCAGGAATCCACGTCACATGACTCCCAGCTGTGCCTCTCCTCAAGTTTATCTCCAATTCCTCCTTTGTAAATTGTCCGGCAGCAGCGACTTTCTAGCTTATGTAGCATTTTTGTAATATATAATCACACCATTGACTTAGCTGTAATCTCTTATTGATACATATTATATTCCACAGGCTACACTGTTACTGATAACAATGTGTGCATGTCAGGATGTCAATGCACATTGACTAAGAGTTCGAAGGTGTCCGTTGAAGCCCTTTGTATCTCAATTGCTGTTAATGGCATTATCCTTTCTGCCTGGAAATGTGCCAATTAAAAAAAAAGGAGAGTGGTTTGCAAACATTTTGTGAAGGAAAACTATAAGCCTTACCTATTTTAATATTCCTAAGAGCACCACCATATTCCGATGATGCTACGCAGAAGCCATAAACGGTACATGAGGATTGTCCATGAGGCGTTCCTGTGATTCATGCTATGTTATCCTGAGTGAAATTAACAATAGCCAATAAAGCAAAATTGTTGTAGTTGTTGCATGTACACGGTAAACTCAATATAGGTTTAAATTTTTTCTATATAATTCTATTTGGATTTATTTTGCATTCTTGATTTTTTTTTTCTTTTGGCCAAAGAGAAAGAGCAAATACAAAAAGTTGATGCTAACATTAACGATCTCTAAAAAGAGAAATCAGCGCCTTCTGGGAAAATAGCAAGCACGGGGAAATACTGCTGAAGAAGTACAGTACAGGCTCATTTATGTCGTGTAGATTCAACTTACAAAAACAACTGTTTTTGATTCAACTGTCAAAAACAATTATGAAAATCATTACAAAATAAAAATTTCTAGAGTCATAAAATTATTTTACAGTCCTTAGTGGTTCATTCTAACAGTTCCACAAACACAGGTCCTAACGGACAGGCCAGAAGCCATGCCTTGGGCTTGCAGTAGACATTTTAGCTCTATTTGAGGCTCTGCGAACATCTGATTAAGTAAAAAGTTTAGATTCAACATTAATCACCAGATTTGAAGGCAAATAAAAAGTGCCAATTTCCTATTGTCTTGTCCAGCATAGAGCTGATGTATGCCTAGTCCGCTATGAAAAGCTTAGAGCAGACTCTCAAACTGTGGGTAAATAAAAGGTAAATACCTACAGCTGATTGTATTATGTGACTATTCAGAAGGCAGGTTTTATTATTTCTGCTTAACTAAAAGTTCAAAAACATTAAAAGCAAATCAAACATTCAAAAATTATGATCCTGGAAGGAAACAGTGACTCTATCATGACAAAATCACGTCTAAAGTTAGGCTTTTTATTGAGCATTTTGACAATGCTGGTGTGAACTGTGGTAACATTTGCAAAATCCTTCTCTGCTGGATGCTGGTTAACCTAGAGCTGTGTTCATATTTACTAACGGCCACCATCTGCAGGGCAAGCGGAGAGAACAGCAAAGAAGGCATGTCTTTAATGACTAGAATATGCAATTTCGCAGCTTGGAGGACGATCACAAATGCTCTTGCATCTTTCCTGTTATAGAAAGATTAGAAGTGTCACCTGATGCCTGCTGTAAGGATCAAAGCCAAACCAAGAAGGGTTTAGGGAAAGCCTGACCTGGTGTTATGCTTTCAGAAGTGTTTGGTGATGATGAAGCATGTGTAGGGCTTTGAAGTAATGCCTGTCTGAATTACATTAGCATGAATTCTTGGAGCTTTGCTTTAAACACCACTTCTCCTTCACACCCCATCAACAGGTAGAACCCACAAGAAAAAGAGTGAGTACAAGATGATGAGAAGGTTGGCGTGACACATGACTGGTCAGTAACATTTGAAAAAGCCGTTCTCTCCGTAATTAACTAAAGGAAAAATAAAAATGGTGAATAGAAACGGCTCTTAAAGGTTGAAAACGATTATGTTTGCGCTCTCAACTTCAGGCTTGAATTTTCGAATGGATTTTGCAGAACCGCCCTATTATAGGCACAAAAAGTTCTCTCCATCATTATGAGAAAGAGTTAAAATGGCCAAAAAAAGCAAGCTTACTTTCACTCAAGATATATTCATCGAGGATTTTTACCTTCATGGTATTTACTACTTTGTTGAATGAATAAATGAATACAACCGTAGAAGAAACAAACAAAACATAAATGCCCCAAGAGAAAGTACAATGCGATAAAGTTCCCAAGGGGCAATGGCCACGTCTAACTGGAGTGGGTCTGAGAAGCATCCATGTAGGGGGATCACCTTGGACGGCCTCACAGGGTGAGTCAAGTGTGAAAGTTTACAGTTGATAGAAAGGCATTTTGGGTAAAAGGACAGGTAAGCCAAGACCCTCCACCCTAAAGCACAGCAGGAGTAAAGGTGGCAGAAGGAAAGAGGTCTTGGAGCGGGGAGGCCAGATCACCAGCACGTTGGAGACTGCAGGGATATTCTTTATTCTGCCGGCTGTGGGGAGTCTTAAAGGCATCTGAGCAGGTGAGAGACCCTTCAGGGTCCTGCTTTCAGGAGATTCATCTGGCAGGAGTGGGTGAGATAAGCTGAAGGCAGGAAAAATGAGCTGCAAAAGATCAACTAGGTGATAGTTAGCCAGGTCTAGGTAAGAAGTCATGAGGACCTACTTTAGCTGGGGACAAAGAAAACAAAGGTGGGGACAAAGGGGAGAAGGAGTTCACGGTCAGATCTGTCAGATGCAGGTGTGGGGACAAGGATGAGGTAGGAATGAAATCAGCACGACGTTATTCAGCCTGTGCTGCTGATGATTTTAGCAGAAACAGGGAGGGATGTTTGAATTGGAAGACGCGTTTATTTTGAAAGCCAGGACTTTGAGAGGTCAGCAGGAACATCCAGAAAGAGGTGTCTGATGGACAATGGGGACTGCAGCCCCAAAGCTCGCAGAGAGGTGAAAGCTACACAAAGAGGGACACCAAACCTCTCCTCTTCCTCTTCTTCAAGAAGACAGGTGCCAGAGTATGTTTTGGACACAAGTGCTCAAATAGTCTTATTTCGCACATCATCTCTGTCTGTATCTACGGCTGGATCACCAGTGGTCTGTCCGATAAGGCTACAGCATCATGGAAAATGTGAGGATACACTTTTCACCCATCAGGGAAACGTGCTGTGCCCGTTAGAGTGTTCTCCATTTAAAAGGTGTATTTTTGTAATTCATGGTTTCCATGGAATTGTCACAAAACCTAGTCCCCCCGCTTCAGAAAATAAACAATAAAACCCTGGTGCTAAAGGGAAACAGAGACATCCCTTCATTCTTTATTCCAAAGAATGCAACAGTTTTAGGCAGTAGGGGATGCTGGATGAGTGTGTCGGGGCTATATGAGCCCTGCCCTCTGTTCTGGATCTGTGTTGAAAGGGGGAGGCAGCTGTGTGGTTCAGGAGGGCCGAGTTTCCAGCAAGAAGGGAGCAGTCTACAGAAACTTCCAGGCCCCGGAAGGACCAAAGTCTCTCTCAGAGTCTGGCTGCCAGGGCTGCCCGAGACTCAGAGCTTCCATCTTCACCAACAGTTGCTTGTGGGCACCTCTCGAGGGTATGGCCTTCACTGTTTATCTTTGTGTCTTTGCTCTTTCACGTGGGGTCCGATATTCACCCTGAGTCCTTCCGAGTCTGATCAAAGTGCAGCTGCTTCCTTCCCTCCTCCACCCTCGGCAAGAGAGCCAGTCTCACCTGCCATCCACCCTGCAGCAGGACACACCGCATCCATGCACCCGACCCATTCAATCTCCTACCCATTTATTTCCTGCTTCACCACACTCCAAATACTGCAGCTCTGAGATCAGCCTTCTCCTGGGAAGTGACATGCAGCATTGGAGTTGAAGGGCTCTCTGGGGAAATGGTTTCTGCAGCTACTCCAGGTTTCTGGCTGCTGGGTCTAAGAGTGGAGAGGTTTTTGGACGGTGGCATTTTGCTGCAGTGCTTGGTCCTTGCTCTGCACTAGGAGAGCAAATCCGTGCGTGTCTGGCTTGTTTTCTCCAGGCGCACAGGGCAGCCAGTTGAATGCACGTTGGGGAGCAGTAAAGATGCTGGGCACAGACCCAAGGAAGCAGGAACCATGGTCCAAGGAGGAGGACAGGAAGGGCCTTCCTCCTTCCTAGCAGTCCGGGCAGGAAAGAAGGGCTTGACCTATGTTCTTTGTAGCCCTTCCTGCAGTCAGCACTAGAAAAAATAACCACAACACAAGCCTCAAGTCCAAGAGCTATTAATATTCCCTCTTTTGGAATAAGTAGTCTTAGTGAAGTCAAGGGAGATTCTCATACAAACTGCAGTTTTGATTAGTAGTTAAGAGTCTAAACCAGCTGCACCCTAGTGTTCATAGCTCTATTTACAACAGCCATGATGTGGAAACACATGCACACACACACACACACACACACTCACACACACACATACTGGAATAACAGCCATAGAGAGAATGAAATATTGCCATTTGCAGCAACATGGATGGACTTACAGATGATCACGTTAAGCGAAGTAAGTCAAACAGAGAAAGACACATGTAATGTATCACTAGGATGTGGAATCTACAAAATAATACACATGAATCTGTATAGAAAAGAGAACAGACTCACAGATGTGGAAAAAAACTTATGGTTGCCCAAGGGGAAAGGGAGGGGGGAACAGATAAAACAGCAGTATGGGATCAACAGATACAAATTACTATACATGAACTAGATTAGCCATAGGGTTTACTAGATAGCACTGGGAACGATACTCAACACCTGCAATAGAAAATCATCTGAAAAAAAATGTGTGTGTGTATGTACATATACGTAACTGAATCACTTTGTTGTATTCCTGAAACTCACACAATAGTGTAAGTCAACTACTCAAATAAATAATTAAGCGTCTAGCCTGGAACTAGGTGGGTTTAAATCTGTCTCTCAATAGCTATTGGATTTTGGATGAATTACTTCAACACTACAATTCTCTGCTTCCCCCTTTATCAGCCGGCAATGCAGAAGCACCGGCCTCACGGAGCTGCCATGAAAACGGAAGGACTTGGTCCGTGGGAGGTAGTCCATGCCCCCTAAATGGGGGCCATCGTGGGTGTTTTCGTATTATCAGGGCACAGTTTCCTGTGACTGTGGAAGGGACTTTCTGCACACAGACCTGTGCAGCTGTAGTTTCTCTGATCTGCAGAAAAATGCTTTGTGGTTGCTTCCTGGCCCAAGTCTCAAAAAAGCCACAACTATAAGCCAGGAATTTTGTAGGAGGCCTGCATGGGCTCTTCTTTGAATTCCCAAGCTCTAAAGCAACATGAATGGGGACTCTCTTCTCCAACCTCTTCCTCAGGGACTCTGGCAAGTTCTGAGGCTTGGGAGGTACAGAGGTATCTAAGTCTGGGGACTCCTCCGCAGGCTGTCTCTAGCTGAGGCCATGCCTACCGTTCAATGGCCTGCTGGCACGTTACAACGGCAGCGAGACTGTGTAACAGGCAAAGTCAGGCTTCAGAAAGAATTTCATCTTTAGTTTCCCACTAACGCTATCTACGGATTTCATGCAGTCGGAAACATCCATGGTATTTTTCACAGAACTAGAACACACAATCCCAAAAGGTCTATGGGACCACCAAGGACCCTGCATGGCCAAAGTAATCCTCGTCCTTCTTCTTCTGACTCCATGTCAACAGCTTGAGTCACCTTAAAAGCCACACGGTGAAGACGGCAAAGCCTCCAGGGTCCTGGGAGAGCCGGGCTTAGACTCTGCTTCCTCTGAGTGACCCCAGTGTTTGAAAATTACTTAAAACAGTATTTTGAACTTAGCATTTACGTTATTTTGTTTTGCACTATGTTTATGTAGATTCTGATCCTTTTTCTCATGCCTGTAAGTCTGCAAAGGGATGTTTCGCTCAAGGGTGCTAGTCTCCTTTCGGACTGGACAAAGCCTGATTGGGTGGGATTGGTCTTCGTTTCCCTGAGGGTCGCCCACGGAGCGCCTGCAATTCTCACCACCCCACACCCGCTACCTCACACAGCCGTCCGTGTGGCAAAGAACTGCGCTTAATAAACAACCGCTTCAAGTAGATGATGGTGAGGATGCTGTTTGTTTCTGCGTTCGAGAGACCGAGCAGGGAAAAGGACCTAAGCTGGAAGGAGCAGCGTCAGCCCTAACTCTACCGTAGCCTAGCTGGGTCAGTCTCGATTAAGTCTCTTGCTTCTGTATCTCCACCTGCAGGCACAGGTCCGAGAATCTACCCTGCAGGGTGATTTTAAGAATTAAATAATAGGAGTACATTTTTTGGACATAGATGTATAATATAGTTTTGTTTTGATCCCTCCTTTACGCTTCTTTAAATTAAATGGGACTGCAGAAACAGTGACTATAGCATTCTCTCTCTTGGAAAAGCCTGTGGCTGAACGAATTTAAATAGAATATATATGTGCGAATGAATGTGGTTTTGCCTGTGCCTATTGTCGTGAAATTCAGAAAAAAATGGTTGTTGAAGAATAAACTCTTTGACACAAATTTTTGGCTTTTGTTACTGAATTTAACCTGCTACAATAGTCAACGTAAGCGACTTTCATAATTTTAAAAGAAAAATTCAAGAAAGAATCTAAAAGCAAAATTTCAATCAGGTGAGTTGGGGTGGAAGCGCACACAGCCTTCGGTTTGTAAAAGAATGAAGGGTGAACTCGTGGGCTGTTTCTGACTGATGGGTTTTTGGTTGTATTTTGGTTTGGTTTTGTTTTTAGGTAGAAATACAAAGGGAGAGAAAGCAAGAGCTTTCCAAGTCTGCCTGACAGCAAATGAGAAGTGCATCATCGTCTTTCAAAGCACAAATGTGATGAGGCTGCAAGGATGGGGGGTGTTCGGCAAGGAGGCTTGGTTGACAGTACACCAAAGTGATGTGGGGCCATCTGTCCTGGATGACACAGCAGAGCTTTGCTTGACAGCCTGGGTCTAGAGATGGCATGGACAGGGGTCAACCTCAGCGGACAGTGCCACAGCCTCCCCTTCTCCTTCTGGTGCCCGATCCCGGGTTTCTGTGGGCTAGGAGCTAGAACTCCACTGGTGCCTGGAGGGTCCATTTCTTTCACAGAATCACACAAGGCAGTGGGAGGGAGTGGGTTACCGAACAAAAAAGAGGCAGCATTTTGCTATCCAGAAAGGAGAGGGGCCCCGGGCTATTCGTTCACAGTTTAGAAGATCAGGGTCTATGTACCTCCCTTAGCTGATGTTCAATAAACATCTCTGTGCTTTCTTTTTTTTTTAGGGCCATACCCACAGCATATGGAGGTTCCCAGGCTAGGGGTCAAATTGGAGCTGTAGCTGCCACAGCCACAGCCACATCAACATGGGATTCGAGCTGTGTCTGCGACCTCCACCACAGCTCATGGCAACGCTGGATCCTTAACCCAATGAGCGAGGCCAGGGATTGAACCCACATCCTTATGGTTCCTAGTCGGGTTCATTACCATTGAGCCATGATGAGAACTCCAACATCTGTATTTTTAAAGGCAAACTGAATAACTGAATCTATTTGATAGCCCCCATGTGTCAGCATGAAACATACCCATGTACATACAGGTTCAGTGTGACGGGATCTTTTCAGTTACAGAACATGAAGAGAAACAGGGCCACGCAAGAAGGATCTGTGTTTAATTAGCGTTGTAACCAATTCCATTTTTAACAGTAGAGGATTGGAACATTAGAGGGAGATCACTCATGAGAGCTGCGGTGCTGAAACGAAATCGTGAGACCGCGTGTGACAATCTTCTCTGAACTGTCCTGACACACGCGTGTGAGACTTTCCCCGCTGGTGCAACGCGCCATAGCGCTTTGGGGTTTCTACATCCCATCCTGCCTTCCTGTGTCATCACACAAAGCAGAGGCTTAGCTGCTCCGTTATTGACAGTTAATAAATATGGGGTCAGATACCACTGTGTACATGGTAATGCCTTTGGCATTGCTGGGCATGTCCTCGCAGGGAGGCCGGGTGCACTTAGGCCGTGTGATTGAAGGAAGGGGAGAAGGGACTGTCCCCTTGCCTACATAGTGCAGACATGTCTCTGATAGAAGTGATGGGATTTGCTTGTGTGTCATCCTTCAACCCAGTTCATCAACCCAACAGGAGCGTATGCTGTTCCCGACAGGATCCTTCTCAGGGATGAAAACTCTTTTACCTTCCGGCACCTCATGGGGCTTCCCAAATCCCCTGTTATAGGGACTTTCTGTCCTGGCTCGGTGGTAACGAACCCAGCTACCATCCATGAGGACGTGGGTTCGATCCCTGGCCCCGCTCAGTAGGGTAAAGATCCGGTGTTGCCGTGAGCTGTGGTGTAGGTTGCAGACATGGCTTGGATCTAGCATTGCTGTGGCTGTGGTGTAGGCTGGCAGCTGCAGCTCCAATTCAACCCCTAGCCTGGGAACCTCCATATGCGGCCCTAAAAAGACAGAAAAAAAAATTTCCCCCATTACATAGTGTCCATGAAGGAAAAATCCACACTACAACAATGTCAAGTGATAGACGTGCAGCACAAAATAAACAGGGCTGAGTAATCCCCGTGGCGGGGGGGCGGGGGGGGGGGACGGACACGTGAACATTTGTGACTAGAAAAGTGCCTAGTCACTTGCTATGGATGATAAATTTGTATTTTGTTATTTCATGGCCAGTTTTCCTCTTCCAGGGACTTAATTATCCCATGTACAAGGCTCCAGCAGAGGCACAGAGAAACTCACAGCGGTCTCATTTAATCTATTAGATTTTTCTCCACTCCCTCAAGGTACAGAGGCACATTCCAATTTAGTAATCAAGGCCTGAGTCATCGAATAAATAACTCAATTTCTCATCCTTGTTCACTGAGCCAGTTGTATGCACAAACGTAATATATATATTTTTTAATGCCAAGTGTGCACGTGAATTTACTGGGACACTGCATTCGGATATTGTATAAAGATGCTGAAGACCACTCAGTGTACAAAAGCAGGGAGAGTGGTTGGATAGTCAGTGTCCAAAGTGAGAAACATATCTCTGGATGGAGCTTTTTAAAATATAGACACAGCAGATTACTTCCCAAATTAAGAGATTATGACCCATTAACCAACAGATAAAAGCAAGCCGAGGGTTCTAGGCTAGCTCATGGGAAACAGGGGAGACATCATTTTGTTTCAGAAAAATAATCTGTTGGATATAAATGGTTGAGGCATCCACCCCTCTGTCCTTTATTCATTGAATTAAACATTTTTTATTTTTTGGTCTTCTGTCCTTTTAGGGCCACTCCCGTGGCATACGGAGGTTCCCAGACTAGAGATCTAATTGGAGCCGTAGCTGCTGGCCTACGCCAGAGATACAGCAATGAAGGATCTGAGCCGCGTCTGAGACCTACACCACAGCTCATGGTTAGATCCCTAACCCACTGAGCAAGGCGAGGGATTGAACCCACAACCTCATGGTTCCCAGTCGGATTTGTTAACCACTGAGCCACGATGGGAACTCCAAATTAAACACTTTTTAATGCTTAGGATGTTCCAGCCACTCTACCATCGACGGAGATATAAAGATGAACACATCATAACCCTTGCCCAAAGCTTCTTACATACACCATTAACAGTCCAGTAGGCTAATGATGAAGATACGCTCAGGGTATCATGGAATCAAGAAGAAGAGGTATCCGCCTGGCCCGAGAAGGTTCATGAAGAATGTCGCACAGGAGCTGAAGCCCGGGGGCGGGCGGGGGGGGGGTGTTTACAAGAAATTGCCAGAGAAATGAAAGTGGAATGCTGGGGTGGGAGAGGTGGGGGGTTTGGAAGAACTCTCATTTCTCCTTCTTGCACCTACGCGAGGAAAACACATCTACTTGGCTTGAGTTGCCAGAGACAAGGGGCTGTGAGTGGCCCTGTAGAGAGAGCGCTAGGTGATGACATGCTACCCGCATCTCTTCCAGAGCAGCAGTAGCCACCCCTCATCATGCATCCACCGCGTGGCCGGAACCACACTAAGGGCTACATACACTCAGTCTTTTTAATCCTTTCCTCGACCCTAGCAGGTGGGTATTTTTTTTTTGTCTTTTGTCTTTTTTGTTGTTGCTGTTGTTGTTGCTATTTCTTGGGCCACTCCCGCGGCATACGGAGGTTCCCAGGCTAGGGGTTGAATCGGAGCCGTAGCCACCGGCCTACGCCAGAGCCACAGCAACGCGGGATCCGAGCCACGTCTGCAACCTACACCACAGCTCATGGCAACGCCGGATCGTTAACCCGCTGAGCAAGGGCAGGGACCGAACCCGCAACTTCATGGTTCCTAGTCAGATTCGTTAACCACTGAGCCACGATGGGAACTCCCAGGTGGGTATTTTTATCTCATCTTACAGACTAGGAAGCAGAAGTTCAGAGCAATTAGGTAAGCTGCTCAAGGCCACACAGCCAATAAGTCGAGACTGAAACTCAGAGTCAATCTAATCCTAAAGCTGTCGTTCTTGACCTTAACATTAGATACCTCATCATCAATTATGTAGTATTTTCAGACTTAGGCTAGCATGCAGATTGAGATAAACTATGGAATGATGAAGTGCTTATGTTTTCATTTTATAGCTAATTAGACCCGTGCATAAATCAAGCCATAGATCTATATACCTGGGGTCGTGGTGTCACCATCGTCTTGTCCGTAAGCAGATCCCATTTCCACAGGTCTAAAGGTTCATTGTCAATTCCATTGCCTCCCTCTTTCATACTCTTTCTCTCATTAACACAAATACATGGTTAAAAATGTAATATTGGGAGTTCCCATGGTGGCTCAATGATAACAAATCCGTCTAGTTTCCAGGAGAACACGGGTTCGATCCCTGGCCACACTCAGTGGGTGAAGGATCCCATGTTGCCAGTGAGTTGTGTAGGTTGCAGACGAAACTCGGATCTGGTGATGCTGTGGCTGTGGTGTAGGCAGGTAGCTGTAGCTCTGATTTGACCCCTAGCCAGGGAATTCCATATGCCGCAGGTATGGCCCTAAAAAGCAAAAAAAAAAAAAAGCAATATTAAATGAAAACCATAACTTCCACAATCTATCTATCCCTTTATTCCAAACTACTTAAAAAAAAAAAACCACTTTCTAATGCCTATCATCATTCTACATAATGTATTTATATCCTTGTTTCTGGATTCATTCACTTTAGATTGTGGATATTGACATTTTCTAGTAAGCCTTATATATTTATACAGAAGCTTGAAAATTTCCTGTAGTGGCAAATAAGAACGGTCAAGAGATGATACAGTGCAATTGTGTTAAATACAAATGGTAGGGAGAGGGGTCTCTTCAAGGCAACCTTATTCCTCCAGTGGCAGAAACACAAAGGGAAAAATAAATTTCAAATGAATAAATTTCAAGATAAATTTAAAATAAGAATATAATTTTTATGTGGCTACTTTAAAACTATTTCCAGCCACTCACTCTCCAAAGAATGAGGTACAAATCCATTACTAAATGCGTTTTTCCGCTACAAATCCCTTAATCATTTTTTTTTCTTTTTCAGGTCGCACCTGTGGTATATGGAAGTTCCCAGCAGACTAGGAGTCAAATCTGAGCTACACCTGCCAGACTACACCACAGCCACAGCCACGCCAGATCCTTAACCCACTGAGCGGGGCCAGGGATGGAACCTTCATCCTCATGGATGTCAGTCAGGTTCGTTTCCGATGAGCTACAACGGGGAACTCCCTTTAATCACATTTTAATATGTTTTATCACATGAGCCATGCCTATAAAATTGTATCTGACTGAGACATTCATATTTACTGCAGACACAGCCTGAAAAAATAGGCTCTGACTCTTTGAAATAGTCATAGCAGATATATCTTTGGAGCTTCGGCAGTCAGAGAACTAGGATAGTGGGTATTGCCAATGTGGATTCATTCCTGAATTCAGACTCTGCTCCAAATAAGCAGCCAATTTCCTGCCCAGCCCACTTTTATCATTGTCGCTGTGTTGACAACTTCTGCTAAAAATCTGCTTATCCATTGCTTCTCTTCCAAATTAAATCACATCTCAGAGAGACAACCTTAGGACTGCCCATTGTTCTCTCTACACTGGAAGTGTTGAGTACTTAGCCCAAGCAGATGTCCTATCTTCTGATGACCATGAAAGTCAGGTCACTGGCAATGCCCAGGAGAGCCCCAGCTCTGGGGCAGGATGGTGGGAAAAAGCTATCCATTGTCCATGAAGACATAGCTACCAGAGCTCTAGATTTCTATGCCCACAGCCTGAGGTGCCTGCTGAAAGAGGACACCAGCCTCCAATAAACTACTCCTCTATTCATCATGCGGGCATGTGGGAGTGAGGAGAAATGAGAAATGGAATAGAAAGATGATGGTGATGATGATGGTGATGATGGTGATGGTGGTGATGGTGGTGATGGTGGTGATGGTGGTGATGGTGATGATGATGGTGGTGATGGTGATGATGGTGATGGTGGTGATTGTGTGCCGCTGGTGATGTTTGGCTGGGCTGCTGTGCTGCTGGTGCTGGTGTGCTGGTGCTGTGGTGCTATGGTGGTGCTGGTCTGGTGCTGGTGGTGCTGCTGGTGGTGCTGGTGGTGCTGGTGCTGCTGGTGGTGCTGGTGGTGCTGCTGGTGCTGGTGCTGGTGGCTGGTGGTTCTGGTGGTGGTGCTGTGGTGCTGGGGTGTGCTGGGCTGTGCGGTGGTGCTGGTGGTGCTGGTGCTGGTGGTGCTGGTGGTGCTGGTGCTGCTGTGCTGCTTGTCTGGTGGTGCTGCTGGTGCTGGTGGTGCTGTGGTGCTGGCTGGTGGTGCTGGTGCTGCTGGTGGTCTGGTGCTGGTGGTGCTGGTGCTGGTGGTGCTGGTGCTGCGGTGCTGTGGTGCTGGTGCTGCTGGTGTGCTGGTGCTGCTGGTGCTGGTGTGCTGGTGCTGGTGCTGTGCTGCTGCTGGTGGTGCGGTGGTGCTGGTGGTGCTGCTGGTGCTTGTGGTGCGTGTGGTGCTGGTGGTGCTGGTGCTGCTGGTGCTGGTGGTGCTGGTGCTGTGGTGCTGTGCTGCTGGTGGTGCTGGTGCTGTGTGCTGCTGGTGCTGGTGCTGCTGGTGGTGCCGGTGGTGCTGGTGGTGCTGCTGGTGCTGGTGGTCTCTGGTGGTGCTGGTCGTGCTGGTGGTGCTGCTGGTGCTGGTGGTGCTGCTGGTGTGCCGGTGGTGCTGCTGCTGGTGCTGGTGCTGGCCGGGCTGCTGGTACGCTTTTGATAATGATGTTGGTGATGCTCTGGGACCACCTTCCCATCTCCCGTCCTTGTGATACCAAACTAACTACCTCTTGCTTCCTGAAGCTGAATCATTCTGGATGAAACTCTGGATCCTTGTGACCTGCCTCCAAAGCTACAGGCCAGCTTTGCCCAGTCCCACAACCAGGGCTGCCCATTGGGAACTCCCATTCCTACCAAAGCCTCAGGCTCCCACTTGCCCAAGAGGAAAGTCAGACATGTGTTGTGCCTCTGCTGCCCTTTCATCTTCTCATCCAAATTGTTATAACTGCTTCCCTGGACATCAGTTCCTCCCCATTCCTCCCCATTCCCTACTCTGCTTCCAGAGTGACACAGAATAGATAGTTTCTTTGAATGCCAAACATTTAACAGGTTTTGAAAATTCCTATTCAAAACTCCAGCTTCCAGTGACTTCCCAATTCCTTCCAAGTCAAGTTTGGATCCTGCAGCTGCAAACAAGGCCCTTCTCAATCTGCTCTTGTCCCTAGATATCTTGGATTTCTTATCATCTGGAATATGCTAATCCCATTAGTCCCCTAGCTTCAGCAGCACTGTCTGGCCTATTGTGCAAATCTTGCTTCCGTTCTGCTCCTTTTCTGCTGCTTAGCTGATTGCTCTTCATGACTACGGACCCAATTCAAATGTATCCTCATTTTATAGCCTTTTCTGACTCTTCCAAAAAGAATCAGGCTTCTGCTCTTCCATATTCTCTTGACATTCTGTTAATATTGCCTTTTGATGCTTCTTATTTCATTGTAGAATTATTTTATTTTTTATTGTACTTATATTCAAAAATACACATTGGTGTTTATGCAGCATCTCTGGCCTCAGGAGAACAGAGAAATAAACCGCAATTTCTGTTCCTGCCTTCAAGGAGCTCACATAGTAGAAAGAGAAAGAGGCAATAAATGTGACACATAAATAAACAAGATATGTGCAAATTGTGAGGAATACTGAGAAGAGGAGAAACAGGCAGTAGTAATGAGGAAAGGACACTGTGGATGTGGAGTGTGGTGGGTGATTATATGTGTCGACCTGACTGGGTCATGGATGTCTAGGTATTTGATTGAACATTATTCTGAATGTGTTTATATGAGTGTCTCTGGATAAGAATAACTTTTTGGGGGGTCTCTTTTAGGGGCACACCTGTGGCATATGGAAGTTCCCAGGTTAGGGGTGGAATCAGATCTGTAGCCACAGGCCTACACCACAGCCACAGCAGTATCAGATCCGAGCTGTGTCTGTGACCTCCACCACTGCTCATGGCAACACTGGATCCTGAGCCCACTGAGCGGGCCCAAGGATTGAACCCACATCTCATGGATATGAGTCAGGTTCATTACTGCTGAGCCACAGTGGGGACTCCCTGAGAACAACATTTGAATTTTCAGACGAAGTAAAGCAAAGTACCCCCCATAGTGTGGGTGGGCCTCATCTAATCAGTTGAAGGCCTGGGAAGTACATAAAGGCTGAGTAAGCGACAATTTATTCTTTCTGCCTGACTGCCTCTGCATGGGGGCATTAGTCTTCTCCTGCCTTCAGATTCTGACTCAGAATGGAACTTACAACATCTGCTCTCCTGGGTCTCCATTTTGCCAACTGCAAATCTGGAACTTCTCAGCCTCTGTAAACATATGATCCAACCCCTTTATAAGAAATTGATATCTCTGTATTTCCACTTATATCCATTTAGCTATATCTCCACTTGGTTTTCTGGAGAACCATGACTAATAAAGGAGTTCAGGGGAAGTCTGTCTGAAAATATGACACCTGCGCTGAACTCAGGAGAATGAGGAAAAACACAAGCATAAGGCCAGAAAAAAAATTTTCCCATAAAATAGAGTAAGAGAGCAAGAGCCTGAGGCCAAAAAGAGCTAAAATGAAGGCAGGGAGCATGAGATTGTATTGAGTAGAAAAGTAGGGACCAGATTGAGTTTGATTGATAGGGAAGCAGCTTGACTTTTTCCCTGAAATCATTAAAGAGCTGAAAAACTGGCCCTCGATAAACATTTTTGTGACACACAAATTAATGGATGAGTAGTTATTTCCCAAATAGTGAAAGCAATGTGAAAACTCTAAGAAGACTGATGATTTTTATTTTCCTTATTCTTTGGTACTTTTCATTTAGATGGCCTGGCAGATGGGGTCAAAGGGGCAGATGCAGATAAAAGTTGGCTATGTTGTATCAGAACACAGAGGCAATGGATGTGCAGCCTCGACACAGCTGAATTTCCTGATATTTCTGCAGTTTTGTTTTTAATCTGAGGTGGCAGAAAATATGTGCCCCACTGCAGACTCCACGGACCGAAGAGCATAAGCAAGGAATCATCCGCTCGGTAAGGAGCAAGGCAACCTCACCTCCTCCGAGGAAGCTGGCTGCAGCTTTGCACAAGAGCACCCTCTTCTGTGCAGTTGCAGCCCCGGACTTCAGAGAACCCGAGCTGCAAAGTCCGGCTGCAAAGCCCCCTCCCCACGGAGTCTCAGTTGAGTGGAAGCAAGTCCTTATCAGCTCCTGCCCCTCCCCACGCTCCAGAAGCCTGTAGAGGGTGGGATTTGTCTGGAACATCTGCCTAAGAATGTGGAAAAGACAGCGAGCAAAGTTTGGAGCAGTTTATTGGAAAGGTAAGGAAAGAGCTTCCTACCCAATAAAATTCGACTGCATCACCCACCATTACAGAGATTTTCCAAAATGTGCAAGTCGACCAGCTCTGGGAATGAGAGGAACAGAATGATGCCTGGAGTCCCCAAGACAGAGAGATGCCCAGAAATTAAAGGAGAGCAACCAGGGTAAGGGCTGCCAGTGTAGCAGATGGTGCTGGGCTTTGAATTAAGTTTAAGACAGGGAGTTGGGTGCTGGTATAATTCTCTGCTGTGGAAGGAGACTTCTGCAGAGAACAGCCCCTTGTTCAAGGGGGAATTAACTGCCATGGGGAACCAAGCGCAGAGCACTGCCTTAAATATTTACTGCACAAATAAAAACACTGGCTTCCCGTGTCTTTAGGAAAAGGGAAACGTGAAACCTTGTCAGCCGATTTTATATCTCAGTTTACTGGTTATTTCAGTAACTCAGGCCACAGTATTACTGTACATAGAACAGCCACAAAAACCCCAGGAATATACAGAAATGCATTTATCTGGCTCAAAGTTGTGCTGGTTGGCAGTCCAGTACTGCTGGTTTTAGTTGGGCTGGCGCAGGCCTCTGCAGCTGCCTGGGGTCAGCTGGGGGCTGCTGATCTGGGCTGGCCCTGGCTGGGATGGTTCAGCCCTGTTCCCTGTGATTTTTCTTCTCCTCCTAAGATGAGCTGTTCTAGGCATCGTCTCCACATGGGCATAGCAGAAGTTCAAGAGTGTAAGCTCATGAGAGAAGATGCTTTTCAAGACTCTCCTGCTTCCTGGCTGCTGCCATCCCATTGGCCAAAAGAACTTTTGCAGCCAAGTTCACCACTGATGGGAGTGAAGAATGATTTTCTCCCCGTGGGGGTGAAGGGGAGGGAGTGACTATTTCTGAACATGAATCTAATGTACTATGTAAGGTGGGTCGAGGCAAGACAAGTTGGCACGTGTTGAGAAAAGACCCCAGGTCTTGGCGTCACAGGTCCTGGCCAGCTGAATGCCCCCTGCAAGCTCACTGGGAGCAGCCGATCTCATTTAACCCCACGCAGGACCCAATGAAGTTGATAATAGCAACTTCTCTTTGTACAGGGAAAGGCTGCAGCAATGAAAAAAAATGCAGAAAATAGCTTCAGACCACTGAACCAGGATGTCGCCCAGGCAAGACTGGAACCCAGATAGGTTCTGCGGCAAATTCTATGCTCTTTGTCGCTGTGACTCAAATCTGGAAATTCCTCCAGGAAATAGTGCTGGCTGGTCCCAGTTTTACTCTTTAGATGAACGTAAAGCCAATTTAGTCCCTTTTCTCGAAGTCCACCTTTCTCGTATTTGGAGTCAGCTTCCTCCTCTCCTCGAGGCCAAGGAGGCCCACTTTCCTGCTCATCTTTTGAATCCCTTTCCATGGACTCTCATTGTCTTGAGGGTCCAGGTACACAAATGACAGAGATGAACAGACCTGGCTGAAAACCTTCAGGGGAGAGTTTAATAAAGGAGCACATTGTAGAATAAAGCCCAGTGGCCAGAACACGAACAAGGCCCTTTATTGGTGCCAAAAAGCAAGAGGAAGACTTGGAGAAAGGAAAGCAAACTTGGTGGGTGCCAACATCAGGGGTATTTCTGGACCCACTGATGGTGCTATACCTGGACATTTCTCTCAAGAGCAACTTTTAAGAAAGAAACAGAAAACAGAAATACTTAAGAGCTGATCAGTTAGGATGATGAGGAAACCCCAAACAGTATCACTGGAGAAATTCCGGAACACACTCAGGCTCTTCAACTGGGGAAATAGGAAAGATCCGTGAGGACGCAGCTTTGATCCCTGGCCTTGCTCAGTGGGTTAAGGATCCAGTGTTGCCATGAGCTGTGGATCACAGCTCCCAGCTGTGGTCACAGACGCGGCGCGGATCTGGTGTTGCTGTGGCTGTGGTGTAGGTCGGCAGCTACAGCTCTGATTTGACCCCCTAGCCTGGGAACTTGCATATGCCTCAAGTGTGGCCCTAAAAGGAAAAGAAACAAACAAAAAATACTTAAGGGTTACCATATTGGAAAAGGGACTGAGGTTTCTGAAGACAGAACTAATACCAAAGGGTAGAAGGTAAAGATTCCTACGCAACTTGATAATTAGAGCATGAAACGGAGCTGTCTAAACGGGGCTCAGATATCCTTGGAAGACAGTATATTTTACTGACATTTCAAGGAAAGAGTAGGTAATTACCTTATAAAGAAATGGTCAAAGAGTTTGGAATTAGAATACAAATTGGACTAGCTGGACTTTTTTTTTTTTTTTTTTTGAACTAGCTAAACATCATGAGCCTTTCCAAATGTGAACATTCCATAAAATCCAAAGACATAGTTTCTTTTTTTATTATAAATATAATGACAATAGTAAGAATAATCCTGATTTTTCTCTTTTGTACTTTGGGACATATCATCACATACTCAAAACCATTTTGTGGCGCAGGTGCAACGGGTGTTTTGGTTTCCTCCTATGCAAGGAGCCAAGGCTCAGAGACTTGAGTGCTTTCCTGGGACAGATGGTAAGAAAAACCGAGATTCTTCCAAAATGTGCCGATACCTTGTGCTCTTGCTGTCAAATCTGATCATGAGGAGAAAGTTAAGGACAACTCTAGACACTGTGGGAGAAGGAAGAACTGATTTCAGATCAGTCAGTCAAGACTGTGCCTTTAGAGGCTGGCTTCAAGTCTCCCTGTATGATCCAGGAGGAGACAGGAATACTGACGGACTGTCAACAAGCCAGCACGCTTCCCTGTGCACCCCGCTCCCTGAGACCTTGCAAAAAAAAAATAAGGAAAGAAAATAAAATGGACTTTTTCGTGACACAGTGCCATCAAGGTCAAGACATCCAGTTGGCCACATTTTCTTTGCCAAACTTGAAACCTAGCGCTTTGATGGGCTTGCCTCAGTTTTCCGGAGTTCCCACTTTCAACGTGGTGTCTCCCCAACTGCTGAATATATTCCAATTCTGCGTCTTCACTTCAGACTCATAGAAACACCCCCAGGGACTTACTCCTCCCTCCCTGTGGCTCCGCCCCCCTCCCTCCAGCTCACCGGGGGCGCGCGGGGGGGGGGGGGCGGCTGGAGGAGGGCAGGGGCAGGAAAGGGGCCCCCTTGGCCTGCCCCCACCTGACAGGCTTGCACCCAACCTGAACCGTCCCTTTCTGAGGCTGAGAGGTTGAGCACCCGTCCATCTGCGGGGCCCGGCAGCGGCGCTCCTTCTGGACGCTTGTTCTCAGATAATTTTTCAGCTCCCTATCAGCCCTTAACAGCCTTGACTTCCCGACTCAAAGAAGACTAATTAAAACGACAAGCCTCGTGTTGATTTATTGCCACTCGGGTGAAAACAGTAAACAAGCAGGACAGCGCTGTCTGCTTCGTCCCCACCCCTCCCCCAGCTCCCACACCTGTTCTGGGACCCAGGCGGTGGGGGAATGGGTGACATCAGTGCAGAGAGGCCCCCCATGCTCCCTCCCCACCTAGGTCTCTTCACCTTGCCCCGCCCCATCTATCCCACCCCCAACCCTAGAACAAGGAACCTGAACATGGGAGCATCAGCTTAGACTCCATCCCAGGATTCGTCCCATCGCTCATCCCGTCCCGGAGGGGGAGGCGCTTGTTATCGCTGCATTTCACAGATGAGAAAACTTAGGGCCCGAAAGGTGAAATAATTAACTCAAGATTGCATCGCTGTTAGATTATTAATTAAACCCCGACACTTGAAAGGACCAATAATTCTTTTAAAAAGCTTTCTTTTGCACAAGTAATTAAAGCACTTTCACTAGAGCTATTCAGTAAATATTTATTGAACATTAACCACATGTAAAATGCTGCCCTTGGGGCTGGGAGATGAGCGGAATGATAGAAGTCCAGCCTTCCTTCAAAGAAGGAAGAAGGGACCCTCTGTTACAACGCTTTGGAAAATATGTATTTATTTATCTATTTAGCGTAAGTGTAATCCCACTTGGTTTTTTTGTGTTTTTTTTTGAAATGAGTTTAGGAGGTTATTTCTTTGATGAGTCATAGAGAGAGAATGTGGAGGAATCCAAACTTCCAGCCCAAACCCATCTGCCAGGAAAGCTCATTCTTCTGGCCGCTATGTAATACTAGTATGATAAACTGCTCATTCATGGGGGGTTGGCAATTCTGAACACATCGAACCAAGCATTTAAGATATGGTGCTCATTTTTCAAGTTCAGAGGCAATGGACTTTGAGCCACTTTGAACTGCATGGTTTGGGAAGACGGCAAAGACTAAAGCAGGAAAGCAGCTCTGCAGAGACTGTTTTAGGAGCGCGTTCAAGGATGCAGCAAGGTCATGATGGGGGGTGGGGGCGGGGGGGGGGCTCCTGCTAGAACTGCAGTTGTTTCATTAGGGCTATACCAGGGCTGATTTCTCCTAGGGCAAGGAAAACCAGTTTCCTGGTTTAGAGCCGTGATGGGGAGAAGAGGGAACTCAGTGCAAACGATACTTTAGGAAACAACCCTTCCGTGTTCTTCAGATGTACGCCACTGTCTCATGTACTATGGCCTGATGAAGAGGCAAGCTCCCTTTTACATGGAAATCTACGTGTCTCTCATCCTTGAAGCATCAGCCTTTACTCACTGGCTTCTCAACTCTGCCTAACATCATGGTTCAAACACACTGGCTTGAAAAATAAAAAAAATGTTATTTCAAGCTCCATCAGGAAATGGACACAGAAAACGTAATAGGCATGTACAACAGAGTATTTGGTCTTAACAAAGGAGGAAGTCCTGCCGTGTGCGGCAATATGGATGAATCTGGAGGACATTCTGCTAAGCAAAATAAATGTAAAGTAAAATGCCGTATGATCTCACTTTCTGTGGAATCGCAGCCAAGCACATGGAAGCAGAAAGGAGAAAGGTGGTTGCCAGGGGTGGGGAGGGATGAATAAGGACGAGATGGTCAAAGGTACGAAGTGTCACTTGTGCGAGATACGTTCTGGACACCTGCTACTCAGTACAGCAGATTTAGTCACTGACACTGTATGAACACCTGAAATTTGCTAAGAGGGTAGATCTTACACTAAGTTTTCTTAGCATGGAAAATACATAATAATAGAGGTGGGAGGAGGGACTTCCCTTCATGGCTCAGCGGTTATCGAACTTGACCAGGATTCATGAGGATGGGGGTTCGATCCCTTGCCTCGCTTAGTGAGTTGAGGATCTGGTGTTGCCGTGAGCTGTGGTGTAGGCTGGCAGCTGTAGCTCCGATTCAGCCCCTAGCCTGGGAACTTCCATATGCTGCAGGTGCAGCCCTAAAAAGCAAAACATAAATAAATAAATAAAGAGGTGGGAGGAAACTTCGAGAGGTGATGGTGATGTCTGTGGTCTTGATAATGGCGATGGCTTATTCCCAAGCTCATGTGTATGTGTGCACATTAAACACCTGTAGCTCTGGAGAGATGGGATTAAGATGGCAGAATAGAAGGACTGGAGCTCAACTTCTCTCCTAAAAACAACAAAATTCACAGCTAAAGACTGAGCAATCTCCACCCACATGGACCGGAAACCCGTACCCTACTCCAGAAGAAAAAGAGGAGGCCACATCCACAGGTAGGAGGGGTGATTTCGTGATATAAACAACCCATACCTCCCAGGTGGGAAGCTCCACAGACTGAAAACTAACTGGCTCACAGAGACTCACCTACAGGAGTGAGAGTTCTGAGCCCCACATCAAACCCTCACATGCTGGGATCTGGCACTGGGAGAAAGAGCCCCTGGAGCATCTGGCATTGAAGGCCAGCGGGGCTTGTGCACAGGAGCTCCACAGGGCTGGGGGAAACGGTAACCCCATTCTTAAAAGGCACACACAGACTTTCACGTGCACTAGGTCCCAGGGCAGAGCGAGGTCTCCACAGGAACCTAGGTCAAACCTGACTGCAGTTCTTGGAGGACATCCTGGGAAAACAGGGGTGAATGTGGCTTGTTGTGAGGGAAGGACATTGAAGGCAAAGCTCTCGGGAATATTCAGCAGTTGCCTTTCTCTGGAGGTGGCCATTTTGGGAAAATCTGGCCCCACCCGTTAGTCAGTGCTAAGAAGCCCCAGGGCAAACAACAATCCAGGTGGGATCACAGCCCCACCCCTCAGTAAACAGGCTACCTAAAGAGCCTCAAGCAGCCCTTAATCCCACCCAGAGACTAAGCCCCACCCACCAGAGGGACTAGAATTGGCTCCACCTACCAGGGGGCAGCATCAGCCCCTTCCATCAGGAAGCCTACAGCAAGCTCCCATATAGACTTCAGCCACAAGGGGGGCAGACACCAGAAGTAAGAGAGGCTACAACTCTATTAACTATAAAAAGGTCACACACCAAAAACCTATAAAAATGAAAAGACAGAGGACTATAACTCAGATGAGGGAGAAAGGAAAAACCCTAGAAAATCAGCTAAGCAATGAGGAGATTCTCAGCCTCCAGGAAAAAGACTTTAGACTGTCAATGCTGAAGATGATGCAAGACATTGGAAATAAACTGGAGGCAAAGATGGATAACTTACAGGAAACACTAACCAAAGAAATACAAGATATAAAACTTAAACAAGAAGAGATGCAAAATACAATAACGGAAATAAAAAATGCACTAGAAGCAGCCAACAGCAGAATACAGGAGGCAGAAGAACGAATAAGCAAGGTGGAGGACAGATTAGAAGAAATTATGGATGCAGAACAGAAAAGAGAAAAAAGATTGAAAACAAATGAAGAGAGTCTCAGGGAACTCTGGGACAATGTTAAACGCACCAATATCCGTATTATAGGGGTGCCAAAAGGAGAAGAGAGAGAGAAAGGGACAGAAAAAATATTCCAAGAGATAACAGCTGAAAATTTCCCTAACATGGGAAAGGAACCACTCACTCAAATCCAGGAGGCACAACGAGTACCATATAAAATAAACCCAAGGAGGAACACACTGAGACACATA
This sequence comes from Phacochoerus africanus, assembly GCF_016906955.1. Lineage (NCBI taxonomy): Eukaryota > Metazoa > Chordata > Mammalia > Artiodactyla > Suidae > Phacochoerus > Phacochoerus africanus. Next base: position 16,288,413 of record NC_062555.1, on the reverse strand, counting down.
ATAATCAAACTGACCAAGATTAAAGACAAAGAGAAAATCTTGAAAGCAGCTAGGGAAAAGAAACAAATAACATACAAGGGAAGCCCCATAAGGTTATCGGCAGATTTTTCAGCAGAAACTCTGCAGGCCAGAAGGGAGTGGCATGATATACTTAACGTGATGAAAGGAAAAAACCTCCAAGCAAGATTACTCTACCCAGCAAGGCTCTCATTCAGATTTGAAGGAGAAATCAAAACCTTCTCAGATAGGCAAAAGCTGAGAGAATTCAGCAACACTAAACCAGCCTTACAACAAATACTAAAGGAACTTCTCTAGGCAGGAAAGAAAAGATAAGCAACAGGAAACAAAAATTCCACAAATGACAAGGCTCACCAGTAAAGGTATATATACAGTAAAGATACGAAATCATCCATGCACAATTATACCATCAAAATCAGAAATCATGAGAAGAGGCAGGTACAAATGCGGGACACCGGAGATGAACTTGCAATTAAGAGAACAACAACTTAAAACAATCTCATATACATATAGACTCTTACATCAAAACTTCAGAATAACTGCAAACCAAAAATCTGCAATTGATACACAAACAAGGAATCTCTGGAAAAGAAATATATCTCATAGTAAATAAGTGCATAATCCACCATGAAGGGGGTCAGTTGACATCATTCTTGTAATGCTGAAGTCTTCTTAGATCTGATTTTGATTTCCTCTCCATCAAAGAACTTATGATAATTATAATTAAATAATGCCACTGTACAACTAAATAATACAGTTCTACAACTGTATTATTAATAACCATTTCTCTCCATGGTACGATGTAAAGTCTATAATGTCTTGTTTATTACATCACCTAGAATGGTGTAATGCCTTTATTGAAGAATCAATGAGATAGAACAAATTGTGAGGACATATTTATATAGTTACACTGTTTTTTAACCAACGTGTGCATTTTATATTTTACTTATTTTCAGAGGGTGTATTATTTTTGTTATGCTTACCAGTTAAGTTATTCTTTTTACTATGCTATATAAAATATTTAATGGTATATAAGGCTTTCTTCTTTATAAATTTTAGTTGTATAATATAACAATTTAATGTAATGCTAATTTTTAAAGAAAAATTGAAATGTAATAGATAAAACAAAGTAGTAAAGATGAAAGACATAAAATTGGGATAAAGTATAGAATAAATTTCCTATTTGTCTCAGCATATTTTCCATTCCACTTCTCCAGTGGGAGTCACTTAATCTGTTTCTTAAGATCCATGTTATAATAATCTGTGTGAATGTAATTGTGTGTAAATGTATGTATTTTATTCTGCAAAAAAAAAAAAAATACCTGTAGCTCTGAATATATCAGTCATCGCTTCATAGAGTGGTTTTTTAAAAAAGAAAGAAAATGGGAGGGGAGCATAGGGGAGAATTGAACACCTTCTAAAGAAGTGAAAAATGGGCATGTGACTTGTGACAAGTTGAGAGTTTGACAATTCATTTTCACAGAATTTAGAAAACACCTGAAAGTCTGACAGCACAGTGTGAATACTGAGTTTTTACTGGAAATACTTGACTTATGCACATGTGGCAAATTTCTCCTCCTAGAACAACCGCAGAAACTTCTGAGAAGACGAAAGGCTTCGTTAGAGTGATCAAGCAGTTTGCAGTTTTTCCTTTGGATGACCAGCAATCCACACGTGTCAGGACATCAGGACTTTTTTTTTTTTTTTTTTTTCCCACAGAAAGTCCGTTAATAGAAGAAAAGGGATTTGGTACATAGGTTTAACAATAATCAGCTAATTGGTGTTGAAGTGAATCAGTTCAAGGTCTTCAGAATCCAGTTGTGCTAATGATGGTGATTCATACCCACTGATGAGAAGGCTAGAGAATGGGCACATGCGTGTGGTTGCAGTCGGGGTGGGCAGAGCGAAAACACTGGAAAATGCTTTAGAGGAAGACCTGGCCAAGCTCGTCATGCTCAGCTTTAGTTGTACAGAGAAATAGAAATATCGGCAAGTGAGGACATTAAAATAACCTTCCTAATGGTACAGGTTATGCTCACTGAGGAAGGGAATGCTTCCAGCGGTCTGCAGGAATTCATTCCGTTTTCTCTCATCCAAACACCTGCCGCCCCCACCCCAGCTACCTGCTGAACAATGAAAGGCTGATGCTGTTGCCTGCTAAACTGTCACCTGAGCCTTAGTCTCACATGTCAGTCAAACCAAAGGGACATCGACAATTTCCCACCTCAGAGACAGCAAGAATTTCATGCAGCAGCCTGCCTTCGAGGTTGAGGGGCAAATGGAAACCACAGAACAAAGATTAGATTGAAAGTCATTTTCCAGGAACAATGACAAATCGAACCCCCCACAAACTGCACATATCCCCTGCCTCTCTTCCTCCACCCTATCTCTCCCCCACTCTTTAGAAGGCTATTTGTTCTTGAGACAATATTAAAAAAAAAAAAAAAAAAAAAAGGCAACCCTAAAATTATCTTGGCTCAAGGTGGAATCAAGAAATCACCTTCAGGGAAGATGCACAAGTCAAGCCAGTCAGAAAAAGCATTCCCGCTTCCTTCCCAACGACGATTGTTTTGCCACAGGGCAAGTTATCAATGCCCGTGGACACAGTGGGTCGCCTCTGCCAGGCATTGCCACCCGTCAGGCTTCTCTTCACAGTCGCCGCTTGCAGGGCAGCAGAAAGCTGAACCCCGTTGTCCGTTTCCCTCTTCTGCAGGCCTGTGTCATGAGCCTCAGCAAAACCCGTATTGGACTTGTTACTGAACACAAGGTTGCTTTCTTACACTAGAAGTGGGGACACATCACACGTGCTCTTCCGTACAAAATGAGACAGGACCACGCCATGTCCCACTGGCTTTGTGGTTATCATCATGAGAGATATTAGGTTTCTTTTCTCGGGTCAAATGCAGAACCAAATCGGGGTTCCTTTAGAATGTCACTGGCCAGATCACTCGGGGCAAAGGGCCCCTCCCCACGGCCATGGAGGACACGAGGCAGGAACAAGCCCGTTTAGGGCTATGCATTGCGGTAGGCGCAGCGTCTCCCCCCCGACGGGCAGCGACCTCTCTAACGTCAGCTAAAAAGACCTCTTGGGAGCCAGGTGGGGGTCTGTGTCACTCCACATCCTGCCCACTGCACGAGGGTTAGGAGATGGGTTTCAGTTTCTTTTTCTTTTAAAGAGTTAGAAATTGTAATTGAAATTTACAAACCTGTGATAGATCTGTTCTAGTCCACCCTCCTACTTGACATTGCTGTCTTCAGGACGCGGAACGTTAGGTTCCAGCAAAAATTCTGGGATGACTTGGAGTTTCCAGCTGGGATGCAGTGGCTTCGGGACGGTGGGCCCAGCCCTGGGTCTCTGGTCAGCCCCCTTGTCCCTCCCAGCTGGATTCTACCCCAGGAGAGACCTTCTTGTGCTTCTGTGGGGGAGCTTCCGTCAAGCCCCTGGAGGTCAGTTCACAAATCAGCCACCTCTGTCCACCCTGCGGTCCCCTGTCCACAGAGGCAGCGCAGGCTTTCCTCAGAGCTCGGACTCTGGGACGAGGCCTCTGCAAGTCCTTAGAGCTGTCGCAGGACCACTGGGCAGGGGATTCCAGGGTCCTGACCCCAGGGAGGAGTGAGGACAGGGCAATGGATGAGCAAGCACAGGCTCCTGTGGGGCTCCTTGCTGGGGGTAAAGGCTGCACGAAGGCCAGAGAAGGGCCTCTAAGGTGCAGCAGCCCTGGCAGAGCAGCTCCTGCTGAGCCAAGGGCAGAAGTGCAGTCCATGCCGGGTATTTCACTGTAGATTGATGTTACCTTTTTTTTCTAACTTGAACTATTCATTTTACTTTATTTTACTCAGCTAGTGTCAACGACATTTTGAACACAATAGGAACCAATTTATTTTTTACTGAGAAAACTAAGGATTTTTTTAAAAAATTTATTTTTTTAAATTTTAATTTATTATTATTATTATTATTTTGCTTTTTAGGGCTGCACCTGCAGCGTATGGAGGTTCCCAAGCTAGGGGTCGAATCAGAACTGCAGCTGCTGGCCTGCACCTGCCGGCCTACACCACAGCCACAGCAACGTGGGATCCGAGCCACATCTGTGACCTACACCACAGCTCATGGCAGTGCCGGATCCTTAACCCACTGAGCGAGGCCAGGGATCGAACCTGTGTCCTCATGAATATTTTTTGGGTTCTTAACCTGCTGAGCTGGTATGGGAGTTCCCAGATACACAGCTTTAATCGTATATATTCCATTTAGAGAAGGGGTTGGACGAAGGTCACATTCTGTCTCCACCGTTTCTTTATTTTCAGTCGGTGAAAAAAGCCCCACCGGAATCATCTGCCAGACCACCAGTCATTCCTCAGGGCCACCTGACGTGGCTCTTCTACAGCTGAGGAGAACACTAAAGAGAGCAGACCTGTCAAAAAGCACTCAAATTTCTCCGCAGGTTGCCAGCCCACTCATACGTACAAAGAATCTATGTCACAGCTATTTTTGTAGCAGTTAATTTGAAAATAATGACAAAGGGGAAAAAAAAAAGTGAGCTAATTCAGGCCTAAAATGCACTCATTCAACAAGTCTCTATTGATCACCTACTCCCTTCCTGAAACACGCCAGGAAGCAACACAAACCGTCCCCCATACCCTCTACAAAATACTGTCCTTATGAGGCTTACAGTGTGGGCAGAAAGGATGGGAAGTCAGCATTCAATAGGAAAAAAACGAGTCAGCTCCAGAGGATATTAGAAGATAAAAAAGCAATTTGAGCATGAAAAAGAAATAAAAGCAAGATAAGCTTGAGGTGGCAGGGTGGGATTGTAAAGAGGGTACACAGGCTGAACCTCATCACTAAATAGGGTGATATGTGAGGGGACACTTGAAGGACACAGTGGAGTTAGCAGTCAACTTCTTAGGCCATAGGGACCATCCGTGCAGAGGCCTAAAGGTTCATGACCCGGAAAGGGAGACGAGGATGGCTGGGATGGAGGGAGGGGTTTGGGGGAAAAGGGTGAGCAATGGCCAGAGCCCTCGGCATCGTGGACCAGCCGAGGACTTCATGTTTAATCTGAGTGACGTGGAAAAGCCCTTGGAATGTTCTGAGCAGAAGAGTGACAGGATCCGACTTGTGTCTTTAGACTGATTCGTTTGGAGAGGCTGGATGCCTGGAGGGGCCAGGGAGGACAGCATGGAAATCAGTGCCGAGGCTGTGCTGTCAGGGATCCAGGGGAGAGGCGCTGATGGCTCGAGCCCGGGTAGTCAGAGCAGAGATGATAAGGAGGGTAGAATTCTGCGATGGTTTGAGTGCATACCCATCAGGAACTTTTGACAGTCAGGAAAAAGACATAAGAGAAAGAGACAAGGGAAGGAATAATGGCAAGATTTTTACCCTGAAACCCTGGACGAGGACGGCTGCAGGAGCAGGAAGAATCCAGGACAGATCTGAAAGTTGGCTCTGGACATTTTGAGTTTGAGATGTCTGCCAAATTTCCCAGTGGAAATGGTGAGTCTATCATTGGATATTCTAGTCCGGCGTGAAGGAGTGCAATCTGGATTTGCGATATGAATTTGAGCCATTAATATGTAGAGAGTCTTTAAATCATAAGATTGGATGGGCTCCCCCAAAGCGTACATGAGGGAATCCATCAAGGTCGTCTGTCTGATTAGTTGTATTTCCGGCCAAGGGCAATGTAATAACTGCAATCTTAAACCCATCACTTTGTTCTGGAAATGGTGTGTTCCCGTTGCCAGGCCTGGTTTCCAAGATGCTGTGCATGGGAGGCGGGGGAAGCCACACATGAATTCTGGGTAATGGGGTCTCTGCAAGACAAACCTCCTGGTCTCTTCTTAGAAGGGCAAGAGAGAGGTTTTCTAGGTCAATAAAAGCTGTAAGCACCACCAAGAGCATTGCATGGAGTTAGCCAAGCGGAAGGGGTGAGGACCTGGACTTCTGAACTGGGTCAGCGGGAAGCAGAAGAGGACGAAGAGGCGTCTCTAAGGACATGGCCAGTCCTTAGGGACATCCAAATATGCAAATCTGCAGAAGACAATGATATGCCACAGGACTCCCCCACTCCAGACGATTAAAGTCAGAAAGGTTGACAGGACCGAGTGTCACAGTGTCAGCCAGGATGTGCCGAGACTGGTATCTCATATTGGTAGTGGGGCTGTCAAATTGTGCAGCCACTCCAGAAAACAATTTGGCAGTTTCTTTAAAAAGTTAGACATATACTTAAGGTATAACCCAGCAACTCCACTCCTAGAAATCTACCAAGAGAGATGAAAACATATGTCGGCATTAAGACATGGGCACAAATGTTTATAAATAGCATTATTATTATTATTATTTTGGTCTTTTTGTCTTTTTACCTTTTCTAGGGCTGCACCTGCGTTCCCAGGCTAGGGGTCTAATCGGAGCTGTAGCCACCACCCTACGCCACAGCCACAGCAACTTAGGATCCAAGCCATGTCTGCAACCTACACCACAGCTCACGGCAATGCTGGATCCTTAACCCACTGAGCAAGGCCAGGGATTGAGCCCACAACCTCATGGTTCCTAGTCGGATTTGTTAACTACTGAGCCATGATGGGAACTCCCTATAAATAGCATTATTGATAAAAGTAAAAAACTAGAAACAACCAAAAGGTCCACCAACTGAAAAATGGATAAACAAAAGTGGTATATCTGGAGTTCCCACTGTGGCTCTGTGGGTTATGAACCAAACACAGTGTCCATGACAACGCAGGTTTGATCTCTGGGCTGGCTCAGTGGGTTAAGGATCTAGCACTGACACAAGCTGCAGTGTAGGCTGCAGATACAATTCAGGTCTGGTGTTGCTATGGCTGTGGTGTAGGCTTCAGCTGTGGCTCCTATTCAGCCACTAGCCTGGGAATGTCCATATACCGTGGGTGCTGCCATAAAAAGACCCAAAAAATGGTATATCCACATAATGGAATACTCTTCAGCAATGAAAAAGGAATAGAGTCATGACATATGCGGCTACATGGATGAAACTCAGAAACATTATGCCAAGTGAAAGAAACCAGATGCAGAAGGCCACGTGTTGTAAGGTTCTGCTTATATGAAATGACCAGAAAGTAGGCCAGGAGTTGCCAAAGACTGTGAGTGAGATTGAAAACAGATAAGCCCAAGGGAACCTCTGGGAAGGAGGGAAGCATTCTCCATCTGGACTGTGCTGAAGGCTGTGTAATATTACTAAAACTCAGCATCCACATGCTCAAAATGGTAGATTCCACGCTTCAAAAATCACACCTCAGGGTTCCCATTGTGGCATAGTTGTAACGAACCTGACTAGTATCCATGAAGACGTGGGTTCAATCCCTGGCCTCACTCAGTGCGTTAAGGATCCAGTGTTGCCATGAGCTGTGGTGTAGGTCGCAGACACGGCTCCGATCTGACGTGGCTGTGGCTGTGGCTGTGGTGGAGGCTGGCAGCTGTAGCTCCAATTCGACCCCTAGCCTGGCAACCTCCATATGCTGTGAGTGTGGCCCTAAAAAGCAAAGATAAATAAATAAATACAAATCATATCTCAGTAAAGGTATTAATAAGATGTATTCGAGAGCTACTGAGGAAGAAGCACAGTCTGGACCCAGTAGCTGATTGGCTTTGAGGACAAATGAGAAGAAAGAACGCAGGGGGAACCCCAGGATTTGGGTGCGGAAATAGGCGACAACTTTAAACAAATGGAAGATAACTCGTTGGTGTTCAAAGCAACAGCAGTTACACGAAGCCGACGTGGTCCCCTTCATTTTATAAACAGAGCCGCTTCCTTTTCTAGTCTCTTCAAAGGGTAGAATTGAAAAAGATCTCGTGGCCTCTTTCCCTTCACTTCACCAGAGTCTTGCTTCTCTCTTGCTTTCTTTCTTTTGAACGTTTAGTGACGTGCAGCTAACTGACAAGGCTGTGATCTTTCTGCTACACCACGAAGTGACCCAGCCGCACCTGCACGCACGTCCATTCTCTGCGTCCTGGTTCTATAAAAGAAGCCCTTCCAGAATGCCCGAAACAGAGAAAAGGAAGCGGCATGTTCCATGCTGGTCTAGGAAGGGTTACATTTTATTTTAGGATCTCGGAGGCTCAGATACCTTGGCCCACTGCGGGGGTAATAAACCTCTTCCTTTTTTAGCTTCTTCCCTGAAGTAACTGAAGCTCCTTCTCACAGTTACATGAGGCCAGTCGGACAATATCTCAGGGAGAGAAAGCTCGACTCATAAACCGGTTGATTCCAGCCACTTCTCTCAATGCCTTCATTTGGACAAAGGCTCGTCTTCCCTACATTTGGGGAAAGAATGGCTTTCGAAAAGGGTATTCGTCTAAGTTTTCATGAAGGAAAACCCAATATATGATTTATTTTCTCCTAAGCTTCCACGAAGCTAATTTTTAATTAACCTTTGCACCACAAAGCTATTGAGACTTTTTTTTCTATCAATACACAGGAATCCATACATGCGATGTAAAATTACTTAACATTGTCCATAAACAAACAAACAGTCTACAACCACAGTCTCCCAATAAGAGAAAACTGGATCACCTAGGGTGAATTTTCATATTAATATTCCTTATCCCCTAGAACCAGCCATTGACTCTTTATTTCTGGTTTATTTCATGCTATCCTCAGAAGTCATTTATATTTTCAAACTTATTTTATATTCTGGTCAGAAACTAGAGTTTGGAAGAAGAAAAAAGAAAAAACCCACTAAATTTATAATGAGAAGCTACAAAAAAGTGGTGGTGTCTGTCTCATCCAGAGGCGCTTTTGAACAAAGGCCTACTTCCCCTTTGGGTAGAAAAACCCACTATCTCTTCTCCTGAGATGCCAAGAGAGATGCTATAGAAGCTATAGAAGCCACTTGATGCTGGCAGTCATCCCCTGAATCGTCCCTGCCTGCAAGGGATGCAGGGATGCAGGGATGCAGAGGTCCCTCTTTACTCCATCCACCCAAGAGGAGCGGGATCGAGGGAGAATAGGAGACTATATTTGGTAGTTTGTCAGAAGGTAAATTTTGACCAAGCCACTTGTTAGAAACTGAGCAACAATGACTTTGGGGTCTTAAGGATGCTAGCTGATGCCCCCCCAGGTAAATCTTGCATGGGTTCCTGCTTCACCTATTTTCTTGTTGGGTGACCGGTTACAAGGTCTCAAGAGATAACTGTTCTTTTTTACACTCATTTTCCTCAACAACGTGTGGACTCTTTTCCTCTATAGAGAACAGTAGAGTCTTCTGAATAAATATTAATGAAATGGAAGGAAGCTCTTCCTCTCTTCGACGTCTTTTATCTTGTTAAACCCACGGAAAAGTCTTTCTTCAAAGACTCAAAGGAAGGGTATCTCCCGCTTCTTAATAAGCAAACCATCCAAGTGAGAGAATCCTGTATCTTAAGAAACAATGCAGAGGAAAACCTCTCTAAATGTGACCTTTCGGGTGACAGGAGGACCAGGAATATTCCAGGTCACAAAATCTGCTGAGGATAGTGAAAATATCAGCTCTTCTTTCTAATTGACAGGTAATTGGCTCCAGCAATGATTAGTCAAATTACCACATGCTTCTTTAAGTGGAAAACTTCCAGCAGGTATTTGTTACTGATAGTTACCTGAGTGAGGGGCTGCTTCAAAAAAGAAGGCAGAGGAGTTCCCGTTGTGGCTCAGTGGTTAACGAACCCGACCAGGAACCATGAGGTTGCGGGTTCAATCCCTGGCTTCGCTCATTGGGTTAAGGATCTGTTGTTGCTGTGAGCTGTGATGTAGGCTGGCGGCTGTAGCTCCAATTAGACCCGTAGCCTGGGAACCTCCATATCCCATGGATGTGGCCCTAAAAACACATAAAGATAAAAACAAACAAACAAACAAAAAGAAGGCAGAGGAGTTCACGGCAAAGACAAATAGGAGATTGGGTGTCACCATTCACCGAAGATAAATCTGAAATAAATATGAATTCTTCTGCAATTAGACCATAAACAATTAGGGGGAAATGCATTAATAAAAATTGGATTTGCTGTAACTATTTTCTAAAATGAAGCACCTCTGAAACTTCTTCCTTTTTGTAACAGTATCTGCCCCGTGGCCTGCGGCCTCTCCCCAAACAACTGTTAATAGCTTGGTCCCAGGAAAAGCAATACTATATTTCTAGCCTGTGTGGTGGGACTGGTTGCCTAGCATTGCGGTAAATTTTACCAAACAGTTGGCAGAAGGATCAGACCAGCTCGGCTAAATGAATTCAGCCATCACGTAAGACTGCAGGGCATATTAAGAAGGCATGTCCCTCAGAGCATTTGATACTTTCCTGTTACAGCCCCCCATCCCCCGGTATAATGCTTTGGCTGAGCAGGACGTAATTCGATATTAAACGAGGTTCTTGTTAAGTAGATACAATGAAATAATGCTGAGTTTTTGTTGCATTAGCAGAGGTAAATGCATTTTATTAGCACTCATTAGACGGAGGGAAAACTTGGAGCTAAGGATTCATTAGCCGAAGGCGGCGCCTGTGAGGTAGAGCGACTGAACTGTTTGGGGCCAGAGGAAGGGGACCCGGCCACACGCAGCAGGTTCTGAAAGCCTGGCCTCCCTCCATCCACCCTAAGTCAAAGGTCTGAGAACAGTGTGGGGTAGAAATGTTAGCTTCAACCGCGGGCCAGCTGAAAATACGCGTTTCTTTCGAAAGCTGTTAATTTGACAAGAGGCAGAAGCCCCAGAAAGAAAGTACAATCATGATTTATGCTTTAGATTCGAAGGGAAGTCATTTACTTGGGGATTTGGAAAAAATGCTACCAGCTCTCCAATTCTGAAGATACATCATGAAATCTGCTTTTATTCTACATTGTTGTTAGGAAAAACCACACACACACACACACAACACCCCCCCCCACACACACACACACAATTTCTCTAAAAAAAATTCCCCCCAAACTAAAATTAATATGACGAAGCTGGGGTTTTTTTTTTGGTCTTTTTTTTTTTTGCCTTTCCTAGGGCCGCTCCCGCAGCACATGGAGGTTCCCAGGCTGGGGGTCTAATCAGAGTTGTAGCCGACGGCCGACGCCAGAGCCACAGCAACGCGGGATCCGAGCCTTGTCTGCGACCTACACCACAGCTCATGACAACGCCAGATCCTCAACCCAAGGAGCAAGGCCAGGGACCGAACCCGAAACCTCATGGTTTCTAGTCGGATTCGTTAACCACTGCGCCATGACAGGAACTCCAGATGAAGCTATTTTTTTGTCTTTTTTTTTTTTTTTCAGGGCAGCACCCATGGTGTATGGAGGTTCCCAGGCTAAGGGTCAAATCTGAGCTGCAGCTTTGGGCCTGCACCACAGCCACAGCAATGCTGGTTCCTTAACCTACTGAGCGAGGCCAGGGATCCAGCCTGTGTCCTCGTGGATAAAAGTGGGGTTCATTACTGCTGAGCCACAAAGGGAACTCCATGATGAAGCTATTTTTGTTTAATCACACTTCACCAAACACAGTTTTAAGCTAAAGGACTGAATGATAATACATTTTCGATAACCCTGGGACATCAGAATCTGGGGGTTTCGTCGTCGTCGTGTCATGTCTCTTCGACGCAGCTCTACAGAGTGTTCGGTTTTATGAAGACATCCAGCTACGGGCCTCCTGTTAACTCTTAAGACATCTCTGCTCGCCAGCGTCTGTCTCTGGGTTGCCAGCCTCCCACTTCGCATCATCTGCTGGAGTCCTACCGGGGCTGTTCTCCAAACCTAGCGCCAACCAGATCCATCCCTGGTCCTCCCAAGGCCCTCCCTCCTCTTCTCCCTCCGACATCTTCACGGCCATCCTGGGTTGCAACTTCAGCATCATTATTATTGTTTTTTATGTTTCCCATGCAGTCAGCTTACTAACTCTCTAGATCTGACCTCTGCAACGCCCTTCGAGCACCCTCTCTTCTCCATCGTCCCTCGGCAGGTCAGCCCTCCCCTGGATGTCACTGGGTCAGTTGCCACAACCTCAACAACGGACAGGGTCTCTCTTCCTGTTTTCCTCCAGGACACTCCATCTTACTCACAGATGCCAGAGTCATTTTCCAGGATCTCAGCTCCAAATGGGCAGCTTTTCTTGCCTGAAATCTTCAGTGGGCTTCTACTGTTTAAATCTGTCAAATGAGTGTGATGTCATCTGTTGCAGAGCTGTAAAGCTCAAAGAAGTTAACAGAGCCAGCCCACACCCAGCAGTTAGCTCAGAGGGAGAGCTCGGCAGTGGGTAGCTTTGATAACCTGTTGTCCACACCCTTGCCGCGACCAAGCTGAACTGCGCATGCTCGCTGTACGTGCGGCCTGTGGCTCCTTTTCCTTCCCTGCTCTCATTCAGATCGCTTGGCCGGGAGAACAGTGTCCGCGTCCCCCCACATTCAAATTGGATTTATTCTCTGAGACCCACCTCCAGGGAAGGGGTACATGTCAAGGACTCCTCCTGATCTCAGCAACTCCAGCCCTTCAGTGAGAGTTCTTTAATTATTCTTGTGACTTTCCTTTTTTTGGGTCTTTTTGGGGCCGCACCTGAGGCACACGGAGGTTCCCAGACTAAGGGTCCAATCGGAGCTGCAGCTGCTGGCCTACGCCACAGCCACAGCAACGCCAGATCCAAGCTGCCTCTTTGACCTACACCCCAGCTCACCACAATGCCAGATCCTTAATGCACTGAGCGAGGCCAGGGATCGAACTGGCATCCTCATGAACACTGGTTGGGTTCGTTAACCACTGAGCCATGACGAGAGCTCCTATTCTTGTGATTTTCTTTCTTCCTTCCTTCCTTCCTTCCTTCCTTCCTTCCTTCCTTCCTTCCTTCCTTCCTTCCTTCCTTCCTTCCTTCCTTCCTTCCTTTCTTTCTTTCTTTCTTTCTTTCTTTCTTTCTTTCTTTCTTCCTTCCTTTCTTCCTTCCTTCCTTCCTTTCTTCCTTTCTTCCTTTCTTTTTCTTTCTCTCTTTCTCTCTCTCTTTCTCTCTCTCTCTCTCTCTCCCTCCCTCCCTTCCTCCTCCCTTCCTCCCTCCCTCCCTCCCTCTCTCTCTCTCTCTCTCTCTCTCTCTTTTCTTTCTTTTGTGTGTGTGTGTGTCTTTTTGCCTTTTCTAGGGCCACTCCCGCGGCATATGGAGGTTCCAGGCTAGGGGTCTAATCAGAGCTGTAGCCGCCGGCCTACGCCAGAGCCACAGCAACATGGGATCTGAGCCGCGTCTGCAACCTACACCACAGCTCAGGGCAATGCCAGATCCTTAACCCACTGAGCAAGGCCAGGGATCGAACCCACAACCTCATGGTTCCTAGTCGGATTCATTAACCACTGCGCCACGACGGGAACTCCTCTTGTGATTTTTCTCGTGTTTGCTGAGTACTAAAATTTAAGGAAAGGATTTTTATCTAATTTATCTGTATGTCTGTTCTGTCATTATGCTTATCAGACGTCTGTCTCCGAGGACTGCAGCCTGCAGCCTGCAACTCTGCAGAGTGCGAGGAATTGGTGCTTGCCTCTGTCCTCCGTTCATCTTACCTCTGTGCAGAAATGAGTGCAGTGAAACCTGAGATGAAGTAGAGTTTGTGTTTGACGGAGCAGCACTTAATGCTCCGATGCCCACATTAACGTGCACAAGTCAGCATACACTTTCTTCCTCTTCTATCTACTTGTCTGAGAAGGTCCACAGAAGCAGCCGAGGTTCCCTTCCATTACTGTAGGAAATATATTTTGGTTACTGCCTTGTACATCTTTTTTTTTTATTGTAATGAAGAGAGAGCTTTAGCAGGGGAGATTTTCCTATGCACTTGCACCCTTTTTTAGCTCCCCTGCACCATCCTATGTGTGCTGCAGAGAGCTCTGGCATCTCATACAGGACCTTCCTTGTGGGCTCGTTCAGACCATGTACACGGAATAATAAAAATACTCGGGAATTTTCCAGTTACAATCTTTGATTCTACAAACCATGATCCTATAACCTCACTTTTAGCTATTCAGTCTATGAAAGCAATGATTAATTTGTCCTAACACAAACGCTATAAAAATAAAACTAAAGAATTTGAGGAGTTCGCACTGCAGCTCAATCAGATTGGTGGCATCTTGGGAGCACTGGGATGCAGGTTCGATCCCTGGTCCAGCACAGTGGGTTAAGGATCCAGTGTCGCCGCAGCTGTGGCTTAGGTCTCAATTGTGGCTCCTAAGTGGTTACTGTGATAAGTGCTCTGTTGTTGGTTTTCATGCATCTCCAACATGTCTGGGATAAGTATGCTTCCTACACAGATAAGAAAACAGAAGCTCAGAATGTTTATGTGAGAAGGAAATAAAATTCATTTGACCGAGCAGTGAAATAGTATGTAGCTAACATATGATAATAGAAGACTATTTAATGACTCAAGTAAAAGTTTACTGGATAGAACTACATAAAAAAAAGAAAACTGGTTACAGAACAATTTTATGATCCATATATATATATATCCACAATACATAGTGGACAAAAGGTTAGGCAGACAATGTACTAAAGTATTAAAAATACTTATTTTTGAATATTTGGAATTTGAATGATGGGACTGCAACTATTTTATTTTTAAATTATCATTATTGTTTCATTATTATTATTTTCCAAATCGTATTTCTAAATGTGTAGAGTGCTTATATGTTATTTTTTAAAAAGTAATAAGAGCATTTGTAATTTGTTTGTTGTCATTATTGTATGTGATTTTTTTCTTTTTCCTTCCTTTTTAATGGCTGCAGCTGCAGCATGTGGACGTTCCCAGGCTAGGGGTTGAATCAGAGCTGCAGCTGCCAGCCTACACCACAGCCACAGCCATGGTGGATCTTCAACCCACGGAGTGAGGCCAGGGATCAAACCCGCATCCTCCTGGACACTAGTTGGCTTCTAGTTGTTGAGCCAAAACAGCGCCTATGTGCCCTTAATGCAAGGAACACTACAGAGAGTTGGTGGCCTGTGTCTCCCGGAGTCATTCTAGGGATGTACTGGGCTGTACAGGTAGAACTGTCAGCCCTGCTCTAGCCTAGACCAACTTGTTTCCAGAAAGGCCCAGGGTTGTGCTTCTGTGACTTTCTCTAGAGCAGTTTCTGGCCAGAACACGGACACCCACCAACGCGCCCCGCCCTACCCCACCCCAGGGGCCCTCAGAGCTGGCACAGGGAGCTCTGACTGCCCTTTGCAGGCAGCTGATGGGTGTGCACACATTCCCCCAGAGTCCACGGAGCCCCGGAGCCCCTTCGTCTGCTCCCGAGGAGGCAGGGTTTCCTGGCCCGCCTCCCTTGGGGGAGGGAATCTTACACCGTGCTGAGCAACACTGAGGCCAGCAGCACTGAGTGATCAAGTTAGACAGCTTAGGGCCCTCTTCCAAGAGTCAGATCCCATGACAAGTCAGAAAAAAAAAAGAACGGACGAAAAAGAAAAAACCCTTTAGGTGTCGTCTTTCAGAGGAGGGTGGAAATTTGCCGTGCCACTTCAGCAGCCTGGAGACAAAGCACAGTGGCTGTCACAGATTGTGACAGTTTTCCACTGTGTTGTGTTTGTTTCAAAACCACAACCTAGGGGAAAATAAGTTCTACAGATTCTCAGAATGAAGTTTCCAGGATGAAGAAGGAAAACAAAAAAACAAACAAAAAAAACCACACAAAGACTGACTGTTGAAAACCTCTTAGGAGTTGCCTTTTAAAGCCTTCAAGTCTTATAAGCAATGAAGTCTGTGAGCACAGCACAGGGAACTCTCTCCAGTGTCTTGGGGTAGAACATGACGGAAGCCAGTATGAGAAAAAGTGTATGTATGTATGTATGACGGGGTCACTGTGCTGTGACACTATAAAGCAACTATACGCTCATAAAAATTAAAAAAAAAGAAAGCCTTCAAGTCCTGTCCTCTCCACATAGATACCAATGATTGGCTTTCCCATACGATCTTCAAAATAAGGAACTTAGTTCGTTAGAAAGACCTTTTGGATCTGAGCGCATTGTGAGGGGCGCAGCAGTAAAATGGATTAGAGAAGGCTGAATCCTTCACTTCAAGCATAGGTTTCTAAGAAAGATGCTGTAAATGTCTACCTTTTCTGGCACTGTGGAGAGCATTCTACAAAAGCAGGACAAACAAACAGGGGGTTTCTATCATGGCTCAGTGGAAAAGAATCTGACTAGTATCCATGAGGACAGAGGTTTGATCCCTGGCCTCCCTCAGGGGGTTACGGATTCGGCGTTGCCAGGAGCTGTGGTGTAGGTCACAGACATGGCTTGGATCCCGTATGGCTGTGGCTGTGGCTGTGGCTGTGGTTTAGACCAGTGGCTACAGCTACGATTTGACCCCTGGCCTGGGAACCTCTATGTGCCATTGGTGTGGCCCTAAAAAGACCCCCCCCCCCAAAAAAAAAAAAGGCATGGCAAACCAACAATCTAAAAAGATAATTTTTTAAAAATCCCATTTCAAATAGCATCAAAAGGATAAGATACTTAGGAATAATCTTAAACAAGGAGAGAAAGACAGACCTGTACGGTGAAAACTATAAAACCTGGTGGAAAAAATTAAAGAAGACACAAACAAATGGAAAGGCATCCTGTGTTCATGGTTTAGAGGACTGAGTGTTATTAAAAAGTCCATACTAACCAATGTGTCTAGATCCAATGTAATCCCTATCAAAATCCCAATGGCATTTTTGACAGAAATAGAAAAAGCAATCCTAAAATTCATAGAAAACCATGACGGATTTAAAGAAGCCAAGACAATCTTGATAAAGATCAAAGCAGGAGCCCTCACACTTCCCAACTTCGTAACACACGAAGCTACAGTAATCAAACAGTACAGTCCTGGCATAAAGACAGACATATAGACCAGTGGACAAAATAGAGAGCCCAGAAATACATCCTCACATATTTGGTCAACTGATGCTTGACAGGGGTACCAAGAATACATGATGGAAAAAAGAACCGTCTCTTATTAAACAAATGCTGTTGGGAAAACTGAATAGCCACGTGCAAAAGAGTAAAATCAGATCTTTATCTTACACCACATCTAAAAATAAACTCAAAATGGGTTAAAGACTTAAACATAAGACCTACAAAAATCTTAGCAGAAAACACAGCGGAAAACTTCTTAATATTGGTCTTGGCAATGATTTCTTGGATATGACATCAAAAGCACAGATAAAAGTGAAAAATAGATAGGCAGGACTACATCAAACTAAAATGTTTCACAGTAGCAAAGAAAAAAGCAATAGAAGGAAAAAGTAACCTACAGAATGGGAGAAAAATATTTGCAAATTATATATCTGATAATGGTTTAATATTCAAAATATGTAAGGGTCTCTAGGACTCAATGACCAGAAAATCAAACAGCTAGATTAAAAAATGCACAAAAGTCTTGAATGGACATTTCTCCAAAGACATAAAAACGGCAAATAATGTATAAGAAGATGCTCACCATCACAAGTCATCCAGGAAATGCAAACCACAACAGCAATGAGTTATCATCTCACACTTGTTTGATGACCATTATAAAGACAAACATAAAGAAAACCAAACAGAAAATAACAAGGGTTGATGAGGATGTGGAAAAACTGGAATCCATATGTACTGTTGGTAGGCATATAAATTGGTCCAGCCACTATGGAAAACAGCACAGAGGTTCCTCAAAAAATTAAAAATAGAACTGCCATATGATCCAGCAATCCCACTTCTGGGTATTTATTCAAAAGACTTGAAATCAGGATCTCTGAGATATGTGCACCCATGTTCACTGCAGCCTTCTTCAAAGTAGCTAAGAGGTGGAAGAAATACAAATGTCCATGCAGGGAAAACGAATAAATGCAACGTTGTATACACTTAAAATGGAATGCTACTCAGCCATCAAAAGACGAAACTCCTGACACATGCTGCAACATGGATGAAACTGGAGGCCATTATGCTAAGTGAACTAAGCCCTAACAGAGCAAAAGCTGCATGATTCCACTTATGCAAGGTGTCTATGGGAATCACATCCATCAAGGCAGAAAGTAGTAAGGTCATTGCCAGGGGCTGGAGAGAGAAGGAAATAGAAAACTCCCGTTCAATGGATACAGAGTTTCAATCACAGAAGATAAAAAATTCTACGTATCTGCTGTACGACAATATGCATATAGTTAAAAGTACAGTACACTTAATTTTTTTTAAGAAAGTAAATGTCATGGTGTATGTGTTCTGCTACAATAAAAAGGGGGGCAGGACAGAGGACCACCTGGCTGTTGCAATGGGCATGACATTCCATTTCAGGTGTTCAAGAAACACAGCTTTGACATCATTTTCTATACTTTCACTTAATTTATGTTTTCATCTCCTATCTGCCCCGATATGGAAGGGTTACCTCAGCCAATTCAAAAGTCTTTTGCATCCACGTCGTAGTTACATAACCAAGGAAGGGATGTATAGAGTTTAGAGCTTTTGTTAATATTAATTATTATATATACCATTTACTTTAAAATAGATAAATTATAAACTATTTCTGTGGGAGAAGTAACAGTGGGATTCTGAACAAAGCCTTTCTTCCACTACTGACAAATTTCCTTTACTCTGCCAAAGAGGAGATGCTGGCTCCTTCAACCTCTGGGCCAACCAGTCTGGGACGTCTAGTTCCTCCTGCTCTTGGCAGTTGTCTTAGATTTCTGGCCAGACAGATTTCACAGTGATACAGTAAACTGGACTGCAGCGCCTAAACATCCAAATTCTATAATCTGTATAATCTGAGATGAAGGTGACTGTACCATGGGAAGACCTTTTCGGGAGGAGCAGTACTTTCAAGATGTGAATTTACTTGAGGTGGTGCAGTAGATAGATTCCTATGCTTTCCTTGAATCCATTCTGCTTTCCCTCCATTGCGTAGCTGCCGTGCTGTTTGTAAGGAAGTGACTCCACTTCTAGAACTACAGGCTCTAATGGCCTGAGCCCTGGTCATTGTTGTTAGTTCAAAAGCAGGCATAAAACCCAAGTTGGTTCATGACCTCAGTGAAGCTCAGGGCTTTGGTTTGATGGTTGAGAAAAGGGAAATCTTGTTTCCTCATATTTGTAGACAAGGAGGTAGAGATGCTGGAGGCAGACATCTTATAAGCACAAGGGAAATTAGCCTTCCTTTGTAACTTTAAGATGATGCAGGCTCTATGGAAACGGAAATATGAAAACAACCTGTGCCCTTGGTGACACAAGTGAACCACTGGATCAAACCTCACCTGAAACATAATTTGCTCTAAACCTCCTCTTATAAGAGCCAAGGAATGGGCTTTAATTTTTAAGCCAGTTTGAGTTAGGTTATCTGCAACTTGTAAGAGAAAAAAAAAAAAAAAGCATTGGAACAGGTATGAGAAGAACCTGTATTGACCCCTTGCTTTAATAATCTCTCTTCCTTCCTAAACCCTTTGAGCTTTGGGAGGAAGGTGTTTTCCTTCTGAGAGAATTTACATTGGATTTAACTGGGTACCTGATGGCACTGCTAGTCCTGGGTCACTTTAAACTGAGGGTGATAGATTGAGGGCTTCTGGCTGTCCGAGGTGAGGTGGGCTGAAAATCCACACAAGAGCAGAGGGAAATTATGGTTCATATTTACTCGGAGGTAGCCCTTGGGGTCCGAGTGGAAAGTGACAACATCTCCCTGTAGACATGACTTCTATGGAAAAGCCATCAAAATCCATTTTAATTTTTCCTCCCTGTAAGCGTCTCCAAGATGCCAGCAAAGGTTTTCTGTCCAACTGGTGGAGAAGTGCACAGACCTAGTGACTGCTCTAATTATTTCAGATGATTTTATGTTCCAGGGGCTCCACTGCTAAGCTGAAAGCTCAACATGAACCATGAGTTGATGGAAAGGAGGAAGAGAAAGAGATGGGAAAAGAAATTGATTCAGCAAGTTCTATAGGTGTTCAAGGGCCAGCCTGAAACTGGCTGCCGTCTAATTAACACGTTTCCTTTATCTTGCCTTTTTTGGGGCATCCACAGTTAGGATGCCACATTAGGAATTTCACAGTAACTAACAGTACATTCAGAACAGGTCAGGGTTAGAAAGGAGTTTAGAAGTCATCTAAATCAATTGTTCTAACTCCTCAGTAGTCAAACCATTTCTTCAAGCAATCTGTTACACAGACATTCAATGTAGGAGAGAAATGAGAGAGGAAGAGTTTCCTTGAAGAAAGGAGGGGAACAAGGGATTGTGCTGTCCGTGGGTGAAGGCTTCACTGCCCTGCCCACTGCTGCCCTGCCATTGCTGTTGCTTTCACAGACGTCTTGGTACCCAGCTACTTCCCTGATCTCTGCTATTTCAGTGTACGCCCTCCAGACTTCCAACTTCTGGTACGTGCCTCTCTTTTCCAGAGGGCTTTCCTTGGTTGTGGAAGCCTGTTCCTTCCACGTGCACGGAAGGTGAGAAGTGCTAAGAACCCACACCCCACCTCTACAGCAGCCTTCAACCGATAGTTTCCCAGCTGTCTCACTCTTTAAGTGGGAGAATTCTGATGCAGATGTGCTCAAAGTATGGTCCCTGGATACCTGGAGATACTCAAGGAACCACAGTCACAAGAATTTTAAAGAGTTATGTGCCTTTTCCCTGTGTGCTGACATCTGCACTGAGAGCATAAAAATTACGGCGTGAAACTTGCCTTAGCCATGAATCAGGCAGGGACACCTGTGGTGTTAGTTGTACTAGTTATCCTGGGAGCCACTTCGTACTTCTGCATCTTGTACTGACAAGGGAAAAAAGCTAGTTTCACTTAAACTGTCCTTCATGAAGCAGTAAAAAAAATTACATCTTATTAAATATTGACCCTTGAGTAGAAGTCATTTTACTCTTCTATGTAATAACATGGGAACCACATAAAAAGCAATTCTGCTCCCCACTGAAGTTTGACTGCTGTTTCAAAGGAAAAGCACTTACACAATTGTTTGAGTTGAAAAAACAGAATATGCTTATTCAGACTCAGTACTTGGAAGACATTTTTCAAAAAATTGAATGAACTTGGGCTGTGACTTCAAAGAAACCACTGATAGTATTTGTTGCCAGCAATAAAATCTCAGCTTTCAAGAGAAAATTAGAATTTTTGAAAACTTACATCCACCACTGTGAGCTTGAAGACTTCCCAATGCCTAGCTGCCTTTTCTGATGAGACAATTGGGGATGATAATGAGGGTGAATTTTTGAGGTTGTATAATGAAATATATCATAATTTGGAATATCTCCCTAACTCAGTGAACCATTCATTTTCCTCTAATCAACACATGATCAAAATCAAATATGGGTAAAATAACAGATAAAAACATTGATTTTAATGAGATAGAGTACAAAATGTTCATGAACAGGGTTTCAAATTTCACTTTAACACTAAGCTTTAAGAAATCATCAATTGTCCTGAGGTAGTGCAATATCAAAGAAGAATCTACATAATCATCGGATAATACACAGACACACACATAATTAAAATAGTCTTCTCTTTTCCAACAACATATCTGGTTAAGGGCAACTAAAACATAACAGCCGCAGATGGAACACAGAGGCACAAGTGAGAATCCACTTGTTTTCCATTAAACCAGATATTGAAGAGGTTTGTGGAAATTATGAACTGTAATTTCATCCTTCTCATGGAGTTTTCTGTATTAGAAAACACAATACCTTGTCATAGAATGTTTGCCCATTTATTTAACATGTAATGTGCTTACTCATTTTAATTCACAAATATAATTCTCCATTTTAATTTCTAATATGATTAATATTTTAGATATAACCCACGTAACCTAGAGCTTCTTGGGGTCCTCAATAATTGCTGAGATGGTACAGGTGCATTGAAGTCAAAACTGCTGTTTCTCATTGTTTCTGAATTTCTCGGTGATATTTATCTCAAACTGCTCCCAGGGGTGACTGTCTTGATCACATACACTTTCTGGACTTAGTTCATTTCCTTGTCTCACTTTTCCATCGCACAATCACGGTTCCCGGGTCACCTTCCAAGTAGATAACCTCATATGCAAATACCTTGCAGTCCAATGAGGCGTTCCTTCCTTAGAATGCTTGGTTCTTCAGGACACATCCTAAAAGCCATTAAGTTGAAGTCTTTGACTCTGCAAAGAGGACACCACTGCCACAGAGAGAAAAATGACTTTCGCAGCCAGAGGAACATTGTCTACCTGACTCCGCAGGTCCCCAGCACCTTCACCGGCCTCAGCCTTCCTAAAGGCAGTGCTGCTCCGAGGCCGGCCACAGCTGTTCATTATTGTCCTCCCAGCATCACCACCCAGCACAGGAGAATAAGCACAGTAGGGTCACACCCATTCCTTTTCTCCTTTTTTTTTTTTTTTTTTTGTCTTTTGTCCTTTTAGGGCCGCACCCATGGCATATGGAGGATATCGAGGTTCCCAGGCTAGGGGTCAAATCTGAGCTACAGCTGCTGGCCTACACCACAGCCATAGCAATGCCAGATCTGAGCCTCATCTGTGACCTACACCACAGCTCACGGCAATGCCGGATCCTTAACCCACTGAGGGAGGCCAGGGATCGAACCTGCAACCCCATGGTTCCTAGTGAGATTTGTTTCCGCTGAGCCACGACAGGAACTCCTCCTTTTCTCCTTTTTGTCTCAGGACTTTAAGTGCTGTTTAGTGTATTTGGGAATCTAGGCCATGAGATTTCCTCTTCTTCTAACTCTTGTTGTATCATCAATCCTGACGTCCGTATCTCGGAGGGACATGGGAGGACTTGAGGGTGGATAAAATATGCCACCTCCTTTCAAAGAGCTTAAAATCCATCCCATATTCATCTTCTCATCCAAAATACATGGGCACTTCTCCATTCTAGGCTTAGGTGAATTTACTCACTGAGTTTTTTTTTTTTTTTTCCTTTGTTCTATTTCCTTATGGATTGGAATCTGGGTTTTTTAAAATTATTATTATTTTTTCCTTTTTTTGGGCTGTACTTTGGGATAAGGAATTTCCCAGGCTAGGGTAAAACTGGAGCTACAGCTGCTGGCCTACACCACAGCCATAGCAACGCCAGATCCAAGCCGCGTTTGCAACCTACACCACAGCTCATGGCAACGCCGGATCCTTAACCCACTGAGCAAGGCCAGGGATTGAACCTTCATCCTCATGGACAGTAGTCAGGTTCATTACCACTGAGCCACCATGGGAACGCCTCCTTATGGATTGGAATCTGTTAAAATTTAGATTTTTATAGATAAATCTGAGGGGCTGGGAGTATGAAAGAAGATAAAGAAAATTACAACCAAACTTGTTTTTTCTTCTCTTTCTCAGGATTCTTTTTGCATTGTTTCATGTGTGGATATCTAATAATAACAGATATTTTGTTCATCATCCATCTTACGTCAAGATTTACCCGTACATTGTGCAAGGGGTGGGGCTGGAATTCTTGCTAAGAGTTTTGACCCCAAAGACCAGGCCCTCACCCTCTTACCGCAGAACAAGCAAGCATCATGCGCCCAGCCCTAGTGAATCTGATTCTTAGAATCCGAATGACCAACCTGACACTTTTCTCAGGTGTCAATTTTTTTACCCACCCGAGTCACTCCATTGGGGTAGCTGGACAGCTCAGCTCAGAGGGGAAGTTCTAGGTGATCTGGCACCGTCACCTAGATTTTTATAAAGTGACTTATTTACATACTCGAGAATTATTCACTCCTAACAAGACAGCACGACCATAGGCATGTCAACTCTAAAAAGGGTAAAAAGTGTTCTTTAATTAAAAAAATGTGAGCCACGTCAACTTTCTTTGGACTTGAGCCGTTTAGAACTGTTTGGGGACTTAGAGTCCTGAAGAAACGAATGCTTTGGAAACAAATGCCGTTCTCCCACTCTCTCCAACACCCTTCTTGGAAGCCAAGAATGTCACGTGTTCGGGGGCTTCCGTTGTGCTCGGGAGTCACAGTGGACTTCACTGACACCCCGACCGCAGGGGTAGACCTCTTTTTTTCCCCCTTACGAGCTCAGGGCCTGACAGCAGGAAATAATGTGCAATAATTAAAAACTTCTGAGACTCCTGTTTGAAATCCACAGATGAGCACTATTTCCAGAGAACCAGAGCATTTTATTTTACCAAAAATGTCTTTTTTTTTTCTTATTTGTCTTTTTGCCTTTTTCTAGGGCTGCACCCTCGGCATATGGAGGTTCCCAGGCTAGGGGCTGAATTGGAGCTACAGATGCCGGCCTACACCACAGCCACAGCAACTCAAGATCCGAGCTGAGTCTGAGACCTACACCACATCTCACGGCAACGCCAGATCCTTAACCCACTGAGCAAGGCCAGGGATCAAACCCGCAACCTCATGGTTCCTAGTCGGATTTGTTCACCACTGAGTCACAATGGGAACGCCCCAAAAATGTCTTAAGACAAGTCTTTTTTTAAGTTCTAGTGGAAAAATCAACAGGTCCGAGTGGCTCCCTGCCACAGGCTGTGTTGAGTATCTTCAGAGCGGCTGAAGAGAACACACATGCAATAGACAGCAGGATCCATGTCCTGAGTTGCTTGGGAATAGGGACTAAGACGTATTGCCCATGTGTGTGCTAGAACTGGGACTAGCGGGTATCCATTACTTGGTTTAAATGGTAATTATTTAGGATTTGGTTTGGATAAAATCCCCAAATGAAAATTCTGACTCCCAAGTTTAACCGAGTACCTAACTTACTTTAAGTACTTTTTTTAGCACACCGTATATTTTTTTCCTTCTGATTATAGGTTAAATACTCATTCACTCACTTTTTAATTCTTTTAATAGTTTTGAGTGCCTCGTATGTTCCAGGCAGGGGCTCATTCTTGGAAATACTAATACAAATAAGACAAGGTCCAGGGTTCTCGTCGTGGCTCAGCGGTAACGAACCTGACTAGTATCCATGAGGACTTGGGTTCGATCCCTGGCCTCGCTCAGTGGGTTAGGGATCTGGTGTTGCCCTGAGCTGTGGTGTAGGTCGCAGACGCAGCTCGGATCCTGTGTTGCTGTGGCTGTGGTGTAGGCTGGTGGCTACAGCTCTGACTGGACCCCTAGCCTGGGAACTTCCATATGCCGCGAGTGTGCCCCTAAAATGACAAAAAATAAAAATTTAAAAATTAAAAAAAAAGACAGGGTCTTTGGATCAAAGTGCTTACAAATTTGGTGAATATATACTTGCAGAAGAAAACGTTAAATTAAAAAAAGTACATAAAAGAAATTTTAGAAAAGCAATCCTGTCTCGGGTACCTCTTATTGCATAAAATGCCATCCTGCTAAGCTTGCTGAACAGTCATCCATATAGCTAACTATTGGTCCTTCTTGCTGAATGGAAATTTAGCTGAGGCTATTGGTCAAGGGTTCATTTCTCGTCCACATGGGCCTCTCCGAGGGCTATAGTGATTCCTTGCAACATGGCAGCTGGACTCTGCAAGGAAGGAAGTAGACACTAACAGGAAACTTAAGAAATGGATCCAAAGACACATGTACTCCGATGTTCACTGCAGCACTATTTGCAATAGCCAAGACATGGAAACAACCTAAATGTCCATCGACAGAGGAGTGGATCAAGAAGATGTGGTACATACACACAATGGAATATTACTCAGCCATTAAAAGGAATGAAATACCAGCATTTTTAGCAACACGGATGGACCTAGAAATTCTCAGGCTAAGTGAAGTCAGCCATACAATGAGATACCAACATCGAATGCTTTCACTGACATGTGGAATCTGAAAAAAGAACAGACTGAACTTTGCAGAACAGATGCTGATGCAGAGGCATTGAAAAACTTATGGTCTCCAAAGGAGACAGTTTGGGGGGGTGGGGGGATGTGCTTGGGTTATGGGATGGAAATCCTGTGAAATTGGATTGTTAGGATGATTATACAACTACAGACGTGATAAATTCATTTGAGTAATAAGATAAATAAATAAATAAATAAATAAATAAATGTCCCCTCTCTGGAACGCCATTCTTGCTCGATCAAATGTGTCATGAAATTGCCTCTTTTGTGTCATAGTCTTTCCTTCACAGGATGTGTCAGCTCCTGAGCGACAGGAACCCCGTCCAACACCACCACTCCCTCCTGGCTCAGCTCTGTTCCCGCCCCGATGCGGTAAAAACCCTTTTCCATTTCTTTAGTCTCTTCCTATCTAAGTCCACCCTACAATGTCAGTCTGCATATGCTTTCTATAACGCCCTTCCTATTGGGTCCCATTTCCATGCAAAGCTTTAAACAAGGTGTCCTATTGCTTTTATAATAAAGACAAATCTCTTTGGTCTTGGCAGTCAATTCCCACCCTTTCTGCGGTTACAGCCTTTCTCCCCAAACTTGTAACATATTCATCACTTAAAATAACCTTCTGGTGGGCGTGTTTTCTTTTGTACCCAGTATACGTCTGTATAAAGCCAAGTATATGTCTACTCTTTCCACAACCTTCTATATATGTGAATCTCAGTCTCTTAGGACAAGCAACCAGCTGATTAATTATTCAGAATAAAGTTTACATTTAGAATGACGAAACAGTAAGGTCCTACTGTGTAGCACAGGGAACTATATCCAATCTCCTGGGACAGACCATGATGGACAATAATATATTTTTTAAAAGAATGTGCTTTTATGCATTTACTGGGATGTTTATGTGCTTTCTGGTTTTTAGTCTGTCAATACGGTTAAGTGTGTCAACTGAGTTTCAAATGTCAAACAAATGTGTCTTACTGGGATGAACTTGGTCATTTTATGCTGAGCTTTATAAACTGCTTTTTTGCATTCATCTGATAACTTTTTAGAAGGATGGTTTCATCTATATTTATAAGAGACATTGGCCTATAGTTTTGGCCTTTTTATTTATTTTTTAAATTTTTTTTAGGGCTGCATCTGAGGCATATGGAAGTTCCCAGGCCAGGGGACGAATCAGAGCTACAGCTGCTGGCTTACACCACAGCCACAGCAACACAGGATCCGAGCAGTGTCTGCAACCTACACCACAGCCCACGGCAATGCCGGATCCTTAACCCACTGAGCGAGGCCAGGCATTGAACCTGTGTCCTCATGGAGACTTGTTGGGTTTGATACTGCTGAGCCATGATGGGAACTCCTAGTTTTGGCTTTTTAAAAAAATGTCTTTATGTGATTTTGGTCTCAAAGCAATGCTAGCTACACAAAAATAACTGAAAAGAGTTATCTTTTTTTTAAGTTGTATATTACTTAGTTCATCATTAGAATTCAGGGATCAGCAAACTTCTCTAACAATATAGACAGTATATAAGGAATAGGCATGGATGCATTCCTATAAAATTTTACTTACGGATGCTGAAATTTAAGTTATATATAATGTTCATGTATCAGGAAGTGCTATTCTTCTTTTGAAGAGATTTCTTCTCCACCATTGGAAACTGATACTAAGCTTCCTTTGCACAGGGTTATGGGAAGACAAGCAAAGGGATGCATTTGGCCCACTTGCCACAGTTTTGCCAAACCATGCATTGAACAATAAAACCATCCTGGGCCTGGAATTTCCTTATAGGAAGGTTTTCAACTTCAAATGCAATGAGATTTAGGCTGTCACAATTAAACAGATAAAGGGCTGTTCAGGTTATCTGTTCTTTTTTTTTTTTTTTTTTGGCTTTTTGCCTTTCTAGGGCCATTCCCACAGCACATGGAGGTTCACAGGCTAGGGGTCTAATCGGAGCTGTAGCCGCTGGCCTACACCACTGCCACAGCAATGCAGGATCCTTAAACCAATGAGCAAGGCCAGGGGTCAAACCCGCAACCTCATGATTCCTAGTCGGATTCGTTAACCACTGAACCAAGACAGGAACTCCCCTGTTCATTTTTTTTAGTAGGATTTAGTACTTTGTATTTTTCAAGGAATAGCATAAAAAATGTTATCAGTTTATTTTTTGTTAACCAAAGCCCTCTTTATAAAATTTCAAAATATGTTCTTCATTTTGTTCAGCAGTGGCTTTCCTTGGTTTTGTTAATAAAACATTCTCGAATATCATCCTACCTTACTGAGTCAAAGCTTCAGGCATGTAATTTATTTATATCTCAGTTCCCATGTGAAGGGAGCAGGAGGTAACAAAAGAACACTGGGTATAGAGTCAAGGGCCTGAAGTGTTGGGTCTGGAAGCTGGCTGACCTTGAACAAGGTCATCCGTTTGCATGGGCCTCTGGACCCTCACTCGTAACAGGTGGCCACTGGACGAGGTGAACACCGAGGTCTCTGTCAGCTCGACAATCTACATTGCAGCCTCTGTACCTCTCTGCCCCCCATCTGGTAACTGAACCAGTACTACAGCAGAGGTAACACCTGCCTTGCAGGTTGCTGCGAGGGTAGCTGAGCACATGACACAGGTGGACAGGCCCTGGCCCTCGGTAACCGCTGTGCAAGGTCGTCCCTGTATCTACCCAGTATTTCATTAACCAAGCCTTGCTTGATTCCTTTATTTCTTCTTATACTTTCCCCATTTGTAAAATGAGGCGCTTGGATTAAGTAAACGGTATTCAACGTGTCATTACCAAATTCTGCTTTGATTTTTTTCAAAGCTTCTATATATCCAAAAATTGCATGTATTGAATAATAATTACATTGCTTTCCCATTTTAAAATAATTACTGACCAGCCCTCACATGTAAATCTTTCACTCCGGTTCTCCTATACGGACTAAGACCAAAATGTTCAGGGCCTTTAGGGACCAAGTCTGAAAGCAGGCTGGTCACACCCACAGCGCTGAGGGGTCCCCTAAGGAAATATCAGGAAGGATGCTCTTGTTTTCCATACCCTAGGGGGAAGGGTGGCAAGAAGGACTATACTTCTCCTAAAAATTTATCTAAAATCCTTTAAAAGAAATACCTTCCAACTGAAATGTGCAGACTGCAACTTGATGCTAACTAATATACCATTTGCTACTTCTAAGGTTGAAAAGTAAATCCTGCTTTGTAGAAAAGTGCAAAGATGAAAACTTTCCTCAGGAGTACCTGCAGGGCTCGGGCAGGCCGCCCAAACATAGGAAGCAGGTGGATCCTCCAAGAACAAGGGGGATGGCTGGTATGAAGGGGAAGATCCAGGCAAACAGCAGAGGTCTACAAAATCACAGTTAGTTCCTGGCTGTCAGTTTGCGATCTTTCAGTTAAAACAAAATTTCCAGTCATAAACAACCATTGTTAAAAATTTAATGCATGTTCTTTCATTCTTTATTTATACACATAAATTTTATGTTTATGTTTAATTTTTTAACCAAAATTATATCCAGCTGAACAATTTTTTATCTGCTTAGTTCATTTAACGCACTGTGAATGATTATTTATGTCATTAAATAACCTTTAAACCCTTGATGTTAACAGCTGCACCATTTTTTAATACATGATTTTATTTAATGATTTCTTCTTTTTTGGATATTTTGGTTGTTCCCCTCAAGATACGCTGAAATCTCTGAATAAAGGCTTCCAGCTTCCTAAAACTATGCTCCCTGACCTTTTCCACTCAGATCTGTGTAGACCCCTAAAGTGCCGCAGTCTCCTGCAGGCAGAGGGGCTCCGGGAAGACCCAGGTCTTTCATAGTTTTAGGCACCTGGACTCCTTTATTCATTTTCCCTTAGGAGGTTGAGGTTTGCTTTTCGCTAACACGCATGCGCGAGTTCTGACGGGCAGAGCCTACATCCCTTTCACGTTTTGCCACCAAACACATAGTCCTTGCTTGAATGTTTGCTAAAACTTAGAAATTGCTAAAGAACAGAAAAGAGCGCTAATTTGTGTATGGCCTACCTGGAAGTTTCTAGATATGATGCTGAATTTATTTTGAGTAGAATCAAAGCTTCCCGACAGCACCGCCAAGGCATCCCTTGCGTCTCTTACTTCCTGTTGATTCAACAGAACCACTGCAGAGACTTGAGGCTCCTTGGCCTGAGTCTTTTCACTCCCTGCTCCTAATTCCCTCTTCACTGTTCTAAAAAAAACTCCGTGGTCGTGTCACTCTTGTTTCCCTGACCGTCAGGGACGACTCAGTGTTCACAAAATCACCCGGGCGTCCGAGGCCCCTTCTTTGAGGCTCCAAACTGCCTTTGCAGCCTTACTTCCCAAGCTCCTCCTTCCAAGTTGCTCTTGGCCAAGGGACAGCCGGTCGGTAACTGCGGTTATTAACCTCCCGCCCTGTATCAGGTGGGCTCCGTGTAGCATCTTGAGTAACTACGCTGACCCTGCCAGGGCTCAGTTATCTTCATTTTCTATATGAGGAAATTCAGACCCAGGGTGTGGAAGGGGATTCGGGATTTAATCTCCCGTTTTTCCGCTCTATGCTCTACCCGTCTTCTTCTGACTCACTCTGAAGGGGACTCGAACTGGCCTTTTGCTTCTCCACCTCCGAACTTTCTCTCCAGCTGCTCGGCTGTCCTACTTTGGTTCCCTGCCTCTAGAAATGCTGCTCATTCCGGAAGGTTCTACGATCTGTATCCAGCCCAGGGCCTTGCACACAGTAGGTGCTCAGTAACTCATGAGTAGATTAGATTCACGTTTGTCTGGTCTTTGCTAAAACATCTTCAGATCCTAGGAGGTGGCAATGGATGTCCTTTCGCCCCTAGGGTCTGCACCTAGCAGACAGCTAAGAGCGAGCCTGGGAAATCAATGAAGTCCCCATACCGCCGGAGCCTTGTCCCTCCTGGGGTGTCCAAGACCCCACGTCAGAAATGTAGGTTTAGGCAGCGGGAACACACATGAGGCAGGAGAATATGAAAGTACACTGGAAATTTTTGCTAGCTGGGTCAACTCCAATTTGGCAAAAACAAGCACACTGCTTTTTCTCCTGACATTACTTATTAATGCTAATTAGTCAAGGGTGTGCTGTGATGCAGAATACTTGTGACCCCTAAGAATTAGAGAGAGACTGTCATTTCTCAAAAGACCCATGAGGGGCAGTGAGGGTAAGCGCCGTGGAAGGAGGTAGGACAGGCGCTTCTCTCCCAAGAATTGCACTGAAATAAGTGCAAGTAAAAATAAATCCACACATAAAACAACTGTACGAGTGTTCACAGTATTTTCACAGCTGGGTTTCTTTGCCTAAAATACTTAGCACTTACTTTAGAAAATTCTCTTCTAAACAGGAATGGTCTGACTGAGCACAGAAGCTGAACTCTGATGGAACTCTGACTTTGAACTTCACTTTTGCCCAGATAAACACCAGGACTTTTTATAAGCAAGAATCTTAATCGTCATGACTCCACATCAGGCTGTGCTGAGTGACCTTTATGTCACAGGGGAGGACACTGATGTAGGGACTTGGTTTAGGAAAGGACCTTCATAACATTCAGCGTATTTATATCTAGATTAGGGCTCTGGATTTAGAACGCTGAAAAACACCAACTTTGTCTGTTTCCATGGCAGTGCAAACATCCCACTTGAATAACTGCCCAGTCACTTATCACAGCAGGATTAGCCGTCTTCTAAAAGGATCTGCATTCACATTCCTGGTATTTATTTCCTGAAGATATTAAGAGGGTATGCTATGGTCTTTGGTTTCAAAGGCCGATGCCATTAGACATGACTAATCATTATGACGCACTTTTAGGGACTCTCCCCTTGGAAATGCCACCCAAACAGCATGACAATGTGATATGCACATATTAATAAAAAGACATGCTTCAGCTCCAGATGACTGTGACAGGAGCTATACTGATGAATATGCTAGCTAAATAAAAAATAATATTATAAAGGCTTGCAATGATTAGAATGCTGTGTTAATGATGTCAACTTTTGTTTGTCTATTTCCTAAATAAT
The DNA here is from genome assembly GCF_016906955.1 of Phacochoerus africanus. NCBI lineage: Eukaryota > Metazoa > Chordata > Mammalia > Artiodactyla > Suidae > Phacochoerus > Phacochoerus africanus. The sequence goes on along the minus strand of NC_062555.1, from coordinate 16,256,700 downwards.
TCATGAGTGATGGGACTTGCATTTGTCAGAGTACTAGCTCGTGGAATGTGCAAGTGAAAATAGACACAGGCCATATTTCAATAAGCTTGCAATCCAGCAGGCACCAGTCCTATCACCTAATGGAATTTTTTTTCATTTAATATTTTAAAAATATTTTTCATTTAATATATTTAATAATTTTAAAGACCCGCCAAAAAGGAGTCTTCAAAATTACCTATACACACACACACACATATGTATATAAAATATAGTAAGAAATAAATATATATATAGTAAGAAAATAGTAAACAATTATTCCTTCTTGGCTTCTTGGTCAAATCAAGAAAATAGTCTTTGTGCTTACAGCTCCTGGTGAGCCCTGGCTTGAACTGGTGTAGTATCAATTTCTTATATCTCTTCGCTGCTCTCACTTTCCCACCTAGGTCATAAGCCCTGACTGACAGGGCTTCTGCCTGAGTCACCTGTGTGTCCACACTGCCTTGTACACGCATCACACCTCCTAGTCGTGCAGGCAGGTGTTGGCTAAAGGAAGATGTCATCAGTCACATAAAAGTGAATCTGACGACAAACTGAACACAAGAGTCAAATGTGACTGTGATGGTGTTCCTTAGGTTTTTATTTTTAATTTTTTTAAATTTTATTTTATTATATTTTTTTTATGGCTGCGCCCATGGAATATGGAAGTTCCCGGGCCAGGGATCGAATCTGAGCAGCAACTGCGACCTATGCCATGGCTGCGACAACACCGGATCCTTTAACCCACTGTGCCGGGATGGAACCTGCGCCTCTGCAGTCGGATTCTTACTGCACCACAGCAAGAACGCTCAGGTTTTTATCTTTTAAATTATCATAGGCTGACACTGACTTTCTTTGGTGTACAGTTCCGTGCATTTTAACCTGGCTATAGGTTTGTCTAACCATCACTAGGACCGGGATGCAGAATGGTTCCATCACCTTCCCCAAAACCTTCTTCGTGCTATCTCTTCTCACACCCTCCCTGACCCACAACCTCTGGCAGACACAGATTTGTCCTCCATCACTCCAGTTCGGTCTTTGGAGACAGGCTTCTTTCACTCATCATACGGTCTGAGATTCATCCAAGTCGCTGTGTCTCAATAGCTCATTCTTTGTACTGCTGAGTAGCCAGGGGTACATCCCCGTTAGTTGGTCCTTCGCCACCCTGAAGGATGTCTGAGTTGCCTCCAGTTTGGGGCTACTACAAACAAGGCTGCTTATGAACATTCAGGTACCAATTCTGCTGTGAACAGCAGTTTTCAATGACCCAGTGTAAATACCCAAGAGTAGGATGGTGGGTCACATGTGAAGTGTGTATTTAACTTTAGAAGCTGCTGCTAAGCCATCTTCCAAAGGGGCTGCACCACGTTTCCACCCCATCCGGTAAGTTTGCTGTGCTCACATCTTTGCCAACACTTGGTATTGTCCGTTACTATTTTCATTTCAGAGATGCCAGTAAGCATGTGGTAAAATCTCATTATGGGTTACATTTGCATTATCCTACTGGCTCTAGTGGGGAACATCTTTTTTCATGTGCTTATTTGCTCTCTTTCTATCTTTTTGGTGAAACATCTATTCATGTCCTTTCCTTTTTTTTCATCGGGTTGTTTGATTCCTCATTGTTGAGTGTAAGAGTCCTTTGTCCTCGTTACAAGTCTGTTAGATATGTAACTGGAAAATACCTTCTCCTCGTCAGTGCCTGGAGACTGACTTTTATTCTCTTGATAGTGCATAGTGATTTGCCAGCGCAAAGTTTTACATTTTTTTCCATTACCGAAAAATTAAAGTTGATTTACACTGCTGTGCCAGTTCCTCCTGTTCAGCAAAGTGACCCGGTCATATATATATATATATATATCTGTATAGATTATAACCAAATATATTTACATATTATTATTACATGTAGTCATAAATATATATATACATTTCCTTTGCGCATATGATCTTCCATCATTTTCCGAACTCGTGGGAAAATTTTTGATTTTAATAAAGGCCAATTATTCTGCTTCATGGATTGTGGGTATGTGGTCATTTCCAACACTTGGCCCAACCCCAGCTCATGAACATCTTCTGTTGTCTTGAAAACTTTTACGGTTTTCGGATGAATGCACTGGCTTTTGATGAACAAAGGAAATGAGGTCCTTGACGACAGTTTCCTTCTTCGTGTTGTGGTTTGTTTGTTCCTCTTGAATCTGGGGAGACACCGGAGCCTTTTGCACAGAACCGCACGCCTGGGAAGGGCTCCCTGGTCACAGACAGGACCGCATTCTGTTGTCTGCAATGAAGTTTTTTTAAAAAGTCGGATAAACAAGTGTTTTTGTGTGTCAGACTTACAGGTGTGTTACTTGTGACCTGAACTGGGCTATTACGTACCACGCTGTGTGTGGTCTCTGCTACCTACCCAGCGTCTGAAGAAATATGAATCCTGAAATATATTTATGCATAAGGGCTTCGGGAGGAGGGAGGATTGCTATCTGAAATTTCAATGTTTCTCGTTGTGGCTTCAGGAAACCTCTTCCTCAGGCCTCTCCTACTCTTTTCGAAAGTCCTTGCTACCGTGCCTGAGGGTGGGAGGTGGGGACATCGCCCATAGAGCTTTATTCCCCCGGAGTGATGCATCTTCTCTTGTAACACAGGAGGATTTATGACACCTTTTCCCATTCTTCTTTGTGGTAGTAAATAAAAAATGGAACTCCTGCCATGGGGCAAAGGGATCGGTGGTGTCTTAGGAGCACTGAGACGCAGGTTCGATCCCCAGCCCCGCACAGTGGGCTAGGAGCTGGTGTGACTGCAGCGGTGATGGTGTAGGTGGCAGCTGCAGCTCAGCTCCGATACCTGGCCTGGGGCAGCCAAAAAAGGAAAAATGGAGCAGTCGGCCTCTGACTATCAGAGAAGGCCTTTATTTCCGAATTACGGCGTGTATGGGTATGTGTGTGTGTGATTTAGAAACAGGATGGCGGACCCGGGTGAGGCTCAAACACGAACACCTCAGCCCTCCACTCGCCAGGGCGGGATGCCGTGTGTCCATGAGGGCCCCCCTGAAACATGCGTGATGCGACTTGAAACTGCCTGGCACATAGCAAAAGCCTGATAAAGTTGGACCAAGGCCATCCTGACCACACAGCTTGTCATTTCAGGAGCAGCAGTGCCTGGGATTTTCTCTGAGAAAGTCAGCCGAGTCGAAGAAGGGTGTCTTTTCTGGCGCAGATGCAGGAGAAATCAGAGACCCCCCCCACAGCCCTTCCCTGTGTCACGTAACAGACTCCCTGGTCCAACCTGAAGACGCACTGCGTCTTTCCTCCTCCCTTCCTCCTACAAAGATGACAATGAGGGCCCATGATTTGATCCCATCCTCTGTCTGAAATCAAGTGCACGCCGAGGAAATTCAGGGACTACTCTCAGTAGGCTTCTAGAAGCTTATCTCCAGACTTAAAAATTAAAGAGAACAAAACTAGGAGCTAGGAGCAACCAGAAAGAGGGATTGGCTTTCCGTGTCTTTCAGTTACGTGTTTTTCTCTTGGGGGGATTCGATTTGGAGAAAAACACTTGGATGGAGGCAAGATCAGCTCAGGGGCAGGGCCATATTTAGAAGCTCGACATGCTTGTTTTTTTGTGTGTGTTTTTTTGCGGTGCCAAAGGAATCGACACTTCGTTTTTATTCCCCCAAAGAAAACAGAAGCTCATTATCCTGACAGAGGAAGTCCAGAACTTTTTAGGTGGAGATTAAACTTTACTCTCAAACACTGAGGCTCCTGTTCAGCTTCTTGGTTGAGCGATTTTAGTAGCTTTTAAAAATGGTTAGCATGCTCCGTTGCTCAGCTTTCTAAATAATTTAGAGAACTTGTGACCCGGAGCTTTCATGGAGCTGATGTAACTGTTCTGGAAATCTCTTGACTTGAACTTGAGACTCACTTTCCTACAGCTGCAGTATGTCCACGGTCAACAGCAGTCTGTACCCAGAAAGCAGGAGGGGAAATGGGGGTGGGAGGTGGAGGGGGAGACGTCCTCAAAGAATTCTGTCCTGGCCTGCAGTTCTACACATTGACCACCAGGTGTCCGTCTTCACACGAGCAGTCTTGCTGGGGTGACACACCACTTGACTGCCAGATTGTTTTTAAAACTAAAGCAATTTTCTAGATCTTGCTGCAAGTGGGTATAAATGTGCACATATAAAATGAGGTCTCAGAGCCAAAGGAATAATTTTCAGTCCTTCATCTAAGTAGGAGTAATCATTCTCTCCTCGTGTTTATCTTCTGATGTCTGGGAGAACAAATTAAGGCAGTTCAGTGGCCAATGGATTTGGAAAATGGTGGAAAAAAAAAAAAAAAAGACTTGTCCTCTTCCAAAACCTCATCTGGTGTTTGTAAAATTCAGTGTTCTTAGCGTGCAAACAGGTTTATGCTCCCAGGAACCTTTCTTTTGTAAAAATAGACAAATTCTCTTCTGAGCTGGCTTCCTATACTGGAGTGGGGCGTGATGGTTCAGTTTCTGCCTTAGCAGCATTTCAATTTCAACCCTTGGCTCTGAGATGGTTGAAAAATATCTCTCTTTTGAAGTGTAAAAATGAGATTTTATTTCTTTCTGCCCAGAATTGAGAGCGATAACTACCTAGTTACCTGATCTGGTAACTCTAGTGGGTTTGGGAAGGCATACATGATGCCCACGAGTCCATGCTCGGGAGGAAGTACTGCTCTTGCTGTCCCCTGATTGGCTATCTCTTTAGGTATTTAGTTAGTCTGTTACACAGAAGACAATTACCATCAGAAATCCTCCCTCTTCACTCTTGCTGGACAAAACACGGATGTTTCTGAGAGCCCTAGATGTCCTCGTCTCTGCTTTAGTGAAATTACACATCCATGAGAGTAAAACAGTCAGCTAGTCCAGGAGAGGTACTTTATGGGAAAGAACTGTGCTATCTTAATACAGCCTTCAGTGCTTCAGTGGGGTGTTGGGAGGGAATGGAGATAAACATACTGTATATCAAAGCACAGTGCTGAATCCAAAACTTCCTTTTCTGTCATTGCTGTTCATTTTTGCTTGGTTTTGTTTATTATTTTGATACCTTTGGGACATTCAAATTAGTTTCTCAAGCGACTAGACACATAAAGGTATTTGGAACGGGAGCAAAACAAGCCCTCAGCCCTCACCAATGCTGGTGGTCTGTCATTTCTAGACCCTCAAATATTTTTAGATATATTGATTACAGCTCTGTTTCCTTCCAACTTTTGTGTTTAAGAACACCATTACCTATGCCATTTGTTTACTAATATGACCAATGTTTATTTATTGCCTACTGTGAACTTCATGCTGAGGATAAAATAACAGTCCACTCTGGAGTTCCTGTTGTGGCTCAGTGGGTTAAGAACCTGACTAGTATCCATGAGGATGCAGGTTCGATCCCTGGCCTTGCTCCCTGGGTTAAAGATCTGGTGTTGCTGCACATTGAAGCGTGGGTCATAGGGGTGGCTCTGCTCTAGTGTTGCTGTGGCTGTGGTGTAGGCTGGCAGCTGCAGCTCTGATTTAATCTCTAGCCAGAAACTTCCAAATGCCTTGAGTGTGGCCCTAAGAAAAAGAAAAAAAAGAAACAATTCACTCAAATAATGACTATACCAGTGAATACAGTGAATGGAACTGTGCAATTTACTTCTGAAATACACTTCCAGACCTATAGAATAAAGTGGAAATCTTTAATGCTGCCGATATTTGTGGTATATAAAACAGATTTCTGTGCTTGGGTCACATAATACTCTTTTATTATTCAGTTGCTATGTTTAGAGAGCATCGTTATTCAAATATGTGAACTACTGAGTCATATTACAGTGGAGGTGTTTTACCTAAAATCACCATGTAAATCATCTGGCCAATATCACTTAAACTAATGGATGCAAACAGAGAGGCAAGGATTTTTATACCCGTTCTATAAAAGGGAGAATAGAAATTTGCTTTGTAAAATTATTTTCACTTGGCTTCAGTTGTCTGGATATAATTATTTTACTCTTATTATTACACTTAAGTCATTACATCTGTTTCCAAAATGTTCTGGGATGGAAGAATTAACAGGAAGCAAGTTCTGCAACTAAAACCCCTTTCTCTCCAAGCATAGCTCTTGGTGATGAATGAACATAGAGGAAGAAATAAGAGCAGCACAAAACTGGAAGAGAAACCTCTAAATGCTTAGGTGAACCTTGGCTAGAATGACATGGAGAGGATCCATCTCTGTTTCCTCTGAAAATCATTCTTAAAACCCCCAGAGTATATGTTACAGCCATGTCAAAAGACTAAATGAATTTTTTTTTCCCCATTGGGCAAGAAAGATTGGTGGAGAGAAATTTGCATTTTTTGAGGACGTCAAATCTGGGCCACTTACTCTGATTTGAAAAGGAACCAAGCAGGGCCATGTTGCTTTGTAAAATTGTGAAAATAAAAAGCAGGACGGGCCCCTGTAAAGTCTGTACAGGGTCAAGAAGTTTAGTTTCACTTATTTGCTGCACTTTGGCTAATATGCTAACTATAAACTTTTTGCATTCATCTTGCTGTTTTCCATTTAAGGAGGTCATTCATGAATTCATTCAATTACTGCTTCTTGCATGTCAGCCAGCCTTTAATAATGGGCAGGTAAAGGAATAGACATGTCTGGTGTGCAGGCGGTTCTGGGTCTCAGTGAGCAAACAGATCCCTCGACTCGCCGAAAAGATGACATTATGGATTTATAGTGATAGGAACATGGCTCCAGCAGCTCAGGAGTTGATTCTTACTATCACGCACACTAGGGAGTATTTCTACTTGGCCTTGGAGCATAACTAGCTCTTGTCGACCATGAGGTGAGGGAAGGCATTTTAGGGAAAAAAATGAAGAACACCATGGAAATAGGGACAACATGGACTTGCATATGTGGGCAAGAAGCATAGGATAGTGTGGCGGGAGCATGTGTGCGTGGAGCAAAAGCAGCAAGAGATTGAGCTAGAAAGGGCAAATCGAAATCGTGTTATAACAGTTCTTTTAAATTGCATTTCATTGACGTACAGTTGATTTACAAGGTTGTGTTAATTTCTGCTGCACAGCAAAGGGACTCAGCCATACACATACACGTATCCATTCCATGTAGATTACCGCACAGCATCGCCTAGAGTTCCCCTTGCTGTTCCACAGGTCCCTACTGACCCTCCACTCCATGTTCAATCATTTGCCAATCCCAAACCCCTCATCCCTCCCTCCTTCGCCACCCTTCCCCTTTGAGGACACCAAGTTTGTATTCAAAGTCTGTGAGCCTGTTTCTGTTTTGTACATCAGCCCCGTTTTAAAATTCCGCATATAAGTGATATCATATGATATGTGTCTTCCTCCGTCTGACTGGCCTCACTGAGTATGATTATCTCTAGTCCATCATGTTGATGGTTCTTGATACCATGAAAAGGAGCAGGGACCTTCTTGTGTAATAGCTTCATTTAGAAAGTGCTTTACAGTTACAACAACAACAACAGTGTATCATGACTTTATCACTTAGGACTCTTTCAGATATAAGTCACTGAGGCTTTGGCACAAATGGCTCAGGCAGAAAAAGAATTATCTGGTTTGTCTAAATGAAAAAGCTCAGAGGTTGACTTCAAGCACAGTTTGAATTCCATGACCCAATGCCATGACCCAATGCCGTCATCACCAGGACTCATCTCTCTGAGTCTGAAGCGGACTCTGTACTCAGGCTCCCAGGGGTGATATCTTCCCTCACTCTGCTGCATGACCTCAAAGGCACAGTGTCAAACAGCCAGCTAGAGAACCCCACCTCCTAGTAGCTAAGTGACAGTGTTGGCCTTGAGTCCCTCACTTGGTCACAGACCAAGTCCCAAAGCAAGGGCTGTGGTTGGAGTAATGGGATGTGTGCTGTTGGTTTTTCCACTGAGGACGTTGACTCTACCTCCTGTGGCCTGAGCTCTCAGAGGTCATGATGCCCTCCAAGCTCTGTGGCCAAAAGAAAGAAGAGTCATCATTGAGTCCCAAGACAAATGGCTCCACTAAGTCCCCGAGAAGTGAGGGAGCTTGCTAGGAAGTTCTCTCCCCGCTGGTACACTGCCCTCTAATTCTAGTGCCTTGCTGTTGTATTTGAGAATCGCCGTAACCACTGATCAGTGGAGATTTTTTGGCAAGGGTCCACGTTCAGGAAGGAGATGGGCAGCAGTTTGGAGGACAGACTGAAGGTGAGGGACGCCACAAGCAGGGTGAGAGGTGAGGAAGCCTCTCCTGTCTGAGGGAGGACATGGCAGCCCAGCAGGCAGGGAGTGAGCAAGGAAGGCACATAGAGACAAGTGATCTGAAACGAACTGAACGAGGACGGACAGCAAAACAAAACACACCTCATGCTCCTTGTCACCCTGAACAAGGTGGAAAATTTCCCGATAATTTGATATTGCCTGAATCCCTTTCCTGTAGGCATAGTCATTCATGTGATAAACCATTCATCTCATAACTTGTCAGAGAATGGGTCGGACACTCTGCCAGGTAGAGGAAGGAGACTCAAAGGACAGAGACCCACTCTTCCCGCAAGAAACTGCCAACCAGAAGCCCTGGGCTGATGGTGCCATGAACAAGGCAGGAACTCAGGACGAGGCATGGAGTAGCAAGGAGGAGAAATAACGAGGGTGATGGGCAGAGCGGATGCTGTGGTCCTGCCCTCCTCCCCCCGCCCCTTAAGACTGAGGCAGCCATTGTTCCCCATGTGGGGGAAAGAGTTCCTGCTGACAGCTCCCAGCTTCTTCTCCAGGAACTGCCCTCAACTGAAGAGAGTGGCTCAAGGACACCCCCTCCAAAGTGATGGGACTTCATGCGCTAACTAGTCAGTAGGTGGGATAGAAACACCCAGTCCCATTTCCTCAAGGCAGGAGAGCCTGAAGGACCATCCAGCTCCAAGCCTGCCACTGGGAGCAACTGGGGCTTTGCTGTAACTGCATCACAGTTCAACCCCTCCCTTGGTCAAACAAACCGTATGTCCTTCATTCACCCATTGGTTTTGACCCAAAGGGTGGTCCCCAGAAAACGTTCTGAGTGCACACCTCCTTTTTGGAGTAACTGACCAAAGGCAGGGAACCGGGCATGTTAAGTTGAGGTGCCTACAGGAAGTCTATGTCAAGGTCAGAAAGGTAGCAGTTGCTCAGAACAGGAGCTCAAGTTGCAGCTGAGGATACGAGCTTGTGAGTCAGCAACAGATGGGTAACGTTGAACCTTGAAACTAGACGGACTCACCCGTAGGAAGAATGATTAAACCTAAGAGAAGGAATGCTGTCTCCACTAAGGGACCTTTAAGCACAATTCCTTTTCCCCCGTACTCCCAAGTATTTCAGTGTTATTTCTGAAGAAAATTAACTGCTGGCATTAATAGAGATAAGTTTTATGATTATTATGAATGATGTCATAAGACACGCACAAATGATTTTGCACATGAATACGTGTGTGTGTTAAAAATTATGATGAGGAGTTCCCATTATGGCGCAGTGGAAACGAATCCGACTAGGAACCATGAGGTTTTGGGTTCGATCCCTGGCCTTGCTCAGTGGATTAAGGATCTGGCATTGCCATGAGCTGTGGTATAGGTTGTGGACGCAGCTCGGATCTGGAGTTGCTGTGGCTGTGCGGTAGGGCGGCGGCTACAGCTCTGATTAGACCCCTAGCCTGGGAACCTCCATATCCTGCAGGTATGGCCCTAAAAAGGCAAAAGACAAAAAAAAAAAAAAATTGCTATGAAATGAACTCTCCTTCCGGCGTGAAAGAGGAAACGTTACCGAGAATTCTGAATTTCCTCTGTACTTTTCCCTAATACCTCCTCCATCCATGCTCCTCAAGTTTCCTTCCAAGCTAAGGCTCAGCTACTGCATGTGAAGATATGACCGTAGTTGAAGCAGCTGCACATTGTTAGCTGAATCACTGTCAGGATGACCCAGCGACTCAGGTACCTTTCCTGTAATCCTCTGGGCAGTGCCATCATCCAGCATCTTAAAGGAGTGTTGCCTGGCATAGCAGGAGGTAGAGTCCACTTCTGGTATACTCCACTTAGTCATCATGTATTACTGTTTTATACAATAAAGGGGTTTGGGGGCTAACATTTTTCTTAGTATTTTGCATCTATGTTATAAATGAGAGCTTGTCTGATTCTCTCATAAGGATGTCCTTATCACTTTTTTTTTAATGCAGGTTATAGGAGCCTCATAAAATGAGGTGGGAGTAAGCTGTCCCCATTTTTCTATTCTTTGGAAGATTTGGTATGAGGGTTGAATCACTCATCTCTGAAATCATTTCTTGTTTCATGTCTTCTTGAATCACTTTTTACAATTTATATTTTTTCAGGTAGACTTTATGGCAGTTTTAAAATATATTGAGAGGGAGTTCCTGCCGTGGCTCAGTGGAAACGGATCTGACTAGTATCCTTGAGGATGTGGGTTCGCTCCCTGGCCTTGCTCAGTGGGTTAAGGATCTGGTGGTGCCGTGAGCTGTGGTGTAGGTTGCAGATGTGGCTCGGATCTGGTGTTGCTGTGGTGTAGGATGGCAGCTGTAGCTCCAATTAGACCCCTAGCCTGGGAACCTCCATATCCTGTGGGTGTGGCCCTAAAAAGCAAAAAAGAAAAAAAAATATTGGCGTAAACATTTCACTCTAGTTTCCTCATTGACAAAATCTCGTGGTTATATCTTCACTTGTGACATCTTTTGTTTGGACCTCTTCCATTTTCTTCCAGATCAGTCTTGTCAATTTTCAGGTATTTTCAAAGAATCAGTTTTGCCTATGTTGATCCTCTTCTATCATGGATTTTTATTTCAATGATTACAGATCTTACTTTTATTATTTCCTTCTACTTTAGTAAGGCTTATTATACTGACTTTTCCTAACTTCATAAGTTGGGTATTTACCTAATTAAGTTGGAGACGTCTTTTCTAGTATAAACATTGAAGACATTACCCTCTTATTTAAATGATTATTTTATTTAAATCCCACACATTTTAAAATATGGTATTTTCATAATCATTCTGTTCCCAGTACTATCTAATTTCCACTAAGAATTTTGTGAATTTTTATAAATTTTATTTCCAGACTTAGAGGTTTTTTAAAAAAGGAAGTGTTATTTTACATAATGTGAAGTTAACAGAAAAGTTTCCGATCTTATACAGAGAATTCAACGTGTCTCCATATGTCGTGCAGTTTCCTCTGTCACTGTCACCTGACATTGCTATAGTATATTTGCTAAAGATGATGACCCAGCATTGATACATAAAAGTTCATACTTTATTCATGTTTCCTCGTTTTTTTTTTTAATTTTTTCTTCTGTTTTAGGATCCCATCCATGTTATTATGTTACATTTCATTGTCATGTTTCCTTAGGCTCCGTGACACTGTGACAGTCTGTCAGATTTGCCTTGTGTTTGACGACTTTGACAGGTTTGAAACGTAGGGGTCAAGAATTTTGTAGGATGTTTTCCAATTTGGATTTGTCTTCTACTTTTCTCACGGTCAGACTGGGGTCATGGGTTTTGGAGAGAACAGAAAGTACCAGTTTCATCACATTGCATCCAAATACACGCTACTGACATGGCTTATTACGAATGGTGTTTACCTTGACTACCTGCTTAAAACAGTAGCTCAGGTTTTCCCACTGCCAAGTTACGATTTTGCCCCATTCCACGCTCTGCTCTTCAGAAGGAAATCCCTCTGAAGGGTCTGTATTTACAGAGCGAGGAGTAAGGGTCCGTTGTGTTGCAGGAGGCGGGGACGGGGACAGCTCCCTAAATTATTTGGTGTTCTGCATAGCAGTTCTCTCTTCTTCCCCACTTATTTATTCAGTAATTTCTATTATCCGGAACTTGCAGATACTCATTTTAGACTCTGGGTTATATGCTAACACTGTTATTCATCGTGTTGCTCAAAGTATTTCACCTTTGACTTAATGAGTTTTTAAAGTTTGAAGCTACCTTTCGCATATTCATATTTGTGTCTATCTTAATTGCATTGTGATTAAAGATGGGAACCTGTATGATACGAATTCTTTTTTTTTTTTTGTCTTTTTGCTATTTCTTTGGGCCGCTCCCGCGGCATATGGAGGTTCCCAGGCTAGGGGTCTAATTGGAGCTGTAGCCGCTGGCCTACGCCAGAGCCACAGCCACGCGGGATCCGAGCCACGTCTGCAACCTACACCACAGCTCATGGCAACTCCGGATCGTTAACCCACTGAGCAAGGCCAGGGACCAAACCCGCAACCTCATGGTTCCTAGTTGGATTTGTTAACCACTGCGCCACGACGGGAACTCCTGATATGAATTCTTTAACATTTAGTAGCATTACTTTATAGTAGAGTAGGTGTTAAATTTTGTAAATAATCCAAGTACTTGCAAATAATTTTTATTTTCTAATTATTGAGAGCAGGTGCCTATATATGTTGTTATATAATTTTATAGAATCTTCTGCCTGCTGAATGTATATATATATATTTTTAATTTCTTTCTATATTTGCCACTTGAATACATTCTTGCAAACTTCAAGATGAGATTTATTTTATCTCCCTAATAACTCAAAGCTAAAATTTTATGTGGTAATCCTCTTTATCTTTAATAATATTTTTATTAAAGTCCTATCTTTATGACATAATAAAATTACACAAGCTTTCTCCTGATTAGTGCATGCTTGCTGTGTATCTTCCATCAATTTACTTTAATCCTTCCTATGTCCTTATGTTTTAGAGGTGTCTATTATAAATACGATATCTGAATTAAAAAGATGTATTTTAGTTTATAGTCTTGTCTGTGAACAGAATAACTTAATTTACATTTACTATGATAACTTCATTAATACCTAACTGTAAGCTGTCTTTTTTTTTAATTACTCAATGAATTTATTACATTTGTAGTTGTACACTGATCATCACAATCCACTCTCTAACTGTAAGCTTTCTATTCTGGTTTTTTCTCTATTTCATTTTAGTCACTTTATTGCTTATTTTGTAATGCTTGACTTTCTTTACTTTTATTTTTAGAAGGTATACATTCTGGATTTTTTTTGCAGTTACCATAGAAATTTACTATGTATGAACAACCTACTAACATCTATAATTAATGGATATTTTAAATTCTATTTCGGAATAGGATAAGGAACTTTGGAAACTTAAATTTAGATAACCCTTTTATTAGTTTACGTTACCTTTGATTAATATATTGTGTCTTAAAAGCCATGAATTAGACTCAAATATATGTTTTTTCCTTCTTTTTAAGTAGAACTATTCTTCAAGAGTTTTTTTGTTAGTATGATTTTAAATGCTATCTACTCCCCAAGCTACTAGAAATGGAAGTCCTGCCCTCGATTTTTAATTTCCCAAAGAACTCCTTAAAATGTCCACAGGCTTGAATTTCACAGTTCCTATCTGTCACATAACTGTGACATGTCTGCATTAATTCTCTTTTTTTAACAAGAGTCTCTTGGCAACTTTCAAATGTTGGCTTTGCAGTGGGACTAACAGAAGTTTTCTGGAGCCTGATTTTCTTTGTTTAGTTTAAGACCACAGTTGTTCTTCTCTTGTTTGTCATGAAATTGATATTTCTTTTTTAAAAAAAATGAAGCTCTTCTACCAACAATCTTCTTCATTCAAAAGGTGGATTTTTTTCTACAGCCATTCAATTATAATAATGCAGTGGAACAATCTGACTTGTTATACACTAATTCTATTTAAAATCTATACTGTGTGCTAGGAAACAATCAAAGCCAACCCCCGCACCATGGAAAAGCATGAGACATCTGAACATTTTCTGCGGCAGGCACATCTGTTACCTTAAAAAGCATGAAGAACTCAGAATATACCTGCAACCATTCCAGAGATGAAATATAAGCATGGAGCATGTACAGACTGACGGAGAAATATCTCTGGTATGAGACTCCACTTGTGAAATATGGAACTTGTTACGGCGTTTTCAGTTCTTAATGAGTGTACCAAAGGGTCTTGTGACTCTGTGGTACAAGAGAAGGTTTATTCTTGGCTGCTCACAACCTGTCAACATACCCGTTCTGAGTCTAACGTCTTCCAAAACCTAGACTTCCAGCCAAATTTTTTCCCGGGGCTCTTCGACTTATAAAGTCTTACTTTTAACATCTTCCTGCTAACTCTGACCCTAACGAGAAGTGACAGAACTGGCTCCTGCAGTGTCGAGGAGAAGGAATGCCTGGGACAGAGTGGTTACCCCAGGACAGGTGACAACTGTACTCGTGCTGGTCTCTGCCCTGGGGGGAGGGGGTGCCTATTGGCTTTGATTATAGGCGCCAACGCTGGGGACCCAAGCCCAGTTCTCCTGACACCTTCTGCTGCTTTTATGAGAAAGTGTGGGAATTAATATCATAAATCTCAGTGACTGCTGAGGTGCTTCTGCACATGGGGGTCCCATTGTTCGGCTCTGACCTTGCCCGAACACCGAGCTCCTTTCAAATTATTTTGGCAGGTGTGTAGGCTGTTCAGCAGTAATTGGGAAGAAGAATGAAGGAAATAGAGGCTCTCCTTTCCTTCTCTGTTTCAATGGCCAGCTCCATGCCCTGTGTTGCTAACTAGACCAGGAGAGCCAAGGTGGGCATCTGTACCAGGAGGTGTGCAGACAAAGAAAGCGAGTAAGGGCTTCGAGACCATCATAGCCCCACCAGAGCTGATCTGCAACGTGGTTTGTCGTGACGTGTCTCCAAATACGCATAATAATTATATATATTCAGATTTTCTGAAACCATCATGATTGAAAATAACCCATCTTATTGTTCTTAAGAGAATATTTATTCTTTTAACATTTTTCAAAGATTTTTAATTTTATTGGACTATGGTTGACTTACAATATTGTGTTAGTTTCAGGTGTACAGCAAAGTGAATCAGTTGTACATATACATGTATCCATTCTTTTCCAGATTCTTTCTCCACATAGGCTATTACAAAGTATTGAGTAGATTCCCTTGTGCTATACAGTAGGTCCTTGTTACTTACCCATTTTATATATAGTAGTGTGTCTATGTTAATACCAACCTCCTAATTTATCCCTCCCCCAAATATTTCCCCCTCGGTAACCATAAATTTGGTTTAAAACCCCTTGAGTCTATTTATGTTTTGTGAATAAGTTCTGTTTTTTAATTCATTTTTTTTCTGCTGTACAGCATGGGGACCAAGTTACACATACATGTATACATACTTTTTCCTCCCATGTTGTGTTGCAATGTAAGTATCTAGACAGAGTTCTCAATGCTACACAGCAGGATCTCATTGTAAATACATTCCAAGAGCAATAGTTTGCATCCGATGACCCCAAGCTCCCGATCCCTCCCACTCCCTTCCTCTCCCCCCGGGGCAACCACAAGTCTATTCTCCAAGTCTACGATTTTTCTTTTTTATGGAAATGTTCATTTGTGCTGTATATTAGATTCCAGTTATAAGTGATGTTATATGGTATTTATCTTTCTCTTTCTGACTGATTTTACTCAGTATGAGAGTCTCTAGTTCTGTCCATATTGCTGCAAATGGCATTATGTCATTCTTTTTTATGGCTGAGTAGTATTCCCTTGTGTATATATACCACAGCTTCCTAATCCAATCATCTGTCAATGGATATTTGGTTTGTTTCCATGTCTTGGCTATTGTGAATAGTGCTGCAATGCACATGCGGGTGCATGTGTCTTTTTTAAGGAAAGTTTTGTCTGGATATATGCCCAAGAGAGGGATTGCTGGGTCATATGGTAGTTCTATGTATAGATTTCTAAGGTACCTCCATACTGTTCTTCATAGCATTTTTTTTAGATTCTGCATATTAATGATCTCATATGATGTCTGTCTTTCTCGTTCTGACTTACTTCACTTATTTTGATAATCTCTGAGTCCATTTATGGCAAATGGCATTACTTTGCCCTTTTATATGGCTGAGTAATATTCCATTGTATGTATGTATGTATATATATAACCACATCTTTTTCATCCTTTCCTCTGTTGATGGACATTTAGGTTGCCTCCATGTCTTGACTATTGTAAATAGTGCTGCAATGAACGCTGAGGTGCATGCATCTTTTTGAATTATGGTTTTCTACAGATATATGCCCAGGAGTGGGATTGCTGGATCATATGATAGTTCTATATTTAGGTTTTATTTTGTTTCATTTTGTGTTGTTTTGCTTTATGGCCAAACCTGAGGCATATAGAAGCTCCTGGGCCAGGGACTGATTCTGAGCCACATCTTCGACCTATGCCACAGCTTTCAAAGAACAGTCTAGATTTGTGAGCCTAACACTTAAATAAAGTAAGGAAACAATAGAGAGGAGTCCCTTGGACAATTTGTGAGTTAGCTTTTTTCTCACCCGGGGACTTACTTCTTCACTGGATGTGAGCAGGTCGTCAGGACAGCATCTCAGGTGTACCAGACGCTCCAGACTCTCTCTCCCTGCACCATCCTTGCTTCAGATCCCAGCTGGTGCTGACCTCAGATTTCCCCACAGATTAGAATTCCCATACACCTGACAGTTTTGTCACGTCTAAGACAGCATATTTAATCCTGATGTGTCTGGAATCCCACCTGAATCACAGCTTGTGAATTATGAGACATACTTTCCCTATCGTAATTTCATCAGGACCAGACCTTCACCAGACAGCAAAGAGACAGTAAGGCAGAATATCTGACCTGAATGCTATGACAGAACTGTCCACTCAGGAGTTAAGGTATGCAGATGGGTTGAAACCCGTTAAAGGCTTTCTTTTTGTTGTTTTACTTGTATTTTGTGACTGATAGTCCTTCCTATTGTACTATCTCCAATTGCTTTAAAAACAGTCGCTTCTACAAGCAGATAAAAATTTAGAAGAAAGTAAGCTAGGCTGTTTTCCAAATTGACTCAAAATTTTGCATTATCACCAAGAATGCCTGAGAATATCCATTTCTCCACATCTCTGCCAGAAATAGGTATGGTGATACTTTTTATTTCTTGCCAGTGGGTGCAAGGGAGAGCACGCTGCTTCTTGATTTTGTAGTTACATGGCTTCTGCAGAATTTGAAAATATTTTCTTGTGTTTGGTATCCATTTGCATATGATTTTCAATGAGTTGCCTGTACATGTCTCATACCAAATTTTCTCACAATTTAAGAAATCTATTTGAATATTTTAATAATAAATTCTTTTGTTTCACTCCCTACATTGCAGACATTTTCAAAAAGTAACCATTTTGGGCAATGTATTTTCCATAGACATTTTAATTAAATATTTTAATGTTTTATTTAAAGTTATATAGATATATAATTATATAGAAAACATTTATAGATTTTGAATTTCTGGTCCTGACTAAGAAGGTTTCACTTCCCCTTGGATTTCTTTGGACTATTATAGATTCTCAGATAAGCAGTCCTACCTCTAAGACGCTAACCCATGAAAATAAAAACCCTGGGATATAATGATATTTGCAGAGGGATATCATCTTAGAATGTTTCACCACAGAATAAGAAAATACAAAAATAAAATAAATGCCCATTCGTCAAGGAATGACTGAATAAATCACGGAGGATAAATACCCTTAAAAGAAGACAGACGGAGAGTTGTCTGTAAAAGTTGCTTTTGAGAGAGTCCCATGAAATATTTTTGAGTGAGAGAAGCGATTGTAGCAAATCATGCATAATATGAAGCCACCCACAAAAAAACCATGTATGACTATGTAAACGGTATACGTATTTAAGTCTCTACATCTCTCTAAGCATAGAAAACTGCAAAAGGTTATACACTGACTTGTTAATAAGAGATGAGAACAAAATGAAGAGGTAGGAAAGAGAAGGATGGAAGAATCACAAGTTTGGGGAAGACTATTACAGATAATGTACAAGGACAAAAATACCTGGGGAGTTCCCCTCGCGGCTCAGCAGGTTACCAACCCAACTAGGATCCACGAGGGTGCAAGTCTGATCCCCAGCCTCGCTCAGTGGGTTAAAGATCCAGCGTTGCTGTGGCTGTAGTGTAGGCCGGCCCCTGTAGCTCCAATACAACCCTCTAGCCTGGGAACCTCCATATGAAGCCGGTTTGGTCCTAAAAAAAAGGAAAAAGCAACAACACGGAAAACAAAAAACAAAACCAAAACACTGGCCTTTAAAAGTCAAGCCACATTTTTATTTTTTATTTATTTATTTTTGTCTTTTTGCCATTTCTTGTTGCTGCTCCCTTGGCACATGGAGGTTCCCAGGCGAAGGGTCCAATCGGAGCTGCAGCCTCCAGCCTACGCCGGAGCCACAGCAATGCGGCATCCGAGCCGAGTCTGCGACCTACACCACAGCTCACGGCAACACTGGATCGTCAACCCACGGAGCAAGGGCAGGGACGGAACCCACAACCTCATGGTTCCTAGTCGGATTCGTTAACCACTGCGCCACGACGGGAACTCCTCAAGCCGCATTTTTAATCGCATGCAAATGTCTTATGTCCCTGAAAGAGTCACCTTTCATTTATCTTCAGATTATGTCCTAAAGGTGAGAAAACTAGATTTTGTGTTCAATGAGGGTGTGATGGAGCAGAAAGAACTCGGACTTAGCTTGGCTTCAGCTACGTGGCAACTGGCATCAGGCCTCAAGTCCGGACACGGACAGGTCCACTGAACTCAGGTCCTGCGGAGCTCCCACGGCGCCGCAGCTGCGAGCTGACCACAGCTTTTTCTCTGCAGCATCGCTCCCAGCATGTTGATCTGGGTAACAAGCCCCGTGCTGCGAGGGCCGCCCTGCCAGAGCTCAGGGCCGGGCTGCATCTCTAGCCCTACCTCCCGCTTGACCGCAGCACCCAAAGGCGACAACCAAAACCATCCCCAGATTATCACTCGTCCCTTCGGGACGTGGAATCACCCAGTCGTGAATTGCTAATCGAATCCAAAGGATTATTACATCCTGTTCCTGCAATTTATTTTTTCTGGTAACAAGAGGACACTTCTGAATGACCCCTTTGAAAATGGACCCCCTTGGATGATTCCAGTGGCCTTTCTTTTGAGGAAGTGTTTATGTCACCTTCATGCTCCTGTGAGAGGCAGATACGGTCTTGCTGTTTTCCCCTCAGTTAGAACGACTCAGTCGCTGTGGCCCCAAGAAGCCTCAGCCTTCAGCTGCTCCGCGGATGTTCATTAGAAATCATAATTAGCTGGATTGTGGGCAGCTCCTATTACAGGGCTAGAGAACAATGACCTCACATGTTTTTAAGATGAGGGCACTTCCTCTCTACTTACGCGCTTTCTGCCTGCAGTCATCACACATACACAGGAACCGCTTTATTCTTTAGGGCGCTCTTTTATCTCAGAGTTCCAGGATGTTACGAAAGGGATATTCCAGGGCAAAGAAATCAGTCAGGAGTCTAAAAACGGTTAGAGCTTGATCGTTGAGCTTGAGGGCTATAACTCCGGCTCCGTGTAGGTCCGGGACCTCGAGACTCCTCAACAGTCGGATTGTTGCAACCTAAAGGACATTCTCCCCAAATGTCACAAATCGATTAAGAATTTCAGCTCAGGGAGGGACACGGGTGGTTTGGCCTCAGGTGCATCTGTCCCACGGTTTTCTCCGAGCGCAAGAGGGGTGGTGAGGCTTCGTGTCTTTACAGAACTGTGGTTGGCTGGTTGGTGTCGTGGCCAAATGTGATCGGAGACTTGCTGTCGTGAAAGCACTTTAGAGAGGTCGGGAGCAAGCAACGAACCCCCTGACCTTCAGCAATTTGGTGGCTATTGAGATGTACGTAAAAGAACCTAATTCTGCCCAAACCAAAATAACTGAGGCCCGTTCAAAGCACAAATAAACTTTTCTTGTCTTCACTACAATCTTAAAAACATTTGTTCACTCACGGATTCATATTTATTCATAATAAAATTTTCTAAATACCACGTGCCGGCCTTGTGCTGCGAATACAATGGCCAACAAAAATGTTCCCTGTCTGCGTGGAGTTGAAGGTCTAGAGGCATAAAGAGGGGTTAGTTATAGACTTTCATAAGTCAGGGTAGCATGTTCTGAAGGAGGCCGCAAGCGCTACAGCAGTTCTGTACTCAGGAGGGCAGGGCACACTTCCCTGAGAAACGCATTCTTATACTGAGATATGAAGAATCATTAGACGTTTTTCTTTCCTTTTTACGGCTGCACCCCCGGCATACGGAGGTTCCCAGGCGATGGGTCAAATCAGAGCAGCTGCCGCCGGCCTACCCCACAGTCATGGCAATGCCAGGTCCAAGCCATGTCTGTGACCTACACCACAGGTCATGGCAATGCCAGATCCTTAACCCACGGATGGGCGCCAGGGATGGAACCCACATCGAAGATGGGAGAGAAGTGGCATTCCAGAAGGGGGGGGGGGGCATGTGCAAAGTCCCTGACGAGGGGAAGAGCGGTGAGGAGGAGAAGCAGGATCAGCAGTGTGATGACACTGGCGTGGTCACTGCAGAGGGCCAGGCAGGCAAAGCTCAAGAGGCGGGAAGGGCCAGACCTTCAGTTCAAGACGCGTTTTGCCACCTAAATTTCACAAGCAATGAGCTCATGAGGCGTTTTAAGAAAAGACTTCCTCTAGTCAGCATTACTGAAGCAAGAGGTTGGCAAAATGATGCTTTGAGATTATTCTGGCCGAGTGTAAGGAATGGCTGTGAGGGGGGCCAGAGGGCCTGCGGGTGGGTAATTGAGGCAAGGATTTAACTGGTCCGAGAAATATAAGACGATCGTTTGCATAAAGGCAGCAGTAACAGGAGTGATGGAGAGGAAGAGAAGAAAGCAAATTCAAGAGCTGTGTATTGAGTAATGTCAACCGGAATTTGTGGTACCGTTGGTTGCTGGGAATGAGTGGTCCGAGACAGAGATTGTGAGATGAGCCTGGGAAATTTTCAATTCATAAGAGGAATATCATTTTCTTTGACTTTCAGATGCATTTCAGATAATTTAACCAACTTTACCCAGGTTCACAGAAATAATCCATGGCTTAGCCAGAGCTGAACCCAGCCAGGTAAGTCCAACAACACAGCCAGCACTTTATCCATGGCTGAAACCGTTTGTTATGAGAGTAAATTTGACCTAGGAAATGAAACACTTTAAAAAGGACTGGTGGCCTTGGGGTGAAAACTGGAGTCCCGGTACTGTTATTTTAATGAACTCTAACGTGCATCTCCTACCACAGGCCTCTTCAGGCACTTTTATTTCACTCACATTTTATTGGGCACGTGACTTAACTTCTAATAAGCCAATTAAAATGTGATTCTGGAAGCAGGGCTGCAGCATCACCTACATTGTCTTCTGATATTTCCCAACCCCAACATGACACAAGGTAGAATAACTAGAGAGCAAACCCCAAACCACATGCTGACATTTTAAAATAAAACTAGATAACATAATTCTCAAACAACAAAGGAATGAGTTTGAACTACCAGCAACCTGCAGAGCATTGGTATTTGAAGAGCCTGAAATACCTAAGATCCAGGGAAATTCAAAGTAGCCCATGGTGTGCAGTAGAAAATGTCATGGGCCAATTTCAAATTAGCAGCTGAGGAGTCCCCATCGTGGCTCAGCAGTCAACGAATCCGACTAACATCCATGAGGACACAGGTTCAATCCCTGGTCTTGCTCAGTGGGTTAAGGATCCAGTGTTGCTGTGAGCTGTGGTTTAGGCCGGCGGCTGCATCTCTGATTGGACCCCTAGCCTGGGAACCTCCATATGCTGCAGGTGAGGCTCTAAAAAGCCAAAAAAGAAAAAAAAAAATTAGCAGGTAAAACTAGGAGAGGTTTTTTTTTTTTTTTCCCCCAATATAATTGTGAATTAATAAAACAGGCCTGTTGTAAGTACCGTGGGGGCTGGAGTCAAAAGTCCCCAGTGAATCCTCAAAACTGACCCACTCTACAGGTGGATCCACGCACAAAGGAGAAACTTCCAGGAGTTGAATCAAGATTGATAAAAATAGGGACAATGGGGATGAAATAATAGGAGATGCAGAGAAAAGTGTGGAAAAGGAAAAAAGAAAAGTTCAGAAGCAAAACACATTTTTGAGCACAAGAAAACAGTATATCAAGAAATTCCATGAAGTAAGAAAAGCTTCCCTGAACCACGTTTCTTTCTAAAAGTTGGGGAAAATTAATTTTACAAAAAAAAAAAAAATACAGAAACGACTTGAGGTTAAAGTCCATACAAAATTATTATAAGAAAAAAATAATGTATGACAACTGCTCGCATGGGTGATAAAAACCACAAAGAGAGGTGGGCAAATGGCCACTGTAAAAACACAAACCGTGGTTAAATTTGGGCATGGCGCATAGGGAGGTGTCACTTGGCATAGCTTCTCAAGTGGTAGCAGATTTTATTTCTTGACCTGGTGGCAGTGATATTCCTCTTATAATAGCTCATTAAGCCCTGCATTAGCTTGGGATGGACGTTATGTCTCCATATTTGGTTTTATAATACAAAGACAGAAAAAAAAGAAATGTAAATTACTTGAACTAGCCCTGGTTTATTGTAAAAATTAACACAAGTGTCTAGAGAGAAGCACTGTTGGATTTGCACAAATAAAGTATTAAACATATGGTTTACATTCCCCAAATATGCAGAAAAGCTGTTTCCACTGAGAATTAAGACAGAAAATTAACTTATAACCACAATGTATAGTTTTGCCTGCATCTAAGTGAGTTAAGCGGCATGGTGTGATGTCTGAAATTTATCTAGTCTATGTATAGCTGTGTCCTCAAGGCTCTTTCTTATCGTAGTAAAATCTTTGCATTCCAAATGGTTGGCTGTGCCCAGATAACAATGCCCTGGACGTGGACAATGCCCCAGAGTTACCTTACAACACTGGCTGAGAAAGGGGAAAGGCCATGGTTGTTGGTGCCAGGGGCAAGGACCTTCGATGAGAAATGCTACTGATTCCCCCGTTTTTATCAGCAGAGGTTTCCCAGAGCAAGAACAGAATGATGGTGACTCTTTAGCAGCCCGCGCTGGGTACCCACAAGATGTTTGCTTCATTACCGTGATGTTTCCACAGCTGCCTGCTTATAGAAAGAGCGGCAGGAAATGTGTCATCCTTCTTCAAAACAAGCAAGGGACACTAAAGCCCCATTATTGGCCCAAAGCAGGAAACAGAACAAAGCCCAACATAATACAGTTCTACAGAAAGGAACCTGGCTTAGGAAAGAGGGGTGGCTTTTTCTTAGGATTGCTAGTCTAAACTGTTCCCAGACCAGTCACGTTTGAAAGACATGCTTATTTAACGACCAACAATGTATGACAAATTGCAAAGGCCATCAGTAGAGAAGGAAGCCTATGCAGCAAGATGTAATCCTTTCCTGATGCACCAGGAAATATTAACCACTGATGACAAAGAAACATAAAACAAAGATAATTCGTGACATGCCATTTTTGGATGCCTGCCAGTGCCGTTCCTGCTCATGGTAATGGGCGGGCCATGCAGAGTCTCCCGTTAAGAACAATTCTATTCGTTCTGTTGCTGGCTTCACAACCAAGCCTCCTTTCCCACAGTGGGAAATGAAAAACGATGAGGTTAGGAGTCTCTTTGTGATGTTCATTAGCTGGGTCATTAGTCAAAATTAGCAAGTCACCTTTCAGAGGCAGTCAAGTCCTACACATTCTAGGAGGGGTGTGAGAATTATAGCGATACTGCTTTTAAAGAAAATCTGTGCATTGCCCATGTGCCAAGTATAAAATATTCCTAGATAGTAATGGACAGGATTCTGTGAAGTCTCAACTTTTATCTAAAAATAGATACTTAAAGTAGTCTAGTGGTTTTCTTGGGAGAGACTTTAAAATGATGTATTTATTAGTTCTTCCTTGTACCCAAATAAACCCTTTGCAGAATTGGTACCTGTCTTGTGTCTCAGTCAGCTCGGGATCCACTCAACGGTATTAATACCCATCCAGGGGACAACGCCAACACTTCCTCCCCACTCACCATGTCCCCTCCATGTGGAGGGAGCTTAGAAGAGGTTACAAAAATGGAATGTCCACAGCTTCTTTGCCCTCCCTGTACCCACCCTCCTGGCCATGTAACTTGGAATGCTCTTTCATTCTGAATTGGACCTGGCCATGTGCTGCTTTGCACAAGGAAATATTAGCAAACCTGATGCACATGGAAGCTGAAGAACACTTTCATTTTTGGCCAGTTGACTCGCTCAGCTTTGGGGAGTCACTGGATACTGTACAAAAAGGGTGGGAAACTCAGCTAAAACCTGGTGACTGAGGCTGCCGCTATGACCAACTTCCCAAATTCACAAGGGAGTAGCAACGTCTTAAGTGCCAAGTGGAGAGAGAGGACAGAATGCATATTAAGATTTCCTCCCCAGATTTGATAAATGTATTGTGCCACAGTTTATCTTTCCTAGAAAATTGCTTTCAAATGACTTTGAGTTCCTGGGCTATCAGTTCTGACAGCGACTGGGTTGCACGTTGGTTTGGTTGAAGGAAATGAAATTTCCATCTAAATTCCACCAGCTTTTGGGCAATGTCTTTGACCAACTGTTGATGGACACTTAAGTTGCTCCCATATCTTGGTTATTATAAATACTGCTGCTGTGAACACTGGGGTGTATGTGTATTATCAAATTATTGTTTTCATTTTCTTTGGATGTATACCCAGAAGTGGAACTGCTGAATCATACGATAGTCCTATTTTTAGTTTTTTGAGGAATCTCTATACTATTTTCCACAGACTGGCTGCACTAATTTACATTCCCCCAGCCATTTACTAGGGTTCCCTTTTCTCCACATCCTCACTAACATTTGTTATTTGTGGTATTTTTGATGATAGCCATTCTGACAGTGTGAGATGAGATCTCATTGTGGTTTTTATTTGCATTTCCCTGATGGTTAGCAAATTTGAGAATTTTTTCATATGTCTGTTGACTGTATGTCTTCTTTTGAAAAAAGCGTCTGTTTAGCTAGTTTGGTTTTCTGCTCATATTTTAATCATATTGTTTGTGGGGTTTTTTAATTGAGTTGTATGAACTATCAAAGAGAAAGCAAGAAAACAACTGCAGTTAAAATCAAATCCTAAAAATAAAATATCTATGAATAAAATAAGGATGTGAAAGACCTTACTCTGAAAACTACGTAGCATTTATAAAGGAAATTGAAGATGATATAGAGACATGGAAAGATAGCCTAAGTTCATTTGACGTATCTTTAAAATGTCCATACTACTCGAAACAATCTACAGATTTAATAAAATCTCTATCAAAACATCGATAATATTTCTCACAGAACTAGAACAAAAATCCTAAAATATAGATGGGACCACAAAATATTCCAAATAGACAAAGCAATCTTGAGAAAAATGAACAAAGCTGGGGGTATCATGCTCCTGGATTTCAAACCATACTACAAAGCTATAGTAATCAAAACAGTATGAAACTGGGAGAAAAACAGACACATAGACCAGTGGAACAGAACAAACAGAATAGAGAGCCCAGAACTAAACCCATGCATGTATATGATCGATTAATCTAAGACAAAGAGGAAAAAATATATAAAATGGGGAAAAGAGAGTCTCTTCAACAAGTGATGCAGGGAAAACTGGACAGCTACATGTAAAATAATGAAATTAGAACATTTCCAAATACTATATACAAAAATAAACTCAGAAACAGATTAAAGAACTAAGTATAAGAACAGAAACCATAAAATCCCTAGAAGAGAACATAGGCAAAACGGTTTTTGACATATGGTGTAGCAATATTTTTTTCTGCATCTGTCTCCTCAGGCAAAGGAAACAAAAGCAAACATTAAAAAATGCAGTCTAGAATTATTCTTATAAGCTAAAAGAAAATTAAAGCTAATTTTAAATATCCTCCAAAAAAAAATGCAGTCTGATTAAATTTAAAAGTTTTTGCACAGCCAAGTTAACCATGGGTTAAAAGAAAAAAAGCTACTGAATAGGAGAAAATATTTGCAAATAATATGACCAACAGAGGTTATATCCAAAATATTAATGCAACTCAATATGGAAATGGTAATTAGACTCTTTAAAAATAATTTAAGCTATGAATTTGAAGATAATTAGCCATTTAAAGAAAATTTAATAAAAACATATTGTTGGATTTATAAAATACATAGAAATAATAGCTATGACAGCAATAGCATAAGGCCAGAAAGAGGAAATTAAAGTGCACTCTTGAATTTCCTAAACTAGAAATACAGCACTTGAAAAAGGTCTATGATAAGTTAAACATGTGATTTTTAAACCCTAAAATAATTACATAAAAGAACAATAACATGAGTTACTCTACTCAGTCATAAAGGAAATAAAATAGAATTCATAGAAAATAATTAATACAAAACAGGGCTGAAGAATAAAAAAACATAAAAAGCAAATGGAATAAATAGAAAATAATTACCAAAATGGCAGTTTTAAACTCAACTTTTATCATACTAAATGCAAATGGTCTAAAATTTCAATTAAAAGCCAGAGACTGTCGGATTATGTAAAAAAGCAAGACATAACAATATGCTACCTACAAGAAATCCACTCTAAGTATAACGATAAAAATAAAAGAAAGGAAAAAGAAACGAAAGCTAGAGTGGCTAAATTATTAGCAGACAAAGTAGGTTTCTGAGCAAAGAATACTTTGCTATACAACAGAAATTGAAGAAACATTGTAAATCAACTATACTTAAAAAAAGAATATTACAATGAATAAAGGATCATTTTGTAACTCATAAGGGATAAATTCATCAAGTGGCTACGACAATTCTGAATGCTGATGCATAAAACTTCAAAAGCCATAAAGAAAAAATTGATAGAAAGCAAAACTGAAAGAAAAAGAGATAAACCCACAATTACAGTAAGGCATTAGATCAGTCTTCGTTCAGGTATCTATAACATAAATAGAAAATCAGTTAAGATAGAGCACACTAGAGCAATACTATTAAGTTTACCTATGCGGCACTCACAGAACCCTTCACTCAACAACAACAGAATAAAAATTCAGTTCAAGGGCACATGGAACAGGTACTAAGATAGACCACATTTTGTGCAATAAAGTAAAGCTCAATACATTCAAAGGATTTAAATCATCCTACAATTGTTCTCTAACCACAATGGAATTAAATTATAAGTCAATAACTAAAAGATATGTGGAAAATCTCCAAGCATTTGGAAATTGCTTAACAGACTCAAAATAACCCATGAGTCAAAGAAATAATCAAGAGGAGAAATCAAAAGCAGTTTGAATTGAATGAAAATGAAAGCATAATCCTTCAGAACATGTGGGTGCCAGTAGATCAGCACTCAGGGGGAAGATAGAGCAGTGAACATCCTTATTAGAAAAAAAGGGTCTCCTATCATTAACCTTGGCTTTCACTTTAAAGATAACCAGAAGGGGAGTTCCCATCGTGGCTCAGTGGTTAACGAACCCGACTAGTATCCATGAGAATTCGGGTTCGATCCCTGGCCTCATTCAGTGGGTTGAAGATCCTGCATGGCCATGAGCTGTGGTGTAGATGGCAGATGCGGCTCAGATCCTGCATTGTTGTGGCTGTGGCGTCGGCCAGCAGCTAATAGCTCTGATTCGACCCCTAGCCTGGGAACTTCCATATGCTGCAGGTGTGGCCCTGAAAACCAAAAAAAAAATTAAAAAAAAATATATATATAGTCATAAGGAAGAGCAAATAAACCCAAGGTCAGCGGAAGAAAATGAGCAATAAAGATTAGAGCAGAAATCAATGACTTTCATTTTCCATATCACAAAAACCAGAGATCGAAGTTAACTTGGTGCTGTAGGGATATTTATTGGAATCTCAGTCATGAGTCTAAGGATTCTCATCATCATTTTATAGGGCAGAGGAGAAAGGAAATGTGGGCCACTTGTCCAGGGAAGGCAGGGCATGCGGAGTGAGAGGAGGGAAACAAGCGTGCTTGCAGGGGACCAACCCTAAGAGACAGTGTTCTTTTTTGATGAGGGATGGTCAAGGGGGAAAGTCCAATTTGGCAAAAGAATGCATTTTTTGGAACTGCTATTTGGGTGTCAGAATCCATGTAGTCACACAGTTTAAAATTTTCCTTGGTCTTAGGAGTTCCCTTGCTGGCTCAGTGGCTAATGAACCTGACTATGATCCATGAGGATGCAGGTTTGATCCCTGGCCTCGATCAGTGGGTCAATGATCCGGTGTTGTCATGAGCTATGGGGTAGGTTGCAGATGTGGCTCGGATCCCGAGTTGCTGTGGCTGTGGTGTAGGCCGGCAGCTGTGGCTCCAATTATACCCCTAACCTGGGAACTTCCATATGCCTAGGGTGTGGCCCTAAAAAACAGAAAAAAAAAATTTTTCCTTGGTCTTGACACAAGCTGCTGCAGTGATAATGCCAAGTCCTTAGCCCACTGGGCCACAGGGAAACTCCTGTGGCATTACTATTAACTCCACTTTACAGATGAGGGGACTGAATCAAAAGCAATTTGCTCAGTGTTTCCTGAGAGTGACACTCAAGCACAGGTTCTCTGATTCTGGATCTCATGCTGTTCTGCCATTGCACGAAGGTTTTGAAGGAGCCACACTTTATCCTGTAAATCATCTTTTCATTCTTTCTTTCATTTATTCAGCAAATGCTTATTGAAAACCACAATGTGCCAGGTGCCAAACTAGGTGCTGGGAATCCAGAAGTAACCCATAAACCCTGAGTCAGTTATTTTTCTGGCCCCCTTGAACTCCAAGTAATTTTAGCTTAAACAAAAGATTCCGTGGCCCTCCTCTCACTTTCTGTCATTTTCTTTGGAGGTGATATTCTCAGGTCACCTCTGACTGTTGGTCTTGATATGTTCCCCATGATTCATACACAAATATCCCATTCACACAAAAACTCTACTGGTGTAAACTGCTAAGCTTTACAAGCGGTTTCGTGGTGGGGATATGGGCAAGGGAGGAAGAAAACATTTACATATCAAAATCTAAAGCAGTTTCAAACCGTGCATCGCTTACCCTGATTTCAAAGTGTGCCTTAGTCGTCTCCCACAGGGCACTGTCTGCTTACCTCCCCCACAGTCCCCTAACTCACAGGGCATTTCAGACTCCTCTCGCTTTCCTCTTCTCTCTCTCCCTCCTCCTCCTTCAAAGGAAAATTATTCTTTCCTTCCCAGACAGACTCAGTTTAATATGATCCTCAGAGGCCTTGGTTCTTGCTCACAAAGTCTTATTCTTCTATTTTCAGGGGCTCAGAAACTTATCTTTACATATGTAGACAGTTTCCTTCTTAAAGGAATTCTGCCAGCTGATAAGATAATGAATTTTCACAAGCTTAAAGAGAGACAATTGTGGCAAGGAAGGAATACAGGGAAAGGAAATTTCATTTTGAGGACTGCATTGGGATAGTAATATATAGGAGGCCCACAATGGCACTAAGACGATTATGGGAGAAGAACCCATGCCAGAGACAGAGAGTATTTCAGTCATCCATGCTGCAAATGATACCTCCAAACATAGGACATGAAGATACCCGCCACTTACTTGTGTATAATTCTGCAGTCAAGAAGTTAGAGCACAGGAGGGTTGGTTTGTCTCTGTTCCACAAAGTCTGGACACTCACAGAATGGCTTGACCAGTGGGGGTCAGGCTGGAACAGTGTGACAGAAGTGACATGACCAGCATCTAAGTTATCACTGCTGTCTGGGTTCCTTGGTTCTCCTCTGTGTGGTCCCTCCATGTGCTAGCTTGGGATTCCTCCCAACATGGCGGCTTTGAGGGTGAACTTGCACGTCTGCTGGCTTTTTCCGAGGGAGAATGTGACCAGCGGCCAGCCCTCTCTAGGTGTGAGCTCAGAAGTCTCAGAACATCATTTCTGCTTCATAGAAAGTCAGGAATGAGGGACAAACAGACTCCACTTCTTGAAGGGTGAAGAAGACACTATATGCAGACAAAGAGGGAAGGAATTGACGATGGGCACAGAGGGGCAGGAGGGGTCCAAGAGAAGCAGTGCCTCTGGGAGTCTTGAAAAATCCCTAGGTGATACCCGAGTGAAGGAAGAAAAGGTGATTGCTGGCAGGAGGGACAACACAGGTAATAATCACTGTACGATGAGAGCCTACAGATGGGAGGGAACATACCATGATAGGGAACTGCAAGAAATTCACAATGGTTGGCATGTGTGATGCTAATCCCGAGTGAAATATTAACTCGGGTGGTAGAGTTAACGAGCTGCCAAACCACAGAGAATGGTGTATGCTCTGCCGAGGATCCCGGAGCTCACAGGGGAATCTGGGGAAGAGGTGTGATCAGATGTGTTCGTTGCAAGATTGTTGCTGCAATCCACGCAAGAGGTGAGGATGATAAGGATGAAGGAAGGAGCAGCCATGAAGATGTAAAGTGGTAGATTCAAGAACTAGGATGCACACTCTGACACTGAGAATGGATAAGCAATGGGGTCCCACTGTACAGCACAGGGAACCATGTCCAATCTCCTGGGGTAGAACTGAAGGATGACAGTAGGAGGAAAAACAATGTTTATGCATGTATGACTGGGTCGCTATGCTGTACAGCAGACATTGGAACAACTCTCTAAATCAACTATACTCTAATAAAAAAAAAAAAAGAAATACAAAGATGATAGTATCAACAGGTCTACCCACTGGGAAGGAACAGCTATTCTGAGGATGGGAATTAGTCGGCTTTGAAGAAACTAACTTTGTGAAATCTTTAGATGTCCAGAATAAATAGTATAAACAAGTCTCAGCCCGAGAGAGAGGAAGACAGTCTGAGATGTTAAAATCAAGCCTGGGGCTCATCAACAAGCAGAAGTTGAAGATGTGAAAACAACACGAGCGCAGCCAAGGAACATGGGAAGAGAAAGATGGCAAAAGGTCTGAGCAGGGAACCTTGGGGAGCCACGATACGGGTGGTTTCAATTTGTAAGGTTGGCTATTTTAGAAGCCCTTAAAGAAAATAGACTGTTCATTACCCTGGAAGTATCTCGTGCCTGGTAAATGTACCAAGCATTGAGGGCCCGTCCAATGGATGCGTGATCAGAAGGAATGAATTAGAACTTTGATTTCCAAAGCAACGTTGTCAGAACATGTTACCTATGTGCACAGCACATCTTCTAGAAAAGAGAAGTGAAAAGCTCTGAGTTGGGGCTCTCTGCCTCACAGGGAAGTAACCTGGAAAAAGGCCTTGGTTTGGACACCTTTGATCACAAAGCAGGAATGGCCTAGAACGGGCATCAGGGAGCAGCTTTCTTTCTAAACTTAAACTCTTAACATTTTGCTCGGTAGTTGTCATACAGTGCATTTTTCTCTCCTTTTTGAGCCTTGGTAAATATACTCCACTTAGGAGCACTGTCATGATTCTTCCCATTCACCCCAGGGTAGCATTTGTCATGATTCTTTCCATTCGCCCCAGGGTAGCTTTTCTGGTGCTGGACACATCAGCATTCCAGGACAGTGAGTGGGCTTTTTTCTGCTGCAGTCATTCTTCCATGGAAAAGCCTTCCTCACAATCATGGATGAACCGAGGGGTTCTCTGTGGAAAAACAACCCTGGGGGTTCCCATTATTCTCTTTCAGTGTCCAGGCTGTCTCCACAGGGCTGTGACAGCTGCCAGCCAGGATGGGAGCCAGGAGCTCATGAGGTGGGGGTGTTTTCCCCACCACATTGTGCTTTATGGGACATAACAAAGGATCAAGCCAGCTGGTGTGTGACGGAGTACACGATGCTCAGAAAGCCCTGGGTCTTGGCCTATTATGTGATTCTGAGAAAGGAAACTCAGGCAAGATCAATACATCCTCTGTGTAGACGTCAAATGGCTTGTGACGTCGGTTCTTCAGGGCTGTTTTTGGTGAGGATATTCCAGTCTTATGAATTTGACATGAATTTGGCTTGATGCCCTGGCAGAATGCAATGTAGGCATAATTCGATCTTCCTGTAATTGTCTACTTAACTTGGCAATCCAGACTAATTTTTTCCTGTAAAGTGGGACCAGAACGTCACCAGGACAGCAGTTGGGTTAATTAATGAGGCATAATAATGCACATAATAAAAGCTTATGATCTGAATTTTCTTCCCGCTGTTTTCCTCTCTCCTTCTTACAGAGAACTGCTGGTTCCACTGAAATCTGGGAGTCACGTTTCCTTAAACGAGCCTCTTCTTCTTGTAAACAACATCAAGGGGAAAATAATAACTCAAGAACCATCTGTTTGATTGAGTCCTTGACTTTTTTTTTTTTTCTCTCATTTCCGCCCATTGCATGTTAAAGGAAGTAAATAGGAAAAAAAAAATTCTAATTATATTACTGTTTACTGATTACAGGATAATTTTTATTGTATTTATTTTAAAGACCACTTGATCCACACCCAAAGCCTTTATCTTCATGCGGCTTCCTATCCAGCTCCCTCTTCTTGTTCTCATTAGCATGTAACTCAGTAGATTTAAGCCTGTTTGGAAGATTGTTCAAACCATTATAGTCCACGGGGCAATAGAAAGAGTTCATTTGCGATGGTGTAAATAGGCAGTGGGGGAAAAGAAGTTCAAGAGCATTAGACAAAATGCATAAGGTATGGCTTTAAGTCCTCACAGTTTTACCTAGTGTGGCTGAGTTAGGAGAAACCATTAAACATTCTCTACTGTTCTGAGATATGTGGCTTCAACAACTTCAATGCTATGAATAGCTATTAAGTGCTAACTACCCCAGGACACAGCAATAAGAACATCAGCCTTGCCCATCACAAGGAATTACCATTAGGATCATGGGAGGTAAAATATATGAATGTTCTCTGTAACTTATAAAGTTATTGCCTGAGATTTATTGAGATTTTATCACAGTAAGACGTCTGGGAAGTTGCACTGGCCCGTTCATGACCCTGGGGCCAATGGGTTCCCTTATTGTTCAGGGCTGGGCCAGGAAATGACAGCGCACTAGGCCAAGCTTGGCTGTAGCATTTCTATGTCTAACCCCTAACTCAGAGAGAAGCAGCATTGGGGCCATATTAGGATCACCAATTGATGCCATTTTGCTGCTTTGGTTTGGCACACGATGTATTTCACTGGAAAATTCCTTGGTTTCATAAGTTCACCTTTTTTTAAAAAAAAAAAAAACAGTGTCAGTCTTGAACAAAGTCAAAATTGGTCTGAAGCAACTTTTGTTTAAAAAGGAGCATAAATACTGTGATGCCTGGCACACTGTGTGACATGCCCGTGTTTGGTTCTCTTCACTGCCAAGAGCTTGAAAGTTGAAATCGTCGTGGAACATGATATTTGGATAGAAAGGGAGCGTTCCATGTGAGTCACAGGCAATGAATTCGTAATCCAACTTCTGGTCTGATCAACTTCTTGAAAATGAGGCATATCGGAAAACAAGAGATGGGACAGACTGGGAGTTTGGGGCTAATAGATGCAAACTCTTACATTGAGAATGGATAGACATGAAGGTCCTACTGTGTAGCAGGGGAAACTACACTCCGTCTCCTGGGATAGACCCTGATGGAAAATAAAATTAAAAAAAAAGAAAAAATGTGTATATGACTGACTTACTTTGTTGTACAGCAGAAGTTGGCACAGCATTGTAAATCGACTATACTTTAATAGAAGTATTTTTTAAAAAAGAAAACAAGCGTATCTGTCAAAGAAAATACTTGAGCTGCCTTTCTCCTGAACATCATCAATTAACTCACTTTTACATGTGGACAGTAATACAGTTAGTCTGTTATCCTTTCATTAATCCATTTTTAATCACAAATGTTTGTATTCGTTTTCCCAACAACTCCCTTAAAGAGTAATTTCTGGCACTTTTTTTTTTTTCTTGTTAGGGCTGTACCCACAGAATATGGAAGTTTCCAGGCTAGGGGTCAAATTGGAGCTATAGCTGACGGCCTACAGCCACAGCCACAACAAGGCAGGATCCGAGCCACGTCTGCAACTTACACCACAGCTCACGGCAACACCGGATCCTTAACCCATTGAGCAAGGTGAGGGATCGAACCCGCATCCTCATGGATACTACTCAAATTTGTTTCTGCTGTGACACAACAGGAACTCCATGTTGTATTTTTAAATTCAAGTTAATTGGGAATTATTTTAAGAATTTGGTCATTAACCTACAGTTACCAGGGAAGAAAAAGTAGATATCACTAAAAAATACTTCCAGGATATTGTAAAATCAGGGCTGAGTGTTTCTGTTAACTCCAAGGACAGAAGTACAAATGGAACACAATGTTTATGTCCTAAGAATTTACAATTTTAGATCAGGGCAATCTACATACACATATGGAAAAATCCGAGATTAAGGTAACAAACATGGCTTAACAATTCAGGACCAAAATGTGTGTGACCATTAGAACGAAAGAAAGAAAGAAAAAGTTGTTAACTGAGGACTATTTAGGGAAGTGGCTGGTGCTGAGACTGAGTAAGGATTATATCAACTTACAACCATTCAAAACCATTTTGCAAGTGTCATTTGACGCGTGATGTCTGCCTTGTCTTGCATGGTGTTGGTCTCATCAAATGAGGAAAAACCACCCCTGGTGGAGAAAAGGTCAGTTTATAGTCTAGTTGTTCAGGTAAGCACTGAACCCGAACTACTCAAAACTCAAGCCAGGGAAAGGTAAATGCCATATAAGTAGCTAGCTGGAGTGACTGGGGAAAGTTTAACGGAAGTTCTTGATTGGGCCTGAGAATCATTTTGAGGAGGCTATTTCATTTTTCTGCTCTTTCAAATTTTTTTACTCAACAAATTTCTTTTTTTATAATGATTTTTATTTTTTCCGTTATAGTTGGTTTCCAGTGTTCTGTCAATTTCTACTGTACAGCAAAGTGACCTAGTCATATATGTATACATTCTTTTTCTCACTTTATCTATCCTCCATCATAAGTGACTAGATATAGTTCCCTGTGCTCTACAGCAGGATCTCATTGCTTATCCATTCCAAAGGCAATAGTCTGCATCTATTAACCCCAAACTCCCGGTCCATCCCACTCCTTCCCTCTTGCCCTAGGCAACCACAAGTCTCTTCTCCAAGTCCATGATTTTCTTTTCTGTGGAAAGGTTCATTTGTGCCATATATTAGATTCCAGATATAAGTGATATCATATGGTATCTGTCTTTCTCTTTCTGACTTACTTCACTTACTTCACTCTGACTTATGACAGTCTCTTGTTCCGTCCATGTTGCCACAAATGGCATTATTTTGTTCTTTTTTATGGCTGAGTAGTATTCCATTATGTATATATACCATATCTTCTTAATCCAAGTATCTGTTGATAGACATTTAGGTTGTTTCCATGTCTTGGCTATTGTGAATGGTGCTGCAATGAACATATATCTTTTTCAAGGAAAGTCTTGTCCTGATATATGCCCAAGAGTGGGATTGCTGGATCATATGGGAGTTCTATATTTCGTTTTTTGAGGTACCTCCATACTGCTTTCCATAGTGCCTAACCAATTTCTATAACCAAAGTCCAAGCCAGGTTTTGAGGCGGGAATGCCATGCTTGTGACCTTGCTGGGCATTCCATTTATACCTACCTTTCATGCAGCCAACCTGCTCCCACATTCCCTCTAGATGCCCTCCCCATCTTCTGCGTTTTGCTTTTGTCTCCTTGGCTCTTTGATGCCCTAGCATATCCAGCATCATATTCTGTTCCAACTGCCCTCCTTTGGTGATCTGCAGGCTTTTCTCCCATCTATTTTCACCAGAGTCTCATCATTGCACTCCTTGGCTTCCTGGGTCCCCTCTGCTACGTGACCCTCCTGCTGCTAGCATATCCCCAGGGGATGCATAATGAATGGGCTAACCCCAGCCATGCCCATATAGCCAGGGAAGAGGATTAAACCTTATCAGACACACATGTGATGCTTTGGTGACAAATATTTATTGAGCACTCACTATTTATCAGGCTCTGTTTTAACAAGTCATTTACAAGACAGATAAGGCCCCTGCCTTCATGGAAATCATACTGAGTGAGGGAAATATATAATAGGAAAGTAAACTAATAATAAATAAGATAAATTCATAGAACCAATGTAAAAACAATTGCTATGAATAAATAAAGATAATAACAAAAGCTACATTTATTGTGTTTTCTATGTGTGCTGTCCTAAACCCTTGATGTGGATTTAATCTTTAGACCAACCCTATGAAACAGGGATAATTATTATCCTTATTTTAAGGTGAGGAAACTGAAACTCGTTAATGTTAAGAGACTTCCCTGAGGTCTCATAGCTGCTAAGGGTTGAGACCAGGACTTGAAAAACGGGCAGTCTGACTTTGAAAGGTGAAGAAGGACTGGTTTGGAGGTGATATGTTTGAACCAAGATTTCAGTGAGATCCAGAAGAGAACACAAACACTCTTGGCCTTTCCATTGTCTTTTTTGGCAATCGTACACCCCAAATTACATAAACTGAAGCCTGTTCTCTCCTGCAAGATCACTCAAGGCTCTTATCCATGTGGGAATAATAATTTAAAAAAAAATGTATTTAAACATTTTTTTGAAGTATAGTAGATTTACAATGCTGTGTTAATTTCTGCTGCACAGCAAAGTGGTTTGGTTATCAGAGGGGCTTAATTCTGAACTTAGTAAGTTTTGGGTCAGTCGGTCTTCTTCTACCAGAGTATAGACGCCCTGAAAGTCCAGGCGGAGGGTGTGAACTCAAAGAGACACCCTGAGAGCTACATCCAAGGATAATTTCCTCCATCCATCCCCTTCCCTAGAGGGGTCATGGGCAGCTATCATGTGGCTCTTCCTCCTGGTCTTTCCCTAGGGTGAAGCACTGAAAATGCCACGTTCCTCTTAATTTGTTTTTCCTATTTACAAAATTATAAATGCTTGTTACATCAACTTGGGAAATGCAGGACAACACAAGCCAAAATGCAAACAAACAATTGACTCAATTTTATCATTTAGCAAAAGTCTGATTTCCCCCACGTTAATATGTGTTGAGCTCATACTGCACATGGACTTACTGTAGTATGTAACCTTATAATACACATGTCCCCATGTTAAAGCACATTGAAAGATTGCATAATATTCCATCATGTGATTATATCACGACTTACAGATAATTCCCTCAGTGTTGGACATTTGGACTATTAATTTTGCACTAATATAAACAGTAAAGAAGTTGACATCTTGTTGTATGAAACTTTTACTGGATTTCGGACTATTTCCTTAGGATAAATTCCCAAAGTTAAAATGACTAAGTCCAAATGTATGAATGCAATCCGTCTATTGACACATATTATTAAAACACTTTCCAGGAAGACTGTAGGACATCGCCAGCAAGACTATATCATTACTGGCTTTGGAGATTTAGAAAGGGAACCAGAAAGCCCTAAAGGAAATTTCCCCTAGTGTGCAATTTTCTCTCGGTCCAGTCTTGGATCATCTGCAGCAGAGCTCTCATCCAGTGATCTTGGAACTAAGCAAGAGAAGAGGGATTGGCTAAGCAGCAGTAGGGAGACTTGGAGAGTGAGCGGGCGAGTCTGCACAAGAAGAACAGGGACCTCTGGAATTTGGAGGAATATACATAAGCCATGAAAGAAATCAAACAGAAAGCAAGAAACCAATGGCCAAGACGACCAAAAATAAATAAGTCCTAGGATTACAGTATTTCCCCCCACCCCCTGACCCCCGCCCCAAATAATTTGTTTTTTGGCTCTTCCCCTCAAGTTGTCTTCAGTAGTTTTCCACCTACAAATCCTTTCCTAAATGTGCTTTTCCTCTGAGCTCTGGCTCCAAGGAGCAGAGATTAAGCAGTAGGATGAGGGCAGTTTTGGGGCTGGAGGTCTTTAGTCACTGCTGAAGATTTTCTTTAATGTGCTAATGTCCTGCAGATCCAGGCAAGATTTAGAAAAGACTAGAAATAAAGAGGTATCTTCCTCGGAGCACACATCTTTATTCATTTTGCCTTTGGCAGCAAAACAAGTTTAATGACTGCATTATTTAGTATCAATTTGGAGATTAAGGATACCTGTAAACATCTTTTTTGCATGTCCTTTGAATTCACCAAGGGTAAATCAGGAATTTCGCTGAAAAAGGCATTGGAAAAAAAAATCTACTGGGAAAAAAAATAAGGTTTTGGATGAGTCAAATTAAAACCATTCCATTGTCCTCAGAAATGATTTTGAAAATGAAATAAAATAGTTACTGCTGCTTTGAGCCTTGACGGGATCTCAGAAAGTTTGGAAGGCAACGTGCCAGAATGTTGATCGGTCATTAGAGGAAGCAGGCAGGGCTAGAAGAAGGGAAAGAGCTACTCTGGAGAGAAGCAGAGAATCGCTCCCAGAGAGGGGAAGAAGAATGGGAGCTCTTCTGCCCACTGCCCTGCCTCCAGAAGAGCCAGATTCTCAAAACAAATGGATCTCCCAGCTAATCCTGGCTGGGGCGTAACCACCCTGGATCTCCCAGCTAATCCTGGCTGGGACATAACTTTATCCCCCTGGCAAAGGTCCACCGTGCGGAGAGAGCTCTTTCTCAAGATCAAGGCCAGTACGGAGGGCTTTATTGATTGAGAACTGTAGGCCATCTGTCATCAGGGCGGCTACATGCCTTGGGCATTGGACTAACGGATATTTTAACTTTTGGTCTTGCGAAATTATGAAAATAGGCCATATAAATGTTATTGTAGTTAATACACATTTTGAATGCCCCCATCCCATGGCTAGGTTCTATAAGGTTAGGCCTCAGTATTTCTAAAATTTTGATGACTAGAGATTAAGACAAAAGGGCTATTCCAAAATTGCCAGGAAAAAAAAAATCTACCACCACTCCTCCTCCTCCCCCCGTTGCTTTGGCTACAAAGGTAGAAACGGGAATTCTCAGTGGGGCAGCCTCTGAAGCTGTTTCAGTGAGCCCTCCTGGTCAATTACATCCTCATTATCCTTGGTCTTACCACTGGGTTTCCATAAAGTAATCCAGATGCAAGCTTCTCCTCTGACGATGTTGTGTTTTGTCTCATCATGTGCCACGGAGGCTGGGGTATTAGAGAAAACCCACCCCACGGTGCCAGCTGGAGGTCTGGTATGTCAGTGGAGAACATCTGGGAGCCCCGATCCCCTGAATGGTATGAAATAGATCTGAGGAAGAGCTGAAGGCAAAGTCAGCGCTGATAGAGAGGTTGGCAGATGAGAGAGGACTGAACCAGCCTGGAGAGTCAGCTGGGACCAGGATCACACTGAAGAAGTCAAAGAAAATAGAAGCCATCTCTGACAGCTTGGGGTATGGGACACCACGGTTTTTCTGGACTTCGTTACTTAAAGACTGTATTGGATTTTCATCCGAGGCAATTTGTGGGAAAACGGTACTGTCTTCTCCCAAGTCAGATGCTGCTGGCTCAGAGTGAATGGTAATTGAAGGCCAATGGAAGGTTCAAAGACAGGATATAGGAAATCCTTAAGATCTTCTTTGGGTTTAATTGCAATTCCATCTAAAAGCAATGGGTGTTTTAAAATGGAGTGCTTTCCATAGGCTTTCATAGGTTTTGTGCAACATAATTTATTGTGAACAGTAATGATTTTGTTTTCAGATTTCACTAAATAGCATCCATATTAATATTTACTTATACCTCAAGGTATGGCTACTAACCATAGAATAGTGCTCAATTTATTGCAAAACCTATTGTAATACAGTTTCCACTAAATTACATCATTCCCTCCTCAATCGTTACCCTTACTTTCCATGGCAACGAGAACACCCTGGATATTACACTAAGATCATAAATTATCTCTTTGTTTTTAATCTTTAATTGCACACCTCACACAAACTCCTTCTATTTTCTCACAATATTTGGGCCTAATTCTCAACTTTACCCCCAATATTTTTTCCAAATTCTCTCAGACATTTCTTCCAAATCTGAAGAGCCCTAAGTAGCCACAATTACTTTTACCACAATGTGTACATTGGACTGAGTGGAAAATAGTGGCAGATTTAGAATCTAACAGACCTGGATTCCAATCTCGGCCCTGCCGTTTACCAGCTAAGGACCTTGGGGTCTCCTCTAACATCTCTGCGCCTCAGTTTCCACGCCTGAAAGATGACGACAGTACCTACCTCCTAGACATACTGTGAAGACTAAAGGAGAAGGCCAGGTAACTTGAATAGCCAATTCCTGGCATCGTCAGTCCTCCCAAAAGTCTGCTGCTCCTTTCTCCCTCTGCATCTTCCATCAGGGCATCTTCTGGCCACTCCTTGGAAGTCAGCATTTCATCCGCAAGCTACCAGCTCTGTTCCCGTTACATTTCTAGTCTCTTAAGGACATAGTCATAGATCTTCTGGATGTTGGTGGTGGGTCTTGCTTTCCTACAGGTTGGCCTCCTGGGTAGTTCTTGCCTGACGTCTGGTTCCACACAGAATTCCGTGCAGAATCTGGCCAGGGCAGCATGATAGGCAGACTGGCTCATGGCACAGAAGCAGCAGCTGTGCTTTGATGGAAATCAGGGAGAAGCCATATAAGTGCTACTTCGGCCATGCATTAACTGTTTGAGCGTCAGTTCTTCCACTAAAACGCAGAAATGACAGTACATACATCGAAGCGTTATTAATGAGAACATTCACGTAAAATGCTTTAGAGGAGCTTCTTATTACCTACATGTCATACCCTTATTGTTTATGAACTGTAGCAGCATTTTGCCAATTCTGTTGCATAATAGTAATGTAATTATATAGTAATAGGTTCCATTTTTGGTTTATTATATGTCAGACTCAGAAATCTGTTTGTCACATGTGTCCACAGTCGATGACTCCTCTGGGCCAAGGCAGTCCCCTTGATTCTGTTCCCATTCACCACATGTGAACAAATTGCTCTTAATATTGCGGTGCCCAATGGTCGCTCCCCAGACTCCTAGCCCAGTGCACAGTGTAGTACGTGAGGCTGCACTGCTTCCTGCTTCCATTTATTTGTGCTTCTTTCCGCATCTTCCAATTCTTGCTGTCATTTCCACTGCTCAACCCAATAACGAAGTTTCTTCACAAGTACTCTCTTCAGTTCCTTCAAGTCATTTGCTAATTCTCCGTTAAGAGAAGCACTATTCCTGGCTTCTCATGGCTGGAGCTGTCACTCAAACAAGGATCCCTACCTACTCTCTGATGCAGCTCTCCCTCAGTGCAACTCGTGGTGCTACTTTTGCACTTCTTGGTATGCATCAACTTGCATGTCTTGGCCCATCAGGGGAGTGGCTGATGTTTCTCATTCTACATTCTTCTCCAACGTGGAGAAGTTATGCTGTGAGCCACACGGGAAGTCCTCCAACTGGGAGAAGAAGCCGTCCCCAAACATAACTGAACCACTGAACTGTTTCTTATTGGGGAAGACACGAAGGCTCGGTCGCGGAATACTGCGCAAGGCCTTTAAATGGACTGAAAAGATCACTGAGGATCTTTGCAAAGGAAAACGAGGCTCTGTCTCGTACACCTTCCTAGGTTGTGTGGGGATGCACTTTTCATGGACCTGGAGCTCTTTCTCAATCAGCTTAGAAAATTCATATTAATGCAACTGCCTTCTATTCCTAGAAATTCTAGAGAGTCTTTTGCCTGTGGAGATGAAGTTGCCTGTAACCTTGTGCCTACGCCATAAGCAATTTTGCATCTCCTACACGAATCCATCTCCATATCGCTCGTTGCCTGAACACAGCTGCTCTTTTCATTTTCCTTTGAACAAGTTTTTAACACTTTCCCTCACTGATTAATGAAGTAAATAAAATCTTTGGTGCTTTTCATTTTGTGTTTGTAGGAAGGTCAGGACTTCTCTTTTTTCAAAAATAAATGATCATTTCATGACATTATTTATCCTTTTATTCCCATGAGAAACCATAGCATCTCTAGCCCTTCTTGCTAGAGTACAATCTAGACTCAGCAAAATCTTTCTACCTTGCCCCCAAGTTTTATATTCAGTTGCCTTATCTTTAAATCTGCAAACACATCTCGTAGAAGGAACCTTGGTCTACCTTCTTGAACTCATCTATACATAGCTGGAATCTCAGGTTTTCATCTTGAAATTTCCACTTGGGTCGGCCTGAAAAATCCAGAATCACCTACTTAGTGCTTCTCCACTTTGTTTTGATCAGTACTCATATTTTAGATGAATTCACTGATACGTCTAGAAAGGTCCAGAACATCCAGTTTTATGGGGAGAAGTCAGAACCCAGGCAAATCTCAGTGAAGGAAACTCTAGTGAGAGTGACTGTTAGGGGAAGAGGAAAAAGAGAGAGGGGTGGCCTGGAACGCGTGGATCCTTATCTGAGCAGAAGGTGCCCTGGATCCTCGGCAGCTGGACACCGACAGGGAGTATTCTTATTTTGCTGGCTTTCCAAACAGTCTGTAATACCCTTGTGAGTGGAAACCAACTCAAACTAGTTCATTACATCCTTAGCACTTAATCAGTGCTGGAAAATAAGTGCTTAGCAAATATTTTTTAAATTAATAAATGAATGAGTAAAAGAATAAAGCAACCCATCAAGCAAAATATATTACGAGACAACTGGGAGTATCAATTTCTTGGATAATACAAGGGTAGACCACAGATTTGTATTCAGCTTCTCTCCCTTTCCAAACCTGACTTTCATTTTTCCCACTCTCATGCTTTTTCCAGGTTGTGCTTGGAATATCCTCCCAAACTTCCTGACCATTTTGGATACAGAAATCCAATGCATTTTTTCACTATAATCCAAACTTTTTTTTTTTTTTTTCAAGGCCACACCTGTGGCATATGGAGGTTCCCAGGCTAGGGGTCAAATCAGAGCTGCAGCTGCCAGTCTACCCACAGCCACAGAAATGCCGGATCCTTAACCCCCCTAGCAGGGCCAGGGATTGAACCCGTGTCCTCATGGATACTAGTTGGGTTCATTACCACTCAGCCAAAATGGGAACTCCCCAAATTCTTTTATAAATGTCTTCATTAGGTCAGTCCCCAAAATATGCTATAATCCATCTTTTCTTTTTCAGTCTTCCATTTCTTCCAGTTTTATTGATATGCAATTGACATACAGCACCTTATAAATTCAAGGTGTAGGCGTAATGATTTGACG
This sequence comes from Phacochoerus africanus, assembly GCF_016906955.1. Taxonomy (NCBI): domain Eukaryota; kingdom Metazoa; phylum Chordata; class Mammalia; order Artiodactyla; family Suidae; genus Phacochoerus; species Phacochoerus africanus. The sequence goes on along the minus strand of NC_062555.1, from coordinate 16,213,743 downwards.
TCCATAGATCATGAAATGATTACCACAACATGTTTCGTGAACATGCGTCATCTCGTATCGTTAGAACATTAAATAAATAGAAAAAAAAAATTTCTTTTGATGAGAACTCCTAGGATTTACTCTCATAACAACTTCAGATAAACACCCCAGAGTGGAACTGCTGTGTGGTATAATAGTTCTACTGTTAATATTTTGAGGAATCTCACACTGTTTTCCAGAGTGACTGCACCAACTTACACTCCTACCAATACAGCATACAGGTTCTCTCTTCTCCACATCCCAGCCAACACTGAGTTGTTGTCGTTTTGATAATAGCCATTCTGACAGGTGAGGTTGTATCTCACTGTGGTTTTGATTTGCATTTCCCTGATGATGTAGTGATATTCAGCATCTTTTCTTATGCTTGTTGCCATCTGTATGTCTTCTTTGGAAAAATGTTCAGATCCTCTGCTCATCTTTCAGTTGGGTTGTTTGCTTTTTTGATGGTTAGTCGTATAAGTTCTTCATATATTTTGGATTTAACCCATTATCAGATGCATCATTGGCAAATATCTTCTCCCATTCAGTGTGCAGCCTTTTCATTTTGTTGGCGGTGTCCTTCACTATGGAAAAGACTTTTAGTTTGATTTATTTTTGCTTTTGTTCTACTTTTTTTGGAGGGACAAATATGAAAAAAAAATTGCTGAGACTGATGTCAAAGAAAGTTCTGCCTATGATTTCTTCTAGAAGTTTTATGGTTTCAAGTCTTACCTATAAGTCTTTAATCTATTTCAAGCCTTTTTGTTTGTTTGTTTTGTTTTTTGTTTTTGTATATTATGTGAGAAAGTAGCCCAGGTTTATTCTTGCGCATGTAGCTATCCAGTTTTTCCAACACCATTTACTGAAGAGGTTGCTTTCCCTTGTTGTATATTCTTGGCTCTTTTGTCATAGATTACTTGCCCCTGTAACTGTGGGTTCATTTCTATTCTGTCCCATTGATCTATGTGTCTGTTTTTGTGCTAGTACTGTACTGTTTTGATCACTGAAGCTTTGTCATATAGGTTGAAGTCAGAGAACTTTATACCTCCTGTTTTGTTCTTTCTCAAGATAGTTTTGGCTATTCAGGGTCTTTTGTGTTTCTAAACAAATTTTAGGATGATTTGTTCTAGTTCTGTCAAAAATGCATTTGATATTACACTGAATCTATAGATTGCCTTGGATAGCATGGTCATTTTAGCAATATTAATTCTCTCAGTCAGTGAGCATGGCATATCTTTCCATCTGTTTGTGTCATCTTCAGTTTCTTTCCTCCGTGTTTTACATGCCATCATATAAAACATCTCTGAATGTGATACAGTTTATGATGTTTGCATCATTGTACCACGTATTACCATTAAGTACTTAAGGACCCTCCCCCCCAAAATTCAGAATAAAATTTTTGAGGGCAAGAACCACTTTACCTTTCTATTCCTTGAAATGCTGAGACCATTTTTCTTATACACATGGGGCTTTCAATAAAACTGTCTTGAATTAATGAATGAATATATGAACAAATGGACGTATCAATACCATTTGTTGTTGCAATTGTCTCCACCAGATGTTGAGGAACAAATTTAGACCATACTAGAATTTGACAGAGTGAAGCAAACTTCAAAGCCCTTCTCTGAGGATATTTATGCCCAAGATCCAGACTTGCTTGTTCCTGGGAGTTTAGCCATCTAGGGCTTATTTAATATTTCCATTTTCCTCTGTTTTGCTGCTGCTAGTAAGCATGGAAATCTTCAAAGACTTTGCATAGGGTCCTCAAGAGATGGGCTGTTGAAAGGAACATGGTCCCCTTACTGACCTTTACCAGCAAGGCTGCTGTACTGAGAATGTTCCAAATACACTGCATCCTCTGGTAACACCAGCCCCACATGTTCTGCACTGATGGATCGTGGTTTCTAAAGTGCTATAAAGACTTGGCAGGGATAATATTAGAACATTATGGATGAGCATGCTTTTTAGGTCACATGATAAATTAATGTTTCCATTTCTCGGTAACGTTGTTTTCAGTAAGATTATTTGAAAGGATTAAAATATTTGAAATAAAGGACATAAGCCCTTGGCTTCTCCCTTTCAGAAAAAAAAAAATGTATTAGGCTTGCTTGTCATGTCTCTTGTAGCTATAGTTGTGACTAGCTCATGGGGAAAAAGTGATGTACAATCCAGAGGTCCTTCAACTGTGTAACAGCATGAGGCACTCTCATAATTGCCACGAAGCAGGGACCCTGATTTGCAATGAGGCCACACTTTCATTTTCATTACAGCATCTTTCCTGATCAAATGTCTTTGTCTTTTTTTTCAGGGCCGCACCCATGGTGTATGGAAGTTCCCAGGCTAGGGGTTCAATAAGACCTGTAGCTGCTGGCCTACACCACAGCCACAGCAACATCAGATCAGAGCTACATCTACGACCTACACCACAGTTCACGGCAACGCCAGATCCTTAACCCATTGAGCAAGGCCAGGGATCAAACCCTCATCCTCATGAATACCACTTGGGTTTCTTACCACTGCGCCATGATGGGAACGCCTCCTGGTCAAGTTTTAAATTGTCTACACCACAAGGGAGTTGTTTGCTGGCATGTTAGCTGGTCTTTGCTCTCTTGTGATCATGAGCCAGACTCACATCACCTCATTAGTTCTTCCCTGTGGCAGGACTGCCATCTTAGAAGAATACAGTCACAGAGAAGTTGGGCAACACAGGTGACATCTATAACTACCAAAACCCACTTGGAAAAGCCATCTATCTTCATTTGCAGGAGTCTGACCTCCCCAGTAGCCCACTTAGCAACCCTCTCCCACTTGTTCCACACCTAACTGGGGCACACATTTTGCCCCTCTGGTTTCAGGGAGCCCGCCATACAAGAAATACCCAATGCATGGGCTGCTGCAAGCTGTCTTCCTAATTTAGAGGCCTCAGGGGGCAAACAAAAGCCATCTCTAAAGGCTTTTTAACTTTTACCATAAACTTCAGCTTGAGTTGTAAAGTATATCTCATTGGTCATCTTGATCTGAAGTCCATTCCCGTCTCTAAATTCATCAGCAGCCACAGCTGCTGAGCCTCTGGCACCTGCAGGGTACCCCTGAGAGGGTTCTGCACACAGAGGGTTTTATAGGCAGCAAGCCTAATGGCAAAAATTTCAAGATTTGTTTTTCAAATAAGTGCATGTTAAGAGAAAAAAAAAAAAAACTTTACAATGTCAGTGACCAGAGAAAGTTTCATTGGTTAAAAGGAGCCTTATGAAAAATCTATCACACTGTTTCTGATTTAGACATGTAAAGAGAAACAGACTGACCTAGATTTAAGTTAGGGGCAGAAAGACAAGAAAGCAAGAGTGGAATCTTTAATGAGCATCATACCTGTGTTCAGATCAAGGACGCCTTTGATTTGTAATGTTTGTTTCTAATGAAGAAGCACTTCTTAAGTGAGAGGTTAACCCGCAGAAATCAATGCGGAGGCCAGAACATGTCTTGGGTTTAAGTGGTGTGTCTGGTCACGTTGCTTTAAATCTCTGAGGGCCGTAAAATCAAGCGAAGGCAGGACTGGTTTAGAGATCAGCAGATTGAGCTCTGAACCACCTTCTCCTGATACATTGCTTTGAGGTCTTCGATTTCTATTTTTCATACTTCCGTTGCCACATGGGTTGGTAGTAGGACCAAGATTTGGTGCTGAGATCAGATCTCGGTAGAAAGGGGCACTCCATCCACAGCTGGCAGCACACAGCAGGATGCAAAAAGGAACATGCTACCTCTAGACAGTGTTGCCATGCAAGACACCGTCTCGCTCCAACACAGCTCTTCTGGCAGCACACAGCACCCCCAACAGTAGTTTCCAGTGGTTTCTGAGAATAAGTGGTCACCAGGCCTCTCCCCCTCTCTCCTCCCCAAATGTAAATAGCTGCTTAGCTCACAAACAAAGGTCCCCCAATGTGAGATTTGACTGGAAAAAAATCAATATTACTCAAAATTTTTTTACATTTTGAAATTTTTATATATAAAATAGGATATGTTATGGAGTCCAACAGAAAACTCAGCTAAATTTCAGTGACAAGACAGGATACATGGCACAGTTTTAAGTTTTTCTGAGGCCTCAGCCCTAGATGCAAATTGAGGTTTCAAAGCTGGCTAAATTCCAGCTTTGTAGCACAAGATGCCAAGGAGGCAGCATGGCTCAATGTTTCACTGCATCCTCGTACCAATCTATATTGACATCTTTAATGGTGAAAGATGTACTAAACCACATGGCTTGGAAGCATATTGCCATGTACTTTTTAGTTGGAGGCCATGCAGTGTAGTGGAGAAAAGCAGTGCATAAACCACAAGGCAACTGGGACACTGGTTTCTGCTCTGCCCTGCCAGCTGGGTCTTCTTGGGAAAGTCTCTTAGCCCATGTAACCTCAGTTTTCTCATCTCTAAAAATGGATTTACTGCCCCGCTTAATTCTGAAGTTAGAAGATAAGGTAAAGTATGGTGAAAAACACATCATGCATCCCCTATGGAATTCTACGAGAAGAGACAGGCATCCTTTGTACACCAATCCCTTTAAAAGGACAGGTTTGGTGGAAGACTGGTTTGATGACTGAGACCTCAAGAATAGACACAGACCCATTCATGAGTGAACTCCTGAATCTTAAGGGGACAAGCTTTTAGTGATCATATCTTCCTGATTTGCCTGCGGCTTTCCTAAGGCAAGATTCCCTTCTCCTGTGAGGCCCCCCTTCCACCCTTCAATCCCCATCGGCCCACAGAAGACCCCACTCTGATCTGGCCATCCTCCAGGAGACACAGAGAAGGCGCCTGCTGAATGTCCCCTCGAGCACCCAGTCTGGGCACAGTGACTGGTCTTCCAGTAGACATAGCTAAGAGCAGCTTACAGGGTAAAAGCCTTTGAAGTACCCTATTCCGTCACTGAGATGCAAAGATGTTTTTATTAGACCCCATGTGTATGATGACTTTTTTATTTTGGTTTTTTATCGGAGTACGGTTGATTTACAATGTTGTATTAGTTTCAAGGGCACAGTAAAATGATTCCGTCACAGATACACATCTATCCTTTTTCAGATTATTTGCCTTTACAGGATATTACACAATGCTGAGTATAATTTCTTATTCTATACAGCAGACCCTTGCTGATGATCTATCTATATACAGGACTGTGTATCTGTGAATTTCAGGCTCCTCATTTATCCCTCCTCCCTCTACCCTTTGGTAGCCACATGTTTGTTTTCTATGTCTGTGGGTCTATTTCTGTTTAGTATATAGAGTCGTTTGCATCCTTTTTTTTTGTCTTTTGGGGGTATCCCTTTTTTATATTATGATTTTAAAGAATTTTTTTGCTGCAAATGCCGTATTAAATAAGAATTTTAAACTGGAAAAAAATCTTTGCGTAGTAATGATTTTTTTCAGCAAAATAAACCAAATTTATGCTGCAGCTCCTTCTTCTTCTCCCTCTCCCCATGGTTCCTTCTAACCCAAGAGTATCTTTCTTGAGAATTAATCCCCGACATCATCCCTCTTGGGGGTTTGCCGTCCAATAAGGACTTCTAAAGACAAAATTCTAAGAAAGGACACAGACTGGGATCAGCCAGTGCAACGTCCTCCGACCAACTGATCAGGCTCCCTGGGCAGCAGCACATGGACTCAGTCTAGCCCCCTTCCTGGGGGGACCTATGAGCAGCATGGAATGTGCTGGGCTCAGCTCTGCCCAGTGCCATCCACAGCAGAGAAAAACAGCCCAATATCCAAGCTATGAGGGGTCACTTGTCGTCTCCTCGCATACAAAAAATGAGCCATATGCAAAGTGAAGGCAGGCCTCCGTCTCCCACGGAGGGACTCAGACAGCGTCTGGCTGCACAATCCACCTCCAGGGCATGTGTGAGGGAGGCGCACACAATGGGTAATGGGAAACATTAAAAAAAGTGCAGCTGAAACACAGAGTCACAACTGCAAATGGCCCTTAACCAACACCAGGCCCCATCTGCTGTTCGTGTTTGAAGTCTGCAGACAGAGGCCTGGGCCATTCCACTCTAATTTCTCTTGCTGGAGCTCATCAGCAGTGGAATGCAGAGAGACTAAGCCTCTGGTGAGGGCTTGCTGTCAGGAACCAAAAGCAGGTCCAGGGGACGACGAGGCATGCGTGCCTGGATGACCCGGCTGTCTCCCGTCTCCCAGGGGAAAGAGATTCACAAGGTGGTTGGCAGAGGTGCCCACTTGGGGAGGAGCTGTGCCTGGTCTGTCTGTCAGATGGAGGAAACACACGTCAGTCTGGGAAGCGGGGAAATCGTGTCTTATGGAGGAGGAATAACGAGGAGCTGGAAGAAAGACGTCTCAGAGACACCCCAGGGCTCTCGCCCTCAGAAGGGTCCACAGAGAGATGCATGAAGCTTGATGTTTGATCATACATTTTCATCATCCCCCAGGGTGCTGTCTTGGGAAGGGGTAACCAGTCTGAACCCTGTCCTCTGTCGCCTTTCTGCGTCATCAGAACATCAGGAACTCCAATTGCTGAGCCAGCCCTAATGAAAATCTCTGATTCGGGTCATCCTGGAGTTACTGGTCATTAACGTGATGGTTCAACTCAAGCCCCTGATCTGGACCAAAATCCTCCAAACTACAGGTGTTCTTTCATCTCTTCTGCATGAACTCTGGCTATTTCTGGGTTTTCTTCATTTATTTTTCAAGAATTTTCTGGTCCTTAGTGCAATAAAAGCACATTCAGGTTTTCTTAAGAGTTAATTTCAGATTTATGGGGAGACTGTGTGTCTACAATTAGGAAAATAACAGGCAAATGTACGTCACATTCATTTCAAAACATCTGGCTCTTACTTCACTGGCTGCATTTTCATGGTAAGGAAGAGATTCTTTGATTTTCATCCATTATTCCATTCATTCTACAAGTGTATATTGATACCTATTATATGTCTATTCCATTCTAGATGCAGATCAGTTTCTGCTTAAAAGCAGATTCTTGGAGAACTGTGTGTTTTTTAAGAACCAGAACCTCAGCTCTTTTGCTACGAGCAATTCTCAAAACATAGTTTGGAAATTTACAAGCTCCTGCCCACCACTCACCTCCTGAAAAAAAAAAAAAATGTGTTTAATGAAGAATCCTTTAATTCTTGGGCATTCCATCTACAATATAAATTAGGAACTATTGGTCCAGAGAAGATGATATAGGCTTGTTTCTCTCTACTTCTCCCCACTAAATACCATTTAAAAGCTTGGGAATAATTCAAGATGCAACCGAAAGAGAACCCTGGATGACAGAAGAAGGCAAACAGGTTAGGGACCCCAACACTGGAGGAACAGCACAGGCCCTGTACCTCTTACAAATTCCCACCCAGCAGAGGATGGCGACCCAGGCCCCATGTTTCCTCACATCTAACCTAGCAAAAGAGTTGGCTCAGGGAGACTCGTCCTTGCATGCTATTTAGGAGGCAAGCCCAGTAGCAGTTTGACAACAAGCATCCAGGGAAGCACATCCCTGCTGTCAGGACTGGGATTCTCTGCTCCACCCAGAGATGCCCGGCAGCTCATCAAGGGGGTCTCCCCACAGTAATCACCCGATTTTAGGAAATGCTCTTTTTCTAGGTTGTACCCAAGATGGCTGTATCCTTACCATCAAGAAATACCAGGAGTGCCTGCAAAGGGGATCCAGCCACTGTAAGAGGCCAACTCAGGAAGCCCCTTGTCCCCTGAGACTTCCCTCCTGCACCTAAAGACATAAAGTGACCAGATGGCATCATGACGAGGGAACCTCAGCACAACAAATGTCTTGGACCAGGAAGCCTCTTCCTCCCAATGGACCAGATACTCCCGATTCTGCCAAGATGCAGGCAGCCTGGAAAAATTCTTACATTTCCTGAGCAGCAACCAACGGGAGTCTTAGCTGCACCAGATACACCAAGCAGAAGAAATGAGCACGGCGGAAGTTCTTTTTTTAAAAAATGTATTAAATTAGAGTAGATTTACAATGTTGTGCCAATTTCTGAAATAAATTTACCATTGGTAATACAGCTCACAAAAGGAAGCCAGGATGTGCAGGTTGAACCTAAATAGAATTGCCTACTAAAATAAAATATTTGGATATAATTCAAAGTTTCCAAACATAGGTTAAATGCCCAGGATACAGTAGAAAAGTCACCTGTCAGGAAAATCACAACTTGAATGGTAAAATACAATAAAATGATACTGCCATCAGGATGGCAGAGATGTTAGAATTAACCAATAAGGGTTTTAAAACAGTCATTGTAAAAATGCTTCAATACACAATTATAAAGTATTGTGAAATAAATGAAAAAAAGACCAGAAAATCCCATGAAAGAAAGAGAAGTTATAATAAATGAATGAAATGGAAATTATATGAAAAGATATAATCACAGAAATTTTAAAACTTGCTGGATGTGCTTAATAGAGTCAGATGACAGAGCACAGAACTGGTGAACTTGAATACAGATTACTAGAATTTACCCACTCTGAAAAATGGAGAGAAGAAAGACTGGGACAAAAATGAACAGAGCCTCAGGGACCTGTGCAAAAATGACAAAAAAGTCAAATATTGGATATCCTAGAAGGGCAGGAAAAGCAGAGTGGAGCAGAAAGAGCATTTGAAGAAATAATGTCGGAAAACTTGCCAGATTTGGCGAAAGACACGGATAGACTGGCCCAGGAGTCTGAGCCAACGTGAGGAAAGCCACACCAAAACACATTATGATTAAATTTCTGAACAGTAAAGACAAAGGAAAAATCTTGAGATCATTCCCAGAGAAACAATGTCTTACCTACAGAAAAAAAAAATTCAAATGACAGCAAATTTTGCATCTGAAACAGCAGAAGTTAGAAGGAAGTGGCACATTTTTCAATATGAAAGAAAAGCACTGTCAGCTGCAAATTCTGTGTCCAAGGACACTTTCCTTCAGAAAAGATGAAGGCATACAGACATTTCAGGTGAAGGAACCCTAAAAGAATTTGTCACTAGCAGACCTACTCTTAAAGGGATATAAATGTAAGGAAGTCCCACACTTTGCTCAAAGTGGGACAATGTGGATATCTGTAGGTTAGTAACAAGTCAATGTACATCTTATAATATGCTTAGCACTGAGAAAGCTACGGAAAGAGCAAGAGCACAAAACGCTGTAAACCAGTTAAGACGGAATCCTAAAAAATGTTCAAGTAACCAACGGGAACGCAAGAAAAGATAGCGACAACAAGAAACGGGAAACAAATAGAAAACCAATAATTAAATAGCAGACTAAAGCTCTGACATAGCAATAATTACTTTAAATGTAGAAGGTCTAAATAGGTCAATTTAAAAGACAGTAACTCGTAGTATGGATTTTAAAAAAGATACACACACAACCATTTACTGTTTACAAGAAAATGACTCCAAATTCAACAACATGCACTAATGTAAAAACATAGAAAAAGATATACCACACAAGCATTATTCACGAAAAAGCAGGCACTGTTTTATTACTATTTAAATCTGATAAAGGTGACCTCAGCAAAGAAATTTCCTAGAGACAAAAAGAGGAATATTAGGAAGTGAATAAAGAATCAAAGCCCAAGGAAGACCCAACAGTTCTCAGTGTGTATGCACAAAAAAATTGAGCTTCAGGGAGTTCCCATTGTGGCACAGCAGAAACGAATCTGACTAGTATCCACGAGGATGTGGGTTTAATCCCTGGCCTGGGTCAGTGGGTTATAGACCCCGTATTGCTGTGAGCTGAGGTATAGGTCCCAGACATGGCTTGGATCCCGCATTGCTGTGGCTGTGGTGGAGGCTGGCAGCTGTAGCTCCAATTCAATCCCTAGCCTGGGAACTTCCATATACCGCAGGTGCAGCCCTAGAAGCCAAAAAAAACAAAAAACAAAAAAACAAAAATTGAGCTTGCAGTACCTGAAGCATATTCTGATAACGCTGAAAAGAGAAATAGACAGGTGCACACTGAGAACTTCAACATCCACCTCTCAGCTGTAAAAACTGAATAAACAGAAACCTCAATTAAACAGAGTTGAGTTGGGGAATGAGGTGAGGGTCTTATGCTCTAGGATGAGAGCTGAGACCAACAGGAAGGAGAAAGACCCCTCCTCTTCCTGGCAAGGACTCAACAAAGAATGAAACACCATGGATTATTTGTATTCTACAGTCCTCCCAACTTCCTTTTCCTCTGCATGCAAGTGTTTGCCTCCCCCTGCCCTGGGGGACTTGAACATGGCTTTCCATGGCTGCAGGCCCTAAGCTGCAATTCTCTACTGATTCTGAATAAACCCATCTTTGCTGGAGAAATATCTAGTAGCCTCTTTATTTCAGGTCAACATAGCAATTCATACAACTGCTACACAGAAAATCAATGAGGATGAGGAAGATCCAAACACCATAATCAAGCAGCAGGATCTAATTCACCATATAGAACCCAACAATAACAGAATACACATTTTTTTCCCCAAATGAGTATAGTATGTTTACCAAGATAAACCATATCCTGGGCCATACAACAAACCTCAAATTTTTTTAAAGAATTAAATTATACAAAATAGGCTTTTTGAACATAATGGAATAAACCTAGAAACTGAAAACAGAAAGACAATAGAAAAATTCCCAAATACTTGGAAAGTAAACATCATGCTCTTAAGTTATCTATGGGTTAAAGGGCAGCCTTAAAAGAAATACTAAAAATACATATGATATCACTTACATGTGGAATCTGAAAAAAAAAAAGCATAAAAATAAATTTATTTGCAGAACAGAAACAGAATCACAGATTTTGAAAACAAATCTATGGGTACCCAAAGGGCCAGGTGGGGGTAGGGGAGGGACTGGGGGTTTGGGATTGGCATCCACACAGTGAGGTGTATGGGCTGACTGGCCAATGGGGACCTGCTGTCGAGCACAGAGAACTCTACTCAGAATTCTGTGACTATCCATGTGGGACAGGGTCTGAAAGAGAACGGATGTGTGTATATGTATGACTGGGTCACTTTGCTGTCGAGCAAAAATTATCGCAACATTGCACATCAACCATACGTCCATAAAACTTTAAAAAATGAAAAAATACATGTAATAAAATGAAAATGAAAAGATAACATCAAAATATTTGGAATACAGGTAAATCCATGTCAAGGGAGAAATGTATAGCCCTAAATGCTGATATTAAAAAAGAAAAGCTCTCAAATTAATAATCTAAGTGCCTTCCTCAAAAACAAAAAAAAAAAAAACAAAAAAATAACAGCAAAATAAATTAAAAAACAAGCAGAAATAATAAAAATAATAAGACTATCTTTTCAAAAGTACAATGGAAAAATGAAAACAAAAAGCTTATTCTTCAAAAATATCATACGGTTGATAAATATTTAGCAGGACTGATGGGGAGTGGAAGGGAAACAAGAAACAGAAATGAAAGGATCTATCACTACAGATGCTGCAACCATTAACAGGATAATTAAAAGGATAATAACCATTACAAGGACTACAAAAAATGAACTCATAAATTTAACACCTTATAAGAAACTGGCCAATTCCTTAAAAAAAAGAAAATCACAAACTGTGAAACTCAACTAAGATCAAATAGACAATGTGAATAGTCCTATAACCATGAAAGAAACTGAACTGCATGATTTAAAAGCTTCACCAAAAGAAATCTCCAGGCCCAAATGGTATCATGGCGGAATTCTACCAAGCTTTTCAAGAATCAGCACCAATTTTACATGATTAGAAGAGGAATGAACATTTACAAACTCATTTTATAAAGTCAGCATTACAAAGATACTTAGATAATCACAGTATCAGAACGAAAACCCTACGGATTAATATCTCTCATGGGAGTGAACGGTGCTGGAACAACTGGATGCACACGGGTGAAAAAAATAATAATAACGTAAACCCAACCTCAAGCAAAACGTTGTGCCTTATATAAAAATTAACTCAAAATGAATCATAGACTTACACGTAAAATATAAAAATACAAACTTTCAGAAAAAAAGCAAAGGAGAAAATCCAGTAGCTTAAGATTAGGCAAGGGTTAAGTTACTTAGTCTTGATACCAAAAGCATGATCCATAAAAGGAAACCCTGATCAGTTGTACCTCATCAAATTCAAAAACTTTGTTGGTAAAGATTATTTTAACAATACTCCAATTTTTTTTTTTAAAAAAATAAGATATTGTTTAAAACAAGTACGAAAAGACAAATTACAGGCTGAGCTAAAATATTTGCAAACCTCATGTCGGTTACAAGAGCAGTGTCTAAATAAGCAATGAACTCTCAAAACTCAACAGTCAAAAAACAAACAAACAAAAAAATCAAACTTCAAAATGGAAAAAGACATGAACATGCATTTCAGTAAAGAGAGTACCGACACAGCCAATACCCACATGGAAAGGTCATCAACATCAATAACTCTGGAGGAGACACAAAGGAGAACCACCCCATTTAGACTGGCTAAACTAAAAAAGAGTAATAGCAGAAAATGCTGTATTGGGAAGATTAGACAACTCATACATTGCTGGTAGGTATATAAAATGGTATAGCCATTTGGGAAAATAGTTTAGCAATAGTTTAAAACTAATCGTATAATTACCATACAAACCAGCAGTCGTGTTGTGGTACATTCATCCCAGAGAAATACGAACTTTACATTCATCCAAAAACCTGTATGTGTGTGTTCAGAGCGGCTTTATTCATAACAGGCAAAAACTGTAAATAACCCATCTATTCTTCAGTGGATAGATCAGACTATCATTTTGTCCTCAACAATAATTGATAGTTAATTACCTACTTGGTGAGATGAATGAAAGACAGAGATGAATGCGTCAATACTAACACGGGGATAGCTGACCTCCGTTCAGTGACGTCTGCACCAGGAGTGTTTACATGTTAATAAGGGATCATGCATTTTAAATGATTATTTTCAACTACCTCTAATTGTCTTGAGATATTTGGGGACAGGTAGAGTCTTACGCTTCCTCTAAAATTTTACTACATTTAACACATAAGGTCAGGAAGATATGTGAGTATTGAATTTGTCTATTATGCTTAACTTCTGTCCTTAAATTTTATTCTCACTCTTCTAAGAAAGTAAAATGTGTAGTGTTCCCATTGTGGCACAGCAAAAACAAATCCGGCTAGGAACCATGAGGTTGCAGGTTCGATCCCTGGCCTCGCTCAGTAGGATAAGGAACTAGCATTGGCATGAGCTGTGGTGTAGGTCACAGATGTGGCTCGGATCCTGTGTTACTGTGGCTGTGGTGTAGGCCGGCAGCTGCAGCTCCGATTGGACACCTAGCCTGGGAACCTCCATATGCCACAGGCGCAGCCCTAAAAAGACAAAAAGAAAAAAAAAGAAAAGAAAGTAAAATGTGTTTTTATGAGTGCCACCCGTCAGATAACATAATTTCATGGAAATGAAAGATAACATACAACTTATTATTAATAGTTATGTATGTGGCTCTTTGTTTCATCGAAGGGTAGTAAAAAGTGGATTAGAGTGATTATGAATTGCTTAAAAGTACACTTTTCTTGGCTAGAGAGTACTAAATCTACAACGAAGTGATCTATAATAGTGGAAATAAATTAGTAAATGAGAAATGATTCCAAATAAGCGATCAATCTCCTATTTCATTCTCCCCACCATCCCTCCAAAACAATGTATTGATTTCTCTATATCACAAAGACCAAATAACAATTTAAATGATTACATTTCTCACTTCTCAATTATTCAGCTTCAAAAATCTGCTCACAAGTTCAGGAATAGAAGATCTATACTATCTAACTCCAGCTAAAATACAGTTCCTTAAGTAGTATTTGCTAAAGTCATTCTGAAAAGCATAACAGACGGGTCAGTATCAAAATCCTTCATCTGCAAGTTAACAACAACAACAACAAGACAGCCTAATGTAAACGTAAGCAAAAGACTCGAATAGACGTTTCTCTGAGGAAGATGTATAAATGGTGAGTAAGGTCATGAAATGGTGCTAAACATTACTGGTCATGAGGGAAAGGCAAATTGAAACACAATAAAATACTACTTCACACCAATTAGGTTGACTATTATTTTAAAACATGGAAGATAATTAGTGTTGATGAAAATGTAAAGTGGACCCCTCAAGCATTTTGCTGGCGGAAATGTAAAACCTTGTAGCCACAATGGAACAATTTGGTGGTTTCTCAAAAACTGAAACAGAATCACTGTATGATCTAGCAATTCCACTAGTAGATACCTATCAAAAAATGGAAAACAAGATTCGGATGTGTGTACACCAGGGTTCATAGCAACGTTATTTACAACAGCGAAAACACCCAAATGATGTCCATCGAAGGATTAAGATGAATAGGTAAACAAAATCTGGAGAGAAAAAGATAGGTAGATAGATGACAGATAGATAGCCAGACAGATTACAGAATATGACTCAGCCTTTTAAATTATAAAAATTCTGTAACATGGATGAAAATTGAAAAAATCATGATAAATGAGATAAACCAGCACGAAATGATAAATATAGTATGATTTCATGCATGTGAAGAAAATAAGCAAATTCACTGAGACATAGAGCACAATAGAGGTGAACAGGGCTTGGGGTAAAAGAAAAGGGGACTTGTTTTTTAATGGCTTCAGAGTTTCTGTTTGAGATGATGAAAAAGTTCTGAAAATGGATAACACAATGGATAACACTGTGAGTGTAATTCTTTTGAACTGTACCCTCAATATGTTATGTACAATTTATCCTAATAAATAAAAGAACAACAACAATGAACTACCATTACACATCTATGAAAATGGTTAAAATTTATATGACTGAAAATCGTGAGTATTGGTGAGGATGTAGAGCAAATGAAACTGCTGATGGAGGTACAAAAGGGTACAAATATTTTGTAAAACAGTCTGATGATATCTTACAAAGTCTAACATATATTCACTTCTCCTTGATTTTTATTGAGGAGAAATGAAAACACATGTCCACACAAAGGCTTTTAAAATAATTCTTAAAGCAGTATTATTCAAAAAGGCACAAAACAAAAACAACCCACATACCCATCAACTGATGATTTATATATATATATGTGTGTGTGTGTGTATATACATATATATATGTATTCTTACTAGGGAGTATTACATGGCAATGAAAAAGGAACAAAATCTTAACACATGCAACAACATAGAGAATCTCAAAATAATTTATGCTGAGTGATGAAATCCAGGTGAAAAAATAATGTATATTCTATGATTCAATTTCTATGAAATTCTAAAAATAGGCAAGCCCCTAAAAGGCAGGTCAAGTGGTTGTTTGAAGCTGGGAATCAGAGTGAGTTTTGAATGGGCAGGAGGAAACTTTTTGATAAGATTACACAAATTGTTTTATGCACTGACTGTAGCAGTAGTTACACAACTGTATAAAGCTCAGGAAGTTCATATGTTAAACAAAGAAAAAAACAAAGCCACTCACTTTTCTCCTGTGCAGTACTAAGAGCCCCGGCCTCCAGCATCCCGTTGCTGCCATTCCCGTAGAATCTGGGAAGGGATGGGACAAAGGTTGAGTTTGGTCCTTTGCTCTGCTCGAACCTCCTAGCCCGCATGTTTTTCCCTAATTGCTTACAGTATTTCTCCAAAATATTATGAAGACTAAAGTATTTCTTTTGAAAGCAAAACTCTTCCACTTTCAAACAAAAATAGCAATAAATATACCCACTTAGTTTGGGCTTTGGCTTTTGCTCTGTCTATTCTCTCATCCTAGTCCCCACTACTGCTTCTTCAAAAATCTTAGAACAAGGTAGGAGTTTCTGCTGTGGCACAATGGGTTAAGGATATGGCATTGTCTCTGCATCTGCTCCTGTCACTGCTGAGCCGTGGGTTCGATTCTTGGCCTGGCGAAGTGGGATAAGGATCTGGTGTTGCTGAGACACAGGTCCCTGGCCCAGGAAATTCCATATGCCCTGGGTGTGGTCAAAACAAAACAAACAAACAAATACACAAAAACAAGATAAACTACCCTGCCCATAGCCCACATCAACTCCATGAACATTGTCCATGGAGTTCCAGTCATGGCACAGTGGAAATGAACGACTAGCATCCATAAGGATGTGGGTTCGATCCCTGGCCTCACTCCATGGAGTAAGGATCTGGTGTTGTGGTGAGCTGTGGTGTAGGTCGCATACACGGCTCGGATCTGGCATTGCTGTGGCTATGGTGTAGGCCGGTGGCTCCGTCTCTGATTTGACCCATAGCCTGGGAACCTCCATATGGTGCGGGTGCGGCCCTATAAAGACAAAAAAACAAAAAATAAACAACAAAAACATTATCCAATATCCATCACGAAACAGTGTTTAAGTTGCAAACGCATTCCTCAAACATACTTAACAGCCAATGGAAAATGTCTTTGAATTCCTTTGCATTGAGTTTATCTAGCAAACAGCAAGCTGGGAGCCAAGGTAAGAGCAGAAAGGCTGGAGGAAGAAATAAAGAAAAGGCTATAACGCACAGTTATATGAAGTAATACATTATCCACCACAGCAGGAGCCCTAATATGTCTTTAAAGAATGGCTATAATAAACAGCACTCTCCCTGAAGAGCTGTGACACCTGCTACTGATTTTTCTTCCCTCAAATTGGAAATCACTGGTGAAATTCTACAAACAGAAGAGGACCCTGGGTATTGCTTTTAGACAGCTGGGCAATATGCTTTCAAGATGTCCAAGAGCACTCGGAGGGTACCCAGACACAGAGACGCAGAGACGGATGGGGGAAAAAGATCAGGAGGGACAGACAGACAGAGAGACCTGGAAAGATGGGAAGAGAGAGAGAGGGAGAGAGAGAAATCCAGTCAGTTTCTCATGGCAACGCATGGGCTATTTGCTTAACTTGCTCATTCTCTAACCACTCCTCCCATATTTTGGATTTAATAAAGCCCCAGTAAGCCTTGGCCCCAAGCACCTTTTTGTGCTTAATTGTTAACCTCATATACAATTGGAAGGAAATTTAATCCATATGTTTCTGCTCATTTACACTTAAATCATTCGAATATGCTGTTTTAACCCCAATTTGTCATTCGCAGAAACTTTAGAGACTTAAATAAATCCCTGGAGGCCAGTCTCAACCCCTGCACCACTCCTTCGTGGTCCTGAAGTAAATACAGACCCTTGAATTCAAGAGTTTGAGGGCAAGTAGAGAGATTTGCAGGAAGTTTCCAAACAAACCCTGGTTCCCTTCCAATTCAGAGGGAACCCTTTCTCAGATCCCTTTGCTACTTAGTCCCCGCTTTTAATGTTGGATGCTCCGGGGCTTAGCCTTAGCCTTAGCTTTTTTTTTTTTTTTGAGCCTCCCTTTCTCCTTAGGGAAGAAGCTCTTTCAGTCCCGTGTCTATATGCACCACTCATGCTAATATCAGTGTTATCAGTGGTGCATCTCTGACGTCAGTCTTTCCCCTGAGTTTCCATCTTGTGTACGTGTGTGCCTCCTAGTTTCTGTTGGACATCACCACTTAAAAGTTACATAAGCACCTCAAATTTAACTTTCCAAAAGGCCATATGTGATACTATTTTTGCAACCTCTTGTAAGTCTACAATCATTTCAAATAAAAATTTAATAAATTTAAAAAATGTACTTAGCAAGGAAATATTTAACGCCTGCCTGCCTGAAACAGGATGTCTTCAAACATTTGCATCTCAGTAAAAGGCACAATTTTCTCCCAGTTGTATTTTTTTTTTAGAAATGGTTTTTCTGGTTTCCCTCCTTTCCCTAACCGTCTGTATCCAGCCCACTGGTGAGTTCTGTTGGCTCCATAAGAAAATGCTTGCTTTTCCTTCTTTGTCACCTTGCTGAGCAGCAAGCGAGTGTGGCACTTGCATGTGCTAAGAAGTCCTTCACTTTAGTGATGAATATTAGTTAGTTAAGAAGCATGAGTGCACAGTCCAAGCGTTGCAGTGGGATTCCGAACCCGCTGTGCCACAGTGGGAGGGGCTCGTTTGTATTTCTTTGTCTCATATCCGCATCTTGGCTCTCTTCTTTCCCTCTCCCCACTGGCAACCACTAGTTTGTTCTATCCGTAAATCTGTTTCAGCTTTGTTATATACATTTGTTTTATGTTATATATTCTACACATAAATAATAACAGAGAATCTGTCTTCCTCTGACTTATTTCATTAAGTAAATGCAATCTGGGTCCCTCTACATTGTTGCAAATGACAGAATTTAACTTTAATATTTTATAGTTGAGTAATATTTTATTACATATATTACATAAATACAAATATATTATACTCATATGCATATAATATGTAATACATATTATATTCATACACATATTTTATATATATATATATTCATTCAACTACCAATGGACACTTAGGCTGCTTCCATGTCTTGGTTATTGTAAATAATGCTGCAATGAACATTGGATTGCATATATCGTTTTGAACTAGGATTTTCATTTTCTTTGGCTATGTACACAGGAATCAAAGTGCTGAACTATACCAGTAGTTCTAGTTTTAGTTTTTAAAAACCCTCGGAGTTCCCACTGTGGCGCAGTGGAAACGAATCAGACTAGGAACCATGAGGTTGCGGGTTCCATCCCTGGCCTCGCTCAGTGGGTTAAGGTTCTGGGGTTGCCCTGAGCTGTGGCGTAGGTCACAGACAAGCCTTGGATCTGGCGTTGCTGTGGCTGTGGTGTAGGCCGGCAGCAACAGCTCTGATTAGACTCCTAGCCTGGGAACCTCCATATGCTTACATGGCGGCCCTAAAAAGACAAAAGCCAAAAACAAACAAACAAACAAACAAACAAAAAACCCAAAAAACCCTCCATCCAGTTTTCTGTACTGGTTGGATCAATTTACATCACCACTTACGGTTTACTAAGGTTCACTTTCCCCCACATCCTACATGCATTTGCTGATAGCAATTCTGAAATACCTCATTGCGGTTTTGACTTGTATTTCTCTGATGATTAATGACGTTAAACATCTTTTCATTTGCATGTTGGATATCTGCATATCTTTGGGAAATGTCTAGTCAGGTCTTCTGCCCATTATTAATCATTTTTTACATCGAGTTGTAGGACCTGTTTATATAGTTTCGATATTAACCCCTTATTAGCCATATCATTTGCAAAGAGTTACTCCATTCAGTGGACTGTCTTTTCATTTGTTCAGTGGTTTCCTTTGCTATGAACAAGCTTTTAAATTTTTTTTTTGGTCTTTCTGTCTTTTTTGTTGTTGTTATTGTTGTTGCTGTTGTTGCTATTTCTTGGGCCGCTCCCGCGGCATATGGAGGTTCCCAGGCTAGGGGTCGAATCAGAGCTGTAGCCACCCGCCTACGCCAGAGCCACAGCAACGCGGGATCCCAGCCGCGTCTGCAACCTACACCACAGCTCACGGCAACGCCGGATGGTTAACCCACTGAGCAAGGGCAGGGACCGAACCCGCAACCTCATGGTTCCTAGTCGGATTCGTTAACCACTGAGCCACGACGGGAACTCCCCAAGCTTTTAAATTTATTTGATCCCATTTGTTTATTTTGCTTTTCTTCATTTTGCTTTAGAGACAGAGCCAATAAACGCAATGATTTATGTCAGAGTGTCTGCCTGTGTTTTCCTCCAAAAGTTTTACAGTGCCTGGCCTTACATTTCAGTCTTTAACCCATTTTGAGTTTATTCTTGTATGCAGTGTTAGAGAGTGTTATAATTTCAGTCTTTTACACGTAGCTGCCCAGTTTTCCCAGCACCACTTATTGAAGAGACTATCTTTTTCCAGTGTATGTTCTCACTTCCTTTGTCTTAAAGCAATCGATCAGTTCCATTGATCTCAGGGTCTATTTTTGTATCAGCACCATGTTGGGGTTTTTTTATTGCTATTATCCTTTGTTTTTCATTTTTTAGAGTTTTATTGAAATATAGTTGATTTACAATGTTGTGATAATTTCTGCTGTACAACAAAGTGATTCAGTTACACATGTACACACATCCATTCATTCTTTCTTCTGATTCTCTTCCCACATAGATTATCACAGAATATTGGGTAGAGTTCCTTGTGCGATACAGCAGGCCCCTGTTGGTCTATCACTCCATATACCTCAGTGGGAATATACCAATCCCAAACCCCCAGTCCCTCCTCCCCACCTCTCAACCTGTCCCCTTTGATAACCATCAGTTTGTTTTCAAAATAGGTGAGTCTGTTTCTGTTCTGCAAATAAGTTCATTTGTATTCTTTTTTAAGATTCCACATATACGTGATATCATATGATGTTTGTATTTCACTGTCTGATTAACTTCACTTAATATGATAATTTCTAGGTCCATCCATGTTGCTGCAAATGGCATTATTTTCACTGGGCCTTCCACCTCCAGTGCCCTGTCCCCCCAATGAGCCACAGCCATCCCCTGCTCTCCCAGGAGACCCTCTAAGACCTGCAGTGATGTCTGACCCAGATTCTTTTGGAGTTCCTACTTTTCTCCAGAGTCCAGTGCATACGAAACCCTGTAGCGAACCCTCCAAGAGTGGGGTCTCTGTTTCCCCCAGTCTGTGGCGCTCCTGTACTCAAACCCCACTGGCCTTCGATGCCAAATGCTCGGAGGGCTCCTTCTCTCAATGCCAAACCCCTAGGCTGGGGAACTTGACATGGGGTTCAGAATCCTCACTGTGGGAGAACTTCTGCCATCTAGCTATTTTCCAGTCTATGGGTTGCCCACTTGGAGGGTACGGATTGCTTATATCCCAAAAGTACCCATTTTACCATCTGGAGGTGGCCTCTTCTTTTGTCTTTGGGTATAGGATATCTTTTTTGGTAGCTTCTAGTGTATTTTGTTGATGGTCGTTCAGCAATTAGTTATAATTTTTGTGTTTTTGTGAGAGGAGGTGAGCTTGAGTCCTTCTTCTCTGCCTTCTTGTCTCTGAATCCTCAGCACCATGCTATTTGGATTTCTGTAGATCTGTATTATAGTCTGAAGCCTGGGAGCATGATTCTTCCCTTCCAGCTTTGTTCTTTCTCAGAATTGCTGTTTGTGGCCATTTGCGGTTCCACATAAATTTTGGGATTATTTGTTCCAGTCCTGTGAAAATATCACGGGTACTTTGATAGAGATTGCATTAAATCTGTAGATTGTTTTGGGTATAAGCATTTTAACAACAGCAATTTTTTGAAACCATGAACTTGGTCTTTCCATTTCTTTGTATCATCTTCATTTCCCTTCATCAATGTATTTTTAAAAATTTTCAGCACCTCCTAGTTAAGTTTATTCATAGCTATTTTATTCTTTGTGATATAATTATAAATGGGATTGCTTTCTTGCTTTCTCTGAGAGTCATTAGTGTATAGCAATGAAACAGATTTTATACACTAATTTTGTACTTTACTGAATTTATTTATCAGTTCTAATTGTTTTTTGGTGAAGACTTTAGGGTTTTCTGTATGTAGTATTCTTTCGATACTATGTTAAATGGATGTGGTAGGAGCAAGCATCCTATTGTACAGCAAAGTGACCCAGTCATACACATATATGTACATTCTTGTTATTTCCCAATAAGTATGGGGAAAAAAAAGAATGTACATATGTGGTATTGTTATTTCTCCTCTTTCATTTCTTATTGTGTTTATTTATGTTTTCTCTTTGTTTCTTGATGAGTCTGGCTAAAGATTTATTAATTTTATTTGTCTTTTCAAATAAAAAGTTCTTGGTTTAATACATCTTTTCTATTTTTTACCTCTATTTTAATTATTTCCTCTCTGATCTTCATTTTTTTTCCTCTGCTGTCTTTGATTTCTGTTTGTTTTCCTTTTTCTCATTCCTTTGGATAGTAGGTCAAGTAGTGTTTTGAAATTTTCTTGTTTGAGTTAGGCCTATAACTTCCCTCTATAAACCTCCCTCTTAGAACTATTTTTGCTGCATCTTATAGGTTTTGGAATGGTGTATTTCCATTTTCATTTTCTTGAGGTATTTTTTTATTTCCTCTTTGATTTTTTCAGTGAGTCATTGGTTTCTTAGTTGCATATTGTTTAGTTTCCATGTTATTGTGATTTTCCCATTTTATTTCTGAAACTGAATTCTAGTTCCATACCATTGATTTGGAAAAAATGCTTGATATGATTTCTTAACTTTGTTGAGACTTATTTTGTGGCCTAGTATGTGTTCTATCCTGGATAACGTTTGATGTACACTTGAAAAGAATGTGTAGTCTTCTGTTTTCAGATGGAATGTCCTGTAGATATCCATTAAGTCTAATTGTTCTATTGTGTCATTTAAGACCACTGTCACCTTATGAATTTTCTGTCTGCATGGTCTATTTATTGATTTCAGTGGGGTATTAAGTGCCCCTGCTATCACTGTATTATTATCAATTTCTCACTTTATATCTGTTAATATCTATTTTATATATGTAGGTGCTCTGGCAATAGTTTATAAATGTTAACGAGTATAATATCCTTTTCTTGTATTGATCCCTTTATTGTTATATAATATCTTTGTCTTTCACTAGAGATTTTGTTTTAATGTCTATTTTGTCTGACATGAGTATTGCTACCGCTGCTTTCTTATTGTTTCCATTTGCACAGAACATATTTTTCCATCCCCTCACTTTCAGTCTCTTGTGTCTTTAGCTCTGAAATGAGTATCATGTAAGCTGCATATAGATGCCAGACTTTTTATTCAATTATCCACCATGCCTTTTTAGTGGGGCATTTAGTCCACTGAAATTCAAAGTAATTATTGACAGGTATGTTCTTACTGCAGTTGTATTACTTGTTTTCTGTTTTTGTAGTTCTTTTTTCTTCTATTTTTGGTTTATTCCCTTGAGGTTTATTGATCCTCTTTAATGTCCATGTTCCTTTCTAGTTTTTGTTTATCTATTGTAGGTTTTTGATTTGTGCTTACCACATGTGGGGTTTATATATGTTGACCTGTAACTATATCTACTTGTTTAAAACCATTAGTCTTTTAAGTTCAAACATACTTTTAAAAGGTTTACCTTTTTTACTCCTTTCCTCCACATTTGTTTTTGATGTCATATTTTGCATCTTCATGTTTATTCCTTCACTATTTATTGTAGTTACAGTTCCTTCCCAATTTTTTGTCTTTTAATCTCCACAATAATGTATTTAAGTGGATGATCCTCAGCCTTTACATTTGCCTTTCTTAGTGGGATTTTTCCTTTCCTGTAGTTTCTTTCATTATTTTTTTTTAATTGAGGTATAGGTGATATACAATACCTTCCCCTGGTTTCTTCCTTCTTAGATATAGCCTTTTCTTTTCCACTTAAATAAGACCTTTTAACATCTCTTTTAGGGTAAGTTTAATACTGAACTATTTTATATAATTTTGGCTTGTCTGAGAAATTATTTATTCTTCCCCCAACCCCCACACACTCAGATTCCACTTTGGATCTGATTTGAGTTTGTGTCTCTTGGCTGAGCTCTTTCTTCAGTCATGGCAGCTCTTGCTCCTGTGTGGAGCTGCAGCATGAAGAAAATGGGGCTGGAGGCTTCACTCAGGTTAGGCAGAGGTGTTTGCATGAAACCAGTTAGCCACCTGCACATTTTCAATCTTCTTTCTCTGTCCTGCCTCAGGAGCAAGCAAATGTTCTCACATTCCTCCCAAGTGGATCCTGCCCATAGCCCTTCTGTTAGTCCCACTGGCCTGCTGACTAGCCGGCAGGGGCGGGGGGTTTGTCTTTCCATGTTGGACCCCAGGACTGGGGCACCTAATATGTGGCTCAAACTGTTCACACCATGGGGAGGATCTCCACCCATATAATATCCCTTTTTCTCTGAGTCTCCTCACAGGGGTACATGTGTCAACCTGATCCTTCTCTTTGCTTCCTTTCTGATCCCATGTGGACCTTTCTTACAGTCCTGATTTCACAGGCATCTGTCAGTTACCTGTTAGTTTTCTGTGAAAATTGTTCCACATGTAAATGTATTTTTGCTGTATTCATGGGGGGGGGTAGTTCCATGCCCTCCTACCATGTCTTCTCCTACAAACTCTTCTTTTAAACATTCACAGATGTGCCTGCCTAGAAACTCACCTTTTATTTCTCAGCTCAGCTATTTATCCTATTGTACAGTCTGCTTAACACCATTAAATATATTACCTTATGGGGTTAGTATCATTAATTTATTTACATCTCTGTACTTCTTATTCCTTGAGGGCAAAGATTATGCTCTTTATCAATTTATCTTTAACTCCTAGCAAAGTTCCTGGCACAAAAATTGACTTGAGCTTAAATGTTTGTTACATTTGCAAAGCACTTTTATGCACCTTATGTCATTTCATTACATAACAATCTCCATAACAATCCTGTGGGGCAGGTATTATTATCCTCATGTAAGAGTCGAGGAAATTAAGGCTTAGAGAGATTAAGAGATTCAGACAAGGGTGTACAGTTAATAAGTGTCATAAATTTGACTGTAGCCAAGATCTTCTAAATACCAAACCTGTATTCTTTCCATTATACCACAGTTGCCTTTTGAGATGCCATTTATTGTGCAACTGAGGAAATGACCATCATCACCATTTTGCAGGTCAAGCAAAACAGGAGAAATTCCACCAGGTAATTCATTTCTCTGGCAGCAACAGGAAACAAGACTAGGAAGCCAGCATTATTATTCTGCCTCGTAGCCAGTTCATTTGCATGTAATTAACACCACATGTTTCTTGATCAAACGAGCCTACACATAAGATGAACATGTACCAGAGTTCCCCTCATGGCTCAGTGGTTAACAAATCCAACTAGGAACCATGAGGTTGTGGGTTCAATCCCTGGCCTTGCTCAGTGGGTTCAGGATCCAGCATTGCTGTGAACTGTGGTGAAGGTTGCAGACATGGCTTGGATCTGGCGTTGCTGTGGGTCTGGTGTGGGCCGGCAGCAGTAGCTCTGATTGGACCCCTAGCCTGGGAACCTCCGTATGCCACGGGTGCAGCCCTAGAAAAGGCAAAAAGACAAAAAGAACATGTACCAACATACCAGTCTAAATCCTCCTCACAGTTGGCAGATCTTAGGATACTAAGCTAGACATAGAAAAAATATTTATAAAAAGCATTATTTCCTCTTGCTTTTTACCTAATGCACTTAGGAAAGTAACAGCCACATGCCTGTAATGAGCTCTGACCCCACAGTACACATATTCTCATCCTCGCTAACTCCACATTCACATATTTTTACCTTGGCACTATTAGGCACGAGGAAGCCCATCTTGAATTTTAAAATCTCTGAAACCAGCTTCTGAAGTCCTTCAGTTTGGGTTTAAAACTGGGGGTTACCACAAAAGCTGGTCTATTCAGCTTTTTTCATTGAAGGATTCTAAAGGGGATACTCAGGCCAGAAAGAACATTCTGTTCCTATTGAAACCCCTGAGATCTGAGTTGAAGTCGGAATTTGTTGGGGTCCCATTAAGCCCAGGACTCATTTTAGTTCACTCTCACCTCAACTTCTGTACACTTTCAGCCTTTACTGGCACCTGTCTTCTATGGTAATGTCTGAAAGCTCAGTAGGCAGAGAGAACTCATCCCTCTGCTTTGACTTGCACAGCCCAAATGGCTCAGCCCTGATCACTGCTACAGTGGTCAACAAGAAACAAAGGAATTGCATGGTCTCACTACAAGTCCACTTTTTTAAAACAAAAGTGGATCCACACATCTCTGTCTCCTTGGCTTCCATTTTGGAAATCACGCCTTTGACGCATCTGTATGTTTGGCTCTGGGGTCAGAGACCTGCCAATGAAAAACTGAGATGTGGTTTTCAAGAGGTACCATCTCTGAGTTATTAGCTGGCATTTTACAATAAGAATACAATGAAAATTGGCAAAAAATATCCAGAATCAGTTTTTAAGAAAACGCAAAAGCCAAGGACCAAGACAATATCCACCTGTAAGAAAGATTAAGCAGTCATCCTAAACAGGATTCTGTGTTTGACCAAAGACATCTAGAAAGCTGACTTTGAAGGAATCATGGCATCCACTAGAAGTTTTATAATTTCAAAAACTGAAAGATTTGAGAATTGACCAAGAACGTGAGTGATGGAGCAAGGTGAAAGACAGTCATTGAATCAGTATTTGGGGACTTCCCACCAAAACAGCTCAAAGGTAATGTAATTCAGAATAAAGAGGGTGAGGATACTTTACTGTGCCCAGTGTACTGGACCTCTTGTCTTCCCACCGTGGCCGTTTTAGTGAAGTGACTGGCCAATGTCCTCTACCGTGAAGGTATAACATCCTTGCTAAGCACCTTTACAGCGAAGTCTGCTCATTACTATTACATGTCCTAAATGGTCCCAAATTCCCAGAATAGAACTGGGAATACTTTCTTTCCAAAAGGTTAAATAATAAATGTTGAACACTAAAGGATTCATCAGAGTTGTCTGAGAACCTGGTAGGAATTTTATAAATGTTCATTAAATAAATTAAGGATTGAATAAATGCAGAAAGGTAAGAAATTCCAAATCTACTAATAAGAGACAGTTCTCTGCCTTAGAAGAAATAATTTAACCAGCTAATACTTAAATAGTGATCACTGCTGTGCCTAATACTTAATTTTAGTACTGCCTGTATTACTTTCTGTTACCTTTATGCCATGAATATTTGTTTCATATGCAAGATAGCAAAATATATTGCATCTGTTCAGCCAGTATTCACTAAGTACCTCCTATGTGCTAGTTACCAGTGATACAAAAAGTGTATCCTTATATTGATTACTTTTTAATGAGTAGATAAATAAATAGAATATCATCATAATACAGGTAATTTTTATAACAGCAATAGGAGCAGTGTTCAGTGCAAACCAAAAGAGAAATACTTAGTCCATAATCTCATTCAATTTTGGTTTTCCCCACGCCTAGCATTGGAATTAAATTTTTTGACAAATAAATGAACAGATAAGTGGATCAAAGTTGAATTTATACAAGCCACAAATTTATGCAAGTATGGATATGGCAGCCTTTCATGGGGAATGCTGGGACTCCATTGAAAGGAAATCAATTTGGAGGCCTCAAGTCTCATCCTATTTCATTGGCAGTATTTAGGGTAAGAGGCATTGGTTCTCCCCTAAGACCCCAAGGTAGCAAGGCAGGGAAGACTTCTCAAGGGAACCTGGAAGGTCATCAGACCCTTGCCCCTCCAGGAAAGAAGTCAAAGTTGAATCTGTCCTAGAGAGTCCTTTGCCCTTTAGGGCTCTAGATGACACAAGCAGAACAGTACTCATTTCTCAGAAGCTCTGACAGATATATGGCTGAGCTTATGTGCCAGGCCTTGTTGAAATCCATACCTTGGGAACCATTGGAAAATTAAAGGATCCCACAGAAGCAAACGTGGAGCCTCAAGTCTGACTTGGGCAAATATGCCATCTGCATCATTTCTTAATTGGGGGATGGCGGGAAGGGATCATATTGGTGACATTTCCAGCCCCTCTTAATGAACTTTAGCAGGTACCCTGGGGTAGAACCAACTGTCCATTCCTTTTTTGAAATTGCAAAATCAATACCACATCAATATCAGCTGAGAATATCAGCTCAGAAAGTCACTGATTATCTAACAATCAATACCATGCCTGGAATTATCATTATGACTAGCTAACTGGCTCTAAACAACTCTCCTGGACCACTCCCTTCTCATCCTCAATATGCTGATTTCTTTTCTTTCTTTTTTTTTTTTTTTTTTTTTTTTTTTTTTTTTTTTTTGCTACACTCTCAGCATGTGGAAATTCCTGGGCCAAGGATTGAACCTGCAGTGCAGTTGCAGCCTTCGCCATGGCCGCAGCAGAGCCAGATCTTTAACCTGCTGCATCACAAGGGAACTTCCTCAATCTGCGGCTTTTACTCTCTTCTACTCAGTCATGCCCTATTCTTCCATCCATTTATCTCTGACACATCTTCTAATCTCCTTGGCTTTGAAGACTCACATTCCTTTTAGGATCTGTGACCTTCTGATTCTCTTCACTTTTTAATCCTAGATTTGTTCCCACAGTTTTGATGAGTTTTCCTCCATTCTTGAACAACTTCTACCCCACCCTAAAACGTGGAGAGGAGGCCTGGGGCACCAGGACCCACAGAGCAGTCTCTTGGTGGAACTCAAGACCCAGACTCTCAGAAGCCTCGTGGTCTGGCAAATCAGCAGATACTGTGAGACAAAGGGCCTGGGTTCAACTGCTGGCTGAATCAGTAGCTTTGTGGCCTTGGGAAAAGTCAGTTTATTTGAAAGTGATCTTGTGCATAAAATAGCAATGATAGTATAATTATATTAGATCCAAAAGACATTCATAAGGCACAAAAGAATAAGATGTATGAATATCTTTATCAGCACTATTCACTCTTCTTTGGTGCTCTGATCAGCTTGAACTAGAGCTTATGGAAACAAAAATATGCACGTGTGGTCTTGGGAGGCAAAAGCAGGTAAGAAGATACCCCATAGCTGAGATTTGGTGATTTAAAAGTAAGATTAGGAGTTCCCGTTGTGGCGCAGTGGAAATGAATCTGACTAGGAACCATGAGGTTGCGGGTTTGATCCCTGGCCTCGCTCAGTGGATTAAGGATCCAGTGTTGCCGTGAGCTGTGGTGTAGGTTGCAGATGTGGCTCAGATCTGGCATTGCTGTGGCTATAGTGTAGGCTGGCAGCTGTAGTTCCAATTCAATCTCCAGCCTGGGAACCTCCATGTGCTGCAAGTGTGGCCCTAAAAAGACAAAAAAGACAAAAAAATAAAAATAAAAATAAAGTAAGATTAAAGTGGACAAGCTGGGCAGAAGAACTAAACTACATTGAAATAGGCATCTATGGAAAAAATTGGAAGAAACTATTATTAGAAAGATTAGGAAAGGAGAAGAACTAAGCAAACATTTTACAACCTCCAGGGGAAGGAGCAGTGTTGCAAATTGTGATTAGCACAACTGCAGTCCGATGTCCGCCCCCAGCTGGTGAGCTGGAACTAGGAATTACATGCACCATGACCTCTTTGGACCTATCTGCATGCATAGAGAGAGACATCAGCACTGAGATTCCAAAAGACAAGAGCTCTGTGATGGTGGGAAAGTGAGGACTGAAAATCAGGAGGGCGTTGTGCAGCCTAGAGGTTAAGCCTCAGTGGCTGGGCTCGGAGGGGCTGCCTCCAAGCCAGCATCTTTGCTCATCAGGCCTGGCTGCAGCCAGCACTATCAATCATCCATCTCGAGACACCTAGCCTCACCATCAACTTGGAAAAAGAATTAATGTGGTGATGTTGCCACTGATGAAAATACACTGGCAGGTTTGAACGATTTCACCTAAATTTTCCTCTATTAAATTCACATGTGCAGCAAAGCAGTTGGCGCCTCATATCAGTTACGACATATGGATTTTGGAAAGTGAGAGCAAGGCCAAAAAAAAAAAAAGGAAGGGGGGCATTAATTGTAGATGTGCATGGTAAGCAGCCCTACATCGTCAAGGAGAATTATTTCCCTATTGGGAATATGTACATGGGTGCATGTGCATGAACATGCATGCACACATGCCCTCACGTGCACACACATGCACGTGCACACACAGACGTATACCTTAAAATGCACAAAATATACTGCATCTTTGACCTCTCACCTCAGAAAGAATATACCAAAGGATTTTTTCCCCTATTGCCTACATGGTTCAAAATTTTGAAGTAGCATCATGGGGCAGGGAGGAAAGCTAAGCACAAAACGAAAGACTCTATTTTCTTAATGGTTGCAGACCCTTTACACTGCAGCTTAAATGGTCAAATAACCACCTGCTCCTTCCCTTTGGACTTTTGGATATGTCTTTGCCTTAGACCTCCTCCACCAGAAAACAATTCTGAGTAGTTGACAATGGTTTCAATTAATACTGAAATACCTCCTTGTCTCACAGTAAAGGAGAAAGCTGAATTTGATATTTGACAATAAGAATAAAGGATTGTCTCCAGTGAAAAGAGAAGGTGGTCTCCATGTCACCAGAATCCTTGAACAAAAATTAAATTTGTTGAGTAAAATCCTAATGACTTGGGTGGAATAACATCCATGCTGCTGAACGTGAGATAAGAAATGTTTCTGAATCCGGTTGTCACTCTTAATATGCTTCTTAGGTACTCACCCTCAGACAGAGAGAAAAAGCTTATATTCTGGGTCAGAATACCCTCTCATTCGGTGTATGTCTTTGTGTAAATTTAATCCTGTTATATAATCATCAAATATCAACATCATTAATAATAAAAGCACTTTATTATTTTGAACTCTTAACACATGCTCAGCATCACTTCCATTAGAGAAATGCAAATCAAAACCACGATGCGGTGTCATCTCACACCTGTCAGAATGGCCATGATCAAAACGCCTACAAATAATAAACACTAAAGAGGGTGTGGAGAAAAAGGTACCCTCCTACACTGTTGGTGGGAATGTAAATTGGTGAGGCCACTATGGAAAACAGTATGGAGGTTCCTTAAAAAACAAAAACTAGAGCTACTGTATGATCCTGCTATCTCATTTCTGTTCATATATATGGAGAAAATCATAATTTGAAAAGATACATGTACCCAGTGTTCAAGGTAGCATCATTTCTAATAGCCAAGACATGGAAACAACCTGAATGTCCAATGACATATGTCCAATGACATATACACACACATATATATATGAATATTAGGCATAGAAAGAAAGAAATAATGCCAATTTACAGCAACATGCATGAACCTAGATATTATTATGCTAAATGAAGTAATCCAAAGACAAATATTATATGATTATCACTTCCATGTGGAATCTAAAAAGAAATGAACTATACACAGAACAGAAAGAGACCCACAGATGTAGAAAACAAACTTGAGGTTATCGAGGGGGAGGGGGGATAATTTAGGAGTTTTGGATGCACATAAACACACTGCTATGTGTAAAACAGATAACCAGCAAGGACTTACTATGTTGCACAGGGAACCATACCCAATAACCTAAAAGGGAAAAGAATCTGAAGACGGATACATATGTATACCTGAAACTAACACAACCCTGTAAATCAACTACACCTCAGTTTAAAAAGGCAAATGCCACAGCTATCATTTTCTATACATTATCTTTTTGAATCATCACACTAACCACAGAAAGCAGATGTCATTTTCAGCATCTTTCAGAGGACAGAACGAGGGGTAGTTAGGTAACTGTCCTCCGGCCACACGGCTAGCAAATAGCAGGGACAACATTTGCATCTACGAACTTCCAACTTTGAAGCCTATGCTCTTAAATACTACACAATTCCACCTATTAATACATTGCGAAATGGTTTGTGGCTGATCACATATAACACCTAAACACCCGTCAAATGTTAGAACAGCGAGGAGGCCCACGTCTCGGCTGTGGTGAAGTTGTCATTATCCTTTTGGGTCCGCGATTACGTGATGGCAACCGGCCGTCACTCCTAGGGTCTGACTCTGAAACCCTGGAAGGGACACTGGCCAGAGGAGGAATGGGCAGGGACAGCGTGGGACCATCTCCATCATAAGTTGGTCCTTTCTTCTGGAGGGACATCTCCTGGCTTGGGGTTACTTCTTCTGAACAACGAGGGACTCACGGGTTGTTCCCGCGAGCCAGTACAATGACAATCTGCTCCCGTGTATTGACCCCAGCAAGCTTGTCACCCAAGGAACAAAAGCTTTGACCTCACTAGCATTCCACCTAAGAGGCTGGATGTCTTAATACTGATGGCAATTATAGGCATTTCATAATTGAGCCAAGGCAAAAAGAGTGATGAATGAAGACGAATGCTAAGTACGAATATTTAAACACCCGGAGACTGCATTTATTGCAAAGATGCTATCAATCAGCACATGATTTGTGTACACATTCGGGGAAAAGGGGGAACAGGAGGTCAGTGCATTTCCCTAGCAGAGCAAGATTTGAATAGTATCATCATTATACTGTGACCAGAGGCAACAAGTGTTCATTCGAGAAATGTTCAGACCCAGGCCCAGCAAGAGGCTGAAGAAATAAATGGATATAACCAGTTGGTGCCAACCCCCAATTCCCCAGCTTGTTGATGGAAAAATCAGTCAAATGACTCTCTGTTGACCTAGTACTTGAGAGGGAGGTATTGGATGGCAGTTATTCCTAAAAAGAGATCAGTATTTAAGACGAGGAAAGGCAGCTGGTTGAGTCATTAACCACTGTGGTTTCAAAGCCTTGGTATTAATATAAAGCCTGGTGCTTCTCTCAAATGTAACCTAGAGTTCTCAAAAAGACTAAACAGTCTCTGTGGAATTAAAAAAGGTCCTGGTTGAAGAGATACGTATTCACAACTAAAAGGGATAGTTTTTACCTTTCGCAACTGTCAGCCAGGAAGCTCACAGTGTATATTTTCAAATCATTTCCTTTAAGCACTTCAGAACAGTTCATAGCAGGCATGTCTGATTATTACTCTGTGGCAGAGAGGGAAACCCAAAACCATAACTCTAAAATAACTGTCTCTGGATCTCCTGGTGACTAAAGGATGCTTCAGAAAGGGACACAGGGCCTGAGGCACCTATGAGAAGCAATCTTAACTTCTGAATGCCAACATAACATAAATAATAACATGCTATATATTTTTTGCGGAACAAGAAATGAGCCTTGAGCTCAAGTTATATGTTGAATAGCCCCCAAGAGATGGCACCAGGCAAGGATTTGAAAGGGGGGCCCCAGTTCTCCAGGACTATGTCAGGTCCCAGATCTCAGCTTTTTTTCTGGATCCTGACATCAGGGGGAAAAAAAAAAAAAAAAAAAAAAGGAGTGTTACAGGGGCAGGGAAATCAAGATGAGCAAATAACAAGGAAAAGTAAGTAACGAGTGACTTTGGGTTTGGAAAGAACCCCCGGTTTATGAGGAGGACGAGGCACGGAGTGAAGCCATTTGTCCATGGAGTTAATTAGTGACAGGAGCCTTGTCTGCTGATGTACCTCATCCCCAGCCCCAAAGACCTTCCAGTTTCCACTCTGTTGGTTGCTTCTGGAGCTTTTCAGGAGAAGGCAACGCATGATGTGACCCAGAATTTACCTTGCATGAGTGACAGAACAATTATTCCCTCCTTAGCCCCTCAGGTCCTAGCCTGTGAACTAACAAGGTTCATTTCTCTGCCTACCCCGCCCCAAACAACCAAACTGGATTTTGGCAACAAGTGGAGCTGTTCCCTGTGCCATGCACTGAGAGCTCAGGGCTTCACAGAGACCCCCCTCCCGGCCGCCCCGCCCCAGGAAGGCGGAGAAAGGATGAAATACAGAAGCAAGTCTCCTGGGAGCGCCTGTGAACTCAGGGTTTATAACTTTTTTTATTATTATTACTGTTGTTTTTTCAAAGTCCTAACCCTTAGGCCACTGGCTAGCTGATTTATCCTCTCTGGGCAGTGCTGGCCAGAGAAGAGTCCCTGCGGCCAGGAGAGGGAGGGGCTGCCACTTGCAGTTGGAATGCTGGAGGGTTTTACCATCTCATCTCTTCACTTCCTACTCTAATCTCCATCTAACCACAAAAATGGGGCAGCTCTGATGCTCCCAAGCTATCTTTCTCCATCTCTCAACTCTCAGGAAGGAGTCTTTCCTTCTCCAGCCTTCACTGCTCCGCAAACTGGCTTTTCCCCAGAACAGATGTGTCAGTCCCTTTCTCTTTGTTCCATGCAAGCATCTGAGTCTGGTTCCAGAGCTCTCTCTACTCTGTCGTCCCTGCTTATTAGGCAATAGTGATTTGAGTAAGAATCCACAGCGCCTTCCTGGAGTTCCCTAACACACACACACACCTTTTTTTTAAACCAAACTTCTTTTCATTGGTCAGGTCAGTGGACTGTCACGGGTGGTTTCTGCAGCGCTAGATGGGACAATTGTAAGACATCTCCATTTCCTCGCTGGATGCACCCTGGCAGCAGTGTGAACTGCTCCCAGGAAGAAAGCAGAACGAAAAGCCACTGTATTCCGTCATCATTCCCCGTTCCGTCACCTCCTCTCCTAACCGGGCTCCAGAGCTGGCTCACCTCCCTTTGGACTCTGCCCAGCAGGCGTCCCGAGTAGTTTGTGTGGCAAGAGAGGAGGCCCTGGAGGGCTTGGTTACAGAGGCCAGGGCCCTGCGTAGTCCATTAAAGGGATCTTTTCCCTGTGGGATGAAAATTTCTCTTTTTTCTTTTCCTCTTTCTTCCTTTCTTCTTTCTTTCTTTTTTTCTTCCTTCCTTCCTTCCTTCTTTCTTTCAGAACCGCTACAAACCTGTAGCTCACGAGTCTGATGAAGTATTAAAAAAAACAAACAAAACAAAACGAAACAACCAAAAAACCCCTCCCCCATCCCAAGAAAGCCAGTCCTCCCATCTTAACTGTTTGTCCAAATACTTGACATCAGCTTCCTCTTGGAATGTGCTCTATCTCAAAGAGAAGGAAAAAAGAAACCAAACAGTTTGTTGCTTATAGGTTGGTAGGAAAAGGCCTTCACATGATAAGTCCAGACTTCTATGTTAAGGCTTTCTTTTTCCAAATAAATCTGTATAAACAAGAGTTTGGGAACCTAAACTAGTCACCAAAAAGCTATGCTTCATGCAGTGGCTGAAGCCAAGGCTGGGCTTTGCTGGGCAGGATTCTGGTAAGACAGGTTTTAAGTTGCAGTTAAAAAAAAAAAAGAAAAAAAAATCCCAAACCCTCTTTCCCTATATCCTCATTCTGAGGTCTCCTTTAGCTGGCAGAGGAGGCGGGCTGAGCGAGTATAGAGGGTGTCCCAGACCTCCGCGTTATGGATGCTGGATCTGTCTGGAACCAAACGCATGTGTGTGGGGAGGGGGGGCGGCTGTCCCTCAGGACGAAGGGGTGATGGCAAAAGACAAGATGTGGGTTTTCACAAGGCCATCAGTGGGGGCATCCTATAAAAATATTGCTTATAGAATGGGAAAATGTCCATGCGCATATATCTCTTCTGTCCTGCCCTCCCTTCTCCACCTTCTTTCTCACTCTAAGAAAGATTTTTTTAAATTAGTTTTGGGAAATTAGTTTTGGGAGACTTTGTTTTACTGTAATGTACACAGAAAAAAAAAAAAAGTGAGAGAGCCATCTTCCTCCTCACTCACCCTCATCCTCCTAAGTGATGACTTCACTGTGGCTTCTTTTTATTCCAAAATCTTTGTTTACATGAACACTTGCAAAAGCAAACCCTTAAGTCAAACTGCAATTATCTGTGCATTATAAAGTAGTGTTAGACTCAAGGCCTGCTGTTAGACTCAAGGAGGCTGCTGTCTAGAATGGTGACTTTCTTTACTATGCCCTGGGGACTTGGCATGCATTTGCTCATTTTATCTTTACCACAACCTACAAGGCGTTATTTCCATACCATCCCAGAGGAAACGAAAGCTCAGAGTGCATAGGTTACTTGCTTAAGTTTACTCAGCTAGTACTTAAAGGAGCTTGAAACTCAATTCATGGTTGTCTAGCTCCAAAACCCAGATCTTTAAAGTTTTAGTTGGGATAAAATACAGTAACATAAAATTTACCATTTCAACTGTTAGTAAACATACAGTTTAGTAGGACTAAATACGTTCACACAGTCGTGCAACTAACTGGAATCTTTTCATTTTTAGAAAAAGTTTTCTGTTCTGTAAAGAGCAGCTCCCTCCTCCTCCCCCTGGTAGCCACCATTCTACTTTTTGTCTCTGTGAATTTGACTATTCCAGGTACCCCAGTGGAATGATACAGTCTTAATCTTTTTGTGACTGGCTTATTTCACTTAGCATAATGTCTTCAAGGTGTATCCATGTTGTGTCATGTGTCATCACTTGTATTCGGAATGTCACGAACTTCATTTTTATAAATTGTGTACCTATTAACATAACTGATTTATAATTATGCTTTTGTCTTCTAAATCCTATAAAAGAATGAAAAAATGAGTTACAAACAAAATTGCAATGACAAAAATATTCGTATCTGTCACTATATTCAACTTTGGCAAAAACCTTTATATTTTCGTATGACTTTTGAAAGTGTCCTTCTGTTTCAACTTGAAGGATCCCTTCAACATTTCTTGCAGGGCAGGTCTAGTGGAAATGAACACCTTCAGCTTTTTTTTTTTTTTTTTAATGTGGGAATTCTTGCTTTCTCTTTCATTTTTGAAGAAGAGTTTTGTAAGCTATGGAATTACTGTTTGTTTTTCTCTCGGCACTTTAAATATATCATCCCATTGCCTTGTGGTGTGCAAGATTTCTGCTAAGAAATCTGCTAAAAATCTTATAGAGGATATCTGTTATGTCACAGTCACTTTCTCTTACTGCTTTCAAGATTCTCTTTTTGTCTTTGACTTTAAATGCTTTGACTGTAACATGTGTCTGCCTGGATCTCTTTGGAGTCAGCCTACTCAGAATTTGTTGAAATGTTTGTATTATAATTTATATCTTTCCTCACATTGGGGGAGGTTTTGGCCATTATTTCTTCAAATAAGCTCTCTGCCTTTTTTCTCCCTCTCTCCTCCTCCTTCTGGGAATCCCATAATGTGTATATTGGTTCACTTCTCGGTGTCTCATAAGTCTCGGGCTCTCTTCACTTTTTTTTCATTCCTTTGTTGTTGTTCCTCAGACTCTATAACTTCAAATGACTTGTGTCCAAGTTCATTTATTCTTTCTTCTACCTGTTCAAGTTTTTGATCAACAACTCTAATGAATCCTTTCAAGTCAGTTACTATACATTATAATTATACTCCA
This sequence comes from Phacochoerus africanus, assembly GCF_016906955.1. Taxonomy (NCBI): domain Eukaryota; kingdom Metazoa; phylum Chordata; class Mammalia; order Artiodactyla; family Suidae; genus Phacochoerus; species Phacochoerus africanus. Next base: position 16,177,098 of record NC_062555.1, on the reverse strand, counting down.
GAATTTCTGTTTGGTTACTTTGAATAACTTCTATCTCTTTGTTAACAACTTCATTTTCCTCGTATGCCATTTCTGTGATTTCCTTTTGTTGCCTGTCCATGTTTTCCTTTAGCTCACTGAACACATTTAAGACAGTTGTTTTAAAGTCTTTGTCCAGCAAGCCTCAGGCTTGTATTTCTTTAGGTTGGATTGTAGGTATGAATTTTATTTCTCTGAATAATCCATGTTTTCCTGTTTCTTTGCATGTCTTGTAATCTTTTGTTGAAACATGGGCATTTCAAAAACCTGTCACTGTTCCCAATCTTTGTGAACTAGTTCTGTGCAGGAGAATATCCTCACAAATTAGCCTGGCACAAAGGCTAAAGGGCCTCTCAGGCTTTTCTGGGTATATGGTGTGAATTTTACCCCCAATTCATCAGCATACCTGATTGCTTTTAAATATCTTAATTTCCACACTGGTCTCACCCCTGCTTCTTCTCAGGGCCTTGGATGTGCTACTGAACTGCTCCACTCTATAATCTCTTGTCCCCAGGTACCCAAAGATCTGAAGTCCCCTTGTAGATCTCAGGTGCTACAGCAATCACCACCGTTTTAAGTGACTTCTAATTTAGTATCTAAACTATGCCACTGCTCCCATCTGCTCTCTGAGGCAGGCAAACTAGAAACTACTCCCTTGGACAGTTTCTAGGCAAGCACGAACATTGTTTAAAAGCTCCTTTCTTTTCCTTCTGTCCTGAGAGAGGAACAAGGAATCAGTTAGCTTTCTCCTGATCATGACAACTGTGCTGGGGAAGGAGTGGAGCAAGGATGAGCAATAATGCAACATTCATTTAAACCATTTTAATTTTTTCACCCTTGGTTAGGCATTTGCTTGATTGCTACAGATTCTAAACTGGTTTCTAGCATTTTTACAAAGCTATTTTGGCCTGTATGCTGCTGTTTACTTTGCATTTCTATTGGGAACTTCCTAGTGCACCATCTTGCTGACATCATTCCCAAGCCCATATTTTTAAACTACTTATTGCTTCCAATCTGAAGTCAGACCAACACAAAACAAAACCACTTAAGCCATTGTGTAATTAAATAGAAAATTATGAGGCAGTACGGGCTAGAAATAGAGGGAAATGATTAAAGCTAGAATGATAAGAATAAACTTCATGGAAGAAAGAGTAACTGGCCTGGGCCTTAAACACACACACACACACGCACACACACACATACACTCAAAAGCACATCACAGGACAAGTGTTCATTGTTGAGGATCTTCTTTAAACAGAGACTCTGAGTCTCCAGATCCTTCTAAATAAAATGGTGTAGCATATGGAAATTCCCAGGCTAGGGGTCAAATCAGAGCTACAGCCACTGGCCTACACCACAGCCACAGCAACACCAGATCCAAGCTGTGTCTGTGACCTACACCCCAGCTCGTGGGCACGCAGGATCCTTAACACACTGATTGGGGCCAGGGATTGGATCTGCATCCTCATGGATACTAGTTGGGTTGTTTCTGCTAACCCACAGTGGGAACTCCCTGAAATATTTTTAATGAGTCCAAAAATGAGGAAAGAATTAGGTTTGTATAATAAGAAAGGGTGAGATGAATGTGTTGTTTTGTCTTATTTCATTTTGTTTTTGTAGACTGACAACTGACATTTACAAGTGAGCTCTAGGGTCTTCAGTACCTGCAGGGGATATAAACATTAGGAAAACCCATCGGTTACCAAGCAAGAAACTGTCACGAGCGAGACATGAGCGGCTGCGGTATTACTGCCTCACATATTTCTCACACGTGAACAAATTACTCAGACTGAGGCTCAGATGACATTGGGAGTCTGAGATGGTGCTGTGGCTGGGATTTAAACAGCTAGTTTGAAAAGCTTGTGTTTTGCTTCATATTGTTTTTAATGGTTGCATTTTTCAGGATGTTTATTCCTAGATCACTTCCCACAAAAAATAGGGGGACTCCTTTTGAAAACCTCGATGGCTCAGATCCCATAGGGCCAGAGGTTTTAGACTAAACTAAATAAAACTGGGAGCACAAAGGTGCTTGCAATGTGTTTGAAGATTCTAAAGAAATCCTCTGTACAAAACAACAAAGGCGGGACCAGGAAACAAAGTATTAATTTCATGTTCCCCCCATTAGCTTCCCACCTGTTCTTTCTGATCTTTACTCAGCAAGGAGAGGGGAAAAGGCTAATCTGTAGCACATTTATATCAACAAACTTGCACAAAAGTCTGCCTAATTATCCCCTTGAACCTGTGTCCTCTCTCAGTGGAAAGCAGTTTCCCGACCTGGCGGAGAGCCAACAGCGGCAAGCTGGTATCCATAAGCCTGGCTAACGACAGTCCACTTTCACTGCAGGAGCACCCTAATTGCCCAGAGCAGTTTACAGATCCATTATTTTATGGCCATATTTTAGAAGGAGTCGGAGGTTGGAAGAGTGAAATTCCTGGTCGTGCAGTGCATTGGACAAGCTTCACTATGGACCCCGGTTCATTTCCTAGTGAAAACCTCATAGCCTTCTATTCGCACATTAGCTGATTTTCTGGAAAAGAAAAAATCTATGAAGGAACCATGGTAATAGGGAAGATGGTGTGAGGGACTAGAAGGATTACTGCAGAGAGAGTCAGAACTTCTTTTCCAACCACTCAGTAGCCGGGTTCAACCTGAGCAAGACACAGAATTGCAGAGCTAAGAAGCTCATCCACCTCCCGATTGGAGCTCTGTTGGACAATTGACCTGGTGCGTGGATGCAATGAACTTTTATTGTGAAGCCCATTATGTACCAGAGACTGATCTCCAGACCCAGACAGCAACTTCACATAAAACAGAGTCCTTGTCCCTTATGGGGCGTGCAATCTCGCAACAGACAATGACTAAACATACACATGACATGGCAGGTACTCTAGCACTATAATTAGTGATGTGAAAAAAAATGAAGGGGGTGTTCCAGTCGTGGCTCAGCAGAAACGAATCCGACTGGTATCCATGAGGATGCAGGTTCGATCCCTGGCCTCGTTTAGTGGGTTAAGGATCCAGCATTGCCGTGAGCTGTGGGGTAGGTCACAGTCGAGGCTCAGATCCCCCATGGCTGTGGCTGTGGCAAAGGCCGGCAGCTATAGCTCCAATTCGACCCCTAGCCTGGGAACTTCCATATGCCACAGGTACGGCCCTAAATAGGAAAATAAATAAATAAATAAATAAATAAATAAATAAATAAATAAAGGAAACCAAGGGGGAAGTATAAAGAGACAGGGGCTGTTATTTTAGACACAATTCTGAGGGGCATCTCCTGGAGGTAATAGTTGAACAGAGACCCAACTTACGGAGACAAGAAGCAACGTGAGTGTACAAAGCAAGAGTGCTTTAACGGAGGGAACCTCTTTTGATGCTGTGTCCTGAGATAGAAGGTCTTCTCCTAAATGCTTCCCATCATCATGCAAGTGATAGCTGCCTTGCTTGACACTTTCTCTAGGTTTCCCGTCTCTGTCTTCAAGCAATGGGGTCATGGTGTCCTTAAGGTACCCTGGGTCCAGAGTCTCCGTGCTTTTGGCCAGTAGTGACAGCACCTCAGTTCACATATTGCGTCCTTCTTGAGAGGATATTTTGTAGGATTTTGACAGAAGACCCGTAATGAACTTACTTCCTCAAAGACATCTTACAAACACACCTGACATCGCTCCGCTGAGCCGCAGCTGAGAACTCAGTTCTCTTTGGTTTTCCCGGGTACGCGGGGCCTGTTGCCAGACTCCTGCCCACTCCTACAGGACATGCCCACCCCTTAAAATGCCAAAAGCCATCACAAATGGGAAAAGCATGTGTACAGCGACCTCCGTCTTGATCTTACTTAGCAGAACCACCACCTTGAGAGAGTTGACGCAAGCCAAAAATACATACATACATAAATAAAAGTAAGCGGCTGCTGAGGAAGGGGGGAGAGAGTAGGATGGATGGGGAGTTTGGGGTTAGTAGATGCAAACTATTACTTTTGGAGTGGATAAGCAATGAGGTCCTGCTGTACAGCACAGGGAACTCTATCCAATCACTTGTGATGGAACATGATGGAAAAATATTATGAGGAAAAGGAACATATATATATATATAACTGGGTCACTTGGCTGTACAACAGAAATGGACAGAACATCGTAAATCAACTACAATAAATCTTTTGAAAAATTTTTAAAAAGAATTGTTCCACTTCTGATACCCCATCCTAGGAACCTCCAAATCCAAAATATAAGAAGTAAAAATTGATACCCAGACAAAACTGTAATTGAAAAAGATACATGTTCACAATAGCCACGATAAGGAAACAAACAAACAAAACATAAGCGGTAAAATGTGTGAATGACACTTTAATAGTGAAGAAGAAACAACTCAAAGCGTATAGTAAGCAGGCTAAAGACACATCATACGTGCCACTCCACAGAAAAAGAAGTGCAGTTGGATGGCCAAAGTGTCCTCTTTCTGTGTTCTCCTCTGACCATCTGGCTTTACAATATTCACGCACAAGTACTGTGTGGGTCTAGGTGCGCAGTGTGCATCTAGACGAAGCAATTATATAACCTGGGGGATATGTACAACATGGGGTCTATCTGGTCACAACAGCAAATTGAATTCTTTGTCTAAAATTCTCTCTCCCTTTCCCTGACAGTCATTCCCTCTACTAAGGCTAATGGTCCTTAAATTGCTTAGGAAACAAATCCATGTTTCAGGGAGTGTTTCACGTGAGTGGGGTCATGTACTCTTCTGATGTCTGGGGTGAACCCTTCACTCTCCAGCCTCCTGTCCATCAAGTTCTCCAGGTCACAGAGAGTGACAACTTCTTTCAGGAACAAACAAGAAAATTATCCTGTCCCAGGCTTATGGATGTATGAATGTGACTATTCCCTCTCTCCTGGGCCAAAAGATCATGAACTCCATGTTCAAATGAACTACTTGGTCCTTTGCAGCTTTTCTTAACATATCAGAATTCCTTAAAAACAAACCTCAGAGATGGAATCATGAAGGCAAGGCAGAGCTTCTCCCCAAACTAGGAAGTTGGTTTCCTAAGATAACCTCTAACCTATTTCAACCTGTCTCCAGAAGAGAAACATAAAGCACAGGTGACGCAATGGTGACCCAATGTGGAGGCGAAGGCTCAGCAAGGCTCAGCCGGTACACTCTTGCCCCTCCTGAAGACACCAACCCTCTCGGAGGAATCCAGATAAGAATAAGGCAGCAGAGTCTCAGCCCTTAAGCCATTCACATTCTCACTGAAAACATGCACATATTAAGACTAGGAATACAGGGCACCAAAGAGGGGTATGAAATTGGTAAGCCCTAATATAAGTGCTACTGAAATTAGACAGAATCCAAAATTGCAGCATGCTGTGCGTGCTCCTCTGACACCGAGCCTGCACCTGCTTTTTCAGCTTCATCCCTGCCATCCCCTGGTGTTCTCCCATCATGTTCCAGGCCAACCAAATGCGTTGTGATCGTACCATAGAGGAGCTTCCTATTTCATTGGCTGCCAAGAGGTAGAAGAAGGGACCAAAATAATTGGATGATAAGATTCTTACCTCCAAGAATGTGCGCTTGGTGACAAGGCCAGGTCTAAGAAGGAAATCTCCAGAAAGAATGTCAACTGGCACATTGATCTGAAAAAAAAAAAAATTGTTTTTTAATTTAGACCATCAGCTTAAGATTCCGAAATGCAAACTGATGGGAAAAGCAATGTGATGTCTACTTTAATCAGAAGTCACTGCTCTTAGCTTAAGGTAGGAAGTGTTGATCACCTTTTGTGTCTCAGGAACTGGACTCAGTTTTAAGCATTTTGTTTGCCTCTGGTGAACCCAAGGCTCACATTAAACTGAAAGCAACCCTCTCCTTGCAGCATACTAGTGATAAATCGGTAATTTCCCTGGATATTGTCTAGTCAAGTTAGATTTCAAGTCGAGTTAACCTAGTTTTCACTGAGCATCCTCAAGAGTAACACCCTGCAAAAGGACAGCAAAATCTTCTTTTAACATTACACACACACACACACAGAGCACATCAGACGCACAAATGCCAAAATCACAAGTGTAAATAGACCCTGGAGCGTAGGAAAGTCTGCAAAATTCATCAAGATCCCAAAGGTCTTCCAAGATATTTGCTCTCCTTCCTGATATTCTAAGCCAGGGTCTCTGCAAGAAATTTGAGGTAGTGCAAAGGGCATCCCTTTTCCTTGTAGCCTAGCTCTTTCCTTTGGTTTCATTCCACACCAATTCTGGTGAAGTCAGAATGATTTTACTGGTAAAATGCTTCAATGTTTCAAGGATCCACTGGCGTCTATGTCATGGGCGACACCATTGTAAGGAACAGGGAGGTGAAATGTTATTTTCAATAAGGATGTATTTATTCAACTTTTTTCAGAAGTCACATTGCTGAGAGAAAATAAACATTTTCAATAAACTTCTCTTTAGTTTTGTATTTCAATGTATCCCCCCATGAAACGATCTCTTTTGTCTCTCTTGATTCTGCTGGGATTACAGTTACCACAGTAAAACTCTAGGAGTTATGTACTGTACATAATAAAACCGATAGTTTATTAAGTTCAATAATAAAGCTATGTGCAAAACAAAGGCTGACATATTGGGGAGGTAAGGCACGCTGACCTGGACTATACCTTTATAGTTTTTTAGCATCTGCAGCTAGTTATGCAGACTTTTACTATCTCCAGTTCAATACGGTCTTCTGATTAAAAACCTGCTTACTAGTTATCTGGTTATTCTTTTATTAGCTTGCAGTCAGCATCACTGCAGAATGTAATTTGGTTAGACACCTTGTCTAGGAGCAGATGGGAAGAATGCTTTGAAAAAAAATGAACTGTTATTTGCTTAAAAATATAAAAAAAGAAAGCTGAGACGCCGAGGGGAGCCATGATCCTTTGAGAACGTTGCCTTTGGGAGACATCTATCCTTTGCGTGGGGGATCTATTTTATGCAGCAGGATGAGTTCTTCGGTTGTCTTGCTGGGACTGAGAAAAGAGATATGGTTGATGCAAAGTGATGGCTGAGCCCAGGTCATGAATATCATAAGCCACCTTTTGGTCTAACATGCCCCCAGTGTCCCTACACCTGTCCTTTCTGCCAGTATCCTCGATGTACACTAAAGAGTGAAAATGAGTGGGAAAGTCGCCAAACTAAGACTGCACATGTACACACATGAGTCTATGAGATGGGTGGACAGTCTATGTTAAGGTGGCTTTCAGGGATAGGAGCAAAGGGGCTGGTTAGTTCAAAGACCCTGTGGGTTTTTGTCTTTGTTTTTTCTTTACGTAGATTAGAAGGCAGGAAGTGGGGGGCGAGAGAGAGAGAATTTCTTCAAAGGCACTGGCTGACACAACTATGGCGGTTAAGAAGGGCTATCACGCGCCATCTGCAGGGAGAGACCCAGGACAGCCAGTGGTATCATTTAGTATGAATCCCAAGGTCAGAGGACCGGGTCGGGGGTGGGGGCTGAGAGCATAAATCTCCATCTAAGGCAGAGGAAACAAAAGTCACAGCTCTAGCGGGCAGGAAGGCAGAAAAGGGGTAAACTCCCCTTCCTCTGCGTTTTTGCTCCATTCAGGCCTGCGGTGTACGGGGTGATAACCCTCCACCTTGGAGAACAAAATCTCCTTTGTTGAGTCCACAGATGCAACGGTCCTCTCACCAAGAAGCGCCCTTGCAACACACCCAGAAATGGTTTTTCCTCTGGATACCCTACGGCGGAGTCAAGCTGACATAAAGGAAACCATCACAGGTTTCAAGGCACATCCACCTCGATTATTAGAAACCTGCCTCAGCCCTCAAAGCTGACTGCTGTCCCATTTTCAGCTTACAGCTGAGACTCAGGTGAGTTGCACATGGACAGGCATTATTATTTTCATCAAATCATAGAATTGTTAGGTTTAAAAATGCAGAGATTTACCTCAATCTTCTTGAGTTACAAGGAGAAAGTCTGAGCCTTTCCTCATGCCCCGCCCTAGAGTTTCAGGGGTTTTGGTTGGATGGTCCATGGTCTCGCAGGGACCTAGGGACTGATCCTGAGTGGAATCCGGATATCCACACATCCCGGCAAGGGCTCTTTCCCGAGGCCGGAGCCAGGTGATGTCTAAGTGCTGGCTGTGTGTCCTTCCTTGTCCTGGGCTAAGAAACAGCCTGGGCTTGACCAGGAGATGCTAAAGAAGCTGGTGGTCGGGGGACCTTGCCAAGTTCCATAGTTGCCACCCGTCAAAAACAGCTCTACCACATGGATATGAAAGCCATACTGGGGATTCCTGTTGTGGCTCAGCAGGTTAAGAACCCAACTAGTATCCATGAGGATGAGGGTTTGAGCCCTGGCCTCGCTCAGTGGGTTAAGGATCCAGTGGTGCTGCAAGCTATATGCGTAGGTCACAGATGAGGCTTGGATCTGGTATTGCGATGGTTGTGGCTGTGGTGTAGGCTGGTAGCTGCAGCTCAGATTCAACCCCTAGCCTAGGAACTTCCATATGCTGCAGGTGTGGCCTTAAAAAGAAAAACATGAAAACCATTAACTAGAGTCCTGGCTTTATGGTTGTATAGGTCAAGCTCCCTGAGAAGTTGACTCAAAGATGCAAATGAATATGCAGGAGGTACCCTCTAAACTGATACGCCTGTGAAAGAACGGAAGGAAAAGGACAGAGGGAGAAATTAGGCTGTACTGTAGTCTCAAAAAGACCACAGCCCATCCCACAGGGGACTCTGCTGGAGCTGCGATGCTCCTGCAGGGGGGCCCCAGTTTGGGATGAAGGCCATTGCACCTGCCGTTGTCTGTCTAATCATTGGATGCAAGGTGCCAGCAAGCACAGCAGATCTCATTAGCTGTTATCCATCCCCAGAGAAGCCTGATAACGGAGGGCTGTCAGCCAGCAATTCTCTGAGCAGCCTAGGAATAAGTCGGTCCTTCCTGAAGAGGGGGATGGGCAATGCGTCAGAGTGTCCACCGCGGGAGAGGAACAGAAAACCCCCAGCACAATCCCCTGCCCTGTCCCCATATTATCTTCCTTGATCCTGTAGCATTAACTTAGCATTATCTTTAAAAGCTAAGAAAGACTTAAACAATTTCTTTGCCCATTATGTGGTACATATTAAGTAATTAGGCATGTTTCTTGTACATAGTAAACTCTATTAAATACATTGTAATGATTAGTGTTGCTATCATTAATAAATGCCTTCTCAGGGCTGCAAGTGGAGTCCAAGGAGGCTCCGAGGTGGCCCTGTTCTCATAATCATGAGCCCCACAAGCCTGTAAGCAAGAGAACACACAGGTATATAATGATAAGGAACTGTGACAGCTGTGTCCCTTACCTTGAGTTTACATTTCCACAGAGTGAAGGTGGAGGCACACATCACTGCTGGTGTTCAGCGGTATTTTTATTTTGTGGGAAACTTAGATGAGCAGAGATAAGTTCATTCATCTAGGCAGCTACAGTCAAATATGTGCCAACAAAAGTGCACATGTCACTATTGATTACGAGTTTCAAAATCCCCTTTATGATCAGGAAAACACCTGTTTCTGACCCATTGTGTGCAATCACTTAGCATGGGGGCTGTGCTGGAGCAAGTCCTGGGGTTTAAAAGCCCATACTCTCCACCCGCTGGTTTTGACTACCCATCACCTCCTCCCCACCCCATTCTTCTGGTGCCCAGACCCTCTTCCAGGGATAAGCCCTCTCAACATACTTTACCACCCAGCCCATCACAGAGACCTTCCCTTCCCTCTGCGAGGCCAAGGCAGGAGCTCTACACCAGCTGGCCCATGTCTCTTTCTGTCCAGGGAATTTAATCTGCAGGTGGGTGAGACAAAGGCAGAAATGGGTTAGAGCTGATACATCTTATGGATGGTTTTGCCCGGATAATCACTCCATCAGTTCCCATTCCCTCAATACTTTGTTCCCAACCTTTCTGAGGCCTGGTCCTCTAACAGTCTCATTGATTCTATGAGAGGCCTTGTTCCCTTCCAAAGAATTTCTTTTCCATTCTTCAGTGAACCACGGTTAATTTGTATTGCATGTCCCCAAGACCTTAGGATGCAAGGACTAGATTTCTTTAACTAATTAAGTTCTTTGCTAATGCGATGACCTTGGAAAATAAAGTTGCTCAATAAAATAAGGAAACATAAAACCTTAGCTTATGTTTGATTCCTTCATTGGAAAGATTTTACAAGTAAAGCCAAAGTGAGAGCCTGAGATTATAGGACATCAGCACCAAACCCTTTAATGAAGATATATTCTAACTATAGCATATATCTTAAACAACTCAGCAGTTTTTTCTTTTGCTGTATATAGAAAAATTTATATTTTAACTGATATTGCATCAAAAATTCCAATACTGTTCATCAACAATGCAACAGTTGATGTAAATATTGCATAAAACTTTAACTGTGTCTAAACTGAACTGTTGGGCTGGGATTCTGAAGAGTCCGGGTTTGCTCACTAAAAAGGAGCTTTTTCCAGAATGTCTTTTGCTTAGATAGCTGCTTGCAGCCTGCTATGGATTATTTAATATCAAGGAGCATGTTATCTGAGACAAGAGAGGATGTAAAGAGAAGGTTCCAGTAACAAAATACCTTTCCAAATCCTTAAGCCGAAACAAAATTCAATTCGGGCATCCTTTCTTAGGTATTACTGTGAATGACTCGCTAGAACAGTTCCTCTAGGAGGTTTTAAAGTGAAAAAGACACAATCCTACTTTAAATAATTTGCAAGATGCATATGAAAAGTCAGGGTTGTAAAAAAATAAGCCAGTACTGGCTTCACGAAAGAAAAACCATTTGAGTTGGGAGATACACAGCACTTGAGCTAAGACATTAGCAGATAAAGAAAGAGGATTGGCGCTTCCAGAAATAAGGAAGCGCATAAAGAATTATGTGGGGTTGAAAATCGAGTGCACTGGATTATCTGGCATATTCAGGAAAGTGATGATAGATTAAGACCCGAGAGTCGGTGACCAACCCCCCCTGAAGAGGGTCATACATGCTTCAGTGATGCTTCTGGATGTATTTCTTCTTCCATAAGACAGGGCCTAGCGTGTCCACAATTGCACTAGAACAGTTGATTCTGGTTCCCTTGGAGGTAGAATTGGGGCTGGGGGAAAGGGGGCCTTTCTTTTATCATCACATATAAAAATTAATTTGAGATACATCACTGACCAAAATTTGAAGCTAAACTGTAAAACTTCTAAAATAAGAAAACACAGGCATTTCTTCATGACCTTAAGATAAGCAGTGACATTTTAGACAAGGCACAAAAAGCACTAACCATAAAAACATTAAGCAATTAAACTGAAGTATAATTTAAAACTTCTGCTAATCAAAGGCATTGTCAAGAAATGAAAAGATACAAGCCCAACTAGAATCCATGAGGATGTGGTTTTGATCCCCAGCCTTGTTCAGTGGGTTAAGGAACTGGCATTGCTGCAAGCTGTGGTGTAGGTCGCAGATGCACCTTGGATCCCGAGTTGCTGTTGCTGTGGCGAAGTCTGGCACTACAGCTCCAATTTGACCCCTAGCCTGAGAACTTGCATATGCTGCAGGTGCAGCCCTAAAAAGATTAAAAAAAAAAGAAAAAAGAAATGAAAAGCAAAAAAAAAAAAAATTGCAGAAAATATTTGCAATACATATTTCTGACAGTTGAAATGTATCCAAATTATATAAATACCTCCTATGATTAGATAACAAAAGGACAACAAAAAAACTTTGATTAAAAAAAAATCCTTGGATACTCTTTCACAAAAGAAGATGTATGAATGATCAATTAGTGCATGAAATGTTACTTAATACTTTTAGTTAAGAGAAAATGCAAATCAAATCCACGAAGAGATCATACCACATGCCTGTTGGATGGCTAAAATTAGAAAGACTGACATCAAACGTTGGGAAAAGGTGTGTAGGAAATGGAACTTTTATCTATTGCTGGTAAGGTGTAGAATGGTGCCACCACTTTGGAAAATAAGGTGGCAGCCTTGTACAGCCCTACAAACACTGTGACTCAGCAATCGCGCCTCTAAATATTTATACAAGATGCATATAAACTTTTAGATTCCAAAAATGTTTATAATATCTTTATTCATAACAGCCCCAAACTGGAATTAACCCAACAGGAGAATATAAAAACAAAGTGTGGTGTATACAATGAAAAGCTACTCAGCATTAAAAAAAAAAAAAAAAAAAGAATGAACTACTGCAGTGATTATAAAACTCTCTGGTTTCAAGACCACTTCCACTCTTAAAACTTATCTCAAACCCTAAAAGAGTTTGTTTGCTTGTTTATTTGTTGGGGTTCTTTTTTAGTATGGCTTATAGCAATCAATATTTACCATATTACCAACTGAATAATTAAAAATAGATATTTATTACTTAATTTAAAGTAAAAATACTAATCTTATTACCTGTTAAATGAAATGCTTTTGTTTTTATAAAAAGAACATCGTTCAAAACAATACATTTAGTGAGAATAGTAACACTGTTTTACTTGTGGGAAATCTCTTCAATGTCTGGTTTAAGCAAAGACAGCCAGATTCTCTTATCAATTCTTTGTTCAATCTGATGCAATATCAACTACCTTTAGCCTTGGGAGAACTATACTGTATCTTCATGAGAGAATAAGAGTGAAAAAAGTAAATGGTTTATTTCGATAATTACACAAAATACTGTTGACTTCATGGACTCCCTTCAAAGGGTCTTGGAGACCCCTAGTGATCCACTTGGTAACCACTAAACTACTGATATACGAAGCAACATGAATGAATTTCAAAAAAATATTGAGCCTGGAGTTCCCGTCATGGTGCAGTGGAAAAAGAATCTGACTAGGAACCATGAAGACGCAGGTTCGATCCCTGGCTTCACTCAGTGGGTTAAGGATCCTGTGTTGCTGTGAGCTGTGGTGTAGGCCAGAGGCTACAGCTCCAATTTGACCCCTAGCCTGGGAACCTCCATATGCCACAGGTCCTAAAAAGCAAAAAAAAAATTGAGCTAAAGAAGCCAGACACAAAAACTACATACTGCACTACGCCATTTGTATGAATTTTTAGGCTAGGCAGAGCTAAATTATAATGAAAAAATCAGAACAGTGGTGGCCGATGGAGGGTAAGGATTGACTGGAAGAGGAAATAAGGAACTTGATGGAAATAGTCTTTAACTTTATTGGGGTGGAGATTACGACATAAATGAATCTCTTTGTTGATGAAAACACATAGAATTGCTCACTTAAATCTGTGCACGTCACTGTAAATTTCCCCCTAATTTAAAAAAATCCAGAGAGAGACAAAATATTGGACTATAGTAGAATATAAAATGTGATTGGAGTTAAACATATTCTAAGGTCACTTAAAAGGAGGGTAAAGACATTAATAAATCTCATCATTCCAGGAGGCTACCGATGATAATCTTAGAATTTTAAAGTTCAATATGCATGTTAAAATTTCTAGAGTGGGCACTAGAAGAATAGAAGTGGAGCGCTCTAGGAGAGGAGGAAGAATGGGACTGGTGAGGACAAGGTGACATTTCCATATATTCACAATAAGCAAGATGGTGGAGGGCACTGCAGAGGGAAGAAGACGGAGAAAACAAACTGGATGAATAGAAAATACAGGAGAACACGGTAGAAGTCACATCACTGCAGCACAAGGAAACGCGCTTGCGCCACGTCATGCCTCAACTGGAGTACGAATTTGGACCTGCCACCCGATTTCTCTCGTAAAATCCAGATTTTCAACAAATCGATCTCCAAGTTTTTTTGTTTTTTGTTTTTCTTTTTCCAGTTAACTCAGGGCCCAATTCAGACAAGTTCTTCAAGAAGACAAAACTTTCAATGTAGACAAATAATAGCTGTCATTTACATCAAAATATTCACGCTTGTGAGGCTCAAATTGCTTTCATTTGCAGAAATGTATATTCAAAGCCCTCGGTTTATCTGAGTTTCCTTAACACGGTGAAAGATGTGGCTTGAAAATGCTCTCAGCACAGATGTGAGATCCCCACAGCAACCCTCCCAGAAGAACCACATAAGAAACCCTCCCATCCTCGCTCATTCGGCTCCGGATCTGCACATGCCCTTGCTCCTGAGGTTCGGCTCATTAGCAAATTCATCTGATCCTTTCCCTGGGAATTTGCCACCTTTGTTGGGTGACTTGGGGCAAAGGGCTCATGAGGGTCCTGCCTCCCCCTCCTGGGTGGTGCTGGATGCGGTTGGGGGCAGTGCCACTCCCTCAGGACCCTGATCTGTCCTTAATTAGCAGCGTTAGCGGAAAGACTCCTAAGCCCTCCGGAAGGTCCAAGGACGTTAATGAGAGCTGCTGGCGGCTCATCTTTCAAGGCAAACCCGAGAGGAAGAGATGGATCCCGAATGGCCACTCAAAGGAGAAGACTTCCCAGTGCTCGCTAAGAGCATTAGGACTGGATTTTCTTCTCAGCTTTGTCTTCATACAAAGGAAATGCATACATCTCAGGGAATCACAGTGTGGCGTTACATGAAGAGATCAAATATTTACTTTACTTTGTATTTGTCTGTCTGGGAAAAACGTGGCTCGGTCTTTTGTGCCTGTTTCCCCACAGAAGAGCTTCACAATCGGAATGGCTGGGGGAGTCCCTGGAGGTTAGTTGTTCTCAGAGACCCCTGCTGGGAGCACCGGTCACTCCAGGGGGTGACCTCCTTGAGGGCCCACAGCCTGGCCTCCAGGACTATGAGTCTCAGAAGTTCTGGCACATTCCATTTAGGTAGCGTATCCTATTGGGTTTGAAATTAACACCACCCAATCAGTATCCCACTGAGAGGGGAGGCAGCCATCCCATTCATTCTAAGAGTCTCAGTGAGGACCCACCAGGGTCAGACTCTCCAGAAAGTCTCTTCTGGCAGCAAAAGTAACTGCAGTACCGCGAAGGCTCAAAGCACAATGTTTTCAGCGCTGGCTGGATATCTTGCCCTCAGCTATGAGTAAAATATAGAACTTCACAATTAACAATAAGTATGAATACTTGGTATTTTTTAGCTTCTTTTAAGCAATGTACTATATTTTACGACTTTAAATATATTACAAACTTCATAACAAAAATATCCACTGCAGGGCCCCCGCAATTCTGTGGCCAGAAAATTCATCCAGGGCCATTTAGTGGTACCATGAAGGGAGCAGAGGCAGTGTGGCTCCCTTGAAATGCCAGTGTGGGGAGTGAGGGCTTGGAGGGGATGGGGCAGTCTGCTGATAGTGCTTCCACACACGTGGCCATGAGGATAGGGCCAGTTCAATTTTTAGATTCGGAACCAAAGGAATATGGATCTTGTTTTTGTCTTTCTTGTTTTTGCAGTAAGAGAGCAGCTTAACAAAAGCCAGAGGACACACAGCCAAAGGACTGCACCAGTCTACTGGGGAGAAGGAAAAAAAGTAGTTTCCGGACAAAAGCCAGGCTACGTGCCCCTCAGCCCTCCCCAAATCTGCCCTCCCATGGCTGCCTGGCTTCTCAGCTCCACCCCTCTGTGACAAGCACATTTTGGGGCTCATGAAAAGATTAAAGATTAAACTCAACCTCTGATTCCATCATATATTGAGGGGTATAACGAAAGGGTTTTTTTTTTTTTCTTTTTGCAGGCTCTGTTTCTCATTGTATATTACCTCCTCAATCAAACACCATTCCATGTGGATAGCATAGTTCAAAACTGTGCCAAATACATGTTCAAAGGAGTGGATATCATTGTCAGAAGCAAAGCACCCTCTCTTTCCGTGGAAGCCCTGGCCTCCTTGCATTGTAAATTCCACTCTCTCACATCTTTCCATATTTTTATAGGCCTAGAAAGCACTTAAGGGGCAATGATAAATAGACCCCTGTCCAAATACAAATACATTCCTTTCCATTCATACCTTCTTCCAACCAGTCACCTCCAAGGGCGTCTTTCCACCAGCTGATGCATTTTGTGAGTTAAGCATGATGGTGCCGCACAAAGTTGCTTACATCAACGATGGATCTGTCTGTCTACTTTCAAACTGGCACTGGCAGGCCACTGTTCATTCCTTAGCACAGTCATGAGGACGATGAGAAGAAATGTGAACTTGACAGCATTACTCAAGACCACCTATCATAGCTGCCCAGGTCTGGCTGATTCTGGGTCCAGGAGGAGTTATTTCTATCAGACCATGAAAAGCTATTGGGAAGATTCTTCCTTGAAAGTGCGGACATCTCTGTGCACTGATTCTATTGCACATAAAATGGAATATACCAACTATACCTTGAAGATACTTCATGGTTATCTCAAATCTCTGCACCCAAGGGTTCCTATGCCAACATATACATCCTATGGACCAATGATCAGGAGGAGTGAAAGTATAGGACTTACTGTCTCTCTTTCTCATTTTTTTCTTTTTTTTTTTTGTCCTTTGTCTTTTGAGGGCCGCGCCTGTGGCATATGGAGGTTCCCAGGCTAGGGGTCTAATTGGAGCTGCAGCCGCTGGCCAGTGCCAGAGCCACACCAACACCAGATCCGAGCTGCTTCTGCAACCGACACCACAGCTCACAGCAACGCCAGATCCTTAACCCACTGAGTGAGGCCAGGGATCGAACCTGCAACCTCATGGTTCCTAGTGGGATTTGTTTCCACTGCGCCACGACGGGAACTCCCCTGTCTCTTCTTGATTGTCCTAACACTGGTCATGGGTTTCGTTTTCCACAACATGTAGTTAAGTCATTCCGTGCAGAGCTGCTTTCAGTAGAAAGAATCCTGACTCTGTGCCATGAAGGTGACAGCATCCACAGTGGCGTATAGCCTTTACTTACAGGCTGTTTCCATTGCTGTCACTTACATTTTCTCATTTGTTTCTGATAATGGTCCTAAAAGAAGGCTGGTGTTATATACCCATCACAGAAAGTTCAACTGATCTGCCTTAGGCTACACAACTTCCAACAGGTACAACTGGGGACTCTGAGTCCAAATCCAGGCATCTTTCAACTGCACCGATAATTCCACTAAAGTTTCTCAAGCCCTGGGTAAGTGCCAGGCTTCCTCCTGGGGTTCCTAAGGAAGCACCTCTCAAGTTTGCACAGCCCAGAGAGAACCAGTGACTTTCTGCCTAAGACCTCAGTGTGTACGAGCATTTTATTATAACACTCAGCATCCTCTATGCACCTCGGTATTTTCCTATCTTTCTCCTAGGGCCCTGTGATTTCCTCAAAATCAAACACCCTGTCTTATGCAACTTTGTATCGTCAGCATTCAGCCTGGTGCCTGGAACCCAGGAGATGAGAGATGTGCAGAATAAATAACAACTATGCTCACAGTGTCAAAAGAGAGGCCTGAACAAAGTCTCGTGGACACAGAAACGGAGAGAGGGACTAAGTCTACCTAGAACTTGAGAAGGCGTCACAGGAAGGGGACGTTTGAGCCTGGATTTCACGAAATAGAAGAGAGAAAGACATTCTAGGTGCGGGAACGCCATGCACCTGTCAAACTCATATTAGATATGGCCCTGGATGGCCTAAGAAGTGGTACAGTGTCTGAAGGGAAGGCAGGGACCTGGGCAGAAATGAAATCACAGTAAAGAAATCAATGAATTAAACAAAATAAAAATTCAATTTACAGAATTAAAATAATGTAAGCTGATTAATCAATTTAAACAAATGAACTGATTTTAATTCACATTGATGTTCACTAATTAATTAAAGAAAATGTGTCTCGAATTATAGTTCCAAAGAATACTGATTTAGGCAAGCCATTTCATAAGGGGGTAAAATCCTTCTGCTTTAAGGCTGCCAGTGAGGAGGCAGGAGGAGGCAGGCGCCCTGGGGACCCCAAGGCCCTGCCTTCGCCTCCCCGGGGCTCCGCCCCTGTCCCTGCCTGGGAGGCGTGGCCTGACCTTCAGGTTGGCGCAGCAGGACCGCAGCACCTGGCACACATTCCCAGGCCGCAGCCGCGCCTCGGGGGCAAGTCTGCATCTGAGCTGCAGTGCCTTTAAGGATCCCCGAGGCCCTCTTAATCAATAATCCCCGGGGTTTTTTATGAGGGTTGGATTATGAGGATTTGGGAAGGGGACGATTAAGCAGTACTTCAAAGACGAGCTCCAGCCGCACCTGCAGCATTTATGAAGATCTATTAATAGAAAGCACACGACTTAACAGTAATCCCTAATTCAGAGAAAATCGATGATTTATGCCTTCGGGACCATGAGGCACTGAGGACTTGGGTTCATGGGCCGCGCAGGGGCAGAGCGTCCTGACCGCACATCTGGACACGGCTGACATGGGGTCACTGGGATTGTGGGGACCCTGTCGGCCCTACCAGTAAGTGGAAAACGGTACTGCAGACCCGCAGTCAGTCTTCCCAGGACTTAAAACTTTTTTTTTTTCTTTTTTTTGTCCTAGGATGTCATGCGTTTTGGTGCAAGATTCAGGTAAACGGCTTGCACCCTGGCGATTGTAGGTACAAGACCAGCTTGCTGGGACGTCACAGCCAGACCAGGGGTCTGTGTGAAGCCAAGCTCCCCTCCCCTCTCTTTTCCTCACCTGGACCTGGATTTGTCATCTGGAGAATGATGGAAGTCACGCCCACAATCTGGTACCTTGTGAGTGGTTTGGGAATTCTAGAATTCATCTGGGTTCTATTTGATCCTAAAGCTTTATGTTTTTGAATTTCTCGTTTTTAAAAAAGTCATAGAACAGATCCATTAATTAACGTCTTCATTCACATCAGAGAGCCAAAGGTCGGCTGCCCTCTGGGCATATTTTTGCTGAATATAACCAAAGGAGAAACATGTTCAAATCAAGGAAGGATTGAGGTTATATAACATGAAAAAGAAAATTCCACAAATAAGAAGGATAGGAAAATAATCTTCTGTCTGTTTTTAAGAAAGGAATATTCAACAGAAGGTGAGGAGTGTTGAAATGGACATTTTCTTACTTAGCAGAGAATCTGAGACCAGAGGATCGTTCTTATTCACAGCATGATAAACAGCGGGTGAGAGAGCCAACCATGTATTTCACTGATAATCTATTCAACTATTATGAATGGATAAGTGTGTATGAACATTTCTATTATTTAAAATCTTCAGGAGTTCCCTTGTGGTGCAGTGGGTTAAGGATCCAGTGTTGTCATTACTGCTCCTCGGGTCACTGCTATGGCATGGGTTTGATCCCTGGTCCTGGGAATTCCACGTGCCATGGGCATGGCCAAAAAGAAAATCTTCATGACCGCCCCTCATATATGTATATATATCCCCTACCTGTTACATTCATGTTAAATCCTCTCATTAAATTGTCAAGTGAATCTTTTTTCTTTTTGCCTTTTTAGGGCTGCACCCTCAGTATATGGAGGCTCCCAGGCTAGGGGTTGAATCAGAGGCACAGCTTCCAGTCTATACTATAGCCACAGCAATACAGGATCTGAGCCACATCTGCAACCTACACCACAGCTCAAGGCAAGGAAGGATCCTTAATCCAGTGAGTGAGGCCAGGGATCGAACCTGCGTCCTCAAGGATGCTAGTCAGGTTTGTTTCCGCTGAGCCACGACAGGAACTCCCATCAAATGTATCTTAATCCAGCCCCTAAGTAACACTTCCATCTTATGAACAGAAATCTGATACACAAAACTAAAACCTCAAAGCATCATAATTTAGGAAGTGATTAATCTTACTGCAAAAAGGTCTACACCATCCCGGAGTTCACTACAGGGCTCATTTCTGTAAACAGAGATAAGTTTATAGATCATGGATATGGAAGAGTGGGGGGACTCAGGAGATGGGTGGAGGGGGTGCAAGCAGAAACCCCCAGCCCTCCCCACCATGACAAAAAGCAGCCAGTGATAAGAACAGCAGCCTCAGGATGCAATGCATGGAAATGGGAAAGAAGAAGTCAGATTCAATCACGTGCTTTCCCTTTGCAGTGAAATTTTTTATTATATTATTTTATGTACAGATTGATTTTTTATAATTTTTATTATAGTTGATTTACAATGTTATGCCAATTCCTGCTATACAGCAAAGTGACCCAGTCATACACATACATTCCTTTTCTTACATTATCTTCCATCATAGTCCATTCCAAGAGATTGTTCCCTGTGCTGTACAGCAGGACCTCATTGCTTATCCATTCTAAATGTAATAGTTTGCATCTACCAACCCCGGACTCCAGGTCCATCCCACTTTCTCCCCCCTCACTCTTGGCAACCACAAATCTGCTGCAGATTGATTTTTTAAAAGTGGCAAATAGGCAAAACTATAAAGAAGAAAATAAAAAATTGCCATTCATTCCACTGCCTGGAAATAACTATTGTAAATATGCTGGTGTATTTACTTTCATTGTTTTCTTTCCCCTATATTAACCCATTTGGTTGATACAGATGCGGGCAGGACAGTTACTCTTGTTAAACAAAGTAGGGGTCACATATGGTGTTGTTTTGCATTGTGCTTTTTCTTTTGATACATCTCATGAAGAATTTTCTATGCTATTAAATATTATTTTAATATATAAATCTCCATGGCACTAAAAGTTAATCATTTCCCCTTTTGCTGAGAATTTATTATTAACTTTTTAGTATTTTAAATAACACAAATATGAACATCCTTGCTTAACCCGGTGAGGTAGTAAAATATAGTATGAAGAACACACATGCTAAAGCCAGACTGCAGAAGTCTGAATCCCAATTCTATCACTAGCCTTATGTCTTTGGGCAAAATTATGCACTTTTTGCACCTCAGTTTTTTAACTCATAAAATGGGGCTATAATACCCACCTGAAGAGTTATTATTGGTAATTAATGACAATATAGGTAAAGTGCTTAGAACCTTAGGTAACACCTGATTCATCATAAGAGCTCTACATATGTTCTCTGTTGCTATTATGATGGGCCAAGCTTGCTCAGCTTTTCTCTGATTTACCCAGGTATCACCCTAGCACTGCACTATGCTGACGTTTCAGAGTATTTAGCCATTGCATCCTCCACATCGGGTCCGGCTGTGGGTACCAGAAAGGTAGCAATCAGGAGGCTCAATTACCTGCACTCCTTTTTCCAGGACACTTTCCCAGGACTCATCCTTTTGGTGTTGAGAGGATTTAGTTCACAATCCAAAAGAGCATCACCGAAGACAGCAATCCACAGCGGTTTCTTTCTTCCGTCCCTCTCCCCATCCTCTGTCTCTCATGTCCCCACTCCCACCCCTTCCGGCCCAGGCGGGCCTCCCCACCACACACTAAGAAAAATCCTCCATCCCAAAAAAGATCAGGAGGAAAGAAGTCAATCCTGCCTCCACAAGATCCATCTTTGGAGTAATGTCTAACCATGAGGTCCAGGGGCCTTTGTTACTTTCTTTTACAGTGTTTCTTTTGTTCTCCCCAGGGCTATGATTTATGCAGGCTTAATTCTATTTGGAGGACATTATTCTTCCTTTTACTGAAGGGATTGGTGGAGAGGAAAATGCTATACGTCGTATCTGCAGGAAATGAGGAGGGCTTGCTCGCGGGCTCTCTCGCTCTCTCTCTCTCTTCTGAGAGCTACAGTTTGGCAAGCATCTCACCTCAGGATTTCTGACATTAATGAGGTAGCGAGGAGTGGAGAATTGCCTGCTGAGAGACAGACTTCAGGGAGACTGCTCAGAGCATCTAACTCAGCAGAGCTGATAAGATTAAACCAACCATAACCCAGTAAACAAACCACTTGGGAAAGACCAGAAATATTTTATGGTTTTGCTCCAAGAAATGTAACTTTGGTGCCCTGTGCATTGGACAAATTGAGTTATGTGGAAGAGGACAAACCAAGGGCCTGTTTTCCTGTTTAAAAATCTGCAGCCTGGGGTGAGCTTTATAATCTTGCGGAATAAAACTCACAGGAAAGGAGGCTCCTAAGACAGTCCTGCAGAGCCCAGGCTTTCCTCTCTGTATCCTCTCTCTCTCCTTTCTTTGCCTTCTGTTCAGCTCTGTACGCCTCTCCCTGGGCCTAAGACTAAATTCCCAGCTGACCCTAATCCAGGCAGGTTTTTGTTTTTGTTTTTTTAGTGGGGTAATTCTATACTTGGGCTCTCCTTTCTGTCTAAATGGGTCAGCAAGCCTTTACCCATTTTGTGTTTATTTGCTTGCTGATGAGGGAGGTCAGGTTTTCTCCTAAAGCCAGTGTGTGGACATCTGTGGAGCAGCAGAAGGGCTTGTGTTCAAGTGTCTCTGTCCCAGGTCAAGAATATGGCAAGGGGAAGCCACCAAGCCTCCACTTACAAATCTGTACAATGGGAATCCTGCCTGCCTGGCCTACTGTGGTTATTATCAGGGTTGGCTGACTGTAATCACTGTAAATATTTAAATATCATGTTTGTATAAAGCACTCCATAAATTGGAAAGGATTCTCCCACATGCCATCCCGACAGCTCCCTCGCCCAGCTCACTCTTCTGGGGCAAGTCAGTGCTAAGGAAAATCTAAGGAAAATTTTAAATTACATTTCATTCCTGGCCAGATGACATGCCCCCATCATTCACCCAGTCTCAGTCTTCTTATTTTTAAGCTTTTTGATGTTTTTATTTTTTATTTATTAAAGTAGAGTTGATTTACAATGTTTCTTCAATTGCTTTTGTACAGAAAAGTGACCCAGGCACACCCAGTTCCCTGTGCTGTACTGTAGGGCCCTACTGCCCATCCATTCAAGTGTGGACCAGTCTCTGTCTTAATTGGCTGACTCTGTGGGTTGGGCTTCTCCTTTCCACTCCCGGAACTGCCTTTAACCCTTTTCATAGCCTTCTTTCCTTGCTTCTGACAAAATGAAGATGTCATCAGAAACCATTTAGATCTATGTTAGCTCTGAATGCCAGTATGCTGGTTAGTTGACGTCAGAGGGCAATGTAGCTACACACCAGGGAAGAAGAGTTAGAAGTAAATATGGCTGGAGTTCCCATTGTGGCTCAGCAGCTATGAACCAACTGGTATCCACGAGGACACAGGTTCAATCCCTGACCCATTCAGTGGGTTGAAGATCTGGCATTGCCGTGAACTACGGTGTAGGTCAGAGATGTGGCTTGGATCTGGTGTTGCTATGGCTGTGGTGTAGGCTGGGTGCTGTAGCTCTGATTCGACCCCTAGCCTGGGAACTTCCATATGTCAAGGGTGAGGCCTTAAAAAGACCAAAAAAAAAAAAGGTAAATGTGGCTAGCTCTGGGAAGCCAATTGTCAGAGGGCCTTTTAAGTTCCCCTCTTGTCTGGTTTGTCTTGTAGCCATAAAGATTATCAATAAAAGCTCTGGCCACTTATCAATGTACATTTGCGGAGGGGGGGGACTCTATGGGATAAGCTGCTAATAAACCAGAGATGCCTGACTCGTTACCCTTGAGCACTTCCTCCTACACCTTTTTCCCCATGTGACCTGGCCCCTCAACCCTGGTAAATTACAGCATCACTTGATGAATGGTTAAAGGTAAACCCCGGAACAGAAAATTTGGTTGGTTGAATGAGACCAAGTGGAAGTAGCTGATATTTTCAGACTGCCAGGGGCTCTCCAAACTGGTTCTCAGCATCTTCTCTCCTTATAATTTACAAAGACAGCTCAGAGACAGAGCCATGTAAAACTTGATATGTGATAAGAATGGCACCATAAAACAACAAGGAAAGAGTAGGCTGCTTAGTAGGGGGAAAATGATTTGGGGAAAATTTGCTCACTGTATGAAAGGAAAAATTACAAACCCCTATTTTACATTTTATACAAATGTACACTCTAGAAAGATTAAAACTTTAGATGTGCAAAGTGAAATAGAAATATTTATAGAAGAGGCAGAACACAGATGGCTTCATGGTTAGGAACATGCACAGTGACCAATATTCAGAAAGGCCCAGTTCTAGGTTGAATGCCCTACAATTGCCCTCTTGAAATTCTTAATTTTTGAACAAAGGACTCCGTACTTTCATTTTTGCACTGGGCTGGCAATTTATGTATCCAGTCTTGCACAGAACAAAATCTTTATGATCTAGGGGTGAGGAAGGACTTCTTATAAAAAGAAAAAAAGGTTGATTTTTTTCCAATAAAGAGTAACATGAATAAAGTAGTCACACAGACATCATGACAGATTGGAAGAAATTATAAGTAAGGACTAAAACCAACAGAGCACCAATACCTGGAATGTACAAGTACAGAGTAGCCACCTGCCTTAATGACGTCTTTCCAAACTTTCAACTTAGGTTTCATAGAAATGATACCTCTGTTTTATGTTATTGTTTGCAATTGGTGTATATACTTTTTTTGTCTTTTTTTTTTTGTCCTTTTGAGGGCCGCACCCACGGCATATGGAGGTTCCCAGGCTAAGGGTCTAATCAGAGCTACAGCTGCCATCCTACACCAAAGCCACAGCAACACCGGATCCTTAACCCACTGAGCGAGGCCAGGGATTGAACCTGCAACCTCATGGTTCCTAGTCGGATTTGTTTCCACTGTGCCACAATGGGAACTCTGGTTTATATACTCTTTAATTAAATTACCCAATTCCAGTAACAATTATGATTGAAATACACGAGTTTCAGAAGAATCAGGTAAGTGTTGCATTCAACCATCGAGAGCAGCAGTCAGAAGACATCCCGAAGAACGACTCACCACCTAACCACCTAGAAGGTCATGGTGCTCTGGGCCTCAGAGGTGAGGTTTTACCAAGAGACCAGAGTGCCCTTGATCCATGAGTCAGTTAAGGGCAAGGCATTTAACACTGTTTCGATTATAGATCAAAAAATTCTAACACTGTTTCAATTATAGATCAAAAAAAATTCTTAGATTCCTAAAAGCTTGTGCTGGTTCCCACACCTCCCCATGTGAGACTCTGACTTTTTCTTTTTTTCTTTTTTTTGTCTTTTTTTAGGGCTGCACCTGCAGCATATGGAAGTTCTCAGTCTAGGAGTCAAGACCCAATTGTAGGCCCCGGCCTAGCCAGAGGATCTGAGCCGTGCCTGTGATCTACACCACAGCTCACGACAACGCCAGTTCCTTTAACCCACTGAGTGAGGCCAGGGATGGAACCCACCTCATTATGAATACTAGTTGGGTTTGTTATTGCTGAGCCTCAATGGGAATTCCCAACTCTGACTTGTTTTTAATTTTCTGTAAGGGAGTGTTGACTCCCAGTATGACTACATCAGACTCTGGGTCCCCTGGTCAATGTCAACTGCGTGGCTTCCATGGAGCATAAGAACTCCCAGAAACATCTTGCGATGCCTTTGAACTATTTTGGGGTTTTTGTTTTGTTTTGTTTTGTTTTTGCAATAAAATATGCACTTAAAGCCAACTATTAATTTGTTCGCTCAGTATCACTTCTGTCCTCTGAGCTATACTCCAAAGGAATGTGTCTAGCAGATTACAATTATGTAAAAAAAAAAAAAAAAAAAGCCGAAAGAATAGTTTTCCTTCCTTACAAGGGAACATTTTTAACCATGTCACACACACGCACTCACAAAAAAACAGGTAATTACTTTGGTTAAAAACTATGCACAAGCCTCACTGGAAGTTACACATGGAGTAAGAATGCTTTGTGGAAATACTGGCTGACTCAATGATTTTTATCTTTCTAATCAACAAGTTGTCTCTTGACAAATGTCATTTTGGTGGCCTCTCATGCATTGCCCTGTTCTTACTGCCAATGGAAATGCTTCTGAAGTTTCATTTTGCCCTTTGATGTTTGGAGTAGTCCCTGTAAGTATCTTTTATCAAACTGAAGGTGATTTCTTTCTATTCTCAAGAGGAATTTTTTCAGATAGCCACTGGGATCTCTATTAGGATTACTGTAGTATTTTTGTGCCCTTTAATCTGGAAACGTAAAACATCACATTTTACTCAACTCTTCCTATGCATTCCTATGCATTTCTGCGCAACATATGCCTCTTTTTTACAAACTGCCGGATTTTACTTGCATACATTTATTTGTGAATTTTACATCCATGGCTATTTATCTATGACATAGTGACATTTATCTATGAGCTTTCTGATACTCTGCTTTTCTGTTATAGTGTCAGAATTATGCAAGTCTTGAAAAATGAGTTGGAAAATGTTCCACATCTCTCTACGCTCTGGAAGGTTTTGAATAACAGAGAAATGACATGTTTCTTGAAGCTTAATAGACTGTGCCAGGAAAATCACTTAAAACTTTTCTATAAAGATAGGCAGGTCTCAATAATTACTTTTTCTTTTCTGATTATTGTTCTTTGCAGATTTTACACATATTCTGGAGTCAGTTTTCTTGCTCTCTATTTTTTTTCAGCATCATCAGTTTCATCTATATTCCAAATTCAATGATAAAAAAATAAGTGTATTCTCTAATTCTTAAGTCTATTTGTATCTGTTTTTCCCTTTATTGATTATAATGTCATTTGTAGGTTTTTCAAACTTGAAATAGCTGAATAATGTATCTAGTTTATTGTTCTTTTAAAGAAAAAACCTTTTTTAATAGAAGTTTGTACTCTTTTTAAAATTAATTTCATAGTTTTAGATTCCATTAATTTCTGCTTTAATTTTATTAATCCCCTTCATTTTCCTTTTATGCCTTTTAAAAATATTTTAATGGAATGCTTGTTTTTATTTTCTTTCTTGATTTTAAAAAATGACTTAAAATAGTACTTAGTCATTTGAACACTGACTTACATTTGAGTAGTTTTATTTTAAGTAGTAATTTCATTTTTATATATTTCTAAGTTGTCTGTAACTATACTATGATTTCTCCTTAAACTCTTGCTTTTTTTTCATAAGACTATTACATTAATTTTTAAGTGGATCCAGATATTTGTATTTTTTCAATATATAGTTTTATTACATTATAATTAGAGAACATTTACCTATTGGTTTGTATTTTTGGAGCTCAGGAGTCTTTTTCATGGCTCATATAGAACCAGCTCTTCCTGACTATTTGAGGAAAATCTGTTTCTTGTTCCTTGGTTAATGTTACGTACTTATATATTTAACCCATAATGTTCATTCAATTTTTAAGTGTATATCTCTAGTTATGACTATTTAATTTATCAGTTTCTGAGAGACAGTGATAAAGCAATTCATCATCGCTGTATTTTTTAATCTCTCCTTGTATTTCTAGCAGATTTTTCTTTATCTCTTTTGATGCTGTTTGGTGAGTTGTTCCTGCCATGGGCCTTTGCACCTGCTTACACGTTGTATATAGAGAAAGCACTGTGCTGCTTGCTCTGCCAGGAACAGTTTCTCGCCCCTTAATCTGCAACAATCACACGACGTGTTCACTCCATGCAGGTCACCTGCTCACTTCTGACCACTCTAAAATCAAGCCCCCATCATTTTTATTCTCCCTGACCTCCTGTATTATTATTATCACTCTAATGCCTCCCAATTATGTTATGCGTTCACAAATTAATTTTTCTGATTTTTTTTGCTTTTGAGGGCCGCACCCACGGCATATGGACGTTCCCAGGCAAGGGGTTGAACTGGAGCTGAAGCTGCCGGCCTACACCACAGCTCACAGCAACACTGGATCCTTAACCCACTGAGCAAGGACAGGGATTGAACCCACGACCTCATGGTTACTAGTTGGATTCGTTTCTGCTGTGCCACAATGCGAACTCTCACAAATTTTTTTTATTTTTTCACTAGAATATAAGGTTCTTAAAGGCAGCAAATGTCTTTGCCTAGATCAGTGCTATATTCCCAGGACTCTGACAAAGTCTGATGTTAGAAACTAAATGTAGGTGTTCATTAACAAATAAGTGAAAGAATGTACACTTTTCCCATAAGAAGAACTTTTTAATTCATTTAATGATTTTTGTTTGGGTTTTACTTTGTCTCCTACTAATCGTTTTAACATTTGCCTGGTGTAGCCTTTAGACTCACATTCAAAATTTTAGCAACAATGTGTTTCCCACAGACCTCTAGTGAGCAACATCTCTCTAGTTTTCGCATCTTTGCTCACTTGAGGAAACTGTGTTTTAACACATCAATGTAACTCACTCACACTTATTGTGACCACAGATAACGTGTGGATACACTGCTGTCATTTGTAGTTGTCTGCTACCATTTTCCTCATCATTTGTCGTCTTAATTTAGAGCTGACTTGTATGGATTTTTTACAATGTACTGATCCACATTGCACGTATTTTTATATCATTTGATGTTTAAAATAACCCTATGATTTATGTTGCAGGTGAAGAAACTGAGGCTCAGTGAAGTTCAATAACTTGTCCACAGCCCTGTAACAGCTAACCTGTCAAACCCAGACCCAGACGGTAACAACCCCTCTCTGAAGGCCATGATCTTAACTTCCAGATTTTGCTGCTTCTTTATTCTGAGTTTCTCCCCATCTCTCTCTAATGGTTTGAACATTATACTGTTATTTGTATGACACTAATGATAACATGCAAATTTTTATCAACCGTATCTCAACATGTTTCCAAACCGAGGGACTAATTATTCAGCATCTACAACCCATTCCTCCTAAAAAATGCAGGATTATCAGCAAGTGTCCTCTATCATTCCTAGGCTTAAAGTTTTGTTGACATAACTTAGAATTGGTACTTTAGGTTATCATATGGGTAATAATTTTATTTCTCTTCATGCCTTTTCAAAGTGCTGGCGGATAACTTCTGGACTGTTGTGGCACTTACTTTCTCTAAAACGAATGCTCTTCAACCATGTCCACTCTATCACTGGTCCTCTTTCATTTACTTTTTAAAAACTGATTACAGGACCACTAATGTTTTAACTGCCTAAATTTTTTTTGTCTCTGATTATTTTTCTCTGTCATAGCATTCTGATCGTGGTCGATCCAATGATACATGATATTAATCATCTTGATGAAATAACTTTGGAGCATTTTTTTCTGGGACATACATTAAGTACTTTATTTGGCCCTTGACTGAGTCATGAGGCTCAGAGGAAAATTCCAGGGGAAAAAAAAAAAAAAAAGCCTGGATGAGACAAAGGAATGGATGATAGGAGGTGTGTCTTACCTACTGAGGCATGAAATTCTTGTACCTGCAAAGGCCGACTTCTCAGGACGGCTTGCCCAAGCCACACTTTGGAGATTTAAGGGTCTGTGATAGCTCGATTTCAGGCTGTTATGATTTATAGCTGAGATTCAGCTTGGCTCATAGCAGCCATGTGCCGTTCTGTTCGGCCTCCAGTGCTCCAAAGACTGCCTCTTGTCACTTCGACCCCAGTTTAAGAAGAAACACAAGCCACCCTTCAGATGACAAAGCCATTGACTGGCTGGACATTCAAGTCCTCAGCTCTGCAGAGCTGGAGCTCTTTCTGTGTTTCGAGTTTAGTGCAGCTGGAGACATGCTGCGTGAGCTTGGCTAAAGGCCTCCCGCCAGACCTGGCTTGCCGCACAACCCAGCCAAAGAGGCAGCACAGCAGCCAGTTAGCCAGCAGCTGTCTGTCAACGGAATAAACGTGGTGAATGGGCAACCAAGGTCTGTCTTCGCCCCACAGGGTAAGCAGAACATAACGTTAGCCTTTTCTGGTCTTACAGTTCCGTGGGGTAACCTTCCATTTATTCTATCGGACTCTTTGATTTTTATTAGAGGAACTTGATGCAACTATCTTTGGCAAAATAGAGTGATCTCATCTTAATTGCCATAGAGAAGATCTGCCTTCCAGGTTGTCGTAAGATAAGGCTAACATGAACCTGCTGTCAAGACTCTGGTTATGAGAAATGATTTTTTATCAAGAGATGCCTTAAAGTTGTGCAGTTATTATAGAAGAGAGTGTTTTAAGAGCATGAGCCCCAAAATCTGTCTGTCTGGGTCAATTATCTTAGCTCCCTTCTTCCTAGCTTATGGTTTTGAACAAGTCACCTGCCCTCTGGTCTTCACTTTCTAGTTGGTTAATGGAAATAAGAGCTCTCACGTAAGGGACCTGCTTTGAGGATTAAATCAGATAATCCATGTAAAATGCTCAAAACAAGGCCTAGCATAAAGTAGGAGTTTAATAGATGTGGATTTTTGTTGTTAAATATTCTGAATTTTAACCAAACTGGAGGATCAAAAAGTTAGTAGTATCCACAGGGTTTTTTTGTTTTTCTTTTTTTTTTTTTTTTTTTTACAAATGATCTAAGGAAGAGGAAGTAACACTATCAAGTTCACACATTTTGTGTTTGACTAAATGAGGACTCAATTCTCAGCTGTTTGATTCCGAAGTCTTGGAATTTTTCGTGAGCTTTACTGAAATGTACTCCCTGGAGGTCAGCTTTTACCGACGGGTCCGTTGGCGTCACGCCAGCTCCCCACAAGAAAGACCACAGTGCGACCGGCTCATCGTGTCTGTGGTTGGAGCTATTGAAGGGATCCTGCCAGGGCCGTTGTCTAACCACATCACACAGCAGTTTATGTGTTCATGGGAGAAATTCCTGGGGAATCAGTTTTCGATAAAACTGTGCTCTTTCCGAATAAGTGGTTTGTTTTATTTTCCTTGCAGAGAACTGTGACTAATCACCATCTTTCTTTGTTTTGGCTGTTAAGAAGCTTGGAGTCAAACTTGTTGCCTTTTTCTGGTACTTCCATGTGCTAATCTTATTCCGGATTTAGGATATTCCTTTTCTTATTTCCCCCCGGCTCTCATTCCCTTGATAACATATTTTATCCCATTGAACGGTGCATATTTTTTATTCACTTCCAGAGTGCTTTTTTTGAATAAAACAAAATGAGTGCATTAAAAATACCATTCACTATATATTTACCTCATTTCTTGGCTTTGGTCTTTGCAAGTCCTGTTGGGTCAGATGCTGTTATTTTCCCAGGCTTAGAAAAGCCCTGATGGAACATAGGAACACAATTACTCAGCGCTTCATGACAACCAGGATGTTAATGATGGGGATTTAAACTACAATAATTTATGAAAGTAAAAAAAATTCACAACCCACCATATGCTAATTTATTTCCTATGTAAATGACTGGCTGCTAGAGGCAGAGAAATATCAAGGGCGGGGAGCAGAAGATGAAGTGATGGCATCAAGTTCTGAACAACTCTCTCTGTTCCTTCAAGGCTGGTTCGTGTTTCCATTCCCTGAGCTCGCTGCTCCCCTTGCCTTTATTACACTGCCGTGTGGTACAGATGGCTTCTTGGTTGGTATTGCTTTCCAAAGGCCCACGATAGGGCCATGGTGATAGAGAGAGAGATGACATAGATAATGCAGACTCAATACATGTTTCTGGAATGAATGACTCAAGGGAACAGAGGAAAAATACTCAACAGAGGGGAGTAGGTGGTAAACTTGGAGGGTTTCTGGGGGAGTGACATGTACATTGTGTTTATGAAGTAAAAACATGTAAGCCAGACGAAGAAGACGGGGCAGGAAATAGTGGGTGCAAAGTACACAGCTGTAGAGAGCCTGTGAGCTGGGGGATTGCAAATATTTCAGTTTGTCTCCAGTGTGGGCTCAGAGGGACTAAAAGAGATGAACGTGGAATGTGAATTTTATCTTGTGCCCTAGAGAGAGTCGTTGATGAATTTGGGGTAGGGGAAGGGGCAGGGTGTGAGATGATCACATATGCGTTTTAGGGAGATTACTTTGACTCCAGTGAGGACCGTGGATTGATGGCAGACATTTAGGAGGCTATTATATCAATCCGGGAGAGAAATGATGAAGCTTTTAATTAATTAGGGAGTGGGAGTTATGATGGAGGGTTTAGGTGGTAGAATCAACAGACTTTGTGATCAATTGCATAGGGAGGATGGTGGGAGAGGGAAGGTCTATGATGCGTCCCCGTGTTTCTTTGTTGGTTAACGGGATGGATGTTGGTGTCATTTTCCCAAATAAAAATGTTTTAAAAACAAGAAGGTGAGGGGAGGGTGATTAAGTGAACTTTGGACACATTGCACTTATGATGCCAAGAGTAAAGCTGAATAAAGCAGGCTTGTAGATACAAGGATTGAGAGCTCCAGAGATTGATTTGGCTAGACACTGCATAACTTGGGAGGCATCTGTGCAGAGCAGGACTGCCGAAGGCCTGAGCAGGACAGTGTCCAAGAAGATTAGAAGAGGGTAAAGATAGAACACCATGAGACATTAACCTTAGGAGATGAGCAGAGGAAAGAGGATCCAGTGATGAAAGCTAAGAAAAAAAGAGTGAGAGGGCAAAATTAGTGCAATCTCAAAGCCAAGGGTGAAAAAAAAAAAAAAAAACCAAGAAATAACGAGAGTCTTGCATTTGCAGCAATTTGATAAACTAGATGTTCTGAACAGTCCTCCTTTTTTTTTTTCTTTTTGTCCCCAGTCCTCTCCAGGGCCGCACCCAGGGCGTATGGAGGTTCCCAAGCTAAGGGTCTAATCAGAGCTGTAGCTGCCGGCCCTATGCCAGAGCCACATCTGTGACCTACACCACAGCTCACGGCAACACTGGATCCCCAACCCACTGAGTGAGGCCAGGGATCGAACCCGCAACCTCATGGGTCCTAGTCAGATTAGTTAACCACTGAGCCGTGACAGGAACTCCCTCCTTTTGGAAAAAAAAAAAAAATCTGGATATAATTTTTTAAAATATTTTCAGATAAATTGTTGAACTGCTAGTAAAGAATCCTCAGAAGCAAAAAGTGTAATGCAGGCACGGATCCAGAGTGGTGAGCTTGCATTTTCTCAGAAAAATATGTATTTTCTTCCTTTTTCCCCCCTTTTATGGCTGCACCTGAGGCATATGGAAGTTCCTTGGCTAGTGGCTGAATCGGAGCTGCAGGTGACACCATAGCCACAGCAACACCAGCTCTGAGCTGTATCTGCAACCTACCCTGCAGCTTGCAGCAACACAGATCCTTAACCCCCTGAGCAAGGACAGGGATCAAATCCACATCCTCACAGAGACAGAACACAGCCGCAACAGAAACTCTGAAAAATCCCTACTGAACTCTAGAGACCTTGAGTTTTCATTTTGATAGCCAGGTGGGGTACACAAACTAGGAGACAATGAGATGAAGAGTCTAATGGGAGATGCTACAGAAATGTGAGGACCCTAGTGTAATAGAGAAAAAAAAAATATATATATATATATATGTATGTATATATATCAGCCCAGCAGAGGAGAAAAACCAAGAGTCTTGCCTCGTTTGAGTTGCTTATCTTCAGTAAAAGAGGGACGAAGATAATCATCTGAGGAAAAAAGTTTCTCCTAAGAATTCAGAATTGCCAACTAGCCCTTACCCTGAATATAAAATCATTGTTAAAATTAAGAAAACCACAAAATACTACAACACAAAGTAAACATCACACTGAAACAATAATCAACAGAAATAATAGGGATCTGCTGTCATTTTAACAAAGATTATATACTCTAAAATTACCAAGCCAAGAGTAACAACTAAAATGTTTTAGGTATTAAAGAAATAAAAGAGTGTATAAGATACAGTTAAAAAAAAAAACAAAGTCCAGAATGTCGCTAATCAAAGGTACAGAAGGAGGCAAGGGAGAGACTGAAAGGCAACAAAAACAAAAACAAACAAAAAAGAAACAAAGAAAAACGCAGCTCACAGAGACGAAGAAGAACAGACCGGCGGTTGCCAGTGGTGGGAGGAAGCTGGTGAGGGGAATAGATGATTTTCTCCATCAGGCCTTAGCAGGACAGCGGCGGAGGAAACAGAAATGTAAATTCAGACTTGGGATTTTGCTGGTCTAGGGGTCGGAAGTACAGGGACCTGGAGGAGGAGCAGAGACACATTTTCAGTGAGAGGGTGAAAGTTCAGCTCCGGGGCCTCTGACACGTGAGCCTGCGAGGACTCAGCGAGCCCTCATGCGGCCCTCAGGTTTCTTAAATTTGGCGAAAGTGAGGCAGGTCATTGGTGGGGGCCAACTTCTTTTTCCCGTCTGTCTTCAGGTGTGTCACCCTTTGCCTCTTATCAGGTCCCAGGCATTTTTGGGATCTAGCTTAAGGGAAGGTGACTGAAGGGTCAGGTTGAGTCAAATAGGTTTAGCTGATGCACAGCCCCTTCCACGTGTAGTCAAGATAGAGTTAATTTCAGAGGAGGATGGGCTTTCAGAAAACTCCCACTGCTCCTCATCACCTGAACTGTGAACGGACTCGTGTGTCCTATGTACCCAGTGACAAAAGGACATGGGAAGGGATTCATGAGGGTTGACGATTCCAGAGCATTAAACATTAGTCATTGTGGAGTTCCCCGTCGTGGCACAGCAGAAGCAAATCCAGCTAGGAACCATGAGGTTGCAGGTTCGATCCCCGGCTTCACTCAGTGGGTTAAGGTGCCGTGAGCTGTGGTGTAGGTCACAGAGGCGGCTTGGATCCAGCATGGCTGTGGCTGTGGTGTAGGATGGCAGCTGC
The DNA here is from genome assembly GCF_016906955.1 of Phacochoerus africanus. Taxonomy (NCBI): domain Eukaryota; kingdom Metazoa; phylum Chordata; class Mammalia; order Artiodactyla; family Suidae; genus Phacochoerus; species Phacochoerus africanus. Next base: position 16,142,865 of record NC_062555.1, on the reverse strand, counting down.
AGCTCTGATTCAACCCCTAGCCTGGGAACCTCCATATCCTGCGGGTGTGGCCCTAAAAAGCAAAAAAATTAAAAATAAATTTAAAAAAGACTAGTCATTGCAAAAGAAAACCCGAAACACCAAGAAATCTTAAAGCTCACAAAAGAAAAAGCTTGAAAGAAATTTCCCCCAATTTGACAAAAATCCTAAAATGTACATGACATTACCTTACAAAGTTGTAAAGCTCAAAGGAAGTTTTCTAAACTATTAATGATTAAACATAAGTATTGATCATCCAAACCAGGTCTCAGCCTGAAATTGTAGCCACATCACATTCACAGCAGCTGACTATTTTCTCTTTTAATGTACTTGCACCTGTATAATTATGTATTGAAATTATATTATTACCAGTGTTTCTCTTTTATTATCATTAGAGCATTACATTGAGTTTTTAAAAATATGTTTGCTTATTTATTTGTTGCTGTTTAGGGCTGCACCTGTGGCATATGGAAGGTTAGGGGTTGTACTGGAGCTGCAGCTGCCGGTCTACACCACAGCCACAGCTGGATCCAAGCTGCATCTGTGACCTACGCCACAGCTCACGGCAATGCCTGATCCTTAACCCACTGAATGAGGACAGGGACCAAACCCACATTCTCGTGGTACTAGTCAGGTTCGTTACCTCTGAGCCATGATGGGAACTCCCAATATGTGTTTATTTTTTAAGTTTTGATTGATCGATTATTATTTTCCCAGCTTTCTGAGGATATCATCGCCACAGAGCATCGTGTAAGGTACACAAGCGCTGATTTAGATGCCTTGCTAAACGATTGCCACGTGCATTCGCTAACACCTCCATCCCGTCACATAACTACTATTTCTTTTTTTTTGTGGTGAGCATATGTCAAGATTCACTCTCTTAGCGACTCCTGGAGTCATGATGCAGCATCACTACAGCCATCATGGTGCAATCAGAGCCCCAGCATTTGTTATTTCATAACTGGGCATCTGTGCCCTTGATGAGTGCCCCCCTGTTTCCTCCACCCTCCGGCTGGTAACCACCACTGTGCTCTCTGCTTCTCTGAGCTCATCTTTTATCCAGATATTTGGTTAATGTGGTTCCTCGTGATTGTACGTGTTTACGTCACTAAGGTTTGATTATTTTCAGAAGAATAACGATTTGACCAGTGTGGACAGTGCTTCAGGAAAAGGCAACTGTAACCAAGAGAAGAGATGAGGCTGCTTCATTCTTGCTGTCTTCCTACTTCCATTTCGATAGTTTATATCATTTATGATGATTTCAGCAAAACAGACAGGGTCTTGTGAAGCATTTGCTATAAAAATAAGCATTGATTCTGATCAGGTCGAGAACCACGGTTCTAGGCTAACCAGGCCCCTGGGGCTTGGATTCAATGTTCAGATTTCTGCTCTGCGTCTTGCACCTGCACATGTGTCTCCTTCAGCCTGGGGCCTTCAACCATTCTCGCCAGCCTGGCGAGAACAGGGCTGTGTACAGAAGGCCACCTCGCAACATTCTAGCCCTTCTTCCATTGACATAAATCACCTCAAACCACTTTTCTCTCACTCTTTCTGTTCCTCAAAGACCTCAGTTTGTTTCTGCACCAGGACTTGTGCACACTCTCTCTCCCAGATTTCTGCATGTCTTCCAATAGCTTCTTTTATTATTATTTTGTTAATAGTTATTTCCCCAATACAATTCTTTTTCTACTGTACAGCATGGTGACCCAGTTACACATACATGCACACATTCTTTTTTCTCCCATTGTCATGCTCCATCATAAGTGACGAGACATAGTTCCCAGTGCTACACAGCAGGATCTCACTGCTAATCCATTCCAAAGGCACTAGTTTGTATCTATTAACCCCAAGCTCCCCATTCATGCCAGTCCCTCTCTAATAGCTTCTTGTCTTCAGGTCCTGGCTCCACTGTTACCCTCAGAAAGGCCGTCTGAGTGAGCTTCTTTTTTTTTTTTTTTTGTCTTTTTGTCCTCTTAGGGCTGCTCCTGCGGCATATGGAGGTTCCTAGGCTAGGGGCCTACGCCAGGGCTACAGCAATGCAGGATCCGAACCGTGTCCGCAACCTACACCACAGCTCACAGCAATGCTGGATCCTCAACCCACTGAGTGAGGCCAGGGATCGAACCCGCAACCTCATGGTTCCTAGTCAGATTCATTTCTGCTGCGCCGCGACGGGCACTCCTGAGTGCCCTATTTAAAGCCCCCCTACCCCGTTCTGTGCTCCTGCTCTGGCTCCTTCGTCACACTTACAACTCTTTAAAGTTAACTTGTTCATTCACTTACCTTTCTAGTCACTCCCCTCATAGAAACACAAGCTCTGTGACAGCTGGGACCCAATTCGTCACTTTCAGCTCTGTATTGCCAGCAACTACACAATGTCTGGCACAGAGTAAATGTTCAGCAGATAGCTGTTGAATGAATTCATGAACCCGTGTGTGTTAGTCTGGGGGCCCTAACAAAATACAGAGGCTGGTGGTTTAGACGAGAAGGGACGAGAGGCAACTTAAGATCGATGTGCCAGCAGGTTTGGTTTCACCTGAGCCTCTCTCCTTGGCTGGAGGATGGTGTGTCTCTGGATGACTTTCACGTGGCCCCCCCTCTGTCCTTGGGCATCACTAGGACCTCTCAGTCTGTGCCCCAGTCCTTCTTCTCATAAGGACATCTGTCCCACTGGATCAGGACCCCACCTTAATGGCCTCATTCTAACTCACCTCTTCCAATCTTACCTCCAAATACAGTTACATTCTCGTGCGCTGGGGGTTGGGACCTCAATATGTGAATCTGGGAGTCACAGGAGGCAGCTCATAAGACCATGAAAGGTCTTTCCCTTCTGGTCTTTCATGCGCTTTCAGTGTGGAAGGCGGGGATCCCTCCAAGCTCAAGAAAGCCTTTAACCAATAGCCTGGACCGGCTGGTCATCAAATGTTTCCAAGGACCTAGGCTGAGGGCAATGGGGCCTTTGGTTAGATTCCCATTCACCTGAAGCATGAAGAAGGGGTTTTCTAGAGATGCTTCTGATGCCAACAAGGAGCAGCATCCCCGCCCCAGTCAGTGGTGGTTTCCCAGGCTGGGCTCTGTAGCTCTTTGCTGCTGGGTGGCTCTCTGTGTGCTTGACTGTCTCTGAAATGGGTGGAGTCAGCTCAGTAAGCAATGAGAAGCTGTAAGGGGCACACAGTGAAGGAGCTGCCCTGCCGGTGGCAGGGAGGAGAGGCTGGCAGGATGCCATCAGCTGATCAGCCCACACCGTCTGCAGCTGTCTGGGGTCGGATTTCCAAATCCTCTGCTCTGGCCTGGGCTGCAGGAACTGAGCTGCCAGACAAGGCCTGGTAATTACCCCCGACTCATCCTTGCCTTCTCTGTCTATGTCCTAATTGAGGTTTAATGGCTTTGGTCACAGGAGGGTACTTTTCCTGCCTCTCTAGACTTAGATTCTTTCATCTGTGCATCCAGCCAATTAGTTTAGCATCTGGGATAATTGACGGAAGTCAGGCCTGAACTGAGTGGAATTCCCAGGCCAGACAGGTCTCTGTGGTTGCCGTTGGTGGTGTGGGGGGTGGGTTGCAGTGTACCTGGGGTGCAGTTTAGAAGGTGAGGACTGAGGTAGAGACGGGCAAGCCGGAGCATCTGAGGCATGTTTGATTGAAGCTGCACTTAATCTTTTTTTTTTTTTTTTTGGTCATTTTGCCATTTCTGGGGCCACTCCTGCGGCACGTGGAGGTTCCCAGGCTAGGGGTTGAATCGGAGCTGTAGACACCGGCCTACGCCAGAACCAAGCAATGCAGAATCCGAGCCGAGTCTGCGACCTACACCACAGCTCACGGCAACGCCGGATCCTTAACCCACTGAGCAAGGTCAGGGACCGAACCTGCAACCTCATGGTTCCTAGTCGGATTCGTTAACCACTGAGCCACGACGGGAACTCCTGCACTGAATCTTGACTTACACCTTCTGCTTCTGTCTTAAAGGCTTCTTCTACTTGATAAGCAATAGATTCACTACAGCAAATTGGGTATGAGGACTCATTTGTGTCTCCTTCAATTTTATCCTTTTAGCATAATTTATAACTCATTTAGACACAATTCAGAGACCTAATTATCCCACTGAGTGGGGTTTCTTTTTGTGATTCTTTACCGTCATTATTCTGACCTCTTGCCTTTCCCTCTGGCCACTCGCTGCTCAGCTGCCCAGTCTCCAGCCACAGCAAAGGCAGTTCCACTAAACAGCTTGCTCAAAATTCAATGAATGGAACCCAAGACTTGGAGACAGCAAACGCCAAATGGAAGACTTGGAGACACAGACCATCAGCTCTGAAGTTTTCTTACCTGCACGGCAGGCAGACCTGTGCAACACTTGATCTCCCAGGACCTTTGGATCCCCTGTGATACACGGAGATGTCTTAGTCACCAGCAAGCACACGTTAGGGATTCAGGCCAGCCTGCTGGACTCCCTTTATTTGAGTTGGAGTGGATCCACCCCAGAGGCAGGCAGCAGCTTGGGAGATGGATTATTGCTGGGTAAAGTGATACCCTGCAGCCAACTCCTGACGAGACGTCAGTTCTGACCTAGGCTCTAGAACCCACACTGTGGGTTTAAGCAACCCCTAAAATAGTCCCAGCGAAAGTAAGACGATGATCGGAAATAGAACTTGGCTGTGGAGCAACTGGTTCGCTCCGGGAGACGCTAACCTGCAGAAATACTGTTTTGAGATGGGGAAGGTGTGCTGGCTTGTTGAATCGTTGGGTGATGATCCAGTTCTCGACAGAAAAAGGAAGTCGTGGGTGGGTTTTGGAAAGTCTTTGAATGAGCGGGTCCTCTGCTGATTCATATATTTCACATGTGAGCCCAAAGTGGCCATCCCAGAGGTCATGTTATAGGAAGAAAGTAACAAAGATGCATACATTTCTAATATTCAGACATAGATGAATAAAAAACCATGAGGGTCCTATAGTGAATTCATTTTTTTTTTTGGGGGGGGGGCGCTTCCGGAAGCACATGGAGGTTCCCAGGCTAGGGGTCTCATCGGAGCTATAGCCGCCGGCCTACACCAGAGCCACAGCAACGCGGGATCCGAGCCGCATCTGCAACCTACAGCACTGCTCACGGCAACACCGGATCCTTAACCCACTGAGCAAGGCCAGGGATGGAACCTGCAACCTCATGGTTCCTAGTCGGATTCACTAACCACTGCGCCACGATGGGAACTCCATATAGTGAATTCTTGAAAAGACCATTCCAGTCAAGCAACCTGCAAATACTTCCCCATCTCTTCCAGTGCCCTCGGGGTCTACAGAACAAATGAAGAAGGGTAAGACGCCACACTTGCCAATGATGTGTTTGTAACATCCTCGAGAAGAAAAGCGTAGTATGATAGAAAAAAATAGCACAAGTTACAGAACCAGTTAGGGGCAATTAAATGTTAAATTTCATAATTTGTGGCAAAAGTACTCTAAGGAGTTCAGGATGGAGAGAGAGACAAAGATCACGGCCAACATTTATGAGTGTTTACTCTGTGTCAAGCACTTTGTAAATAACTGGTAGGCATTAATTTACATTATGAACTCTCGCAACTCTCTATAATGTGGGGCCATCATGATTTCCATTTTACAAATGAGATACCGGTACATAAAGAAATTAAACAACTTGCACCAGGTGCACGCTTAATAAGGGACTTATTCCATTTCTTTCATGAAATAATTCAGTCATACAAAAAGATATAAAGAACTATATGCAAAACAGCACATACGTACACATAGCACCTATCTTGAGAGATCTTATCCATAAATGAAGCCCTCTGAACACCCCTCCGTGATCACACTTCTCCTTCCTCTCCCTAGAATTAACCATGCTTCTAAAGATAGAGCTCAGCCTCTTAAATAAGGATGCTAGCCTTCAGAAAGAGGCCATGGAAGTGGTTCCCCTGAATGGTGACTGGGATTTGGATTGGTAAAGAGAGGGGACTTTGGGGCAGAGAGAAATCCTTAGGAAGGACCAGAAGGTTGGATTAGAGGAAGCAGATCTGGTAGAGGCTTGACTCAAAGAGCGGGAACATGTTGGCAAGTGCTCAGAATTACTCTTTTGTAGAAAAAGACATAAAGTTGGATGATGAGTGAGAGAACCAGGTAGGCAAATATCCGGAAGTAGGAAAGTATCTAGCCTATTTGGGAAAGAGCGAGGGCTTGAACAAGGTATATGTGTGATACAGGAAAAATGATAAGGCAGAATGAGGGAATTGTGAATAAGTTATGCTTCCTCAAACGTCACTAGTCAATCACTGATCACCTCACTCTTTCTGAGGGTCTGACACAGAGAAGATGTCCAACAAGTGTTTGTTCTGCGAATGTTTACTTAATGAATACCTGGAAAGGTGATGTGTTCCCCTGGTTCATCAGAGCTGCCAAATGCGGGGGGAGGGGGGAGAGAGGGGAGAGGAGAGAAGACTAGAATTACTGGATTGGAAGACATTTATTGGACAGTTGAAGAAGTTTGCTATGAGCCAACGAAGAAAACCTGGACCATTTCCAGGGAACACCAGTACATCTCAAATGTCACTGTGAAGGAGCTCAGTCTTTGTTCCATTGAAGGAAAGGACGTGACAGCCTTTGGAGACATCTGAGTTCAGCTCCAAGACTCAGGCTAGTTTGCTTCCTAGAAAGACCTAAAGACGATGCAGTCGTTCCCAGGGGCTCTATATCTGGAAAGTTCCAGTCCAGTGGTCTCTTGTACCTCCTTAATATTCCATTCTATGATCAAGTTTTCTAGCAGGGGCTTTAACCAGCATCTTACCTTCAAGACTTTTCATTTTTTGTGGAGTAAGATCCAAATTTCTTAGCATGGCATATAGAGAAGGATGTTTACACTTTGGCCTGTGTTTACCTTTCCAGCCTCATTGTCCATCATTAAATTTATGACCCACCAGGGGCCCTTGCTCTTTCCCAAATAGGCTAGTTACTTTCCTACCTCCGGATATCTGCCTACATGGTTCTCTCTAGCCAATACGTCCCCCACTTCCTTTACATCTACGGCCATCCTACATCTTTCCCAAGGTACCAATTAGATGACACAGCCCTTGTGATGTCTTCCCAACCTTCCTCAAAGTTAAATTCATGAATTCCTCGTCTGGGGACATATTTCTATTATAGCATAGATCCCAATGCATTATTAACCCATGTGTCTACACGGCTAGACTATGAGTTTCTCAAGAGCAGACGCTTAATCTCTGAAACACCAGCACCTCTTCGCATATAAAACATTACACATTTCTAATGAAATATGTTGGCAGGTAATGCACAGTATACATAGTCCATTCTAGGGCAGTGTTGAAGGGTTTAGACATGCATCCAGAATTACTCTTTACTCACCTGATCAGCCTTCAATCTACTCTAAGAAAACCCTGTTCTCAGTGGTACCAGCATTGGAAAAGCAGTCCCACAGCCTGGTAGAGGCTGCACCTGTGACTGTGGGTCAGAAGTTTGATGTGCAGACTGCATCCACGGCCCCGGTGGACAGAAATGGGGTTGAGCTGCCTTCCCCCCTGAGTCAGTGCACGGTGAGGTTACTGTGTGCCAAGCTACTGCTCATGGGTCAGCTCCATGAAGCCATAATTCTGACTTTCCAGAATCCTCATAAAGACCTGGAATTTGCTTAGGATCAAACCAACGCCAGCAAACTACACAGTCCCTATACTCACCAAATACAATATCAATGCAACAAATGTTAAAAAAAAAATCTCTATGTGATGCTGAGCAACTCATGCTGTGCATTTCTGCCCAGTGAATTGATCCATGTAGCCCTTCCTGGGGACTCTAGCTAGGGCACTAACTTCCTAATTTTTTAAAATGATTTTCAAAATTTTTTCCATTATAGCTGGTTTACACTGAATTTCTTAAATTTTTTTTAAGAACAAAGTTTTCTTTCTTTTTTCTTTTTTTTTTTTTGGTCTTTTGCCTTTTTAGGGCCACACTCATGACACAGGCAAGTTCCCAGGCTAAGGGTAAAATCAGAGATACAGCTGCCAGTCTACACCACAGCCACAGCAACAAGGGATCCAAGCCGCATCAGCAACCTACACCACAACTCATGGCAACACCAGACCCTTAACCCATGGATCGAGGCCAGGGATCGATCCCGCCTCCTCATGGATACTAGTCGGGTTCCTTAACTGCTGAGCTGTGACGAGAACTCCCTGACAAAGCTTTTCAATTACAAGCACCTGAGACCTTTATGGAGGCCATGGAGACAGAGAACCGTACAAACGACAAAGTCCGTAGAGTAGAGGTCTCCTGTGACTTACCAGTGACCCCAGTGAGCCTAATAGAAGCCATGGAACTCCTTTTTTATCCGCTCCACCTTTGGGGAGGCTCTGGACTCCTCCATTCATCCCCCACACCCCCTTCACTCTCTTAGCAGTAACTCCAATTGGAGGCTTCAGGAACTTAGGGCTGGGACGGAGGATGGCTTGGGTATATTAGCAGCTGTAAATTTCAGCTTTGCTTTCAGAAGACTTTTGCAGGTGATTTTGGGAACCTAACTTGAACCTGTGGCCCAAGTGGAAGACACCTTTTCAGCGGCAAATGGAAGGTTGACAAAATAACCTTTTAAACATAACCCATCTCCAAGACTGCCTGCATCCAACTCATGTTGAGGAAGAACACAGGAAACTCAATTCAGATGTCTCTCGCACCCTATAGAGAAGGTAGCCTGTCATGGTAACACGAGCGATGGCTGACTCCCGCAGTGCACTCCTGTAGGACCGACAGTCGTTTGTTCTGGCAGCAGTGAAGGCTTCTGCCCAGGCACAGATTTTTACATTGCTAATGAGACATAAGATGCACTGTCGAGGTTCCCAACATTTCAGTGAGTCCATGTGCTGTTACACGGCTAAATGTAGGGTAACCAGTGCAAGATAAACAACTCTATTTGCTGTTGTAGAAAAGATGCATCTTTGGAGGAAGACAAATCTTTGTTTAAAAAAGAAGAAAGACATCTGGGCCTTCAGTGTCCCTTTGGGAGCTTTATTAACTTCATAAATAAACATGCCTTTCAATTATCGATAATCTTGAAATAGAGCCACCCAGGTGAGGACTGAAATACTGGGATCCGAACGGACTCTCTGAATATTGCAGAGGCAAGGTCTTCCTCGATATCCAGGGAAAGACTCCAGAGAGGAAGAGAACACGGTGCCAAGTTTCTTCAATCATCATGTCTAAGAGGAGAGACTGAGGTTTTCTGACTCATCCTGGGAGATGCATTTCTGCTTCAACAATTCCTTATAAATACCTAACCAGGGGAGGCAGACAGGAGAAGAAGGGGAAAGGAAAGATAAGGAGGAAGAAGAGGAAAGGCAAAGAATAGAGGAAGGAAAAGGAAAAAAAGGAAGATGGACTCCCAATAAAAATGTTTAACCACAAATGTCTCCATACATTTCATCTGGAGAATTTTCAAGCTCTATCTTATTTAAAAATATTTACAGGAGGGAGTTCTCATCATGGCACAACAGAAACAAATCCGACTAGTATGCATGAGGACATGGGTTCGATCCCTGGCCTCGCTCAGTGGGTTGGGGATGCCATGTTGCCGTGAACTGCAGTGTAGGTCGCAGATGTGGTTCGGATCCCCTGTTGCAGTGGCTGTGGTGTAGGCCAGCAGCTACAGCTCCAATTCAACCCCTAGCCTGGGAACTTCCATATTCTGCAGGTGCGGCCCTTAAGACCAAGACGAAATGAAATGAAATACTTATAGGAGTTCATGGTTTTCTTTACAATTCTTCGCAAGAGACTCTTGCCACTGCGACTTGGTACACTGTCAGGTCCCCACGTCAGTAAACGCTGAGCATGGTCAGAGCCCCACAGGGACTGAACACTACAGCAAACCTGGCACTGCGAACCAACAAACACATAAACTCAACAATACGTGTCGCCCTCTGGCAGAGAAATTTGGTAGATGAACCATAATTTTGAGCACTTGCCCATATCTCATCAGGACTAGATGATTTAAAAATAAAATAAAAAAAAAACCACCTCAACTATTTTGTGGTCACAATAGCAACATTGTTCAGAGAATGTTTCCACATTGTCTTTTCCAAGGAGTAGCTTGAGAAATAAAATATTTACTATGCATATACATCTCATATACATACATGTATCTTACATATGTATTGAATACACCTCATACATGTATATGTCTCTCGAAGATGTAATGCATAATTTTTGCCTGCTACACATGGAGTGCTTGCGCATTTTATCTTATTCATGCCTCGCTTGCTAATGGGCAGAGTCCGTAAGTGACACAGCAGATAAAGGAAGTGCAGCCTGGCTTCAGCCTCTGTGGGCTCCCCGTCACCAGGAGACATGGCCTTTGTCAGCGGGTCACTGCCTGCACCAACTCTGTCAGCTCAACCAAGTGACCCAACCACTGGGAGCTCGAGGTTTCTCATACAGGACTTGGGGGTGATTAAGCCTACGCTGTGATATTGCTGTAAGGCTTACTTAGGATAAAACGGAACAGCATCCAGCAGGTAGGAGCCAATTAACACTTTTCGTCCTCTTGTTATCAATCAGACGTTTTCACCTCTCGAAGTGAATCTGTCCCAAATGTCTCCCTCTCTCCTGTTTGCTGACCCTTCCCCCCGAAAAAAATAAAATGAAATAAATCGGAGGAAGGTGGTGGTGCTTTTACAGCTTCTGGAAACTGCCGACCACCTCAACTTCTTCCTCAAATGTGAATTCAAAGGCACAAAAATGAGGCTTTCAAGAGAACGCGGCTCCACTGCATAACTCATCCAGATGGTCCGTGATGCCATCTTGTCCGAAAGCCACGTCATCGCCAAAGTCAGCAGTTGAGTCAGCGGCCCTGACTCACTGATGGATCATCAAAGCCATTTACTGGGCTGCTCCTGGCCTTTTTAGAGAGTGAAATGGAATAAAAAGAAAGCCAAATAGGTTTTGAAATAGCAGACTTTACGACACACCGGTAGATAAGAAAAGCTAAGTTTTGTTCTGTGCGACTCTTATTTCAGTTGTGTTTGGTCTACACACACTTCCTCACAATCTAAGTCTCCTTTCAACTCATGGGTGACACCTGGAGACGAGTGTCAAAATGTAGGGCCGGTTAAGGAACTTCTTGTGTAACGCAGGCTAATACAAGTTGACAGCCTTATAGTAATTTGGTTCAGAAGCTGCCTAACGCTTTTAGCAGTAGTGACCCACCTGTGTTAGAGTTTGAGATGCAGAATTAATTTATCAAAGGACGGGAATTCCGAGGCCCTGCAGGATGGGGTGTCTGATTTCTCATTTCTGGTATGGTTCCTGTCGCTTCATTGTCAGGATTCTTCAGCAGATGTGAGAGGGCTTTATAACTGGATGGACTTGACAAGGGTACTGGGAGAGCCGGACACAGGTGTCTTTTTAAGCAGTGCTTTCAAAGCCACAACCCTTAGGTTGCACGAGGATAAGGGCCATGTCTTTCGCAGTCATTCGTCATCCCCAGCCTCCTTTAACCACTCGGCACAGAGCCTGGTGCAATCCGAGAGCTAATCGATATCACTGAATGGATTACCCGTGAGTCAAGCTCCAGGTGACCCAGCAAAATGACGACTGCCCCTTACATCCTCATCCGTTTAGCCACCTCAGCATGTTTCCTTTTCACCTAAAGAACGAAGAACACGGCCAAAATGTTCTCAATCAGGAATTGTCCCAACACCGCAAGTTAAATGACACCACAAGGAAGCAATCACTCAAATCGAAAGTGTGGTTTATTTCCACAGAACAAAACCAAGGGTACCACCCAAAAATCTACAGCACAAAATTTAAAAGAGAAGAAGAGCCACTGTAGAACAAAAGAGAAAGAGACTTCAGGACGAAATGACTAATACAGTGAGTGGGCCTTGCTTGGCTTCTGAACTAAAACCAGACAGATTGAGGGAATCTGGGAAAAGGCAATAGAGACGGGGCACTAGCTGACTTGAAAGCACTCTTATTCATTTTTTAGGTATGATACTGACTTGGTTATTACGACAAGAATGGAAAGCCCTTATCAGTCAGCAATGGCGTAGATCTGCTCACAGGGAAAATCTGTGATCTGGTTTTAAATCTCCATGCAAAGAAGATGTAGATGAGGGAGGATCAGCTAATTAGCCAAACGCTGATGACTGTGAAAGCTGAAGAGCGGACGCCTGCAGGTTTTATACCATTCGCTCTATTTGTGTACACAGTGGAAAATTTCACAAGAGAACGTGAAGCCTAGCTGGCCCCAGCAGAGCAGAAAGGACAATGTAAAATTTCAGGACGACAGGTTCACGCTCTCACACAGCCGTACTCCAGGGGGACCCCAAACATTTACTGGCTTTTGTGCAGACTTTGAACACGTTCCAAGTGTGATAATCTGGTGCAAGCTGCTCATTATTTTTTAAAAATACAAGATCACATGCACTGTTAGAAGCATCAAGATGTCATTCTATTCGTCTTGAGCAAAACGTTCCTCCCTGTGCAGCATTTTCCTTGAAAGTGGAGGAGGGCAGAGAGAGGCTGGGGTGAGAGGTCGGGAAGGAGAGACGACCAGTGAGATTTCCCCGTTCGGGAGAAGGGCACGGTCCTTGGGGAGACAGTAAATTGAAATGAAGGCTGTTGCAGGCAGCCTACAGGATGTGCCTGCAAATGTAGACATATCTAAATGGTGAAAAAGTCTGTTTGTGCCCATTCATCGCCAGTGACTGCCTTGTAATGTGCTCCAGCCCCTGGGAATGGTGGCTGGACCCGGGAGCGGAGGCCGGAAGAATGGGATGGATTGGACAGAAGTACTTTTAAGTGCTCTGAAGGCTGTTGTGCTCCCCGCGGCTTAATAGCCAGGTCCCCCGGGAGCCACAAGGAAGGAGCCGAGTGAATCCCTACAGCTTTGCATTTTAAGGATAACAAGTCTTAAAACAGGTGTGAGCTCAGAAAGCTCCTTCTGCCCCTCGTTTTCCGTCTGCTGTGGCCGGTCGGCTCTGGGTTCATTATCATTCCACAGAAGGCGGTCTGGGGTAGGCGACAGGCAGGGAGGAAAGAGAAGCTGAATAAACAGAAACGGCTTCGAGTGACTAATATTCATTAAGTCCGCTGGTCATGCGCTATGACATTTATTAAACTGTGGTTTCCACGAGAATGTGTGAGTGGAGCTAATGAACATAAGCGAAAAAAGAGGCTCCGGGAAATGGTCCCTGGGACCTGGATGAGACTGCTGAGTAATGGCACGAGAGATTATAACGTTAAAAGCTTCTGGTACCTTCTAGAAGGCTGGTTGTTGGAAGGATGGCTCTCTGCGGAGGGGTGGGGGGGAGATAGGCGGGAGCCTGCACGTCTGACTTGTCTGAAGAAGGGGCCGAGAGCTTTTCACTGCTGTTGCTCCAGGCCGGCGAGGCTGCGCGGCAGGCCTCTGCGCCTCAGTGCTGCCCTCTTGTGGAGAAGGTGTCAGACAGGCCCCGCGCAAAGAGGCAGCCCCCATCGCCAAGAGGCGGGGATGGGAGGGATCCTGAGGGAAACGCTGTGCAACTGTGTGTGGTGTCAGGAGCGGAGAGGGGCGCTTGTTAAAGTCATCAACTATGCATAAACGGACGGAAATTCGGCATGAGAAAGAGAGCTCAGGTATCCCGTTCTGGTCCCCTATTCCATCCGGACTTTAGGGATGAATTTCATAGAATTTCTTAGGACCCCACCTAAGGTGTTACCCTTCCCCAAAACATCTCTTTCATAACCTCGTTACATGTGCCCAACCGGAAACCTGGGGACTCTCCTTAACGCTCCTTTCCCTCCCACACCTGTTATCAAGTCCACCAGCAAGTCCTGTTGGCTCCAGAGTCCCAATATCCCAGGACCGCTTCTTATCCCAAATACCGCTAGGACCCTGATCTGAGCCACTGGCATCTTTTCTTCAGGATGATTGCAGTTCTCCAAGCTGTGCTCCTGGCTTCCAGTCTTCCAATCTACGGTCTGTTTCCACCAGCCACCAAAAGGACCCGTTGGAGCATGTTAAATCATTTCATTTCTCGCCTCGAAAACTGCCCGTGGCTTCTAAGCTCATGGAGAGCAAAACCTAAAGTCTTACAAAGTGCTGCGGCCCTCAGCGCTGACCCCAACTCCCACTAACTGCATCTTTCATTGCTCTCCACTCGGTCTCTCCCAGTCACGACCTCCTCGCCTTGTCCTCAGAGAGCCAGGCACAGCCCTGACTCAGTTCCCTCTGCCTGGAACCGTCTTTCCCCAGACCCGGCACAGCTCTCCATCCTTTTCTCCCAGGTCTCTGATTAAACATCAAGGAGAACTTTTATTTTTATCATAGTTGATTTACACTGTTCTGTGAATTTCTGCTATACGGCTAAGTGTCCCAGTCATTTATATATATATATATATACACACACACACACACATATATTCTTTCTCACGGTATCCTCTGTCATGTTCCATCACAAGTGACTAGGTATAGTTCCCTGTGCTGCACAGCAGATCTCATTGCTTAGCCACTCCAAATGCGACAGTTTACCTCTACCAGCCCCAAACTCCCGGTCCATCCCACTCCCTCCCCCTCCCCCTTGGCAACCACACCTCTGTTCTCCATGTCTGTGAGTTTGTTTCTTTTCTATAGATAGGTTCATTTATGCCACATTTTAGATTCCACATGTAAGTGATATCATATGGTATTTGTCTTTCTCTTTCTGATTTACTACTTTTAGTAGAGAGTCTCTAGTTCCATCCACATCACTACAAGTGGCATTATTTTGTTCCTTTTTATGGCTAAGTAGTATTCCATTGTATATATGTACCACATCTTCTTAATCCATTCATCTGTTGATGGACATTTGGGTTGTTTCCATGTCTTGGCTGTTGTGAATAGTGCTACAATGAATATGCGGATGCATGTATCTTTTTCAAGGAAAGTTTTGTCCAGATATATGCCCAAGAGTGGGATTGCTGGATCATATGGTAGTTCTATATTAGTTTTCTGAGGAACCTGTGTACCGTTTTCCATAGTGGTTGTACCAGTTTACATTCCCACCAACAGTGAAGGAGGGTTCCCTTTTCTCCACACTCCCTCCAGCATCTGTTATTTGCTGACTTGTTCATGATTGGC
Organism: Phacochoerus africanus; assembly: GCF_016906955.1. NCBI lineage: Eukaryota > Metazoa > Chordata > Mammalia > Artiodactyla > Suidae > Phacochoerus > Phacochoerus africanus. Next base: position 16,127,748 of record NC_062555.1, on the reverse strand, counting down.
CATTCTGACTGGTGTGAGGTGGTACCTCATCATAATTTTGATCTGCATTTCTCTAGTAATTAGTGATGCTGAGCATTTGGCATCTACCATCCTACTTAAAATAACACCTCCTCTTATTCCCTTCAGAATTTTTATTTCTCTTACTTGATTACTTTTTATTAATATTTATCACCTTCTAAAACATTATATATTAATGTGTTTATGTCCTTATTTTCCATCTTCCTCAAACCCCCTATAATAGAATGTAAGTTCCATGAAAGCAGGGGCTTTGGGGGAATATGGTATCTTTAACACGGTTTATTTGTTTCTGAAACTTCAACAGCAGGCTGACTGCTCAAAATCCTTACAGATTCTTGCTCATTGTAAGCCCCATGGGTGCAGGTGTTTTGTCTGACCTGGTCTCCCCCTCTTACCAGTATCTAGTACTGTGTCTGATAAACAGTATATATACAAGAAGACTTTTTCTTCTTTATTTAACAGCTTTATTAAAGTGTAATTTATGGACTGCATTTACTCATTATAAGTGTACAATTCAATGATTGTTTTTTTTTTTCTTTTTCTGCCGCCCTCGTGGCATATGGAAATTCCCAGGCCAGTTATGAAATTCGAGCCGGAGCTGTGACCTAAACCACAGCTGCAGCAATACTGGACCCTTAACTCACTGTACTGGGCCAGGGCTGGAACTGGTGCCTCCACAGAGACAAGCCAGATCATTAACCCACCACGCCACAGCAGGAACTCCTACAATTCAATAATTTTTAAAATCAGATTTATAGAGCTGGACACTCAACACCACAATCCAGTTTTAGAACATTTCCAACACTCTGAAAAGTGCCCTCATGCCCACTGGCAGTTCTTTCTCACCACCGACCCCAGCCCCAGGCAATTAACGTCCTGCTTCCTGTCTCTCTATGGTGTCTTTTCTGAAGATTTTAGGTATAGAGAGTCATACAATACGTAGTTATTTGTATCTGGCTTCTTCAAGTCAGCATTTTTTTTGAAGTTCATTCATATTGTAGCATGAATTAGTAGGGTCCTTATTTCCTTTTTATTGAGGAATACGTACTCCCTTATATTGATACATGCTTTTTTAAAATCACCCATCACTTGACAGATGTTGGATTGTTTCCACTTTTTGCTATGAACATTCACATCCACTTTTGTGTAGCCACGTTTTCTTGGGTAGATTCCTAGCAGTCAAACTGATGACTCACATAATTATGTTTTAAATTTTTAATAAAACACCAAACTGGTTTCCAAAGTGGCTATGAATGTTATGTTGCCATCGACATGGCATGATGGTTCTAGGTTCTCTGCTTCCTCACCAGCACTTGCTATTGTCTTTTTCTATTTTTTCTTTTTTTTTTGTCTTTTGTCTTTTTAGGGCTGCACTGGCAGCACATGGAGGTTCCCAGGCTGAGGGTCTAGTTAGAGCTGCAGCTGCCAGCCTACACCACAGTCACAGCAACACAGAATCCGAGCCGCATCTGCGACCTACACCACAGCTCATGGCGACGCCGGATCCTTAACCCACTGAGCAAGGCCAGGGATTGAACCCGCAACCTCTTGGTTCCTAGTCGGATTCCTTTCCCCTGTGCCATGATGGGAATGCCTGTCTTTTTTTATAGGCATTCCGGTAGATATGCAGACATATAACATTATGGTTTTAATTTGCATTTCTCTTTTTACTGATATGGAAAAGGTTTTATTCACAATAATTATTAGCAATTTTAATATCTTCTTTGACAAACTATGTATTCAAACTTTTTGCCTATTTTTATATCAGTTTGTCTTCTTATTGTTGAGTTGTAAGAGTCCTTCTTATATTTTAGATACTGCTCTTTTATGAAAACTATGACATGGAAATGTTTTCTCCCCATGTGTGGCTTGCCTTAATAGCCTCTTTGGTAATACACACAGTTTAAATTTTGATAAAGTTCAATTTATCAGTTTTCCTTATGGATCATGTTTTGAGGGTCACATTTAATAACTCTTCGCCTACTCAAGATCACAAAAATTTTCGTCAATAGTTCCTTCAAGAAGTGGTATCATTTTGTCTCTTACATTTTAGTCTAGGATCCATTCTGAGTCCCTTTTTGTCTATGGTGTGAGGTAAGGTTCTACGTTCTGGTTTTTTGCATGAGGATCCAAGTGTCCTAGCGTTCTTGTTGAAAAGACTCTTGTCTCCCAACTGACTGTCTTGGTTTCTTTGCTAAAAACCAGTTATCCTTTAATGAAATGGATTATTTATGGACTCTTCATTCTGTTCCATTTTTCTATTAAGTGGATCCTTGATCCAGTACCATACTGGTTTTTTGTTTTTTTTTTTAACACGATGTCATAGTAAGTTTTGAAATCAGGTAGAATAATGCCTCAAGTTTGTCTTATTTTCTGAAGTAATTTTACCTATCTACATCCTTTGTATTTCCTTATAAATTTCAGGAAATTCTGTCAAGTTTTTATATATATATATATATATATATATACAGCCACACCTGCAGTATATGGAAGTTCCCAGGCTAGGGGTCGAATTGGAGCTGTAGCTTCAGGCCTACACCACAACCACAGCCAACACTGGATCCAAGCCTCATCTGTGACCTATGCTGCAGCCTGCAGCAATGCTAGATCCTAACCACTGAGCGAGGCCGGGGATCAAACCTGCATCCTCATGGAGACTATGCTGGGCTCTGAACTCCCTGAGCCACAACGGGAATTCCTTGTCAGTTTTTACAAAAATATTTGCTGATATTTTGATAGTGGTTGCATTAATAAAATACACCAATGTGTGGTGACTTGCCATCCTAATCCCACTGCTGCATGCTTTCGGTTGGATTCCAGAAATAGTTGTTTTATCACTTTTGTCCAGCTTGATGGTTGCCTTTAGGGAGAGGACCTGCCAACCCCATCACACAGCCTTGTACGTGAGATCTGTAACCCCCACCTAAACTCTAAGCTCTAGGAAGCAGCTACCATATTTTCCACTGCTTTTACCTTCATGAAATAAAGTAAATTGCTTGTCGCTATCACCTAATGTCTTGTGATGTTAAGGATTTAATAGACTTCAGTAACGCTGGAGAGGATATTGCTCGGAGATACAGCAGGAAGAATTGCAAAATAAGCATTGTCAGCATCATCATCTTCAGAAAGAAATATCTGACAAGCTTCACTAACCGAGGTCAGGCAAGACCCAGGCAAGAAAAGTCATGGATACCAGTCTTGTGTTTCAGAATGGGCCTCCTTCAGAGCCAAGAAAAAAGAAAATAAACTTCAACTCCTATAAAATGGAATTTTGGTTAGTTTTATGGGAACTTCTGTAGAGGAGAACACATAGGAATATTTTTCTAAAGCATATTGAAGAAAATTTATCTAAGGCAACCTTTAAGACATGGGGCTATAATTATGTTTCTGTCATGTTTTATATTGAGATATGTCTGAGGCTTGGGAATGGGTTAGAGGGCCTTTCAAAAGTCCCTCCTAAGAATCTTCAGATATTGATTTATGTATCCTTCTACCACAGCCATAGCCATAGTTTTATTTTCTGAGTTAAAGCACAGAAGATTAATCAGTCTTTAACATACAAGAACCTCACACATTTATCTCTCAAGTGTCATGATGGTGGACTTTCACAAGGCCCAAAAGCCTGGCACAGATTGGGAACTGTGTTTTCATTTTTATACCTTTCCTGTATTGAAAGACACAAAGTAGAGAGGAAAGCTAACTCTGTAAGAGGGAGAACACGGCTTATATCCAGGTTGGGCCACCCAGAATACATCAGGATTAATGACAATTTGGCCTGACAGCATCCTGACCGCAAGAGATGAGGTCACCCTAGGAAGTGTTTTGTAGGAAAAAAATAAAATCACCAGAGTGAAAAAGAAAAAAAAAAAATTAAAAGCCTAAAGTCTGAAATATACAGTGCCCAAGTATTTTCCCCCATTAATTTTAGAAGCCCTTGAGTGTTTCCAGGGAAATTTAATCTTCAGGTTTCTGAGCCATTTACACTTAACTCACCACAACGTTGTTTTGTAAGAGTGCTCTGTTGTCCAAGAAGCCCTCTGAACCTTGTTCATAAAAAGGTTTTATTGAAGTGATTGTTTTCTTTCTCCTTCAAATGAAATTATGCTTTTCCAGATTGAAAGGAACATTGGCATGAACCCTACTCTCAAAACTTGGGAGACGCAAGACAGAGACACTTTTGATCAAATGTCTCCCCAGCCAGGTTTCCAACCCACGGCGTTTGGGCTTTGACGACGTCACAATAAAGGCTTCAGTGGAAAAGACACAAGTTCATTACTCCTTGGACAGCCAAAGTGAGCCCTCTCAGGCCTTTAAAAACAAAAACAAGGCTTTTAAGGAACTCGGCCAGTCTAACAATCGCCTCTGCTTTAGAATCCACGAGGGATAAAGCTCCGAACTCGAGTGGGAGGTGAGAATCGAGAAGAACTAGAGATGCTTCTTGATCTTAAGGGCTTTGTGGTCCATGAGACTAAAGTGCAAGACAAGGGCAACAGTAGATTCTGCCTCACAGGAATGCAGTGAGGATTAAATGAGATACTTATGTCAGGTGCTCAGTAGTATCCAGAACAGAGACCTCAATATATCTTAGCTAAAATAATAATAATTCTAATTTATCTTTATGACAATCAGACCCTAAAAGGGTCATCTCAAAAGCAAAACACTCATTGAGATTAAAAAGGCCACTGTACATAAATGCTCATTCATGCATTTACTCACCTGCCAGCTCCAAGTAACCCTTGTGAGAATGAATGACTTCTGGGGCTCAAAATATTTTTGTCCTGAATTTTCAAGTCATGATTGCAAGCCTAACTGGAAAACTACCGTAAGAGAAAGCCGTCATTGTATTATGAATCAACTGATGTATTGTACATGTACTATATATCAAGAGATGACATGAATTTAGGGCTATCTGGACTATTTAATCATGGATACCAATAAAGAGTATTCCAAGAGCCCTTTGTTAAATCAGCTGCAGAATATTGATGTTTTGTCCTCTAATTATCACATCCGCGATGGTTATTTTTATATATCAGCTTGCCAGAGAATGGCTTAGAGTTGTTTAATCAAACTCCTACTCTAGGTGTTGCTGTGAAAGTATCCTGTAGATGTGTGGTTAACATTTATATACAGTGGACTTGAAGTAAAGGAGATTTACCCTCAGAACCTCCTTCAATCAGTTCAAAGGCTTTAAGAACCAAACCTGAGGTTCCCTGGAGAAGAAATTCTGCTTAAGGCTCCGGCACCAACTCCTGCCCCAGCTTCCAGACTGTTGACTTGCCACATGGATTTCAGACGTGCCAGCCCCCACAAATTGATACCATCTCCATCCATCTTTAAAAATGCTAATTGCTGGAATTCCCATTGTGGCTCAGCAGGATAAGGACCCAATATTGTCTCTCTGGGGATGCAGGTGAGATCCCTGGCCTCGCTCAGTGGGTTAAGGATCTGGTGTTGCCGTGAGCTGCAGTGTACGTCACAGACTTAGCTCAGATCCAACACTGCTGTGGCAGTAGTGTAGGGTGATTTGACCCCTAGCCTGGGAACTTCCATATGCCACAGACGTGGCCAAAAAAGAAAGCTAATTTCTCTATGGGAGTATAGCGGCATGACTCAGAAAGTAACAGACTGTTTTGCCCAATACCTTCTGAAGCAACATAATTTTTTTCATTTTTCCATCTGGAGAAAACAGCATTATCTACCTGCCTGTCTGTCACCACTGCGATCCAAGGGCACAGAGTTTTGCCTGCCCTGCTCGTTGCTCAGTGTTACTGAGCAGCACAACACAATGTATATTCAGTCAACCAGTTTATCGAGTGCCTCCTCTGTGCCAAGTATTCCTCTAGACACGGTGGAATACAGGTGTTTAAGAAGCAAACAAACCTTTGTCCTCATTAAATTTACATGCTCATGGGGGGAGACAACATGTAAACCAGTACATAAATAAAATATATCATCGACCTGGTAGTGGTAAGTCCTTCTGCACAAGAGAAGCAGGGAGGAACTAGGCAATGCTAGAGCCAGGATGCCATTTTAAACAGGGTGGTCAGTGGGATCTTCCTTGAAAATACGGCCTTGGGGCAAAACGCAAGGCACTGATTATGCTAAGAATGTTGCCAAATATTTCTATTTAAAAATAACACAAAATCCTCACTCAAAATGGTTTAAACAATAAAAACGACTATTTTTCACCTAACAAAAATAATAAGAACAGCTAGCGTTTACTGAAGATCCATGGTGGGCCAGCCACTCTCTTGAGCACCCTGCATAGATGAAATCACTTAAGGCTCACAATGGCCTTATAAGGTGGGTTCTGTTCTCCCCCCTGTTTCGTAGACAGGAAACCAAGGCTCAGCATGTAAGAAATTTCCAAAAGTTATGTGACTTGCAAGTGGCACAGCTCTTCAAATTGGTCGCTGGCCAAATTTCCTCCCTGACTCAGGTGCCGGCCCAGCAGAGGGAAGGCAGGTCTCAGGGAGAAGGTCTTCCAGGTATGTCTAGTTTGAATCTCCTCTTCATGGTGCCCCATCCTCAGCCATAGTGAGATGATGGCAGCAACGTCTCCAAGGGTCACACGGAGAACAGCCATGCTGTGTCCTTCCCAGGGTCCCCAGGAGGCCTCAGCACACTTCTCCCAGAGCACAGGCTGGCCGTGGGTCATGGGCCCACTCCTAGACCAGAGTGGGATAAACAGGTTTCGGTGGCACTAATTCTTTTCGAGGTTGGAAGGGATGCTGGGGACTCAGAAGCAAAGACAACTCCCGGGAGACTGGGTTTGCGTTTGTGTTACTTTCATCCGCTGAGGCCATCAAGACAACAAAGGAAACATCAGGCCTTGCACAGGTGGGACCCAGGGCTTGCATCTCAGCACCCACTTTGGAGAAGTGCAGTGTTGACTCTGTTTGATCCTGCTGGGGATCTTGGACATGCGTCCAGGACAGGCTGTGGCCACGTGGAAAAGGCCACAGCTCCATTCGGGGCACACGCTGCAAGTTCTGCTCTTCATCCTCAAGACTGTGGTGTTGCGGGTTTTACAGGGTTCTCTCCTCACTGACATCATGAGAAGTGTTGATAACAAGAAGGACTGTTTATCTGGACCTCGTGCTTCCAAGGGGCTGAATTTCTTATCAGATATGTTCAAAAGCTTTTAGTCTGACTAAAGACCAGCAAGAGATTTTTGGCTGGATATGAAAAGTGAGAGCAGAGAAAGGCCCCTAGGCATTATTTCTGAAGTCAGACTTGGGTGAAAAAGCTAGAAATCCACACATGGAAAGTTATTCAGAAATTTATCTGAAGCCAGGACATCCTTATATCAACAATAACTTATTTTATAGACTGTGGTTGATAATGTTTATCTTCTCCATTCTAAAGCCAACCAGTTAAAATGCCTAATCACCGATCTGATTTCATTTGATACCAAAGACTAATAGGGAGATTTTCCTTATCAAACAAACTTGGGTTTTAGCCCTGTTCAGCATTTGTCTCCAATCAAACTTACTATCTCCCTTCTCAGTTTGGCATAGAAGTACGAGTATTCCAAATATCTATATTGTCCCAGCGTCCTATAATAGTATTACAATGACAATTTTATTAGGTCCATAAAAATTTTGTAACTTCCCTGCAGCACACTGTAATTTCACCAACAGTTGTAAAAGGTCTTAAATTATATTTGTGCAAAATTGAGATGAATGGGCTGGAGCATTAATGCATTTCTCATTGTGTAATAGGGACTTTTTCTTCCCTCTCTCACTGCCAAGTACAGAGAAAAGGCTATCCCATTCAACTATTTGTCAACTCCCATTAGAAACATTTAATACTAATAAAATTTATGGATTCAGTTTCCAAAGGATACTGCCAGAAGACTTCGCGATTACTACATCGGTACTTAAATACAGCCATTGTTCACCTTATAAAAATCTATATGCGGCCTGACAGGTATAAAATGTAGCTTTGTGTGCTGAGTCAGCATCTGAGACTTTTTTGGTTGAAGTAGAGTTCACGAAATAAAAGTAAATGTGTTCTCGAGCCAGTGAGGAAAGATTGATCTGAAAACATTCCCCCCAATACATATGGAACTGACAGACTACGATGCTTTATGCCTCTTCTCAACAGAAAAAGAAAGAAAGCACGATTCAATGGACTCGGTAGGTAGGAAAGAAGTTAATTCACTTTCAAGGTTTTATATACACGTGCTCTCCTAAAGGCAAACACGCACATGAATTACAAATGTTAAATAAAGTGCTGTCTTGCAAATAGGAAGGTTGTGCCAACCAATCCCTCAAGCTGCATTTCTAGAAACCGAGGTGGCTTTGCACCTGTCTACAGAGGCTCTTGAGACCTGATTCTCTCCGCCATAATCGTTTCCTCCTCTGAACTCCCCGCATCATCACGGAACATTTTCTGATGTGTGTCCACAGTTCCTTGTCTACAAGCCTTCCCATCCCTACCCAACAGGAGCTCCTCATTTGATGGGCTCTTTATCTTCAGTGGAGAGCCTCAGTGACTTGTGCATGGTAGGGCTTTCTCATGGATTCGTTGAATTAACACAAGAAACAAAAATAAACAAATGAGGTGTCTGTCACAGCGCCTTGTAACCCATGGCACTAAGCAGTTCATAAGAAACAGCACCGTGGAAGCAAGGACGTTACAACTGTGACTCCATCCGCAATATCAGTGTGTATTAAGCTCAGTGATAAGGGCACAGAGGCGCAAAAAGCCAGACGGGGTGCCTCTGAAAACATACACTGCCCAAGGGGCAGCTGGCCTGGGTGAGTTGAAGAGAGTACATTTTCTGATCCTCCATTTCCAGATCGATCAGCAGAAATGATCACAACATTGTAAATCAACTATTCTTCAGTAAAACGTGGGAAAAAATGAAAAAAGTTAAAAAATAAAAAATAAGTGAATAAAATAAAGTAACAACAACTGAGTCAAAAAAAAAAAAAATGTCTTTGCCTGAAGTCATGTCTGGAGTTGGGATTTCCTGTCAGTTCTTCCTTCTGCCGGTTGACGAAAGACAGACATAATTTGACGCTGAACGTTACGAAGGTGCGTCTGTCCTGAGGTGCAAACTCACCCACCCCCGTCCTGTCAAAGAGGCCCTTTGACATACTGGTGATGGTGCCGACTGCTGTGCCCTCCAGCCAGTGAGAGGGCTCCTGGCATTTCCCCATCGCCTGCATCTGTTTATAAAACCAAGTGAGGAGAGTTCCCGTCGTGGCTCAGCGGTAACGATCCAGACTTGTATCCGTGAGGAAACAGGTTCGATCCCTGGCCTCGGGCACTGGGGTGAGGATCTGGCGTTGCCGTGAGCTGTGCTGTAGGCCGGCAGCTGCAGCTCTGGTTCAGCCTCTAGCCTGGGAACGTCTGTATGCCGCAGGTGTGGCCCTAAAAGGACCAAAAAAAGGAGAAGAAGAAGTAAAGTGTGGCATTAGACATAAGCATTTGTTATCAGCCCATTTCGGATGCTCTGAATTTAGATTTTTTTCTTTAGCTTTTTTGGGGGCTGCACCGGTGGCATATGGAAGTTCCCAGGCTAGGGGTCCAATCAGAGCTACAGCTGCCGGCCTACAGCACAGCCACAGCAACGCCAGATCCGACCCTTGTCTTTGACCACAACTCATGGCAACACCAGATCCTTAACCTGCTAGGTGAGGCCAGGGATCGAACCTGCGTCATCATGGATACTAGTTGGATTTGTTTCCGCTGCACCACAAAGGGAACTCCTGAATTTAGACATATTTTAGAATGGAATAGCAAAGAGATTAAGAATTTTAATGACCTTGTCTTTTCCATCCTGCAACTATTTTCTAAAAAAAGCGAGCTGCTCCTGAGGGAGAGTTCTATGCGAGCGAGGAGAAAAGAAAATGCTGGTAAAATAATATTGAAGGCAGCTGCAACATTTGTACACCCAGGCACAAACTCATGGTGAGGTTTCAAGCCTTATTTATTCATCTTTAAATTAAAATTCAAAAGTGAAATGGTTGTCAAAAAGACGTGAATGAATAAATGATTTTGAATTAAAATAGGACTACTTTCACATTTTAAATTCTTTTCAAATTTTCAGATGTACTATCAATTATAAGTACTTTCTGACTGCTAGTAAATCTGATTTGGAGATTTTTGACAGTGAAGAATAAGATTACCAAGTGACTATCTGGAAGTAGTTTTCACAGATGAATAAAACTACAAGTGTTGTTCAAAGGTCTTGATAAAGAAAGATACATTTAAATTTGTGAGAAGATGAAATAGTATCACTTAAAAATAAAGTATATTTAATTTCACATTATGTTTACTTCTCTAATATCTGCCAAATAGATCAGGTTAAATAGGTTTCTCTAAGTGAAAGAGCAATGAATAGAATCAGTTGTCTTGTTAAAAGATTTCTTGCAAGGAGTTATACTTAAAAAAAAAAAACTAAGAAAATGAAGGAGGACACGTCTGAATTGCCATCTGATTAATTATTAAAAACAACTTGAGACAGATTTCCCACTTGACATTTATCACTTAATTCAGAAGGCATTCATGCCCGTCTAATTTATTTTTTGAACAAAATATCTCAATGCTGCATCTATGAAAATGAAAAATAGAAGTCGTGTTGATTCGGAAACTTCATTTCTTTGGCAACAAAAAGAACAGAAAAATTTAAATCTCCCATCACTAAAAAATGTACTTCCCATAAAATGTTGTATTACTGTGTGAATAATAATGATAAATTGTAAGATTACACATAATTATAAAATTGTGATATAATTGTGGTATTTTCGAGTGACTATGTACTCACAATGGCTGTGATGACTGCATAACGATGATTCAACCCATCAGAAATTTTTTCCAACGTGCAGGCTTATGGTCTCAAACATTTTAGTGAACAAAATAAAATTAAACATTTTAAATGCATAGGGTTGCTAACTGGAGTGGTTAGGTGCTCAACAAATGACTTTTAACCATAAAACAACTACTAAATTAGCTCAAACTTCTGTGAGGGAAGTTGAAGGAAGATATACGTGGAAGGGGAAAAAAAAGAAACTACGTAACACTTCTAAGTATTATAATAGGGCTTATTTGTGTATATTTAAGTAGATGACGCTAGGATCAAATTGCTTTTGTATATAAAGTCCCACCGGATATATTTAAAAGAGTGATGTGACAGTCGTATATAAACTGTCAACATTGGCAATATACAAGAAATTTTCTTAGTCCTGCTTAACCTACCAAGAAAAAATTTAGGTGTCAAATATAAAAATGAACAGAAGGCTCTCTCAACATTTTTATTTAAAAAAAAATAAGTAAAAAGTTAGAAGTTCACTGATTTCAAACTATTCCCTGTGCTTGGAAAATATCCAGTCTATAGTGGGAGAGAAAGAGCATGCAGATGAAAATTAGTTGGCAGTACCTACACTCAGCATTCTGGCTTTAATTTCTTTTTCCTCTCGGGGGCTGAAAGTGCAAATCCCATTGTCCAGTCCGGTCACTCCGTTGAACATCCTCTTACTCAGCCATTCCTGGCCAGGCCCCATCCCAGAGGCTGGGGATGGACAGGTTAACATGACAAGGATGTGGGTTTACAATCTGGTGGGTGGACCTCTCAGCACAAGGCAAACTGACCAAAAAATGGCCTAAGAATTTCAGTTACCTTAATAGACTTAAAGGATTCCTATAATGTGGATTCTTTCTGAGCAATGTTTTATTTCCTATAAAAATGGTAAATTTTGTGCTCTGTTCATAGCAACATTATTCACAAGAGCCAAAAAGTGGATTCAATCCTGATGGTCATCCTGATGAGTGAGTAAGTCCAAGGGGGGGCTTATTCTGTGTATAAAATGGAATATCACCCACCTTTGAAAAGAAATTCTGACACATGCTACAATGTGGGAGGGAGGAATGCGGAGTGATTGCTTAACGGGTATAAAGTTTCAGTTTGGGAGGATGAAAGGAATTCTGGAAATGGATGGGTGGTGGTGATGGTTGCACAATAATGTGAATGTACTTAATGCCACTGAACTACACACTCAAAATGGGTAAAACAGTCCATTTTCTGTTATGTGTATTTCTCACAATAGAAAGGTGGTAAAAAATGAATTAAACATTTTTTTCAAAATGTATTTATTAAGCACCTCCTACATTCAGGCACTGTGCTACTTGTACACAAAGGCAAAAAAATATGAATCCTGCTATCATAAATCTATTCTGGTACTGTTTGAGTGTAAATCTAGATTCTATAGCCGGGAGATATGAATTTTTAATATGAGAACAAACGGATAAATCAAGTCCCTACACTAAGCTTGAGCCCAGCTTTTGCAGCATGATCATTTACTGCAGTAAATACATTATAAATGCATACTTTGTGGTCAGATATCTTTACCCACATGCAACATCTTTTTTTAAAGGAGAAATTAGTCACACAACCAGAATTCTGGATACTGTAAGTTGTCTTTAAAAGGATCCGTAATTGCAACTAATTTCAACTTTCCCCCAAACTCTATGACTCGTGTCAAAGCCAAAAATAAAACATAAAAAATGCATCCCTGTTTAACTGAAATCAAATGAACTGGAGAGCTGCCAGGTCTTGCTTTGTTTTACGCTCTGGGGAGACAGGGCTAGTCCCTCATCTTTTCAACATTTATGGGAAGTAGATTGCTCTTGAGTCTTATCCTCCCCCCCCGCCCCCATGGATTAAGGGGAAAACAGTTCTGTTCTTTGCCACAGAGGATAAGTTGAAAACAGCAGGATAAGAAAATCCTACCCAATCCTAAAATGGAAGCATAAGCACATCCTACTCAACTCCCTCCTTAAACAACAAAAGCAACAACAGCAACAGAGACGGCGTCGAATGTCATCATGGAAGTGACCTCAGAGAGAACCGATCCTTTCAAATCACCAGGAGGAACAGAGACTAAGAGAAAGTAACTGGCAGCTCCCTGGGGCCCGGAAGGAAGCCACACGACGGTTTTTCTAAAACCCATCTCCTGGTGCCCAGATCCGTGCTTTACCAATTGAACCCTCCTGAATCCAAAGCATCAAAAGTGGAAAATTCATCCCCACCATAGAATCGCATAGAGCAAAGCTAAGAAGGAACTGCTGACCTCAGTAGTGACTGAACGTGTTTACGACACACTCAGCATCCGCACAGAGTCGGCTCAGTCCAGATGGCGGTTCTGACACCTTGCAACTACTGTTCAACTGGTGAGGAAAGTCGAGAATGACAGCAGCTAGCAAAGACCCTGCCAGCATTTCTGAGGCCATTCCCAGAGCAGGACTCTTTCTCCTAAAAGAGCACTCTGACCCTTCGCATGTCACAATGTTGGACGGAAGACGGGGTCAGCCACAAAAGAGCCTGTGGAGTCCAAACTGGGATCCACAGACAAGGAAACAGGGAAAAAAGATGGGGTTTAGAAAGGGCTGCCTAAAACCTTGACACATCCGCACCCACTAGAAAACCAGGAAGAAACCTAATTTCCAGAACACACTGGGGAGAAGAGACGGGATGTTGAGATTTCCTAACCTAAATCCCACGTGCGACACGGAGTCGTTGTAAAAATAGATTTAAGGACATGGGGGCCTTGTAGTCGGGGGGACAGAAAGGTACCACTGAGTAAATTGAGAAATAATAGTCTTTCACGGTGACGTTTTTCTGGTGTTTGATGTTCAATGGCGACTCTGATGTTCTTCCCCCTCCATATTCTCCACAGTAAATCAGAAACCACATGACCTTCCTTTCTCGTGCTGTAATTTACAGAGGCGCAGCGTAGCAAGAAAAACAAATGACACTGACTTAGATTCCAAAGGACCCAAGGATCAGATTTCCAGGCAAGAGTTGTGAATAGTGTTTATCCGGCAGTATAATTTTTTTTCAGTGTGTGGCTCTGTGTGTGTGGTTAAGCCTGGGTCTAGCAAACAGAAACAAGAGGGCAAGGGGAATAATAATTTTAGTTATATCTGAAGAAAGGGCTTTTTTACACTGCACATAAGTGCTCTAAATTCCAACGAGTTCACTCGGGGCTCAGAAAAGAAAGAAGGAGAAGAAAGCATGAAAAGAGGAAGGACGAAAGGAAAGAAGAGGGGAAAGAGGGAGGGAGGGAGAAAAGAAGCAGAAGAGAGAGAAAGGTATGCTTAGGTGAAACCTACAGCTCAGGAGAAAAACAAAGTGAGGCCACATGTTGGGGACTAAATGTGTTTTCACATGTGAACACCAATATATTATTGACTTGCCTCGAGTCATAAATATGACAATTTGCCTCATTTCATAGTGAGGTCAGGCTCAGCCCAAATAAGCAGCCATCCTCTGCTTGCTTAATGTTCCTAAATATGAGCTTTCCCCAAAGCTCTCCGCGCGTATAATGTAACGCATGTGCGTATGCGGCGGGGAGGGGGCATCGGGGAGGTGACAGAAAGCAAGCTGTGAACACAAAGATACTTTTAAGCTGAATACTTGTACATGATATATAGAACAGAAGATCGTCCATCACGGTTATTGAAACTGTGACCAGCAAAGCTATAAACCTGACACGAAAGAAGAGAAAATATGACTTGTTAGGTTGAAAAAGCACCAAAGAGGGAATTACAAAAGGGAAAATTTCATGACAAATTAGTTTGTATTTTTTGTTTTCATTTCTGACACATGGAAGGAAATGCTATATGTTTGCTTAAGGAAGTGCAAATTTCTCCACTTCATCCATTTAAAATCCTCACCCTTAGGCCTTTTGTACTGAAGCATAAAGTTTGGAGACCTTAAATAGTCATAATGTTTCCCAGAAGAATTTGGCCTCAGAAACATATTACAATTCAGAAGGGATAAAAAGGAAAACCATTTTACAGCAATCTGGCGGTGTCTGCTTCGGACGGCTCATGAGGAGCATCCGTTCATTCTCATGGTTCCTTGACCATACTTGATGAAATATTAGATGCAATTGGAACAAGCGGCTCAAGCAAGAAGGCCATAAACTTGGCAACGGTGTTGTAAGACAAAGGTGCGCTAACGTGAAATAGGTCTCAGATTGGGGGAAAAACATGCCCAGTGGCTTGCTCGTGGAAGAGTCTTACAACGGGCTGGAAAGTTACAGATGTCGAGGACCAATCCGGATGCCAGTGTACGGTTTTACACCCAATTCCCCTCTGGGAGCCAAGACGTGGAGCTTATTCACAACCCTTCCCCAGCTCTGGGGAGCAGCTCAAGCAGAGCCAATCAAAGAAGAAAGCTCAAGTTCAAGACAATGTACTGAAAATTCCCTATTTTAAGGTCCTCGGCAATTTCTGCTGGTGGGGAGGGGAGGGTGGAGGCGGATGAAGAGGTGCAGGGCAAAGAGAAGACTAAATGGTGATGAGGCAATTCCCACAAATGCAACATAGTAGTAGCCATCATAACAATGATGCCGTGTTTTTAGGAGAGGTCTAATACCTTTCAGTTAGAGCTTCAGCTGAATCTTTAAAGGCAGCAATTCTCCCTAAATCGATCTACAAAAAAAATTATAGAATTCTACCATCCCAACCAAAATCTCAATAAAATGTTTTTAACTTGAAAAATAATTTTAAAATGTGGCTGAAAGAATGAATGAGAAGAAAGAGCTAAGAAAATTCTGGAAAGGAAGATTAATGGGGGAGGGGTACTTACCCTAACAGATACTAAAATTAACTACAAAATTATCATCACTAAAACAATCTAATTTGGGGGCAGGAGTGGAACTGACTATAAAAGTAATACCAACATATATGTAAACTTAGCATATATTAAAGGGGGGATTTCAAATCAGTGCAAAAAAAAGATGGCGTATGCTTATAATAATGTCGGAAAAAATCTGTAAGTAATTTATAAAGTAAATTAAGCTGCATCCCAACTCACTCCTCATTCCAATATAAATTTTGAATGAATCAAGTATTTAAGTAAAAAGAAATGCAAACATAAAAGCACTAGGAAAATATCACTGAATACTTTTATAATTTTGTGATGGAGAGACGTATTCCAAGTATAACAGAAAATTCAGAAACCATAAAATATAATAAAATTTTCTGGATAAATATAAGATGAAATGTTGTGCAAAAAATCAACAAACTCAAAACACTAAAGATAACAAACTGGGAAATACATAATATTATACTTTTATTTTAGCAAATTGTTTGTATAAATAAATTAAGGCATTTACTATAACTAATATACAAAGAGTTCTCAGAAATAAATAAGAGGACAACCCCAATAGAAAAACGTATGGATAATATGTACAAACAATTAACAGCAGAAATACAAATAGCCATCATAACTAAGAAAAATATTAAACCTCACTAATAATTAAAGAAATGTAAATAAAAATGCCAAAGAGACATCATTTTCATTAATCAGATTGGTGATCATTTTTCAAATAAAAAGGAAAGAATCATTGAGAATCTACCAGAAAATCCTTCTACATTCCACTTCTCACCACCTTTACAGCTGCCAACAAGTCCAACAACCCTCCTGTCTAGGCTGCTGTTGTAGCTTCTGTACTGGTGCTTATACATTTGTCCTTCTACA
Organism: Phacochoerus africanus; assembly: GCF_016906955.1. Lineage (NCBI taxonomy): Eukaryota > Metazoa > Chordata > Mammalia > Artiodactyla > Suidae > Phacochoerus > Phacochoerus africanus. The sequence continues at coordinate 16,111,229 of NC_062555.1, read as the reverse complement.
GCCCATTTATCTTAAGAGAGACATCTTTTAAAGACATAAATCACATAATCCCAGGGCCTGGAGCCTTGAATGTCTGGGTTTGAATCGGAAAGTTCTGCCTCCAACACATTGTGTGAACTTAAGCAATTCATCCAATCTTTTTGTGCTTGTTATTTGTAAAACTGAATGACAGCAATAGTATCTCACTCTTGCATTAGCAAGATTAAGTGAATGAACTGATGGGACATGCTCGCAACCACATCCGGCATACAGCAAACACGCACTCAGTCTAAGTGATGAGGAAGATGCTGCTGCTGACTTTAATGGTGAGGATGCCACACTCCTGCACAGAATCTTCCCATCAAACTCAGAATAAAACACAAAATGCTCATGGCAGCCTAGGAAGTCCTACATGATCTGTTCCCTACGTGTCTGCAACCTAACGATGGGCCTCCTTTGCACAGTTCTAGCCACTCGCCCACACCTCATACAATTCCCACTCTTAGTGTCATGCTAGCTGCTTTTTTCCAGCCTGAACCACTCTTTCCCCAAGCATGGCTCATGGCCTTCCATCTCAGATCTCTGCTCAAATGTCCACTCTCCAGAAATGACTTCCCTAAGTCTATCTACACTAGACCATGACATTGTTGTGCATGATTAAGACACACATTCTCTTCTTTTCCAGGAAGCAGTTTAGTTGTATCTGGTATAACTCACAATCAACATTTCCTTTGATCCAGCAAGCTCACTCCCCGGCAATTACACCAAGGAAATAATCTGGAAAGATCTCTGTGAATATTTTGTTCATCAAAGCGTGATCTTTGATAACGAAAACCTAGAGACAATCTAAAAGTTCATCAATTAGGGTCATAATGATCAATTGGCTATTTTAAAGAAGCCACCCCAAAATTTGGTGACTTCGACCATAAGTTAATGAGCTGTGGGTTGGCAAGGTGGGCAGGGTTTAGCTGAATGGTTCTTCTGGTTTTAGTCTATAATTAGCTGTCAGCTGGACTTGTTCTCCTAGCAGGCCTGCAGGATTCTAAGAGAACAAATAAAAGCATGAGAGGTCCCTGGAGGCCCAGGACCAGACCCTGCATACTCTCATTTGTATTTCATTATTTTAGTCAAAGTAACTCACATGAACAGCCCAGACTCAAATGGTGGAGAAACAGACTCCACTTCTTCATGGCAGGAGATGCAAATCCACACTATAAAAGAGCACGGATATAGGAGGAGATAGAAAAGTGTGGTCATTTTGCAAAATCCACCAAAACAAAAAACTGGTTGAGTAAATGATGGGAATAATTACATTAGACTCTTTTGCAACTACTAAAAAAAGTGAAGTTGATCTATGGCATGTATAGTGCTGACACATCTTATATACAGACATTATACATGACAAGAATATTGGGAACGATGTTTTCCAAAATATTTACAGCACTTAGCTCTCACTAATAGAATCTGTTCATTCTGCCTGCCTGCCTTCCTTTCTTTCCAATGTCTTTTCTTAATTCACGATATTATTCTTTTCCTTCCTTCCTTCCTTCTTTCCATCCATCCCTCTTCCCTTCTTCTTTTTTCCTCCTTCCTTCCTGTATTCCTATATCCAGGCATCCTTTCCAAGGGTGAGATGACTAGATTCTGCTCTTTAGGCCTCATCCATAGTAGGTTAGTGTAGACATTTTTGTATGACACTAGAAGAACATGCAGACACGTTTCAGTTCTCCGCTTGCGTCAAAAGTCTTAAAGCAAGTCTCATGGCCAAACAAAAAGCATAAAGAGTTGGGTCATTAATAGAGTCAACTAAAACAAGGATGGGATATTGGTCTAGTTGGAAGGAGAGAGCTAGAGGATTTTTGTCTTAAATTTGTGCTTGCCCAGCAGATAAGAAGTCTTTTCTTAGAAAAGTTATTTATTTAGGAGATGATAGAAGGTTAATGGGGATTATATAAAGTAAAGAATTCCTACCATGGTTTGACATCTGCGTCTATGCAGTGTTACTATAAAAATAAAATGAGATACATTTTAAAGTGCTTTGAAATTTTTAAAACTCTGTGCAAATGAGTATTCTGTGTTGATTTCTAACTCAGTTAACATCTTTGGGGCCTCCCTTCCTTTCCTCAGAGTATTCAAGCAAAAATGCAAAAATCACTTCATAATAGAGTCAGCCAAACAGGACTGGGTACATAAATCTGTTGTTTCAAAACAAAGGCCACAAAACACAAGGTCTACCAAAGCCAAATGCAAATTACTTTGGGGAAATTTACAACATTAGTGTGAATAATTGAAATTTAGCTAAATTATCATCGTTATTCTTTCTAATACTTGCATCTTATGCCTACCAAAGGACCTGATGATATTTACAAATCAGATAAACTCCATGAAACTAGTGCTTTCATTACCATGAGTCTCTTTGCCTACAGGGATTCTAAAATGAGTCATTCTTCCTTGAAATACATCCAGTTGCTGTAGCAGCTGTAAACTGTGGGAGTTGATACTCTTTAATATTGAGGTGAAAGAGTCACTGAGCCCCACCCCTTGGAAACTACTTTGGCTACAACACTCCTGCAAAGTTCAAGGCCTTGTGATGAGGCCTAAAGCCTTTAATGAATCTATTTGCCTGTGAGCTCCTGTGGTCCCTGAGTATTCCATCACTGCATAGCAACAGCCTCTTATGTTTACTCATCCTCTCTGCCTGAGCAACAGTACACATTTTTAGATGTCTTACCCACTGTCAAGCCATGAAAAAATAAAATTTAGCAAAGCTCTCACCATGAAGATATATGCCCCAGAAGAGGAAACAGAAAATTTTCTTATATCATATCTTAAGATAAAAAGCTTTCTCTCTTCACCCCAAATAAGTACCTAGCCTTCAACTGCTTGACTTTCCCATTGTTGTTTTATTATTAATGAATTCAACAGGAGTTCCCGTTGTGGCTCAGTGTAAATGAATGCTACTAGTATCCATGAGAATGCAGGTTTGATCCCTGGCCTGGCTCAGTGGGTTAAGGATCCGGCATTGCCATGAGCTGTGGTGTAGGTCGCAGATGTAGCTTGGATCCTGTGCTGCTGTGGCTGTGGTGTAGGCCAGCAGCTACAGCTCCGGTTCAACCCCTAGCCTGGGAAGCTCTATATGCTGTGGGTGTGGCCCAAAAAAGCAAAAAATAATAATAATTCAACAAATATTTATTGAGCACTCTTTCTTTGCTAGACATGGTGATAAACACTGGCAGTAAAATCCATGTGATGGTTTAAATTAAAGCCTAGGAAGACTCCTCAGATCAGTTCTATCTATCCCCTCCCTCAAAAACAAAAACAACAGTATTATCTCCTTTACCTTCTGCACCTTCACTTAAACTTTTGTGGAGTAAAAAGGGCAAAGTCCTCCAATCCTCTCTACCTTGTATGATTAACCAAGGTGAGCTCTGAACTCATGGACTAGGCAATGTTACAGGTAAAGTCTGTCTCACACCTGTCTCTCTGGATCTGCTTGTGCGTACTATAGTAGGAAGAAAGAAAGAAAGAGAGAAAAAGAGAGAGAGAGAGAGAGAGGGAGGGAGGGAGAAAGGAAGGAAGGAAGAAGGAATGGGAAGAAAGAAAAAATTCTAAATTAAGAGTCCTCCCTCCCTCATTTTTTGAACAGGTGATCCCATTTCTTTCTGGCTTCTACTGATGTACTGATGCTTGTGAAAAGTCAGCTGTTGGCCTAATTGCCCTAGTTTCATAGATAATCTTTTTTTTTTTATTGCAACTGACTTTAAGATCTTCCTGCAGGTATAACCATGACATATTTATATGAATTTTACTTTTATATATCTTGCTTGGGAGATTTATGTCTTTTACTAACCATAGAGCCTTCTTGTCTTACCTCTTAAAACATTGTCTCTCTTGCATGATGTTGAAATTTCCTATCTCATCTTCTAGGACTTCATCTGTATATATGTATATATATATATTTTTTTTTCCTTTTCCAATTTCATTTTTTTATCTTCCTGCACTGCATCTGGATAATTTCTTCGTGTCTATCTTTTAGTTTCCTCTTTCATTAGTTATGTCTATAATCTTCTGTGTTATCTAGCTATAAGTATCTTTTTCAAATGCCTTCTTAAAAACTTCTATAATTTTTGGATTCCATTTATAATATATGTTGATAGTACTTCTATGTTTGTGTTTCGATCCTTTTTTTTTTTTTTTTTTTGGCCAAACCCATGGCATGTGGAAGTTCCTGGGCCAGGGATCAAACCCATGCCACAGGTGTGGCAACACTGAATCCTTAACCTGCTACACCACACAGAGGCTTCCAATTTGATCCTTTCTTTGTAATGTCTTTCATGATCTAAGACATATTTGTTTTATTATTTCTAAAAGATAGTTTTGTTGTTTGAGTATTTCATTAGCCTAATTCTTCTATGTTCTTTATCTGATTCTTGCTTATGGTGGATCTGTGTTCTGCAATTTTAGATTAAGAACTGATCTTCAGGAGTTCCCGTCGTGGCGCAGTGGTTAACGAATCCGACTAGGAACCATGAGGTTGCGGGTTCGGTCCCTGCCCTTGCTCAGTGGGTTAATGATCCGGCGTTGCCGTGAGCTGTGGTGTAGGTTGTAGACGCGGCTCAGATCCCGCGTTGCTGTGGCTCTGGCGTAGGCCAGTGGCTACAGCTCCGATTTGACCCCTAGCCTGGGAACCTCCATATGCCGCGGGAGCAGCCCAAAGATATAGAAAAAAGCCAAAAAAAAAAAAAAAAAAAAAGAACTGATCTTCAGCAGAAACTATCATGGGAATCTTACAGAGCCAGAATTGAGAGCACACCAAAGAGGTATTTTACCTTCTGCCAGTCAGTTTAAGTATATCATCAGCCTGGGACCTGCTTCATATTCATGTTCTAGTTGGGGTGCCCGGGCCGCCTTAGTAATGTAAATACTGAACGGCAACCCCATGAGAACACAAGCATCTATTTATTCCTGAAGTCTGGGTGGAAATGAAGTTCACTGGAGTTTGTTGTTGCTGTGTGTTTACTCTCTAAAGAGCTTTAAAACCTGGGCCCCCAGGTCTTGAAGACCAGACTCCTCCCCACGGCCACGGTAACTAGAGCAACGACTCATGTGCTTCCTATCGCTCTGTCAGTTGTTCCCATTTTTCACCTTGAAAATTTTCTTCTTGCAAACGTGACTCTGTATTTAATTCAGGGTTTATTCTACTTTATTATCTGTTAGTCTGTGTTATTAAGTGCTTCTAGAAGAGGATTTTCATGAAACTTAATCCAAAATGTGTCCAGAAACTATAAAGTTCTCCACCATTTGCTTGATACGGTCAACTCAAAACATCACCCGAGGAGCTTGACATCTGTGTGAATGTTCATACAGAGTATTCACGACTGTGAATTATCGAGCGACCTTCTTAGAGTTAGAGGCCACGTCTATGTCCGAGCTCACTTATGTGCCAGATAGGTGCTTAATAAAGACTTACTGACAGGATTAACTAATTTAAATATTTTGTTACGGATTAGCTTTTTGTCTGTTATGGTTACCTCTTGTTTCTCTACTGCAAGAATTTTAAAGTTATTATTTTAATCTGTGGAAATGAGTGACTACAGGAAGGAGGTGAACCCCACAAACCACGTAGGAAACTGATGTTAGTAATTTGCCCAATAGTTACTGCTTCTGCGACAAAGACTACCCACGCACATGGCCATAGCTTGTTGCTGTGATACAGATGTGGAGATCATATGTACTGTTTTCAATCTTTCAAATAATCCTTAAATATATCTGGACATTTGATTCGTTTTCAAAGACCATCATAAACCGTAGCTCTAGGAATTAAGAATACTCATCTCTGCAGTAAACTGAGGACATTAGAAAAAAGTCATGCATAGTTGATTGCCTATGAATTAGACCCAAAATAAATCAAACAAATAAAGATTTTAAAATCCGTATTGTCCTCACAGAGCATAGGCCTGTAATAGACACTAAGCAAGTTACTGCTTAATTATTTCCTTGATCAGCATAGGTCTAAAAATAGACCCCTACATTTCCAGCAGGGTGGCAAGTGGAATGATTGCTCTTTCCATTTCCCAGGGTTGTGGGGACAGCTCAGCACGTGGATCTCTGCCTCCTTGCCAACAGGATATGCAGAACACATCAATTTACCATCAGACATGGATGCCCGAGAAACAGAGAGACCTTGCAGGCCACGCCTTAGTCCAAGTAGGAAATTTCATCCTTTGGAAAAGTACAAGAAGGGTCAAATGAAAAAGGCCAGAGAGTAATGAGGACATAGGCAATTTTCGGTGGCTTAACCGCTCTGAGATTCAACTTGCACATCTATCAAGATAATTTAGTAAAGCCCACTCCCCTCAGTTTCCTTCCCAAACTCAAAAAGCATGAAATTTGGAGCTAAGCCAGCCTAGAACAAGACCTTGTGCTAACTTATTATCTGAATGAACTTAGGCAAGTCTCTAATAGTGGTTCTCCCAGTATAAAAAGGGATTGTTATTCTAGGATTCGCAAGATAATGACTGTAAAACAACCAACACAGTCTGACATTGGTAAGGAGTCAGCTACGTGTTAAACCTATGATATCAACAAGCATTTAAACACTTACTATGAGCAACACTTGGTGCTAAATACTTTGGTGGACACAAAGGTAGATCGGATACAGCTTAGATTCCAACAAGAGGGAGGAGGTGAAGGAGGCTATAAGCCCCATGGGAGCAAGGACCCCAGGGGTTTTATTTGCCCTTATGTTCACAGCACCCGAAAAGGTTTTGATGTACCGTAAATATTTGTGGTATATAAAAAGAAGTCATTCTTTTGCCTCCTAGAAGAGGCTAAAAGTGAACAGGAGAAATGTAAGCGAAAATCTCAGTAAGAACCGGGACCTTGAATACCAGTCGAAGAAAAAATGCAACCAGTTTCTCACCTGTCAAAGGACCATGATGATGGCACTTGCTCTGCTTTCCTCATACAGGTAATTATAAAGTTGAAATAAGAATATGTCCACCTGGCAGCAGCAGATGGAGGAGCACTAAATCGGCCCAAAGAAAATGAATGATGTTTTTACACCAAGAGCCACGCAGTTCTTAGTTCTTAGTTCTATACGTTAGGACTGTGCTAAGCATTTCACATGGGATAACTGATCTTAGCTTTGCAACGACTCTGTGAGATGGGTCTTGTTATTATCTTCATTTTGTATGAAAGGAAATCGAGACACAGAGAAGTTAAGTCACATGCCCACAATCCACAGCGAGTAAATCACAGAAGCAGCATTTCGTCTCTGGTAGGGGAGCTCCCGAGTCTGCGTCATGATGCCGAGGGTGCCTTGCCTCCCAACCAGTGCAGCCAAGGGCTCAGACCCCCAGCTGCTACTGGTACTTACCAGAAAATGCTGGTCCTCCCAAAGCAGGGCCCTCCAAGACCGCGCTCAACTTCGGCCTCTTTCTAACAACCGTCTCCGACACTTTCAACTGCAGGCTTAATTTCATTATCTGACTGCTCCCTGGGAGGAGGGGGAGGAAAGGGAAAAGCAAGCTATAAATATTCCTTCTTAAGGGCCCCCCAAAGTGGAACCAGTGCTGGGCCTGTGTGAGGTAGAAGCAGAACCTCTGCAGTGGAAAGAGGTTTGCATCCCATCACTCAACAGAGGGTTTTTAAACCCTCTTGCAGGGCTGACTGCTCCAAAGGGGAGGAAGGTAAACCAGCCAGAATGGACAGCGGTTTGTCATCCACCTGCTCAATGATGTCAGAAAAACTCAGAAGCAAGCGCTGGGCAGGTAAAGCATTCTGATTCTAGCTACACGGCGCCCCCAAACTACCCAGCACGTTCCGACGTCCTGACCCGCCACCCCTGCTTGGGAATATCTTGGGTCCTTGCACCATATCTTTGGGTATGGTAACACTTTGTAAACTGGAAACAGAACAAATGCTTCTATGACCAAGTAACATAGAGAAAAGGCACTGATGGAGTCTGGCACCAGGGAATACATTTTCTGCAGGTGTCTGGAAGCCATGCTTTGTACACTGCAAAAGACGATTGGTCCAAGATCAGAGAGTAAGTCCGTGATTCAACTGGGTTTGCCACCTCTCTCCTTAGATTCTTTAATTCACAGCTCTCCAAGGCAGACACAGGGATCAGCCAGCCAGCCCGTCTGAGGATCCGCTCCCCCTGGACAGACCATTCTCAAGGTCAACTCTAGGGCAGAATGGAATTAGCAAAAAGCTGTGCTTGCTTTGTGCCAAAGAACAGGATTGCTCTTGAAACACCCACACGCAATCCCGGGTGCGCCATGCGCGCACCCACACACGCACAGACAACCACAAGGAATTTTTATTTTCTCCAATCCCAATCCAGAGTCAGACACAGCTGCCAAATGAGTTCCTCTGACAGCAACTCCTACACAATGAGACGCTGGAGCTGCAAACTGTGCTCCGCGGGCGTTTTAATTGTGAATCCAGATGCTCTACGCCTTCGAATCTCCACACTGACCTTTCACTTGAAAGTCAATTTGTCAGTCTGCTCCATGTGTCTGAAGAAATCATCAAAGCCGCCCTGCCGAGGAGCTCCCCGAAGGTTTCTCTGAATGCGGCTGCAACACAGCTACACTACCCTAGGGGGGAATGTGGGCGTTGGGGGCAGGTGAGCTGGCAACTTCTCTGCGCTGCTCAGGACTGCCGGGGTGAATTCTGTTTCTCAGGAAAGACGACATCACTGAGGAGTGGATACTGAGTGTCTTTGGGGAGAGACGGAAGATCAGCCAAGAAGCTGCCTCTCCTTCCCTACTTCCCCCACCCCCACACCTTCCCGCCATCAACCTGCCAACAGGACCCAGTGAAAGGGGAGAAGAAGGAGACCCTCCAGAGTCTCCAAAACCCAGGCACGTCTGATTTTCAGTCTGAGTTTCAATATTCTGCCAGCACAGCCCAGGGCTCAAGTCTGGAAATAAATATCCTTCTGCACAGAGGCAAAGGAGTCAGGTATCATCAGAGATGCTCTAAGTGTGAAAACAGCTAAAGAGGCACAAGAGGCTTCGTGAGGACAACTCCATCACCTTAAATTAGGGGGCAGTCACGATCTACTGCTCGGAAGACCTAGCCATGGCCAGCCCAGGAGCACCTGCTACCACCCCCTGGTACTTAGAGCTCTCTTTCTACTTCCAGCCGGCGCGGAGCCACACCTCACCTCCACCCCTGGACCTCGCTCTCCTACACCTCACTGTCACCACACTACACACGACACCCATAAACACAAACCACCATTTCCACCACAACCAAAGTTTAACTCCTTCGCAATCCTATTGAGCTCTGCTGAATGACTAGTCAACTGGAGAGGTTAATTATTGCTACGTATATGCCCTGGAAAAGCATCCTTTGGAAGGAAAACAATCAAGATTACAGCTAGTTCTACTCCTGGTTAATTGTGCGACCTGGGGTATATTCTTTAACATGGGTTATTTACCACAACAGTGGAAAGAAAGTACTTATCTTGTTTCCCTTCGCTTTGCTTAAGTTAGAGAATGGTCTTTGGAGCATCCCTCCTGGCCAGGTTAAAATTGGGCAAGGAACACCCATTGTCCTGGAATTAGGATTTGATAGGCCTTTTCGCTGGGTTTGAATCGCTTGTTTGTGGTACAGAGTCATTGAGACGGGAGAGGTAGAGGAGTGGGCCAGCTTGCATTAGAAGCAAGGAGGTTTTTGGCAGAGAAGCGATAAGAAACCAATAGGTTGAACACCATGATTTGCATCTTGGAGATGACTTGGGGTGGATGAGAATAATTCCAGTGAAGGTCCAGGAACAAGGAAGAGCTGTCAGTCTCACAAAATAAAATTTCCTATAGGAAAAAGAGGCTAGTTTGTCCAGGCGCAGAACTAGTATGCCAGGTCATGTGGCCCACAGACCAACAGTGTTAAAACCATGAAGGAGAAAGAGGGAAATCTGCTCAAAAGGGGTTTTTGTTTGTTTCTGGCCATGACGAAGTAACGGGTAGCAGATTAGACCTCACACCATAAACCTGAAAACCAGAAAAATATATAAGCAACTGTTAACCAGGCATAGGAAAACAAGCAATGAAATGCTATGATCTCTGAGATAAGAAAGGTCATATGGTTAGTTGCCCGATTATGCTAAGGATTTAATCACAATCCTGGATTTGAGCTGAAATCCATGCAAAGCACAGCAGTCCCACTCAACTGATGAAGCATATATCTGCGTTCAGGATACTGGGACAGCTAGAGTCTAAAGGATAGGTTATCAGAGAGGAAGGAACTATTCAAAAGCCCACGTGAGAAAAACCTGTGCTTTGGTTGAGGGCTGTTGGGCTAACCACACACAGGGCAAGACGACTTGAGGCTGTCAAGAGAGAGGCAACTTTGAGTTTGAGAGTAAAACAGAGACAGGAGAGGACTAGGAAGTAATTGTGGATGCTGAAGCTCTGCTATAGGTAGAGTGAGGAGCTCTGTTACAGCCTTGTTAACATTCCAGGCAGGCAGCCGAGATGTCAGAAAGGACAAGTCTTAGAAGTAAAAAGCACACTCTAGAGTCATTCCTATTCTGCATCTGCCCTAAAGATGCCTTAAGCTAAGCCCTGACAGAAGCCTCAAAAGTTTTGAGACTCCTTCCCCCAGCCCCAAGATAGAGGGGATTGGGAATCACCTTGGGTTCTCCATAGATCTTCTATCATAAAGCAGAAAACTAAGACTTCACAAGTTCAATGCAAATAGCTAGCCATTGTCAGTTGCATCATTTGAAACTATTTTTTCCCATTTTATGTTGTCTTTTCCTTTTTTTCATTGTTGCCTTTGCTGTGCAAAAGCTTGTCAGTTTGATTAGGTCCCATTGGTTTATTTTTGCTTTTATTTTTGTTGCCTTGGGAGACGGACTTAAGAAAACATTTGTATGGTTGATGTCAGAGAAGTTTTGCCTATGTTCTTTTCTAGGAGTTTTGTGGTGTCCTGTCTTACATTTAAGTCTTTAAGCCATTTTGAGTTTATTTTTTGTGCACAGTGTGAAGGTGTGTTCCAGTTTCGTTGATTTACATGCGGCTGTTCAGTTTTCCCAGCACCACTTAACTAAAAGACTTTTTCCCATTATATATTCTTTCCTCCTTTGTTGAAGATTAATTGACCCTAGGTGTCTGGGTTTATTTCTGGGTTCTCTGTTCTGTTTCATTGGTCTGTATGTCTGTTTTGGTACCAGTACCAGTACCAGTACCACACTGTCTTGATTACTGTAGCTTTGTGATATTGTCTGAAGTCTGGGAGAGTTACACCTCCTGCTTGGATTGCTTTGGAAATTCTGGATCTTTTATGGTTCCATATAAATTTTTGGATTGCTCTAGTTCTGTGAAAAATGTCATGGGTAATTTGATAGAGATTGCACTGATTGCCTTGGGTAGTATGGCCATTTTTATGATATTAATTCCTCCGATCCAGGAGCATGGAATATCTTTCCATTTCTTTGAATCCTCTTTAATTTCCTTGATTAATGTTTTATAGTTAGCATATAACTCTTTCACCTCTTTAGTCAGGTTTATTCCTAGGTATTTAATTTGGGGGGTATTATTTTTAAAAGGCATTTTTATATCCCTATTTTAATATTTCATTGTTATTACACAGAAATGCAACCTATTTCTGAATGTTAATCTTGTATCCTGCGACTTTGCTGAATTCGTTGATCAGTTCAAGTGGTTTTGTATGGAGTCCTTAGAGTTTTCTATACATAGTATCATGTCATCTGCATACAGTGACAATTTTACCTCTTCAACTTATACAACTCTATAGCAAAAAAAAAAAAAAAAAAAACCTACAACCCATTAAGAAGTGGGCAAAAAAACAGAATAGACATTTCTCCAAAAATGGTATATAGATGGCCAATAAGCACATGAAAAAATGCTCAGCATCATTGATTATTAGAGAAATACAAAAACTACTATGAGGTACCACCTCACACCAGTAAGAATGGCCATCATTAACAAGTCAACAAACAAATGCTAGAGAGAGTGTGGAGAAAAGGGAATCCTCCTACACTGTTGGTGGGAATATAACTTGGTACAACCACTATGGAAAATAGTATGGCGGTTCCTCAGAAAACTAAAAATAGAACTATCATATGATCTATTAATCTTACTCCTGGGCATATATCTAGACAAAACTTTCCCTGAAAAAGATACATGCACCGATATGTTCATTGTAGCACTATTCACAATAGCCAAGACATGGAAACAACCTAAATGTCCATCCACAGATGAATGGATTAAGAAAATGTGTACAAGCCAGAATGGCCATCATCAAAAAGTCTACAAACAATAAGTGCTGGAGAAGATGTGGAGAAAAAGGAACCCTATTACGCTCTTGGTGGGATTATAAATTGGTGCAACCACTGTGAAAAACAGTATGGAGATTCCTCAGAAAACTAAACATAGAACTACCACTTGATCCAGCAATCCTACTCTTGGGCATCTATCCAGAGAAAACCATGACTCCAAAAGACACATGTACTCCAATGTTCATTGCAGCACTATTTTCAATAGCCAAGGCATGGAAACAACCTAAATGCCCATCGACAGAGGAGTGGATCAAGAAGATGTGGTACATATACACAATGGAATATTACTCAGCCATTAAAAGGAACAAAATACTGGCATTTTTAGCAACATGGATGGACCTAGAAATTATCATGCTAAGTGAAGTCAGTCAGACAATGAGACACCAACATCAAATGCTTCACTGACATGTGGAATCTGAAAAAAGGACAGAATGAACTTCTTTGCAGAATAGATACTGACTCACAGACTTTGAAAAACCTATGGTCTCCAAAGGAGACAGTTCAGGGTTTGGGAGGATGTGCTGGGGTTGTGGGATGGAAATTCTATAAAATTGGATTGTGATGATCATTGTACAACTATAAATGTAATAAATTCATTGAATAATAAAAAAAGAAGATGTGGTACATATATACAATGGAATACTACTCATCCATAAAAAAGAACAAAATAATGCTATTTGCAGCAACATGGGTGGAACCAGAAACTCTTACACTAAGTGAAGTAAGTCAGAAAGAGAAAGGCAAATGCCATATGATATCACTTATATATGGAATCTAATATATAGCACCAATGAACCTTTCCACAGAAAAGAAACTCATGGGCTTGGAGAACAGACTTGTGGTTGCCAAGGGGGTGGGGGAGGGAGTGGAATGGACTGGGAGTATGGGGATAATAGATGTAAACTATTGCATTATGAGTGTATAATCAATGATATCCTGCTGTATAGCACAGGGAACTATACCCAATCACTTGTGAAGGAACATGATGGAGGATAATGTGAGAAAATATATCTATATATATACACATACTGGGTCACTTTGCTGACAAAACACTGTAAATCAACTATAATGGAAAAAATAAAAATCATAAAAAAACAAAAAAAATTAAGTCATGGGAAAAATAAGTAGCTAACTATTGAACTGTCTATAAAACAAAACTCAACACCCTTCAGAAATTCTACAATGTAGCATTCACTAAGTTGAGCCCATAATCAGAAATATCAAGACATGCAAAAAAGAGAGAGAGAACTGTGAGAATCAAAAAAATCTGCAAGCAATAGATAGTATCCTGAGATGACCCAGATATTGGATATAGCAGAGAGAGATTTTAAAATTATTGTAACTACTATAAAGGAAATAAAGGACATATGTATGAAGTGTTAAAGGAAAATATGACCTTAATGAGTGAAGATAAAGGGAATATCAAAAGCAGATGTAATTATAAAATAAAAAATCAAATAAAAATTATAAAACTAGAATAATAATGATATTAAAAATTCAATGGATGATGAAGACAGCAGAAAAATAGCAGACCAGAAATGGCAGAAGAACAGAGAAGGAACAAGTGAAGAAAAATTAACAGAGGCCCAAGTATTTATGGCCCAGTGAAAACTGTCTCATATATAAGTACTTGGAGTTCCAGAAGCAGCAGTAATAACTGAAAACTTCCCCTATTTGTTCAAAAATATCAGTTTACAGATCAAGAAGCTCAGCAAATCCCAATACCAAAAACAAACAAATGAAACAAAAATCATGATGGTCAATCTACTGAAAAATAAAGATAAAGAAAAAAAAAAGAAAAGGATAAATAGAAAAGCCTTGAAAGCAGGCAGAGGACCAACTCATGTACAGAAAAACAATGATGCAGTGGCAGCTAACTTCTGATCAGAAACAGTGGCAGCCAGCAGATATGGAATGTCGCCTTTAAAATAACAAAAGGAAAACCCCCACTCTCAACAGACTCATTTAACCAATGAAAATATCCTTCAGAAAGGAGGGTAAAATAATGGCATCTCCAAAGAAGCAGAACTTGATAGAATTTATTACAAGAAAATCCAAAAGATTTTCTTCAGGTTGAAGATAAATGACACTAGACAGAAAACAGAATATACAAGAAGTAATAAAGAACACCAGAAATAATAAATAAGTGGCTAACTATAAAATATCTGGCTTCAGAGTTCCCATCGTGGTTCAGAGGAAAAAATAAAAATCATCAATGAAAACAAGTGAATGGCAAATTAGCATATGTTTTATCCTATGGGAAATGAACTCACCTTGAATTAAGGTGGTCAGCATTCATCAAATTGATCCTCACAAAAGAGCTGGGATTAACTTCAAGGACAACTTTGTTTACTTCATGGTAATGACCTCCTCCCATTGTCTCCTAATCTAGTCCTGAGAAAAAAAAATATGCCATGCTATGGGAAGGAGAGCCTCTTTACACTGAAAGAGGAAATATGGACGGCCACCACGTGGAAAGCCAGAAGAGTAACAAAACTTTGGTGAAAATCAGCGTCTTGTACTAAGACAGTGACCAACCCCAGAGTGACCACAGTGTCGGCCAGTTTCATGAGAAAGAGCTTCAGTGAGGTTATCCAAGTGGAATGGCCCCTTGAACCATGATGCCACTGCCCAAATACCAAGGATTGACGCCAGTCGTTGCAACCAGGAAAGGAGTTCATTGGGAAAATATCAGAGAGCTCCCCAACCAACACGAAGTCTGGAGGACCTGACTCAGAAAATGGGACAGTGGTTGAGTAAAGCTGGACAGCCAAAATCAGAGCTGAGTGCAGTGCAATGAAACAGCCTCTCCGGCTCTCGACCTACGCAGCCGCTTTCGTCATCACCACATCCACTTGGACACCAGCTGCCCCCACCTCAAGACACTCAGCTCTGCCGTCTCTGCGACCGTAACTACCCTCTGACCCACCGCTTGGTCTGCACATCACTCCCTTGGGTATCGAAGCCCTGGGTGGGGTCCCAAATATGATTGGCCACGTCTAGGCCTGTGGACACACGTACCTCTGGAGACAGGCAGCAGGAAACAGCTACCTCCTTGGTTTCCTAGTGGAAAACAGGGTCCTGCTACCACAGCGACTTGGGGACTCCTCCGTCCCCAAGTCCAGCTCAGCTGGCACACAGTAGGGCAACCTAAACCCAAACCTTCACTCTCTAGAAATCTCAGCCCTTGTTAGCCCTGCTGGTATAAAGTTGTAAAGTCTTCTATTCATCCTTCCCGCTCAAAATAACAGTAGAAGAGCTGCCCTTGGGTTATGTCATGTTCCTTCCATTCCTTGTTTTTCGTAGTCAGAAGCAGTCAACTCAGCGAGAGTCCAGCTTCCTCTTTTCACAATTTGCTGATGGCATGAAAATCCCTGAATGTCCAAGCAGATGTTTTCAGCTCTGAATTTTATAGTATTATTGTAGTATCTCAAAGTGGAATCAAATCTCCATGGGACACCAAAATTATTAAACCACCAGAACCCAGGAACAGCATGCAAAGTTTTGCTAGTGGGTTATTCAATGTGATTGTGAGCGGTTATTCCACTCCCCAAGGCTCTTGAATCTGTGTGTTCTAGAACAGGGAGGAAGAAGGCCACTGATTCTCCATTAACTCAAAATAAACTCTTCATCCTAGGGAGAGCCCCCCAACTCTGCAAGAAGTTGTCTCTCAGATGGTAGCCGGCTGGTCTGATGCCTGAGCTTTCGGTAGATCGTCCCATCTTTCTAGAAGGTCATTGTTTCTGGATAGTGGGACATGCGGTTGGAACAGCGAAGTCTATGGCCATTAGCCTGTTGCCTTATTTCTTTCTTGCTAAAGCGATTTTCTTACAGCAATCTATCTACAATTTTACTTTTATCATAGATCAGTTTATGTAGAGACATCTTAAATGTTATTTTAAGAGATTTAGAAATAAATGTCAAGAAAATCACAAGGGGCATTCCCGTCATGGCTCAGCAGAAATGAATCCAACCAGGACCCATGAGGACGTGGGTTCAATCCCTGGCCTTGCTCAGTGGGCTAAGGATCCGGCGTTGCCGTGAGCTGTGGTGTAGGTCACAGATGCGGCTCGGATCTGGCATTGCTGTGGCTATGGCGTAGACTGGCAACGACAGCTCCGATTCGACCCCTAGCCTGGGGACATCCACATGCTGCAGGTGTGGCCCTAAAAAGTAAAAAAAAAAAAAAAAAAAAAGGAGGATAAAGAAAATCACAATGATCTTATAAAACAAATGTATGAGCAATGAGGATTTCATTATGATGTTTAAGCATTTACATAAGATACACTGATGAAAGTTTTCCCAGAAGCACGGGGGCAGTGAAAAGAAACCGAACTATAGAACATGGGCTATTTCAGCGAGGACAGTTTCTGTGCATTCCGTGATGGAAGCATCCAACACAATCACCACCGAGTAACTGACTCATCCTCCTAGACACATGCCATCCTGGTGTTCAGGCCTCATGGCTACTCCTAGCCAGCCGGGGACTCGGCTGAGGGACCAGCCGTAAGTCACCACAAGTCTCCATCATGGAAGGATGCCCTTGACATTATTAGCTCCTGTCCCTGGATCCATTCCTGCCAACACAGCTGTTTTACTTAGAAGCCCACGGATCCAGTACCAGGCAAAGACTCTGATAGGCGACCTTCGTGAGTCATTCTTTCCTCCTGATTATTTAAAAATCTCTCCAGAGCGGACCTTTTGATGAGCATGCAGATGTGGTACAAATACTCTCCTATTCTGGCTCCTCCTAAGAAGTCCACCCAGCTTTTCCCCTAAGCTTCCGCAACACCAATTCTCCACTATTTTTCCTTCTGAGCCTCAGACTGTCTGGCCAAACCATTAGCCACTGTCCAGGAACTGGATCTAGATCCTCGCCTTGGGCCATCTCCCCTGGAGAATTAGACATACCGAGACACATCTGCTCCCCAGGGAACTGTATTCTCCGAGGTGCTTTGGGACCACCCTGGAGTGGAGCTCATGCACGACAGCAATTCACAACCAAGAAAACTGACCGGCCCCTCGCCATACGCTACAGAGAAGAATTGGCCTGGCCACAGGGAGAGCACTGCAGCCCTGCAAGACATTACAGAGAGTGGTCTGGGATGGGACCTGGGTGGAGGTCAAACCTGGGGTCCCCACACTTGCATCTGAGGGAACCCTGGAGCGGGCGGGGCGCCTGATGTGGTGGCTCCTGTTTCCTGTTCGTCGGCCCTGCATTCTGCTGTCCCGGGAAAACCCTACCGAACTCTTCCCCACACTTGGGAGGTGCACCCGCCGTCCTCACCCCAGGTCTACACTCCAACACAAACAGAAGTCGTTCAAAACACATCCTGCCTCTGTGGTGGGCAGAAATCTGGAGAAATTCAGGGCCAGGGGGCGTGGCCGGGGCCGGGGCAGGCTGTGGAAAGGGTTTTGTTTCTGAGAACCTTCATTTCCAAGCTTCCCTCAATAACCGCATTTTCTTGGAGTTCAAGATCAGAGATATGCTACCCTGGTGGCCTTTTAACCTGAATTAACCCAGGAGCCCATGGGGTGCCCCCACCTCCTTGAAGGGCTCGATGCAGCTTATAAAAAGATGTGGCCTCTCGTCTGTCTAAGGCTGCACATTCCACATCAGGCCACTTCCTTCCCCACGGAGCCGCTGCCTGGCTTTTCCAAAGCTGATATTAATATCACAGACCATTATAATATAGTTATTTTCATGGAAGGCAGAGAGGAAGTCACGTGGCATTAATTGGTCCCACGGGGTCCTGAAAGTCTCCGTTTAGCATGTTGTTTTTACTCATATAAGCAGCAATGAAGTGGAAACAGTGAGGAAGTCAGTGTGATTGTATTAAATGAGTACTTTTTTTCTCTAGAACTTGTTTGGTTAATGAGTCATTATTCCTTTTTTTAATTGTATGAACATATGTAGTAGCTGGGTCAAAGATCCATGCGCATTTTCTTAAATGCACACACACACATAAATGCACATATCTTGGCCACTGTTTGCCTTTTTTTAACCTCTGCTGTGATGTCAGCTTATTCAAAGGCTGGGGCCACAGAGAAGCTAACCAAAGTGTATGAGTTTTGGTGGTTTGGGGAAAAGGAATTCAAAAGCTCCTGAGCTTATAAAGATATATTTCATCCTCTGTAAGTTACTGAACCAGGAGGGTTTCATACCGAAATGTTGATCGCGCCAGAATCCATCACTCTGTGTTTGTGTCATAAATTTTATCTTTCAGAGGCCCCGTCACACGTATCATCTTTTTGACCTTTGCAGTGGCCCTCTGAGGTAGGTAGGCCAGGTTATGATCCTACTGGCGAAACGAGGAGCCCATCTCATAGAGTCCACACGGACTTTTTAAAGATCCAATAGGGGAGTTCTCGGCATGGCTCAGCAGTAATGAGCCTGATATCCCTGAGGATGCGGGTTCGATCCCTAGCCTCGCTCAGTGGCTTAAGTATCTGAGAACCTCCATATACCACGGGTGGGGCCCTAAAAAGACACACACACACACACACACACACACACGCACACACACACACCCAATAGATGCTAAATGATGTGATGGCCTGAAAACTAAGGGAAACCAAGAAACAAATTGGAGCTCTAGGGAGACTTGGCCATGGCTCCGGGCCTTCCTGAGTTATACAGAGATCGTGGCAGATTTTTGCCACGTGAGCCTGAACTGCAGCCAAACTCTGCAAGACCCCCTCACTGCCCCCACAACTACACATGACATGTTGACTCTCTGTTCTCAGGACTGTGTCTACCAACCACAGTGCTGAGGGTCTGTGTCTCCGTCAAGGTTACATGAAGGTGAACAAGAAAGCAAAGCCAATGATGGAAAACCCTCCGGAAACATTTTCTGGTTGAAGGTGCTGAAATTAGCATCATTTGTGGGTTCCCTGGACACGGGAAAAATTCTTTGGACAAAGATGCCCCAGAAGGACATCTATTCTGCATCACTTAATAGGACGGAGGTCGTGGATTACAAGCTCTACTTCTCTTGAAGGTTCTAAGGTAAGAAAGATAAGACTAGGACAAGAAAAACGATCTATTTTTCACTCCAGAAGAGCTATAGTGTGGTTTACCCTGAAAGCTGGGTATTAATATAAATAAAGTTTCATGAATCTTAATCCTGTATTCATGAAATTTTATCCTCATGGTGTGTAGGTCCTTCAGCAAAGTAGGAAACCAGTGCAGATTTACTTAACTCGCTGAGTCAAGGTGCTAAAAAGCTGTTCAGTTACAAAAAGAGCCAGTTTACTTCATAAAAGAACAACTCACAGTCCTACTGTGGTGCAGCAGGGTACGGATCTGGCACTGGCTCTGAGGCGGCTCAGGTTGCTGCTAAGGCACCGGTGTGATCCCCAGCCCAGTGCAGTGGGTTAAGCATTTCGCGTTGCTGTGGCTGTGACTTAAGTCACAGCTGTGGCTCAGATGGGATCCCTGGCCTATAGGAACACCTGTATGCTGCCAGTGAGGCTGAAAAAAAAAAAAAAAAAAAAAAAAAAGAACCCACAGGGAGATACAAACTGCTCCATGACCATAAATGTGACACCTCCTGGGACTGTGCCACCCTACAGATGGTTTTTCACTCCCTCACCTCCTGGAGGAGAGCTTATCACGGCGTCAAGCTTTCAGAGCCCGCAGAGCTCGCAGCCCTGTGTAGATGACATCCAGGATGTCCGGGGTCAGGGGTGGGGTGGGGGGAGCCCTGCTTGAGACGAAGCTGTACACAGGCTACAGGAAACAGAGCCCAGCTTACCAAGCCGGCTTGAAAGAGGGCTCGGGCCACTGCTTCTCCTCCTTGCCCTCCATCCTCAGCAGGTACTGGTTTGCAAACGCTCTCGGAGGGTAGGTGAAGCAGAAGGGTCTGGGCTGCTTCTGCGTCATTCTAGCTGCACCGTGTTAAGAGGAGAAGCTGGCTTCTTGGCTGGCTGGAGGACAGGGGTGGTGGGTGGATTCTGATTTGCCCCACCATCTATGCCCAAACCAAAAAGAGTATCGCAGGAGCAGAGAACAAGGAGCCGTAGAGACAGAGCAGAATTATTCCTCAGTTCCTCACGTTTCACAAATGTAGAAACGGATGCTTA
Source organism: Phacochoerus africanus (assembly GCF_016906955.1). NCBI lineage: Eukaryota > Metazoa > Chordata > Mammalia > Artiodactyla > Suidae > Phacochoerus > Phacochoerus africanus. Next base: position 16,090,846 of record NC_062555.1, on the reverse strand, counting down.
GAGAGCATAAGGGACTTGGCCGATGTCACAGAAGCCACGATGGGTGCTCGAATCAGGCACAAAATTCATCCACCTTCGATAAGCATCATTGATTATATCGAATACATGTGGATATACTTATGGACTATACATATGAAAGTCTCATCTTCGGCTCCACTTTTTAATAACTGTGGTTCTCCATCACAGAACTGCAAGGACGCTTTTCATTAATCATCTGTCAATAACACTTTGTTTCAGGAGCACACTGTCCATCGGGCAATCATAACATCTGCTGTTTTAGGTGGCACACTTTTTGTTGTACAGACGGAAACAGAGTGAGAGAGATCTGATGACTAAAGCGTGAAAATGCCTTTGAGCCATTAGCCGACCTGCTACTATTTCTGCAGGGAGCTCTCCAAGGCCTGTACAAAGTGCAGGCCAGTGTCTCTCTTGGGAGGTAGGAAGCAGGAGGGAGAGGCCGGGGGAGAAAATATAATGAATCTGTCCACCCATTTTCTTTCTTTTCTTTCTTTTTTTTTTTTTTTGTCTTTTTGCCTTTTCTAGGGCCACTCCCGTGGCATATGGAGGTTCCCAGGCCAGGGGTCGAATCGGAGCTGTAGCCGCCAGCCTACGCCACAGCCACAGCAACATGGGATCCAAGCCGCATCTGCAACCTACACCAGAGCTGACGGCAACGCCAGATCCTTAACCCACTGAGCAAGGCCAGGGATTGAATCCGCAACCTCATGGTTCCTAGTCAGATTTGTCAACTGCTGAGCCATGACGGGAATTCCATGTCCATCCATTTTCTTGTCACTATGTAAACCCTTCCCTCTCAGATTTCAAAGGTGTGATTCTAAATTTTGTAAAATCTTCTTTTTTTTTTTTTTTTTTTGCTTTTCAGGGCTACACCTGCGGCATACGGAAGTACTCAGGCTAGGGGTCAAATTGGATCTGCAGCCGCCAGTCTACACCATAGTCACAGCAATGAGAGATCTGAGCAGTGTCTGTGACCTACACCACAGCTCACAGCGACACCAGATCCCTGACCCACTGAGCAAGGCCAGGGATCGAACCCACATCCTCCTGGATATTAGTCGGGTTCGTTACTGCTGAGCCACAGTGGGAACTCTGAAATTTTGCAAAATCTTGAAAAAGGAAAGTTCTCTGTTGACACTGGAGAGGCAATGGGGCTTGGCATTGGAAGAGATGAAATTCTAGTTACACCAGGGACAGATTTAATTTCAATTTATAATAAAACTCGAATACAAGGCTGTACTACACTCAGTAAAAAACTCCATTCGAGAACAGAAAGGCCTCTGGGGAACATGATAGGTACAGGAAGTGACTCTTGGGTAGGAAAAGGCAGGATGAATATAAGAAGAGTTAAAAATAATAGCCTCCGGCAAACACACCAGGTTCTCTCCAACCCCTGGAAGAATCAAGAAAGGCCTATCAACTGTGCTGTGGATTGAAAAAAAAAAAAGCCACATAAACAAGTCATCACGATGGCTTGCCCTGTGGAGTCACAAAAAAGTAACCACTGGAGAAAAGGACAGGACCAGCACGAGTGCAGAGGAAACGCACGTGAGACCCATGCCTTGCTTTTTCTCCCACAGGCCCAGAAAAATAGGTTCTGGCAAGACGGACTTGTCTCGGAGAGCTTACTGGCCAGATCCTCTCATTTAAATTTCGGTATGTGCGACACACCGTGTTTTCTGGTAATTACAGCGCTGAACACAACTGTGTGGGAAGAGAGCTCGTCTGGTATTTCAGACATCCCTGCGCTTCAAGGGGAGAAGGGCCGACGACTACTGCCAAGGTCCAGGAGGCCGATCGCCTGGAAGAACTCACCAGCGGGGCCCTGCGTGCCAGCCCGGAAGCTTCTGAAAGTCTCCTCCTCCTCAGCCCCGCTGGCTCTTGGGTTGGGGAAGGGACGCTGGGGGCGGGAAGCCCACAGGCCTGAGGGACGTGGAGAGCATCGTGCAGGTGGCGGGCAGGGGACCCGAGGGGAGAAGGCAGGGAGCTCAGCGCCCGGGGACAAGCTGAGCCTCATGGGGAGACAGTCTCCCACACTCCCCGGTTCATCACATCCAGGAAAAGCGTTCGGAAGAAAGAACAAATAACGGCTCCAGTTTCCTTCGATCTTAATATAGACGGGCCCCCAAAGGTCCAAAACCATTTTAGGAGGAGCTGCAGGGTGGGGAGGAAAGGCTATTGTGAGGCTCTAAGGAAATGGAGGGAGGACAAACAATACAGCTTTAATGCGACGGCTACAATCTCGGTGGTCTGGGCACTGATCAGCCGCATCCTTCTGACCCTGAGACATTTATTGTTAAATTTTCTAAAGAAAAAAAAAAAATCTGCTTCGGACAGAACACCCTGAGTTATTCTATTTCACAATAAACTATTTCAGGCTAAGCTCCTGGCACTTTGACGCACTTGTGTCTTGTACAAGAATGAATGGACAGAATCAAAGGCCTCGTTTCCCTTCTCACTGAGTCTATATATAGTTTAAGGGATCGAAGAAAGACAATCTGACCTGACTTTATCAAAAAGGAATTTTGTAAATGCTCAGAAAAATATCATTCTGGAAAATTCATCAGAAATCCATTTTAAAAACACTTCAATAATAGTTTTCCTTCCATTTATTGTTCAGTCACTTTCCTCTTCTCTACGATTTTGAGGATGACCCAACTCTCACGTAAAACCTGGCATTGTCACTATACATGCATAACACGTGCAGTAGCTCTAGAACCAAAAACCTCTAGCTTTTCTTTTCTTTTCTTTTTTCAAGGTTGCACCCATGGCATATGGAAGTATCTGGGCTAGGGATTGAATCAGAGCTGCATCTGTGACCGAGGCAGCTCATGGCAACACTGGATCCCTCACCCACTGCGTGAGGCCGGGGATCAAACCCACATCCTCAAAGAGACAACGTCATGTTCTTAACCTGCTGAGCCACAACAGGAACGTGTCTTCTATGGGACAGAGGCCTGGCTTACATGCCCACAAAAGACTATAGATCATTACAGGCAGTATTGGAACACTGACCCTGTTTAACATACTCTGTGATATTTAGCCATCAATAGAGACAGAAATATACATTAGCAATCAATTGCTGTGTAACAAATAACCCCCAAAGTCAGTAGTTTGGATAATATCTCACAATTTCTTTGGTCAGGAATCTGGGTGTGGCTGAGCTGGGTGCATTCTGGTGCTGGGTTTCTCACAAAGGTGCCATGAGGACATCAGCTGGGGTTGCAGTCATCTCAAAGCCTGAGTGTGGGTGGAGCTACTTCTAATCTCACGCATGGGGCTGTTGGCCAGATTCATGAGTTCTCTGCCATACGGGTCTCTCCAGGACGCCATACACAGTATGGGCATATACTTCCCCAGCGTGTGGGTTACAAGAAAGAGCTCAAGAGCTAGGCATCCAAGGTGGAAGCCAGTCTTTCGCAGCCTAACCTGGGTCGGGTCGTCCATTGCTTCGGGCATCTCTTACTCACCAGCAGTGAGTCAGTAAATTCAGCCCATGCTGAGAGGGAGAGAGCTGCCCGAAGTCTTCAATACCAGGAATCATCCAGGGTTATCTTAGAGGCTACCGAGCATACAGCCCATGATGCACAACAGCAGCCTGAAGCATCAAGGCTTTATAGAATGAATATACACATATACACACAACCGGGTAACTTCCATGATCAGAAAAAAAAAATTGCCAGCTGAACTGAACTGAGGGTGATTTATAAACAGGTAATTTGTAAAGGCCATAATCTGAATGATCTGCCCAATACTGGAAATGAAGTATGACAAATTCCCTGTTATCATCACTATCAAATTAAGAGACGAAAGAGAAAGAGCACATTCATTCTGATGCATTGGTCATGCTACGTTGGTTATGGTTACACTTCAGTCATTTGGTGAATGCAACAACTTGACATATGAACTGCCTTTGAGGGAAGCTGGGTTTAGAAGCCTCAAGACTTCATCTCAGAATAATTTATCACAGAACCTACACAGTATAAATGTAACCAACCCTACTTCAGGTGTGCACACGGGTGTGTTTGTATAAAGGACAAAAAGGTTAATTAAACGCATTCTCTCTGTGAGGTTGAAGGTGTTTTCACTGTATTACAGCCAAAGGCTCTTTTATCATTATTTTATTATGATAAAAGCTTATCAACCACAATTCGGTAACTGTGGATCTTGACTGTGTCTTCCTGGATTCGTGGGGATTGTAAAAAAAAAAAAAAAAAAAGCAAATGGAATTTAGGGGAAAAGAAACAATTTGAAGACCTTACCTATCAGAATTTGATTTCCTAATCCATTAAGGACATTTACTCTCTCTGCTTTGATTTCCTACTGGAGAGTGTCACTTAAAATTCATCTTCTGATTCTCTAGAATATTTTAGGACAAGGCTAACACAAGCATAATACACTTTCCTATGGCTACCAAGATAGCACACATCCAGAAAGTGATGTATAATTTGTCTGGGGCTCACTGTGTTATCTTTAGGAAACTTAATTGCATAAGATCATTAAGTGACAGTCTGGTCACCTGCCCTAACTCCCTACCATCCCTCTAGCCCACACATTCTCTTTCTCCATAAGCAGGAGACTGGCTACTTCGACTCCACTAAGTGCAACGTGTTGACAACCCCGAGAGGGTTTTCGTTCTCTAGTATTTGGAATCCGTAAAGTTGTGTGAAACTGCACAGTTATGAAAATTGTTGGGAATATAAAAGTGCTTGGCTCCTTTCCCCTGATCCAGAAGGTACTGTGTGTCCTTTGGATCCCAGACAACTTTTTGGGCAGTTCCAGATAAGGTTTCCAATAACTTCACTCTGTGTCCCCGTTTTTCTTGCCCTCATTCCAGAAGAAGTTGGAGAGCTGCCTCCCAAATAATTTTATTGTGAGGAAAGTTATTATGAAAATGTACTCCACTGATTTTCACTGACCTCCAAAACACACTCCCTAATTAAGTGCAAATGGGAAACTGACTTGGTGCAGGTTGTCTCTGATTTTGGACTTGGGAGAAGTATTAAAGTTTATGAACTCGATATGCAAGCTCCATCTGCCAAACGAGGAATTTCTTATTTCATTTGGTAACTGCACTGAGATTATATAATGCTCCTCGGAAAGCTCTAAATGCTGAAGATGTGTAAACCATCTGTCTGTGTTGAAAGGTCAAAAAATACACTGCCCCCTCACTGTGTCTCTGGGCATAACTAATTATTTATCCAGAGAAATTTCATCATAGTTGTGTGTGCTTTTTTTTAACATTGAATTTCTACATAACCATAAAATTTTACAGCACTAAAGAGGCAAAGATTATATTCATGCTCTCACATCCTTTTATAGGAGGCTAGGGTTATTCAGATTTAATATTGAAAGAAATCTGAATACCTGGCAGAGGTGAAAGGGAGCTGCAGGCAGGAAGGTAAATGGACTTCCAGCTCCCCCACCGCGTCGTTCCCATCCCTGCCAGCAGGGGGCAGGCGCGGCAGAGGGAGCGGAGCTCGCCTTCTTCTGTGAACTGGAAGTTACACAAACAAGGAGAGAGGGTGAAAGCTGCCTGAGGTTTCTCTACCCGCCAGTGGCCTCCTACTGGCAGGGCTAAGCGTCAGGTGTAGTTCTGAATTCCAGTTCCATCACGTACCAGCTTAAGTTCTAACAAATATTTATGATAATAATAGTAACTAACATTTTGAGACCCTGTTCTGAGCCAGGCACTGCATTAAAGCACTCTACGTGCATTATTTTATCCCATCCTTTAGGAAAGTACGTTGAGTAGGTTTTGTTACTCATTCGTGTTTGAAAAATGAGAAAACTGAGGCTTAAGAGATGAAATAACTTGCTCACAATACTTTAAGTACGAATAAGAACTGGAATAGTCATCTTGCACCTGGGCATCCAGTCTCAACTTTATTCATTTAGCTTTTGTGTGCTTCCCCCCACCTCCCATTTTCTTAATCCTTTAACCTGACAAAACAGATGCAAGTCATTTTAGTTGTGGTGCTGCTGCCCAAAGTGTGAAACGTGGAATAGACAGTTATTGGGTGAATGTGTCTGTGTTGCCAGGGTAATTCAAGAAAAGGACCGTTTCCCCCCAGATGAGCAAATTGCCTGAAGATGGTGACATTTCTGAGTAGGGTTTTAAATTAGCTACTACGCAGTTCCCCTTTCTTTCAATGGTGTAGCCATACCGTGGACATGTACCATCTGTTGCTCTGACCCCGTGTGGTTGTTTTAGCAAATACGGGGTATATTCTCAGCCTTCGCTTTATAATCAGACCAAAAAGGGGTGCCCCCCCCCACCTGCCCCTCCCTCTCCGAGCCTCAGAACCCTCGTCTGTCAAGTGAAAGTATCGTGGTCACTCAGGACTCATTCACTCGTTGAGGGGTAAACAAGCGAGTGCAGGTGAAATATCTAGCCTGGCTGGGGCACACGGGGGAAGTGCTCTGCAGCTCTTCTTATTCTGACACAACGTCAAACTTGGAAGACAAGCCGTGAAGGCCAACAAAGGTCCAGATGCTTTGGTTCTGGGTGCTGAAAGTCCAGATGTTTGGGAAACCTCGGCTAATTCATTGTTGTTGGTGTGCACTGGTGTCGTTGGCACCACAGGACCCCGGACTGCGTTCGAGGGCAAACGAGGGTTAATGGTCTCCTCATTCCTGCAGTCGCCCTTGGTGAAGAACTAAACATACAACGGCATAAAGGCTTCCCTTTTCCATGGCTGCCGAAAACAGTCAAAAGGCAACTTTTTTTTTAGGCTTTTAAAGAATTAAATGGGAAAAGCAAGCATTTCTTTACTTCTTACACTTTCTCTGCAGCTTTCAAACATGTCACAACAATCTAAAGGCAACCCAATGCTACTTTGTTCAGGCTCATCTTAAACGGGCCTATATTTGAAACTAAAGATCCAACGTTTACCCACCTCCCTTAGTCAGGGTTTTGGTTGTTGTTGTTATTGTTTGTACATGTACAGACTATTTAAAATAGCTGGCTCCTCAAAATTAAATATTTTTATGAACTATAAATTCCTTTCAGTAGAAAAATCCTTCTCAAAACTCTGTCCGTGTCATAAAATATGACCTATAAAATCAGAACTTATGCATTAAATGCATTAGAGGGTAAATGTATGATAGAAGAACTGGCCAAAGGGACTAACTATATAAATATTTTTTCCTTATTACAAAAATATGACCGTATTTCCCACATAAGTTTTCTCAAACATTTCTGTTTTATTGGTCTTATTTTTTTCTCACTCTTATTTATTCTACATAGTTTAGTAATTTTCAGAACACACATTAACATCACTATTTTTTTTCATGCTCAAATTAGACAAAAGTATTCCCTCCATATCTCAGAGTATGAGAAAAATAAAATGTAGACTTTTCCTAAAATCTATCTCAAACCCTAGATGCTTTAGTTAGTCAAAAGGGAGGTGGGTGGATAGCTTTGAAAGTAGAATTTTAAAATACTGTTTTCTACAAAAATTATAAACTACCTGGTTCCTATGAGGTCTGTCTTTCTAAAGTTAGAATCTACTGACTTTAGAGAATCCTCTAAAAAGGATATTCTACAAACAGCAGACCCACCACCGCACCGACCCCGGAGTTAGGCAATGAGCCAGACACCGTTCTAGAAAGAAAAGGTGGCTCTGTGGATCCCAGATAATCAGTCCTCAGTAGGTTGACATAACTTGGGGACAAAAGTGATGATAACCTTCAAAATCGCTTTATTATTGATCTGTTTGATCAAGATTAGAGGAGATCCAGTTTATCTCCTACAGTTGTAGGTCCATCTGGAGGAAGAACCAATGGGGCAAGTTGGCAAGTTAAGTACAGTCTTATCATAGAGAATGAGGAAATGCCTTTAATTCTCTCTACCCTTGGCTTAGAATACTCTGTGGGAAGATCTGTGAACTTGATGAGCCCATTAGTCTGCTAGTAGCTAGCACCTAGCTCATAATAGGTGTTCAATAAAAAGTCTGATGAATTGTCAGACCAACCCTGTCATTCTTTCCTCTTGATGGCGAATCATCTACTGAATCATAGCCCTGTCTCCAGGCTGCCCACTGAAGGTTGCCAACTCCCTGCCATGTCTCCATTGCACTGATCCTTTGGAAAAGACTGGCAAAGATGGCAGTGGGGATGGGGAGTGGACCCGGATCCCAGGGACGGCTGCCAGCTCGCGGGGGAGGTGACTGCCACAGCATCCTCTCTCTGGCTCTTGTCTAGTGGATTCATCCCATGAGGACTCACCCTCATGCTCTCAAGGGATTCTAGCTGTTGTGGCTCAGCGGTAATGAACCCAACAAGTATCCATGAGGACTCAATCCCTGGCCTCGCTCAGTGGGTGAAGGATCTGGCTTTGCCATGAGCTCTGGGGTAAGTCACAGTTGCAAATTCTTGGAAATGATGCTTGCCTTTGAAACACCATTTCCTGAGACTTTGAGCTAAATCTAGCTTTATCCTCAGAGTCAGCTTCTCAATGAATTTGGTCATCCCCAAGAGCCAGAATTGGTGTTTTGCAGCAAACCATCTTCCATAACTGAATTGTCACCTTTCCTGGTGAACTGCAAACAGATACCATCCTCCCTTTGCTAGTCCCTTGTCACCATACTAGGCCAGCGTGTCCATAACCCTCCTTCCGGGTCGAAGTGTCATGTGATCTCGGCTCTTGCTCCTATCTGGTAGGACTGGGGAGTGATTAAAATGCTACTGAATAATGTGAAGGGAGAGAAGTGAGAGTTCTGCTTGTTCCCTCTGGAAATCTCTCCACGGGCAGAGGGGGGATGGGATAGGAGGGGAGCAGGGGACTGGGTTGCAGGCAAGAAACAAAACTATACAATGTGGAGTCAAAACAAGCTTGTTCTTAGGGTTCCATCCTCTGGGCAGACGTGCCAGCTTCAGCCACAGCCCCTGGTCCATTTTCCCAACCCACAGGTTTTTTTATCACTCATTTGGTGGCAGTACTTAACCTGATCTGAACTCAAGTTTGGTAGTGAAACCTGATCCCAACTGACGTTAGGCTATTTATAGTCTTTATTTGTGGGGCCTAGTAAGAATATTAATTGATTTCACCACAGAAACATCCATCTACTTATTACAGTTGTTGAATCAAACTTCACTGAGGGTTCCAGTGCAATAGATCATGCATGCACCATAGAGCTTTCCTAAACCCCCAAATTCTGGATTCTGAAATGCATCTGGCCCCAAAATTTTGTGTAAGAGTCCGTGAGTCTTTGCTGCCCCAGCTACCCTGGAGAGGTGCAAGCAGACTAATCCTGACTCTTCCCACTTCAAAGCATCTTCCAGGCTGTGATCTCATAAATGCTAGGATGCAGTATGAAGGGGCAGGAGAGAGGGATGTGACCTGGAAGAGAGCATATGGCCCCGAACTAGCACTCACCACTGGCCTTGTTCTTTCCTTGCCGCCAAGCCAACTGGGAAAACCAGTTTTAAATCAGAGCACATCTGCCAGCTTTCTTTAGAACAACCAGGATCCACAACAATCCCATGAGCATCATCTTATTTTTTAGTTTACCAGTGGAAGAAATCAAAGTTCAGAAAACGTTTTGGGGATCAGAAGTTAAGGCTCTTGATCCCTTGATTCTTATAATAAAATTTTAATAATTTAGTACGTACCACCAGACGCTGTTCTAAGTATTGTCTGTATATTACTCAATGCATTTAAACCTCCTAACCATCATACGAAGTAGACCGTACAGACTGAGGAAACTTAAGATAGCGTTAAATGAACATGCTCAGAGTTACCCAGAAGTAAGTTTGAACCCAGGCAGTCTCACGTACTTAATCCCTTTACCATGCTGCCTCTGGGTGTAGCTGCTTTCTCGTTTTCTTAGCAAAGCATATGGGTGACCTCTACAGCGATGGGCTGTAAATGTTTAATAAAGATCTCTCTGAAAGTTGAAATGGGTGTACATGAATATACATGGAATTTCTTCATCAATATTTGGTAAACTTTTTCACCCAGAGCCTATCCTAATCTTTTCAACATTTGAAATCTTATTATTTAAAATAAGATTCTTCTGAGATGGCAGAGGTTTCCTACTAATTCTCTCTACTCTGTTGCCTGAGCTACTTATATCTATGTCTGATACTTAAAAATACATAAATAGACTGACAAAACAATAAGCTGTTTAAATCTGCTCATGGCCAGCAGGGGGTGGCCCTCTGTTAAAGAGGGTGACTTGGAAAATAATCTGAACAAAGCATGTTTCTTGTAATAACTTTTTGAAAAGCCTGAATCCTCGGTGAGACTGCTCTGCCACCCACTCGGAGCTGTAAGATGTCACTACAGTCAACTTCCTTCCTAATTCGGGGTCCCCTGACTCACCCTTGACTTTGTCACCTCGTAAATGTGTCACTTCCAGCACCACCTTCCGTCTTAAGAGAATGTCTGCCCGCCCCAAAAATGTGGACCTATCTGCGAACCACTGAACCTGAGCCAAGATGAAGGAGCTCGTTACTTGCCCAACTCACAGGAAGTGGCTCCCGTACGGCGGGCCTGTGATGGGCCCAGAAGAGCTAAAGGAGAGTCCCCATCTTCAGAGAGTCACGGACTCAACCAGTGCATCTTGATCCAAGGGACACGTCCAAGCTTTAAAACCTATGTCCAGGTTCCAGCCCCAGTTAATTAAATCACCATTCCTCCCGACGGGACAAAGGAAACAGAATGGTTTATAGCCTCCGCAGGCCGTTCTAACGCGAGGCCAGAATCAGAACCCCCTGGAATGACAGGTAAGAGCTTCTTCTCTTTGCATAAGCACAGGGGACCATGCTGTTCTGGATCCTGAAAGTGTGCACACACACACACACACCCCAAAACAAACAACAACAAAAACCAGAAAATGGACCAAGACCTCGTGCCATAGGCATCACCTGGCAGCTTGTTGGAAACGCAGAGTCTCGGGTCCCATCTCAGACCTAGGGAATGAGAATCTGATTTTTAACAAGATCCCCAGGTCATCTGGATGCACATTAACCTTGGGAAATATGAAACTGAGGTAAACGGCCTGCATTCAAGAAGTTTCCAGTCCTCACGGGAAAATACATGCAAACAAAGATAATTACAAAACATGGTAGAAGTTCCATGTTCAGGGGTGTCCAGGTCATTCCAGGAAGACTGATGGAGTGAGTGGCGCTGGGCAAAGTTGTACACGAAGAGTACAGATTAAGCAGGAGGAACAGAGAGCAGCACATAGGCCCAGCTATTTACTGCTACATACAGCCGCCGCTGTGTAGCCTGAAACAGAAAATACACAGGAGGATAGGAGAGGCAGGCTGCGCGTGCCCAGATCCCAAGGTAGCGCTCCATCACCCTTGGGGGCTGAATCTGGAATCCCCTCCGGAAGAAAGAAAGAAAGACAGCGCACTTCCAGGCCAGTGATCCTCCAATTTGTCAAGGTAAACCTTGCTCACAAAGTGCTTTGGGAAAACAGAACAAAACAAAACAAAAACACTTTTTTAAGTAGTGGGCTTCGGTACATCAGGGATGCTCTAAATAATTGTGCTCCCTGTGGTAGTCACCCGGGGCCACCGTGACAAGATGCTGCAGGCTCGACGGCTTTCTTGCAGTTCTGGAGGCTGGATGTCCATGATCAAGGTGCCAGCCGGACTGGGTTTGGTGAGGACGCTCCCTGGCTTGTACGTGGCTGTCTTCTCACCGGGTCGCCACATGGCCTCTCCTCTGTGCGCGAGGAGAGAGGATGAGACCACAGACACCTCTTCTTCTAAAGACGCCAGTCCTGTTAGGTGCGGCCCTCTCCACAGCAGCCCACAGGTACCCCGGATTTCAGCCTGTCTGAAGGAGAGCTCAGGTCCCTCTTTCCGAGTGAACCACCCCTCTTGCGTCTCTTCACACCTTGTTCCTCAGCTTCAGGGACCTGCTGCGAATGGAGCCTAGTTATGGGATTAGAAGCAAAGAGCGGTTGAAGGGAGTGTCTTGCAAGGCCACTCCCGTTTCCTCAGGCAGCCGGGCTCCAATCCCTTCAGACCTCAGACCCTCAGATGGGGGTGGAGAGTCTCCTTCTGCTGGCGAAAAAGGCGCATCAGAATTTAGGGGCTCAGGGTCCCCGGTCCCCTCAGGGTCTTCCCACATGTTCCCATCACAAACACGAGGAGCCCTCGCCTTCCCCGTTCATGCCCTCAGTCCACCAGGAGACCTCTGCAAGGCTGGGAACTCAACTTGCATTGAAATCCAGCCAGGAGCAGGAGGGATTCTGGGTTTTGCGTTTCGCGTTCTCAGGCCTGTGGCCCTGGGAGATAATGGTCTATCAGAGGAGGTGTAGGAACTTCCGGGTCACTGACAGGCACGTCAGCTGGCACTTCCAATCCCTGGGCTCGTCCCATTTGTTCCTTCCCCCTCTCTGTACAGCGACATTAGGAGCAACCAGCCGACCTCGCTGTGCTCCTTAGCTTGACGAACATGCTTGAATGTATCAGCTACAGTGTCACTCAGATGCTTGCTTCTTATATCTGTTTGATCAGGAGTATAAATAGTAACATTTTGCCTATCTCTCTGGACAAATCAAATTAGGAAATCAGTGCTGTTTACTCCTGGAAATGGAGTCGGTTGTGTCTTTGAATCTAAGCAAATTAAAGACTTGACTCCAGAAAACTCTGAATCAATTTAGAAAATGCATCCTCTGGAGTTCCCGTCGTGGCGCAGTGGTTAACGAATCCGACTAGGAACCATGAGGTTGCAGTTTCGGTCCCTGACCTTGCTCAGTGGGTTAACGATCCGGCGTTGCCGTGAGCTGTGGTGTAGGTTGCAGACGTGGCTCGGATCCTGCGTTGCTGTGGCTCTGGCGTAGGCCGGTGGCTACAGCTCCGATTCGACCCCTAGCCTGGGAACCTCCATGTGCCGCGGGAGCGGCCCAAGAAATAGCAACAACAACAACAACAACAATAACAACAACAAAAGACAAAAAAAAAGAAAATGCATCCTCAAGATTGGGTTCTCGAACCACTCCTGGCCCCAGAATTAAGGATGAGGCCTTAATCCACTACGATGGGTATCCTTATAAGACCCTAGAAACCTCTCCATCTCTCCAGATGCACAAAGGAAAGGCCATGTGAGGACATCTGCAAGCTGGGAAGAGGACTCTCACCAGAAACATCCCTGATGGCATCTTGATCTTGGACTCCCAGCCTCCAGAACTGTGAGAAAATAAGTGTCTGTGGTTTAAGCCATTCAGTCTGTGGTATCTTATTATGACAACCCTAGCAGACGAACAGATTACCCATCGCGATTCTCAAGAAAGGATCCGTGGAAAGGTCATCCTTAAAAAAAAAAAAGTGTCACTGCCCCGCCCCCCCTACTCTGTCCAAGTCAGATCACCATGACAATGACTCACCCATCTAACTACTCATCTATTAATCCATCCATCCATTTCTTTAAACATTTAACCACACTTTACTGAGGGCTACTCTGTGCCAGACACTGCTTGTGCTGGAAATACAAAGTCACCTGTCCTGCCCTCAAGGAGCTTGCAATTCAGCTATGTTCACTGTTCCTTTTTTAAATTAATTTTTATTTACACAAGTAAAACATAAATATAGTCTCCTTTAAAAAAAAACCCACAGTCAATAAATTTAAACTCTTTTTTTACTTCAATTCATTGCATCCCTGTTGTAATGGGGTTTTTTTTGTCTTTTTTTTTTGCTATTTCTTTGGGCCGCTTCCGCGGCATATGGAGATTCCCAGGCTAGGGGTCGAATCGGAGCTGTAGCCACCGGCCTACGCCAGAGCCACAGCAACTCGGCATCCGAGCCGCGTCTGCAACCTACACCACGGCTCACGGCAACGCCGGATCGTTAACCCACTGAGCAAGGGCAGGGTCCGAACCCGCAACCTCATGGTTCCTAGTGGGATTCGTTAACCACTGCGCCACGACGGGAACTCCCCCTGTTGTAATTTTTAAACCCTGTTATTTTTCAAATTATACACGTACCCACAGAAACAGCTGCTATAGGTGTAATCAGTACTTACTTGGTCTCACTCAAACGATGCATTTTTTTAGCACTATCCATATTATCATACAAAGATCCAGTCTATTCCTTTTAAGGGGTAGTAGAAATGCATGTTTTACAAATGCAAATGCATTTCATGGAACATCACACTATTTGTGGGCTTTTAATTCGCTCTTTCTCTAAAGAACACTTTTGTACCTGTCTCATTACACACATGTGCAAGTGTGGATTGGCCATGAAAAAGGGGAATTACTAGGTCTGCGTATTTTTTTAATTTAATTTTCTTTTTCTTTTTCTTTTTTTTTTTTTTTTTTTTGGTCGCCTGTCTTTTTAGGACTATACCTGCGGCATATGGAGGTTCCCAGGCTAGGGGTCGAATCATAGCTACAGCTGCCAGAGCCACAACAATGTGAGATCTGAGCCACATCTTCAACCTACACCACAGCTCTCGGCAACGCTGGATCCTTAACCCACTGAAGGAGGCCAGGGATCAAACCTGCGTCCTCATGCTTCCTAGTCAGATTTGTTTCTGCTGAGCCACGATAGGAACTCCATGTATTTTTAATTTTAATGCACCCTGTCTGCTCAGTGGCCCTTCAGAATGGTGTATGAGCCACACTCCCATCAGCAACGTGTTGCAGTACTGGGTTCTCCACAGTCTTCCTGGTACTTAACCATTCTTTGCATTTTACTCATATGTTTGTTTGCTTAATTTTTGCCTATGTGAAGGGAAAGCATGGTGTCTCAGGCATTGTTTTATTTTGCGTTTTCCTAGTTAGTAATGTTGACCTCTGAATTACAGCAGAGCCAGTTATCACACCAGGAAAGTGAGTTTGGGAATAGCAGAGAAGTGCAACTCCAGACAAACAATCTATGACAAGGACACAGGCAGCTGCAAAAGCAGAAGAGAGGGACTTGCTTTTGTGGAGGAGAGGCGGAAACTGGGCAGGCCCTGGGGGTTCTTCTCGGACTGCAGGCAGTGGGCAGCTGGTGGCTGGACCCAGAAGGCTGGTGTCCAGAAACAGTGGCTGGACGTGTGAGAGAGCTCCCCCCTCAGGGCTTCCCGGCGGCTCCTTTTAAATGACGTTTCCTTTGCTGTCCCAGGATGTATTTGAAATGAGCATCTTTTCATATTTTATTGACCATTTGCATTTTGTCTTCTGTGTAATATCCCTTTACATATATTTTGCCCATTGTTTTGGTTGAACTAGCTGTTCTTTTTGTATTGGTTTATAGATATCTTTTATATATTTAAGGGGCAAATACATTGTCTGTGAAAATGTGTACCAAAAATCTTCTCCCGGTCTGTTGCTTGTATTATATCTTTGCTTATGGCATCTTTTTGGTACATAGACGTTTGCGTTCTCTTTTTTTATATGGAAAAATGTATCAATATTTCCTTTTCCTTTTTTAAATAAATGATTCCTGAGGCTTTACAACATATATGTAAATATTTAGGTCTTTAATCCATTTAGATTTTTTTTTTTTTAGATAAAATATGAAGAAGTTGGGTTGGAATTTTTTCCTAGATGGAGAGCCAGTTGTCACAGTACCATTTTCCCCTGATTTTCAAATGTCACTTTTTATTTCAAATTCTTATATATATACGAATTTGGTTTGGGGTTTTTTTTTTTTTTCCTTTTCTTTTCTTGTTTTTTTATGGCCTCACTCATGGCATATGGACATTTCCAGGCTAGGGATTGAATCAGAGCTCCAGCTGCTGGCCTACACCACAGCCACAGCAACACCAGATGCGAGCTGCATCTGCAATCTACGCCACAGCTCATGGCAACACAGGATCCTTAACCCACCAAATGAGGCCAGAGATCAAACTCATGTCCTCATAGATACTAGTTAGGTTCGTTACCACTGAGCCACGATGGGAACTCCAGTATTTGTTTTTTATTCTAGTTTCTTTATTATTTATTCTCATCTATTTCTCTCATGTAATACTGCTATCCATACCAATACTACGAACTCATAATATGTTCTGATGTGTCTCATAGGACCAGTTCTTTTTTTTTCTATCAGTTCTATCTTTATTAAAATTCTTGCACATGAACGTGAGAATCAGTTAATGATGTTCTATGAAAAGTGTGGCAATCACATTAAATATATAAGCCAATTTTGTAAGAACTGAGATCTTTACAACACTGAGTCAAACTCTTCGTAACCAAATTACTTGAAATCTCCTAACACTCACTAGACTCTGAAAGCACCCAGCTAGAGGCACATTCCTAGGACACCTGCATGTTCCACATGAGATGAGAGCTCACACACTCTTCCGTGACATCTGCTCTAGTCAATATTATCATGCAATTTAATTAACCCTTCCACAAACCAATGGCATGCAAAAAGAGAATTATTGCTTCCACCAAAAGCTAAACTGAATGCTTTGAAAAGACTCAAAGAACGGAAGTTGCTAAAATTTGAGGAGAGGAATTAGTCAAATGTTAGAACAAGCGAATTGTGAAATTCTAGAAGAATTCTGCTTTCAGATTGCTTCATCAATACTTTCAAATACTAGACTCACTTCAAAGAAATGAAACTGGACATTGAGTGTGAAGCCTTTACAGTTATGATTTATGCAAAAAAGTGAATGAGGAACTCTAATCAACAACCTTGCGTAGAGGTAAGACTTACAACTCATCTCTACAGAAAAATATTGGTGAATAAGTGTAAATGTATATGTTGAGAGTTGCAATAAAATAATTTAAACTTACATATATCTTTTTCTTTAATTATTCCATGTCTTTTTTTTTTTTTTTGGTCTTTTTGTCTTTTTAGGGCTGCACCTGCCTACTATGGAAGTTCCCAGGCTAGGGATCAAAATCAGAGCTGTAGCCACCAGCCTACACCACAGCCGCAGCAATGCCAGATCCAAGCTGTGTCTGCGACCTACACCACAGCTCACGGCAACACTGGATCCTTAACCCACTAAGCAAGGCCAGGGATGGAACCTACATCCTCATGGATGCTAGTCAGATTTGTCTCCACTGAGCTACAGTGGGAACTCCATAATTATTCTGTGACTTAAGGGATCTTTTACCATCAACTGACCAATTATCCATCCCAACCATGACAGAACAGAGGCTTTCTACAATATTTCTTTCCATTTTTCCAGGTCTTCAGCATCTTTCAGAAAACATTTTACTCATTTTTTTTTTTCAAAAAGATCCTCTGCATTTTTGTTAATTGGTTTTGTATTGGTCCACTGGTCAATTTGATAGGTCATGTTATTAATCTTCATATTTTGCTTAAAAGTGAATAATTAATACAGCTTAATTATTTGGGAAGGGTTATATTACATTATGAACTCCTCAGGATGGCTTTCAGGTCTGGACTCTGAGATGGAGATTTTCATAAAGAAAGTGTAGAGGGACCTTTCCAGATGTACCCCTGCTGGAGAAGGGGACGTGGCAGAACTGGGAGAGGGAGAAGCTGCGTTCTGATGCTGTCATGACGAAGGCCACAGGGGTTTCCCCCATAGAGCTCCCGAGCTGGGGCGGCCCAGAGTTGCAGGGACGAGGCCCCAGGACCAGAACTTGACATCCGCTGTCTGTTCAGTCTTTGCATATGAGCCACACTCAGGAACAGGGTGTGACCTTGAGGGAGGCAGCTCTGTTCAGCCAAGAGCCAGCCACCAAGAGGGGGAACTCAGCTTAGCTGTGGGCCTTCATCCATCAACAGTCATAGCAACTGGGAGGGTGAGGATTCCAGTCATGAAAGGGGGACACACGGGGAGCGAACCACAGCATCGGCTACGGCGTGAAATGCTGCTCTTGTTTTCTGAGTGTTTACATCTCATTTAGTTGCCACTGCCTTTTAGCACGGGTCCAGGCCCTTTCGCGTCGTGCTAAACCAGTAAGAACAGGCACGCTCATCTTCCTCCTCAGCTTTAACTGGACTGCTAATGGTACACTCTTTTGTGATATTTGCTCTAAGTTTCTAATAAATACTCTTTGTAGATTAAGAATACTGTCTTTTACTCTAAAATAAAATGATAAAGTTTTTATCCCCAATAGGCATTGTAGCGTACCAAAGCCTTTTGTAATAACTAGCGGAATGGATGTATGATGTTCTCCTTTAAGCTATTGTTTTTTAAAAGTATAAATATAATTTAATACACTATCCAACAACTCTTGCATTCCTAGGATAAACTTGATGTGGTCATAGGTTATTCTACTAAAACTGTGCTGGATTTCTTTTATTCCTAATAAGCTCATGTAGAAGTTTTATATCTGCACTTATAACAGATGAATCTATAGTTTGTTGTTGTTGTTGTTGTTGTTGTTGCTATTTCTTCGGCCGCTCCCGCGGCATATGGAGGTTCCCAGGCTAGGGGTTGAATTGGAGCTGTAGCCACTGGCCTACGCCAGAGCCACAGCACCGCGGGATCTGAGCCGCATCTGCAACCTACACCACAGCTCACGGCAACGCCGGATCGTTAACCCACTGAGCAAGGGCAGGGACCGAACCTGCAACCTCATGGTTCCTAGTCGGATACGTTAACCACTGCGCCACGACGGGAACTCCTTTTTTTTGTTGTTGTTGTTGTTGTTGTTGTTGTTGTTGTTTGACTCTATAGTTTTGTTTTCCCTTTTTTTCCTATCTTTGGGTTATGGTCATATTGGCCTCATTAAAATAATGAAGTCACTTTCCACCCTTTCTATGCTCTAAAATGATTTGTATGAGGAGAATTTGTTGGCCTTTGGATTTTTAGTCAAACACACAATTTTCTTGGCCCCATGGTATTAAAAACTAGTAGATGAGTTAATTACTGTTTCATTTCCTTTTCAAGGTCATTATGGTCACAGATTTTTTTAATTCACCTTGGAATAATTTTGATAATGTGTATTTTTCTGAAAAGTTGATCAATGTATCTAGATTTTAAATGTATTAGTATAATTTGCTTTATTTTTAGGAAGCTCTTAAGTTTTTAAATTTCTGGGAGTTCCCATTGTAGACAGTGGAAATGAATCCGATTCGTGTCCATGAGGATGTGGATTCAATCCCTGGTTTCACTCAGTGGGTCAAGGGTCCGGCATTGCCATGAACTGTGGTGTAGGTCACAGGCATGGCTCGGATCCCGTGCTGCTGTGGCTGTGGTGTAGGCCAGCATCTGTAGCTCAGATTCGACCCCTGGCCTGGGAACCTCCATATGCCACACCTACAACCCTAAAAAAAGAAGAAAAAAATTCTTTTGAGTGTAGATTTATATATTGTATTTACTTCTTTATGTAGTTTATAATTTTTCTTTTTTTCTTCATCATAGTTGCCACAGTCTTTGCTGAGCTAGAGGTTCCGGATTATTGATCAACTCTAGTTTGACTCATTTCTTTAATTCCTGCGCTGATCTTTACTATTTCCTTCTTTTTAATCGCTTTGTGTTTATGTTCATTCTGTTATTTGATTGCTTGCTTGTTTTTTCTCCTTTTACAATAGCCTCATTCATTTACTACTTTTCCTTTGTAAATGCCTTTCAGAGCACAAAATTTTCCCTAAGAATAATTTTTACTTCCTTCTCATAGATATTAGAAACTCTGTTTTCTTTTAGTTCTAAATATTTTTTAATTTCTATTTTAATTTCCTCTTTGCTCATGAACTTCTTAATA
The DNA here is from genome assembly GCF_016906955.1 of Phacochoerus africanus. Lineage (NCBI taxonomy): Eukaryota > Metazoa > Chordata > Mammalia > Artiodactyla > Suidae > Phacochoerus > Phacochoerus africanus. The sequence continues at coordinate 16,071,248 of NC_062555.1, read as the reverse complement.
TGTTTCCGTTTCTAGAAAAATGATGTTGATGCTCTATAGAAAACAGAGCTGGATGCCTTTCTGTATTTCCTTCTGAATGTACTGAATTACGAATTTGTTTTCATGTTTGAGACTTCTTTTGTCTTATATACACATACACATGAATACATATATTTACTCAGATATACATATATATCTCCAAGAAGGATATTTATGTTATTTAAATACTCTCTATATAGTTATACTTTTGTTTTTAGTTGAGTTTGTCATTTTGTGAGAAAGTTGTGTTAAAAATTTTCCCCCATGTTATGGATGTAGGTATTCTCCTTAGAGTTGTATTCATTTTTGTGTCATATAGTTTGCTTGTTGCCTTTTTATGCCAAAAAAAAATTCTAAATTTGCATGCCTCTTGGTAACATATTCGAAGCACATATTTTATAACATAATCATCACAGTTATAATTTTCAAGGGCCACTCAAGAAGCCAGCCCTAAAGCCTCAACTTCCAATCAGGCTTTTTCCCCAGATCCCATTAGAAGGACACAGGTAACAAAAAGTTACCACCGATCACCAAGCGTTCCAAACACCAATATACCAACTTCTCCCTTCTCCTCTCTCCAAATTCCAATTTCCATTTTCCTCTTTTCTTTTCCCCTTCACCTCTCACACAAACATAGACACACACCACTCCAGCAAATAGTCAGGCTAAATAATCTAGCCTTTATAATCTGCTTTAGCAATAAAGAAAACCCAGCTAGACATTTTAAAAACAAGAAATATCTATGTGATTAAGGCATTAAAAAAAGAAAAAAAAAAAAAGACCAGTAAGAAGTGCAAGGCTGACTCAACATTTGAGAATCAGTCAATGATTGACCACATGGATAGATCAAGAAAAACATGATTATCAATTGTTTCAAATAAAACATTTGAAAAAGTCAGCATCCATTCCTGACAACAATTCTCAAACTAGGAATAGAAGGTCACTTCCTCGCCTAATAAAGAACATCTAAAAAATCCTACAGCTAAAATTGTATTTAATGATGAAAGGCTGAACACTTTCCTTCCTGAGATGGGGAATAAGATAAAGATATCTGCCTTATCTGTTTAATTCAATATTATCTTAAAGGTTCTAGCCAGGACCATAAGACACAAAAAGTAAACAAAGTGCTACAAAGTGTAAAGGAAGAAAAATAACTGTCTTTGTTCACAAGTGACATGATCAAGAGTACAGAAAAGAGTTTGAAATTGGAATCAAAGTTATTTAATTTTCCCTCTTTCATCTATAGTTCTTTCATTCTCATCTACTTCCTCCTGGGGTTGTTTCCAGAGATCCTTCCAAATTAACAGCATCAAAAGGAAAACTAAGCCATAGATTTTGGTAGTCAAAGGAAATGTGAGTGACCTAAAAGCAGAAATCATAACGTGGAAATTAATATATTTGATTAAAACAAAATTAAGAATTTCTGCTTAACAAAGAATGCCACTGACTAATTGAATGGAAAATGGGAATTAAGAGATCTGTTCACATCTAAAGCAATATAAGATTAATACTGTGAACACGAAAAGACTTCTGGAAATCAATATGCAAAAGATAGAAATTTCAGTAGAAAAATGGGAAAATAGTATGCACAGACAATTCAACAAAAGTGTGAAATGCTAATGGTTAACCAGCACATGCAGTGAGGTTAAAACACTTGAGTAATCAGAAAAGTTTCAGATTGACCAAAGTATAGAGAAAGTTTAACGCTAGGAGATCGGAACTCTAACTCCTGCCGCCCAGAAAAGAGTCTGGCACCGCCTCTCTGGTGGGCAAGGTGGCACCGTGTAGTCAAACTGGGTCCAGATACACCCTGTGGCTGAGCAGTTCCGCTGGAGAAATACACCACAAAAAGCTGCGCACCTAGATCCACAACACACAACTGACCGAGAGCACACGGGGGATTTGCACCCTGACACCTTTAAGCTAGAATTACTCTTCCAAGAATTCTCTTTTCTTTATATTTCTGAATTACTCTGGGTCAAGGTCCCAGAAATTTGTAAGACAGACAGGAAGCAGCCAGTGTAATCTTTCACACTTGGAAAGTCACGGCCATGCACCACACACACTATAGCAGTTCACGCATGTTGCTGCCAGCTGCAGTTCATGCATATTGGCTCACCTGCAGGCCAGCATCTCCTACAGTTCCTGCCAGATTTCCTATTTCACATCTCCACCTTGCACCAGTACTGAGCATCTCCTGGGCAACAGCTGAGCCTATATCCCCTCCAACTCTTGCTGAGTTTCCTTCTTCAAATCCTGGGCCAGGTATGTATTTAGTTCAACAACAAAGGGCTCCAGCTCCTCTTGTAGGTCACCTGGGACCATGAAAGTCCTGGAAGTAGCAAGAGAGTGATGCAGGTTCAGGTCGTCCTTGAAGTTTCCTGTTTGACCTTGCTCTCTCTATGTCACGTCCATCTTTCCTTCTCAATTATCTGCCCTGCTATCTTCAAGCCTGTTACCAGATGCAGAAGCATGAGCCATGTATAGACAGTTGAACCCTTCCCAGTGGTTCTGCTTCTCTGATTGAATGCTGAGCAAAGGTTTGCAGCATCAGGATAAGCAGGCACTCTAGGGGCTTGTTATGTGTCTGCACCCCAAAATTCATTTGTTAAAATCCTAATCCCCAAGGTGATGCTATTTGGAGGCTGGACTTTTGGGAGGCGATTAGGTCATGAGGGTGGAGCCCCTGTGGACAACATTAGTGCCCTTTTAAAAGAGGCCCAGGAGAGCTCTCACTTCCTTTCCCCCAGGTGAGGACACAGCCAGAAGACGGCTGTCTGTGAACCAGGAACGGCCCAGACGGCGCAGCTCCCTCACCAGCACCCCAAACTTGGATTCCCAGTTTCCAAAATTGCAAGAAATAAATGTGTGTTGTTTAAGCCATCCAGTCTGTGATATTTTTATTATAGCAGCCCGAACAAACTAAGACAGGGCTCATCACCCAAGGAATGTGTAAGCAAAATGCGATCAGTACTCGTCATGAAATACTGTGCAGCGGTGACAGGTGGGGCATGTTATACACAGAACATGCACAGGTCTTAAAAACAGTGCTAGCCATTGCAAATCAACTGCACTTCAATTACAATTTAAATTAAAAAATTAAGTAACACTATGAAATCTATACCCTAATGACTTTATGAAAATCTTAAAATACGTACACACATACATGCATGTATACCACACACACACACAACAACAACAACACTATAATGGGGCACAGAAAATCTCAGGGACACACACACATACCAAATCACTTAGAGGGAGCCACTGGGCAATGGAGAATTAGATAAATAAAAAGAAATGACTATATATATACACATATACATATATATATAATATATACATAGACACTACTATATTGATAAAAGCATTCTCCTTGGCCGGAGAATGATCTGCGGATTAAGATTAATTCATCCCTTTGCCTCTAAAGTCAAAAAAAAAAAAAAAAAACCATCATCAGAGGGTTTCATTGCTCCCCGTTCCCACTGGCCCTCTGCCACCTTCCCCATTTCCAGGCAGGACCCAGGCTTTCTGAGTTCACCGCCATTGCTGATGCTGGGGGTTCTGCTCAGCTGCCTGAGACCAGTGCAGTCCTTACACAGGGGGCAGAGTCATTCCTGCTGGGTTTCCTCCCTGCCACCAGCATGGAAGCAGACGGTGTCAGGTCCACTAGGAGCAATAGTCTCCTGCTAGTAAAAGCCCCAGGTGATGGCACATGGCAGATGAGAGAAGAGGCAAGAGTTGGGGCAGAGGTAGGGCCTCCATGGGCCGCCTTCAGACTGCCTAGGGCACTGCAGGGCCTTTGCACGTGCTGCTATCTGAAACACTCTCCCTGCCCCCCACCTAGTTATCCCCTGTCATCCCCTATTCATCCCGTTTCTCAGGCTCATTGTCACTTTGCAGTGAGATACATCTTCCCTTAACTCCTTTAACTATGTTTAATAAACTTACAGTTTCATAAACACATGTAAACCCTCCTTCAAAGAACTTTCCACAGTTCCAGAGTTCCCGTCGTGGCTCAGTTCCGGAGTTGGCTTATGTATACAAATCCAACTAGTATACATAAGGGCGAGGGTTCGATCCCTGGCCCTGCTCAGTGGGTTAAGGATCTGGCATTACTGTGAGCTGTGGTGTAGGTCAAAGACACAGCTCAGATTCCAGATCCTACCTGGCTGTGGCTGTGGCTGTGGTGTAGGCCAGCAGCTGCAGCTCTGATCCGACCCCTAGCCTGGGAACTTCCATATGCCACAGGGGCGGCCCTAAAAAGACAAAAAGGAAGAAAAAAAATTACAGTTTCACTAAGCTTGCTGTTAAACAGAGATGCATGTTCTCGATCTAAAGTATAAATCACCCAATAATTCCTCCCACCACACAGCTCAGGAATTTAGAAATCCTGTATCAGGGTTTCCTCAGCCAATGCAGGTCCTGAAACCCTGCCTCTTTAGCACACATGCCAAAATGGCATTTTAGAGTCGGGTGTAGTTAATTCCTTCCCAAATGTCTCAACTTTGATAAAACTCCAAGTTATCACATACCACCAGAGCTCTTTCCTCTCCATGCTCCCTTTATTCCCCCTCCCTCTCTTTGTTTAATTCTTTTTTTTTTTTTTAATATATGGAGTTCCCGGGTTAGGTGTCACATGGGAGCTCAACCTATGCTGCAGGTGCGGCAACACCAAATCCCTAACCCGTGCACCAGGCTGGGGATTGAACCCGCATCCCAGCAGCTCCCAGGACCCCGTCGATCCCACCGCACCACACCTCCTCTTTGTTTAATTCTTGAGGACACATGCAAACATATATTGATATATTTTATTTGTCTTTCTTTTAAAAAATAATCAAATATTGGTGCTTTTAAAAATACTTGAATCTATTAGTTCTTTAAAAACCAGATTCTAAAATTAAGAAAAAAAAATAGAAAAGGGAGAGAATCCTTCCCATTCCTGATATTTAAAAATGTGGATCCATTGCCTGGTCTGAATTTCAAAACCTGCATTCCCAGCTCTCAGGGATTTCAGCTCAGAATTCTACTACCACGAAGGAGAAATAATCAATCAAATTTCACCTACTAAAGCATTAATCCTATCAAAATATATATTGCCATGTATTGACCCATGTATGTTTTTCCTACAATGATCTTTCATTCATTCTATATATTCTGAGGTTTGCTTTGAAAGCTGGTAGTAAATCATTTGGTAACTTGAGAAAGTTTCTGGCAATGCACATGACTGTATCCTAAGATGTTTTCTTAAAATGCAGGAAGCATTAAAACGCTACCCCTCTTTCTTCAAGCACCCTGGCCAACTGTTCTATGGATTGCTATGTAACAAACCACCCCAAAATGTCATGGCTTGAAACAAAAACTAAATACTATCTCTTAGAGGTTCTACAGTTTGACTTAGGCTCAGCTCCTGCCTCTCTCTTCCCTGAGGTTGCATGAATCAGATCTCAGCTGGGATGGCAGTCTGAAAGCTCAGCTGGGCTGGGCATACCAAAAGGGTTCCCCCAGATGGTTGGCAGTTGATGCTGGTTGGCAACTGGAAGCTCAGCTGAGGGGCTTTGGTTTCCCCTGACATGAGCCTCCCATTGAAGCCCTAGGCTTCCGCATGGCAAGAGGAAATCAAGAGGTCCAGGTAGGAGTTGCAAGACTTCTTACGGGACCTAAGCTCAGAACTTCCAGTGTTTATGCTGCATTCCACTGAGTCCCTAAGAATGGCCACGACTGACGGACGAGGAGAGGAACCAGATCTCACCTCGTGATGGAAAGTGGTAGAGCCGCATTGCAGAAACATCTGAAAAAGGAGATTCTTTAACAGCCATCTTTGACAAATACAATCTGTTTCACTAATTGAGTCCATCTTAAACCTAGAAGAGATAGAATTCCTTCCCCAGTAGCAACTCAGATTAATCAGAGACAGGGTGATTACGACGTTTTACTCAGGGTGCTGTAGAAAGATAATGTAATGGGGTAAATCATATCCCTCAAAATATATAGTTAATGTTCTGTCCCTCAGTATCTCAGGACAGGCCCTTATTCAGAGAGAAGTCTCTCCAAAGATGATCAAGTGAAAACTAAGCCACTGAGTTGGGCCTCAGTCCAAGGATACTGGTGTCCTTACGAAAGAGGAATATTTGGACCTTGACACAGACGCACACACAAGGAGGACACCACATGAACATGCTATTGGAGCTTAGCTTGATGCATCTACAAGCCAGCGAATGCCGACGATTGCCAGCAAACCTCCAGAAGCTAAGGAGAAGAATTAACCAGCTTCTCAATCACAGCCCTCAGAACAAACCAGTCCTGCAGGCACCTTGGATCTCAGACGTTTAGGCTCCAGAACTGTGAGATGATAAATTTCTGTTGTTTAAGGCATTCAGTCTATGGGACTTTGTTACTACAGCTCCAGAAAACTAATACAGGCAACATGAGAGCAGCAGACCTGAGATTTCCCCAGAAATTACCCACACTCACACTAATATTGACTTCCTTCATGGCAAGCACTAATCACAGGACAACTCAGAATGAAACAGTATTTAAAGGGATTTTCTTCTGAGCCCCATAAAAGATCTAAAAATTGTCCGGCTCCACTTCCCCACTAATTCTGAGTGGCATGGTTCCTTTTTCCCCTCCTTCCTTCCTATCTTCCTTCCTTCTTTTCTCTCTTTCTCTCTTCCTTCCTTCCCCACCCCTCCCATCTTTCTCTCTCTCTTTCTTCTTCTGTCCTTACCCTCTCTCTCTCTTCCTTTCTTCCAGGTGATCTTAGGAGCAAGTCTGTCTGTCTGTCTGTCTTTCTTTCTTTCTTTCTTTCTTTCTTTCTTTCTTTCTTTCTTTCTTTCTTTCTTTCAGTTTTCAGGCCGTTGCCCTGAAGAGGGCCTTTGGTTTACCTAACTGAGTTTCACAGGATGACTGTAAGCCATGGTTGGACAACCTACAGAGAGAGGATCAAAGAACTAAGCCTGAATTTTGAACACCAATCTGTCGAATCAACATTAAACTCTGGGGAGAAAAAAAGACTAGAGTCTCCCCAGAATGTACATTTAGTACCTGGCAGAGTCCTGAGGGTGAGTCTTTTGGATGTTAACATCTGGCCATGCCTCCCAGATGTTAAGGGGGCAACATTCTCCCAGGACCCTGAGTCATTTCAGCTGGAGATTATTAAAAGTTGTCGGTGTGCATGTGTTGACAAGATTTTGCAGGTGTGTTGATTAGCACCTGCAAGCCATTGTGTAGACACCCAAAGGGAAGACCTCGGCAGGATGCCTTCCAAGCCCTTCCCCCTACAGCATGAGAGAAAGCTTGACTTGGCAGAGCTGCCCCGCAGAGAAAGCGGGCTCATCTCAGGCTAACTCTTCTACTGTGTCAGGGAACAGCGGGTTGGCTTCTGATCAACACAACTCTTCTACGTACACCTTTCTTTAGTGTACTCTTTAGTCATTGCACTGTTAAAAAACTAGACGTTAAGGTGACACCGGTGTCCAGGACCACCTGCGAATCAATTTCTTATAGATATTTACTGAATCCAACAGGGTCCAACTGAAACGTACCAAGGAGAGATGGCAATTCGGCACATTCAAATGTGTAAAGACCATTCTCTCGCACACAGGAAGATCGTTTTTCTCCACTTCCCTGGCTGAGGGGCTCCAGAATGAGTCAGACAGTTACAGCCTGTCAAAGAACCACACAAAGAACCTATCCAACCTCCCTGTTTTATAGATGAGGAACCAAAGACTCATGAATAAAATAAAGCCAGGTGATAAAGCCAGTTGATGGCGGAGGCCTAAGGGCTGGGCCCTTCCACAGATAATAAGATCTTCTGCAGACAGACTTGGCTCAAATTCCTTCACGTCCACCCCCACGATTTCTGCCACTGTGGAAAAAACTTGTCAGGAATGAAGGCGGATTTATTCTGTTCTGAGAAGCTGCTACAACCAACTCGACGTAGGAGTAGAAACACCGCAACAGCTTATAAAGTAACTTGTCTTGGTGATGGCAACATGGGTTCTCCCACCCTGCCTTCTACACCCACGTGCTGGGGCCAGCCTGTTAGAAGGATGCCTTAGTCCAGACTTTCACTGACTCTGTTTCCTTTGAAGTATGGCACCTATGGGACTGATCTCAACAGTGACCCTTGCAGTGTTTTCCTAGACATGGAGAAGACTGACATGTGGCTGTTGTTTTCCATAAATGGAGAAAGTAATACCTTTGGGTTGCCAAGATCAAAGCAGCCAATCACTTTCTTTTTTTTTTTTTAATCTTGTGAACTTCTAAAATAAAAAAGCTATTTTATTTTATTTTATTTTCATTGAAGTATAGTTGATTGACAATATTGAGTTGGTTTCAGGGATAGAGTACAGTGATTCAGTTATATATATATATAGTATATATATAATGTATACATATATATAGTATATATAGATATATTCCTTCATATGTGTATATATTCATCCTTTTTCAGATTCTTTTCCATCATAGATTATTACAAAATATTGAGCATAGTTCCCTATGCTATATAGTAAGGCCTTGCTGGTTCTCTATTTTACGTAAATTGTGGTATGTATATGTTAACCCAACCTCCTAATTTATCTCACCCTCTCCCTTCCCCTTTGGTAACCATAAGTTTGTTTTCTCATCTCTATTTTGAAAATAAGTTCATTTGCATCTTTTTTCCCCCATAGTTCGTGCTTCTGTTATTTTAATCCCTGTAAAAGAAACTCTGCACCATTGTCATTCCTGTGCCAAGAGCCCCCCTTTAACCACCCCACCCCCGAGATTCTTCTTTCACCCTGGCAAAGCTTCTTTCCCACAGTCAAAAATCAATAGACCACTAATACAATACTGCTGGTGTGGAGCAGTGGGCCTTCGACTTGAACCTGTCAGAAACCCACAGAAGACGTCACAAAACAGAGCACCAGGCACCCTCTTCGGAGTTCCATTTCATTTGGGCCGGGGTGAGGGCTGAGAATTTGAATTTCTTACATGTTTCCAGGAGATGCTGATGCTGCTGGCCTGGGGCCCACAGGCTGAGAACCATGGGTGGAGCGTTCAACCCAGACATCGCGTGGCCAACTACCTTTTATCCATAATCACCTGCTTCCCATGTCCATTTCCTCCTGAAAAAGGTCTACTACAGCTCCCCTTTTTCCATACCCCTAATTCCTTTCAACTGTCCCTTGAAATTTAGGGAATTGAGAGGGACAAAGACAGAAATTATGGAATCTGGAAAATCCACAGCTGAACCAGGGAAGTCAGTTATCAGTTTGCTTAGTGTGCTGTGTGAATATTCCTCAATCCCTAAATGGTCTCATCTGGACAAAACAAGAAATGCGTTCTGCGTGCAGATTCCTTCCGAGTGGCCCCCAATCCTGCCTTAGTGTGTCATTATAAAGAGCTTAGAGGGCGAGGCAGACAAGACTTCTCATGCCTCCCAGACTGCCTTCCTTCTGGACCAACCCAGCGTCTCTAAAGCACCAGGCTCTACCCTTGACCCACCCTTTGGGTCCGTGAGGACGTCAGTAAAGAACAGGTTGTCTTTGCCCTTAAACCTTGGCAGAGGCAGTGAAGGCCCCCGGCCGCCCGCGGCGCACACGGGCAGCTGCAAGGCCCGCCTTGTCCCAGACTCTTGCCGTTTGGAACCACGCTCTGCAGCAGCGCGCCAGCCTAAATCAGACTTCGGGGCAGCAGGGCCCAAATGGAGCCATAAATAAAACAACAAACATATTTCAAAAGGACTGAAGTCTGCTCCTGCTTGTTTTGATGGAGGAACGTGAGCTCCGCAGGAGCCTGGGAACCGCACGGCCCGGCCTTCTGTGCTGTCCCGGGTGAAGGGCCCTGCGCATGTGAAAACTTAGCAGGTGCATGGCCTGGGCCGTTTTTCTTCCTCAACTCCTGAGGAAATCATAAACCAAATATATTACCAAAGGATGGGTTCTGGGGTGCCCTGTGAGCAAACGGAGAGGAGAAGTGGATCAACAACGGGCCAACGGGGACGGTAAATCAACAGACTAAAGGAGGGTTTAGAACAGACACTACGGGCCTCCAGGGCTCCGCCAAGGACAGGTCCCCTGTCAGTCAGGGCCTGCACTAATGTCAAAGCCAGCTGGTGCCGGGAGCCCACTGGCCCTGAGGAAATGATTGAGCCGTCTGTCAGCTGCCTGGAAGCCACCAGACGCCATGCCCAGGTGAGCGAGGGGAGGGCGGTGTTCCTCGGCCCTGAGTTGCTCCCCTCAGAGCCCCAGGGTGAGTTCACAGGATCCCACTTGCTCAGTGCCTGCTATTCTCGGCTCCTCCCTGCTCAGCTAGGAAAGGAGATGAATAATCACTCCCACGTCAGGGAATGTGATGGCTGCAAGATTGATTTCTCCAGGTCACACCTACCCCTTCCAGGCAGATGAAAACCATTTTCTTCCCAGACTGTAGGGGAGCTGGTGGGGGGCAGGGGGAGTAGTGGAATTGAAGGGAATAAGGAAGGCAAGGCAAAGAGGGCTTTCAGGAAACCCTTTCCCTAGACCATGGGGTAGGACTACATACAAGTGCTCGGAGGCTTGGACACGATGCCCATGCTTCTCCCAACTGGAGAGAGTCTCCCAAAATGGTAACATCTGCATCAACCTGATCATTTTTTAAAAACATGATGATTCGATGTATGATCTGAAAATCAAAATATTCTTGATGCTTTAGTCTTCTATTTAATCCAGAACAAAGACAATCACTGTGACCATAACAATAGGTATAGTGACACTGTAAATCAACTATAATAAAAAATCAAAAAAGAAAAAGAACAACGGCATTATATTTTCTATGTGCAAGATATTCTATAAATTTTAAGCATACTAACTCTTTTTTTTGTTTGTTTTGTTTTTCTATCATGGTGAGCAGCAGCTTGATGTGGGATCTCAGTTCCAGACCAGGGATTGAACCTGGGCCGCAGTGGTGGAAGCACTGAATCCTAACCACTAGACCAGCAGAGAACTGCCAAACTATACCAACTCTTAACACTCTTGACTGCAACAGGTAGATATTATTTTTATTTCCATTTTGCAGATAAAAAATTTAAGGCACAGGGAGTTTTGGTCACTTGTCCAAGATCCACTCCATGTTCTTTATCACTCTGCTCTGATGTCTTCATTCATTTATTCAAAAAATAGTTACTGAGCTGTCACTATGTGCCAGAAACTTGCTAAACACCAGTTGCAGAGTCTCGTTGAAGAAATGCAAACTACCTGTCAGCAAAGTGACGCATGTACCCTTTGTTGATGGGATCCCAACTATACTTTTTAAAAAAATCAACTAGGGAGCTCCCATTGTGGCACAGTGGAAGCAAATCCAACTAGAATCCATGAGGATGCAGGTTTGATCCCTGGCCTTGCTCAGTACGTCAGGGATCCAGTACTGCCTGCTGTGAGCTGTGGTGTAGGTTGCAGATGTGGCTCGGATCCTGTGTTGCTGTGGCTGTACTGTAGCTCCAATTTGACACCTAGCCTGAGAACTTCCATATGCCTTGGGTGAGGCCCTAAAAAGCAAAAAAAATAAATAAATAAAATAAATAAATAAATAAATAAATGAAAATTTAAAAAATTAAAAATCAACTAAAAAATTCTAGCTCATCTAAGAATCACTCTCTTTCCCTAGTGCTGTCTCTTTCTTACAAGTTTATATCTTTCAGTGATGATTTTACAATGGAAGAAAGCAGCTTCAGCTTTCATTTATCATGTTGACAGAAGTCGGTTTAAAAGTGAAGGCAACAATGAAGAATGAAGGATTTGGCACATCAGGAAACCTAACGACACTGCTTACAGTGCAGAGCAAAGAATGCAGATATAGTCTGTACTATATCACTGACACACACACCCCACCACCACAGGCCATATAGCATACATACATACCACACCACATACACACAAACACACACACCATAGTACACACACACACAAAACATGCGTATATACATGCATGCACACACACACACACACCCATATCCCACACACATACACTGCATGATTCTTTAAACCTATCCTAGAAGCATCAGTGTAATTTCTAGTTCTTAGCTATCTGTATCCCAGTTAGAGTCATTTCTGGAATCAGAAGATTACAAATCAAGGAACCATGTAAATCAATTTTAACAGCACCAGTCATTGGCTCATGTCCATTTTTAGAAAGTTTTTTTAATAAATTGGAGATTTCTGATAAGCCTGAAGGAACTGAGCCCAACTCTCCAAGCCTCTATTCCTTCCTTGTGTGGGGGGTGTTTGGAGGAACTTGGTTACAAGTGGCTGTCAGCAGTAAGTCTAAAACTAAAAAAAGAAGGAAGTCCTAATTTATGACCCAAAGCACTGAGTCTCATTTCAAAAATGTGAAGAGTGCAGGCATACACATACCACACACACATGTGCACATACACATACCCACACACTCCACTCGTGATCACATTCACACACACACCATCATGTACCACTCCTTCATACACCCACATAGACACACACAGACACTATATATATATAGCATCCCTACACACACCTGATTACACATCCTCAGAAAACATACTCTGATGTAGACATTCAAAAAATATTTAGAAAGAGTAAAATACTCAAAACAAGATGAATTGTTCATGACGAAAATGCAGAACTCAGCCTTAACCTTTCTTTGTGATTCCCAGTGAGATTCATGAAAGACTGTCTCATTCATACAAGAAAAAACGGCATCCTTCAGGGTGAAACATAAACAACAGTTACTGTTTATAAACCACTTACTATGTGCCAGACCAAGTAAAATGACCTACGTTCATCCTTGGTTGTTCGGAGGCTTGTGGCATGTGAGAAAGGACGGTGGACAATTATTTTCTCTGAGTTGCTGAGACAACTACCTTCCAGATGGATAAAGAAGACATCCGTCTATAACCTGATTCCTTGAGACTCATCAAGAAACTGACCGTGTTGAGAACTGCACTGCTGATCCAAATCAGGACCGAAGCTCCAAGGATAAAAAGTAATGTAATTTCTATCTTTTTGCAGGTTTCACTTACATTATGAGATCCAGAAACCCTAAATCTCCTCTCTGTTACCTTTTATGGTTTTCTACTTCCTGTAGATATTTCAAGCTTTTTGTTTGGTTTTTAAACGTTGTCAGTATGAGTATTTAAACTCCATGAGCATGTTTGATAACCTGGTCCGATAATTCCAAAACCTGGCACCAGTGCTGACCAGAGCCTACTGCTGGCTTTCGTTTCTGACTGTTCTCACCCAATGCCTTGTTTCCTTAGGTGCCTGGGGATTTTTGAGTGCACACTCATCACTGCCCTTGAAAAATAATCTGCAACCTAGTTTACCACAGAGGCTTTGTATTTGCTTCTGCCAGATATCTGGGACACTTCTCAAAGCAAGGCTTAAGGGGTTCACCCAGCTTATATACAGGTCTGGGTACACATCTGAACCAGTCAAGAGCCATGTAAGGGGTAGGTCCCCCCTCCTTTTCTTCTCTTTTCCTGCTGTGCTGAGCACTGACAGAGTAGCTCTTTTTTTACAGTGCCTAATCCATTAGGGGAAATAGAGCGGGTTTAGTTCTGGTTCAGCCCTAAGTACATAGCTCTTTGGGTTCCCACTTAACTTCGAGAGGGTATCCCACACAACTCTTAATCTCAGCATGTCTTGGGACTTTACTTCTGTCCCTCTTATTCCACTGAGCCATTGATGTAAAATCCATGTGTGCTGAATGGACAAATATTTTAAGGGCATAAGCAGCCTGGGTGTTCAATATCCTACCTACCTTGCTGTATACCGGCTTTCATCCTTAAGTTGGAATTTTCTCATCTTTTTTTAGCGCTTCAAAAACTTTAAGTTGATTTTTTAAATAAAAATGTTATCTAGTATATTCTATCGTTTTTGACAAGACAGATTTGAATAACCTAGACCACGATTACCAGAAGTCATTTACAAGAGGGAAGTTTTGATCTGAAAGTTGCATGGGAAATCTATTTAAATGAAACTAAACTATATGTCTTCCAACAGTTTTCTGAGTCTACTCAGAGAGCTTTGTAATATACCGTACACAAGTTCATGTTAGCATACCTGAGATACTCAACCACACAAATTATAAATAATTTACAGATGAATGGATTGGGAAAACCCCCAAAATGAACTTCAAAAAGGCTCTTGCATTTACTATATCCCTTAATATTGTATATCACCCACCATCCAATATCTACGTTTAATAGCAGAGACTCTCTAGATTGTTTTCCAACATGGAGAGTTTTGAAAACCTAGTGTGACCACTTTGCAAAACAGCCTGTTTTAGAACAACTTACCCACTTCAGGCTTTCCTCAGACTTACCTTAGATTACATTTTTTCACATAACCACATTGACAAGGAAGACACTATAATTTTACCTTATAGGGAAAAAAAACCTATAGAGGTTTCTGGTATCTTTAAAAATGAACTAATTTTGGTTCTAAGCTTTTTTCCCAATTCTAACGTCAAAAACTATAGTCCCCAAATAAAGAAAACACCAACGAACAAAAATAAGCCCATGTATTTAAGCTTTGAAAATTACTTTTAAAAAATAAGACTGGACGAGACTGCGATTTTATAACTGAACCGCATTTTCATTCTTTCTTGCACAAGGTCACTGCACACATGATCTGAGTTCTCCTTAGAGCTTTTCATATATCTTCCTAGGAGGCTGAAGAATTTATAGACACAAAATAGTCAGGACATTTCTTAGAGAATATGCAATGCAGTTCATCCAGAATGACATCTCAGAGGTTACTCTGTCCTCCCTGGTCTCATATAAGTCATGCTGATGCAATAAAATATTTGTGAAATTCATAACCAAAGTGTTCTGTTATATAAAAAAAATTAAGTACTTCCAGCCAAAGACCTAACGAGGCCAGTCCCAGATTCACATTCCCCATGAATAATGAAAATGCTCCTCTTGAGAAAGTATGAAATTTTAATTTTATTGGTCTTGATACCAGGAAAAAAACCCCTCTTGTACTCATCCTCACTTTAAGGCACCTCTGTGAATATTACTGGATAACTCAGGACTGAGCATCTGAGCGCTTTTCATACAGTAAACCACTCAGCTCTTTAATCCATCTCAGTTCTAGTTTCTAACTGTGAAAGTTACAAAAAGATAGATCCCGTCAACATGTCATATTAGAGAAAGGGAAACTGGTTTTCTTTTGATTTACCTGCTACCACTGAGCATTTCCAGAAAACCATGCTTTCACAGAGCACATTAGGATCATAAATGTGTTAATGCATAAAACATCCCATTATTCTTGCTATCTCCTCCAGAGAAGGAAACGGTGATAGAGAGAGATTAATGGATGGAGCAAAAGCCATCCAGGAAATTAGTAGCAGGTCTGGGATTAAACTCCTGAGTTCCTGCCACCCACTGTTAAGCAGAAGTCAAGAGTCCACAGAGCCTCTCCAGGTTCCATTTAAAGCTGTAGTGGAAACATGGGAGAGAGGGCTCTGCTCATTAGCTCTGGCAGCTAGGTATGCAAATCATCGGATAAGACACAATTGCAAAAACAGTCAGGGAGCCCCATTCCAAGCTGGGTAGAAGTCTCTTGCTGTCTCCAAGATGTCATCCCAACAAAGGAACCTAAAGGCAGAACTGGAGCAATGCCAACCCGCAGACTATGTTATCTTCATATCCATGCAGAATGACTATGAATTGTCTCCCAGAGAAGGGAATAGCTGAGAGTTGCCTTAAGGTCATAAACAGAAATAGGGGCCTGGGATGGCTTCAACGGCTTCTCTGTTGACTTTTTTTACATGATGGCGACTAATGGCTCACAATGGGCTCTTATCAGTTTTCAGCCACATGGGCTGAGTGTCTTACACTAGCAGTTGTTTATAAAAATCAGGAAGAGTGAAAAGACCTGAGAAAGGGACTAGGATGACCTTGGGCAATTTACTTACCTTTCCATGACCTCGTGTTTTACCATCTGTATCCGGAATCCAAATTACTTGAACCTTATATAGTGCATAGGGCTATTGTGACGATAACATGAGATGGCAAAAGATATCATTGCTTCTAAAAGCGAAAGCCTTAAGTTGGTAAAAGGAAGTACAATAATTAAATATAAGAACATCCAGAATAGTTCTTTAACACGTCAATCTCTTTAAGCAATAAATGCACACTTATATCTCCATGATGAACTAAATATTTAATTTTTAATATTTGCTTTTAGGACAGCAGTGTGTTTGGTGGCAGGAATGCAGGCGTTGGAGCCATAGAGACTTGAGTTCAAATTCTGATTCTACAACTTTCCAGCTATGAGCTATTTGAATACTTTCTTTTTTTGTTTGTTTGTTTGTTTGTTTTTAGGGCCACACCTACAGCATATGAGGCATGTGGAAGTTCCCCGGCTGTGGGGTGAAACGGAGCTGCAGCTGCCAGCCTATGCCACAGGCTCAGCAACACAGTATCTGAGAAGCATCTGCAACCTGCACCATAGCTCACGGCAGCGCCAGATCCTTAACCCACTGAGCAAGGCCAGGGATCGAACCCGCATCCTCATGGAGACTAGCTGAGTTCGTAGCCACAATGGGACCTCCTATGTAATTACTTTCTAGCTGTGGGATATTTGATTACTTCCATGGTCTTTCTGACATTCAAATTCTTCGCTTGTGAAATAGCAACATCCTTATCTGCCCTAACAGGTGTTACAATAAAAGGTGATACTGTAAGTGCAGTGACCACTAGACATAGTAGGTACTGAAGATACATCAACTAGGATTATTACCCAATGTGTTATATAGAAGAGTATTCACTCTACACATACCAACACATCAGGAAAAGTAGTGCCACAAGCCAGCCAGGTCAGGCTCTGGATTCTGATAATAAAGATTCTTATTTTGATGGCAGGACTACTAGCCACTGGTCCACTACACGAGACACAGGAGTGTATATCTCCCACAGAGGTTTACCCTGGGTCCATCTGAGAGGCAGCATTATGGGAAGAGGGCCTGAGGGCAGGGCGAGCACACCCACACCTGGACCCTTTGGGAAGTGAGGTTATAACAAGAGAGCCTCCCATCTGAAGCTGTTTTTCATTAATTCATCATGTACATCTTTGGTACCTTTTATGTACTGAGACAGGTACAGAGAAAGACTTTTAAAAGAAGTATCATAAATTTTGTTTGTTTGTTTGCTTTTTAGGGCCGCACACACAGCATATGGAGGTTCCCAGGCTAAGGATCTAATCAGAGCTACAGCTGCCAGCCTATGTCACAGCCACAGCAACACCAGATCCGAGCCAAATCTGTGACCTACACCACAGCTCACGGTGACACCGGATTCTTAACCCACTGAGCGAGGCCAGGGATCAAACCCGCATACTCATGGTTCTTAGTTGGATTCATTTCCGTGAGCCACAATGGGAATTCCAATAAATTTTTTAAAGTATGAGGTGTGACCTCTCTCTTCCAGAAACTCAAAATCTAGTTGGTTAAACAAGATTAACCCTCAAAGGGAGTTCCTGTTGTGGCTCAGCAGGTTATAAACCTGACTAGTATCCATGAGGAAGTGGGTTTGATCCATGAATGTTGGTTTGATTCCTAAGTTAGGGGTCAAATTGGAGCTACAGCTGCCAGCCTACACCACAGCCACAGCAATGCGGGATTCAAGCTGTGTCTTCAACCCACATCACAGCTCACAGCAATGCTGGCTCCTTAACCCACTTAGCGAGGCCAGGTATCAAACCCACATCCTCATGGATACTAGTTAGATTCATTTCCATTGCGCCACGACGGGAACTCCCATGTGCCATATTTTAGATCCCATGTATAAATGGTGTCAGATGGTATTTGTCTTTCTTATTCTGACTTACTTCACTTAGTATGAGAATCTCTAGTTCCATCCATGTTGCTGCAAATTGGATTATTTTGTTCTTTTCTATGGATAAGTAGTATTCTAAAGAGCAAAAAAAAAGTTATGACACTTCTTTTAAAATTCTTCCTCTGTACCTATCTGAGTACATAAAAGGTACTTAAGATATACTTGATGGGGAGTTCCCGTGCTGATGCAGCAGAAACAAATCCAACTAGGAACCATGAGGACTTGGGTTCGATCCCTGGCCTCGCATAATGGGTTGAGGATGTGACATTGCCGTGAGCTGTGGTGTAGGTTGCAGACACGGCTCAGATCTGGCATTGCTGTGGCTGTGGTGTAGGCCGGTGGCCACAGCTCCAATTCAACCCCTAGCCTGGGAACCTCCATATGCCATGGGTGCGGCCCTAAAAAAGACAAAAGACAAAAAAAAAAAAGATACGCTTGATGAATTAATGAAAAACACCTTCAGACTGGAGGATCTCTTGTTATAAACTCGCTTCCCAGAGGGTCCAGGTGTGGGTGTTACTCACTCTGCCCTCAGGCCCTCTTCCCATAATGCTGCCTCTCAGATGGATCCAGAATCATGTACCTTAAACAGATAAAAAATAAATAAAATTAAAAAATAAAATATGGCAGAAACCTATCTACAGAAAACAAACGTGTGGACATAGAGGACAGACTTGGGGATGCCAAGGCGGGAGGGGGAGGGAGTGGGATGGATGGGGAGCTTGGGGTTAGTGGATACAAATGGCCGCATCTGGAGTGGACAAGCAATGAGGTCCTGCTGTACAGCACAGGGAAGTATACCTGGTCACTTGTGATGGAACAGGATGGAGGATAATGGGAGACACAGATTGTACATACATGTGTGCCTGGCTCTCTTTGCCGTACAGCAGAATTTGACAGAACACTGTAAAGCAACTATAATAAAAACATTTAAAAAAAAATAGGAACTTCACTCCAATGTTAGAGTTACAGCTATCCCCCCCCACCCCACCCCCTTCTCTCTGCCAGCATCCTCGCCTTTGCCTCCGTCCTCGCCTGCCTGTTTGCCTCCATGGGTCTCCCTTGGTGTCAAATTCCTTAGCTTTCTCCAATACCAAATAGAGGTGGGTTTGAAAAGGCCCCAGAGCGTTTGGGGAAGTATAGTCATTTGCTAAGCCTTACATTTTAAAGTGATTAGCCAAGGTTTGAGAAAGTTCTCAGCGTGTGGAACCAAATAAAAAACCACAGAGATATTTGTAGTTTAAATGTTCTTTAAGTAACTGCATTATTACCACAGCACCTCCGAGGCTTCCCCTTTCTGCAGACTGCACATTGTCACCACTTCCTAAATAGCTGGCCTTATTAAAACACTACAGGCCTTTATAAAAATATCTCATGCTTTGAATAATTTAATAACAATGTCGAAAGGGGAAGACCTGCTTTTGTCCTACAAAATCCTATCTTTGTGTTTATCACCTGAACTGAAGGAGTCATTTTCAAACCGGCATATGAAGTGGGTACCATGGGCCCCAGACGGTGCTTGATGGAGAGGCAGATGGAGGAGAATTTACAGAGGAGATGGCAGAGATCACTGACACCCTCAAAATGATATCATGAGCGTTTCAGGGCTTGGGTTAATCAAAGGGTCAGAAGAAGAAAAAACATCTGGTCCCAAGCTCCTCTCCAAGCTTTTGTTCACGGCTGTTCCTTTCAGTTGCTAGCTTGACTCTCGAATGTTTTTAAGAAACCAAGCGCTCCCAACCTATTCTTGGAACATGTCTTCAATCAGCTCCGTCGTGTTCTTTTTCCGGTGTGTGTAGCATCCTTGATATTCACTGCTTTCCCAACAAGAGATTAAAAATGGTCGGAATGCCCTGTCAATGTTCCTGTGATATCTTGAACCCAGCATGGACTCCTGGAGGGCAGAGGCCCCTTGATATAGAAGAAATGTTGGTCCTTTCCCAGCAGCCTGGGGCCCAAGTTAATGATTCTACAATGTGGGTTTGTTTCCCAGGAGAAAGTGTTCCCTTAGAGCTGGGGTGGGGGAAACGTATTTTCCGTCTTCATAGCAGAGTATTTTGCAGTAGGCTTTTTTTTTTTTTCTTCCTTTCTGCTACTTTTTGCTCTGAGCAGATACTTTTTGCACCTCAGGTTAAGACAAAAATAATTTTAAGCACTTCTCCCAGGGGCAAATGTTCTCTAACAGGAGATCCAAACGGAACCGTCTGCCCAGATGCTGGCCTTGGTCTTGGTTCCATAACATATTTGTTAAAATTCTTATTGTCACCCAGTGACAATCAGTCCCTGGGGATTCTGGAATGGTTGCAAACCTGTCATTTCCTGCAATTCATCAAAACCCCGGTCTCCAAATGGTTTTGACTTTCTTCAGAAATATCATCATATATCACAGTCACAGGAGTCCCCTGTGCTCCTCTTCCCCACTATGGCTGGGTCACCTTTCAGAGCAACTTATTTTCATTGGAGGAAAGGGTAGGATGGAGTGACCCCTGGTGAAACGTGTCTGATCTAAGAGAGATGGTAGTTCATGATCTAAATTGCAGATAAGCTAAAGGCGCTTATCTCCCAGAAGAGCTAGCGCAAGACAAAACAAAACAAAACAAAACAACCCAAAATTTAAGCAAGTATTCAGCCTGTGGTTTTCGGAGAGAAGGAAAAACAAACAACAAAACAACAAGGACCCTTGGGACTGAATGCAAACAGGATAAAATTAAGAACAAGCAAAACACCCTTGGGGCAAGGTGGCAAAAAGAGCTCTGGATGGAGGAACTCTGAATGCCAGGTTCTTTTGCCAACTTGCTGGGTAACTGCCCTCTGATCTCAGTTTCTTCAGCATCATGGGCCTCCAGGCCTCACATTCTGGAATTCCAATCAAGAGATCATTGAACCATCGGCCCGGGGGCTCCATCATCTCGTTCCCTTAAGACAAGGGAAGGAAATAAGACAAAAGCGGCTGCTGCAATGAATTGATGGCCTCTTCCCATTGACATGGCCATTGCTTACCTCATGCTCCCACCTCCTGTTGGAGCCACCTCACACCCTACTGGGGCTTTGTTGAGTAAACAAAGAACATCTCAAACCCTTATTCCTCCAAAAAGCCCCAGAGCCTCTGGTTTTTGTTGTTGTTGTTGTTCCAACCTGAGAATAAGGTGAAGTTCTTTTATCCTTTCATCTTTTCAGTTCATGTTGCCTAGACACCTGCTATGTTTCACTCCCTCGTTGTGGTCCCAGGTCAAATCCGAGACCTGTTAGAGAAACATCACCAAGGTCATAGGTAAGCATCAACCTGCTTGGCATTTCTTCACCCAAATCAGACTCCGTGGCCTCTGCTCCATTCATTCCTGCTTCTGCCTGCTGTGCTATAGGGCTTCCCTGACACTCTTGAAGGCTTGGAGTTTGCCTTGAGGAAGCCGCCATCCGGTTGGAGGGAGCAAAGCCGAGGAAGTAGTGACTTCTTACAAGTGGAATATGATCCAAAATGCCAGCTGGGAAGGGCAAAAAGTCCTACGGAAGGTATGAAAGGTCCTTCTGTTTATGCTCATATTCCCAAGACGGTTTCAAGTTATTAGGCTCAGCGAATTGGAAGGAGCCTCAGACACCATCGAGTCTTCTCTAATTTTAAGAAAGAACTCTTCTTTAATTACGGATTCTTGTTTATACGTTCTTGTGCAAAACCATAACATTTTTGAATCTGCCTGAATTTAAAACTTCTAATTCACGCCTGGGAGTCAAGTCGGGTGCTTATTTAACGGCCGGCGCAGGAACGTCTTTCACCCTGATCGCACCCACTGACGTCTCGGGTGCAGAGTGAAAGCAGAGGTAGGAAGACAATGAGTTTCTGCTCACAGAAACGCTGGAGAATATTAGACTCTGTAGAGAAATGACACTTCCTCATACAAAAATCTGTGAGTTGCCTGACAGTGAGGCCTCTTGAGCTGCTGTGCTTTGTTTCCTAACGGTGCTTTTCCCGTTCTTGGACTCTCGCCTTCGCGTCCTACTTACAGAAACTAATATGTTGTCTCCTTAATGGTTGCACAGCTGAGTTCAAAATCCCAGTGTCATGAAGGAGAGCTTTAAATTTTTCGTTTATCTTTATGGAAAATAGCTTTCCCCTGCCTGCCCTATTCACGTCCGCGTGTAATGCTACCCAAGCCGTGAGTCACATATCTCATCGGCTGCGCCTGGCCCCCCAGGATCCCCCTCCTTCTGCGCGGAAAATCCCTGGCCTACATCAGACCTTTACTCTTGTAATTTACTGGCTGATAAATTAGAAAGCCAAAGCTCTGACTTGTTTAGCCCCTGACTAGGAAAGGGGAAGTTGTACTTGATTAAACCGGTTCTAAAAAAAGGAATGCTATCCAATCTCTATTGCGGGGGGCGGGGCCCACACCCAGCTGGGGGGCTCAGCCACCACAAGGCCTGTTTCAGGAAATCACATCACATATACCCTAGCAACACTCGGCTTGGGATTTGGTTGCCATCACTTTAATAAGGCAAGTCGTGAAAGAAGGAGGGCTGGGAGCTCCAGATAAAGTTGTCTCCGGCATTTAGGCACTAAAATTGAAAGCCACAATGTAAGGGACTTTGACTAGTTGCTGGGGAAGCAGAGATCAATAAACCATAGCCTGGGAGGGCGGCATCCACCTTCCTTTATCCCATCAGAGTTCTTCTGCCAGGCTGGGTCTCATGGTCTCTCGGTGGGAGAGGGAAAAGAAAAAAAGATTCTGTAAAAAGACTCTGTAAAGGTTGGAAACTGGCCAACCCCAACCCACCCAGGCTCAGTGACTTTCGTGATGAGCATTCCCACCCACTCGTCCATTTTTCCGTGAGGGGAGGGGGCGGGGGGACTTACAGCGAACAAGTGCCAGAATGAGGATTTCCAAAGCACCCCCCTGTAATGACCACCGCATCTCTTCTTTTTAAGGATAAACAGAGCCCCACATAAGAGAGGTGCCAGGCCCCAAGAGGCAAAGCAAACCACCTTGAGAACCAAGAAACAAGTGAGGAGACTCCAAGTTCCCAGGGTGGCTATGGCCGTAACAATGACCTCCCAGGCCACCAATAAAACAAAAACAAAGGGGGGAAAAAAAAGATGGTGTAAAGGTTGAGGCCGGTTGACCAAAAACAAAAACTTAGCCACGAGCAACTCGAGCACCGTCTTGCTCTCAGAATGCTCCCAGGGGTTAAAACTTGGAAACAAACAAACAAGGACAGCATGTCTTTTTCTACTTCTACAAAGTACATTTCTCTTTCACTCCTAATGGGGTGAGAACTTGCAGCAAAGATGAACCGTCCATGCCAAAGCCTGGAGGTTTTCATTCCCTTCTCATTTTTTGCTGAGTCCTAAAGAGCTGCAGCTGGCTGTTGAGCTTGTGTCTGCCTTTCAGTTTCCTTATTCGGATCATAAACACACAAAGGGCTTCTTCCACATGTTTCTCAAGTGATCGATACCTTCCCCTGGGCGGCGGTGGCTGGGGAAGTCCTGAATGAGGACTGGATGTTCATGTTCTGGTCCCAGCCTTGTTGCTCCCATCGCCTGGGGAGCTTTCATCCAGCCACTGCCCCTCTCAGAGACTCCGTTCCATGATCCACCGAATAATGGGGTATATTACACAATCTCTTTACTTTCTTTCCATCCTGTGAGTCTAGCATATGCACATTTTTTTCTATCACTATTTGTTTTTATATTAAAGTATAGTTGATTGGCATTCCTGTTGTGGCACAGCAGAAACGAATCAGACTAATATTCCTGAGGATGCAGGTTCGATCCCTGGTGGGGTTAAGGATCTGGCATGGCTGTGGTGTAGGCCGGCAGCTACAGCTCCGATTTGACCCCTAGCCTGGGAACCTCCATGTGCCAAGGGCTTGGCCCTAAAAAGACAAAAAAAAAAAGGACAGTATTATTGTGCTGATTTCTACTGTACAGCAAAGTGACCCAGTCACACATACATACACACTCTTTTTCTCATACTATCTTCCATCGTGGTCTATCCCAAGAGAGTGGAGAGTTCCCTGTGCTGCACAGCAGATGCTTGTAATTTTTTTTTTTCTTTCCTTACAGCTTTATTGCGTCTACCTTCTGTAACACCCTCCGAACAGTGTTCCTTGAAAGAGCTCGCTTCTTTCAAGTGCTCATGACCTGCTCACCATCTTCTGTTCTTTTTCTTCTAGTCTACCTCTTCCGCCCTGAGGAAGGCATCTCAAACCATAAGCTTTCACGTAAACCACTGAATACATAAGAACTCTTGTTTCACAAAGAAATCTTGTCGCGTCTGCCAGCAATGGGCAGTTCCTGTGAAGATATGCTTAGAATCCATGAGGTATGAAAATCAAGCCTTAAATGGCACCGGAAAATCAGGATACTGTGATTGGAGACACAGTCACATGTGTAAGTTTTAAACAATTGCATCTTTGGGACCAAACCGAACGGGCCACAGTCATCTCAGGTGTAAGCAGATTAGGGAAGGGGACTTTTCATCCCCATTCACATTAGACATAAGCCCTTGTCTAACCCGTCAGAACCGCTGTTCGCTTTTTAGAAATATTCCTAATGACCACAGGGCCCCAGGGCCCTCCTCTCTCTCCCTCTTCATTCCATAAGCCCTTCAGCTGCCCAGTTTCTGTTGACTCTGTCCTGTAGCCCAGGGCTCCGCTCAAAGGCCACGGCCTCCAGGAAACCTTCCTCCGCCCCCCAGCCCAAGTGGAAATCCCCCCTCTGCATCCTTTCCTCAGTGTGCCACCTTCTCCTGGACCGCTGAACTCTTTCTACCGTGTTTTATAATAAGGATGGATATGTTTAGGTGTTCTTGGGTTTCCCCGAAGGAAAAGCCTAAGTATGAAATCCCGGTCCCTCGCCTCTTACTGAGGTTCTTCTTATGCACCAAGAAGGTGTGTTAAGACGTACTCCGACCACTGGCATCATTCAGGCCTGTGGCAGTTCACAGCCAGAAACAAGCTCATGTTCCAGACACTGTCTGAGTCTCCATCACTCAGGGTCTCAGCCCTCAAAGTGAACCAAATGCCAGCAGGCATTCTGGTGGGCGACTTTGAAATCAGATCTTGTGTGTTTAGAAAAGCACCTTTGGTGGTTGTTGTTGTTGTCTTTTAGGGCTGCACCTGGAGCATGTGGAATTTCCTAGGCTAGGGGTCGAATTCGGAACTACGGCTGCCAGCCTACACCGCAGCCACAGCAACGTGGGATCTGAGCTGGGTCTGCAACCTATACCACAGCTCACAGCAACGCCGGGTCCTTAACCCGCTGAGCAAGGCCAGGGATGGAACCCACATCCTCATGGATGCTAGTCAGATTCATTACTGCCGAGCCACAAGCGAACTCCTTTTTTTCCTTTCTCTTTTTTCCCTTCTTTCTTTCTCTTTCCTTTCTTTCTTTGCTTTTCTCTCTTTTTTGTTCTCTCTCACAAAATTATCATGCTGCTTCATTAGGTTTCTGCACTCTGTGAAGAAGAAATAAAAAATTCTGCACATATCCAAGAATTGGGCTCCAACTGATTTCACCGAACAGTTGAAAGAATATCAAGACTCAGGGCTCGTCTTCCAAGCCTCCATCATGGAATCTGCTACATGACAGCAAAACGACAAAGAAGCTCATGGCCAAGCAGCCAGGAACACTTGGCCTTTCTGCATTTTCAATTATTTAGGCCAAAATGAATCACTTGCTTTCTTTTCTTTTTTCTTTTGGAAACAGTTTTACTTCTCATTTCCTCACTGGACACATAATTTTGATTTATAAACCCAACCGTCCTGAGTAAAAGGAAGTTTTAAACAAAGCTGAAGCCCCTGCCTCGGGTTGTTTTTCTCCTTTCCCTGCAGTGTTTCCAGAAAAGCCTTTGACTGGCCTTCATGGAGATGCAAATCCAGCTTGGCCCGGCAAACCTCCCGAGTCTGACTCCCCAAGGCCTCTGAGTTCTTGTCATTCAAGGGCTTCATCTTATAAATGCCACTGAACTTGCTTCAATGGCAGTGTACTTTCAACTGGGATAAATCTGTCTTCCGATATTATGTCTTGTAAATCTCGCTTTGTAGGGGTATTTACAGTCCTGCTACTGCGTGCTTACTTTATCGACCAGGAATGAATAAATCAGTTTTCCATTTCTCTCCATTCTCCATGGCTGATATTTTGATTTGGGGGCTGTCCAGAAGTCTCTGATCAAAGTACATGATTCTAAAAACATCTCTTGACCTCAAAAAAAATTATTTACGAAACAGACAGTAGAATTTGCATCTCTTTTTGGTGTTTTCTTAACATGAATCATTTGCTATTTCCTTAAAATGAATCATTTTCTCAAAATGAATCTTAACATGTTGAGTTGGAAGGATGACTGTTAGGGGGGCAATGTGCCTTAATAGCCTAATTATGACACATCTATCTATCCATGCCCAGATACCGCAATGGGTATCGATTATAAATAACTTTTATTGAATGTTTATTATGCTTGCAGGTGCTGACTCGATTCATGCTCATGGTAATCCTTGGAGATAGGTGTCCCAATGGCCTTCTTCTCACAGATGTGGAAACTGAGGCTCGGGAAGGTTAAATAACTTGCCAAAGTGTACAGAGCACTGAATGGAAGAGCCTGCAGACAAGTCTAGGCCCCCCCGGCTCCAGCACACTAAGCTAGCTCTCCCGTTTCACTGTGCAATCTCAGTTCTGTGTGTTATCATTCTACTTTTCAATTACCAACTGCTTTTCAGTCCAGAAACCATTATCTCGTTTTTGTCTTATCGCCCAGGCAGCAACCTTATCTCCATTTTACAGTGGAGCACATGAAGCCCAAGAGAAGCTGAGTGACTTGCTCAAAGGGTTAAGCTGGTCTCCGAGCACCAGTCTTCGGACTTCTGCTCTGGTGCCCATCCCGGGGCCTCACTTCCCTCACCTACATGCAAATTAGCCAAGGAATCCACCCGTCCTCAAAGGCTTGGGCCTCTGTACTAAGTATTCTTTCACTTATTTTTTTTTTTCGCTGACATTTGGTATTATCAGTCTTTTTCATTTTAGCCATTCTTTTTTTCAATTTTTTCAATTTTTTTTTTTTTGTCTTTTTAACCATTTCTTGGGCCGCTCCCGCAGCATATGGAGGTTCCCAGGCTAGGGGGCGAATCAAAGCTGTAGCTGCCAGCCTACGCCAGAGCCACAGCAACACAGGATCCGAGCCGCGTCTGCAACCTACACCACAGCTCACGGCAACGCGGGATCGTGAACCCGCTGAGCAAAGGCAGAGACCGAACCCGCAACCTCATGGTTCCTAGTCGGATTCGTTAACCACTGCGCCATGATGGGAACTCCCTCTTTCACTTATTGATCGAACACCTTCCAGACTCTAAAGTCCATGAGCACAGGGGCAGGACCTACATCATTGCCTCCTGTGACACCTGCGTCCCACACAGAGTAGGTGCTCCAGGTTTGTGAATGTATCAGGTATGGTGCTAAGTGCCGGCCGTGCCAAGATGAATGAGGCTTAGCCCTTTCATCACAGGTGAGGCTCTCGAGAGGCCCCTTTGGCGTGACGTGAGCCTTGCTAGCCCCACAGTCATTCCATGGACAATGGCTCCCACTGTGTTGAAGTCACCAAAAGATAATTGACCGTGACATGAGTTATGGGTCCCAAGCTAAATGGCGTCAGGGTCGATTACTTTATTTTAGAGGCGACAGCAAAGAGGACCATTTGCGATGTACAGCTCACATCATTAAAACAACATTTAGGGATTTTATTTTAATCGAAGGGAGGGGGTTTCCAGGGCTATGCAACTATCAAAGTAAAACAACCTGCGCTCTAAACACACCTCCACAAACTCTCAACACGACCCAGGGGGCACCAGGGAACTGAGCTGCGGTGGATGGAAATGTCCCATCCGATCTCTTTGACTCAGTCCCCACACGTGGCCAGCATTTCATCTCCAGCCTGCCAAGCCTGAGGCACGTTAGGTTTTCCCCAAACACTTCCGAGAGACAAGAAGGGTGATTTTTATGAGGGCGACATTCAAGTTTGAAGCTCAACTTCTTTAAGTTGGCCAGATGAAATACAGGATGCCCAGCTAGATTGGAATTTCAGATCAACAACAAATAATTTTTCATGTATGTATGTACCAGGCAATATTGGGGATACACTTATACTATTAAAAAAAGGGGGTGGTGGTTGTTCATGTGAAATTCTAATGTATGTGGGCACATTGTATTTTTATTTGCTAAGTGTGGAAACCCTCAGCTTATTGCAAAACTACAAAAAAAAAAAAAAGCAAGGAAAGAAATCTTTCTTTATGTGATTGACTGTGCCTACTTGAAATTGGGCAAGAGATAGAACCCCAGGAAGAATGGGAGATTAGGACTTGGGCGAGGTCCTTTGGAGGACCTCGACATATCACTCCAGACACTGCCTCCGTCATTCACGTGTGTACCGTACGGAAGGAGCGTGTTGCATCTTTAAAGGTACAGGTTAGGATGCAGGCTCTCGAGTCAGACTGCTGGGTTTGAAAATACAGTACACTTCACGTACCAGCTGTGTGACCTCGGACATACCGTTTCTATCGGCCTCCGTTTCCTTGTGTGGGAACCGGACGTAAAAACCGTGTGCATCTCATAGGCTTTTGTGAGGTTACATGATTTGTCGGAGGGGCTTAACTAAGCCTTCACCAAATGTTTATCCACTTCGACACCGCCACACCCTCATCGTCAACATTTTTCCTACTTCCACGGACACACTGGTCTTCAACCAGCAGTTCAACTAGCTTCACCTTTTTCTTTGGACGTCCCTCTGTTTCCTTATTTAAAATGCCTCATTGGCAAGGAATAGCTGAGTTCAAGATGGACTAGTCACAGAGGTTCGCTCCAAAAGCCTTCACAGAAGGCGGTGTGGAAGGTCAGGCCCACACCGCACGAAAACAATCAGGAGAAAAAGGAAACGCTCGGCTGAAAACGTCAGGCGAGGTAGACTTTCAATCTCCCAAAAGATGTTTTGGTGACGATTTAGCACTTAAGTGAAACAGGTTCCCGTAGCCAGACACAGCCCAGGGGTAACACAACCGTCCATCCGTCCATCACTAAAGACAGCTGATGTGCTGCTGGTGTGTTTCTTTAGGCCTTTATTTATTCTTTTAATAGTTCCTGAATTTATTGAGTCCTTACTATGTGTTAGACAATTTGCTTACATAATCACATTAAATATTATCAATCACACCTTAGAGTGGATTTTCTGATTTTAGAATTTTTAGCTTTTTTTTTTTTTTTTTTTTTTTAATTAACTCACACCTTTCGTTCACACAAGTGGAGCACAGTAGCCATTCTCCCTGGAAGGCCGAAGAAGCCAGGCCACTGTAAAGGACTCCATTGAGGATGTGCGAAGCCCTGGTAGCATGTTGTTAATTTTATGCACACAGTGGACTGCTGAAAAGCAAGGAGCACTTGTAGGAAGCCAGGAAAATCTCCCGGGATTGTTCCACTAGGTGATTGAGTGGCTTGCCTGGTGCTTTTCAACAGTCAAGGCCCATGTGATGTGTGAGCTACACGCTCCTCGAGCCTTTGGAATCGACTTCATGAGGCCAGCTTTCCCATCATTCCTAAGCGGACCTCCTAAAGCAGTTGTGAGATGCCAGAAGTCTTGCAGCCAAAATTACTCAATTTACCCATAATGGGATTCCTTTAGGTTTACCTTGTGTGATTTATTGTGTAGTCTCCACATTTTAAAAAATTATTTTAAGAAAAATGAAACCCAACAATTACATCCAATTTCTAGGGCTAGAACCTAATGGAAGATAGTATGAGAAAAATAGCATGTGCCACTATGCTGAACAGCAGAAGCTGACACAACACTGTAAATTAACATTTTAATAAAAAATATTTAATATTTTATAATATTCAGATAATACAACTCTGATAACTTGTGAATGACATTTGGATTCAAAAGTCTTAAAATTTCTTTCTTTTTTTGTCTTTAGGGCCAGATTCACAGCATAAGAAGGTTCCCGGGCTAGGGGTTGAAGCAGCACTATAGCTGCCAGCCTACACCCCAGCTCACGGCAACACCAGATCTTTAACCTACTGATTGAGGCCAGGGATCGAACTTGTATCCTCATGGATGCTAGTAAGATTCGTTTCCATTGAGCCACGATGGGAACTCCTAAAATTGCTTTCTGATCATTCTTTTAAAACTGGCTCACAGTGGTATAGGGGCCTGATTAGTAGTTCTTTCTCCAGACTACCATTGTTTGAAGATTTTAATGAATACAAAGTTCTGTGAAATTTTTATTAATGAATAAACGGTCACAATAACAAGAAAGATAGTTTTTGCAGATAAGGGTGACTGAGGAATCATTCATATGTTGTATCATCAACTCTGGTGGAAATTAGAAAGTGAGAAGTGGTTTATAATTTCCCCATTGCATTTTGATACTGACTAAATATGCAATAGGCTTTGCATAATTCTAAATACATGTGCTAACATTTTTTCCTAACACAGCATTTTTAAAAAGTGTTCCTTAATACAACCATAGACCTACTAATGTCTATAGCAGGGAAAGAATTTTTCTTTTTTTTTCTTTTTAAGGCTGCACCCATAGCACATGGAAGTTCCCAGGCTAGGGGTTGAATTGGAGATGCAGCTGCCAGCCTACACCACAGCCACAGCAACATGGGATCCGAGCTGCAACTGCAACCTACATTGCAGCTCATGGCAACGCCTGGTCCCCAACCCCCTGAGCGAGGCCAGGGATCAAACCTGCATCCTCATGGATTCTAGCCAGATTCATTTCCACTGCACCACAAAGGGAACTCCCAAGAAAATATTTTTTAAATATGAAGAAGCACTAGAAAAGCTCACAATACAGATTTTATTGCCTGCAGATACCTTGAAAGAGCATTGCCATTTGGAGAAATGGCTTGTAAGAAGCTGTCTGTCTTGCTTTTTTCAGCTGGGGTCTGGTTTTGTCTTTGTTTTTGAGGAAGCCCTGAACTGTTCTTCACGAAGATGCTCTGAGCACAGTGCCCCTGCCCCCTTGCCCGCTGCTATTGTAAAACCGTCTCATTGCCTGACTGACAATTTATGGACTGCACTTCTGTTTAGCTTTCTACTCCAAAGTTTGGTTGTTTAAAAAAAAAATCTTGATAATAGCTGATACTAAATTATTTCAATTCCTCAAGGTTTGCCTTTTTTCACCAGGTAGCCAATGCAATTATCATCAACGGACGGCTGGCCAACTGATTATGAAACGAAAAAAAAAAAAAAAAAGTCTTGATTTGTAGTGTGTGTCGATTTCCATGGTGTACATATTCCCAGCAGAACCAATTTCAAGTTATCAATGATTTAGCAACCGACTCCAAGAATTCCTGAATATTTAATAATCTGCTCCCTCAAACCCATACAAACTGGCTCTCGTCAATAGCTTTCTACAGACCACCTGTAAAATTGTGAATTATTTCCTTACACTAGGCATTAACTGGCATTCAGCCCTTAATCATGGCACAGACAATTTATTTTAATTTATTTCACATTAAAGCATGCCCCAATACATATGAGGGGTTGATGCTGGTTCTGAGGGAAATGCAAAGATTTAAAGATGATTCCTGATTTCCAGACACTCAAAGACCCTCAGAAAGGACAGGCCATATGCAAGAAGCTATACTACAAGTCTGCCCTTGAGAAGCGGTATAGTAAAGGCACAAATTTAAACAGGAAAGTGGGAGAGGAAGAAATACCATGTCACTGTAGCAGAGGAAAATGCCTCCATTTCTAACAGTTTTAGCTCGAGCTCAAGATGGTCAGTGACTTCTTTCAAAAGATAAAACATTTGCTCTCAAGTAACAACTTTTACTTAGAAGTCATAAGGAAAAGGAAGGTTTATACAGCTTTTAACCAAGTCTCCCAAAATGATGAGGCGATGATTCCGCCCCACACTGACAACAGTGGTGAGCCACATACGCCTTCTTCTATGTCCGACATCAAAGTCATATTTCTTTCTCTGCTCCTATAGTAGAGCTGGAAATGTCACGTGACTAGATCAGCATCATGGCAAGTTCCACAGTCTCCAAATCTTGTAAAGTATTCCCAACCCAACCTCCCCAAATACTATCCCATAATAAACCAGCGCTGAACAGTTCTAATTATTAAACACTTAAGCTGTGGAAGCTGCTGTAAAATGCTTCATACACATCATCACATTTAACGCTTCCCGTGGCACCTCACTCCCCTAAGCACTAACCCCTAAGAAATCTTCCTGGCAGTATCGGCCTATTGATAAGGATGGAGCAGGATAGCTACACAGGTAACTGCAGAAGTCCCAGTAGGGGACCACAGATAGAGAGGAAAACCTAGGGAACTTTGGGAGACCACTGTCAGTTAATAATCACTCAAGAAAGCCATTAGAGGAAGTTCCTGTGGTGTCTCAGTGGTTAATGAAGCCGACTAGGAACCATGAGGTTGCGGGTTCGATCCCTGGCTTTGCTCAGTGGGTTGGGGATCTGGCGTTGCCATGAGTGGTAGTGTAGGTTGCAGAATGTTATGGAATGAAGCAAGCTTGCTTAATTATTAAAACCAGACAGGCACGAGAGATGCCTCGGGTTGTTCAGTGAAAGATAAAATGAGACCTGCATTCAAGCTCAGCAAGACAATGATCCTTAGGACCAAGGGCAGGAATTTAAGGGAAGGATGACCTTCCAAAGCAGGAGACCTCAGTGTAGGGAAACCTGAGGTGGTCCAACATCTTTGAGGACGGACGAAGCGGCGAGGAATGCAGGCAGCCCCTACAAGCTCAACAAGGCAAAGACGCCGGAGCTCTGCGAGAGCCTCCAGGATGAACCAGGCCTGCTAACACCTTGACTCAGCCCTGTGAGGCTGACTTTGGGCCTTCTGACCTTCAAAACTACAAAATAGCAAATGTGTGCTGTCTTAAGCCACTAAATTTGTGATTTATTACAGCAGCAATGGGAAACAAATATATGAATTCAGAACTTGTAACAAATTAGACAGCCCTGGGACACAAATATCAGTGCACTGGAGTCCCGGATATATCGACATTCTTGATAGAAGTGTTTCATTTGGCAATCAGTATGGATCGCTCATCAAGTCTCACGAAATACACCGCATAGCTAGAAATCACCAGAAAAAGCAGGGAAAATGCTCCCAAAAAAGGCAATTTTGACAAGGGAATCTAAACAATTAGATACAAGTCTGGATAGAAGAGGGCTGAAAAAAAGATTACTTTCAGTTTGTATGACTGCTATGGGTTTTTGCTGTTATTAATGTTGGTGCGTTTTTTGTTTTGTTTTGTTTTGCTGTGTTTTTAGGGCTGCATATAGAAGTACCCAGGCAAGGGATTGAATCAGAGCTACAGCTGCTGGCCTCGGCCAAAGCCACAGCCACGCCAGATCCAAGCTGTGCCTGTGACCTTCACTGCCGTTCATGGCAATGCCAGCTCCTTAACCCACTGAGCAGGGCCAGGGGTTGAACCCACGTCCTCATGGATACTAGTCGGGTTCATCACCGCTGAGCCACAAAGCAAACTCTAACTTCTGTGTTAAGGAACAGAAACGGGACATGATTTCAAAACATAGGTGGCCAAAAGGGCCATACTTTCTAATCAGTTCAAACAAGGCTAAAGCCACAGAGATCCCTCTGGCTAGCAATGACCACAATCTCGTTTTGGTTCCAAATCCTTGAAAACACTTGGATCAGCCAGAATTCACTATCCACACTTGGTCATTCTTTTTCCAATCCACTTTCCACAGAGTGAAACACAGACCTCACTCTGTTCAAAAGTTCTCAGTACCGCTAAAGCACAATTTCTGCCCCTGTTGTTTTCCCACAGTCTTTCATCTAAACTTCAACTTCGTTAGTTATCATGTGAAAACGTCTCTGTCATCTTTGTCCACCCCACCCCCCCCAACTACCTAGCACGGTACCCGGCACACAGCAGGTACAGTCTTTGGTTTTTCTTTTTTTTTGGGGGGGGGGGGCTGTACCTGTAGCACATGGAAATTCCCATGCCGGGGACTGAATCTGAGTGGCAGCTGCGACCTGCTCCACAGCGGCAGCAATGCCAGATCCTCCACCCACTGTGCCACAGTGGGAACTCTGATATAGTGTATTAATGTGGTGCTTTTGCTAATAAGTAAGAGAGACATCTCTTTTTTTCTTTTTTAATGAGTAAAGCAACCGTTTGGGGGGTGTATTAACACTAGTTGTTGCTTAAGTTTGTTTTTTTATTAAGGTATAGTCAATTTACAGTATTGAGTCAGTTTCTGCTGTACAGCACAGCGACCCCGTCACACACATACATACGTTCCCTTTCTTAGATTATCTTCCATCGTGCTCTATCCCGAGAGACTGGAGAGAGTTCCCGGTGCTGTGCAGCAGGACCTCTTTGCTTATCCATTCTAAACATCATTGTTTGCATCTACTCACCCCAAAGCCCCTGTCCATCCCACTCCCTCCCCCTCCCGCTTGGCAACCACACGTCTGTTCTCTATGTGCGTGAGAGTCGGTTTCTGTTTTGTTGCTAGGTTCATCTATGCCATATTTTGGAGAGCAACTTCTTAATTAAACAGAACGTGGAATCCGGCTTACGGACCTGGGAAGACGTCAGGCCGTTTTCTGCAACCTAAAAGATAACAGTTGAGACTTTGTCTCTATCCCGCATCCACCTCTCCTTCCTTTTTTTGGCTGGATTCTTTCCACAGACGGGGCACTGTGTGGCAGAGAGGACAGCCACGCATAACCCTAGATTCACATCGTCCGAACGCAAAATGGACTTCTCTTTGCCAAGGCGGGGAAGTCGTGGGACCCTGCTTGAGTCACCATCTCCTCCTTGGTTGGTCCCTTCTGGATAATTCCTCACGGCGGTGACGGGGTCGGGACTGCAGGGGAGCCCCAACAAACACTGCTGCTGACCAGTAGAGCTAGGTGCAGTCAGGGAGGGGAACTTTCTTATGTGTAATTCACGTAGGTACTGAGCAGACAAAAATAACAAATACCCTTTAAACGGTTAGCTTTAATATCTTCCACCAATGCCTTAAAAGAACATGCCCACGTACAGCCTGAAGGTCACTGTACGCTTGAACCTGATGATTAACCTCAAGATGGTTTTACCTGGGACAGAGCTACAGGAAGAGCTTTCCTTGAGGTACAACACCCATCGAGAATCCTCCGAACAGCGGTGTCCATTAGCCAGCATGACCACGA
Organism: Phacochoerus africanus; assembly: GCF_016906955.1. Lineage (NCBI taxonomy): Eukaryota > Metazoa > Chordata > Mammalia > Artiodactyla > Suidae > Phacochoerus > Phacochoerus africanus. The sequence continues at coordinate 16,036,202 of NC_062555.1, read as the reverse complement.
GCCCATGCCTTCCTCAAGATGGTCTGAGCCTAACCGAGCCTCGCTGCACCGAGCTCTAACTTGGAACAGGTGCTCCAAGTCCTCTCTTAGGTTCACTCCATCCAACCCCTTCCCTGGGTTAGTGAGCTTGTGTGCGGAGAGGTGACTAAGATTTGACCAAGCAGTTCAGCTCTAATCCAGATGCCTCTGAACACTGACTTCCAACTGCTGGGGGGAGGGAGCATTTATAATGCAGAAATGATAGGGTTCAGAGGCTGAACTTGGCAGCTTGCTCAGCCACTTCTGAATAGACCTTCCAGATGAGGCTGCATTGGTCACAGAGTTCACAGAGGTGTTAAGTACAAAAGCATCCCCCAAAGAAAAAAATTCTTTGGAAAGCAGGTTTGAAAATTACACTCATCTGAAAGTCAAGGGAAGCCTGCAAAGAGAGCCACTGGAGCTGCGTTTTAGCAACAGAGACAGCAGCCTGGGCTCCCCCGGGAAGGAAAATCCTAGCAACACCTCCCTGTCTGGCTGCCCCCTGTCTAGGGGCCAGTCTGCTTCCCCAGGGCCCCCTGTGACCACGGAGAGAGGGAGGGAGACTCAGAGAAGGACCAAATGACCGTCTCTTCTGATTCTCTGCCTGTGTCCCACGTGGGGGCAACAATCCAGAGTTTATATGGTCAGAGAATCATCAAAGACAAAGGATATCTCCAGAAAAGATTCTCAAAAGTCAGATTTTTTTTTTTTTAATGATTTGCTCGAGATGATGGATTTGGCTGGTCATCTTGAAAGAAAATTTTCAGACTGTAGCTTCCCCAGCTATCCTGACTACCTTTAGTCCCTCTGAGAACACTGGCAACAGAGGTGAGGGAGAGAGGCTGGACCAGCAGGCCACCTCCTTTGGTCCGTTTGTTTCCTGCTGAGTAAAACTTGGACTGCTGCCTTCCTCATCCAGTGGCATCACAAACCGCTGTGCTTAAGACTCAGCCTGGGTCAGAGGTAGAGCAGATGTCAGATTCCAGTTCTGCCACATGCTAATAGCTCTCACGCCTTGGACAAATTGTATACACTTTATAAACCTATAAATGCCTCCTGTGTAAAGCAGGGCCGATAAACCTGCTTCACAGGGTTTATATTAAATTAGATAATACAGATAAGGCACTTAGCACAGCATGCAGCACAGACTGTCACCACCCACAAACGCTGTCCTTTATTCTTTATTTCACTAAACTGTGCTGAGAGTTCTTCACGAAAAGTGTGCAGAGAATTTTGATGAGTTCATTTGTTCAGAGCTTATCTATTTGGTGCAAATTTGTGCTTAGGACTGTGTTTTACTCTGCATACATGTATGACAGTCCCCCTGAAACGGAAGCTGCAACTGCCGGCCTATGCCACAGCCCCAGCAATGCGAGATCCAAGCCACGTCTGCAACCTACACCACAGCTCACGGCAACACCGAATCCTTAACCCACTGAGCAAGGCCAGGGATCAAACTGGCATGTTCATGGATACTAGGCGGGATCATTTCCACTGAGCCACAATGGGGACTCCCCCATTTAAAAGTGACTCCTCACTTTTAAATTTGTCTTGTTTCTCTGCCTGTGTTGCTGCAGCTGCAGCTTGGGTGGTAACGGTGGCACGGATCTGATCCCTGGCCTGGAAACTCCATGTTCCTCGGAAAGGCCAAAAAAGACAGGGACTCTCGGATATAAACACAGAGAGAAGACAGGGAGGTGCAGATGGGTGCAGGGGTTGGAGTTAGGCTGCCACGAACCAAGGGATGCTAAGGACTGAGAGTTCCCATCGGAAGCCAGGAAAAAGCAAGCAAGTATCCGTCCCTTAACTTCAAGAGCATGGCCAGACCAACGCCTCGACGTCAGACTTCCACCCTCCAGCACAGTGAAATAATACCTTTCTGTCCTTTAAGCCACATGTAATCTGTTACATCAGCCCTAAGAAACCAAAGCAGCACATATAGATATTATCCAGCAATTTTTTTTTAAAAAGGATGGATGAATGACACAAGCAACAGAATGCATGAACCTCAAAAACATTATAATCAGTGGGAAAAAAACAGACATAAAAAAGGCTACATATTCTAAGAATCTATTTATATGAAGTTTCTACAGAAGACAAAACTTTGGAAACAGAAAGCAGATCAAAGTTTGTTTGCCTGGGCCTGGGGTTGGAATGGAATAGACCACAGGCTTGAAGGAACTTTCTGGGATGGTAATTGCTGGTTCTGAAACATAATTGTAGAGATATTAGAAATCATCAAGTTGTATATTTTCAATGGATCAAAAATTATACTTCAATAAAACTGAAAAGTGAGCTAGGAATTTTTGACTCCTCTATTATATTTTCTGTAACAATTATTATATACAGAAATTACTATTCCTTGAAATTCATGTAAAACTTACTAATCATTGGAATCTGAGGATCTGGGGGGATTGTTTGTTTATCACTGTTGATGTTGGACAATTTTTGAGAATCATATCAGTTTGTTATTTCTTTTCTTATGAAAATTTTAGCTCTTTTATATTTTTGTAGAAATTTATTTCTTCTAGAATCTCAAATGTATCTGTTTCAAATCTTTCTTTATCTGTAGTTAAATCACTTTTAAACTTGTCTTGTTTCTCTGCTTTTTTGTTGATTAATCTTATCAGAGGTCTACTCTGTTAATCTTTTCATATAATCAGCTTTTGGTTTTCTTAATCTTCACTATTGTTCCTCTGTTCTTGATTTTCTTGATTTCTTTTATCTTCATCATTTCCTTTCTTCTTGTTTCTTTGGGTCTACTCCCTGGCTATTTTTCCAGCTTCGCCAGCCAAAAACTTAGCTTAGTTACTTTTAATCTTTGGAGTTTCATGTTATTTTTAAAGCTATAAATTTTTCTGCTTAACTACATCCATAAATTTTGACAAGTAACAGTTTAATTTTTAATATATGGATTATTTTGAAATATTTAGCTTCCAAATATATGATGAGTTTTAGCTATTGTTTTGAAAATTAATGTTTCCCTGTATTGCATAAGAAAATCAAAAGATTTATGGTCAGAGGACTTAGACAATGAAATTGATTTACAGTCTATCTTTGTAAATGTTCCACTTGCTTGCAAATAATGGCTAGATGTGGAAATTCATACATATGTACTTCTATATATGAGCATTTCTTTTTTTTTCTTTTTTCTTTTTGTCTTTCTGCCTTTTCTAGGGCCGCTCCCCCAGCATATGGAGGTTCCCAGGCTAGGGGTCGAACCAGAGCTGTAGCCACCGGCCTACACCAGAGCCACAGTAACTCGGGATCTGAGCTGCGTCTGCGACCTACACCACAGCAACACTGGATTCTTAACCCACTGAGCAAGGCCAGGGACCGAACCCACAACCTCATGGTTCCTAGTCGGATTCATTAAGCACTGTGCCACGACAGGAACTCCTATGAGCATTTCTATATATTGTATGGTTTAAGTCTTTGATCCTGCTGCTGTGTGTGTATGTGCATGCGCTTGATCTATGAGCTTTTGAAAGGTGTGTATAAAATCTTCAGCCACACCTGATGATTTATCTATTTCTTCCTGAAATTCTGCTTGTTGTTGGTTAATATTATTTACAGCTGTGTTACTGGGTGTGTAATGGGTCAAAATAGGTACATGTTTCTGTCCTGTTGCCCCATTTACTGCACTTAACATCATCCTCCTTCGTCCTTTGTTTTGTTTTGTATTAGTTCTTAAGATGTCTACTCCAGATTACTTTCAATTCATATCTTCCAGATGTACCTTTAATTTTATTTTTCACCTTTCTGTGTCTTTTATTTTCATGTATCTTTTGCAGTCAACATAGTGCTGTGTCTTTTAAAAACCCAATCAAGAAGCCTCTTTCAATAAACGTATTTTACCCATTTACGTTTAGTGTAATTATTGCGTTCTCTAACAGATTTATTCCTTCATTCTACATTTTCCATTTACTGCATTTTTGGCTTCCATTTCTCCTTCTTGCTTTTGAAGAGAGCCATCTATTTTTCCTTCCAGTTTAAAAGTTATGGATTATAATTTTGCTCTTATATGACCATTCCTAACACATGTACATAATTACTTGCCCTTATTTATAGCTTAAACCTGCAATATCTAGAAGTGATATTGAAAATATAGAGCAATGGGTAATGGCCCTGACACTAACCAATCAGAACAATCATTGACTAACATGTTCGTGGGTGTGGGAAGGGAGAATATCAGTATTATAGGATGAACTGTGCATTCCCCAAATTCCTATGTCAATTCCCTAAACCCCAGTCCTTTGGACTATGACTGTGTTTGGAGACAGGGTCTTTAAAGAGGTAGTTGAGGTAAATAAAGTCATTAGTGTGGTATCTAATCCAATCTGACTGCTGTCCTTTTAGGAAGAGGAGATTAGGGCACAGACGTATTTGCACACAGAAGGAATAACAAGTGAGGACACAGGGAGAAGTTGGCCATATAACAAGACAGGGGAGAGGCCTTAGAAGAAACCAAACCTGCTGACACCTTGGTCTGAGACTTATAGCTTCCAGAATTGCTGGAAAATGAATGTCTGTTGCTTAAGCCACCCAGTCTTTAAACTCAATTTACTCTTCCGGTGCTCTGTTAGGGCAGCCCTAGCAAAGTAATAAAACCAGCCTATCAAGATCTTTATCTTCTCCCTAAACAGCAAAGTGGTCTGACAGGCTCACAGGACCCTGTAGTGTTCTACTATCTATATTCCTTGTCACATTAATATTGTCTAGGATCCCAAGTTATTAGATCATTCCTATTTTCAATATGTCTCTTACACAATCTTCTGAATGTATTTCTCTTCTGAAATGAGTACTTTTCCAAAAGAATATTTTCAATGTGTACTTTCATAAGACAAATATTTGAGGTCTTCTAGGTCGGGGGGGGGGGGGTTTACTGCCCTTCACATTTGAGTGGCAATTTTGCCAGATGTAAAACTCTCCATCCGATGTTACTTTCCTTCAAGATTTAAAAAACAATTAATTCATTGTCTTCTTGCATCCAGTGTTATCACTGAAAAGTCTGATATTAACCTGACTCTTTTTTATTTTTAGGTGGTCTTTACTTTCTCTCTGGAAGTTTGTAGAATATTTTCTTCTTACTTAATATTCTTATATATAATCATAATTTGTGTAGATGTGGGTTTTCCCTTTCTTTGGTGTTTAAAAGTCCATTAACCCTTTCAAACTGAGGTCTTCCCCTTTTTTAAGTAGGAGTAATTTATCTCTACTATTTTTCCAGATAATTTTTTCCCCATATATCTTCTCTGTTCTTCGGAGTGTCTTATTGCTAGATATTGACACTTGAGCTTCTACCTGCCATACCTATTACCTTTTTTAAATTTTATCTTTATTTGCTATTTCTTGATACATTCCTGCTGCCTTCTAGACAAAGTTCTCTATTTACTCTTCCAGTTCATTAATTTATTTTTTCAGTTGGATCTAACTTCCTATTTATCCCATATATCTTTCTTCATTCAAACTCATACTTTGTATTTCCATTTTTTTATTATTATTTTGTCACAGCTAATATATTTATTCCCTTATAAGTTTAAGTATTTTTATCCTATTTAATTTAAATTCTTAATTCACTTTATTAAATATTTCTCTTTCACAGGATACAGGTAGCCTCAGAAGTCTAGTGATTTGGGGCTAAGAGCTCATCTTTCCATGAGGATACCAGCTGCTCTGCCCAAGTTAGATGGGCCTCGTTTAGAAAGCCGCATCATACTGTTGTGAATGACTCTGGTTTGTAGCCAACTGTAGCAGTTATCAGGCAGCTGCTGCCGTCAGGACGCTACCTTAAACCTCAAGGGGAAGATGCATTAGGAAGAAGACAATCTCCCCAGGCTTTGATCCATGAGCCCCTGGGGTCTGAAGGATGGAGACGCACTTGCTCTCCTAAACTACTCCCCCAGCAATGCTTCTCTGCTGCCCTACTACCACCCAGGGTCATCTCCGCAGTGACAGAGAAAGAGAAAAACAAGAGCAGAATTTCACTAACTTAAAGAAGCTTCATGAACCACCTCAGGACACCTTTATCCTCTGGCTGCAACTGACCTGAGCCAGTACAAGTGGTCTTCGTTCCCTCAGGGGCTTCTTAAAATTCCTTGGTTCATTTTATTCCTTCTGGCAACTCGTGTTTTTCTTCTGTGGACTCCTTGTCTTTTCTTCAGGATTAATTTTGGGGAGAGGGCATCGTCTTGGATGATCTTACATAGGTGAGACACAGACTTACCCTTGTTTACAAATGCATGGGAAACTGCATGTTCGCTTATACATAAGATTGATAAATTTCAACTAAATGATGGTTATTCTTCAAACCCCACTCACAGATCACAAATATCATCACTGTTATCTCTTTTCTCCTATTTAAAGAATCAATCCCAGAGTGCCCTGGTGGCTCAGTTAGTTAGGGATCTGGTGTTGTCACTGCTGTGGCTCTGGATACTGCTGTGGTATGAGTTTGATCCTTGGCCTGGGGAACTTCTGCATACTGCAGGCACAGCCAAAAAACCAACCAACCAACCAACCAACCAACTAAAAAACCCAACTTCTAGAAATCCATGTCCCTTAACACCCTAATCCTGTCAGCCCATGTCGTTTGTTCACTGCGTCGCCATCAAGAGCTCCACTGGCCACAATCTTGTAGGAGGCCAGACATGTTTATTACTCACTTTTGCCTTTAGCCTGTGACGAATTTGCTAATTGAGGTGACTTCTTAAAAATCCCCTAGTTCCAATCAGTCACTGGCATAAAATGTCCACACTGTTTCTGACATGGCAATAGTTTTCCTCTCTGGACCACTTCAAACTGTCATTTCCTCGGGGCTCGGTCTCGGGCTTCCTCAGAACTGGCTGTATTCACTAAATACAAACTAGTTCTCTCAGTTCCTACCCCCTCACCCAAGTTCCTCCCCAGGCGCACTCCCTCTCAATTAGCTCAGGAAGGCTGTGCTGAGGAAACAGCACTCAATTTGAGGGTCAGGGTCGAATCTGTGCTCTTCTTGAGACCAGATGCATCACTAGAGCAAAAATCACTTCATCATCCTCAGTTCTTTCACCTACAAAAATGGGGTTAAAATTGGAAAGGCTGACATCGATCTTTACAAATGTTCCAAATTCAGAGCTCCCATCATGGCTCAGCGGTTAACGGATCTGACTAGGAGCCATGAGGTTGTGGGTTCGATCCCTTGCCTCGCCCAGTGGGTTAAGGATCCAGCATGGTTGTGGCTGTGGTGTAGGCTGGTGGCTACAGCTCCGATTAGACCCCTAGCCAGGGAACCTCCATATGCCTCAGGAGTGGCCCCAGAAAAGACGAAAAAACAAATGTTCCAAATTCTAGAGTATATATACTTTATCCAGGCTCCACGGAAGCTCACATGTATTGCTCCAGACTAGTGAATGTCCCTTTCTCTGGACTCCTTCAAGCTTCCTTTTTTTCTCTTCCTACAATGCAATGCATCGTGTTGACACACATCCACAAGCAGTGTAGACGGACAGCCCTATACATGACTTTCATCAGCACAAAATCATACACTTAAATATCAATCAAATATTTATCTATTCCCCCAAATACATAATAAGTCCAAAATTAGGAGTTTTTATTATAATAATTTAGCAATTCACCATCTCTAACGTATAAGCAGAACCCACCATTAAGACCTTCCTTATGGCTAAGCTCTCAGCCAGTTCAGAAACCTTGGGAAATACATTTCTTCATGTCTTCATTCAGCCTCGACCAATGAACTAGACCTCGGAGTAGCCTGCTTGCCTGGTAATGCTCTTGGAAATGTAATGAATTGTTTGGAAACTTCTTAAAGAAGGTCTGGGTTGAACATAAACTGGGGGCAAAGGATGGCGTTGGTTCCTATTTTAGTCAAGGCAGCTGCCTGTTTGAAATACAACTAAGCTGAACTGCCACACAAAGTCCTGGGTGCCAAGCTTTTAGCACAAAGCAACTATTCTTGCAAGTAATGTATTTTTTCAACTGCATCATGCTTGTAGATTCTGGAAGCTGCAGAGAGAACTTCTCAAATGCTCACAAATGACTGGATTCGCCCCAGCACTCGTGTAGTACTTTCATCCACGTTCAACCGGAAAATCTCAGCCAAGCAGTCCCCAAACGGACTCAGTTTCTTGTCAGAGTCTTTGTCCCCCAGGATGCTTCAGAGCAACTCCTTGAATTCCAACAGCAATGACATTTTAAAATCCATGCGCCCAAGTCATGATTTTTGTGTGATGCTGACAACACGTTTACAAAAATGAACAACTTCCTTGTAACTTTAGCAGATAAAATGCATGCATGCTGCGTGTAATAGTTGAACACCGGTTCTGATTACTGAAATTTGTAAACTTCAGAATTTCCACATCTTAGCTTAAACACATCCTAGTGTGTGTGTGTGTGTGTGGCGTGGAGAGATGACTACTGCAGCTGCCAGCCTATGCCACAGCCACGGGCAACCCTGGATCTGAGCAGCATCTGGGACCTACGCTGCAGCTTTCAGCAAGGACCTACACCACGGCTTGCGGTCACACGGATGCTCACCCTACTCAGTGAGGCCAGGGATCAAACCCGCATCCTCACAGAGACAGCACTGGGTTCTTAGCCTGCTGAGCCAAAGCGGGACACTCCACATACACACTTTTGAGTGTAGGCCAGGAGTTGGCAAACATTTTCAACGCGGGGCCAGAGAGTAAATATTCGTGGCTTTGGGAGCCATATGTTCTCGTTCACAAGCGCATCCTGCTGCCACTGTAGCCCAGAAGCCGCCACAGACAATAAATACACGACTGGCTGGGCATGACTTTGCTCCAATACAGCTTTATTTAGAAGACAGCCGTCACCCCAGGGGCTACAGTTTGCTGACCCCTTGTTTTGGCAGGCTTTCCTGAAAACAACCATTCCAAGTAATTTTCTCCCTAATCTAAAAATGGGTTGGGTTTTTATTTAGCAAAGTAGTAAATTCTCTCTGAAGAGAGAGACTATTTTGTATTTTTACTGCAACAGGAACAAGCAAGCAGAAATGTGTATTGGATTTAGGTTTTCTCAAAATGGTTGGAAATGGAGGCACTGCTTTGAGAAAATGTGTAAGGCTCTCCAATTTATAAAGTTCTTTGTTGCCCTTTATTTCATCTAATCATCAAAAGAACACTACAGAATAGCCGGGGTTTTCTTCTTATTTTGTAGATGAAGAAACTAAGAGCTTCATAATTTATACAGAAAGCACCAGAGCCAGTGTTTGAACACAGGCCTGACACCAACACCACACCAACCTCACTGTTCCAAAACCAAATGACAGCAAAAACAGCAACCCTGCCCTGAACGATAAGCCTAAGAACACATTTGATGAGCTCCAAATCCATCAACTCAGAACACCAATCGGTTGACATTTTTTATGTAATACACAAATCTATAAACAAAACTACAAATCAATACAAAGGTGCAAATTAACCTCCAGTGCTGCGTATAACAATATTTACTGCACATCCCAGAATAGAATCCCTAATTTACACCTGATAATGCAACCACAAAATCAAAATAAAGTTAATTGTAATAAACTGCCTTAGTAAACTTTTCCTGATTCCTACTGATGACTGATTCCTTTTTCTAAATATTAGGTAACTGTATCCTTTTTTTTTTTTTGCCTTTTTTTAAGGGCCACACCCGTGGCATATGGAGGTTCCTAGGCTAGGGGTCCAATTGGACCTGCAGCCACCAGCCTACACCAGAGCCACAGCAACACGGGATCCGAGCCGTGTCTGCAACCTACACCACAGCTCACGACAACACCAGATCCTTAACCCACTGAGCGAGGCCAGGGATCGAACCCGAAACCTCATGGTTCTTAGTCGGATTCATTTCCACTGAGCCACGACAGGAACTCCAGGTAACTGTATCCTAATAATCCATTTTTAGAACTTTTTAATCTAGAAAATTCCAATGCATTTGTCCATCGTTCCTACATTACAGATCTCGGTGTCAGAACCTGTGGTACTTCTCCAAGCTGATAATTATTGAAATGATTCTGTTACCATATCTGCTAGTTTTTCCAGTACACAAAGTTGAGTGGTGTGTAAGCTTGAAACAAGAATGCATTGTTAGGAGCTCCCTGGGGGCTTAGCGGTTAAGGACCCGGCATTGTCACTGCTGTGGTTTGGGTTTGATCCCTGGCCCAGGAACTTCCACATGACATGAGCGTGACCAATAAATAAATATACAGATAAATAAACAAACAAATAAATAAAGCAGTAATCTAGCAAACAATTTATTTACAAGAAAGAATGCTAAATGATTTCTTGGTAGCTCCTCCCCAAACTTGAGTGTCAATTTAATCTTAAGTGAATGCCAAATATTATCACTTGAAGACTGTTCTTAAACAGTAAATAAATAAATAAAGAGAAACAGACATGGAAATATTTCTGCCTCCTCTGACTAGGTTAACTTTAAGCCATCCTCCCCAAGCAGAAGTTCTATTCTATATTGTTCTTCTCACTATAAAGAAAATTGTTTTCAAATTTACTTCTATGGCTTCAGAGCTTTTAAGAAATATAAACTCATCTTCCCGCCTTGCCTCCCAGATCTCATTTTTATTGGCTGTGGGGCGTTTGTCTATTCCCCTAAAGATTTGTACTTCTGCCCCTGTCTTTTCAAAATAATGCTTTATAAAGCTAAAGGTCAAGAAGGAAAAGGTTGTTTTCCCCCAATCATCACCATGACTTTCCATAAAAAAATCAAGTAAAGTCATTTCTTGGGATCCTGCTTCTGCAATCTCATGACACGATGGTGATGCATTTCAGTAGAAAACGCTTAGGGCCCCACCTGCTCCTCATGGGCTATGTGACTGTGCCCAGAATGCCTCCCTTCTGAGGGTCTTCCTGTTCTATCTGGGTTGCCTCAAAGGTCAAAGGACAACTTTACACAGAGCGAGACCGCAGGGAAGCTGACCCAGTGCAGGAGAACCATTGCAGGTAACGTCCCACCTGAAAGAAAGCCATGTGGGTGGAGCACAGGTAGAGGCGGCTGTGCTCAGTTTTCTCCTTTCAAAACTGTTTCCCACTGAATGACACAGTTTAAAAGATTAATCACAACCAATACGTACACATTGCTGTATAGCTCCCAAAAGGGTTTTATTTGCATGTTTTCTTCTCCTTCTTTTTCTTCTTTTCTTTTTAGGGCCGCACTCATGGCACATGGAAGTTCCCGGGCTAGAGTCTGAATTGGAGCTGCAACTGCCGGCCTACACCACAGCCCACAGTCATAGCAACGCCAGATCCAAGCTGCGTCGGCATCGCCGGATCCTTAACCTCCTGAGCAAGGCCAGGGACTGAACCCACATCCTCGTGGACACTAGTCATGTTCTCAACCCACTGAACCACAAAGGGAACGCCTTGTTTGAAGGCCTTCTAATACATTCCTCACACATTTCTGGGAGGGTGCTACTCCGTCGACACTCGAACCAAGTGGGAGTCAGGGCCTTAGAGTTGACTCTCTGTGTCCAGGGTTCTCAATCTCAGAGTCCACCAGCTGTGGATTGTTTTGTATCGTGGTACTTATTTATTTTTTAAAAGCCACATGTAAGTGGACCCGTGACGATCAAGCCCATGTGATTCAAGGTTCCACGCTACATACATCTAATGACAGTCTCTGCTTAACACACGGAAATCTAAGGCTCAGAACGGGTAAAAAGCTTCGCCTCATATTACAGAACGAGCAAGCAGCAAGGACGGGATTTGAACCAGGTATATAACTATCCATTCTTGGCTCTTTCCATCACGACATGTATGATCACTCTTCACTAAATTCAAACTACTCTAAAAACATAAGGCACGATTATTCCTGAAGAGATGTCACACCAACAGAATAAACCCATAAGGAATTCTTCCTATTTATTACCTAGATAGATAGGTAGATAGCATTTTTTAACTGAAGTATACTCAATGTACAATATTACATAAGTAAGAATGTTAGTGATTCACAATTTTAAAGGTTACATTTATATGTAGTTATTATAAAATACCGAATATATTTCTTCTGTTGTACAATATATCCTTGTAGCTTATTTTGTCCCTAAGAGTTTGTATCTCCCAATCCCCTACCCTCTATATTGCCCCTCTCCCGGTCACTCTCCCAGGTGGTAACCACAAGTCTGTTCCCTGTGTTTGTGAGCCTGCTTCTTTTTTGTTATATTCACTAGTCTGCTGTATTTTTTAGGTTCCACACATAGCTGATATCATAAAGCACTTGTCCTTCTCTGACTTATTTCACTTGGCACAATACCCTCCAAGTTCATATGTGTGGTTGCAGATGGCAAAATTCCATCCTTTTTTTGGCTGATTAGTATTCGATTTATGATATATATACATAAAACATCTTCTTTATTCATTCATCTGCTGACGGATACTTAAGATGTTTCCATACCTTGGCATTTGTAAATAATGCTGCTATGAACATTGGAGTGCATTACCTTTTCAAATCAGAATTTCTGTGTTTTTCAGATATATATCCAGGAGCGGAATTGCTGTGTCATGTGGTTGTTCTAATTTTAGGTTTTTTTTTGTTTGTTTTTTGTTTTTGTCTTTTTGTTGTTGTTGTTGTTGTTGCTATTTCTTGGGCCGCTCCCAAGGCATATGGAGGTTCCCAGGCTAGGGGTTGAATCGGAGCTGTAGCCACCAGCCTAAGCCAGAGCCACAGCAACGCGGGATCCGAGCCATGTCTGCAACCTACACCACAGCTCACGGCAACGCCGGATCGTTAACCCGCTGGGCAAGGGCAGGGACCGAACCCGCAACCTCATGGTTCCTAGTCGGATTCGTTAACCACTGTGCCATGACGGGAACTCCCTAATTTTAGTTTTTTGAGAAACCTCCACACTGTTTTTCCACAGTGACTGCGCCAATTTACATTCTCACCAACAGTGTCCCAGGGTTCCTGTTTCTCCACATCTTGGCCAGCATTTGTTATTTGTGTTCTTCTTGATGACAGCCACTCTAACAGGTGTGAAGTGATATCTCATTATAGTTTTGATTTGCATTCCCCTGATGACTGGTGCTGTCGAGCATCTTTCCATGTGCCTGTTGGCCATCTGCATGTCTGCTTTGGAAAAATGTCTATTCGGGTCTCCTCTCCATTTTTAAATTGGGATGTTTGTTTGTTTGTTTGTTTGTTTTGATATTGACTTGTATGAGTGGCTTATAAATTTTGGCTATGAACCCCTTATCAATTATATCATTTGCAAATATTTTCTCCCAGTAGGTTGTCTTTTTGTTTTGTTGATGGTCTCCCATGCTATGCAAAGCTTTTAAGTTTAATTAGGTCCCAATTTGTTTATCTTTGCTTTTATTTCCTTTGCTTTAGGAGACAGATCCCCCCAAAAAATGTTGCTATGATTTATGTCAAAGAGTGTTCTGCCTATGTTTTCCTCCAGGAGTTTTATGGTTTCAGGTCTTACACTTAGACCATTTTAAGTCTTTAATTCATTTTGAGTTTATTTTTGTATATGGTGTTAAAGATTGTTCCAATTTCATTCTTTTATATGTAACTGTCCAGTTTTCCCAGCGCCACTTACTGAAGAAGAGAGTATTTTTTAAAAGCTCCACTAGTAAAATGAAGGACATGGATATGTGTGCTTTCTGACCCTGCTGTGACCGACGAGGTGAAAGGGGACACATGTGACCTGCTTCTCTGGAAGCCACTTAATTACATCACAGGGGGAACAAGGCAGAAGCCAAGCCCACCAAGCCACATCGCAGGTCAAAGTCAACCAAAGGAAAGACAGCTTTATAAGCCATTTGAGAGCGCCTCCATTTTCGTAAGTTCAATATGCACGTTACCTTTCTCAAAGGAGCTAGTAAAAAACATTAAGTCAGCCCACAGCCTCCACATAAGCCTTGGTCACCTGAGAGCTGAGTGGAGCAAAGGCTGACCTACCTTGGCTTCTGGTCAAGGCACTTGATTCACTAGAAGAGGGTCATGAGACGCCTCTTAGGAAGCAAAGACCCAGGAGTAAGGTAGAGAGAGGACACGCCCAGAGTATTCACTAAGCAAAATGTTTTCATTAACTTTGTTGACATTACTGACTTGTTCTAAAATTACTCCTGTTTCAGTGAGCAGGCAGTCACTTTGGGGTTTTTCTCTGAATGGTATTGGCCCATTTACTTTGCACTCTGTACATTTATTTCCCTTCGTTTATTAGATTTCTTAAATATCCCCACCGCTGACAAGTCTCTGGGCACAAGTTCAACACTAAATGCTACAATTACACAAAATGCAATGGCCAAAGAATATAATTTCATATAAGAGAAGGCTGAGCGGATAGAAAGTGGAAGGACTTTATCAGGGGAGCCAGGTTTGGCCAAAGCCAAACCAGAAAGGTACATCTTGTTCCACACCCTGTAAGCACTGGGCACAAGGAGTTATTTGCTGGACTCAGTAAATTAACAAAAGCCTTAGAAGTCTGAGGTTGGATTTAAATTTATATGCCAGAAGTTTAAGTGAGATATAAAGCTGGCCAAAAAAACTCATTCCTCTCCCTCAATCTATGATTATATATCTACAGTCAGAAAAGCTGAAATGAGCTCTGGAGAGAACTCATCTCCTACAGATAGAGCCGAGGTATACAAAATGGAGAAAAAAGGGATACAATTACAGTAAACATTTACTGAGTGCTTATATATACCAGGCACTATTATAATAGTTATAGTTATAGATATAGATATGTTCATCTAAACCATTCAAGAACATTCTGAGGGGTATTTTATCAACGAGAGATTTGAGCCACAGAGAGTTCAAGTAACTTGTCCAAAGTCACACAGCAGGTAGATGGGGGACCCAGGATTCAATTCAGACAGTCTGACACCAGAGACAGGTATATTCTGTGGACGGAAGGGACCAAGACAGATCCATATCCCAGTGGAGGACATGACCATTCAGATAGCAACTTTTTTGGCAAGGGCATCCAAAGACATTGTCAAAACAGATTCAGAACTGGACAGAGCTGTTTTTCCAAGATACTTTCTCTCTCTTTGTGTGTAGGAAAAAACTCTTCTTACAGACCTTCCCTCCCTTTATTCTTTACATTTTACTCCTCCCTTTTGGTTCATGTGGTCCCTTCTGAAGGGCCAACACTATGGCCAAGCAAGTAGAGGAGAACTTACTTGGAAAAAGTAAGTTCTTACATGGAAAAAGAAAGCAGTAACAGCATTACTGTATTCCTACCTGAGATCCTAAGCCTGGTCTTGACTCCTCTGACCTAATATCAGTATCCAATATAGTATCCAATATAGGTATCTATATCCAATATAGGTATCTATATCCAATATAGATATAGGTATAGGTATCAGTATCCAATATAGGTATCTATAGTTTATATTTCAGGTATTTATGTTTTATATTTAGATATCTGATCATACAATATAGATATCTGTGTTTTAAATGATCTGTATTTAATTCAATTTAAGTTACATCATATTGTTATAAATGAAATGACCCTGAACTAGGGATCTAGTCTCCAAAACAGCACCTGATTGATTATACTATGCTTAAGCAAGGTAGTTCATGTTTTTGAACAAGTTTTATATAGAGTACTCTAAAATACAGTAAGTAGGTATAACTGCATTCTTTTCCTAGAGATGTTGAGTATTACACAACTCAGAATTTAAAATAATTAGAACTTCTAAAAAAGTAACATGGCAATGTCTAGTTTCAGCTCCAATGTGCAAAAAGCTTAGAAATCACCACTCCCTTTCTTACAACAAGAAAAAAAAAAACAAAACTGGAAACCAAAAACATTTATTGGACCCATTAAAGAATTGAGGCTGCAGGACAAACTGTCACCTAAAAATCAAACCACTTCCCCAAACCAAGAGACACAGGTGAATACAATGAATCACAGCTAAGATGTGCATGCACACTTAGAGCAAAAGGCACTGGAGTCAGAAATTGGTAGGAACCCATGGGTAATTCTGAAGAATTTCTGGAGGCTTAGTGTAGACTTGCATGAGGGTAAGAAAGTCCTTGAGGCCAAAATCTAGACAGCCATCCACACCTTTGTGAGTTTCACCTCCAGGAGTTCTACCAGAGTCTCATGGTGAAGACTCACCGTGGTGGGCCCTGGCTTTGACTGGAGGAGAGGGAACATTTTGAAATATGCCCAGAACAAAGCCTTATGCCACCAAAGCAGAAGAGGCAGAAGGCATTTACTTAACTCCACCCCTTCCAGCCTTTTTGCCTTTTACCAAAGGAGAATGGAAGTGGCACTAAGAAACACTTATGAAGTGACGAGGGGCATAGCCTCACAAAAACGTTTTAAGATTTAATTATGACATTACAGAAAACTTTCCCTCCCCCATACCTTACCAGCACATTTGCAGGGCTCTAGCATAATACTGGATTACAGGTTAAAGAACTATAAGATTCAGAATTTATTTAAGGAGGAGTTCTTAGGGAAGCTCAAAAATGACAGAAGAGACAAAAATTGGGACATATAAAGAATTCAAAGCCTCTACCACTTACAAATACAGCAAATGTTAAACATAGCCAAATTCCTAGCCACAGTAACATAAAAAGGCACAATGAAGGCCTCGTTACTTAAGTTCCTAATCCCTAACGCACAATATTTGTCTTTTAACAAAACTTACAAGACATGCTAAAAAGGAAACAAACAAACAAAAAATCACAATCTGAAGAAACAAACAAGTATCAAGGATCAGACTCAGACATAATACAGATTTTGAAATTACCGAAGAATTTTAAATAACCCATAAAAATATCAAACCACCATGCTGTACATCTGAAACTAATATAATGTTGTAAGTCCACTATGCTTCAATTTAATAATATAAAAATCTTTTTTAAAAAAGAGATTGGAAATAAATATATATACATATGTATATATGATAACTATGATAAACACGCTAAGAATTCTAATTTTTAAAATAACAATATACAAAAAGAAGTGGGCAATAGAAGCAGAAAGACAGAAACCTTGAGATGGAGTCAATGGAGATGCTAGAAATCCTGTCCTTCATTATTGTAGATTTTTCCTGAGATGTTAGCCTTTTTTTTTTTCTTTCCAAAACAAACCCCGAAATGGAAACAATGCCTTTAATAGGTTCATCAGAAACTGAAAGCAGCTGAGAAAAGAATTAGTGAACTTGAAGACACATCAATGAAAATTTCCCAAACTGATATAGAAAAAAAAAAAAAAAGAATGACAAAAAAAATTCAAAGAATTGTGGGACAATTTCAAAAGATCTAACATTTGTGCAACTGGAATACCAGAGGAGAAGAAAGAAAGAGAGTAGAAAATATTTGAGGTAAATGGCTGAGAATTTTCAAAAATTAATGCGGGAGGTTCAGAGAACAACATTCAGGAAAAATACAAAAAAAAATTGAACACAGTCATATCACATTTAAATTGCAGAATTCCAAACTTCTCAGCCATAAAAGAGCATTAAATAATGCCATTGGCAGCAACATGGATGGACTTCAAGATTATCATACCAAGTGACATAGTAATATCATATCATACCACAGACAATTATATGGTATCGTTTATCATATGACATCAATGATATGTGAAATAAATTAAAAAAAACCAATATAAATGAAATTACTTGCAAAACAGACTCACAGACCTACCAAAGGGGAAAGGAGGAGGATGGATAAATTAGGAGTATGGGATTAACAGATACAACCTACTAAAAAAAAAAAAAAAAAAAACAAGGACCTACTATATAGCACAGTGAACCATATTCAATACCTTATAATATCCTATAATGGAAGAATCTGAGAAAGAATACACATATTACATGTTATGTATATAATATGTATCTATAAATGTATATAACTAAATCACTTTGTTGTACACCTGAAACTAACACATCATAAATCATTTTTAAATGTATTAAAAGGTCAATAAATATATAAACAAATAAGTAACCCCCCGCAAAAAAGTAACATGAATAACCAAATACTACAATGGGTATACTGAAACTACTTATCTATAGAGATCAAATTCAGGTGATAAATTCATTACCTGACTGTTTTGTTGACTTGATGTCTTTAGACTCAGCCTAATGTTGCAGGGCATAACTCAGAAACACTGCCGGTTCGGTTCCAGACCACTGCAATAAAGCAAATATCACAATAAGGCAAGTCACGCAAAGTTTATGTTTACACTACACTGTGGTCTATTAAGAGTGCAATAGCATTATGTCTAAAAAACAAAGTGCAAATCTTGGGGTTGGTGGATGCGAACTGTAACATTTGGAATGGATGGGCAATGGGGCCCTACTGTACAGCACAGGGAACTGGGTGGGAGTCGCTTTGCTGTACAGCAGAAATTAGAGAAACGTAAATCAACTGTAACTTAAAAAAAAAAAACAAAAACATACAAACCTTAATTTTCAAATATTTTGTTAAAAACTGCTAACCATCACCTGAGCCTTTGGTGAGCCTTGTATAACATTAAAGATCACTGATCATAGGAGTTCTCGTCGTGGCTCAGTGGTTAATGAATCCGACTAGGAACCATGAGGTTGTGGGTTCCATCCCTGGCCTCGCTCAGTGGGTTAAGGATCCAGTGTTGCCGTGAGCTGTGGTGTAGGTTGCAGACACCACTCGGATCCCGCATTGCTGTGGCTCTGGCGTAGGCCGGTGGCTACAGCTCCAGCTCCGATGAATCCCCTAGCCTGGGGACCTCCATATGCCATGCAGGAGCAGCCCTAGAAAAGGCAAAAAGACAAAAAAAAAAATCACCGATCATAGATCACCATAACAAATATAAAATGGAAACTCTGAAATATTGCAAGAATTCCCGAACTATGAGACATAGACACGAAATAAGCAAATTCTGTTGGAAAAATGGCAACATTAGACTTGCTCGAGGCAGGGTCACCCCGAACCTTTAATTTGTTTAAAAGAAAAAAAAAAAAAACAACGCAATATCTGGGAAGCACAATAAACCCCGGTAAGCCATATTTAGAAAAAAATTTAAGTCAAAGGGGGTCATTAACTCCGTTACTCATGAGAATGATCAACTAGTGAGGAAGGAAGTCTGAACGTGAATTATCTTAACTGATTATTCACAGCCATTGAATTAACTAATCAAGAAATGACTGCCTTTCCTTTGCTTTCAATTCTCTTCTGAACACGTGCTGATAGGGAGACATGTTCATGGAACTCAGCCCACAGCTGTGACTCTGGCTTATGCTCAGCAGTCTTGCCTACTGACATGGACACATACGCTCAGCACGGCGCCTTGAACCCCTGAAGGGGATGTTACCCTGTGAGCAGGAAACTGTATTTAACAGGACCCCAGCCAACGCCACTGAATCCATCAGCCTCAGGCTGTGAGGGAGCCCACTTAGCCAGGTGCCCAGTTACCATTTCTTGCGTAGCTGTAGACCACAACTGAGGACTTATGATGCCAGAAGTCAGATTAGCCTTTCTTTTTCCTGCCACATGTCTTCCAACCCTGTGTGCCATGCCAGGGACGCTCCCCCTAAATAATGCAGTTCCTGGGCTGCACCAGGACATAGAGAAAGTGATTCAGACTCCCTGCCACATACAGCACTCTGAGACCCTGTGGTTTGGTACCCAAGTGTGAGATACCAACAAGCGACGTGATCTGAGATTTCTGGGACGAGGCATGCTGGCCCCACTTTTTTCCAGGCACTTTCTACTAAAGCCAAAACAAAAAAAAAAAATGTTACCAGAATTCCCTCAGGGTCTCTAACTGCCCTGGTGGCTTTGGTAATTGCTCTCCACTCCATCCCCTAAAGAGTAAACAGTAATGTATCCTTCTAGATTTCCCACATCCTCTCCCTCCAAATAGGTTTGTACAGAGGAGACAAACACCCTCCTAATTCGTATAATGGAAAGTTCTTTTCCACCTAGCGGAGGGGGGTGTTTCTTTTAATAATTTTCCTCCTATTATATACCCTTAATCAAGAAAGCAAAGAATTCACACTGCTTTAGATTCACAGAAGAATATAAAGGACCAAGTTGAAATGTCTCAGCAAGTGGTAAAATTACAGGTAAGATATTTAAAACCCCGATAATCCACCCATGGCCTTTAAACCTAGATGTCCCTTGTCAACTAAGGACCATCCACTCTCAGAAATGCTACTGTATCCATTCTTCCTCCGCTGCACTGGCCTTCCAAAATGACTTCCCTATTGATGAAAAGCTCCTAGATATAGGCAAGACATCTTTCAGCATGGCCACCTTGTCACCATTTTCCACTGCATTGGTTGATAAGAGTGGCCTTTACCCTTAGTTTAAAAAAATATACGTATTTATATAATATAACATATATTATATATATTTACATAATATATTATATATTATTTATATATAAATATATATTTACTGTAATAAATATGTAAATATATAAGAATATATATTCAGTACAGTAAATATATATTTAGCAATATATATTTATTACAGTAAATATATAAATATATAGTAAATATATATATAAATATTTACAAATATATAAAATATATAAATATATGTTATATAATAAATAACAAATAATATTAAATTATGATAATAGAAGAAATATTATACAACTATATAGTAAATATATAAATATTTATAGTGAATATATAAATAAATAAATAAATACATATAGTAAATATATAAATATTATATAAATATATATAATATTAAAATATATTATATATAGTAAATATATATAATATTATATAAATATATATACATAGAATATGTATATATCTATATACATTACATTAATAAATATTTATATATTATATAAATATATATTATATATAGTAAATATATAAGTACATACAGTAAAATAAAAAGATAATATAGTAAAATACATAAAACATAGAGGACATATGTAAAGATGTATGGAAGAGATATGTATATAGCGATATATTCTAGGAAAGAAAAAGAGAGAGAGGGAGAGCAAGAGGGGACAGAGGGAGGGAAGAGAGAGGAGAGAAAGAGAGAAAAAGAGGGAGAGGAAGAGAAGAGGGAGAGAGGGAGAAGAAAGAAGAGAAGGGAAAGAGGAGGGAGGAGAAAGAAGGAAGGGGAGAGGAGGGAGAAGAAAGGAAGGGAA
This sequence comes from Phacochoerus africanus, assembly GCF_016906955.1. Lineage (NCBI taxonomy): Eukaryota > Metazoa > Chordata > Mammalia > Artiodactyla > Suidae > Phacochoerus > Phacochoerus africanus. Next base: position 16,015,105 of record NC_062555.1, on the reverse strand, counting down.
GAGGAGGGAGGAGGAAGAGAAGGGGAGAGGGAGGAGGGGAGAGGGACAGAAGAGGGAGATGAAAGAGAGAGAGGAAAGAGAGAAAGAGAGGAGGAAAGAGAGAGAGAAAGAGAGACAAAGGAGAAAAGAGAGAAGGGAGAAGGGGAGAGAAAAGGAAAGAGAAAGACAGGAGGGAAAAAGAGGAGAGAGACGAGAGAGAAAGAGGAGGAAAAGGAGACAAGAGAGAGGAAAGAGAGAAAGGAGGGAGGGAAGAGAGAAAGAGAGAAAGACAGAGGAGGAAAAGAGAGAAAGAGGAGGAAAGAGAGAGAGAGGAGAGAAAGAGAGAGGAAAAGAGAGAGGAGAGAAAGAGAGAGGGAGAGGAGACGAGAGAGGGAGGAGAGAGAGAGGAGAGAGAGACAGAGAAAGTGAGAGAAGAGCGAGAGACAGGAAGGAAGAAAGAGGGAGAGGGAGAGAAAGAGAGAGAGAGAGAGGAAAGAGAGAAGGACAGAGAGGAAAGAGAGAAAGAGGAGAGAGGAGAGAGCGAGAAAGACAGATAGTACATAGGGAAATATATATTAAAGAAATATATTAGGTATATATTCTATAAATATAAATTTATATTTTTATATATTTACATATTTATTTAATATATATTTATATAATTTATAAATATTTATATTTATACAATATTTATATTATTTATAATAAATAATATAATGTAATATTATTTATAATAAATAATATAATGTAATATTATTTATAATAAATAATGTAATATTATTTATAATATAATGTAATATTATTTATTATTAATATAAGTGATTATTAATAGTTATAATATACATATTTATATAATAATATAGTAAATAAATTACAATAGTACATATTAATAATATTCTATAAATATAGATATTAGATAAATAAAATGTATAATAGGAGCGAGAGGATAGAAAGAGAAAAGAGGAGAGAGGGTAGGGAGAGGCGAGAGAGGAGGGAGGAAACAGAGATGAGGAAGAAAGGAGAGAGGGAGGAAGGCAGAGAGGGACGGATAGAGGAAGAGAGATAATAGACGGGAGAGAAAGAGAGAGAGGACGAGAGGAGGGAGAGGGAAGAGAGGGAGATAGCAGAGGAAAAGGAGGAGAGTACGGAAGAGGGTAGGAGGGAGAGACATAGGGGAAAGAGAGGAAGAGAGGAAAGAGAGAGGGAGAGAGGGAGAAAAGGAGAGAGGGACAGAGAAGAGGGTAGGATAGGGAGAGGAATAGAGGGGATAAGAGAGAGAGAGAGATAAGAAAAGGAGAGAAGAGGGAGAAAAGAGAGAAGAGAGAAAAGAGGAGAGAAAATATATATAATATTATAATATAGTAAATATATAAGTACATATAGTAAATATATAAATATATATATTTGCCAGGCCTTGAGGCAAAAAAACATGCAATAATTTGGGTACCCTAAAGAAACTGGCATAGAAAGAAGAAGTTTAGGTAGGAAAAGCACGAAGCCCTCCAGGAGCAATGCCATGGCCTTTACAGCCTCTGATGCTGCCGCCTCCCTGTCTCCAGCAGCTCTGGGGGAGTGACGAGATGCAGAATGAGTGGTGCCCCCTGAGTGGCACTGGAGAGAGATGGACCACGACTCAAGTGTGCACACGGCCACTTTTCCGCTGTGTTATTTGGGACAAATAACTTTTCGAAACCTGTTTCCTCATCTGCAAAATGGTAAGAATAATAATTACATCAGTCTCGTGTTAGAGACTAAAGATTGTCATGTGACCAAAGTTTTGTTTGTTCACATCACCAGCTAAATGTCAAATGCGTACTCTATCTTCAGGGTTCCTTTTTCTCCCAGCTGTACTGAGATATAATCATTGTGTACGTTCATGGTAATTGTTGCTTGTTTAAAAAGGAGTACAGGTGGTTTCAGTGTTATTAATTAGTTGGTTGATTGACTGTATCATCCTCCAAAAATGTGTGGGTTTTTTTTTTTTTTTTTTTTGTCTTTTGTCTTTTTAGGGCTGCACCGGTGGCATTTGGAGGTTCCCAGCCTAGGCTTCTAATCGGAGCTGTAGCTGCCGGCCTACACCACAGCCACAGCCACAGCCACGCCAGATCTTAACCCACTGAGCGAGACCAGGGATCTAACCGGCAACCTTATGGTTACAAGTCGGGTTCGTTAACCACTGAGCCATGATGGGAACTCCCCAAAATTTGTGTTCTTAAAGTTGTAATATTTGGAGACATGCCAAGCAGTTATACTGAAGCCACAGGAGAAGTCCAGCTTTGTAACATGTTCAAAATATAAGGAAAACAAGTTTTTCCTTCTACAGTGTTAGTCTGCTTGAGCCGCCTTAACGAAATACCACCAACTGGGTGACTTGAACAATAGATTTTTTTTTTCTTTTTTTAACCATTTTATTGAGGTGTAATTGACAGGCCAAAGTTCCACATATTTAAAATATGGAACGGGGAGATGGGATTAAGATGGCAGGAGAGAGGGACTGGAGCTCCTTCTCCCATAAAAACAAGATTACAACCAAATGCTGAGCAACCCTCCACGAAATGGACTGGAAACTTTCAAAAAGATACCCTACTCCAGAGGACAAAGAGGAGGCCGCATGGAGAGGTGGGAGGTAGATATAAGCGATCACACCATGTACGTCTATGGGCAGCCCCCAGGCTGGAAAGTAACTGGGTCACAGAGACTCACCTGCAGGAGCCAGAGTTCTGAGCCCCACGTCAAGTCCCCAGGCCCGGGGATCTGGCACTGGGAGAAGGAGCCCCTGAGCTCTGGCATTGAAGGCCGTGGGGCTTGTACGCAGGAGCTCCACGGACTGGGGGAGACCGAGACCCCGCTCTTGAGCGGCGCACAGAGGCTTTCAGGTGCACTGGGTCCCAGGGCGAAGCAGAGGCTCCATAGGAATCTGGGTCGGACCTGACTGCAGTTCTTGGAGGACCTCCTGGGAAAACCGGGGGTGACTATGGCTCGTTGGGGGAGGGCATTGCGGGCAAAGGTTTCGGGAACCTTCATCAGCGTGCGTCCTCTGGAGGTGGCCATTTTGGGGGAACCTGGCCCCACCCATCAGTGCTGAGAAGCCCCGCCCCCGGCCCAACAATAATCCAGTCGGGGAATCACAGCCCCACCCATCAGTAAACAAGCTGCCTAAAGACCCCCGGGCACACAGCTGCCTCCAATCTCACCCAGAGACAAAGCCCCGCCCACCAGGGGATAGGAATCAGCCCCAGCTACCAGTGGGCAGGCACCTGTCCCTCCCCTCAGGAAGTCCACTGCAAGCCACGTACCCACTTCGGCTACCAGGGGGCAGAAACAGGAGTAAGAGAGCCTCCAACTCTATTGTCTGCAAAAAGGTCATCACACCAAAAACCTATCAAAATGAAAAGGCAGAGAACTGTAACTCAGATAAGGGAGCAAGAAAAAAAAAAAAAAAAACAGCAAAATGTGCAACTGGGAGTTTCCGTCGTGGCGCAGCGGAAACGGATCCGACTAGGAACCATGAGGTTGTGGATTCGAACCCTGGCCTCGCTCCGTGCGTTAAGGACCTGGTGTTGGCATGAGCTGTGGTGTAGGTCACAGATACAGCCCGAGGTGCTGTGGCTGTGGGTGTAGGCAGGTGGCTACAGCTCCAATTAGAACACTAGCCTAATTGGGAACACTAGCCTAATTTAGGTGTGGCCCTAAAAAGACAAAAATAAAATATGCAACTAATGAGTTTGGAGATAAGTATAGGTCTGTGAAGCTATCACTACAATTTATGCCATAAACCTCTTCATTGTCTCCAAAAGTTTCCTCTTGTTATTATTTTTTGAGTCTTCCTTTTAAAATTTTATTTCTATTAGAGTATAGTTGATTTACAGTGTTGTGCCAATTTCTGCTGCATAGCATAGTGACCCAGCCATTCATATATATTTGTGTATACACACACACACATGTATATAAATACACATTATTTTTCTTACACCATCTCCCATCATGGTCTATCCCAAGGGACTGAATAGAGTTCCCTGTGCTGTACGCAGGATCTCATTGCTTACCCATTCTAAATGTCGTAGTTTGTATCTTCTAACCCCAAACTCCTCACCCATCCCACTCCCTCCCCCACCCCCTTGGCAACCACAAGTCTGTTTTCCATGTCCATGAGTCAATCAATAGACATCAAGGAGTTCCCGTCATGGCTCAGTGTTTAATGAATCTGACTAGGAACCATGAGGTTGCGGGTTCAATCCCTGGCCTTGCTCAGTGGGTTAAGGATCCGGTGTTGCTGGGAGCTGTGGTGTAGGTTGCAGATGCAGCTCGGATCCCTCGTTGCTGTGGCTCTGGCGTAGGCTGGCAGCTACAGCTGCAATTGACCCCTAGCCTGGGAACCTCCATTTGCCGAGGGAGCGGCCCTAGAAAAGGCAAAAAGACAGAAAAATGAAAACAAACAAACAAAAAAGGGTGACAGTAAATTTGTGCTACATGAGGGTGTGTTCTGGTGTCTCCTCTTACAAGGATGTGAATTCTAGCAGAAAAAGGCTCCACCCTTTGTTCATCGTAAGGACTTCCTTAGAGGACCCCTCGCCGAACAGCCTCACTGGGAGTCAAGGCTTCAATATATGAATGGCAGTAGGGACACAAACATTTAATCCATAACTGGTGGACACAGACATTTAATTCATAACAAGTTTTCCATAATTTCTTACTTAATAGAAAAAGAAATCTCATTTGAATGATGGCAAGAGTTACTATATTTGTCTGTATAATGTTATGAAAATAGGAAAAATCAGGACTCTCATTCTCACACAAACCCCTTTGCATGCCTGCTCCTGGATCAACTGCAGCAAGAGTCCCCATTGTTCCCTCTTCCTGCATCCATGCCCTTTGGCAGTGACTGGAGGCTGAGCCCTGTGACTTCTTTTGGCTCCTAGGACTTTAGCGGACGTGATGCAAGCAGGTCGTAAAAAGCACTTTACACTGAAGCTTATCTGCTTGCTGCTCTTGGAACCCAGTTGCCATGGGAAGGAGGGAACGAGGCCAGGTTATCCTCCGGTTATCCACCTGAAGGAGAACCGAGGCGCATTAGCTAACCATCAGGCAGTCCTCAGCCCTTTAAACAGTTGACGGTAGAAGCACAAATGAACCCCAGCTTGGATCAGCCATGCTTGGCACAGAGAAGCAGTATGACCAAGACAGCCCAGCCTAAATTACTGATCTACGGAACCATGAGTTAAATACATTTTTATTGTTTTAAAATACTAAATTTCAAGTTGGTTTGCCACAAAGCAATAGCAAACTGATACATCTACAAGGTCCCCAGGATGGCACTATGCCCTTTAGGAAGTACAAAGAAATTTAAAACATAATTGTAAGAGCGAAGAAAAGACCAGAGATATGGTATATATACTAGAACTATTAATGAGGAGAACAATTCACCTTTAGTTGGAGGCAGCATGATAATATTAATACCAAGGTGTGAGCGTGGTATGTGTAACCTAGAAATGATTATCTTTAGGAAATTCCAGCATTTTAGAATTAAAAGCAGTGAGGTTCATGAGAGGGACTAACAGGGGGAAAAGATATCAGGAACATTTACTTGGCATCCAAGAAAATCCTCCCTCTCTGGTTCAATTTATGCTTGAGGAAACGAGTCAGATCACTTTTTTCTTTTATCCAAATTGCTTTGCCCCTTCCTTGAAATTACATATGATGACATAATCCAAGTCCAACTTGGCAAAATAGAGACTTTGCAACTCGCGTCTGGTTTCTCTTCAATTTTCATTTCCCTGGGGTCCCATTCGTATTTCTTACAGACACTTTCCCTTGTGACCCAATCGAACTTGAGTCCCTACCACATCTCCTCCACCAAGAGCATCTCAAGCTATTTTGCAGAGATCCTATAAATAATGCTTTGACAATATTTAAAAGATAGTATTCAGGGGGAAAAAAAAAAAAAGCCTGGAAAAGGGAAATGGAAAAAAAAAGTCTCTTTTCAAGACAGTGTCTCCGATTGTGCCTGGATGTTACCAAACAATCTATTTTCCCAACGGGCTTGACAGAACTGACCTGTTACTGTGGCTTTATATAGAAACAGCCACAATGCGGTGAAAGGGGAAGCAGAAAACTGACCCTTCACAACAAAGCTCTGGAGATGGAGGAGGCCTCTTGAAAGGGCGCATATCTGATGAAAAAGCAAAATGGTGAAAGTAAGGACCACTGTCTGGGTACCACACTCAGCTGCCACTTTATAAAGTTGGAGTAGGAATTTTGTGTAAAGAGCTGACATCTGGGAACTGGCTGTTTTTTGAGATGCAGAATTTTTTTCTTTCTTTTTTCTTTCTTTTTTTTTTTTTTTGTCTTTTTTGTCTTTTTAGGGCCACACTCGTGGCACATGGAGGTTCCCAGGCTAGGGGTCTAATCGGAGCTGTAGCCACCAGCCTACGCCACAGCAACGTGGGATCCAAGCTGCGTCTTCGACCTACGCTACAGCTCATGGCATCACTGGATCCTCAACCCACCGAGCGAGGCCAGGGATCGAACCTTCAACCCCATGGTTCCCAGTCGGATTCGTTTTTGCTGTGCCACGACGGGAACTCCCTGAGATGCAAATTTCTAAACTCCTTCATTCCCCCTCTGTGTCCTTCTGGTCCTGTGAGTCTCTTCCCAGTGGCCTCACCGCGTATCAAGCTCTTCTCGCTCTAGGCCTTAACTGATAACGTGCTATGTTCATTTGCCAGGACTGCCGAAGACCTGAGTGCTTCAACATCAGCAATGCGTTTGCTCACAGTTCTGGCTGGAAGTCCAAGATCAACGTGTGGACAAGTGTGGTTTCCTCCGATGGCCCCTCTTCTTGGCTTGCTGAAGCTCATCTTCTATATCTCAATATGGTCTTCTTCTACACACCAGCTTCTCTCTGTGTATGTCTGTGTCCTAATGGCCTCTTCTTATAAGGAAATCAGCCATATTGGACTAGCATCCACCCCAGTAATTTCATTTTACCTCTTGAAAGACTCTATTTCCAAACCTCACAGTCTGAGGTCCTGAGGCCTACGACCTCAACGGGTGAATTATGTATTCAGTCCATAACACAACTTAAGGTCTTTTACCTCAGAGAGCTATTGCCTTTTGCTTTACTTCCTCAATATTGCCTCAGTTTCATTCACTCCTTAACATATCGAGGGGATGAAACGCTTCCAGGTTAACTACATGTATCCATCGATTTCAAGATGCATCTCAATTTCAGAAATGTGAGATGCAAGAAAAAAAAAAAATGCCTTAGAAGAGATTGGGTACTAGATGACTTTGAAAACTAGGAAATCCCTGCAGTATTCAAAGAACTGAATTTCTAATGGTTGGAATTAAATGAAAACCATTATGGTCCATGAAAAGGGGATAGGGAGATGGTGCCCCACTTGATGATCCATTGAGACCAGTTAGCTACATATTCTAAACACTGCTACCACCACAGAGCAGATTTTCAGTGTTGGTTGGGTAGGGAGTGACGAGGGGATGAGGGCAGCTCTTCCCATTCCCAACAGAGTTCTTTCATCAAGAAATAGAAATCTGGGAGTTCCTGGCACGGCGCAGGGGAAACAAATCCAACTGGGAACCATGAGGTTGCAGGTTCAATCCCTGGCCTTGCTTAGTGGGTTAAGGATCTGGAGTTGCCATGAGCTGTGGTGTAGGTTGCAGACGTGGCTCAGATCCTGCATTGCTGTGGCTGTGGTGTAGGCCAGCAGCGGTAGCTCCGATTTGACCCCTAGCCTGGGAAGCTCCATAGGCCATGGGTACGGCCCTAAAAAGCAAAAAAAAAAAAAAGAAAAAATAGAAATCTGTACATTGACCAGGCTTTTTCTTACAAGGCCCTTCATTTTGAATCCCTAGAGGGCTCTGGTTCCCCCCCATAGTAAACCCCAAAATATCAAGTCAGTACATGGTGACTGATTGTTGGGTACCAGCATTTCAGGACCATTAACACAGGAGTGATATGAATGTCAAATTGCCTCCACCTTTATTTCTGAGGATAAAGATGCATAGGTATGGTCCCTCTAATCTTATTACCCACTTTTCATTGAGAGGACAATTTCCCAGTAAGGCCGGCCACCTCCCAGGGGTAAATATGAAACTAAAAGCCAGACCCTCTTTCAAATACATCCCCTCTTTCTACTGCAATACTTCACCCCACGTAAATAACTCTACTGTTCTAATTGAGCATTGGACTTTGAACCAATAGAAACTGAACTCTAAATGCTGCTGTTGATGGACACTCCCCAAAACTGTGTGACAGCCTCCGCCTTGCACTGCACTCTGTCCTCGAGGCACCCGAAAATTCTACCACAAATTCCAGCTTACTGCTTGTTGCCCTGGTCATCATTGCAAATGAGTGAGGCCAGGGAAACATCAAAAATCAGTTTGTTTGTTTTTTTTCTCACCCAGAGCACCTCCTGCTTTCGGCAGTTTCTGTCTAACATAATCCTATTGGAAAGTCATCTTAAAAGGGAGTCACTCTTATTTTGATGCCTCTAACCACATAACCCCGGCTGATGAGGTTGCCCCTTAACTGTTTTTCTTTGGCGAGCTGATGAAAAGTCCCCTGGCTGATTATATCATCTGGGAAGCAAGGCAGAGGCAGTGGAGGGGAGCGGGTGCCTTTCAGACTAATTTGGCTTTGGCCACCGCATTGCCCCTGTGCAAAGAGGCTAATTCTTTGGATGTTGACCAAAAAGAAACAAGAGGGAAAATGAGCACAAGCAAGACAAATAGGCAGCTATTCCTGGATCCATAAAAATATACCTTTGGAAGTGGTTTAGCGAGAAAAAAGTATTTTTTAATTCCCACCACCACATTTGTCAGTATAATGTCTTCCTGAATAAACAGTGCTCTGTTGGCACTAAACATCACGAGGAGTTTTCCAGCTAAATGAATTTTTTGGTATCGAGATTATCTATGCAAGCAGATGGTTCGGTCCTTGGCGTCTCTAGGTTTCAGGCAAAGGCATCTATGTGCTCAACAATCCCCTCATTTTTAAGAGAAGAGGCATGAGGACAGCACAGGACATTTCAGTGCTGGGAAACTTCTCAGCCTGAGTATTCTTTCTCAGGAGTCAGCTTTCTCCCCTCTATTCATGTGGGATATAATGTTATTTCATTTTCCTCTGGTCATCTTACATCCCTGGAGAGAGCCTGACTCATGATATAATTATATGCTCGGCCAGTTCCCACTGAGAGTCGCTCCAGACTGCCACCCGCCTGCATCCCGCTGATCTTGCACTGCAGTGCCAAGGAACGTGAACTCTGCCAGAAACGGAGGGATGCTTTTTGCCGAGCCGCCGATGAACCGCTTCTCAGGAAGCTGTTTGCCATGGCTGTCCTCTTTCCTCCGAGGGGGACCCTGACCCCCGGAGGGCAGTGACTCACTGTACAACGAGCCTATTTGTGGTCTCTGGGGTTGGTGAGGGTTCTCTTTGGTGGTTCATCAAATGGTTCCTGGAGGACCTATTTTTCAGATGTTCGGGAATTCAGGCTTATTTCACAGGAAATAGGAATTCTGTCATTCAAGTCAGGGCATAATCCTGTGTGAGGCTACACTGGGGGGGATCGTGGCAGCCCCCTCCTACACAATGGCTTTTTACCTGCCCCTAATTCTACTCATCCTAAGTAGAGGTCAATCAGGGCTGTGGAATCCCAGCTCTAATGGGTACCTGGGGAATTCATTTCGAGCTGCTTGACCTCTCACAAGGAACCGGTCTTCTCACTTTCTGCAATTTTCGCAGAGCTGGAGGCTCCTTCGCCACCCGTGTGAGAGCCACAGTAGAACTTTTATCTCCCAGCATTTAATGTCTTTTTCTTTTCCTATGCCCACCACAAGTTTAAACTCTTTCCACTGGGTCTAGTTTTCTAGGCTCCAAGGCTCATTCGTGTCTGATCTCATGACTTCCTGACCTCCTAATCCAATTTTCACATTCCTCACTATTTTCTTTCTCCTAAGTGCTCAGTTTTCCCTTTGCAGCTCTTATCATTACTTGTAATTATGTTTTTATCTGTGTTTCTTTGCTTAAACTCTTACTCCTTCCACTAGGTTGCAAATTCCATGAGCAAAAATATATCCATTGTTTTTTTTTTTTTTTCACTCCTAATAAACCCATGGAATCTGTAACAAGTTAGCTTTTACTATACGTTAGTTATAATTAACATTATCATTTCATCATTGTTCATTGAAAAAATAAGTTCTCCAGCATCCACGCAACTAGGTTTTTCAGTCTGTTGAAAACCAATAACCACTCCCCGCCCTCATTTTTCCCCAGTTTTCCCTTAGACTTACTTCCATATGTACCATAAAGGATCCTGGGTTGTTTCTAAAGGAAGAACTACAAGGAAAAGCGTCCATATATTTTTCTGTCATTTGGATGTGGGAGTCTCACGGCCACATGGTCATGAGTTTGATCCAAATTGCTTTTCTCCCAGAAGGTCTCCGAAGCTTCATAGGCACAGTGCCATTGCATCAAGACCACCAAAAGCACTGCCTCAAAACTAGCCATTTTTTTCTAGCCAGTTGCCATTTTTGCTCCCTAAGGATCTTAACTGAATTGGCTGGAAAGAGGTCCACTGGGTGGCCCTGAGACTAGGCCATGGGGGCACAGTCAGCAAACAAGTCAAATGGTCAAAAAATAAAGGGGATTTCAGGCCAACCCTCTCCTTCTGGGGAAGGTAAGCTCAGAGAGAGGGAAGGCGGGTCTGCTGCCCGCATGGGGTATGTTTCCATATCCTCTGCTTCCCAGCAACCCTATGTTCGTTTCTATCTCCTATGAAAGGCTTCCCACCGAGGCCCCTGGAGGAAGGGGCACCACAGTGTCCCCAGGCACAACTCCTAAGTCACCTCACCTGCCCAGTTCTCAGCAAGAACTGGAAAAGCTCTATTCTTGAAGATATCTGAGTTTCATCTCAGCTCTGCCACTGTGAATTGCACCTGTTTGAAGGCTTTCACTGCTCTGAGACTCAGACACGACTAGAAAATGAGAATACTAACTCACAGAGTTACCGCGATCACTGAATAATAATTAGACTGGTAATAGCAACAATAAGGCTTTTTGAAAGCATGTTGCCTAATGCTTCATAGGCTCTTCATAAAGTATTTATAGGATCTGTTGAACCAAGATATCCAGGATAATTCATAAACTTATTACAAGGTGATTTTTAAAGGTATTTTTTATCAATATGATCAAATAGTTTTTCTTTTTCTTTTTTTGTCTTTTGTTGTTTTAGGGCCGCACTCACAGCACACGGAGGTTCCCAGGCTAGGGGTCTAATCGGAGCTGCAGCTACCGGCCTATACCACAGCCACAGCAACACCAGATCTGAGCCAAGTCCGAGACTGACACCACAGTTCATGGCAACGCCAGATCCCCAACCCACTGGGCGAGGCTAGGGATTGAACCCGCAGCCTCATGGTTCCTAGTCAGATTCGTTTCCGCTGTGCCACGACGGGAACTCCAAATCTCATCAGATAGTTTTTGAACGATCATTTCTACAAAGCCCTGAGAATGCCACTAAGAAAAGTCCCCTGCCTTTATTTACTTATTTATTTTTTGTCCTTTTGGGGGGCTGCACCCACAGCATATGGAGGTTCTTACCAAGATAGGGGTCCAATTGGAGCCATAGCCGCTGGTCTCCACCACAGCCACAGCAACACAGGATCCAAGCTGCATCTGCAACCTACACCACAGCTCACGGCAACACCAGATCCTTAACCCACTGAGTGAGGCCAGGGATCGAACCCAAAACCTCACGGTTCCTCGTCGGATTCGTTTCTGTTGTGCCACAACAGGAACTCCTCCGCTGCCTTTGAAAAGCTTCTCTCTCAAGGACACACAACAGAAAGACTGTGCAGTGCATAGCCATAAAAACTAATGTGTATCAAGCTTCAGATGAATGGCCTGAAAAATCTACACATCAAATATCGCAGATAGCAGCTATTCCTAAGAGTGGAGCGATTGTGGAAAGGTTTTGCAAAGTAACTTATCACTTTGGGTTCAGTTAAATTTTTCTGTGAACAAACCACTCCAAAATTCAGCAGCTTGAGAAAAATGGGTTGGCTTTTTTTCATGTTTCTGTGGGTCGGTTGGGATAACTTTTTGCTAATCTCCTCTAAGCTGACTCCTGATGCTGCATTCAACTGGAAGGTTTGCTGGGCTCCCTGGTGCAAATGGTTGTCCTCTATGTGACCTCAATCCTCCTTCAGGCCACCCTGTAGTCCTTGCATGGAGGTCTCCGAATAGCATCCCAGGAGGGCAAAAGTGGGAGCTGAGAGGTCTCTTGAGGCTCGAGCTGCACAGCTCACACAATATCATTTCCACTTCAGAAGGCTAGTCCAAATTCAACGGCGTGGAGAAAAATGGCAAAGTCGCATTGCAAAGAAGAATGCATACGAGGATAAGGATTAGTGACCATTAAAAAATCCACCAGGGCTTAGTTTTGTAAACATCTGTATATGAATTTGCCCAGTCACTACACTGGCAATTTCTTTGGACCAGTGAGATGTCTTATTAACTCTTTGCAGTGACTAATATAGAATCTAGGACAGAGCAAGAACTCAGGAAAGATTTGCAAATTATAAGCAGATATATTATTACATGTATGCATACTAATGGTATAATAAGAATAGTTCTGCCGACTTCCACCTTTGGTATGAGAGTGACAAACTAGAGTGATCATCCCAACTTAAATAAGTGGAAAGACACACGAAATCATCATTTTCAGACAACAGGCATTTCAGGAGAGTGATCCCTGGGGGGAGGGAAGCAAACAAGGTGAGCCCCATAGACGCCCCAAATTATTGCCCATCAGGAGCTTCCAAGGTCGAGTGTAAGAGGGAAGGCCACACAGAGTCTGGAGGAGCCCTGAGTCAAGAAGAGAGCCTTCTGAGGTAGCGGAGCCCAACACGGCTGGAATTCACAGGGAAGAGGACCAAGGAAGGAGAAAATATTGCTCAGAGGAAGAGAACACTTTGAGGCTTGGGCTGAGGATTGATCTGCAAAAATTGATGAAGAAATTGCAAGGCCAGGGAAAGAACAGGAGAGCAATCCCCAAGCTCCCACAAAACTAGGAAGAGATAGTGATTCCCCAAGCTGGAATAGAAAATCCTTGCTTTGGGATACATTGTATCCCCTCCAAAATTCATATGCTTCAGCCCAAACTCCCAATACCTTAAATATGATTGTTTTGAGAGAGGGCCTTTACAGAGGTGATGAAGTTAAACTGAGCCCTTTTGAGTTGGCCTCTATCCCAATATGACCCATGTCCTTATAAGAAGAAGAAATGCAGACACACAACAAGACACTATGGATGTGCAGGTACAAAGGAAAGGATATGTGAGGACACAGCAGGAAGGCAGCCATCTACCAGCCAAGGGGCGAGAGCTCAGAGGAAGCCAGCCCTGCTGATACCTTGATCTTGGACCTCCAGCTTCCGGAGCTATGAGAAAATAAAATTTGTATTATGTAAATCACTCAGTAGGTGGTATTTTGTTAGGGCAGCCCTGGCAATCGAAAATGCCGACCTCAGAACATACGAGGCACTCGATAGGGTCCTCAGAGAGTATTAAGGCAGAGGGGGTCTAACTTAGCCGTGGACTGAAATCTCTTCTGGGTCCTTCTAACAAAGCTTCAGGGCAAGCCACAAACTATTTCCACATAACTGAAGCATATCCCAGGGCAAAACTCAAAAATATAGAAAGGGATCCAAAAAAATGAAACAAATACATTTAGCACCCAACAATGCAAAGTTCATAATTCTGTCATCCCATGAGGGGAAAAAAAAATCACCAAGCATGGTGTGGAACAAAATGAGTTGATAGAAACAGATCCAGAAAGGACCCAGATAATGAAATCAGTAGATGAAACCAGTTATTATAAATAAACCTCATATGTTTAGGATGGTAGAGAAAAGCAACAGTGTGATAATAATGATTATGAAAAGTATCTATGATGATATTTAGGGAAATCATGGGAGATAGTTATGGAAGGATAGTTCTGGAAAATATTTTAAAAGATCTACTTTGAGGTTCTAAAATGAAAAATACAATGTTCTAGATGAAAAACATACTGGATGGAATTAACAGCAGATCATACAGTACAGAAGAAAATGAACAAACTATCAGTCAGCTGTAGGACAACATGAATCCACCACATGTATGAGTAATGGATCCCAAGTAAAAAAGAAAGAATGAAGAAAAATAATTGAAGAAATAACGACCAGAACTTTTCCAAATCTTATGCAATTATAAACACAGATACCCAAGGAATTAAGAAAATGTCCAGCAGAAGAGAAGTGAAGATACTTATTCCAACACATGTCATAATCAAATTCCTTGAAATGAGTAATAAAGTAATAAAGTGAAAAATACACATTACAGGAGTTCCCACTGTGGCACAGTGGGTTAAGAACCTGACTGCAGCATAATAATATTAACAGCTGTTAAAAAATAATTCTTGGAGTTCCCGTTGTGGCGCAGTGGTTAACGAATCCGACTAGGAACCATGAGGTTGTGGGTTCGATCTCTGCCCTTGCTCAGTGGGTTAAGGATCCGGCGTTGCCGTGAGCTGTGGTGTAGGTTGCAGACGCGGCTCGGATCCCGAGTTGCTGTGGCTCTGGCGTGGGCAGGCGGCTACAGCTCCGATTCGACCCCTAGCCTGGGAACCTCCATATGCCATGGGAGCGGCCCAAGAAATAGCAAAAAAATAATAATAATAATAATAATTCTTACAGGGAGTTCCCATCATGGTTCAGTGGAAACAACCCAACTAGTATCCATGAGGATGTGGGTCCAATCCCTGGCCCCACTCAGTGGGTTAAGAATCTGGCACTGCCATGAGCTGGGGCATAGGTCCAGACGTGGCTCAGATCTGGCATTGCTGTGGCTATGGTTTAGGCTAGCAATGTAGCTCCAATTCAACCCCTAGCCTGGGAGCTTCCATATGCTGCAGGTGTGGCCCTAAAAAGCAAAAAATTAAAAAATAATAACAATAATGTTTACAAATAACTTAACTGACATGGAAAATGTTTATGATGCATGTTAAATGAAAGTATAGGATAAAAATATACTATGTATTTATATGAATATAAATATATATATTTATATACTAGAAGAAAGTACACAAAAATATTTACTATGGGTCATTTCTGCATGTATTTTTTTCATCTATTTCTGTTTCTTTTTAATTTGCAATATTCCAAAGCTAGTATGTGCTATTGTAAAAACAAGAACAACAACAATAACCTCATTAAAACATAGCTGACAAAACAGCTGCTCTTCACCACAGAGTGACTTGATGGCCACCACACAAAGAGATGGGTGACCAGTGGTCGTCTCACTGGACGACCGGGTAGGGGGCTGTTTTCAGAATACCCTCCAGGGACAAAAGGGCTCAGGACAATGGATCAAAGTGGAAGGAAGATAGCTTAAGGCTGCATGATCTGGGTTCTGGGGTGGGAAGTCGGAATTTTAGAGGAACTGAATCTATGATGAAATAAGCAATAAAATAGGTCAAATCTGAAAGTCAAGGAATTAGCTGTACAGCAGAAATTGACAGAACCTAGTAAATCAACTCTAATAAAAAAATTAAAATCTAAAAGAATAGAAAAATAAAAGTCAAGGAATTAAAACAAAGAAGATGGAGTCTGGTAGGTTGCAGAGGTGAGGAAGGCATCACTTTTAAAGAGGGACCTCCAGGTTAAAAGTGGTGATGCCCCCAGAGGCAAATCAACAGAATGACCCATGTGTCCACAGATTGAAATGACACACTGGTGGTGGCCCTGTGTATATGCTGCTTGTCTGAAGGAAGGACAGAGCCTGACTCCCTGACAATAAAGTTGTGCTTGCTGGTTTTTTGTGTTTCTGCCCTACCCCATATATTGATTGTCTTTCCTTTTTTTTTTTTTTTTTGTCTTTGTAGGACTGCACCCATGGCATATGCAGGTTCCCAGGCTAGGGGTCGAAACAGAGCTGTCATCCTTGGCCTACACCACAGCCACAGAAACCCCAGATAGGAGCCACATCTGGGATCTATACCACAGCTCACGGCGACACCAGATCCTTAACCCACTGAGCGAGGCCAGGGATTGAACTTGCGTCCTTGTGGATGCTAGTCAGATTCATTTCCACTGAGCCATGACGGGAACTCCTGATTTTCTTTTCTTAATGGAGCATATTGAGGGATTCGATCCAGAGGGGAAAGGGCCCTTTTGCCTAAGAGGCCATATGAGACTTGGAGCACAGGTGGTAGAACTGGTTCCAAGATCCAGGTGACAAATTTCAACTCAGAGGCGATGAAAGGGGAGTGCTCCCCACCCCCACAGCACCTCCGCACACAGGCCACAGTATGGTTTTGGCCGGGAGAGCACATGCTTTTGCACAACCTGGCTCCCTCACCAGAACTTTCTCACTGCCCTCTTCATCTGCTTAATTCCTGACCAAACCTCAGACTCAGTGCAGTTGTCCTGAGCAGACCAGAGGCACTGGCTGTGCCGTATGCAGTTGACCTTCACGGAATCCGCCTCATTTTCAATTCATATTTCTTTAGGACCCCTTGACTAATAATAGTCTCCTCTGTAGATGAAATTCCATTGGATTCCTGGGACCTAATACACTGCTGAGGATACAAAAAACCTGCAACCAAAAGAAATGAAAAATAAAGAAAGAATTTTCCAAGAACGAAGGAAGGTAAAAAAGGCACCTTATGTACAGGCATGCAATTCCTTCATGGAGGATAACCGGAGCAGTAAGAGTGGCAGCGGTCATCCTCTAGGAGCTAGCAGGCAGCAGGTGACAAGACACTCCAATGGAAAGAAAGGATGAACCATCGGAGGTGTCCTAGACTCCGTAGGAGAATGACCAAGCGACAGAAAAAGTGCGTGCATACAGCAACTCACCCTCTCGGCATTAACAGGACACACACCCTGAGAGCTCCGAGAGCAAAGCCTCTTGTTCCTCTAATCAAATGAATCTTGCCCATAGCGTGGAATGGAAAGCAGATTTATCGTTGAATCTGCTGTCTTCTTTTATCCTCACTTCACATCCTCTTACGTTCCCGCTCAGGCTCCCCACACTTTTTCTGCCCTTCGGTTCTGGGGCATCTCATTCTGTTATCTGCAGGAATGGAACTTCTCGGGAACGTTAGGAGGCTCCTGGGACTAATCCCAGAAGTCCTCCCAGGAGTCAGATGCAGGACTACCTGCCAATCAGTTCTGCATCTACTTCTCCCACTGGAGCCCAGCCCCTCGCACGTACACCTTTGTGTGGGATTCTATAGGGACCGTTTTGGAACTCTCATCTTCTTGGGTTTTAGTCCTTGAAAGAGAGAAAGAGAAAGAAAAAGGAGAAGGAGGAGGAGGAGAAGACAGCGAAACAGGCTAACGTGTGTTTTGCTTGGCTAATTGCTAAATTAGTCACTAAGGACAGGAAATGACTACAATGGCGATGATGACAATGAGGAGGAGGAGGAGGAGGAAGGGCAGGAGGGGGAGGAGAACATATCCATCTACAACCTCACCCCTGGGTCATCTCTAGGCTGCTTACCGGGTACTGCGGGCTAAGGCTTCAGCAGAGCCCCAGTAAGAGGGTTTCTATTGTGACAAATCTCAGATGAAACTATTGAAACTGTCTTATTTGGAAAAAAACTACTATAGGTCTTCCTAATCATTCTTAGGCAACATCTCATGCTGTGATTTTTTCAGGAATGTTTATGCCATTCCTGTGGCCTGGAGCACAACTCTGCTGTAGGATGCTTTCTCTAGGGGTGGCTTCTATATCACTGTCATCTATAACTGGAAGCTGAATTTTTTTTTACTAGTGCATATAATAATTTTAATGAGTCTTGTTTTTTTTTTTTTTTGTCTTTTTTGTCTTGTTGTTGTTGTTGTTGCTATTTCTTGGGCCGCTCCCGCGGCATATGGAGGTTCCCAGGCTAGGGGTGGAATCGGAGCTGTAGCCCCCGGCCTACGCCAGAGCCACAGCAACTCGGGATCTGAGCCGCATCTGCAACCTACACCACAGCTCACGGCAACGCCAGATCCTTAACCCACTGAGCAAGGGCAGGGACCGAACCCGCAACCTCATGGTTCCTAGTCGGATTCGTTAACCACTGCGCCATGACGGGAACTCCTGAGTCTTATTTGTTAAGCGCTTACTATATGCCATGTACTGTGCTATATGCTTTACATATATTATTATTTTTCATCTTTGCAATAACTCGGTTTCTTTTCTTTTTTTAAAATTTATTTTTCATTGTTATTTCCCTCAACACACTTTTTTTTTCCCACTGTACAGCCTTGGGACCCAGTTACACATACATGCATACAAAATTTTTTCTCCCATTGTCATACTCCGTTGTGAGTATCTAGATATAGTTCCCAGTGCTACACAGCAGGATCTCATTGTTAATTCATGCCAAAAGCAATAGTCTGCATCTATTAACCCCAAGCTTCCAATTCCTCCCACTCCCTTCCCCTCCCCCTTGGCAACCACAAGTCTATTCTCCAAGTCCATGAGTTTCTTTTCTGTGGAAAGGTTCATTTGTGCTGTATATTAGATACCAGATATGAATGATATCATATAGTATTTTTCTTTCTCTTTCTGGCTTACTTCACTCAGTATGAGAGTTTCTAGTTCCATTCATGTTGCTGCAAATGGCATTATTTCATTCTTTTTTATGGCTGAGTAGTATTCCATTGTGTATGTATACTAAATCTTCCTAATCCAGTCACCTGTCAATGGACACTGGGGTTGTTTCCATGTCTTAGCTATTGTGAATAGTGCTGCAATGAACATGCAGGTGTGTGCATGTTTTTTAAGGAAAGTTTTGTCCGGATATATGACCAAGAGTGGGATTGCTGGGTCATATGGTAGTTCTACGTATAGATTTCTAAGGTACCTCCATGCTGTTCTCATAGTGGTTGTACCAGCTTACATTCCCACCAACAGTGCAGGAGAGTTCCCTTTTCTCCACACCCGCTCCAGTGTTCATTGTTTGGGGACATATTGATGATGGCCATTCTGACTGGTGTGAGGTGGTATCTATCTCATGGTAGTTGTGATTTGCATTTCTCTAATAATCAGGGATGTTGAGCATTGTTTCATGTGCTTGTTGGCCATCTGTATATCTTCTTGGAGAAATGTCTATTCAGGTCTTTTGCCCATTTTTCCATTGGGTTGTTGGCTTTTTTGCTGTTGAGTTGTATAAGTTGCTTGTATATTCTAGATATTAATCCCTTGTCAGTTGCATCATTGAAACTATTTTCTCCCATTCTGTAGGTTGCCTTTTTGTTTCCTTTTTGGTTTTCTTTGCTGTGTAAAAGCTTGTCAGTTTGATTAGGTCCCACTGGTTTATTTTTGCTTTTATTTCTGTTGCTTTGGGAGACTGACCTGAGAAAATATTCATGAGGTTGATGTCAGAGAATGTTTTGCCTATGTTCTCTTCCAGGAGTTTGATGGTGTCTTGTCTTATATTTAAGTCTTTAAGCCATTTTGAGTTTATTTTCGTGCATGGTGTGAGGGTGATTTGCATGCAGCTGTCCAAGTTTCCCAGCAATGCTTGCTGAGTAGACTGTCTTTTTCCCATTTTATGTTCTTGCCTCCTTTGCCAAAGATTAATTGGCCATAGGTGTTCTGCGTTCTCTATACTGTTCCATTGGTCTGTATGTCTGTTTTGGTACCAGTACCACACTGTCTTGATGACTGTGCCTTTGTAATATTGCCCGAGGTCTGGGAGAGTTATGCCTCCTAGCTTTGTTTTTGTTCCTCAGGATTGCTTTGGCAATTCTGGTTCCATATAAATTTTTGGATTGCTTGTTCTAGTTCTGCGAAAAATGTCATGGGTAATTTGATAGGATTGCATTGACTCTCTAGATTGCTTTGGGTAGTATGGCCATTTTTACAGTATTAATTTTTCCAATCCAGGAACACGGAATATCTTTCCATTTCTTTACATCTTCTTTAATTTCCTTGATTAATGTTATAATTATATGCCAACAAATTTGACAATCTGGAAGAGATGGACAACTTTCTAGAGTCTTACAGCCTGCCAAAACAGAATCAAGAAGAAATACATTGACTGAACAGACTGATCACTAGAAATGAAACTGAATATGTCATAAAAACACTCCCTACAAATGAAAGTCCCGGACCAGATGGCTTCACAGGCAAATTCTTCCAAACATACAAAGAGGATCTGGTGCCCATCCTCCTTAAACTTTTTCAAAAGGTTGAAGAAGAAGGAACACTCCCAAAGACATTCTATGATGCCGCCATCACCCTAATTCCAAAACCAGACAGAGATACAACCAAAAAAGAAAACTATAGGCCAATATCTTTGATGAGTATAAACACAAAAATTCTCAACAAAATTTTAGCCAACCAAATCCAACAACATATCAAAAAGATCATACACCACGACCAGGTGGGATTCATCCCAGGTGCACAAGGATGGTTCGACATATGCAAATCAATCAATGTTATACACCACATTAACAAAAGAAAACTCAAAAACCGTACGATCATCTCAATAGATGCAGAAAAAGCATTTGACAAAGTCCAACATTCATTTATGATAAAAACTCTCATCAAAGTGGGTATAGAGGGAACATTCCTGAATATAATCAAAGTCATTTATGACAAACCCCCAGCAAATATAATACTCAATGGGGAAAAGCTGAAAGCCTTTCCACTAAAATCTGGAACAAGACGGGGATGCCCACTCTCACCACTGCTATTCAGCATAGTATTAGAAGTCCTAGCCACAGCAATTAGACAAACAAAAGAAATAAAAGGCATCCAAATAGGAAGAGAAGAGATACAACTGTCACTGTATGGAGATGACATGATACTATACATAGAAAACCCTAAGGACTCAACCCAGAAACTGCTTGAACTGATCAACAAATTCAGCAAAGTAGCAAGACATAAAATTAACATTCAGAAATCAGTCACATTTCTATATACTAACAATGAAACTTTAGAAAAGGAATACGAAAACACAATACCTTTTAAAATTGCACCCCAAAAATCAAATACCTGGGAACACACCTGACCAAGGAGGCAAAGGACCTATATGCCGAGAACTATAAAACATTAATCATGGAAGCTGAATTTTTGGAGAACCACCTGTAAGATTCAACTCATTTCAACAAGCACATAAGTTTCTACCCAGAAATAGGTTAAAACTGAACCTGAACGTGTTGATAACTGTGGATGTTTTTACCCTACTTTAAGCTAAGCTTCAATCTGGACTTAATAAAACAAGTGACTGCATACCTTTTAAATTCCTCCATTCAGAACAAAAGATTCGTCCAGGTTGAGGAAGCCTAACTAGCTTACCTAACATTTTCTTCTTGCATCATCTCTGATGTTGAAAACCCTATGGACAAATAACAGGAACGGAAAGAAATATGGGAAAAGCCCACAAAAGGCAATGAAATCTGGGTTCTATCTCAGGCCACTGCTGGGCTCCAAACTCATTCCTTGGAAGGAAATGGATTTCAGAATACAGAGAAACTCGCTATTTACCCTCCAAATTTATTTTGTTTTATTAACTTGAATATAAAAGCAAAAAAAAAAAAAAAAGAAAGAAAAGAAAAGAAAAAGGAAAAAGAAAGAAAGAAAAACAACCACCCAAACATTGAACCTTGTGGATCCACATTGCACCAATTATAGGTAGTTTCTGCCTAATATGCCAGGATCAATATAGAAAAACCGCCATAAGAAGAAAAATGAAAACACATTAAGACAAGAAAATGTCTCTTTGCAAGCAATTGCTTTACTTAGTTGAAGCCACAACTTTATGGCTTTTTCAGCAGAGACAGCAGCGTATTTTCTAATTCTCTTGTTCCTTTGGGGCGTTAAAGCCACACCATAAAGCAGCAGGCTGTCAATCAGTCAGGAAAAGCTTAACCGATGATGACATGAATGACAGGAATATGATCTATTGCCACTTTTTCAACGGTAGACTAATTTTTAATTCTGCAAACTCTCCTCATCACAAAAAGGGCTTTTTCTAAAAAACAAGGGAAGAGCAGACATCTTCGAAAGAAGAGGGCATACTTTGTGTTGGCTTCCAGCTCCCAGTCTCGTCCAAGCTGAATATTGCCTACAAATCTGTATTTGTGAGACACCCTCATCTACCAGTTAATCAAAGCCCTGGAAATTCAAGGAAACCTGTGTTTATGGAAATCTGGCATTTCTGTAAAGTTTTGAATGAGGGCTCAATAGAGCAGTTCATCTCATTTTGAAACTAATGATTCCTGCCAAGTGGTTTTCCAAAGCTGAGTCCCCTGGCTCAGTCAGCATTTAGGAATTCATTTATGAGCTGGGTTAGCTGGAGACTCTGGAATTCAAATTTATGTCTGCAACTCACTGGTTTGCTCCTGATAGGCCTCTGAAAAGAGATTGTAATCAATTTAGCAAACCCAGACTTCAGGAAATTTTCATATCCCGAAAACAAGTTCCGGTTTGGAGCTTGGTCCATTTTCTGAATCAGCCCCCCCCTCGCCCCCTCCACGCTAAGAGCCCAGTCCTGCCCTGGAGTTTTGAATGGTCTGAGGTCCTCTCCCCACAGCTCATCCTCCGTTCAGCGTGGATGGCTCTGGAAGTCACCGCCCTTAATAGACTTGCCAATGGTTTTATAAAACGGTAGAATATATGTGTGGTTTCTCACCTCCGTTTCTGTACTATCCTGTTTCTTAATGGAAGTAGCAAAAGCTCTGATAATTATCCATCCGATTTGTTTTAAGATTTATCTGCCCAGAAATGTTCCAGGAAATTCGAATACGGGTCGGGGGGGTGGGGGTGTTTTCCTCAGTCTCATAAACACACCCGTTACTTTTTTGAAAAGCAAGGAGCAAGCATTGAGCAGCCTTTCAATGTAACCATAAATTCACTACTTTTTAGAAAATTTCCTTTGAAGAGGTCATCAAATAAATTAGCAAAGCTGGAAATGTGCCTCTAGTTTGTGTTGGCTTTGGGTTTTAGGGAGTTACTTAATAAACAAAAGTCAATGAATTCAAACAGTAACAAAGTAATTTCGATGATTAATCAAGTGTTAAAACTAGTTTAACCTCTGCTGTTTTACAAACTCTATATCACCCTGACTAAACTAATAGAGGAATAAGACACCCATCTGGAAATCTCATCTGAAATATTAGATTGGGAATCTAAAATTCAGCCAAATAGTGTGGCTTGTAGGGATATCCTGTCGGATAATAAATTGCATTAATCTTACTTAAATTTTCCATCTAAATCATGTCCTGAGGCCATATGACTCTGAGGAAACTATGCCTTACTTTAAATGCATTGTGCTACTGAAAACGATATTAAAACAAGAGGGAGAAAAAACTTTTTTTTTTTCTCCTGAGTGGTTTTTCCAACATTAAAAAAAAATTCATGGGAACCCTTCTGACTGTTCTGGAAGAACCAATGTTGGCTCCACCTGGCACCGGCTCTCAACAGTTACCAGGAGGTAACAGTGTCAGTCAGAGGGCACTTTGAGTAACTTTTCTCTGATTGATCTATTTCTTCCCTGTCTGGGAACTCCGAGACATGCTGGCTTCTGGCAAGCTTTGGGGGGCAGCGGGGGCGGGGGGGGGGGGGGAAACAGGGAGATGCAGGAAGAGCATCCTTTCTTTAGCTTCTTTTTGACTTTCATGTATTCCGTACTGCAACTAGTGTCTTTCCTGATGATTCTGCTGTGGCCTCCTCATTCCTTTCATTTTTTTTTTAACATAAAACATTTAAATCTGCTTAAAAATTTCAACTATTAAAAAAAAATTGCCAAAGGGAACAATATCATTGTGGCTTTCCTAGAGCTGCAAGAAGAAATGCTGCTGGCACTGAGGCTCCTCCAGGCCCCGGGGCCACTATCTGCCACCTATGATGCACTGTAAATATTCAGTGAACTGAAAGGTGTTAGAATAACATTGACTCAAAGTTAAACCCGCAAACCCTCGGAAATGCTGAGTTGTCTCTGCTGGTCTGGAGTGTCTGCTCTGTTAGCATTTGTGGTGAGACAAGATCCTTGGGGCAGAGCTGCACCTCTGCCCACGTTCTAGAACACAGCCAAGCAGAGCGAATGGACAGAGAAAGCCTTCTTGGGACACCGGGTTCCACCAGGACCCCAGCACCCCATGGCCCCTCCCCAACACCTGCACAGCGGGCCTCACCGCTCAGGGCAGGTGTCACTGTCATCACCTGCAGATGAGGAAGCAGAATTTGTGAGAGGTTCCCTCTCCTGCTGGTGGCGACAGCACTATGAGGATGGGATGGATGGAGCCAGGACCAGCCCCGAGTTTCTGACAATCAAAGGAGGAGCGGGTGGAATCAAGTAGATCCCCCCTTCTTTTCTATTTTTGTCTTTTTAGGGCCACACCCGCGGCATATGGAAGTTCCCGGGCCAGGGGCTCTAATCGGAGCTACAGCTGCCGGCCTACATCACAGCCACAGCAACACCAGATCTGAGCTTCGTCTTTGACCAGAGCTCATGGCAACACCGGATCCTTAACCTGCTAAGTGAGGCCAGGGATTGAACCCGCATCCTCATGGATGCCAGTGGGGTTTATTAACCATTGAGCCACAAAGGGAACTCCAGATCCCCTGCTTTGACAACAGATGCCACCATAGAAGGCCCCAAACTGTCAAACCCAGGGGGGAGAGGGAGGCAGCCCTGTGAACTCAGCCATCAAAGACAGAAATCTCAAGGTCACGCCAGGCTTCTTCCACCCCCGAGCCCTCCACGGCCTAACAATTCCAGCACCCTCAGATGTCATGTGAAAGAGGCTTTCTGGTCCCCTCATCCTTCCCATCCTTACTGCCATCGCCCTTAGTCAAGTCCTGAGAAGGTCCCGCTAGAACAGTCTCGTAACAGCTCCCGGCTATCCCTGCCCTTCCCCACCCCATTACCAGGGGGATTATTCCAAAATCCTGCCACACTGGTGCCTGGCTTCCAACCCCCCCACGGGCTCTTGCTTCCACGGATAAGCTCCTGCTGTGGAAACACCGCCCCTGCCGGAGGCCCAGATGAATCCGCCACCCCCCCCACCCCGCCCCCAGCTGATCCTAACTCGAACCGGAGGCTCCAGCGGGGCCAAGGCAGCTTAGCAACTATCAGGGGCGATTCATGTACAAGAGCTTCTCCTCCTGTAAGTCGACGACACATTTTTTTTTTTGTCTTTTCAGGGCCATCCCTGTCGCATATGGAGGTTCCCAGGCTAGGAGCTGAATCTGAGCTGCAGCTGCCGGTCTACACCACAGCCACAGCAACGCTGGATCCTTCATCCACTGAGCAAGGCCAGGGATCAAACCCGCGTCCTCATGGAAAACTGGCAGGGTTCATTACCGCTGAGCCACAATGGAAACTCTCAACGATACTTTAATTTTTAAAAATTGGTGTTTTTATAAAAAAAGATCCTCTCCTCCAGCTACCCCTTCTACATAGAAGACCCATCCCACTCCTGCAGTCCCCGCCCCGCGCAGCCTTCTTTATTGCAACGAGCCCCATCCCTCGTCTGACACTGAGCTGTGCTCCCCCGCAGCCCCGCCCCCGACCCTCTTCGCCAGGTCAAGTTGGGGGCTACCCCTCTGTGCTTCCCTAGCGCCCCGAGAAGCTCTCCAGCCCAGCCCTTGACGGCTTTCCTGAAACAGTCCATCCCAGCGCATCCCTGAGCAGACCGCGCTCCTTCGGGGCAGGACCACCCCTTACTCACCTCTGTCCTCCCCCAACACCCAACCAGTGCCCTGCCGCGGGCACACACGCACACGCTGCTGAATGGAGCCCCAGCCTGCTTCTGTTGCGGTGTCTTATCTAAAACGCTTTGGAGATTCAGGCAGATCGGAATGATTTGTTTCCCTGAGGGAATCTCAGCTGGCCTGCTTCTCGGACAGTTTCATTTCCCTTCCATTCCCGGAACTCCTTCCCCCTGGACTTCCCAAATGACCCACCAGGCAAATGAGAGCCCTGTCCCTGTGCCCTTGCCTTGACCACGGCCTCCAGCCCTGCCGTGCACGCATTCGGAGCTCACCGCCCTCAAAGCTTTTCCCGCTAACCCCGATTAACTGCAGCACCCCCCCCCCCCCCGCCCCCGGCCCTCCCTGAGCTCAACCCTTTGGCCCTGGGCTTGTTCCTGAGCTCCTTCCTGCCACCTAGGGGGTTGAGCACCTTCAGTGGCTTGTCTGGTCAGTTGTCTGAGACTGCGCTCCATGAGGGTGGGGACCGTCCATCAGCTGAGTGTCCCCAAGAAGAGGAGGCACAGGCTCACCCCCACAATGAGGAAGGTGGACTGCAGAAAACACGGCCCTTTGCAGTCCCTGAAAACACGTGGCTCTAGGGTGGCAAAACTGTGCTAGATGTGGACGGTTTAACATGGAACTGGGACCGCCACCAACCTCGCAGAGGCCATCTGCTCAGCCACCACAGTCCTGCCAGCGGAGGACTTTACTCAGAGCCGACTGTCCATTGCTCTGTGTCAACAAGCTACTCTCATAACATTCTTTGAGGTCAGAGGTTCCCACTGAAATGAATAATGGCATCGTTTATGGTAAAGCGTGAACTGAAAAAAAAGCGGTGTCATTATTGCTGTAAGTACCCACAAGAGATGCTTATTATCACACACGGACACAGCCACAAGCACACAACTCATTGCTAATAAACTCATTTATTTCCACATAAAGTTGCACAACATTGTGCAACCCAGCAGAGGGCTGAGAAATGTCAGCAATTCAGACCAAGATGATTTGTCAACAAAACCCAACCATTTCACCAGCTTCAGCAAACCCATGCCGCAAGAACTGGCTTTTTTTTTAATATATAGAAGAAAATGGTGATACACCACCTTAAATAGAAAGGACAGATGCTTACAACCCCGCAGACAAAGCACACGTAACAAACCAAGAAGATTTTCCAGGGAGACTTGTAGGTCGTTAAGTGGAAAAAGAAAGTGCCATTTTGGTGCCTAAGATGTCCAGATCATCATTGTTTTCTGTTATTAAAGGCAAAAAAAAAAAAAGAAAAGAAAAGAAAAAGAAAGAAAGAAAAATCAAGGATAAAAAAAAAAAAGGATTTCCTTGCTTATTACGAAACTGCTTGCAGAAATCTAAAATTTCATCAATGTCCTGCACACACTGATTGTGGATTTACCATCCACCAGTCATCATGTTAGGTACTCAGCACATGGTAATAAATAAAGCCGAGCTCACAGATGATGGGGAGAAAGAAAGGCAGACCCAGATCACGATAATATGAGATGACTGGTTATGATAGAGATAAGTCACTGGAAATTACAAGCTTGGAGAAGAGGCATTTCCAGTTTGCCTCTGGCAGACTCTACTCAAGCCACAGCCTGTCTGCCTAATTTATTTTCGTCCCATAGTCCTGGTAGATCTTGAAAGTCAATACCTGAGAGTATTTGAGGGGAAATATATACATTTATAGGAAAAGAAAATTATTGTTGCCATGATGCAAAGAGAAACAAGGTCATTCGGAGGAAAGAGACCCTGAAATCAAGCCAGAGAAATGTGGGGAATGACAACAGCCTGAGGGCTGGTGTTGCACTTGTGGTGATGAGAATTCTGGAATCAGTAGAGCTGGTGTCCGGTCTGACTGGAGCAAGGTCTGTCTGGATGAGAAGTCGAGCCAGGCTTCCTCCTGCGTCTCTCCCTCCCCTCCACTTTCAACTGTATTTTTTTTTTTTTTCTTTTCAATCCCTTTACGCCTAGAGGTCTCACTGCTACTCATGGGGAAAACGTTGCATTCTCTCTCCTTCCAGGGCTCAAATGTCACTGGAGAGTCAAGGTCAGGAGGTCAAAGAGTCAGTGTGACATGGACCCAGGAAGCTGAGAAGCAGGAAAGACCATCGCTAACTAAAACTGTCCATGAGAAGAGGAGCTGGCTGTTTTGATGGAAGGAGGAGCACAAGCGAAAACACTCAGAGACCCACGTGAGCAAAGGTTAAAAGACTTAGCAAAGTTGGAATTCAGTGCACTACAAGCAGGATTCCTGTGAGGGACAAGTGGAAATTAAAGTTGCTAAGTCAGATGGGGGCAATCTAAGAAGAGTCCAGAAAGCTAGCCAAAGGGATTTTGGCAGGTAGATTCTTTTGTCCACAACGCTAATAATAACCAGTCTGCAGAACGGATCAGGAAACTGACTGAGAAAATGATCAACTCTGGACATGCAGCATTTTTGAAAACTGGATTGTGATCAAACAGTGTTTTCCGCTACAAGCCTCGGTAAACACATGCATTCATATTAAATATTTTCTAGCAAATGAGAAAGAAGGTCTCTAAGACCCAAGAAGATTCTTCAAAGTGCAAAGATGATTTTCCTAGTGTTACTATTTCTTGCAGACATCTTTCTTTCTTTCTTTCTTTCTTTTTCTGTTGACAACCACACCCATGGCATATGGAGGTTCCCAGACTCGGGGTCAAATCAGAGCTGCAGCTGCTGGCCTATGCCACAGCCATGGCAATGTTAGATCCAAGCCACATCTGTGACCTACACCACAGCTCACAGCAATGCCAGATCCTAACCCACTGAGCCAGGCCAGGGATTGAACCTGCATCCTCAAGGAGGCTGCATCAGGTCCTTAACCCACTGAGCCACAATGGGAACTCCTCCTTTCAGATATTCGAAGAAATGCGTTTGAAGACCATGTGAGCCAGCTATTTTTAGGATATTCTGACCCCGGCTATAACTTTTCTCTTCCCAGGTTGTCCAGCACACACTTTAACACCTTGCATTGCATTCATGTCCCGTTCAGAAAAGTGCAGTTACAGAGCCTTGAGGAGGGAATCCAGGAAGCTAAATTCCTTTTTGCTCCCAATTCTGGCACTAACTGGCCACGTTGCCTAGAAAAGTCACCATCTTTCTGAGTCAGATGCCTTCTTTGTCAAATGAAAGGGTTAAGCTAGGGACGGTTCAGTCTCTTCCAGGTCTAAAATTCACGGTGCCATAGAAGATTGAAGTCAATCTTTCTGGCCCTAGATTATATTGCAGAAGTTACATTTTAATAAATCCTGCTATCAACATGCTTACTTGTCATCTATCCCCTGCACATAAAATTCGAGCGCAGACTCTGCCCTCCACAAAATTGGTCTTTTAGGCTTCCCAGATGTTTAGATTCCAAATAAACAGTAGTAGGTAGTTTGAAACTGACAGCAGAAAGTCATCACTCGAGGGGAAGAAGCTGAGCTTCCTAAACCACAGGCTGGAGAGAGAAAGCCCTCTTCAAATGCCTTGGGCAAGGCGGCCCCAGCCCAGACAGCCAGTGTGGGTCTGCCAGAGCTCTGTGTGCGTGTCCCAGGGCAATCAGGACTTGATGCTGCCTAGAGGAGGCAGATAAGCTCAAGATATATGACCTGCTTTCCTGCCAAGAGCAATTTGCTTGACAGGCCTCCTGCTTATAAAATACAAAGGCATTTTTTTCCCTATTAAAAGTTTTGGTCTTTGTAAATAAGCTGTATCTGCAGTGGGAAGGGCGGGGGTGGGGGGGGGGAATGAACAATTTGAAGTTTAAAAGGATGAGGCAGACAGTGAACATAATTTCTACATTTGCCAGTTGAAGGAAATGGAAATCAGCTGTAGTTTTCAGATTCAGGTCCTGGAGTGTCCCTACTAGGGGACTATCGATCTCTCTAGAGATCAAAACAATCCAACTTTTAAAATCTACATAACAGGGAGTTCCCACTGAGCCTCAGTGAAAATGAATCTGACTAGCATCCATGAGGATACAGGTTCGATCCCTGGCCTCGCTCAGTGAGTAAGGATCCAGCCTTGCCTTGAGCTGTGGTGTAGGTTGCAGATGCGGCTTTGATCCCGTGTTGCTGTGGCTGTGGCGTAGTCAGGCAGCTACAGCTCCGTTTCGACCCCTAGCCTGGGAACCTCCATATGCTGCAGGTGTGGCCCTAAAAAGACAAAACATAAAATAAAAATAAAATAAAGTGTACATAAGAATGTTCTAAAAGGTATTGATAGACCTGCTCTTTCTTGATCCCCACAACAACCTATGAGGTAAGCAGGGAGGGTATTATTCCCATTTTACAGATGAGGGAATAAATTCACAAATCTTCAGAGACTCGGTCACGACTTCCCAGCTCATAAATATAAATAACTGAGACTTGACCTCAAATTGTTGATGCCCTGTCACAGGCCACCATGGCCCCTTCGATTATCTCCACTGTTGGTTTTCCTTTTGAACTGAAGTAGATACTCTGGCTGTCATTTACATGAAAGCAACATGCTACTATAAGATACCCCCAATTGCTATAGAAGCTGAACACACTAAGCATCAGAATTCCAACAGAAAGTTTTTTCTAATGGATTTTAACCAATTTGCAAGTAATTTGGAAAAATAAACAAGTAACACCACAAAATTTTTAAATGGGAATAATAATCGGAGAATGAACACTAGGCATTATAAAAATATTACGTCTAATAATTAGATAAGAATGGTACTGATCCAAGACAACACAAAAAGGTGGAACAAAAATCAATGTTTCAGAAATAGACCTTGTACCAAGGTCATATATTAAATATGTGAAAACTGGAATGTCACAAATTAAGAATGGAGTTCCCATTGTGGCTCAGCTGGTTGAACACAGACATAGTATCTGTGAGCATGCAGGTTCGATCCCTGGCCTCTCTCAGGGGGTTAAGGATCCAGCATTGCCTCAAGCTGCACTGTGGGTCACAGATGCAACTCAGATCTGGTGTTGCTGTGGCTGTGGTGCAGGCCGGCAGCTATAGCTCTGATTTGACTCCTGGCCTGGGAACTTCCATATGCTGCAGGTGCAGCCATAAGAAGAAAAAAAAGAATAGGTGCAGTACTCTACAATTCATGTCAGGATATCTCGTTAGATATTAATCTTCAAATTATATTTATACACTGAACTAAAAATTAAATAGAATAAAGCCAATATTAAAAATTAAAAATCACAAAATCGAAAAATATATATAGGTAAATATTTATCTACTTTGGATGGAGAACTCGCCAAGCTTAACTTCAATGGAAGAAACTACAGAGGGACAATATAAACATAATTTTCATAAGTGTTGATTTCCATATAGCACAAAAGCACGCTAATCAATGTAAAAAAGTAAACTGGGCAAAACATTCCCATCAAGCATAATAGACAAATTATGTATTCTTACTAGATATAGAAGTTTATTTTATCTTTTTATTTTTTATTTTTTTGTCTTTTTGCCTTTTCTAGGGCCGCTCCCTCGGCATATGGAGGTTTCCAGGCTAGGGGTCAAATCGCAGGTGTTGCTGCAGGCCTCCGCCAGAGCCCCAGCAACATGGGATCTGAGCCACATCTGCAACCCACACCACAGCTCATGGCAATGCCAGATCCTTAACCCACTGAGCAAGGCCAGGGATCGAACCCACAACCTCATGGTTCCTCGTCAGATTTGTTAACCACTGCGCCACAACGGGAACTCCTAAATACGGAATTTTAAAATGCTGTGAAGTCATTAGACAGCAAAGGACATGAGCAGATCTTCCATAGAACGGAAATGCAAATAACCAAACAGCGTGCAAATCAAAGTTCAACGTCGCTAGTGCTCTCATGGCAAATTGAAATGATATGTCACTTTTTGCCTATCAAGTGAGTAAAGTTTTAAACATTATAATGCTTGATGCAGCAAGTGGCTCGGAAGTAGCACCCTAAAACTCCATGCTGTTCAAGGATGGGTCAAAAACATCTTAAAATGCAAGACACCTTGCATTAAGATGCCAGAGTTCCTCGGCAGGTCTTACCTTTGAATTCAAGAACTTCTCCTAAGGCAATAACCAGACATGTGACCGAAGATTTGGAGATGAGGGCATCTCCCGAAGCATGAATTATAATAGAATAAAAAAGCACCCAAATGCCTAAGATCAAAGGACGTTTAGGAAAATCATGGTTCACCCAGAAGATGAACTATCACGTACCAGTTAAAAGAGGAAGTGTTTTTATCATGATGTTCACTGAAAAAAATTCAAGAAACGAGACATATATAGTAACACAATAGTAATACAATATTATTGTATTAATACATATATTAATATATATTAATATATTAACACATATTAATATTATATTATTAATAATATTATATTATTAATTCAACAATTTGTTTAAATGCCTAAAAGTGTACATACAGGAAAAGAATGTCAATAACACACACACACACACACACATTATGGAAATCCTGCTGACTCATCATCCATAGAGCTTACCCTTATCCATTTAGAATAGAAAAGCAATGAGGTCCTACGGCACAGCACAGGGAACTATAACCAGTCTCTTGGGTTAGAACATGATGGAAGATCATATGAGAAAAAAAAAATGTCTGTGTATGGCTGGGTCACTTTGCTGTACAGCAGAAATTGATAGAGCATTATAAATCAACTATACTTTAATTAAAAATTTTAAAAGTGTTGGGAACGACAGGGGTACTAAAACTGTGGCTAATCAGCTAAAAGGAAAAAGAAATATGAAAAAATACTATGACCTGCAGAACGAAGTTCATCTTCTCCTGCCACGTTTCAGTTCTCAGCTGACTGCAAACGGAGTGTTTCTCCACTCCCTTCTCCCTACCCCATGCGCCAAATTTTGGTGCATTTGATCTGACTGCTTTATATATATATATATATATACACACACCAGAAAAAACAAGCAACAAAACTTCCCCTCAACTTGGGTGATTTATAAATATATTTTATCCTGAACAATTATAATATCTCCTTGAGCTAACTGGAAAGCCTCTTTATACACTAAAATCAAAGCTCAAGGAAAAAAACAAAAAACAAGCAAACAAACAAAAAAACCAGGCTGTATTGAAGTCAAAGTATATGTAAGAGGAAGCATATTTCTCAAACGGTTCCTAAAATCATCTCCCTGGTTGGCTGTCCCGCTGCTCAGTGGCTCCTGAGGTTGCTTATTTATTAGAGCAATCTCTTCTGACCAGCATGCCTGTCTTTGCTTTGGGAAGAGAGAGAGAGGGCAGGGAAAGAGATTTATTTTCTGCCATTTTGGACAACACAAAGGTCTCCAACCTGAACCAGACTGCAGAATTTTTATTGCTTTGATGGCAGCAGAAACAGAAAGACTGCTGCTGGGCTTGAAATCCCACTTGGCGTTTAATGTGGGTGTAGTGGGAAAAGTTGTGTTTGAACTTGCAAAATGGGAAAATGTCATACAGCAATCCTCGGAGGAAATAATAAACACAGGCCATGCCTGAGCATCAGATTTGTATACAAAACTGCAGCCCAATAAAATCCACAAAGGCTAACATCTATTTACTTTCACTCCTTTAACCGCAATAGTGTAATAGCTTCCATCACTTTTGATGGAGTTACAGGCCTAATAAATGTCACATTCCAAAGTTTGGAAACCTAAAAGCTACCCTGGGTCCCTGCAGTTAATACAACAACAAATATCCACAACCCAAGGGCTCAAAGTTCAAGTGATCTTATAAACCAATCCAGTTCTACTCCCTTGAGCCAATGATATCACTTGTTAGATTTGTCTCATAAATCACTCGGTCAAATTTAATCTCTACGTACACAATACTGTTTAGCACCTCATACATTCTGATTTTCTCTTTAGGGCAATTCATTAATTAGATATTTGCCATATCTGCAAAACCAAGGTTATCCTTGCCATCCTCATTTATCACGGAAAACAAAGAGCAAACCGAGACGCCTTTGCAGTCGTGCCTGAGACGGGAGAAGGTTTCCCATTCAGCGTCTTGTGCCCTGGGCGTGGCACTGTCATGACGCTAATGATCTCTGACTCTTATGTAGATTTTCTGTTCTTTTAAAAAGATTTCTCCTGCTGAAAAAGGAATGATAAACCTCAGTGAGACAAAGAGGTTCACAAAGTGAGCAGTACGTGGTGCAGTAAGGGGGATCCCTGCTTGAAATCGGACACATTCCCAGTGGATTCCGCAGGCTGCAAGCCTTTGGCGGGCTGGGAAGGAGTCCACAGAATAGTGGGCAGGGGCAGCCGATCAAAGCAGCGGTGCGGAAGAGGTGAATAGAGGTGAGTACTCTTCCTAAAAGTACAGCTGTGAACTACAACAGCAAAAAGGAGTGGAGATGGATTGGTTGATGATACTTGTCACTCAAGCTCAAAACCTAGTTATCTTTGAAACTCAGTGTTCCTCACGCCCTGTGTCACCAACTTGCTGAAATTTTTCCAAACCAGTCCCTCTAAAAATAAATGAAACTTCTTTCCGTTTGCACGGCTAGAATTTAATTCAGATCACTGTTATTACACACCTAGATACTGTGAGAACTTCTTAACTTTTTGGCCCAGCATTCTACATCCTCTGCAGTCTGGAACCTTGTATCTCATCAGATGTATCTACCTTGACAGCTCCCACCAAGCTCTCCACCAAAACTGGCCTGCATTTCCCCACATCCTTCCTTCTGTTTTTGCCCCGATCACCACCTCTCAAATGCTTCGCCATCCTTCAAGATCCAGTTCAAGTACCATCTTTCCCATGAAGCTGCCCTGCCCTGGTCCTTCCAGGCTTTGGCTTCCTTAGACTCACCCATCGCTCATCTTCTATTACCTCACAAGGACCAGATCTCGCACTCAGCTCTTGTAAACACCTGAGCCAGAATGGCACCTTAGTGTTTTATAAAAAAGGTGCCTGCCACAAGGTTTTCAGAATGGTGTTTCCTTTCTCTCTCTCTTTCTTTCTTCCTTTTTTTTTTTTTGTCTTTTTAGGGCTGCACCTGTGACATATGGAGGCTCCCAAGCTAGGGGTCAAATTGGAGCTATAGCCTCCAGCCTGCACCACGGCTCACGGCGATGCCAGATCCTTAACCCACTGAGCAAGGCCAGGAATCGAACCTGCATCCTGGCCTGCATCAGATTCGTTTCTGCTGAGCAATGACAGGAACTCCTTAGAATGGTATTTCTTAGTTTACATGACAGAGACAGCTGGAGATGTGGCTTCTATTTTGGGGGCCAGTAATTATCCATTTTATGCACAGTTCCTGATTTAAAATTATAAACAAAGAAGAATCAACCACCTTCCTGAGACTTCCGAAAGAGCAGACTGCATAAACAGTTTCAGCACTGGGATGCATGGAAATAACAAATGGAGTTGAAAAACCAGTTAAGTTGTAAATGGTAGTTATCATTTGAAGCAATAATATGACTGGGTCACACCTTTCAGCTAATAAAACATTATACAGGGAACTATGCGTAGGGTTCTTAACAACTGAAGATAATATATTTGCATCATTTAAATTAATTCAAATTTGCTCAATTTGATGACTGTGTATTGGTTGTATAGCACGTGCCCAGCACTGCATTAAGTGTGACTTTTCTCCTATTTTGGGAGTGTGAAGCTGTAAGATCCCGCTGTAGAGCACAGGAAACTATATCCCATCACTTGTGGTGGAACTTAGAGGATAATGGGAGAAAAAGAATAGAAATAGATGTGTAACTGGCCATACAGCCGATATTGACACAACAGTGTCGATCAACTACGATAATTTTTTTTCATTTTCCAAGAAGTAGTAATGAAGCTCTAAAAGGTGGGGACCTTCCATATGCTGCAGATGCAGCCCTAAAAAAGAAAAAAAAATGTGGGGAACAAAGCCTAGTTCCAGGAGGCTTAGCCTTGAAATCAGAGGCCCCCGACCTGAGCCGTGGCTGTCTCTAACTCAGAGCCATGCCCCCCCCGCCCCGGCCCCCATGCTCATCCTCTCTGCTTGCCTTTCCTGATCCAACTGCTGGGACTGGAGAAAAAAAGACACGACAATTCAATTTGTTAAACGTGAATCACGTATCCAATTGACCGTAACCACAGTAAGTATGTCTCACAGACATCAACAGAAGAGTTGCCGGCATGGCTCAGTGGTTAACGTATCTGGCTAGCATCCATGTGGACGCAGGTATGATCCCAGGCCTTGCTCAGTGGGTTAAAGATCCAGTGTTGTAGGTTGCAGACACAGCTCGGATCCTACATTGCTGTGGCTGGGGTGTAGGCTGGCAACAGCAGCTCTGATTTGACCCTTGCCTGGGAACATCCATAGGCTGCAGCTGTGCCCTCCCCCCCCCCAAAAAAAAGGCATTTAAAAAAAAAGAGGAAGTCAACAAAAACAAGAACATTTTGAAATGGTGTATTAGAGGAAAGAATAATGCAGTCAATGCAAAAGAAATGAAAGAGGAATTCCTGATCTTCACAATCTGCTACTGAGCTGGGCTATTCGTACATGAAAGTGAAATTAACTTCAAGACTACACGCTATCCTTGTGAACTGCCATGAAACAAGGAGTCATCCCCAGACATGGCTAATAACTTGGGAAGCTTATAATATGGATAGATTCCTTTTAGAAGTGAAGGTAGTGGCTACCTTGTGTGCCGTTAACTTTCTCTCCCTTGATCGGGGTGCAGGATGTGGGGAATAGTCAGAGTGAAAATATTCCTCAGGTCTTGACTTGTGCACATTTTTGCACATACTTTATACTTCAATAAAATGCTTTTTTAACTACTGCTTTCTTAGTCCCATCAATGGGCAGGAGCCCAGAATCTGCATTTCTTAATATCATCCCAGGTGATTCTAACAATAAAACAAGCCTGGGTTGCCTTCTCCCCACCACAGGCCTGGTAAAATGATGTGTGGACAACTTTTTTTTTTTTTCCTTTTAGGGCTGCGGCCACCATATGTGGAGGTTCCCAGGCTAGGGGTCAAATGGGAGCTATAGCTGCCGGCCTACGCCACAGCCAGAGCAACGCGGGATCCGAGCCACCTCTGTGACCTACAGACGCCAGATCCTTGACCCATTGAGTGAGGCCAGATATTGAACCCACATCATCACGGGTATGAGTCAGGCTCCTTAACCCCTGAGCCACAACGGGAACTCCTGACAACCACTTCTTTTGAGAGGTAAGAGATGGAGTTCTGTAGTAGAAGTACAAGAAGGAGTGACATGATAAGAGCAATGTCTTACAGTCTTATTCTATTAGCCAAAGATGTGCGTTGAAATTGGAGCCCCAGAGACAAGGAAGTAAGCTGCTTTTATAATGCAGGTGTGAGATGACAAGGGCTGAAATGAAGCTGTGACTGTGGAAAGGGGGAAGAATGGCTGGTTGCAGAGGCACTGTGGGCACGTAATAAATGCCAGAGGATATATTGGCAGATGCCAAAGACAAGGTTTCCCAGAATTCAATCCCAATGCTCATAAACCCTGGTATGTTCCTTTATCCCGCAGGGTGAGTGTGTGTGTGTGTTCCCT
This sequence comes from Phacochoerus africanus, assembly GCF_016906955.1. Classification (NCBI taxonomy): domain Eukaryota; kingdom Metazoa; phylum Chordata; class Mammalia; order Artiodactyla; family Suidae; genus Phacochoerus; species Phacochoerus africanus. Next base: position 15,977,861 of record NC_062555.1, on the reverse strand, counting down.
GTATGCCTGGAGCTTCACCCCAAGGGATTAAAGCCTAATCACTACATAAACAGACGTACACCACAGAAACATAAAACTGGCCCTGTTCACTGAGTATTGAAGATGCACGTTTCACTCAAGTTTCGCAGTTCTTCGGCCGAGCCTAAAACACAAACCATCCAGTTCTGGAATCTTCCTTCCAAGATGAGATGCGATTTTCTTCTTCAATCAAGAGTTCATAACATCAAAAAGAACGAGCCTTAATATGGTCCTTTTGGAAAACTAGGGGTAGCTGGCCACGATGCAAGCTTCCCCCCCACCTCATTCCTACCATACAGAATGCGTCTCGTACCACTCCAGGGGCCTCTCCCTGGAAGCCAGGTCACTGTGCCAAGACATGCAGTGGTTTAGTGAAGGGAACAGACGTTTGAGAAGTGGATGAGACCACGAGACGTATTTCCACCAGCGGGCCAAGCCAAGCTTTCCACGAGACCTCCAGAGGCAGGCAGCTGGCTGGGTATTCACCCACCATGCCACCTACACTAGCCCTCGTAAGCTTTCTCCCCATAAATGAGTGTATGCATTGGCTCTTGTTCATGTTTGTTGAAGGAAAATGGTGCTGCTCAAGTAATGGAAATGATTCTTTAGTCAATTCAAAGAACACAGAGATATAAGAGTAGGTCAGTGTCCAACTTAAGAGAAATAGTTTTCAGAAAGCGAAGGGAATCATGGCATTCTTAAAAAACAGTGAGGAGCGCCCAAACACACCATTTTCTGAACTTTGATAATAACTTTTACCATTACCACCATGAAAATGCAAATGCAGAAGTTATTACTCTCTCTTGTCCTTTTATAAGCCGTATAAACAATACTTACAGCCCAAATCTGCCAAACAAAACATATTTAATCCTTAAAGCTAAAGACTTATAGGTATAAATGCTTTATGACTTGTGCTTGTGAGTGTGTGTGTGTGTGTGTGTGTGTGTGTGTGTGTGTGGTTGTTTGTTCAGCAAACTGGCTGCCTTGGGCCAGATACTCCTTCTCTGCTCACCTGACCTTGGACCTGACACGCATCATCTCTGCTCGGATTCCATGTACACCTCTAAGCGTGGGAAACTGTGAGTAAAGCTGCTTGTCCTCCTTACGGGGGTGAAAATCATCCAACAATGAAAGCCAGCAAGACGAAAGACTGAGGTCCCCTCCAAGAAGAGATTCTGCTCCCAGACTGCCTTTCCACTCAAATGCAACATCAGCTCTTCTGTGGGTTTCCACTTGCCAGCCTGCTCTACAGATTTCAGATTTGCCTGCCCAAACATGAGCCAACTCTTTCAAATACATGTATGCGTAATTACCAATAGGATATACATGTGTGTGTGTATATATATACACACACACATATATATTTGTACACACACACATGTACACACACACACTGTTGGTTCTTTCTCTGCAGAACTGCACTGATAGCACCTGTTGTTACATGAACATCAAGCTCTAGAAGAGACATCTGACCTTCACCCTTGGTACCACATCCTGGAAAATTTTTTATGCAGACTCCATAGGCCCTGACTTTATCATCAAAACTCTGTGGCTCAGTGGGTTAAGGACCTGTTGTTGTCTCTGTGAACATGAGGGTTTGATCCCTGGTCTCGTTCAGGGGGTTAAGGATCTGGCACTGCCACAAGTGGCACCATAGTTTGCAGACGTGGCTGGGATCACGCCTTGCTGTGGCGGTGGTGCAGGCTGGAAGCTGCAGCTCCAATGTGAGCCCTGGCCCAGGACTTCCATATGCTGCAGGTGTGGCTGTAAAAAGAAAAAACAAAAAAACAAAAAAACTAAACTCAAGAACACTGAATTTAGAAAGGTCTAAGAAACAAGGCCGCTGGCAAACCAGAATATTCCCGCTTCCATGACCCTTCCGAGGTCAGCTCTGCTACCAGCGCAGGTCGAGTTGCACAAGCCTTACCTCAGGGTGACCAAGAATTCATTTCAAAAATCTACCCTTCCAGGAAAGGGAATTTTTTTTTTCTATACTTTTTCACCCACAAGAATGTGGGCTTGTTTATCCTCCAACCTCAAGATTTCCTTTCTTTTTTCCCATTTTTCCCACCTTAAAAAAGGATACTTGTTTTGAGCACAGCCATTTAAAAAAAAAAAAAAAAAAAGGCTGGGGCCCCTGGTGGTGACTTGAGAGCAGCATTTAGATTCAGTCCTTACTCTGACAACGCAGTTTGCCTTCTTGAACCCCCTTTTCGCATCAATCCTTCCTGTCTGTTCTTTCTTTGGGAAGCTGTTCCTGAGCCATGATGGGAGCCTCCCCAGCATCATTAGCGTAGGGCATCCTTTTCCTTCTGGAAACTATTAGAAAGAGCCATTTGTGTACTAGATAGAGTACTACTTGTAGAAATACTTATCTATTTTTAAGTTGATTTTTAAACCGGTTGATTAATTTTTAAATTTTAAAAATATTTCACTGGCAAATACACAAGAACACAAAGAAGTAAGTAAAATGTATCCAAAACCATGCTACCTTTTAAAAATGATGCTAAAAACCAATTAAAAGTCTCCTCCAAGAGACATCCTTGTAAGTTATTTAGGGTCTATGCCTTCTTTTCTTTTTTTTTGTTTCATTTTGGTTTGGGTTTGGTTTTTCCGTTCTATGTCTTTCTTTTTATTATCAGAGTTGATTTACAATGTTTTTTCAAGTTCTGTTGTACAGCAAAGTGACCCAGTCACACCCAGTTCCCTGTGCTATACAGCGGACCCCAGTGCCTATGCGTTCCCAATGTAACAGTTTGCATCCAAAAAACCTCCCAAATGCCCGTCCATCCCACTCTCTCCCTGTCCCCCCTGGGAACCCCAAGTTTGCTTTGCTTTATTTTCCATCATTCTTACTTTTGGTAAAGGTTTTCTCATACACCTTACCTCCCAACTAGTCTCTATGGTTTTTGAGGATGGAGACGCATGCCCAGTACTCTGTCCCACTTCATTTTAATGTATTTATTTACTTTCTGGCCATACCCGCAGCATGTGGACGTTCCAGGGCCCAGGATGGAACCCACACCACAGCAGCAACCCAGGCTGCTGGAGTGACAATTCTGGATCCTCAACCCTCTTCCCCACAAAGACACTCCTGTGCCCTAAATGTATGGCAGATGCTCTAACAACTGAACACATCCTGTGCAAGGAAAGCAGTGCTTTTAGTTCAGACACTTCTCTCTCCCATCAGGTCTAATCTTTCAGTATTTGGACTGAGGTTCACGGGCAGATTATCTCAGACAGACCAGCTGTATTGTTCGTGCACAAATATTCTTTCCCATAAACAACAGGCTTCCACCCCTGGCCCGAGTGTCTGGTGTGTCTTGTGTTCAGCAGCGAGCCCCTCCGTACCACGAAGAGGGCTGTTGTGCTTTTCACAGGATTCTCAAGGTCAAATAAAGCAAAGGCCACGGCAGAAGCGCGTCGTTGTTGCCCTTTTTCTGCCCATCGGAGAGGTCTCACCCCAGATCTTCGGAACTCTCTCCTTTGTCAGAGCTGCGACAGCACTGCTCCCGGCTGTCCTAGAGAACATCTCCCCGAGCCCCGGGAGATGGGATGACCCTCCGAGGTGTCAAGAAGCCACGGGGCCCAGGAGAAATGGGAAAGCAAACGTGATTGGAAAGATACGCACTGAGACTGATGGAAAGCTTCCCAAGAACTTAAACAAGACCGAATCATAGAGCCACCCCCAGATGGCTGCAATGACTACCTGCTCTTCTTCTCCCTCTCTGCCTCCCATGAAAGGGGCCGGGCAGTTACTCCTCTGCAAGGTGGGTCTGCTGGAGGCTTATGCAGGGAAAAGGGGGGCCTGTCTTGCCTCCTGCCCTGGCCCAAACATGACACGTTTGTCGAAACATGGCCCAAAGGTATCAACATCCTAAACAAAAGGCTGAAAACATAAGTTTCTTGCAAACTCAAATCAAAGCCCAACTAATTTAGGCACCCGCAGGTATGGCCGCTTCCCCTGTTGTGTGTTTGGGCGGGGGGAGCACTGAGCAAGAACTTGCCACCGAATCTCCCCGTTAGCCTCCGGTCCCGGTTCCAGACATCTGTCTATGGGGAAGTGATGCCCTGTGTGTCTGAGGTTTTGGTGTCCTGAGAATCTCCTTGTTGAGATGGTCCCATCACACCATGTACCCCTCTTTCATAGCTTTCCTCAGGGCGTTGAAGGCAAGCATCTTTCACGAGAAAGTGTGAGCTGGGAGGAGAAGAATGAGAGGGAAGAAGGAGCTATGGCTATAGCGAGGGTGGGCATTAAAGACTTCAGAATGTGATGGAGGACCGACTCAGGCCCCAGGCTCTCCTGACATCACCCGAGGAATTATAACAGAAGCCTCCTGGATGGCAGGGACTTGCGGACAGGAACGAGGGCTAATTGCATATGCATGTTTCTGTCCAATCAGGGTGCGTAGAGGGATGAGATCTGTTTGTTGCAAGATGATTTTGAACACTAATTTTATCAAAATTCAGGGTTTGCAAACTTATTATCAAAGGGGAAAGGGAGGAGGGGATAAATTAGAAGGAAGGGATTAATGGATACAAAATACTGTACACAAACTAGATAAGAAATAAGGATTTACTACACAATACAGGGAACAATATTCAATGTCTTGTAATAACTTATAATGGAAAATCACCTTATAATGGAAAATAGACATAAAACTGGAATTCCTGCTGTGGCACAGTGGATTAAGAATCCGACTGCAGCAGCTTGGCATGCTGGGGAGCCATGGGTTTGATCCCTGGCCAGGCGCCATGGGTTAAAGGGTCTGGTGTTGCCACAACCGCAGCGTAGTTTGCAGCTGCAGCTTGAATTCAGTCCCTAGCCTGGAAACTTCCATATGCCACAGGCATGGCCATAAAAAAAAAAAAAAAAAGATTCATTGTACTGTATGCCTGAAACTAACGCAATATTATAAATCAACTATAATTCAACTTTAAAAAATTCAGTTTTTATATACCCATCCCAAATCTAGCCTTGCCCAGTGACTTTGACCGTGACTTTGGGAAGCCCTGGCTGGAGTTATTCTCTCCTTCACCAGCTCTTCCAGTGCCACATCACCTGGTAACCCTGCGGCCAGCTCTGTTTCCCTCTGCTCCACTAGATGTGGCTCTGAGGACAAGGCTGCCTCACACTGGCCTTTTCAATGCCCAGTGCCCAAGGCACAGTTGACTTTCAATAGCTCTTTGTAGAATGAACATGGCCTGCATTCTCTTTCCAAGTGTTGTGGGGGTTTTTTGTTTGTTTGTTTTCTGGCTTTTTAGGGCCATACCTTCAACGTATGGAAGTTCCCAGACCAGGGGTCAAATCAGAGCCGCAGCTGCTAGCCTACGCCACAGCCACAGCAATGCAAAATCTGAGCTTCTGAGCTGAGTCTGCGACCTACACCTCAGCTCATGGCAACACCGGATCCTTAACCCCCTGAACAGGGCCAGGGATCGAACCGGCATACTCATGGATACGAGTCGGGTTCTTAACCCCCTGAACCACAACAGGAACTCCCCTTTCTGAGTTCTTGAGTCTGCACCAACTTCATTACTGGCCCTGTGGGAATGAGAGTCACATACGCTTCTGAAATCTCTTGTTTATACCAACAGTCGTGTAGCAAACTCCAGACTGACATAGGGCCCTGATGGAGTGAAAAGCTTCTGCCCTTTGAAAACTCACTAGCTCTGAAGGCCTACGACCAGCAGCAGCTTCAGCTGGTGAATAAATGTCTGGAGACTCCGGGGCCACTTCTCTTTCTGACTTTAGAAGCCGTATGGCTTCCACCACCTCTGCCTCCTACCAGCACAGCCTACCTGGCTCCTTCAAAGCGCCTGTGGTTTCTCCAAATACAGTTGGAGGTGAGGCCATATGAGAAAATCTAGGACCTCAACACGAAATCTTGGATTCCTATCCAAAATACTCTGCCTCAGGGTCCAAATACATCTCAGGTGTCGGGTTTCAGGCAACAGTTTCTGTTTCGGATGTGGTCATTGGTTAATGTGGAGCCAGATACTCAATGAGTCAGTACTTCTGGCCTTTTACCAAATGAACATTCCCTCTGGAAGCAAAAATCAATACAGCAAATTAAAAAGAGCACCAGCTTTGTGGCCGTGTCAGCCTTATTTTACCTCCAGTTCTTTTATATACTAGTTGTGTGGCCTGGGACAAATTTTGCAATTTCTCAACCTCAGTTTCCTCATCTGTAAAATATGAACAGTAATAAGATTATTGACTTAACCTGAGTAGATAAGAGATGGACGCATCACACGCTTATTAGATATTTATTAAATAATAATCAGTATATGTCATTTACTCTAACACATCGGCCATCGTAAGACGCACTTTTGTTTTCTGTACCCAAAAGAAAGGAAAAAACACTGACAGTTATACTATGTTATGTTGCTTTCTTATCATTCTAACTCCTATTTCATACTTATTGAAAGAGCTCTTTTAGACTCATCTGATGTGGAGTTTTGGTTGTTGTCCTTTCTTTTTTTTTTAGGGCCACACCTACAGCATATGGAGGTTCCCAGGCTAGGGGTCCAATCAGAGCTGCAGCCACCGGCCTACACCACAGCCACAGCAATGCAGAATCCGAGTCGCATCTGCAATCTACACCACAGCTCACAGCAATGGTGCAGATCCTTAACTGTTCACTGAGCAAGGACAGGGATCGAACCCACGTCCTCATGGATGTTAGTTGGGTTCATTAACCACTGAGCCACGACGGGAACTCCTGATGTGGATGTTTTAATCATGTAAATGTGTGCACACATGAAAAGAAAAATACATGCCAAGTAAAACGTTGATATTCTTAAAAATGATCCACATCAGTTCTTGGATAAACCCCAGGTTTCAAAGATTATAAATTATGAAAATAATGTATTTTATAATTAATGCAATAAAGAGCTGTTTCATAGGCACACAATAGGGCATAGTATTGCCTTGCAATACCCAGCTCCACTACTCGCCCTAGTGCCTTTGGCAAAGAACTGGCCCTCTCTAGGCCCAGGATTGTTGGAGGAGTGTAAAAGGTGATATTTATGCCAAACTTAGGACAGAGTCTGGCACAGAGTCACATTTAATAAGTATCCCTTCTCTGCCAAGAGCCAACAATGAATGTAGTGAGGACAGGCAGCAACAAAAAGCACAATCACTCTACCCATACGAGCCACTTCGCCCACATTGTCTCATGGAATAGCCCCAACAGTCCTGCAAAGTGGCCAAAGAAAACATCACACCCTTTTTACAGAGGAGCAAACGGAGGCTCAGAGAGATCAGGCCATTTATCAAAGGTCACATAGTGAATTAGAAACTGAGCCAAGCCTCAAAGCCTTGTCTTCTTACTACCTGTTTCAGCCTGCTTCCATCTTTCTTGGCTACCTGCCTGTGTGCCCACGATGTTTTCACATCCTTAAGGACAAGAACGTCTGACTTTTGAACCTTTGAAGTATCCGGAGGATAAAGAGTCTGGCCAATCTGAATCCAAATCCCTATCTCGCCCCCATCTTACAGAGGAGAGAACTGAGACACTGATGGCAAAGGAACCTCCCCAAACTCACAAGGCTGACAAATAAGAGCCCAGCTCATGGGGGTGCCGAGTCTGTACTCCTGACTGCTCAGCCTTGCTGCCTCTCCTGTGTAAAAGACAAACTATACCCACTTTTCGGAGGGGCCAGAATTTTAAAATTTATTTTTTATTGAAGTATGGTTGCTTTATAGTGTTGTGTGAGTTTCTCTAATATAGCACAGTGATTCAGTTATATATATATATACATACACACACATATATATACTGAATATGGTTCCCTGTGCTATACAATAGGACAGGGCTGTTATCCATCCTGTAGATAGCTGTTTGCACCTGCTAATCCCAAACTCTCAATCCATCTCGCCCCCACTCCCCCTCCTCTTTGGCAACCACAAGTCTGTTCTGTATGTCGGTGTATTTGTTTCTGTCCTGAAAATAAGTGTCTCATATTTTAGATTCCACATATAAATGACCTCATATGGTATTTGTCTTTCTCTGTCTGACTGACTTTTTTTTTTTTTTTGTCTTTTTAGGGCCGCACCTGTAGCACATGGAGGTTCCCAGGCTAGGGGTCTAATTGGAGCTATAGCCACTGGCCTACACCACAGCCACAGCAATGCCGGATCCTTAACCCACTGAGCGAGGCCAGGGATCAAGTCTGCAACCTCATGGTTCCTAGTCAGATGCATTTCCGCTGCACCATATTGGGAACTCCTGTCTGACTTACTTAGTATGATGATCTCTAGGTCCACCAAATGGCATGATTTCATTCTGTTTTTGGCTGAGTAGTATTCCATTGTATATACGGACCACATCCTCTTTATGCATTCATCTGTCAATAGACATTTAGGTGGCTTCCATGTTTTTGCAGAGTGGCCAGAACTTAAAGTAGTTTAGGCAAAGCACACAGCCCAATGGCTAGCATATAATGGGTGCCCAAGAAATAGCACCTATAATCGCTGTAGCTAATAATAATAATAATAGCTAATAATAATAAACAATATTTTAGCATCTCTGTGGGCTGCAGATGCCCACCCAGTCCTGTTCCAGGTAAGACCTGCAGGGTCACAGGTGGCCCACATAATTTTCATGTAGCGAGCTATGCTTCTTATGCTCTCCCAACTGCCTCATCTCCTTTCTGACTGTAGACATGGCCCTGAAAGTTACATACAGAAGAAAAACTTTAGCATTTGAGGGGTAATGACTTAATTTTGTATTTCCACTGAGAATTAATTTTTATCTTCAGCAAGCATCTCCTGCTAAGAGCAGAGTTATAGAGTCTTACTCACCATTAGGGCCCTGGTGAATTCAGCTTTCCTACAGGAAATGCAAGACTTGTGACAAAGTTCTTGTGAAACCCAGACAGGGTTTCTCGATCATGACTTTGTTGGAGTGCAACCAAGAGAAGACCCATCAGCTCAACAATCTTTAGAAGTGACATGTAAACAGAAGGACAATCTGCAAACGTGCTCCTGGTTCCTCTTTGTCTTGGTCCAAAGCTAGATTCTAAGAAAACAAAAGCAAAAGACTTCCTATCTAAGGCCTCAAAGTAGCAACTGTCTTAATTGCCCCAGTGGCTTATATAAAATAAATTCCTACCGAGAGAATTCTTACTCAAAATGCCCAACGGGCAAGTGCAAATTGAGATGAGAACCAGGCCTCTTTATTTGTAAGATCTGCAGATACATTCTAACCATCTAAAAGTCTTACCCAGAATGTCCTGGGTACTTGCAAAAGTAGTTGTTGGGTTGTTTTTTTTTTTCTTTTTTTCCTGTAAGAACGCTTAAAGCTTTCAATATTTTCTTGAATGAGATCTGCAACCCCCAAACCACTGAGAATTATCGATATGCAAGTAAACGTGACACTTTAAAACATTCACAATTGGTTGTTAAATAATAACATAAAAAATTACAGAGCATCTTTGTGTGGCATGTAACTTTCATTCAAAGTATTCTTGCTACTTATGTACTTAGAGAAAAATATAGAAATAATACAGGAAAAATACTAACATCTCGGGATGTCAGCATTCTGAGTGATTTTTTAATTTTATTCTTTGTATGTTTGCATTTATTTTTTGCATATAGGTTGGCCTTTTTTTTTTTTCCCCTTAAATGCACATGCATTAGTTTTGAATCTGGAAGGGTCTGCTAGATGTTTTCAAACTAATTTCACAAAGCTGTTATAAAGCTTGGTCCATATCACTATTTCCCAGGGTCTTTGCGACCTCTCTCAGCATTGTGCGGCCGGGGTAATGGGGACCTCCAGCCCAGTTGGTGCACTGGTCAGAGAGTCATTTCTGAGTCACGAAATCCAGAAGAATAAACGTTAGACCCAGTTCAACTTTGAACAGAGAAAGCCATTCCTTTTGTAAGAAAGGAGGCTGGGCAACTTTGAAGAGAAGAGGAAGGAAATAGAAGAAAAGCTGTGTAACCCAGAGAGAGTTCAAGCTGCTCGTTAAGTCCATGAGCAAGCCCTGCATCTCAGAAAGGTGACGGCCACTTATGGGATGGTTCAAACCACAGTTAGGAAAATCAAGTGGCCATCAAATGCCCTATCAATGTTTTATTTTGGTGGCAAAACTAAGGAAGCCATCCAAATGCCAGAAAGCTTACAGTTACTCCAGGAAACTGCCCAGAGGTTGGCTAACTCTTGGTGAGCCCGTCCGATGTTCACAGTTTGGAGAGCGGGAACCTTAGGGAATTCGGGATGCAGGAAGCATTCACACCAAAGGCGCCAGATTGAGCAAACAAAAGGCAGGATGCCTTGTGCATTTAAATTCCAGCTACAGGGCAAATCTTTTTCTGAGTGTATGATTTTTTTGCCTAGATGAAATTCAGATGTAGTGGGGATGCTTCCTGTACTTTATCTGCCAAACCTAATCCATATAAGTCAAGGGCAGAGGAATCTATGAGCATATTTTTGCAACCAAGAGAGACAGATTGAAGGGAGATGGATAGAAATGCAGGAAGTCTGGGGCTGATGGGTTTTTAAGGAGGCAGAAAGGCTTCTAGAAATCGAGTGTCTGGGTTGTACAGAGCCTTTCACTCCCATGTTAGAAGACTGGGTCTTTCTAATGTTGTGCTTCTGGTGGTGAAACCAATATTACCCCCGAAGCAGAAGGCAGAGAAACCCAGGAAAGTCCCAGGGTGCATCACGTGCAAGCTGACAGCGAAGAGAACGTGCTAAATGGCAAAGGGTAAACCTCAGAAGCGTCGCACTCGGGGCTTGAAGGGAACACTGGCTGGTTATGCTTAGCTTTCCCGACAGCCAAGATTTCAGCACTTCCTCTGAATAGCTTGCACCTTGCAAAATTGTTTTCCAGGAAAGCACGCTGAAAAACAAAATCATACTTTTAAAAACCATAGGGGAACAGAGACACGTGTTGATGCCTGGATCTATGTGACACCAAGCGAATAAAAAGCGGGAAAATACCATCTCCCAGATGTCTCATCTCGGTAATAACAGAGAACACTTTCTGCCCTGCACACAGCTGTATGCCGGGTGAAGGAAGCCCCCGACTAGGGTATTGAAAAGCTTTGATTGGGAAATCAGAAAAATGTCATTTTGTATTGGCCACAGGAACTCCTGAAATATATTTTCATCAATTTATTTTTAGCCTATCTTAAAAACAGAACTAGCCATAAAATAACTTACTCTGGGTCTGTTATGCTAAATAAAAACACCGAGCCGACGTCTAAATTTTTCTGTTTTGCATCCTGTACAGCCCCCACCTTTGTTCTCTGAACCTCTGACTGAGGAAGTCCTTAGCTTCCCAGAGACAGAGGGTTCAAATCCTACTGAAACCAGCTTGCCCCTTCACCCCCCCACCCTCCCTGATGAGGGCTGTGTACTAGAAAGTGGGGGTCTGATGGACCATAACAGCTAAGGTTTGGTGGGAGAAGCGCATCACCATACATGATGCGAGACAAAGGGTTTATCATGGGGGTGGACCAGACATGATCATGGGGGCTGGTGAAGAAGTCCTGGGGAGGCTTCTGCATCTGGTAATGATGCTGAGAGCACAGCCGGCGACAGGCTGGACATGAAATGGGGGACAAAGGACACCCTGGAAGCCACGTCTGCCTCCCACGGCCTCTGATCCCGACCACGCAGATAACCTGCAGAAGAAGTGGACACCCTGTGTCAGAAAGGATCCAGACCCAGGACTCAAAGAGCCTGAAAGAGGAGACCTACTGGGAACCGGAGAAGCTGCAGAGCCAGCTGTCACCCCACAAGGTCAAGGTGAGCCGGCAGACCAGCGACGCCATGCGTGAGCTATAGCAGTGCCTGGTGACACCCCACCCACCCTCTGAGCAAAATGGCTGCTGGTTCACTTCCACCTTCCAAATCGCATGCAAATTTCTCTTGCGTCCAACCTCCACCTGGGATCCACAGCTCCCAGCATAGCCTAAACCTCCCCACAGTACCTGGTTTTGCCACTCTCCAGCCAGGTGAACTGGGCAGCGTACATCGTCTCCCTAAACCTCTGTTCCTTCACCTGTAAGGAGCCATCATTCCAAAAGCATTTGTGCTTAGTGCTCTGTGTGTGCAAGGAAATCCGAGTTCTGGCTCTCGTTCTGCTTGTATTCTTGCTGATGACATTATCTTCATTGAGATGGTGGTGTTTGGATTTAAAGAGCTGGTGAAAAAGAACTGAGCTCATACAAGGAGCTCAGTGTGTGTTCCTCACCCCGTGATAAGTTCGTTTGTAGAAGAAGCTGATCTTCAGTGCCTCTGATGAGTCGGCCTTCCTTTGAGTCCCTACCCATGAACTTGGAGAACCACCATGAGGAACAACCAATTCATGATGGATCCCCAGCGCCACTGACAGTCCTTCCCAGCTTTTTAAAGCAGAGCCCTGAGCTGCTCTCTTCTCTGGGCTGCCAAGAAGCCTGTGGCTCTCCTCTCTTTAGAGTCACACTCAGAGACTAAGTTGCCCACGGGAAAGGGAAGAAGGGTTGACTCCACCAAGAAGAAAAGTTTAGGCATAGAAGGAAGGTGCCCACTTTCCAATAGGCTGCTGCAGTGCTGTTGTGAAGAGTCCCAAAGTCAGCATCCCATGGGAGAGTCAGCCCACAGAGAGAAACGGTCTCCAGCCAGGGCTGGGAGGGCTTGAGCAGAACTGCCAGAGAGACGATACCCAACACTGCACTCCTACCACTGCCCCACTTGAAGTTGTGGTAGTACCAGCATTTCCAGCTGGGCAGTGACCACGGCTGCCTCCTTTCCGCTTTTGCTAGGGCTGCTGCTGGCAAGTTAGTGGTTGGATGTTGTAGGCAGCTTCCATGCATTGGTTTTCAACATTTTGCAGCTCAAACCTTAGCTGTCTGCACTGCCTGGAATGGCTGTGATTAATCATCTGTAATCAGCGTCATTCCCTGACTGGGGGTATTGGGAATGTGGAGGGGCTCTTAAAAACCCTTCTGATTCTATCCCATTGCATAGATGAGCTCCTGCAGAAATATCCACACACAGTTCTGGACTCCAGGGATGCAGAAACACCACGTTTGAAAATCTCTCTCGCTTACCTACTAGAACAATACCCTTCTAGTATCTTAAACGGTTACCAAAGGAAAGGTCCCGTCTTACTCTTAAGAGCCTCTGATCTCATTCTTTGAATGATCACGTACGCAGAGGCTCTCCAGCACCACCTGCCCCCTCTTCTGGGTTGTCCGGGTCAACCCCCACACAGGAGTTCTAGTTTCTGATCTGTGGTCAGATTTACTATTTCAGATCATTATGGGAGAAAATAATACTCTGGAAATGATACAACATTTGGACATCAAAAAAAAAAGTCATCATTCTTCGAAATAGATGCCTGCTAGCTTTCTCAAGAACTCATTTTACAAACTCAAGTTAAAACAAATGAATACATGTTCCTCTTTTTGCTTCCTCTTTTGAGCAATTTTATGATTGAAAAAAAAAGACACTTTACCACAATGGAAAATACCTCATTTTTCCATTAAAATGGACTGTTTTTTTAATAGCTATCAATCCACTTCCCTGTCCGCTGGGTTCAAAGGAGCTATTCCTAGGAGACCAAGCCAAGGTCTCAAGGAGCTGAAAAAGGAGGTATTTGTCAAGTAAGCCTGTTCATCATCCAACACTAAGATGACCATGGCCATGTCACCAGGAGCACAAAAGCAGTCAGAAAACAAGTCAGAAAGTGAGAACAAGCCACGTTATCGACGGACAGCTGGGTGTCCTCCATGAGAGGACAATGCTGCAATGAGCGCTTTTCACAGCCAGTGCGCTCTCACGGGGCGTGTTCCTGGTGCTGACACAGCTTCGTGTCATCAAAAAGAAATAGTTCACGGACCCAAAACTCAGCTGAAACTTGATTGAAAAGATGAAACTGGGATTACTAGCAAGGTGAAGACCAATGTCCAATTAATTGAATTTTAAACTTTTTGTATTCCCCTATCAGCTTTCATCCTAGTGAAATATGGACTTCTCTGCAGGTAGGTATTCCAAAGGCAAAGAATTCAATCGAATATACTGATGTTTAAACAAATCCTTTAATTGAAGGAGGAATTAAATACTTGGCCCCTCAGTGTGGTTTCTTTTTACCTAGGAGTCACGATGGCATCAAAGGAAAAATGAGGAGTCTAGATCGGGATGTGGCTCCAAGTGCTAATTTCGCTGTCACAAGCAAGATTTCCTTATTAACAACAGGATTCTTCCCCTATTACTCATCTTTCCAGAAGGTCTTCTCGGAGACTGAGATATCCCTGCAGACAATTTCTGCCCTGCAGTTGTCTCAGGGTCTGTACATGTTCTCAATGTGTGGTGTGTTATTCATAGCAGACAGATGGGGTTTTCCTGTTCTTAAGAGAGTAGCTTTGAAAAGTACAGGATGGATGAAATACAGCCCTCTTTAATGATCTGTTCTAAGTGGACAAAAATGAAAGCTACTCCTGAGGTCCAGGTAAGTTAAACTTAGAGGTATCAGAAGATATTACCAACATCTCCCAATTCTCTCTCTCTCTTTCTCTCTCTCCCCCTCTCCCCACCCCCCTCACTGGAACGCACGCATGCACACCCGCGTACACACACTCACACACACACATACACCATAAAAGCATCTAGGGAGTATACAAGAAAAATTAATTAAATCTTATTGACTCCTCTTAGGGAATGTTCTAGCAGTAACATCTATTTAAGACGAGAAACGAGAAGAAGAAAAACAAACAGTTGGGATCATTTTTGTGCTGAATTATAATTTAAATCCTAGATTTGGCTGAAATGCATTCGTTCTTACGTTTCTTTACAGTTTAGTGCACGAGATCGTGGTGCTAAAATAGAAATACAGTAGAATCGTGTTATTGCAAAAATTTGGCAAAGCTACTAGGGAAATCATGTCCCTTGAAACCAAACAACCACATACTGTAAAAGCAAAATGCCTCTCAACGTGCCCATAAAGAGGGTGTTAGTCCTGTTCCTCAGACTCGATGCAGAAAAAGGTTCCAGCAAGTTTACTGAACTCCCAGTGAACGGGGTCATTCTTATCTTGCCATTAGGGTCAGCTGCTAAAATCCATGCCCCAGTCAATGGCTATGTGGCATGTGAATTGTATTAAAAGCGCAGGAAGTAAAGTTTTTTTTATGCCGTTACACTTTCAGGTCTGATCATTAGAATATCATTTTCCCATCCTTGTTATTGGGCTGTTTCTTCTTCCACGTGTTTGTCCTTGATTATGGCAGAGGTGGGCAAAGGCGTGCAGGACCTCTTGCGATCTATCAAAGAGCCGTAGAAAAAGTCTGCTGAGTTTTGTTAGGCTTCCGCACGGCTGTACCTGCAATGACAAGACCGCCAGTGCCACCCAGCTGTTGGCATGGGGCCTCATCCGTAGCCATGAGCACCTCTCATGACATGCCCTCCCCCCGCCCCCGCCCCACGAATGTACCAGTGTCCCCCAGGGAACGTTAGGTTTACAGGTGACTCTGCTGCACCAGCCTTCGCTGAGGCTCTGGTGGCCGGAGTTTCCAAGTCGAGAGGGGGCTCACCGCCTGCCTCCAATCACACGGCCCCAGAGCCCCACACCATCTGCGGGCAGAGCTCGGTCAGGCACACAGCATCTATCTGAGAACGTGTGAGAAGCCCGCAGATGTTCCAAGCCTGTGTTTAGAGCACTTACGACAGTAAAAAAGTGGAGTGGCTGACATTTTCTGTTACAGGGATGTGCCGTGTCTAAGGGGACGGTGGCGCTGCTCCAGGGGCGAGAGGGGCCTGCGGTCGGGCACTGCTGGCTCCTGCCTCTGCCCTCTGGGGCATCTGAATCGGCGAGATGACCCACTCCTCGGGCAAGATCTCCCGATGAGCCGACTTCCAGGAGTCATGACCATGGCAAAAGGAAGGGCAGCCCAGCTCAGGACGAGGAAAGGCAAGAGGAGAGAGGACGTCCTCTCCAGTTAATTGAACTGAGGTTTATAGAAAATCAAAGTCAGATGCTTCCAAAACCAGACACCAGACAGAAAGTAGGTGCTGTTAGAGGCTGACGGAATCCAAACGAGGCCGGGCTTCTTCAGGGGAACGTCGTGTCTTTCACAGGTCCTACAGTGGACCAAGAGAGCCAAACCATTCAGTGGAGCAATACAACTGATTTGCTGGGGTCAGTGGTAGGAAGAGATGAACAAAAAGTGTGGCCATCTGAACATGCTTTACCCGCTTGGGAAGATGTCATGGGGGCACAGGTCAGGCAGGCAGAGCATCTTAGGGGAGAAGAGGATGCCTCCGGAGGTGAGTGCCTGAAGTCCAGGAATCACCAGACTTAGAGGACACTTGGAGGCAATGGCATCTAAAACCCACAGAGCACGTGCTGATGCTTTTCTTAGGATTCAACTAGAAAGCCTCATTTCCCTTCTTGAAAATAGCCTTTTTAAGTTTTATTTCTCCAAAATGAAAACCTACTTCCTTCCAAATCTGCTCCTCTCCTCAGATCAGCAAGACTTGACTAAGCATTGAGAGCCAATTTCTCCAGAAAAAAAAAAGGGGGGGGATGTATATAAAAGATAATTCTCTCAAATTCAGCATGGATAATCCCCCATCACTCATCTATCCATCCATCCATTCAGCAATTATTCACTATGTGCTGAGCAATGAACTCAGGGCAGGACCCACGTGCCATCCGAGGCCTTCCCTTCTGGTATCTGAGAGCTTTGTGTCCAATCGGGTCTGCGTGCTTTCTTGGAATACTCTGATTTTTGAAAACTTTATTATTTTAGGTTGTGATTACAAAAAGAATGTATATTTTGTGTCAGACAAAACCCCACATACTATCATCTTAGAAAAAGAAAAATGAATTTTAAAAGGATGGCTTAACTAATCTTTTTAAATAGAAAAGAAAAAATAAATAGAAAATAAATGCTAGAAGAAGATTCTTTTTTTTTTTTTGCCATTTTCTGGGCCGCTCCCGCGGCATATGGAGGTTCCCAGGCTAGGGGTCAAATCGGAGCTGTAGCCACCGGCCTACGCCAGAGCCACAGCAACGCAGGATCCGAGCCGCGTCTGCAACCTACACCACAGCTCACGGCAACGCCGGATCCTTAACCCACTGAGCAAGGGTGGGGATCGAACCCGCAACCTCATGGTTCCTAGTTGGATTCGTTAACCACTGCGCCACGACGGGAACTCCCCTAGAAGAAGATTCTTGAGCCATCAGGAAAGAAGAAAAAAAAAACATGGTCAGCAGAAACATTAGTAAATATAATTGACTTCCTCTGTCTTCTTAAGTTTAATTTAAAAAAAAAAAACCCCTCTGAGGTAAAGAAATCTAAAATACCCAACACAAAAAATGTTCTCCCCTTGCTGTACAGTGGGAAAAAAAAAAATGTTCTGAGGCAACTGTCATGTATAGACAACTGTGAAGAGTTTTTCACTTAAAAATTCACAAAGTGTGCTTAATATGTTCCTTAAAATGGAAAATTGGCTCTGAGAATAATTACTTGAAAGAAAAATCATCCTAAATGGAAATGGCCATTTCTGAAATTTTATTAGAAAATTTCCTTCCCTGTCTCCTTATTTCATTATTTATGATAAAGAGATTAGATTAGATCTTCTTGATGGTTTGTTCTATTGACCCCTTGGAGTTCTTGAATTCTGTTAGCCAACTTTCTGAGAGAGTCCAGTCTGTACAGGGTGGCATTGTATGTTGGAAAAAAAAAATCACAAAAATTTGAAATCCTTTAAAAATATTTTTATAAATAAAATAACTCCTTTGATGAATGGGGTAGTTTTATAAAAATAATTTTGAAGATTTTAAAGAATGATATTTTGCTGTATTTCTCTGTGCTGCCTTCTCTTCCTATTTGCTCTGATGGTGATAATAGAGGAATTTGATTTAAATCAAGCACTGAAGCAAATAAAAAAGACATCAACATTATAGGAGCCCTTCTCTTCTCTATTCTCCTGTCCCCTCCCCTCCCCTCCCTTCCTTTCCCCTCTCTCCTCTCTTTTTCCAGGCCCACAGCCCACCCCAGAGCTAACCTCTTGAATGGTTGACCTATCTCCCAACCTGCTCCAGTGTCAGGCTAGCCCCTGGGGCCCTAGGAATCAGAGAGGTTCCTGTGGTTCCAGGCTTCTAGTCCACCCTAGTGCCAGACTAGGCCCTGTAGCGTCAGCTTCTAGGCCAAATCCAAGGACCCAGACTCTCGGCCTACCCTAACACTGAGTCAAAAATACAGGAGCAGATGACAGATTCACACCAAAGGTCCCTCATGCCCAGCTGCCCCCAACAGACCCAGGTTACAGGCCTACCACATGGACACAAGACACAGGCCCATCACCATGGACCCCAGCACAAGGCTTGACCCATGAACCTAGGCTCCAGACACATTACCACAGACCTATGCATGAGCCCAGCTCCCTGAACTCAGGCACTAGAGATGCCCAGCTGCTGGCCCAGGTACCAGACTTGCTCACTCAAGTCTGATATCAGACACTACCATGTAGCCCACCCACAATCTCTGGGCAGGCTGCCTGGTAAGACATTTTCCCCTCTAAGGCTCATCTGTAAGGACTGAAAAATGTGTCTACTTTCTCAAATGCGTAGACACCAGTGTAATGCCACAAGAATCATGAATAATCAAGGAAGACGTGGCACCACCAAAGGAAACTAATAAAACGCTAATGAATAACCCTAAAGAAATAGTGATCTACGGACTATCTGACAAAGAATTTAGAATAATCCTCTCAAAGAATTTCAGTGAACTACAAGAAAACACAAGTGGATAACTAAACAATGGTAGGAAAACAATTCATGAACAAAATTAGAAGTTCTGCAAACGAATAGAAACCACACACACACACACACACAAAATAAAACCTAGAAATCTTAGAGTTTAAGAATAAAATAAATGAAGCATTCAATAGAGAAGTTCAGTAACAGACTTGGTCAAATAAATGGAAGAATTGGTGAACTAGAAGAGAGGGTATTTGAATTTATCCAGAAGAGCAAAAAGGAAAAAGAATGGAAAAGAGTGAAAAAAAAAAAAAGCTTGCATAAATTATGGGATATCATTAAAAGAAAAAAAACCTGGAGTTCCAGAAAAAGAAAGGTAAAAAGGAGCAGAGAGTTTATTTAAAGAAATAATAACTGAGAACTTCCCAAATCTTGGGGTATTTAGACATATCAGGTTATGAAGTTAATAGTACACCCCCAAATTTCAACCCTAAACAAAATTTTCTAAGATGCCTTATAATAAAACCATTTTAAAATTCAAAGCAAAAGAGAGAATTTTAAAAGCAGTAATAGAAAAAAAATTCCTAACATATAAGGGAAACAATCCCCACCCCCCCAGGAAAGTTATCACATTTCTCAGAAGATATCTTCCAGGCAAGGATAAAATGGTATGAAATATTTAAAGTGCTAAGCAAACAAACAAACAAACAAACCTTCCAACCAAGAAAAATTGTCTTTCAGAAATGAAGGAGCAATAAAAAGTTTCCCAAACAAAAGAAGAAAGACTTCACCTCCGCTAGGTCTGCCTTATAAGAAATGCTGGAAGGAGTTCTTTAAGCTGAAATGAAAGGACACTAATTAGTAAGATGAAACTATAAAACACACTGGTAAAGATATATATATATATGAATACTAACAAATCTGAAGGAAGACATAGACAATACAATAACAGTAAGGGATTTCAATACCCCACATTCAACAATGACTAGATCATGTAAACAGAAAATCAATCAGTAAAGAGTGGCCTTGGACTACCCTTCAGTCCAAATGTGCCTAACAGACCTATAGAGAGCATTGCATACAACGACAATAAAACAGACATTCTTCTCAAGTACACTTGAACATCCTCAGAATAGATTATATGTGAGGTCATAATCAAGCCTTAGTGAATACAAGAAGATTGAAAACATACCAAGTATCTTTTCTGACCACAATAATATGAAACTAGAAATCAGGAACAGGAGAAAACTGTAAAATAAATGACCATATGGAAATTAAATAAATGTGCTCCTGAACAATCAATGGGTCAAAGAAAATATAAAAAGGGAAATTTCCAAAACCTCAAAACAAATAAAAATGGAAACACAACATATCAAAGTTAATGGGGTGCAGAAAAGCAGTTATAAGAAGAAAGTTTATGGTAATAAATGCCTACATTAAGAAAAAAGAAAGAGCTCCAATAACTTTTCACATCAGGGAACTAGAGAAACAAGAATAAACGAGGCCCACGGTTAGCAGAAGGAAAGAAATAACCAAGATCAGAGAAGAAATAAATGAAAGAGAACCAGAATAACAATAGAAAATATCAGTGAAATTAAGAGCTAATTTTTAAAAAGATAAATAAAAGTAACACTCCTTTAGCTAGACTAACAAAGAAAAAAGAAGACTCAGATAAATAAAATCAGAAATGAGGAGTTCCCATTGTGGCTCAGCAGAAATGAACCTGACTAGCATCCATGAGGACACAGGTTCAATCCCTGGCCTCACTCTGTGGGTTAAGGACCTGGCATTGCCGTGAGCTGTGGTGTAGGTCCCAGAAGTGGCTTATCTCTGACATTGCTGTGGCTGTGGTGTAGGCCAGCAGCTACAGCTCTGATTTGACCCCTAGCTGCGAACCTCCATATGCCATGGGTGTGACCCTAAAAAGACAAAAAACAAAAAATAAAGACAGAAATGAAAGAGGAAGCATTACAACTGATACTACAGAAATACCAAGGATCATAATAGGCTGCTATGAACAATTATAAACCAACAAATTAGATAACCTAGAAAAAAATGTATTCCTAGAAACACGTAACCTACTAAGACTGAATCATGAAGAAATAGAAAATCTAAACAGACCTATTAGGAGTAAGGAAATTGAATTAGTAAACAAAACCCTTCTGACAAAGAAAAACCCAGGACCAGATGGTTTCACTGTTAATATCCACCAAACACTTAATCTTTTTTTTTCTTTTGTCTTTTTAGGGCCACGCCTGTAGCGTATGGAGGTTCCCAGGCTAGGGGTCTAATCAGAGCTACAGCTGCTGGCCTACGCCACAGCCACAGCCACGCTGGATCCGAGCCATGTCTGCGACCTACACCACAGCTCACAGCAATGCCAGATCCTTAACTCGCTGAGCAAGGCCAGGGATTGAACCCGCAACCTCATGGTTTCTAGTCGGATTCATTTCTGCCACACCACGACAGGAACTCCACCACCAAACAGTTAAAAAATTAATGCTAATCTTTCTCAAACTCTTCAAAAATATTGAGTACAAAGGAACACTCACAAACTCATTTTACAAGGCAGTATTATCCTGACACCCAAGTCAGATAAGGACATCACAAGAAAAAGAAAAATACGCAGTAGTATCCTTGATGAATATGGAAGCAAAAATTCTCAACAAAAACCTGGCAAACCAAATCAACAAAACATTAAAGGGATCACACACCATGATAAAGTAGGACTTATCCCTAGGATACAAGGATGGTATACCATCTACAAGCCAATCGATGTGATACATCATATTAATACACTGAAAGATAAAAATCACATGGTTATCTCAAAGAGATACAGAAAAATCATTTGACAAAAGTCAACATCCTTTCATGATTAAAAACTCGCAACATTTGGAGTTCCTGTCATGGCACAGTGGAAGCAAATCTGACTAGGAACCATTAGGTTACCGGTTCAATCCCTGGCCTTGCTCAGTTGGTTAAGGATCCGGTGTTGCTGTGAGCTGTGCTGTAGGTTGCAGATGTAGCTCAGATCCTTCATTGTTGTGGCTGTGGCATAGCTGTACCTCTGATTTGACCCCTAGCCTGGGAACCTCCATATGCCGAAGGTGTGGCCCTAGAAGCAAAAAAAAAAAAATTAAATTAAAATTAAAACTCGCAACATTTTATGTATAGAAAGCATATATCTAAATGTAATAAAGTTCATATATGACAAGCCCACAACTAAAGTCATACTTTAATGGTAAAAGATTGAAAGCTTTACCTCTAAGATTGGGAACAAGACAAGTGGGCCCTTTATGGACACTCTTATTGAATACGGTACTGGAAGTCCTAGTCAGAGCAATCGGGCAAGAAAAAGAAATAAAAATCAGAAAGGAAGAAGTAAAATAATCTTTGTTAGCAGACGGTATGACCTGATATCAAGAAATTTTCAATTATTCCACTCAACAGTTATTTCTGTGAAAAAAATTAGAATTTTGATAGAGATTGCCTTAAATCTATAGATGACTTTGTATAGTATGGACTTTTTAACACTATTTATTCTTCTGATCCATGAACATGAGTTATCTTTCCGCTCATTTGTGTCGTTTTCAATTTCTCTCATCAAAGTCTCATTGTTGTCAATGTACAGATATTTTACCTCTTTGGTTAAATTTATTCTTAAGTATGTTATTGGTTTTGATATTATTGTGAATGACAGTATTTTCTCTATTGAAAAATCCCTGAAAAAGGTATTTTGTTAGAGTTCAGAAATGCGACTGGTTCTTTATGTAGATTTTTCTACCTTTCAAGCTTGAGTTTGTTGATTACTACATGATTTGTTGCATTAAATATTTTGTTTAAACGTTAAATTAAAAATGTCTTTATTTTTATTTTTAAATTAAAACATACATGTGTGGCAATATAATTATTCTGACTACATCTGGGTAAAATCAACATAATCCAAAGAAGAAAAAAATGAAGTGGGTAAAATCTTACTGTACTATACCAAATATTTTAACTTTTTTTTTCATTTTGCTCTCCAGATTTAGTATAGTATAGATTTTGCCTTAAAATTTAGGTTTTAATATCATATTTGAAATATAATGAATAATATAGCAAATTATCAATTCCTAGAACAAATAATATTTCCTCACCCTTAGCAATTAAAGAGTGCTATTTTCAGGAGTTCCCATTGTGGCGCAGTGGTTAACGAATCCAACTGGGAACCATGAGGTTGCAGGTTCGATCCCTGCCCTTGCTCAGTGGGTTAACGATCCAGCATTGCCATGAGCTGTGGTGTAGGTTGCAGACGTGGCTGGGATCCCGCATTGCTGTGGCTGTGGTATAGGCCGGCGGTTACAGCTCTGATTGGACCCCTAGCCTGGGAACCTCCATATGCTGCGGGTGTGGCCCTAGAAAAGGCAAAACAAAACAAAACAAAAAAAATGTTATTTTCGGTGCTAGGTTAGACACCAAGTGATCCAGGGGCCTCAGCCCATAGAAAACCACATGGGCCTTTGTGTGCCTCACTCAGAAAGTAGAAGACAGGATAAAATTCTCCAGATTGACTTCTCCCTGGCCCCTGATGCTTCAGTCACTCAGCAGAAGCCTTACTGACGCCATGTGCTCCAGAAAAAGAGCCTGCCAACCCCAACAAGGCGGGCAAGATCACAGAAGGGCTCAAATTCTTGGCTGGGCCTGCTGATTTAACAGCCTCTTTGTAGAGGATGTTTTTATTTTTGATCCTATATCCCAGAAATTTGATTTTCTTGGACTAGAAAAGACGACTGCGGGTGGGCCTACTTATTTCATACTGTCTCTCTCTCCCCTCCCCCTCCCCCTTTGTTTCACTCTCCATATTTTGTCTCGTGTCATTTCTCCTTTGCCTTTCTCCGCCCTCGTATCCCTCAGAGCCTTTCTCTCTGACTCTTTCTCTTCTCACTCCCATAAATGGTGTCCTCTGTTCTAGACCCAGCAGTTGGTTGAATCATTTCATGGCAACTCTAATTCAGGCAAGGAGATGACCAAAATAAACAAGCAACGGAATAATCTTCCTAATTTTTCAAACATCTTAAAGATCAAAGGAGTCCAACTCTGGCAAAATTCATCTGTTAGTTTTTAATGACTGTGTTTCAACACTCCCCAATTCTCACAGCAAAGGCACAATAAATCCAGTCTTTCTGACAACAAAGTTGAGTCTTTAAAAACAGTTCCAGCATTCTCTACATTGTCAAGCTCTTGCTCCCTCGCCTTTCCCACTTGGCCAAAATTATACCATAAAATGCCATCTTCAGAGATTCTATTCTGGTCCCCATGATCTAGAAACAGAGCGCTAAGCACAAAGAAGTTAATCGCATCCTGAATTCCAGTCTCCCCTCTGATGCCCCTCCGTTTGCAGGTAAGTCAAGACATGGGCTCTGCAGAGGAGAGGGCTATGGAGTCACACTAGCTGTGGAAACTCCAGCAGTTGCCCCTTTTCTTTCGCCTTAGTTTCCTCCTAGTTAGTAGCACCATCCATAGTATGATGCTTCTCTCCTCCCTGTACCATGCTAGAATTTTCCTTTTCTACTTCAAGTGAGGCAAAGGCACATGGCTTGCTTGGCCCAAGGAGATGTGAGCAGAAATGGTACACATCATTTCCAAACAAAAACTAAGAGGCCGTTCAGCGGATGGACCTGTTCTCCAGAGATCATGGAAGTGTATTTTGAGATGGAATCTCGGTCAGCCTGGGTCCCTATACGACTTCAGTGAGTCAAGTCCCTTCTGCCACCCCACGTAGAATGCGACCCACAGTAGCATGTAGATTTTTAAGCCCCTGAGGTTTGAGGGTTGTATGTTACCTATCATAACCTAATTCATCCCCTCTGATACATTCCTTATCTATAACGTGGGGGTGTTGATAATAACGTCTGGCAAGACCCAGTGGTTCTGAAGATCAAATAAGATGACCCACATCACAAGTGAGATGACTTGAGGGCCCACTACTGACGGATGGTTATCCCTATTTCTGTGGTTTTGTTTTTTGTTTTTTTCTTTTTTGTCTTTTTCTAGGGCCGCATCCTCGGTATATGGAGGTTCCCATGCTAGGGGTCTAATAAGAGCTGAAGCCGCCAACCTACACCAGAGCCACAGCAACGCGGGATCCAAGCAGCACCTGTAGCCTACACCACAGCTCACGGCAACACCGGATCCTTAACCCACTGAGCAAGGCCAGGGATCGAACCCGCGACCTCATGGTTCCTAGTCAGCTTCGTTAACCACTGCGCCACGACGGAAACTCTGGTTATCACTATTTCTATGAGACTCCTCAGGCAAACGGAACAGATTGTCAGAAGCAGACCAATGGCCTCGTCTTACAGCCAAGCTAACTGTGAATACTAGCAACAGAGATGGAAGGAAACACAGCTTAGACTCACTCACTGATTCGCTCCTTCGTTCCCCCTCCCTGTCTCCCAACCAGTAGGAGACACTCATGCACACGCTGGCCTCTGCCTATGCACCCCACTCTTAGAACAGAAATACCTTCCTCTACTTCTTTGCCGTCTTGGGACATCTTCCCAGGCCACTCCTGACACATGCAGAATATCTTAGACTACCTGGCAAACCATTCTTTCCAATGCATGAGTCCATAGATGCACCGTGTGCATCTCCACTTAGGTTTGCTCAAAAATGTCTTTTGTTCGTTTCACAAGTATTCAATTTTCCTAAAAAGAGAGGAACTATGTCATCTGTTTCTCCGAGGCAGTTTCTCTATTTCTTTTGCAGTTTCCATATCTCTCTGGCATAGCCCCTAAATCTTCCCGTATGAATCCTTAACCCTCACCACCTCAGAAGTGACAGCCAAGTTCTACATTTAGTAGATACTCTATTAATGTGTTTTGCAGACTGATTTAACCTCTGCTAAGAGCTGCAGAACAAGGTGAAACAGATGAGGGCTTACCAAGGATTGATCATCAAGTTGATGGCAAAACCTCTTTCACATAAATCAGGACTTCTTGCAACCTGAACATGTCATATTATTCAAAGGAGTGTGTGTATAGGTTTGCAGAGGATTGCTCCAAGAGCCCCAAATATTTGTCATTTTGCTCCTCTAATTGCAGTGATTGAGGAGGTACATGAGAACCTTGGCTACCCAAAGCATCCAGGAGTCCGTCTGTATTCACCACAGGAGCAGAGGAACCATAAACACACTTTCACAGCACGGCCACCTTTTCCTGCAAGAATCTGCCATGTAGACAGGCCCCAGTGGGTATTTCCGGCCCTCCCGAAATAACCTAGAGCTTTCTCAGAGCATGGAAAAGTCGCTTGGGGACAATGTGTGCCTCAGTAGCTTCCCATAGATCAACTGTTCATTTGTCTGTTCGGGTCAGCAAACCAGCTCTCAACAACCCACTGAAGGGTGGATCAGGAACAGAATGGACGGCAGGAGTCCAGAGATAACTGCCCAACTTGGCTTCAGTCTTAGACTTCTCCTTTCTCCTTTAAACAGGCAATGTCTTTGTGTTCGACAGCTCAGCAGTGGCGAAGCATGTGGGGCAGAGAATCTCTTTCACTTCCGCATCGCCTCGTTTCCCAGAAGCTAGACTCAGAACACGAAGCCACAACAAAGAGTTGCCCATTGAGCCAAGTGACCCCCTTTATCACCACAGGAGCTTCTGTATTTGCAAAATGGTTGGTGACACCTGAGGGACAAGAAGATATTTCAGGCTGCCAGCTTTCAGGCTTGAGCGAGTCCCCTCCTAGACTCGCATGCTCATGGGGGCTGCAAATCCACTGGAAAAACAAGAGCCATAGGCAGCCTCAACCACGCATGAGTCAGTCCATAAATAAATAAGTACTTATTGGAGAGGCACTTCCTCTCCGTGCTGGTGAGGCTCTTTCTCCAGATAACCTCCACGCTTCCCTTTTAGGTTAATGAAGAGAACTGATCTTGTGTAGAATCCACCCCCGGAGCCCCTGAGGGATTGAGTGATGGGTCTCCACGTGTGTCCTGTTATTGCGAGATACAGACAGGAAGATGGACGCACTTTCACACCGTCTGTCCGTGTAAAATTGAAGCGGATTGTCTTATAGCCACAAAACTTAATTTACCCCTACAGGTCAATCTACATGTACTGATAAGTAAATACTTCCTATTTTATTATTAAGTGAGAATGGTACTCTGTATTAAAAAATACCATGCG
Organism: Phacochoerus africanus; assembly: GCF_016906955.1. Classification (NCBI taxonomy): domain Eukaryota; kingdom Metazoa; phylum Chordata; class Mammalia; order Artiodactyla; family Suidae; genus Phacochoerus; species Phacochoerus africanus. The sequence goes on along the minus strand of NC_062555.1, from coordinate 15,950,979 downwards.
ATATTCACATCTACCAACTCTCTAACCAAATTTCACCCCCTCAGACACTCCTTCAACCACTCTGCCTAAAATAACATCTTCCTCCCTATTACTTTCTCTGCCCTAACACTATGTATTTGCAGAATGCTATACATTATTTTGTATAACACTAACTGAACTTATTTTCTCCATTGGTTTATTTATTACTTTTTCCTTTTTTTTTCTGTCTTTTTGCCTTTTCTAGGGCCGCTCCTACGGCAGATGGAGGTTCCCAGGCTAGGGGTCTAATTGGAGCTGTAGCCTCCAGCCTACACCAGAGCCACAGCAATGCTGGATCCGAGCCACGTCTGCGACCTACACCACAGCTCACGGCAATGCTGGATCCTTAACCCGATGAGTGAGGCCTGGGATCGAACCTGCAACCTCATGGTTCCTAGTCATCCACTGCGCCACGATGGGAACTCCTCCCATTGTTGAACTATAACCTCCCTCAGCAGGAATTTTACCTAGCCCAGTCCCTAACCTGTAACAGACGTTTGCAAATGTTAGCAATCTGAGATAGAGATACTTACATACACATAGTAGATTCTAAATTGGTAAGAAAAAGACTATTAACAACGATTAGCTTTGGGGGATTGGCTTAAGAAGTCAGAAAATGAGAAAGGGGACCTTTCGTTTTCATTTTACACTTCTTTGTATTATTTGGATTTTTGACCTTGAAGATGTATTTTTTCATAATAAAAATATTTTAAAGGAAAAAGAAAATTAAATATTTGACAATACCAAAATGTTAAATTTCACATGGCAAAAAAATACCATACACAAAGTCCAAAGACAAATAATGTATTAAGAGAAAAGCTAATTTCAGCACAAAGACAAGATAATATAATTCCTAATATACAAGAAGTGCCTAAAAATTAATTGAAGAAATGAAGTCAATAGAAAAATGAGTAAAAAAAACCATGAATCGGCAATTCAGAGGGATGAATTTCCAAAAGGGCAATAAATCCATGAAAATATATTCGACCTAATGGAGGACTTGGGAAATGCAAAGTAGGATGAAATACCATTTTTCCATTCATCAGTTTAACAAGAATTAAAAACAGTCAGTACTAATGAGAATATAAGGACCTAGCCATCTTATTGTTTGAACTCTCTGCTATAGAATTAAAACTACATATGCATAAGGATATCTTCTAATGTTACTGGTAGCTGAATTTTTAAGGACAAAAAAGCCCCTAACATATCATCAATAGAGGACAGGTTAAACAAATTTCATATATTCACACAGCGGAAAATGGTTAAGATATTAAAAAAGAAATATAATCTTTATTGACTGGAGAATCATCTATGATATTACGGAAGAAAGGAAGTTATAACATAACTAACGCAATTAAGAATCCCACTTTTTGAGAAATATATACCATTTCTTTCAAAAACTGTATAGATATTGGTTGACTATATATATAGGTCTTCCTCAGCTCATGATGGGTTATGTCCCAATAAACCCAAGGTGAAAATACCCTTAGTTCCAAAGGCATTTAACACACCTAACCTACAGAACATCTTAGCTCAGCCCGGCCCACCTTAAATGGGCTCCAAACACTTACATTAGCCTCCAGTTGGGCAAAATCATTTAACACAAAGCCTGTTTTACAATAAAGTGTTTAAAAGCTCATGTAACTTATGGAAGGAATACTGTAGTGAAAGTGAAACTCAGAATAGCTGTGTGGGCACAGAGTGGTTGTAAGGGTATCGTGTATTCACCCTCTTGGTCATGGGGCTGACTGGGAGCTCCGGTTGGACACAGCTGCCCAATGTCACCAGACAGTATCGTCCTGCATGTCACTAGCCCTAGAAAAGTCAGAACTCAAAATTCAAAGCGTGGTTTCTACAGAAGGTGTGTATTGTTTCTGCACCATTTTAAAGTCGATGAATTATAAATCGAGGATACAAACACACATAGATAGAGGTTTGTATGTTCACATAAAGGTAGAGAAAAAATGGAAAATAATACAGAAGATGCTAATAGACCCTAGGTGGGAGCAGAGGAGAAAAAAAAAAATGTTTCTTTAACCTCTTTGAGTGGTTTAGCCCATTCAAGTGAGTAAAGGGAGTCCTCGTGTGGTTCAGCAGTAACAAACCCAACTAGTATCCATAAGGATACAGGTTCGATCCCTGGCCTTGCTCAGTGGGTTAGGGATTGGTGTTTCCATGAGCTGTGGTGTAGGTCGCAGATGCAACTCGGATCCTGTGTGGCCGTGGCTCTGGTGTAGGCTGGCAGCTGCGGCTCCGATTCGACACCTAGCCTGGGAATGTCCATATGCCGCAGGTGCAGCCCTAAAAAGATAAATAAATAAATAAAGCAAGTAAAATTCATTTCCTAATTGAAAAAATTAATAAGAAAAAAGCAAAATTAGTTACAAAAGAAACAAGTAGGCTTTCCCATTAACTGCAAAATCCTTAAACCTAGTTCCTGGTCTTTAGTTCCCTCGAGCAACAAAAGCCAGCCCTGTTACAGACCTGGTTGTTCCTTAGGAAGAAAGATTTCTGTTGCCCAAGCTCACCTAGGCCCAGTCACACTGAGCAGGCCCACTGTCACGCTCTGCAGGGCCGGGCTCTGGTCTCCACATCTGCTCACTACTCCCCTGGAGGCAAACCCAGAGTGAGAAGCAGAGGTAATCACACACTGGCCTCCTTAGGTTACCCTTGCTTCCTGGCTCACGCTGGGTACATCCCTCCATCGGACCCCAGACTTGTGGGAAACCTCCCCTGGGAACCCTAGGACTTCCTGGTGTGAGGTTCCAAGCCCAAGAAACTCTGAGCTGCACCAAGGAGTCCAATTCGGAGCTGCATCCGTCTCCCAACCCTGCACCCCCACTTGCTCCTCACCCCATTGCTGCGGAGTCTCTCCCGTCAGGGACGCGACCCTGCGTTTTCTTCTCTTCTCAGGAAAGAGCATCCCCAGAACGTAGCTCTCCGGACACTCCCCCTCCCATCCCCAGGAGTCGGAGCAAACAGCCAGGAAAAAAAGATAAGTACACATTTAAAAAGAAACGGTGATTTATGAAGAACAGCTGAGGCAAAGTGCAGAGAGGTTTTGCTTACAGATCTGAAGGCCCCAGAGAAGTGCAAGGTATTGTATGTCCCTACAAGTCTGTGGATTTGCTTCATTACCCAGAAGGAGAATTACCAGATAAAATAGAGGGCACGACGCTCTACTTCAAGCTCAAATAAATAATGAATAATTGTTTCATACAAGTATTTCCCAAAGAGTGTGTGAGTCATATACATTTATTTACCAAATCTGGCGGCTCTACACAGAATGGGTCTGTCCTCTCGCTCCGATTCTCAGGAATATGTCTATCTGCCATATCAATATTCTCCAGCCACAAATGACCCCGGCGGTAACAACAGTTCTCCTCCCCTTTATCTCCCAGAAACTTAGCAATCTTCACTCAGGAACAGGAAAATCCAGCCTCATTTCCTTCCTGAGTCATCATCCATCAGGATTACAAGAAGGTTGCCTTGCTCACATCACCTGATGACCAGAAAACCAGCGAATTCCTAGACCAGTTCTTCCCAGCAACATGCGAGAGCATGTACTTAGAGCTGGTGTTGTTTAGAACAAGAAAAAACTCTTCCCAATCCTGAGGACCCGTCATAGGAAGTGGCAATTGGCCATGATGGGATATATTTAATCTCTCCCAAGAGTGCCCTTAGGCCATTGAGAGGCCAGAGAAGCATGGAAAACCTGCAATGGCCCAAGGCCAGCTGAGATGCGCTTCATCATCTCCCGTGTTTGCCAATGCCCTCCGTCCATTAGCAGGAACACGCACCAAGAGTTACTTCCTGGTAGCGGGGCATGGCAGTGAGCCATCCTCACTCTTGTTGGATGTGACGGTGACCAACAACAACTCTCGGACTGGAGGCTGGGGCCAAAGCAATTGCCTTTGGGTGAACCTTGCAGATGCCGAAGAGATAGGCCGGATTCCGAGGCGGAACCAGCGGCCTCACGGACCACATGAAGTGTCAAATCATGTCTTCCCTGAGTCCAGGGGGTCCTATTGCTTGGTAGTTACCTGTTAATCAACTATATTCCTTTGATTGCAAAAGGAAGTTAATGAAATGATGAGTTGAAAGAAGGAGAAGAATAGACATCACGGGGAAAGATGGTGGGTAGAAGACAAAAAAGAAAAAAAAAAAAAAGCAGATGCAGAAATTGCACATCCGTAGGAAACAAAATTTGTTCAGCGATGAGGGCAGGCACAGAGGTGCCGTGGCAGCCTCTGCCCTTCCCCGGTTCTTTCATGATGTTTCAGGCCTGCCCAGATTTAAAAGATGATGTCAGCTCAAATAAACTGCATGATACTATTTTGTTAAAGAAATACTGATATTTAGCAAGGTAGCAAATGACTGTTTCTAAGTCGAGGTAGTATGGAAGCTTTTCATTTTTTGTTTATTGCATGTTTTCTCAACGTTCCATTTCTAAGCAGATGCGTGCTACTGTTCACGGGAAATGTATATTATATTTTAAAGTTGCTTTTGTACTTCTGTGTCATGTGATATTCAAGGACCCTCTTCTTGGGGGCAGCTTCCTCTAGATCCCCTTAGGAATGTCTTATTTCACCTCCTGGTCAGACTCATGGCCCTTCGCTACCTGAAAAGGCAGGAAAAAAAACAAAACAAAACCCAGTAACTCACTGAATTCTCTCGAGTTTGCTTGGGAGAGAAGCCCCAGCTCGAGGAGAAGAAAGCCGGAAGGGAGCCAAGGCGGAATAACATTGAGGAGTGACATTGACCTTCAACCAAGAACTTAGCGCCTAGTAATACTAGGCTTTTACGTTGGGATTTTGAGGCTATTAAGTGCAATGTTGAAAGCAGTGGTTTAGACCTCAGTCGTAGATGCAGAAAGACTTGGATCTGAATCCCAGCTTCACCACTTCCTCCACTTGGGCATGGCATACAATCTCTTAAACCTCAATTTCCTCAGACATCCAGTGGGTAACGACCATACCTACATCACAGGGACTGAGAGGAACAAGCCGCCGCCGTGCCTGGCACAGAGTAAGTGCTCAGTGAATGCCAGCTTGGTACTATCACCAGGTGGTACCAATCCCCTCTTACTGATGAGGCCATTAGACTTGAAACAGATAAGTGACACTTATTCCAAGTCATTCAGATGCAAGTAGAAAAATCTGAAACTGGAACCCCATCACCTCATGACATATACGGTCCTCTTGCGGCTACGATTCCCTAATTCACTGTGTAGAAACACAACTTTTAAGATGCCATTAATGCAGTCTGTTTGAATTTAACATCAACCCCAAATGAAGCAGCAGCTCTGGTGCCAGAAACCCAAATGATACTTATATAAATCTCTTTTTTATTAAAGTAGAGCTGATTTACAATGCTGTGCCAATGTCTGCCGTACAGCATAGGGACCCCAACATAATCCATGTATATATGTGTATTCTTTTTCTTACATTATCTTCCATCATGTCCATCCCAAGAGATTGCATAGAGTTCCCTGTGCTGTACTGTAGGGCCTCATTGCTTACCCATGCTAAATGTAACAGTTTGTAGCTGCTAACTCCAAACTCCCCATCTATCCCACTCTTTTCCTGCTCCCTTTTAGCAACCAGAGGTCTGTTCTCAATGTTCACGAGTCTGTTTCCGGTGGTTTTTTGCTTTTTGCTTTTTAGGGCCGCACCTGCGGCATATGGAGGTTCTCAGGGTAGAGGGTAGAGGTTGAAGCTCTCTCGTGCCTCTTGAATCCTCCCTTAATGTAACTTCAACAGCTTGGCACTGTGTTGTGGTGTAGCCACTGGGCTACACCACAACCAAAGCAATGCCAGATCCTTAACCCACTGCGTGAGGCCAGGAATTGAACCCACAACCCCATGGTTCCTAGTCAGATTGTTTCCACTGCGCCACAATGGGAACTCCTATTTCTGTTCTATATAACAGTTTTGTTTGTGTCGTATTTTAGATTCCACATTTAAGTGGTATCATATAGTATTTGCCTTTCTCTTTGATACTTTACTTCTTAGGAGAACCTCTAGTTGCAGCCATGTTGCTGCAGATGGCATTATTTCATTCCTTTTATGGCTGAGTCATATTCCATTGTGTATATGTACCACATCTTATTCATCCATCAGGTCTGTGCCTCCTGATCTCCTTTTTCTTTTTCTTTTTTTTTTTGTGTGGGTGGGGGGGGGGGACAGAGGATGAGTATAATGTCATTTATTTCTATTTGCCTCTGATGGTATCACCAAATTCAATCTATCTTCAGGTTCTATTAGATTTTCCTCGCTAATATCCCTAATGCATCTCTTCCTGTTCCCCATCTAAGCTCTCTCGTGCCTCTTGAATACTCCCTTGATGTAACTTCAACAGCTTGGCAGCCTGTCCTGCGCTGTGGCTTCTCCCTCCAGCATTAACACGGTGACAAGGGACCTTTTAAAGTCCAAGTATGGTCATTCAGTCCCTACTCAAAATCTCATCTCCAAGTGGAGCAAACAAACACGCATTTGTCAAGACATAGTGGTCTAGCCCTTTACATGGTAATCAACCTCCCTACCTGTCATTAATAGGCTAAGAACTTTTTTGCCATATCATTGCTTTTTAAAAAAATTTTTATCGCAGGATAGTTGACTCAGGGTTGTATTAGTTTCAGGTGTACAGCAAAGCGGATCGGTCATACATATAAATACAGCCATTCTCTTTTCCCACATAGGTTATTACAAATTATTGAGTAGATTCTCCTGTGCTCTACAGTAGGTCCTCGTTACGCATCTGTTTGATACAATGGTGTGTATTTGGTATTCTCACATCCCAATTCCTCCCCTCCCCCAAGGGTAACAGTTTCCCCTGGGGTGGCCTTAAGATTGGTTTTGAAACTTGCGAGACTTGTAAGTCTTCTTGCTGATTCCTGCCCCCCCCCCACCCAAAGAAACTGCCAACTGTTACTCCCTTTCAGGACTTTGTCTTTGTCTTCCGGCCAAACGAAATGAACTTGGACATCCTCTGAGCCCCTGACGCCCTTCATCTTCAGCGTATGGTCCTGTATCCTCACCTAACACACGATTCCATCACCCACATGGCACCTACACGACGAAATGCGCAGGGACTGCCCAATGCAACGGTAATGTCCTCACCATCAGGAACCCCTATAAGCCCTCAGTACATTTTTTAATAAATACATAAAAGTTTATGTCCCCGCAAATTCAGTAATGGAGTCCTTTCATACTCATTTTCGGCTGCATAAGGGTTAAGTAGATTCTGTGATCTAGCTGGGAAAACGATCATTTATAAATGTGTTTTCTTTGGGAAAATGCACTGATGGTTCCAAGACTTATAGAGAGGATTTGGAACAAAAGCCCATTAGTAAACTGAAGATTGGCAATATTTATCTCCTTGCATTTCTGCTAGCTCTGAAATTGCCATAAATCATCTTTCCCCTCCCGGTTAAGGAGGTATTTGAATAGAGGGAACGGAAATACACCTCTAACAGTTGGTATTCTTTGATCACCTTTATGGGGATCTAATAAACCCCGTGTGCTGGACTCGCTGGTGTGGACGGCGGGCGTCCTTCCCAAGTAGGTGCTTCCGACATGTCTTTTTGTTTTCTGGCCCTCTGTCCATGTGACCCTACTTAGGAAAACCTGACATTTGGAAATCCAAACTTAGAAACCAGATACATGCAGGGGTAATGACTCAGGTTACTAAATAATTTCTCTCTTTAGACATTGAATAGTGACTCACTCTGTTCATTAAAGAGCAATAAAAACAAATTATCATGGAACTCTGAAAAGAAATACAGCATTCCAGGACAGAATTCAGGCTGATTGTATTTGGAGTCATGAGCATTTCTTTCCGAAACACCAGAGTTGTGCCTCGCCCCCCCCACTGCCCCCCAACCCCTGCCAGTCGGGTTTATCTTTGTGGCATGACAAAGCTCCCTCTACCAAGAAGCACAACAAAAGAGCATTTGAGTAGGAAGCAGATGTGTATCTTCTGGGACTTAACACCCCTGGCTCAAATCTGACGGTGAAAATTTACAGCCCTTAAAATATACTACACTGTGGTGGCCGTGACGGGGGGCGGGGGGGGGGGGCCCTCCCCAGCTGAGGAAGGAAGGTTGCTAAAAGGTTAGTGGCCAAAGGGGCCGGTCAGGGGAGGGAGGAGACGGAGTGTTCCCTGGGACGAAATGAACCCAGAGATTATCAGTGGATGATATAATCAAAAACTCATACACCGGCAACCAAGTTTTATTACACGACTGAGGAAAACAGCTCATTTATACTGGATTTCCTGTCCTTTTTTTCTTAATAAGGGGAACCACATATCTGTGAGTCATCATGAGGATTACAGACTTGACAGAACACTTCACCGTGACAATGCCCATGACTTTTTTTAAAAGGGATTATGAGAAACTCTCATTGCATATGCCTCTGCATTTATTGACAGAGTAGTTAAAGAATGAATTGATCTACTTCTCATTTCTTCATGTTTCTTGAAATAGCCTTGACTATTTTCAGTAGGCACATTGCTCTGTTTAACATACAAAAATTAATAAATAGGGGAAAGGCACTGTGGGAATAGGCCGTAATAAAGACAAATGGAATCCATATTTCAAAAGTTGGCAAGAGCTAACAGATATGTTCTCATTTTTTTTAATTTGTGTAATAAAATATTCTGTATTCAGAGTCATTTCTTTCCTTATTATTTCTCTTGTCTTGAGGGGAAGCCATAAACGCTTCAACAAACAGAAAATTAGATTGAATGTTCAGTTCGCATTGCTGAAGTCTTTTTACAAAGTACTACTTAACGCTGAAAGGGCCATAATATTGTTTTAATGAGAAGGCTCAAATTGTTTTCTAGAATGACCCCTTGCATGAAATGTTCTTCGGACTATTACAGCCATGAATTAGTCCTTATTGAGTATCCGGTACTTAGGTGCCATTCTGAACACGATAAAGGGGTAGGATGAGCGGGACAACGAGGCAGCTATTTTTCAAAGGCAGAAGCATACTTGGGAGACAGCGGCAACGACAGAGCCTTCTCAAGGCTGTATCACCAAAGCAAAGGTAAAACTCAACTTGGACTCTATGTAGTATGCAAATAGTCTTTCATCGGTTGGCCTCAGATTCCTCGCAAAGAAATCTACACTTTTTCTCCAGCCCAGCATTGAACTGTGGAGGGCGGTGACTATCTCCGACTTCGGAGAAAGAGCAGGTCTTGGAAAGTGACCGGTGCACTGGCGATCTTCTGGACAGCAGGCTTAGAAACCCAGACATCAACACGGCACTCTGGTGTCCACCCAAAGAAGGCCCTACTATCTGTCATCCGCAGAGCCTTGGTGTGGATTGGTTTTTCCAGAAACCAGGGGGATGGGCCACCAGATCAACCCTTCTCCCCCCCTGGCTTGGCTTGGATGCTCTCTCAAGCTTTGTCAAGGGAGCTGGCCAGTGCTGACTCCTGCAGAAACTCACCCCTGTAAGTAAGAGCAAGGAGGAAAACACTGACTCTTGGCCACGGAGCCATGAGCCTCCTCAGCTCTGTGGTCTAGCTCACTGCCGGTCAACCACAGGGAGGACATACGGACAAACTCAGAGACAAGGGGGACTTGATACCAGAGCCAATCAAAAGAAATCATTCCCGAGAGAACACGTAGAGACAGCTAGTTGATGACATGACAAGTGCTAAGAAGATTACTTTACAAATACACTGAAGATGATGAAATCCAGATCAGGTCACATGAATTTTCCCTAGTTAAGTCCCCATTCTTGCAGCAGAAGGTCCATCCTTAACCTGAGAGATGTTCTGAGTGAACCAGTAGAGAAAAATGGTCAACAGAACAGATTTTTCCATTTGGGTTCTGTGTACCCACTATGGCCGAAGCCAATCAATTGTCTGAGTAAGATGCACTGGTTTTCTTAGAGTTGCTACTACTCGTTATGAAACAATAACTTAGACGTCACAAGGTTGAATGAATTTCACATATTAAAACTTTCTTGGGAAACTAAATGAGCACCACCGTGTATCCGTACCCCCAGTGATGACTTCTTCCATATAGAATGAAGAAATAGAAATTGGTCCAAGTTCATCAAGAGCTCTTCCAAAACGAGTTCCCATGGGATGACAACATTTACTCCACATGTGCATTTCGCGTAGTCCCATTTCCTCTGGAGTGAGCCCAAACTGTTCTGGAGGCTTTGGCTAGTGGTGAAATGGATGCAAGCGTGTCCGATAGGAAAACGCTTCAGCCCCTGCTTTATCGTAATGAGCACAATTAGCCACGACCATAACACTTGAATTATTAATGCTCCCTAATAGGGTGGATAAAGTGTCTCCGAAGCAAAGCTGCTTGGAGTTCTGGTAAAGCTCATGCCAGATTTAATTGAAAAGTTCATCTTGAAGAGGGACAATGCTGGCATTGTGTTACATTGATTTAAAACAAGTCTGTCCTAAGGATTTTCTTTATCCTTATCTGCAGTAATAGAATATGAAAGAGAGCAAGGAGGGGGAGCATCAAGTGCTGGAAAATATCTTTCTCAGAAACTAGAGCAGACAGTCACAACATTTTTAAACAATGATAGTAACATTTATTATATCAAAGCCATTTTATGTTTTATTTGGAACTCTGGCGCCTTTTTCTTTTTTTCAAGTTCCCATAACATGACAGTAATTATAACCATCAAGATGTTCCCTAGAAGATAGCAGTCCCAAATCCAGATGCTGCTGCCCCGCTGTCCCATCGCTGGCGCTCGGAGTGCACACATTACATCACGGTGTAGTTTATTTTAAAAGTGCTTTAAGAATGTAATGATAGTAATTGTAGACAGGGAAAATTAATGGGGAGCATTGCTGGTCTGCAAATTCCATTTATAAAACACTCCCGCTGCTCAAAAAGAGAGTGGTTTCTTGTTAACAGAGGCTTCAAAATACAATTTGGAGGATGTATTAAATAAACTCTGTGCTAAAGTCATTTTCGGCTGGGTCCTGTGTGTACATATTTTCCTCTCACTTCACCACGAGCTCACCGCACGACTTTTCCTAGAGGATACAGATTCTGCAGAGAAGCAGAGGGTGCGTGTGTGCAGGCCAAAACTACCGTGGCTGCAGAGCAAGGCAGGTTAAGTGGCAGCGCTGGTCTGGGGCCAAGGAACACATACATTGGAGAGCTCAGACGGGTCCACACACGCCTGCACCGTACCTGGAGCCGTGTTTTTTCACAACCCGCTAGGTCTGGGTTTTAGTGATACGGAGGGCTCCCTGTTTCAGCAATGGTACCTGGTAGATGCCCAGGCCAAAAGGATGCTCTTCCCTCTAGCTTTATGGCACAGTACAGCTGCCCCTACTCAAGGCTCCTTCTCATTTCTCTTTTTGCTTTTTAGGGCCACACGCTTGGAAGTTCCCAGGCTCGGGGTCGAATCAGAGCTACAGCTGCTGGCCTGCACCACAGCCACAGCCACAGCCACAGCCACAGCAGATCCGAGCTACATCTGTGACCTGTGCCACAGCTCACCACAATGCCAGGTCCCTAACCCACCGATTGGGGCCAGGGATGGAACCCCCAACCTCATGGATACCAGTCAGGTTTCATTACCACTGAGCCGCAGCGGGAACTCCTCAGCACTTCTTGTTTTGTGTTCCTTACATCTATCACCACCATTCCTTTATCTAACAAAAATAAAATAACCACTTTGTGAGAGCTTTCCAGATGCTGTTTGTGGAGTTCCTATTGTGGAGCAGAGGAAACGAATCTGACTAGGAACCCTGAGGTGGCAGGTTCGATCCTGGCCTCACTCAGTAGGTTAAGGATCCGGCGTTGCTGTGAGCTGTGGTATAGGTTGCAGCAGGCGCAGCTCGGATCCCGCGTTGCTGTGGCTGTGGTGTAGACCAGCGGCTGTAGCTCCGATTGGATTCCCTAGCCTGGGAACTTCCATATGTCACAGGTTCAGCCCTAAAAAGCAACACACAAACAAACAGATGCTGTTTGTGATGGAATCAGCTGTTCGAACGGTGACCCATTTCGTCCTGTGAAGTGGTCAAGGAAATTTCAGTTGTTTCTCAAGTCTCAAGGAAAAAAAGAAGAGACCAAAATTTGGAAGGCTTTCCTTCATTTGAATTCCAACAACAACCAAAAAAGGAAGATGAAAGCTTCCCACACAAACAGACTCACAGACTTAGAGAACAAACTTGTGGTTGCCAAGGGGGAGGGCGGGAGTGGGATGGACGGGGAGTTGGGGTTGGTAGATGCAAACTCTTGCATTTGGAATGGAGAAGCAGTGAGTCCTGCTGTACAGCACGGGGGCCTATAGCCAGTCTCTCGGGATAGACCGTGATGGGAGATGGTATGAGAAAAAGACTGTGTATAGATGTATGACTGGGTCACTTTGCTGTACAGCAGAAATTGGCACAACACTGTAAATCAATGATACTTTCATAAAGTAGTATATACATGTATGTAATTGTAAAAGCTTTTCCGTGCATCCGGAAATGGGTTGTAGGGGTGCTTTATGCCAAGAGGATGAACCAGTGTTTGTCCCCAAAGGAGGGCTACCTGGCCATTACACTGCAGTGTCACACATCACACACAGTGTCACATCTCTCTGCACCTGTCCCAACCACAGTATGCAGTTGAGCCACTTGCCTGACCTCTGAGGTCCTGGAGCCTCCATCCCTGAGCACCAATGTCCCGTTAATGCGTTTGTATTAAATTTAAAATAACAGGGGGGGGGGGAGGAAAGTAAAGGCAGGATGAGGACTCGTGCGCAGGGACATCACAGCGCCTGCTCTGTACCCGCCCCCTTTGAACCAGCTTTACTGTCGTCATCTCATCCACTCTCCATGACCATCCTCTAAGGCAGATGTTATAAACCCTGGTTTAGGGATCAAGACGCTGGAGCTGGCGAGGTCATGCTGCTGGTGTGATGGCCAAGAGCCACGTAACACTGCCGGGGACTCCAGGCAGGGGCCTAAGCCCTTCCGTCTGACAGGTCCAGTCCTGTCACAGCCCTGCAGAGGCAGACACTCGCATTCTCTCCATTTTATCGGTGAGAGGAGTGAGGCACAAAGACGTCACGTCCAAGGTCACACAGCTAACAAACAGCAGAGCCAGTTCCAAAGCCAAGCCGTCTAGTACCCCAGCGGCAGCTCTTAAGAGCCACTCTGCCCTCCTCCAGGTGACAAGACCAGAGGCTGTCTGGGTACAGAACTCTTGCCACCACAGCATGAGAGGCCAAGGACAATGCCCCAAGGGAGCAAAGGGGACACTCTACCAACTCTCTCCTCAAAAACAGCCCAGAGCCAGGGACAGTTTTTTACACATACCGAGGCAGAATACTCACACACACCCGGCCCCCCACTCCAGACCCCTGCTCCCGAGTACGGTGTGTCCCCCTTACCCATGGGAAACGTGTGCTCTCTCTCTCTGACCTCAATAAAGCAGCCTGACAGGGTGGAGCTAATAAACCAATCTGCATGAACTGGAGTTGGTCTCATAGGATATGAAAACTACCAGCTCCTCACCTATTGGTACGAGGAGCTGGGTGTGTGGTCACAAGCCACTGTATTTTGTGCCACACACTCCAACAGGCTGTGCATTCACTCACCAGACAGGTCCGTGAGCCCTCTCCGTCTGTCCAAGCAGCTCTGAGAAGGACTTTTATGTCCACTTAACATACCAGAAAGCCGCCGGGTCCACGTTGCTTAGGTAAATTCCCCGAGGCCTCCAAGTTAACGCGGAGCTGAGGTCAAACACTGGAGGAGTGACTAATAAATAGAGGAGCGAATCTAAAGCCTCAGCCTGTCCCACTACCCCCTTCACTCAGTCCGTAGTTCTCAAGCTCGTCCTCTTTGCCAGGCTCTCCCAGGCACTGGGCATAAAAGGGGTCCCTCATTGCATTTTGATGGGCAGAGTCAGGGAAGAAAGAAACAAGTCTTCAGACCAAGGAGAGGATCAGGCGATGATATTTACCATGAGAAGAGGTAAAACAAGGTGTTAAGGACCCGTCACTATGTCACATTGGGGGTGGGAGCATCAGGGAAGGAACTGACAATTAAGCCCCAAGGATGCTGCCAGGAGGGCCAGCTTCTGGGAAGTTCATGGGCATTCGAAGCCACAGGAAGCTCTGTCCCTAAGAAGGAAAGAAGCTTTGACCTTAAGAAAGTCGTTGAGCAGGAGAGTCAGGGGGCTGTCCCACGGTCAGGGGCATGGTCAGCAGAGACAGGACGTCTGGAGTTTGTTCTGGGGCCGTGGAGCCCACAGAAGCTTTTCTTCAGGAGAGCCTCACAACTCGATTCCTTTTTTAAAGGCTGCTATCTGCCAACCCATGTGCTCAAGGACCCCATGTCTTTCTTCTTCCACTTAACTTCTCCCAATCCAAACCCATCTGGAGCCTGTCTCTCATTATCAGGGGCACTTCCTCACTCTGATGGCTGTAAAAATTGGAAGGGGGCTGGTAAATGACTCCCTCCTAGAAGTAACTGCCTGATAGTTACTGTGTCACCCTTCCGGAGGTACTTGGGTTACAGTCAGGGTGAATTGTGTCTGACACGGTGACATGAAACTTAGAGCCTTCTGCTGCCCTCGTGTCAAAGCACAGGGCACCCTTCTAGGGCTCCCTCCCCAGGCCAGGCTGACAAACCCCTGATGCTGATTAGCCAATTACCTCCTGGGCCCCACTCTGACCAGGATCACCCTAAAGGACCAGGGATGTTCTTTGATGTTGATGAAAGGGGAAAATAAGTGGGGCCAGTAGAGAGAGGATTCGCCTCGTGGAGCCACACAACCGGATTTGAATTCTAACCCAGACATCAACCGTGCAACCTTAGACAAACCATGCACAAGCCCTAATTTCTTCACCTTTAAAATAAGATCACACTACTTCCTCGCTTAGTTTGCAGGAGTAATGGGATGAAGACTGCGAGTGTTTCTTACCAGCCCCACAGGACCCACCTGCTGGCAGACGAAGAATAGAGGAGGTTGGATGTTGGGGCAATGGTGGTGGACACTGTTGCTGCCTCTGTAGTCATGGATACTGAGGGGGCAGGCTGTACATGGGCCTCCATTTCCCCTCTGAAAATTAATAAGAGGAGTTGTGGCTCAGCAGTAAGGAACCCGACTAGTATCCATGAGGATGCAGGTTCGATCCCCGGCCTCGCTCAGTGGGTTAAGGATCCAGCATTGCCGTGAGCTGTGGTGTAGGTCACAGATGAGGCTCAGATCCCGTATTGCTGTGGCTGTGGCGTAGGTCGGCAGCTGCAGCTCTGATTCCACCCCCAGCCTGGGAACTTCCATATGCCGTGGGTGTGGCCCTAAAAAGAAAAAATGTATATATGTAAAAAGAAAGAAAAGTCTTAAGAGACTCAGACTAGATTAGATGGTCTCTAAGACAGTCCCGCCTCTAAAACGATTCAATATCCACTGAAATAAGAAAATTCTGGAATCTGTAGGAGATATGTATAAAGTGTGAGAAAGCATGCCCCGAAAATAAAGAGGGCAAAGAACTTTGGTGCGGGGGAGGGGGGGGGTCCTTCCTTGAAGTGTTTCCTCTGTCCCAAAGGCTGGCTGTGCCTACAGGTGAAGTCCCTCCTCCCACAGCTTCCCCGAGCGCAGTGGGTCAGGACCCAGCACCCCCGCCTCTGCCTCTCCATTAACTCCCTGCTTTGGAGTCAGAGCTAATAAGTGTCTAAAGCTGAGCTTACTAAAGCTGTTCATTTCATGTAAGTTTCTCTCTATGATTTTTTTTTTTTCCTCACTGACCCCCGAACTTTTCCCCAGTCCGTTATTTTTTTGAGCAAAAAACATTTCCGTTTTCTCCAAGGAAGTGGCGGGTGCTGGAGCTCTCTCCTTGACACGTCGTCAGGCCTTGCAGTTTCCAAGGACACTTCCCAGGACTTGGTCCCTCGGGCCCTTGAGACTTAAGCTCAGGGAACAGAGGTGGCGAGCTTTCCCCTGGCCTGGGCCCAAACCGTGACTCGTGACACAGTGAGCCCCCCGGGATTCCGTCTCTCCATCACCAAGGAGTCCGCCGATACCATGGCAACCACTGCATCCCAGAGTCCGCGCAGAGCAACCCAAGTCCTCAGCTGAGAGGTGCTTTGAGGCAGCAACTCCCAGCCAGTCCCCCAGGGAACTAATTTTAATATCAAGTGCAGATTTATTACCTCCAGAAGGAGCACTTCCTGCTTCCAAAGGAAGCTTAGGCGTGCCTGGGAGACGCGCCTACAGAGTACCAGGAACCAATACATAGAGAAAGTCATCAGGCAGGATCCTCCAGGGAAACTCCCTTCTTCTCAGGAAAGCATGTGGCGTGTTCAAGGAAATGAAAAGTCTGTAAGAACATTCTTGGGAATTTCATCACGGGGAAGTTTGCTAATGATTTCAAGAACCACTCTCCACTCCAAATAAATGGAGCCGTGGTCATTGCTCAATTGCATCTTTGACCACCCAGGCCAACCCTTAATAAGGGCTTCAAAGTTTGTCACCAAAGCAGAAGCTTCAAAAGGACACAAATTAAGGGAGATATTTGTGTGGGCAGATATTCCTAGCCATGAGGGGGCACATGTGTTTATTTCTCTTAAAGGTCACCTACAGCATAGCTGCCAAAGAGTTGGAGAATTGTGTTTAAGAAGCCAGTCCATACACCAATGCCTCAGCCATCTACTGGCTGTTTGATCTTTGACAACTGTTTAATTTCTCAATAAATAATCACAATGATATGAGTACACTCACAACAATTCTGCCGTGAGGATTAAAGGGGATAACATGGGATCATATGATGCTAATGGGTTCACTTTGGTCCATTCATTCTACTAATATTATTAAGAACCTACTCAGCACCAGGTACTAACCTTAGTGCTTGGACTATAACAGAGAGCCAAAAATTAATAATGGGGAACAAAAAATTTCTTCTCTTTTTAGGGCCACACCTGTGGCATAGGTAAGTTTCCCAGCTAGGGATCGAATCAGAGCTGCACCTGCCAGCCTACACCAGAGCCTCATCACCACCAGATCCAAGGTGTGTCTGTGACCTACACCACAGCCACAGCAATGGGAGATCCAAGCCACATCTGTGACCTACACTGCAGCTTGCGGCATTGCCAGACCCTTAACCCATTGAACAAGGCCAGGGATCGAACCTAAGTCCTCACAGACACTGTGTCGGCTTCTTAACCCACTGAGCCACAATGGCAACTCCAAAACATTTTTTTTTAACTGCCCTTATAGAGTTTCTATCCTTGAGGGAAGTTGGGGTGAACATACAGTTATAATAAACATGACAGATAAGTAAATTATAGATTACCAAATGATAACTAAGAGGGGTGGGGCCCCGTGAAATGGGTCAGAGCAGGAAATAGGACAAGCAGGGAGGTCTCATCAAAAGGTGATGTGTTGGGGTGCGTTCCCACTGTGGTGCAACCAGATCAGAGGCGTCTCTGCAGTGCCATGATGCGGGTTTGATCCCCAGCTGGTACAGTGGGTTAAAGGATCCTGTGTGTGGCGCATTGCAGCGGCGGCTCGGATCTGATCCCTGGCCCAGGAACTCCAGGTGAATGGGGACAACAGGTGAGGGGAAAGCAGCGATCATGCATGAGAGCCCCTCCCACAGTGTGAACCTAAGCTTTCATTCATTCTGAGTCGGGTGGGGAATCCAGAGGCTTTTGCCCGGAGCATTGACGTGAGGGGCTCTGTATTTTATACGGATCCCCTGCCCACTCTGTGGAGAAGAGACTGGGAGGGAGGATGTGAGAGGAAACAGAACAAAATAATTTGGGGGCGGGGGGGGGGGAGTCTATTGAATATTCAAGATAAAGATGCCAGCCCTTAGACCAAAAGAGCAGCTTGGAGATGGTGAAAAGCGCTTAGATGCTGAATGTTAGTTTGAAATCGGAGCCTTCGGGGTTTCCAAATAGATCCTGGAGAAGGGTAGATTCGTGGTCAACGTTTTTGGATTGAGCAGCCGAGAGGATGAAGATGCCATCAACTGAGATGGGGAAACTGCGTGAGGCTTGAGGGACTCAGCCGATGGGACGGAGGGTTTGAGGAGGAAACTCAAAGTTCACATTGGCTGTAAGTTTAAAATATACAATTAGCATCCACGTGCAGATGTAAAGCAAGCAGTTTGGATACAGGAGGCTGGAGATTCCGGAAGGAGGATGGAAATGGACTTAGAAGCTTGGTGGTCCTAAGCCCAGGTGGTATTTAAGGCTGTGAGAGGGTGTGAGCACACTAAGATAAAGAAGAGGAAGACACAAACTGAACCCAATGTTCAGAGCTCGAGGAGGAGAAACCTTCAAAGGAGACTGAGAAGCAGCGGCCAGTGAACTTGGAGCGAAACCAGAGAGAGTGGTATCCAGGGAGAAGACGGGATTTCCAGTCTCAAATAGTGCTGATAGGCCATTGGATCCAACAAAAAGAAAGTCACTAGTGACCTTGACAGAAGCTGGCCTAGGGGAGAAAGTGGGAAAGGTCTGATCGGAATGGATTTAAGGAAAAACATATGAGGGAAACGAATGGGAAGCAGCAGGAGACACCAGACATTCTAGGAGATTTTCTGCTAAACAGCAAAGACTTAGGATGCTTGTTGGAGGAAGGGATTCCTTAAAAAATCCTTAGAAAAATAAGGATTTCTGTAAATAAGAATAATAAGAACGTGTTAATAAGCTGATGAAAGTGACCTGGACGAGGGGGGAAAAACGACGATGTAGAGAGAACTGTGGAAAAGGCACCTTGATTTTGCACGAGGGACCCGCGCAGAAGCGGACACATTGGCTTCAGAGAGGAGCCAGGACCGTTCACTCAGGGTGAGAGGCAGGAAGGCAGAGCCCGCGGCTGCAGGTGCGCATCTGCGGTGGGAATCTGTGAACACTGCGCTCTAACCACGGCCCCTTCTCACTTACCTTGGCCCCCGGTGAGCCTCCATTAATATCAGTTTGTTGGAATTATAACCCTTAAAGCTATATTTTGATAGGAAATCCCTTATGGGGTATCTTCCGCTGTAGGCCTGTTGTGATGGAGAAGGAAGGCCAATGAGTTAGATGAGTACAGAGAAGGTGAAGAGCTCTGGCTGGAAAAGTGTCCTACGAGGCACGCACCCTGGACGTCCAGACTCAGGGGTTCAGAGGAAAGTTGGGCATAAGGGAGAGCTGGAGGGGAGCTGTCTCCACCAATACTGCCAGGTTCTCACTGCAGACAGGAAATGCCTGAAAATCAGAGCTCCACTTGTGGTTCAGCAGGCAGTCAACCTGACTAGAACCCAGGAGGATGTAGGTTCGATCCCTGGGCCCACTCAGTGGATTAAGGATCCAGCATGGCCCTGAGCTGCAGTGTAGGTTGTAGATGTGGCTCGAATCCGGCGTTGCTGTGGCTGTGGTGTAGGCTAGTGGCTGCAGCTCCATTTCAGCCCCTAGCCGGGGAACCTCCATATGCCATGGGTGTGACCACAAAAAGCAAAAAGAAGGAAAGGAAGAAAGAAAGATATTCCTGAAAATCTACAAGAAATGCTGCTTCTCCCCAAGCCACATTGCCCCTACGCTACACATGGCTATTTCTATCCATTTTCCTGACTGCGATACCAGCTAGAAGTGTTGACTTAGTTATTAGTTGTCTTAGGAAAACCCTAAAAACATATTTAAATACTTTAAAAGGACACGCTATTCCGTCTGAAAAAAACCCTGCTTCCTAGGGTGGAAATGGAATAAAAGATTATTTTTCACATTCTTCTGGAAATAAAACTGTCACTGAGACTGGCAAAAAAAGAAAAAAAAAATGCACCACAAAGGCCTGAGCCCTCTGGGTCTGTGAGGGGAGAGGGAGGGGGCGATGCCTCTGGCCAGACAATCTCTGGGTGATGTCGAGGTGAGTTAGGTCCTGGGGTGGTTCAGGGAGCTGGCTGAGAGCTTTAGAGCCGCGCCTCTGCCAAATGTTCTAGGAGCAGGTCTGCAGCCTAAGAGTCAGCAAGTGTCAGAAGCAGTCTAATGAAGGGAGAAGGCACCGCACCTGCGAAACAACCACCACCCATAAGTCACCAGCTCTAAGAGCTGGATGTCACCCGGCAACAACTTGCAACAACTCACAACTCGGAAAGAGCAGAAAAGGGGTCGGGGGGGGGGCGCTACAGAGTCTATGATTGCCTCCAGCCCTCTTGGCCCCCATCCCGTCTGCACACCCGTGTCCTGAAGGGCGCCACGGCACTGACTGCCAAGCCCTTTCCTGCACAACCTCTTTCGTGGCGGGAGGAAGCCTCCGCCACCCGTCGGAACCTTGCTACCCACCCAGGGAGATCTTATCTTAGACCTTTTTTTTATGGTGTTAAAGAACATATTACAGGAGTTCCCCTCGTGGCGCAGTGGTTAACGAATCCGAGTAGGAGCCATGAGGTCGCGGGTTCAATCCCTGGCCTTGCTCATCAGGTTAAGGGTCCTGTGTTGCCATGAGCTGTGGTGTAGGTCGCAGACACAGCTGGGATCCCGCATAGCTGTGGTGTAGTCCGGCGGCTACAGTTTCAATTAGACCCCTAGCCTGGGAACCTCCACATGCCGTGGGTGTGGCCCTAGAAAAGACCAAAAAAAAAAAAAAAAAAGAGCATATTACAGTTACCATCCCGACCATTTTTACGGTTCAGGAGTGTTAAATCAGCTGACATGGTTTGATGTCGAGAACTTTTTCCTTTTGCAAAACAGAAACTCCCTACCCCTCGCTCCCTAATTTCCCTCCCCTCCTAGCCCTTGGCAATTGCTTTTCTGCTTTCAGTTTCTGTGATATTTCATACAAGTGGAAGCATACAGTATTTGTCATTTGGCGAATTGCGTATGTCACTTAGAAAATGTCCTTGAGGTTTATCAATGTTGTGGCATGTGACAGAATTTCCTTCTTTTTTAAAAGGGACAGAATATTTCACTGTATGCATGGGCCACATTTTCTTTAACCATTCATCCACTGATGAGCCTTTGGGGTGCTTCTGCATTTTGGCTATTGTGAATAATGCTGCAGTGAACATGGGTGTGCAAACATCCCTTCAAGATGCATTTTGAGGCATTCCCGTCATGGCTCAGCAGTAACAAACCTGACTAGGATCCATAAGGATGCATGTTCGATCCCTGGCCTCACTCAGTGGGTTAGGGATCCGGTGTTGCTGTGGCTGTGGTGTAGACTGGCAGCTGCAGCTCTGATTTGACCCCTAGCCTGGGAACCTCCATATGCCATGGGTGCAGCCCTAAAAAGGGAAAGAAAAAAAAAAGATGCAATTTGAACTCTTTTGGGTATAAACCCAGAAGTAGGACTGCTGGCTCCTATGGCAGGTCACTTTTATTTTTTAAGAAGCCTCCTTTATTTTCCATAGTAGCTGCACCAATTTACATTCCCACCAGCAGTGCACAAGGCTTTCAGTTTCTCTACTTGCTTGCTAACATTTATTACTTTTCGTTCTTTCAAAGGTGACCATCCCAATGTGAGTGATTTAATTTGCATTTCTCTTAAGATTAGTGATATTGAGGGTCCTTTTTTATGATGCTAGCCGTCTGTCTATCTTCTTTGGAAAATCGTCTATTCAAGCCCTTCACCCACATTTTCCTTGAGT
This sequence comes from Phacochoerus africanus, assembly GCF_016906955.1. Taxonomy (NCBI): domain Eukaryota; kingdom Metazoa; phylum Chordata; class Mammalia; order Artiodactyla; family Suidae; genus Phacochoerus; species Phacochoerus africanus. The sequence goes on along the minus strand of NC_062555.1, from coordinate 15,929,407 downwards.
TCTTTGGGTTTGTTGTTGGAATTGCTCATATGCTCTGGATATGAACCCCTTATGCATGATTTGCAAATATTTTCTCCCACTCCACATGTTGTCTTTCCATCCTGTTGTTTTCTTTGATGTGCAAACGTTTTTACTTTTAGTGTCGTTCCATCTGTCTGCTTTTGCTTTGGGATCACGACCTATGTTTACAAGTAGAAAACTGGTCCATCATGAGCCCTCTCTAATGCCTTTTCTTCCCTGCAAAAGGATTGGGGGCAGTTGTTCGGCTGCCACCAGCAGCTGGTTCTCCACTGTGATCTTCAGACTACCCCCTCCCATGTGTTTCCCAGGGTTCTTTACCATTCTTAGTGCCTACCAGAGAGGAGTGCTTGTTTCTGGCATGAAGAAGAGATCCTTAATAAACCAGACACGCTCTTGGTAGTAGCCCGGGAACCGATGCTCCCATCATCCCGTTTGCCCTGGAGCAAGCTTTTCATGGATGATCCACAGATCATCCAAACTGTCAGCCCGCGTTGTCCTTCACAATCTGGCACCGTGCCTTCTCTTCCCTCCCCACAGATCCCCTCTCCCACGCGGACACTCTCTAATGCTCTCTTTGCATATATGGCTCCATTTGTCTGGAACATTCCAACACCAGCGCTCCCATCTTTTTCCCCTCCATTTATCAGTCATGCCCAGATGCCACTCAAGACTCCGCCCAGGGCCATCTCCCCGCTCATTCATATAAACCCCCCCTTAGGCCACCCTCTGTCTGCGCTGGCTACTCCTCTCTCATCGTGTCCCGGTGCCTTCTCCTCATTGAGCACTTGCCGTGTCGTCTGTCACACTCCACTGACTCCCGGCTGTCTCCCGCCTTACAGGGATCACCAAGAAGGCACACCCTGTCTTCCTGGGCTTTGCATCCTCAACGCCCAGGTCAGTTCTTGACACACAGCAGACTCTCTTTCATTGTAGACTTATAAAATCAGGAAGACTAGGGCTTCCAGTTTGTGTTAAAGTTTTTTACATCATTGAACTGAGGCAAGGCCAAAAATGTCTGGTGTTTCTGTTACAACTCAGAAATCAACTTGAAGAAGGAAGGTGACATTCATACCACATAACTAAAGGGGCGTGGGCAGCTTATGCATAGAGAATGGCGCGTTCTCCTTTCTTGCCCGGCGAAGGACAACTTTTGATCCTCACGTAAGGTCTGTAACCCCTAGGCACGATTCCAAAATACAAAACCCCTGAACACGGAAAGGTTTTTGTAACTATTTGGCCACAAAATTTGATCGCATTTCAATTTATGTGACAACAAAACCTGACCTGAACAGATGTGATACTACTTCATAGTCTTCATTGATTTCATTTAGGAAAAATAGTCATGCTTTATATTTGCGTAAGAAATATCGTTTGCTAGAAAGTGTTGGAGTTCCTGTCGTGGTTCAGCCGTTAATGAACCCAAGTAGCATCCATGAGGACACAGGTTCGATCCCCCGCCTCACTCAGTGGATTAAGGATCCTGCGTTGCTATGAGCTGTGATGTAAGTCACAGATGTGGCTCGGATCCCGAGTTGCTGTGGCTGTGGTGCAGGCCAGCGGCTTCAGCTCCGATTGGATCCCTAGCCCAGGAACCTCCATAGGCTGCAGGTGTGGCCCCAAAGAAAGACCAAAAAAAAAGTGTTACCCTTGGCCATAGGGAAACTGTTATCCAGTACAAATATATGCATCATATTATTTTTGTAATAACTGACAAAATCCAAGAGTATGTGGCCCTTAGGATTTTAAGGTTAGGGCTGTGGCTGTGAATCGAACGTTATGCAGGAGCCGAAAGGAGCGTTAGATTCTCTTGAGATGGGAACAGTTAGACAATGACAACCAGTTCCCACACACACACAACCGAAAGACACCATTGTTCCCCGCCCCCCCCAACACACACACACACAATTATCTTCACTTTACTACCCTCCACGTTTTCCTTCCCTGGGCAGGTTTGGGGCCTGGTTTTTATTTATCGTGGACTCTGTTTATTCTACTGTTTCCATCACATAACCTGGTCCTCCTGGGTACACACAGTCGCCCAGACGACATGGGGAAACAGCACTGACCTCGTTTTCCCGGATCAGGAGCCCAGACTCAGCGGGAATTCTGGGAGCCCGCGCCCGGCAAAGGGCAGGCAGAGATGAAGGACACCGGGTTTGAGCACCACGGTGTCAGCGAGGACGTGGAAGTCGGACGTGACATGGCCTTTTCCCCATTTTCTTGGCCCCGGCCCCCCGCGGCCTCTCGGATGCTGGGACCACCCTGAAAAAATACAAAGAGTCCAACGAGAGGCTGAATGGACTTCCTATGTGTCAGGCACATGGGGAGCCTTAATGTAAAGAACTTTTACAAATGCGTGTACCCTGGCCCATTTAAGCTGGTGGACTGAGATGTGGGTCACGAGATGGGAGAGTTTAGCGCTCCGGACCTACTTCCTCCGTTTGCTCTTATTCTGTCCCCGTTACGAATTCAAAAGGGAGAATTTGAAGTCGGTCCCTGCTGCCTGGCTCTTGATCCGATCCCTGGAAATGCCCCCCAATGAGTTTTTTTTAAGTACCAACAGAGCATAAAACATGCAAGTACAATGTAACCTGTGAGTGCGAAGTAGAATTTACACTTAAACAATGTATATTTATGATGTTCCTCTCCTTCCTCCACGGGGAGCGGGATCACTTCTGTATACTTCATCAGAACACATTCTAAATCACACCACGTAACAGGCCTTGTGGCAATCTACGATGGCCAAAGTATATAAAATATGATGAAGTTAAGAAGTTACAGCTGAACCAACAATATATCCTCCTGGAAGGGAGACATTAAATAAATCTTCGCTGGTTTTTGATAGCCTATTAAAAGTTCCTTAAGAGCTCCGGTACCTTTGACTACATTTTTTTTTTTTTTTTTTAGCCCTAATGCCTTAAACAAGCTTTTGTAATCATAAATATCACACTAAAAAAAGCCAAAACAAAGAATTAGCAATTAAATGTGTCTCTTGCTAGAAACAGTCAATGAACAGAACCTTCCTCCAAAGGGAAGTAAAGGATTATATAAAAAGCCAAGCTCTATGAGAATCTTTTTTTTTTATTATTTCTTTATCCACTTGTGGGGATTTACAGTCTCGTTTTTATTCTTGCTTAGGAGGGTGGGAGGTAACACCTCCTGATAAAGACAGGATCATTTTTCTTCATCAGGTAATATCTCTAGCAGAAACACTGATGAAGAAATTGCCCTGAAATTAAACTTAGTTTCATTTGTTAAGCAAATGATTTAATTAAAATAATTCATAGTTCTTTTCATAGAATAGCTTTTTTACCCTAGATATATTAAAACCAGGAATTTGGGAAGGTAGAATCTCAGTAACGATCAAGGAAAGAAAAGGCCAGCAAAGAATTCAAATAAAATGTCATTCGCTATAGATTTTTTTCTCATAAAATGTCACAAAAACAATACATCAGCTAAGGACAGAACCAAAGTCACCAAAATAACCAAAGTAAAGTGAAATCACTAAAAATGTCCAGTCAGCTGTTTGGTGCCTCCTCAAGCATCTCATAGTATTTTTAATTAAGTAATAGGCACTGGATAAATTAAGTAATACACACTGGAGCCAAAGCTTCTTTGGGACATTAACAAAATTGTCATCACTCACTAAATTTTCTTATAATTTTAATGGCCATAGACAGGTATGTATGACAACTAGATGCCACTAAGTTAACAGCACACTGTGACAGCCAGAGGAGTTCAAATACTGGCAGAGGTCTTAATGGAATTGAGACAGAAAAGAGGAGTAAGTCAAGACGAGGCCAGAAAAAAAAAACCTGCTAAGAGAAGGGAGCTTGGAGTAAACACAAATATCACGGACCCGAAAGGCCAGACAAGCTACACGACAGGGACTTCAGGTTAGCAGAACTTGCCCTGATGGAGCTGAAGGAGGAACAGGATCAGGGCCCCCAGGGAAGGGCAAGGCAGAGGTCAAGGGCAGAAGTCAAGGATGAGGCAGGCAGGTACTGCCTGCAGCAGGCCGAAATGCTGAGCTCGGAGTGCAGGAAGAAAGGGCCACAGGACAACTCCAGAGACACTATTTTCTCTCTCTCTCTCTCTCTTTTTTTTTTTTTTTTCTTTTTACAGCCGCACCTGCGGCATATGGAATATCCCAGGCTAGGGGTCGAATCGGAGCTCAGCTGCTGGCCTACACACAGCCATGGCATCGCCAGATCCGAGCTGCATTTGAGACCTTACCACAGCTCAGGGCAACGCCGGATCCTTAACCTGCTGAGACCAGGAATCAAACCCGCATCCTCATGGATACTAGTTGAGTTTGTAACCCGCAGAGCCGCAATAGGAACTCCTAAAGACACTAATTTAAAATTTCAAAATTACAATTTTCAGCTCCAGGAGGACAAGGGATTTCCTAATGAATCTGCAGGGCCCAGGTCTTGGCACAGAGTAGGTATATTCACTTATGAATGGATGTTCCAATGGATGAATATAAAGATGTACTGCATATAATTCCATCTCCCGAGGAATTTAACGCCTGTTTAAAGTAGCCTCGGCATAGCTGTCTTCACTGTCAAAGCCAGTGGCAATGAATGCTAAGGGATCATGAAGCCATGCTGATTTTCAGCCAGAATATGATGCAGTTATCGAGTCTGTCCAGGTGCATTACTCCACCCACAGTACATTGGTACATCCAGAACTGTAGACCAAGAGATAACTTACTATTAACGAGCAGGATGAATTTCTATCACAAGACAAACGGGCTTCAGAACCAGCTAATATAGGATTAACATAACTGGCTACAGAAACAAAAGAATTACAATAGGAGAGAAATAAAGGACCCAAATGGACTTTCAAAGAAATTTGAAAGCAGATTTGGGTTTGTTTGGCAAACAAAAAAGCCAAAAGAGCTTCCTGGATTGTCTGCAGGCACCTTGGGAATAGCCTGAGTTCATCTCCTGCCCACAAGCTCAATGACAACCTCCCCAACGAGACCTCCAGCCCCGGCCCTTGGCAATCAACCCACTGCACTTGCTCCTATTCAAACATCTTTAGCCGTTTATAATAAAGGTTATTCAGATTAATTATTTCTTTAATGTCTTGGCTCCCTTGGCTTTTTCTCCTGCGTAGAGACCTTCACTGCCTTCCCGCCTCCCCAGCCTGCTCCTCGGCACCCCCCACCCCGGCTGGGCGGATACACACCCTGGCCACATTCTCGGCTTTATCTCAAAGGCAGCGTCATGTGCACTTGGCCCCTGTTAAGTGCTCTGCTCCAGGACTTGCACTGATTTCAATAGGAAAAGCAGAGCAGATATCCCTGTAGAACCCTGTCGTCACCTCGTAAGGCTGGCAGCCTGGGACATTGCATGCTTCCTATTTCTCAGTTCCTTCTCCGCCTGAACGGATTACAAGGAGGGCACTAAAAATCAAAGGCCAAGAGGGACCAAACCACGGCTTTGAATGAGAAGTAGAAGCAAAAGTCAGGAACCACATCCAAAAATGGGGAGTCTGGGGGGTCAGAATGTTCCCAGATGCAGAAGACAGGAAGCAGCCCATGCTTGAGACATGGCTTCACTGCATATGGGTTTAGACTGAGTGTGACATTGAAAAAAAAAAAAAAAAAAGACAGAAGCTTGGATGGACGGCTCATCAGTTATCAGTCTCCCAGAGACGGACACAGGATTTCTTCCTTCCAACTCTTCAATTCGCTAATAGATCTTGTACAGCTCGGGGCAGGGAATGTGAAGGTTTCCACTTCCGAGGATACTGGAATCTCAGAGCTGAAAGGACACTTGAAAGCCACGCCCGGGGCACTTCCCTACTGGTAACATTATAGGACCACTATATCTATATATTGGTCTATTTAGGGACCCAGCACAACATGTGGAAGTTCCCAGGCTAGGGGTTGAATCGGAACTGTAGTTACCTGCCTACACCACAGCCACAGCAACCGGGGATCCAAGCTGTGTCTGCGACCCACACCGCAGCTCAAGGCTGCCGCGTCCAGCGCTGCAGGGCAATGGGAAATTCTGGAAGAGGGACGGCGCGGGATGACAGGACACACAAGATGCTTACGTTTAGAAGGTGGGAGACCAGGAGGCACTCCATTCTGCAGAACAAAGACGCCCAGGCTTTAGCCCTCATGACTTTTATTAGGGAAGGTGACGTAGGCTAATGAGCAAAATCAGGTGCAGGTAATGCTAAGCACTCTTAGTGGTTGTGCTTTTGCACATGTGCCAAATTTGTTTACTGCATCGTTCAGCAGTTTCAATGGTCTCCCACACATGGCAACGCCAGACCCTTAACTCACTGAACAAAGCCAGGGATCAAGCCCACATCCTCATGGAGCCTAGTTGGGTTTGTTACTGCTGAGCTATGACCGGAACTCCTGCAATGCATTTTTTGCCTCAGTAGAAGAAGAGCAAAAGAGGGAGCCAAGACTTTAAAAAGGATGCTTGTGAGCACTTTATGATTCTCACTCCTATCCACTCTTCCCAGAGCCATGTCCTCTCCCTGTGCCAGCTCACCACTTGCAGGAGAGAGAAGAGGGCCCGGCTTTCTCTACTACTCACTGTTCCGTCAAGGGACCAAACTCTCTTTCCACCCATCTCTCTCTTTGTTAACCCATGCAACGAATAAGATTGATGGCCCTTTGCTGTTATAAAGCACCCTGAGTTTAGAAAGCGGTTCCGCATGCTTAGACTTTCCTGCTGGGGTAATTGGCCACTTTGAGCTATTTTCTCTTCCCTTGTGATTGGCAAGAATTCCATTGCTCTCTCCCCTCCCTCCCTCACTCAAGGCATGCCAAAGTTCCCGAGCCAGGGATAGAACCTGCGCCACAGCAGAGACATCGTTGAGTTCTTAGCCGCCGGGCCACCAGAGAACTCCAGAATTCCATTGCTCTGATCAGAGGAAATGCACTCACGCTTAGCTCTAGGGGAGACCTAGACCATTCCCCGTTAGGCTGATTATTTCTTTTTTTTTCTATGTCCTCAATTTTATTTTTTTTATTAGTGATTGATAGCGTTGTATCAATTTCTGCTGTATAGCATAGTGACCAGCCATACACACACATACACACACACACACACACACACACACTCCTTTTCTCTACCATTGTCCATCCTCCTCCACCCCAAGATCACTTCTTGGCTGTATTCCCCCAACATTACATTTAGAGTCTGTTCCTGCTTTGGGCAAGGGACTTACATTTCTGCTAGAGAAGTGGAGAATCCCCCAACTTCAAGACTAAGTCCCTTTGCTGCCTCTGAGTGTGAAAACATAAAAATGAAGTGTGTGGTCTCCATCCTTGCTCTCTACCCTAGGAAACAGCTGAAAGCTCCACCCACCCCAAACGGGTGAAAGTCACAAAGCTTCCTCCAGTCCCTCCTTTCCTGTGAGAAGAATAATTGGAGAAGAAGGCAAACAAACCAAGACCTATGATCTTCCTAGGCAGACTTCCTATCTTCCACGAGACGAGACCTCACCAACTCAAATGCCTGCAGAAGCCAGACAGGCCAGTGGGAGTGGACAGAGCGGGTATGAAATCCTAAGAGTGCTGGGGGTCGTGTGGACAACTCAGAAGCGTACGCACAGCCCTCCCGACTTCCCCATCTGTTCACTTCCAGCCACTTGTTAAATAGAAACTCAGGTCCGGAGTGTCCAGAACTTTGGGGTTTTTTGTTTTTTGGTTTTTGTTTTCATGAGGCTCCCAAAGTCTGGCTATTTTAATGTGAAATCTCCCAATTTGTAAATGTTGGCAACTAATTAAAAACATTTCAAAGCAACGTGAAGGCCAAAGGAAACATGTCCAGGGGCCAGCTGTGGCCTGTGAGCCTTGGTGTGCGACCTGTGTGACAGGCTGCAGAGCTATTGAAATTCCCTAAGATAGTTGGGGTACATAAAGGAGGAGCCAGAAATGGCCTAGCCTCTTGGCTTCAGATGGACGTTTAACAACCTGCAAGAAGGAAAGGTGGGTCCCTGCGGAAACCCTGGGCAAGCAGCCAACACTGGTTGGCCCAGGCCAACTGGTTGGTCCATGGAAATAAACCAGGTTTGTTTCACTTTGTCCAAGAAATAATCTCCTTGGAATAAGTTAGCAGATAGACGTGGAGGTCTCATTTAAAGAGCATGCTGGCCTGAAGAGATGAATCAGAAGTCCACGTGTTTCCACTCAAGAGCAAGAAGGTACGAAAGCCAGTGGGGCTGAGATGCCAGGCCCCAGTTTTTCCAGGGAGGAAAGGAGGACGATGGGAAATTGACAAGGGATGCACTGTTATTTGAGTGATAGAGAAGTGGGGTCGGGGGAAGAGGCACAATAAGCAGCCTGGACCCTCGGGGAGCCAGAGTGGCCCCCACGGTAGATGCTGGTAGACGCGGTCAGAGCCCGCCTCCCCCAGCGCCTACCTTTTCAAGTCACTACTCAGGTTCAACCAGCCCGAACTGTTCAAAAGAACACAAATAATGAGGCTGCCTCTTTCTCTCTGAAGCTACAGTCCTTGAACAACGGTCCCCACGAGGACATGATGGGAATGCTTGGGGGAGCACTGCGATGGATTCCTAGAACAGCAAAAGAGAAGGCCACGTGCACAGAGCTGAAAAACAACATTCACTAATTTACAACTATTAATTAAAAGCCCTGTCACCAAGCCAAGCACTCCAGCGTGATTTTAATATTCTCCGTCCCCTCACCCCCAAGGTCGTTTCCAACTTCTCCAAGGAGGGGGTTGCAGAGAATACGCAGAGGAAATGCATGGAGCCTGGGCAAGCCGGCTGGGGAGCAGACGCCTTGGGCCTTTGGGTTTGCACTAACTATCCTGCCTCCTCAGAGCTGAGACAATGCCTTGCATTCACTGGCATCTCAGAGCTCCGGTGCTCTGCTGAGGAGCAGGGGAAAAAAAAAAAAAAAAAAACTAGACTTGAATTGAGAATAAATTGGTATTCACTAAATGGCACTTCTGAATTTACTGCAGCCTTCACCTTTGGAGGGAATTGCCAAGGTGCTCATAAAAGGAGAAATGATGAATATTCAGGATGTCTTTTGAATCCATTAGGCAACCGGGGATGAGGTCCCCATATGTAGACTTCTGGTTCTTTCCTTAGGCCGTTAAGGAGACGCCAACATGGTGTGTGCAGGCAAAGACGGACCCAGGGTTTGCCAGCGGGGAGAAAGTCGGAACGCCAAAGGTCAAGTGCATGGAAATAAACCAGGTTGAGGAGTTTTCGCAAAGGAAGAAATCTATAAATTTGGGACTTCTGGACCCAGTGAATGAGAGAGTACGTCTGCCTGTTTGTAGGAACACTGATGAAAACGGGGTAGCAGGCTATCCATCGTGCTGTCAGCCTTTGTTTCACAGGATCAGATGTTCTGCAGATCTAACTGTGTCCACCCCACACAGGAAAATCCCAGACAATCCATGTAGGGGCCTCCTGGAGTTTTGTCAGCTGGGCTTACCAGAAGCTGAATGCTTTGTGCATCCCTGAAGACTGCAACCTATCCTCTCCCCAGTCTGCTTAAGTCCTGAGTGCTTGCTCCTCTGGCTTACACAAAGAGGGACTGTGGGTTCTTTGTGCTAAAAAAGCATTTTAAGCAATAATTTAGCAAAGACCATCAGCTCCCAGGAGTACCAGACAGAGGTCAATCAATCTTTTAGAAAAGGGAATTTCTGAAGAAGGAATGGTACCAGTCACTTAACAGTTTCCTTGCATTTAAAATAAAAAGCGTGGGCGTTCCCACCATGAATCAGCGGTTACAAACCTGACTAGTATCCATAAGGACGCAGGTTCGATCCCCAGCCTCCCTCAATGGGTTAGGGATCTGGCCTTGACATGAGCTTCACATGTCGGTCGCAGATGCCGCTCGAATCTGGCGTTGCTGTTGCCGTGGCTGTGATGCAGGCCAGCAGCTGCAACTTCAATTTGACCCCTAGCCTGGGAATTTCCATATGCTGCAGGTGCAGCCCTGGAAAACAACATGAATAAAATAAAATAAAATAGTGGAGTCAGGGGGTTCCCTTCACGGCTCCGTGCTTAATGAACCCCATTGGTACCCATGAGGATGTGCGTTTGATCCCTGGCCTAACTCAGTGGGTTAAGGACCCCGCTTTGCCATGAGCTGTGGTGTAGATCACAGATGCGGCTCAGATCCTGCATTGCTGTGGCTGGGGTGTAGGCCGGCAGCTGCAGCTCTAATTCCACCCTGGCCTGGGAACTTCCATATGCTGTGGGTGCGGCCCTAAAAAGAAAAAAAAAAAGCAGTGGAGCCAGGTTGCAACCAGCACACATTCATGGAGGTATCCATGCACGGGGCCCTTCTTGTCCTCAGGGCACTGATGCTTCAGCAAGGAGGAATGCAAGTACATAAACTCGTATGGGGGGGGACTACACAGGAATATACTTTTACTTGAGTGTCAAAACTACTACACGAAGCTTCTCTGTCAACTTGGATGAGAAGGTGATTTGTTTTGGTTGGGGGGGGTGGAGGATAATTGGAGATGGAATATGACACAGGCAAGAAGGCATGTGGGCTGAATCATGAAGGAGCAGTTAGGCAGGAGGAGAAAATAGGAAAAAATGGAATCCCAGATAAGGGGGCCCAGCAAGACCAAAGCTAGTGGGTGGAAAAGCACAGGGAGGGATGGGTGATAAGGTGGGAAAAACATCTAATTATTTTGAAGGAAACACAACTACCCCTCCGAGAGATCATGTGCCTGTCCCTGTGTTCTAAATCAGGAATCAGAAAATATAGTCATGTATCACCAAAGTCCCTTCCAGAAATAACATGCCATGATTTTTAGAATTCTAAGGGACAAGAAAAGTTGAACAACTCAAGAAAAGCCTTGGGAGTTCCCACCATGGCTCAGCCATAATTAACCTGACTAGTATACATGAGCATGCATGTTCAATCCCTGGCCTCACTCAGTGGGTTAAAGATCTGGCATTGCTGTGAGCTGTGGTGTAGGTTGAAGATACGGCTCAGATCCTGCATTGCTGTGGCTCTGGCATAGGCCTCAGCTTCAGCTCTGATTGGACCCCTAGCCTGGGAACCTCCTTATGCCTCGGGTGTGGCCCTAAAAAGACAAAAAGAAAAAAAAAAAGAAAGAGAAAAGAAACATTTTCTCTGCAAAAGATACAGCTAGAGTTGGAAAAATATTTTCAGATCACATATCTGATAAAAGAGTTGTATCCTGGATATTTTTTAAGAGAAAGTAATCAGGCTCCCTGACTTCAGACTATACTGCAAAGCAGCAATCATCAAAACCATATGGTACTGGCACAAAGACAGAAATATAGATCAGTGGAACAGGAGAGGAAGCCCAGAATTAAACCCACACATCTACAGCCAACTCATCTGTGACAAAGGAGGCAAGAATATACAATGGAGAAAAGACAGCCTGTTCAATAAGTAGTGCCAGAAACTGGACAGCCACATGGAAAAGAATGAAATTAGAACACTCCCTAACAACATACACAAAAATAAACTCCAAATGGATTAAAGACCTAGGTATAAGACTAGACACTATCAAACTCCTAGAGGAAAACATAGGCCAAACACTCTCTGACATAAACAACAGCAACATCTTCTCAGATCCACCTCTTAGAGTAATGACAGTAAAAACAAAAAAATGAGACTTAATTAAACTTAAAAGTTTCCGCACAGCAAAGGAAACCCTATGCAAAATGAAAAAACCCACAGAATGGGAGAAAATCTTTGCAAATGAATCAACTGACAAGGAATTCATCTCCAAAATTTATAAATACCTTCTGCAGCTCAATGCCAAAAAAAAAAACAAACACCCCCATCGAAAAATGGGCAGAAGATCTAAACAGACAATTCTCCAAAGAAGACATACGGGTGGCCAAAAAACACATGAAAAGATGTTTAACATCACTCATTATTAGAGAAATGCAAATCAAAACCACTATGAGGTACCACCTTACACCAGCCAGCATGGCCATCATTAAAAAGTCTACAAACAATAAGTGCTGGAGAGGGTATGGAGAAAAAGGAACCCTAGTACACTGTTGGTGGGATTATAAATTGTGCAACAACTGTGGAAAACAGTAAGGAGATTCCTCAGAAAACTAAACATAGAACTACCACTTGATCCAGCAATCCCACTCCTGGGCATCCCCAGAGAAAACCATGACTCCAAAAGACACATGTACTCCGATATTCATTGCAGCACTATTTTCAATAGCCAAGGCATGGAAACAACCTAAATGCCCATCGACAGAGGAGTGGATCAAGAAGATGTGGTACATATACACAATGGAATATTACTCAGCCATTAAAAGGAACAAAATACTGGTATTTTTAGCAACACGGATGGACCTAGAAATTATCATGCTAAGTGAAGTCAGTCAGACAATGAGACACCAACATCAAATGCTTTCATTGATATGTGGAATCTGAAAAAAGGACAGAATGAACTTCTTTGCAGAACAGGTACTGACTCATAGACTCTGAAAAACTTATGATCTCCAAAGGAGACAGTTCCGGGGTTGGGGGGATGCACTGGGGTTGTGGGATGGAAATTCTATAAAATTGGATTGTGATGATCATTGTACAACTATAAATGTAATAAATTCATTGAGTAATAAAAAAAATTTTAAAGAAACTTAAAACTTAACAATAAGAAAATAAACTCAATTATCATTAGGGAAATGCATATTAAAACCACAATGAGATACCACCACAAACATGAGAATGGCGCATAAGACACACACATGCGTGCACACACACACATACACACACAATACTATTCACAATTCCAGTGCTGGAGAGGATGAGAAACAAGGAGCTCTCATTCCTTACTAATGGCTGCAAAAGACTAAAGCAACTTAGGAACATTTGGGCAGTTCCTTACAAGGTCAGCATATTTGTACTATACAGCTCGGCAATCCCAGTTCTAGGTATTTCCTCAAGTAAACTGAAAACTAATGTTCACATGAAAACCTGAATGTGAATGTTTATTGCAGTTTTATCCATAACTGCCAAATCTGGAAGCAATCAGAGGTTCTTCAACAGGAGAATTGATGAAATAAGCTGTGGTATATTGATACAATTGGATAGCACTTGTATTAATTCATGTAACACCACGAATGAATTTTAAATACATTTTTAGTGAAGGAACCCAGGTCTCTCACTGTCAGTGAAAAAAGCCACAAATTAACAATAAAGGGAGTCTGGAATAAATCCTGTGGTGCTGACTGGGTTAGAATCAAAGATATCAAAATGCGTTCATGTATAATGTAACATACTTAGAGATAAATAGATACATAAATAAAGACAGACATGAGTACTCATGAGTGAGTTATATACATATATATTTCTGTGCTCCCTCTGCTCAAAGGGTCTAGAAGCAGTGGCACCCTAATAGCAATGAACACACCTGCTGCCCAGATCTTGATTTCTAAATACCACTCTCCAACAAAAAGAGCCAGAATCCTTACAGAAATGGGTCATTCTTAAGCTGGGGCAGAGAAAATACAAGACAAATCTGAAGTATCTGAAAGGGCCAAAAAGTGAAGAGCTATAAAAATACATAGAGAGAGAAATAAAAGGATAACAGTGTGTCAAAAGGACACAGGCATCCACCAGGAAGAGCTCCCAATGAACAGAGCTGGACCATTTGAGCAAAGATAACAACGTTGCATTCATTGGATTATAACCTACGAATACAATAAATAGCCACAAAGCAATACAGATATAAATAAATGCTTAAGTAAGTAAATAAATAAAGACAGGAAAGATGAATCTTCCTGACAGATGAGCCCCAATTAAGAAAGGTAGAAGGAATGAGGGAAATAGAAAATCATCACCTGTAACAACTGTTGCAGGTGAGGTTCACTGCGGCATCTCGAAATTAGCAAGAGGAACCTCAAGGAGAAACAGGACAATGCAGAGCCTCAAAGTAGCTCCAAAATATGTTTATTAATTAATGTCGTAGTTTTAGCAAACATCAAAATTCTTTGATACTCTTCTTTCCGCAAAAAAAAAAAAAAAGCTCACTTCCCCTCCCTTTGAATGGGCTGGAATTATTGACTCGCTGCTAATAGCTTCTGAAAAGAGAAAACTAGTAAATTTGCAGTGGAGGAACCTGGCAGATACCACCTTGACCAAGTAACAGCACCGGTTAAAAAAATAAAAAATTAAAAATCATGTCATATTCTTATCCCCTGATATGATGCAGGGACAAGGGCATTTTGCTTTTGGTGTATTCTTCCCAAACATCTATAACCCCAGTCTAATCCTAAGTAAGCATCAAACAAATACAAATTTAGGGACAGTCTACAAAACACTTGGCCAAAAGTTCAAGGACCTCAAAGACAAGGAAAAAACAAGAAGCCATCACAGGTTGGTAACTAAATGCAACACAGTAGCCTGGACGGGATCCTGGAACAGAAGAGCATTATCAGAGGAACTGGAAACATGGAATAGACGCCATAGTTTAGCTAATGTTACTGTGCTGATGTGAACATCTTAATTTTGATAAGGACCATATGGTTATGGAAAATGCTAAGATCGGGGGAAGCTGTGTGAACGGCACCTAAACATTCTCAGTACTATCTTTCCACTCTTTTAGCTTTTCAAAACAAAGGGGTTTTTTTTCTTATATCCAGAGGAGTTCCCATCGTGGCTCAGTGGAAACGAATCTGACTATCATCCATAAGGACACCCCGACCTCGATCAGCGGGTTAAGTAAGAACCTGGTGTTGCCATGAGCTATGGTGTAGGTTGCAGATACAACTCGGATCCTGCCTTGCTGTGGCTGTGGTGCAGGCTGGCAGCTGTAGCTCTGATTCGACCCCTAACCTGAGCACTTCCATATGCCACAGGTGTAGCCTTCAAAAAAGACCAAAAAAAAAAAAAAAGTTTTTTCTTAAATCCAGTATAGCTTCATTCACCCCTGTTGTGGTTGCTAACTTTCTCTCCTAAGGTTTTGAGAGATTGCCCACCACACCATAAAGAAATGTGAAACAAAAAAGAGAGAGAGGAGTTCCCGTCATGGCTCAGTGGCTAACGAATCCAACTAGGAATCATGAGGTTGAGGGTTCGAGCCCTGGCCTTGCTTAGTGGGTTAAGGATCCGACGTTGCCGTGAGCTGTGGTGTAGGTTGCAGATGCAGCTTCGATCTCACGTTGCTGTGGCTGTGGTGTAGACCAGCAGCTGCAGCTCGGATTCAACCCCTAGCCTGGGAACTTCCATATGCCACAGGTGTGGCCCTAAAAAGATAAATAACTAAATAAATAAATATAGATAGATACATAAATAGATAGGTATATAGATACACAGATAGATGATAGATAAGTATAGACACAGATAGATGATAGATAAAAAGATAAATACACAGAAAGATATATACATACATAGATACATGGATACATAGATAAGCTAGAGCATCAGTTTTATGTCAGAGTAGGAAATTAACTAACAGTGTCTGGCACATAGAGGGCCTCTGTTAAACTTAACTGCTGGCGTCCCCTCCTCAACCCTCACAGTCTTGCTCTGCTGGCCTGGCTGGCCTCTGTTACCACGCCCGGTAGCTGCCAGTTTACCACCTGCTCTGCCTATTGGACTTGATTTCTTCTAACCATCTCTTTCTCAGCCCAGAGGCCAAGGTTGGCCCATGCCTGGCATCTGCTCAGCCTCACTCAGCTGATGTTCACCAGGCCAGGCCTGCATGTGTCTTAATAGGCCATTGGTTCCTTAGAAGGATTCTCTCCTAAATGGAATAATACTGCAATGACCTTTGGGAACAGAAGGGGAAATGCATCAGAGGACATGGCTGCTGAGAAGCACATTCAAGACTGTACCATGTGTGGCAACTGCTCGTCTCATCCAGTTGTCATGTTCTGAAACCTTCTGGGAGGGGATCCAGTATTATCAGGCGTTATCGTGAAAGGGAGCCTTTTATTCACCCAGTCACTTAGGAGCCACATAGAACTAACGACCAGTGAGGAAGCATATGTCATTCTCTGGGGCCAAGAGAAGAAGGAGGGGAAGCGGCTCCGAGTGAGGACAGGGGGACGGGGTGTATTTCAAACACCTACCAGTGAGCCTCTGCTTTTACACGGAATTAAGGCCCACTAGGAACCAATTATGTCATGAGTTGCACAGTAACATTTAAATCCCATTTTTCTCGTCCTTAACTGGCTGGATCACTGCAAAACCAGATTACATAGTGATGAGGAAAAGACGCACATGCGTGTAAGCAGTGTCACAAAAGGCCACCGCTCTTTGTCAAACACCCCCTTACAGAATCGGTAAACCTGTCCTGCATGCTACTGCATAGGTTCCTGGGGTGTGATAGGATGCAAAGAAAAGGCAGGTGCCTCGCAGCTGTGGACTGGACGTCCCTGCACCCCAGCCCTGTCCCAGGGCCCATACGGGTAGACGGTGCTCTTCTCACCCTATCGTGGATGCAGCTGCACCTGCCTCGTGCTACTCCAGCATCAGCCACCTGGAAACTGACCCAGGAGTGACTCTCCCCTTTGTCCATCCTGTGGGTGATGCCGTGAGCCCGAGAGCACCCCGAGAGCCACAGCTTTAGAGCCGGAGCCACCCGCACATCCTCTGGGAAGCCGGTCTCTCCCTTCCCATCTCTAAGGGATGACGCCCTGCCTCCACCCCATTCCAGATTTCTCCACCCAACCCCTGTGTTACCGTTCTTGCCAGATCCTGATGAGGCTGAAGAAGTGACTCCCTCCTTCCTTCCTCCCTCCCTCCTTCCCTTTCCCCCTCTCTCTCTGCCACTCCTCCCATATGTCTCTCACATAGATGGATGGATGGATAGACAGCTAGGTGGGTAGGTAGATAGACAGACAGACAGACAGACATAAAGAACTGCATTTACATCATATTTTGACTGAAAAAAAAATCTTTTCTGCCGTCTCCTCGCCTTCTGAATGGAGCTCACACTGTCTAGGCAGGTTCCAGGCCGTCCGCAGTCTGTGTCCCTTGCTGGTTCCTGCCCCACATCCCTCTGCGGAGCCCGTATGACCTCCATCCTCTCCTCAGGAGCAACCTCCAAGTCAAAATATCACCTTTCCCAGCCAAAGCCAAGGTGATAAAAGTTCTCTTCCCATGGCCAGGGCCCTTTCAGAGGTTCTGCTGCCCACCCAGAAACATGGTTTCTCCTGGTTACTGACCAGGAACTTCACACACCCGTGTGAATACACAGGTATGCATGGATTCAAGAGGCATTAATTGGGCAGCACTAGAGCCTGAACTGGATCCTGGGCTTGGAGCAGGTGCCCCTCGTGTGCTCAAAACCATGCGCATTTTGCTCCTTAAACCACAAGGGCATGAGCACATGACAATATCACAGTGGGAGAGTCACTGCTTCTATCCAGTAGGAAGGACATGGACGTGGCACCGGGGGGTTCTTAGCACTGCACAGCCCCCAAAGGTGAGCTCTCCCTCTCATTGCGCATGGCTTCTTCCGCTTTGCCCTGTGCAGGAATGTCTGCTTGCTCAGCAGCCTCACAAACTAAACAGTAATTGAGGCGAGAAGACAGGTGGGAAGACCCCTTTCTCGGGACCTCAAGTCAGGGCTGATTAGGTCATTGTCAGAGATGGGTCAAGGTTACCGGTCTGCCCAGAGCATTCAGCAGGGTGGCTTAAAAATGCACACCCTTCACAAACAGGAGGGTCACAGCCGAGAGAGACCTCTCCAGAGTCAGACTGAGTGAGGAGAACAGATGGCAGCCTGTGGTTGGTGCGTTTGAAATTTCCAAGTGTTTCATTTCATCCCATTTCTATTTTAGGCTGTCCTCTAGCCCTCACTGGGAAATCTGGTAAAGTTAAAACTATGGTTTTGCGTTTTGCTAGCAAACACTGAGGTCCTGAAGGTAGGCATTGCAGCTTTGGATTCTGGGGAAACACAGGGCTCATTCCCACACGTTTTGGGGGTCTGTGTTGGGTGTTGATACAGGGAGACAGCCAGTAGGAGAGAAGATGAGCCTCCAGTGAGAGGTTTTGCCAAACTCTGAACCCACAAACGCTCAGGCCAGGACCCACCTGCCTCTTCCAAGGGCCACCCCCCACCATCAGTCCTGTGACTCCACATTTACACAGTCCTACTTGGGGTTTCGGGGGGGGCATGTTAAGACAGTCACTGGATTTCCCACATCAGCATGTTGTGGAGGGGAATACTACTCAGCTGTAGAAAAGGACAAAATGTTGCCATTTGCAGCAACATGGATGGGCTTGGAGGGCATTCCACTAAGTGAAATAAGTT
The DNA here is from genome assembly GCF_016906955.1 of Phacochoerus africanus. NCBI lineage: Eukaryota > Metazoa > Chordata > Mammalia > Artiodactyla > Suidae > Phacochoerus > Phacochoerus africanus. The sequence continues at coordinate 15,911,147 of NC_062555.1, read as the reverse complement.
AGACAGAGAGAGACAAATACCATATGACAACACTTATACACAGAATCTAAAAAAAAAGGCAACAACAAACTAGTGAATATTGCAAAACAGCAGCAGATTCACAGAAGTAGAGAACAAACTAGTGGGTGCCAGCGAGAGCAATAGAGGGAGGGTAGGAGGGTAGTTACATGCAAACTAGGGGATGTAAGAAAGACCCAAGGACATAGTACAACACGGAGGATGGAGCCAGTATTTTGCCATAACTGGAACTGGAAAGTCACCTTTCAAAATCATATAAGAAGTTTAAAATTTGTTAATTTAAAATTAAAAATAAAAGTAATTTTTTAATGTTGTGGCCTGGCTCTTTAATAAAGAATTACACTGGCAATGGCTAATACTTTAAAGTTTGCCAACCTGTCATACATTTTATCCCATATTTAATTGTCACCGTAGTCCTGTAGACAGGTGTTAGCTTCCCCACTTTCTGGGTGAAAAAAAAAAATGAGGCCTAAGTATCCATCGACTTGCTAAGGGGTTTGCACTAGGAGGTAATGGTTAAGAGACTCAAACTCAGGGCTTCCCCAAAAGAGCTCTGCTTGAGCATCTACTCTGGTCTCCATACGTGCGCTGGTATTGTTTCAGAGACTCTTAAACTGCATAACCCCAAACCCATACCTGGTACCAGTCTCGTTTCGAGAAATACAACCTGTCTTCGACCACCCCACCCGCCAGTCCGCACAGTTTCTAGCTGGCCGCTCGCACTTGTCTATGTTGGTTGTTAAATGCAGATGACCCAGAAAAACAAAAGAGCCCATCTTGACAACTCAAAGGGAACCTCTCCCAATTCTGCTCCTTAAAGTTGATTCTCATCTTTCTTCGACTTTTTGTTTCGAACTAAAGGGAAAAAGCTACAGATGCCACACAACCCGCTTCCCACAGATGGAAAACCGAGAGCTGAAGGAAAACGTCGGCGGTATTTCCCAGCCGAACACAATCAAAAATGGGTGCGAAGCACCAGAGTGGTTTGCCCTGCCTGACATGGTCAGAGTTTCATCAAAATTAGTCACCAGCATTTCCTCTCAACCGGTGACCCAGTTTCTACCAAATCCCCTTAGGTCCCTAGCGTCTTCCACGTCGTGTCCCCAGCCCCACCTCCCCTTTCCTTGGGCATCAATTCCTTGCCTACAATAGTGTGGCTCATTGTTGGTTTCATGGTCCAGTCTAAAATTTGAGTGTGACAGGCTATTTTCACTGGTGCACTAAGGGATCATACTATGGCAAGGACAATTAGGCATCTGATCATACAATTAACACGGCTTTTTTTTTTTTTCCTTGAGAAATGTTTACAATTACCCTGTCTCTTTCAAGTCGTAACGCTGCCCTTCCTGGCTTTCGTGACCTTGAGAAAGCCTCTTGTCCTCTCTCTAAATTCCAATGAAAGGAAAACCAAAGGACCAAATGGAGTTTTTGAGGAGAAAAGATGGAATAACATGAAAAAAAGTGTTTTGAAAACAGTAAGAGCTATACAACTTAAAAAAAACAACAACAACAACAAAAAACCCTCATTATGTTATTGATGTCTCTATTTCCTTGTCTGTAAAATGAGGATCTTGAACAGCACTTGCTTCAAAGAATTATTGGAAAGGTTCAGTGACATAATACAGGGGAGAAGCCTTGCACATGGTAAGTGCTCAAAACTGTTAACCACGTTCCCAAGCCCTGTGCCGCAGGTCAGGCTGTCTCCACTTTATAGCCAAGGGAACTGAGGTTTGGAAGGTCGGGGAGACTCGGGCTGCCCTTGCAGCTTTAGCCTTCCATGCCCCAGTGGAACACGTTTTTATCCATATGGCTGGGGAGCCGGTGGGGAGGGATTGCTAGCAGGTTTTTCTGTTTTGAAAGGATACGTGAGAAGCAGCAGGCTTCTGGACACGTGGCTAAGAAACCAGGTCAGAATTCGCCAGCCCAGTCTGGGTTGTTTTCCCACCCACAGCTGCAATTCACCCAGATATTCATGAGAATTGCAAAATGAAATACCACGAGGAAATGAAAGATAATCAGTGATGTTGCTTTTAACCCTCAATTATAAACAGTGGAAGAAACAGCGGGAAAGAAGAACCCTGCGAGGTTCAGGGCAGCCGCAAATTCCAGACGTCGAGGACAGAGACCAGATAAGTCACTTTCCCAAACTTTTGAAACCTTCCAATTATTTCCTAGTTCAGGTCCCCACGAGGGCTGGCGGTCCGGACCCTCGAGGGGAATGGGGGAGGGGTAGACCATTCCTAAAGGCACCCGTGAGGGACCTTTCAGCAGGTTGCGGAGCTTCCTCCGGTAAGAAGAGCAAGGCTCCCCAAGACAGCCTCTTACCATCCAGATTTCGTTTGTCTGAGAAGAAGAAGGGAAAAAATAACTCAAATCTTCAGCCAAGAACACCAGTTGGCGAATTAAAGATCTGGGCACACAATAATTGTTAAGTCAAGTCAGAGGAGATTTAAATAGCATACATCAGCCGAAAAGAATGGGGAAACCTCCAGTACACTGACTTCATCGATACCCCATTTATCAGCAATTACCGACTCCATTAAAGGCGAGTTTACAGCAGAAAGAGAAGCAGAGCCTAAAATATGTCCCAGCAGATGGACCGAGAGTGTCGGTGATGCCGTATTTCAAAGGCATCTGCTATGCTGTTATCACTGAACGTGGAGTCAGCGAGGCAGCAAAAACACCAGCGGCCCAAGAGCCAGCAGATGATTTACTTGACCCTGGATGGGGTAGAACTGACAGCAAAAGCCTCATTAATTCCTCAGGTCACTCTGGAAGACATTAATTTGGTTCGGACTCACGGCGAGAGGAGATTTTCCAGACATACACTAGGAATTATGAAATCTCCATGGCCGGAGAAAGTATGTCCAAATCACTTCTTGCATAAATCAAGCTGACTTTCTGTAAAAGGATAATACGCTTAATCAAGGGAGTTATGGAACTTCTTGTGCTTATTAGACAGAAAATATCACAGTATTTTATTTGGTTATCGGTTCTGGGAGAAAGATTTTTTTTTTCCTCTTTAAAGTCTTCTGCCAGCGTGGAAGGGATCCTTCGTAAGAGCTGAAAGAAACTGGACGTGTAAACAGCCAGTGCACACAGGCCAGCTTGGCTTCGCTTTTTCAAGCAGGCACGTGGATCAGGCAGGCACCTCCTCGGAGTCTCAGCCAATTCGCCAGCTCACGTCCCCTCCTCCGCTGCCTTGTCCTTTTATCTGGAGCTTTGGCAATCCTGGGTCCTTCCCCACAAGTCACAACCGCCAGTGACCAGTGGTCTCATGCTGTGTCTCTTAGTGGCCCGGGGTCAAAATGAAGAAGTCTGGGACCAACTTGGGCTGAAACCCTAAACGTATAATCCAAACCAGACAAACCTCTCGTTCTTTCTCCAAGCCTCTGCAAATCTGCACCTAAGCACGCGTAGGGAGAGCTTCTTTGGTCCCCGAAAGAAGTGCCGGCTAATGCTGTGTAATTGAATGACTTTTAAGCTCTATGACCTTCTCAGAAACCCTGCTTCTTTGACTCTTTGTTAAACAAGGAAAAAACAAGTGTGGAGTTTTTTGGGGTTTTTTGTGTGTGTTTTTGTCTTTTTAAGGCCGCACTCATGGCATAAGGAGGTTCCCAGACTAGGGATCCAATCAGAGCTGCAGCTACCGGCCTACATCACAGCCACAGCCACGTGGGATCTGGGATCTGAGCTGCATCTGCAACCTATACCACAGCTCACGGTAACACCAGATCCTTAACCCACTGAGCAGGGCCAGGGATCACACTGGCATCCTCATGGATCTTAGGTTCACTACTGCTGAGCCATCGTGGAAACTCGAGGTGTGGAGTATTTTTGAGGGGGAAAAAACGGTTGATTCAATCCAGAACCAAGCCTTCAGCTGGGCTAGTTACACAAGCGAATCACTTCATTTTAGGGACACTGACAGACAGATCAAGTTACTCAAAAATGGTCCGGGGAGAGAGCTTGAAGATTGAGATGGAGATGCTGCCAGGCAGTGAGTTTACACCGAGGTCCGAGGCATAAGCCGCAAGCCCTCCTTCGCAATGATATCTTCCCTTGTAAAAGTTGCATCCATCACGTTTCAAGCAAGGTTATCTCTGGCCGAAGGGAACATGCATTAGTACGTTTTACTCATTCAACACTGAACACTCCCTATCACCAGCCGTCTGGTTAAGGGGGAACCAGGAGAACAAGAATTAATCACAGGAAAAGACAACTTAAGGGAGTTGGGCTATAAAATGGAATTCATTAGTAAGCCATAAAGTATTACGGCTTTAGCTAGCCTTTCCCTCGCACGCTGCTTCCTCTGCCCGGGGACTGTTCCAGCTCGCTCACCTGACAGCCTAAAGCGCAGTCACACACACACAGACACACACACACACACACACACAATACTGTTCACAATTCCAGTGCTGGAGAGGATGAGAAACAAGGAGCTCTCATTCCTTGCTAATGGTTGCAAAAGACTAGAGCAACTTTGGAGAAAATTGGCAGTTCCTTACAAAGGTAAACATAGTCTCACTATACAGTGTTCCGCAATCCCAGTCCGAGGTACTTCCTCAGATAAATTGAAAACTAAGGAGTTCCCATTGTGGCTCGGTGGTTAACGAACCCGCCTGGTATTCATGAGGATGCAGGTTCCATCCCTGGCCTCGCTCAGTGGGTTAAGGATCCGGCATTGCCTGAGCTGTGGTGTAGGCCAGCAGCTACAGCTCCAATTCTACCCCTCGCCTGGGAATTTCCACATGCCATGGGTGGAGCCCTCAAAAGCAAGCAAACAAACAAACAAAAAAAACAGAAAGAAAAAGAAAAAAAGTGTTTTTTCTTTTGCTGAGTCCTATCTCCCGACCCTCACCAGCACGTATATTCACCACACGCCAATACACTGGGGTGTCTCTGTTTTGACTGCCATGCTAATTGAAAGAGCTGCTATTAAATGATGGCCAAAAATGTCAAGGTTTTCATCCCTTCATCTTATATTTGAAGGATGTTCAAATCCTTTCCAAATAAAGCAGAGAATAGAGAGAAGGCGTTCAGTAGAATTCTCCCTGTCTGGATTTCTTCCTTAAGCAGCCTGAAATTATTCATCTAATGACATTGGGTATTCAGAGTGCTATAGGTCCATCTTTATTCTCTGATGATGAAATAGTAGGAAACAAACAAACAAAAAAATTCTATGCATCTCAGAACAGCCTTCTCTCACTCGAAAATGTATCAGTCTTACCTGGGTGATACCCCAGCTGCTACTTTTAAAAGCAGTAGAACCAAAGTGAAAAATCAACTGCTTTCACAACGAGGAAGACTTGAAATCAAAAGCTTAAGCAGGAGTTCCCGTCGTGGCTCAGTGGTTGACGAGTCCGACTAGGAACCATGACGTTGCGGGTTTGATCCCTGGCCTTTCTCAGTGGGTGAAAGATCTGGAGTTGCCATGAGCTGTGGTGTAGGTCGCAGATGCGGCTCGGATATGGCGTTGCTTTGGCTGTGGTGTGGGCCAGCGGCTACAGCTCCAATTAGACCCCTACCCTGGGAACCTCCCTATGCTGCAAGCTTAAGCAGAGAAGAATTCAAGGGTAGTGTCTTCCTTAAGGCCACCAGTAAAATCATAGATACGATTTGTTGTGGAAGTGCCTTCTGCATGAGGCGGTGTGGCAAGGCCCAACCGAAGTCAGCCCATAACATCTCTGCACATAGCTGCGTCGTCTCGAGTCCGTTGGTGACTGTCTCCAAGCTGGTTTCTCACTTACAAAATAAAATAATCTACTCTATTGTCAGAAGGAAGTAAGCCAATATGGGCAAAGTGCCTACTCTTCAGTCGGGCCTTCAATAAACGGCCATGAGGGGGGTGGACTACATGGTATTGAAAGAGCTATTAACACATGATGACCTTCCACCTGCAGAAGCCAACTCTGACCAGCTGTTGAGCCACTTGTCACGGAAAGTGTAGAGATTACACGATATGAAGCCTCATTGCATGCTCACTACTTCCTTCACACTTCGGTAAATGAGCCTATTGGTTCACAAAAATCCAAGCTCCTTGGTGGACGTGATCTTTTTCATTAAAATCACTAATATTTTTAATTTTTGAAATTCCACTAGTTCCTTTGTGGAAGTACCAAAACAGCCTAAGCCATGGTTTTTGCTCTCCAATCTGCAAACCAGAATGTTGACATACTCTCTAGTATTTCTCTCTCAGACCATGGCTTTGGCCACTGTTTTTGAATTACCATGTGATCAGCAATCCCCCTTCTGGTTATATGCCCCCCAAAACTGAAAGCATGATCTCAAAGACAGCTGCACACCCAGGTCCATAGAAGCATTACTCACAAGGGCCAAGAGGTGGAAGCAGCCCAACTGGGAGACAACGTATAAATGGATGACAAGATATGGTGTATCCATGTGATGGAATATTATTCAGCCCTGAAAAGGGACGTAATTCTGTCACATGCCATAACATAGACAGAGCTTGAGGACATCATGCTAAGTGAAATAAGAGGACAAATACTGTACGATTCCACTTGTATGAAGCACATAGTGTAGTCAAGTTCATAGAGAAAGAAATCAGAATGACGGTTGCCAGAGACTGGGGGTGGGGAGGTACATGGATACAGATTTTCATTTTGCAAGATGAAAAGATCTGGAGATTGATTCATAACAATGGGAATATACTTAACAACTCAGAACTGTACACTTAAAAAGGGTTAAGATGATAAATTTTATCTTTGTGGCATTTTTTAGGGTTTTTTTTTTTCTTTTCTTTTCAGGCTCACATCCACAGCACATGGAAGTTCTCAGGCTAGGGGTGGAATTACAGCTGCAGGCAGGCCTACACCCCAGCCACAGCAATGCAGGATTTGAGCGGAATCTGTGACCTACACCACAGCTCACAGCAACACTGGATCCTTAACCCACTGAGCGAGGCCAGGGATTGAACCCGTGTTCTCATGGATGCTAGTCGGGTTCATTACCTCTGAGCCAGGATGGGAATTCCTATCTTATGTGTTTTTTAACAATTAAAAAGAAATAAAGCATCCATAATTCATTATATATGTATAAATCTTTTCATATTTTGAAGCTGCAGTTATAAACCTAATTTTTTTTTCACTTAGCCCTATGTTAACAGTTCCCATGATATTTCATATCTGCAACCACGTTTTAATGGCTGCTTAATAACCTAATGTTCAGACGAAGCCCTATTGTTGGCTGCTTAATAACCTAATGTTCAGACGAAGCCCAGTTTGTCACTACTATGAATAAATCATCATTAACCCCATTTTTACATTATTTTTAAATTTCATATTGTACTCCTTACACTGCATTTTTATTTTCTTTACCAATTGAGATAATTTTACTGAGGCAGTTCGGTTACTTTTGCTTCTAAACCCCTTTGATGCTGAGACCATACATGTTGAATTCCCCAGAGTAGGAAAGAGAATCAGGGAAGTCAAATCAATCTTTAAAGGATGTCAGACTCCCAGTTGGAAAACAGCACTGATTTCAGCGTGAGGATCAGCCACACCAGACTGTCACACGTTGTCCCTTTCCCAGAGAACATCTGCCCAGAGAGCAGGACAAGCAGACCCCACTGGCTCCAGTCAGTGAAGACCAACTGCCCTTCACGTGTCCAGGATCAAACGGTACTCAGAACACAGCCTCCAGCGCTTTCATACAGGGTAGAATTATTTACTAAAACTGCGCCCTTGAAAAGTAACTGATTAGGTTGCTTTAGGGTGAGTTTCATCACTCCCAAGTTAACTGTGAGAAAACTGGAAGCCAGAGAGGTTAAACAACCAGCCCAGCGTCACACAGCGAACAGTGGCAGAGTCCGTGTACAAAACCCAAGCCGCCCGCGCTTTCCCCACCACGTGACGTTGCCTTAGTGAGCATCATAAGTGACCACGGAGTTCTAGGCATAAAGGACAAATCGGGTGAGTTCAGGGGGCATGGCTGGGGACTCGAGGCACAAAGGCACGCTCCGTGTCTAGGATATCCGTGGCTCCCAATTGTCGTTATCTGTAAGGAAGCCCTTATACTTACCTGATGAAGACTCTGGGGCCAGTTTCAGAGACGTCTTCCCAGTTGCCTGTTTTAGTCTATTCTCCTCTGCCTGCTGAATTAACCCAAATAATGAAGCAAAGTCTTTCCAAAGGAAGCCTAAGAAGAGTATTTCTGCAGGGAGTTAAATAACTACAATTAGAGATGCTCTATTTTAGGAGGAGTTGGGGCTGCAGGTCCTGTCGCCATATGGCAGTTGCATGTGTTTATTAATGGAAAAGACTAATGCAAAGCTCTATGACTGTGAAACAGTTATCTCGTGCTAACGTGCCTGGGAACCAGACGTAGCCTTTTCTAGCAGGCTCGTTCCCCAGGCAGTCAGTCACTTGTGGCCGTTCTCAAAGACTTTGTCCTCAAGTCTCCTCTCAGAATGGCTGTTTCTGTAATGTGAGTCCTGACGAGATGACTCACTGGGGCCGCGTTAACTTTTATCTTCCTCTGTTTTGAGCAGTAATTAGACCAGAGAGATCTGGGGGGCAGCACATGAGTCAAATTTGCAGTCGCTCCCTGGGCCGGAAGTCCTGGTCATTATTATGAGCATTTGGTGACCATGTTATGCACGTGAGCTTGGACGGGGTGCTTCAAAAGGTGTCTCTGCTTGGGCAATTAGGGATGCAGTGGCTTCTTTTATGTCTGTCTGTTCAGATCAAAGGCCTGCAAAATCCATCCCCAAACTCCTTGTCCTAAGCCAACTGTGGCTGCGGCTATGTAGAGAAATCCTAAAGATGGGACAACCAGCCGTTCACAATGGTCGTTCTTTACTATTGCAAAGGTTTGCATAAAGTGTCTAATATTCATCAAGAAGTCGTGCAGTGCTTGACGGGATTTTAAGTTTTTGAAGGCAGGGAAGACATGCAAATTACTAATTTTTTAATTACTATAACCATGTGGGACAACTCCAGACTCCAAGTCCCCACTCGAGGGGGCCCTTATTTTTAGCAAAATCTTCACATTTCCTGCTGCATGAATGCGTGCCTAGCTGCACAGCTGAGCACAAGGTTCCCACCGCCTGCCCTGCCACCAACCACGGTCCCACTTTATAATTCTCAACTGTGACTTTTTGCTGAATATTCACAGCTGAATCCACTTCCAACTACCTTTTAAAGATCTATCTTTTAAGATTCCACTAGATGCTCTGAGCCCCACTTTCTAAGTCCCCAGATCCTACCTAAACAGTAAAAAGTGACAACTCAACTGATCAGTTAGAGCCCCAGCGCCATGACCCAGAATAGCTGTCAAGGAGGAAGGAAGTCAGACCTGGAGCCAGGACCCTGGAGCTTCGTATCACAGAAGGAGCCAGTGGTCAGAAAGATGAAATGGAAGAAGACACTTGCGTGGACAGCAAAATATTGGTTACAGCTTCTACCAAGGGCAGGAAGGGAGGTAGATGTGGGCTAAAGAAAATAGACACAGCGAATAAAAATGCAAAAGACTAAACCAGGACGCCAGGACGTCCTTACCATGCTGATCTGGAGTTGCCCAATCCTCTCTCTCAAAGGATTCAGCCCCTCACTCAGTTGTTTTGGGAAATATTCCTCTGCATCACTCGAACATTCACCTTTATCAGGGATATAGAGAATAAGGGCAGGTGTGTGCAGGAATGATGAACTCCTGTCATTCATCAGGATACTGGGAGACAAGGGATACACAAGCATTTCAAGTGTACCTCTTAAGCCAGGGATGAGTACATCGATATTTTTTATTTTTCTTTATCCCTTTCTGAATGCCCCAATATTTTATAGAAACTTTTTTTTTAATAGAAACTTCTAAATAAACAAAGAAGTAGAAGCAACTCCTTACCAAAGCTCAGTACTTGAAACCTCCATCAAAGAGCACCACGGCGGGATTCCTGGAGGTACCAGTGTCAAGTGTAACAGTCCACACCTAGACGCATCCCATGTTTGCTTAACCCTCTGCTGTCACTGTCTTAAAATTCTTCATGAATGGATAAGCAATGAGGTCTTCCTGTACATCCCTGGGAACTATATTCAGTCTCCTGGGATAGACCATGATAAAAAAAAAAAAAAAAAAAGAATGTGTCCTTTATATATGTGGGACTGGGTCACTGTGCTCTGCGACAGAAATTGGAACAACACTGTAAATCAACTATACTCTAAGAAAAATCAAATTTAAAAAAAAAAGGAAAAATTCTTCATGAATTTTTAACAAGGAGGCCATATTTTCATTTTCCACGGGGCCCCGCAAATCAAGTCGCCAGGCCTAGGCACCACTCACAGGGTCAAGAGAAGGACCTTTCTGCCTAGGAAGCAGCAGGACACCCTTGTCACCTGCCCTTGGGAAGCAGCAGGTCTCCTCCCCCACTGGGCCTCGGTAGAACTCTCCTCCAGATACGTCCGTTTCTCCCTCCCTCAGCTTGTTCATCTTCCCTCGTCTCCTCCTCGAAACCCAAAGACAGACAAGAGACAAAGGACGAAAAGAGTGGTCAGGGTTGGGCGACGATTCTCGGGAGTGGCGAGAGGAAGTGGTCCCAGACCTGTCCCCCCTCCTCTCTTTGCACGAAACCGGAAGGAGGTGGCTTCCACGATCTCTACTCCTCACCAGAAGTCACCATGTTTTAAACATGGCTGTGGATTTAATCCACCAACTAAGGACATAAAACACCTACCCTCCCATTATTGATAAAGCATACGCTTTCACCCAGAAAAGAACTGCTGAGCGCCTATGGTGTGCAGGCCACTTATCAGGCCTTGGAGGATGGGGAGGTAGACAGCTGGTGTCCCCGGCCCGGAGATGTTTACAGTCTGTTGGAAACACAGGGGAGCAGGTGCACAAAGACAGTGGAGGTTGGTCCCTGCTCTTCTGGAGGTGGAGGCTGAGCGCTGGTGATGCCGAGGAGAAGCACCAGCATCTACCTGAGGGTGTGGAGGCATCACAGACGGTGCCGTGAAGAAGTGGAAGGAAGAAAACTTTGCAGGCAGCAGAAAGAGTCTGTGTACAGAAGCATGTAAGACAGCGGGGTGTATTTCTGTGGAGGTCCGCTGCTTAACCACTCCTTCTCTCTAATAAATCACGTGCAAACACCATCCTTAGACGTAATTCAAGGATGGTAATAGGAGAAGTTAGACAAGTAGCAAGAGGCCAGATTATGAAGAAAAAGGTCAGTTTGGTTTTGCTGGTAGAGGACTCATTGAGGAATCTGAGCAGGAAGGTAAGAGATTTGTTTGTTGGAAAGAAAACTCTGGCTTTGAAAGATCATATCAGGGAAAACGAATTAAAGGCTTGTGACCAATAAGAAGGGGGCTACTGTAGTCTCTCTGCTGCTGTATAATCCGGGCAGTGATGAGACAGAGGAGAAATATTTTAAGAGATAGAATTTACTGAACTTGGAGACAGGATAAGGGGTAGGGAAACGGAGGAATTTAGTGTAGCTCTCTGGTTTCTTCTGTGGGCCGGTGGGGAAAGGTAGTATCGTTCTCTACGTGATGGAGATCAAGGAGGGAAGTGGGTTTGCAGAGAAATGTGAAGAGTCCATATTTGGTATTGTTGACTTAGGGAAGTCTGCGGGTCTCCCAAGTGGATGTATTTCCGTCCAACCAATAGGCATATGAGTTAAAACTCAGAATTTTGAGCTGGAGTTTTGTTCATTCGAGAACAAAGAGAATAAAGAGCCAGAGCCCTGGAAGAGGGAAAAATACGTAGGGAAAAAAAATAAGGGAGTGCCAAGAACCCTGCAGTGGAAAGGTAAAGATAAATCTGCAAGGGAGACTGAAACATGACCACCAAAACACCAAATAATTAACCAGGAAAGAGTGACATCGCAAAACCATCAAGATGACGAACGTGATGAACAATGGTAATGCAGACGGATACGGCACAAAAAATAATAAATATACGAAAAATAATAAATATACGAAGAGAATCCCTAACGCCTGGATGATTTTTGATAACCTCCATAAAAATCATTCACATAGAGTGGTGAGATTATTTTGGATGACTTTATTACCTTGGCTAGTGTTTATTTTTTAAAATCTTACCCATGGCTTCAGACCCTTATTCATCCCCACTTAGTAGCCAAAGAAGATGATGTAATTTAGTAGTTAGGATAAATCTAATGTCTATAATTGGCATGGTCTCTATTTACCTCCTTTTTAAAGAGGTCACACAGAGTGCTTTCCACAAGCTGACGCTGAAACCAAATGTTTCGAATGAGATGGTTGAGACAGGGCAAATGCTTTGTTACTTCAATTTCTTATTTTGAAAGCTACCCATAGAGCCTCCTGATTTGTTATTCAGCTAAGGGGTTTTCCCCAAACATAGCTAAATTATTGCAGGTAATTCCTAAGAGGAAAAGCCCGTTGGAATTGTTTGTAGGTTACAATTCCATTTATAGGGCTATTCCCTACCACCCAGCTACAAGCAAAGAGCCAGGACAGTGAAACTTGAGACAGAAACTCTTTTGGAGTTTAATTGTTCCAAAGGAGAGGGTGCTTGTGTTTTTTGTCTACATTGTCAGCACAGTTGCCATCTTTTAAAGAGATGAGAAAGAGAGAGAGAAAGAGACTGTCCAAAGTGCAGGCTCAATGTTTCCACAACTGTAATTATTATTCTCCCATGAAAATGTGCTGCCCTGGGAAAATCAAGTCCATATTCAGAGAGGTCCAGCACTGACAGCTTCAACTAGTTAGAGCATGACCATGGCGGGGCGCCTCCACACGCTAAGTCCTATCAAGCTTAGAAGCAAGAGCTCATTAGCAGACTTCCTTTGTTTTATCAGCAAAACCTAGAGATGAATCGTGTAGACCTTACAATAATAATGTAGAAAATAGAGAGAAGGGCCAAAGCCTAAGGACCAAGGGAGCATGAGGGACACCAGAATAAGGTCACACTCAGGAGGGCTGATCTTTCTTTATGGCATATAACCATGGTGACAGGAGTATATTAGCAGATTACTGACATTTTAAACAATGTCACTTAGGGAGTTCCCGTCATAGCTCAGCTGAAATGAATCGGACTAGAATCCACGAGGACATGGATTCAATTCCTGGCCTCGCTCAGAGGGTTAAGGATCCGGCATTGCTGTGATCTGTGGTATAGGTCACAGATGAGGCTCGGATCTGGCATTGCTGGGGCTGTGGTGTAGGCCAGTGAATACAGTTCTGATTAAACCCCTAGCCCTGAACTTCCATATGCCACAGATGAGGCCATAAAAAAAACAAAAATAAATAAATAAATAAAAATAAATGGAGTTCCCATCATGGCCCAATGGTTAACGAATCCGACTGGGAACCATGAGGTTGTGGGTTCAATCCCTTGCCTTGCTCAGTAGGTTAAGGATCTGGCTTTGCCATGAGCTGTGATGTAGGTCACAGACATGGCTCGGATCTGGCATTGCTATGGCTGTGGCATATGCCAGTGGCTATAGCTCCAATTAGACCCCTAGTCTGGGAACCTCCATATGCCACAGGAGCAGCCCTAGAATAGACAAAAAGACCAAATAAATAAATAAATAAATAAATAAATAAATAAAAATAAAAAAATAAGTAATGTCATTTAGGCTCTATCTCCTCTCTCCCATAAACATAAAATAGGTTGGCTCCTTTACTTGAGCAGACAATTATTTTTTTAAAACTTTGAGGGTTTTTTTTGTTGTTGTTGCTGTTTTTTGTTTTTGTTTTTGTTTTTTTTTTACTGAATTGACCAGGTAGCTAATGAAAATGCCACCAAGAAGATATTCCATAGGATTGATTCATCACATAGAAACTCAAGTTAAAGAAAGCACAGTGTTTAAGATCAATTTATTGAACTTTTTAAAACTGACTTTGAACCATTCAAAATAATCAATTCACCAATCTCATGTACACACTGAAAAATATCTTAATCCCCACCAGTCAGCGTGGAGCACAGGAAAAGAATAAGTCAACAAAAATGGAAAGTAAACCGAAAGTTCTAGAACCGAAAATGAGTTCTAACCTTTTTTTCAAATTTATATTAAGCCATGGAGCTAATCAATTCCATAGTTTTCAGGAAGAACTGAACTACTTGGAAGTGATAATTGACTTTATAGGAAGTGGTAGCAGCTTTCTTTTACCAAAAGGCAGCAAACCATGATTTAAATACAATGAGTTGACTTTCCAGCTAAAGTAGAGTAATAGGGACTAGATATGGCTTCCCATAAGAAACTAATAATAAAGATAACAAAAGATATGAAGCAATCATTTTCAAAACAGTGGACATCAGGCAATAAAACAAAATGATCCATGAGAGATAAGAAACAAGGTAAGCACTACAATTGCTCAGCTTACTTCCCAGAAAAAGTTTCCAGGCTGCCACACAGAGAGGGAAAACCCACGCAGACTATCTTGCTCCCTCCCTGAGCTGCAATGATGGAGCTAAGAATCTGGAGCTAAAGGAAACATTCAGCATGTTAGGTAGAAACAGGATAATATGAAGTAAAAACAATTTGAGTTTCTAGAGATGAGGCCTATGTGATCAAAAAATTACGCTCGATAAAGTTAAGAATAGATTAGTCTTTGCAGAAAAAAAAGTTAAGCTGAATATGTGGCACTAAAGAGGGAATTAAAATGAAACACAGGGGAAAAAATAATTGAAAAGCAATGAACACAAAATCAGTGAGCTGTTGGTCAATCGCAAGAAGTATAATAGATTTGTAATTTGAGTTCCAAAAAGAGAAGAAAAATGTGAGACAATAAATACTTGAAAAAATCATGACCAACAATGTCTAAATCCAGTGAAAACTGTAAATTAACAAATCCCAAAAGCCCAGCAAGCCCCAAGGACAAGAAAAATGAAGAAAACTACACCAAGTCACATTACAATCAAATTGCTTAATACCAGTGATAGAAAGAACATTTTAAACATGACCAGAAGGGAAAAAGGAGAAATTATGTACATACACAAAAAGGAAAGACAGCAGACTTCTCATTTAAAGTGATGCATACCAGAAGACAGTGGAACTACATATTTGTATTACTGAAAGAAAAAAACGATCAACCTATAATTCTATGTGTAGCAAAAATATCTTTTAAAAATGAAGGTTAGATTTTTTTTTTTAGGCACACAAAATATGAGAGAATCCATTACACTACAATTTTCATTCCCTATTTTCAAATAGAAAAGAAGCAATACCAAAGAGAAATCTAGATTTACACATAGCAAAGGAAACTAACACTGTATTTATATCACATTTTCTCATTAAATCAATATTCAGTGTTTATATTATTATGAACATATAAATATTATTTACAGGTGAGCCATTTAGAACATGAGAATCATGTTTCTATTCATATACAATTTCCTCCCTCCTATATTCTCTGATCCTTCTTTTAGTTCCTGACCTGGTCATTTAATTTTCTAATCTTCTCTCTAATATTTTTCAAACGTTTATCTTTTGTTCTATTTTGTAGATTTATTCAAACTTACTTTCCAACCCTTGTATTGGCTACTTTATTTGCTTTTCAGTTTGCAAAAGCTCTTGTTTTCTGATGGTTTCTTTTTTAGGTAGAATATTATTCTTTCTCTGTATCTTTTTATTATCATTCTGAGGGTATTAATTTTTGGAGGAAGGCTTATTTCTAAAAGTGCTTCAGCTGCTTGCATTGTCTTTTCTTCCTCTGAGGTCCATTTTCCTGTGTTGTTTTAATTGTGGCCTCTATTTTCACCTTAGAGACTTTCCTCAAACGCCTGGTGGTCCTTGATCATCCAGTCCCATGTAAGAGTAAAAGATTAATATTATTCAGAAGCATTTTTTGAGTGGAAGTCTTCTCAGTTGTGAGCTTCATTGTAGGTGAAGACCTGCTCACTTCCTTGAGGAACCCATAATGATATCTTTAGACATTTTCTCTTTAGCAAGTTTCCTCAAGGACAAGGCACCCAGGAGGGTATAACACTGACTGTCCACATTCCAAGAGTTGCTTCAGGAAAGGAAGCTTGGGGTATCAATGGTTGGTATGTAAATGTTTACTTAATTTTCCTGTTTTCTGTGTGATGCCCTTATCCTCTGCCATGCCTGGTATTCGTGAATCCAGGGAACGCCTATTTCTGCCTCTCCTGGGAGTGAAGTTTCAGTGGTCTAGAGGTGAGGGGAGACAGAGCTACCTGGCTGCCCAGGTTGGCAAAAAGGATCTGCACTCTTTCAGATTAATACCTTCAATTTGAGATTCTTTCCAAAGCTCTTCAGCTCATTTTCAATGGGCCTTCCTATTTATGCACATTTAATTTTCAGTGTTCTCTAAAGTACAGAGTCATTTACCATTTACTCTTCACTTTCTAATTTCCAAATTTTGTTCTTTTCTTTTCTCCTGTAGGCTTATACCATTTTTATTTCTTCCTTATCACTTACTTCCTCTTGGGTGGCCCCTCGTCAGTGGCTAACCTGTCCCTGCTTTGGGACACTGTCTGCTCCCAAACTTCCCCAATCAACTTGCTAATGCAAGAAATTTCCTCTTCAGAAATATATTTCTTGATATAAATCATTTAAACCTGTGTTTGAATGAACTCATCTGATCTTTTTTCAGAGGACAGCTTTCCTATACAGGAGGAAAGAGAGCGTTCAGGGAATGAACTGTCTTGAAAGAAAGGAAAACAAAAGCCAAAAGTTTTCTCCCTTCTCCATTTCCTTTGTTTCATGCCAGCCCTGCCAACCAATACTTCCTCCTTCAAACATCACCCTCCCTTGAGAATTAACCCAAAACTAAGCTTTCATGATTGCTGTGGTTGCTCTTCTGTATTTTATGATCTCATGGCAAACTATTACATTTAGAATCCTACTGTACAGCACAGGGAACCATATCCAATCTCTTGGGAAAGACCATGATGGAAGATAATATGTGAAAGAGAATGTATACACATGTATGACTAGATCACTTTGCTGTACAGCAGAAAAAGGCACAACATTGAAAGTCAACTATACTTTAACAACAACGACAAAAATCTCTTTGGAGTTCTCCTTGTGGCTCAGTGTGTTAAGAACCCAACTAGTATCCATGAAGATGCAGGTTGCAACCCAGGCTTCATTCAGTGGGTTAAGAATCTGGTGCTGCTGTAGCTGTGGTGCAGGCCAGCAGCGGCAGCTCTGATTCAACCCCTAGCCCAGGAACTTCCATATGCCCCAGGTGTGGCCCTAAAAGGAAAAAAAAAAAAAAGCAAAACTCTTAGCTTGTAGTTTATTCCTATATCTCTACAGATATCTCAATTTAGAATTTAATATCCTTGAAAGCAAATGTATTCTGTTGTTTTTTTTTTTTTACATTTTATAGTTCCTACCCCAGGATACTACTAACATTTGTCAATCTGATCCTCCAACCCATGATTCAGAGGTCATTCTGTCAAAAATTCTGCACAGAAAGACTTTTAAAAGTAGGCTAATTTCCTGCCTCTGACTCTGGAGGGGCAACGAAGAGGTGTCTCTTCCCCATTACGGCAGAGAAGGCACTATTGCTTCCTTCACATTAACAGCTCTTAGCCTCAGTTTCTTCATTTTTTCCCCCTTTTTTAAAGTTTTATTGACGTATAATTGATTTATAATATTACAGTAATTTCTGCTGTACAACAGAGTTATTCAGTTATACATAAACACACATCCATTCTCTTTCCTATTCTCTTCCCAAATAGATCATCACAGAATATTGGGTGGAGTTCCCTATGCAATAAAATAGGTCCCTGTTGACCAATCATTCCATATACCTCATGTACATATGCCAACACTAAACCCCCAGTCCATCCCTCTCCCACTTCCACTTTGGTAACCATAAGTTTGTTTTCAAAGCCTTCAAATATGTTTCTGTCCTGCAAATAGGTTCACTTGTACCCCCCCTTTTTTTTAGATTCCGCATATAAATGATATCACATGATTGTTTTTCACAGTCTGACCTCACTTAGTATGATAACCTCTGGGTCCATTCATGTTGCTGCTGATGGCATGATTCCATTCTTTTTTATGGCTGAGTAGTATCCCATTGTGTATATATGTACCACATCTTCTTTACCCATTCCTCTGTCAGTGAACATTTAGGTTGTTTCCATGCCTTGGCTATTGTAAATAGTGCTGCAAAGAACATCAGGGTGTATAATATCTTTTCAGATTATGGTTTTCTCTGGATAGATGAAATGGGTAAAATAATGCCTAATTCACAGGGAGTGTTGAGGAGTAAAAGAGAAAACGTGATGGAAATGCCCAGTATGTGCCTGGCACATCTCTGATGAGCAGCAGGTGTTAGTTTACTGACTGGGTGGCCCTCCGCCAGAGAGCAAGAAGGGAAGTGTTGGGGAGGCCAGGGAAGGTGCCCCCACAGGGATGAGGGTAGCATCTGAGGAGGTGCCAGGCACTGTGGAGGGTGAGGATTGCTTATTCCCCACAAGATCCACCCATCCATTTCCATCCACCCAAATTCCGAAGCCTGTAGAAGCATTAAGGGATCTTCCTCCTAGAGCCACACACTCTCCCTGACCTAAACAAGAAGGCTGGGCCCCAGCAGAACCACAGGGCCGGGCCATATTTCAGCAGCCCTCCCGACCTCTGAGTAAATAAATGTGTGCAACAGATACAATAAACATTTTCTCGGCCCTGAAATCAGATCTGCAGATTCCTCAGCCCCTTCTGTGCGAGGCAGGCTGTAATTACAGGATATGTTAAATTTTCTTTATAGCTGGTCCTGATGTTTGTGAAGTGACCACACCAGCCTGTTCAGCAGCCCGCTCTGGTTTGCTACCATGGGTAATGAAAACCAGATGGTGGTCTGAAGCTAATCACCAACCACAGCCCTCGCCTCAAGTTAAGTAGGGGTCCCCGTTTGCTTGGAGAAGCCATGTAAAGTGGTGATAAGCTGGAGTGACCTGTAACCTGCCCTAGGGGCTGCCACTCCAGAATGAGATAAGCCCAGAGGTGACTGCAGAGAGAAAGAGCAACTGACAAAAACTTGACCCAGCACACCAAGTGTCTTCAGGTGTCCTAGCCCACACCTGAGGTGTCATTGGAGGACTTCTAGAGAGATGGCACCTGGGAGAGTTCGGACCTCTTTGCTGAGAATCCACAGACATCATTCGGCTTGTGGACCACAATCTCTTGGAATTCCCAAGCAAAACCTCTTCCATGAAGGGGCAGTTTTCCTCCCTTGCTCAGAGATACTCACACTGTACATAAGTCAGTGAATGTTTAATCGAATTACTCCTGTAGGCATCTAGCCTTATAAACCTCAGAGCCAGAACTGATAAATATTTATAGGATAGCTTCAATATTTATAGTTATGAAAAGGAAGCATCAACACAAAGATTCTGATGGAAGGTGTGAGGTAGGACCCCTGGAATCTGCACTTTTGATGAGATCCTCAAGTCATTCAGATCCAGAGACACGGTTTTGGGAAAGTGTTCTCAAGAACCATTTTTTCGCTCCTGAGCCAAAGCAGTTTGGAGACACAGAGGGAGGGTATGTATTGCTCTCCATTAGTCTTGGCGCCATAAAGACTCCAAGAAGAAGTACCTCTTCTGCCTGGTCTATAGCCTCTACATCTGAGCATGGCCTCCATATGCTTCCCTTAAGATGAAGTCAGATCTAATCCAACACAATTGTTTTAGGAGATCAGGGATATTTTATGAGGAAGGGGCTGAGAGGTCCTGACAAACTACACATAACAAAAAAAGTCCAGGAGTTCCCTTGTGTCTCAGGAGGTTAAAGATCTGGCACTGTCACTGCTGTGGCTTGGGTCATGGCCATGGTACTGGTTTGATCCCTGGCCTAGGAACTTCAGCATGCTGTGGGCATGGCCAAAAATTTTTTAAAAGTCATGTTTTTGAATGCTCAACTCAGAAACGTCTATATAAAATACCTGTTAATTCTTGAGAACTCACTTCTTTTCTCAAGTTTCCACCTCAAATTTATAATGGTCACACTCAGTTACTAAATACATTTGCTTTGCCTGATAAAGTATTTATTTTTCCATTTCATGAACATCTCTTTTTTCTAAGTGTCTTGATTTGATTGTGCAAGACAGCAGACATTGGTGGAAAGAATATTCATGCAAAAATATGATCCTTATTCCTAAATCAAGACAGCCCAGGAAATTTTCAATAGAGTGCCTTTCTCTAAGTACTGTTTTAATTTGAAATAGTATATTTTGTATAAGTAAATTCTGTTAGCAGAGTTTAGGGAGTAACAAGTGGCTTGTTTCTAAAAGGCCAACCTAGTCTCTTTCTGAGTTTAAAATTTTTTTAACACATAATTGTAAGAACTTCAAACTATACAAAAATGAATTATGTAGAAAGGGAAACTCAGCCATAAATAAATGGGGAGTTCAATTTGGAGTTAGAATCAGATGGCTAAAAAACACATGAAAAGATGCTGGGCATCACTAATGATTAGAGAAAGGCAAATCAAAACTCACCTCAGATATCACCTCACATCAGTAGAATGGCCAGCATCAAAAAGTCTGCAAACAATAAATGCTGGAGTGTGGTGAAAAGGGAAGCCTCCTACGCTAGTGGAAGGGAGGTAATTTGGCGCAATCACTGCGAAAGGCAGGGTGGAGGTTCCTTAAAAAGCTAAATATAGAATTACCATATGACCCAGTAATACAATTCTTGGTCATACATGGAGAAAACCGTAATTCAGAAAGATACATGCACCCCAATGTTCATAAAAGCGTTACTTACAGTAGCCCAGACATGAAAGTAACCTAAAATAAACATCCATCAACAGAGGGTTGGATAAAGAAGATGTGGCACATATATACAACGAAAAATTACTCAGCCACAAAAAGAGAATGAAATAGTATCATTTGCAGCAACGAGAATGGACCTAGAGATTCTTAAACTAAGTGAAGTATCAAAGACAAATAGCATATGAGATCACTAATATGTGGACTCTAATTAAAAGGATACAAAAGAACTTATTCACAAAACAGAAACAGATTCGAAGATTTCAAAACCAAACTTATGGTTACCAAAAAAAAATACTGAGGGGAAGGATGGATTGGGAGTGTGGGACTGGCTCATACACACCACCACACACAAAAATCTCTCAGTACTAAGGACCTACTATACAGTTCAGGGAAATACACGCAATACTCTGGATAGCCCATATGAGGAAAGAATCTGAAAAAGAGTGGAGATATGTATATTTATGTCCATGTGTGGTTGATTCACTTTGCTGTACACCAGAAACTAATAGAACCTTGTAAGTCACCTCTACTCCAATCAAATTCTCTGTAAAAAAAAAAAAAAAAAAAAAAAAGATTCTGATGTGCCTGTTATACATATTATTTGGTAAAGACATCATTCACCAGAACACTTGGGTGCCACCATCAAAGTGGCTTCCTCAAAAAGCTGCCTCCTCAAAGATTCACCTTCTTTCAAAATTCCCCCTCTAATACGCCATCTATTCCCACCCCTGGACTCCCTGGGGAGCTTTTCTGCTTTATTTTTCTCCACTACCCCCAATGGTATATGACACACTACATAGTTGACCTATTGTTTGTTTATTTATTCACTGCTGTGTCTCTAGCAGCTAGGACAGCCCTGGGGCATAATAGCTGTTCAATAAACATCTATGAATAATCCAACTCAGACACTGTTCCTGCTCTGCAGTCTTTGCTCCCTTCCATCATTCTTGATTTTGACTGAGCAGAAAGTCATTCCCTTTCTTCGTGCTTCTGTTTCTGTATCACAGATGCCCACCATTACGTTTTTCAAACAACCGCCCTGTGCTGATCCTACTCAGGACTGTGAGCTCCTTGAGAGAAGGAGCGAGGCCATTTACATATTCAATCCCAAACTCATCTCCATACCTATCTTCTGATCCTGACAGTGTGATTGGGAAGAGATTGAAGAAAGTGCAGCGTGAATAATAAGACTGCTATTTTGATTGGAGCAGAACCAGAGCCGAGAAAGAGGGGGAAACATTTGCTGGAGCATATGGGACTGGATGGAATATAACTCTGACTCCAGGTCCCAGACATAAAACGAAGGAGGACGTGGTGTTGGCCTGAGGTGGAGGATGACTTAACGTGTGATTGCTCAGGCTGGGGCAAGTCCCTGGATGCTAGGGTTTCCCGGAGTTTCAAAGATCAACTGCTCCCTGGGAGTTTCCATCGTGGCACAACAGAAACGAATCCGACTAGGAACGATGAGGTTGCAGGTTCGATCCCTGGCCTTGCTCAGTGGGTTAAGGATCTGGTGCGGCTGTGAGCCGTAGTGTAGGTCCAACACACAGCTCTGATCCTGAGTTGCTGTGGCTGCCAAGAAAAAAGATTTTGGGAGTAGGCCAGTGGCTTCTCTAAAGAGCTGAAGGTTGTGTTTGTTCCTGGGAAACTGAGGCAGTTCAGTCTAAATCATCTTCAAATTGTCTTGGGGGCTTAGGGGTTCCTCAGAGAAGGCTCAGAGCTCTCAGTGGGAGTAGGTTTGTCAGGAGGGGCCAGGTCTCTGCCTGTCCCCCACCCCTGCCCCACTCCTTAGCTGGGGAACTACCACCGGGGACAAAGCCAAACAGAGAACTTGAAAACAGCAAACAAATTCCCTGCTTAGAACTTTCCTTGGAGTGCCCGACGTGGCTCAGTGGTTAACGAATCCAACTAGGAACCATGAGGTTGCAGGTTCAATCCCTGGCCTTGCCCAGTGGGTTAAGGATCTGGCATTGCTGTGAGCTGTGATGTAGATTGAAGACATGGCTTGGATCCTGCATTGCTGTGGCTATGATATAGGCCAGCAGCTACAGCTCCGATTCAACCCCTAGACTGGTGAATTCCATATGCCATGGGTGCGGCCCTAAAAAGACACACACACAAAAAAAGCTAAGGGGTATCAAGGACCCACTGAGTTCACCTGCTGAATTCCATACCCCCCCCACACACACACACCATAGCAGTGATGGCTAGCTGCAGGTGGAAGCACCTTCCTCCATATTCCTCTTCGAAGCACGAGAGAGACTATAGTTGAGTGCAGCGTACTGAATGCCCACCTGATGCCCTGCACTTGGGTGAATGATAATTTCAGATATGAGTGTCCATTTAACTCAAAAGTTCCTATGGTGTGTGCTGCTCTTTCTAGACCTCCTTCTTCGTGGAGGCGTTTCTTTTTGCCCAGGAAAATGATGTAAGCGTACCCTCAATTATTCACGGGCTAATTTTCATCCTGTCTTACTTGCAACTTCCTATTAACAAAATTAACCAAGCTAGGTTCAAGTACTTTCCTTAAGGACTTACAAAAGGATTGCTTAGCGTGGCGTGGGCCTTCCAGCCACACGGAGGGGAAAATTCAGAGATTTCCCAGCGAGCCCCTCCCCACCCATGCATAGCTCCTCCGTGATCAGTATCAGCCACCAGAGTCAAGTACCTCTTAGTAATAGCAAATAGCATTTACAAAGTACCTACCACACAGTCTCATTTATGGGGTACCATAACCAAGGTACGCATCATTATACCCCTCTAACCCAAAGTAGACTGGCTCCAGGACCTTCAGCAACCTCTCCAAGATCACGTAACTGGAAAGTGCCTGAGATGCCACTCAAAACCAAAGTAGCCTGACTCCAGAGGTGTTTAGTTTCTAAACATCATGGTAAAAAAAAAAAAAAAAAAGTTCCCCACATCTTTGTTCACTATTCCTGTGATATCCGGTTCAAGTTCATTGAAAGCAGGACAGTTAGCCATCCTCTTCAAGAGAACAGGTGCAGGGGTGGTGTTTTGCCTGGCAACGACCAGTGAGGTGCTTCGACGCCCACGGCCGGGAGGCATTCCATCGTCCTATCTCCAGAGGGAACTCTTCCACCTTTCCAGGCCTACGGAGATATTTCTACTCTTGCCTGCGGCTTCAGTGTGGCGTTTGAAATGATCTGAATTCACAGAATCTTAGGAACACCCGCATTCCAATGAAATGCCAACATTAATCACGACCAAACGGACAAGATCCTGGGCTTGTGTGCCATGTGCTTCATCCACATGCTGCTCCTGTCCCTCGGGAGGGCTGATTAAGAGTTGATTACAAGATCTTTTTCGATGATGCTGCTAAAAATTGTTGGAAAAATATCATCCCCGCTCCTCACAAGATGGATTATATTGGGCAACATGAAGTCATGATTACATTGCACTAATTTTAGCTAAGTCAGATGTCTTCATGGGAGCATTACTCATGCCTGTCAGCCACTGCTGATTGAGTCAAATTTCACCTGACTTTGGACAAAAAGAAGAAACAGTCAGTACCTTCCTGTCTCTGTGAACGGGCTGCTGCTCCATCAAGAGTCAAAGCAAAGCCTGAGGCAGAGAGGCTTGCTCCTTTCTAGAGCCCACACGCTCCGCTGCCTCTCCTGGGGTGTCCCCATGCCATCCCCCTCTCTGCTGGCTTTTCAGTATCCAGGCAAAGTGGACAAAGGCATGGCCATTTTATGGTCCCCAACCCCACGTTCTGAGTCCCTGGTTGAGGACCCATGACGCAGCTGCTTGCCTCCCTTGTGATCTGGTCTTTCCCACATTGGAGTGCATCTGCTTCCTGCTGTAGGATCTGCTTTGAATTACCATGTAATCCTGGAAAACGTGTTACAGTGGTCCGAGACGGCAATACCCCCAAAGCTCTTTTTGAGTCTCAGGAATAGTTGAATTGTTCGGGGGTCAGTTTATTTGATTGGTTGGCAATTTTTCCCATTTGTTACTTTCTGAAGCCTCTGAGAACTTTCTAAGGGGATTCTGACCTACGCCCCTTCCTTACCCTTCTGGTTTTTACTCTTTTTTTTTTTTTTGCCATTTTTTGGGCCGCTCCCCCAGCATATAGAGGTTCCCAGGCTCGGGGTCGAATCGGAGCTGTAGCCACCGGCCTGCCCCAGAGCCACAGCAAGGCAGGATCCAAACCGCGTCTGCGACCTACACCACAGCTCATGGCCACGCCAGATCCTTAACCCACTGAGCAAGGCCTGGGATCAAACCCGCAACCTCATGGTTCCTAGTCGGATTCATTAACCACTGAGCCACAATGGGAACTCCTGGTTTTTACTCTTAATTTATTTGCTGTAAGGTAAAGAGACTCAAACTAGGATGCTTTGGATTTTATGATGGCTTCCATAGCTGGCCTTCAAATCGTGTCTGAACAACAGTTAAGGCTGCCCACACAAGGACGCACTCAACTCCTACAGGTATTTTCTCAGCCCTGGAGGTATTTGGTTCAGTGGAAAAATAGGAGCCCAGATTTTCAACTTTCTTCCCCAAGGATGAGAACCACATTTTCATTCTTTCCATTTTTTTATATCTCCTGAAAGCCTGAACGAACACTCGTGACTGATGGGCAGCCAGAATTTGCGTTAATTGAGACACCCTGGGATTAAGACAAGATTCCAATCTAGCTTTGTCATTTACTGTAAGACCTTGGTCGATGGCCCTGAACTTACTGGAGCCTCCGTTTCCTCATCTCTAAAGTGGGGATGATTATAATATTTACTTCTCAGGGTTTGTGTGAAACTCAGATAAGTGAATTGACAGGAAGCTCCTCTGTACAATAGGCCAGATCAGTGCTGCTTGTGGAGGTGAGCGGAGCCTTTAACTGCTTGATTCTAGCATCATCTGTCAGGGTGGTCAAGGGATTGGCATTATGAGCATTGTTTTAGAGAGGCAAGTGAAGACCTGAATGGCTCATGATGTTCCTTTTGTTCATTCAGCCAGGCTCTAGCAGCGCTTGCTAAGAAGTGAATTAAAGCGTTTACAGCCAGTCCTTTAGACCGCAAGGCTCACGACCCTGCACACGTGCAACATCTGTCACAGGTCTGGGCAGGATTCTCCATGGGAAACCCTGAAGGAGAAACAGCTCCAGATACCAAACGTTTAATAGCTTGTCAAAGTCAATCCAATTAACTCAGTTACTTAATCTGGAACATTCTACCGGCCCACCTCTACCAAGAGGCAACAGGAGAGGGGTTATTATAAGGCTGGTAATAAGAGGAGGCAAGAGTCTCACGGGAACTGAGGAAACGGGTTTCTCCAGAAGTAGACTGGAGGGTCAGCCATCACCTTGGGAGCTCTGAGGATAGGACTGTTATATGTCCCTCAGCACCGGAGCTTGGTGGCCCTGCTCGTTCGTGAGGTTCTATAAGTGGCCTCTGACTCTCACTGTGGGACCACCTGACTGGTCCTGCCTGTCCCAAGAAACACTTGAGAAGGAGAAACTGAATGGCCTTGGTAATTGCCAGGACCCATATTTGGGCAGAGTTCCCCCAACCAGGACACCCCTAAGACCTCTGAGCGGCCACTCATGTTTCAATCCACCAGAACCCAAGGGTCACATGGCATGAAGGTACCCTGTTTGGAAAAGTCCAGATCTGCTTCCCTTGACAAGAACTGAGGATGAGTGTCTTTGCTCCAGAAGCGACTGCAGCCTGGAAAATCCGACTAGGAACCATGAGATTATGGGTTCGATCCCCAGCCTCACTCAGTGGGTTAAGGATCCAATGTTGCCATGAGCTGTGGTGTAGGTCACAGACACGACTTGGATCTGGCATTGCTGTGGCAGTGGTGTAGACCCAGCAGCTGTAGCTCTGATTAGACCCCTAGCCTGGGAACCTCCATATGCTGCAGATGGGGCCCTAAAAAAAAAAGAAAGAAAAATATCCCAATGGACTGGAACAACAGCGGAACAGTTTATAAGAGAGGTAGGGAAGAAACTACTTTGAGGGGTG
The DNA here is from genome assembly GCF_016906955.1 of Phacochoerus africanus. Taxonomy (NCBI): domain Eukaryota; kingdom Metazoa; phylum Chordata; class Mammalia; order Artiodactyla; family Suidae; genus Phacochoerus; species Phacochoerus africanus. The sequence continues at coordinate 15,884,452 of NC_062555.1, read as the reverse complement.
GCATGACACTGGGTAGATCAAGAAGATGGAGACATTCTAGGCAGACAGAACTGGTTGAGCTTTGACAGGACTCCCAAAATGCTCATCTAGGTTAGCAAATAACTCCCCTAAGTCTAATAGCTGGGATTCACTTTCAAGTTGGAAATAAAATAGCAAAGGGAAAACAGGCCACTTTTTATTCTGCAGTAAGGTTGCGAGATAGCAGTGTGTGTATGTACACACACACACACACACACACATATACATGTTAATAAAGTTGAAGATGTTTTCTAGATTCTTCTGCACTCAAAACTATGCTTTTTAAATTCTAGTGTGTCTTTTCTCCCTTTCCAGGGTTTGGCCTGCTGGTACAATTCCTAAGAGTAATAATATTGAATAATAATAGACACATGCACCCCCATGTTCACTGCAGCACTATTCACAACAGCCAAGACATGGAAACAACCTAAATGTCCATCAACAGATGAATGGATTAAGAAGATGTGGTACGTATATACAATGGAATACTACTCAGCCATAAAAAGAATGAAATAACGCCATTTGCAGCAATATGGATGGAGCTAGCGATTTCATACTTAGTGAAGTAAGTCAGAAAGAGAAAACAAATGCCATATGATATCGCTTATATGTGGAATTGAAATATGGCACAAATGAACATATCTGCAGAACAGAACCAAACTCATAGACATAGAGGACAGACTTGTGGTTGCCAAGGGGGAGGAGGAAGGAGTAGGAGGGATTGGGAGGTTGGGGTTAGTAGATGCAGACTATTGCATTTGGAGGGGATAAGCAATGAGATCCTGCTGTACAGCACAGGGAACTATATCAAATCATTTGTGATGGAACATGATGGAAGATAATATGAGAAAAAGAATATATATACATATATATGTAAAACTGGGTCACTTTGCTGTACACAGAAATTGACACAACATGGTAAAGCAACTATAATAAACAATTTAAAAAAGAGACAAAAATTTACAGACAACCTGAGTGCCAGTACTGCATTAAGTTCTTTATATGTATCCTCTCATGTCACCTTCATTATAAAAGGTGATTTAGAAGAGGATCCTACAGAGCTAATAATTAATTAATAAGAGGAGAAAGACCTTCCCAAGAAGTAATATTTAAACTAGATTTTCATATACCCTGTGCGAGTTCTCCTGGTAATCAAGTCTGGGGAAGACATTCCAGGCGGTGGGAGTGGCATCAAAGAGATAGAAAAAAAATCATGGAATGTTCCAGAAAAAGCAAGTGGCTCACCAAGTTTAGATGATAGGGTCACTGTTGGAAAGGGTAAAGCTGGGAACAGACAGGCTGGAAGAAGCCAAATTGTAGGGAGCTTTGTACGTAGCAATTTGATCAAAATGCAGCAGAAATCCACTGAAATGCCTTAACAAATTTGTGTCTTTGAAAGAAGACTTGAAGGTGGCATGTGGCGTGGACTGATGGAGCAGGGAGACTGGAGGTGAGAGCAGTCAGCTAGAAGGCTGTCGCTGGAGTTGTCTAACTCAAAGATGAGGAAGAACAGAACTGAGCCAGGGATGGAGGAGACAGAGGATCAGACTCAGGCAAGAGGTGGGTTAAGAGTATAAGATGTAATCCCTGCCCTTCAAAGCTTCGATCCAACATGAAAAGAAAAACCTGGCAAACAATGCCAAGGGCACCCAGTTGTAGAAAGGTGAGTCCTAGTGGACAGTAGATATAAAGGGTGCCGGGCAAGCTCAGAACAGGGGGACTTTCAGCTGCGGCACCAGCAAAGCTTCCAGAGGGATGACAGCTGAGCTTTATACCCACAAATGATTTTAACAAATGATGAAATATTGTGAAGCGCTTTAGAGGATGGAACAGCCAAAGCAAAGATCTCAAGTGGAAAGTATGGGGCAGCCTGGGAAAATGGCAGAGTGGAACAGACAAAAACCCACTCAAAGGCTAGCCTCACTATGATGCGCCAGCCGTCAGAATTCTTGAGCTGATCCAATCAGCTTCCCCCTTCTCGTGGTAGACACTCCATAGTAACCCCTTCCTGGCAGGGGCAGGAGAAATTATACATTGTCTTTATCACAGCAAAGTCCAGGTAATGGTCAGGCTATGAACACAGGCCTAGAGTCGCTCTCCAGCAGTAATGCCTAGGGCATGGCGGTGGGACAGCCTCTTCATCACGAGGAGTTTCTGTGAGAAATCTGTTGGGCTTTTTAAGCCTGTTCTGTCTACATTCCAGTCCTAGTTTCCTTGGGTCGAATGGCCCTGCCGTTTGGTTCAGTGTTTTATTGTCTTGAGTCTTCTCATATCAAGAATGAGTCTTCCATCCTCACCAAAAAGCAAGCAGCAAGTCAGGGGCCGTGACAGCTGCCGACAGTTCAGGGGCCACGTCTTCAGTTCAGGGGCTGCTCAGGGCTCCCCGCCTGGGGGCGCCTTGCACACCCTACCGGAGCCTGGAGGCTGCAAACTCCTTCCTTCCATCTCTTTATTCACGGGCAGCCCTGAAAGCTGTTTAGCAGTAAATGAAGCATGTATCCTTTAATTCTCAGATGTATGTGATTGGAAAAAAATAATAATAATAACAGAGAAGAAAATATCCTGCCGACGTCAGAGGGAGGAAAATGTGGAGAACAGATGCTGCCACTTGTTTTGGTCCCGTTTTATCTTTTAAAAATACATAAAACATGAATAACTAAGGAGAAAGAGTTCCAGCCTTTGGTAAAATAAAAAAGGGGATATTTTATAGTTGGGGTGGAACTTCTTACCTCTTAAGATGTTTTGCTACTTAACACAATTTGTGAAATCAGAAAATTCTAGAATAAAATCAGAGAGATAACTCATTCCACTTGCTGGCCTTTAAGCAGGTAAGTGGGCATCAAGGCTTAGAAAAAGGCTTTTTCTTTTTCTGCTCCGTTTACAAATTCCTCTGCTGTGCCATGCCAACTTGAGTGGACCATCCAGAGAGTCAAAGAGCTTTTTTCAGCTACAGATATTCAGGTACTCATTCTATTCACTTAAAATTATCTACTGGGCTCCTACTAAATGCTGGATGCTCTCCTAGGTAGCAGAGATGCAAAAACATGACTCCTAAGTCTCGGTTACAGGACTCTTGTATATGAACAACTGACTCACTTTGCTGTAGTCCTGAAATTAACACAACACTATTTTTTTTTCGTCTTTTGTCTGTTTAGGGTGGCACCGTGGTATATGGAGGTTCCCAGGTTAGGGATCTAATCAGAGCTGTTGCTGCTGGCCTACGCCAGAGCCACAGCAACGCGGGATCCGAGCTGCATCTGCAACCTACACCACAGCTCACGGCGACCCCAGATCCTTATTCCCCGGAGCGAGGCCAGGGATCAAACCCACAACCTCATGGTTCCTAGTCGGATTTGTTTCCGCTGCACCATGACAGGAACTCCTATAATTTTAAAGATTGTTAGGAGTTCTCATTGTGGTTCAGCAGAAACTAATCCAAGGAGCATCCATGAGGACGCAGGTTCGATCCCTGGCCTCACTCCATGAGTTAAGGACCCGGTGGCCTACACCACGGGACTCTTCTCTGCCTTCCTTGACACTGCCTTCCTATTATCATTTCAAAGAAATAAACTCATATGATGGAGCAGGGTGCTGTGGGAGAAGCGAGACAGTGGTACAAAGATGAGGAAAACGTCAAGTTGAAGAGGAAGAACCACATAATCACACCCAAAGAAAAAGGTTGTGGGGTTGGTTGGGTGTTTGTTTTGCAAAACATTTGCAAGTGCCCCAAGCAAATGAAGCATCAGTGGTTGGCACAGGAGTCCAGAAAGGCAGACATCACCTCGCCTTGCTGACCCGGGGGGGGGGGGAGAGAAGGATATGCTTCATCTGCGCCTTACAGGTGGGAAGCCAGACCTGGCTGCTGGGGAGTGGAGGTCAGAGGAGAAAAAGGAAAAACACTGGTTTTGCCCGACACTGGCCAGAAGCATGAGTTGCAGACTCAGTCCTGGTGGGTCTGAGTCCCTGCCCTGTCTCTTTGGGGAACTTTGGGTCCTTCACCTCCAGACCACATGAACAGCCAATGAGATCACAGTACCTGCAACACAGCGACTCTCAGGCAAAGGACGCATCGGGGGGTGGGGGTGGGGTGGCGTTATCACCCTAATGTCATCACCATCAACCCCACCCTGTCAGACACCTCGGGTCCCCCCAACACGCTCCCACCCACGCAGGTGCTAATCCACAAGCCTCTTAAGACCCATGGTTCCTCTGCCTTCTTCAGTCCCAGTGCCGGCCTCCCACAGAACAACCGTTTACAAAAACTGCCTTTCCTCGGAGTTCCCGCTGGGGCGCAATGGGATTGGAGGGTCGTAGGAGCGCTGGGATGAGGTTCGGTTCCCCTAAGGATCTGGCGCTGCGGCTTAGGTCGAGACGGTGGCTCAGATCTGATCCCTGATCCCTGGCTTGGGAGCGGCACGTGCCCCTGGGCGGCCGAAAACAAGAAAAACTGCTTTTTCTTCAGGATCGCCCTGTTTTCTGGGCCTTTCTGTGGAATCGGTACCCCTGAAAAGGACAGACTTCTCAGCAAGGTCCTGGACCGTGCCCACGAAGGCCCCAGAGGCTCCTGAGCAGGTGGGAGGTGGCGTGGGGTGGAGGGGGGTTGCTGGCGGGGCTAGGACTCGTCTGCTCTCCTCCGGAGCTTCCCTCTGGGTCTGCTCTTACTTACTGCATGACTCTGGGCTGGGCTGGTAGCAGTCAAAGCCGCGGGGCACCAGCTGCCATGAGACGGACACAGAAAGAAAAAACGTGAGACCAGGGAGGCGGGGCTGCAGCTGCATCCGCCAAGGAGGCCGTGCGGCTGCGTGACAATCGGGGCTCCCGCAGGCCAAGTACCGCTTCCCCCCACCTCCCCACCCCTCAGCCCCTTCCCACCCTCCCGCTGTCAACTCACCCCCGGAAAGAGAGGCCCTAAGGTGTGCCAAAGAAGGCCAAAGAGGCTCGGGCTGGGCATCAGGACCGGGGTGCAGGCTAGACTCTGACAGTGCGCCTCTGTGGGAACTCTGGCCAAGTACTGAATTTTTGGACTGAACGAGCAGGTCCTCCAGCTCGAACCCTGTTGATGCTATTACTGACCTTGGTTCTCAGCACATATTTGTATAGATACAAATCCCCCCCCCCCACGCACACACAATCACTTATCACTGAATTATGTTATTTCCACTGTCCTAACAGTTATCCAACGGTTTGCATTTTGAGCAAAAGGTTTCTTGCATTAGTACTATAGAAAAGGTTACTTTCTGTAAGATATAAAATCCTATTCAGGAGTTCCCATTGTGATGCAGGAGGCTAAGAACCCAACTAGTATCCATGAGGATATAGGTTCAATCCCTGGCCTTGCTCAGTGGGTTAAGGGTCTGGTGTTGCCAAGAGGCGTGGTGTAGGTTGTAGATGCAGCTCAGATCCCGCATTGCTGTGGCTGTGGTGTAGGCCAGCACCTGCAGCTCCAATTTGACCCCTAGCCTGGGAACCTCCATATGCCGCAGGTATGGCCCTAAAAAGCAAAACAAATAAATAAAATAAAAAATAAATCATGAAATCTGGTTCAAAAAATGCAAGCTGTAAAAATAAAAATGTGTAGACAGTATGAATGGATAATTTACACGAAAGTAGGTATAACGAGGAAACAAAATGTGGAAATATGTTTTTTGTTATGGGTAAGACTGTAAATGCCAATTAAAGGAGCATGGATATATTAAGACATATAAATTCATATGAATCAAAACAGAACTTCTGCGTCAGAAACAAGAAAAACAGATCAGGGAGACAGAATAGAGAACTCAGAAAGCAGTGTACATGTGAGTGTGTGGGTGCGTGTGAGTTTGTGGGCACATGCCTGACACACAGTAAAGATGGCAGTGCAAACCAGTGAGAGAAGACAGATGTTTAGTAAAGGGCTGCGGAGACATCAAATCCCATATGGGCAGATGTAAAGAGCCAGTTCACAAAAGAAGTAGCGCCCATGTCTAACAGCAATTGAAGGAATGCTCAAACTTCCCAATAATCACGGAAATCAAATTAAAACAATCAGATACAAAGTGCTAGCTTTCATAATTGTCTGAAAGCAAAAACAGCTGGCCAGTGAGATTATACACTGCCATTCTAGAAAGAATCCGCCACTGTTTTGCAAAAGGAATTGTTTATTTTTCGGACCCAGGGGATCCACTCCTGGGTATAAATTCCAGAAAAGTGGTCCCACAGATCCATAGGTATGGGTGCTCAATAATTTTCCCGTGCTGTGTTCATAGCTGGTGGGTAGTTGGAAGCAAACCAGCTTCTGATTCCTAGAGGAAGAACCATCATGTGTAGGAAATGCATGCTATGGCATCCTGGGTGGTAGTAAACTAAAAAGCAAGAAGAAATCTCAAAAACATATAAAAAGCAAGACACAATATGAGAGGGATAATACAATTCCACTGCAAACGCAACCACAAAACCACAGCAACTATTTTATAGTCACATAGGTTTCAGCACACATTAGAACGCTCTTCTGCAGAGGGTGTCTGGGGAGGATCCCATCAACAAAACAGAAACCTCCAAGCAGGAAAGGACCTAACGTGGGGATTGAGATACTCTCAAAATTGTTGCAAGGACTGAAGGAATAAAGGGCAGAGAGGACCACCACTAGTTCCCAGGGTCACTACCCAACTTCAGAAAAAACAGAAAGTTGATGCTGTAACCCGCAAGGACTAAAGGAGCTGTCACTGCTGGTCACAGCCGCATTAGCACTGAGCCAGGCCATTTATGACAGAAGCACTGACGCCACCGAGAGAGCTCACATCAGCCAAAGCCCACACATCTGCCTGCCACTGCGGAAGAAAAAGAATGGCCTTCTAGTTCTAGCGAGGGCATCTCCCACTAGTGGGATGTAAACTGGGAGCCTTCCGAGAAGGGAACCTGGAGCATAGAGGCTTTTAGCGTAGAGACACAGGGAGCCCCTGAAGGGCGTGGGGATGGTGCTGAATGCCAGCGGACACGCTTCTGGCCGCTCACGAGCCACACACACCTTTCTGGGTTTAACTTCCCAATAGCAATACTATCGGCAGCCCCCTCTCTGCCAAACATGAAGCGATTATCTCCTGTACACGTGATGAGGCATTTCTCCTCTTCCCAAAAATGTGCCCGGGGGTAACCCCATCACTGTGACCATCATCCAGGTCAATCACAACCACTCTTCAGTAACAGGTAGTGCATCTAAAGGCAGACACTTTTTTTTTTGGTTGCTTGGTTGGTTTGCTTGTTTGCTTTTTAGGGCCGTACCTCCGCCACATGGAAGTTCACAGGCTAGGAACTGAATCAGAGTTGTAGCTGCTGGCCTACACCACAGCTCACAGCAACACTGGATCCTTAACCCACTGAGCAAGGCCAGGGATCGAACCCTCATCCTCATGGATACTAGTCGGATTCGTTTCTGATGCATCACAACACGAACTCCCTAAAGGCATACACTTAATTAACAATAGCATACTTTATATAACATGGTAGAGAAAGAAAGAGGACAAATGGAAGGATCCGTATCACTTAATATAAATAAAAACATATGCATATACACCTGAAACAAGAAGATGTAAATATAATCGCTACAGTTATTTCTACATTTGATCCCAAGATCATAGTTGGTATTTTCACTCTTATGGAACTGTCTCTTCCATAATCTCTTTGTCCTTCAGCTGCCACTTCAGCTGGCCATGGTTCTTGACCTAGTATAGTGACTCAAAACCTTAGTCCTAAACATTCTAACCTACTAGTGGTCCTGCCTGTGCTGAGCTGCTATAATCGTCCATTAGATTTTTCATTGGCACGAAAGCTGCAACAGGCACCCCTAACTCCCTGGACTCCACATATATGTTTTCTGATCCTGCTTTAAAGCCACAGAGCTATTTGAGGCTTGGTCACTTTTGACAATACTGGAACCGCCTTCTATGTCTTTTGGTTCAGTGACACAAGGAGAACAAAATGCAGAACTTCCCTTTCACTGGAATGTCCCCTAAAGAAAGCTTTTCTCACTTGGGTACTAAGATCGCTAAACCAACAGAGCCTAAGGATGTAGGTGTGTGGAAGCAAATTTTTCCAAGTCCTCCATGAGGAATAATGATTATTAAAAATAATAGCGTGGTGTTTCCTTGGGGGCTAAGGATCCAGTGTTGTCATCTCAGGGGCTCAGGAATTTCCACATGCTGCAAGTGCAGCCAAAAAATAAAATAAAATAAAATAAAATAAAATAAAATAAAATAAAATAAAATAAAATAAAATAAAATAAAATAAAATAAAATAAAATAATAATGCAAGAAGTCATCACCCCTTTTCGTCTCTTAGCTCCTGGACAAGTGCAACCATGCATCATGAATTGGTTACTGGTTCAAAGGAGGTAATATATTTGGTAGGATAGTTCTCCACCCACACAAGGTTTGCTCTTCCTTCTGGGCACAACGATTTAGTCTTCAATAAGCCAAGCTACCCGTTCTACAAAACCAGATACTTCTATGGGATGGAGTACAAAAGAAGACCAGGGAATCTTGTGGTCATGGAAGCACGACCACACTTTTTGTTATAAAATTAGTTCCTTGGACAGGAACAATATTGTACGGGATGCCATGTGATGAATAAAGCACGTGCTGAGTCCACAGATGGTGCCGCAAAGCATTACAGGCAGGAAAGGCACATTCATATCTTGGATAAATGCCTATTCCAGTCAGGACGAAATGCTACACTCTTCTTGATATAAGTAAACCGGCAGGCACATGAAAAAATGCTTAAGGTCACTAATTATTAGAGAAATGCAAATCAAAACTACAGTAAGGTACCACCTCACTTTGGTCAGAATGGCCATCATTAATAAGCCTGCAAATAAGAAATGCTGGAGAAGGTATGGAGAAATGGGAAGCCTCCTACACCGTTGGTGGCAATGTAAATTGGTACAACCACTATGGAAAACAGCATGGAGGGTCCTCAGAAAACTAAATATAGAGCTATCATATGATCTAGCATTCCCACTCCTGGGCATATATCTGGACAAAACTGTCTTTCAAAAAGATACATACACCCCTATGTTCATAGCAGCACTATTCACAACAGCCAAGACATGGAAACAACCTAAATGTCCAATGACAGATGAGTGGAATGCTACTCAGCCATAAAAAAGAATGAAATAACGCCATTTGCAGCAATATGGATGGAACTAGAGATTCTCATATTAACTGAAATAAGTCAGAAAAAGAAAAACAAATACCGTATGATATCACTTATATGTGGAATCAAAATATGGCCGAGTGAATCTATCTAAAGAACAGAAACAGACCCACAGACATAGAGAACAGACTTGTGGTTGTCAAGAGGAAGGGGGAGGGAGTGGGATGGCCTGGAAGTTTGAGGTTAGTAGATGCAAACTAAGACATTTAGAATGGATAAGCAATGAGGTCCTGCTGTACAGCACAGGGAACTTGTGCTCTTGTGATAGACAGAACATAATGGAAGGTAACATGAGAAAAAGAATGTGTATCTCTATATTATGTTATATATATATACACACAAATATATATTACTGGGTCACTTTGCTATACAGCAGAAATTGACAGAACATTATAAATCAACTATACTTTAAATTGTTTTAAATAAAAATAAACCTGCCACCAAATGTCTGCCTAAGGAATGATGCCATGGAAGGCTTAGACTTAGCTTCTGCTATGAGGAGGTTGGGTATCCAGCAGTGGCACAAGCCTTAGTGAGACGTCCACGTTGTCAAGCCAGTACATAACCTCTGTCCCTACTACTGTAGCAACTTTATTCATGAGTCCACTGAGCAAAAACTGGAGTGGTTGGGAAAAGAAACTGAATGACATCCATAGAAAGGCTCACCTTGTCCTCTTGAGTCTTCTGTACAATAGATGCCTTTTAGTGAGCATTTACAAGGGCCACAAATACCTCCTCATTCTAGCTCCATTTTGGAGCTCCAGTCTCACACATACTCTTTCTGCCTACTCCTGTATCATCAATCCTCCCAAACCCTGAACCAAAAGACTAGTGTCTATCCATGAATGGCATATTCACACCTGTAGACAGCCTTTCATCCATCCAAAGTCAGCCACAGGATGTACCACTTGAAGTTAGCCCCACTGGGAAGATTCTTCTTACCTTTTCGCCTTTACTAATCTTTCAGGACCAACACTGAGTGGAACTATAAAGCTACAGATGGTGGCTAGGCTATATTTAAATAAAGGCTTTTTTTTTTTTTTTGCTTCCTCAATCAACTCACCTTGAAGAATTTCCCATGAGTGCATCCAGAGAGAAGTAAAAATGAAGAGTAGCTATTATGATTGTCTGAGTCATCTGTTCATGCAATATGCTCATAAGCTTAGTTACTTTTTGAATCTGCTCAACCACTTCAAGTTCATTATAGAGTCCTACTGCGTATGCCCAACTTTTGATTTAGGGCATCAGATAACACCAAGGTCATGCTGAGCAGCTCAAGTTACACAACCACTTGTAATATCATGATCAGGGAGTGAATCTTCATCCAAGACCCAGCAGCAAGACAAGACCTGTTTCTCAAAAGGAAACTGGTGTTTGCTTAAGGGTCTATGGCATTACTCCAAAAATCCTAGGGAATCACTATTTAGGTTCTCTTATTGTGGCTTCTCGTATTGCGGCTTGCCAGAGACTCCACACAGCATCACTAACCACTGGACTTCAGCTTCCACTGAGTCTGCTGAATCATAAAACCCAAATAGAAGAGCAACTTTTACCAAAGCCTGGAATAACAGCAGCACTTTCTCTTATGCTATAATTCCCTAAAACTGACAGCATTACAGGTTATTCAGTAAATGAGTCCCAGGGGTGGATTCAAATGGGGTGTGTGTCATCTGTAAACTTCAGAGAGACCCATCAGACATTGTGCCTTTTTCTTAGTGACTGGGCACAAAGTGTAGAGTTTCCTCTTTTCCGTGTTGGAGGTGATTTTTTTGACTTGTTCCCAATCTAGGGCTCAGAATCTTCAAGTGTCAGCCTTTAGGATACTCAGGGGTTTATCTTCCACTTTCTGATTTATGTATGTAGTGAAACAAGCATCCTACATTCACTTACCAGATGCCATTAATAGAGTCAACAGGTGTGATACCCATATGGGGAAATAGTCAATACCCCTTCAGGCTATATGATGCCTGAAAGAACCCTATCAGTTACCATGAATTATTTCTGGAGGTTTTTATGGAACAAAGTAGAAAGAGACTTATGGAAAGATGGAACAGAAGCACTTTTCTCAATCTCTCCCCCTAAGTATAACTAAAGATCCAGGATACTGTATATAAAAATATATGTAAGAAGATTCTAGGAATTCCCATCTTGGTTCAGTGGTTAATGAACCTGAGTAGTATCCATGAGGATGTGGGTTCAATCCCTGGCCTTACTCAGTGGTTAAGGATCCGGGTTGCTTGTTGTGGCTATGGTGTAGGCTGGCAGCTACAGATCCGATTAGACCCCTAGCCTGAGAACCTCCATATGCCGTGGGTGCAGCCCTAAAAAAAAAGAAAAAAAAAAGACAAAAGAAGAATCTAAAAGGTGGAAAAAAGAAGGAAGACTGTCTAGGGACCTGGGGAACTGGCTAACAGCACAGTGGCACATTCCTAGGTTTTTGCTTGGCTAGGTATATGCCCAGTTTAGAGATTAAGACATCATCAATTCAAAAATACCAATAAGGATTTCCCATCATGGCTCAACGGTAAGGAACCTGACTAGGAACCATGAGGATGCAGGTTTGATCCCTGGCCTCGAACAGTGGGTTAAGGATTTGGCATTGCCATGAGCTGTGGTGTAGGTCACAGACAGAGCTCAGATCCCAAACTGCTGTGGCTGTGGTATAGGCGAGCAGCTGCAGCTCTGATTCAGCCCCCTAGCCTGGGAACTTCCATATGCTACAGGTGTGGGCCTAAAACAAACAAACAGAAAAAAAAAACAATAAGTACAGACCAAAAAAATGGTACAGACCATTCTTTGGCTTCCTCTTGCCAACAAATCAGGAAAGGGGTAGCCTCATAAGGCAGAAAACATTTAGGCCATAACTATTCTTCTCCAGTTAAACACCGCAGAAAAAATCAAAAGTGGCCTTACCACAACCCTTGCCGGCAAAGGCTGAGTGGGAAGACTAGGTACTCCCACACACAAGGCTACATCCATCCCACAGGATAGGGTCCGAGGATGCCAAGTAAGGAGCCAGGACTTCATCTCCACTCCTGCCACCATCCATTGTGTCAGTAGAGACCAGGAGGGGCCCTGGAACTACCATCCCCATCCCAACAGTAACAAGGAGCCTCTGTTTTTATTGTCAGTGGGGCCTGGGAAATCTGGATTTTTCTCTCCACCTGGCAGTAACAAGGTGATGCAGCCTCTTTTCCTGCCAGAGCTGTGTTAGAAGAAACCGGTTTAAAAAGAAGTTTTAAATAAGATCCACAATCTCATAATACCTAAAAGGTCCAGGTTTCAGTTGAAAAAAAAAAATCACTCATCATGGCAGGAAACAGGAAGATCTCAAACTAAATGAGAAAAAGTCAATCTGAGATGAATTATCTGTCAAAGATGTCAAAACAGACACTGTAAGAAATGCTTCAATGAGCGGTTACAAGGACACTTGAAACCAATGAAAAAAATAGGAAGTCTGAACAAAAGAACAGAAGACGTAAGGAAGAACCAAATGGAAACTTTACAACGGAAAAATACAATAATGGAAATAAAAAGCTTATTTGAATGAGCTCAATAACAGCATTCAGGGGACAAAGGAAAAACTCAATGAACTGGAACCAAATAAATTACCCAGTTTTAACTGGAGTGAAAATAAAATTAATAGAACCTCAGAGACCTGTGAGACTATAACAAAAGATTTAACATGCATGTCACCATAGCCACAGAAAGAGAAGTGGAAAAAAAGCACTCAAATGCTGGCTGAGAAATTTGCAGATTTGGCAAGAGATGTAAACTAGGAGTCAATAAGCTGAATGAGCACCAAAAAGAATAAATCCAAAGAAATCCATGCCATGACATGATAAGTAAAGTTCTGAAAATGAAAGACAAAGAAAAAAAATATTGAAAATAGCCACAAGAAAATGACACCTTTTTTTAATTGGGGAAAAACAATTGGAATGACAATAAATTTCATATCAGAAACCAAACAAGTCAGACATAAGTGGCAAAACATTTTCCAAGAGTTGAAAGAAAAGAATACTCAATCCAGAATCTTATAACCAGTAGAAATACCCTTCAGGAAGGAAGGGAAAACCAGGACATTCTCAGATGATGGAAAACTAATTTTTTACCAGTTGGCCTGCCCTAAAAGAACAATAATTCTCTAAATGGAAAGAATATGATACAACAAGGAACTTTGGAACATCAGAAAGAAAGACCATTGTAAGTAAAAATACATGTAAATACCATATGTTTTTCTCCTTCTCCAGTCCTCTTGCATTTTCTAAATTATGTTTGATGGTTGAAGCAAAAATTTTAACCCTATCTGATATGGTTCTAAGATTATGTGGGGAAATATTGAAGAAATTTACACCCCAGATGAGGATATCAAAGGGATATAAAGAGAAGTCCTTCACTCAAACTAGTGAAATGATGACAACAGTACATTGTGATAAATTGTGTATATACAAGGTAATATCTACAGCACCCATTAAAAAGGCTATATACAAAGAGATACACTCACATTCAAAAGACCTATAAATAAATCAAGATGGGATTCTAGAAAATGTTGAAGTAACCCAGAGGAAGGCAAGCAAGGAACACAGGGAAACAAAACTGGAGAGAACAAACACAAAAGTAGAGCAGAAATTGACACAACACTGTAAACCAGCTATACTCCAATTTTAAAAATGGTAGATCAAAGGAAAATCCAAATACGCTCTTTACAAAATAGCCTAAATTCACCAATTTCAAATGTAATTGAAATAGACAAAAAGAACATATTTCTAATTAATAGCTACATATCAGAGGCAAGGTGATATGGGGATTTGTTCCATTGTAGAGAACACATCTGGAACAGCAGTTTCAAATAGTATCAATATATTATGAAGTTGACAATACATCTACCCTTTCTTTCCAAGAACTCTCTCCTGCGACTAACCAGGAGAAAGTGATAAAAATCATCACCATAAATCCCTGATGTTATGACTCAAACCAAGACTTAAAGTATTTCTATTTATGCATATCAAGGAAGACTATTTTTTTTTAAAGTTTACCTTTTTTTTTTTTTTTTTTTGTTATTGTTGTTGTTGTTGTTGTTGCTATTTCTTGGGCCGCTCCCGCGGCATATGGATGTTCCCAGGCTAGGGGTTGAATTGGAGCTGTAGCCACCCGCCTCCGCCAGAGCCACAGCAACGCGGGATCCGAGCCGTGTCTGCAACCTACACCACAGCTCATGGCAAGGAAGACTTTTATAGTCTTTCATCTATTGATTCTTAGGGAACCATGATCAGTTAAATGTCAAAGATTTCAGAAAGTCAAATCACTATTACCGCTTCAACTCTGCTTCCCATGTTGATCTCCAGTAGGCAAATGTTTTGTGGTATCTGCTATCCGGGAGGAAGAGCATTTCAACTGCAGCATCTTCTGCCTTCATTCTCAACTTTCACAGGAAAGTCACTACAGAGCTTTCAAAGAATGCCAAGTCTCCCTTCACAAAGTTTTTTTTTTTCACGCCTTCTTGAGGGAATTGTCATTCGGACCCTTTCCAAGGACCTCGGGAGGGGATAGACAAGTGACTTCTGGCATCTCCATCGATTTACTGTGGCACTGAGTTACATTCAGGCTTTGATCAATGTAAGTTAACTTCTGCTGCATAATTAATTGCTCAAAAACAGTGGATTCCCACGTCAATATTATTTCTACGATTCCCTGGGTTTGTTGGGCAGTGCTTTGGGTTTAAGGCTGAATGACCTCGGATAACCTCAATTGTATTTCCGAAGATTTGCCTGAGACCCTTCAACTTCTTCAAATGATCACTCACCATCAGTAGCTCATTGAAGTGTGTTCATACGGTGGCAGAATAGGTCCCAGCAGCAGGAGGGTGCAAATTTCAGCGCGTCTGCACTTTTCAAGCCTCTGCTTAGACTGTGTTCACTAATGTCCCAGGGACCCAAACGAGTTATATTACCAGGTCCAGATGCAAGGAGGAGAGAAAGAGTGAAGTCCTTTTGATGGAAGAAGGGACAACGTCCTATTTCAAAGAGTTGAGTGTGCAAAGGTGAGACGAATTATTGAGTAAATTTTGCAAACAAATTGTCACAGGGTCAACCAATAGAGAGAACTGTTGAGCCATTCCCAGCTGGTGAAATTGACACACTGACACCATAATCTTTTGATCATGCAGCCATATCCATAAACTTGGGGGTTTTTTGTTTGTTTGTTTCATTACAGCACAGTTGAATTACAGTGCTATGTCAATTTCTGCTGTACAACATAGTGATCCAGATATATATACATATACACTTTTTCTCTTATTATCTTCCATCACATTCTATCCCAAGAAACTGGATAGAGTTCCCTGTAGGGACCTCATTGTTTATCCATTCTAACTTTGACTCATCCCGATTTCATTTCTATCTGTCTTATAAGGGGGATCAGAGAGCATAAGCTGTCTCTTCCCAGTCAGACTTGTATTTGTCCCCCTGGAATACACTGGGCTCTGACTTAGTTACACACCAGCAGGTAATGAGGATTGGAGGCTCAAGTCTCAAGGAAAACCAGGATCTACTTATAAGAGAACTGGTCCAGCTAAGGTCATTGCAGGCTTTTCCACTCTTAGAAAGTTACTCTCAGGAGTTCCTGTTGTGCCACAGTGGAAATGAATCCAACTAGTTTCCATGAGGATGCAGTTTCAATCCCTGGCCTCGCTCAGTAGGTTAAGGATCTGGCATTGCCATGAGCTGTGGTATAGGTCGCAGTCACTGCTCGGATTCCATGTTAACGTGGCTGTGGTGTAGGCCAGCAACTACAGCTCTGATTCGACCCCTAGCCTGCGAACTTCCATAGGCCATGGGTGTGGCCCTAAAAAGCCAAAAAAAAAAAAAGAAGAAGAATGAAAGAAAGAAAGAAAGAGAGAGAGAAAGAGAGAGAGAGAGAGAAAGAAAGAGAGAAAGACAGCAAGCTACCCTCCTCAGATAAGGAAAGCAAAGTTATTGGGAAGAAAGTTCCAGTTCGATGTAAGGCTTTGATGTAATTGGATTCATCCAACCTTTTCCGCATATTCCTAATCACTTTTACATTCTCTCCCTTTGCAAAGCAATGTCATAGTTGTCACATAGGACACAGCAAGGCTGTGAATTCAACCTACAATGTAATTCTGCAAGATACAAGATCAAAGTGTGGATCTGACTTTTTTGTACATTAGCCCTAAGAGATTCTTTTAACTCTCATTAAAGTCATCTAAGCTCTCGGGTTCCCTAATTGCACTTTAATCAGGTAATTTAAACTCTTTATGGTAGTCATAACTCATTGCCCCACCGCAGAGTCCCAGTATTCATTATTACCACAATTAAAGTTAACTGCAACAGCCACCTGATCCTCAAAGTCTTACCTTCAATAGAAAATTTGTTGGTGGCAACAACAGGTGATAATTTAAATAATGCTTTTGCCATTGCATGTCATGGATTATTACTATCCATGTCGCTGGCAATTATACCATCACTGTGTTCAAATATAACTAGATCAAATAACAAATACCAGCTTTCCACATGTCAAGATATATTTCCTGCAGCCACTACTGATACCAAATGTTTGATCAGTTAATATTTAGTCAAGAAAACACTCACAGTATTCCAAGCAAGAAATGATTTTTTTCATATGCCATGTCTGTATTCTTGCTAATTGAATTTTTTAAATTTTATTGAAGTATACTAAGAACACTCAAAACAGAAACATACCCAAAGATTTCGAAACCAAATTTATGGTGACCAAAGGGGAGCATAGCAGGGAAGGATGGATTAGGAGTTTAGGAATAACATATTATACACACTACTGAATATAAAACCGGTAAGTCACAAGGACCTACTGTCCAGCACAGGGAAACCTACTCGATATTGTGTAATAACCTACATGGGGAAAGAATCTTGAAAAGAAAGCACTTTGCTTGTTTGTTTTGATTTGAGGGGGGCCGAACTTGCTGCATACAGAAGTTCCCAGGCTAGGGGTCTAATCGGAGCTACAGCTGCCGGCCTACACCAGATCCAAGCCACATCCATGACCTACATGGATCATGGCAACGCAGGATCCTTAACCCACTGAGGGAGGCCAGGGATCAAACCCACATCCTCATGGATACTAGTTGGGTTTGTTACCACTGAGCCACAAGGGGAACCCCAAGACAACTTTTAATGGAGGGAATTCTGTACTTAAAAACTGATGCAGTTGGTGGAACAGTAAAAGTTAAAGAAGCATGCTTCTAGCTCTCGGAGTAGTAGGAGGTATCCGTTAACCAGGTCAGAAACGGCGAGAAATCATTGCTGAGTTCACAGCTGACGCAGAAAATGCTATAAAATCTCATAAAACCCTGATGTCCGCATGTCAGAAATGGGAGGAGACTGATGACAGTGGCATCCACTTTGCCCACCAAATGTTTAATAAGTGCTTCTCATCGACAAAATATAAAGTGGAACCTTAGTGTCAAGCGAACCTGAAAACTGTAGTTCCCGGGACACTTGGGGAGAGCAGACAAGAAAGGTGGAATTTTGAGACTGAGTTCAAGCAGAAATTGAAAAAGCAGGAGAAAAAGATACATTTTCAAAAGAAAAAGCCCTTGTACAGATGATAACAATGTGTCCTGCATTAAGGAATATAAATAAGTCAGTTCTCTGTACCTGAGGTCCAGTGGGAGGGGAAAAAAAAGGAAAAAGAAATAAAGAAGCTCATTCACTGCATAGAGAGAGAGCTCTCTGGGGGAAATGATGTGACATTCATATCAGTGTAAAAAAAATACATTATATATATATACACACCTTCTTTCTTACTTAAAAGAAATTATGATAAAGAACATTTTGTGCACAGTAAAAGCTTTTTTCATGTTATAAATGAAGAAAGTGGAGTTGATCTTTGATATTCTCAAGAGCTATCTCCTGAGAATGTTGAATGTTCCAGATTTGTGGATGTGTTTACTTCTCCCATTAATTTGCTATCCCTTTTTATATTTTGTGGCTGTTGTAGAAAATATACAAGTTCAGAAATGTTCCGTATCCCTGATGGATCGTTTCATTGTTATTCACCCTCCCTCTTTTGCTACAGTAACACCTCTGGGCTTTATATCTGCTTTTGCCACTGCTATTAGTGTAGCTCTTTCAGCTTAGATTATAAGCACATGTCATAGCTCTTTCTATCATTTTATTTTCAAAATGTCTGTATCTTTGTATGTAAAGTCTGTTTCCTGTAGGTGGCATATAGTTGGGTTGTTTTTAATCTAGTCTGTTATCTTAGTCTTTTAATTATGGCTTTTAGTCCGTTTATATTTAATATACCCATTAATACATCTGAACTTAAACTATCATCCTGCTAATTGTTTTATATTTTTATTACTTATTATTCTCCCTTTACTCTCTTTTCTTGCCTTCTTTTGAATCAATTTTTTTTTAAGATTTCAGTTTCTCTTCTATTTGCTTATGCGTTATAATTCTTTTACTATTTCTTTTTAGTGAGCTCCCCAAAGATTAGAATAGCTAATAAAAATTATAATTTTTATTTCCCAAAATGAAACATGAACTCAAACACATTTTAAAATTCCATTTATCTCCCTCTCTTTTTGATGCTTTTTGTCATTTATTTTGTAGTTAACCCCATAAGACATGATTATTGTTTTATAAAAACAATAGTTTATTTTTGTGCACATATGTATCCATTCTATTGTTTTGTGTTCCTTTTTACAATTTTTTTTCCATCAGGGATAATTTTACTTCTTCCAGAAAAAACTCACTATAGTGGAGTCATGGTGATGACAAATTGTTTCTGTTTTTATATAACAATAACTTTTTTTTGCCTTCATTTTAAATAGTTTCTCTTGGAATAGAATTCTAAGTGGACAATTATTTTCTTTCAAAACTAAACACATCATATACCATTGTCTCCTGGTTGTTTCTCTTAGGAAATCAGCTGAAAGTCTTACTATCATTCCTTTGAAGATTCCTTTCAAAATTTCTCCAGCTGCTTTCAAGATTTCCTTGTTTTTAGTTTCTTAAGTCTTACTACAATATTCCTAGGAGTAGATTTATTTTTATCAGGGATTTGTAATGATTCTTGAACCTGCGGCTTGATGTCTTTTGTCATTATGAAAATGTGTGCCTTTTATCCCTTCAAACATTTGTTCTGCATTATTCACCAGCTCCTCTCCTTTTGAAGTTTGAACTACATTGAATCTCTTCAAAAAGCCCAATATACTCTGTTTGGGAAAAGCATCTTAAGAACTTGTTTGGGGAGTTCCCGTCGTGGCGCAGTGGTTAACGAATACGACTAGGAACCATGAGGTTGCGGGTTCGGTCCCTGCCCTTGCTCAGTGGGTTAACGATCCGGCGTTGCCGTGAGCTGTGGTGTAGGTTGCAGATGCGGCTCGGATCCCGCGTTGCTGTGGCTCTGGCGTAGGCCGGTGGCTACAGCTCCGATTCGACCCCTAGCCTGGGAACCTCCGTATGCCGCGGGAGCGGTCCAAGAAATAGCAACAACAACAACAACAACATCAACAAAAATAAAAATAAAAAAAAAATTAAAAAAAAAAAAGAACTTGTTTGGAAACCAGTGATTTCAGAATTCACGAACCATTCTACCTATCCTGGACTTGAGCTGCAACATTCCCAGCTAACCAGACTCCCCTACAATCCTTTCTTTACAATCCTATTACTGTTGGTCCTGAAGTGTGTTTTTTGTAAACAGACAAGATGGCTTGGTGCTTTGTCTGAGGTCAAATGGAGACTCAGCAACCAAGGACCTGAGTCCTGAGCTTTTAGACTTGCAGGGCTTGTCCCCATACTTACATATAGAGGTACAGCTATACTACCCCTTAAATTTTGTTAGTATGTTATGCTGTTTCATATCACACCCTTAAAGCTCTAGAATTTAGCATTGTTGGTGAATTTAATAAAAACATTGTTAATAAAATAGTATTTTACCCAAAAAAGAGCCCAATATATTTGTCATATTATTTTCTGTATATATCATTCTTTTCTCTGCTCCATACCTAAGTCTGTATATCTTCTACTGATTGTCTTCTATCTCATTGACCCCCTCTTCATCTATATTAAATCTATGATTAAAATCATTTATTTAGTTCTTAACTTCAGATATTGTAGTGTTCTCAAATTTATATTGATCTCTTTTTTTATAGGTCACATTTCACTCCTAAAATCTTAACCCTGTATCCTTTTCCCTAAGCATATTAATCACAATTTTATTAAATATGTGTATACGATAACTCCAAATACAGATTTCCTGGTCTCTCTGGTCTCTCTTTTAATTGACATCCCCTCTCTCTCTCCCTCCCTTCTTCCCTCTCTCACTTTCCCCCCCACCCCACATGGTCTTTTATATTATCAGGTTTTTATTAAATACTGGGAGCAGAGTAACTATCACTCCTGGGAGTTTAATTCAGTAAAACCACATTGGAAAAGTGCCTTCAGTGTCAATTGGAGCTGAACACAGGCATATCTGACATAAAACAGCAATTTAAATACTCTTAAAACCCTAGTGGAAATAAGACAATATGGAACATCACTTCAGCAGACTACTCCTAAATCATTAAAAGTTATATTTATTTCAAATTTGGTAAAAATCATGGAAAATATTTGTGATATGTGAGTGCAAAAGTAAGATATAAATCACATGTGTATTATAATTACAGTTATGTACAGATAAGTACTCTATAAGAAATAGTGGGTTGAAATAAACCAAAATGAGACATAGTTATTTAAAGAACCAATGGGAAAAATTTTTTTACAGCATTGCTGTAAGCTGTGGGCTCAGATCCCATGTTGCTGTGGCTGTGGTACAGGCTGGCCCCTGCAGCTCTGATTTGACCCCTAGCCTGGGAACCTCTGTATGGCATACGCAGCCCTCAAAAGCAAAAAAAAAAAAAAAAAAAAAGCACTCATTAAAAAAGGAATACAATTTTGCAAATTCCACCTTTTCATTCGGTTAACACTAATAAAAGTCCTAAGACTCTGCGCATATAGAAAATGGATACGAGAATTACCAGCTGGTGTCAAAGACTACCCCTCCCCCACCTTGACTGTTACCTGACAATGTTAATTAATCAATAATTTCAGTGAACTTTCTTGTGTCATGGGCCCTTGGATAATCTACTGAAAATTATGGCACCCCTCCCCAGAACAATGCATATGCCTACATACACAACAAATTTGTATTCAATTTCCACCGATTCATGGACCCCTGGAAAGCTGAGGATACAGATCGATCCCTAGTCACAAGGCAAAGTCCACCTGCCAGTGAAGAACTGAATCCTCCGAGCATCATTCATGCCCCTCAAACCTGCTCTGCTTCTGGTGCTGTTAGACCAAGAACTGGGTACTGAGCCAAGCCCCGAACTCTTCCTGCTTCTTGTCCCATTTCTGTTTCCCTGAGAAGCCTCTCGGCAACCCTAAAAGCCCAAGCCAAGAGAAAAGCTTCCTCCGATCGACCAGCCGCTCCAATCCCACCACAGACTGTGTTCTTTCCATTTCATGAGCTTGTCTTCCTTGATGAAGCAGGACGTCTGTTCCTCCTCTCCTCGGCTTCCTTCCCTCCTTTGGAGGAGCGCCCCATATTCCTTGCCCTCCTGACATGGTCCTGGGTAGAGAACATGATGTAGGTGCAGAGGCCTCCCCAGGGCCCTTCTCTCAGTGCTAAGGTGACCATGCTGTCTACTGTTTATCCCAGGACACTCTGAGGAGGGTGAAGTTATTGATTAAAAGACCAGAAGGGAGTTCCCATCATGGCGCAGTGGTGAAGGAATCCAACTAGGAACCATGAGGTTGCGGGTTCAATCCCTGGCTTTGTTCAGTGGGTGAAGGATCCAGCGTTGCCGTGAGCTGTGGTGTAGGTCGCAGACGGGGCTCGGATCCCATGTTGCTGTGGCTGTGGTATAGGCCGGCGGCTACATCTCTGATCGGACCCCTAGCCTGGGAACCTCCATGTGCTGCAGGAAGTGGCCCTAGAAAAGGCAGAAAAAAAAAAAAGACATAAAAGATCAGAGGAAGAAATTCCTAATAAAACTCATAATCAAAAGACCAAAAAAAAAAAAAAAGAGGTAGGAGTTCCCATCATGGCGCAGTGGTTAACGAATCCAACTAGGAACCATGAGGTTGCGGGTTCAATCCCTGGCCTTTCTCAGTGGGTAAATGATCCAGCGTTGCTGTGAGCTGTGGTGTAGGTTGCAGACACGGCTCAGATCCCGAGTTGCTGTGGCTGTGGTGTAGGCCGGCGGCTACAGCTCTGATTGGACCCCTAGCCTGGGAAACTCCATGTGCCGCAGGAGCGGCCCAAGAAATGGCAAAAAGACAAAAAAAAAAAAAAAGCAAAAGCTCATAATCATTGAGATGACAGAGATAAGGCAGGACTGTCCTAAATAAAGAGGTCATATGCATTCTCCAACTTAGCAGGAACAGGAGAGTGACAAAAACAGCAAAACTCCTCCAAAAAAACCTGTTGGTAGAAACCAGCTTCACACATGAGCTCCTTCCCGTTTTCCATCAATCACAGCCTGTGCGAAGGAATTAAGCTTGCACAGGCCCTACTCTCTCTCAAGAGGTCTCTACGACTGTCACAGGCAAGAACAGTAGTCCTAGGCCCCCAGACATCCTCAAATAGACGCTTTCCTGTCCCCACCAGGTCAGCCACCTGTCTGAGAATTCCCTATGCCATTTCTTATTGAAGGACAGGTGATTACCAGCCTTATAGTCCTTGGGCCAAAAAGACTATTACTGGATGAAGACATTTCAAACAAATAAGTGAATGAACAGAATGAACGAACGAATATCAGATGTAACTATGTGGTGTTCTAAAAAGACACAGAAAAAAAATGTGGAAAGAAAGAGACACAGGCAGGAGTTTCTTGGGGTCTCCATGGGTTGAGGAGCCAGTGTTGCCGCTGCTGTGGCTTGGGTTACTGCAGTGGTGCAAGTTTGATCCCAGGCCCAGGAAATTCTGCATGCATGCCATGCGCACAGAAGAAAGAAAAAAAAAAAAAAAGACAGTGGCATAAGGCTCATGCTCCAACTGACTCGCAGTCCCACTTCCAGAAGAAAAGCATATTGCCTAGGCTTGGCCATGCTACGAAAAGGCCAGAGGACATTGCTTAAAATGTGACACGGCACAATGACTAAATCACCATTCACACGGTGAAGACATTTCCCCAGTGGACATAGATCAGGCCAAGAAAAAGAGACTCGTAAGGAACACAGAGAGCTTAGCCATTCTTTCTAGATCCATGGACTACGCTGGCCTTGGAAACAATCTGGTTCGGTTGTGCCTTTTTTCCCAGACATTTTTGTTTACATATTTGAAATGCGTGAGAGTCAACTGCTCCACATAAATCTTACTAGAAGACTCAAAACACGTCGGTAACAGAGACAATAAGGGGCCTTCACCTTCTGCTCCCCCACCCCCCCATCCAACAAGGGCCCTGAGGAGTTTCTGGAGGTGGTGTAAGAACCACTGCTCCAACGCAGCCTGCATTTCTCACACGAGAAACCGAGCTCGGATGCGCGTGTGGCTTGTTTGTGGTCCCAGAGGTACCCACCAGCACCTCTGGAACCAGGCCCTGGTTCTCTTCCGACTCACTCACAGTGATCTCTCCATGACACCTGGAATTCTCTAACTGGGTAACACACACTCCCAGTGGCCGGATTAAATGTCATCCAATGAGCTTACATGCTGTAATAATTGAAACAGTCATCAGACCTCACCATGCTGCTTTATCCAGCTATGCAAGCCTTACTATTTTGTGACTGCCTTAGGCTTCTCTCCCTCTGCCCTAACTCCTGGCCCAGTGAGTAATAAGTCAGAGCAACCAGGGACCTCAGAACAAACAAGGTACATCCTGGAACTGCAGCTTTATTTAGAAATTGGGTGTTGGTTCGGAGTAAAACAAACCCAGGTATTGTAGAGTGCAAATTTTGCTGTACAGCAGAAATGGCACAGCATTGTAAATCAACTACACTTTAATACAACAAAGTCAGCAAAAAGCGAACCCAAAATAATACGAAAAACACAATTTAAATGAAAGAATGAGCCTTCTGATTTTATTGCCAAACTCCCCTGGAAGTAACATATTCCTTCGCACCTGCTCTAATGGAGATTTCCCCTAAAGATTCTGCTAAACACGGCCCTACACCGTGCCTCCACCTTCAGCAAGAAGCCTGGATGGCCAGCTGTGTATCTTTGGGCGAGTTGCTTAACCTTTCTGTGCCTCTATCACCTCATCTGTAAAATGGAGATGATAGAAGCACCCACGCCCTGGGACTGTTGCTTAGAACAATGTCTGGCACATAGGAAACAGCTCAGTCTATAGCATATTGTTTTTAGCAGTAGGATAATTGAATGTAGAATTACTGTCTGCGTACAATTACCATATGAAATAAAACAAGCGAATGTGCTGGGTAAACAGGAAAATGTCTTCCCTGCATAAAGCGTCAGTATTAGCAGAGTTGGCTCCGCAACTATGATGTAGTCATAGGTCATAAAATTAACATGCACGGAATATTTACTCTTTATAAAACCCTGACAGTTGTTCCCTTTAGGGACTTGAGGAGAGCTGCCCAAATCGAATCCCTGGAGAAGAAAACTGCCTCAGAAGAAAGATGACCCTTAGATAAACAACCATAAACAGATTTCAGTACCATCATCAGAGCAACAAATCACCCTTCAAAAACGCCAGCTGACAGCTCTGTGATCCAGTACTGATGGGAACATAAACCCTGCTGGGGTGAAATAATTGAGGGAGATATGGCTGGATTAGATGTCATCTGATGGGTTTACATTCTAGAATTATTGAACCAGTCGCTGGATCTCCCGGTCCTGCTTTACACGGCGAGGCAATACTTAAGATTTTGTGGCTGCTCCAAGTTTCTCTCCCTCTGCCCTGACTCCTGGCCCTGGATTTGTTTAGATGAACTGGATTTCCTGGGTGTGACTTGAAATAAATTAGCCCTGGGAATGCCTGCCTCCCCGCCAGCTTCCCACTGGTTTCTGGCACATACTGCTTTATTCGAAGTGCTTAGAAGCACTTTTAATAGCCCCTCAGCCTCACCAAGAGAAAAGAACTAGTCATTGATCCGCTGGCCCCACTCACAGGGAAGAATTGACTTAACGACTAGATGGCTTGGTGTGCCGCAACGCAGCGTGAGGCGCTGGGAGATAATCTAGCAAAAGCAGGAGTCAGGGCAAAAGCAGAGCCCTGGGAAGGGCCGGAGCACCAGGCTGCCTCTCGCTGTGGCTTTTTGTGGCCCATCTCAGCCTGGCCACCCGCCCATCTCATCTATCGCTGCCTGGATTCCTTCAGGAAGTCCCACCTTCATATTTTCACTTGAAATATGAAAATCACGTGATTTTGCACTTGCTCTCGACCAGTCACTTGTGCCCTTTCCCCAGCTGCTTATGTGAGGAAGCCACGAATGAGAAAAAAAGGAGACTGTAGGTTTTAATTCCATGAAATGAGAATGTACTGTCTCCACAGCATAGTGGGGAGCACAAAAGAAGGGGTGTGGTCATTCGCTCTTTTTTTGGCGGGGTCTTTTTAGGGCTGTGACCCACGGAAGTTCCCAGGCTAGGGGTCGAATCGGAGCTACGTCTGCTACCAATGCCACAGCCACAGCCACGTGGGATCCTTAACCCACTGAGCGAGGCCAGGGATCAAACCATTCGCACTTGAAAATGTGACAGCTTCTGGGTGTCTCAGATCTAAAGCTGGGAGGGAGCGGTAAGTTTTCTGTGCAGCAAGAATCTTCTTCGAAAGACCGTCCAAGTTCACCAAGTGTTCAGTGTTAACATTTGGCTTCTAAATCCGGGTGATTCATTCAGTAATTTGACAGCCATTGAGGATTTTTAAAAAATGTAAAAGTTCAAACGGAGCCTGCAGATGATCAAATCCAACATTCAGTTACAGATGAAGAAACAAAGTCCACAACAGTAGTTGTGATTCACCCAAGGTCATTTACAGGAAGGTGGCTGAGCCAACTGGAAGCCTCGAGAACTCTCCATTCTCTGGTCCACAGAATTTCCACAACATGCTGCTTGGAGCTCCCGTCGTGGCTCAGTGGGAATGAACCTGGCTAGTATCCATGAGGATGTGGGTTCGATCCCCGGCCTCTCTCAGTGGGTTGAGAATCTAGCATTGCTGTGGCTAGCCTGAGAACTTCCATATGCCACAGGTGTGGCCCTAAAAAGGAAAAAGAGAGAGAGAGGGAGGGGATTAAATAAAATTTTAGGCATTCCTATTTCTGAAGATGTTTCTGGGGAATCTTCAAAGGAAAAAAAGCAAACTCAAGAAGAAAATCAAACCCGAGCTCTTAGGCAAGTTGGTTTCCCTTAAGCCCAAGTCGTCTATTAAAAACTTTTAAAAATAAAGTTTTCCCCCCAGGGTATAAAAGAGAACGCTTAGATGGGGTTCGTGGGACAGAGATATGGAGAAGGGGCAGTGGAAAATGAACATTGCTGGCCTGCCTTGTGTGAGAGGAGACTGTAGCTTTAGTTTTGCCCATTAAAATCATGTGAGCGTACAAATTTTTGGCAGAAAATGAAATGATGCAAACAGATGTAGAGAGCAGTGTCTGAATACCCAAAGAGATTTGTCTTAAAATATAATGATATAAAATAGAAAAAAAAAACTTTGTTTCTGAGAATCTGTTTTTATCTTACGAGAAACCATCAGAGGCAAGAGGGTAAGACTGTTCTGGAACTTCGTAAAAACCCAAATCAAGGTATGAGGGGAGGGTTCTGGGGCTCAGGGTTCAATATCAGACCAAGAGGAATGACAACAACTCGGGAGGCAGTGTTGCCATGGCAACAGGTGCCGAGATCCAGCTGGCTGCAGGCTTTTCAGGATCATCCGCTTCCAAGGCCCTGGAGTACCTCAGCCCCAGGCAGACCTGTTCAAGGTCATTGCCTGGCACCTGGTGATTCTGTCACCGAATCTGATTTCCTTGGGGCGTATCTGTTAGCACCTTCTACAGCTTCCAAAAGTTAGACAATACAGGGAGAGAAAGGCCCTTGGGGCCAAGAACCAGAATTGAATTTCCTATAAAAATAGCAGCACTACCGAAGCCTCTATTCCCTATGGCTCTTCCGTGCAAACCATACCCAGAACACATCCCCAGGGTGTAGGAGAAGCAACTCGGGGATTGATCATGGGCTCTGTGAACTGCAGACTGTGCAAATATTTGCTTGCAGAATAGGAGATGAGACGCTACCTCAGTTATGATTCCTAAAACTAAATTCTTTCTGTTTTACGCATCAAAACACTGATAAAGTTCTGGAAGGATGCACCCGTCTGATAGCAGTGGCTACTTTTCAGTATGTGTGCTCTGAGGTATCTGAGGAGGTAGAAAAGGCTTTCTGGATCTGGTGGGAGTAATTTTGAATTATAAATAGGAACCACCTAAGCAAACAAGAGAAAGATGCTATTTCAGACAAAAGGTCTGACTGGCACCAAGCTGTAGGAACGTGAAAGAGGTTAGTATTCTAGGATAGTAATTACCAGTAATTCAGTATGGTCAGAATATAGGGTACATGGGAAGAACTTATCAGAAATGAGATTGGAAAAGGGGGCAGGTATTTAATTATTAACGGCTTGGTGTTTAATTCCAAATAATTTTAATTTTTTTTCTAAAGGCTATAAAGAGCCCCTATCTCATTACGAATAATAGAAGGATCATCCAAGAGTGATTCAAATAATAAGGATATCTATTGTCTCATGTATTAGTCGGCTCTGAAGCAATAACAAATATCCCCAAGAGCTCAGTGTCTTACAACAGTATTCACTGCTCACACTACATGTCAGCTGTTGGTTAACGTGGCCCCTCTTCCGTGTGAGATGTCTTCCTATTCCGGGATCCCGGCTGAAGAAGCATTCCACTCCATTCCTATGACATACCCACCATTCTTATGCCAGAGGGAAAAGGAAAATGGTGGACCCATGCAATGACACAAAGTTTCTGCTTGCATATGGCGTCACCTCCATTCACATTTCATTGAGCAATTCAAGAAAAGCTAAGCTTTATATCAATGTTGCAAATAATTCTACTCCTTCCCAGGGGGGCACCTCAACTCGCAGGGCAGTGGGTGGGGTGGTACGAACCTCCCATAGGGAGGAGAGTAGCAAATCACTGGGAACATAATGCAATTTTTCATAACTCACATAACAAGGAATATAGAGGTAGGTGGCGCCGAGTTTGGGATAGCCATTCAGTGACGTCATTATGGACAGTCTCTTCCTATCTTTCTGCTCTACTCTTCATCACGGTGACTTTTGTTCTCACTCTTATCCCCTCATGTCACAAGATGGCTGCTGCGGCTCTAACCATCACATCACCTCCTACCTCTGAGGCAACCACATCAGAGGTAGGAGGGAAGGGCTTTTTCCCCCTCCCCCTCCCCTTCCTTCTCCTTCTCTAGTCCTCCCTTTTTATCCGTATGAATTCCTGAAGTCTGCAGCTGACTTTGTCTGTGATTGCACTGGCCAGAACTGGGTCAAGACCCTACTCCTAAGTCAATCTCTGACACAGGCCAGCAGAATAAACACGTTTGGTTTAGAGCAGCTGGATGTGAAGCAGAGACCTATTTCCTTGAGGACAGCTCTGCCCCATTCCTGAACACAATTAAGGTGCTTTTATCAAAGGAAAGTAGGGACTTGGCTTTTAGATAGGCTCACACTACGTCTGATGAAGAGGTTTTTAAACAGTAGAGTGATGGGCTTATATTTACACTTTATGAAGGTCATCTTGGCTAAAGACTGAAAGGTGGTTTTGATGGGGATGAGACTGAAGACGGTGAGACCACGTCAAAGACTAAGGAAGCTCAAACAGAAGGACCGAGCAAGTACAGTTGGCCTTACTTGTTAGAAGACTAGCGACTCAGAGATACAGAGGAAAACATGACAAGGGCAACAAGATTACCTCCAGTCTCTACTTGGTTAAGGAGCTGAGGTTTCCATTCCTCCACCTCTAAGCCCAAGGCTCTCAGGTCCTCAGGGGTCTACCATCACTTTGGCCATGGACCTCAACTTGCCAACGTGGGGACCCACAGAGGCTCCTTCATCCAGGGGAATTCCCTAAGTCTGGGAAAACCAAGATTGTGATGCTAAGTGAAAGGTCATTAGTCATGATTAATGACTAAGTATGAATCATGAAATACAGGATTTCGGCTGTCTTTCTGTCATACTTCGTGGCAGATGCCCAAATCAAACGAGCATTGTCCTTTCACCAAGAGATCTTCCTGAAGCTACGCTCTTCTACAGCTTTGGGATTTCCCCTCGGTCTTGAGGATACCCTCACAAAGACCTTGAGGAAAAGCAAATCTCTTACGAGGGCTCATCTGTTTTCGGTTTTTATTAGCAACCAAAACACAGGCTTTTCTAGTGATTAAAGTAGACATCCACGTGAACCACAATGTTGAGTCAAAAATGAGATGAGACAACCAAGCCAGAAAATCTGTGCTCTGACTCTAATACAACAGAAACAGAAAAGCAGAAAGAAGCTATTGAGATTGATCTTTGTCGTGGTTTATCCATCAGTTCAGAAGATATGGGGAAACGTATCACCCGTTAAGTTTAAGCATCAGCAGGATGGGTTGATTTACATGCACTGTGAAATGATTAACACCATAGGTTAGCTGACATCTGCCTTTCCATATAGATGCAACAAAAACAAAAGAAAAAAATTTTCTCCTTATAATAAGAACTACTAGGATTTATCCTCTTAATGACTTTCCGACACACCCCACAGCAGTGTTGGCCACAGTCGCTTTCCTCCTTATCTTACTGGAAGTCTGACCACCTTTGATTAGCTTCCTCCAGCCCCCTCTCCCCCAACCCTCCACCCCTGTAACAGGTCTGATCTCTTTTTCCTATGAGTTTGGTGGTTGGGGGGGGGGGTGTTGTTCGTTTTTCTTTTTAGGACCGCACCTGCAGCATATGGAAGTTCCCAGGCTAGGGGTCTGATCAAAGCTGCAGCTGCCAGCCTACACCACAGCTCACAGCAACAGGCATTTCTTGAAACAGAAAACACTTTTCACTAATCTTTTATTACTATAGTTTATTTACAATGTTCTGTCGATTTCTGCTATACAGCAAAGTGACACAGTTATACATACATATATATATATACACACACACCCCCACTTTTTTTCTTATATTATCCTCTATCATGTTCCATCTCAAGTGATTGGATATAGTTCCCTGCGCTGTACAGCAGGACCTCATTGCTTATCCATTCTAAATGTAATATTTTGCATCTACCAACCCCAACTCCCCATCCATCCCACTCCCTCCCCCTCCCCCTCCCCCTTGGCAACCACAAGTCACTAATCTTTATCTAAATGATCTGCTCAGCTCTCTGCTTAGATATCTCTGACCACACACACACACACACACACACACACAAAGACTTTGCACAGAATAACCTCCTACCAGTCTCCTCCTCAGCCTGTCTCCTGCCTGCATCTGTCATGATGGCTCTTTTCTATTCCCCAAACCAAGTCTTCACACTTTTTCTAATTATCCTCCATTTGACTGACTCAGATTTCTGAGCTTTTTATAATTCCAGTAAGAAAGGCCACAGAACACCTACACAGACTGGGACTTTGGAGAGAGGAGTGAAGAGTAGGGGGAGCTTGACCCCCGTATTCTAGCTTTGATGCAAAGTTCATAGCTGCCCAAGTTGGTGACTCTCCATGCTGCCCCTATGGCCGCAGAGACTTTCCTGGGCAGGTGTTCACTCTTGGCATTGTCCAGAGAATCCCTAGGACTCATGTGCTGACCTGGGGGGAGGGGGACAAGTCTTTCAGCAGAGCCTGCATCTCTAGCAATGATGGGCTAGTATAGGAAATTAACCTCAATGGCAGCTCTGGGGACCTTTGGAATATTTCCCCAGATGGAAATGCCCTTTGGGTCCCTTGAGGCCCAAAAGAGCCATGACAGCCCCCAAGCCCTCTTTGCAGCATCTTCTGTCCAGACTCTGAGTGATACGATGTCACCGACTAGTTTGCTGCTAGGAGGATTGAATCGCTTCCTAACCCAGCTGCCTCCATCACCAAACCTCGACGCCCTACTGGGTCAGAGACTGACCAGGCTTCAGCCCCAGTGAGTTCTCCGGAACGCTGAATAGAAATATTCAAATTACCCAGCCCTCGGGGACAGAGGACAGTGACCTCCTGCATTCCAGGAGAAGAGCCTCTCTTGTCCATAGTAGCTGTAATATTGCCCTGAGTAGACTTGACACCACCGCGCCCCTCCTTCCCCATCAGACGATACATTCTATGAGAGCTGGGGTGCATCCTGCTCACCTTGGATTTCCCGGCACTGATTGCAGTGCCTGCACCTGCGGAAGGAAGGCTCAAAAAGCACCTAATGAGTAGAAGCGTAATTTCAAGAACATGTGGGAGTTCCCACCGTGGCTCAGCAGTAAAGAACCTGACTAGGAGCCATGAGGACACGGGTTCGATCCCTGGCCTCCCTCAGTGGGTTAAGGATCGGACATTGCGACAAGCTGCGGTATATATAGCAGATGCGGCTTGGATGGGGCTGTGATGTAGGCCGGCAGCTGCAGCTCCGATTTGACCCCTAGCCTGAGAACCTCCATATGCTGCAAGTGTGGCCCTAAAAAGACACACACATACACACAGAGAGAGAATACCTAAATTTTACAATCCTGAACAGCTGCCGGGGAACCAAGCAGAAGGAGGTAAGAGCTCTGACTTCTTGCTCTGGACGAGGCTTAACCCAACCAGTCGCCACCCTGAATAAACCCAACCCATGTCTCTGGGACTCAGCATTTCTCTTCTCATCCTGTTTTTGTTTTGTCTAAACACAGATCAACAGAAGTCAGGATCACTGGCCACACTCCCCCCTTTCTACCAGGGGCCCCCGAGCTCCAACGCCATTCTGGAGCCCAGGGCCGCCCCGACATCCCGTGATCTCCCAGGTCACAGGCGCACCCCACCCACTTCTCCTGCCACCAAGACCCAACTGCGCAACCTGAGTTCAGACGGGCCACATCTGAGAAAGGATTTGATTTACTGTATCTTCCTTCTGGCCACTGTTGGCCCAAAACTCCTTCACTCATCAGCCAGTGTGACGACAGGTCAGGAGATGGAGTCGGTTCTGAGGAACTTGTCTTGATTAGATGCATGCTAGCTGAGCGTCAGCGTGGCTCAACTCAAACCCTTCTTCAGTTTGGACAAGAGAAAGATGAGAGCTTTCTAACACCATCCGGGGAAGTAACACTCGTAGAGCAACTTCGGGAAAGAATTGGGCAGCATCCCTGAGAATGTTCGGTGATCTTAATCCATTTCTAGGATTCCATTTCTCCCTTGGAGAACACATGTGTGACTAAGGTAATAATGAAAAGAATAAAGCATGCACAAGGGTGTTGCTTATAATACTGAAAAACTGGAAACAAACAAAATACCCATCCACAGAGAGGGACAATATAAACTGATATATCCTACCATAGCAGTATTAAATCATATTTATTGCATACAGTTGTGGAAGAGCAATAACTTCTTTGTACTAACACGGGTAGGTCTCTAAGACACACTAAATTTAAAAAAAAAAAAAAAAGCAAATGCAAACGACCCGGTAGGAGCCTATTTGCTTAAATCACACACACACACATGCACACAGACACACAAAAAAAACCTAAATATTTTCTATAAATACACTAGGCATGCGAATCAATTGGAAAAGTACACATCAATTTACTTGCCATAGAGTTACCTTGGAGTTGAGAGCAGAGAAGAAGAGAAAGGAGCAGAAGAACTGAAGGTATTAGTCAAGAGAGATTCTGGTCTTATGTGTAACATCTTAATTTTTACTAGAAGAATATATTCATAGGTATCTTGCAAAATTAAATTTTAAAAGGGAGAAGAAAAATTCTGCATCTCTCTGCCTCTATAGGGGAAGGAAGACTATTGGAACTAAAGCAAAAGAGCAGTTCTTAGAATCAGTGCGATGGTCTGGGGTAGGATTGGCTTTTTTTTAGGGCTGCACCCCTGGCATACGGAGGTTCCCAGGCTAGGGGTCAAATCAGAGCTATAGCTGCCGGCCTACGCCACAGCTACAGCAACACCAGATCTGAGCTGCATCTGCAGCCTACACCACAGCTCACGGCAACGCCAGATCCTTAACCCACAGAGCAAGGCCAGGGATCGAACCCGCAACCTCATGGTTCCTAGTTGGATTCATTTCCACCGTACCACATGAGAACTCCAGATTGTCCTTTTATATGATCAGAATGGCAGGGTTTAAATAAACTGTGAACATTCTCAATATAAAAAAAATACACATCCTCGCTTTGAGAATTCTTTGCTGAGAAGGGATGCTAGGAATTAGGCAGAAAGTTTGACTAGATAAACTCCAGCATGTAATTCCTAGAATGCAGTGTAATCGGTCAATACATCATGACAACAGCCCCACTCTACCAGACATCAGTGTGTGCCTGCCACGGTGCTAAGTGTGTCACACGCAGCCTGTCTCGGTCAATTATCGTAACTCTGCAGGTGTGTGCAAGTATTCCTATCCTAGAAGCGAGGACCACAAATTCAGACTAAGTAGTGAGCTGAGATATAAAACCAGGTCTGTCTTTCTTCCAAGGCCACTGTCTTAAGCACTACACTATTCCACGCGAGAAATTAGGGGACTCGGCCTGCTTGAAGTGGGTTAGGTATTTGTAATTAACAAAGGCATGAGGGGTCCTTTCTAAAATGCTTCCCAGATGACAGAATAGCTCTACTGTTTACTGGGTACCATGGGATAGTTTCTCTACATCCCATAAAATGAAGTTGCCTCCAAAGAACATTTTTCTGGACCTGACATCCCTCAAGTTCTGTCCCAGGTGCTGTGTGATCATGGAGTTTCCTTGTCATTTGGAAGAGGTTGGCGGAAAAGGAAAATGAGTCCAGACGGGCAGATCTGAATGGTGTAGCAGAGGAAACGCCGTCCCCGTGAACACGAGCAGCTGGGTGTCTGGATGCATCATAAAATTTTATTGTGAGATGCACAGATGATGGGCCCAGCTGCAAAGCATCAGGCGTGTTTATCATGATCTCCCAGCCCATGCTGCCTCGGCTCCCCTTTGACACTATTTTTTGTGGGCTTAACCTAATTGAGATGGAGCCATTAAAATGACTTCAAGGGGCAGCCCTGCTGGGAGGCACAGCGTAGACTCCCGGGTCTGGAGGTCGTCTTGCCGTGGGACAGGGTGGACGAGACCAGGAGTGGGGAAGAGAGGGTATGAACTCGAGCAGGCGGAGTGACCTAACGTTTCCTGAGCTTAGGGGGGACATCCATGTCTGACCAACGTCATCAGTTATCAGGCTGAGGGGGAGCAGCCTCTTGGCCGTCACTTGGTCATTTGGTCACCAATTGCTACCGAGCTCTACAACTACGCATGTGTATGCTATGTATGTTTCTGGTCCAAAGAATTAGACAATGGACAGCCTAAAAATTGTTTGATTCTCTCTCTCTCTCTGCACCCATCCCATGTATCTGGGCCTTTACAGGCGGTTCTCTCCTGGGTAATAATTCCTTCTTTTAGATAAAGGTTTGCCTTTTCCCTAAAAGAATATGACATTCTCAATCAGGGTTCCTCCTGAACCACAGGACAGAGAAAATGGTTTTGAGTGACTCTTTTTCTCTCTTCCAAGGATAGTACATAATTAGTACCATTCTAGACACCTAGGAATGAAGTTATGTCGTTACCTGCAAAGGCTGTGTTATGCATGAGGACCTAATGTGCTTACCGAATTCCCGTTGAGAGGTGCTTGCTTAAGCCTTCAACTTTATACAGCCGTAGGAGTAAGCCATCAACTTTCCTACTGGAAAAGTGTCTTACAAGTTGTCAAGTTCAACATCCCCTTTTTACACATGAATTCCTAAAGATGTCTGGAAAAGTGACCCAGCAGGCCCTACCTGAACCGCTCAACCATCGGAAGGAAAAAACATCATTTGTGGAGAAGCCTCACTGCTAGCAATCCTGCCTCTGGAGGGGAAGGAAAGGACCAGAATGTGGGGAGCCTTGAACTCTAGATCAAAACACTCGACTCCTCTTGTATTTCGTGGAGACCCATCAGCTCCTCTGCTCTCAGCAGGGCCCACACAATCCCAACAGGTTCTCCTCCGATTCTGCCAAATCCTACCCTCTGCTTCTGGAGAAGCAGATCCACAGACGTGCTGACAAGTTTAGAAAGGCAGAACCAGCAGGGAGATGCTATCCATGGGCAATGCCATCCATCTCACCTACAGAGATTTACCTGGCACAGTAGACAGTGCCCTAAGGAACACTGTCACTTCCTGTCACCTACCAAGAGGCCCCTGTACCTCCTTGACTAACTTGCAAACACCCTGTCATGATTTCTCCTGTTTTCTCACATCAAGCCTGGGCTGAGGTTTCAGGTGTCAAGTTGCAGCCTGAAGGGAGATTTATAGTCCTGTTATCAGCTCTTGACAGCAAGAGGCTGTGGTCTCATGGTGGGGAAAGTGCCCGGCAGGAAAAGCCACAAGCAGGGCTGCTGGTCAGCACCTGGAATCACCCGTGCCCACACCGTCCCCAGGGGCAGGTGGACTGGGCTGAGCACTGGAAATAGGAATGTTCCCGCAGGTCCTGGAAAGCGGTGCCATCCCCTCGAGTGTGGCTTTGCCCACAGCTCAGTCCACTGTCACACACTTCAGAGGTGTTCAATCCCTCCAGCGATGTATAAAACGGAGAGCCTATGACAGCTGCATGGGAAGGAGGAGGTCACGATAAGTGGAGAGGGAGGGAGAGGACCCCTTGGGGGCTTACTCAGGCCCATGCTCAGACCACCGAAGAGGCATGCTGTTGGCCTGTCCAGTGTGACCTCCAAGGACAAAAGTGACATGTATCAAGACAAACTTCTACGAGTCAGGCGTGGGCAACGGGGGGTGGGCAGAAACAAATCCCATTGTCATAGCAACCACCCGTTTTCTCTCCAGCTCTGTCAACCACCTGCTATTGTGGGACTTCGCCCCCACTTCTAACAAATCCTCCTCACTACATATATAAATAAATAGGTGGAAAAAATACATACATATATGTAGAGAGAAAATATGTATATATAGGAAATATATCTTATATAATATTAAAATTAGTATAAGTATAGATTATGATTATTACGTATTATAGATTGTAAGGATAATTTATATATTAATATATAAATACATATAGGAAATCTATATATTTTCCTATAAGTGTTTTCAAATACCTATCCTCCTCGTGTCCTCCTTTTATCAGCATATGCCCCATGTGACAAACTTTTAAACACAGCATCTATACACAGTGTTTCATAAATGTCTTAAATACACTATAATGCACTAATTCCTTCCCCATCCTCAGCTGCCCCCCCGCTTGCTGTATCCTGAACACACATCCCCTGCCACCTGCCTTGTTGATGGTGAGGGGTGTCCTAGGAGAGACCCTCTCTGTCCCCCTCCCTGACCCACAGCTCTCTCCCAGATTGCAGGCGTGGGCAGAGAAGGGGAGAGCAGACTCCCTCTGACTTCAGGGAAACCCCGGCCCTAAGCAACGGAGAGAACCATGTCGTTCTTCCAGGCCTCTGCTCCCGCTGCCGGCAGAGGTCAGATTTTCCAGCAGGCTTTAGGCTGGAGGCGCCACTCACGGCCTTCGACCTGCTGCCCGGATAGCAGCTGCGGAGTCAGAGCCGGGCTGAACCTGAGCAGGTGACCCCAGAGGAAATGGCTCGAGTGTGCCCATGAGCAGCTGTCTCCTTGGGAGCCCTGCTCAAAGCACAGCCTCTCCAAGACTCTTCCCCGGTTTATCCTGAGTAATTGAGCAGGGGCTGAATGGCACTCAACAAATATTTACGGAGTGCTCATTACATGGAGAATGTGCTGTCAAGGAGATATTTCTGTTCCTCTCAATGCGGCTAACATTTCTTTGGAAGCGTTTATTAGTGAGAAGTGGAGGGTCATGCGCTCTAAAACATCCTGCCTGGTTCACATCCAGACTCAACATCTCTGGATATTTGAAAGTTAAATGAGTTAATGTCTCCAAAATAATTAAAACCATGCCCAATGCACACGATGTGTCTTAATCATGATTAAGTGGTACTTGGTACTTGGTACTTAGTACAGCGGTACTTGGCTGAGCCCTGGGATGTAATGATCAGGAAGTTATCTTCCAGCCTGCTGGGAAGCTACAACCAATGGAAGAGAAGTCACTGACACAGAGCATTTCAAAAAAGCCATGTTCTCAATCAGCCACGACACACAGACAGATCCCCAGCGCTTCACAGGTCCACAGCCACATCAAGAACAATTTTTCAAAGTGGAGTAAGTCAAACAGAGAAAGGCAAAGATGATATCACTTATACGTGGACTCCTGACCAATGATATGAAGGAACTTACTTACAAAACAGAAACAGACTCACAGACACAGAAAACAAACGTAGAGTTACCACGGGGACATGGGTAGGGGAAGGGGTAGATTAGGAGTTTGGGATTAGCAGACACACGCCCTACCATCTATAAAACAGATAAACAGCAAGGACCTACTGTATAGCACAGGGAACTATATTCAGTATCTTGTAATACCCTATAATGGAAAAAACTAAGAAAATGTGTATTTATATAAAAAAAACTAGGGAGTTCCTGCTATGGCTCAGCGGAAACAAATCTGACTAGCATCCATGAGGAGGCAAGTTCGATCCCTGGCCTTTCTCAGTGGGTTAAGGATCCCGTGTTGCTGTGAGCTGTGGTGTAGGTCACAGATATAGACTTTCCTCAGGTAAATCACTGAGCTGAGTGGAGAGAAAATACTGCAGTATTGGGTAGAGCAGGGAATAATGCCAAGCTTGCACCAAAGAAAAATCACATATTACTAGAAAATATAAGAAAGTTATTTCATAAGTATATAAAAAAGTACTACTGGGCCACATCCAGGTCTGCTCAAAAGGAGAACTCAAGAATACTTTTGTCTTCTGATAACACATTATCCAACTAAAATACTAAGGTAAGACAGCATTTATTGGGAGTTCCCATCATGGCTCAGTGGGTTTCAAGCCTGACTAGTATCCATGAGGATACAGGTTCGATCCCTGGCCTTGCTCAGTGGGTTAAGGATCCGGCATTGCTGTGAGCTGTGGTGTAGGTCACAGATGCAGCTTGGATCCTTTGCTGCTATGTCTGTGGCATTGGCAGCTGCAGCTCCAATTCGAACCCTAGCCTGGGAACTTCCATAGGCCCCACGTGCAGCCAGTCATGAGAAGCAAAAAAAATAAAATTTATTATCTTGCATAACAAAAAGCCTGGAGAAAGTTGGTTCAACAGTTGATCCATTTCATCTTTAAGCCCACTGACTTAATCTTTAAGCACCTATCCCCATGGATACAGAGTGGCTGCCATTGTTCCAGTCCTCACAGGAAGGCATGATAATGTTCAGCAAAGAATCTCCCGTGAGCCTCTTTGTTTAGAGTCACGTGTCCCTCAAATCCCATGTGCCAATATTGAATCACATGGTCAAGCCCCAGCTGCAGTAGAGGCTGAGAAAGCCAGTGTCTGACAATTCCAGCCTCTGTGATGGAACATGAGCTGCATTAGAAAAGTGTGTAACCAAACTAAAAAATTTTTTAAAAACTTAAAAAAGAGGTACAAACTACTAATAAAAAATAAATAGTTACAAAGATATGTTGTACAGCACAGGGACTATAACCAGTATTTTATAATAATTATAATTGGAGCATAATCTATAAAATTTTGACTCAGTATGTTGCATACCTGAAACTGATGTAATATTGCAAGTCAACAATACCTCGAAAAAAGTAAGAAATTCTAGAAAACCTATTATTTCAAAAAAAAAACCCACAAAATATAATGCCTGCTAAAAACTCAAAAAAAAAAAAAAAGAAAAGTGTGTAACCAAGAATGTCTGCCTAGCCAATAAGTGACTTGTCCAGAAACTGTGCATGTTTATTCAAACACTGTGAGTTTTTATAATCCTATAATAATAGTTGTGTATTAATTATTATTAGCTTATTAGGTGCGGCATTAAAATATTTAATCCCTGCAATTGTGCAGCCAAATATTCTAGTCTTTCAAAATGGATGGCCCACAACCATGGAAAGGCTGAGCACTAGTTTAGGACACGGTAGTAAGTGGTACTCATGCAAATGAAACACTATGGAGGCGAGTGGAGAATAAGCCAGGAGGTCTCCATATATCCATATGACACTCATCCCTTCATTCATTTCATAATTAGCTTTTGAACATCTGCTATGTATCTGGAAGCATTTACCACAGTGAGTAAAGCTAAGTCCCTGCCCTCATGGAATTTACACCTAATGTGTGTGACCCCATCACCTTTAGTCCCCAAGACCCCAAGAGTGTATCATCCTAGGTTTCCAGGAGTTTTTATTAACGCTCTTCTCGATGTCTCTTTTGCCAGTACTTGTGTGCTTATACTCTGCTTCTTGGCAACTTTGTCTAGTGTCTATAAATGTTCTGATACAAGTGTGTCCTGTCTCCGTCAGGTCTGCCAAGTTTGAAGAATAAGAAAAGAACTTCCATGAATTTGGAACCCCCACAAAGGACATACTATTCATCTTAGTTACAGTGGCAATTTGGCAGAGTAGGAAAAAATGCAGACTAGGGCACTCAGCCTAACGTTCTTACTTCTTAGCCATATAGCCTTGGACAGGGCATTTTTTGAGCCTGTGTTTCTCCGATGACAATGAGCACGTTAAGAGCGCCCGTGTTGCTCTAGAATGCTGTCATCACACTAAGCCTTGGTGCAGAGCTCACCCGAAGTTAGGCTGCAGGGGCTGGCGTGCTGGAGACACTCCGTAAGTAATGGTCTTCCCTGCTACCTGACCTTCTCCTTTCATCGGCCACTTGTTAAATAAAGCCAACTCCTAGCAGCAGGTGGCCAAGCCAGTCAGTCGATGCCTGCACATGGCATGGGGATCTGCTAATTGCTCCACAGGCTCCAACATCTAAATTGGTAAGGTGGCTCAGCTGCCAAGGACACCACGTTTTCCTCTGTGCCTCCAGCTGCCCGCAGCCCCGCTCCTGAGAATTCCAGTGAAAACTCTGATTCTCTGGAGACAGCTCAGCAGTGCGCACTGTTTAAAAATAAGTCGCTTGGACCCTGACCTGACATTTAGGAGGAAACAGAAGACAGTTAGTGCCCTCTTTGATTTCTTTACCACCAAGAAAAAAAAAAAATGAAACAAGGGGGATTTTGACACTTGTCTCATGATTCGGCTTCTCAGCTGTCACCCAGACTGTTCCCGGACCACGCGTGAGGTGAACGGAGGGCCTGAGAAGAGGCGAGGAATCTCAAGAAAACGTCAAGCTCCACTATTTATTCGGGTGGCAGAGCACGGTATAGACTCACTGTCATGAATTAAATCATGAGTATTACTATTTCTGCATAGACAAATGTGTGCTGAGGTTTTTTCCCACATAATCAACTGAGTCTCCCAGCAACTCAAAAAAGAAAAAGAAAAAAAAACAAAACAAAAAAACACATCTGCTCTTGTGAGCTCTCTCATCACAGATGTCCTTCCTGAGTTTTAAACCACGGCATCGGCCTGGGCTTCCTGCTAGGAAGTATGGGTAACTTAGCATGTGTTAGGGAAGAGCCTGAGCACATATTTTTTCCTTTGCCTTTCTAGAAGCATGGCGTGGAACCCATACATCAAAGCCTCACTATGTCCCTGGCACATCCTCTCCTAGGTGCTGGACCTATAGTGGTTGAATGTAGCCGAATGGAGTGGAGACGTGGAGGAGGGAGGGAGGGAGGGGAAACAGATGGAGAGAGAAAGCTCCCCCCCACCCCACCCCGCCCCCAAGGGCACCTGTCTATGGAGCTGTGTCCTCTTAAAGAAGAAGAGTAGTGTCCAGAATCCCCAGAGGCCGGGGATCGAACCTGCATCCTCATGGGTACTAGTCAGATGCATTACCTCGGAGCCACAGCATGTACTCCAACTATGACATTTAGACTGGATAAGCAATGAGGTCCTGCTGTACTGCACAGGGAGCTCTCTCCAATCTCTTGGGATAGACCATGATGGAAGCTAACATAAGAACAAGAAGGTATATATGTGTATGACTGGGTCACCGTGCTGTACAGGAGAAATTGACTCAACCCTGTAAATCAGCTATACCCAAATACAAATAAATTATATTTTAAAAGAAAATATCTCAGAAGTCACTTGTTTTTGAATGGCACTGTGTTAGGTAGCATTACATGGACATGCCCGTTTTGTCAGAACATTGGGGTATAATGGGAAGTAGGGCTCAGTTCGGCCCCACTGGAATAAAACCACAAAGCAAGGTATTCACAGAGGGCAAAAGATGTGGGCAGCACAAGTCAGGATATTCGGAGTTACTTTCCACCTCCCTCACCTCACCCAGGCCAGCGCATGAAGACATGGCTCTCATGGAGTTCCCGCCGTGGCACAGTGGTTAATGAATCCGACTAGGAACCATGAGGCTGCGGGTTCAATCCCTAGCCTTGCTCAGTGGGTTAAGGATCTGGCATTGCCGTGAGCTGTGGTGTAGGTTGCAGATGCGGCTTGGATCCCACATTGCTGTGGCTCTGGCGTCGGCTGCAGATGCGGCTTGGATCCCACATTGCTGTGGCTCTGGCGTCGGCTGGCAGCTACAGCTGCAATTGACCCCTAGCCTGGGAACCTCCATTTGCCGTGACTGCGGCCCTAGAACAGGCAAAAAGACCAAAAAAAAAAAAAAAAAAGACATGGCTCTCAGCATCCCCTTACGACCTTAGCTTAGGTTCTCATGTGCAAAGAGTCAGAACTTTCCGTGCACCTGTGAGGAGAGGGGCTGTGGTCCAGAAGGCCTAAAGGAAGGTCGGTGGTCTCAGGGTCCCTCTCCTCTGGCTTCCTCCACATCTTCCATGATTCCTGCTAGTAAGGGATTCATTTCATTCTTCTTGGACTAAAGTATGTTTTTTTCTCTTTGACTTTAAAATGTAAGCAGCTCTGGAGTTCCCTTTGTGGCTCAGCGGTGACAAACCCAACTAGAATCCATGAGGATGCGGGTTCCATCACCGCCTCGCCCAATGGGCTAAGGATCTGGCGTTGCCCCGAGCTGTGGTATAGGTGGCAGATCTGTGGTGTAGGCTCGGATCTGGCATTGCTATGGCTGTGGTGGAGGCTGGCAGTGCAGCTCCAATTCGACCCCTAGCCTGGAAATTTCTATATGCCTCGGGTGGAGCCCTAAAAAACCAAAAACCAACCAAACAAAAAAAAAACGAAATATAATAGTTTGCATCTACCAAAAGTAAACTCCTCTTCCATCCCACTCCCTCCTGCTCCCCCTTGGCAACAAGTCTGTTCTCTGTGTCCATGAGTCTGCTTCTGTTTTGCAGATAGGTTCATCTGTGCCATATTTTCTGAAGATAATAATCCTGAGAAACTGGTCCCCATCTCCAGCAGTATTTGCTCCCAAATGGACAGTGAATTCACTGTAGTCCCCAGATCAAAATGCAGGGTGAGCTTTCAACTGCAGGGGATTTCTGGGGGGCCTCCCTTCTAATCCATTATAAGTACACACGTGCTGCCTGCGATGATAATCCGCCTGCAGTGGAGCAGAACTGGAATGTCCCTCAGCCACCCCATGTCATCTCGCTCGGCTCCAACACCGTTCTGTTTGTACTCCTCCATCACCTTCATTTGTTTAAGAGGCCTGACAAGGCAAACACTCCTGATGCGATGTTTACATTGCAGCTTTTCACTGGAGCTTATTAAACTCATCGTTACTTCATATAAGCTGCAGATATGTGACTAGGGCCCGTGAGTGTTGACAGTGAGTAACAGACACCCTGTCACAAGGTAACGTGTTTATATACTCCACTGGGTGCCTGGTGGATTTTGTCCCTGTAAAACTATCACAGATAATGAAGCTACTATCAGATAAGCAGCCATAATAAATGGCCACAATTAGGTCTCTGGTTAATGAAAACACTTGGTGGTCTCTCTGGCCTGACTTAGACAAATCCCAGGCCCCGTAAAAAGGAATCAAAAATCAAACGTAAGGACCTAGAGATGCTCATACGAAATGAAGACAGACAGAGAAAGACAACTATCATATGATATCACTTGTATGTGGAATCTAAGGAAATGATACAAATGAGCTTGTTTGCAAAGCAGGAATAAACTCAGACACAGAAAACAACCTTATGGTGACCAAAGGGGAAAGGGGGGGGATAAATTGGGAGTTTGAGATTAATGATACCCTCTACTATATATATAATAGATCAACAAGGACCTACTACATAGCCCGAGGAACCGTATTCAATATCTCATAATAACCTAAAATGGAAAAGGCTCTGGAAGAAGAATATATCTATAGAAAATATATATACACATATGTGTGTATAACAGAGTTGTTTGCAATATACCTGAAACACTGTAAATCAGCTATACTTCAATTTTTATTTATTTTATTAACGTACAGTTGATCTACGACATTGTAAAAAGAAACGACATTGTAAAAAGATTGATTGAATAGGACCCTCTTTGATTTCGAAAAGAAGAGTTAAAAGCCATCGAGCTTCCATCTTCCCTCTTGACTCTCTCCCCTTCTTTCCTTATCCTTCTTCCCATCTCCACAATAAATAAAGGAACTAAATTCTGAAATCAGGTTCTTACAAAGTTCCCCCTTGCTTGGGATGCTTCCTCTCCAAATGTCCCCAGGAGAGCGAGCCCAGCGGGAAACCTCCCAGGACAGCAGAGCTAGGGGAAGCTTCTCCAGAAGGAAGAGCCGCCTTGGGCTGTAATTGCACCAGATGGAAAACTAGAGAAGAGAGTAAATCCCCGAGGGCTCTTGGCACGAGCTTCAATACAGCCGGACCGGTCAAGGTGCCAGGCGGCTGCTTGCAAGGCAAGACAGTAATCACTCCTTGAAAGGGTTTTTGTTACTGCAGCCTTGCTCTCATTACCTGGCAGCCGAGTAACAGCACAGAACGCAAGGGCTCTGATGAAAAGGTCTTTAAAAGACATTTATTTTCTTGTACGTTGTAGCCTTGCCCAGGATGAGTTACAGATTTACAGTGAGCTTTTGTTATATGTAAGCATAACCTAAGAATGTGCTGAAAGAAGACATGTGGGGCTCTTTTAGTGACCTTAAAAGATGGCACAAGCCAAGTGGAAACCGATGGCCAGGAAAACACACACCGCACGACGCAGTGTGATTTTTTCGTCATCTGTGACAAGGATTTTGATTAAGTCATGTCACGCCAGTTTGCCCCAGACATCTCCCCGCTCGTGTTCCTGGCACGTTCCCCCCACGTCCCCCTTCCTACCCTCCAGATATTCCGACCATCTTCTCAGCCTCCTTGGAGCACGAGAACATTTTTAAAGTTTGGCTCGAGGGGAAGGGCTTTTCTGTAATATATTTACTCTGGGGGGTTCTATTTTCATTTTGAGTTAATATTTTCTAA
This sequence comes from Phacochoerus africanus, assembly GCF_016906955.1. NCBI lineage: Eukaryota > Metazoa > Chordata > Mammalia > Artiodactyla > Suidae > Phacochoerus > Phacochoerus africanus. The sequence continues at coordinate 15,839,774 of NC_062555.1, read as the reverse complement.
TAATAGTTTTAGGGGAAATTACCCTGAATGGTAGAGTGAATTCCCCCCCCCAGGAATAAGTGCTTTGGGAATTGGGGGGCGGGGGAGGGGGGAGTGGGGGGTGATTGATGGAGCTTTTTGTCTGTCCCTGTTACCAGAAGACCTCATAAACTCAGGAAAGCTGCCCAGGCATCAGTCTGTTTACCTTTTCACGACTTTAAAGGTGATTTATTTGACCTTTGAAAACGGGGATCCTACGGCTTGCTCAAAACAGTGCACATTTCAGCATAAACGGTGACGGTCGAGGTGGTCAGGTCTCCAGTTGGAGGTCCTTTATCACACTTGTCTTGTTCTAATCTGAATGGGAAGCGTCTGCTGGGTTCTTAGTACAAACATATTTGGGGGACATTGTCTAAATATACGGAGATAAGTGTGTGTTTATGCACCATATGTACATACAGTTTCCATAACGATTTTTAAAACTGTTTATAAATGCCCTGGATATCAGGTAAACAAGAGGTCGCATAGGTAGAGAAAAAACTTGGAATTTGAGATAGGATCCGAGTCCTTCCCTGGCTGGGTTACCCTAATTATATAATTTGGCATCTTGCAAGCAGGAACGCCGGGGTCAAAGCACTTGCACTGGAGTCCCAGCTTTACCACTTCCACGCTGTGTAATCCTGGGCGAGATACTTAACCTCTCTGTGCCTTGATGGCATTACCTGTACATGGAATAATAGGGTCTGTATCTCGTGAGGCTGATGCGAGGATTCAGTAAGTTGAAGCAGGCAGATGGCTTAAAATAATGTCTGGCACATAGAAAACAATAAATGTTCATGGTTATTACTATCCTCTGTAAAAGGAGTAAAAAATTACACCTACGACAGATACATAATGTAGGAACTAAGAAGAGACAGTGCATATTAAGCACCCTGGACCATGTAACAGGCCAGGTAGATACACTCATCAGAACAGAAGACGAGTGAGCGGGCTCTCCGTTTCTCTCTCTGCTCCTGAACTCTGCAGCTAGATAAACGTTCAGTTCATAATTTTCTTTACCCAAACTATGAAAGCAATGGGGCAGGTGGTTTGTGTCTTCATTTCACACAGGAAGAAACTGAAGGTCAAAAGAAATGGAAATGACCTCCTGAAGGACACAGGGCTGTTCAGGATGCATGTGCATCCTAATTAAAATTCCAAGATATGGTGTTCCCATCGTGGCTCAGTGGTTAACGAACCCGACTCGCATCCATGAGGACGCGGGTTCGATCCCCGACCTCGCTCAGTGGGTTGGGGATCCGGCACTGTCGTGAGCTGGGGTGTAGGTCACAGATCTCAGGCACAGGTCCTGCATTGCTGTGGCTGTGGTGCAGGCCAGTAGCTACAGCTCCCATTCAACTTGGGAACTTCCATATGCCAGGAATGCGGCCCTAAAAAGCAAAAAAAAAAAAAAAAACTCAAGGTATAACGTTATTGATTCCTTGATGGATAAAAGATGAGATCATAGCTATTGACGCCTCAGGTTCGTGGGGCCACTTCCCTGCTAGTTCCTGGAATGAGCCTCCCTTTCGGAAGAAACCAACTCACAGAGGAAATGGTTCCCAGAGCCGAGCGAGCGAATGTCATTAGCAAGGTCAGTGTTCCCTGAGACTCAACAATCACGGGAGGAAGGGAGGAAAAGCACGTTCAACGTGCAGCCTGGACTGAGGGAATGGCTTTACCGACGGCGCTCTTGATTTCGCCTTTCAGGGACGTTAGAGGGGATATTCGGTATCACCAGGATTCCTGTTAAAATGTGTTCTGAGTTCCTTAGGACTCAATCCATCAATAGGCGAATGAACCACTGCAATGCAAATCTAGGCAGTTATAAGAGAATCCAGTTTCCTTCCACTGATGACTTTGCAAGCCTCACCAGCAACTGGCCCGCAGACACGGGCAGGGGCGGGGGGGTACCCGAGCGTGAGGAGGACATTTATATCACGGCTACTCTGTGACCACAGCACCTTTCGCAAGCCCAAAGGGGAGCTGGTGGTATGGTGATTTGGGGGGGAAAGCTCCTGGGAGTCTCACAGGTACTAAATGAGGGCTCAAGACATGACCAATTGATACGGCTGAGAACACTCTCTTCAGCAGGCAGAGGGCACAAGCCTTCTAAAGACGGAGAAGACAAGTCCTTGGGAAGGCGGCTGAAAGTGTATTTTCCCAGGCAAGGAGCGGCTGCTCCCTAGAAACCAGCTAGAAAGCCATCCACCTGCTCCAACACTCCCGGAGTCTCCCCTGCAGAAACTGCTCCCTGGCCTTGCACTTCCCAAGGTCTCTGCATCCCAGCCTCATCTGCACCTCTCAGCAGCATCAGCGCTCACAGGTGCTGCAACAAGGTGCCCGTCCTGGAGGCTGCACGTGCCCGCCGCCAACCCCTGTGCATCAAGAAGTCCTCTGGAAGTTGCCCATCACCTCCTCGGATGACAGCCCCTAATTTATCAGCCCCTGCACTTCTCCGCAGGACGTGACGATTGCATGTGTTCTAAGGGGACCGCTGAAGGCCCATTAATCTTCACCCGGGTGGGGAAGAGACTGATGGCAATTTCATTTAACTGGATGGGTGAGGGAGATAGAAAAGCCACAAGGTAAAAATGACAAGGTCATTAACCGCACCAAGAGCCGTCTGTTAACTGAGCCGCCTCAGTCGATGGAGGCGGGCTGGTTACACGGGACCAAGGTTCAAGCAAAACGGGAGTTTCTGGCAGATGTGGCTGATGGCAAGGCTCCACGGTTCCAGGGAAAGAGAGAAGGACTTTTGTGGTTCGAAGAGGAACTTGGGCTTCAGGCAGCTTAGCCAGCAGGCTAAAGTTGAAAAGGTCGGGGCAAAGGCAGAAATATTTCTCTCCCACACCCACAAAAAGGAAATGGCTGAACCTCATCACCCAGATCCCGCTTCAGGTGCTCCCTGACCAACCTCCCATATTCCACCTCACTCCATTTTGCCTCCGGCCCAAGATGTTTGGAAGGGCTGAGCTGCAGCTCTGCCTGAGAGAAGCAAGTCTTCTGCCACCACCCTCAGCAGCCTGTGGAAGGAGCACTTGTTCAGGGTTATTGCTGGGGGGCTGCCTACGCCCCAGCCCGCCATGCTCCCCGTGTGCCCCCAAGAAAACAAAGCAGCAGGTAAAGGGATGTGACTTCCTCTTCGTCAGCATCCACCGTGGCTCCCCTCTGGGGACATTTTCTAGCATCTGCCATTCCACGCTGAGGTCTAAGAAGTCCCAGCAGCGAAAAGCATTGCTCCCAAACACAGGCCGCAGGAAGAAAGGAAAGCCCGTGCTCGCCTAAGTCGTAGCCTGGCTCAGGACCTGTGCACAGTCAAGGAGCATGAGCTTCCAGGCTCTCCTCCGTAGTCCAGCTTTGCAGCTGAGCTGATCCTGAACCCAACTTCCCTGAGCTCCTGCCCTGTGCGCCACCTCTGGGCTCCAAGGGACCAGGCCAGACTACAGACGGGCAGAATCACGTACGTTGTCCCAAACGAGGACAACACGTGCAGGGAAAAACCGACAGGTGTTTAATGCCACCGGGGTTATAAAGCACTCACGTCAAATGGGCTTCTCACACAACCTTGGAGAATGGCAACAATGAGAAAGAGAGCCAAAGACGTCAACAAGACGGCAACCAGAACCCGGACGGCTCTAAGCCGCTAAACTAGCCTCAGGAAGCACACATCACCACACACTCCTCGTTGAAGCCGTTGTTATGTAATTTTTGTGTTTACTGGAGTGAAGAGTGTTCCCAGCTAACGCGCTCCCTGAACAGATGAGGCAAAACTCAAGGACAGAGACCATCCTTGCGCTTGAGCCCCCTTCGCGATCTGGTCCAGAAACTGTCCCGTGACAAATACTTGCTCAAATAAAGAAAAGAAGGAAGAAAAGAATGCGCTCTGAACAGACACACCTCAGTGTGATGAACGGGATGAAACCGAGGAAGTAGACGCCGAATCTCTTGCTTTGCTTTTTATGGCCACGCCTGCAGCATATGGAAGATCCCAGGCCAGGAGTTGAATTGGAGCTTGGCTGGGGCCAAAGCCCCAGCCTTGGCAACACCAGATCCAAGCCACATCTACAACCTATGCCACAGCTTGTAGGCAAAACGCCGGCTCCTTAACCCACTGAATGAGGCCAGGGATGGAACCCATATCCCCACAGAGACAAGATCAGGTCTTTAACCCGCTGAGCCACAGTGGGAACTCAGAACATTGAGTCTTTTCCTTTGTTCTACTGTTTTACTGCTGTTACTATTACCACCAACCTGCCTCCTCACTGTTGCTGTACACCTGGACAACTAAAAACAGTCTTTTATAATATTGAGCGAAATGTTATAAAATTGAGCAAGTATTTTCTGCAATGAAAATATTTCTCCTATTTAAAAATAGAATCACTTCAAGGTGATATTTCAAGTCAGTGAGGGAAAGGCAATTATTCGATAAGCGATGAAACTAACTAATAATTATTTGAGGGACTTCCCTTCATGGCACAGTGGAAACAAATCCAACTAGAATCCATGAGGACTCGGGTTTAATCCCTAGCCTCATTCAGTGGGTTAAGGATCTGGCATTGCCGTGAGCTGTGGTGTAGGTCGCAGACGTGGCTCAGATCCCATGTTGCTGTGGCTGGGGTGTAGGCTGGCAGCTGCAGATGCAATTCGACCTCTAGCCTGGGAACTTCCATATGCCACAGGTGAGGCCCTAGAAGGCCAAAAAAATTATTATTATTTGAAAAAAAAATAAGATTCCTGATGCATCACTTCAAACTAAATTTCAGATGAATGACAGTCCAATATATTACCAAGTAAATAATTATTGAATCCATAAAAATATCTAAAGAACATATGTATAAACATTTATATAATGTCAGTTTTGGAAGGATTCAGTAAGGCAGAACATAAAAGAAAAAAAATGAAATGTTTGAATACAAAAATATTTACATTTCCTGAATATAAAAAACGCCATAAAATTTGAGAGAAATAACATTGGAAAAAAATATTTACACACAAAGGGTTAGCTTTGATCTATATAGGAATATATAGGAATCTTTTTTTTTTTTTTTGGCTTTTTAGGGCCGCACCTGCGGCATGTGGAGGTTCCCAGGCTAGGGGTCTAATTGGAGCTACAGCTGCCAGCCTGCACCACAGCCACAGCCACTCCAGATGTGAGCTTCACCTTCAACATACACCACAGCTCATGGCAACGCTGGGTCCTTAACCCACCGAGTGAAGCCAGGGATGGATCGAACCCGTGACCACATGGATACTATTTGGGTTTGTTACTGCTGAGCCACAACTGAAACTCCTCTATAGGAATCTTACAAGCATTCATGAAAGGGAAAAATATCCCAATAAAAAATGTGCAGAGGACATGAAATTTCTTAAGGAAAAAATACCAATAATCAATAAACTTATGAAAATAGAGAACTTCACTGGTGACAAAAGATATTCAGATTGAAATGAGCTCCTCCTGGCCATTTCTTACCTACCATACTGGCAAAGATGTTTTTCGTTGTCTCAAGTGTTTGGAAGAAGTTAGAAAATTGTGTAACCCATAAGCTCCTAGTTCTACCAGAAAACATAAAAAAAAAATTTCACACACACGCACCATACACACTCACACAAAAGCGGGGGGGGGGGGGGGGGAGTAAACCTCTGATCTATAAGTTTCATTATTTTTAAAATTTATTCTAAGGATGGCACTTTCCGCCGTGGCTCAGCAGTAATAAACCCATGAGGAGGAGACGGCTTCCATCCCTCACCTCGCTCAGTGGGCTAAGTATCTGGAGTTGCTGTGAGCTGTGGTGGAGACGTGGCTCGGATCCCGCATTGCTGTGGCCGTAGGGTAGGCTGGCAGTTACAGCTCCAATTCAACCCCTAGCCTAGGAATTTCATATGCCGTGGGTGCAGCCCTAAAAAACAAACAAACCAACAAATAAATAAAATTTATTCTAGGGAAATACTTCTTGGATGAATGCAAAGCTTTATCCATAAATATGCTTATTGTGACATTACGTGTAAGAATTAAAATTGGAATGAACCGAAATGTGTGTGAAATAACAGCATATCTGTGAGTGTTGGTACAGAGCAAATATTGTCATGGGGCAATGCGCTCCACAAACTGTTAAGTGAAACAAGCAAAGCAAGCAAGTCATGGAATTGGATAAGCACCTGATTATTAAACGGAAGTTGGTAGCGAGGTAACGATAGTGGAGAATTTTTTTCTCTACTCTGAAGCTTCCAAATTTTTATATGAATTATATGGATTATAATCAAAAATAACTGTTTTTACATGGGAAAAATGTAACCTCTCTTGTTCCAATATCAGAAGCCCAGGAGCATATACTCCTTGGCAATAATTCAAGTTATACCCACTAGCTCCTAGTCACTTTACAGTATTGGCACAATACTTCACAAAGATATATCACTAACAAATAATTAATATGCTTCAATAATAATGTTTTGACAGAGTTCCCTGGTGGCTCAATGGGTTAAGGCCCTGGCATCACTACTGTGGCTCAGGTCACTACTGTGGCATGGGTTCAATCCCTGGCCCAGGAATTTTTGGCATGCCATGGGAGAGGCCAAAACTAATAATAATTTTTTTTTTTTTTTTTTGCATTTTAGGGCTGCACCCATGACATATGGAAGTTTCCAGGCTAGGGGTCGAATCGGAGTTACAGCCACAGCCTACACCACAGCCACAGCAACTCAGAATCCGAGCCGCATCTTCAACCTACACCACAGCTCACGGCAATGCCAGATCCTTAACCCACTGAGCAAGGCCAGGGTTGGAACCCTCGTCCTTGTGGTTACCAGTCAGGTTCGTTTCCACTGCACTACAACGGGAACTCCAATAATGATAATTTTTGAACAAATTCTATGAAGGAAAATAGCAAATTTTCCACATCCACGATTCCTTACACAGACACTAACTTGTATAAATGAGCGAGAACGCTCTGAGGGATGGATGGGCCCCTGGGGCTCAGGGTCTGAGTGTCTGATGATCTGTCCAAGGAGCCAATAGTAACTGCCAGGCCCCTGGCTTCCCGGCACACTGGCCCCTCCACGCGACCGAGTCTGAAGCACGTGTGCCTGTGAGCGCTGTGGACTCAGGCGCAGGAAGAGCCTGCTCCAGCCACGCACACCCCCAGCTCCCAGCGCCGTCGCCGGGGTCCCCGAAGAATTCTCCTGGGCCCTGACTGCCTCTGCTTACAGCTCCTCAGGGGCGCAACTGTCACCCGAGCCTTCCCCCTGCTCTGGAAGGATGGGTCTTCTGCGCAGCATCCGTAGAGAGTCCAGAAGGGCCAGGGCCGAGGGCGGCGTGAAGCAAAGCCTCGGGGAAGAGGCGAGCCAGGCGGGTCGCAGCTGGGCAGAACTGACCAGCGGGTCTCAGGCAGCCCATCTCCTTAACGTTGTGCCGCGGCAGAGGGACCTGAAAAATCCAGCTGCTCCACACTCGATAAATAGCTCTTCTCTGACTGATGTCTTAGTCCAGCATGCTCTTGGGGATCCCTTTGTGGCAGAAGCCAAAACAGGATCATAACACACGTCTAGTTTCGTCCCACCTACTGGCATGACAGAGACACTGGAACATTAAGCCCCAGGTGAGCCACACACTTTGTCCCCCGTCATCCTCGAAGTCAGTGCCTGGCATCCTCTGCAGCCCAGAGCCAACAGCGCTGACCTGAAGCCATTGTGGGACGGGCTGCTTCGCCACAGACTGCAGGGATTTCGCTGCCCTCATCAGAGCCCCCAGCGTGAGCACCCGCTACACACATGCCCATGCCCTCCCTGACTGGGTTTCCAGCTACTGTCTGTGCTCGGAGGCCCGTGTCTCATTCATCTCATTCCCTGAGCATCTGACCCAGAGGCTGATACCCAGTCAGTGCAACATGCCCGGGAGGTAGCTGCTCATCACTGGTACTTTCAGGAATCCCTATGAAAAAGCCAGCAAACGGGACCTCACAGCCAAGTGATAGAGAAGAAATGAGACTCACAGACCTACATAACTGCAAACAAGAATGAATACACACACACACACACACACACACACACATACACGGGGATACATATACACACATACATATGCATCCTATAGATACATCCATACCCATATGTACGTATCTGAATACACACACACACACACCACACACACACACACACACACACACAGAGATATACAGGTATCTTCCCTGGACTGGGAAGAACCAAAAACACGAGAAAGAGAAATGATACACCTTGTTCCTAGAAACATAAGCAAGCACTGGGGTGGGCAAGCTGTTGCAAGCAGGACACCCAGAAAATCATCTTTAACTATGAAGGGAGCCCTACTAGGAGAAGCTGAATGACTGTGATTATTGAACCAGCCCAGAAAATGCAGTGGCAGGTCTCTGCATCACCTGAATGCACGGAATAGAGGCTATACCACAGCCAAGGAAAGAGGGGAGGAGTGAAACAGCCTTTATTTCAACCCGCAATTTCATACATATGAGAAGTGAAATGCAGAGGGGAGAAGAGACATAATTCAAGAAATATTTCTGGTACCTGAGACCTGAGTCTAGAACCCAAGTCTCCCAACTCTCAAATCATTAGACAGGGAATTCCTCCATTTAAAAAAAAAAAAATGGCAAATGAGAACAAAACATAGAAACGTCAGAAAACTTGGTTGTAGGGAGTATACACTTTGGGGATATTAGATGCTTGAAAAGCACTTTTTTCTTGCTGCTGCAGGTTTTATCTGGCACCTACAGTGAAGGAAAAGAGTAGCAATTTTCTAAAAGAAGGGAGGTAGCATGCCGCCTGCCTTTGCTCTCCTCCTGCCAGGAATCCTCTCTGCCCCAGGCATCTGAGCTCCCGTGACCTGTCATAGCTGTCATAGCCGCTGCACCCCAGGGCAAAAGTCTACCCTTCCCCTCCAAGTCGAGATCGAAGGCATGCCTCCTCTGCATCCTAGAATCTCCTCTTTGACCTCAGAAATTAAGCGATCGCTTTCCTCTATTTTGAATACAAATACAGAGACCCTGGCTTTGCCCCTAAGACTCAGGATCCCCTTCCGGTGTCACATTCTGGCCCCCAAGCCTTTCACTGTCTCTGACCCTTTGAATCACAGGACCTCACCTCTTGGGTTAAGACCTAATCGGATCCTCTCCCAAACCTCTCCAAGTCTCAGTGGCACATAAAGTCCTTCCTAGAGATCCTGGCACTCAAACACCTAAGTTGGCATTGATTGAGGAGAGAAATAAAATGAGAAAAATGGTCCATTGTTTTCCCCACCTACAAATATTCTGGATTGCTACAATGTCAGAATTAGTTAGGGAGATACCCAGTTATCCCAGAGGTGTTGTTAGAACCGTTGCTTTGAAATGATTGATTTCAACCTTGTGTGCAGAATCAAAGAGAGAAAATCTGCAGGTTTCATCTTAAAGATCAAGCTAGAGAAATCAAGCCCAGATGCCAAGTCCAGTTCCACTGCAAAGGATGATGTGAGTTTGGGGAAGTTACTTTACTTCTCCCCAGATTCGGTTTCCTTAAGTGGAAGGATGAAAACAGAGCTCGCTACTTCATACAGGTGCTTCTTCTCAGTAAATCAGCCCTGGTACCAAGAACTGGCACATAGTAGGTACTAGGTTAAAAATTAGTTCTCCCCTTCAACTTTCCTCCTCTGAAAATTATTCAGAATGTATAATCAGAGCATGAGGAATCTACCACCACCTGGTGTACGGGTCTCAAAACTGCATAAGCAGTAGCAAAGGTGAAAATACAACCCCAACCCAGGAAAAGGCAAAAGCAAAGTCCAGAAGTGACAGGATGCCCAGTACTTAAAGACATCAATTTATATGTGGGCTAGAGGCCATCAGAGATGCCAGGGAGATGGACAGAACTAATAAGGGCCAGCTTCCTGGAAGAGGTACATCTTATTTTGAAACATAAGGGGGGTGGAAAGAAGTGGGCTGATTAGAAAGGAGGAAAAACAATCTCCCATGCAAAGCTGGGGTTGGGAGAGGGGAGGGAATTGTGGACGTGAAAGAGAAAGGCTGGAGGGCTCGGTGACAGTGATGTCACCTGGAGCCTTGGCTCAGCCCAGCCTGTTCAACCTTTAGGCCCATTGATGGTAGAAGAAAGTCAAAGAGAATGTGGGTGGCTGAGTATAGGTCACCCCTACTGCCAGCACCCATCCCAGGACAGCCCCATGACAACAGTCAAGCATACCAGTTCTAACCTGTGGGGGTCCTCCCTTAGGGCAAGACCTGCTTTCAGAGGCAGAAGATGCTGGAAGCAGCCACGTAAGACCACTGTGACAAAGAGCCTCAGAAAAGGTGGAAACATGCTTCTCCTTAAGCAAAGAGGTCAGGGCCAGAGGGGGTCCCTTGAAGACAGCAGTTCCATCTTGCTCGTCTGGTTTCCCCACAATTCCTAGCTCAGAGCCCAGTGCCCAGAAGAAGCTCCTTACATCAACGTAACCTGGGCTTTCCCACCTCGTAGGGCGCCAAGGCTGGATATACAGTAAAGCTCCTACCTGTTCTCCCCTCTGCACCCCTTACTCTACATTCTGGCCACACACACATTCTGAAATGTACCACACGCTCTCTTTCTTCTAGACCTCTCTTTCTTTTTTTTTTTTTTTTTTTTTTAACGACTGCTCCCACGGCATACAGAAGTTCCCAGGCCAGGGAATGAATCCTAGCCACAGCTGTGATCTGCACCATAGCTGCAGCAACACTGGATCCTTTAACCCACTGCACCAGACAAGGGATTTTTAACCCTGCAGACCCAAGCTACTGCAGTCAGAGTCTTAACCCATTGTGCCACAGTGGGAACTCCTCTTCTAGATCTTTAAAGACGATTCTCCTTCTGCCTGAAAAACATCTCCAGGGTCCCATTTGAGACATGGCTTCTTCCAAAAGGCCTTCTGTGACCCCAATCCAGGCCCCCGAAATCTCCTTATCTTAGCATGTATTGTTACATCAGATCATAATTTCTTTCTTTTTTTTTTTTTTTTGTCTTTTGTCTTTTTAGGGCTGCCCCTGCGGCATATGGAGATTCCCAGGCTAGGGGTCTAATCGGAGCTGTTGTTGCCAGCCTACACCACAGCCACAGCAATGTTAGATCCAAGCTGCATCTGCAACCTACACCACAGTTCAACAACTGCTGGATCCTCAACCCACTGAGCAAAGCCAGGGATCGAACCTGCAACCTCATGGTTCCTGGTCAGATTCATTTCCACTGCGCCACCACGGGAACTCCCAGGTCATAATTTTTTATCCTCCTATCTGCATCTAGTTTTGACTCTAAGTTCCATGAAAGCAGAAATAATGTTTCTTTTATTCATTCCTGTTTTCCCAGGCACATTAAATATCCGTAAGAAATATTTAAGGTGAAATGAAGAGAATGTCCAAAAACCCCCTCCAAGCGGTCTGAGTAGCTTAGAAATAAAAAAACTCAGGAATTTCCCATTTCAACTGCACCAAAGTTTGCCTCTGACACACCTTTGGTCCTGGCTAATGCAGTTGACCAGGTCAAGTACCACCTTAGCAGACTGTCTTTGGCTGGTGTAATCCCATCTGCCCTATAAACACATCTCCCCTTGGCTTTGGGGGGAATCCAAGTTACCTCACTCCTCATCCTACACAGTATCCACCTCCTGTGCTGCCGTGCTGCTAAACGGCCTTGGCCACTGAACCGGGTAGAATGCTTCAATCTCGGGGCTGGCCAAGACGGGGACCCAAGCCATGAACGATTATTTCATAGACTCAACTTTGGAAATGAGGGGACAGCTCATCCTGATTCTCTAACTTCAACCAAAAAGAAGACAAACTACAAAGGGCTCAGGCAGGACAGACTAACCCTAGGAGGACCCAGAGCCCAGAGCCTACATCATCACAACGTTCCCGGTGACATCGGGTTAAAAGGAACATCAGGATGGTCGGGAGTGGAAAAGAAGACGCCTGGGAGCTGCTTTTGGAGGAGAGAAGGGTTGAAAGCAGGAGGGACATGAGTAGCCAATCACAGAGGGCAGGCGGGATGGGCCGACCACCCGTATGTGGCCCCAGGCATTTCTAGTGCCAGTTGCCAAGGTAACGTCCTCCTTCTTAAGGCAGCTGCCTTCGAACCACTGCCCTGTGGCCCCCCAGGGCAGAAAACCCAGCATGGTCTGCAGAGGTGCCCTAGAAACATCCTGAGTGCAGGGGTTCTCCTGTGTCCCCATCCACCTCTCCCTGCTATTAGCATCATAACGGGATAAGAATCCTTTCTCCCCAAATCTAGAGGGTCATGGTGGTGCTTCTATTCTGCTCTTCTACGGTGCACAAAAGGTCATGGGCAAAGGCAGAGGCAGGAGGGCTGCAATGGAAAAATCAGTCTCAGAACAGCGGCCGCTCCCAGGCGTGGACTTCAGAATCAACCCGGCTTCTGCAGAGCGGCACCAATGCTTCTCTCTCATAGACATCCCCTTCCCTCTAGCCAAGTGTGACCTGCAGGGCCCAAACTCTTCAACCACTCATTCTTTGCAGGCGCCATTAGTTTCATTACGCAACTCTGAAGCTTCTTACAGATCCCAAGAGCCATATGGGGCAGCTGCTGGACTGTTGCAATAAGAGGACTTGGCAAGAGCTGGCTGCATCCGTGTCTGTCCGCTTGAGTTCCTCACGCCCATCCTCTCAGGCTTTATGCTCCTCAGCCCTGCCTCCCACTCCAGATGTTGCCTTCAAACATGGACCATGACCTTGGCCAGGCTCTGCCCCCCCCAGACTGATTATGACATAATTACTCCTGCCCTGTGACCATGGGTCTAGCCAAGTCTGACCCTCGCTCTATCGATTCGCCCTGAGTCATTCATCAACAGAGTGGCTGATTGCCCATGTCTGAGTAAGCAGGAGAGGTATTTCATCAGGACACTTGACACCCCTCTTTGAAGGGTGGACCACAGAACCTGGGAGTGCCTCCGATTAACATCTAAAGACAGCCCGGCCGCCCCAAAATCGCCCCTCCATGGAGCGGCTCTCCCATCAATCGGCTGCCTCTCACTGTTGGGACCTCTACCATTTCAACTCATTTATCAAGAATCCCATCTGCTCCCTTGGGGGGCATATTCCTTGTGTCCCCGACTCTGTCATGTCAGGGCCTGGGGCCACTCCCCCCAAGACTTTCTGGCCTCCACGAAAGCCCTAATCCGGGCCTGTCGTCTTCCCAGGGATAGTTGGAGCAGCTGTCGTCTCTTCCTCCATCCCACGCGGTTGCCAGAAAGCCCAAGGGGCCCGCCACCCGACCGCCGCGCTGGGGCTGCCTCTGTGAGTCCATGACCGCTCCTGGAAACCGCGGGAGGCCACGACGCCCCTACCTTCTGTGCCAAATCCATTTCAGGTCTTCTTGGGATGGGCGCGCTCCCCCCCTGTTCCCCAGGGACCTCAAAAACCCACTGTCTCCTTAACCTAACTGCCCAACCTTAAGGAACTTGCTTCAATGACCCATTAATGGATGGCCTTGGCTGTCCAAACAAGACATGTGCAAACGTTCCTGCTGCAAAGAACCTGCTCTCAACCGTGACCGACGAGGGCTCCGTTAGCGGATTATGACAATCATGAAGGGTAGATACGCTTCTAAGCCCTGAGAAATTTTTAAAAGAAAGGTACAAATGGCGACTTTGTATACATTACTCTTGGTAGAACGCTTTCTCAGGGATGGCATTTCAAAAAGTTTGTCATCCACCCAAGCCACACTAAATTATGAAGACGATTAAATGGCAGGACTACAGAACATTTGTCCTTTGGGGAGGGTGGCAGGGCGGGTAGAAAAATCCCTCGGGAAAAAGAATACTGAAACTATCTGTTGTAGCCAAACCCCTGTTGGCTACATTAAACCTAATAAAATGACTAATGATAAATTTCTTGTCGATGAGCGTATTCCCTGCTGTGCTGCTTTGCCGGCTTCAGTCACAGCGAACCAGGCAGGGAGTTTGAATTATTGCTTAGACTCATTTTATTGGCTTGGGCTTGGGCTTTGGGGGGCGGTGGGTTATAGGGGAGATCCTTTTCACGTCTTGCTGTTTTCTCCTCAAGAAGCAGCTGGTTTTGTCTTTAGTTTCAGATGTCAATTAAAAAAAAAAAATCACTGTGGGCGTTCCCGTTGTGGCTCAGCGGTAATGAACCAGACTAGGAACCATGAGGACGCGGGTTCTATCCCAGGCCCCACTCAGTGGGTTAAGGATCTGGCGTTGCCGTGAGCTGTGGTGTAAGTTGCAGACACAGCTGCGATCCCACATGGCTGTGGCTGTGGCTGTGGCTGTGGTGTAGGCCAGCAGCTGCAGCTCCAATTCAGCCCCTGGCCTGGGAACTTCCATTTGCAGAGGGTGTGGCCCTAAAAATTAAAAAAAAAAAAAATGCAATCATTAGAAGGCAGGAATTTGTCCATGGGAGCTTCCGCCAACTTGCCAGGAAGGTGGCAGTGACGGAGGAGATGAAGGCAGAACTGCTGGCTCTGGGCACCGCTGAGAGGCGGGCCTGGGAGAGGACGGGAGGGGGTACCTGTTAGGAAGCAGCAAAGTGAGAGGGAAGCTGTGAACGGGTGGGCAGGGGCTGCCCTCCAGCCTCACAGACTCATGCACCATAATCCAGGCCTGGCGCCAGCCCCGTGCTGATCCAAGCTCGGCTTTAAATTTCTACATGGAAATAGCAGCTAGGCTCTGCAAGCTATCCGAATCCCACTGCCAGTCTCCAGAACAGCATGGGCTCCTGAAGACAAGATATGCAACCTCATGTCCTGTGACCGAAACCCTCTGATGGAGAGGGGCCCGGCGCTGACTTCAGAGTGTGGTTTCCTGGATGCCCAGGACCTTCTGCTGCTCAGTCTCTGGCACGTCAGCCCAACAGCCTTCTCCACCTTTGACCAGAGCCTAGAGGACGACAAAGAGAGGCCCAAACGCTGGACCGAAATCCGGGCTCAAATCTCTCCGGCTATCTCCTTTTAACTGGAAGGGCCCAGACGCGGGACTGCCACAGCTCGAAGGTCAGGGCCGTAACCATGCCCTCAGCTCAGCAGCAGGCTGGTGTTGCAGGGCACTTGCAGGCTGCTTCTTCTCAGACCCTTTCTCTGCTCTGCTCTGCCCTGCTCCTACCCAAGACGCTGACTCCTCTGGGGATACGGCAGCAGGAGGGCAGGGCAGGTGCCTGGGGGTGAGGAAAGAGAGGGGAGAGTATTTCTTCCTCCTGCTCCCTCCTACAGGGACAGGGGAACCACAGTGACAGTGGCCATGCCTCTACCCACCGCCATCGCTGACTACCCGCTCTTCCTCGGCTCCAGGCTCCAATAGCATCGTTCCTTGTGTGGGAGACTGAGTAAATG
This sequence comes from Phacochoerus africanus, assembly GCF_016906955.1. Classification (NCBI taxonomy): domain Eukaryota; kingdom Metazoa; phylum Chordata; class Mammalia; order Artiodactyla; family Suidae; genus Phacochoerus; species Phacochoerus africanus. Next base: position 15,824,429 of record NC_062555.1, on the reverse strand, counting down.
GCTCCCAAAGATAACTAGTTCCTAACCCCCAAAACCTGTGACGGCTGCATTGTCGGGCAATAGGGACTTTGGAGATGTGATGAAACAGCTTGAAGTGGGAGATTATCCTGGATCATGCGGGTGAGCACTAAGTGTCATCGCAAGCGTGTTTGTAAGAGGGAGGCAGAGGAAATGCGAAACGGACGAAAAGGTTATGGGACCAGAGGAGCAGAGATGGTGTGACACACACACAAGCCAGGGAACATCCTCAGCGACCCGAAGCTAAAAGAGGGCTTTTCCTGGCGCAGCCGCTGAGAAGAACCAGCCTCTGCCACCACCTTGACTTTAGCCCAAAGAAACGCATTTCAGACTCCTGGCCTCCGAAGTGTAACAGAATCAATTTCTGTCAAGTCACTAAATTCATAGTGAGTTGTGACCATCCCCCTGAGAAACGAGTACACATCTCGCACTGGATGTCAGCGGTTTCCCAGCTGTCACGAAATCCTCCACATCTCTCGTTGGTTCTGTGACTCCTGTCCACACCTCAGTAAAGCCTTCCCCTGGAAAAAGTCTCTTCGAAAATCTGCGGAGGGGGAGGGAGTGGGATGGAAGAGGAGTGTGGGGTTAGTGGGTGCCAACTAGCACGTTTGGGGTGGATAAGCAGTGAGGTCCTGCTGAATAGCACAGGGAACTCTATTCAATCACTCGTGATGGAACAGGATGGAGGATAATATGAGAAAGAAAAGGCATGTGTGTGTATAACTGGGTCACCTTGCTGTACAGCAGAAATTGACAAAAATTGCAAATCAACTATAATAAAAATAATTTTTTTAATATCTGTGGAGTGCGTTTCCTGCCAGAATCCCATCTGATATAGTCTCCTTCATTCAAAAGAAATTTAAGATCGAATATCAAAAAAAGACGTGGTACCATGAGAGTTTGTTCACTGAGAAAATGCAGGAGACGAGGAAAACATGGACAAAAGAGAACTGACGCCAAGACTAACATTAGTATCCAAAATTCATTCCATGCAGCCCTGAAGACTTTTCAGGAATTAGCCTGCTAAGCTTCCCAGCAGCCAATGCAAGGTAAAAAAGCACAACCAATTTCGGTTTACTGGGGTTTTTTTGTTTGTTTTGTGTTTTTTTGTGGGGTTTTTTTTTTTGGTATTTTCTAGGGCCACACCCACGGCATATGGAGGTTCCCAGGCTAGGGGTCGAATCGGAGCTGTAGCTGCCGGCCTACTCCACAGCCACAACAACTCGGGATCCAAGCTGCTTCTGCAACCTACACCACAGCACAAGGCAAAGCCAGATCCTTAACCCATGGAGCGAGGCTGGGAATCGAACATGCCACCTCATGGTTCCTAGTCGGATTCCTTAACCACTGAGCCATGACAGGAACTCCTACTGTTCTTAAACTAGCCTGATATCAGGATTCACTTGGATACTTTATTAAACATACAAATATCCAGTTAACCTCTTATCTGGGACCTAGCAAAGCACAACCTTGTAGAGAAGCAATAAGAATCTGGATTTTCACACATCTCTAAGATAAGTTACAACATCTGTACAATAAGAACACAACATGGGAGTTGTTGACAGTGGGAACAATGTAAAAAGATATGGAAAAAAAGAGGAGTTCCCATCATAACTCAGCGGAAACAAATCTGACTAGTATCCATGAGGACACAGGTTCGAATAAAGATTAAGGATCCAGTGTTGCTGTGAGCTTCGCTGTAGGTCACAGGCATGGTTCAAATCCTGCATTGTGCTGTGGCTGTGATGCAGGCAGGCAGCTGTAGCTCCAATTGGACCCCTAGCCTGGGAACCTCCACATGCTACAGGTGCAGCCCTTTAAAAAAAAAAAAAAAAAGATACAAAAAAGAGCCATCATCTCTGTGATGGAGTCTCTTTGAGCTTGGCCAAGCACCCATGCACTGTCTTCTACGCCCACGGAGCACACTGCTATACGACAAAAGATGTGATCTCAGTCATGAAAAATAAGATTACAATGTAACTGTGTCCTCAGTGGAGATGCACAGGGTAGTGGATCACTTTAGCCCTCTTCGTTCTCTGTTCACCTTTCCAAACACCTCCCTCCCAATGGCCTTTCAGGAATCCCTGTGGCCAGGAACCTATAGGCAAAGGCAATCACTCCAATAGTCTCCTCTCTGACCATCAAGACTGAAGCAAATGAGTGGGAGAACTAAGCCAATCCCACCAGGTCTGTCTGTGGGAATTCTGGGTTAGGGACAGTTTCTTATTCAATACAGTATAGTATGAGAAAAGAATGTGTGTGTGTGTGTGTGTGTGTGTGTGTGTGTGTGTGTGTGTGTGTGTGTGTAGACACATAGGCCACTATGCTGTACAGCAGAAATTGGCGCAACACTATATACTTCAACTATAATTTTAAAAATATATATAAATACATTAAAAATACAGTCAACCGCCAGAAACTAAATCTTGCCACAACCACCTGAGCTCTGGATAAGAACACAGCTGAGAATGGAATTTAGCTATGCCCAGACTTCTGACCTATACAACTATAAGCTAAGAAATGGGTAGTTTTTTCAGCCACTAAATGTGTGGTCATTTGCTGCACAGCACTGAAAACGAATACACTGAAAATAAATTAATAAATACCTAAATAAATACAGTAGAGTATGTATAACTGTGTGGGAGGCATTGATACCAGGAGGGAGGCCTTGGCTGAGCATGAAGGACATCCAGAGAGAAGGTGAGAAACCCACAGAAAACAGAACCCGAACCCTGATGAAACTGACTTGCCACGCTACGCCTCCAATCATGTGAGTAATAAGTTTCCTTTGCCGGTTATGCTCTCTTCAATTGAGTTCTCTTCTACTTGCATCTGAAAACATGCCACGCAGTATACCTCTTGTATTTATCTAACATTTTCAATTGAAAATTCACACTGAAAGCTGTATCCTTGTTCAAGAAAAAAAATGGACTGAAAACTAAATCCATAGACAGCAGCACCACCAAAAAGAAGCATCTAATTCATCTTAGCACCAACTGATTTTAGGGAATATATGTTTCTCTCCTCCTGCCCACTGTACCAGAAGGATCACTAAATATTCTGACTTTTGTCCTCCAAATCATCACTTTAAGAAACTACTCATGATCTTCTTTTTCTTTATCTCCTACTGTAAATATCAAGCTTTCAGATACTTCTCAGAAAATACTTCAAAGCTCCAGTGACGTAACCCTCCAGCCATCATTAATTCCCCCAAACCAGGGTGAGTAGTCGTTTGAGCATCATCTTATCCCAAGGATGTACTCAGGGCTTAGGGTGGGGGCGGGGGGGTGGGGGGCAGTGCTGTTGGGATCTCAGAGGTTAGAGACAGAGGAATCAGTGGAGATGGCATGTTCCACAGACCCGATCACACCTGGGGGACCTGGCGGTCCTTTCCCACCAGTTCAGCTACTTTGAGTGACTAATTGATTTCCTAACTGAATGGTTAGTACTTAGTCAAAGGCATTGCCTAAAATTCTAAAGCCTGAAGTCCAATACACATTAACATAAAAACGTTATGAATAGGGAGTTCTGATTTAATGGATATAAAGTTTCAGTGTTGCAAAAGGAAAAACTTATGGAAATCAGATATCTTAACATGATTGAACTATATACTTAAAGGGGTTAATATGCTAAATACAATGTGATGTGCATTTTACAATCGTGTGTGGGTGTGTCATTGAGTGTGTGGTGTGCATATGTGTGTGTGTACCAGAAAGAGGAGGCGAATTAAATGTTACTGTCGCTGAGTAAGGTTTGGACTTTGTCTATATAAGAAAAATAATATTATAACATTATTTTAATTATATTAAATTAATTATATTATATTTAATAATATTATAATATTATTTAATTATATTTAATTATTTAATACCACAAGTGGTGGTAATTTTAATGGGCCACTTACGACTTCTTAAGTGCCTTTCACGTGTCTAATTCCCCCAACAACACTCTAAGGGAGGTCTTATTCTTTTTACTATGAGTATGATTCCAATTTCCTGATAAGGAGACCATGCCATGGAGAAGATTTGAAACTAACCCAGAATCATCTGGACCACACTGAGTTATGAGCCTGTTCACTGTACGCTCTTCATAACCAGGTATATGCGGTGCCTCCCACACTTTATTATCAGAAATGATTACCTCTGTTTTACGGAAGTGGGAATTGATGCTCAGAGTTAAGAAAACGGACCAAGATCATGAAGATGATGCGTGCAGAGTCTGGACAGAAATTTAGCCTCCCTGGTTCCAAAGCCCAAGTCAAAGGTGATTGGAAGATGCTCTAAGGGGATGATCTCAAACATTATTCATCTCAGAATTTATCATCTTAAAAATTAATGAAGAGGCTACCGGCCATCTGATCGTGTGATTGTGTGTGTTTATACTGACCTGTAAATTAGCGCTGTCCAAAACGGCCTCCCCCGATGATAGCGTTTCATGCACCATCTTTATCACCGTCCAGGGTGGCGGCCCCTGGCCACATGGCCGTGGAACAGTAGAAATACAGGTGATATGGCTGGGGAAAGGAATATTTCATTTCATTTAAATTAACTTAAATGGGAGTTCCCATTGTGGCTCAGCAGTACCGAACTTGACTAGGATCTATGAGGACTCGGGTTCAATCCCTGGCCTCGCTCAGTGGGTCAAGGATCTGGTGTTGCTGTGGCTGTGGTGTAGGCTGGCAGCTGTAGCTCCGATTCGACCCCTAGCCTGGGAACCTCCATATGCTGTGGGTGCGGCCCTAAAAAGATTAAATAAATATATAACTTAAATATAAATAACCACAGTACAAGTACAGATCTAAAACCAAGTGTACCCCAAGTGCGACCTGAAACGGACTAGAACATAAACGCCTGCCACAGGCCTTCAGAGCCATGACGTCACCACACCTAATGTGACTTTGGGGAAACTCCATTACACACTGGCGGAAAAGTCAATAACCTTTTATTGTGAAAATAGCTTGGACCCCAAGGGGCCTCTGAAAGGGTCTCAGAGGCCCTTAAGGGTCCTGGGACCACACTCAGAGTCTTAAAGGACTGACAAAAAGACTTTAGCTCCTCCCTGCTCTGCTCAGGAGGACACTGCTTCATCCACTCTGCCCTGGGGCTCCCTCTTCCCTTGGGCGACACTTTTGCCCCTTCCCTGCCCCCCACCCTGCCTGCCCCTGTCATTGGTTTCTCTTGCTCATAGACCCAAAGTCCCCAGCCTGCTGGGGCAGGTGGGGAAGAGGCCAAGGGCCCAGTCTGGATCAACACAGAGGACTCAGGGCTGGAGACCAGAGACAGTGGCTGGGCTTCCTGCGGGGGAACTTTCCCGCTGAGGCTCCACGTCTCCCAGGCAGTTGTGGTCTAATCAAGAAGCAGAGAGAAATGCGCAAAGTGAAATTCAAGATGCTGGAAAAGATGGAAAGGCCTCTTTTCCCTGGGGGGCTCCCTTCTCCCCTCCTTCCGGCAGGCAGGAAAGAGGGGGCCTGTGGAGGCGGGAGGCGAGGGCTTCAGAGGGTCTTCTGGGGCAACTCAATCAAAGAAATTATTTTCCCACAGAAGAAGCCAAGAAAATTTTAATGGCCTTTTCCTGATTGAGGAATAAATCTATTAATTTATGGCCCAGCCCCAAACCAGTTGCGTCAGCCCCACCCACCCCCTTAAAAAAAAAAATGTGAGAAATGCTTCGAAGTCCCACTTATTTTCACGATTTCCATCTTCTCTCTCCTATTCCTTGTTCCTTGTTATTCCACCCCGTTCTTTCATACTCCACTCAGCTTCTCACATTCTTACCTTTTCACCAATTTTCAAATAAATCACCACCTTTGTCAATGCCACGTGCCCATCCCAGGAGGCACCCATTCAGAGGCGCTACAGCTTCAGATCTGGGACTCCTCGCCTCCCCCACGCAAAGTAAAGACACCGGCAAGAATGACGCAGTGTCCTTGAGGAGAAGCTGTAACAGCTCAAGGCGAGCACTGTCTGCCTCAGTGGCTCTGTGCCTCCCAGAACGTGCCTTTTAACCAAGCTTGAGGTCAGGAGAGCTTCTGGGTACAGAGCCTCGGCCGCAAGAGTAAAACAAAAGAAAGCACAGGGCGAGCAGCTTGTCAGAGAAATTGTCAGAGAGACGAACAACGACTACTGCAATTAACAGACCCCTGGGGGGTCACTGCCAGACGGCAGTATTTAAGAACTCGGCCACCCATCTTGGTGACCTTGAGGGCCTGCCGCTCTCAGCCCCAGGGCGAGTGTCTCGCCCCTTCCAGAAGGACTGAGAGTGGGAAAGCCGACTGTGGCTTTAGTAGGAATTCAGCCCCCTGGCGCCTGCATGACTCAGTACTCAAGATAAGTACTTGTTCCATCAGTACTACAGATGATTTAGATAACGCAGGCTATGGAGAGAGGGAGATGAAAATTATTCCCAACTCCGCTTGGTAACCGCATCCTTCAAAGAGCCGATTAAATAGCCTTTGCCACGATTTACTGATCTGTAAGACGGGGATAATATAAGAAATCCCCTAACTGGAATTTGGTAAAAAGGAAATGATTTAAATCACATGATGTTTTTAGAACAGCACCTGATACACAGACACACAACAGTTAAATTGAAAAGTTGTGTCCAGTATTATTGGTCAAACTGTGTTAGGCTAAAGGGTCCTTACAAGTGGTTGGTTACTCGGTTACACTGCCTGGGGGACATCGACTTGAATAATTAGAGGTCCTTGGAGAGAAGCAGTAACATGAATAAAAGCCTGGTGCTTGTGAGCCGGTGTGGCAAACAGCGTGGACACGCTTGGTGCTCATCTGGCAGGAATGAATGGTGAGCTCAGACATCTACCTAGTCTCACCCGGCTTGGGCTGCCTGCCCGGCCGTCACCGGGCCATCTAGGCGTCACCTCCAACAGCAAAGGCTCCAGTTCTCATTCACTCCGGCTTTCCGAGGGGCCGTTTTGTCTGCCACTGACCGAAAGGCCGAAGATACAATCTAGGCCTCGACGTGCCTCCAGGAGGAAGCGACACTGCGGGGCCCACCACCCATCCCCACTGCAGCCCAAGCAATCTTACCCGGAGCTTACAGCCCCGCCTGCACCGGGGGGCGATTCCAAACCTCCAGTATAGACGCGCGCCCGGCGCAGGCCTAGGTTTCCTGGGTTCGCTCCCACCTCCTGCCCGGACTTTCGATTCCAGCCGCGCCCTCGGGGGAGGTTTATGGCCTTAGCTCGCCTGGAGACCCGTGGGCACGGTACACCGCCCGGCGCCCGCGGCCCAGTTCGCCGCCCGACGCATTGGGCCCCAGCCTGCGGTGCGCGGGGCTCTGGAGCCAGAAAGTGTACACAGACCATAAATTTCCCGCCCCGCCCGGCGCGCGCTCGGGGCCGGGTCCGCCCGCCTCCCGCCGCCTCCCCGCGCCGGGCCCCTCACTCAGGCCGCGGGGACGGCGGCGGAGCGCGGCTGGCCGCTGCGGCGGCTCCTGGCCGGGTCGCCTGGCCGGCCGTGCCGCCGCCGGTGCCGCACAGCAGCTCTAGGATCCCGGCCACAGCCCGCAGGAGGCTCCTCGCCGCAGCCCTGAAGGCCGGGCGGGAAAGCCGGAGCGGGGCTGGAGGAAGGCGAGGCCCGGGGAGCCCCGGAGAGGATGGTGCAGAAAGAGGCGGCTGAGCACCGGGAGGGGGGAGCATCTGGACTTCCAGACCGCTCCCGTTTGTCCCACTGGAGGTGGAGGGAAACAGGGCACGTGGCGCGCAGTCACTTAGGGACGCGCTTGTAGTAGGCCCTCCCCTCCTGTGGGCGTTTGTCACCCTCTGCGTTCGGGAATCCGAATGCGCTCTCCCTGCGGGTGAAGCCATTCGGTTCTTAATAGAGGTTATGTGGTCGCGCGCACACTCGCCGTTTAAGGCGGGTATTTGATAGAATGATCCGGGGTGGGGGGGAAAGCATCCCCCAAAAAAGAGAATAAAGCTTGTCTTTGAACTTTGAACTTTTTCTTTGAAGAGCATCGAAGCCCACCGGTTCAGGAGTCGGAGCCAGAACTTTGTGGGTTTCGGAGTCAGAGGCTTGGCCACGCCCCCTGCCTGCAAAGTACGCACCTGGATCAAATTACTCAACCTCTGGGTCTTACTCGGTAAGACACAGCGGAAGAATAGCATCTTCCCGCCCAGCGTGGCTGTAAAGATTAGAAGAGATACAAGATTTTCAATTCCTGCCTCAAGAGTGGGAGAGGACCGTGTCTGTTTCCTCCATTTTCTCTTGCACGTCCACCCCCCACCGTGGGTGATTTCAAATCGCGAAAAAGGACGCGCGTCCCAAGCCCCTCCAAAAAAAAAAAAAAATAGTGGTGAAATGACAGGAGTAATGGTGCTAGTTTAGTAACAGTTCCCACTTGTTGCGCGCCCTCGGTTAGCCAGGATCACTGCGGCTGCGCTCCGTGTCACATATGTTCCCCGAACGTAAGGAGACGGGATAATGAACCGCCTCCAAGCTGCTCAGCTTTAACTTGGGTAGAAAATAGGCATGCGTCGCGGATGAGGATTCAGGAAGCAGGGTGGGTCTCCCCACGATCATTCTTCAGCCGTAGGAAAATCGAAAAAGGTGGGAAAGTGGTGAGAAAGGTTCCAGCAGCTGTAACTTTTGGTTCAGGAGACACGCCTCCGGGAGCCTTCAGACGGCTGAAACCTGAGCCAGCCGCCGCTAGTCTCTGACCCCGACCCGCCCAGCCCGTCGTCGGGGCTCAAACCAAGTGTGCCTTGTTGATGGATGACACCGAGGGTAAGAGTGGCCCGGGCGACCCAGGCACATCCCCGGGCTCCTGAACAATGCCTCTGGGGAGCATGGCACCCTTGAGGGTCTTCTGTTTTTCTCTTTTAGGGGCCCATTCCTTTTTTTCATAATAACAGTAAATCACTGCCTTTCGTTACATTGTGGTTCATAGACGAGGCTGGAAAAATTTAGAGGAACCGTGACTCCCCTCTAAAGTCTCCCACCCTGCTGCTCACTTTGTCTGCTGTGATCAGCCAGGAACCTAGCCAGCGTGGCCCAGCTCCCCAGGTCCTCAGCGGAACCTTGAACGATCTCAGGAGCAAAGGAAGACCCGGATGGCAGGGAGAGGAGAGGGAAAAACAAAAACTGGGAAGAGGTGGGGATGCCCAAAGGGAGGAAGAGGATAAGAGAGTGTGGAGACCGGGAAATTGTCGCGTTTAAATCACACCGTCAATGTTTTAATTGTGTATCTGACTCCTTTCCTTTCTAGCTTTTCACCCCATTTGCTCAACCGCAAAACTGCGCTCTTAGAGCAAGAGAGAAGTCAGCAGGCACGGCAGGGACCCCGCGGGGGCGGGTACGGGGATCTGGTTCTGACCGCTGTGGACGACCCGCCGCAGCCCTAAGGAGTGATCCGGGCACTGCCCACCCGCCCGGGGCTCGTGTCTGAACCAGCCCCTGCGAGGTCGAGGCCCGAGGCCCACACTGACCTTGGACTGGGCGCTCGCCGGCAGGTCGAGGATCCGAGAAGACAGGGGACCCGCGTTCTCCACTGGACCTAAACGAGTGGATGGGTCGGACGACCCTCAAAGCCTGAGGCTTTGAGCCGGGTTTTCAAGCCGGGGAAAGGTTGAGGGGAGATCCGACCGCGCTGCAGCTCGTGGACACCCCCTCGGAGAGTGTGCGCGCCCTGTGAATGTCTCCATAGAAGGATCCGGAAAAGCGGCGGGATGCATCGACCTTTGCCTGTGGGGATTTCAAGATACGTGTCTTATTCACGCATCGGTTCATTTGTTCGTTCATTTCTTGAGCTCCCACCCCGTGCTGGGAACTGTGCGGTGTGCACTCTTCACCTCGATTTCGACAAACACAAATAAACAGCCCCGACTAATCAGAGTGAGGTGAAATTCACTGACCCGAAAGTCTCCTGGGACAGGCTGGGTAGGGGTGGGGGGAGGGGGGCTCTGAAACCCCCGCAACTTCCCCCCCCCCCGCCAAACAAATAGGCGCTGTGGCACAGCAGAAGGAGAAGGCGGGATGCAGACTCCCTGAAGCCACCTGGGCATCCCTTCCTTCTGGCTCTGCCCTTCCTTGTGCGCAGAGATGCTCGCGCAGCCCCAGCGCCCCGCGCCGCCAGGCCCAAGCGGGGGACCCCCGAGGAAGCACAGAAAGTTTCTGGCTCTACTCCCAGTCCTTTTCTCTCGACCGCAAGTGAGAGACGACTGTGAACTAGTCATTCAACTTACAAAGATGAGGCCAAAGGTGCCCAGCTGCGCGCTGACACTGGGTTGAACTTGCAGGAAGAGCGTTTTGCCGCCATATCGAGCGCGGCTTGAAAATTCGTTTTCTTACTGCTTAGTATCTGTATCGGGGACCCTTGTGCGTCCTCAGCCAGATGATTGGGGGCTTCCAAGTCCACGCCTCCCGGCTCACCTCTCAGTGGCCCCATACTTTGTTCTTAGCTTCCTCCTGTATTTACACTGCAAACCGAATGGTTCCAAAGGATTTACTGAGACCATAAGGAACCACAGGGGCCACTGTAATTGTGTTATTCGTTTATTCAATAAGCACTTTCTGAGAAACCCTCCCTGTGCCAAGCGTTATGCTAGGTGCTAAAATTTCTCCACCTGCGCAGAAGAGCCCAGCTCTGCCCTCAAGAAGCAAAGGGTGCCTTTAGCCACTCTGGGGACGGTTGATGTCCTGTTTTCGTTTTGAAGACCCTCCCTCTAGGCGATTAGTTAAGAACTTCATAAAAGTCCCAAAGTGCCACTTTTGCGGACATGGTCTCAGCAGTGAGAACCTATTTCCCCTTCCTTGGACCCCTGACACTGGCTTCCCTCAAAGCCAAAGTCTCAGAAAAAGTCTAGCTTCATCTCCTCCCAACTCCCAAGGAAGACTCCCAACAACACCCACCAGCATCATATGGAGAACCTGCTGTGTGCCCAGGGTACACTGCCAGGGGTACCAAGAGGAAGCAGCACCAATGGGCATCCCCTGGAGTCTGGGTCTGTGAGGCAACACCGTCATCTACACTCATTAAAGGGTTGCCCTGGTAACACTGTGACTGCATCATATTAAGGACCCTCCATCTCTGCATTTAATTTCCTGGAGAATAAGGATTGTCTTGCATTTTCTTTTCCAGCTGTGCAAATACCAATAAGGACCTCAATAAATACTACAAGGAAAAAGGAAGGAAGGAAGAAATATAATAACATCTAAGCCTAAGCACTGATTGTATGCCACTCATTACTCTCATTTCACATTTGACAATGCAATTAACACTCAGAGCAATCCAGGTGAGGTAACTTTGATGATCTCCTATTATACAGGTGAGGAAACTGAAGCCAAACAATGAGATAAATTTCCCAAGGTCTCCTGGTTAGTAATTGGTGGATGAATGAATGGATGCTTCTTGGGCTAGTTTGGGTTCCCCTATTCTGGCGTGGGATCTGATATGCTCCTTTTGACACACTCGACTCCACACTCCACCTGCCAGCCTCTTCCCACACCCAGCCCCCAGAGAGAGTCATTGGGGTCACAGAAGCCTCAAGCCTCACCTGGATGTCAGGTGATCCAGATGCTGTGCCTGGCCTTCAGACAGCTCAAGAGGAAAGCTCAGTATCTGCCGAGGCTGGGACCAGGTCCTGGGGCAGGGAAGAAAGGAGGCGCTGTGCAGAAACTGCACATGTGGGTCAACCTGGGGGAAGCCCAGGCCTGCAACTGCTGGAGGGGCATCTCTCAGCAACAATGGAAAGGAAGAGGTAGTGGGCCATCGGGGAGCCCATGGGTCCCTCAGAGATCAAGCCTCTTTTAAAAAGGCATGAGATGGGCTGGGAATCTCGGGTTAATAGATGCAAACTATTGCATTTGGAATAGATATTCGATGAGATTCTACTGTATGGCACTGAGAATTATATCTAGTCACTTGTGATGGGGCATAATGGAGGAGAATGTGAGAAAAAGAATATATATATATATACATATATATATATTTGTGTGACTGGGTCACTTTGCTGTACAGTAGAAAATTGACAGAATTTCCAACTATAATGGAAAAAATCATTATAAAAAATAAAAAGGCACCGAGGAAGTTCACTTTGTGGTGCAGCGGAAATGAAGAATTCATGAAGGTGAGGGTTTGATCCCTGGCCTCGCTCAGTGGGTTAAGGATCCAGTGTTGCCGTGAGCTGTGGTGTAGGTCGCAGACATGGCTCGGCTGGCTCCTGCATCGCCGTGGCTGTGGTGTAGGCTGGTAGCTGCAGCTCCCACCATTCAACCTCTCGTCTGTGGGATATGCTGTGGGAGTGGCCCTAAAAAAGCAAAAAAAAAAAAAAAAAGGCATTGAGGAGTTCCCACTGTACCTGTAGCACCCGTCTAGTATCCATGAGGATGGGGCTTGGGTCCCTGGCCACATTCGGTAGGTTAAGGATCCCGCATTGCCTTGAGTTGTAGTATAAGTAGCAGAAAAGGCTCAGATCCCACATTGCCATGGCTGTGGTGTAGGCCGGCAGCTGCAGCTCGAATTCGACCCCTAGCCTGGGAACCTCCATATGCCCTGGGTGCGGCCCTAAAGAAAGAAAGAAGAAAAAAAAAGGCACTGAGTTTCAATATGTTTCGGAATACAGTTGGTTAAGTGTGTCTGGGAGGACCCCTCTCTTTCAGTGGCACCTTAGGAGGCACGAACCCCAGGAATAACGGCATTCACTCTAGAGGAACTTGGGCAAGGTCAAACCCTCCGCCTACGCTGCCTCCTATGCGTATGTATGCCCGACTGCAGTTGCACCTGTGGGGATATTTAATCGTCCTTCCTCAAGTAAGGCAGGACAGGACAGCTAAGGAACGAGGGGGAGGAGGAGGCAGTGACTCTCCAAGTTCATCTGCCTGAGGGGCTCAGAAGCACCCAGCCGGTCTGGCAGAGCCTGTCTCTGTTAGAACCCGGATGGGGTAGGGGGCGCCAGACATATCCCGTGTAAGCGGTTGGGATTCCCAAAGGGCGCCGCTGCAGAGAGTGCTCAGTACAGGTTTGAATATCCGTGGGTGTGGCAAAGCCGAGGAGTTTCACCTGTCTTTGGGACGCCCGGCCAATCCCAACACAACCTCAGAGGGGAGGCTGTGAGCAAGAGGTAAGCACAGTAAAGCTAAAGCCAGAACACCTGCAGATACTGTCCTCCTTAAAACCCAGTAGTTGCGTTTTCACAATGACCACGAAGTGTGCACCCCCACACACACACACACCCCAGCTAAAGAGGAGGGGATTCGAGGGCCCTGCACCTTTGAGGGTCCTCTTGGGCATCTTTAAAGTAGCATCACTGGTCTTACGGGGAGATCTGAGCTCTTGATCCCTCCGCCAGCTCTTGTGTCTTCAAGACGGTAGAAGGTGGAGAGGAAAATAGGGCGCGCAAACCGGAGAAGGGTGCCTCGACCCCAGCCTCTGACTTCTTCCCAATTCTTGGTCCAGAGCCTCTCCAGGCGCAGCCCGAACTCTGAGAATCTGCTTGAGGGCCGTCACTGCTTCTGTGGAGGCAGATGGGGACATAGGTTAAAGTTCAACAGGTTAAAGCTCAAGTCTAGAACTCCGGCCAGAAATCCCCTGCTGCAGGTTCCGGTTCCTGCCCCACCCTCGGAAACCCAAAACTCCCGGAGGCTGTGGCTATGGGAGACCCCAGAGTCACCTTCCAGTTAGGTTGGCTTCTGGTACCTAGAGCAGGAGGGACCGGCAGGCTGCACACTCTTAACTCACCTGCGCTAAGCTGGCTGCAAACTGGAACCTTTCCCAACATCCTACGCGGGACCCTAGTTAGAAGGAGTAGCCACGAGAAAGGTTCCAGAGCCACTGGTCCCCACTGAAGTGTGGAAGAATTTGTTGCCAACGGAGTCTGAGGAACTGCCCCCCCCCCCCCCCCACTACCACCACCAGCACCTTACAGGCGAATTCTTGCTGAGCCATGCGCGGAAGGGGTCGGGGGAGCAGATAAGGGGGATCTCGCTGGCGGGTGTGCGGGCCAGAGCCTCCTTGAGAGGCTAGATCTCCCTTGAGTGTCTCAAGGTCTGACAGTTTTAGCCTCCGTGGGGACGGGACCGCGACGGCTACGCACTCCCCACCACTCCCGCCCTCGCGGTCCCTGCCCATCCTCAGGTGAAGCTGACAAACGCTGGAGGACGCGGCGCATGCTTTCGATAGCTTAAGGAAACTTTTCTAGAGACAAGCGTCCCACCCACCCACCCACACTGGCAGAAGAAGGCGGTGAGAGGCTCCTAACTTTGCCATTTGGAGGAGAACGCGGAACTTTATTAGCGTGGTTTACCCATAAAGTGCTGACCTAGCCAGTAGACGGTCCCTGGTGCCCGTCTGAGTCTGCGTTTCTCTGTGCCTCTGCGGGCCCATGTGTATGCGCGGGCCTCTTGCATATGTAAGAGTGTAAGAGCGAGGTGCGTGCGCGCGTGCGTGCGCCCGAGGGCGTAAGCAGATGCCCCAGAGTGCGGGCGAGGGGTGCGCAGGTCGCCAGCCCTCTGCGCGCCCCGGCTGCCCCTGGGAAACCTTCATCAAAGGGCTTGGCGACACCGGGTCTGGCGAGCCGGGGCCCTGTTCTGGGTAAAGTTATTGCCGCTTTCAGCCTAGGGCGAGGCCTCGGGGGCGCGCGGCTAGGAGTGGAGGTCGCAGCTCCGCTCTGCTCTGGGGCCCGCGAGCACCCGCCTCCTCCAGGCCCCAGCCGCTGCCGGCCCAGCGGGCCTGGTATCCACCAGCCTTGCGCGCTTGTCCTTTTCTTCTGTGCCTGAGAAATCTCGGTGTTAGTGCAAGAATATTTCGTTTCCCTGGCCACTCTCGCTAGCATCGAGCGCCACCGAGGAAATTCCTGTACCCGTAGCCGAGCGAGCCGTCTAGAATGAGGCCGCGCGGCCCGCCTAGAGAAACCCTCTGATCTGCTGCAGCGCTGCTTCCAAAAGAACTTTAAACTTCTCCTGGGCTTAAGATACCTCGTTCCTGATGCAAATGTGGAAGAACTCCACTGCCCAGGGTACAGCCCCGCTAGAGTCTCCCGAGGGAATAGCCAGGAAGGGGAGGTGGGGGTGGCTGAGGAGGGGGAGTCCTATATGTGACCCTCTGGGAGCACCCCGAGTCCCGCCCCCGCCGGCTTATCCTCCACGGAGCCCCCAGCCCCAGAGTGCTCTCCCCTCTGGAGGAACCTGGAGAGGATAAGGCCGAAATCAACCTGAATCTAAGCGGTACAGTCCCTGGGAGATGCTTTCCTTCAGATTCGAAAGCCCAGGACCCAGGCGGAGAATTGTTGCGGGAGGGCTCCGAACCTAAAGCACCTCGTGGGCCTCTGAGGTCGAGTAGCTGCGGTGTGCAGTAAGCAGAGCCTCTCCTCGGCTCACCTTCCCAGCCGGGCTCCACTTGTAGGCATCTCTGCTGCCCTGGACACTCCGGAAGGCCGGAACTGAATTTAAGGGCTTCAAAAAACATGGTTCCTGGAATATCCTGGTTTGGGGATTTCAATATTTCTGGAGTGGTTGGAAATGAATCTCAGTAGTGAAGGCAAAATAAGAGTACTGAGAGCTCCTCCAGCTCAGGCAGCAGAGCCTGTGCGGTGGAGGAAACATCCTAGCTCAGGGCGGGGACTCAGCAAGTGGGAAGACCGAGGCAGCCCACAACTCCTGGCGCATTTAGAGAGAACAGCTGGCCGACCTCCCATTTAACTCTAGGGCCCTCCTGGGGTGCTCTACCTTCCTCCTGCCTTTCCTGAGCCAGCCTGGCCCCAGCGGTTCCTGCTCCTGCTGCCCCGTCCCACCGGACACTTTCCTCCAGGGCTGCAGCTCTATTTGAAGGTTGAGTGGTTGGCTGGGGCAGGGAGTGGTCAGCCTCATATCCCTGGGTTGTGCTCTGGGACTTTGCCAGGTGGCCAGCTGAACCAGGCCAAAGAAGGCTAAATCTGGGGCCTCTACTCTGCCCCTGAGCTCAGAAGGCCAGAACAGAGGTTTTTGTGCTCAAACAAATGGGTCAAAATGAGGAAGCAGCCAGACCTGGGAATCACTCAGAAGCGTCTCACTCCAGCCAGGGTCGTGGGGCAGGTCCTAGGCTCCTTGGCTTCAGCATCTCTGCAACCACTCTGCCTCCCCATGGGGCTCTCTGTGGCAACTGGACTCCCCAGCATGGATGGTGGGGCTCTAGGAGGCCTGTGCCCTTGCCCCAGCTCAGTGCCAAATAGACCCGAATGATCAGGCTTGTCACAATGTTGATCTAGTCTAAAATCTCCTGAAATAACTTTTTATCAACTCCAAACATTGTGTAGCTTCCAGGGAAAGGGGCATGGTTGTCGTGGAGTTAGCATTGACTCTTCAAGTTTTCAACATAAATGACCAAAAAAGAAAAAAAAGTGTCAAATGCCCCATCAGTAGCAGCATGACGCCAAAATAGATGGGGTGGGGACAGATGGTGTGCAGTTTTGTAAGCCCTTCACTGGCTAAACGTGAGCCACGAGGTCCGAGTTCTGATTTGGGTTCCTCGTCAACATTGGTCAAGGGGAGGTGACCTTGAACAAATCACCATTCGGCCCTGCAAATGCGTTGGCAGCTTTAAAGGCATCTCAGGTTCACCCTTCCAGCCCTAACAGCCACGGTGTGTCTGTCCTTTGCTGTAGACACTAGAGACCGGTCACATCCCCCTACTCCACCCCCAAGTACAGGGGGGTGTGCGCTGGAATTGCCTCTCTTGGCTCCAAGCCCGGCACCGAGCAGCAGCCACCTTGGAGGCACTGGCATCGCTAGACTGACACTTTCACAGGCCAGTCTTTCCTGCTCAACTCTGTTTACACTTGACTGCAGAAAGCTGGTGCACACACAATCGTGTCCTGACTCCTAGCAGGGACGCCATCTGTCCCACAGGCCTGATTCTGTGTTCAGTTCTGCTCTCAGGCCACATACGTTCAAGGGGCCAAAGGCGCGGCGGATCACTTGCGGTTTGCACGAGGCCAGGGGCTAGGAGACCTCTGTGCTGGTGGAACCTCAAATCCGGGAGCCCATCTCTGCAGCAAGGTGGCTCTAAGTTTGCAGTACGTCCCCCAACAGCTCTAGTCCCTCACCTCCAGCTGCTGCGACCTGCAGGGCCCCGAGGCTAAGGTTCAGGTAGGAGATCCCAGACCTTAAGGACCACATTGCCCCAGCAAGCCAAGCGGGCTTTACAAACCATAGTAAACATTTTATTTACAAGTTTGTTGCATCCTAAGTGCCGCGCATCTTTGCGCCACGACCCCTAGCGAGGGGAGGACTGCTCAGTCCAACGCTTCACAGTGGGAGCTGCTTGTATTCCGGCCGAGGTGTGCGGAGGGAGCTGGGAGCCCGGTGCTGGGCGCGCTCGACTCCCCTCGGCTCCGTGAGGGGTGGGCTGCAGGCCTGGGGCAGCGATGCGTGCCCTCCATTAGGGCTCTGCCCTCGCGTCTCCAGCCCTGGCCCTGCTGCCACCGGAAAGCAGGCACAAAATCCATCCCACACTGCAAGGCTGTGAGCCTGAGCCGGGGCCTCGCGTCCCCTCCAACCTCGTCCAGTCTAGAGGCCACCCAGCGGCGCCTGGGCGGACTCGGGGCTTTTGGGGGCACTGCCGAGGGCGGGCTGGGGCGCGGGGAGCAGCTCCGAGGCGCCGCTTCCGCCACTGCTCCCGGCGCCGGCGCTGCTGCTACTGAGGCCGCCGAAGCTAAAACCACCACCGCCGCCGCCGCCGCCGCCGCCGCCGCCGCCACCGCTTCCCCCACTGCCGCTGCTGGCGGCCAGGAGGGCGCCCGCCGCGGAGGCCTTGATGACTGTCGTTGGGTGCAAGGACCGATCGGCCCCTTCAGTCCGCTCCGTGTCGCTGGGGGTCATGTCCAGAGACTCGGAGTCGCTGCTCTCGCTCTCGGCCTCGGCCTCTGAACGGCTGGGGCTCCGCTCCTCCGGCTCGCCGTCTGCAGCCACAGCTCCGCCCGACGGCTTCTCGCCGGCTTCCTTGTCTTTGTCCTTCTGGGCCTGGGCCTCCTTGGAGTGCCGCCACTTCATCCGCCGGTTTTGGAACCACACCTTCACCTGCGAGCGCCGGGAGAAAAGAAGGGACACGGAGGTGAGACGCAGCCATGCTCCAGCCCGACGCACGTGCATCTGGAAGCCACTCCCCAAGGGGGGAAAGACCAAGCGTCCCTGCACCTTCACCATGGGCCAGGTATGCGCTAGGCCCAGGGACAGAGAGCCAGCCAGGGAAGCAAGGAGGGCACCCCTGGGGTCCTGCCTGGGAATCCACTAGGACTGTTTCTTAAAAGGCGGGCCCTCCCTGGCTAGTCTAAGGCGCTTGCTGGGAAGGCCCTCAACCTTGGGAAGATCAAGACTCTAAATCGATGCTTCTTAACCCCAGTTGAGCCAGCACTCCCCCTACGAATCCGATTTAAATTATGGACTCCTGGCCCGAAAGATGCACAGATACCCAAGATGTTGCCCACCACATCAAGGGTCTGGGGAACCACTATCAAGAACTCCTGCTAGGCTGTTCCCTCCTGCGCTGCCCCGACCTCAGGCAAGTCCCTACCAAAAACCAATTCTTTTTAAGGAGGAACCCTTGGGAAAACAAAGGAGAAGAGGGTTCAAAGAGTTAATCCCCCTGTGGCAGGGGCACCAGTGGGCCTTCTATAAAAGGGCATTTCCTTGGCATGTGTGTACTCAGAAGCTGATAAGGACCCTGACTCTGCCCTGGGATAAACTAATACCTCCCGCGAACTCAGAAAACACTGGAATTAAACCTGTGCAAAGTGGAGGAAGGGGGTAGGGATGGGGCAGAGGATCTATATAAATATATAATCCCCTGGGGGACCCAATGGCTCATACAAGTTCCAGCTTCCCTTTTAAAAATAACATCCACAGCTGGTGGAAAACGGCTGGGCTGGTTCTTCCAGTGTGTATGCTGGGGAGGGGAGTTGTGTAATGGAGACCAGAAGGGGGTTGCTTTCGGGAGTGGTGAAAAAGTGCCTGCCTTTGGCTTCTGGCCTGATCAGAATATTCAGCACCCAGGGAGGAGCAAGGGCCTTGGCTGTGAGGTGTGAGAAAATGGTGACTCTTCTCTTAAAAAAAAAAAAAAAAAAAAAAATCCAGGTCTTGAATTTGAGAAAAGAAAAAAAAATGAATTCAAGCACAATAGATTTGCTATTTGAAGATATGTCTTAGGGAGAAAAAAAAAAAAAAAAAAAAAACTCAAGCAGGCAGAACCTGGTGGAATGCTTGCTCTCAGGCATTCTAAGAAAATCTCTTTTTTTTTTTTTCCTCTTCCTCACAACCTCCCCCCACGGTGCCGTTAGAAGAGAGGACTGACTGTGGCCGCTCCAAGTGGACTTCTCGCCCTACTGGGGCTAAGTAATTCCGTTTGAAATGATGTTTTCACTTCCTCACAACTGGGGATTTCACAATCCAGCAGCAGCAGAAAGAGGAGGAGGGAGGGAGGAGGCATAAAAAAAAAAAAAAAAACCCTCTTGACTTTGGATTTTTATCTCCTCCGAAATAAACTGCCTCCTACAGCAAACTGCACTCAAATCGAGTATATAATTATTATCTCCTGTGGCCTATTTGCTTTGGATTGTTGGCCCAAATAAAAAGAAGATAAAATAAATAAGATAAATAAGATAAAATAAAAATAAAAAATATTATCTCCTCCGAAATAAACTGCCTCCTACAGCGAACTGCACTCGAATGAGTATATAATTATTATCTACTGCGGCCTATTTGCTTTGGATTGTTGGCCAAAATAAACACACGGCTGCTTGTTGACATCCATCTTTGGGGAGGGACTGTTCTTTTGGTTCTCCTCCCCCACCCCCTTCCTCTCTCTCCCATCTTAAGTGGAGAAGTCTCATGAAATTCAAGAACCCGGGTTTCCACCGTGAAAGCAGAGAAAGCAGAGTCGGAGGGCAGACAGGCCTTGGCGCTGAGCCCCCCGCCCCGAGGGCCTTACCTGTGCGTCGGTGAGACCGAGCATGGCTGCCAGCTGCTTTCTGTCTGGCTTGGTCACGTACTTCTGAATCTCAAATCTTTTCTCCAGGCCTTTCCTCTGCAGGTTGGAGAAGACTGCCCTGGACCACGAGCGCTTCCTCTTGTAGGTCTGCGGCATGGTGTCCTTCGTGAGCACGGCATAGGGACCTGCCACCAGGCAAAAGCAAGGGGAATGGATTAGTGCCCTAGTCATGGCCTGCTCCCTGCGATGGTTAAAACTGTTTTGTCTTAACAGTCTGCTCTGAAAGCCCTTCCCGCAGAGGGGGAATGGCCTCTCTAAGGAGGAAACCTACAGCTCTAAAGACGCAGGCGGCAGGCCTAACCGGGGTGGCGTCGAAGAAGCCGGGCATTTCCTCGATTAATTCCAAAGGACAAACATGGACCCGATGGGTAGCTATCAAGCATTCAAAGAGTAGGTGAAAATGTCCCTCAGGTCTAAAAATGCCCCTCTTGAGATTCTCTGCTGTATGTGTGTGTGTATGTGTGTACCCAAATCCGTGCCCAGGCGCACAGAGGGAACCTCTTCGGGCAAAAGTGTTTGAGGTCATTCTGAAGTGTGTGCCTCTGTGAACAAGCAACCCCACCGGCTGCATTGTTAAAACGACCTTACAGGGCAAAAGGCTAGGGCAAGCCCCCCCACCCTAACTGCCCACGCACGCTTTCTAGGCTCTCCAGGACCCACCCCCCAAGCCAACTGGGGTGAGCTGGCCCCCTGAGAAATCTTTCGTTTTCCCTCCAGACCGCGGTGGCCTCTCGCCCCATCCCGGGATTGCTAGGCCGCGGTGGCCACTTGAGACTCCAGTCCTCCGTGTTCTGTCAGTCAATCTGCCCATTTTTCATGGATCGGGAGGGTCTCCCGTACCTGGAAATGTGTCTTGAAACTGATGCTGAACTGAATTTCTTGGGTTCGAGCTTAAGGGACTCAGGATGGCAGAAGCCTCGTTAATGGGATCCAGAGATGCGAAGAACTGGCCTGTGGAGGGCTGTAGGCCCAGGTGCACCCCAGCGGGCCGCCCGGTTAGCAGTGATGTCAGATCTGGGGATGAGGGGAAAGCAGAGCTGTTACCCATTGGGCAAGGCCACGCTCACACTCCTGGGCATGTGTGCTTCCCCTCCCCCTCCCCTGGATTTGGTTTCCTCCAGTAAAGTCCTAAGAGACCCCAGACTCTCTCTCTGGGGACAGTTTCTCTGTGTGTCCCACAGGGCCACATCCACACGTACTGCTAGGAGGCCAAAATGAGTTCAGGTTCGGGCCCTCTCCAAGAATCCCACAAATCTCAACCATCCCCCCAAGGAGCCGGCCCTCTGCTCAAGCCAACTGGGAGTTTAGAGTCAGTACCGTTCACCCATTTCCCTTGGGTGGAATTTCACTCGAAGGCAGATCAGGGGAGGGAACGCGTTCCCTGTCAGATAATACAGTTCTCTCTCTAGATAGGTGTTTTAAAAGACAGGCAGATGAGAGGCATTTTGGCAAATATTTACACCAACCATTTTGATCTGTGATGTGTGTTTTTAAAGCATCCCAATTCTTTTTTTAAAAAAATTTATGTACAGCAGGTGAGTTTTAAACCTAACATTTTAGAATCGCCATACAATTCATTCCTTCTCCTTCATTTTACCGATTTGCCCTTAATTGTAAAAAACACTCGAAGGCAACCCAAATGGCTCAGGGATCCGGGAGTGCGTCAGTGCCCTGGTCAGAGGCCTACAGCCTCTCGCCCAAGACCTACCTCTCAGTGTGTTGCCTTCCTTGACTTTGGGGTCAAATTCTGCCGACAAAATGCGGTCAATTCCAAATTTGAGGTCCTTGCTGGAGGGGGCCGGGGCGGAGCCGCTATGGTGGGGGTTCGGGACCACCCGGGGCCCAGAGGCTGGGGGCTGCAAGGCGCCAGCCCTAGGAGGAGGCGGAGGCTGTTGCTGCTGCGGTTGTTGTTGCTGCTGTTGTTGCTGTGGGTGATGGTGGTGGTAGGCGGCTGAGAGTGGAGACAGCCGCTGCGGGAAGCCAGCCGGGACTTCGGAGGGCGCCACCACCGGGGTGGGTCGAAGCGGGGATCTGGCGGCTGCCTGGAAAGAGGCGTGCGGGTGAGCCGATCCCAAGTGCGCGGTGAGGGCGGCGGCCGAGGCCCCAGCCAGACCCTCCGGGGCCGCCCCCGGCTCCCCAACGCCGGCGTGGAGGATGTCCGCGATGCAGAAGGAGGGTTTCTTGACGGCAGCGGGGTCCAGGGGGAAGGAGCAACCGCCCGGGCCGGCGGAGGAGCAGTAGGCGGCCGACCAGAGGCTGAAGTTGGGCGCGTAGAAGGGAGCCAGCCCCGCGGCGAACATCCTGGCGGGGTGAGGCAAGCGGCCGCTGCGGCCTGCCCGGGCCGAGTGGGTGAGTGGGTTCGCGGAGAGGGGCGCGCTAAGTCCAGGAGGGGGCGGCAGCCCAGCCGGGGTCGATCCACTTACACTTCTCGGTCCGAACTGAAGCGAAGCCAGGGAGCCCCAGCGCCACCGACGGAGGAGGCGAGGCCCGGATCCCAGCCGGTCACAGCCTCGGGCCCTGGCCTCACTTTAAAGGCGGCTCGGCGCCCGCGCTCCCCGCGGGCTGGAGGCGAGCGAGGGGCGCTGGGGCGGCTGGGCGGGCGGGTGCGCGGCTCCGCACACGCCAGGGAAGCCAGGGAAGCCAGGGAAGCCAGGGAAGCCAGGGAGACGGGGCCGGGCACCGAAAGAAACAGCCAAACAGCTAAGGCTTGAGAAATAAATTTAAAACAACAACAATAATAATCCGTTAGTTTTTAAAAAAAAGTAATAAGGGGGAAAAAAAGAAAAAAAAAAACTCCTCTCTAAAAACTCCCAAAGTTTTGGCAGGAGCTTTCGAGTCAGACCCAGGGTAGGACCTCGATCAGGGCGTTCATTGGCCATGCTGGTGACCAATGGGAGCGGGGAGTGGAGGGGAACTGGGTAAGGGGGCGTGGCCCGCCCCCTCGGCCACGCCCCGGCCACGCCAAACTGTTTGCTGCTGCCGCGTGGGTTGAGCCCAGTCGGGCGTCCTTCTCCGAAGAGTACGATCCGGGACCGAGGTTCCAGGGTGTTCTAACCTTCAGCTACGGCAGCTCCGAACCGGCGCTAGGTGTGGAGAGTTGGTCACAGCGCTCCTGGAGCGCTCGCCTAGGGAAGCTGGTGCTCCCCTAAATTAACGCGGGTGCAAGGCCCGCCTCCTGGGACCCTGGGGGCGCCCTAGGTTTCCCAACTCTTTACTTAAGTGGGGCCTGATTTTCTCCACTCGGCCTTTATCCCGAGAGTCATTGTCCCCTACAAGGCTCCATCTTTTGTGAGTTCCCGCCCCTACGCTGCCCTGCCCTGAGCTCTCGCGCGGGATTGCTGCGGCACTGAGTCAGCCCCACCCAAGTCAGCCCCGCGTCCGCTCCTCTGCCTCGGAGATCCTCTGGGAAGAGAGGAGGGGCGGCCACAAATTAGCTTTATTCCGAGCTGTCACGCACTGACAATTTGAATGAGTAACTTTTCAAACAAAATAAGATGGATGTCTACGAACGTCTCCCTCGGACGCGGCCAAACCTTCCCCCAGCCTAAGAGACAACAAAACAGGCCGCCGTCCGAAACAGGGAGAGCGGCACGCGCGGTCCGCTCTTCTGCTGTACCTTGTAGGAAATGTCACCCTACCTCCTCCTCTGCCACATCCCCGATCACGTGGGATCTGTAGTTTTGCAAGTGCCCACGAGAGCAGATTTCCTTGGGGTTAAATACTGCTCCCAATCCCGTGGCTGTTTCCCCACAGGGCCTGGTCGCAGGAGAAGCTGCAGTGGTGGCCGAGGTCTTCCACTCGTACTTGGGGTCTTCAGAGCGCAGAGCGCGTGTAGTGGGGGGTTTTCTGCAGCATCAACATCTCTATTTTAAGAATTCGTTCTCTTTTAAATTATAGTCCTAACGGGTTTCCCCACCCCTCTCCCAAACAAACCACAGGCCACCCAGATGAGCTTTTCTTGCACATTTTCAGGAAGAAAATAAAATAATAACAATAATGAAACCACGAAAGCTTTTGTTTTCGATTGTCCTAATAAGCGTCTTCTAACAGAACTTCCGCACCTCTGTGGCATTTTTTAAAAGTTCATTTCAGTTAACAGGTCTTACCAAAGAGAAACCCAGAAAGGCAACTGACTTTACTATGCCTCTCTCGAGTCCAGAATTTGGGCTAGTTCATTTCTAGTGGTTTCTAGCCTCGGGTTGCAGATGCTGTCATCTTAAGCTTTTGACTTTCTCCCGGAAAGTTTCAATCACGAATCAATCACTTTTGACCAGCTAGCACTGAAAACAAGCACACCCTCCACCCAACACCCACCCCACCCAGCTTCTGTCTCTCTCTTTACCTCTTTTACTAAAGGGGTTTCTTGCCCAGCTCTCGGCAGCCAGGACAGAGGTGTCAGCAGAGGTGGAAAGAAATGATGGATCTGCTGCTGCACTAGCACCTGGGGTGGGAGAGGTGCCCAGGGGCAATGAGGCCAACAAGGATGTATAAGGCCTTCTGAGTCGTTGGACCCGCCCTCAAAAGCTCCAGTGCCGGCAATAGATGCAAAGGCTGTGGATTCCAGCGAGCCTTGGGTCCGAGGGCGCGGCCTCTGCAGAACTTGGCAGCCCTGGGGGAAAGTCGCTAGCGCCAGCGTAGATCTGGTGGCCTTAAGCCCTCTCTTCCTCCCTTTTCTGGTGTCACTTCCAATTCCGTTGCAAACATCAAACCTCGGCCTAAGCATGAATTCACTGTACCAAACGGGCCGCATTTAGGCCTCGCCCCAGGCATCCGGCCCCAAAATGAGACGCGATCCTGTGGGTGGGCACAGGGTGCAGATCGGGCTGGAAGGCGAGCCCTCTGGGTTTCCAGCTGGGCCCACCACCGCATCTGCAGCATTTCAAGGCCTGAGCACGGGGCGGGAGGGGAGAAAACTAGGCCCCAAGGGCGCGTTTCCGCCCCCTCGCCCGCCGCGTGCTCCTCTTTTCCCGCTAGGCCCAAGGTTCGATTTAAATGGCAACTTGGCCCGAGCGTCCCTTGGCTTTCCCAGACCCTTGGCTTCGTTGCACCGGCATCAGCCCCGCCCAGACCCACTCGGAGCTCCCGGAGGGAAACGCGAAAAAGGAAATTTGGGGAAGGACCTCCTGCCTCCTCTCCACACTGCACCCCGGCCCAGGCCTGGGCTCTGCGGGCTCCTGGCCCTCTTTTGAGTCTTCAGAATCCCCTCCCCCTTACACCCCCACTCCTCCGAACCAAGAAAGCAGCAGGAAACCCTGGACTCGCTGGAGTTCAGGTCATCTCCTGTTTTTGATGGGCTCAAACTCGGACTAAATGAGCGGATGTGCCTGCGAGATTGGTCTCAAAATAGAAGTGGCCTTAGTATTTTAGGATACTGCAGAAATCCTTATTTCTTCCGGAGAAAAACTCTATAATGACTCCTAGCACTTCCCCTTTCAATATTTGTGCAACTTTATCTCCACCGACAAGTTGCTCGGGTGACGCAAATCCGCCCTTGTGTATTACAACGACCAAAATAAATGCGCGGAAATCAATTCCCTTCTAGCAATGAAAATATAAATATACAGCTGCGACTTTCCCCTTTAATCTTTGCTTTCCGAGCGGCTCCGGACTGTGGCAAAATGAACTGGTCCAGAGCAATTGAGACGGGGCGGGGAGGCCCTGGGGGCTGAGGCGAGGGCTCCGGGGCCCGCCGGGTAGCCCAGCCCGGGGGCGGGTAGCCGCAGAGTCCAGGCTCCAACAGCAGGGAAGAGGGCCTGACTAAGCCGAATTAACTTGAGCTTAAATGTGGCTGTGCTATCCTTGGAGGAAGCTCAGACGAAAAGATGGATTCGTCTGAGGTTGCAGAGCTGCACCGGCAAATTGCAATTGACGAGAGAGGACCAGAGTAGTGTTTTCTCCGGGAAGGTTAAAGAGCTGCTTTTCTGTGGGGCCTGGAGGGCAGGGCGGGGCGGGGGGTTGGGGGGAGATGCAATTGTAGGGGTTCCCGATCATCCCATGGCTGTCTTTAAGGCAGACCACCCTCCCCTTCCAATCTAAACCAGAGATTTAGGCATTGACTTCGGAGGGAAAGAGATGGGTCCCGTTACCCTTTGGTCGTCTGTACCTAAATCACCACTTTAAATTCTCATCCAAATCCTGGGGACACAGCTACACACCAACCCAGCATAAAAGCTCAAGGAGAGGGAGTGTTGAGCATGACTTGTTAACATAAACGTTCAAGGGCTTAAGCTGTCCAGATGTACTCTCTGCTTTTGTTTTTTCTTGTGGACTCTGAACAAAATAATGTGCAACATAATTGCATTGTGACCTTGGGATCCTGCCCCCCCCCCCACACACACACAGAGGGACACCCTTCATTTTAAATATTTTTTTCAAGCAAAGCAAGGGATGAAAATAATTAAATATTCACCATCAGAAGAAGGAAACACAGTTATCCAGATACGAGAGGTTTGCAGCAATGCAGGAGCCTGAGTATGTTCTGCCTGCCATGCTGCCAGCTGTAGACTTACAGCCTGCTGGGCCCAGAGCTCACATTTAGCGGGAGGTGGGAACCTTCTCTTCCTAGTGGATTCTAGCATTTAGGACTCAAGAGAACACACACACACACACACACACACACACACGCCTCAGATTATTCTAAGTGGGCCACAACTCCCTTTTCCTGGGGATCTTAGTTATTCCCAAAGCAACTACAGCTCCTGAGTTTTTTTCAGGATTGTTAGAGTTTATGGGGGTGGGAAAGGGGAATAGCGGTGTGATGGGACCACAGGGTCCATGGCCACTTGACTTACTCCCTTTACTTTTTCACTTTCCCAGGTGTGACAGACTCACAGGTGGCCATCTCTTCATGTGGCCATAGCCCTGCCCCTGACCCCTTGCCAGCCCGTCTGGCTTCAGAGCCGCAGGCCGCCTGAGTCTGATCTCATTTGCACTTGCTTCTCACAGCATTTCTTCCCTGTTTCTTTCCCCGTGACCAGCCTGCACACCTCCCAGACCTGCCCACTTTCCCTTTCTCCCCCTCCCCCCTTCTCTCTGTCTCTCCTTCTTTCCTCCCCCACCTTCTCTGGCACACATCACACACACACACACACACACACAATCACTGAGGCTCTTAGAGACTGGGGAGACAGGGCAGGCACTTTGGGGTTTGCTCCTGTTGCCAAAATCTACATTTTGATCTCTCCAATTCACTTCTCCACACCCAGCCTTAAGAAAGACCTCATAAAACGTAATAATAGAGCCCATTTCCACATGGCGCACTGTAACACAGACTCACATATATTTGCAGTGAAATCACGTCCCCGTAAGAGTAAAATATGAGAGACCATCTTTAACATGGGAGAGAATTAGGGCTTCATACACCAGGCTTCTGCTTGGTAGCTGGAAACAGTTCTCACTCCCGCTATTCATACTAGTCATTCGCCTTGTAGAAGCTGGATTTGCTGCCTGAGTTATTTGCTCTAAAGAGCTGGGGTTTTACTTCTGGTAAGTGAGTTGAATGTTAAGGTAGGAGAAGCAGGTGTAGCTGAAAATCATAAATTCAAAACAATGCTGCTGTTGAGAAGGAGAGGAAAGTCACTCCCCAAACCATATTTATTTAACCAAATAAAACCTTCCTTTCCTTTGAGACAAGTTTCCCAAGTTAGAGCAAAGGTTCGAAAGACAGGAGCGGGACTCGAACCCAGATTTAGAGGCAGGAATGGGAAGGGACCCTCGGAAGGGAGAGGATCCTCGATCCAATGAGAGGGCCTTGGTAGATGGAGCGAAAGGATTGTCCCCTCTCGGTGGTCCCAGTCTGTCCACCTGCACCCCACCAGAATTGGGACCCCTCTGTTGGTCTTTGTTGTTGTTGTTTTGTTTGTTTGATTTTGCTTTTTTAGGGCCTTGCGTGCAGCACATGGAGCTTCCCAGGCTAGGGATCAGCCACAGCAGCGCCATATCCAAGCCACGTCTGCGACCTACACCACAGCTCATGGCAACGGCAGTTCCTTAACCCACCGAGGGAGGCCAGAGCTGGAATCCGCATCTTCATGGATCCTAGTCTGGCTCGTTACCACTGAGCCACAATGGGAACTCCGAATTGGGATGGCTCTGGATTTAAGGGCAGACTCCTGCCAGCCCTGTTTCAGCTTTGCCAGGGCCCAGCATCTGCACCCTTGATAAGCCCACTTAGTACCCAAAGTTGGTTCTCTACTGACACCTGCTGGGCCATTTCTGCATCGTTGTCTGGCAGTGCCCGTCCTGGGCCAGCAACATTTTGTCGTGATGAAAGCTGACTCTTCCTTTTGCAGAAACACAGGTTTCTAAAATTGGTTTGGACCAGCAGCAGTTTCCTTCCGTATTGCCCACAACATGGCAAGATCTTGTCTTATGTGTTTAAGATTACCAGCCACAAGAGGGGAGCTGTCACCCTTCAGGGCTCATACCGTACAGATCTCAAGGCCGGTTCCCATTTATTACCTTACTTATTCTTTAAAACAATCTATTGTAAGGAAGAAGAGGAGGCATTGTCATCCCAGTGTGCGTTTAGGAAGTCGATTCTCAGAGAGGTTAAGTGGCTGGTCTGAGGTTCCGTGATTAGGAAACGGTGTTGCAGGGAGCAGAGGCGACGTTTTCTGATTCACCACCCAGAGTTCTGCCACTCTGCCAGTTCCTTCTATGGAGGAAACAGTTTATTCAGAGGAAAAACCCTCAATAGGAATGTGCGTCGGTTTCTGGCGAGGGGCTGGGACAGAGAATTGTGTCTAACCCAGAGTTTGTCACAAGAACACTGCTAACCCAGGGCCGATCGGTGACTGCATCATTCATGTGTGACTAGAGGTAGCAGGAATACCCTCAGTCTGAGATTTTTCTCTTCCCTTCTGCTCAAGCTAGCTGAAATTCTGCTCCTGGAGATCCCTGCTTTGAAGATGAAGCATCTTCCTGTGAATTCATGTACCTAACCCTTTTCATTGTGCAAATACCTAAGGCCCAGGAGCCATTTGGACGGAGAGAAGACAGAGATTCTGGGCACGAGATGCAGCCAAGGACACAGGAAGCAGGGGAGAGCACTGGGTGGGGACCCCTTGCAGGGCACTGAGGAAGGAGACCCAAGGATGGCCTCTTTCTAGGGTCTGTCCTCTGGCCTCAAGGCCCCAAGATGATGAGAGGGCAGCAAAGAGGGGTACTCCAAGCCCTGGCACCCTGCCATTTATTCCCCCCACCAGTACAAATAGTTTTCTAGGATGTCCATGCCCTACTGAATGACACAGAAAGAATAACCTTTCATGTCTGAAGCTTACAGTTACACACCAATACAATTGTATTATAGTGATTTCAGTGGTTCTTTTGTCTGAGTCTTTTTTTTTTTTTTTTTTTTTTTGCCCATGGCATCTGGAAATTCCTGGGCCAGAGACTGAACCCTTTAGTGACAACGCCAAATCCTTAACCCACTGCACTGCAAGAAAACACCGTTGCCTGAATCTTAGCTGTTAAAAAATGACCATAATACCAGGGGGACTTAACAGAGAATCTGAAGGGCAAAGAAGGAGAAAGGCCAGCCTAGGGTCACAGAGACCTCTGGGGACCTCAGATCCTCCTGATAACAGGAGTCCACAAGCACAGCCTGTTTACAGAAACTTTGTTCCCGGGACAGAGGATGCCTAATGTCAAGCGGGAGTGATGGGTATAAGTGGGGAGTTCAGGGTGTTTGGGGGGCACAACTGACCGGATAGTCAGGGACTTCATTTAAACAGTCCCTGTTAGAGCATCTGCTCCATTAGAACGTGGAGGAAACCACCTTCCATCACAAAATTCGGAGATGGGGCCCTTGGTGGTCCTTTACCCTGCAGCTTTACAGTTTATTTTCTCTTGGCCGTCTCTGTGGCTGTTTCCTTCCTTGGGACACGCTAACACAATGTTCCGGATTCTTCAAAGTGATCAGTTGTGAATCCAGGTATACTTCTGAACCCAGGTCTGCCTGTCGTGTCCATTTGCCATCAGGCTCCCAGAAATAAGCTGGTAGGTTCAGAACGGAAGTCATCTGGAGATTCGGGATGGCCATGAAACTGTGGCGGAAGGCAAGGTTTGGTACCTCATAGTACTTCAATACTCTCACTTCATAGGAAATAAAACCTAACTAGGTTACATTATCTCCAGGGGTTTTCTTATTTTCCCTTTGGTTGTGAGTCTTAATAGCCCTTTACCAGGAGAAGGAGAAATCCCATCCCTCCAAATACATGAGGATGCTCCTTGGTGACGGAGAAGAAAACCGACTGCCCTTAATTCTTCCCTTCCACCCCTTGGTGGGCCTCACGAGGTGGTTTGTTTATTGTGTTTTTCAATATCCTCAAAAGAAAGTGGCTGTATTTCAAGAAGACTAACATTTCAAATGATCACTCATATCACTAAACGGGAAACCACACGAGCAGCAAATGAACACAGAAGTGAAGCCAGCCAGGAGTTCCCGTCGTGGCTCAGTGGTTAACGAATCCGACTAGGAACCATGAGGTTGCAGGTTCAATTCCTGGCCTTGTTCAGCGGGTTAAGGATCCGGCGTTGCTGTGAGCTTGGTGTAGGTCGCATGAGCTTGGTGTAGGTCACAGACGCGGCTCGGATCCTGCGTGGCTGTGGCTCCAGCGTAGGCCGGTGGCTACAGCTCTGATTCGACCCCTAGCCTGGGAACCTCCATATGCCGCGGGAGCGGCCCAAGAAATAGCAAAAAGACAAAAGAAAAAAAGAAGTGAAGCCAGCCCACACCGGCGACACCCACGGGGGGCTCCTCCTTCACATGCACAGGAGGATGGATGCGTGATGATTGTCCATTTAATTCAGGCCCAAACTCTGAGAAAAAGCTGGCTGGGCCTTGCGCTCAAGCGAAGGATGCCTTGTCTCTGTATAAGTCGAGCAAACTACTCGAATTCTCTACGGGCTCCTCTCATTTACACTCACGCTGAATACATCCCAGACCCGGCTCATCACCTGCCTCCACAAACTACTTCTCCTTCAGGGTTCTTGATAAAGGCACCATTGCCTTGTGGGGTTTGGGGTTTGGGATGTTTTAAAGCCCAAATCTGATGGTCATCTTCAACTCGCTTTCTCGCCTCACATCTAAGTCCTACTCACGCCACCGTCTTCTAACTCACAAGGATACATTTAAATAAAAAATCCTTCAGGAGTTCCTGTTGTGGCACAGCCGGAACGGACTCAGCTAGGATCCATAAAGATGTGGGTTCAATCCCTGACCTCTCTCAGTGGGTTAAGGATCTGGTGTGGCTGTGAGCTGTGATTAGATTGCAGACGCGGTTCAGATCCCATGGGGCTGTGGCTGTGGCGTAGGCCAGCAGCTGTAGCTGTGATTCAACCCCTAACCCGGGAACTTCCATATGCCACAGTCATGGCCCTAAAAAGCAAAAAAAAAAAAAAAAAAAAAAAAAAAAAACCACAGAAAGAAAGAGAAAATCCCCTCTAATTTTCTTGTAAGTCACAACTACCCTCAGATCTGATCTCTGGCCTGGGAACTCCATAAGCCGTGGGGTGGCCAAAAAATTTAAAAATTTAAAACAAGAAAAAGGTTCCAGAACTTCCCTCGTGACTCAGTTGGTTAAGGATTCAGCATTGTCACGGCTGTGGCTCCGGTTACAGCTGCAGAGAGGGTTCAGTCCCTGGCCCGGGAACTTCCACATGCCACAGGCATGACCCAAAAAGGAAAAGGATTCCAAAAAATAAGGTCGCCGGGTTAAAAGGGATATAAATATATAATTGCATTTCCATCGATGATTAATATAATTAGTAATATAACTGGTTAAATACGACTATATCCACGTGCACGTGTAGGGAGATATTTAGGGAGACATAGATTAGATAACAGCGATAGATGGAGATACAGAGTAGATGCTGTCAGAACGGCTGTAACTATTCACGTTTCCACTGTCAGTGACAAGGACACCCTTCTTCCCCTCAGCCCCACTGGGCACCACTGGTTCTTTTACCTTCTGCGGATCGAGTGGACATAATTGGATATCTCCTCTTCATTTCCCGACTCCCCGTGAGGCGCCCGATTCTCCTGCTCTCTTGCACCGGGGGCTGTTCCCGGACTTTAATTTTCGCAGCTCTAATTGGTGACGATATAGTAGCTCTCCCAGCACCCCCTGTTTTCCTCAAGGCCCCGTGGTCAGGAGGACTCCCAGACTCCCCAGGACCCTCCGCTCCAGCCTGAACCCTCTTTCTCTGCCCCCAGGACACAGGCTTTCTTGACTCAGGTCTTTGGTGTCAGGCTGCTCACAGCAGAATTCAGCCGGGGCTCAAGACAGCATCCAATTCGCAAGTGAAAAGACATCTCCCAGTTTAGATTCCGGTGTCTGTGCGTTGCTCAGAATGAATCGCCCCGAGTATTTCCAACAGTAGACCCACTAGGTCTGGTTTGGAAAGAGGCCTAGGAAGGCCTTCGTCCACACCAGCTCCCTCCACACGCGCCCTCGGTCTTAACATCCGGGTCACCTTTCTCCGCTGCAACTCCAGACGGGAGGCTATTTCGGTTGCCGGCAAAGCCCCACATCCAGCTCGCATGCCCTCCGCCTCGGACCCCACCTCTCAGCATCAAATGCAGCATCTACCTCCCTGTCCCTGAGCCACCCTTCTCTCCCCAGCAGCCACATGTGCTGGAGAATTCCACTGGAAGGGCAGCATCTGAGATGCTCAAGGAGCAGGAGCCCAAGAAGCCTGTGCGTGGACTTTAACAGACTTCCCTGCAGGAGCCCAGAAGCCAGCGTCCTGGACAGCGGGAGCCTCGAGGCTCAGGGCAGGCCTGGCCGTGGACCGTCCCCTCCGTCTGCAGGAGGTGAAAAAGTTTCCGCTACCCTCTCCCTCCCTGTGTGCTTCCCTCTCCTCCCCCGTAACCTGCAGAGTTTAATCATCAAAATCATGGAGAAGCTTCTTCTGAAATTTCTCTGAAAATATTCCAAACCTTTCCCCAACCTCCCCAGGTCAGAGTCTGCTTGCTTCATGCCTGGGGGGGTCCCATTGTGACTCAGCAGGTTACCAACCCGACTAGTACCCGTGAGGGTGCTAGTACCCATGAGGCCTCGCTCAGTGGGTTAAGGAGCTGACGCTGCTGGAATCCTGTGTTGCTGTGGCTGTGGTGTAGGCCGGCAGCTGCAGATCCAATTCGACCCCTAGCCTAGGAACTTCCACATGCCGAAGGTAAGGCCGTAAAAAGCAAAAAACAAACAACCCCGCAATCATTCATACACAAGTAGAACTGTGTTATTTGGTTCCCATACATGTACATTGTCCGTCTATCCCGACTCAGCTGTAAACTCACGGGAGCAAGTCTCTCTCTGCAGCCTCACCACTGCTTCACCCATAAAATGCACCAGCACACAGTCAACATTCAATAACTGTTGCCTGACCAATAACCAGAACGTGGCTTAGTGTCGTGCCCATGCTCTCATCCCACTGAAACAGTTCTGTCCTCCCAAATCTGCACACACCATTCCCCCCACGACGCAAACCCAGCTCACGTGTGCCTTGGGGGTCATCTGATCAGGACGATCCCTCCTCGTGATACCTTTTGGCCGTGAGACCCTCAATACCCCGTTTGTGAAAATCTACCCAGATGCTGAGGCCATGCTCACCGCTTCCTCACGTGTCCCTTTTCCGAGGCCATCCCATCTGTGCCCCTGCTTGTCTTACACACACTACTTCTTAGGGGCGCTCTTCCTCCACGTGTTCCAACAAGAGGAGACATACTAGGTGGGCTTAAAGGAAAAGATAGATGCGGTTATCAAAACAGTTTATCCATAGCTTTGAAGTCTAGAACCTGGAGTGTATTCATTTTCTATGCTGCAGGACAAAGTGCCACAAAATGTTTTGGTTTAAACCAAAACATCTCTTATTAGGCTAAGGTGGTTCTCAAGGCCACTTTTTTACTTCTGTGTTTGATCTTTCACGGAACTGATATTTTGACACAATTTTCAGTTGTTTTCTGTTTTTTTTTTTTTTTGCCCAATCTGTAGCATATGGAGGTTCCCAGGCTAGGAGTCAAATTGAAGCTACAGCTGCCAGCCTACACCATAGCCACAGCCACACCAGATCTGAGCTGCATCTGTGACATACACCACAGCTCATGGCAACACCAGATCCTTAACCCACTGAGCGAGGCCAGGGACCGAACCTTTGTCCTCATGGATACTAGTCAGAATCATTTCCACTGCGCCACTATGGAACTCCCTGTTTTCTTTATCCAGGCTGTCTTTTCTTGATCATCAGTTTTGTCTCTCCGATGACATTGGAATGCTTTTCTTCTTGGCAGCTGTGAATTTTGTATATTGAAAAGGCCGTCAGACTTGTTGTCATGGTCCCTTTTCCCCAGTGTGTGGCTTCCCCTCTGCCCTTAACCTCCATGAGCTCTGGGGGCTTTTCTGCACAGACTCAGATAGCAAAGTGTCTGCATCCTCCCTGTAGCCATCGCTATGCTCCCTACACTTGGGGTACAAGCCCCCACTCTGTCAGACCGCTCCAGGGACGTCTAATTTCCTGGACTGCCACGTGTAGTCTGAGGTTATGGCTTCTGCATTTGGCACTAGCCTGCTGTGTCTGCTTGTGGACCTGGCTTCCCTGAGAGCTGAGGCTTTATTCTGTTCAGTTTTAGTTCAGCTACTCTCAGTTAACCCCTTCAAGGCTGAGCCGAACGTGTCAAAAATATAAAAAGGGAGCAGGGGACAGTGATCTTTAATTTACCCAAACTAAAAATCTACAGCCAATCCTTTTTTTTTTTTTTTTTCCTTTTAGAGCTGCACTTGCAGCATGTGGAAATTCCCAGGCTAGGGGTCATCAGAGCGGCAGCCGCCGGGCTACACCAGAGCCACAGCAACGCAGGATCCTTAACCCCCTGAGTGAGACCAGGAATCAAATCTGCATCCTCATGGATCCTAGTCCATGAGGGCTAGTGGCTGAGCCACAATGGGAACTTCTATGGCCAATCCTTTGACAAGCAGGATTTGGTGGTCACAACTCATTCCACGTTGCTTTGAAATGTTTAGGATAATTGTTTAGTAAATTGGATTATAGTATCATTCCTATGTTTATTGAATTATTTTAAGAAATTCTTTTTCGTGCTCTCAGTACGAGCATCACTATTAGGGCTGTTTGTTTCTTTGCAGCAGGAATGTCTCAGCACTTTGTTAACGTAGATATTCATAACTCCAGAAAAATGTAGGTGTTTCTAGAACTATCATGGGAAACAATGTAACTTCACTCCCAGGAACAGAGTCTGTAAAAGGGGGGACTGTGTCTCAAAAGGGAGGGATGCAAGTCAGATTCTCAAAGCGAACTCCACACCTAACAACAGTGTGTGCAGAGCCCCAGCATGAGTGGGGAGGCATCCCCGGGGCCAGCCTGGAGTGGGAGCGAGAGGGACCCTCTTCAGTAGGATTCTGTTTTTAAAATATCATGTACCAGGGAGGTCCCATCGTGGCTCAGTGGTTAACGAACCCGAATGGCATCCATGAGAATGCGGGTTCGGTCCCCGGCCTCGCTCAGTGAGTTAAGGATCTGGCGTTTCCATGAGCTGTGGTGTAGGTCACAGACGTGGCTCAGGTCCCATGTTGCTGTGGCTGTGGTGTAGGCTGGCAGCTACAGCTCCAATTTGACCCCTAGCCGGGGAACCTCCTTATGCCACAAGTGTGACCCTAAAAAGACCAAAAAAAAAAAAAATCATGCACCAAAGCTTGAATTACCAAGATCAAGTCCAAAAGAGTAGTAGGGACCTCTAAGTGTAGTTGCAGAAAGGCTAGAGCCCAGATATCTATGACTGGTTTTTAAAAAATAGGACTTGTACATCTATGTCTAAAAAGAAGGATGAGGCGCTCCTATCGTGGCTCAGTGGCAACGAACCTGACTAGTATCCATGAGGATGCTGGTTCAATCCCTGGCCTCGCCCAGTGGGCTAACTATCTGGCATTGCCCTGAGCTGTGGTGTAGGTTGCAGAAACGGTTCGGATCCCAAGTCGCTGTGCCTTTGGTGGAGGCCGGCAGCTGTAGCTATCCTGGGAACTTCCACATGTCATGGGTTCAGCACTAAAAAATAGCAATAATAACAATAATAACAATAAAAAGAAAGTTGAAAAAGCACCAGGCTTCAGTGAAAACCATAAGCTATCAGCTGATAACAGAGGGAAATCAAAATTTCCCAACTCTTATTTTATTCAAGTCTTTACTAGTTAATGTAAATTTGGAGTTCCAATATAATACACGCTTCTGTTATCTCCTTTTCCTTGAAGGCACTCAAAAAAGCAATTACTTTAAATGAGTTCCTTTCTTGAGCTCAGATTCGTTATATCCCAAAGTGCTGGAAAGCACTCAAATATGATCTTAGATTAATTGGTAACACTATCTTTAGGATTCTGTGAGGCATAGGAGCGGTGCTGAAACCTTGAGGCAAAAATTAGGCCAAATTGTAAAGGATTTTTAGACTTCAGACAGGTACAGATGATCGTGTTCTCTGGAAGTTCTGGGCTGGAACGTCACGTCGATAATTTGTCTGATTTTGAAAAGCTTGTAGGAGTCCCCTGAGGCAATATGGATTTTTTAAAAAGAAGTAGACATGTCAAACTAATCCCTCTTTTCTTAAAAAGTCATGAAGTTGGTAGAATAATTCATTCATTTACAAATATTTATTAAGCCACGTATTACATACCAGACATTCTTCCACGCAAGCTCGTAGACCAAAAGAGATAAGTCCTTGCTTTAAAGACGCGTGCATCCTGGGGGTGAGGCAGGCAAAAAGAGAATAAATCTATTTTCAGTTAACAGTGATAATGCTGGGGAGAAAAGTAGAGCAGGATAAGGGGATACGACGCCAGAGGAATAATGCTGAAAAAAAACCGCATTTTGATAGAAGCAAAACATTCAGCAGTAGCTGCAACGTACTGCAGGACAAGCTGGTGAAACGTGGATTCATGACGTGGTGCTACAGGTGATGGACTTGTTCAACCCTGACCCACAGCAGTTGCCATAGACGAAGACAGTTTCGTGGCGGAATATGCCTCCGGCTCTTCCCGGGCGGGTCCTGCCTAACATCAGCGCGATGATGTGGGTGGAACAGTGGAAGGCACGTGATCAATATGCACGGGAACAAAGCTGGGACGGGCAACTGGACAAAACCCATAGAAAACCAAAAAAGGGCGAACTAATGGTGTTAGGGTCTCCGAAAATTCACTCCTTTCTAAAACCAACAAGGATACTGGCAAAACCGGCCAAAATAAAATTTGTTCAGAACTCTAGACATTCACCCAAACCCTGCAACAATGTAAGAAATATTTCTTTGAGAAACATGGTGAAATCTTGCTAACGAGTGGGCTCTTTGCGGCGCTTTAGCTGAGCATTCTGAGCCCCCCTCTCCCCAGCTCTGAAAACCAGGAATGACAATCAGCACGACGAAAGCCAGCAGCCTAGCAGCCCTTCGACTAAGCTGAATAATTTGGATTTCCCCTAAAGTCCCATCCCCAGAGAAATGTCACTTTGACTTCGCTGGAAACCTCCATTCTCTGGAGTTTGCTGGAAACCTCCACTTGCAGAACAGAGCAATTTTTTCTAATATTTTTTCTTTTTAAAAAAGTACATAAGTTTTATGTACACTGCAGAGTGATCACCACCACAAGTCTAGTTAACATCCACCACCATAGAGTTGACCTGTTTTACCCACCCCACCCTCTTTCCCTCTGGTAACCACTCATCTGTTCTTTACAGCCAGGAGTTTGTTTTTGTTTCATTGTATTTGTTCATTGGTTTCATGGGGGTTTTTTAGATTCCACACGTAAGTGAAATTATATGGAATTCATCTTTCTCCATCTAACTTATTTCACTTAGTATAATAACCTCAAGATCTATCCATGTAGTCATAAACAGCAGGATTTATTCTTTTTAAGGCTGAGTAGTATTCTTTTTTTTTTTTTTTGTCTTTTTGCCACTTCTTAGGCTGCTCTCACGGAGGTTCCCAGGCTAGGGGTCGAATCGGAGCTGTAGCCACCAGCCTACACCAGAGCCATGGCAATGCCGGATCCGAGCCGCGTCTGCGACCTACACCACAGCTCACAGCAACGCCAGATCCTTAACCCACTGAGCAAGGGCAGGGACCGAACCCGCAACCTCATGATTCCTAGTCTGATTCATTAACCACTGAGCCACGACGGGAACTCCTGGCTGAGTAGTATTCTATTGCGTGTATATATATATAATATATAATCATAAAGTATATATGAAAAGAACGTATTCTGCCTTTTTTGGATGGAATGTTCTACATGTAGCAAGTCCATTCGGCTACAGAAACTGATCCATCATGTTTATTTTACATTTACCTTATGCTGTGAAATTTTAATGTTTTATGTTTTCTTACTATTCATTAGTGCCATTTATTTACATCTTAAAAATTCCCTTTGCTACGTCTTGTAGAGTCAATTTCGTGTTGGTGAACTCCTTTAGCTCTTGTTTATCTGGGATACTCTCAGTCTCCCCTTGAATTCAGAATAATAACCTTGCTGAGGAGTTCCCGTCATGGCACAAGGGAAGCAAATCCAACTGGGAACCATGAGGTTGCAGGTTCGATCCCTGGCCTCACTCAGTGGGTTAAGGATCCAGCTATGGTGTAAGTCTCAGACACGGCTTGGATCTGGCATTGGTGTGGCTGTGGTGTAGGCCAGCAGCAACAGCTCCGATGAGACCCCTAGCCTGGGAACCTCCATGTGCCGCAGGAGCAGCCCAAGAAATAGCAAAAAGACAAAAAAAAAAATTAAGTTGGTATTGATCTGAACTAGGTTACTAGGTTGTTATAAATTAAGGTGCTATTGCAATCCCCAAGGCAACCACTAAGAAAACAACAACTATAAATATGAAAATAACATATATGTATATATATATATGTATATATATATATATATATGGACAAGAGAATTAAAATGGCACACTAGAAAATGTCTAAAAAAATAACGCAGTAATGGAACTGTAGAGGAACCGAAATAACTTGCGATGTGTAAAAAACGAAAAAAAACAGAGCTGTAAATCTTGCCTTATCAGTGATTATATAAAATGGAAATGGATTAAACATTCCAATAAAATGGCAGAAGTTGGAGAATAGTTTTTTAAAACATGATTTAATTATACTGTGTGCAGAAGACATGCTTGAGATTCAAAGTCACAAACACATTGAAAGTTTAAAGGTTGAAAAAGATACATATCATGAAAACAGAACCAAAACTATGCGGATTAGCTATACTAATATCAGACAAAATAGGCATCAAGGTGAAAATTATTACTAGAGCTAAAGAAAGACATCTTATAATCATAAAAAGGGTCGGTCTATCAAGAAGACCTAATTAAAACTACCTATGCACTTAACAATAGAGCCACAAAACACATGTAGCAAAAACTGGTAGAATTGAAGGAAGAAATAAACAATTCAACAATAATAGTTGGAGGCTTTCAATAACCTACTTTCAACAATGGATAAAATTAGACAGAAGATTGTTGAGAAAACTGAAGACTTGGAAAACACTATAAATCAAACAGACCTAATAGACATCTATAAAACACTAAAGCCAGCAACAGAAGAATATACATTCTTCTCAAGTGTGCATGGAACAATCTCCAGATAGACTTGTTAGGCCATAAAACAAGTCTCAATACATTTAAAAGGACATAAGCCATAAGAAGTATGTTCTCTAAATACATGGAGCTAGAAATCAGTAACAAAAAAATTTGAGAAATTCACTAACATGTGACAATTAAACAATACACTCCTAAATAACCAGTGGATTTTAAAAAATCACAAGGGAAAATAAAGAATATTTTAAGATGAAAGAAAATGAAAACAGCATACCAAAATTTATTAGATATAGCAAAAGTGATTCTTAAAGGGAAAGGTATAGCTATAAATATCTATTTCTTAAAAAAAGATCTAAAATTAATAAACTTTCATTATCAGAAATAAGAAGAGCCGCTAAATCCAGAGCTAGCAGAAGGAAGAAAGCAATAAAGATTAGAGGAGAAATAAATGAAATAAATACCAAAAAAGAAAGAAAGAAAGAAAATCAATGGACCAAATGCTGTATCTTTGAAAAGATCGCTAAAAATTGCCAAAACTTTAGCTAGACTGACCAAGAACAAAAAAAGTGTCAAATTACTAAAATCAGGAATGAAAGAGGTGCCATTACCACTAATTTTATAGAAATAAAAATTACAAGAGAATATTATGAACAATCATATGCCAACAGATTAAATAAAATAGATGAAATGGCTAGAGTCCTAGAAAGACTCACCTCCAAAGACTGTTTCAAGAAGAAATGGGAAAGTTGAATTAATAGTTAAAAAAAAAAACTTCCCACCAAAAAAAACTTGTCATAAAGTCTCAGATGGGTTTATTGATGAATTCTATCAAAGCTTCAAAGAAAAATTAACACCAAACTCTTCCAAAAAATAAAAGAGGAGGTAACACTTCTCAACTTACTTTATGAGGTCAGTATTACCTGGATCTCAAAATCAAAGACATCACATGAAAGGTACACAACAGTATCCCTTACAATAATGACATAAAAATTCTCAACACAATACTAGCAAACATAATCCAGCAACATACAGATAGAGTCATATGCTAGGGCCAAGTGCAATCTAGAAATGCAGGGTTGGTTCAACATATAAAAATCACACAAGATCATATAACCTATTAGTAGAATAAAAGGGACAACACATACACTCTTCCAAATAGACAAAATCGCCTTGAAAAAGAAGAAGAAATGTAGAGGGCTCACACTGCAAGATGGGTTTTAAATCTTACTGTAAAGCTACCAACATCAAGACATTGTGATACTGGCTCAAAGACAGATGTAGGCCAATGGAATAGAACTGAGAGTATGCTGGTCAATAGATTTTGACTACAGTACCAAGTCAATTCAAGAAAGAAAGAATAAAAAATAAAATAAGAAAGACAGCATAGTCGTCAGTCAACAAAGGGTGTGGGATAACTGGATATTCACACGGCAAGAATGAACTCATTGCCCTGCCTCACACTCTACATAAAAATTAACTCAAAATACACCACTGATCTGAATTTAAGAGACAAAACTATAAAATTCTTAGAAGAAAACATAGGACTAAATCTTGGTGATCTTTTGTTAAGCAATGATTTCTTAATCACGGACTTGGAGAATAGACTTGTTGTGGTTGCCCAGGGGGAGGGGGAGGGAGTGGGAGGGATCAGAAGCTTGGAGTCAATGGATGCAACCTATTACTCCTGGAATGGATTAACAATGGGATCCTGCTGTGTAGCACTGAAAACTTTGTCTAGATACTTAACAATGCAGCACAACAATGGGAGAAAAAATTAGGTATACATATATCTGTAACAGGGTCCCCATGCTGTACATTGGGGAAAAAAAAGTGTGTTGGGGGAAATAACAATAAAAAATAAATTTAAAAAAAAACAATGATTTCTTATGTGACACCCAAACACAGTCAACAAAAGAAAAAATAGACAGTGAACCTCATCGAAATGAAAATGTTTGCACTTCAAAGGCCATCACGGGTTGTAAAAAAAACAACCCAGAGAATGGGGGAAAATATTTGCTAATCATGTGTCAGATGAGGGACTTGTATAAAGAACATAAAGGGAGTTCCCATCGTGGGGCAGTGGAAACAATCCGACTAGGAACCATGAGGTTGCAGGTTCCATCCCTGGCCTCACTCAGTGGGTTAAGGATCCAGCATTGTCGTGAGCTGTGGTGTAGGCCTGCAGCTGCAGCTCCAATTTGATCCCTAGCCTGGGAACTTCCATGCACTGAACGTGTGGCCCTAAAAAGCAAATAAATAAGTTTACATGGACTTTTACACTTGGTTAAAATGTTCGTAGTGGCATTATTCATAATGCCTAAAAAATGAAAATAGCCCAAATGT
Organism: Phacochoerus africanus; assembly: GCF_016906955.1. Classification (NCBI taxonomy): domain Eukaryota; kingdom Metazoa; phylum Chordata; class Mammalia; order Artiodactyla; family Suidae; genus Phacochoerus; species Phacochoerus africanus. The sequence goes on along the minus strand of NC_062555.1, from coordinate 15,782,516 downwards.
CCATCAGTTGATGATGTGATAAACAAAATGTGGTATATGCATACGATGGAATATTATTCAAACATAAAAAGAAATGGATTATTGATATATGCTACACCATGGATGAACCTTTAAAATATTGTGTTAAGTGAAAGAAGCCAGATGTGAAAGACTGGCTGTATATTCTGTGATTCAGTATATATGAACTCTCTGAAAATGGGCCAATCCATAGAGGCAGACAGTAAATGAGTGATTTTCCAGGGGCTGAGGGGAAGAAACCCGACTATTGTGACGAGTGCACAATTTTATGACTGTATTAAAAACTACTCACTGTACACTTTAAAGAACCGAATTTGGGGGGTTCCCTTGTGATGCAGTGGGTTAAGGATCCAGCCTTGTCTCCAAGGTAGTTCAAGTTCTTGTCTCCGAGGTAGTTCGAGTTCGATCCTCAGCCCAGCACAGTGGGTTAAGCAGCCAGTGTTGCCACAGTGGTGGTGTAGGTCGCAGCTGTGGCTCAGATTTGATCCCTGGCCCAGAAACTTTCAGATACCTCTGGTGTGGCTACAAAACAAAAAAAGAAAGAAAGAAACCACTTGCACAAGCACAGATTAGGGCTATTTGATTTAGCAGAAGTTTGTATGAAGAAATTCTGTGGGCCAACTGCTTGACACCCCTGAAAGCAAGATGTTTCCCCTCCCGCTGATATATTTGCACACGCTCTGGTTTCTCTTGCATTTGCACACGCTCTGGTTTCTCTGGAGCATTCTTCACCCCCACTGTACACTCCGCATCCTTGGCCAGCTTCTGCTTTTCCTTCAGAGCTCCTTCCACACTTCTTTTCCTGCCAGCCTTCCCCCACCTCATTTCCCTTCATTATTTGATCTGTGCTGGGAACGGTCCTCGAGTCCCAAAGCGATTTGTGCTCACCTTGGTCACAGCCTCTACTACCCCCATTACAGCTGTCCCTACGCACACATGCCTGGCTCAGAGTCCCTTCCAGGCAGAGACGGACTTCTTCATTCTGTAGCCTCCGTTCCTGGCACATGGACTGACAGAGAGCAGATGCTCAGGAAATGGTTTTCAAAGACTTATTGAGCCAACAGTGCTACTGCAATGATAAATAAAGGAGTTGACGAAACAAAGAAAATCATTTCATTAAAGAGATGAAGGGAAGAAATAATTATTCAAGCCAAATCATCAGATTTCTACAACGAGAGAATAAAGGCAGACGATGGAGGTCTCAGTGAGGAACATAGGCGGTAAATGCCTGGATTCCATCCCGCGCAGGGAAAGATAAACAACTGGGCATGTTGAGCCCAATAAGAGAAGTGAAAACCATGCACAGGCTTGATGGTCATCTCATTTGGCCATGTATTTGGAAAAGTGTCATGTGTCCAAGAGACTAGACTGATTCCACGTTTAGCAGTTGGGAGAATTGGGACATGAAGGCAACCATACTAAAAATCATGAGAGAAAGGGCATCTCTAAGCAAATTTCAGTCCAGTCCATGAGGTTGTGGGTTCAATCCCTGGCCTCGCTCAGTGGGTTGCTGTGGCTGTGGTGTAGGCCGGCAGCTGCAGCTCTGATTAGACCCCTAGCCTGGGAACCTCCATATACTGTGAGTGTGGCCCTAAAAAGTGAAAGAAAAAAAAAAGTCATCCTCTTTGTGGCTTCTCTACGTCTCTCTCTCACACACACACACACACACACAATTAATGGTAATAACAATAGCTTAATTGTATTTATTATGGTGCCAGGTACTGCATCACATCCTTTAAATGCTTGATATCATTGACTGCTTGCAATATTTTGTGCAAAATGCACTAGAATTGTTCTTACAGCTACTTTTTTAAAATATTCAACAACATCCATTTTAATGTATTTTGCAAAAGAAATCCCCCAAAATACAAGTGTCTTTTTTAAACGGTTGAAAATAGATACACATTAATATTTTCTATTTTGTTATTTTTCCTTCTTTATTGTTGCTATTATTCCTGAGTTGAATGTTTTGATTATTTTTTAAATTTTCATTTTCTAAAAAGAAGGAATTTTAAACTACAAAATTTCCTCTGAGTATTATTTGGATTACATCTCATTTGTTTTGATAACTGGCCTTCTTATAATTTATTTATAAATAATTTTGATTTACTTTTTTTTTTTGTCCTCTTTGGGCCTCACTCACAGCACATGGGGGTTCCAAGGCTAGAGGTGGAACTGGAGCTGTAGCCACTGGCCAACGCCACAGCCACAGCAATGCCAGATCTGAGCTGCATCTGTGATCTACACAGCTCATGACAATGCTGGATCCTTAACCCACCGAGCGAGGCCAGGGATCGAAACTGCATCCTCACGGATGCTAGTCAGATTCGTTTCCACTGAGCCATGACAGGAACTCCCAGTTTTGTTAAACCCAAGAACTTAGAAGGACACTTAAAATTTTTCAAACAGTTTTTCAGATGTTCCCATGTGGCTCAGTGGGTTAAGGATCTGACTTTGTCACTGCCGTTGCTGGGTCCCTGCTGTGGCGCAGGTTCGATTCCGGGCCTAGGAAATTCCCCATCTTGAGGGTGCAACCAAAAAATAAAATAAAAAATTTTGAAAGGAGAGACTCCTATGTGTGTGTGTGACACCAATTTTTGATAATTTTTACTTTTATTGCATGGCACACAGAGAATACAACTTGTATGATTTCACTTAGTTTGGAATTTGTTGAGATTTTCTCTGTGGCTCAACGTGTGTTCTAATTGTTTTTAATATTTTTAATAATAATATGTGTTGCTCTATTGAATACCAAGCCTTACACATATCTATTAGCCAAATGTGTTATTAAAATGCTATTATGTTATTGCTTGTTCTGTATATTTAGTCCTGTTTTGTGTATCTTTATCAGTTGCTTCTTGCATTTTTATTGGTTTTTGTTTTGTTTTGCATAGATATATATGGAAATATATGGAAATATATATATATGGAAAGCTAGATAACTAGATAGATAGATATGGTTTTATAGGTATATATAGTTATACCTATGATCTATGTATATGTGTGTATATATAGATATATACCTATGTATATACATATTTCACCCAACTCCAATATATCTCTTTTTTTTCCTTCTATGACATTCAAATTTCCTTTTTCCTGTCTATGATTCAGTATTTATTAATACCTGGGAAGCATCACGTTACTTTCACGAAGAGCACTTCAGCGACGGGACACACACTTTATATTTTAAGTAGTTATTACTATTTTTTCATGGCGCGTTTATATCTTTAAATGGAGCTTCATTTCCTGCTGGCCATTCCTTACACATCGCTCTGGAAAAACAGCCCCTGATATCAATGGAAATCACACCAAGAGCACGATTCCCATGCACCGACACTGCACCGGGGCTCGCACGCTGTACTGCGGATGGAGGGAGAATTCACCCTTCTTTCATCCATCCCTTTCCTAATCCCGCCCCCATGCTTTCCTAATCTGGTTCTGTCTTTGCTTCCTCTCTCCCACTCCCCTTGCTGCCTTCTCCGAGGTCCTTCTCCCAGCAGATCTGATGAAGACGTCTATTCCCCGCCGGCCTTCGGAACAAACCCTGCTCTGTGGGCCTCCCTCCCCGAGAAGGTAGGTGGCTGTGTCCCTGCCTCCGAGGCCTATTTTTACACACATGTTTGTCCGGAGTCTGACGTGGTTTATCACAGTCTGCAAAGGCCCATTGTTCAGCACTTCAAGAAGAATGTTGTTATATTGCCTGCGAGTGCGTCAGCCCGGCTCTCTCTGGACGAGCTCTTGGATGAAATTAGATAATTTCCATTAGAAGACTGTTCATTATTAGTCCCTGGTGCCAAACTGGAGAAGGAGCCAAGATGACTATTTCTGGCCAGGCTCACCTCAGGAAGGAACCTTCTCAGCTTTAATGGGCTTTTGCTATTGTTGGTAGCCTTCTGTTTGACACCAGGCCAGCCCAGGGTTGGAAATTGTTTAGAAAGCTGCATGAAATATAATAGAACCCCAGCCATTTGCTGAGGCACATTCCTGCACAATGTTTATTTTGAAGAAGGGAAAAAAATATATTGTCCTTGGCAGACAACAATTAAAAAAAAAAAAAAAAAAAAACCAGTAACTTGAATCTCTGACCATATGCTTCTTGTTGCCAGTTGTGTTTAAAAACTCCCTGCTGGTATCAGAGAATTTCACACTGAAGTGATAAATCTCATGTAATATTTATAAGCATCTTCATTACAGACCCGGGAAGATATTTAAAATTACCAAGGCCTTGCAAGGCTGAGGCTATTTGGAAGGGGTGGGTGAGGAGGAGGAGAAGGGGCTGAAAGAACATTCCAGACTCACACTGGTCCCAGTCTCGGCCCAGATGTGGGCCCACAAAAACCCTCTGCCCTGCTGTCTAGTCAGAAGTCTTTCTCACCCAACAGATACGGAGGCTGAGCTTTTCCGAGCTGGTTGTGTTCTGAGCAGACTTAGTCCCAAGCCGTGGAAGAGAGCAGCAATAAATGCCTCATCTCTTTAGTCTTGAGGACTTAGTACAGAACACTCTTTGATCAGAATGGTGGCGATTTTCATTTGGTTTTACTTTGGGTTTTGTTCTGTAGGAGCTGGCTCACCATCAGAGTTGACTCTGAGGCAAAAATTGCCTCTATTTTGGCAGAACTATTGCATGAACAGTCTCAGCCTATTAAAATGTGGGATATTTTTAAGTGAGATTGACATCCCTAAACTGCTTTCTTACAAATTTGCTTAGTGTCACAGGCTTGGCTTTCTTTGATTGTCCAGTCTTTGGGGGGCTAAGTGAATGTGCTTGAATATGGTAAACAGAACAAAATTAAATCAAGGGAAAAAAAAACCCCTAAGGTGGAGTCTCAAAAGACAACCCTTGAAAAGGCAATCAAATTCCATGTCTAAGAGTGCCTTAGTGGAATGAGCATGCAGTTTCCCAAGACGGCTTAAAGATAAAATCTGCAAGTCTAGAAGCTGACTCCTTCAAATGACATTAAGACGTCCTCAGACACGCTGCTTCCTTCCAATCATCTGGCCTTAGCCTTGGCCTTTTCCTCTTTAGCTCATTTAATAAATAAAATGTACAACTGCGTCTTGACTGTCAACAACAATGGGAGGGGGGGAAACAGAGATAATTTAAAAACATTCGCCCAAGCCAATCAACAAATCAACTTTTGACAGAAATGTCACCCTCTTCCCATGAAATCTCTCATCAGAAATACTGACCCACGGCCAAAACGGACTGGTGGGTGGTAGCTGAGCCCAGTCTGAAGGGCAATGGAGACGAAGAAGGCCAAAACCCATGCAGCCCATAGACTCAGCTCGGGCCCCACCTAGAAAACAGGGTTCTGGTTTATCCTGAAGGGGGGGTCCGCGCACCCATGGGCACCAGGAATGAGTTCCAAGTGGCAGGGAGAATCCAGAGATGACCTTCAAATTCCCCTCCCCAGTGTACATGTCCTGTATAGCCCCTTCCCCTTGAGTGTGGACGGGACCCATCAATAGGGTGGGAGACGGCTCTTGTGATCAGAGTACAAGATGTGGCAAAGAGAGAGAGATTTCGCAGTCACCATTGAGCTCTGAAATAAGTTCGTTTTGGCTAAACCAAAGGGAGGTTATCTCTCTCTTTTTTGAATTCCACGTATGGGTGATAACATATGTTTAAAAAATTTTAAAACAGCATATGTTTAATTCCACATACTGGTGATATCATATGATTGGTCCCATGATTGGCCAACAGGGACCTGCGGTGGAACACAGAGAACTCTCCCCAGTGTTCTGTGATCATCCACGTGGGAAAAGAATCAGATAGAATGGATATGTGTATATGTATGACTGGGTCACTTTGATGTATAGCAAGAATGATCACAGCCTTATAAACTAACAATACTCCCAGAAAACTTTAAAAAAAGCAAAAAAGGGGGGGGGGGAGTTCCCATTGTGGCTCAGCGGTAACAAACCTGACTAGTAACCATGAGGACGTGAGTTCAATCCTTGTCCTCGTTCAGTGGAATAAGGATCCAGCATTGCCATGAGCCGCAGTGTAAGTCATAGAGGCAGCTCGGAATTGGTGTTGCTGTGGCTATGGTGTAGGCCCACAGCTGCAGCTCCAACTCAGCCCCAGCCTGGGAACTTCCACATGCCGGGGGTATGGCCCTAGGAAAAAAAAAAGACAAAATTTCTTTAAAAAGGGGGAGAATAATATCTCTTTTTTTGGCCATGCCCATGGCATGGGGAAGTTCGAGGACCAGGGATTGAACCCATGCCACCATAGCAGCCTCAGTTGCTGTGATGAAAACACCGGATCCTTAACCAGCTGTGTCACAAGGGAACTCCCAAAGGGGGATTATCTTGAGTGGATCTGAATTAATAAAGCATAAACACTCGTACGGGGAACCGTCTTTCCTCCAGAGTCATTCTCCTACCTGTGGAGTATGGACAGGGCCAGTGTCGAGAGTGGAGGAGTCCTAGGGCTGCCGGGAATCGAATGCTGCTGACAATCTGAATGACTCTGGAAGTGGACCCTAAGCTCCAGATGAAAATGCAGCAGGCCCACACTTGGATTGTAGCCTTGTGAAACCCTGGACAGAGGAGCCAGCAAAGCTGGGTCCAAGTTCCTGCCACACAGTAGCTGTGAGCTAATAATGGTACTGGCTTAAGCCTCTAAATTTGTGATCATTTGCTATGCAGCAATAGATGACTAAGGCCAAAGCCCTACAGACAACTGGACCAGCTTTGAAAGGCTGATGCTCTGCCTGAGGTCGGCTCTGGCTGCAGGCCCATAGGTGGCAGCTCATCTCTGGGAATGTCCCTACAGTGGGCTTCTCCCAAGGGCCTTCAGTTGGACATGACTGCCTTCCTGCAGTTTCTGGGGCCCTGAGGGACCCCTCGTTGGCCATTTCTTTTTCCTGAGGCAGCATCGTGGACCGTGGGGGCGATGGCGTATTTTAGAGCACACTAGCCTGGGTTTGGATGTCCCTTTTGCTATTTATGAGCCATATAACTTGGTCAAGTCACTTGATCTCTTTGAGTCTCAGATTTGTAAAATGGGGAACGATAATAGAATTTCCAGAGTTTTCGTAAGACGTGAGTTATTTATAAGAAACACCTGGGCCAGAGATTGGACTACAGCATGTGCTAAGTATGTCCATTTACTTCAAGAATTAACTTAAGTTCTGCCAGAAGGCCCACTTTGATTCTGTCTCTGCTGCCTGCTAGTTAAGTTACTTTGCTTCCATATTATCACGAGTAGAATGAAAATAGCATTAGTACGTATCTTACGCTGTTTTTGTAAAGGATGAAATAAAATAATGCAAGGAAAGCTCTTATCACCTGCACGGTACACAGGAATGTCAGGGGTTTTATTATCATTCCTCTGCCAGTTCCCAAACTAGAATGCATCACTTCCTTCTCCATGGTCTCCTGAGCTTTGTTTGGGTTTCTAAGATAACCCTTCTCACATTCTCAAATAAGTGTATTTAAGAAGTTATATGGGAGTTCTTGCCGTGGCTCAGTGGTAATGAACCTGACCAGTGTCCATGTGGATGTGGGTTCGATCCCTGGCCCTACTCAGTGGGCCGCAGATTCAGCCTTGGCTTGAGCTGGGGTGTAGGTCACAGATGTGGCTTGGATCCCACGTTGTTGTGGCTGTGGTGTAGGCTGGCAGCTGCAGTTCCAATTCAACCCCTAGCATGGGACTTTCCATATGCCGCAGATTCAGCCCTAAAAAGACCAAAAAAAAAAAAAAATGTTACATGCATTTCTTTCTCGATTTATTCTTTGTTTTTCGAAGGCAGGGGCCATGACTAATTCACTCCTGCAGGCCACCCAAAAGAAATGATCACAGCATTGTAAATCAACTCTGCTTCAATAAAACTTCCTAAAAATGTAGGGGCAATAGCCTTGCCTATTGTCTCCCACGCAGTAGATGATCAAGAAGTATTGACTTGGCCGAATTTCCAAGTGACTTGAACAGATCCAGTATCAGATAAGCGCGAATCATGGCACCCAGGCAACCACAGTGACCTTGGAAGATCATTTAGTCCTTCCTTCTTTTTTTTTTTTTTTGTAGGTCACAGATGTGGCTCAGATATGGCATTGCTGTGGCTGTAGCTTCAATTCGACCCCTGGCTTGGGAACTTCCATATGCTGTGGGTGTGGCCCCCAAAAGACAAAAAAAAATAGTTGTCTATATCATTCATCCATCAGTCAATTGAACATTAATTTTCCGGAACACGTGTACTAATGCTATGATGGTGCAAACCAAGAGGTCTCTTCTGACAGATCCCTGCCCTCAGAGCGCCTCCCCCCAGGCCAGGGTCTCTCTCACCCCAATACCCTCGCTCTTAGCTGAAGTTCCGCTCACACCTTCCACTCTGAAGTCGGGAGGAAGGCCTCGGAGGACAGCTGCTCTCCAACCTCAGCTGCAGGACCCGCACCTCGTGGGAGCCCTTTGCTGGGTCACCCTGCCGCCCTCGCCGCACTTCAGCTCTGCCTCTGAATCAGGGATATTTGATGATGACCTGCCTCCTAGGGTGACTGCGAGAAATAGCTCATTAAAGTGGCTGCGAGGGGCAACGAGCAGACCGGAGAACAAGGCTGGCCGCTTCCTGGCACTGCATTCATTTTCAGGGGAAAACAATTCGGACCGGAGCCATAAAAAAAACGCGGCCGCGAAAGTGCACCGCTCCCCCCACCTCTGATGTGTCTCCGATGACGGGGACTCAGGCACTCGCCCCCTTTTCAGCCTCTATCACAGCACAGTTCTCATTGTCTCCTGCTCAGAAACGCTTGATAAGAATCTAAGTGAGCGGCAGTAGGAAAATCCGCTGGTCAACAAAGGGACTTGCCTCGCACCCCACGCACTTCAAAGCTCTCATCATACCTTGTTTTTCTTATTTGCTGGTTTCTTTTTTAAGTTTGAACAATGTGTTTTGCATCCTAGATTGTCTGTGGGAAAATGTATTTCTCATTAGTTGGCTCCCGCGCTGCTGCTGACGGCTGAGAACATGACGACATAGTAATTCATGCTAAGGTTCGTAAAAATACTTTAAATTCTTTCTTATGCTAAATAGTGTACCGTAGCACGGATTAGACCTCACTGCTGGCATCAGTAGAAACTAAGGCTCAGATTATTCCAGACTCCATGTTAGCACCATTTTTAAAATACTGATTCAGTATAACTAAGAATTATGATCCATGCAAGGAGAGAGGAAAGAGCCCACATTTTCTAGGGAAGGGCCTGACATGACCGCCAGACACTCTAAGGAAAGACGGGCACGAGGGCCTGATGAACAGGATGGACGAGGCCTGTCAGTCCCAGTGGCTTTTAGACCTGCCCATCGGGGCTCCCGGTTCTCCAGGTCATGCTTTACTGTCCCCAGGGCTCGCTTAACAGATCAGGTGAATGAAAACAAAACGGATAATAGGTTGTCGCCACCAGGAATTAGGGGAGAATACTGCAAATGGCAAGGAAGTATAAATCGAGGGGACTTGTTAAAGTGGCTTCTGGCGATCCATTCGTACAAGCAGAACGACTGTGCAAACTCAGCGCAAGGGTTATTCAGGGCTTTTCTTCATCTCAAACGCCACTCGTGACCTTCTCCAGCAGCATAGGAGACTCACTCTTCCTGGTTAGTTTCCTGGTCTGTAAAGCCATGGATGCAGTGGATGTCCCTCTCTTACCTGGACTGTTTGCCCAGCATCTACCCAGGTCCTTGGGTCACAGTGTGTGTTGTATGAATAAATCGATGAATAAGAGAACGTCTAAGGGGCATTTCTTCCAACAACTGGCTGCTCTGTGTGGAACATCCGTACCAGATATTTAATCCTGTTTCTCTGTCCAGGTCATAGCATCCTTTCTGATTTTAATTCTGTTTTATTATTTCCTCCCTCTGTTCCTCCAACCTGAATCCCATTTCTTGCTTCTCTGTAAGCATTCACAGAGGAGCGTCTAACTTGTGTTCTTAGTTACTGGGCGTATTTGCACATAGCGTGCTATTACGCTGTATGTGTGTTTAAGTCACGCATGGTATTTAGTGGTCTATCTCATTCTAGTTCTTACTTTTGTCATGCAACAGTGTATTTTAAAGACCTCATCATGTTTTTGTGGTTGTGGCGAATTTCGGCAGCTATAGCTCTGATTTGACCCCTAGCCTGGGAACTTCCATATGCTGCGGAGTGGCCCTAAAAAGCGAATGTTTTTAATTCTGACTATTGCGTTATATTCTGTTATTTGTGTGTACCATCATATACTTATCTATTCCCCTGAGAAGGGACATGTGATAGCCATTAACTCCCCACGATTCTAATTATTCCTATTAAGCAATCAATCATTCCCCCGTTTATATTGCTAACTTATAATTTTATTATAATTTAAAACTTAAAGAAAGGCAAAAGAACAGTTTGAGGGACTCCCACTAGTCTACTCACATTCACCAAATGGTTACCCTTCGTCCCATTTTCTTCCTTATTATCTATCTGTGTGTGTTCTTTTTTAAATTATTTAAGAGCACGTTGGAGATATAATTAGACCCCTTTATTCCTAAATGTTTCATTTTTAGCTGAGGCTCGAGGACCCGGACAGCCAATCCCCAAAGCTGGCAGGCTCGAGCCCCCCAAAGAGCTCACGTTTCGGTTCCAGTCTGAAGGCCAGAAGCGGCTGAGGTCCCAGCTCCGCCGTCAGGCAGAAGGAGGTCCCTCTTATTCAGCCTTTTTTTGTCTTCAGGTCTTTGATGGGTGAGTCCTCCACATTAGGGAGGGTAATCGGCTTTACTTAGTCCACCCGATCAACCGTTCCTCTAACGCAGAGACATCCTCACGGGTAAGTTCAGGGTAATACTTGACTGAATTTCTGGGCACTGCAGGGCCCGTCAGGTGGACCATGAAATTAACCGTGACGCTCCGTCTGTGACACTTTGCCCTCTTCCTCTCCGTGTCGCCGTCGCCCACCCTCACCACAGTCCCTACAGTTTTTCTCTCAGGCTCTGGCACCCTTCGGCTCCCTCTTACTTCTCCAAGACTGGACTCTGGGTGGAAGCTGGCACCCTATGCTGGTTAACCATCTCCTGTGGCACAGGAAACGCAAAGCATTAATTCATTGTCACTTTAATTAGGAAACTCCAAATTGTGGGATTGCTCTATGATATTTCTTTAAAAGGTGTCAAAGCCTCATTAGCAATTCACAGAATGTGTCCCTGATTTAAAGAAATTTGAGAGGAAACCCTGGGCTTTTTGCTATTTCCCAAGTTGGGTTCGATTGGTTGCGGTTTTGTGTTTTGTTTTTAATAAATGAGCGTTAACGGTTGAAATTCAGTATCCCAGCCATATAGAAAATAGGACAGGTCATGGGCCAAAAGAAGTCAGCTGCAGAGAGTGGAAATTCTGAATAAGACAACTAACAAGATTCACTGCGTGATAAATACAGGACATCCCGCAAGTTTTTAATCCCAGAGGAAAATGATTGTATAGACGAACCATTCTCAAAGATGCCAGATCTCCCCTTCCCCTGAGGAAGCCTTTTCCAGCTCTTCATCCAGCCCGCCCCTTGCCCACCACACCCCCAGCCCTCTGCTCTTCTCTGTAGGGGTACCCCAGAGCCCCAGTTAGAGGATGCTGTGGGGCCAGTGTAGCGGTGCAGAGTTCCAGCCTGCAAAAACGGAAATCCAGATAAATATGCCAAGCACCCAAGTGCTGCTAAGACCTCGGGGGGGGGGTAGGATCCCGTGCATTCTCGTGTGATCTGTTTGTGCTTTATGTTGCATTTCAGTGTGTTTGAGGTAGTCCCTTCATTTGCAAGGGAGAGGCATGGAGGTGAGAATTCCACGGCACTTTTCATGACTCTTTGGTCCAGTGAAGAGCAGGGAGACACAGGCTTGCTTGCTCACACATTTCTTCATGCTTTTCTTCCTACCGGGCTAGATGGTCTCAGAAGAGGCAACTCGTTGTCAGGGATCACAGACTACAAAAGCAAAAGTCACACTGGAAACCCTCTGACCACCTGTCCTCTTCTCGGGGAGGGGAACCGAAGCCCAGATGCAGTGGGTTGCTTGCTCTAGAGCTCACAGTTGCAGAGGTGGACAGAAGCCAAGGGACCTGGCTCCTAAATCACGGTTTTCCCGTGACACCGTGACTTCACATTGTTCATATGATTCTGCGCACCTGTCCTTTAAGGCTCTCACCTGTTCGAGGGAGTTATGTTACCCATTTTTTGAATGAATGAATGACCTTGGCTTTCAGAAATAATATTTTTGTTCTTATGGATTTCTATAGTTTTGCTTCTTCGCATTATTTTTGTCCTTGGTGTGGGGAGTGGGTGAATGATAGAAATAAATTAGTCTAACTTGGAACAATCAGCATGAACTTTTTAAAATTACCCCATTGGTTTTTTTAATTTATTTCAAAATTTTTATTGGATAGAGTTGACTCACAATGTTTTACTAGTTCCAGGTGTACAGCAAAGTGAATCAGTTTATATATGTATATGCTGAGTGAATCAGTATCATATGAATATCTCCATTTTTTTTCCCCCTTATACGTTACTACAGAATATTGAGTGGATTTCCCAGTGCTATGCTGGAAGCATTCACTTTTTTTTGGATGAGAAGTTTTCTAAAGCTAGGGTTGAGGGGGTGGATAGAGGCTGGCTGCAAGGAGACCCTTCTTTGCTGTCACAGTCCCGAATGACCCACAGTCAGGGAGCTGCTGACTCACTTCCAGTCCTTGTGCTTCTCTGAAGCTGATGCTATGTCTCAGGCTCTGTGAGACGCTGGGGGTACAGAACTGAAGTGTATGGTTTGGGGAGCAGGTAGGCAGGACAGCAGGGACGTGATAGAGGGAGGCAGTGGTGCTGGGGGGCAGAGGCGAGGCTGGCCCTGCGGGGCATGGAGCACGGCATGCTGGCCTTCCTGACTTATGTGTATGTTGCATCTCGGGTACCTGTTCTCCTCTGCTCCCTGTGTAGTGCCAGCTACCCAGAGGTGACTGATAATTAGCACACGAAGGAACCCACAGATAAGGACACACATTAGACTTTAAAATACTGATGCCTGACTTCCCTTCAACGATCAGCAGAACGTCTCGCCATTCTGCACACTTTTTCCAGAATGGCTGACTGGTTGGCACTAGGTGGAACCTATATTCTCCTGTTGAGCAGAGGTCCCCAGGTGGCCGTATCCCCACCTGTGGTACTATGTGGGCCTGTGCACCTCACCCAGACTCTACGCTCATTCATGTTACAGGCGTGGCTCCTGGAGGCTTTCAATTCTTGGGCTGGACTTGCCCAGGAGCAGACTCATGGTGGGGAACAGCAGGTGTACCTGAGGGAACCAGGGATGGATTTCTGGAGTTCTGGGGGCCGTGGAAGTGCAGCACGTGAACTCGGAATAAGGTGAGCTGGAGAAAAGGAGGCTGGGCTGGGGAAGGCATGTTTCCCTGGTACTACAGGTGCTATAGGTACTGTGGGTGCTACAGGTGCTACAGGTGGGAGCTCCACCAAGGTGACAGCTGAGGACTGAGGACAGGAGGGCCATGCCTCCAGTTTCCCTTCTTTTTTTTTTTTTTTTTGGTCTTTTTAGGGCTGCACCCATGACACATGGAAGTTCCCAGGCTAGGGGTTGAATTGAAGCTGCAGCTGATGGCCTACACCACAACCACAGCAATGGGGGTTCCTTAAGCTACTGAGCGAGGCTAGGGATCGAACCTGCATCCTCATGGATACTCAGCAGGTTCCTAACCTGCTGAGCCACAACAGGAACTCCTAGAAATAACTCCTAAAGGCGATGACAGCTGGGCAAGGAGGCCTGTGGGGCCACGTCCTCACCTGTGCAGACGTGTGTCTGAGCGGGAGAGAAAGGCCCACGAGTGTCCTGAAAACAGAGTGAGTTCAGATGTGGGTCCCAAAGACCTGGTTTTCTTCTTCTTTTTAAAATTTTTTTATAGTCGATTTACAATATTCTGTCAAGTTCTGCTGTACATCCTCCTCCACCGTGTTCCTCCACAAGGGACTGGATAGAGACCCCTGGGCTCTACAGCAGGACAGAGCCTCAGCACCGCATCCATTCTAAAGGCAATCGCCTGCATCTGCTACCCCCAAACTCCCCGTCCATCCCACTCCCTCCTCCTCCCCCTTGGCAGCCACAAGTCTGCTCTCCCGTCTGGGAGAAGACTTGGTTTTCTCTTGAGTTGCTTCTCTCTCAAGTAACTCAACAAGCCCTTGGCAAGGACAGCGGGTGAGCTGCTTTCATCAGGGTAACGGTTCTCCTTAAAGATTCGCTCACGTAGGAGTAAACCCCATGCAAGCTGGAGTCTGTGAGTTCTTGGTGACAGCTTCCGTCCTCACACCCCACAGCCCGTGAGCTGACGAGCCCTGGCCAGAAAGCTCACAGGAAGGCACCTTTGCACACTTGCCATGAGAGCCTCACAGACACCCGCGGGACTAGCATCATCAAATGAGCTGGGTTGTACCTATTTTAGAGCTGTCTCGGCAAAGGGTAGAAGGCCTGGCCCTGTCACCCAGCCAGCACAGCCCCAGCCGCCCGGACAGGGAGGTCTCCCCGCCCCCTGCCAGTCCCCTCTCGCCCATCTTAGGAGGCCCGAGTTTTTCCAAAGGAACGGGTTGATGATGTTGGATAACCAAATAACCAAGCACAGCCTTCCAGCACCCGGGGCAGGGAGGTTAGCCCTTGGGCCTGGGGCCAGATCTGTCCATTTCCAGTGGCGGCGATGCCAGGAAAGAAAACCTCTCCTCCGCCAGCATCAGGGTCTTGAGGCCGTCCTGACCCAGCCCCCGACAGCCAGCGAGTGAGTGTGACCTGGGGCGTCGGGGGGGCGGGGGGCAGGCGGGCATGTCGCCTTGGGCTCTCCGCACTTGGGTGGGGGGTGGGGAGCATGTGGGGACCCTGCGCAGGCTGGCTCTGGGGGCAAGGTCTCTGTGCCGGGGCTGGGAACAGGGCAAGGAGCCAGGAGCCAGGCCTTCGTTTCAAAAGCAGCCTCCAGGCTGTGGGTCCCCAGGAGGAGAGATCTCAGGGGGGAACCTCAGGCTGGGCACCAAACAAAAGGGTGGTAAGGAGGAAGCGAAGGAGTCTGCTTATCTCGGTTGTTTATGGTCCCTCCCCCATTTCCGCCCGCGCTCCTCCCGCTAACGACCTCCCACCCACCTCCTCATCGCCCTCGGCAACCCCCTAATCTCTTCTCCAGGCTGCACTGAGGCTGGATTTACCACCACACAGGATTTCCGTAGGTGATAACGGCGGCGGGGCTGGAGGCTCCGGAGCCATCCCTCCTTCCCCGGGGGGTGTCGCTTTCCAGCAGGGGGAGAATTCTAATCTCTCCCAAGGCTGTGACTGTCCCTGGGTGTCTCACCTACACCGAGAGCTGAGGCAGAAGCTCTTGGTAAGAGTCCCTCGGGCGCCCTCCCCCCAACCCCCTCATCTCTAAGTGCGGGGGTGCCGCACGTGCAGGTGCACCCCCGCCCCCCGTCTCTAAGTGTGGGGGTGTCCCACGCGCAGACGCCAGAGAGAAGCGACCCAGGCGAGGTGTCTCACTTGGATCACTCAGTCACGAATCTCCAGTGCGAGAGGGTCGTGGGGTGGGCCCTCCAGGGGCCACCTCTTCTAGGCCTCCTTGCCTGGCCATCCATCTAGGCTCCACAGGAAGCAGGTACAGAACATGAGCCCCCACCCACTGCATTCACTCATCCCAGGACTGTCAGCTCAGCACCCAAAGAAGCATCCATCTCACAGGGTGATATGGGTTTTATGGGTTTTTTTTTTTTCCCTTTTGCCTTTTAGGGCCACAGCTGTGGTATATGGACATTCCCAGGCTAGAGGTCAAATCAGAGCTGTGGCTGCCAGTAGACACCACAGCCACAGCAACGCCAGATCAAGTTGCATCTGCAACCTACATCACAGCTCACGGCCACACCTTAACCCACTGAGTGAGGCCAGGGATCAAACCTGCATCCTCATAGATACTAGTCAGGTTCATTACCAATGAACCGCAAGGGAAACTCCACGGGTTTTGTTTTTGAATTTTGTATTGAGGAGCAGCACACTTTCGGGAAAGCACACACGTCACAAGCTCAGGCAAGTTTTACCGAGGTCATCAGCACACAGCTCAGAACATCGCTGTAGCCAGAAGCCCTCTTCTCTGCCCCAGCCTCGGCCCCTGCCCACGGCTCAGCGCAGCCACCAGTGCCCTGACTCCTGACACCACAGCTTCATTCCAGAGCTGCACAGAACAGACTCCCGCTTTTTCTCCATCAGCACTATCTAGCTGGGAGCGGGGGCTTGCTGCGCCTGATCTGGCTGTTCTATTTTATTTTCAACTGTCAGGATGGCTAACTCCTTAACACAACATCAACTGTGAGGAATTTTAGGGAAGGAGTCAGTGGAGAGCCCTGCAGTGGGCAGAATGCCAAGGGTGGAGGGATGTGGAATGAGATAAATAGGACGAAGGGAGGGGAGGGAAACGGGGCGCGGGGCGGGGGGCGCTGCAAGGATGGCGGGAAACTGAAACACCCTGAGCGTTTTCACCAACGGGAGCGAGAGAAGCGGTCCAGCCTCTCCCAGCCGTCTTCAGCGGCTGCTTGCTTCTTTCCAGCTTTCCTCTACTGCTGGAGACGCTGTTTTAAGCAAAGCCATACCCCCACCTCTTGACTTGAAACAGGCATTGAAAACAGAAATATAACATCAGCCACATATGTTATTGGGGGGGGGGGTAAGAGACACGAGCCGTGAAATTTTACCATTGGTGACGGTAAGTCTAGTCGCAATATTGCACAACCATCACCACTATCCAGATCCGGAACGTCATGTCACCCTCATACCTACTAAGCAGTCATTCCCCTTCCTCAAAACCATGCCCAGATGCCACCAAGTAGCTGGCAACGCGTTAACTGTACGTGTGTTACCCAGGCCTCCTGCATTCTTACCAGAGGGAGCATTAATCTTCTCTCTTCCACATGAGACCCACATACTTTTTTTTTTTGGTCTTTTTAAGGGTGCACCTGCGGCATATGGAGGTTCCCAGGCTAGGGGTCCGATAGGAGGTGCAGCTGCTGACAGCAAAGCCAGGTCCTCAATCCACAGAGCAAGGCTAGGGATTGAACCCGAGTCCTAGTGGATCCTCATCGGGTTCCTTACTGTGGAGCCACCATGGGAAGTCCAAGACCCACATACATAATTTTTAATTTTCTAGTAGCCACACTAAAAAGGTAAGAACAGGTGAAAGTCATTCTGGTATTTATTTAACCCAGTACATCCAAGCTGTTGTCGCTTCAACACGTCACCAGTATAAAGATGAGTACTGCACTATTTTGCACTCCTGAACGTGGACAGAGTTTTTGAAATCGAGTGTGTCTCTCTCACAAGCCATACATCCTGGTTGGGACTGGTCACATTCAAGAACCCCACGTCCCTAATGGCTACCATGTTGGATGGGGTTGCTCTAAACAGTTCATAGAATGCACTCAGCGCCCTAAATCATACTTTTTAAATTTTTTTTGTCTTTCTACGGCCGCACCCGCAACGTATGGAGGTTCCCAGACTAGGGGTCTAATCGGAGCTGATTGCAGCCTACTACACCACAGCCACAACAACCGACGATGGATCCAAGCCACATCTGCGACCTACACCACAGCTCACAGCAACACCGGATCCTTAATCCACTGAGCGAGGCTAGGGATTGAACCCACATCCTCTTAGATCCTAGTCGGTTTCGTTAACTGCCCGAAGAGAACTCCCTGTTTTTTAATGTAAATTTATTTTCTTCATTATAAAAATAATATATTTGGAAACTGGAAAGAAAAATTACCCCGAAGCAACAACATAAGAAAAACCATAATCACTTTTTTGTTCTCCGTGTGTTTGGTGCTCTGTGTGTTTGTTACTCCGTTGTGTTTGGTTCTCTGTGTGTTTGGTTCTCTGCGCGTCTGGTTCTCTGTGTGTCTGGTGCTCTGTGTGTCTGGTTCTCTGTGTGTCTGGTGCTCTGTGTGTCTGGTGCTGCTTGATAGGTTTTCTCTTCTCATTTTGTGATCCATACTAGGACATCACCACCTACCTTGAGGTGGAAACTGCAGGACAACACAACCACTTGCAGAGGCAAACGTGCCACTTTCCCAGGTCATGACGAGGTTGGTGACTTGGCTTGTTTCTAAGATCCCTTCCAACCCAAAGGTGCCACGGTTCTAGGATGCCAGTCATCTCTTCTGCTCCACAGACACACAACACACAGACACACAGACCCACAACACAGGTCTTCCATTCTAGCCTGCAAAGGAGTGAGAACGGCTCTGCTCAGCCTTGCTAACTCACTGGGAATACAGAGACGTCTAAACAGAAGCACTTTTATTTAGCATTCATGCTCAGAAAAAAGAAAACCTAGCAGAAACCAGACTCGGTATCCAAGAATGTAAAAACACTTTTTTTTTTTTTTTTTCAAAATTCCCAGAAGCTCCGTGCCACAATGCCCCAAGCTGGAAAAAATGTGCCATTTCATATGTTTATAACAACATCTGATTTAATATTATACAGTTTTGCTTAGTCACAAACCAGAACAAATACTTTCAGATTTATTACATCCTTCTATTCCGAGACTTAAGTAATCATACTTAATAATGCAGGCATTCCACAGCCCAAGAAAAAAGCTTTATAATTCTTTGACCAAAGATTCCTGAGAGGCAGGTTATTTTCAAGAAGGATTTAAGGTTTTCAAGCTCTCAATGAAGCTTGAAATTCATCTTTTCCAGTTCACATGAAAAGAGTTTCCATAAACCAAATATAATGGAAAAATTAAAAATCATTTAAAAAAAAAAAGAGTTTCCTCTGAAGCTTGGCTGGGAGGTAGAAAGAGGAAAACTAGTTGACAGACAGAATCTCTCAGAGCTTGGCAATCTCTCACCAGCATCCCTCAGCCTTACTTTGTCTTAAAAACAAAACAAAACACAAAACAAACCAAAAAAAAAAAAAACCCCATACCATTGGCTCCCGTGTTCTTTACATTATTAATGATGCATTTTGTGCTTCTTTCTAATTTGCTGATTCATGAAAAGGCATCAGCTGACTTTATTTTTATTTTTCTTCCTATGGCCGAACCTGTGGCATACGAAAGTTCCCAGGCTAGGGTTTGAATGAGAGCTGCAGCTACGACCTACGCCACAGCCACAGCAACACTGGATCCCAGCATATCTATGACCTACAATGCAACTTATAGCAATGCTGGATTCTTAACCCACTGAGCAAGGCCAAGGATTGACCCTGCATCCTCACAGAGACAATGATGGGTCCTTAACCCGTTGAGCCACAACGGGAACTCCCCAAATGACCTTTTGGAGTTTTTTGAAGGTTTTTTTAATAGTTGATTTGCAATGTTTGTCAATTTTTGCTGTACAACCAAGTAACCCAGTTTCACACATACATACATTCTTTTTCTCACAGTATCCTCCATCGTGTTCCATCACAAGTGACTCGGTAGAGTTCCCTGTGCTGCACAGCAGGATCTCATTGCTTATCCACTCCAGATGCTGTCATATGCATCTACTAACCCCAAACTCCCCATCCATCCCACTCCTTCCCACTCCCCCTTGGCAACCACAAGTCTGTTCTTCAAGTCCCTGAGTTTGTTTCTTTTCTGTAGATAGGTTCATTTGTACCATATATTAGATTTCACAAATAAGTGATATCATAGGATATTTGTTTTTTCCTCTTTCTGACTTACTTCCCTTAGTATGAGAGTCTCTAGTTCCATCCATGTTGCTGCAAATGGCATTATTTTGTCTTTTTTATGGCTGAGTAATATTCCATTGTGTATATACCACATCTTCTTCATCCATTCATCTGTCATGGACATTTAGGTTATTTCTATGTCTTGGCTATCGTGAATAGTGCTGCAGTGCACACACAGGTGCATGTATCCAGAAAGTTTTGTCTGGATACCTGTCCAGGAGTGGGAATTGACTTTAAAAAGAGGCAAAAGTTCTTTTAAAAACATCCTTTCTCATTATTCCCCCAATCCTGTAACACAGACATGTGTTACACAATTTGGAGACCATTGTTCAGCTCCAAGCATTGCCCCTTCCTGTCTAATTAATTCAGGAGTCGTCACCGTGTGAGAATTAGCTCAGCTGCTCAGAGGTCCATCCAGGTTGCGCCTTCCGAGCTCCACTTCCTTTCAGGGCACAGGAGGTCCTCTGATGCATCCAGAAATGGGTGCTGTGGCCCTCTGAGGGCTAGGGGATGTGTGTAGGGATCAGAGTGAACTGGTCACCCAAAGTGGGCACCTCCATGCTTAACCAATGTATTCTGGTGAGTTCCACTTGACAAGAAAGCCAGTATTTGTCACTCCAGTATTCCTTCACTTACCATGAAAGCGGTGTGAGGGAGCTCCTATTGTGGCTCAGCAGTAACGAACCCAACTAGTATCTATAAGGATGCGGGTTCAATCCCTGGCCTGGCTCAGTGGGTTAAGGATCCAGCATTGCCGTGAGCTGTGGTGCAGGTTGCAGACGCAACTCGGATCTGGCGTTGCTGTGGTTATGGTGTAGACCAGCAGCTATGGCTCCAATTGGCCCCCTGGCCTGGGAATTTCCATAGGCTGCAGGCATGGTCTTAAAAAATCCAACTAACCTGGAGTTCCCGTCGTGGTTCAGTGGTTAACAAATCCGACTAGGAACCATGGGGTTTTGGGTTCAATCTCCGGCCTCGCTCAGTGGGTTAAGGATCCAGCATTGCCATGAGCGGTGGTGTAGGTCACAGACCCGGCTCAGATCTGGCATTGCTGCGGCTGTGGTGTAGGCCGACAGCTACAGCTCGGATTAGACACCTAGCCTGGGGATCTCCATATCCTGTGGGTGTGGCCCTAAAAAAACAAAAGAAAAAAAACATCCCCTCTCCCCCAGCCCCAGGCAACCACAATTCTTCTTTCTGTTTCTATGAATCTGACTACGCTAGTACCTCGTATGGATGGAATCATAGAGTATTTGTCCTTTTCTGACTGGCTGATTTCATTTACCATAATATCTTTAAGGTTCGTCCATGTTGTAGCGTGTGTTAGAATTTTTTTCCTTCTTAAAGCTGAGTGACATTCCGTTGTATCGATATAGAACATTTATTATTTGTTTGTTGGTTTGTTTAGGGCCACACCCACACATATGGAAGTTCCCCAGCTAGGGTTCGAATCAGAGCTGCAGTTGCCAGCCACAGCCACAGCCATGGCCACACCACATCCGAGCTGTGTCTGCAACCTACACCACAGCTCATGACAATGCCAGATCCTTAACCCACTCAACAGGGCCAGGGACCGATCCCGCATCCTCATGGATACTCATCAGGTTCATCAGTGCTGAGCCACAGTGGGAACTCTGGATACAGGGCATTTGTTTATCCATTTGTCTGTCCGTGGACAACTGTGGTTTTCACCTTGTGGCTCTTGGGACTCATGCTGCGATGAACATGGGTGATGTGTCTCACTTTCTAAACAGATCAAAAACTTTAAACCACACAGGAGATGATCACAGCACTGTCCTCACACCAACAAATTTAGAAAATAATTCCATCCCCAGTCCCAGAGGCGTTTCGGGCAAAAATCACATGTCTAGAGCCCCATATGTGGTGCTACCAAGAGCCATAGCAGATTGAGAAGAAAGGGTTCCTCTTAGAAGATTCCTCTAAGGCAGAAGGATAAATGGCTTCACGTGAAGTGCTCATCCATCAGTGCCAGCTGACTGTAATCCACACGGAGGTTAATGATGGCACCGTGTCCCCTGTTGAGGGGGTGGGGTCAACTCACCCCTGTAAACAGTCTGCTCTCTCAGAGAGTAGCATGCCTGCCTCAAACACATTTTCATGGTTCAAGATAAAAACATGATTCCAAAGGGTTTCTTACAACAAGCATTTCTTTTCTGCCGGAGAAGCTGGAAATGTGGCTACCCCGCCTCAGGGCCAACACTGCTGAGCGCACTGCAACCAAGAGCAAAACTGAGTATTGGACCAGGCCTGCAGCCTGTGCCCAGATCGTCAGCAGCCAACACACATGCCAACTGCAACGCCGCAAAACGTCAGACACCCGGCGTGGAGAAGGGACTCGTCCCACACAGAACATGGGGCAGGCGGGATTGATACCCCAAAAACTGGAAAGCACGGGGATACGGGGAAACGCAGCTGAGCAACCCACGGGTGAAACCTGAAATCTGTCATGTGATAAAAAGAATGTATACAAATGCATAACTGGGTCCCTTTGCTGTACAGCAGAAATTGACATGACCTTGCGAATCAATTATAATAAAAATTGTTTTTAAAGAAAATAAATCCATAAAGATTTCAAGCACGCAAAAAAAGAGAGAAACTTGAAATCTGCATCGGCTTTCTTTTCAAAAGCCCCAAGAGCATAAGGAGAAGCATACAGCTTTAAGAACTAAGGTTCACCCCGCCAGGCATTAACGGTGTCCAGAAACGATGTGAAGAATCTTACTTGACGTCCCCGAGACGTTTATATCGGGTCCAAAGCAGAACCAGAGGGGGAAACATGTTCATTTTCTCAGCCTTCTGATAGCACATATACAAGCTCTCCTAGCCTCACAAAAAGCTCCAAATCTATTCTCGAGGACTTCAACTGCCTTAAAATATAGGCTTGCATTTATCTTGGCCACATTAACGAGATCTGTTTGACCAATACATTTATATTTATGATGACTAAGGGCAGATTATGGTTGTTAAAATTTGTCCCTGGGACATGAAAACACTCCTCTGTCATTAATACATTTTGTAACATAAACTATGATGTCAGGTCAACGTGAAGGGTAAAAACGTTCCGAAAGTATGCGCACATCATTTTTTAAAGCCATTGAGCCTAATGGAATAACAAAGGTCATCATAACAAACCATTACAGCCTTGGTCTTGGCAACTCTGGCCACAGAAGAATCTCCAAGAAACGATCATCATTCCTCCAGTGTTATGGCATCCAGACGACAGGGATGGCTCGCAAATGAGTCATACGGGCTCAGATCCTCGGTAGCTATGTGCGCGCGGGACGATCAATTATTCATGTGTTTACAAAGAGCTTTCCCGGTTGATGTGAACCAGAGCTGCTTGCAAAGTAGAACTCTCCAGCTGTCCTCGGCCGTCCCGGGCCTCCGACTAACAAGCCGCCTTAATTGCTGGCAGGTCATCTGGAAGGTGTCCCTCCCCTCGACCAAGGCCAGCCACCCCTCCGAGTCGTTATTAGGTGGAAAAACACTCATCAGAAATAATTATGACCGCGGTGCGTTATTAACAGTACTTGCAGCTGTCGAACCTGGACTTGCCTCAGACCCCGCGGACGTCCACAGGGACTGGCGTCCGCGGACCCCTGGAGATGCAGGTCCGGGAATGGTACAGGGGCTGGGCGGGAGGTGAAGGGGCTGTGGGCTTCATGAGGGGGGTGGGGGGGAAGAGCCTTCTAGAATGCTCCATGAAGGTGAAGGAGCACGACGGACGATCACCGAGACTGAATAGGTTAAATTGGTCAATAGCCAAATAGGAGTGCACTATGACCCATCCCGGCAACTCAGCCTGGGAAGACGTCGAATGGAAAGTCACGTCTCAGCCCTCTTTGTGTCTTAATATAAGCGGCAGCCTGTCCGAGAAGACGAATAATGAGATTAGGGCAACTCCTCTCTCTGAGCTTGGCTGCAGAGCTTGGGGCCAGGGGGCCCCATCAGTCCCCTCTCAGCTGTGTTTGGAGGGAGAGCAGGAGCCTCGTTGAAGCGGCGGCCTAGTTAAAGGCAGTGGGTCCTGCAGACAAAGGGACGCCCCAGGTAGTTCTGATTACCCCAAGTCCAAGGACCTCGTGGAGCTGAGCCAGATCCTTCCCCTTTCTCGACGCTGGGTAACTTTAGACGCTCCCATAATGAACATGTCCACTTCTAAGAAAGAGTTTTGTAGAAGCAAATAATGTCTATCCTTGGAGTTCCCGTTGTGGCTCAGCAGCCTAAGAATCCGACACACAGTGTCCATGAGGATGCGAGTTCAATTCTTGGCCTCGATCGGTGGGTTGAGGATCTGGTGTTGCCCCAAGCTGGGACCTGGTTTGCAGATGCAGCTCAGATCCTGTGTTGCTGTGGCTGTGGAGTGGCAGCTGTGGCTCCAATTGGGCCCCTAGCCTAGAAACCTCCATATGCTGCAGGTATGGCCCTAAAAAATAATAATAATTATAGGAGTTCCCGTCGTGGCATAGTGGAAACAAATCCAACTAGGAACCATGAGGTTGTGGGTTCGATCCCTGGGCTCGCTCAGTGGGTTAAGGATCTTGCATTGCCACGAGCTGTGGTGTAGGCTGCAGACATGGTTTGGAGCCTGCGTTGCTGTGGCTATGGCGTAGGCCAGTGGCTACAGCTCTGATTGGACCCCTAGCCTGGGAACCTCCATGTGCCGCGGGATCGGCCCTCAAAAGCAAAAGTGACAAAAGTGATGACCGTGGTGACGGTGTCTGTTCTTGCTGGTATGAAATCAGAGGATAAAGGGAAGACGGATGTAGAGTCAGGGGCGTCAGAACCCCTGGGAAAAGTCTGCCTAATGTGATGGCTGCAACTTGAGTTGTGAGGAGTTGCTGGCAGCCGGAGCATCCCGGAGCCCTGGCATTAGGTAGCACTGTGACGAGGCCAGGACTGGACAGCCTGTGTCCCCACCTCTCACCAGGATCCACCCCACCCAGCCACGAATGCAGGTTTGGAAAATGAGTCTGAAGAAAGCGAAGGCTCCTTGCTCAGGCCCGAGGTGGGAGAGCGGGTCTGAGACCCCCTCTCCTGCCTCCTTTAACCCCAAAGCCCCATCCCCTCCCCCGGCCTCCTCCATGGCAGAGGGACCCTTCGTCGCCTTCTTCCTTTCCACGAGTGCACATTCCGGCTGATGACGAATGCTTGGCCCTGGCTGCTGCTCCCTCTACACAGCAGAGCAGCGCTTCCCAAAAAGTGACCTGAAATAGACCTGGGGCGGGGGGGTTGCAGAGACACAATTCTCACTGCAGGTCCCTTGGAAGAGTGAGGCCTGCAGAACTTCCCCGAGCTGTTGGTCCATGGAATCCTTTTTTAGGAGCATTCCTGCAGGGAAGCTTGCAGAACCTCGTGGGCCAGGAAGACTCAGGAAGTGCAGCTTTATGATAGCAACGCCCTGTTTAGATTCCACGCTGTCATCTTCAAATCACTCTAAAAGATCTGCTCCCAGCCACCATGGAATGCTTTTTTACTTTTTTCCCCTAGGGCCAAATCTGCAGCATATGGAAGTTCCCAGGCTAGGGGTTGAATTGGAGCTGTAGCTGCCGGCCTATGTCACAGCCGCGTCTGCGACCTACACCACAGCTCACAGCAACGCCGGATCCTTTACCCACTGAGCGAGGCCAAGGATAGAACCCACAACCTCATGGGTCCTAGTTGGGTTCATTACCTCTGAACCACAGTAGGAACTCCCAGAATGCTTTAATTTGTCGCACTCTCCAAGTTCTGGGGGCACCTGCCTGCCGTCCCTGTGGGTGACAGCCTCATAGCTGGTTTACCAAAGTCACATTGCCCATCAAGCTTGCTTGTGGCCTCTGCACACAGTTCGAGCAAACGGGCAGCCCTCTCACAGTGTGTCTGCTCACCTCACATCACTAAGGGCAGGAGGAGTGTTTCTCAAATGGCCAGACGACAGCCGGATTTCCTTGGGGCCTGCCCTGAATTCCTTCAGCCTTTGTGTGTACGCTGCTACTGCTCTCCTCGCCCGCTTGTGACCGTCCAGTCTTTCTGGGGAATGGCTGGGGGATGAGGTTTAAGCAGCCCAGACTCTTCCCCACACGGCCCTTTGCAAGATCTCCAGCTGCGGGTCTATAACCCTGGACTGTGACTGCCGCATGGCCTTGCCACCCAGAACGAAGCACCATCGATGGTGGATGACCTGGCCTGACCCTGAATGGCCATGACCTGCAGCTGTGAGGAGACCTCACTGAGGGTCTGTGATGGTCGGCGTTCCTGGCCCTGGATTTCAAGTGGAATTCTGCACAAAGGTTCAGGATCCAAAATAAACGAGATATCAGCCCTGCCTTGGGCATCAACCAACTCATTAAATGTAAAATAAACACAAGTAAATGGCCTTTAAATCTCACTGACAAAGAGCTATGCCACTACTCTAAGATTCTAGGGGTCACTGGAATCTCTGGGGTTTTTTTTGTTTTTGGTTTCTTTTGGTGTTTTTTTGTTTGGTTGGTTGGTTTTAGGTCTGCACCTGCGTCCGGGCTAGGCATCGAATTGGAGCTGCAGCCGCCGGCCTACACCACAGCCACAGCAACACAGGATCCAAGCTGCATCTGCAACCTACACCACAGCTCACGAAAACGCCAGATCCTTAACCCGCTGAGTGAGGCCAGGTTTCGAACCTGTATCCTCATGGATACTAGTTGGATTCGTTTCTGCTGAGCCACGACGGGAACCTCTGGAACCTTTGTCTTAAAACAGGCATCTTCCTCATTCTCTGAGGAGCAAAAGGAAACTCCAGACCAATGAGGAGCCCGTCGGGGTACCCCTTCCACTGAAGGATGGGTCTGCAACGCAGAGGACAGAGTGGGCGTGCGTGTGGCCTTTGGCACAGACTGAGTCAGTGGGGAAGTGGCTATTCTAACTGACCAGGGCTTGGAAATCCAGGTCCAAGGCATTCGCTTGCCACCCATTATACACATCTGGGACCAGCCACCAGACCAACCTTGAGTTTCTTGTTAGCGCCTAACCATCGTCTGCCCATGTGGTTTCCCGAATGCGGTGGTTTCCAAAATCCTGCGTGCATCCCGCCAGGCGTTCCCGAGGTCCCTTCGTAATGCCACTTGCTGAACCCTTATTTTTGCCTCAATCTATCTGTAGTTTCAGGATAAAGTGGATTTAGCGGGCCAGAGGATGGCCCAAGGGTCATCAATTAATTATTCGAATTCCGCTTCATGTCAAGTGTGCAGAAAATAAATTGCAAGAAGTCACCAAACAGAAAGCACAACACACAGGCATCTGTTACCTGGGAACTTTCCTCAGAGCTAGGCTGGGCTCCAATTGTCACTACCAACCCTCTTTAACCAAACCAGAGTAGAACATGAACAGCCCTTCAGAGACAGAGGCCGTCCGAGGATGCTGTGTGTTTGTAAGGCACCAGCTCCTCCGGGGGCGGAATCCATGGCTTTGTCCACTCAAACATCAGTCGGCCTCAACGTCGGCCAAAAAGTGAGCAAGATCTGAAATGGGTCAGAGCAGCTGCTATTTATTTGCAGATTTGAAACATATTTGCCACGACTTAGCTTCCCAGTACAATCAAAGGGGAAAGTGGCAATGGCAGAGAAGCCTCATCAGAGCTTCGAGGTCTACAATTTGATCAGGAGAAAAAAAGTAGATACTGGTTTTTAAGTGGCCTGGCATATGTTTGCTTTTCACCTTTGAAAAGTTTTCCAAAACCTGAAATAAAGGGGTTTTATTTCAGATCACGCCATCACGTTTCTTCTCATCCACGGACCTCAGAACTTTCTCACCCTGATTTTGAGGAGGAGCAACCAGTCATGAGTTGATAGGACCAGCAAGATCCAGGGGGACCCCACGACGGCACAGCTGGGCCTCTAGGGTATCACATGCCCACAGCAGAGAGGCAGAGAGTACCTGGCGGGTACCCCGCTTTCTTTCAACAACTTTTTTCTAGGCTAGAAAAGAAAAACCCAACCACAAGTTCTCATCTTTTCAACAGTGTGGGCTGAGCGGTCATTCCTCGCCACTAGGGGGCTTCATGCCCTTCCGAGACCCTTTTTGCTCTCATATTAAGACCAGCACCCTCATACCTCCGGGCGACCTCAAACAACATCTCAGATGACATCAGATGAGGGGGCCTCTCCCATCTAGTGCCACTGTCCACTCTCACCTGCTGGGAAAAGCTGGGCATCAGGAAGAGGGTGTACTTGATACTTTGGTTCATGGCCAGGAAGTTCGGTTGCCGGGCTTTCCACATATTGCCATCAGAGCCTGACAGCAGGGCTGCCCTCATGAGCTGATTTTCTCCCCCTTTATCGCTGCTGTCCTACAGCCCAGAGGACCTGCGTGCCCCGAAGGGTCCGTCAAATCCTCCCGGACACTGTCTGAGAGGCAACAGAGCCGGATCCAAGATCATCAATGAACACCCTGAGCGTTTCCTTAAAGGTCAGGCTCATGACGTCCTTTTCAAAGCTAGTCTATGAGTTCCCATCGTGGCGCAGTGGAAACGAATCCGACTAGGAACCATGAGGTTGTGGGTTCGATCCCTGGCCTCGCTCAGTGGGTTAAGGATCTGGCATTGCTGTGGCTGTGGTGTAGGCCGGCGGCTACAGCTCGGATTAGACTCCTAGCCTGGGAACCTCCATATGCTGCACGTGTGGCCCTAAAAAGACAAAAAAAAAAAAAAAAGCTAGTCTAAGGCTTGAGGAGAACGTGAAATGACAGTCTGGCCTTATTTGGAGAGCTACTAAATTTCCACTGCCTACCCCAGGCTTGGGGTAACAAGACAGCAGAACATCTTCTTGACCCCACTTTCCCCCTTTCTCTTCTCTCCTCTGTCCCTAAAGAGTAGCAATGAGATGACAGAGGTAGCCCTCTAGGTAGGTGACTGGAGAAAGAGAATTATTCCATAATCACAGTTCATCGAGCAACGTTTAGAATCCTGTCTTAACACTCAGTGACTTACTGAATTGCTGTTAAAACTATCTTTCTTTGCCTTGGGCACTGAGAGGCTGGAAGCACCCAGACACAAAGTCCAAAAGACACAGACTTGACGCTCACAGATCTAAGAAAGTGCCGAAGTGTCAGTTCCAAAACACTGCGCTTCCAGGGTTGGCATTTGTGAGGTCATGTCTTTTAAAGGCTTCGGCTCTTCCAGGTCATATGGTTCCTATTCCTGGCCGAGCAGGTACACAGGGTCTCCCACTTGGATGGTCCCTGGGTTCTCCAGGACAAAATACTGTCCGAAGAAAGGCGATTTTCCATATAGCTTTTCTTCAGAAGGGTCGCACAGGCGGTAACTGTGACAGGGCAGAGATCAGAATGAGTCCCAGCCAAGCAAGCGAGAGCTCAAAGAGCACATGACTTCTCAGTGGAGGGTCCACCCCGTACAGCACTGCCCGGCTCCTGCGAGCACTGTCTCCATCCAGACCAACAGAACAGCGCCTCCTGGAGGTGTGCAGTGAACTGCCTGCCCGGTGCAGAAGCCACCGAAGCAGAAGCAATGGCCGTATTCCCACAGCCTTCTTCCCGTAATGTTCCCCTTCTCAGCAGTAAGAGAGGACGACGCCGAAGCTGCTTGGCTTCCTTCATCGCCTCCCTTGGCCCTCAGCATCTCTCCTCCTGCCTCCTCCGCGCCTACCCTCAGAAGCACCGACTCACCAGCCCGTCAGGCTCAGCGCCCTCCAGTCGGCCTTTGCATCCTTTCCTGCACATTCCACAGCGTGTCCATAGCTGCCCGGCCCTGGGGTTGCTCCAGCACCACATCCTTTGAGTTTGTTCCCTTTTTCCCATGGTCACAATTTCGCTTCGAGCGTCCTCAGACAAGTGACCAGAGCAACCTCTCAACCGGCCAATCCCCTCCTCCTCCCTCCTCCCCCACAGCTTAGTCTTAATACCACCCTCGGCTACTTTCTTCCCTGTGCTCTGGGCTCATCCTGCCGGAGCTCAGAAACGCTCAATGGACCCCCAGTGCTGAGGAATACGTCTTCAAGCCGGCCCGCAGGGTCCCTACCCAGCCCCGGCCAGCTTCTTCCCACCTGTCACCCGCACCCCTTCCGGGCCCTGTGCAGGGCCTCACTGGATTCCTTGAGGTCCCTTCCTCTTGCCTTGCATGTTTCTGGCCCAGTGGGTCCTTGAGATTCTTGTGGGATCCCCTCTCCCCTGCCCATTTCCCAAGCATGAGAATTCCACCTTTTCTCCAAGGCCCAGCGCAAAGGCCACATCTCCAAGGAAGGAAGAGCCCAGAATGGTTTCCCACCACACTTTTCCCTGCGTGCCCTTAATACGCACATGACGTATCCTGCAGCGTCAGGGCACAGGCCCACCTGTTCCCCCTGCACAGAGAGTCCACAGAGAGTGAGAAACGCGACTGACACCCTTGCATTGTTCCATTCATTGTCACCGGGGACCCACAATGGTTTGATGAGCAGATGACCTCGTTGGTAAGTGAAGCCCTCTACTAGTGCAGAAGGAACAGCATTGTCAGCAGAACGCAAGGAGCCCCAGGAAGAGGGGACGCGAGAGGTGGACGAATAACAGGGCTGGTCTCCCTCCCCGCTCCCACTGGGAGAAGGTCTTCCTTCACTTTCTCATTTAAGGTGACTCCAAATTTACATCACTTTTTTTGCTTTTGCTTTTCAGGACTGCATCTGCGGCATCTGGAAGGTTAGAGGTCTAATTGAGAGGGCAGCTGCCCGCCTATACCACAGCCACAGCAACGCCAGATCTGAGCCGCATCTGCAACCTACACCACAGCTCATGGCAACCCTGGGTCCTTAACTCACTGAGCAGGGTCAGGGATCGAACCTGCATCCTCAAGGATACTCACTGGGCTCGTTACTGACGAGCCACAATGGGAACTCCCACTTTCATTTTAAAATATTTTCATGGAAAGCATTCATTTCATTCTACTGTGCTTTAAGAAAAAAACAATTCCAGAGTTCCTCTTGTGGCTCAGTGGTAACAGACCCAATGAGTATCCATGAGGATGCAGGTTTGATCCCTGGCCTAGACCATTGGGTTAAGGATCCCGTGTTGCTGTGAGCTGTGGTGTAGGCACAGACATGGCTCGGATCCTGCATTGCTCTGGCTGTGGTGTAGACCGGCAGCTGCAGCTCTGATTTGACCCCCCATCCTGGGAACCTCCATGTGCCGCAGGTGCAGCCCTAAAAAGCAAAAATAAAAGTAGAAAAAACTATTGCAACAGCTTGGGCCTAATTTTGTCCTTCACATCAGACCCGGCTAAAGAGAACACGGGAAGGGTGAAATCTAGAGCCTCCTTCCAGAGACCCTCTGCCCGTTTCCAGAACACAGGTGCCATGTCAGAGTGTTTCTTGCTGAGTCCCAGCTGCCTGGTGCAGCACCTGGCACATGGCAGCCACTCCAAACAAGGTTGGTTGAACGAAGATATAAATCAACAAATGGACAGGAGCCAGGAGCCGCCGGCCCAGCCTGCCCCGCCGCTCCATGAATATTCCCTTCCCCTGCAGTCAGGTCTCAGCAATGACCTTGGACGCTGGGGACCCAGGCACCTCTCCTAGCCTGCCTCTCTGTCAGCACGCAACAGCAAGGGCATCTGGGGATCTGTGCTGCTTGGAGGGTGACCTCTTCAGCTACTTTTAGGGCTTCAGACTCCTCCTAGTTGCCAGCTCTGTAGCCTGAGGTTCTGATGACCTCAGGGAGGGAACAGAGAGGCAGAGTCCTGCCTCCCATGCACTGACCATTTATAAGGAACATCACACGTACGACTTCTCCATCCTCAAGACGAGCCTTGCACACACCCTCCCCACCTTACAGGGGGTCTCAGAGGATTAACCCCCTCGCCCAGGATCACAGACCTCAGTGGTCAGACTCGGTCCAGAGTGAGGACCTTCCCTGCCAGTATGTGGCCCCTGGTCATCCCTATGCCCCCAGCACATGCACAGGCCTCACAAGAGGTGAGGGGGTTGATATTTATGCTTCTCCATGAAGGCGAACCCCACCCCACCCCGCAACCCGCTTCCCCTGCCCCTCCCCATCAACCACCCACATAGACACTCCCCCACCAGGTAACTCGGGACTCAAGGACCCACAGGAGCCGCTGCTCCTCCCAGCCCAGCCCCTCAAGCTGCTCCTGGTGGGCCAGGAGTTGATTTGTACAAGTGCAGGTGGCGAGCCGGCCAGCGTGTCCTACTAGCCACCACCCCCGCTCAGGTCCCACCTGCGCTCCTGCCGACAGGGTCCCTGCAGGGCTGCGGGAAGACCCCACAAATGCGATCATCAGAGACCCTTTGTGGGGCTGAGGAAGTATTGTCATTGTCTATGAATTCATGTGTACAACAAGCTTTGTTCAAGACGCCAAAAACGTGGCATTCGCTCATACACAGATTTCCTATGATTTTTTCCCAAATGTAAATATTATATATAATATATAGTCTATATATTATATGAATATTATATGATATATAATATATTATACATGTTGTTATATTTTACACATATATATGTATGTATTTGGTTTTTGTTTATGATGGGATTAATAAATTAAAAATCCATTTACAATCACCTTTCTTAGTGCTTTTTTCTTTTTAATGAAAAGTTCCCAGGTCAGGGACTGAATGCAAGCTGCAGCTGTGGCCAGGCCAGATCCTATCACCACGTCATAGCAGGAACTCCCCTTAGTGCGTTTTCTCTTTCCGTGAATAAAAACATTCAAGAAACAAATGGGTGAGAGACCAAGACTTTTTTAGCTTAAGCAGAAGTCTCCATACTTGGCGTTCCCTTCGTGGCTCAGCAGTTACAAACATGACTAGAATCCACGAGGATGCGGGTTCGACCCCTGGCCTCCCTCAGTGGGTTAAGGATCCGGTGTTGCTGTGAGCTGTGGTGTAGGTTGCAGACACAGCTTGGTTCTGGTGTTGCTGTGGCTGTGGTGTAAGCCGGCGGCTACAGCTCCGATTAGACCCCTAGCCTGGGAACTTCCATATGCCACAGGTGCGGCCCTAGAAAAGACAAAAAAAAAAAAAAAAAAAGGCTCCCAGCGGAGGGGAGGGCACATCCCGAATTATCAGAGGGAAAGGTTCCAGACACCAAGCTCAGTGCTGGGAGCACAGAGAGAACAAGAGGTATAAAAAAGGCTGACAAGGGGGAGTTCCCGTTGTGGTTCAACGGTTGATAAGCCTGACTAGCGTCCATGAGGACTTGGGTTCGATGCCTGGCCTCACTCAGTGGGTTAAGGATCTGGCATTGCTGTGGCTGTGGTGTAGGCCAGTGGCTACAGCTCCAATTAGACCCCTAGCCTGGGAACCTCCATATGCCGCAGGTGCAGCCCTAAAAGACAAAAAAAAGGGGAGGAGGGTGACAAGATATGGAAGCCACCTAAACATCCACTGACAGATGAATGGATGAAGAAGAGGTAGTGCATATACACAATGGAATATTACTCAGCCACAAAAAAGGACGGAATAATGCCATTCACAGCAACATGGATGCAACTAGAGATTCGCATGCTCCGTGAAGTAAGTCGGAAAGAGAAAGACAAATACCATACAAAATCACTTATATGTGGAATCTAAAATATGGCACAGGTGAACCTACCTACGGAACGCAAACAGACTCACAGACATAGAAAACAGACTTGTGGTTGCCAAAGGGAGGGGGAGGGAGTAGGATGGACGGGGAGTTTGGGGTCGGTAGATGCAGACTATTGCATTTAGAATGGATAAGCAATGAGGTCCTGCTGTACGGCACAGGGAACTCTGTCCAGTCTCTTGGGACTGACCATGATGGAAGGTAGTATGAGAAAAGAATATATATATATATGTGTGTGTGTATATATATATGACTGGGGCATTTTGCTGTAGGGCAGAAATTGACACAACATTTTAAATCAACTACACTCCAAGGGAAAAAAAAAAAGAATGACAAGAATGACAGTCAACTCCCCAGATCACTTGGCTGGTTTGCATACAGAACCATCCAGGTCTGTGGCTCCCCACTGATTTCATCAGGAGGAACACCCCGTGCCTGAGCCAGAGGGGGACCTGCTGAGCCCCTGGCAGATGGTGTTCATCAGAGGAGACGAGCCTGCCGGTCCAAAGAGGGCCGTGAGCTTGGCGAGAGAAGGGACGAAGCGGATTCCCATTCCAAGGGCCAATCTGGTCACACACGCCCAAGCATGACCGCCCCTAATGTGCTCTTTCGTGACGCTTTTGTGTCAGATGGCCAAACTTCTTTTTTTTTTTTAATTTCAGTTATGTATGTATTGATTTTTTAGGCTTTACTGAAGTACAGTTACTTTACAGGGTTGCCATCTTTCTGCTGTGCACCAAAGGGAGCCAGTCACACACAGACACATATTCACTCTCTCTCAGATTCTTTTCCCACGTGGATCATCACACAACACTGGGGAGCGTTCTCTGTGCGCTGCAGCAGGTTCCGCAGTGTGGGATGTCAGATGCCCAAACTTGACAAGGCTTCCAGGGCTTTGCCTAGAGCCGGCGTCACCGTCTCCCCCCCCACCTTCCCCCTCTACAAGTGACACCCCAGGATGCAGGTCAGGGCAAAGCCAAGCGTCTCAAGGGCTGTAAATATGAGACCTGACACCCCACCCCAGCCCCTGATCCTGCATCCGTGAAGATGAGCATCCTTTCTGGGTTTCAGCGATGCCCTGGTCCAAGATTGGACAGGTAACGGCACGGAAGCGTAAAAAGTATCCCAGGTTGACTCCAGAAAGTTTAGAGGCTACATATCAGAATATGTATTTTCCCCTTAATTCCATCACCTGAAGAGCATCTCATATCAGTTTTCAGTCTTCCAGCCTGATCGCTGCTCAGGTGCATTTATACATTTTACTTATTTGTTTTTAGGCGGAAATTCCCAGGCCAGGGACTGAATCCACGTCACAGCAGTGACAACGCTGGGTTCTTAACCCCCTACATCCCCTACAGGGAAGTCTATGCATTTACATTGTTGAAAAAACAAAGCAAAAACTCAATACTATATACACTGCCTTGTAATTGGGTTTTTTTTTAAATGAATGTTATCTTAAATATCATTCCCTGCAACGTAAACTTATTGTCTGCCGTGGTCTTTCATTAAAATGTTTTATTATGAAAATGTAACTAAGCATAAGAATAGAAAAAGCAGTGCAATGAGTCCCCACGTAATTAACACTCAGAGCCTATTTATCATGATTTGACACCTTTTTCCATGATTCCTTTTGCCAAGATCACAGGCAGTGCACCCCAGCTCTCACTTCACCCCACTTGCTCGAACCTGCTTCTCCAAAACACATGGGCATTTATCGCGGCACCACCAAGCCTTCATCGCACCTAAGGAATTTGTGATATCACCCAGGACTCAGTCCAAACTAGCTACCGTGTGTACTTTTTTCAAATTGGTCTGTTCAGATCATGAATTCTTTTTTTTTTTCTTCCTTTTTTTTGTCTTTTTAGGGCCGCAGCCACGGATTATGAAGGTTCCCAGGCTAGGGGTCGAATCAGAGCTGCAGCCGCCGGCCTACACCATAGCCACAGCAATGTAGGATCCAAACCTCATCTGCGACCTACACCACAGCTCATGGCAATGCCAGATCCTTGCCCACTAAGCAAGGCCAGGGATTGAACCTGCATCCTCATGGATACTAGTTGGGTTCGTTACCGCTTAGCCACGATGGAAGCTCCCAGATCATGAATTCTAAATGAAAAATAAAATTGGAGTTTCTGTCGTGGGTCAGTGGAAACGCATGTGACTAGTATCCTTGAGGATGCAGGTTCAATCCCTGGCCTCGCTCTGTGGGCCATGAGCTGTGATGTAGGTCACAGATGTGGCTCGGATCTGGCGTTGCTGTGGCTGTGGTGTAGGCAGCTGAAGCTCTGATTTAACCCCTGGCCTGGAAACCTCCATATGTCCCAGGTGAGGCCCTAAAAATGGGGGGGGGGGTAAAATAGTTGTACGAGCAAGCGTTCTGGGGGCCAAAGCACCCAGAAATGTTTTCGAAATTACCCAGTCATGTGGACCCCCTTCTGCCTCAAGAATGGACGTAAACCACTTAGTCCTACCTCCTCAGGGTCTCCAGCGGCTCCTTCCTGCTCATGATGCCGGTGTCCGGGTCCACTGTGGTTAAAACGCACCTGGCCACACACACAGGGCATCACGCAGGGCATAGGGCAGCCGGTCCTCGGCCTCCCTCCCGCTCCCACGCACACGCTCCTCACCTGTAACAAGCCATCACCCTCTTCAGTTCCACGTCACCTATAAGAAGCTCATTCCACGAGTCCTGGGGACAAAGCACATAATTCACCTGAGGGCTTCAGACCCTGAACCACCGGTGCAGGGACTTCAAGTCACTCAACAGCTAATGAAGCCACTTCCATCAAAGGAGGTGGACTCGGAGTTCCCGCTGTGGCTCAGCAGGTTAAGAACCTGACATAGTCTCAGTAAAGATGCAGTTCGATCCCCAGCTTTGCTCAGTGGGTTAAGAGTCTGGCCTTGCGGCACTGGTCACAGAAGCGGCTCGGATCTGGTGTTGCTGTGGCTGTGCTGTAAGCCTCAACTGCAGCTGGAGTGGACCCCTGGCCTGGGAACCTCCATATGCTGCAGGTGCGGCTCTAAAAGTGAACAAGATAAAAGGAGGTAGATGCTCCATCGGTCCTAAGAAGCTGCACACCTCCCTGCCCCCTCCCTCCGCCTTGGATTTGTCCCTTCATTCCCCTGAAAAGCAGGGCTTCCCTCCTTTCACTTGTAAGACGGGGATGGAAATGCACCTCCTTCAGGGAGCCTTCCTGACCTGCTGAGCTTGACTGGGGGAGGTGGGGAAGTCCAGGAGCTGATGGGGGGCTCAGGGGGAGAGGCGGGAGGGGTCTGAGCGGGGGATTACAGTGGATTGTATCAGATCCCCCGTGCATGTCTAAAGTGGATTGAGATCCTCAGTCATGGCATCTGTTGATCTTGCATCTCCCTGGCCGCATAGGAATGAATCCAGAGCAGGGGCTGCCTCCTCTCCCAGCTTCTCCAGGGGGCATTTACAAAGCACCCCAGCCCAGGAAGCTCCTTGGACATTTGTCCTCAGCCTGGGTCACCAGCACCTACCCCTCAGGACAAATCCTATCGACAGACAGTGCCGCTCAAAGCCACCAGGGGAGAGAGAACACACACGTATGAAAGGTCAGGATTCCTTTCATGAGTTCAGAAAAATTGAGAGAACACGTGACAACAGGAAACTATATCCAATCTCTTGTGATAGAAGATGATGGGAGATACTATGAGAAAAAGAATGTGGCCTTCCCGTCATGACTCAGCAGTTAGTGAACCCGACTAGCATCTATGAGGATGCGGGTTCAATCCCTGGCCTCGCTCAGGGGGTTATGGATCCAGCATGGCTGTGGCTGTGGAGTAGGCCGGCGGCTATAGCTCCAAATCAACCCCTAGCCTGGGAACCTCCATATGCCATGGGTGTGGCTGTAGAAAGACAAAAAGACAAAAAAAGAAATAAAAAAGAAAAAGAATGTATATATGTATGACTGGGTCACTATGCTGTACAGCAGAAATTGACATAACATTGTAAACCAATGATTCTAGACTGTTCTCCAAGGAAGATATACAGATGGCCAGCAAACACATGAAAAAATGCTCAACATCGCTGATTATAAGAGAAATGCAAATCAAAACTACCATGAGATACCACCTCACACCAGTCAGAATGGCCATCATTAATAAGTCCACAAATAATAAGTGCTGGAGGGGGTGTGGAGAAAAGGGAACCCTCCTGCCCTGTTGGTGGGAATGTAAGCTGGTACAACCACTATGGAGAACAGTTTGGAGATACCTTAGAAATCTAGAACTTCCATATGACCCCACAATCCCACTCTTGGGCATATATCCAGACAAAACTCTACTTAAAAGAGACACGTGCACCCGCATGTTCATGGCAGCACTATTCACAATAGCCAGGTCATGGAAACAACCCAAATGTCCATCAACAGATGATTGGATTCGGAAGATGTGGTATATATACACAATGGAATACTACTCAGCCATAAAAAAGAATGACATAATGCCATTTGCAGCAACATGGATGGAACTAGAGACTCTCATACTGAGTGAAATGAGTCAGAAAGACAAAGACAGATACCATATGATATCACTTATAACTGGAATCTAATATACAGCACAAAAGAACCTTTCCACAGAAAAGAAAATCATGGACTTGGAGAATAGACTTGTGGCTGGCCAGAGGGAGAGGGAGGGAGTGGGGGGGATCGGGAGCTTGGGGTTATTGGATACAACTTGGAATGGATTTACAAGGAGATCCTGCTGAGTAGCATCAAGAACAATGTCATGATACTTATATTGCAACAGAACAAAGGGTGGGGGAAAAATGTATACATGTAAGAGGAACTTGGTCCCCATGCTGTACAGCGGAAAAAAATTAAAACAATAAAACAAGAAAAATAAATAAATAAATAATTCTTTAATTTTTAAAAATATAAATAGGAGTTCCCGATGTGGTTCAGTGGAAACAAACCCGACCAGTATCCATGAGGATGCGGGTTCGATCCCTGGCCCCACTCAGGGATCCCTTGCCATGAGCTGTGGTGTAGGTCACAGACACGGCTTGGATCTTGCGTTGCTGTGGTTGTGGTGTAGGCCGGCAGCTTTAGCTCTGATTCCACCCCTGGCCTGGGAACTTCCATATGCCTCAGGCGCGGCCCTAAAATAAATAAGTAAATAAATAGAAATAAAGACGCGTGGAAAGATAGCACCCAGTATGCTACTTTAACTGGGTGCAGGCAAGGTTTTGCTGGTGGTTCAGAAGAACAGATTTTCAGGCCGCTCTGGTCAGCAGAGGGTTTATGGAAAAGAGTGGAGACTCTCAGAGGCACGAAAAAAGGGTGAGGGGACTCTGAGCCACAGTCAGAAGGAAGGACATCTGCTTGTTCCTGAGAGAAGAGCTGACTCCCTGAGGGCTGAAGACCAGAATTCCTGAGTTAAAACAAAGGTGCCCAGTCCTTTGTGGATGACAAGCCAGAAAGAAAGTTCCAGACCAAGAATTTTAACTCTGATAGTGGGTATTAGTCTTGATATTTCCATTGCAGGTTGTTTTCGTTGGTTGGTTGGGAGGCGGTTTTTTAATTGCCTGTTTCACAACAATCCAAAAAGCTGGGCACCTCCGATCAGAGCAGTCAGGACTGCACTGTGCACATCTCTCCACCAGAAGGCACTGCGGTCACAAAATACATAAATAAATAAAAGATCCCAAAGGAGTGAAATGAGGGTTCTGGTCAAGAAATTAATTTATTGATGATTAAGAAAATATTGACCGAACTCCTTTGTTATGCGCAATAAAAACTTGGGGATTGGGTCACAGATAAATAAATTAAAAAGCCCACCATCAGGAAAGGATGTGTTTGGCAAACTGGAGGGAAAAGAGCAAACGATGAATGCTGAATGCACCCTGTGGCCCGGAACCAAGCGGAGAAGGGCCCCTCGCCGTCTTCCTAGAATGTGTTCCCTTGAGATGACAGGAAACTGAGACAGGGCCAGCCAGGTACGGGGAGACACAGACACAGGATGATGCGGCTTTGGAGAAGAGAGGCCATTCTTCCGGGTCTGGCAATCAGAGCAGACTTCTCAGGGGAGGTGGCTTTTAAAGAAGGCCAGGGGGCTCTAAGTGGGGCTAGGGCAAGATGTGAGTGACCTGGAGACAGATGAGCATAGATCAGGGTCTTAGTCCCCCGTTGCCTCTATTGGAAGTCGAGGCGGGAGGACAAACCGCGGCCCGATTCTGAAGGGATCCAAACAGTAGAGGGGGCAGCCTGGGACTTTTGAGACCCGGGGAGGCACTGGAGGTGCTGGGGCAAGGCAGTAACACTGGCTGTCACAAAACTTTAGGGTAGAAGAGGTCACTGGGGTGCTCCGGGAGGCTTGGCTGTGGCAACATCCAGGACCACTCAGTGGTCCAGACTTGAGCGAATAAAGGTGATCCAGTTGATGGCTGAGAATAGAAAGGGAGTGGATGTGGTTGGGACAGAGGCCCCAGCAAGTGCAAAGGTCCTGGGGTGGGAAGGAGCAGAGAGAGAAAGAGGGTGGAGTAACAGCAAATGAAGCCTGGAGCCGGAAGGGCTGGCCTCACACAGGGCCTTGCCAGCCTTTCTGAGGATCCCACTTTTTTTTTGTCTTTTTTTGCTATTTCTTGGGCCGCTCCCGCAGCATATGGAGGTTCCCAGGCTAGGGGTTGAATCGGAGCTGTAGCCACCGGCCTACGCCAGAGCCACAGCAACGCGGGATCCGAGCCGTGTCTGCAACCTACACCACAGCTCACGGCAACGCCAGATCGT
This sequence comes from Phacochoerus africanus, assembly GCF_016906955.1. Classification (NCBI taxonomy): domain Eukaryota; kingdom Metazoa; phylum Chordata; class Mammalia; order Artiodactyla; family Suidae; genus Phacochoerus; species Phacochoerus africanus. The sequence goes on along the minus strand of NC_062555.1, from coordinate 15,742,495 downwards.
TAACCCACTGAGCAAGGGCAGGGATCGAACCCGCAACCTCATGGTTCCTAGTCAAATTCGTTAACCACTGCGCCACGACGGGAACTCCGTGAGGATCCCACTTTTTGCTTGAAGAGAGATGGAGTGCCCAGCGGGTGTGGAGAAGAAGGAGGTCATGATGGGGTTACATTTCCAGGATGACCTTGACCTGGGAGGTGATACGGTGGGAGGAGGGGCAGTCCAGGGGAGACCAGGGAAGAGACGCTCTTGCCACAAACCGTGTGAGAGGGGTGGGGACGTGGCCCAGGAGGAGGGGGCGGAGGACAGCGGCCCCAAGGCTGGTTTATTGTCTGAATGTGGGCGTCAAGGGGGAGAAGAACAGACAGTGGTTCCCGCTTGGAGGCTGAGCTACTACAAGTCCGAGCTGCTGTCCACCGAAATGGGCAAGGCTGGGCAGAGCGGCCTTGGGGTGGGAGCGGGGCCTCGGAGCCCAAGGGGAGAGAGCCCGGGGGCCTCTGGAGAAGGAGGAGTGAGAGTTCAGTGGGAAGACGGAGTCTGGGGATCCACCGGCGCAGAAGGTTTTGCCACACGCAGACCAGGGCTTGAACAGAGACAGAGGTTGCTACAGGCTGAGGGTTCGTGTCCTCCCAACACACGGAGTTGAAACCTGCCCTTTGGCAGGATGGAACAGGAGGGGACTTTAGGAGCTGACGAGGGTGGGGCCCCTTGGGAATGGGACCAGGGGCCTTTCAGAAGGGACGCCGGACAGCTCCACCCGAGGTCACCGAGCCGAGACAGCCGTCTCTGGGCCAGGAAGCAAGTCCTCAAAGCCGGATACCTGCACACACCTGCGAGGGCCTTGACCCTGGACTTCCCAGCCTCCAGAACTGTGAGAAATAAATTCCCACGGCTCACAAGCCTGAGCCCACACCTCACCGCCCCGTCGTCAGTAACATCAAACTCTCATGTCTTAAAAAAAAAAAAAAAAATTAAATCCAAGAAAAAGGGCAAGGAGGGCAGAGCGTTACCTCCGCGTAGACATCGCATCCTGAAATGACGATATTGGGCCTGAAGTTGGCTGCTTTCACCTTCTTCTCTAGCCGGGAGTTCAGATCCGCCAGCGACGCCTCCGAAAGGATCAAGAACGGGCTGGCATCGGAGTAGGCAACCTGATGAGAAAATAGGAATTGTTGCAGCATGAGGCACACCGAGGTATTTCTCAGAGGTTACCTGGGTCTAGTTTCTAGAACCTTCCTCCCCCATCCCTCCCCTCCAGACACCATCTTTGTGAGTATTCCTCTAGTTCTTTTTCTAGAAAAGTCACAGGGATTCGGGGACTTTAAATAGCCTTGCGGATAATAGGAATCCCATGAAGGAGAGAGGTGAATCTGGTCTGGAATCTTAGAGCTGCCTTTCTCTCATTTTCCAAATTCTCACGTGTTTAATGAGGTAGTTGGGTTTGATGACCTCATTATGCGTGTAAAAAATAGTCACTGATTCCACGGATATTTATTTTTTATGCAACCTGCAAATCAGCGTTCACCATGGCCATGCTTTCTGGTCCCAAGGGCAAGGGCCAAAGCAAGGGAGGCTCCTCTGACCTGGTCTGTGGGCCGGAACAAGTGCTCTATCTGGTGAGAATTTCTGGGTGACATGTGGGGCTCAAAATGCACCAGGCGGTAGGGCTGCGTCTTCAGGAAGCTCGTTATCCACTGGGCCGCGGCCTCGCCACAGTCCCTGCCCTGGATCTGCAGGCCCTGTACTCTGCGGGGGGGGGGGGGGGGGCAGGAGCAAAGAACAGGCGTGGCTTTGAACGTCTGGACCCCCCACCACGTCCCACACACACATCCAAGGTCTGCCCCCAGCTGCGATGTCCCCATAAGTCCCTCATGACCAAGACAGAGCACTTTAGCCTGGCCCTGCCACTGAACCACACGGAAGCCCCAACAAAGACACAATTTCTAGCCTTGTTTTCCCCATTTCTTGAAAGTAGACGTATAGGCGTTCCCGTCGTGGCTCAGGGGTTAACGAATCCAACTAGGAACCATGAGGTTGTAGGTTCGATCCCTGGCCTTGCTCAGTGGGTTAAGCTGGCATTGCCGTGAGCTGGGGTGTAGGTCGCAGAAGCAGCTTGGATCCTGTGGTGTAGGCTGGCGGCTACAGCTCCGATTCGACCCCTAGCCTGGGAACCTCCATATGCCGTGGGAGCGGCCCTAGAAAAGGCAAAAAGACAAAAATAAATGAATAAATAAGTATAGTTGACGTACAATATTTTGTTAGTTGCAGGTGTACAGCATGGTGATTCAGTATTTTTTTTTTGCCTTTTTTAGGGCCATACCCTTGGCGTGATTCAGTATTTTCGCAGATTACATTCCATTACAAATTATTATAAGGTAGCCGGAATCATTCCCTGTGTTGTGCAGTAATCTCCACTGCTTATCTATTTTATAAAACAGAGTGACGCACGCCTGGCCCTGCTTGCTTGGAAGGAATGCAGGTCGGACAAAATAAGATCATGTGTTTGAAAAGAGAGTGAACGCTCCAGAAGAAACCTGACACATTAGTATAAAGTAAAATGATGATTGCCGCAAGGTCTGGTCCACCCAACGGGACAGCAACCAGAAATCTTTATTAACAGGCCTGGTTCTACTTTTTGCCAGTGTACTGACAGTAAAATGAGATGCAGCCATGCATGCGAAAATGTTCGATAAAATCTAAAAATTACCAGACGATATCAGTTACATGTGGAATCTAAAATATGGCACAAATGATCCTACCTACAAGACAGAAGCAGACTCACAGACATAAAGAGACTTGTGGTTGCCAAGGGGGAGGGGGAGGGAGTGGGAGGGATGGGAGTTTGGTATTTGTAGATGCAAACTATGACATTTAGAATGGATAAGCAATGAGGTCCTGCTGTACAGCACAGGGAACTCTATCCAATCTCTTGGGATAGACCACGATGGAAGACAGTGTGAGAAAGAGAATGGGAGTTCCCATTGTGGTTCAGTGGGTTAGGAGCCTGCCATAGTGTCTGTGAGGATGCAGGTTCGATTCCTGGTCTTGCACAGTGGCTTGAGGATCCAGTGTTGACACAAGCTGTGGTGTAGATCATAGATGTGGCTTGGATCTGGTGTTGCTGTGGCTGTGGTGTAGGCCGGCAGCTACGGCTCTGATTGGACCCATAGCCTGGGACGCTCCATATGCCACAGGTGCGGCCCTAAACAAACAAAAAAAAATGTTTATACATACATTTTTAAATAAATGTATATATATATGACTGGATCACTAGGCTGAACATCATAAATTGACACAACACTGTAAATCAACTATAATTAAAAAACAAAATTATACGTGAAAAAGAAAAAAATTTAAAAATTAAAGTTAGAGTCAATAGTAATCTAAATTGATTTGATCGCTAGTAATAATTCTGTAGGATTTGAAGTCTGCCCTTCCTGACACGCAGTGTGCAAGACTATTTGGAAGCTGGGTGTGTTTCACAGACAAAAACAGGAAAGAAACGCTTAGGAGGGGCCAGTGTTTCCTAAGTGTAGGACCCTCACCCCTGTGGGTGCTTGTGGTTACTGGGGGTTGTCGCCCAGCTGGAACATGAAATAATGACAAACTGCATGGAAAGAAAGTGATTCTGCTCCATTTAATGTGAACGGTTTTGTTTGTTTGTTTTGTTTGTTTTTTGTCTTTTATCTTTTCAGGGCCTCACCCGCGGCATATGGAGTTTCCCCGGCTAGGGGTTTAATCGGAGCTACTGCTGCTGGCCTACACCACAGCCACAGCAACACCAGATATTAACCCACTGAGCAAGGCCAGGGATCGAACCCGCAACCTCATGGTTGCTAGTCAGATGCGTTTCCGCTGCATCACAACAGGAACTCCATAGTGTCAACAGTTTTTAACTTTTAGCAACACATGCTAATAACCTCTTTTGTGTGTGTGTGTGTGTGTGTGCCTTTTTTTTAGGGCAGCATATGGAGATTCCCAGGCTATGGATCCAATCTGAGCTGCAGCTGCCGGCCTACACCACAGCCACAGCAACTCGGGATCCAAGCCTCATCTGCAACCCACACCACAGCTCACAGCAGCCCGAGATCCTCAACCCACTGAGTGAGGTCAGGGATTGAATCCATGTCCTCCTGGATCCTAATCGGGTTCGTTTCCCCTGAGCCACGATGGGAACTCCCTACTAATCTCTTTTTGAAAACAGGAAGAACAGACCTGAGGTACAGAGACCTCTCTAGGTGATAGTTTCCAGCTAGAATGAGGTAACATGTTATTTGTAGCACGTTTATTGTTTCAGGTACCTTCTAGACCCACTAAATTACATAGGTGTCCATACAAGGTTTCCTTTGGAAATAAATGTCTCTAAGGTTTTTTAAAACCTGAATCAATGTCAGTGGGGGGCGGGGGCAGGGCATTATTAAGTAAATAAGAGTAGAGGCGGTTTATAATGGCACATAAATCATGGCCGTGGTCTGCAAACACCCGGAGTTTGAGAAAGAGTGAGTCCAGGGGAGGGCGGGCTCCCTGGTTCCAGAAACGACTAACTAGCTCGGTGACCTAGGGGTTACTTCTCTTCTTGCACCTCAGTTTGGTCGTCTATAAAAGGGGGGTAAAAAGATCACAAAAATCTTATAAGGATTAGAGATGATCTATTCAGAGTCCCCAAAACAGTTCTTAGGTTTGAGATCTGCTCAGTAGAGAGCAGGAATGACTCTACTTTTTCCCCAGTTTTTTCAAGTTATCGTTGTATAATTACTTCATAAATCAAATATCTAATCAAAACCCTCTATTCTCTAATAACGTATTTATTATATTATAAAGTAGATTAAGACTATTCATATATCTTTATAAAAATATATACATATATATTTCTCTTTTTCCCTGGCTTTCTTGACATGTGTAGTTGACATACAATACAACACTGTGTGAGCTTTTTGGTTTTGGGGTGTTTTTTTTTTGTCTTTTTAGGGCCACACTCATGGCATATGGAGGTTCCCAGGCTAGGGGTCGAATCGGAGCTGTAGCCGCCGGCCTACACAACCACAGCAACTCAGGATCCAAGCTGCATCTGCAACCTATACCACAGCTCACGGCAACGCCAGATCATTAACCCACTGAGCAAGGCCAGGGATCGAACCTGCAACCTCATGGTTCCTAGTCGGATTCGTTAACCCCTGAGCCACAACGGGAGCCCCGACAGCATGTCGGTTTAAGGCATACACCTTGTTTGATGCGGGTGTGTACTGCGCTAACACGTCCATCACCCATGTAATTACCATTTCTTTTTTGTGGTGACAACATTTAAGATTTATGCTCTTAGCAACTTCCTTTTTTCCTCCCAGTTTTATTGAGATCGAATCGACTTTCAGCACGGTAAACACCGAAAATGCACAACATAGTGTCAAACACAGCCGCAGCAGTGACACCCCAGGTTCTTAACCTGCTGAGCGTCAAAGGATCCCGACAAGAACTACCTCTACTTGGTTAAAGCATCTGCCTCCATCTTGGGTTGTGACAAAAGTTTTTTACATGTCTGTCCTCTTCCTCGAACACTTCTTTCCATTGCAGCCTCTCTGGGCAGGTCTTGGAGTTCAAGTTCATTAACACCAGAACTCCAGGGCTTTCCATGAGCAGAATTTTGCTCTTTGTTTTCTCCCCCCGCCCCCATTTCTCTTGTGCTCTGAGTAGCCTCAGCTGTGTCCTTGTCCCCGGCATTCCACTGACGCTCTGTCCCAAGAATCCAAGCAAAGAAAAATAATCCAAGTGTCCCTGAAACCTGTAACAAAGATCGTACAGGCACAATCTGAAGCTGAATTTGCCTGAATAACCCACAGAAAAACCCTAGTTCTGTCTCCCACGGCTGGGGTGGCTCGTGAGAAAATCAAGGAACAGCCTCCGCTGTGCAAACAGGTGTACTGGCTACTATCGCGACCTGTGGAAGGTGAACTCGGGAAACTCATCAGAAATCCTCAGGAAACTGTGGCTGAAGTTAAGGCTCCTGCACAAGAGGATGGTCTCGGTCATCGAAGGACACCTGAGCCCAAGGTGTTCTTGGCATATTTACCCTAAGGGTCTGTGAACGACCGCTGCACATCTGAGCCTTCTTGTTTCACAATTTCTTTTTTCTTTCTCTCTGTCTTTTCAGGGACGCCCCTGTGGCATATGGAGGTTCCCAGGCTAGGGGTCAAATCAGAGCTACAGTTGCTGGCCTACACCACAGCCACAGCCACGCCAGATCCAAGCCACATCTGCGACCTACACCACAGCTCATGGCAACACGGGATCCTTGACCCACTGAGCGAGGCCAGGGATGGCACCTGTGTCCTCACGGTTACTAGTCAGATTCAATTCCGCTGAGCCACGATAGGAACTCCTGCAATTTCTGCCCTTGCGTAGTCCTTGGGGCATGACCGAAAGCTGGTAAGGGGCCATGCAAAAATTGTCCCCACAATTCCAACTGAACCAGTAATTAAATGGAAAAAAAGTTAACCACAAGAAAGTGTGGGTAAATATCTAACCATGGCAGACCAATCAGGAACCAGGCTATGGTGAAACACGAAATACACACAGCAACAGGTGTATTCAAAAGTTTGCCTCGGGAGTTCCTGCTGTGGCTCAGCAGTAACCAACCTGACTAGCATCCATGAGGACACAGGTTCAATCCCCGACCTCGCTCAGAGGGTTAAGGATTCACATTACTGTGAGCTACGATGTAGGTCACAGATGCGGCTGTGATCCCGCGTGGCTGTGGCTGTGGCTGTGGTGGAGGCTGGCGGATACAGCTCCAATTCAGCCCCAATTCAGCCCCTAGCCTGGGAATGTCTATGCACTATGGATGTGGTCCTAAAAAAAAAGAAAAGAAAAACTTTGCCTCAGACAATCAGAAATGTAAATTAAATCAATAAGAAATTACCTTTCCCCCCAAAAAAATGACAAAATAATTTTGAACATAATCATCAGAATGTAATGAGACAAACATGCTTATAAACTGCTGGGACTATACAGCTGCAATAACCATTCTGCAAAACGATTTAGCAACATATATCAAATGTCTAGAGGAAATGTAGGCTTGTTGGTAAAACCACCGCTAAGATGTTTTCTCTAAAGAAATAATAAGAGCTATGACAAAGATTTATGTCAAGTTATTCATCACATTCTTCTTCATACCTGGAAAAAATATGAAAACAATCCAAGTGTTTAATCTTGGGGACAAGTTAAAATGCCTTCGAGGATATCCACGGAATGAAATATTATGCCTACATGAAAATGGTGTTTTTGAAGATTTCTTAGCAATCTGAAAAAATACTCAACATATCCACTCAAGTATATAAAGCATATTCAGAACTGGGTTTTGGTACTATTTCCATTTGGTTTTAAAAGTATTAGACATAGAGACAGAAAGAAAATATGTGAGGAGTTCCCTTCCTGGCTTAGTGGTTAACAAATCCAACTAGGATCCATGAGAATGTGGGTTCATTCCCTGGCCTCACTCAGTGGATTAAGGATCCGGCATTGCTGTGAGCTGTGGTGTAGGTCGCAGACGAGGCTCACATCCGGTGTTGCTGTGGCCGTGGTGTAGGCCAGCAGCTGCAGCTCCAATTGGACGCCTAGCCTGAGAACTTCCATATGTTGCAGGTACAGTCCTAAAACGAAAAAAGAAAAATGCAGAAACTGTGACAAAAGTATAATTAGACCACATTTTAACTTTTCCATAATAAAGTTCAAAAATCAACTCCAGACAGGATTTCTTAACAGCATGGCTGGTTTTCCTGGGAAACTTTCTCCCTTGCTGCCCTTGGCAAGTTGAGGAAAGACTCTGTACAGAGCAGACTCCTGGCTGGCTCTCCACCCACTATGACAGGGACCCTGGGGCTTGGATCACTCTTCTGGCTGCAGCTACTCTTTTCTGTTTTGGAGCTTCCCTTCCTTAGAACTAAATATCAAGGGTCACATAGCCACTCCTTTCATGACTCAGATTTGGAAGGTCCCAGTCTTTCCAGGCCACAGAGACATGATCCTAAGGTAATAATACATGGACCTAGCCTCTCCTCTTCCAGGGCCCCCTCCCCATCACTCCCACCCCATCTGTGTCCTTTATCCCTTGGGGGTGTTATTTTTCTGTTGCCCACCTGTCAAGAGGCTTTTGTTCCCATGATTTCCTTTCTTTCTTTTTTCTGTTTTTTTGTCTTTTTTGCCTCTTTTAGGACCACACCCATGGCATATGGAGGTTCCCAGGCTAGGGGTCGAATCGGAGCTGTAGCCGTCGGCCTATGCCACAGCCACAGCAACGCCAGATCCAAGCAGCGTCTGCAACTTACACCACAGCTCACAGCAACACGGGATCCTTAACCCACTGAGCGAGGCCAGGGATCGAACCCACAACCTCATGGTTCCTAGTCAGATTCATTAACCACTGCACCACAGGGGGAACTCCGTGTTCCCATGATTTTTCTACATCAGACGTTTTTATGTTTCTCTGCCCCACATCAACATACGTTTCTGAAGCTGTTCCCTCAGACCTTCTCTGAGGGGTCGTGGTGCTGAGGACGTGACCCTGCATGTGGCTCATTTGCAATCAATAGTTAATTATTGATAACGTTTCTTGGGGTCCCCTCCACCCTTCGCACGTTCTCAAAGCCGCGTGAATAAATCCTTATGCAAGGGTTAGGCTCTATGCTTTGCTTACCTGCAGTTGTGCACTGCATTTGTGGTGGGTGTCTTGATGGGCAGCTGCAGGTCTTCTGTGTAGGCTGCGCTGAGCGTCAGGGTGTCGCCCTCACAGGTCGGGGAAATCAGGACCAGGCGGGGTTCCTGTCGAGCAGTAACCATGTTCCCCTCCTTGTTGATCACAAGCCAAAACCTGCCATTTTCAAAACACAGGTTATGCGTGGACCCCCATGACAGGCAGCCAGGCTCTGCGGGAGCTTCAGTGAGGCACCGTTATCTTTGATTGCCTCGCTGCAAGCACGGTGTGTGTGAGTTTGTATGTGTGTCTGTCTGTCTATCCTAAACTTCAGTGCGTCAGCACAGCGAGACGGAGGCTGTCAATTCGTTTCAAAGTGTTTAGTAATCACTCAAGCATCAGATATAACATCTGCAGAATATTTCGAGCTCTGCGATGGCACAGAAATCAGAGAACTTCATTATACGTTCATCTCAATTGCCAGAAAGTCTGGTCTCTTTCATAAACTTGCCCAAAGGAGATGATAGGACTCTCTCTCTCACAGGAAGAAGAGGAGGCATGATGCCTGCCACAAGGGGGCGCTCCTGCTGATGGAAGTACCGAGAAGTTGCTCACAGGGCATGGAGTGGAGACTAGCCTCAAACAATGCCACCCACACTTTGTCCAATCCACTCCCACCTTTTCCAGAAAAATCCCCCATGGTTCCTGCTTTCATATTAAAACCCTAACTCTTCAGCAAGGCAGGCAAGGTCCTTCCTAATCCGGCTGCCCTCCCAGCCATTCTCAAATCCCCATAAAAAAAATTAGAAAAAGAAAAAGGCTCTCACATGGCAGCCTTTTTCGCTTCCATTTTTTTATTGTGTTAAAATATATATAACAGGGAGTTTCCATTGTGGGTCAGCGGAAACACATCTGACTAGTATCCATGAGGATGCGGGTTCAATCCCTGGCCTCGCTCAGCGGGTTAAGGATCCAGGGCTGCCCTGAGCTGTGATGTGGGTCACAGATGCAGCTCAGATCTGGCGTTGCTGTGACTGTGGTGTAGGCCAGGGGCTACAGCTCTGATTCAACCCCTAGCCTGGGAACCTCCATGTGCCTCAGGTGCAGCCCTAAAAAGCATATAAAACATAAAATACCTGGCATAGCCTTAAGTATATACCCAAAAGAACTCAAACAGAGACTTGCACACCGGCGGTCACAGCAGCAGTATTCTCAGTGCCAAAATGTTGAAACAACCCAGATATCCAACAATAGAGAATGGATGTGAAAAATACATGATTTTAACCATTTTTAAGTGCATAATTCAGCAGCATTAAGTATTTTAGTAACGTCCTGCAACTATCATTACCACTTCCAAAATCTTTTCATCACCCCAAACAGAAAGTTTGTACCCATCAAGCAATAAACTCCATCCCATTCCCCTCTTTTCCCAGCCCCCCACAATTTCTAATATACCTTCTGTGTCTACGAATTTGTCTATCGTAGATATTTTATATAATCGGAATTACATAATGTTTGTCCTTTTGTGTCTGGCTTTTTTCACTTCACATAATATTCTCACGATCTACCTATGTGGAAGTTCCCACTGTGGCTCGGTGGAAACGAATCCAACTAGTAACCGTGAGGTTGCGGGTTCGATCCCTGGACCCACTCAGTAGGTTAAGGATCTGGTGTTACCGTGAGCTGAGCTGTGGTATAGGTCGCAGACAGGACTCGAATCTGGCGTTGCTGTGGCTGTGGTGCAGGCCCGCAGTTATAGCTACGATTCAAACCCTAGCCTGGGAACCTCCATATGCTGCAGGTGCACCCCTAAAAAGCAAAAAAAAAAAAATTAACTTACTGTTGCAAGCATGTATCAGAATGTCAATCCTTTTCCTGGGTGAATAATATTCCAGTGTGTGTATATACCACATGTTGTTTATCCATTCATCTGCGGATGGTCTTGGGGTTGATTCCACCTTTTGGCTATTGTGGATAATGCTGCCACGAACATGAGTGTACATATCTGTGCAAGTCCCTGTTTTCAACTCCTTTTGATAAATATCTAAGGGTGCATCAGCCTTACTCCCAGCATACCTACCCTCCAAGCCCAAGTGTTTTTACCCCCCTTATTCCCACTCTCTAGAATGTTCCTCTCCTTAGCCACTTGCCTGGAAAATTCATAATCGTTGTTTTATGTTCAGTTCTAGTCAGGAAGTCGTTCCTGACCACTCCGGGTTCTGGTGTTCTTTCCTCTGTGCTCCCTGGCACTTGTCACATTGAGTCAGTTATCACACAGGACTGCAAGCCTTTGTGGGCGTCTCTCTGTCTCTGTCTCTCTGTCTCTCTCTGTCTCTCTCTCTCTCTGTCTCTCTCTCTGTCTCTCTCTCTCTCTCTGTCTCTCTGCCTCTGTCTGTCTGTCTCTCTCTCTCTCTCTCTCTCTCTCTCTCTCTCTCTCTCTCTCTCTCTCTCTCTCTCTCTCTCTCTCTCTCTCTCTCTCTCTCTCTCTCGTGTGTGTGTGTGTGTGTGTGTGTGTGTGTGTGTGTGTGTCTGTTTAGGGCTGCACCTACAGCATGTGGAAGTTCCCAGGCTAGGGGTCCAGTCAGAGCTGCAGTTGCTGGCCTATGCCACAGCCACCGCAACACGGGATCCAAGCCACATCTGCAACCTACACCACAGCTCATGGCGATGCTGGATCCTTAACCCGCTGAGTGAGGTCAGGGATCGAACCTTCATCCTCATGGATGGTATTCAGGTTCTTGACTGCTGAGCCACTTGGTTAACTCCTATTGGCTTCTCCTGACCACGCTTTCCAACAGTATGATGAGAAAAATAGTTCACCTTCCTGCTAGGTTATGCTTTGCCCTCTGTCTGGACAGCTGGAAGGGGGAAGAGTTACAGCCCCCATCCAGCGTGTCACCTGCAGAAACTAAGAACCGGTCTGGAGTTTGAAGCATAGCCTTACAATGAGGCCCAGGGCTAGCCTGGAGTCAGACTCAGAAGAGGACCAGGCTACTTGCTTCGGGCCTTAGCGATCTTTGCTGAACCTCAGGAATTCACACAGGTCCTGACCGCACCAGCAGGGTGTAGATAAAACCACTGTTTACAAAGCACCAGCGTGCTCCCGAAACAAGAGTCCTGATTTCCACTCTTGGGTGCCTCCGAACCAGTTACTTTATCGGTAAAAGGGGGCATGGAAGAACTGGGTAAAATAAAATATGCAATAGCACGTTTCAAGCTGCACGAAGCTTGGGCTCCACGGCGGTGCTCGCTTTGAAGGCTTAGCTCCGCGGCTCCAAGTTTCCCCACGTTAAGAGACAATCACGAAAAACAAAGTGGAGGCATCAATCCTGCGAAGCTTGCCGCTTCTGCTAGACAGTGGCGAAACTTGCTTGCGCCCTGGCAGCCCCCTGAGGACCGAGACCCCTGTCGCAGCTCCTCCTGAGCGCAGGCTCTGAAAGAGCCGGTGGGAGGCGGAAGGACAGCCGCCCCCAGAAAGAGGCCTGGGCGCCTGCGTCTGCTGTAGGAGGCGAGCGCCCTCCCTCCGCCTTTCCTTCGCCCCTGCCCCCTCCCCGCCTCAGCTCCCACTTTCCCGGCTAGGGAAGGATCCGACCCAGAACCCAGCCGGCCCCCACCCGCCGCGTTCCGAGCCCACCCCCCGGGGCCCTACCTGTCCCGCAGGTGTCCGCAGCGCAGCCCCAGGGCGGTGCACTCGGCCTCGCTCACCGGCACCCCCCTGCACGACTTGACCGGGTAGATCCAGAGCTGCGACACGGTGCCCACCTGCTGCAGCCGCCGGCGCCGCCGTCTGGGCCGCGCGCGGCTCCAGGAGACGGTCCCCAGCGCCGCCGCGGCCAGTCCCAGCGCGGCGAGCCCGAGCCAGGGCCGAAGTAGCGCGGGGAGGCGGAGGCGGACCAGCGGGGACGAGCCGGCGGCGCCCATGACCCCGGCGAGCGCGGGCGCGGCGGGGACTCGCGCAGGGCCCACGGGGACGCGACTGCCGCAGCGGGGCCGCGAGTCCAGAGGGAAGGGCCGCTCCTGAACCGGTTCCTGGCGGGTCAGAGTATGGCGTCCTCCTCGGGAGAGTGGCCCCGGGGATGCCGAGGGTGAGAGAGAGGCGGGGGCTCAGCTTCCACGCGGTCTACGTCCCGGCTTCCTCCCCTTCCTCCGCCCTGACGCTGCAGAACAAGGTGCCCTCCCCCGGGACCGCTACTAACGACCATTTTATTTATTTACGTATTCGTAGGTTAAATAATAACCTAAAATAAACAAACAAAAAAAAACTTTGCAGGACAAAATGTAATTTTGCTATATTAGAAATCTGGCAGCAGGCAGACCCACGTCTTGGGGACAGTGCGGAGAGGCGGGGGGGCACCAGCGGCTGTCAGTCACCCTCCCCCTCTGCCAGCTGGGGCGAGGGAGCTTCTGGCCAGTGGGACTGTGAGGGCGAAGGCCTGCGACCAGGACCTCAGGACCTGCAAGTTGAAGAGACGGGGAAGGAGCCGGCTGTCCCCGTGGTGCCAGGGCAGCAGCCTGCAGCTCGGGGCACCAGCGGGACTCCTCTAGGTCCTCTGGGCACAAAGCCTCCGAGTGCAGGCTTCATTTGCCAGGAACTGCTGCCCTGGGAAAGAAGTATTGGCACGAGGTCCTAAGGCTTCTTCCCAGCAGCAGGAAATGTCACCCATCCTACTTGTAAGGCACTGATCTCAGACACCTGTCACTTCAAAAATCAAGCCATCGGAAGTTCCCGTTGTGGTTCAGTGGTTAACGAATCTGACTAGGAACCATGAGGTTTTGGGTTCGATCCCTGGCCTCACTCAATGGGTTAACGATCTGCCGTTGCCATGAGCTGTGGTGTAGGTCGCACACTCAGCTAGGATCCCGAGTTGCTGCAGCTGTGGTGTAGGCCAGCAGCTACAGCTCGGATTTGACCCCTAGCCTGGGAGCCTCCATATGCTGCAGGTCCTGCCCTAAAAAGAAAACAACCAACCAAAAAATTCAAATAGAACGTCAAACGCAGGGCAAGGAAAAGGCCACCAGCTGAACAAGAGGCAAAATGGATAGAAGTGAGTGGATTTTTATTGCGGTGGAATATACACAACACGACATTTGCCATTTGCCCATTTCCAAGTGTAGATGCAGAGCAGTGAGTACGTTCCCACGAGTGGATCATCCACGCAAGCGGGGGGTGTCTTACATCACAGGGGGACCGTTTCTCTGTCTCCCAAGGTCGGCAAATCCACCTTCCCCAGGCAGCCACCCTCAGGACCCACTGGGCTAAGAGCTGTCCTTGGATGTTGTCCCTCAGCCTAAACATTGCTCCCTAAACAGAGTATGTCTGTCCTATCTTTTCTCTTCTCACCCCAGGGACGCCCCCCTCCCCACTCCTGTGACATCCAGGAACTGGGTCCAGAGTCCACCACTGAGGCTTGTCAACGATCTCCTCCCAGAACAAGGGGGAAGTAGCGGCTTGGATGAATCCACCTTCCCCCTGGAGTCCCCATTTGGCTTGAGTAACGAACCCAACTAGGATCCACGAGGAAGCTAGTTCGATCCCTGGCCTCGCTTAGTGGGTTGAGGATCCGGCGTTGCCGTGAGCTATGGTGTAGGTCACAGACTCAGCTCAGATCCTGTGTTGCTGTGGCTGTGGTGTAGGCCGGCAGCTGCAGCTCCGATTGGACCCCTAGCCTGGGGACCTCCACATGCCACAGGTGCAGCCCTAAGCCCCAGAAGAAACACTGGCTGGAGGTGACGTGTGGCGGGGTGGGGGGGGTGTAGGGGGACAACACAAACAGCCACACAGCTCAGAACTTGGAGGATGCGAGCTCCATATTCTGCGCAGAAAGAACAGCTCGGAGGCATTCAGTGGTGTGTTTGTCTATTCATCTGCCTAAGTTCTCTTCAGAAATTTAAAAGAAAAAAAAAATTGCTTTTCTCCTTTCATGGTAGCCTGTAAATGAGCATGATTTTTTTCAATTTCATCATTTCCAAAATCGACCCAGGGATATAGCTAAAGGGACGCTTCTGTCTCACAGGGTACTGGAGATGGAGGTTAATTTCAGTCCTGGACCCAGCGAAGGACATACTTGTCCTCACTGGGCACCAGGCAGCCTCTGGACAGTCACTTGCCATCATGCTTCAGCTCACAAGGTCCCCACCCCTGCCAGCGACAGGAGGTCATGTTTGTGGAGTTCGACTGCCCCTCTGCGAGGCTATCAGAAAAGGTAAAGAGCCCCCCTGGGGCGAAGTGGGATCACCAGCGTCTTGGGAGCACTGAGACACAGGTTCGATTCCCGGCCTGGCCCAGTGGGTTAAGGATCCGGTGCTGCTACGATTGTAGCTTAGGTCACAACTGCAGCTCGGATACCATCCCTGGCCTGGGAATTCCATATGCCACAGGGCAGCCAAAAAAGAAAAGAAAAGAAAGTGTATACAGCGGAAATCGACAGAACATTGTACATCAGCCATAATAAAAACAGAAAAAGAAAGAAAAGAAAATGTAAGGAACAGGGAATGACAGTAACTGAAGCTTGCAAATGACCCTGGAATCAGACTCAGAAATACCCAAGGAAAAGTACAATTGAGAATCACATTTATTATTATTAAAGAAACCGCAAAATTATGAGTTCACTCATCCACATATTGGTTCAGGAAGAGCTCTGGATTAAGCAAACCAAATTATTTGGTTATAAAAAAATTTGCACCTAAAAAAACAGGTTCAAACTTCCTTCCTTCCAGCCCTACTCTCAAAATACCCTTCTCTTTCAAATCCAGGTCTATTCTTGATCATACTTGGAATTCGCGCTTGGTGTATCTGTCCGTTATCATTCCTTTTACATGGCTCGACAGAAGCATAATCAAATACAGAACCAAAGTCTGCAGAGTCAATTTCCATTCTCAAAGACGACCTGATTCCATCATGGTGGGGGTCAAACACAGGCGAGCAAAAAGTCAACGGGACTCAACAGCGATGTGAAAACCGACAGGAGTTTGTGTGTTTGTGTGGACACACACATCAGAAAACCCGCTGCATCCCATTTCTCTGAAAACAGAATAATAGGTAATAAAACAGAAACATTCAGAAAAAAAAAAAAAAGATTGTAGCTTTTTAGCTGGTTCTTTCAACGTCCTTCACTTGTCAATATTAATGTCAGGGATTCAAGAAGAGAAGGAGCTACCATAACATTCGAAATAATTTTATCAACAATTTTATTTATTGGAAAAGACTTCATTACCTAAAACCCATATACGTTCTTATTCTCAAATAACCTCTAAAACGTCCCTTGCATTAACTCAGAGCATCCGTAACTGCACAAGGACGTCCGTATCCAGGGCAAAGATGGCCAAAGCGGAGTCATAAGTACTTGCCCAGGTGGTGGTGGTGCGGTGGTGGTTTAACTTCTGATCAGTGCCTTCTAGGTGCTGAAACCTGGAACAACCATGAGAGTCTCTGATGATTTAGCGTTTTTTCTCTTACCTGTCATAAATAATTCGGCCACTTATGGAGGTTAAAACGAGAGAACTATAGGAGTTCCCATCGTGGCTCAGCAGAAACGAATCTGAGTAGCATCCATGAGGACATGGGTGTCGCGAGACATGTTTCTACAATATTTTCTTAGCCTCTTTGCTGAAAACTCCATCTTCCTGCTTGAAAAACAGTCGCAGTGCTGGTGAATGACTTAAGCTTAAGCACAAAGAGCTAAAGGCATAAGTTATTCGTAGGGTCAGCTGAATCAGGACAGAATGCGTTGGTGTGGGCACGCAGGACCTGTGCAGATTGGCAGGCCGTTTGCACAGCATGATATGTCCTCTTAAGAATAAGAGAAAGAGGAAGCTCATGGCCCCAAGGGGTTTATGAGATCTGCATTAGCCAGGAGAACCAAGGTGCAAACCTGGGCAGGCCCTCTGCAGAAGCACAAGGGTGATGCTCTAGAAGCTACGCAGAGACAGCTGACGCTCCTCAAATGCTAATGATCGTTAACTGCCTAAAGGTCAGAATAAAAGCTTAATCAGCAGCCAGCTCTGTGGCTTCTAAAATAACTTAGAAAAACCTCTCTCCTGCACCGACAGCCCCCTCCTCACTTGACGTCATCCTCAAGAGCACAGTAAAAAGCTCTTGAGGCGGAGCTCTTGTTCCCCGAGACCTTGAGTCCCCTGGTTCCCACCTTTACTTGAGATAAATGTCTCTGTGTCTTGTTTTATGTTAACTTTTTTCCTTAAGTTTCACAGCACCCGTTCTTCAGCCCCAACCTGCTGAGCTGGTCTCGGCACATGGGTTCGATCCCTGGCCTCGCTCAGTGGGTTAAGGATCCAGCGTGGCCGTGAACTGTGGTGTAGGTAACAGATGTGGCTTGGATCTTGAGTTGCTGTGGCTGTGGTATAGGCCAGTGGCTACAGTTCCGATTCAACCCCTAGCCTGGGAACCTCCATATGCCACAGGTGCAGCCCTAAAATAGACAAAAAAAAAAAAAAAAAAAAAAACCTGAGGGAAATATAAACTAGGCCCCATACCAATGAACTTGGCAAAGGCCAGACCCAGGGATCCCTCTTACATAGCAGATGGGAGGAACCCTTTGAAAGCAGTTGGTCAAGATGCTAAAAATTATGCCTACACCCCACAAGTCAATAATTCCACCTCTCGAAAACTAACTTACAGAAAAACCCTTCATTCTGAAGTGCTCTGCACACAATGGTATAGGCTGGACTATTATTTACAACAAAATTGGATATAGGCCAAGTGTTAAATACTACAAAATGCTCTTTAGAAAGGGTCATGTATTTATAAATGTAACGTTACGAAGCCATCAAAAATGACCTGTGACTAGGCTGGAGGACTATGGACGTGCTTATGATTCGTGGATACATATTTGTAAACTCATCCATGTATGTCTACCTGTCATGGGATGTGTGCACAGAGAATGCTGCCTGCCGTTCCACTAAACAAAGAAGGCTGCTCCAGCCCCGTTCCACCGGGATCGGGCCACCAGCCTCTGCAGCTGCCCAGGGAAGGGGCCACCTGAGGGAAATTAAGGCTGGAGCCCAACAGGAAGCACCCGGAGCTCGAGATCCTGGCCCTAGAGTGTGAAGACACACAACTAAGGAACAATCTCAATAAGCCCAGATTCTTGCATCGTCTCATACAGAGAAAAGCACAAGAATCATTCATGTGAGGTGTCTATTCTTTGTAATCAGCAGTCATCTTTTAATGTTTGACTACATGTTTGTTTTTCCAGCAAAAAAACCCACCTATCTCTCTCTCTGTCTCTCTCTCTCTCTCTCTCTCTCTCTCTCCCGGCCCCTCCCCTGCCACCTCTGAGCAGTTCCTGAGATCCTCTGAGAGGTTACCTCCCAGGCTACAGTCCTCGGTAAGGTTCCCAAATAAAACTTAATTCACAACGTTCAGGTCGTTCATTTTTCTTCAGTTGACAGATATATATCTGAGTATGTATAAGTTACATATATCTGTGTGATATGTGATATATATAATTATATCCTACAGATCCTGGCATAATATATCATACAGATCAGGGCTGCAATAAGCAAATAAAGAAACCAATCCGTGACAGTGAGTGGCTTTCTCCGTTTCTGGTATTTTCTTAATTTTGTTATGATGAACATGGGTTACATTGATAATGCAATAAACTTTTGTACAATTAAATCTTCAGTGGATAAAACTACAAATCAAGTAACCCCAATGCAAGATCTAACGGCTATCTTTTTCTTCTTTTTTGTCTTTTTAGAGCTGTTCCTAGGCTAGGGGTCGAATCAGAGCCGTAGCCACTGGCCTACGCCACAGCCACAGCCACGCGGGATCCGAGCCACGTCTGGGACCTACACCACAGCTCATGGCAACGCCAGATCCTTGACCCACTGAGCGAGGCCAGGGATTGAACCCGAGTCCTCATGAATTCTAGTCCATTTTGTTACCGCTGGGCCACCTCGGGGACTCCAAAACAACTTTCTATTGGTTGTTTTGGTGGTACTGTGATTCCTCCCACTTTGCAGCCAAGGGTGCCGAGGGTTAGAGGGATCAAATAACTCAACCGAGTTCGGGATGGGAGCAGCTAGGATTACAAACCCAGGTCTATCCAAGGCTGGATGTAGACTATCTAAACTGCTGTGCCACGTGGCCCAGAAGATGGTCAGGTGAGAAGGGGAGGAAGCCAGGCCAGAATGTGAGAGAAGAATGATCACGGGTTTGGGAGATGAGGTGACATTAAGGTTGGGGTTATGGATTTTATGACAAGAGTTACTTAAAAACTTCAGTTTGAGGTTTTCTGGCTGACTCTCCTATTCCTATAATTAGGGATGGAGGGTTAGGGATTATAGTCCAGGAGTCTGAGTTTTCTTTGGCCCAATGAACTCAAGGAACAATTTTCTTCCTTAAGACTCAGAATCCAGTCACAGTGACGCACTGATTTTCTTCAAGCTTTACAGCACATTTTAAAGAATACACCGGATAAAGAGCATTTGATTTAACCTGTTCCCCCAAGTTGATTCTGAATAGTTTCTACATTTCCCCTTCACTTTTCTATCCGAGACAGAAAAAAATAAATACAGAACTCTTGCGAGTGGCTCGCCCTCACTCTCTTTTTCCTTAATAATATTCCCTAATGAACTAGGACTCAAACCCATCTTTCTGCTGGGGCTCCTGTATCCACATTTTGTAACTGGATGGGAAAGTGGGATGGAGGAGGCTGGAAGAACACTGATTCCTGATGGGCATAAAACTCAAAGGCCTTTTCCAGTCGGAAGGTCAGAACACAAACGGCTCATCGTCCCAAGAGTCAAAGCAGCAAAACATAAAAACATCTCAGCACAAAAAATGTGGCCGTGGCATCGGGCCACTGCCTCCAGAGCGGAGCTGGCCCCTTACCGTATCCCTGGGGTAGAGCCGTCACTAAACCATCCGGTACACGGGGTCACCAACTTTCAGGCTTCCAATTTTTTCCACTGAATAATAGATCCCAAAAAGTGGGGCCGACTTGTAAATTGGCCTCTCAGAGGGATCACACAGGCGGTAGCTGAAAGAAGCAAGAATTCACCCTCAGGCACACGAAGTAATCTGAGTGCTTGCAATAGAATTCCAGGTTTTCACCCTCAGGTTATCTTTTTTTTTTTTTTTTTTTTTTTTTTTGCTTTTTAGGGCTATACCCGCGGCAAATGGAGGTTCCCAGGCTAGGGGTGGAATCAGAGCTGCAGCTGCTGCCCCACACCACAGCCACAGCAACTCGGGATCTGAGCCACATCTATGACCTACACCACAGGTGGTGGCAATGCCAGATTCTTGACCCACGGAGCGAGGTGGGGATCCAAGCTGAAACTTTAAGGTTTCTGTTCGGGTTCATTACTGCTGAGCTGCAAGGGGAACTCCCCATTCTCAGGTTCTCTTTACACGAGCAGCAAGCCTTTTCTAAAATGTGGACCGAGGAGTCTGGACAATACATCAAAGTGCAAATAACCCTGGTTTTTCTAGAAGTGTCCTGAGAGTCTAAACAACTTTGCTGTGGCTTCAGTTTGAGGCCAAAAGGAAAAACTTGTGTTACTTAAAACAAATACTTTGTCTGTATGTGTACTTCCAGCTTCGCCACCCATGGAAATTGAAGCGCCTCCAATTTCAAAATGAACCCGCCCTGAACTCTGCCCTATCCACCCTTCTCAGTCTACAAACCCAAAGCCTGGGTTCTCGGGTGAACCAAACTTAGACAGAGATGCAGTGGGCAGGTGGCTGGACTATTACTGAAGTTAAATTTCTTAAGGCGTGCCTAAAGAAAAATAATAACAACTTCACCGCATCAGAGAAATCAAAAAAAATAGAACTGTAAGTCTAAACACTTCAAGAAATAAACCTTAAACATATTAGAAGCAAACCCATTCGAAACTAAACCTTATTAGACCTTAAATGCATTAGAAACAAACAAACAAAACAGAGGAAACAAAACACATCTCCAAAAAAACTTAACTTAGGTGTAAAATCACATTCTATATTAAGTGAAGTTAGCCAAAATTCTCTAAATAACCAGAGAAAACACCCTCTCATAGAAGAAGCTCTTGGATAAACAAACTCCGACAACTCATTCTGTTCCCTTTCATCAGATATTTCATTATACAGCTCAATTATTTTTATATTCCTTGGTATTGATGCTAATAAGTACGTGTGAGTTGCAATCAAAAATAAGAGAATTCGAGGTCTTAATTTGGAAATTAAATTGATAAACATAAAAAAGATATTGAAAATTGCTGTGAGGAGTTCCCTCGTGGTGCAGTGGGTTAAGGATCCAGCACTGTCTCTGCTGTCCAGCATTGCCCCTGGGAACTTCCACATGCCATGGGCATAGTTTAAAAAAAAAATTAATGTGAGGAGTTCCCATTGTGGCTCAGTGGTTAACGAATCAGACTAGGAACCATGAGGTTGTAGATTCAATCCCTGGCCTTGATCAGCGGGTTAAGGATGCGGCGTTGCTGTGAGCTACAGTGTAGGTTGCAGACACAGCTCGGATCTGGCATTGCTGTGGCTGTGGTGTAGGCCGGCAGCTACAACTCCGATTCAACCCCTAGCCTGGGAATCTCCATGTGCCGAGGGTGTGGCCCTAGAAAAGACCAAAAAAAAATTAATGTGAGAGAGATGAAAGCTTCAAAACATAGGATTATACAATTAAAGAATTGTCAAAAGCACTAGAAGACCGCTCTAAGAAAAAAAAAAAAAAAAGACAAAGCAGCAAATGCATTAACCAACAGACACAGACAACCAGAAGCCAGAGGTGCCCAGACAGAGCACCGACAGCCACAGAATGTCGAGGATGGGGACAATATAGAAAGCCACTGGACATGATGCTATTTTACCTCTTCAGGGTCTCCAGGGGCTCCTTCCTGTCAGTCACTCCGGTGTCTGGGTCAACCGTGGTCAAAATGCACCTGTCACACAATACAAGGGTTCGACCACGCTTCGGAACCAACCGGCCTGCCACGCCCCCGAGGTCCAGACTCTTGAGACTCCTTACCTGCCACAAGCCAAAACCTTTTTCATCTCTACGTCGCCAATGAGCAGGTCACCCCAGGTGTCCTGGGAGAAAAGGAAAAGGTGTCATTTGAATTAAGGCTTCATCCGTCTTTGAAGCAGTTTGTTCTTTGGCTGGACCCGTGAAGCCCGCAGGAGAACGCAGGGCCAGCAAACCCCCAGAAGGAGTCAGAGGGAGGCAGCGTGTCGGCGAGCCCAGGATCCAGCTCTCGACCCGGTCTCAGACGCCTGCCTCTGTCAGCACAGCAAGAACGGGCTGTTCCGGCAGCAGTTTGCCCGAGAACCACACAGCAACTCCAGGTCAGTGAGAAACGGATGGCTGCCCACGCGCCTCTCGCTCCCACAGAAGCCAAGTTACATTCCGCCCGGTCTTTGAGGAGCAGGACGTGATCCAGAAAAGTCACAAGCTGTACCCCCTCAGCACTGCCACGTCCACAGCCCGTTTTCCGTCCTGGCCCCGCTTTGCTTTCCTGCCCTTGAACCCTGGGCCGTGCCAACATCTGCCTCTGGCTGCCATCCAGCCTCACAGCTCCGAGGAAGGTACTATGGTGTCCTCATTTTACACAAAGGCTCAGAGGCGGACAGCGATCACAACGTTTCCTCAGGGTCACAGCAGCAAGGTTTGAAAAGCTTTCTGATTCTGGGAGTTCCCGTCATGGCGCAGCGGAAACGAATCCAACTGGGAACCATGAGGTGGCGGGTTCGATCCCTGGCCTCTCTCAGTGGGCTAAGGATCTGACCGTTGCTGTGGCTGTGGTGCAGGCTGGCGGCTACAGCTCCAATTGGACCCCTAGCCTGGGAACCTCCGTATGCTACAGGTGTGGCCCTCAAAAGACAAAAGAGGGAAAAAAAAAAAAGAAAAGCTTTCTGATTCTGAAGGTGATTTTTAACCACCTAGCTTTTAATTATATCTACACACACACACAGCCTATATAGATGACGTTATATATACATTCATATACACACATTCTTACGTATAATAATTATTCACATATGCAGGGTATGTTACAGCCTCTCTTGCTTACAGGAAAGCCATTTAGAGAGTTTGAATTCCACAGGACAGTCCTTTGTCCAGGGCTGTGAGGGTAAGAGGGGAGGCACTGGGGGTGGGGTCTCCCTCCAGGCTCCATAAACCAACAGGATCTATAACTAGATGCAAAAAAACCAAAGTCCCCTAAAAAACTGTTTCTTGATCTCAACCCCCATGAGGTTTTGGAGACCATGGGTCTAAAGAACTTGGTGACCCATCAGCCTCCAAATGAGGAAAGGAGGAGTTTAGTCCTGTCCCTGGCGGCTCACTCCCCCTGGGGGTGGAGGGCAGGAAGGGGGGTTACCTCCCACCTAACATACACACACGTGACCGGGCCCCAGTCACGCTAGGGGTCATTTTCAGGGACCCGCTACCCGCCCGGGGTCTACAGGGGTGATTCTGCAAACCCACAGAAGGCAGCCCCCTACCTCACTGGGTCTTGCCGCTCAGAAATCTCCCGCGGGGTATGCCAGGTAAAGGGTCTCTCTGGATGCCCTGCGTGCGTGGAAATAAAGCCCGAGATCCACAGTTGCCCCCTTCCCGTGGCGCAGCGGGTGAAGAACCCCACTGCAGGGGCTCAAGTTGTCTCCGAGGCACAGGTTCCATCCCCCCGCCGGACAAGTGGGTTAAAGGATCCCGAGTTGGTCACAGGCTGTGGCTCAGATTCAACCCCTGGCCAGGGAACTTCCATATACGCGGGGGTGCGGCCATAAAAACAAAAAACAACCAAAAAAAGCTTAGAGTTCCAAACAACCCGTTGAAGGGAGAAGTAGGTAACTCTTGTAAAAGGCAAGGCCGCACATGTAAAATGGCATCGCTGTATCTTCACCAGGACTTTGTACAAGCAATGCTCAAACGTAAAGCTGCCAGCCAGCCCTAGCGCCTGGCTCACCTCCTGGAGGAATGTCACCTCCCACCAGGAACGCGGGGGAAGCGATGGGTCCGTTTCCCCGGCCTGGAAGCGGCTAAAAGGGCCGGACGCACTTCGCCACACGAGGGCGCTGCGGCCACAGGAATGTGAGCCCATCAGGCCTCCAGGGCTGAAGCCAGGCTGGTCTCCCCTGGCTCTCCAAAGACCTGCCCGTAGGTATCTTGCTACAAATGAGGATGAATTTCATATTTCAAAGCCGCATGATATTAAAGCAGGAAGTCTGAAAAGTTCGGTTAGGTTTCCTAGTTTTACAAGACGGATTTCCTCTGCTCTTGCACTCTTAACTGCAGTACCCAGTTTAGAATAACAAACTGCCCATTGTTGTAAGAATTGTTTGAAGCCCCTCAAATTCCAATTCTAATTACCTCCGAAAAGATTCATCGGAATGAATTATATACACTCATGTGTGATGAGGTATATGATAACATCACACATCCTAACCTGATCATCGCCAGCATTTGCAGTTTAAAAAAGTACATTAAATTTCTTTATTTGTACATTAAATTTAAATGCAATTAATTCTGTTACTCAAGGAAGATAATAATACGTTTACGTTATTGAAAAAAAAATTTAAATTAAATCCATAATCTATGAAATTAAATTTTCCATTACATTCTCCTAGACCCTCAAGGGGGCTTCTCTAAATACAGAAACAGCCCCAAGAACTCACTGCTCCCCCTGCTGGTGAGCAGCCTCTCTGCAGTTTGGCAAAATCCAAAACTCCAGGGACATTCATTTAGTATGAAGGGATACAACCGTGGAATTTTTGAGATGGAAGAAGGAAGGAAAAGAAGAAATGAGGCAGAGTGAAAGGAAAAATACTATATTTAGTGGGCTCAGCTCCATGGAATAATCCTGAGGACTTACTGTTCATTTGCAGGCACCTTGTATATAATATATTAAAACTACACGGTTTCCTATCGCAAGAAGCACCCAGAGAAACACAGCATCAGGATGTGGGGTGATTGCTGTGGAACACACAGAACAGCACAGGAAAGGGTGTCTGTTTGCTGGTGATTTTCACTGGCGCGCACACAGGCACGTGCCAGCGGAAGGCTAAATGCAGGACAGGACATTAATCTCGCTCTCTCTCCCTCCCTCCTCTCTCCCTCTCTCTCTCCACATGGCTACACACACACACACACAAACAATTCTGTGCATATGCTAGAGAGAGAATGGAGGGAATATACATCCATCTTTATATATGCTATGGTTCTCACTCACTATATATAACTTTATAATATATACATATGGCTATGCACACACATACACGGCTACATAAATATATATTTATATATATATTTATATATATATATATATACAGCATGGTCACTGCTACAGCTCTGCTTTGCACCCTGGCCCTGGAAAGTCTGCATGCCATGGGCAGAGCCAACCAATTGTATACATGTGTGTGTGTGTGTGTGTGTGTGTGTGTGTGTGTGTATATATATATATATATAGAACTTCAGGTAAGAATGGAAGCCAAGTTGAGCTTTTGAACGAACTAACTAACCACGGAAGGACAAGTCATCTAAGAGTAAGGTTGAGAGAGAAAAGGCAAAAGCCTGAATGCTGTGCTGTTCACTGGGCTACAAAAGAAATTATCCTGCAGATGGCATTCCCGTCGTGGCTCAGCAGAAATGACTCTGATGAGTATCCACGAGGACACAGGTTCCATCCCTGGCCTCACTCAGTAGGTTAAGGACCCAGCATTGCCGTGAGCTGTGGTGTAGGTCGCAGACGCGGCTCGGATCTGGCTCGGTTCTGGTATTACTGTGGCTGTGGTGTAGGCCAGCGGCTGCAGCTCTGATTCAACCCCTAGCCTAGGAACCTCCACGTGCTGCAGGTGTGGCCCCCCCCCCCAAAAAAAAAAGAAAGAAAGAAAGAAATTACCCTGCAGAGTTACAGAGCCTTTGGGCACCCACCTCCACCAGAGCCCTCTCTGCTCCGAGTCCTGACCTCAGGGTCCACGCCTTCCCCTTGCTGCTCATCTCTAATGGAAGCTCATAAGTCCATTACACTGTGCTGTACATGCAATTGTTGGAAGCAGGTTTAAGCTATGTTGGGATAAACCCAGCAAATAAATAAGTAAATAAAATTGTGTTTGGAAATCCTCAGCAATTTTTCTGGCTTGGTACCAACAACCTACAAGATTGCAGGAAGCTCGCACGGCATCAGCTGGAGGCTGGCTAAATCCATGTGGACTTACTGTTTGAGCCTAGAAAGGAGGGCATGAATCCACATTTATTAACGCTGAACAATGTTCAAGATGTTGCTGAGGGAAGAAAGCACACCTAGATAGATACACATGTATATACTTCATGTGGGACAATGCCATCTACAGAAATACTCTGTGTAAATACCTGCGTGTATGTATTTATAGCAATGTCTCTGGAAGGCTCCTCAAGTTTAAATGGTATTACTTATTTTTTATGAATTTTTTCTTTTTTTGTTTTATTTTTTCTTTTCTTTTTTTTTAAGGGCAGCATCCGAGGCATAGGGAGGTTCCCAGGCCAGGGGTCGAACTGGAGCTGTAGCCACCAGCCTACACCACGGCCACAGCAACGCCAGATGCGAACCACGTCTGCGACGTGCACCACAGCTCACAGCAATACCGGATCCTCAACCCACTGAGCGAGGCCAAGGATCAAACCCACGTCCTCATGGATACTAGTCGGGTTCATTTCCCCTGAGCCATAACAGAAACTCCAATACAATATAATACCCCCTGAGCAAGGCCAGGTTACTAGTCCTCATGGATGCTAGTCGGATTTGTTTCCACTGCGCCACAACGGGAACTCCAGGGGCTTTTTATTAAGAACTGAAAAACACTGCTATCACCTCTGTCACTCAGAAATTCCAAGGGGTTTAGGAGCTGTGCCAGAAACAAGACAAACACCAAAGAGACGTTTCCTACCACACTGCACAGTTACACTGTCTCAAACCAAAATTGATGTTTCTACTTTTAAGGTGTAAGAAGCCAAATACACAGGATACAGAGTTCCCGTCGTGGCATCGCAGAACGAATCTGACTAGGAACCGTGAGGTTTCGGGTTCGATCCCTGGCCTCGCTCAGAGGGTTGAGGATCTGGCGATGCTGTGAGCTGTGGTCACAGACGCAGCTCCAATTCAACCCCTAGCCTGGGAACCTCCATATGCTGCAGGTGCGGCCCTAAAAGGACAAAAAGACAAAAAAAGTAAAAAAAATAAAAAAATAGAAAAACAAATACACAGGATGCCATCACTGAGAATTACCAACTTCCTTAAGACAGGACTTTTATGATTCTAAGATTCTAAGCATCCGTGCTGGCAGGAGGACAAGAAAAAGTACATCCACATCCACACAAGCCCACCCAGCCTGGGGGATTAGAGACGCCGTCCAGAGTTTCCAAAAGTGCCTTGGAGAGAGAGAGCACGCGCCCACACGCACACACACACCTTTCAAATGCTGACTTAGCATTTCTTTCTTTCCTTTTTTTTTTTTTTTTTTTGTCTTTTTGCCATTTTTAGGGCCGCTTCTGTGGCATGTGGAGGTTCCCAGGCTAGGGGTCGAATCGGAGCTGTAGCTGCCGGCCTACACCACAGCCACAGCAACGTAGGGTCCAAGCCGTGTCTGCAACCTACACCACAGCTCACGGCAACGCTGGATCCCCAGCCTGCTGAGCAAGGCCAGGGATCAAACCTGCAACCTCATGGTTCCTAGTTGGATTCGTTAACCACTGAGCCATGACGGGAACTTGACTTAGCATTTCTTGAGAATAAATTTAGAAATGCAGACGAAGATGTTCATTATTTACCTAATGGGACCTGGAAAACAGCCTGAATGCCCAATAATACAGGAATGGCTAACCAAGTTATTGCATAGTTCTTGAGTAGTAATCTGGAACCAAGAAAACTTTCTCGGAGTTTTTTGCCACGTACCATTGGGGAACATGGTGGGATCCAGAACTCTCTGTGCAGAGAAGTCCCGTGAGCTGGGGAGGTGGGAGGCACCTGGCGCAGAGCCCACAGAAACCAGACCTCAGAGACAGGGCATGACCTCACTGCCCGCGTGGAGGCCACTCTGCTGGCGTCACAGCAGGGTAACCAGGCTGCTCCTTGAAGGACACAAGGCCAGCGTTTCCGCTGAGGACTCCTGGGGCCCAGGCTACCCACCAGGGGCAGTCGGCAGGCAGAACGAGGCCATCAGATTCTTGGTCTCTGAGCGCCCCCACCCACCTCACAGCCCTGCCCCTGGCAGCTGATATTTCAACATTCGGGAAGGGTATGTCAGCACAGTCCCCCCGCTCTCGGCCTTCGGTGCCCAACATCAGTTCTTAAGGATGAAAGCCGTTGATCGAGGCGATCCCGCCTGGACCCGGCTGGTTGCTGAGGCGGACTGTGCAGGATGGAGTGGGCCCTGCTCCGGGCTGCCCTCCCTCCGTCTGTCCGGCTGGCCCAGGTATGCTCTCACGACAGTGGCAGGGATCTGAGAGAGGAAGGAGGCTCCGGGACTTTTCAGTCGCTGCCCTGTCTGTAGAGACACCCCCACCCCAGCCCCCAAAGCAAGTCACGTGGGGTTACAGGGGGCAGGGGCGGGGGTGGGGGGAGCAGACACAGCATCAGAGAAAGGGCGCCACTCAGCACCTGGTTACGGAGAGGCCACGGATGGGGACCACTCATGAAGTCAGCCGCCTGCATTCTATTTGACTGTGCTTCTGTCTTGCCTTGTTGGTTTGTAAGCGTCCTTTTCCTATTAAGTGAGCTCTGTGCAAAGTTCACATAGTAACAATAAAATCGTTCGTGTACATTTACAAGGGGAAAACAAAAGACTCCAGCGCGGCACAGATAACTTTTTACAGAACCTCCTTTTTTAGAAAACCTCCTTTGAATAGATAGGGACCTGCCCAGAGGCTAAACCAAAACACTAAAGCACTTGGAGTGGAAAGACACAGCTCGGACATGGTGGAGTATTTCTGTTTGGATTAACCGCTGGTGATTTCAGAGCAGCCGTCAGAGTTCTCAGTGTGTTCGTCATTCCTCGGTGCCAGCCTACAGCAAGCACAGGCTTTATTTTTTCCTGTTTTGCTGAAAATCCACAATCCACAAAGATTCACAGAACCTGGGAACAAAGTCCAGCTTGCTGGTTACTCTGCTCCTTGGTCCTTGGTCCAAAGCTCTGGGTGTCTCTCCCTCCCTGTCCCAGCGGGTACAAGCTCAGCTAGCTCCATTTAATCATTTAAAGTTAGACTGAAACAAAAACCGCTTAATTACATTCTCTGATCAA
Source organism: Phacochoerus africanus (assembly GCF_016906955.1). Lineage (NCBI taxonomy): Eukaryota > Metazoa > Chordata > Mammalia > Artiodactyla > Suidae > Phacochoerus > Phacochoerus africanus. The sequence continues at coordinate 15,713,591 of NC_062555.1, read as the reverse complement.
AGGGAATACCCATGGCATCGGAGGCTTTTCTTTCCTCCTTGATCTGAAAAGTAGCATATTTAAAGCCAGGTAAGGAGTTTCCGCCCTGGCACAGTGGAAACGGATCCGACTAGGAACTATGAGGTTGCAGGTTCGATCCCTGGCCTTGCTCAGTGGGTTAAGGATCTGGCGTTGCTGTGGCTGTGGTGTGGGCCGGCAGCTATAGCTCCAATTAGACCCCTAGCCTGGGAACCTCCATATGTGGCAGGTGAGGCCCTAAAAAGACAAAAAAAAAAAAAACCCACCAAAAAACCTATATAGCGCCAAGAGTGAACCCTAAGGTAAATTATGGACTTTGGGTAATTATGATGTCCATGTAGGATCATCCTTGGTTTTTTAAAAAAAGATCACTCTAGTGAGTGAGAGAACAGGGGAGGCTGTGCTGTGCAGGTGCTGGGTGGGGGGGCTAGGAGTGTACAGGAAATCTTTGTACCTACCTCTCAATTTTGTTGTAAACCTAAAGCTGCTTTAAATGATTTTTTTTTTTACACTGTTTCCTCCTGCTATCTCACATACACAAGATAGAACTTACACAAAAGTTTTGCAAAACAATTCTTTTTTTTTTTTTAGGCCATACCAAGGGACATGGATGGACGTTCTCAGGCCAGGGTTTGAATCAGAGCTACAGCTGCCGGCCTACCCCACAACCATGGCAACAGCAGATCCAGCCGCCCTCGAGCTACCACAGCTCTCGGCAACGCCTGATCCTGATCCTTAACCCACTGAGCAAGGCCAGGGATCGAACCCGTAACCTCATGGTTCCTAGTCGGATTCTCTTCCACTGCACCACGATGAGAACTCCTATACCGATATTATAACCTAGCGGTGCGTTGTGACAGCAGTTTGGAAAGGATAACTGGGAAGATTAAAGGAGACAAGGCAGGGAAAGGGTTTGGCACAGGGCCTGCTACACAGCGAGCACTTGGGAATTAGGAGCTGTAATTGTTACTGCTTTTTTATTGTCTTATATATTGCTATTATTATCATTGCTACTTCAGAAGTTCCTAAAGCCAGGAAGAGATTACTGTTCTAATTCCAGGACAGAGAGACTTCTTATCCAAGTATTCTAAGGAAATCCTAATTCATCCCAACTTTGGTTATTGGGGACTGAAAAATAATGATGATTTGCAAAAAGTTTACTTTTCAACTGCTGCAGAGGCTTGTACTGGTGTACCCAAGCAGGGCCCTGTGGGCTCCCGGGGAACACAAGCTCTCTGGGTCCTCCAGTGCTTGGTTTTAGGGAATAAGCCTCAGCCCCCACCACCTTCCCTGAGTCCAAAGGGCAGCTGCTAATCAGGGAGGGGAGCGGATGCAGAGACCAGCGGGGAGCAGTCAGGAGGCAACTGTGCAACCTGGGGGCAGGTCCAGGTTCCCCCTCAAGGAATACACATAACAATACCTTTGAGCCTTTCTGTAGAATTAAAACCCCCAGCAAAAGTTAGATCTACTTGAGGAAGCATTCTTCATTCCGGGAGGAAGGAGACCACCAGAGTTAGTCCTGTGGCCACTAAACACCAGCTTTGAAAGACAAAGCAAGCTCGCCTCTGCCCTGAAACTTATTTACTGCCCTGATTCCTTTTTCATTCCCCAAACTATAAAACTACCTCCTAACCCCTTCCAAAGGGGGCACAGTCTTTAAGGCATTAGCTGTGGCCCCTTTGCCTGGCAAAGCAATAAAGCTGCCTTGTTCTCCGTTACCCAAAACTCTGTCTCTGCATTTCAATTCGTCATTGGCAGACAGAGGCCCAGTTTCAACATCGGAAGGACCCATTCACACAGCCAGAGCATAGTGGGGCTGCGATTCAATCCACAGCTGTCTGGCTTCAACATCTCCTGCCTCTCTAGAAGCTCTTGGGAGGAGCACTTCCCAGGGACGGACACTGCCCCCAGGGTTTTCTGCAAGCTTCTCCATAGTTCTTTCCTAACGTGGAGTGAGTGTAAGCAGCTTTTGGCAAGAAAGAGCTCTTGGCATGAAAAGGTTCTCTGCAGGAGGCCCCTTTTGTCTTGTCACTTTAGCAGAGCTATTTTATCCCTAACCTTGGCAGGCACCCCCACGCTCACTGCCAGGCCAAACACACCTTTCAAAGCTTTGGATCACACAATACCCTGCCTAACCTGTTGGTCCTTCCTGTAGATCAAAGAAGTAGGAATGACGGAAGATGTGGTATATATACACAATGGAATACTACTCAGCCATAAAAAAGAATGACATAATGCCAATTGCAGCAACATGGATGGAACTAGAGAATCTCATACTGAGTGAAATGAGCCAGAAAGACAAAGACAAATACCATATGATATCACTTAGAACTGGAATCTAATATCTAGCACAAATGAACATCTCCTCAGAAAAGAAAATCAAGGACTTGGAAAAGAGACTTGTGGCTGCCTGATGAGAGAGGGAGGGAGTGGGAGGGATCAGGAGCTTGGGCTTATCAGACACAACTTAGAATAGATTTACAAGGAGATCCTGCTGAATAGCATTGAGAACTTTGTCTAGATACTCATGTTGCAACAGAAGAAAGGCTGGGGGAAAAATGTAATTGTAATGTATACATGTAAGGATAACCTGACCCCCTTGCTGTACAGTGGGAAAAAAAACACTTGAATGAGGAAATTAAAAAAAAAAAAAAGAAGAAGTAGGAATGAGGAATAAGTAATTTATATGTGGCCAGGTCACTTCCCCGTCAGTAATCTCGGGAGCAAACTGCGGGAAGGAGACAGCATCTGAAGATTGCAAGGAGTCACCAAGCTGACAGCAGTGGGAGCTGGCGAGGAATCAGACCGCCTATCCCAATGACTAATGGAGAGGACCCCCCTTTTCCCTGTAAAGACTTTCATGGCCCAGCAGAATCTTCAGCATTGGCTTTGGGACATGAGTCTGCCTTCTCCCCAGATTGCTGGGTTTTTTATTAAAAGCAACACGTTCCATTTCTGCCAACACTTGTCTCTCCAGCATTGAATTTTGAGCATCAGGCAGCCAGACCTAGTCTGACAACACAAAGAATAACACAAACGAGACATTCCCAAGAGATTCAAGTCCTACTCACTGGAACAGGGAACAAATTTTGGGAAACAGTGACCTTGGAAGGAGTTCGTGTTGTGGTTCAGTGGCAACAAGCCCAACTACTATCCATGAGGACTCAGGTTCGATCCCTGGCCTTACTCAGTGGGTTAAGGATCCTGTGTTGCTGTTGTGGCTGTGGTGTAGGCTGGCAGCTGTAGCTCCAATTCAACCCCTCGTCTGGGAACTTCTGTATGCCTCGGGTACAGCCCTAAAAAGCAAAAACAAAAACAACCCCCCCCCAAAAAAAATTGACCCTGGAAATGGTCACCAGGAGATAGAACAAGTTGATCAGTTTTATTATTTTTTAGACTTCATTGCTCCACACTCCCGGAATTCAAACAAATCACACTGGCCCATAGGAAGCCACTTTTTAAAATCTGCTTAATGTCCCTTGATACACAGAAAAAGCACAAAGTGCTTTGGATCACAAAGAGTAAACATTACACAACACAGCCTCCTATTGCTCCATGATTGTGCAATAGATGGTGGCCTGAATTTTTGCACCATGCTTAGAGTTTGCTATTTTTTTTAAATTATTAGTTGGTCTATGCAATATTTATGTGCATTATCATTTTACATTAATATTTAACAGAGCCCCACTAATTGGAATCCTAGGTAGACAGGTTGAAGCAAATACATCAGTCCCTCAACTCCTGAGCTTCCTAATTTAAGGGAGACCAGAGCAGCAACATTAGAATCACTTTACAGTAAAGTTTTTTTTTTTGTTTTTTTTTTTAATGTGTGTAACCGGGGAACTCTTCTATTCAAATAAGAGTATTTTACCTTACTCTTTCTGTGAGCTCATCCCAATGCAGGAATAAAACAACAAATGCATTCTGGGGAACATAAGGTCATACAATCCTTTTTTTTTTTTTTTTTTTGCTTATTAGGGCCACACGCAGGGTGTATGTTAGTTTCCAGGCAAGAGGTCTAATTAGAGCTGCTGCTGCCAGCCTATATCACAGCCACAGCAACTCAGGTTCCAAGCAGTGTCTGCAACCTGCACCACAGCTCACAGCAACACTGGATCCTTAACACACTGAGCGAGGCCAGGGATCGAACCTGTGTCTGCCTGGATACTAGTCAGGTTCATAACTCACTGAGCACAATGGGAACTCCCCAGAAGACTGCTCTAACCACCTACCCTACCACCCACCCCACACCTTATGCACTTGTTTACCCAGCTTGTTTCCCTTTCTTCTTCAAAATCTCTGCTCAAGGACTGCCTTCTCCAGGAAGCCACTTACCTCCTCAAAAGCACTGCAGCCTGTCACCTCGATATTTGGCCTGAAATTTTCCATTTTCACCTTCTTCTCCATCCTCGTGTTCAGATCCGTCAGAGAGGCTTCTGAGATGACCAAGATGGGGCTGGAGTCTGGGTAGGCCACCTGTGTGCCAAGGACACAGCATGAATGCCAAGGACACTGCCCACAGAATTTGCTCAGACTACCAACTGCAAAGCTAAGTAAAGCCCAGAAGCAAAACCACCCGAGCCCAGAAGGGGAGGGTGAAAACAGCCAAGTCAGCTCAGGAGCACTGATCCTGCCGCTGGGGCTCCGGGGGGCTGGACCTGGGTCCACACCCTGAAAGGCAGCAGCCAGGGCTCAGGGCCAATGTCACCCTCAGCATCAGCTCGAGCACCCAGCAGTGAGCTCCTTTCCACACCATCATCACCGTCAGAGGGGGCAGGATCTGGTGCCCACCAGCTCTAGCAGTTTCCTTCAGCAGCAAGCACTCACTCACATGCAACTTTTTTTCGGGGACGGGCTTTTTTTTTAGGGCCACACCGTGCACATGGACGTTCCCAGGCTAGGGGTTGAATCGGAGCCACAGCCCCAGCAATGACAGATCCCAGCTTCATCTGTGACCTACACCACAGCTCACAGCAACGCCGGATCCTCAACCCACTGAGAAGGGGCCAGGGTTGGAGCCCAAGTCCTCATGGCTACTAGTCGGGTTGGTAATGTGCGGAGCCACAACACAGGAACTCCCACTCACATGCATTTATTCTGCATCTACTATGTATCGGGCACTGTTCTTTGTGGGCAAATAGCAGTGAACACAGCAGAGAAAAAGCCCTGCCTTCAAGGAGCTTGTAAAAGCGATCTTTGCAAGACTCTCCCCAGGGTGCCTGCATCTTGCACCTCATCTCACTGCAGAACAAAAAGGCTTTGGTTTGGGGGCTGTAGCTGACATGGGGGTGCGGTGTCTTCTCTGTACTGGAAGCAACACACCCCCCCTGGCTGAGGGGCATGGGGGGCTTGGAGCAAGTCTGCTTCTGTCATGTCAGGAAACCTAGCTCTGGTCCCAACCTAACCTCCCTTTCCCCTCCCGCCCCTCATCTCCAGAGCCCTCATCTCCCTGGTAGCCCCGCCCCCGGCCCGGCTCCTCCCACATCCCATCCTCCCCGCATCCCGAGACCCCGCCCTCTCCTCCAGCCCCTCTCCAGCCTGCACCTGCCCAGGTGGCTCCCTCAGGGCCAGGCCTGCCCTCTCCCGACCTGGACCCAGGACAGGCTCCCTGCGGCCCAGAGGGAAGGCGGGGGTGAAAGCAGCTCTGGGCAGGCTCACCTCGTAATCCTGGGCAACGGAGGGGAATATTTTCTTTGATCGTCTTCCCTTCAGGTTCTTTTCAAACTGAACCAGCCGATAAGCTTCCGTTTTCAAGAAGCTGGTGAACCACTGAGCAGCTTCGTCGCCACAGTCCCTGCCCTGGGTGTCGAGACCGAACATCCTGGAAGGGTCACAGAGAGCAGCGGGGTGACTCTCCAACGCGACACACTGGCTGGTGGGGTCAAGATGGAACAGGGAACCACCTCCCGTCCCTTGTGATGGAACGTGATGGAGGAGAATGGGAAACAAAGAAAGTATGTACGACTGGGTCACTTTGCTGTGCAGCAGAAGTTGACAGACCATTATAAATAAACTATAATAACAGAATTAAAAAAAAAAAAAAAGATGGAACAGCTGGGTCGCTGGAACCTGATTCTCCCAGAAGTCCTGGAAGCGGTCCCGTGATCCCTAGGTTAACACTGGGGAGATGCAGAGGGACGGAGCAGGGAAGGGCTTGTCAGAACCTAACTGGCTTATAACTCAAGTGGGTCTTATTGAAATGCAGATTCCCTTCAGTAGGTTGGGCTGGAGCCTGAGGTTCTGCATTTCTCATTAGGCTTCAGGACGCCTGGGCTACTGGTCCACAGACCACACTTGAGTGGCAAGGACTGAGGATATGTTCAGAAGGGACGAAGGACTGCCTTGGGTAGATGCGCCCTGAGCTTGGAGTCTGGCAGACCCGGTTCAAACTGGAACCCTGCCATGGCTCCCTTGTGAGTGTTAGCAAATCATTAAACACCTATGACCTTCTGTCCCCGTTGCAAACTGAAGATAACAATATATGACCTTCCCTGCCTGGTACACACAGATTCCCCTGGATAACAAAGTGGTCTTCAAGGATTTTTTTTTTTGCTAGAGTACCCCAAAAAGACTTCTTAAAAACTATGTACCCCTCACAGAATTGCAAGTTGACATGTAAGCTTTTATCTTTCCTTTTCTTTTTTTTTTTAAAGAAATACAGGTAATTGACAATACTGTGTTCATTTCAGATAAACAGTAGAGTGACTCAGTTACATATATTTTCCAGATTATTTTCCATTATAGGCTATGAGCAGATATTGAATATAGTTTCCTGCACTATACCGTAAATCCTTATTGCTTATCTATGGTATGTATAGTAGTTTATATCTGTTAATCCCATACTCCTAATTTATCCCCCACTTCCTTTCCCTCTTAGTAACAATAAATTTGTTTTCTATGTCTGTGAGTCTGTTTCTGTTGTGTATATAGATTCACTGGTATTTTTTTGATTTCACATATAAATGATAGCATATACTATTGTCTCTGATGGACTTCACTCAATATGATATTCTTTAGGTCTATCCACGTTGTTTATGTGTTTAACGTGTCATGACGATTAAATTTCTATTGAATTGTAAATATTAACATGTAAAATAAAATTATATCTTAGATTATATATCATATCTTAACATTAGAAATACATATAAATTATATTAAAATAAAATTATGGGAGTTCCTATTGTGGCTCAGCAGGTTAAGGACCGACGTTGTCTCTATGAGGATGCAGATTCGATCTGTGGCTTCCCTCAGTGGGTTAAGGATCTGGTGTTGCCTTAAACTGCAGCAGAGGTCACAGAGGTGGCTCAGATCCAGTGTTGTCACAGCTGTGGTGTAGACCGGCAGCTACAGCTTCAATTTGACCCTTGGCCCGGGAATTTCTATATGTGGCAGGTGCAGCCGTAAAAGAAAGACATAAGTAAATAAAATAAAATTATGCCAGGAGTACTGCCATGGTGCAGCAGAAAAGAATCCAACTAGGAACCATGAGGTTGTGGGTTAAGGATCTGGTGTTGGCATGAGCTGTGGTGTAGGTTGCAGACACGGCTCAGTTCCTGCATTGCTGTGACTGTGGCACAGGCTGGCAGCTGTAGCTGATTCAACCCCTAGCCTGAGAACTTGGGAACCTCCATATGCTGCAGGTGTGGCCCTAAAAAGCAAAAAAGAAAAAAAAGAAGAAAAAGAAAAGAGGTTATGAAAATAAATACATTCAGAAAATAAAACTATGCCCCTTATTAATTTTATATCATTTCTTCAGTTTTTAACAGTTCCCATGGCAATCAGTATATTAAAATGGTTTGTAAATAGGAGTTCCTATCATGGCTCAGTGGAAATGAATCAGACTAGTATCCACGAGGATGCAGGTTCGCTCAATGGGTTAAGGCGTTGCCATGAGCTGAGGTGTAGGTGGCAGACGTGGCTCGGATCACCCTTTGCTGTGGCTGTGGTGTAGGCCAGCAGCTGTAGCTCCGATTAGACCCCTAGCCTGGGAATTTCCACATGCTGTGGGTGCAGCCCTAAAAAAAAAAGGCAGAAAAAAAAGGGGGCTTGTAAATACAGTCTGTGGTAATTACCGCATGTGTTAACTAGCTGGAGAGTATGTGCTGATTACATTCCGGCCGTGTCTGTGCCAATCCAAAAACACAGCTTCCAGCCAAGGCTTTTGCCAGATTCCCAGAATTCCACTGGCTGTCTATTCCCACCTCACCCAGAAGCATGACTCAAGTGCAGAACGGAATTACACAAGAACAGGCAGCACCTGGATGGATGCCTTTGGCGGATCTGGATCAACCCACCTACAAGGTCCTCCTCCTTGGCTCCCTCTGGGGCCTGTGTGTCCTGAGCTCTGCCTGCTTACCCAGGTAAGAAGCCTGGAGAGAAGAACTTGCTTCGTATCAAGGACACAGTGAGTCTGCCAGCAACGTCTGCATCTGCCACCCAACATGTCAACTAAGCACTTACCCATGAACTTCAAATGCCCTACGGTTTGTCTCTCCAATGAATGTATTTGCCTGAAGCCTGTAACGTGTAGAAAAGCACCAGCCCCTCCCGGGAGGCAGGCAGCTCTGCCTCGTGTGATAGTGAAGCCGAGCACGACCCCTGGGTCCTTGCCGCCAGCTCAGATCCACATTCCCCCCCCCCCCCACCGCCTGCTCCTTGTTTGTAGAAAAACTTCAGCCTCCTAGGCCTCCCGTACATTCAAGATAGCAAACTGAAGCAGAAAACAAAGGAAAACAGACAAGCAAGACAAAATCATCACAGTTTAGCCATAAAACAAAGGAATTTTAGTTCCTCCTCAAGGGCTACAGGTAATAACCTGAGCCATATTTTTGAGCTACTCTAAAATCCTCATCAGGTGGAAGAAGTTTTTGTTTGTTTGTTTGTTTGTTTTTCTTCTTAGGGCTGCACCCGTGGCATATGGAAGTTCTCAGGCTAGGGATCAAATTCAAGCTGCAGCTGCCAGCCTACACCACAGCCACAGCAACGCAGGATCCGACCCACTGAGCAAGGCTAGGGATCAAACCCGCCTCCTCATGGATACTAGTCAGATTTGTTTCCAAGACACCACAATGGGAACTCCAGGTGGAAGAAGTTAACTGTGCACTGGCCACAGCAGGGAGACCCCAGACCAGTTGGAACCAAAAGATTGACAATGTTGACGCCTGACACACAGCCTAGTTACTTAACCACCAACCAATCAGAAGAGTGCCCAGGAGCTGGCCAGGCCCCTCGGGGACAGTTGCTCTTATCTGGCCTTTAATACTCCTGCCCTGAAAGTCGGGGCGGAGTTCTGGTCTTTTAAGCAAGAGCTGCCTATTCTCCTTGCTTGGGTGCCTTGCAATAAATGCTGTACTTTCCTCTGTCACAAGCTGGTGTCAGTGGATTGGCTTTGCTGTGCACCAGTCAGCAGGCCCAAGTTTAATTTGGTAAAAACAGTCCTAGAGGACTTGGTTTCCTTGTTTGTAAAGTGGAACTCCACTAGCCACCTCATAACCCTGGTGAGACAACTAACAGAAAGAGTGTATTCATGAATCCTGGCTTCAAGCTTCAAAATGGTGGCACCTTGAGGGACGGATTTCAGCTCAGACACTTGGCTAGAAAAGCATATGAGGGCACAGGGGTAATCTGAGCCTGTCCTCTGAGTCTGGGGACCTTCAGGCAGCACTAATTTCCATATGTTGAGAATTCTCAGGTGGTTACAAAGGGATCCAGAGGATACAGGAGAAGTGTCTAAGCCTCTAGGACTCCCTGATAGCAGAGGACAAGCCCCCAGTGAGCCATGAAACTGGACAGTCCTGCTAGGTCCCCCAGACTGAACGGAAACCCAGGCCTGAGGTGCGTCTCTGGCCAGAGTTGAACTCCCTTACATCTGCATCTTGTTGGAGGCACCTGGGTCCCTGTCCCTAGATCTTAGGGGTTGCAGAGTCCTCCCGAAAAGCCCCAGCATCCTCAGCATCCAGCCCTGAGATACAGGTGGTAACATCTCCACAAATGCCCTTGTCTGCCTGGCAATTATGAATAGAAATCCATCCTGCTTGACCAAAAGGAGACGAACCCTTAAGGTTCACCCTTTGTAACTTTTCCCTATTTGTATTAATCCTGATGTCTTTTTACTTTTTATATTTTTGATGCTTTGACATCTTGAGAACCACCCCTCCCAGGACTAGTCAATTCCTAGAGATAGTAAAGCCCTAGGTTTCCCAGAGGCAGACCAACCACCCCAGAGCCCTCACGCCAACCACCTCCTCTGTTGTGCCCTCACACTCACGGCCACTGTCCCTGCTCTAATCATCCAGAGCCAGTCCCTGTGCCCCAGAGCCAATTTTCCTAGCACCTGGGGAAACCAGAACAAAGACTTTTGCTCACATTTCCCCCTGATCCCTCTGCCTCCTGACCAACCCCGGTATTTCCCCCCATGTGGTCCTACATAGCATGGGCTTCCTATTTCCAGGAATCTGTGAATATTAAAAACTTCTTTCTTCAGGACAGTCATGTCTGTGTCTGCACGTCTTGTAACATCTGATGAATGTAAATCTAAGTGCCCCTAATGCAACATTCTGATCAACCAACCACAGGGCTTGATCCCAACAGAGAGACTACACTGCTCTTCACTTTCCTTGACTGCTCTCATCACCTCTGGTACGAGCACAGCGAGGTGGAGAGGAAGGCAGCACCTGAAGGTAGATCAGTTTTCTTGGAGGTCCCCAGAGGCCCCATGTAGAGCACCTGCAGTTGTGGAGCCTGTTGGAGGAAGGCACCTTGATGGGCAAAACCAGCTGGTCCATGCCCGGCGCCCTGAGGACAAGGCAGTTTTCCTCATGGGTGATGGAGACCAGCACGAGGCGATGCTCCTGCCGTGCGGTCACCACGTGTCCATCTTCCTTAATCACCGTCCAGAACCTGCCAGGAAACAAACGGGGCACACTTAGAATTCCTCTGCTGCTGTCTCTATAGCTTCCATCCAGCCTTCTACTTCATCAAAACCCTCCCCCTGGAGTGTCTGTCATGACTCAGTGCATTAAGAACCCGACTCATATCCATGAGGATGAGGGTTCGATCCCTGGTTTCACTCAGTGGGATAAGGATCCGGCATTGCCCTGAGCTGTGGTGTCAGTCGCAGATACGGCTGGGATCCCGCATTGCTGTGGCTGTGGTATAGGCTGGCAGTGACAGCTCAGATTCCACCCCTAGCCTGGGAACTTCCATAAGAAGAAAAAAAAAAACACCCTCCCCCTGCCCCAACTCAGGACCCAACAATTTCTTTCCAGACAGTATCCAGGTCTAGCCAAATGCTTTCATTCCAAAAGTCAGTGCCCCTCAAAGGAGCTCGTTTGGTACAAAGAGCCCTGGGATAGAAAGCATCTGGCCAGTGTATGAAAAACCCCAGTCCCCAAAATCCGTCTGGTGAGGCTGGTGTAGGGACATCCCTTTTGCTGGGGCAACTACACTGCCTCTTTGGGACTTTGCTGTGGTTGGAGGCTTCCCTGAGCCTATTAAGCCCATCTCTGTGAACTCAGGGAACCCTACTCAACCATCTGCGATAACCCACGTGGGAAAAGAACCTGGGAACGAATAAATATACGCAGATGTAGAACCGACTCACTGTGAGGTGCAGCAGACACGAACACGACACTGTACACCAACTATTCTTCAGTGAAATTTTAAGATTCAAACAAAATGGGGGGAGAAAACATGTCTCTGGTTGAAGCGAAATGTCTTAACTAGAGAAGATTGACCAAAGACCCATGGCTCAAGTGGACGGAAACTCTAGACGAAGGTCTTGAATGTTCCTGAGTCCCGAAGATGCAAACTGCCCCCTGCTAGGTTTCACCGGCTACGTCGCGTAGATCCTAATCAGAAAAGCCCTCAGCAGCTTTCCTCTTGATGCACACGTTAGACTCATAGAATGCTGTAAACCAAGGTTAACTCAGTAGAAAAAGAAAGGAAATGTTATTCACACACACACACACACACACATGCATGTGTGTGTGATGGAATATTATTCAGCCATGAAAAGGAAATCCTGCAATTTGCAACAACATGGGTGACACTTGGGGATGTTACCCTAATTGGAATGAGTCAGACAGAGAAAGCCCAATGCTGTATGATTTCACTTGTAAGTGACATCTACAAAGGGGGACTTCTAGAAACAGAGAATAGATTGGTGGTTGCCAGGGGTTGGGGGTGGGGGGAATAGGGTGAAAGTGGTCAAAGGGTACAAACTTCCCACAGAAGACGTTCTGGGGATGTCACGGACCTCACGGCAGCTACAGTGAACAACACCGTATTTACAGTTAACAACACGGTATATCCTTAGTTGCTAAGAGACAAAATCTCAGCAGCTCTCACCATAAGAACAACAGCAACGAAATGGAAATTGGGTGAGGCGAAGGCGGTGTCAGCTCACGTTGCATCGTATCACACCGCCGCAAGGCCCGCCTTCAACCTACACAACGTTCTATGTCCATTTTATATCCTGTGTCAATACAGCTGGAGGGGAAAAAAAATTCATGCCAATCGCGTTGGATAAGGGCTCCACTCACATTTTAGAGAGCTCCCCGCCCCCGTTCTCAGCTCAGTTTTCACACCCTGTACCATAACCATGCTGGCGGAGGGGGGAGCTGAGCTAAAGAATGAGAAGGGATGCTGAGTCTGTGAGGTCAGATATGCTCTCATCAATAACAGAGCAGATATTTTGGGCGACAGCACACAAACGATTTGATCCCTAAAGAGGAAAAAGAGTAGCGCTCCTAGGGAAAATGAGTTTCAATATCACTATTTCAGACAAACTCAGTGGGTGATGAAATCTGCAAGCCCTGACGAGTGAGCATCTCCTGAAGACCGGGCCTTCCCCTCTGTGAACAACAGCAGTAAGACAGCGCCTTCCGGGAGGACAGAGGCATTCCAAAACATGACTGGAGCCAGATGGAATGTTCTGGAAAACCTAGTGAGGACATCCACTATCACAGTGGGGGAGCCGGGTCTCTGCCCTCCCCTGGCCCTGGCAGGTAACCTCCCCTCTGGAACCTGCCAGCCAAGCAACCTACCCCTGTCCAGGTGCTGGATAACCACCCCTCCACCCCCCAGAACCAAGCCAGGTGGGTCCTGAGCCCGGCCAGCTGGCATGTGCATCAGAGTGAAGCATGGCAGGTGGCAGCACAAAGGCACTTTAGGGATTGCCTTGGCTACTCTCCTTCCGGGACCTGGGGGTGCTGGGCAGAAGGAGGTACCCGGCCCTCTGCCCTCTGAGGAGGGCGCCTTTTCCTTTTTAAGGGTCTTTGGTTCCTAGGGTGCCCTAGCTCACTCCCCTGTGGGGTGAGGCTGGGTTCTGTGCTCCAGAGATTTCCTGCCGACTGTGTTATAGCCCTGTTCCCTAGGGGCTGGGCCCCGTCCCCTATTTCCAGCCTCATCCTTGGGTGCAGAGTCTTGGAAGACCCTGCTCTGGTTAACCCCACCCAAGCCTGCCCTGGAACTTCCAACCTGGCCCATCCTCGGAGGAGGCAAGGCTCGGTCTGCGGGCTGTACACGACCAGACACATGTGCAGACAGGAGCCCATCCAACCCCCTGGCCCATCATTTCTAACAGTCACCTATCTCCCGGCTGAGCCTTCTTACCTCCCCCCCCCCCACCCCCCGTCAGCCCTTGCCTTGGGCTCTCTGGTCCCGCCCGCAGCTCCAGCCAATGTGTAACCACGCGGGGTTAACCCGGGGACAACACAGGAGAAGCGGCAGCTAGAGGTGCCCTGCTAACCCTGCAGTGGAAGGAGCAAGTGGCAACTTGCAAGCAGCCCAACACCGGGGCAGGACAAGGACCACTATAAGGACACAAAGGTGCCGCCCACAACATACCAGCCACCCTCACTACCCTGTAACTAGGGTGACAACATTTTTTACCTCTTGTGTTCAAATGATGCCCAGGGTATGAATAATTACCTCTGTTGTGCCAGATCTGAAAGAAAGGCTATGTCTGAAGTGCAGATTCTTTTTATGAGCAGTTTTCTTCATTGGCAGCCCCAAAAGCCAGCCCTTTCATTTTACACATAAAACACACGCATGTGGCGTGCAGAGCAGCACAGAGTGCAGAGCTCCGTGTCTCCGAAAGAACAGCAATGACCCTGAGTGACCCGCAGCTGCGTTTGGGAAGCAGAGTCCAAGACAGCTGGGAAGTCTCGTTTCTAAAGTGACAAGCTGACCCGGGGTACAGGAATGACGGAGCCAGAAAAGGAGAGCAAACAGCCCCACCACAGAGAGCTGGAGGGCGAGGGCAGGCGGGAGGGACCCCGGGAATAAGAAACTCAGGAGCCTCATTTCTCCAAGAGCTAACAGTCTGCGCACAAGAGATGAAGCACTGGCTGGGTAAACGGTGGGGACAGATTTATCAACGGCCAGTCACACATGGCCCCTAAGGAGAGTGCAGCTTTACAAGGTCAAGGAGCCAAGCCCTGCCAGGGTCTGTGCCAACAGCCAGGGTCAGCGTTCTGCGAGATGGACCTGAAACGAGCTCAAAGTGCAGTCAGTCCGCTCAGGCCAAACGTTCACAAACACGTTAAGGGTTTCAAACAAAATAACACAAAAAATTTAAGGCAAAGGGCACTTACAGAGGACGCTGTTAGCTTCTTAGAACAGTCTCAAAAGCACAGGTTCAAAGTGGAAATAAAGAGGAGTTCCCTTTGTGGCTCAGCGGTTATTGAACCCAACTAGGGTTCACGAGGATGCAGGTTCGAGCCCTGGCCTCTCTCAGTGGGTTGCGGATCTGGCGTTGCCGTGAGCTGTGGCGTAGGTCTCAGATGCAGCTCAGATCCAGAGTTGCTGTGGCTGTGGTGTAGGCCAGCAGCTGCATCTCCCATTCAACCCCTAGCCTGGGAAATCAAATGCTGCAGGTGCAGCCCTTAAAAAAAAAAAAAAAAAAAAAAAAAGAACAATTAAATGCCTCTCTTCCTGGGATGCCAATGCCAGTCCTCCTTGCTGGCAAGACTCCCTTCCCAGGTGCCAAGGCCAGGGTGGGGTTGCTGGGTACAGGCTGGTCTGTTCTCTTCTTTTTAATCTTGAAGAAATAATCCTGCCTGCAATGTCTTTCTTC
Source organism: Phacochoerus africanus (assembly GCF_016906955.1). NCBI lineage: Eukaryota > Metazoa > Chordata > Mammalia > Artiodactyla > Suidae > Phacochoerus > Phacochoerus africanus. Next base: position 15,698,494 of record NC_062555.1, on the reverse strand, counting down.
TCACAAGATATAAAACTGTGCTGAGTGAGCTCCCTTCACCGTGCAGCGGAAACAAACTCGACCAGGACCCATGAGGATGAGGGTTCCATCCCTGGCCTCGCTCAGTGGGTTAAGGATCTGGCATTGCCGTGGCTGTGGTGTAGGCTGGCAGCTGCAGCTCGGATTTGACCTCTAGCCTGGGACCCTCCATATGCTGCAGGTGTGGCCCTTAAAACAAACAAACAAAAAAACACTGTGCTGAAAACTGCTTCGCCAGAGCAGTTTCTCAGAGTCATCCGAGAAGTGGGCTTCCAGACTAGTCCTCAGGTTGGCTCAAATGAAACTCTTTTCTATTCGTATTATTGCTTGTTTATTGATGACTTCGTGGACAAATCCTTGCCGCATTCCCAGGAAGGGCATGAGCGTGGCACTCGGGGACCTGGGCTCTCACTCCTCCAGAGCGTGATGGTTTTGCTGTCTTGGGGAGATGCTCAATGCTGGGGACAGTTTCCTGGTTTGCAAATGGAGATAATGTCCAGCCACAGGATAGGTATGAAGCCTGAATAACACCATCTGTGTGACAGGACTTAGCTCAGCGCCTGCTGCGTACAAAGCACTGAATACAAGTTGGTTGCATGGCCGTTCCCTGCCTCACCCCAGTCTCCGCAACACAGCATCCCACCCCAGCACCGATTATTCAAAACAAGGGAACACGGATACACACATCTGGTTTCAGATGCCCACAGAAGCAGACAAGCAAAGGACAAATATTCTCTTTCCAGGGAAGCAAAAGTCACAGCAAAGCTGTGACAATGAGCAGTGGGAAAGCCATAGTTATTCCGATGAAGAGACAGGAAACACAGATAAGAACTGAAAATCTCACTATGAAATATCCCTCGCCTGGTCCTTTATGCGAAGAAGGAAGGAGCAGAAGTCCAGCTTCCCTGGCTGTGCGTCAAGAGAATTTACCTCGTCGCTGTGCCTGAGGCCTGCCCAGCCTTCATGCCTGAATAAGCTGGAAAAATGCTCTTTTTTCTTTTTAGGGCCCCACCTGCAGCATATGAGAGTTCCCTGGCCTACGCCACCTGGATCCAAGCCGCATCTGCAACCTACACCACAGCTCACAGCAATGCCAGATCCTTAACTCAATGAGTGAAAGCAGGGATCGAACCCATATCCTCATGGATACTAGTCAGGTTCCTAACTTGCTGCACTACAATGGGAACTCCGCTCTTCCTCTTCTTAATGGTCCTGAGACAACTCTCTACGATAGCCTCACAATCACCTGGCCCGAGTCTGCATGTCTCTTTCTGATTTCCTAGGTCTGGGATGGGACTCTCAGGAAATCACAGTTTTTAAAAAAAACTCTCCCCAGGATTAGAAATCCGGGGTGAAGAGGGATGGAAGACGCCCCATGAGTTACATGGTCTGTACACACAACAGTTTCTACAACAAGCTGGAGATTCCCAATGCCCTGGGAGCCCACAGAGGACTGCAAGCTTCAGAGAAGACCCACCACACGTGCCCTGGGGTGAACTCCGGGAGGGAAGCAGCCTCTGCCGAAAGGGTCCCCAAAAGACCGGTGTGCAAACCTCCCTCCCACTAGACACAGGACCACAGCCAAACCATCCCAGCCAGGCAAGCATCGCAAGCCTCAGGAAACAGAGAAGGAGGCTCCGTTCTCCCTTGATCACTCTTTCCAGGGTTTAGCATCCTTGCTGCCACGAGCCCTTTCCCAGTGTCCAGCTGCACAACTCTGTGTCCATAAGCAGGTGTCTGCAGGCTCACCTTTGGAAGAAAATGACCGAGCATCCTCTCCTTTCTGAGGGAGGAGGCCAGCATTTCCATACGCGAGGCCCTACCTAGGTGGGGCTTTACCTAGCTCCTCACCCAAAGACCACTCTGCCTCAGGGGGCAGGGGTCACACTGTCCCCTTAATGGCAAAGGATTATGTGCACAGTCCATCCTCCTGCCGCCTTCTGTCCCCAGCAGAGGACTTCACTCTCTCTGCTCATTTTCTTTTCAAGTGGGTCAGGCCCCGCCACCTCCTGAGGCTCCCAAAACCTTCCTTAGAACTGAAAAGTGTGAGGAGCAATGCCCAGCAAGGTCACAGCCAATGTCCTTGAACAAGAGAGCTGCCTTCAAGGAGTTCTGGTTGTGGCTTAGTGGTAAGGAAACTGACTAGTATCCATGAGGACCTGGGTTCGATCCCTGGGCCCCAGCTCAGTGGGTTAAGGAGCCAGCATTGCCAGTGAGCTCTGGCGTAGCTCCCAGACATGGCTCTAATCGCTGTGGCTGTGGCTGTGGCATAGGCCCACAGCTGCAGCTCCCATCTGACCCCTAGCCTGGGACCTGGGAACCTCTATATGCCTCACGTGTGGCCCTTTAAAACAAACACTTGGCTTCAGCTTTGCTCCCGTCTGTCCACGGGAGTGCCAACAACATTTATTTCCTCATACTATCAAATCAGAAAGTTTAGCACTAGCAGGAGCCTTGGAGATCGGATCTGTCCTGATACAGAAAAGGAAGCTCTCCTCTGGGGAGGGCCAGAGGCTTGCCCCCTCCCCTGCCTTCCCAAACCCGAACCCGACGCGAACTGGATCTTTCCAGCCGCAGGCTCAAAGCCGGGGGATCCAACAGGCGGTCGGGAAAAGCCAGGTGGCCGGCCTCCCTTCTCCTTCCCGGGGCCAGGCGCCAGCTCCCTCCCCGCAGCCCTCCGCAGCAGGGACCCGCGCTGGGCTCAGCCCTACCTGTCGCGCACGTGGCCGCAGCGCAGCCCCAGGGCCGTGCACTCGGCCTCGCTCACCGGCACCCCCTTGCACGACTTGACCGGGTAGAGCCAGAGCCTCGCCACGGTGCCCACCTGCTGCAGCCGCCGGCGCCGCGGAGGCCACGCGCGGCGCCAGGCGACGGCCCCCAGCGCCACCGCGGCCAGTCCCAGCGCGGCGACCCCGAGCCAGCGGGGCCGGGACGGCGCGGAGAGGCCGAGGCGGACCAGCGGGGACGAGCCGACGGCGCCCATGACCCGGCGACCGCGGAGCGCAGACCAGCCTGCGACTGGCGCGGGCGGGGCGCCGGGGGCTCGGGGCTGCGGCGGGCGGAGCCCCAGCTGCCCAGTCAGCGGCCTGGCCCGCCTTTCTGCGCGCGCCGAGGTGGCGGGACGCGCTGGGCGCCGGGGAGCAGGAGGCCCAAAGCCAGAGGCCGCGCCGCCCCTTTGTCCCGAGAGGTCACTTTCGCTCTCCGACCCGCTCTCCCTGTCCCGCTGCTTGGCTGCGCGACGGGGCCCAGGGGACAGGCCAGTCGCCTGTAGGCGGCAGAAGGGAGGATTTTCAGCGTTAGGAACTGGCAGATCGCCCGAGAACCGCACGGCTTTCGGCCCACAACCCGCTCCGTGGAAGCTTCTGGGCTCTGAACAAACTCGAGTGTGGCTTCTGGCCGGTAGGGCCAAGGCGCAAGAATGACCCCCGCCTCGCCTAACACGCCCCCCCCCCCGCCCCATGTACACACACACACACACACACACACACACACACACAAATCTCTGCCCCAGAAAGCTCGAAGCTGCCAGATTGCAGGGATGGTTCCTGCCAGAGTCTGAAGCCAAGCCCCTGGCCCGCTCCCCACTTACTCCCCACCGTGAACTGTCCCGCGGTCCCTTCCGCGTGTGTGTGTGGTGTGTGTGTGTGTGTGTCCTACAACTCTGCCATCCCTCCGGTCTCGGGCCTCCGCGGATGGGCCCCCTGCAGGCACACCTGGCCCGACCCCACCTCCACTGCTCTCCCCGTGTCAGTTCCCACCAGACACCCCCCCCGCCCCACCAATTCACCCTTTAGACCCACTGAGCTCTGGGCTCCTGGAAACGGAGCTCAGTTCTTCCCCTGCTTCTCAGTAGTCACCGAGAAAAATCTGTTTTTACTGCTTTAACGAAAATCCAGCTTGGGATCTCTTTCCCCCCTCCATTTAAGCAGATTCTTTGTGAACCAAGTGGATTCTTGGCTAAGTGAAGGTGTGAGGTCATTTGTTTATTTTTCAGGGATTGTCCCTTAACCTGTGGCACCATTCTAGGAGAGTTTAAGGAGGTGAGAGGTGGGCCATCGCCCTGGGTCCTGATTGGTCATCTGCAGAAAGCTGCTCTGGGCTGGGAGGAGAAGGGCGGGCAGGGCTGGGATCCAGATCTTTGGGAAAAGCGAAAATTGAACTCTCCCTGCAACTGAGAGTTCCCCTGTGTGGGGCAGTGGGTTAAGGATCCCATGAGGTCGCTGTGGTGGCAAGAGTTTGACCCCTCACCTGAGACCTTCCATGTGCCCTGGCCGGGTTCCAAAAATATATAGATATGGATATGGATATGGATATAGATATGGAGATAGATAAGGATCCATCTCCACATGAGCAGAGTCTGTTTGAAGTCTTAGGCCGGTGGGCTCTGCCTCTTCACTGAACACATGATGCTCAGCAGCCAAGACCTGGTTTCTTTCTCAGGCGTGTGTGGTGAACGAGGTGTGTTGTGAGTGAGGTGTGTGGAAACTCGCACCGGGCCCCCTTTGCCTCTCCAGACACCAGACCCCACGAGCCTGCTGTCAGCACGACAGGCTTTCTAGTCCACCCTCCTCACCGCACGTGAGCTCCCGCCCGGACAGGCTACACGTGTTGTTGATTAAGCCTCTCTGCTCCTTTCCACACACATTTATTGGCCCTGGAGATTTTTCTTTCTTTCTTTTTTTGCTTTTTAGGGCCACACCCATGGCATATGAAAGTTCCCAGGCTAGGGGTGGAATCAGAGCTGCAGCTACCGACCTACACCACAGCCACAGCAACGCGGGATCCGGGCCTTGTCTCCACCTACACCACGGCTCATGGCAACGCCGGATCCTTAACCCACTGAGCAAGGCCAGGGATGGAACCTTCACCCCCATCCCAACGAAGACGTGTTGGGATCTTAACCTGCTGAGCTCTGGCCCTGGGGATTTGATGTTTAGAAGAAGCTGCCCTGGAAGAGTGACTGGGAGGATACAGTCGGAAGGGAGGCTCAGTCAAGATGAAGGGCAAGCGAGATGAAAAGCAGGGAAATCTCAGGACAGTGGGGTCTGTTGGAGGAGGGAGATTTCGAGCTGAGGCTTGAGCAAAAGGAGAGCCTTGGCAAGGGGCCTTTTTGAGGAAGGGATTCTGGGCTAAAGGAGCAGCATGTGCAACACTGGAGAAACTGAAGGAATAGGAGGATGTGACATGTTGGCACGGCCACTAGCAATCTGGTTCTATCAGAATGTACCTGTGCCTGCAGGTGTTTAGGCAGGACAGGTGGGCGGGGCCACATCAAGACGTCTCAGCATCATATGGAGACACCTCAGGATTCGGAACAACAATGGGGCCTGACCAGACTTGGGTGTCAGAGGTCACTTGGGCTGTGCTGGGAGGGAAGAGCGGTCGGTAAAACTGGTCACCAGAGAGGCAGATGCCCTAGTTCAAGCTGAAATAATCCCTCCTCAGGAAAAAACGGCATTGGAGATGCAGATGAGGCTGGGACTAGCAGAGAGAGTCAGGAGACACCTAGCAAGACGTGGGGACCGAACGGAATGCTGAGATTGCAGAAGAGGCATGGATGACTGCCAGCTTTGGGCAAAGCTGTCTGGATACAGGAGGGAGGGGCCATTCTCTCAGAGAGAAAATTCAGGAGAAGCTGGTTTGGGGAGAAGGATGATGGGCTCGGTCGTGGACAGGGAGTGTGTGCACTTTGTGGGCCATCGAAGAGGAAAGAGTCACCTGGACAGGTAACTTGGCTTTTCTGTGCCTCCAGCTCCTCAGCTGTAAAATGATGACCGTCGACCTTTAAGACCTCAGCTCTAAAGGCTGTATTTCCTAAACCCACGCTGGCTGGCACAGGGTGCCAGCACCCGAACAAGTGAGGACTTTGCCGTGGTGAGCACCTAGTCTCTGCCACCCCCACTCAGGCTTGCCCATCACCTGCGCTGTCCCACTGCCTTTGCAACACGGCGCAGGGTCGGGCATGATTTCAGGGAAGCAGGGAAGTTCCTGAGCGGTAACATGTTCCATCACAGCCCTACCGTCTTCATTTCTAGAGTCTGTGAGAGGCGATGGGAGGCGGAGGTGATACCTGAAACATGATACCGGAATCCAGGTTCTTGTTCACGCAGTCGAAGAATGAACTCCTTGAACACACAGGCAGAAAGCAGGCAAAGTTTTTTTTGTTTTGTTTTGTTTTGTTTTTTTAGAATACGTTCTGCCGAAGTGAGCACAAGCAAAGTCTTTATTAAAGGAAAGCAGATCGCTCCTGGGGCTGCCAGGAGCGGGAAGAAGAGCCCCCTTCTCTATTATGTTTACCTCTTAAAAATGGGGAGGGTACCAACGTGGGGTCCAGAAAGATGTGGTTTTTTTCTCCCATTGGCCTTGTTCAACTACCCATAACAGTCCTTGTCCAATAGGGTTTTAGGGGTGGAAATGTCTTTGTCCTTTGCTCCCTGTAAACGGAGTCACAGGGGATTGGGGATTACTGTCCATCTGGGTGTAGGCACACTCCCTACAGTAAACAGGGACTGTGGGGATGTCATTCCTGGAGCCTTTAGGCCACAAATGTTCATCAATGGCCACACCAAAGAATGCATCCAAGCCCACGCTCCTTCACTGACTGCCTGAGTTAGTATTCTGTCTCAGAGGTTCTATTCATTTTATTGGTTATTTGCTTTGCTTTTCCCTTTTGATTTGAGAGACTGTCATGTCTATATTTTTCTGGTTGATTTGATGAGAGACTTTGTAGTTTGTTTTGTTTTGTTTTGTTTTTTGCTTTTTAGGGCTGCACCCACGGTGTATGGAGGTTCCCAGGCTAGGGGTCGAATCAGAGCTACAGCTGTTGGTCTACACCACAGCCACAGCAATGCAGGATCTGAGTGGTGTCTGTGACCACAGCTCTTGGCAACGCTGGATCCTTAACCCAGTGAGCGAGGCCAGGGATCGAACCCACAACCTCGTGGTTCCTGGTCGGATTCATTTCCAATCCACCACAGTGGGAATTCCTATACATTTTTTAAAACACACTTTTATTATATGTATCTCAGAGTTGTTAACTTTTACTCCTAATTTGTCATTAACCTGTGCTTAATAAGACATCACTACCTGCCTAGAGGCACAGATGTGTCTAAATAAAACTCAGTTAATTATAATCAGAGTACCAATGCAGGAAGCAAAGGGGGGAAAAATCTAAAAGACAAATATTGCTTTTGCTCAGCTAATAGGCTCTCATCAGAGGTGTGGGTCCCCAGCAGCCAAGAGAAGCACAAATTAGGGCCCCAAACTCTAGCCTCTTTTAATCTGGAACAGTAACCCCTGCTCTCCTTTTCTTCTTCCCACTTTTGGGGGGCTAGTATAACACTGCTGTTTTTTAAGGGTACAAATTCTTCTCTTGTAAAATGTTCCATAGTCTTCAATTGGTTTGATGGTTTCTTCAGGATTAGATTCAGGTGAAAAGCTTAGTCAGAATAATGTAGGTGACATTCAGACATTCAGCACTTTTCATTGAATCATAGCAGGAGATAACTAGTATCAGTTAATCCAATTATGATGATACCAGGGTTGGTCGCATGCTTAAAGCAGTGTTTATTGCAATTTATGACTTGACATTTCAAGAGTATCAGATTTTATACATATATATATATATATATTTTTTTTTTTTTTTTGCATGTAGCATATGGAAGTTCCCAGGCTAGGGGTCAAATCGAAGCTAAAGCTGTCAGGCTACACCACAGCCACAGCAACGCAGGATCCAAGCCATGACTGTGACCTATACCACAGCTCACTGTAATGCGTGGATCCTTAACCCATTGAGTGGGGCCAGGGATTGAACCCGCATCCTCAGGGATACTAGTCAGGTTTGTTACCACTGAGCCACAACGGGACCTCCTGAATCTTTGTATTACAACAAAATTTCACTCAGTTGTTTTAGCATCTGCTGATGATCTTTGCCTATAACAGTTATCATGTTGATGGTTATAAAATAGTAGTTTTTCGGAATTCCTGGTGTCGTGGCACACCAGAAACAAATCCGACTAGGAGCCATAAGGTTGCGGGTTTGATCCCCGGCATCACTCAGTGGGTTAAGGATCTGGTGTTGCTGTGAGCTGTGGTGTAGGTCACAGATGAGGCTTGGATGCCAAGTTGCTGTGGCTGTGGTGTACAGGCTGGCAGCTATAGTTCTGATTGGACCCCTAGCCTGGGAATTTCCATATGCCCTGAGTGTAGCCCTAAAAAAGCAAAAAATAAATAAATACATACCATACAGCAGGATCATGGAGTTCCCATTGTGGCTCAGCAGTTAACGAACCAGACCAGTATCCTTGAGGATGGGGGTTCGATCTCTGGCCTCGCTCAGTGGGTTAAGGATCCGGCATTGCCATGAGCTGTGGTGTCACTTGCAGATGTGGCTTGGATCCTTTGTTGCTGCGGTTGTGGTGTAGGCCAGCAGATGCAGACCCAATACCACCCCTGACCCAGGAACTTCCATGTGCCAAGGGTGTGGCCCTAAAAGAAGCAAAAAAAAAAAAAAAATCCCTTCTATACTTTTTATCTGGCATTTTGTCTGTAAAGAAGAGCTTCTCCTCCCCCACTTTTGTCTCTGGAATCGTGATGGCCTCCTGGGTTATTTTTGGAGATGCTCCATTATTACTTCTGATGATCAAATTGTCCCAAGTTTGACCCCTGGAAGACCTTTCAATACGAATCCTTGCTTCATTAAACTTTGAGCATGTTCTATTTTCTAGCATAAGATATTCCAGGCTTACTAACTCTCTCTGCCCCAAACCTTGCATTAATGTCTTCAAGGAGGTCTCGTTCCTTTTAGAGAGAATGGTATCTGAAAAGCAAGATCTGGGCTCTAGGTATGCTCGTTGCTGGTGGATCGCTTCTGGGTCCATTCAGTGGGCAAAAATAAGTATTATAACCTTACCCCACGGGGTAATTTCTCATCCTTTTCTCCACTCCTTATATTCTGCCCCATTTATTCCGCAGTGAGAGTCTGGTCCCCGGCATCATCATTATATTCTGCAATGCACACAACATTTAGTTTTAAGTTACATGCAAAATTTAGTTTTAAGTTACGTGATACCACTAACAGCAACAAATCTGCCCCGAGAGTTTAAAGATTTTGGGCTGACAGAATGAAGACACACACGTGTGCACTAAACACATGTAGGCACATATCTATAAACAATTCTTTTTTTTTTTTTTTTGTCTTTTTCCAGGGCCACACCCACGGCATGTGGAGGTTCCCAGGCTAGCCCTAGCCCTAATCAGAGCTGTAGCCACTGGCCAACGCCACAGCCACAGCAACGCCAGATCCTCAACCCACTGAGCAAGGCCAGGGATCGAACCCGCAACCTCATGGTTCCTCGTCGGATTCGTTTACCACTGGGCCATGACGGGAACTCCTATAAACAATTCTGTAGGCAGCCATCTGTATCTTCATGATGCTGAACATGAGTTCATACTGACGTCTCCAACTCTAATCCATTACCTATGGATCATTCATTCTAGGCTCTTCCCCTTGCCATCTGAAAACATTTTCCTTTTTTTTTTTTTTTTAAATTATTTCCCCAATATGAAAACTTCTAAATAGAGAGCTCCCATTGTGGCACAGCAGAAACAAATCCGACTAGGAACCATGAGGTTGCAAGTTCGATCCCTGTCCTTGTTCAGCAGGTTAAAGATCTGGCATTGCTGTGGCTATGGTGTAGGCCGGCAGCTATAGCTCCAATGAGACCCCTAGCATGGGAACCTCCATATGCCATGGGTGTGGCCCTAAAAAGACAATAATAAAAATAAAAAAAATTTTTAATGAAAACTTCTGAATAAATGGTCCAGATATGTTAGCGAGTAACCTTTCGGGCTCAGAAATTAGAATCTGATCTTCCCCTTTGGGAAATCAGGTGCAGTTCATTCTAGATCTGAACGGATTACAGACATTCAAAATCAGGTACACTAAAAACTTAGCAGCGGCATATACGCTCTGGCTCCCCTACTCCAACAGGTGGGATGGTGCTGGGATCCTGGGAAGACCAGTCAAGGGCTGCAGCGGGGTACCTAGTAGTGACCATCTCCCTTGTCCTCAGAGGCCCCGACCTGCAGGAATCCTACACTCTCAGAGCATAATGCTGGGGAGTAAGGAGCTGGACAGGGTTTCATGTCTATTCATCTTATCCACTAACGGCAGAGATATAACCCTCGTTTTCCAAGTCTGAACCGCAACTGGGAAACCAGTGGTGGGTTACAGGCTGCAGGTCGAGGTGGCCAACCCTCCAGAACAGAGGGCCTGTTCCACACGCACTTTGACCCCCCTCCTCTCCCAGGCTGTTTGTTAGAAGATCAGAAGGCTTCTCCCCATTCAGCCTCCAGGCCTTATTGAACAATAACTGCTATGATTTGTCTTCGTGTTACCTACACACACCTCCGTTCCAGTGCAGTCAAGCCTCAGTCCCCGCTGCACTCGCAGCATATGGAGGGTCCCAGGCTAGGGGTCCGATCGGAGCTGCAGCTGCCGGCCTACACCACAGCTCACAGCAACACCAGATCCTTAACCCACTGAGTGAGGCCAGGGATTGAACCCACCACCTCATGGTTCCTAGTCGGATTAGTTTCCACTGCGCCACAATGGAAACTCTCTGTTGTCGTTATTGGTTTTTTTTTTTTTTTGAGTGTTGAGATTGTTCCTATTTTTCCTGTTTCATACTTAACCTTCCTCAAACTGAGACTATGGAAGAAATCCTTCCAGGCTGGACCTAGAAGTTTGGGGGATTTTTTTTTTTTTTGGCTTTGTTTTGGTTTTTGGTTTGGGTTTTTTTGTTTTGTTTTGTTTTAATGGGGCACCCAGGGCATAAGGAAGTTCCCTGGCCCAGGACTGAATCTAAACTGCAGCTGTGACCTATTCCGCAGCTGTGGCAGCTGCAGCAATGCTGGATTCTTTAACCCTCTGCACGCAGGCCAGGGATGGAACCCACAACTTGGCTGCAACCTTAGCTGCTGCAGGAAGATTTTTTTTTTTTTTAACTTTTGTCTTTTTTAGGGCCACATCCATGGCATACGGAGGTTCCCAGGCTAGGGGTCGAATGGGAGCTGCATCCGCCAGCCTACGCCAGAGCCACAGCAACATGGGATCCGAGCCGCGTCTGCAACCTACACCACAGCTCACGGCCACGCCGGATCCTTAACCCACTGAGCAAGGCCAGGGATCGAACCCGCAACCTCATGGTTCCTCGTCAGATTCGTTAACCACTGAGCCACAACAGGAACTCCTGCAGTAAGATTCTTAACCCACTGTGCCCCAGCAGGAACTCCTGGAAGTTCTTTAGAAAAGAATTAGCAGTACCATAGTTCTAGCCACCATTTCAGCCAGTCCAAAGTGCTGATCATGAATCTGGGCGCTAACTACTCCTCAGTCCCAAAATAGGATGAAAAACTCAACTAGAGGTGCAATGTATGGGGTCGTGATGGTTCCAATTATAATGGGATAAAAAAAGCATTATCAGAAAAGAATGGTTATTGCAGAAACGAATTGCTACTACTTTTTAATGTATGTCCAAATATAGATATATTAATATATCTTATTTCATTGTTTTCTGTTAGCATTTCACTTATCTAATGCTCATAATGGTTTTCTTTTAGACAACTGCCTAAGGAGCAGGTGTATGTCCGCCCCTGTATTACAACAGAAAGCTCAGTTTGGAGGTCTACCTCACGTGAGTTTCCAGCCTTCAGTTAATATCCTCTCCCAGAGACCAATTTCACCTTCTCTTCAAGTTTGAAACAAGGTGTTCATGCTGAGTTTGGATCTTGTTCCTCTTGAAGTGACAGTGACCAAAGAGTAAGCCACACACAAATTATGTAAAGAGGGGTGCATTTAAATATCTGCAAGCAGCGTGGCTGGGCTAAGAGGAAGAGTTTGAAAAGAATGCAGAATGGACTCAGGTAGACTGAATTCAGTCAAGTGTTCTAGCCACCTGGCTGTGATTTGCATATTCATCAGTAGTGAGGATCAGCTGTAACATACCTCCAACCACGTGGCATAGGGGAGAGGACATCACAGTAACAGGCCATGAACTTGAAGTTCCTTCTTGACATAATAAGCAGATCAAAGTGGCAGTCTGGGGATGAGAAAAATCTTTTTGGGTGTCTGTAGCTTCCAAACCCCCTTCCAACCAAAATCTTTATTCAGCTTAAAATCCCATCCACCTTTGATAATAACTCCCAAATCCAAAATGACTCAGTGAAATAACAGGGAGATTTGGAACTAACAACATAGTTATCATAATAATGTTAAATATAGGAAGGATCTTTGTATATTTGGTATCTTAAGAATTTACTTAAGAGAGAGCTTAATATATTAGAGAATATTTAGGAACATTAGAATATTTAAAAGATTAGCCTTGAGTTTCCAGCGTAAACTATGTAAGTGCTTACCTGGATTTAGATTAATGACTAAATGCCGTAACTGTGTCCCAGGAAATTTAAGAGAACCTAAGCTTCTCCACATTTTATACGTTTAATTAGATTACAAGAGCTATTGCAATACACGGGAAGGTCTGTTTGTAAGTCAAACGACAGAAGTACTTAAAAAGAAAACATTGATAAATACAATTCAAAAGTCTGTAAGGCCAAACATTAAGCCAAGGTCCCCTTAAAAAAAGAAACGTGAAAAAAGAAAGTAAACTAGAAGGAGTTCCCATTGTGGTGCAGTAGAAACAAATCTGACTAGTAACCAAGAGGCCTGGGGTTCAATCCCTGGCCTCACTCAGTGGGTTTGGGATTCAGCGTTGCCCGAGAGCTGCCGGAGAGCTGCCCGAGGGCTGCCCATGAGCTGTGGTGTAGGTCGCAGGTGGCTAGACTTTTGCAACTTCAATTAGACCCCTCGCCTGGGAATTTCCCTATGCCTCGGGTGCAACCTTAAAAAGCAAAAGAAAGTAAAAGAAGCTATACAAAGGGAGCGTAAAAGTAAGGAAAATTTTGAATTTGAACATTAGGTAAAGAAAATGCTAGTTAATCATAATAACGATAATGATGGTAACACCTTACATTGTACAGGACTTTACAGAGTAATCGGCCATTCTGGGAGGTGGGGGCTGGTGTTTGAGGGGGGCTGTAAGATGCCCCGTGGAGGGGGGAGTGGGGTGCTGACCTGGAGCCGGCTGGGTGTCCGCCTAAAACGTCCCCGCTGAGAAGAGAGATGGAGGCAGACTCAGCATGGCGCAGAATCTTCCTTTTAGCCTTTCAAAGCCACACTTCTAACTTTTCTGCGCCCAAGAGTCAACTGCACTCAGGGAAGAGGCTGATGATGAAAATCCCTTATCCCTTCACAGAGAGAAATAGGTCCGCCCGCCCACAAGCTGATAAAACCTCTCCCTCTTCCCTGCACCACCCGGGTGGGAACAAGAACAGCCAGCGGGCAGGGTGAGCTGTGCGTTATCCGGGCGCCCTCTTCAGGCTGCGGGAGGAAGCACATCCAGGTTGCGTTAGAGTTGGGGGCGGGGTGGGATGGTCCCCGCACCCGGGGAGGTTAGGCTTCTCCTGCCAAAGGTGAGTCCGGAGCTCCCAGAGGCTGAGGCTCAGTGGGGCTTGGGCAACTTTGATTCCAGCCCTGCTGTGTGCTAGACGCTGGTGGCTAATCTTTGCTGATGGCTCCCTGCTCAGATCTCCAGGGACCAGGAGCTGCTAAGGGTACCTAGCAGTAAACAAGGGGAGACAGTTAGGGAGGGGAGGAGTGGGGGCTCTTGGAACCCGCTGCCGACAGAGATCTGAAGCTGGACGGATCAGGAACATGTTGCTAAATCGAGGCCAAATACTAACTCAGGGAGTCAGTGAAGGAGCGTGGGGCTTGGATGCATTCTTTGATGTGGCCATTGATGAACATTTGTGGCTTAAGGGCTCCAGGAAGTAACATCCCCACAGTTCCTGTTTACTGTAGGGAGTGTGCCTACACCCAGATGGACAGTAATCCCCAATCCCCTGTGACTCAGTTTACAAGAAGAAAAGGGCAAAGAAACCCTGAGACTAACGGGACACTTTCACCCCTAAGACCCCTATTGGACAAGGACTGATAGAGGTAACTGAGCAAGGCCAATGGGAGAAGACCACATCTCTCTGGACCCCACGTTGGCAGCACCCCCATTTTTAAGGGGTAAAAATCCCTATAGGACAATAGAGAAGGTGGCTCTTCTCCCTGCTCCCAGCAGCCCTGGGAGCTATTTGCTTTCCTTTAATAAAGACTTTGCTTGGAGTTCCCCTCGTGGCTCAGTGGTTAACAAATCCGACTAGGAACCCTTGAGGGTACAGGTTCGATCCCTGGCCTTGCTCAGTGGGTTAGGGATCTGGCCTTGCCGTAAGGTGTGGTGTGGGTCGCAGACGCGGCTGGGATCCCTCATTGCTGTGGCTGTTGTGTAGGCTGGTGGCTACGGCTCTGATTCGACCCCTAGCCTGGGAACCTCCATATGCAGCAGGAGCGGCCCTGGAAAAGGCAAAAAGACAAAAAAAAAAAAAAAAGACTTTGCTTGCTTGCTGCATGTGTGTTCACAGAGGTCACTCTTTGACTGCGTGAACAAGAACCCAGATTCCCGTATCATCTCTTGGGCATCAAAAAGAAGAGAGTGTGGCCGAGAGTGCACGGCACCCTGAGGCACTCAGTTCAGCCTGGGCTGGAAAGTAGCGGCCAAAGGCTGGGTGTGAGGCGAGGGAGGAGCAAGAAAGTCTTCACTGTGGTAACGGAATGCGGACTTTATCCAGAGGCTGTAAAGCAGGAGCAGCGTCACTCACTGATAAGAAATTGAGTGGCCGCCAACGGGAGAGCTGGAAACTTCTCTCTTGGACACACATTTATACCCTTGCACTTGAAACAAAGAAAATTAGTCCTCATTCAAAATAATCAAAAATAAAAGCATTTATAAATATACTTTTACATTATTGTACTTACAATGAATCTAGCTCTTATTAGGCTCTGGGTGCACAACCTACCCTACTGGCATCCAATCTATGAGGTGTTTTCAAAGCCTTCTATCCCCTCAGAGTCCAGAGTCCAGAGTCCTCACACCATGGAACCACACACTCACAGCCTTATAGCCCATCAGAGACACGGCCCACCTGTGGGTAGATTCTCCAGGTCTAAGATGTGTAAACAAATGGTGGTAATATAAGCACACAGATTGTTCTCCTAGAGATAGGGGCTTGGCACTTTGAAAGCACAGGTTGGGAGTGGGCAACTTCCAATGCCTTGAGGCTTGGGCAGGTATCATGTAAATGGGTTTTGATGGGAGGGAATTTATAAACCGGTTTTGTTTTTGTTTTTGTTTTTGTCTTTGTCTTTTTGCCTTTTCCAGGGCCGCTCCCACAGCATATGGAGGTTCCCAGGCTGGGGGTCCAATAGGAGCTGTAGCCACTAGCCTACGCCACAGCCACGTGGGATCCCAGCTGCGTCTGCGACCCACACCACATCTCACGGCAACGAGCAAGGCCAGGGATCGAACCTGCAACCCCATGGTTCCTAGTTGGATTCGTCAACAACTGTGCCACGACAGGAACTCCCAAACCTGCATAGGAAGGAAGACTGCATAGGAGCTTTAAAAAATAGAAAAGAAGGGAAGGGCACCTTAAAGAGAAAGAATTTTCTGAAGAACACTGAGATGTTCTTAGTTTGGTATGACGCTCAGGGCAGAGTGAGAAACAAGTAGGAGGTGAGGCCCTCAGCCGAGATGAGCCGAATGGTGTGGGCTCTGCATTTCCTATGGGGAAGTGAACACTTCTTTCCTAAGATGTTCAAATACATCTTCATGGACTTTGGGATTCTGGAAGCTTGTGAATTCTGGAAGAATAATTTTTTTCTCTCAAATGAAAGAAAAAGTAACTGATGGAAACAATTGTTTCTATTTTTTTTTTGTTTCCTCTCAAGATTTTTACTGAAATCTAGTTTCTGCTGGGTCATATAAGTAAAAGAAATTTTTTTTCGTTATAACAAGCAAATATATATGAGAAGCAATTAAATAAGCTTGTTCTTTTTCCGCCTTGTCAAATAGTTCATGGTTGTGATTTTTATATTTTATAGAAAACATTTCTATTACCAGGACTCTTCCCTGTTATAGTGTTGGGATGAACTGGTATCAATACTTTTCATTTTCTTCGCGGAGATGGAGGCTTCCTGATGGTTTGCAGCCCCAAACTCTCTCCCTGAGGGCTTGTTTTTCTTTGGCTTATACGGTTGGTTTCGGTTTTGGTTTTTTCAATGAGCAAGTTTCTAGCTTGTCTTGAAAAATCAAAATGTCTGGTACTGCGTAGTCTACATTCTGCACGACAGTAACCAGCTGGATGGGACTGGAGCCTGTACGGTCTAAAGTCCCAGGTCGCGTCCTCCCGGAGTTCAACCCCAAGCCGTCCGTCGGCTGAGCTTTGGGTTTGTCCTGGGTCCACGGGGCAATTGCTCCGGATTTCCACCAGAGGGCACTGTGACCGGCGTTTGGGAGAGAGGGGCAGGGAGGAAGCGCTTAGAGCAGGCTCCACCGCTTGGAGCAGGGAGTGAGAGGAAGCCCTCCTTTCCTTCCGGGAGTGTAAATCCTAAGGCTCAGGCACAGTTCCCTGAGCCAACTCCACGAAGAGTCCGAACCAAGCGCTACTTGCAGGCCGAGTATTTTGAAATAGAAGGGTGAAGAAGCAAAGCCCGCATTCTATTACCCTTGACACTGGCATAACACTTTGCAGTCAATACAGCAGCTCTGTCACAGACAGAGGGTGATAGGGTCCTCGCAGCAATCCGGTGTCAGAAAAGGGATACACTGTGTGTCCCTTTACCCGTGAGACATTCAGAATCCCTCGTGGCACCTCAGAGCGGCCTGCCAGCAATCAAGAGGCAGGTCCCCTCACACACTGATGGAGAGACCGAGACCCTGGATAAAGACAGTAGCAAGAACATGTGGCTGGAGGAAAGGAGCAGGAGTGGATGGGCCTGAAGAGGAAGTGGAGCCAACATGGCCTCCCATCGGCTGGGCCTGTGTGCCTACCTGTGTATCTTGGGCACAGTGGAGAAGCTCAGTTTATATTGGATAAATGAGTCGAGGGGCCCCAGGACTTCACCGGCCTCTTCCTTGACGTCGAAGGTAAAGTTGGAGGGCTTGGGCCGATGACCTGGAGGCAGGGACCTTCCCTCCTCTGGCCAGCCTGGTCCTGGGTGGGTCTCTGCAGCTTTGATTTTGAGGACGTTAACAGCCAGGGTGCAGAATCTTGCTTCGTCTCACCCTCAGCATCTGGAGGTTCCCAGGCTAGGGGTCAAATCAGAGCTGTAGCCGCTGGCCTACACCACAGCCACAGCAATGCCAGATTCGAGCCGCGTCTGCGGCCTACACCACAGGTCACATCAGTGCAGGACCCTGAACCCACTGAGTGAGGCCAGGGATTGAACCCACAACCTCACGGTTCCTAGTTGGATTCGTTTCCACTGTGCCACAATGGGAACTCCTAGAAGATTGTACTTTTTAACCACTTTTCAGTCTGACCTCTTCTCTGATATCCCTTTCGTTCTTAATCTGTGTGACTAAGGGGTTGTTTAGATAGTCTTAGGTGAATTTACAACGTCAAAGAGGTTAAAGTTGAACACTAGTTAAAATGGTAAGGACGGAGTTTTTTAAAGTTAATTTTATTGGAATATAGTGGATTTACAATGTTGTGTTAGTTTCAGGTGTACAAGAAAGTGAATCAGCTGTGTATATAAAAATATCCATTCTTTTTTCCCCATGTAGGATATTACAAACTATTGAGTAGATTTTTCCTGTGCTATATGGTAGTATTTCATGGATACTAGTTGGATTCATTTCGGCTGCACCACAGTGGGAACTCCTCACTATAGTTTTGACTTGCATTTCTCTGATAATTACTGATGTTGAGCCTGTTTTCATGTATTTTTTGGGTATCTGTACATCTTTGGGAAAATGTCTGTTTAGATCTTCTGCCCATTTTTTGATTGGATTTTTTGGGGTTTTGCTATAAAGCTCCATGAGATGTTTGTATACTTTTGGAGATTAATTCCTTGTCAGTTGCTTCATTTGCAAAGATTTTCTCCCATTCAGTGTACAGATTTTATTTTATTTTATTTTATTTTATTTTATCTGCCTTTTAGGGCCACACTTGTGGCACATGGAGGTTCCCAGGCTAGGGGTCTAATCCGAGCTGCAGTTGCCAGCCTATGCCAGAGCCATGTCTGCGACTTACACCACAGCTCACAGCAACACTGGATCCTTAACCCACTGAGCAAGGCCAGGGATCAAACCCGCAACCTCATTGTTCCTAGTCAGATTCATTTCTGCTGCGCCACAACGGGAACTCCTGTGTGTACAGATTTTGATCAGTAATAGTTTTGCAATGAGAAAAAGAGTCTAGCACAAACTGAATCCAGCCTCAGTCGATACAGAGGTGACCGAGCGTTTTAAGGGGAGGATGGAAGAGAGGGAAGGGAGTGAGTGGGGGCTCAGTGGAGTCACAGAAGTGAAAAGTCACAAAAAGTGGGAAGGGGGCTTAGTCTGTGTGAAAATCATTCATCTAGGAGTTCCTGTCGTGGCTCTATGGTAATGAACCCAACTAGTATCCATGGGGATGTGGGTTCGATCCCTGGCCCTGCTCAGTGGGTTAGGGATCCGGCATTGATGTGAGCTGTGGTGTAGGTTGCAGACATGTGTTGCTGTGTCTGTGGTGTAGGCCTTGGGTGCAGCCCTAAAAAACAAAAAACAAAACAAAACAAATCATCTAGGCTGCTCTCTGGGGCTTATCGAGTTTAGGCTCCTACCCTCCCACGAGGCTGGAAGACAGGGCCCTCTCTTGAGATGTCGGCTGGAACAGAAAGCAAATTCTTTGTCTTGGCAGCCGTGAGTTTCTCAGGCAGGCACTTGAAGGGGAGCTTGAATCACCTGGGTGTTCAGCCTTGAGCCGATGGAAACTATGCTAGTGTTTGCTCCATTTTTTTATGGGCCAAGGTTGAGACCTAGTCAGGTCAGAGGAGCATGGCTGGAGTTTGGTCAAAGAGGGAAGGAAGAAGGGTGAGGGCTCCTTCTCTAGAATTGTCCCCTTTTCACACGCCGCTCAAGTGGGCTGTGAGCCATAACACTGAAAAACAGCTCCGTGCGTCCTGCTGCAGGCATTCCATCAGCTTATCAGAGAGCTTGTCCGCAATGCAGCTCATCTATTGAGAAGGACCCAGACTTGTGTGTTTCCAAGGATGTGGAGTGGGAATGAGAAATGAAATCCGTGCAAAAAAGCCCCAAGAAGGAACGGAACGCTGTGGGCAGGCTGTCAACCCGAGACCATCCCGGATCCTCCTGTGAAACTCAGCAGGAGACAAGTTTGCCTGAACCACGTGCTAAAACACTTGCTGACATTAACGGAAGGAAACCTGGCTGATTTTCTGTTTTCTGTTTGTTTGCTTTGTTTTAGGGCCGCCACCGAGGCATATGGAGGTTCCCGGGCTAGGGGTCGAATCAGAGCTGTAGCTGCCGGCCTGCACCACAGCCACAGCGACGCGGGATCTGAGCCGCATCTGTGACCTACACCACAGCTCATGGCAACACCTGATGCTTAACCCACTGATTGAGGCCAGGAACTGAACCTGCATCCTCATGGATCCTAGTCAGATTCATTTCCACTGAGCCACGACAGGAACTCCTGTTCTGGCTGATTTTAGATTTAAACTTCTCACAGGGAGTTCCTGTTGTGGCTCATTGGGTTAAGAACCCAACTAGTATCCATGAAGATGCAGGTTTGATCCCTGGCCTCATTTAGTGGGTTAAAGGATCTGGCATTGCCCCAAGCTGTGGTGTAGGTCCCAGACACAGCTCGGATCTGGTGTTGCTGTGGCAATGGCCTAAACTGGCAGCTGCAGATCCGATTTGACCCTCAGCCTGGGAACTCCCATGTGCCCTGGATGAGGCCCTAAAAAGACCAAAACCAAAACCAAAACTTCTAAAAAGAAGCTTTGGAAAAATGAATGTTCTTGAGCAGAGGATGCTCAGGTCACTGTGGAGGTGTGGATTTGGCCCTCAAAAGACAAATAGACAAAAAAAAAAAGAGAGAGAGACAGACAGACAGACAGAGAGAGAAAGAGTCCTTCCTGGTTGAGAAAAACCGAAAAAGCACACTTTTGCATGGAGCGCTCACAGTAGGACCAGGACAGCTATTGAGAGGAGTTTAAAAAGGAAATGCACCATCAGATAATCAGACGTGGGGTGATCTCCTGCTGGATACCCTGTGAGAGCAAGAATTTTCACGTGTCACTTTTATATCTAGGCCCTTTTTTCCTTCCTTTTGCTGCAAGAAGCATTATTTTTTAAGGCCTAAAAGCCCATCATTGCCTGTCCAATTAGTGCCCCTAATTAAAAGCATCATGATGACAAATCATGGGGTCTGTGAATGGATTATGAAGCGGGTTCCGAACCACACCAAACCAGGCTAAAGTAGGGAACCTCTCCTGAAGTTCCTTTCCTTCCTTCCTTCTTTAGCCTTTTTAGGGTGGTGTATGCACGTTTCCAGGCTAGGGGTAGAATCGGAGCTGTAGCTGCTGGCTTACACCACAGTCACAGCAACGCCGGATCCTTAACCCACTAAATGCAGGCCAGGGATGGAACCCAAATCCTCATGGATACTAGTTGGGTATTTTTTCCTCTTTTCTTCCATTCAAATCACCTGTGGCGGAGTTCCCCTCGTGACTCAGAATCTGACTAGTATCCATGAGGATGCGCGTTCCATTCCTGGCCTTGCTCAGCGGGTTAAGGATCTGGCATTGCCATAAGCTGTGGTGTAAGATCACAGACGCAGCTCGGATCCTGAGTAGCTGTGGCTGTGGTGTAGGCCAGCAGCCGTAGCTCCAATTCCGCCCCTAGCCTGGGAACCTCCACATGCCGTGGGTGCGGCCCTAAAAAGACAAAAACCAAAAAAACTCAAATCCTCTGTGGCTAAAATATTCAGAAAACAAATAATAAATGTTCATAAAACAAAGACCCTTTCAAGAATTTAAATCCTTGAAGGTTTCAAAGAACTTGTGCACAGGTACGTCTGGGTCCAGCACGCCGGTTCAGCAGCTGCTGGAGTTCTTTGTTCCAATATCCACAAGCAGGCTCCCCCAGGGAGATCCCTCCCAAATCCCTGAGGCCTTCCATCTGGATCCGTCCAAACTCTACCTCCCACAGCTGGCACACCCCTCCCCCTCCTCTGCAGGAGCCCACAGCTGGGGAAACATCCCATAACTGCATAACAAGTGCAACGGGATAGGAAGTCCTATACACCAGGGAGCAGAGCCCTCAGAGCCCCCCATCAGTGAGGGCCAATGGACTTGGAAGCCACCCAAGCAGCTTCTGCCCAGAACTGGGGGAACTTCTTGGTTCCCACATACCCACCCTCCAAGGGGAAGACAGGTGCCAGGGGCTGCAGGGGACTATTTACTGCAAAGACCCCTTGGGCCCCCAGCATAAGGTATGCGGAAGGGTGGGGAAGACCAGGAACCAGGGCAGAAGAGTCTCCACCTGGAAGGAAAGCGTGACCCAGGGGGCAGGGTTTGGATCGACGGGCAGAGCAGCCCCCCAGAGGGCTCGTGAGGCCTTGCTGCTCAGTTTCCTTGTTTAAATAACCAGGGTAGGAGTTTCCGCTGGGGCGCAACAGGATGGGCAGCCTCTCTGCAGCGCCAGGATGCGGGTTTGATTCTCTGCCCAGCACAGTGGGTTAAAGCATCCCACATAGCTTGTGGCTTGGACTCGGATCGGATCCCTGGCCCAGGAACTCGGTATGCCATGAGGTGGGCCAAAGAGAAAATACCAACACGGGTCATCATGGGGAGAATAATATCTATGTCATTAAGTGACATGTGATATTAAGCACCCAGCAGGGTCTGAACTTGACCGAGGCCGCTGTTACTTTCCTCCACGTAGCCCTGCCCTCCCCCCATGCACAGAGGCATCCCTTCCTGCCCCCCAGGGCCTGGAAGACGCCTTTAAGCAGAGGCCCCAGGGCCAGCAGAGCCCGCAGGGAGAGTGTACATTCAGGTCCCGCCCCCGCCCCCGGGCCAAGGTCAGGGTCAGGGCCAGCGCATGACTGCCAGGCTCCAAGTTAAAAATGACCACAACAGTGCAGGAAACACTGTGGCTGCAGCAGAAAACCTTAGGGCCTGTTTTGTATAGTGTATTTCTGGCCCAGCAAACGGGCATTGTGCAAATTAAGCAAATAAACAGCCGTCTTGGCCTTGGGCTCAAAAGATTTTGGGCATCCTTCTGTTTCCCCCAGCTGGTGCCTCCCCTGTGGCTCAGGCCAGAAGTCAAGAGAATTCTTTGATCCCTCTCTCTCCCACCCCTACGCCCACCTCTGCAAGTCCAGCCGCTCCTGTTTTTCTGAACCCACTCCGGGGAGCGCTCTCCTGGCCAGAGCCCCGGCCACAGACTGTGTCTATGGAACAATCCAGCAACCCCATCTCACCCCCAGGCCGTGTCCCACTGTAGCTGGGGTGGGGAATGGGGTCTTTACACAGCATGGACCAGCCCGATGCCCCCTCACCCCCGACAGAGCCCCACCCCTTCACTGCCTCCCCCTAAGGCAGCTCCCTCAGCTGGGGTCTCTCACCTTTTCCCAGAGTCTCCCACTTGTTCATGCCCATGCTCCAGCCTCACCGGCTCCCCCTCCTGAAACACGGCGGAGCCCCTGCCCCCTGCAGACTGCCCTTCTTCCTCTTCTCTTTTCTGTTTTTATACTTCTTAGGGCCGCACCTGTGGCACATGGAAGTTCCCAGGCTAAGGGTCAAATAAGAGCTGCAGCTGTTGGCCTACACCACAGCCACAGCAATGCCGGATCCTTAACCTCCTGGGTGAGGCCAGGGATTGAAACTGCAACCTCATGGAAACTAGTCAGGGTCCTTCTCGCTGAGCCACAACGGGAACTCCAAGCCTCTCTTCATCTGATGGCTTTGTGACGCTTTCTCCTCACCAAGAACCCCTCCTCCTTGGGGTCCGTGCCCCAGGCCTCCCCGCCCACCCACGGGAGGCTCAAGTCCCCTTATTTACACCCTCCAGAGCAGCTATTGACTCTCCCTTTGGTCTGCTCCCCACAAGGATGCGGGGGCAGGCACACGACCTTGGTGACTTGTGTGCCCTCCCTGGCCCAGTGCCGGGCACAGAGCCGGTGCTCTGGTAGCATTTCTTGGCCAACTGTCTGCGTGACCAAATAGGTGCAAGAAGGAAGACTTTGCTGATTGAATGACACCTTATGGCCACACACCTTCTCTGTCTCCAAGAGAGAGCGCCAGGGCTGGATGGGGAGAAAGCAGACACCACAATCGGATTCTGGGCTGCCTCAGAGCCCCAGGAGAATCTGAGAGAACTCAGCGAGCAGTGCACGGCCCCGCCACCCTCCAAGCTGTCTGCATTTCTTCTGTCCTTGTCCCCTCATCAGCAGAGCCTCAATGACCTCCTACCATGGGCAGACGTGGTTCCAGGCACTGAGGACGCAAACAGCCCCTGCTCTCAAGGACCAGGCATTCAGTGGGGGGCAGGAGACCCCAAAAGAGGGAGCAACTGAGCATGAAGTGAGTGCAGCGTGGGACAGCGGGGAGCAGGGCACTGGGATGGAGTGACATCCTCGGATGCTGTGGGACTGGGGAGAGCAGGCGAGTTCCCCACCTTCTCTGCCTCAGTCTCTTCATCTGGGAAATGGGCTGATGAGAATCTTGCCTCCAGGGCACCCTTAGTTCCCAGATCTGGTCCCTCCCTCATCTGGGCAAAGTTAGCAGGAGTGCCTCCCATCCCTAGCCAGAGCCGTGGCTTTGCCATAGCCCACGGGTCCAGCCCTCACCTCCCTGAACTCATCCCCGCCCACAACACCCCCATCGCCCTCTGGGCATCCTGCTGCTCCTCTGTTGAACCAGACTCCACTCCCTTAAACCAAAGCTCAGGCTCCCGCCCTCCCTGCCACTCACACACACTCTCCACCTGCTCAGGGCAGGAGCAGTTGCATTTCTAGTGACTTTTCTAGTGCTGTCAGCAATCACACAAGGAGAGCTTAATGATAGCCTCCTTCCTTGTTCCTGGGCAGGGCTGTCCCGTGGAGGTGGTGGGAACCCATGAGCTCTGCACAGCTTTCTGTTTTATGTTGGCCATAAAAACAATAAGCAGGGACCCGTTTGGGCCCAGATCCCTCCCCAGTCCCCTGCAGAGATGTGTGCCTTCCCCTTCTCCTGGTCCCTTCCTTTCCCCACCTCAAACACGTATCCAGCACCTGCTGTAGGTGAACATGAGGCTGGAGGCAGGATGGGGGACTCAGCTGTATTAACAACTAATTCTAACACGGAGCAGAATAAAGGCAGCTAGGACTTGCTGCTATGTCCAGAAGAACCAATTCATTCCAGCAGCAGCGCTCCAGGAGGGCTGCATGGAGGAGGGGTCCTTGAGCTGAGGCTGGAGAGAGAAGAGGAATTCTAAGTGCAGGGCTGGGAGGTGGCTGATGGAGGGGGCAAAGGCCAGGGGGTGGCCTCTCCCGGCCCATCCTGGCAGTCCTCGCCCGGGGAGCCTTGGTCCAGAGGGACAGCTGGGAGAGGGAGTAGGTGGGTTGGAGAGAAGAGCAAGTGGTGCCAGAAAAACAATGCGGATGCCTCTGGCTGGCAAGGGACCGAGGCCGCAGCGGGGAAGTGATTCCTATTGTTTCAACTTCCTCCGTGGGGGCTGCGTGAGAGGAGGCCCAGCCTCTGTGGCCTTGAGAGCGCCTTCAGGCTCCAGAGGAAGGCAGAGTAGGAAACGGCCCCTTGGGAGAAATACAGGCTAAGCGAGGATCAAACGCCAGCACCGTAATTTTGGAGGCGGCTGGGAAAAAATTCCTCCGACCCCGGAACAAAGACGCGCCATCCACTTCACCCTCCGGGTCTGACAGAAGCCAACGCCCAGGCCCAGCAGGATGAAGTGACTGCTTCAAGGCCACACGGCCGATTGCTTTCCCGCCTCTGAGTACAGCTTTCACTTACTTCCCCCTGAGACCTGCAGCCCTTCCCCCTCCCAAGAGCAAAGGGCGGTCCCCAATTCCCACCCAGGCAGGACAGCCCCTGCCCAAGTGCCCAGGAAGACCCCGTGTCACAGGGAGGGCCTCTGTGCCACCCCCTCCCCGCCCATCAGCCTCCTGGCCTCTAAGCCCCGCGTGTCTGGGAGGCCTGGTTCCAGCCCCACCAATCAGGAGAGCAACAGGGGACAGCCCTGCTCGCGGCAGAAGCATCTCCCTGCAAAGACTCTCGGGTTTGGACGGTCGGCGGCTCGGGCAGAGCTGCTGCCCTTTACCCAACACAACCGGCGGTCCCCCCCTCTCCCCCCGCAGCCACTCATCTCTGGGCTTTCTCCCTCCTCTGGGCTTTGCAGGTAGGACGCCCATCGCCTAAAGCCCCTCCTCCGCCCAGATGGGGTCAGGCCCCCCAGCAGGTCCTTGGGCCCCCATGTGCCCGTGCTCATCACTCAGGATTATCTGAAACTGTACCATCAACTACAAGTTCCCCCAGGGCCAAACCTTTTACTTTGTTGCTTCTAGAAATAAAAGCACCCCAGTGACACATACTGAGCACTTTCTGTGGGTTTCACTGTCATGGGAATTGACTCACTCTAGCCCCCCCCCCTCCCATACCTCTACAAAAGGGGTAGACTTCTTACCCCATTTGTCAGATGGGCAAACTGTGATTCAGAGAGGTTGAGCTTCTTTGGTCCAGGTCACACCGGCAGTGAGTAGTGGAGTCGGATCTTGAGCCAGTGCGGTGAACATGGCAGGGTGTTGCCCAGATTTGCCTGCTGGGGTCTTGTGTGCAGACAGCTTTGCGGTGAAGAGCCCTTTCAAGATTGCTTTAGTCGCCGAAGGCAGCCCCCATTAAAGGCAACCTTGTAGGAGTTCCTGTGTGGTGTGGCAGAAATGAATCTGGCCAGTAGCCATGAGGATGCCGGTTCGAGCCCTGGCCTCGCTCAGTGGGTTGGAGATCCCGAGGTGCTGTGGCTGTGGTGTGGGCCAGCAGCTGCAGCTCTGATTTGACCCCTAGCCTGGGAAATTCCATATGCTGCAGGTGCAACCGTAAAAAACTAAACAACAAAAAAAAGGCAACCTTGTAAAAACAGCAAATGGTGGTTACCAGGGGCCAGGGGCAGGGGAAGCAGGGGAAGGGAGAGATGCTTAAGGACACAGCTTTGCAATGAGTAGACAAATAAGTCCTGGAGACCTAAGGTGCAGCCTAGTGAATACAGGACACTAGTGGACTCTAGTCATCAACTGACTAAGAAATTAGATATTTACTGCTCCCTCCCCACCCCCTCACACACAGATAACTGCGTGATGTGACAGAGGTGCTATAGCTACAATGGCATTCATATTCTAATAAATAGATGCATCAGATTGGCAGTTGTGTCTCAGCAGGTTCCAAACCTATCTTCATGGTATCTATGAAGATTTGGGTTTGATCGTTGGCTTCACTCGTGGGTTAAGTATCCTGCGTTGCTGAGGCTGTGGTGTAGGCTGGTGGCTGCAGCTCTGATTGGACCCCTAGCCTGGGGACTTCCATATATCATAGGTGCAGCCCTAAAAAGCCAAAAAAAAAGGGGGGGGGCATCAGATCAACATGGTGTACACCTTAAATTTACACAGTGTTATGTATCAAATATATTTCAATTAAAATATTTTTTGAGTAAATGAGTGAACGTGAATGCAGATACTCCTGGGAGATTTCACAAAAGCGCCTCTTTGCCCTCTGGTCCTCGTTGTTAATTCCAAGTCAGGAGGTCTCTTGGCTGTTTACTAAGGGGCTGGAGATCCCCCCCGCCACCCCTCCTGAGAAACTTTGAGCTTCCTCACTGATGCTCAGGCTGCCTGTTTGGTTCTCTGACCACTCCGTGTCCTGGGAATCGACAGGACGTCTGCAGCCCCGTGTTAAGAGAGAGGCCGGCCTGCGTGTCCGGAAACAAGGCCACTGGCAAACCAGGCCGAGTTCAGGGTAAAAGTTCAGAGTCCTTCCTCGTGGTTGGAAGAGACTAGAAGCTCTAAACAAACCCTTTCCTGCTCTTGTCCACCCCCAGCAGCCCTAGATCCTGTCTCTCCGCAGCTCTTGCAGCCCCGCCCGCAGCCCGGCTCCCGGCAGCCCCGCCCCCGCCGCTTGGCCCCCGGCCCCGCTCCCAGCAGCCCCGCCCCCGCCCCGCCCCTGCAGCCTCGCCTCCAGCCCCGCTCCCGGCAGCGCCAACTTGGGTTTATTTTCCAGCAAGGGGAAAGGTGAAGCTCCTATGTGATCATGACCCTGGAAGCCACTCGCCGCAGCTAAAGGAGACGTTTAGGGGAAGAAAGAAAACACGAAAGGTGGAAGGGGAGGCAGGCTGTGCATGTCCGCTCCCGCCCTCCGCTCTGCAGGTTCCCTCCCCGGCGCTGTCCCCACCACCTGGTCTCCCAAGCCTCTCACATCTCCATCCTATCACCGGCCAGGGCACAGGGAGAGCTGAGCTGGGGCCATGGGGAAGGCCAGCTCGTAGCATCCGGCTCCGAATACACCCCCGGTGTCACCTTCAAGCTGAAGCTGATACTCTACTTACTCTACTTCTCAAAGGAAACCAAAGCCAAGCCTGAAACGCAGGGGAGTCGAGGAACGTGTCCAGGGTACAGCTGCAGGATCTGACGCCAGGGGGTCCACGCCAGCACCGTTCCTGTCCCGCAGGGTAGCTTTCTGTTAGCACTGGGGCGTCGGCAGAGGGACCCTGGGGCGAACAAGGGACGGCTGCTCTGTGGAAGAACAGCTACCAGGCAAGGGGGACGGTGGCCGCGGAAATCCCGCCAAGCAGGCAAGGCAAAATTAGGGGAACTCAGGAGTCCCCGTTGTGGCTTAGCAGGTTATGAACTAGTATCCATGAGAATGTGAGTTGGATCCCTGGCCTGGCTGGGTTAAGGATCCGGTGTTGCTGTGGCTGTGGGGTAGGCCGGCAGCTGCAGTTCCGATATGACCTCTAGCCTGGGAACCTCCATATGCTGCGGGTTCAGTCCTAAAAAGCAAAATTAATTAATTGATGGAGATAAGCTACTCAGCACAATGCCTTGCTGACTGAAAGAAAAATGCAAAAAGCTAAAGCTGTGAGTTACGTGTTTATTCCGGGATCTTACTGAGGACCAAAGCCTGGGAGAGGGCCTCTCAGCTTGCACTCAAGATGGCTGTTCTCTTGCTGGCCGTACATCCCAGGCTGGACCAGTGCCTGCTTCCCTGACACCCTCCTCAATGACTGATCTTCCTACATACCTGCCTCAGGCCCCAGGTGGAGATTGCGCCCAAGAGGTTATCAAAGAGGGGGGTAAGGGGGTGCCCCCATATCTCCCAGCTTCCTGGTAACCATGGCATTGAGCTGGTTCCCCCTCGCCCCAATGCTACCACCTCTGCTGCACATGTGAGGAGATGGCTCCAAGACCTTGCTTCAGACAATAAGCTCCCAGTCATTAAAGCACTGATGTCTCTGCACTGACTCCAGGCTCTTTCCTTGGTCTTGAAGCTGAGCAAGTGCAGGCCCTGTTAGCCTGAGGGGGCAGCTGCAACAAGAGGGGAGGAGCCTGGAACAACTAAACCGGGCTTCTTTGTTATCTTATTTTGGGTGACGTCATCCTATAAGCAGGCCAGCCTGAAATTCTTTCACCTAGAGATAAAGTACAAGCTTTAGAGCTCCTCCTTCTTATGTTGCTCTTTAGGCACATAATTAAAATTCCAAATTAAAAAACAAACAAAAAATGCACCGTTTTTGCTGGGGAAAACATGGAGTCAAGCATAAAAAGATGACTGCCAATCACAAAGAACAGATTCTCAGGTTAATGATTTTAGTACTTTTTTATGTATGAGAAGATGCAAGAATCTTGGGTCATTGAAAATTTTTCTTAGATATGCATCTTAACTATCTAGGGCCAGTATATCCAAAGCGCAGGAGGCTTCTGGTTTTTCTCCATCCTGAAATCCCCTCAGGGGCACCAGAGGTGGGTGATAGCAGTGGCCGATGGCTTGATCCTTATAGAACTGGAATGACAGGCAACACATTTTTCTTTACAGCCTTGTATCTAGTAGATGCTTGCTGCATCTTCATCTCCCTTCTGATCCTACGTGTGACAGAGCTGTGATCAGGGGGAGCAGGCAGGAGCAGGGCCGAACACAGGGATGGCTTACTGATTTATTAAAATGAAAACACTGAGGGAGTTCCCGTTGTGGCACAGTGGAAACGAATCCGACTAGTCTCCATGAGGACATGGGTTCAATCCCTGGCCTCGCTCAGTGAGTTAAGAATCCGGCGTTGCCATGAGCTGTGGTGTAGGTTACAGACAAGGCTCGGATCCCAGTTGCTGTAGCTGTGGTGTAAGCCAGCAGCTACAGCTCTGATTCGACCCCTAGCCTGGGAACTTCTATATGCTGTGGGTGTGGCCCTAAATAGCAAAAAACAAAAAGAAAAAGAAAACACGGAAAGACAAATTCAAGTCTGATTTTGTACAGAAAAATCATGGTGATGAAGAAAAATGTATAAATCCTTTATATGTTCTTTTCTTTACAATGCCAGAGATCTCAAACTACACAAACCATGGTCCACCAGAGAGAGTGTCTCTATGTCCTATAGCTCTGTGACTGCAGGCACAATAACACCTAGCTCAGGATTCCTTCAATGATTAAAGAAGATAAACATGTAAAGGGTTTTTCCAATGGGTAAGTCCCCCGGCAAAAAAAAAAATAATAATAGGTTATCTCACCACTGTCTCCTTGTGCAGTAATTCCAAACATCTTCCATAGGAATCGAAGCAAAAGCAAAAGTGTTCTCCCTTCATTGTCAATGAGGAAAGTGAGTCTGCGTGGGAGTGGTTTCCTCTGGAGTTAAAGGGCTAAAGGGCGAGCAAGGGGGGGGAGGGGTGTGACCTCTTAACTCCGCGACTGTCAGCCCCTTGGCCCCGATTCCTCTGTCTGCTTTGAACCAGACACATTTGTTTAGAGCCTCGTTGACAAGCTGTGCAAGAAGGATCACCTGAGAAACACCTTTAAAAAAAGCAAAGCTGGGACTTTGAGGTGTTGAATTCTGCTCCTAATTTCTGTCTCTAGACAGAGCTGCAGGGCGCAGGCACCAGGAGGCAGCCAGGATGTTGGGTAAGGAAGCCCGCCCCCCACTTCCCCTCCCCTCTCTGCCTCCTTCCTTATAGCTGTGTGGCAGGTGCACCCACCAGGCTCCAGCACCGGGCCTTCTAGCAAATCTGAATCGACATACTTTCCCCTCGGATAAAGTGGAGTGGTTTGGCTCAAAAACAAACTTGTTTGTAAAAAAAACAACAAAAACAACAACAAAATCTTCTCAACATGTATTACTAATTTTTCTCATGAATGGTCAAGGGAGTCTGAGGGGGTTTTTTTTGTTTCTGGTTTTTTTTTTTTTTTTTTTGCTTTTTAGGGCTGCACCCATGGCATATGGAAGTTTCCAGGCTAGGGGTTGAATTGGAGCTACAGCTGCTGGCCTACACCACAGCCACAGCAATGCAGGATCCTTAACCCACTGAGCCAGGCCAGAGATCGAACCTGTGTCCTCATGGATACTAGTGGGGCTCATTAATCACTGAGCCACTAAGGAAACTGCCAAGCCTGAGATTTTTTTTTACTCAGGAACCATCTGGGATTTTGGCAAAATCACAGAGCCTCTCAAATGCAGTCTGTACAAAGATGCTGAGGGCTTTCGGTTTTTGGGTTTTGTTTTTTTTCCCCTTAATTGTGTGTATCCTTTATATTATAAAGTAGGTTTGCAGGGACATCTATCAAGTTTTCACTACATTTTGGGGATGACAGCATCACAGAATTAAATTCAGTTCATTTCTGCTCCTGCAGAGGGGCAGGGAGGCACAGGAGCAAACCTGTCCCAGCAGCTGCCTGACTCTAAAACCGCATCGCTGGCTTCCTGGCCCCACAACCACCTCCTACCCAGGGCACCGCCACACTCAGGCGGACTACTGGTGGGTGTAGGGGAAGATCTGTGTTCAAGTCCTGCTTCTGGGTGCCTCTTGGTCACAAACCCCAGCAGGAGCTTCTCTGACAAAGCACAGGTGCGGAGTGGGGGACAGTAGGGGTGTTCCAAGGTGGCTAAAGTCATCAAGCACCTGCTCTGTCTGAAGCTGAAAGGTTGGTGACACACAAGGCCCAGACCCTGCCTGGATGGAAAACTTGACAGCTGCCAGAAGCTTCCTCTGCTGTCCAT
Source organism: Phacochoerus africanus (assembly GCF_016906955.1). Classification (NCBI taxonomy): domain Eukaryota; kingdom Metazoa; phylum Chordata; class Mammalia; order Artiodactyla; family Suidae; genus Phacochoerus; species Phacochoerus africanus. Next base: position 15,667,277 of record NC_062555.1, on the reverse strand, counting down.
CTCCTTTGCCAAGGCCTTTTTCTCAGGGCATGGGCGTGCCAGGTGTGCCTGGGTCGGGGGCTGGCAGCTGGCTGACCCCAGGCTCCCTCCTTGGAGCCTACTGGCCAGTGCAACTTGCAGCAACCCTGGAGGGCCAGTGTCTCCCAGCTCAGCAAAGCAACAGCTTCAGAACCTCCTAGACTGCTGAGGAAAATGCAGATCCCTGGCCCGCACTAGACTCTCTAAATCCAAATCAGAGGTTCTGGAAATGTTTCTTTTTAACCAACACCTGAGCCGAGGCTCTGACACACGGCCGCCTGCTCTGCAGGGCTTCTGGAGAAACCTCCCTTTTGGAGAAACCTCCCTTTAATACTGAAGCAGAATCCCCAGTGAGTCAGGATCCCTGTCCCCCACCCCCACCCCCGGTCTTGGGGAACAGCACTGGGCTCCTCCTGGGGCCCCAGGGAGGCGTCCCCCTCCATGCGAGAGGGAGAAAGACTCTTCACGCGCAGAAACATTAGACAAATCAGAGCTTTTATTTACATAATAGGGCGAGAAAAGCCCATGAAAGAAGCCTCTTGGTCAAGCACAAAAAAGGAAAAGCTCCGTTTTGAGTAGGGTGTGGACACTGATAAATAGTTTCAAAAATGGAAGGGAGAGAAAAGGCAAAGAGGAGATTTGAGGCACGGGTGTCCCGTCAGGGGAGTGACAGCTCACCTGCTGGGACAGGACTGTGGCTCCCAGACAATCCCTGCGAGTTCAGGCTTTGGAAATCTCTAGGTTAATTCTCAACCAGAATCCAAAACCTCAGGGCCAAACATGTTGGGTCTCATAGTGTCTCTAATTTGCGGGGCTGTGGGTGGGGGGCTCCCTCAGATGAACCTCAGCCGCTCTCGTCTCTCCCAGGCCACCAGGAAGGCATCCTCTGAACCCGCCCCAGGCTCCTCCCTGCTGCCCATCTTTCCTGTCACCTGAGGCCACACAGGTCTGATTCTCTTTCGCACTCAGTTGGGAGGCTTTGCTTTTCTTTCCACCGCCATCTCCCCTTTGCTCCACGCGACCAGGCAAGCTCTGATTATGCTACGTGTACAAAAATGTGCACTTGCAGCATTCGTGCTATTCCTGTTCTCGCGTTCCTCACACACATTCTTGATGCAGGACTTGGATCCAAGTTCACCTTCAGCGTGAACCTCCAAAACACGACGCTGCGTTCACAGCTACAACATTCTCTTCCACTCATTCCTCTTTCCGTCCGTCCATCTGTCTGTCTTTCCCTCTTCTCCACTTCTGGGAGCCACCTGGTAGGGCCTGATGGGTGAAGCATGAGCACTGAGGCCACCTGTGCCTGGTCCGGCAACTCTCACCAGGGGAACAAACAGCCATTGCCATGGATCCCGCAATCTAGTCCTCAGTGACTCTTTTGGGCTTCTGGATATTCTGGAAACCATGTCAGAACAGGGCCCTGCCGTGGAGGTTCAGCAGGTACCTCCTTGTCCAGCGGTCCAACGGCACAGACCCTTGCCCAGCCCAGCTTCAGATCCAGCTGAGATGATGTCTAGCCGGGCAGCACAGAAGAGGGAAAGGATGTCGCAGAGGCAGCCAGCGTGAGCTCACAGGCCTCAGAAGGTCTGGGAGCACCAGCATGGTGACACCTCTGCCCACCCAGCCTCCCCTGGCCCTGCCCAGAGCCTGAGATGTTCCAGCGCTGATAACCCGGCCCCGGCTCCTGTGCTTCCTCTTCTCCCTTTCAGCATCCTTCTTCTGCTCCCTCTGCACCTGTCTCCTACTTTCCGGCTCCTTCTCTAAGCCATCCGCTTTCACTTCTGGGTGTGGCATCTCCCTGCTTCCCAAGGCAGAGCATCCTTGGTGTTGGTGTAGAGGAGGAGGGCGTGGATGGTAACGGGCAGCCAAGGCAGGAGGCCCACGACCTCAGCCGGCCCCCTGCCACATGGCTGGGGCGGCCTGGGCGGGACTGGACACAGCCGTCTTCGGGAGCACTCCCTCCCTCAAACCACCTGCCCTTGAACTTACCAACCCTCCTCCCCCTCATCACCACCTGCACGTTCATGTCAGAGAAAAAGGGGAGGAAAAGGACAAGTCTTCATCTACTTTCAACAGTCATGACTCATCATCGCCAGCCCCGGTTTCAAAGCATCGTCGCCTTCAAAGAGATGTTTCTTCCTTCCTTCTTCTCCAGCCTGTAATTAAACTCCTGGTGGCAGAGGAGTGCAGGAAGGAGATGGGCGTGGGAGTGACTTCAGAAACAAACGGTCCCTTTGGTGCCCTTAGAAGCCGGGCAGCCAAGAGCCGAGAGTCCTGTCAGCCTGCGAGCTTTCCAGAATAGAGGAAATCAAGCCCACTCGCGCCAGATCAAGATCCGCCCCATCCCCCATCCCTAACAACCACTCAGCTACCCCCCCAGTGTGCTGGCCTCTGTCCGGTGCTTGTCCCCGTGCAACCCCCCCACCGCCCCCCCCCCCCCCCCCCGCCACCTTCAGGGGAGGCTCGGGTTTTAGCAAACTGATTCTCATCCCAAATGACTTCAGCCTAATTCTCTGCGGGATTGTCCATCGGGGCCACCCGTGTCAGAGAGGAGACGTGGACAGCTCAGCAGATGGGCGCGGGTGACGTGTTCAGACCACTCATCCGACTCAACCAAGACGTTTTGTTTTTTCTTCCAAGTATTTTGTGGGTTCAAGTCTGAAATGCTCCTGGGTTCACGCTGTTCCCAGAACGGGGGGGGGGGGGGGGGGCTGCCGATCATTCACACGGCGTCTCCGCTAGCGGACAAAGGACACCACGCTGGTGGCGACTCCAAAGGGAGCAGAGTAGGCTGCAGCGAATCCTTGCAGGCCCACGACAACGTAGCGACATCCTTTGGAGAGAACCTTCCCGACGTTCTGTGTGGGGGACAGAAGAGAAAAGCAAAGGGTCAGGCAGCTCTTTCATGCACAAGGGGGACATACATGAGACTCTCTCGGCCTCCCTTTCCCAGGGAAGTTCAGCACGTCAGCATTTTCCCGTAGCTCTGGGACCCTCCCCAACCCACCTCCCATCATAAGAACATATGCAGGGGCGCAGAACACACATCGGGCACCTTGATAAGGGTTTTCCAGCCCCCCCGCCATGTTCCTAGAAAGTGCAGAGATCTTCTTAGAAACAGCAGTGAAGCTGCTGGTTCTAAAACCAAACCAGTTGTTCTATTTTTTTTAATTTATTTTTTATTTTTTTTAGGGCCACACTTGCAGCATATGGAGGTTTCTCTGGTTGAATTGGAGCTGCAGCTGCCAGCCTACACCACAGCCACAGAAACACAGGATCCAAGCTTTGTCTGCAACCTACACCACAGCTCACAGCAATGCCAGACCCTTAACCCACTGAAGAGAGGCCAGGGTTTGAACCTGCATCCTCATGGATGCTAGTCAGATTTGTTTTCACTGAGCCACGACAGGAACGCCTGCCTTTTTTTAAACCAAAGCCCTCTCTACTCTGTTTCAGCTATGTGACTGCTGGATGTGCTGAAGGCTGGGTTGGGTTTTCTCGAATTCACCTGATCTGAAAGCCCCCCTCCCCCTCCCCGGCCACCCTTTGCCTCCAGGCCAACTCCTGCCTGACCCGAGTTTCGTGTCTTTAAAGTCGCCTCTCTTCAGCTGCTGCATCCACGCAGGCCTCCCGTTCCCAACACAGTCCTCTGCTCCTTGAGGGTAAGAGGCGGGTCTTTCACTCGTCCTCCTCCTTCTCTTCCAGGCCTGGTGCTGGACCCGAGGGCCTCCAGCGGGTGCGGGAGGAGCGGCAGCTGAGAAGTGAACGCCACCATCCAACGGGCAGATGCACTGCGGCCCCTCCCCTTCCCCAAGACGTCGACATCCGCGTAGGTGACCTGGACATCATCGGACACCTTTGTCTCTCCCCCCTCCGACCTTCCCGACTCTAAGAATCACTTCACGATCTCTGCTCACCATCACAAACCTCGCTTGGACCCCCAGCACCGCCCGGCCAAGCCAGCCCGGGCCAGGCTGCCTGTCCCTCTCTCCCAGGCCTGGCCAGGCCACTCTGCCGGTCAGACTGCCTGACTGTCTTGCCAGATCCTATTTCCTGTCTTTTCCTTTCTCCGCAAGCCTTCCTGCCCCGAATGCACACACGCACACAGTGCCTGTACCCTCAATAGATGATCCCACTTCATCTCTCCCTCAAAGACTCGGAGGTTGTTAGGGATCCTCCATCACTGTCTACACCTGCCCTGGCTTCTCCTCCCACCTGGCTGCGGTGCCAGAGGACAAGATGGCCCTCTTCCTGCAAGGCTTGTCACTTGCTGCTGGTACCCTCCCTCCCCTCGCCCTGGGCTTTCTCTTCCCCAGCATCATCAGCCTCCCCACTGAGCCATTCTCCTACGCTCGCGCGCGCGCGCGCACACACACACACACACACACACACACACACACACACGACTCCACGCCCTTCTCTGGGTCCCACCCCAGGTCTCCACTCCCTTTAGGCCAACCCAGCGGAACGAGCCGTCCAGCCGTCCGCACACATGGCCTCCACTTCCTCCCTGCCTCTTCCTTCCAGCTACACCGTGGGCCCCCCAGGACCACTTGGTCACAGTCGTCTGCCATTGCCAGGGTGCCTGCGCCAACAAGTACGAGTACGTCTCTGTCTTGCCCGACCTCGCAGCGACTCTGGACAGACTTCAGAAAACAACCACTCGGCCCCTTTGACTCTAGAGTGTCTTGGTTTTCCTTTACCTCACATGCAGCCCCTCCGCAGCTTGTTTTAAAAAATACTTTTATTGAATTATACTTGATCTAGAATGTTTCCAGGTGTACAGCAAAGTGATTCGGTTATACTTGTACATATATCCGTTCTTTTTAAGGCTGCACCTGTGGCATATGGAGGTTTCCAGGCTAGGGGTCGAAGTGGAGCTGTAGCCACCAGCTTACACCACAGTCACAGCAGATCGGAGCCCCATCTGCAACCTACACGGCAGCTCGTGGTAACACCAGATCCTTGACCCACTGGGCGAGGCCGGGGATCGAACCCACATCCTCATGGATACTAGTCGGGTTCTTAACCCACTGAGCCACAACAGGAACTCCTATATGTATTCTTTTTCAGATGCTTTCCATTATAGCATGGGCCCTTGCTGTTGATCTATTTTATATACAGTTTGTATCTGTTAATCCCAAACTCCTAATTTATCTCCCCCGCCTTTCCTCTTTGGTAACAGAACGTTTGTCTTCTATGCCTGTGAGTTTATTTCTGTTTGTAAATAAATACTTTTGTATCTTTTTTATCTGGCCACGCCCAGGGCATACAAAAATTCTGGGGCCAGGCATCAAATCTGCCCCATAGCAGCAACCTGAACCACAGCCATGACCCAAGCCATAGCAGTGACACCACCAGATCCTTAACCCACGAAACTAACAGGGAATTCCTGTATCTTTTTTAGATTCCACACAGAAGTGGTATCATCTGCGTGTCTTTCTCTGCCTTCACTTGGCATGATCAGCTCTAGATCCATCCTTGTCACCAGTGGCATTATTTCATTCTTTTCTCTGGCCCTCCTCCACTTTCTTTACGGAATAATCCCTTCCACCAAACTTTAAAAAGCTGAGTTCTTTAGCACCGTTCTCTACATTTTATTTTTAAAAAATACTTTGACCTATAATCTCTCCAGGGGTGGTCTCACCATTTCGGATGACATTAAGTATTTCTCACATGCTGATAAACCCCAAGTTTATACCTTCAGCTCAGATGCAGAGACTCAACTCTCTTCTCTCTGCCATCCTGTGAGACCTCATATCCTCTGGCAAACACTCTCCCTTGCAAGGACAAGCAGATACACCTAACTTGGTTGGCTCCCGGTCTGTTCCTAGGGGCCGTGGGCTATCAGGCTTCCACAGAAAGGGCGCACCAAGGTGTTACATGTCTCCAAGATCACACAGCTGGTAAGAGGCAGAGCTGCAGTTCAACCCCAAAGAGATCTCATCTCAAGGCCTGTGTCCTTAACAGCTCCCGTCTTTAATGAAGGCGGTATGTAACCTTGCAGTTGACGGCTGGTGGCCTGGGTTTAAAGTCCAGCCCAATCTGTTAAGTTTCCTCGGTCTCTGTGTCCTCACCTATAAAATGGGAATATTTAGTAACCACCTCGTTGGGTGAAGAGGATTAAAAAAAAATGGGTTCATGTAAGGAATGCAATTAGAACAGTGCCTGGGGAGTTCCTGTTGTGGCTCAGCGGAAACAAACCCCACTACACTCATGAGGATGCGGGTTCAATCCCTGGGTCTGTTCAGTAGGTGGGGGATGTGGTGTTGTCTGGAGCATGGCTCAAATGCTGCATTGCTGTGGCTGGGGTGTAGGCCGGCAGCGGCGGCTCTGATTCAGCTCCTACCCTGGGAATGAGTTCCACACACCATGGGTGCAGCCCTAAAAAAGGAAAAAAAAAAAAAAAAGGTTCAGTGGGAGAATTTTACTTACCTGTTTGAAATAACAAGAACAATTGTTCTTGGGAGCAAGTGTCACGGTCCAGAGCATCTGTCATGAGCAGTGCCCTGGGATCACGGGCGGCCTGCGTTAAATTTGACATTTTGTGTATTTGCACAACCTTTTTCCCCAGCCTGCTATTTTAAAAAAACTGCTTGTCACTTCATCTTTGCAGCTGAGAAAAAAAAAAAAAAGGTACTCAAATAGCTCGTTAGCTAGAACGCAGTCAGGACCCACACTTAGGAATGTGGTGCCAAGAAGCATAAGATCTCAGTGACCTTTTCAGGGTCACCAGAGGGAGCGGCTTTTGAATCTTGGATCCAAATAGCGCTTTCAACCCAAATAACCTTGGGGGCGGGGAGGGACACCAGGGGACCGTGTGGGAGGTTGAACAACCCCTTCCCCACAAGAGGCTCATGTCCTGATCCTGAGCATTTGTGACCGTGTTGTTTTCTATGGCAAAAGGGACTCTGCAGACATGATTTAATGAAGGATCTTGAAACGGGGAGTTATCAAGCATTACCCAGGGCGGCCCCATCACTCTAAGGATTCTTTTATCTTTATAAGGATGCAAACAAGGACTACTGTCCTTATAAACGGGCTGCATGAGGAGTCAGAGAAGAGAAGCAGTGACCGAAGCAGAGGGACGGACAGTAAGAGCCCTGCAGAGGTGATGCCATCGGCCTTGAAGATGGAGGAGGGAGCTGGGAAGAGCAAGGGTTATTCCCTGGAGCCACCAGAAGGAACGCGCCTGTCCCACTGCAGCTCAGGGGGGCCAATGTCAATTTCTGGACTCCAGAACCGCAGAAGAATAAAGCTGTGTTGTCCTAAATCACTCCATCTGAGCTAATCTGTCACTGGGAAACCAATCCAGGGAGTGAGGCTTTTCTGGAGGGTCCCCTGTATTTAAGGAACCCCAAAGATGTCAGGGTTTCACTGCCCCCTCCAGTCTCAAAAAGGGAACCGGCTCCAAGAGATCCCTTTCTGGGAGTTCCCATTGCAGCTCAGCAGGTTAAGAACATAGCATCCATGAGGATGTGGGTTCAATCCCTGGCCTCGCTCAGTGGGTTAAGGATCCAGCGTTGTCATGAGCCATGGTGTAGGTCGCAGACATGGCTTGGATCCGACGTTGCTGTGTCATTGGCCAGCAGCTGCAGCTCTGACTGGACCCCCAGCCTGGGAACCTCCATATGCCACGGGTGCGGCTCTGGGGAGAAAAATCCCATTCCCCAGAGAATAAAATCAAGTCTTTGAGTCTTCAGGTGTGAAGTCTGGTCAGGATCTAGGCACAAAGCTGAGGCAGGTGGTCCACTCCAGACGCTGATTTTCTGTTTTTCCCCGACTCAGAGCTCGTTTAAAAACTGATCAGAGAAGAAACCTTCCTTTGGGGCCTGTCCCTTCCTTAGTTAAGGGCCAACGAGTTACAGAAGCCGCCACATGCCGGCTGAGTTCTCAGACCTCCCTGAGGCTCTCTGCCTGGACAGAGTCACTCATTCTGGACCACAGCCCTAGAACCACCCCCATGACGGATGAGGGAACCGAGGCAGAGACAGGCCAGCACAGCCCAGGGTCACACAGCCAGCAGGGGCGGAGGCTGGCTTCCACCTGGCAGTCTGGCTCCAGTGCCTGGTCCGAATCCCCTGCTTAGAACATGACGTCATTTTTCTTCCCCTTGAGCCAAAAGTTATTCCACGCCCTGTATTTTCCTTCTCCAACTCCCTCCTAGTTTCCTGACTAACATTTTTTTTCTTCTTCAGCCACACCCGAGGCATTTGGAAGTTCCAGGGCCAGGGATGGAATCCGAGCTGCAGTTACACTTCTGCCACAGCTGCGGCAAACCCGGATCCCTTAAAACCCACCACACCTGGCTGGGGATGGAACCTGCACTACCTCAGGGACAAAGCCAGATCCTTAACCCGCTGCACCACAGCGGGAACTCCCCAGTTAATAAACTTGAATAACTTCCCTGACCCACGCCTCTCCCTGTGGCTCTCAGAGGCGCCTGGGAAAGGCCAGGTCCTGTTGAAGGTAACTTTTGGGGTCTGGTTCCCTCATTGCCCTCCTCGCTCCATCCACCATTACTGCTTCTGCACAGGCAGGGGCCAGCGAGGCTCCTGACTCCCAGCTCTGCTGCTCTTTAGCTGGGTGGCCTTGAACAAAGAGCTTAACTTCCTGAAACTCCAGTTTCCTTCCCCACACAATGGGAGTCCACCGCTTTCCAGGGTCGTTGAGAAGATTCAGGGTGAGGGCACATTCTCTGTGTTGTGCCCACAACAGGGCACCCGGCAGCCGCTAAGCACGCAGCAAACACGCATCCAGAACACAGCATTCTCACAGCGACTAATGCACCATCTGAACAAGTGCATCATTTCTTAAAAATCAACTGGGACCGCTGAGGGCCAAGAGTCCCAGGCACCCAGCCTTCCAAGCCCAGAGCCTCCTGCCAGAGGCGGGAGCAGCGCAGCACTGGGTAGACCCTGCTTGGGGCCCCAGAGCAGCAAGGGAGCCTATACTGGGACCTATCCTAGGACGGTTCACAAAAGCCAAACCCCTTTATATAATTTTTTTTATTTTTTTTATTTTTTTGTCTTTTTGCTATTTCTTGGGCCGCTCCCGCGGCATATGGAGTTTCCCAGGCTAGGGGTCTAATCGGAGCTGTAGCTTACAGCCTATGCCAGAGCCACAGCAACTCGGGATCCGAGCTGCGTCTGCAACCTACACCACAGCTCACGGCAACGCCGGATTATATAATTATTTTTAAATGTTATTGGCGTATCGTTGATTTATAATGTCATGTTAGCTTCAGGTGTACAGCAAAGCGCATCAGTTAGATACACACACATATCCATTCTTGTTCAGATTCTTTTCCTATCTAGGTTACTATGGACTATTAAGCAGACTTCCCCGCAGGCAAACCCACACGCATCAAGACATCGCTCTGCATTTCTTCTTCCCTCCCTGGTAACCATCAATCTGCCTTCAGTCTCTCTGGATTTACCTACCCGAATATTTCACATAAATGGAGTCATACCTATGAGGTGTGACCTTGTGTGCCTGCCTTCTTTCAATTAGCATCAATTAGCACCATGGTCTGTCTATATTATAGCATGTATTTCATTCCTTTTCATGGCCAAATAATATTCCATTGTATGTATGGACCATATGTTGTTTATCCATTTATCAATCAAGAAATAGGATCTGGGTTGTTTCCACCCTTCGGCTGCTGTGAATAAAAACGCTGCTGTGAACATGCATACATATATGTTGGTTTAAGTACCTATTTTCAGTTTTGAGGGGTATGTACCTAAGAATGGACTTGCTGGATCATATGGTGGGTCTATGCCTAATCCTTGGAGGAAGTCCCCAGGTGTTCTCACAGCAGCTGCACTGTTTTACGTTTCCACCAGCAAGTCACAAGAATCCTCGCCAACACTTGCCATTTTCTGTTGTTGGTTTGTTTGGGGTTTTTTTAGCCGAGCTCGTGGCATTCGGAAATTCCCAAGCTAGGGATAAATCTCGTGCCACAGTAGTGATAACACCAGACCCTTAACCTGCTGTGCCACAAGACAACTCCTATTTTATGGGTTTTTTTTCTCTCTAATATGAGTGGGTATGAACTTGTACCTTATCATTAACCTATGAAACCTTGACTCATCCTTCTGTGCCCAGTTTCCATTTCATTTTTTTTTTTTTTTAGGACCACAGGTGTGGCATATGGAAGTTCCCAGGCTAGGGGTCGAATTGGAGCTGCAGCCACAGCAATGCCAGCGCAGATCCAAGCCATGTCTGAGACCTACACCACAGCTTGCGGCAACGCTGGATCCTGAGCCCACTGAGTGGGGCCAGGGATTAAGCCCTCATCCTCCCGGATGCTAGTCAGGTTCATTTCCCCTGAGCCACAGTGGGAACTCCTCCAAGTCATCAATGATTTGAAAACTCCCCTGACAACTGCATCCCTGAAGATGAACCACCCAGGCTCTTCCCTCAAAGCCCCTTGGCAGTGCGCTCCACATGCCAGCATCTCCTTGGGGGGCTGTGGCCCCCTCTAGGGCAGGACTGCAGCGTATCCATTTCTGTGTCTCTAGTCCTCTGCACAATGCCTGGTACATAGTGAGAATGCAAAAAAGCAACTTCAGTTCGGCCAGCCTCTGAGCTGCACTGCCCACGCTGTGGTTCCCCAGCTGAGAGGCAAATGATGGCACTTTTCTCACTCAGCTGGGATCAAGAAGAGGGCTGATTAGTCCTAGCATGACTCTAAGCCTGCGAGTTCTAACTGTATCATTTTTATTAATACATTTTGCCACTGCCTGCTGGTGCGCTGCTCCCAAAGCGACTGACCTACCTTGAAAGAAGATGCTCAACCTCAGTTTCTAGGTGTGGAGACGGGCTGGTTTCAGGTAAGATAAGAGGCCCAGCAGAGGACACAGATAACTGGACATTGTATCAGATGGGCCCCTGACCTTTGGCCAGGATGGAATGAGCTCTGGGATTTTCCTTCAGGTGGCCTTGTCCAGCCCAGAGACCAGGGGCAGCAGTGGCTTCAAGTGTCCCAGGGCAGAAGCATGTGGGAACTGCCTCTGGGCTTTGATTTCTGAGAACGAAATTGCCACTTTATCCCATATTCCTCTTCTCGTTCTCTCTCTCTCTCTGGCTTCTCTCTCTCTCTCTCTCTTTTTGTTAGGGTCACACCTGAGGCATATGGAAGTTCCCAGGCTAGGGGTCCAATCAGAGCTGCAGCTGCCGGCCTACACCACAGCCACAGCCACTGGCCAGATCCAGATCCCAACCACATCTGCGACCTACTCCACAGCTTGGCACAGGCCAGATTCTTAACCCACGGAGGCAGGCCAGGGACGGAACCTGCATCCTCATGGATACTAGTAAGGTTCTTAACCTGCTGAGCCACAACAGGCGCTCCTCTCACTCTGGCTCTTTGTCCCAGACAACCGCCCCCCATCCCACGAGCGCCCCCCCCCCCCCAATTGCAAATGACGGTGTGTTCGCATTACGCAGATAGCTGGCTGGCGGGGAGAAAGTCGTTTCATCAAGAGCATATTTATGGATTTTTGAGCTCCCAGGCCCCGGAGATCACCTTGGGAATCTTTTGGGGAGTAGCCTAAACAATTCTCAGCTGGTGGGACATCCTGGGCAGACTGCGGCCAGAAAACAGATAAACTGGGCAGCAACTCCCTACTTGCAACTGGGTCCCCGTTTACAATCCACGCTGATCCTTCAATACCCCGCTTGTGTAGCACGGACCTTGATTCCGGTCCTACCAACCGCACACGAGACCCCCGCCCCGAGACCAGAACCGCCGGGACGCAGCCCTCCGGAAGGTTCGTGAGCTGGGAGCGGGGACACCTCCCATGTCGTTTCGACCGCTCCTCGCCGCTGAGCTTCTCCCTCCCTGCCCGGGTCTTTCGCGGGTGGGCGTGGGGGGCCGAGTCGGTCAGACCGCGGGGACCCGACCTCACCCTCCGGGGCGCCGCGCGCTTCCGACCCCCGGGTCGGTGGACACCCGGGACGCCTACCTTGCCGTACTTCTTCAGCTTCTGCCGGTACTTCTTCTTGGGCTTGTCGCCGGGCGCTGGCTCCTCCAGCGGCTCGTAGCGCTCGGGGAGGACGGCCAGGTGCACCCTCCGCGCGCCCCGGGTCCCCGGGAGCCGCGCGCGCCCCGCGCTCTCCGCCTCCTCGGCCCCGCTCTCCAGATGCTCCAGGATAGCGGCCGCCTCCTCGTCCCGCTCGGTCCGCCCTCGCGCCCGGAAGAGGGGCCCGCGGCGCGGGAGGCTGCTTGCCGCCTGGGTCCGGAGCCTGGCTCCCACCGTCATGATGCCGCCCGCCCTCCGGCTGAGGTCGGTACTGGAACACTGCAACCTTTGCTCCCCGCCCGCGCTCCTGCCCGCACCTCCACCCCCGCCCACCTGCTGCCCGGCCCAGCCCAGCCCAGCCCAGTCCCGCCCAGCCCAGCCCAGCTTGGACGGGGAGGGGGCACTTGGAATTGCAGCGCCCCCTGGCCGTGGGGCTCGCGGTCAGCCCCAAGCTCCAGCATCCATGAACACAAAGCAGTTCAGCCGCACTCGCCACGGAACAAGTGAATCCCGAATGGTGAGACTTCATTAGCCCACGTGCAAACTGGCAGAGAAGATGGATGATGAGATGAGAGTAATAAAGATTACACCCAGTGCTGGGCAGGGTTGGGGAGATGATGGTTATGCTACGGTATTTGTGGAACGCAGACTGGAGACAAGGCTTTAGAAAGGCAATCAGAAAGTATTTATCAAGAGTTCTTGGAATTCCCACTGTGGCACAGCGGGTTGAGGATCCAAAGCTGTCTCTGCGGGGGGCGGAGCTTGCTGTTGCGGTGGGATTGGAATCGATGGCCTGGGAACCTCCACATGCAGCGAGTGCAGCCAAAAAAAAAAAAAAAAAAAAAAAAGAAAAAGAAAAGAAAGAAAGTTCTGAAAAACACCCCTGTCTTTGTAGGTGCCTGTGCTGCAGCGACATTCTGTAACACAAGGCAGCGGGTACGAAGTGTTAATCGCAGTCTGATTCCAGTGAAAAAGTGAGGCAGACCAGTGGCGATGGACAAGGTAAATTCTGGTGCCAGCATTTAGCACCATATGTGTAATCATTAAAATCATGATTTTCAAGAATGTCGCTCAAAAAAAAAATCACTCTGATAGATACACGTTCTCAGGTCGCTGTGATTCGCAACCTATTTGGATGCCTTACTTTCTGATGTGGGTAAATATGTTTTAATTCTTGGAAACTTAGACTTAAGTATACAATGATATGTTATTATTTCATTAATATTTTGATACTATTAAAATGTGATACATTAAAGGATGATTTGGATATCTTGCTATAAATACATAAAATATTCCTAATTTAGCACATTAGGGTATCAGAAATTAGTTTTGTGATTCGAACTGAAAATGTAAAATCAAGTAATTGGTTTAGGTTTATAAGTTTAATTTGAAAGGAATACAAAAATAAGTTTAATTACCATAGGTATAAGAATTACATAGTCTTGGACTTCCCGTTGTGGCTCAACAGTAACAAACCCAACTAGTATCTATGAGGATGTGGGTTCAATCCCTGGCCTTGCTCAGTGGGTTATGGATCTGGCATCGCTTCAAGCTGTGGTGTATGGTCGCAGGCACCTCTGGGATCCCACATTCCTGTGGCTGTGGTGTAGACTGGCAGCTGTAGCACAATTTGACCTCTAGCCTGGGAACTTCCATATGCCTAAAAAAGACAATAAAAAATTAAAGAAAAATGAAAATAAAAGAACCACATAGTCTTATACATAGTTGAAGTATTTTGAAAGAAAAGTATATATATTTAGTTTATAAAAGTCGCTTAAAATGTTTAATATACTTAAATTAAATGAATGATTAAAAAAAACCCTTACAGTGGCTGTTATATTTTATTAGGTATGCAAATAAAATGAAATAATACTGAATTAAAAGGTTATGGGAGGAGCTCCCATCATGGCTCAGCGGTTAGCAAGCCCACCTAGCATCCATGAGGACGCAGGTTCCATCCCTGGCCTTGCTCAGTGGGTTAAGGATCCAGCGTTGCTGTGAGCTGTGGTGTAGGTCGCAGATGTGACTCAGATCTGGCATTGTGGCTGTGGCACAGGCCAGCAGCTACAGCTCTGATTTGCCCCCACTAGCCTGGGAACCTCCATATGCTGTGGGTGTGGCCCTAAAAAAAAAAAAAAAAAGGAAGCCCCCCCCCCAAAAAAAAGGTCATGGGAAGCCTGGATGTGTGGATTTGTAACTTTCCTAAAATAGCTATTAATTTATAAACAAAAACAGACCCTAATGGTCCCTCTTCAGACCTGCTTCTGAGACCCAGCAGACTGCAAAGCACACGAGACGTAGGCGGAATATGCCCACGGGCTGGACAGTGTATTTTTGTAGGTGAAAAGGACTTTGCAAATATCACAGTGTTTCACTTGCCCAGTAACCCAAAACACTAGAGCAACTGAAAATCGACCCCCAGACCAACCCTTTTATAAGCAGTGAGCGAGCAGGACTCCACAGGTATAGTCAAAACCCATCTTTATGTTGCTCGTCATTGTCCTTAGCAGTTATTCAGGGTGAGGGCCACCTCCCTTGCTCTTGGATGAAAAGTTAAGCAATCCAATCATTTTTTTTTTTTTTTTTTTGCTATGCCTATGGCATATCGAAGTTCCCAGGCCAGGGATCAAACCCATGCCAAACAGCAACTCAGGCCATTGCAGTGACAACGTGGGATCCTTAACCTACTGCTTCACAAGAGAAATCCAGTCCCATAATTTTTCTGATCACACAAAGGTAATTAAAAATTCCAACGCTGGAGTTCCCATTGTGGCTCAGCAGTGGCAAACCTGACTAGTATACATGAGGACGTGGGATCGATCCCTGGCCTTGCTCAGTGGGTTAAGGATCTCGCATTGCTGTTCCTGTGGTGTAGGCCAGCAACTGCAGCTTTGATTGGATCTCTAGCCTGGGAACTTCCATATATATGCATGGGTGCGGCCACAAAAAGCAAAAAGCCAACTAAATAAATCAATAAATCCTGAAGTTGCAAACATGTTCTCAATTTATGTAAATTTAAAATCATACAGTGTCCAATTTCATGTAATACCCAGGGCTTTGAACTTGATTGAAAATTAATTCTCTCTCCTCCTTCAGAAAATTCAACACCTTACTAGAAGGAGCAGTGAAAACAGCAAAAGTGTGGCTTTCACTTCAGTCTGCCTTTCAAAACTCTCAGGAGTGATAAACGAACTTGTTCTTTTTTTTTTTTTTTTCCTTTTTGGGCCGCACCTGCTGCATATGGAGGTTCCCAGGCTAGGGGCTGAGTCGGAGCTATGGCTGCTGGCCTACACCACAGCCACAGTAGCACTGGATCCGAGCTGCATCTGCCACCTACATAGCAGCTTTTGGCAATGCAGCTTTTGGCACCTGCTTTTGGCAGGTGGATCCTTAACATACCAAGCAAGGCCAGGGATCTCGAACCTGCATCCTCAGGGATACAATGTCAGGTTCTTAACCTGCCGAGCCACAGTGGGAACTCATCCTGTGGATACAGCTTTGAAATGTAATATATAACATTTAAAATCATTCAACACTGTAATGGAATTGTGTCTTATTCTGTTGTATTTATCCAAAAGCCACTGAAGATTTGGAAAACTGAGCTATTTGCATTTAATATTGATAACAGAAAAATGTATGTGTAGAGAAATAAGGTCAGGATTATGATCTTATGAGTTAAAAAGATATTTCTGACAAAACCTGAAAAACCTGCATTGCTATGATTTTCCTTTGCCAAAAGTACATCATTCAAATATATATATAATGTATGCATACGAATATATTCTAATACATTCTAATGTAATGAATAATAAAAAAATAATTTTGTTTTCTTGGAGGTAGGTTAAGACACCTTAATAACTGGTGCTGTATTTAGCAAAGAGCAACGTGGAAAACTCTCTTGGCTCATATATATATTGTTAAGCTAGATAATTAGTTTGATATGACAATATTTAGCATGAATGATATATCAATTAGGAGGGAATGCTATCTGATGCAACAGAGAAGAAAAATACTTGAAGCTGGTGTGGGGTGGGGTGGGGGAAGAAGATCATTCGAAAGCCCTCATATTAGGATAGAATTTAATACAATGAAATTGTTTTTTTTTGGGGGGGGGGCGCACCCATGGCATATGAAAGTTCCCAGGCTAGTTGCTGAGTCTACGCTGCAGGTGCTGGCCTGCACCACAGTCACAGCAACACCAGCTCCAACCTCATCTGCAGCCTATATGACAGCTCACAGCAACGCCGGATCCTTAACCCACTGAGCGAGGCCAGGGATCGAACCCACATCCTCATGGATGCACCACAATGGTAACGCCATAGTACAATGAAAATTTAATTGGAGACATGACACTCTAGATCCTAAATGTAAGAGAAATTAAATAGGGGAAGTCAGAATGGGTTCGTCTGGGTTTGTTCAGAAGGCACATTGATAAATCTCATGCATGTAGCTGTGCACGGAATCGTTGTAGGTGAGCCAGGCAGCAACTATGGACTTGCTGCTCAGTCCTCAGAGGACAGAACTGGTGAGGTATTTCTATTTATTCTCAAGATGCAAAGTAATAAAACTGACTTATCCTTCTGCTGGTGGCTGAGTACAGCCCAAAGTAGAAAGCAGAAACCAAAATATTAAGAACTCGCCACCATCGAATGCTGACCCCTTCAAACTGAAAAATGAATGGGAGCATTTGGACAGAACACTGCTGACCTACAGAGCATGGGGTCATTTCAGAGTTCTCTAGACCAAAGGAGTTTTACTCTCTAGCCTTTGGTGCTCTCTAAAGGCAAAAGCAAGTACGAATACAAAGTTGAACTTCATTGAGCATTTAATAATTACTTTTAATACTAGTATCACTAGTTTGGATCTTTCTTATTGGCAAGTAAAATAAATCAGTAATTCTGTTAGCTTTGCTATAAATCAAGAGCTTCAGGGTGACAATTATATGTGCCATGTATGATAAAAAAAGAAGGCGTAATTACAGTTTGCATAGAAAATTAAGTATTTAAACATCATGGTTGTGAAGTAACAAATAGGACTAAATTGAAAATGGCTATGAACTTATCACATATGTGTGTACGGATGGATAGATATTTTTGTCTATCTCTGTCCCCTGAAATGGCCTAAAGGTCCCATCATCCTAGTAGCACAAAGTCCAAACACATCAAATACTTGCAGTTTGGTTTTTGACATCAATTTCCACTGAAAGGAAACGGGGTTTGGAAAATTGACTGGGAGTTCCTGCCTTGGCGCAGTGGAAACGAATCCGACTAGGAACCATGAGGTTTCGGGTTCGATCCCTGGCCCCTCGCTCAGTGGGTGAAGGATCCGGCCTTGCCATGAGCTGAGGTGTAGGCCGCAGATGCGGCTCGGATCCTATGCTGCTGTGGCTCTGGTGTAGGCCAGCAGTAACAGTTCCGATTAGACCCCTAGCCTGGGAACCTCCATATGCCGCAGATGCGGCCCTAAAGAGACAAAAAGACAAAAAAAAAAAAAAGAAATAAAATTGACTGATTGTGTGTCGGGGGTGGGGAAGGTGTACGAGGGGCCTGAGATGGCTTGTTACTAGAAAGCAAAGACATCACTGTGCATTTTCCGCTACATGGCCACTTAAAGGATGGCTTTGGCTACCATCACATTTCGGTCAATGTACACACACACCCAGAACTAATGACCATAAAATAATGGAAAGAAATTGAGTTAATGAAAAGTCATTGGCTCTTCACGGCATTCTAAGAGAAAAACTATGTACAGTATAAAAACAATGTGGTTATAAGAGACTATGAGTTTCTTTTTTGGTCTTTTTGGGCCACACCCACGGCATGTGGACGTTCCCAGGCTAGGGGTCAAATCAGAGCTGCAGCTGCCAGCCTACGCCACAGTCACAGCAACGCAGGATCCAAGCCGTGTCTGCAACCTACACCACAGCTTGCAGCAATGCTGGGTCCTTCATCCACTGAGCGAGGCCAGGGATTGAACCTGCATCCTCACAGAGACAACACCAGGTCCTTAACCCACTGAGTGACAACAGGAACGCCTGAAAGCGTTAAATTTTGACATGAGGAATCCAATGGAATGAAACTGAGGTCTCTCTAGTC
This sequence comes from Phacochoerus africanus, assembly GCF_016906955.1. NCBI lineage: Eukaryota > Metazoa > Chordata > Mammalia > Artiodactyla > Suidae > Phacochoerus > Phacochoerus africanus. Next base: position 15,649,132 of record NC_062555.1, on the reverse strand, counting down.
AGAAAGATTTAAACGACCTGAGTGAATCAAAAAAATGCAAAGTGCAAGAGAAGCAGCAAAGAACCTTAACCTCAAATCCATGGGTAGGCAGATGAAATAAACGTGCCTTAGTCAAATCTAGGGAATGTGGGCCCCAAGGCAATTTTTCAGAGGCAATGGGGTGTCTGCTGTACAGACAGGTAGACTCCAGCATTGCATCCTGGATGGGGCTTTTCCTGCCCTCTGGTGGTTCTCTCTGGTCATAACTGGAACTAACAACAACTAACTCAAGTGTCAGAAACTTTAATAAAAGAAATGATGTGACATTTCTGTACTTTGGGCTGGGATTATATCCGTTCAGTATGGTGGCAGGACTTATCTCGCCGAGACCCGCATCTGACTGACAAATGCATTCTTCCTCAAGTGCAGCTCAATTTAGATCCACAAAGAAAAATGTGAAAAGGGACGATGGTGGTGCAGATGTTGGAAAGCCCACGGAGGTTCCAGAGACCAGAATGCAAAACCCTCCTGGGCCAGACTTTGGATGAACTCACTAACAATAACTTTGAACTCTATTTCCTCATCAGAGAAATGACGGTGTGACTATAACCATGTCTCTGGCCACACCTGTCCAGGATATTCTGAGAACGCAATGTATACAAAGAGTTTGAAGATCTGAACCAATTTCCCGGTCTGACTTCATTTCTTTTTTATAAGTACAAGCAAATAAATGTTTATTACATCTCTGGGTTGGAGAAGACTTTTTATGGTTAAGAGTGATGAAAGAAATTATAATAGAAAGACCAATAATTCAGAAGGCAGCACGAGAAAGAAAAGACAAAGAGCAAGCTGAGAAACACGGGCAACAAATAAGAGAAATAATAACAGTAAACTTTTATTGTGTCTGACATTTATTAGGGCTTTACAAAGAGCCGGGCATATTTGAAGAGCTCTACATGGTTTCATTTCATGCATACATTTCTTTCCACAGTCAAGTAAAATCCCTTTAACAAATAGGATCACACTTTTAAAAGAAGCAGGTTAAAGAAAACATGACCGTTCAGTTTTAGATTCCATTTTGTACTTACTCGGAAGCAAAAGCGCTTGGGTTTGTTCACCCGTAATAACAATAGGGTGCATTTTCCATTCGATGGAGAGAATAGCTGAAAGAAAGCTGCAGGAAAAGTGAAAAGGGGACTGTCTTTTTAAAGGGAAATTAGAGACTTTTTTTTTTCTTCTTTTTTACTGCAGCACTTGTGGCATAGAGAAGTTTCTGGGCTGGGGTCAAATCAGAGCTGCCGCCACCAGCCTCCGCCACAGCAACTCCAGATCCCAGACGCATCTGCGACCTACACCACAGCTCACCACAAAGCTGGATCCTTAACCCGCTGAGCAGGGGTGGGAATCAAACCCGTGTCCTCACGGATGCTAGTCGGGTTCGTTAACCGCTGAGCCACCATGGGAAGTCCCAGAGACCGTTTGGATGCTAGTGAAACCAAAAGCCATTGGGGAAGAAGCCCCAGCATCATGTTTTCTAGCACTTTCCTGGTACTCTTTCTAAAGGGAGGACAAAAGCCAGTTTTAAGATGCAAAGTTACCCACAGGTTTACACATTTGGAGTCACCCATCAGTGGGGTTTATTGTGACCCAAGAGCCTTCGCTCTGGGTTGTGATTATCCTCCCGCTGGCGGGTCGCCTTCTCGGGGGCCTGGCTCTTGACTCTGCCGCACTTCGGCCCCGCCTGCGCATCTCACTGTCATTCCTTTCTTGGAGCCTTTTCTGCTCGCCTCCAGGATGTTCTCCTCAATGCTGCTCTGTGAGTAGCTGTATCTGGGCTGCGTCTGTGATAACAGCTCGGGGTCTTCCTCCTCCACCATCGTCGTCATTCCCCTGGATCACGTCTCCTTTATCCACTCGCCCATCGATGGGTCGTTTCCATGTCTTGGCTACTGTGAAAAATTCTCCGATGAAAATGAGGGTGCAGGTAGTTTTTCGAGTTAGTGTTTTCATTTCCCTTAGCTAAATACCGAGAAGCGAAATTCCGGGACCATATGATAGCTCTGTTTTTAAATTGTTTTGAGGAACTTCCGTGTGGTTTTCCACAGTGGCTGCACCAACTTACATTCCCACCAACAGAGCACGAGGGTTCTCTTTTCTCCGCATCATCGCCAGCATTGTTATTATCTTTTCGAGAGGGGCCGTTCTGATGGGTGTTGGGTGATACCTCACTGTGGTTTGGAATTGCATTTTCCTGATGGTTCGTCACATCAAGAACACTTTCTTTTTTTCTTTCTTTGCCTTTTCTAGAGCCGCACCCATGGCATATGGAGGTTCCCAGCCTGGGGGTCCAATTGGAGCTGCAGCTGCCGGCCTACACCACAGCCACAGCAATGCAGGATCCTTAACCCACTGAGCAAGGCCAGGGATCAAACCCGCAACCTCATGGTTCCTAGTCGGATGCATAACCACTGAGCCATGACGGGAACTCCAAAAACACTTTCATGTACTTTCTGGCCATTTATATGGCTTCTTTGGAAGAATATCTATTCAGATCCTCTGCCTGTTTTTTAAATGAGTTTTTAACTTTTTTAACTTTTTGCTATGGAGTAGTACACATTCTTTCTCTCTCTCTCTTTTTTTTTTTTTTTTTTTGTTGTTGTTGTTGCTATTTCTTGGGCCGCTCTCGCGGCATATGGAGGTTCCCAGGCTAGGGGTTGAATCGGAGTTGTAGCCACCGACCTACGCCAGAGCCACAGCAATGCGGGATCCGAGCCGCGTCTGCAACCTACACCGCAGCTCACGGCAACGCCGGATCGTTAACCCACTGAGCAAGGGCGGGGACCGAACCCACAACCTCATGGTTCCTAGTCGGATTCGTTAACCACTGCGCCACGACGGGAACTCCTGGAGTAGTACACATTCTTTATATATGATTTTGTATATTAACTCTATCAGATCAGTGATTTGTAAATTATTTGCTGCACGTCTACAGATTGCCTTTTCATTTTGTTTCCTTTGCTGTGTAGAAGCCTTCCGCTTTAACGCAGAAAACCCACACATTTGTTTGTTTTTGTCTTTGCTTTTGGTATCAAATCTAAACAATCACCGCCAAAAGTCAAGGAGCTTACTGTCCATGTTTTCTTTTAAGCGTTTTATGGTTTCAGGTCTTAAAAGCCGGGGTGCCAGATGTGAGGTTCAAACTCTTTGCTCATCAGGAGTGGCTGGGAGTTGAGCTCCTTTTTGAGTGTGAGTCACAGAGCCAAGGGGTGGGGTTTATTGCGACCCAGAAATTCAGAGGGTTTTCACTATGGTTGTTGTTGTTGTTGTCTTTTTAGGGCCGAACCCACAGCATATGGAGGTTCCCAAGCTAGGGGTCGAATCGGAGGTGCAGCTGCCGGCCTACACCACAGCCACAGCAACAGGATCTGAGCTGCGTCTGTGACCTACACCACAGCTCATGGCAACATGGGATCATTAACCCACTGAGGCCAGGGGTCGAACCCACAACCTCATGGTTCCTAGTTTCCGTTGGGCCACGATGGGAACTCTGGAGGGTGTTCCCTACAGCTGGTTGCAACAGGCACTACTTCTCCTTGAGGTGTGATGCTGCCTCTAATACATCCAGGGGGTTCTTGGGCTCCGTGTCGTTTTCTCACATGTGCATATACCGACCCATCTCTGCAGCTCTCGTCCCTCCAAACCTTAGCTGTCTCGGTCCTCCTGGTCTCTCGGCTCTGACTCTGTCCTGAGCGTGTCCTCCAGGTTCCATCAGGGTCCCGCCACAGTGCGCCGCAGCCCAGTTCTCTCCCGCAGACAGCGGGGTTCACTTCATTAGGCTCCGCGTAGGGAAGCGCCGTCCTTCGCTGACGGACACACACAACGTCTTGAAAATATTTCATCAAAATGAAAACATTGTATGAATCTGTGGCTTCCCATCTACATATTTTTCTCTTGTTTTAGGTGGAAGGATAGCGCTATTAACTTTAGTAGTTGTCGTCCAGGTGAGATGAGCATGCGAGGCGTCACACGCAAGCTGACAACTTGAATCAACTGCCAGGCAGCCATCCCAGCCACTCACTCCTCCCTTTGAAAGTCCCACTCGAGTTCTCTGTGGATGTACCTTTTGCAATGTCTCTCAAATACAGCCCTTTTGATCCTGTGTTTTGCACATCTACCATGACTATTTCATACATGCTTATTGCTAATAGCCTCTGAAAAAAATCTTCTTGGCTCTATCTCCCCTTTAATCATCCCACAAATTTCTAGGAGATACAGACTTTTTTTTTTTTTTTGAACTGCTGTTTCCCCAGCACATAGAATCTGATGTATCTTGGCACCTGACAAAATTGGTAATTTAATGAATTGCTCTTTTTTTTTAACTTTATTTTATTTTTAACAGCCACACCCACAGCATATGGAGGTTCCCAGGCTAGGGGTTGAATTGGAGCTACAGCTGCCAGCCTACACCACAGCCACAACAACAATGCCAGATCTGAGCGGAATCTTTGGCCTATACCACAGCTCACCACCATGCCAGATCCTTAACCCACTGAGCGAGGCCAGGGATCGAACCTGCAACCTCATGGTTCCTAGTTGGATTCATTTCCACTGTGCCACAATGGGAAATCCGAATTGCTCTTCTTTTACAGCCAATTGATTAGATTATTCCTTAAAAAAAGCCCTAATCCCCCCCACCAACCCCCGATCAAATCCAAGCTGAGTCGGCTAGTGAATGCTTCACATAACCTCCTAGCCATCACCTCAGGTGGTCCCTGACACTCTCTGGAATAAATGGTTCATTTCTAACATGTCCTACAGCTATCACTGATCTCAAGCCTTTGCTCCAATGTTCCTTCCGTTCTGCCTCTTCAATTTGATCCATCCTCGAATCTCTCAAAAGACGTCCTTTCTTGTGTTCATACAGAACTCAGCCTTCTCTGAATTCTTACAGCATCTACTGTTTGTTGCTTGAATATTTTCTCTTTCTTATTTTGGGGTTTTATTTATTTTTTTTGGTCTTATATGTGTTTATATTTTGTCTTCCCAAATGGACCAAAATCTTGGAGAAGTAGGAATCCCTTGTTACAATTCCTTTATATGTCTTCAGACACAGTGGGTACCTCAATAGATTTCAATAGAGATCCTGATTCTTTTACACATGTGGTAAATCACTTATTTAGAGTAACTTGGTATCTCAGTCATTGCATGTCATTTCGCTGTCCACACTGTGAAGTGGTTTGGTGGGTGAAAATCACTTCCCAATAAGATCTTCTGGGCTTTCAATCAAGTCCTATGTAGTGTATATTATTGGGTCAAGATTCCGGAGTGTATTTCATCTTATTATTTATCAAATTAAAACTGTGCCCCAGTCTCCCCAAAATAATATTAGGGATGTTCTATCAAATAAAAGTTAAACAGAAACAAAGGAAATCCTGATATCACATAGCCAGTGGACATAAACTGGTATTTATTTATGCAAACATACTTAAAAATCCTCTGAATCTTCAAAGAAAAGTTACGTGGCCATATAAAATGGGAAAAATCTAAGTGAATATTATGACTTCATATTTAGTTCATCAAAAATAGTGACGTAAAATGCCTTGCCACAAACCCAGAAGAGTTAACCAGAGTGAGGAAATGTCAAAAGGCATCAGTTTCTCCCTGGAAAAGGTATGTCCATTTTTAAAAAAAGCATTTCAATTGCTAGGAATTCCAGTAACAAAAGATCAAATTTTCTGGTCATAATGACATCTTGCAAAACCTACATAGCTTCACCCCTGCCAACTAACTCTAGAACACACAAAAGAAACCCCCCGTGCAGAATACTTCTGCACTAGAAAACAGGTAATTCACATTCTGATAAAGAGCAAAAGACAAGTGCTTTATTATGAGAACGGTTCAAGTAAAATTTCAGTGTGTGCACCAGTGAGCATGAAGAGAGATTTGCATCAACTTTTGGGCAACGAACACTAGCTGAAAAAGGGGGTGACACGGTTGTTTTTTTTCCAACAGCATCCTCTGCTAAGGCAAAAATACACTTCGTTTTAGGATGAAACTGTCACAGAAGAAGAGCTACGTCGCAGTCCAGTCCAGATCGCCCTAGTCTGGAAGCCACCATGGGGACGGCACGTCGCCTACAGGGAGAGCTTTCTCGTGTGGGCTAGAATTACCGTGCTGATCACAGCTTTATTCTTCTTTAAACTGATAAAATTTGAACACACTTTCTCCTTCTCAGGAGTGTGCAGATGGGGGATCCATGTGGATATTACACTAATTACAACATTCAGTAACATTGCACAGTCAACCTCCAAGGCTAATTCAGTATAAAATGACAAGTATTCAAATGAACTTTTACTAGTGGTTTTACATTGCGTACATCACTGATGATGGAAGGAAAGTGGGCAAAGGCCCAGTTACAAAGCTGCACATCAGAGGCATGACGATGTGGCATAAATACAAGAAATGTGGCAAAGTATTAAAAACAAACAGGTTACATGGGAACCAACTGAACACCCACATAAGCATAAATCAATACTGTGCTGTTATAAATAGCAGGTTTTGCTCAGAAGTCTCTTAAGGGATGACAGATATTACTGAGTTGGGGTGGAAAAAGAGGCTAGGAGGAGCATGAGGCAAACGTCCCCAATGCCAGTTCATTCCTGAGGTGGCATTAGTTTTTAACCGATGCGCCGATGGACACTGTAAAGCCGCGTCTGTGCTACGCAGCAGTCCCGGTGCGCCTGTCGGTCCGCGTTAAGGTGTGGGATTTGCAAGGGCAGCAGCCCTGAGCGATAGGTTACATTACTGTTGCCAGGTGAAGTAGTGACGCTTTTTAATTTTGCTGCTACAATGGGCAGTGGGCCAGAAAACCCTTTAAAATGCAAAAGAAATCTGATGCAGGTTTAACTTCTGCCCTAGAACTTCTTAGCTGGAAGCCAAGCTACTATTATTTTCATGTACTTGATTTTACAAACTCTTGAGTGCCAACAGTGTAAACACGGCACCTTCTCCACTAAACCTTGTCTTGATGACAAGGATGAGAGCAAAGATAAGCAGGAATCATTTCTGTGTACCATAGGGCTGACCGAGTTGCCAGCTTCTGGTTTAAATTTAAATATGATTGAAAAATAATCTTTAAAAGTCCATGCTACAATTGTAAAGACTATTTCTGTTCACTTTTAGTTCTGGACACAATGTTCAAAACTGCATTATGGAGGTAAGAATTGTAAAAACCCACCAGAATGTAAGTAACAGAAAAAACACTTGCAACTCAAAAGCATCAAACATACATTTACGTGCAGAAATCTAGACAACTATACAAGTTTGTAAGCAATCATCTGTTTTATTATACAACTCTATAAACAGAAAATGAACAGAAATACACAATATACTTACCTGTACATGTGAACCTACTTTTTTTAGCTACAGGTATTTATTATAGTTCATACGGACTTTCATTTTACAGTTCATGACTATGTATAACCTTATTGCGATAAGGGCAAATTCTACATGGGGAGAGCCACGGGCCAATCACATTGGGCATTTACCAGTACATTCAAAACCTGTACCTCATACGGACGTATCTTCCCTGCTCCTCTAGGTCCCAGCTGCTTTACAGCTTAAGCTCGTTGGCTATTTTGGATGCAATGTTCTTAAAGGCAATAGAGGTCCCGGATATTCGCTTGAAGCGAACGCCGTTGAGGGACAGTCGGGGCAGCTTGCAGACCTCCATCTCCCACTGCACGAGGCTGTCCTGCCTGGCATCGCCATGGACGCAGAAAAGCAGAAACCTCTCTTTTTGTTCATAATCACAGTTGTTGGCATCTAACACTTTGCGAATTTCTCTCATCATGTCATTGGGGTCCATGGAACTGGTGGTCTTCATGCTCCACGTGAACCGCAGAGAGCGGGGCTTGGAGTCTTTGCCCTCGTCCTTGTCTCTTTCTTTTGGTTCCCCTGTGGTACTTCTGGAACAAGTGGGCAGAGGGGGAAAAGGAAAACGAAAATGCCGTTCAGCAACGAAGTCGAAACGCACCTAAGACCTAAGTGGTCATAACTGAGAGCCTAATAAAACTCCCCCACGTGCAGACCACCTTCGAGGAGACACAAAGATTTGCAACATCTGCTGTGACAAAACTCAGCCCCCAGGACACCGACTGTTTTGACTTTTATTAATATCTTTGATTTACAAGAGCCTATTTTCTTTCTTTCCTTTTTTTTTGAGGGTGGTGGTGGGGGGGTCTTTTTAGGGCCACACCCATGGCATTTGCAAGTCCCCAGGCTAGGGGATGAATCGGAGCTGCAGCTGCCGGCCTACACCACAGCCACAGCAATGTGGGATCCTTAACCCATTGAGCAGGGCCAGGGATCGAACCCGTGTCCTCACGGATACTAGATGGGTTCATTACCGCTGAGCCACAATGGGAACTCCCCACATTTTCTTAAATATATTTGTTTGCAGGAAGTAAGTTTGCATCTGAAAGGGAAGAATACCTTTCCTCCATATTTCTCTCAGTTTGAAAATGCGGATCCTCCATTTTCTGCACATTTATACAAAATGCAGACCACTAGCACTCTACTTCTAAATGCATTTTTTTTTTTCCGGTCTTTTTGTCCTTTTTAGGGCCGCATCCTCGGCATATGGAGGTTCCCAGGCTAGGGGTCAAATCAGAGCTGCAGCTGCCGGCCTACACCACAGCCACAGCAAGGCCAGATCTGAGCCGCGTCTGCGACCTACACCACAGCTCACGGCAACACCGGATCCTCAACCCACTGAGCAAGGCCAGGGATCGAACCCACAACCTCTTGGTTCCTAGTCAGATTCGTTTCTGCTGCTCCATGATGGGAACTTCAACGCACATTTTTGAAATATAAAGAAAACTTTCTATCTTTTTTTGGATAGGGGAAGGACAGGGACAAGGAGAGTAGTGATGGCTACAAGGGATTAGTTGTACCTGAAAATGTTGAAAAAGAATGCTGTCCTGCGAGGGGGTAGAGACATCAGGCCATACTACACACAGCAGTGTGGACATCAGCTCTTCTAAGGATGCCAACGTTTTGCTAAAGATATCCTTACAATTGTCTATAGGGCTCCGGGCTCCTCATGATCTACACTCCAACTCCCTGCCAACCCCTCATGAGTTCCTATTATTTTCTCCTCACTCATTCCCGTCAAGACACACTAGCCTCCATACTATTCTTTGAACATACAGGGTATCTTCTTTGCCTTAAGGCTTTAACACAGACTGTTCCCTCCACCACAAATGCTTTTCCCTCAGACGGCTGCATGACTAACTCTCTTCTTTCAAATTTCTGCTCACTTTCTCCTTGTGGTCTACCCTAACTACCCAACTGCACCCAATTCCACCCTACTCCATCCAATTCCTACTCCATCCAATTCTACCCTACTCCATCCAATTCCTACCCCATTCAATTCCAACCTACTCCATCCAATTCCTACCCCATCCAGTTCCACCCTACTCCATCCAATTCCTACTCCATCCAAGTCCAAACTATTCCATCCAAGTCCAACCTATTCTATCCAAGTCCAACCCCATCCAAGTCCAACCTACTCCAATTCCAACCTACTCCATCCAATTCCTACCCCATCCAGTTCCACCCTACTCCATCCAATTCCTGCTCCATCCAAGTCCAACCTACTCCATCCAAGTCCAACCTATTCCATCCAAGTTCAACCTACTCCAATTCCAATCTACTCCATCCAATTCCTACCCCATCCTAGTCCAACCTACTCCATCCAATTCCTACCTCATCCAAGTCCAACCTACTCCATCCAATTCCACGTTGGACAGGGCATGGCCAACCTCCTCACCTTGCTCTATTTTTTCCTCTATGGTACCAATCACATTCTTATACTATTTAATCCACTGCTCTATTATGTTTATTATTTATTGCTGGCCTCTACCACCAGGTTGTAAATTCTGGGAGGGCAAGGAGTTTTGTTTGTTTTCTTCACTGATCTATCTCAGGCATCTACAACTGTGCTGGGCAAAAAGTAGATGATTAACATGTATTTGTTAAATCCATCAACCTTACTGGATTTTTCTTACTGTAGGTCTCCCATAAATAATACAGAACCAGAAAACCTATTTCGAATAATGAAATAAAGTTAAAATTGATTTTTTATGATTCAGAAGAACTTATAATTAAGTTTGTTGAGCAATTACCCAAATATAGATGTTACAATTTTAACTTGTTAATCTATCTTACTTATATGTGACTTAAAAAAGTGATACACTTTTTAAAATTTTTTTAAATTACTCAATGAATTTTCATTACATTTATAGTTGTACAATGATCAAGAAGGGATATACTTCGAAAGGAGTTCATATTCTACTCCATGAATATTTTATATCTATATATACACTTTACATCAATATTATCACAATGTATATATGGTCTTGTATATATTTTATATATATAAATTATTACATACACATTTATATATACATGTCTTCCTCCTCATTCCTAAATATTTGAGCTGACAAAGCTCTGCCCACTATGCAAGTTTGAGAAAAATCAGGAAAGGAGTAAGTAGAGAAAATCAATTTCCAAAGACTACGACATAAGTATGGAGAGTATTTATTTCAGTGTCTTCTCCATTCTTCTCTTTCTGCTCACTGAGCCTAAGCCACAGGACCACATGCAGGCCATGGCATCAGCCAGGGTGGGAAGGCACCCACAAGATCATTCGATTGGACACTCACTTTATTTTTTTCTTTGTATGGCCATACCTGCAGCACATGACCCAGGCTAGGGGTCGAGTTGGAGCCACAGCTGCCAGCCTACACCACAGCCACAGCCACGCGTGATCTGAGCCGCGTCAGCGACCTACACACAGCTCATGGCAATGCCTTAACCCTTAACCCACTGAACAAGGCCAGGGATCAAACCTGCATCCTCATGGATATTAGTTGGGTTCATATTCCACTGAGCCACAAAGGCAACTCCTCTGAACACTCATTTTAAAAGCAGAACTGATGGCTAGGAAACTTAAATTACTTTTCTGAGGTCATATAGCTAATGAATTGAAAAGCAGAGACTGAAATCCGGTATTTTATCCCAAATCTAGTTTTCCTTCCATCCCACCAAGGAAACCTGATGCCCATGAAGACAACACGCACATATAAGACATTTTCCACATGCGTCTCAAAGGCACCCCCACTGGGGACATTAACTGGAGAACGTGCCTAGAAATACTGACACCCAGAGGGGCAGCTAATGTTTACTGAGCACTTACTAGGTTCCAGGAACTGGTCTAAGTGCCTGATGGACCTTATTCATTCATTTACCCCTCACACGACCCTAGGGGGCAGCCGGGACGAAGACACAAGTGACTTTCTTAAAAGCTGTGCAGCGAGTGGCACGGGACCGCTCACACCCACCCCGTGGTCCCGCTCGCAGCCAGCGCCATCCACCGTCAGGCCCGACCATCTCTCTGAAATGACAGGACCTCACTAGAACTGGCTTGGTCCCGCCGATGCTCCCTCCCGCTTCTTCCTCTCTAAAATGGATACTTTTCTCTTGGTTGTTATGAGGTTTAAATGCCAGCCAGTACCTTATAGATAGTGGGTATTTAATAAGTTTGTTCAGAGCAAAAAAGAAAAAGAAACAAAAGAAAAGAGGAAAAAAAAATCAACAGTGACCAAAGGAAACATGCTGTCACATTAAAAAGGTAAATGCATGCGGAGGACGTGCGACACCCATCGGCACTTGTGACACTACATACTCCTGAGTGTCTCAGAGGAAAGTCAAGCAGAAAGAGAGGATGAGATGCAAGAAGGGGGCTCAACAGGGAGGACGAAGTGAGGGAGGGGCCAACAGGAGCAAAAGTCCCATGAGTTTATTTAACAGGCAGAAGAAAGTTAAAAATATTTGTCCTGCCTCCCTTGGGCTTCCTGCTATGGCGACTCAGGGATCTAACTCAGGACAGAAACATCTCAACCATTAGGACCAGACTTCTACGGACCACAGTTTATAATAATAAAAAAAAAAAAAAAAAAGGGCTACACAGGAATGCTCCATAAAGCTTTTCCAAAGCCTGCTGTGTTTTATATATCAAATAATTTTATTTATTTTGTTTAGTTTTTAGGGCCGCACCTGCAACCTAAGGAGGTTCCCAGGCTAGGGGTTAAATTGGAGCTAACACTGCCAGCCTACTCCACAGCCAGGGCAACTTTGGATCTGAGCTTCATTTGCAACCTACACCACCGCTCACGGCAATGCCAGATCCTTAACCCACGGAGCAAGGCCAGGGATGGAACCTGCATCCTCATGGAAACTGCTGGGTTCTCAACCCGCTGAGCCACAACAGGAACTCCCAATATCTCAAATAATTTTAAAAAGGAGAGATTCAGTTGAGGCTTGTGTTCCGCTGCTCAGATATAATTCCCGAATGAAGCCAGGCCTCTGTCCTACTGAGGAACTGCTTGTCAAGGTTCTGAGATTTCACTGGACCCTTTAATGCTGGTAGAGACTCAAAAGAACTGAATGCTTTCGTTTCCAATATTGCTCATTTATAAATTTAATTTCTTAAATTACTCTAGACCAGCAGCATCAGTGTCCCCACCCCCCCCACCCCCAATCAAAACCCCTGGAGGTGGGGCCCAGCCACCTGCTTTATCAAGCCCCCGACCTGATTTTGACTGTGCTTAAGTTTGAGATCCACTGCCAAAACAAATGCACGACCAGTATTAAATGTTGAAAAACCATAAAGTACTCTGGGGTGAGAATTAGGAAACGTGGTCCCCCACTGAAGAGTCACCTAAAATATCACATCTTCCTATATATTTGGTTACCTCATGTTCTGTGTTATTTGACTAAAACTAATTTGATTTACATTGTTTTAGTGAGGAAAGGACCGGTACTTTTTTTTTTTTTTTTTTTGCCTTTTAGGGCCACACCTTCAGCACACAATGTTCCCAGGCTAGGGGTGGAATCTAGTGCCACAGCTGCCGGCCTACACCACAGCCACAGCAATGCCAGATTCGAGCCACATCTGTGACCTACACCACAGCTCATGGCAACATCGGATCCCTGACCCACTGAGTGAGGCCAGGGATCGAACCCACAACCTCATGGATACTAGCTCGATGGTTTCTGCTGCGCTGCAATGGGAACGCTCATAGACCGGTACATTTTAATCTGTTAATTCTTCTGCTAAGACATATTTCATAGGACAGAAAGGCTACATAGCATACAATTCGAAATACTGTTTAGAAACCAAAGACTTCATTCACTTAAACTTAATAAATGCTAGGCAACATCAGGAAAATCCATACCAGGGCAAGGCTTTCACATCCACATACTATCTAGTTATTAGCTCTATCCATGTTTATTAAGTGCTGTAAGGATTTCAAAGGTTCGTCTTCCCACAGGGGCCTAGCAGCCAAGTATACATGGTGGCTCCTCACCTTGGGGTGTCGGCTCTGCCACTGGCTTCGCCTTCACTTGGATCCCTCAAAACAAAGTGAAGGTGAGATTTAATGATAAAGGTGAAAAAATATATCAAGAAAACCTACATCTAAAATGATTTTAAAATTATCTTGCTGAGCAAACTGCTGGCATGATAGTTTTCCATTACCCGTCAGTCTAATACTATTTCTTTTGGTTTTCATCACAGCCACACACACTTCACTATCATTTATTGAGCGTCTACTGGGTATTGTCATAGAGGAGATGCTAGGTGAACGTTTAGGATTTTTTTTTTTTAATGTGATCTTCCAATTCCCGGCCACGATTTTAGTAATTTATCTTTTGGTTTAGTTAAGTTCAATCTAAAGTTAAAACTGCTTTAACAATTAGCAACAGCACAGTTCAACTTCATAATGGTTTAGTAAACATAGTTCAAGTAGTCGCTCAATTTAGAAAAATATAAATTAACCCTGTAATTAGAAATAAAACTCAACATAGATACAAGTAGTTCTAAAAATAAAGACTAACTGTTCAATATGCAAGTAACTCGTTTCAGAAGTTCTGCTTACATTTCATGCACATGATACAATTGTTACAGCAAAACAAGCAGCCCACCCAAGCAAGCAAGTCTAAACACGCAGGAGTTCAGTCTTAAACAGAAACAATGATCTTACCTGGACACCCACCTGTGAAGTAAAATCAGGACACCTCCAAGTGTTTTTTTTATTGAACGTAATTGGTATTTTTTAAATCTACCAAAATTTTAACTATGTCATTTTCAAAGGTAAGTGAGAAGCTACATAGGAGCATCAAGTTATAAACCAATTTAAATATATTAAGAGATGGTTTGTGATATAGCAAAACTATTAAATAGCAGGGGAAAATCACCAATTTGAACCCTTGAGAGTCCTCAATTTTTAACCATTCCAGAAACAGTAATATTATTGGCGTAAAATGAATGCCATAGGAATAACATTAGCACCGCCCCTCTCGCTCCCTGAATTAATAAAACACGTCTGTACACCAAGCTCTAAAACTTCAATTGGTGGCTAAAAATACGAATGCCTTATATTCTTCTCAAGGTCTTTATAGGGCTTTCTTGACAAAGATATTCTATAAAAACCACTCTCCTATCTGAAGTTAAAAGCACGATAAGATGTGTTTTCACATTGAGATGGCTTTTAAAAAATTCCTCTTTTCAGTAACTGTCATTTTCACTGGGAAGTAAACAAGAAGTCAATGTCTTCTATACAAACCTATTTTTATTAAAGCACACTGAAACAGAACATTTTTTGAGCAGGCTCAAAGTGAAACGTTTATTTTGAGTCCCCTGTAGATGTACGGATACAACTGAAGCGTGGTCCATCAAACTGGGCAAGGAGGAAAATAATGCTGCTGATTCCTGCTGCTAAGATAAAATTCCTTTCACCGGAAGGGACTTTTCTGTCCTATTTATATGTTGCCTTATGAATCACGGCTAGCAGAGTGCTGCCCACCTGCAAGCCTTAGGAATGAAACACCCCTCGGACCCCACTTCCCCTGCGCTAACTGTTGCCATAGCAACTGCCCTGTCACACTGTTCCCCATACCCTGTTCCTGGCTTCCTGGATGCCACCAGGAACACTGACTGGAACAATTCTGCTATTGGCAACTGTTTCAAATAGTTTAGCAAGTCAGCTCCATGCAGCCATAGTGGGAGGCAGTTAGGGATACAGGAAGCAGGCCGGTGCAAGAGCACATGCCAGGCAGCACAGCTCTTCAACACCCCAAACTTAAAAATATGCCGCAAGTGTGGCCCTAAAAACAAACAAAAAAATTCAAGGAGAAACCTCACCTGAACAAATCAGTTTATTCCCTATATAAGAACTACGGTTAAAAAATCATGAGGTCCGATATCATCTCCAATTTATACAGCAGGTGTTCATAACTGATCCAAAGCAAATTGCTCTTAATGCTCTTTAAAAAGATTTCTGAAATAGTACGTCTACGTCCTCTCAAGAGATGAGTCAAGTGTAAATGATTTTCTGATTAGAAAGTTCTTTCCTAAGACCAGAAAACAACATTTTGGTGTCCAGCTTCTTAACCGGCCAAGGAGAACCACAAACTGGCTTCTTCCTGTGATGATGGTTTTCAGACACATGAATGGTTAACTCAACTCTTCTTTATTTTTCTCTTCGTAAAGCTTAATAACCCAAATTCCTCTACTTTTTCCCCTATAAAATCCCATTTTTTCATCTTTTTAACAAGGCTTTTGGCACATGGATGCAGGTGGTCCCAGCATCCTGAGGAGTCTGAGCAGCACTCAGCATCAGCCCTGCCCTGAGCACACCGCTGCCTTATTTCTTCAGCCTTCAGGCAGAGTGAAGTGAGGAGGCCAAGGGAACAGGGAGAAAGGCTGGGCTTGACCCAGGATGGACTGACGACAACGAGACAAGTGGGAAGAATGATTACCTGACAGCTGGGTTGAGACTATTCAATGATACGGCACTGAGACTCTCTAGTTTATCTCCAAGCCCGCTCACAAGTTCAACACGCTGCAAATGCAGAATGATCAGCTGCATCTGCAGTCTGCCTGCTGGCTGCGTAAGAACCCAGCAGGTTCACTGCTGAGACAGAAGCCATCACTTGCATTAAGTCATCTTTGGGGTATTAGGTGGCCTCCTGTCCAGCGACAAAACACTACCCTCATGCACTGCTGTGAACACAAACATATTTGTGAAGCCAAAGCTGTTCACATGGTGACAGTGACCTCGGAGCAGAACTGGGAATTTCTTCTCTAACCAAATCCAGAATTAATTAAAATATGTTAAAAGCCGAGTCACTAAAAAACCCTAATTTCCAACAAAGCACAGCAATCAACCTCCTCCCTCCACCCAGACGCTCCACTACAGGATGTTGTTCACAATGTAGTAAGGGCAGGTGGCGCCTGAGGAGCCTTCCCGTTCCCCACAGAGCCTGGCTCCGAACACTCTCACTCCCTCAACCTTGATCTCCATCTCAGGACCTTCCTCCTTCAGGGCACTTAGCAGAATGTATTATAACCTTAATTGCCTTTCACACCATCCATCCATCCACCCACCCATCCACCTGCCCACCCACCCCATCCACCCACCCATCCATCCGCCCACCCATCCACCCACCTGTCCATCCATCCACCCATCCGTCCACCCATCCGTCCATCCACCCGTTCACCCATCCACCCATCCACCCACCAACCCATCCACCCATCCAACCATCATCCATCATACATTCAGTGAATGACACGCTGCCTGTCAGAGGAGGCTCTCGCTACCCTGCCCAAGATTCAGCCACAAACACACAAGCAAAGAAGCCAGCTGCAAACCCTGCTCTCACAGAGCACACCTTCTCCCTGGAGAGATAGACCATGAACAGACAGGTAAAGTGGACACATGAGCTCAGATAGCACAAGTGCTAAAGCAGGAGAGGGGGTGCTGGAGGAAGAGGCTGTGATTTTCAACAGGGGGTTGAAGAAGGCCTCACTGGGGAGGTGACACTACAGCAAAGACCTGGAGGCGGTGTAGAAGCCAGCCACACAGAGTCGGGGAAGAGGACTCCAGCAGGAGGAGGAGCAAGCGGTGGAGACCAGGTGTGCCTGGTGAGCTCCAGGTCAGCCAGGTGCCCAGTGTGGTGGGCGAGGAACTGGCAGGGGGGGCCTGGGAGGGGTGGGGTCGGAGCAGATAGGGGCAGGCAGTCTATAGGAACAGTGGCGAGGGCTGTGAACTGTATTCTGGGTGGGATACACGGCAAGCTGAGGATTTTAAGTCAAGAACTCACACAGTCGGTAGCAGAGGAGGAGGACAAGGGCGGAAGCCGTGCGGAGGTGGAAGATCAGCAGTGGTTCAGACCGAGTGCCGGGGCCTCGGAAGCAGCCGAGTCCGGCAACACTGTGAAGCCGGAGGCAGCACGAGCGCTGATGGAGCTGCTGTGCGCTGTGAGCCAAGGAGGCGTCGAGGGTAACCGAGCCTCGAGGTCCCAGCACCCCACCCAGAAGGACCTGCCGCCATCACCTCCGACGGTAAAGAGGAGGCAGGGGCAGGTTCGGGGAAGGGGGCTGGGGTCGAGCCCTGCGCAGGATCGGTCTGAGAGCCTATGACACGTGGATTTATGAGCCTGTCGTGCAGAGGAGTGGCCCGGATTAAGAATATAAACTAGTGTACGAAGGAATCTACAGTCTAGGGCCTGAGTGAGCTCCCATGGGGAGTGTGGATAACGGGAGAAGAGAAAGTGCCCAAAGAACACAGGGCACTGTGGTGTTTCAAGGTCAGGGGAAGGGCAAGGGACCTAAAAGAACCGGAAAGGAGTCTGAGAAAGGACAGCGACCCCGACCGAGAGGGAGGAAGCCAAGGGAGGAAAATGTTTCCACCGGGTGCAGGCGGAGGGCCCCAGGACAGTGCGCTCTCGCTGAAGGGGGGCCGGGCTGGGTCTCAGGCAGGGCTGCATCAAGCCCACCCCGTGCCTGATGGAAGGCCCAGGGGCGCAGGTCCTCACACTTGCTCAGCGCCTATGGGCAATCTTATCCTCACCCCCAGCAGCCGTCTCCACGGCAGGCCCTCACTCTGACACCCCAGCCCGACCTCATGGAGACTAGTCAGGTTCGTAAGCCACTGAGCCACAACAGGAACCCCCATAACTTCTTGCCACTGTTCCTTACCATGGTCCTTCTAGAAGCCACATTGTTACTGCAAGTAAAGAAAAACCCTTGGCACAATGCTCAGTGCGCGATTAGTAATCAAGCATTAAACTCAAACCTGTTTCCCTTCACCTGAAATTAATCCTGGCTTAACTAGGAGAAGCTACTGGCTTTTAAAAATGGCTTTAAATTGTCGGCCAAATTCCAACCGGTACCCTGCAGATGGTCTGCCAGCTCTGCCATCACTGTCACTCGGACTCTGTGCGTGAGCTTTCAGGCCTCTCCCTATAGAGGGGTCGTGCTGCATGGTAACTGCCCAGTGGCACAAAATCACAGACTGATACCATTAGAAACTGATGCTCCACCAGGGTATTTAAAAAGAAAAATTCAGCTGTGTGATTCTGGGCAAATGGAGCCATGGAGAGTCTATAAACAGCTCCACAGAAAAAGGCAAGAGGCTGCTGCTTCTCTCCCACACTCTTTGAGATCCTAGGAACACTAATAACACTAAAAATTATTTAATTAATATTTTTAAAGCAAGCATAACATTTTCTTACCCATAACTTTTTTTTTTTTTTTTTTTTTGCTTTTTAGGACTGAACCTGCGGCACATGGAAGTTTCGGGCTAGGGGTCAAATCAGAGCTGCAGCTGCTGGCTTACACCACAATTATAGCAATGCCGGATCCTTTAACCCACTGAGCGAGGTCAGGGATTGAACCTGCACCCTCATGGATACTAGTCAGGTTCGTAAGCCACTGAGCCACAACAGGAACCCCCATAACTTCTTATCTGCTCAAATAACTGCCTGATGTGGGGCCTTAACTTCCTCCCGAGTTTGCAGCCCCCAGCGCCTTGCTCATGCTTCTCTTTGGGTTCATGCTCTGTTTTACATTGTGGCTGGTTGTTTCCAGCCTGTCCCTTTCAGCCTGTCCGAATCTCTCCATCTTTGAGTCCCACTCAGCACCAGGCACAGGGCTTTGTCCGCTGGGACTCTCATGGGCTCTAGTAGGACCTACCAATACATTACACTTATGTCAACCTGCTTGGACTTCAGCAGCCTGTATAACAATCCGTGGGAATTGTACATTTATGCTTTTACTTTCTAGCAAAGACTGGATACACTATTTTACTGGACTAGGTACTACACTTGTCTTCATTATGTATTTACTGTGTTAAGATTTTATGATGTTAAATTACATAAGTCATCTGTATGATTTCAGTACAGGGGCTTTTCACAGGGAAGGATAAAAGGTAAACTACAGATACATTGTTAGCGAGCAATTGAATAATATTCTTGAAATAAGAAATTCTATTTGGAGGATAAGTCTAAAGTAATATTTAATTCCTCCTTCTAAACTGAGGCTTTGAAGCAGGAGATACCCTTTGTTAAAACACACATTTTTGAGGTCAAGTCTTGCTCTTTCCACTCTGTTTCATGAAATTTTCAAACGTTCATCTCGCTCTTTTTTTTCTTTCTCTTTCTTAAGGGAAAAGGCTTTATGTCTTCCTGGATTTTTTTTTTTTTTTTCTCTTTCAAACTTCTGCAAAAGAGAGCACGGCTAATGAAATGTCGTAAAACCATTTCGGAAGATCACTGTCCAGAGGAAAGAAAACAAAACTGCTTCCCAGGTCCCAGAGGACGCGAAACAGCGCAGCACCTGGGTACTGACCTGCGGACGAATTTGGAGGTGAGTTTGCTTATGATACCGGTGGACGTGCCCCTCCGGGCGTGGGCGAAGGCGCCGGGCTCGTGCGAGGGGGAGGCGGGCGGCCCGCTGTAGGCGGCGCTGCGGCGCTCGCGGAGCTGCTCCCCGTGGAAGGTGCTGCGGCTCGAGCTGCCCCGGGGGAAGCGGGTTCGGTCGGGCGTGCTGGCGCTGATGCTGTGAGCCGAGGGGGACGCGGCAGGCACTCGCTGGCTCGTACTGCTGGGGCAAAGGCAGGTGCGTTACTCGGAAACCACACGGGGGGCTCTCCCTCGGGCCCGAAACGGGAAGAAAACCGCTGTGGCTCCGGCTGCTGGGCCTGTGCCACTGGGTCACAGCACAGGTGTGATGCCCAGCGTAACTCCAGTAACCTCATCACTGGCCTTTCAGACTCAGTGCCTGATAAATGGTTCAGTTAACTGAAAATGAAGTTACCAAAACATGGAGTTCCCGCGGTGGCTCAGCAGAAACAAATCTGACTAGTGTCCATGAGGATATGGGCCCCATCCCGGGTCTCGCTCAGTGGGTTAAGGATCTGGTGTGACTCTGAGCTGTGGTATAGGTGGCAGGTGTGGCTTGGATCCTGTGTGGCTGTGGCCGTGGCTGTGGCCGGCAGCTACAGCTCCCATTCGACCCCTAGTCTGGGAACATCCATATGTTGCTAGTACGGCCCTAAAAAAAAGCAAAAAGAAAAGAAAAGAAAAGAAAGAAAGGAAAAGAAATTACTAAAACAAGGTAAATACTCAAGTATCGGGGAATGCCAAAGGGCACTGCATACTTTAAAAAAAAAAAAACAACTATTGTCTTAAAACCATTCAGCATGTGGAACACGAATTTTATATCAGAAGCCTTTGAAGAGAAGGTTCATTTCCTAATAATCCTAATTTAGGCATCAGTGATAGCGGATGCTGTGGGACACCACTGATATGATACTAACTGTCAAACACGTTCCTGAATGTGAGAAACCTTAACATACAGAGATGCCACAAGAACAGTCATCTCACTCTGTACCTGAGAGAGCTCTTCCAGATCATCTGTTTCATTGACTGGAAAACTAAAACCCAGTTTCATTAAAGAACAAGTGACTGGCCAGAGCCAGGAAGAATCCCAGGTCTCAACTCCCAGTCTCATGAGGGGGTGGGGTGGGGGTTTCAAATCATAAAACCTCAACTTACCTAAATGATAAATTAGGCAACAACTCTTTACTGTACGGATGGATTTAAAACAAAATCCTTGTAGAAAATCCCTCTAGAAAATGATTTAAATTATGAGCAACATTTTTTTTTTTTTTCCCTTTTCAGCCACACTCACGGCACATGCAAGTTCCCGGGCCAGCGACTGAATCTGAGCCAGAGCTGTGACCTAGGCCACAGCTGCAGCAACGCCAGATCCTTAACCCACTGAGCCACAGGGAGAAAGCCTGAGCAACACTTCTGATAACAGAGGATGCAGTAAGTTCACATTCCAATCCAACTTTACCTCTGCCACCAACACTGAATCTTCTCGAAAGGCTCTTAAGTGATGGCTAGCATGTATTTTCATATGGTGCTATCTTTTAAAAAATGCTTAACGACAAACACAATGAAATATGACCAGCATGTTACCCGGGCCTGTAAGCTTCAGAGCTGTCTTTAATGGTTGGCAGTGTGACTTTGATAGGATGACCAGAAGCGGACATGGACTTCTGGTGGCGGGGTCGGGCTGAGGGGACAGCAGAGGCCACGGCAGAGCCTGCGGAAGATATGCTGCTTGCGGACATCTCCGTGAGGCTTTCCACGTAAAACGGTGGAGGAGAACATGGAAACGTAAAGAGAAAAGCTGCAGTTTACTAAAATGTTCACCTTTCATGACTGAAGCACTGAAAAGAAAGCAACATTAATGGCATTCATAGTAACTAACAAAACAACAGTCTTGTTACAAGTGTCCAGGGTGAATTTATCACCACCTTCCATGGAAAGATCTCACACATTTCTGTTCTATGTGAACCTGAAAAGTATGAGATCATTTTAAGGATAAAATGATTATGGCTGGAGACATTTTTTACTTTCCAAAAATCAGTCTGGTGTGACGCACTGCTGTGGTCCACTGTTAATGACTCAGTAAGAATTCATAATTGCAGCAAAAATCCTATCTCAGGAAACAGCATCAGAACATTTCAGCTCATAGACATGAATCAACAGGTTAAAAACGGCTACAGATTAAAGGAGCTGCAGATTAGGATTTAAAATACAGGAAAAAGAATAAGTTAGAAATCAATTCCCAGCAACCTTCCTAGCCTAAAGGAGCTTATGTCTAAGGAAGATATGTTTATCTTTCTGTGCCTTATAATTACACTTTGTCTATTAATTGACAGGAAACAAATATATGTAAGAATGGTCTGTCGGTGTCAGTTCTAATAAAATTCTCTATTTTATTATAATTGTATTAGAGAACTTTATTAGAACTGACACCCTCTGCCCTTCTGTAATACATTGATGAGCAAGTCTTCACTCAGGATGAGAAGTTAAATTTTTAAAATAATAAAAATAACATGATGTATCATCATTTAAAATAAACCACATTGAGAACTGTACAGTTCTCAGTGATCCGTTGAGATGGTCACATTTCTTTAGAGGCTGGAGAACAAAGCCATTACTGAGACAGAACGATGACTTGCTGAGGAGGCGAAGGAAGAAGGTAAGGAAGCAGCAGGTGTATGAAAGAATAAGACTCAAATTATGAAGATCAGATTAGAACAGTTTGATAGGCTTTGCTCACAAGGAAATAGTTATTATCAGATTTTATTCAGAAAACCACAGGTTAAGAGATTAATTTCCTGTTTCCCCCAAATATTTTTCCACTATTCCACTCTGGTACAGAAGGGGCAACGGCTTAGTGAGAATGGCTGGCTGCAATCTAAACTAGTTATTTTGTGTTTCCTTTCCTTTAGACCCATTGGGCTACAGGGGTTTTACCAAGAGCACTAAGGCAAAGCAATGACAAAAGCAGTAGTACCTGCCACCCAGGACACGCACCTGCTGTCTTTTCCATTCTGCAGGGCTGTGTATCGATCTGTGGTCCTCTCACAGACGTATGTGTTCCTTCTCGCCATGCTGCCTCCAGGATACACATTGTTCTTTAAGGAGGAAAAAAGACATTAACAAATTCTAGCTGGAGTTGTGGAGAGTCAACGAAATGAATTTAAGCTGCAAATCAGTATGAAAAAAAAATCCATGGTAGCTTTTTATCAGAGTCTTATATTAACAAGCTCTGTCTCCCACCTCCCTCCTCCTGCAGGAATACAGGCAAAGCACAGCAAGCTCCTGACAGTTCTTCTAGCTACTGTCCTATAGCTGTGATGAGTGGTGGTTTGAAAGCAACCAAAAAAAGCTAAGTTTTATTCATGGCTTTGTAAGCTGGTGATGGGGAGAAGGCCAGGGGAATGGCACAGGCAGTGTGAGGGATGCTAAGCATGAGAGACAACCCCACGCTAAGAGCATCACCAACAGGAAACCGAGGGCCCTGTGGACAGAGGGCCTCCCAGAAGCCTGTGGCTGGCCACCTGCACCTGCTTGGGAAACCCCCACAGCCACTAAAGCTCCAGGGTCAGAGGCAGGCCCAACGGAGGCCGCCAGGAGAGATGAGTGCAGTGCCACTCTGAGACGACGTCTTCTTTCCAGCGCTACAGATTTAGGAGTGAAATAACATGGTCCCGAAAAGAGAAAGGCCGATAAGATCATTTTGGAGAATTCAGTCACCGGAGGCTGCGTCCAGGAAGCACGAACAGAAACGGGATTTCCATAGTGGAGGGGACTTTAAGCTAGAGCATCACCCGGTGCCAAGTATGGAAACAGGCAGCTGAGTATAGTCATGGGAGAATAAGACCAAGCTGAGTCAAGTGACAGGTAATCTAGAGGAGTGGCAGGAAATAAGGGACAAAATTCTTTCTTTCTGTCACATGGGGTGATGACACCCTGGAAACTGTCCTCTAGCTGATGTTTAGACAAGAGGAAAAGATGGCTTATCTAAAAAATTGCTTTAACAAAATGTACTCAACCCTACTGTGGTTAAACCATTTCCAAAAAGATCAGTTGGCATGTAAGTAGTTATACCCATTAATTCTTAACGTGGTTGTATACACACCTGGTTATCCATCTATTTCACTGACTAGGAGGTGATAAATTACATATTTTTAAAAAATATGGATTCAATGAACTATATAAAGCACTGGGTATTAGGGAGTTTAACCCTTTTACAATTAAGGTTATGTTGGGCTTTCTGGTACCATTATTTGTTTCTCTTTATTTATTTATTTTTTCTCTCCTACTTTCCATAAGCTAGGTCAATTTTTTTTCTTCTATTGGCTTAAAAGCTACCCATTTTATTTTTGTTCTTATATTTCTTGCCCTTACGTTCTGAACTCATTTTTGCTCGCCCCTGCAGTCTTCCCTCCGTTACCTACGAGGGATTGGTTCCAGGAACCCCTGTAGATTCCATGAGCCAGGGAGGCTCAGGTCCTGTCTATAAGGTGGCCGAGTACAGTCAGCCCCTCCCCATATCCACCAGCCTGTGCCTGCGGATTCAATCGAGGGCTGTCTGTACTCATTTCTTAAACTAATCCCATCTTCCTTTCCAAGGCATCTGCCTTTCCTTTCATCTCTATTCCTATCCTATCCTGGACAGTGTCCAAAATTTTGGTTCTGAATTTTCACTATTTGTCTTTGTTGACTGTTTTCAACTCCTGTGTATTTTACAGCGGAATTCTAGACATGTTTCTCCTCCAGTAAGGGTACTTCATTAAAACAGTACAGTGTTTTCAAATGGGTCACTGTATCACGAGAGAGTTGAGTTTTTTGTTTGTTTATTTTGTCTTTTTTGCCATTTCTTGGGCTGCTTCCCACAGCATATGGAGGTTCCCAGGCTAGGGGTCAAATCGGAGCTGTAGCCACCGGCCTACACCAGAGCCACAGCAACACGGGATCCGAGCCACGTCTGCGACCTACACCACAGCTCACAGCAACGCCGGATCCTTAACCCCCTGAGCAAGGGCAGGGATCGAACCCACAACCTCATGGTTCCTAGTCGGATTCGTTAACCACTGAGCCACAACAGGAACTCCGAGAGCTGAGATATTTTATTCGTAAGAGTTTGCTTATCATATCTTTACATTTAAATGATAATTTGGTTGGATATAAAATTCTGGGCTCAATGTGCTTGTCTTTTGATACTTAAAAAATACATATAAAATATGTTTATAATTATATTAAAATATAATTTAATATTATATAATTTATATTAAATTTTTATTTAATATATAATTTTTATATACTAATATATATAATACATATATTTAATTCATTTATCTCCCTGCATCCATGTTACCATTGAGAAATCTGATTACCAGTCTGAATCTTATTCCTTTTAAGGTCATCTGCTCTCTTATTCTGGAAGCTGTAAAGATTTTTGTCTTTGTGTTTTGGTATCTTTATATACTATTTTAATGAGCCCAGGAGTAGGTTTTCCTTCTGGCTTCTGTTTGCATTTCTGAATCCTTTTAATGTGAAGTTTTTCATCTCTTTTTTATTGCTATTATGTCTTCAAATATTTCCTCCCCTTCATTTTGCACCTTTTCCTTTCCAAATTCCTACTTCCTAAATATCACTAATTCTACTTCTATCCTTTGCATATCTTGGTTTTCTTTTTCTTTTTTTTTTTCTTTTTAGGGCTGCACCCAAGGCATATGGAAATTCCCAGGCAAAGGGCTGAATGGGAGCTACAGCTGTCGGCCTACACCACAGCCACAGCAACTCGGGATCTGAGCTGCATCTGTGACCTACACCACAGCTCACAGCATGCCAGATCCTTGACCCTGAATGGGGCCAGGGTTTGAACCCATGCCCCCATGGATGCTAGTCAGGTTTGTTACCACTGAGCCACTGGGAACTCCCTGGTTTTCTTTTATATATATTTTTTATTCTCTCCTGCTGCCTTACAGGGGGTCAGCTCAGTCTGTTTTCCAGCTCCCATTATATGATTTCTGTAGGTTGCTTTTTAAGTGAATAATGTGAGTTACCTTTCTGAATTATTTTTTGTTGTAGTTTGCCTTCACTGAACAGTTTATTGGTAAACATAAAATTAAATGCACCAATGTGATATCAAGTAAGTCTTACAGACATGAAAAATGAAGCAGGAAAGCTTAAAGTACCATTTGTGGTAAGATTAAATGTTATTAAGAATTCAGGTTTTTTGTCCTTAAACTGCATTTATGAGAAGCTTGGCCCCCTTTCCATGCTCTTTAAAGGTATGATTCACTTTAAGATTTTGGAACTTAAAAAAAAGATAGAGATTAAAAAACACGTCTTTCAACACAAACTCTGACAAATAACTGCAACCTATGACGACATGCCAGACTCTGAACTCACACTTGGACTAGTTGAAGCCTTTTTCCTTTCCGGCCCTACAAGAGGGCTTGCAGTCATCTCGCTTTTTGATCCAACTGTTGTGCTGCCAAGTTTACGAGCCACATCTCTGTCCCACTCCTCTTTCTGCTCACTTTCCACGCTGTTGGCCTGAGGCCTTTTGGTATATGATACGGCAGGGGGAATGGATGGACCAGCTGTGATTTGAGAAAGAGCATAATTAGCTGAAAAGCAAAGGACGTATTTTCTTCTTGCGAACAAAAACTCTGTATTATAAATATCTTCATTTGCCTATTTTACACTCTGGACTGAGATTAAACTGTCTGACTACAAAAATGACGTCAGCCCCTGAAAACAGGATTCATTTCTCATTCACTAGTATCAATCTTTGATAACGGGGAATGACACAAGAACATAAAAAAGTGAAGGCATTGTGCTTAAAAAAAGCAAGTCTGGGCAGGCTCACTCCGTCTTTCCACTTATTGGACTTTTCCCCACCGTGATCACTAAAGCGCCGCTGCTTCTGATTGGCTGAGATGCTCCGCTGGACCTTCAGGTGAGCAGGGGACTGCAGGGTGCTGTTGTTGAGGTCGCTGCTCGGCCGCGACCGCTGACACAAGTTTCCACTGGACAATGATTCTCCGCCTTCAAACTGCAAGAAGAAGAAAGACTGCCAGCATTTAAAACAACAAAGAGTGCACAGAAACAGTGTGTGCTCTTGATTTCCTAGTTTATTCCAGCTACACGAGGGGTGATCGGAACTAAAAAAGAAAAAGTTTGGCTACAGAACTGCGAGTTGGCCCACAGGAAGGGAGAGAACAGTATGTGTCAGCTTCTGTTACTGCGTACAAATGGCTTTGGGTCCTCAGTCAAAACACCAAAAAAGAGCTACCAATGATTGAAGGGTTACGATACACGAGGCGCCAAGCGAAGCTCTTTATATACGTGACTTTGTTCAATCATTACAACAGACCTAGGATTTATTAACGTGCACTTTTTAGATGGAAAAACGGAAGCTGAGGGATTCAAGAGACATCTTGGGGATTTGAACTCAGGTAGAACTGGGATTCAAAGTTAGGATAATATAAAAAATCTTAACTTCACACACACACACACACACACACACACACGCACGCATGCACGTTTTTTGTTTTGTTTTGCTCTCTCTGCCACACCTATAGCACAAAATATGGTTTACTGGTTCTGACTGAGAACCTGCATCTACCTAGAACTCAGCGTGGTAAACTGGGGACTGACGCACCACCCCTCGCTATGGACACAAACACAGGCTGGCTGTTGCCAGCAAACTTTTGACTGAATCACTGGCATTGCAATGGGAAATCTAAATTCATGTTAAGATGCTGACGATAAATAGCAGAGTGCTATCAAGGCCGAAAAGGTTAAGAGACACTTGCTAACCCCGAGCACGTAGTGATGTGCCAGGAACTGTTCTGAGGACTTGAGAAGCATTCATTCACTTAAACCCTCTCCATGGCCCTCACAGGTAGGTCCTGTTATCCTCATTTTATAGGCCAGGAAACCTCTGAGGCCCAGAGAAATCAAGCAAATTGCCTAAGTCACACAGCTCCAACAGGAATCTCAAATTCAACCGCCCTGAGCTGAACGAACCTCCCATCTCCCCAACTTGAAGTGCACTCTTTTCTGATCTTGGCAAGTACGTCTCACAAAACCAGTCACCTAGGCCAGAAACCTGAGGGGCTCTGACCCCTCATTTCTGGCAGGCCAGCAACTCTGCTAGTTCTGCGTCACGTGTGGTAGCTTGTGGTGGGTGCCTGGCCTCATGCAGGTCCCAGAACATTCTGGACAGCCTGCTCATCGGAATGGTCCACACTGCCCCATGCTGGACGGCTCCTCTCCTCCCCAGATGGAGGGCCCCTTCCCGTGAGAGCAGAGAGAGCTTCTAATCTTTCTATTCCAGCCCTTAGCTCGGGTTCGGGGACAGGTAAGTTGGATAGAGGTCGGCCGAGTGTACTGCCTCACTAATAGCTACTATCCAACTCTAAGTGATGTCAGCCTGGCCCATGAAATGCCTCCCAGAGATGCCCAATTTCCAACCAGGCCTCGGTGCTCTGGGCTCTGTTGCTGACTCTCCATTTATACCTCGCACTGGCTGTCCCACAGGCCACCTGCCGCTTGTGGTTCAATGGCCACAGGCATACAGTGAATTCCCGACTCTCTCTTCCTACCGTAGGTCTCGACTGGCCTTGACAATTCCCAACTGCTTGTGCTGAAACACTCGGACGCTCTACCAGGCCAGACACGAACTATCACCAAACTACCTCTTCCTCGGCTGCCACCTCTACGTTTTGTTTCAAATGCTGTCACTTCCTCTTGTTGCAGTTACCGTCTCGTCTGCACACCCGGAACGACCTATTACCTGTGGCAGGGCTGCTGCACATGGATGCCCGGGGCCGGGGGCTGCCAGTCGCCAAGACCCACCTGACTGTGGCCGGCGCTCCTAGAGCCTAGCAGGGCGCTAGCCCTACTCTTTCCAAACAGAATCTCTCTCAGTGTTCGGAAAGAAGATTACCTCATAACGTAGCAACGTAAATTCTCAATTCTAACAAATACAAATGTTAGCGTCTTTATCATATTTTTGATACCACATAGAATATATTTGCTAACATCATATCTATATTGA
Organism: Phacochoerus africanus; assembly: GCF_016906955.1. Lineage (NCBI taxonomy): Eukaryota > Metazoa > Chordata > Mammalia > Artiodactyla > Suidae > Phacochoerus > Phacochoerus africanus. The sequence continues at coordinate 15,620,304 of NC_062555.1, read as the reverse complement.
GTTGTCACTTAGCTCAAAAAATAATGCACATGAATCTGAAAAGGTGAACAACTTACTTCAGGTGGTTTTCTACCTAGAAGAATGTAAGTAGCCATGACTTCATCATATTTCTGATTTATTAAGGCGTCATTTATTTCATCTCGTAAAAAACCCATGGTGACCATGATGTCTAGAAATGAAAAAAAAAATGCAAATTTTCTGAAAATGGGTTTATTTTAGTAAAAAAATCAACAAAATGGGCAAGTATGTCTACATTAGATATGAAAACTAAATTCTGAAATTTTAAAGTGTATTAACTTTAATTATAAAACCTTCTGGGAGTTCCTGTTGTGGCTCGGCAGTAATGAACCCCCATGAGGATGTGGGTTCGATCCCTGGCCTTGCTCAGTGGGTTAAGGATCCGGTGTTGCTGTGAGCTGTGGTGTAGGCTGCAGAGGCAGCTCAGATCCTGAGTTGCTGTGGCTCTGGTGCAGGCAACACACAGCTCCGACTTGACTCCTAGCCTGGGAACATCCATATGCTACACCTTTGGCCCTAAGAAACAAAACAAAAACAAAACACCAAAAAATTCTCATTAATATACACCAAATATTCAAAGATATTGTACATCCAAATTAGTCATGCAGAAATTATCTGCACCCCGGGTTAATACATTCATGGGCCTACTCCATTTCTCATGGCTTAGCCCATCCTGGAGCTGAGTTCCTTTAGACACTCAGACACAGCATGCGGCTCTCTGTGGCATATACAGAACACCTCCTCTTTCCCCCGACGCAGCCTCAGCCACGCATGGAGTGGTTTCTCTCAGCTCTTAGCAAGTCCTGCTTTCTGATCTGAAGGCAGGTGGACGCTCTGGAAGGCCTGAACGCCACAGCGCTCCTGATCAGCCTCCTAACACCCCAGAAGGCCCCGCCGCTGCCACTCTGCCCTCGAGCTAGACGGGAGCAGAGCTGAGATGATGCAGTGGTGAGTTTCTGACGGCGCTGGGAACAAAGCCGAGAGACCAGGCTGGGAGCAGAGCGCTGACTGGGCGGCGGAGGACGGGACCTGCTGAGACGGTGGGAGACAGAGGGAGAGCCGGGGTGTTCCTCCCGTCCGCCTCCGTGCGTCACATTTTTGGTTAAAATACATGCTATGTTTCTCTGATATGTTTCAGTCTGAACAGGGCTGATACCCAAATCAGCCATTCCTCCTGTTAGGGATTACTGGGAGAAAAGAATGGGGTTTACCTACATTATTTTAATGTTTATATCCCTGTTGTCAACAATCAAATTAGAACAAAATAAGGAATTTTGTCATGTTTAATGTGTATCTGGGGAAAGAAAAGATGATAATGCAAGTGTTTTTCAAATAAAAATTGCTTCTCATTTTCACAATTTTGGAGGACGCTGGCTTCCTTTAGCTTAGGGACAGAACCTCTCACGATACTGAAACACTTACCTATTCTTTTTGCATCATTGAAATCTGGTTCAGGCTCAGCATATGGCTTTAGTTCTTCTTCTTCATGACCAACATTCATCCACCGATCTTTCATTATTTGCTGGGGGAAAAAACCCCACATTACGTTTGGCCAATCAGGACATTCAACCACTTATATCAGCTTTATTTTAGTAAATGTGAAGTTAACTGGTTCAGTTGACAAGAATCAGGTGACATTTTCCAATGAAAGTTACTGTGTCTAGTTGGATTAGCAGGCTAACAGGAGGTCAAAGCCTCTGGGACAGAGTGACGTATCTTAGGACAATTACAACCACCAGCCCTCACACTCACCTGACGAATCGATTCAAAATATACTGCCTGGTGCTCATGGTCCTCTAAAAGGAGTATTTGCACATTTGAAAATTTTAACATAAAAACCTACTCTTTTGACCTCTGCCTCATAGTTTTTCACCGGTAAGATTAATAAAGAGATTTCTCCCCCCCACCGCCCTGGTCTTCTACTAAATATATGGCTATATTTAAAAATCATTACCTACTAAAACATTAGGATGGAAGAGACCCTGGAGAATGGCAATCAGGGCTAGTCAGTGCAGACAGTGCAGAGGATATATGGGGAGATTCAAGTCCAACAGTCAAGATTCAAGCCTGGAATTAGGAATTAGCATGAACCAGGGTCAAAAGAGGGGCTGGTGTGCATGACCAGAGTCAGAGTTAAGCTGAGCCTGTCAAACAATAATCCATCCTGGGCTGTTAAAAGGCGACCTAGAGGGAGCAGCCTATGGAATGAGGAAGATATCTGCACACCACGTATAAGACAAGGGATTACTATCCAGCATATATAAAGAACTTCTCCTGCTCAATAATAATAAAAAAAACTCTGCCTGATTAAAAAATGGGCAAAGAACTTGAACAGGTACTTCTCCAAAGAATATATAAAAATGGCCAACAAGAATATAAGACACTCAACATCACCAATCATCAGAGAAATTAAAACCACAATGAGCTGTCACCTCCTATCTGTTGGGATGGCCATGGCTGAAAAAAACACAAATAACAAGTGCTGGTGAGAATGGGAAGAAACAGAAACCCTTGGGCACTGTCGGCGTGACTGGGCTGCTGCTGTGGGAACAGCATGGAGGGTCATCAAAAAATTACAAATGGAACCACTGTATGGTCTAGCAATTCCACTGTGGGGTATGTATCTAAAAGAACTGAAAAGAGGATCCTGAAGAGACATTTCACACCCATGTTTACTGCAGCACTATCCACAACAGCCAAGATGTGGAAATGATCTAAATGTCTGATGAAGATGGATTTTAAAATGTGGTAGATACATACAATGGAATATTACTCAGCCTTAATAAAGGAAATTCTGTCACATGCTATAACCTGAATAAATCTGGAGGACACTGTTAAGGGAAATAAGCCAGTCACAAAAAGTCAAATAACTGCATGATTCTACTTACATAAAATATCTAAAATAATTAAACTCATGGAAACAGGAAGTAGTATGGTGTCTGCCAGGAGCTGGAAGGAGGGGGCAAGAGGGAGCTGATGTTCCATGGTATAGTTTCAGTCCTGCAGGATGAAAGAGTTCTAGAGATTTGCTGTGCGGAGTTGACAGTATTGTATGTAACGTACACTTAAAATTGTGAAGAGGATACATTTATGTCATGTGAATAGCACTGGCAAAGGCAAATGAATGGGGACTGATTCTGTATTAGTTTAGAAAAGTTCTTCAATTTTCTATTACTATAGGATTCCAGGTTTTCATTCGGGAACAGTCTAGGTGCTGATACATTAATATTCTTTTTCCGGGTTCTGCAGAGTATACTCTCTATCTCTATACTTTATTTGCCAATATCCTACGTACTACAAAATAATTACGTAGACCTCTTGAGGCTAACTTCTTGATTGCTCAGGCACCTCCCCTTCACTTAATACTGTTTAGCCAAAGTCACTAAGCAGAAGGCAAGAACTCCAGAGCAGATCTCCAATAAATGGTGTCTCTAAGAATACTGCTATGCCAGGTAGAAGGATTTTTCCAAAGATGTTGGTCACGAGATGGTGAGATATTTTGACTAAACACTGTAGATACGTCATACACGCTTACAGTATGATCACGTAGATGCGTAACTCTTAAAGGAGTTACCACTTTCCTTTTCCCCATTATAGAGATTTTGTTGACATGTTAATTATATTGACATGTAGTTGACATGTAACGTTGTATTAGTTTAAGGTGTCCAACATGACTTGATATACGTATCTTACAAAATGATTACCACAGCAAGTTAACGTCCATCACCTCATACAGTTAGGATTTTTTTCTTATGATAAGAACTTAAGCCCAGGAAACTACTTACCTGCTGTCACTATAGTTTTACCTTTTCTGGAGTGTCATGAATGGAATCACAAAATATGTACTCTTTTGTGCCTGGCTTCTGCTCAACATGTTTTTAAAATTTATCCATATTGTGTGTAGTTTACTTTATGGCTGCATAGTATTCCACTATATGGACATACACCACCACTTATTTAAATTCTCATTGATAGGCCCTTTGTTTATATTGATTTTGGGCTGCTTATGAATAAAACTGCTATGAACATTAAAAAAAAAACTTAAAATCTACTCTCTTAACAAATTTTAGGAATTCCCATTGTGGCTCAGTGGGTTAAGAACCCAACAGTGTGTGCATAAGAATGTAGGTTCAACCCCTGGCTTTGCTCAGTGTGTTAAGGACCCTGTGTTGCTGCAAACTGTGGTACAGGTCGCAGATGCAGCTCAGGTCCTGTGTTGCTGTGGCTGTGGCGTAGGCCAGCAGCTGCAGCTCCAATTCAACGCTTAGCCCAGGAACTTCCATATGCCGCAGGTGCAACCATAAAAAGAAAAGAAAAAAAGTAAGCATCCAATCAATATTAAAAAAAAAACAAAACACTTTCAAGTATACAAGATGCAGTATGGTTAACTACAGCTGCCATTCTGTAAATTATCTCCCAGAACTTATTTATCTCATAACTGGAAGTTTTTACCCTTTGATCATCTTCCTTCATTTCTTCCACCCCCTGCCTCTGGCAAACACTCATTTGTTCTGTCTCCCTAAGTTCAGTTTTTCATTCATTCATTCATTCATTTATTTATTTTTGTCTTTTTGCCACTTCTTGGGCTGCTCCTGCGGCATATGGAGGTTCCCAGGCTAGGGGTCAAATTGGAGCTGTAGCCACCGGCCTACGCCAAAGCCATAGCAACTCGGGATCTGAGCCATGTCTGCAACCTACACCACAGCTCACAGCAAGCTGTATCCTTAACCCATGGAGCAAGGCCAGGGATTGAACCTGCAACCTCGTGGTTCCTAGTCGGATTCGTTAACCACTGAGCCATGATGGGAACTCCTCTTTTCTTTTTTTTGATTCCACCTATAAGTGAGATCATACAGCATCTATCTGTCTGTCTGTCTGACTTGCTTCACTTGGTGTAACGCCCTCAGGGTCTGTGCATGTTACAGTAAACGGCAGTTATTTCCTTGTGTCCACTGCTGGAAATGAAATCACCCCCCTGAGGAGAGATCTGGACTCCAAGTTCACTGCAGCACTATCTACAGCAGACGAAACACGGCAGCAACCTACGTGCTTTTCGCCAGATGAATGGACAGAACACTTGGTGTGTGTGTACAACACACAACAGACTAGGCTGCAGACATAACTTAATTCTTAGAGCCCCTTGGAGCTATGGTAGTGTAGGTTCATTCTCCAAGTAATTTAGCTCAAATGACCCATTACAAATTTTTAAAAATAATTAGCCTTCAGTGATCATCAATAAAGTAAAAGCGTCAAGGAGGGTGGACATCAGGGGGGAAAAGGAAGGATAAAGCAGAGCTGTAAATTCCTGCCACACGATTTTCTAAAATATCAAAGTCCCTCCTGTTCCTCTTCTCCCCCCAGCCCCTAAGAGTATGTCTGGCAGAAGCCTAGGTAGCTGTCAGCAGCATCTGCAGCAACAGCACTTAGGATAGCTGAGGGGGAGTGATGGCCCCCAGTATCTCCAGGTTCGGCATCTTTGGATTTTAACAGAAACTATGTAGAAAAAAAAAAAAAATTCAGAAAGTTCCAAAAAACAAAACTTGAATTTGTGACACACCAGCAACTATTTATACAGCATTTACTCTGCACCAAGTGTCTGAATAATCTAGAGATGATGGAAAGCATACAGAGGGATGGGCCCAGGTTATGTGCAAGCACCACACCCTTTTATATAAGGGACTTGAGCAACCACAGAGGTTTCTTCAGCAATCCCCCGAAGATATGGAGGGAGAGCTGAACACACAGTCTTTCTCATCCAGCGCATCTAGTCCTTGATAACTTACTCGCCTCTGCAGCTGCACTGCACTGAGAGAGGGACGAAGGGGGGCACAGAGGTGGCAGCTCAGACAATGCTTAAAAGTGAAAGTCTTCAAAAAGGCTTAAAACAAATCTATACCAAATCCCACCTCTCCACACACAGACACATCGGAACAAAGAACGGAATCTAACATTCCTTTTATCAACACATTACTTTTCAAGGGGAGCTCTCTGAATGTCTGTTATTATAATGAATGAGGCTGGGCAAAGAAGAAAACTAACAAGCACAAGCGAGACATCAACACTTCTGGTCTTTCAAATGAGCTTAAGTTAAGTCCTTAGTGATGTTTTCTCAAAAAGAATAATCCAGACACACCAATATTCCAATAAATAGGGGGGAAAAACAAACAGTGCACAACATAAGAGACAAATCCTGTTAAAATCATATGGATACTGTCCCTCCCATTAAGAGTGTGATTAGCTGTCGGCATTCAGATACACAACCTGCAAAAAATTCCATAGCTGTTTATAGATCTAGAAACAACCATAGGGTAAGCAAGGCAAATGTGAAGTTAATTTCATTAATTTTACTGTTTTGAAGGACAAATAAGGTACATAACTTATAAGGCCTTAAGAAATGTTTTAATAAAGTACAGAGTCATATATGAGAAGCAATAGGAAGGTGTGTAAGTTAAATAAGAAATTTAATAAGAGAATAAGCAGATCATTTAAATCAAAATTCTTTATATCAAATCTCAATATTAGCAAGTTACAGAGTGAAGAAAGATTAGAGTTTCATCAATAATGCATGATACTCAGGTAACACTGAAAAATACATAAAGTTCTATTTTTTAAAAAAATGGGAATTAACAAGGGAATATTTCATATCAAAATGTACAAGGCTGACACAAGTCTACAAGGCTGATCGACCAGATTTCTTTAAAAGGCAGTTAAGAGACACAGAGAGCTTATATAAGGAGCACGCATAACCTATTCATTAAAAATATGGAGCATTATCTCTAATGAAAGAATACAAGTTAGAGCAATTATGACAAACTGTATTACTACTAGAAAGGCACCAAACACAGACAACCATTCATTTTCTCAACAATGATGTACACAGAAAAGAAGGAAAAAATGTCCTAAATTCTGCAGGGGGAAAGTCCCAATCAAACATGAGGACAAAATAAACATGCTTTACCAATGGGGGGAGGAAGGGCCCAAGTACTAGACACTATTCTATCCAATACTGGAACAGGTGGCGCAGAGCTGGCATCTTCAAATGCCTCAGGTCACGCCCCATCTTTGGGCAATGAGACGTGGGATCTAGCAGACTGTTTATACACTTTGACCTAGTAATGATGGTCTGGAGAATTTATCGAAGCACATACCCCAGAGAGAAAAAGCACAGCGCATTAATTTGAGCAAAAACAACTCAATACGCAACAAGCAAATAAATGCTGATACACAATCCAAGGAGAAGAATACTGCTATTCACAAGGAAAGGGGGGTCACTCTCATAATAAAGCAAAGAGTACACACTAAAAACGTTTAGTTTTTAGTTTAAAAAAGTTTAAAAACAAAAAAAGGATGGGAATCCCCCTTGCGGCTTAGCAGATTAAGAATCTGACTAGTCTCCATGAAGACATGGGTTCGATCCCTGGCCTCGCTCAGTGGGTTAAGGATCTGGCATTGCCGCGAACTGTGGTTTAGGTCACTGATATGGCTCAGATTCGATCCCTAGCCCAGGAACTTCCATTTGCTGCAGAATTGGCCCTAAAAATGAGAAATAAAAAAAATTTTTTAAAAAGGATGCAAGATGACATGAGAACGTTGATACTATATACAAATTTATGTTTACACACTGAAGACTCGTGTTTTAAAAACAGCTGTTTTATAGTTTATGGATGTTTTTTTGTTGTAAAGTTGATGATAAAGTTGTTTTGAAAATAAAAGTGAAGGAGTTCCCATTGTGGCTTAGCTGGTTAAAAACCCAACATAGCATCCATGAGGATGCGGGTTCAATCTCTGACCTCGATCAGTGGGTTAAGGATTCTGAGATGCCGCAAGCTGCGGTGTAGGCTGAAGATGCAACTCGGATCTGGCATTGCCGTGGCTGTGCAGCTGCAGCTCTGATTCGGCCCCTAGCCGGAGAACTTCCATATGTTGCAGGTGGGGCCCTAAAAAGGAAAAAAAAGAAAAGAAAAGAAAACTAATCTAATTTTCAACATCACTGTTACTTCAAGGGGAGTGTCTTAAAATTAGAAAAAGTCACTGGGACCAGCGTCATGTTTCTCTGGAAAGTCATTTCTGGGAGGTGTGAAGCAGACCAGCCTTTGCATGGTGACATCTGCAATATTATGACAGTATTTCCAGTGCAGACTGGAGATTTAGGTTTTGACAAAACTGGAGCAGGAAGTTCCAGACTATATTCAAATACATCAAGTTAAGCTTCTAATGAGCAAATATCTTTAAAATAATCATTTGGCTTTTAAATTCTATTCAGAGAATCAGAGAATTCTAATACTTTAAACCTTCTTCTTCTTTTTTTTTTTTTGTCTTTTTGCCTTTTCTAGGACCGCTCCCGCAGCATGTGGAGGTTCCTAGGCTAGGGGTCTAATCAGAGCTGTAGCTGCCAACCTACACCACAGCCACAGCAATGCAGGATCTGAGCCTTGTCTGCGACCGACACCACAGCTCACGGCAACACCGGATCCTTAACCCACTGAGCGAGGCCAGGGATCAAACCCGCAAACTCATGGTTCCTAGTCAGATTCGTTAACCACTGCGCCACGATGGGAACTCCCGAACCTTCATATTTTAATGCTGAGGATAAAAGACTGGAAAATTCGGTTTCTGTAAATTAACCATGATTAAGACACCAGGTACATGTGATGAATCATCCAGAGAGATCTGTAGTATCTCCTGCCCCCAATATTTCTTGTGGGGTCTTCCTGTTCTGTTCACAGGAGCTGATGTCTCAACTCTAGACATTTTATCACATGACATTCTGATAGACCAGGCTCCAAGGATGCTGAGCTGATGTCTCAACTCTAGACATTTTATCACGTGACATTCTGATAGACCAGGCTCCAAGGATGCAAGTGGGTCTTATCTTCCTATAACATTTTAGAATTGATATGAGAGTCAATTTCACCTTTTAACTATTTCACAGAATTTTCTATTTTCATGGTGGAAAGTAAGTTTAGAAGAGTGATAGCATGAAAGTGGGCATTTTTTACTGCAGAGATTTCTCTATTAAGACATTAGTAATGTATCCTTTTATCCTCAAAGGAAAAAAACCATAGGAAGGAACTAATCACACTGAAACAAATAATTCAATAAAAAATTATCCGATAAGTGATTCACTGATAGAAAGCATGCAAAGTAATTTCCTATGGAAGAGCCACCATCCGCTAACTTCCACCAAAACATCCTCTGTCTTTTAGTGCCAAGTACTGTGGTGATGAAATTACAAAGCCCCAACTAACCTCAGAGCGCTGCACCCAGGGGCGGCTCACGATAAGGCTGCCCCCTAAGCAGCATGGAATCCGTGCCAGCAAGCCCCACGGCTACGCTCAACAAGGGCAGTTTAAGTGAGGTTAATTCTCTGAACTTTCTACCCCACCTATTAAGGCGAATAAATGCAGACAAAAAAGTAATTAGCAAACACCACCTGCTGAATCCCTGAAATCATCTTAGCAGAGACTAAAATATTCCTAAAAGCAGACGGACCAAATACTTAAGAAATATATCACTCCCTTTGGTTATGTGAACCTCTGACGCTACGGGGTGTAATGTACTTCGCACACGTACAAGAGCACCTATGATTATAAATAAATAACCTCCCGTATGCCATGTGTGCCGGCAACACAACAGCGTGGTAAGACACGAACACTCTGCTGCTGACGAGTCCCTGGTAAACATCCTCAAGTGCAGGGACCTACCGAACTTTTCACTAACAGATACAAACTTCAGACACAGCCATGAAGCAGTCGCTGGATTCAAATTTTCACTTTCATCCCTGAAATAGTTGTACTTAATGAGGACAAGCTTTCGGCACTGAGCCAAGCAACTTCTGACAGAGGCTAGGTTTTCGCCCTTCTTCAATGAGGTCGATTTTATCCCTACTTTGATTGTTTGAATTTAACACTTCCCTGCAGGACAAACAAGAAATAGGAGTGTACTATTGCCCAGCTCTTGAGTCGGGCAAGTGTCAGGGGACTTTCTCTAGCTCTAATCAAAGGCAAATTCAGCGATTTGGCAATTTTCCTAAAAAAACAAAACAAAACAGGGGTTTGAGAACCTACGGGCATGCTCTTCCATCCTCTCGGATAAGGTCAGGGTGCACCTTTACCTTCGGGGGGGAACAAAGCCGACTTACTTCCAGGCTGCCTCTCTTTATGGGGTTCAGCACTAAGAGCTTCTTCAGAAGGTTCTCGCAGTCGGTGGACATGTAGAAGGGAATGCGGTACTTCCCTCGCAGGACTCGCTCCCGCAGCTCCTTCCAAGGCAAAAACAGAAACGTCTCGCTGGCTGTTGCCATCCTCGTGCTTGGGGACAGAACGTGACTACTGGGATGAGCGGGTACCTTCAAATTCTGGCCATCGAAAGGCAAGGAGCCACTGACTAAGGTGTAGAGGATGACGCCAAGGCTCCAGACGTCCACCTCGGGCCCGTCGTACTTCTTCCCTTGGAAGAGCTCCGGGGCCGCGTACGGGGGGCTCCCGCAGAACGTGTCCAACTTGTTCCCGACTGTAAACTCATTACTAAAACCAAAGTCAGCAATTTTAATATTCATGTCAGCATCAAGGAGAAGGTTCTCAGCCTACGAGGAAAATCACAAAAAGGACAACGTGAAGAGCCGACGTAAAAGAAAGCATCCATCGTCCCTGCATCAGATCTCAGAACGCCTATGTCTTGTCTCCCATTGTCAAGCCTAACATCACCTTTTTGAGGCCAGTATAGTACTTCAGTCATGACTGTTCGGAATTACATCCAGATAAGACTGCATTTTAACACAGAGGAAAGCTCCGTTTACAGGCATGTATGGAACTGTTTAAGAAAGGGTATTCAAACATCATTTCCTTTCATAGGTTATTTTAAACCCATTTTTTCCCCCCTCATGGTAAGAAACATCCTGATTTGTACCTTACTGTGACCTATGCTGAAGAATCTAAGTCTGTAACTACTGAATCCATTCCTTATCTTCTCTGGCAAAAGGGTTCCTCAACAAAATTCTGTTCTTTCCGTAAAACAATATAGTATATAATCTGGCCTCCGTTACGTCTTATGTAAAAGAGCCCCTTTTGTTTTTTCAAAAATGAGATTCTCTTCTAGAGATTTATTATGGTAGAAAGAAGTGATTTCCTTTCCATGTTTCAAAATGCTGGTTTTCTAAAATCTTCCTAAATCGGAATCATTCAATAAGAAAACTTTATTTTTTAATTTTTTAATAAAAGTATAGTTGATTTACAATGTGATGCCAATGTCTGCTGTATAGCAAATTAACTCAGTCTCACACACACACACACACACACACTCTTTTCTAAATATTCTTTTCCATCACTGTCTATCCCAGAAGACTGGATATAGTTCCCTGTGCGGTACAGCAGGGCCTCACCGCTTATCCATTCCACATGCCATAGCTTGCATCTTTCAACCTCAAACTCTTCAGTTCATCCCACTCCTTCCACCACCAGCCCCACCCCCGCCTTTGGCAACCACAAGTCTGTTCTCCATGTCTGTGAGTCTGTTTCTGTTGGGTAGATCTCTGCCATATTTCAGTTTCCACATATTACTGGTCTCATATGGCATTTGTCTTCCTCTGACAGACTTCACTTAGTATGATAATCTCTAGTTGCCTCCATGTTGCTGTGAATGGCATTGTGTTGCTCTTTTTTATGGCTGGGTAGCATCCCACTGTGTACATATATCACATCTTCTTCATCCAGTCATCTGCTGATGGACATTTAGGTTGTTTCCAAGTCTTGGCTATTGTGAATAGAGCTGCAGTAAACATAGGGGTGCATGTATCTTTTTGAATTACAGTTTTGTCTGGATATATACCCAAGAGTAGGACTGTGGGATCATATGGTAATTCTATTTGTAGTTTTCGGAGGAACCTCCATACTGTTTTCCATACTGGCTGTACCAATTTACATTTCTACCAGCAGTGGAGGAGGGTTCCCTTTTCTCCACATCTTCTCCAGCATTTGTTTTTTATAGATTTTTTAATGATGGCCATTCTGACTGGTGTGAGGTAGTACCTCATTGTACTTTTGATTTGCATTTCTCTAATAATTAGTGGTGGTGAGCATTTTTTTTTTTTTTTGTCTTTTTAGGGCCACACCTAAGTCATATGGAGGTTCGCAGGCCAGGGGTCGAATTAGAGCTCTGGCCACTGGCCTATGCCACAGCCACAGCAATGCTGGATCCGAGCCGCATCTGCAACTTACCCCACATCTCACGGCAACGCTGGATCCTTAACCCACCAAGCAAGGCCAGGGATTGAACCTGCGTCCTCATGGATGCTAGTCAGATTTGCTTCTGCTGAGCCCAGACGGGAACTCCAAGAGCATCTTTTCATATGCCTACTGGCCATCCACATGTCCACATGTCCTCTCTGGAGAAATGTCTATTTAGGTCTTCTGCTCATTTTTCAATTTTTTTTTTTTTTGGCTATTGAGTTTATGAGTTGTTTGTATACTTTAGAGATTAAGCCCTTGTTGATTGCATCGTTTGCAACTATTTTCTCATTTTCTCCCATTCTGTAGGTTCTTTTCCTTTTTTTTTTTTTTTTTTTGGTTTCCTTTGCTGAGCAAAAGCTTGTAAGTTTAGGTCTCATTTGTTTATTTTTGTTTTTATTTCTATTGCCTTGGGAGACTGAGCTAAGAAAACATTTGTATAGTTGATGTCAGAGAATGTTATGCCTATGTTCTCTTCTGGGAGTTTGATGGTGTTGGGTCTTATGTTTAAGTCTTCAAGCCATTTTGAGTTATTTTTGTACATGGTGTGAGGGTGTGTTCCAGTTTCACTGATTTACAGGCAGCTATCCAGTTTTCCCATTACGACTTGCTGAAAAGACTGTCTTGTTCCCATTTGATATTCTTGTCTCGTTTGTTGAAGATGAATCGGCTACAGGTGTCTGGGTTTATTTTGAGACTCTCTACTTCTGTTCCATCAATCACTATGTCTGTTTCTATACCAAGATCACACTGCTTTGATTCCTACAGCTTTTAATATTGTTTCAAGTCTGGGAGAGTGATGCCTCCTACTTTTTTTCCCCCCTCACAAATGCTATGGCAATTCTAGGTTTTTTATGGTTCCGTATAGGTCCATTGGATTATTTATCAATGAAAACATTTTAAATGTACCTTTTATAAATGCAAACAATTTATAAAAAGCTGTGTTTTATGTGTAAAATCCAAGGATTTGATTTTACATGTTTTGTCTCAGACTCTACATTACAACGGAGGAACTAACAAAGGGAAAGCTTAGCTTGTACATGTGTTTTCTCAGGTTACAAAAAGGAGCAAAACCTGACAAAAATGAAAACCAGATTTCTCTATATCACTGGAGGGCCCAGCACTCAGTTGGCAGAGCAGGCACCTGCCCATCGCACGGGTCTTTCCTCCCTGTCTCCTTCTTCTGTTCTTTATTTAAAGCACCCTAGCTTGGGATATTTGTTTTCACTTTGAGAAAATAAAGATACATCTAACATCCCAAAATATGCCAAAAAATGTGGTATCATTTATGGCATAAATATTACAACGGCACACAGATTTTGGAGATTTATATTAGATCATAAAATTATGGACTGTGTTACAAAACCAGGTTACTCTGATGTTCTGATATAAAGGCCTGGTCACTAAATTTCTGAGGCCATCGAAGAGCAAGGTAGACTTTTCCAGTCTCTCTCAAGACATCTGGATGGATAGCAAGGCTCCAAGCCTGCCCTAGAAGAAGAGAGTGGGAGTGGGCTTAGAGGCGTCCTTCCAAGAGCAGACAGGAAAGCCCTCCCCGGGCTTGAGGGAAAACACAGCGTGCTGATCAGGATTTTTTGCAGATTTTTTTTTTTCATATAAGAGACGAGATGACAAATTGGGAGTCAAACACATGGGCAGGGAAAGAGTCTTCTTCTTTCTCTTTCTTTGTGCCAGTGGTTTCCCTTAAAATAGCTGAGGAAGGAAACTGAGAAATAGAAATATTTTGGAGCAGTAGAATATCCATAAGCTCAGGAAAAGGGAGCCAAAATACAAGATTAGATTTTCAACAGCTGTTTAAAACAGTTCAAATCTAACACGAACTAGTGCCAGTAACTGACAGAGGCAATGGGAGAAGAAGTGGAAAAAAAAAAAAAAAAAGATTTCTAGGTGAGGAACATACAAGCTAAATTTGGAAAAATAGAGAAAAAGGAAAAAAAAAAGACTTTTGTAGACCTAGAGCTTTCTATCTTCATTAAAAAAAAAAATCGATTTGGCCCCAACTCTTTGTTTCTTTTTATAGTTATTTTTAAAATAAAAACCATATATTTAAGGTATACGACATAACTTGATACACATAATGAAATGATTACTTAAATCAAGCTAACTGACTTATTCGCTCACAGTTACTTTTTTTTTCCCCATATGGGTGATGAGAACACCTGAAATCTGCTCCCTCAGTCCACCTCCAGTGCTCAATACAGTATTATTAACTTTCTGGATTAGCCGCCAAAAGCTCAGGCAACCAGAGCAAAGCACAGAAAAGTGAGACTCCGTCCAACTGAAAAGCTTCTGCACAGCAAAGGCAATCATGAACAGAATGAAAAGACACCCTCGGGTCTTCCAAGAAAATATTTGCAAACCATACATCTGATAAAGAGTTAAGATCCAAAATACATAAGGAACTCATATAACTCAATACCAAAAAATAAACATTAAAAAACAGGCAAAACACCTAAACAGACATTTTTCCACAGCAGACACAAATGGTCATCAGGTATGCGGAAAGCTGTTCCCCATCACTAATCAAAACCACAATGAGGTGTTATCCCACACCTGTCAGGACAGCTACCACCGGACAAATACATATAACAAGTGTCACCAAGAATGTGGGGAAACTGGGACCCTTGAGCACAGCTGGGAGGTTGGCAAAGAGGTGTCGCCGTTGCAGAAAGCCGTGTGGAGCTTCCGCAAAAGCTGAGATAGCACCACCATGTGATTCAGCAATCCCTCTTCGGGGCACCCAAAGCAGAGGAAATCAGTTCCCTCAGTAGTCCCTGCCACAGCCGCTGCTTGACTATCACACATTTCTTATTCCAAGTACGCTAGTTCACACTGACCACGTGCATCTGACGTTCTTAAAAACATTTAACACGTGCCCTGTTTCTTTGACTTTAACGTGAGGATGAGCACTGGCATACGGAGGTTCCCAGGCTAGGGGTCGAATCGAAGCTACAACTGCCACACTACACCACAGCCACAGCAACGCGGGATCCGAACCGCATCTGCAACCTACACCACAGCTCACGGCAACACCAGATCCTTAACCCACTGAGTGAGGCCAGGGATCCGACCCGAAACGTCATGGTTCCTAGTCAGGTTTGCTTCTGCTGAGCCACGATGGGAACTCCTTCATATACATTTTAAAATGTGTTTTAGTTCTGTGAAAAATGTCATGGGTATTTTGATAGGGATTGCATTAACTCTGTAGATTGCTTTGAGTAGTATGGCCATTTTAACATTATCAATTCTTTCAATCCAAAAGCATACAATATCTTTCCATTTCTTTGAATCATCTTCAATTAGCTTGATCAATGTTTTATAGTTTTCAGTGTATAAGTCCTTCACTTCTTTGGTTAAGTTTATTCTCCAAAGCAAACGAAAAAAAGCAAAAATAAACAAATGGGACCTAATCAAACTTTGAAGCTTTTGCATAGCAAAGGAAACTATCAACAACACAGAGGGAAAAAAAAAACCCAACCAAAAGAATGGGAGAAAATATTTGCAAACCATGTGACAAAAAAAGAGGTTAATATTTAAAATATGGAAATAGCTCATATAACTCAATATCAAACAAACAATGCAATCAAAAAAAAAAAAATGGGCAGAAGACCTGAAAAGATAACTCTTCAAAGAAGACAGAGAGAAAGCCAACAGGCACATAAAAAGATGTTCAACACTGCTAGTTATTAGAGAAATACACATCAAAACCACAATGAGGTATCACCTCACACCAGTCAGAAAAGCTGTCATGAAAAAGGCCACAAATAACAAATGCCGGAGAGAGTGTGGAGAAAAGGGAACCCTTCTTCAGTGCTGATGGGACTGTAAGTTGCAGCCACCATGGAAAACAGTATGGCCCTTGCGCAGAAAACTAAAAACAGAACTAACATTTGACTGAACAATTCCACTCATGAGCATATATTCAGAAAAGGTGAAAACGCTTAATTCGAAAAGATACATGCACCCCAATGTTCACAACAGCACTATTTTTATAACACCCAAGACAGAGAAACAACCCAGTGTCCACCAACAGATGACTGGCTTAAGAAGATGTGTACACACACACACACACACACACACACACGAAGACTACTCAGCCATAAAAAAGAATGTAATATTGCCATGTGCAGCAACATGGATGGACCTAGAGATTATCATACTAAGTGAAGTAAGTGAGATGGTGAATGATGAATGTTACATGCTATTATTTATATTTGGAATCCCAAAAAGAATACAAATGAATCTACACACAAAACAGAAACAGACTCAAAGACTTAGAAAACAAACTTATGGTTACCGTAGGCAAGGAACGGGGGAGGGATAAATTAGGAATAGATATGGGATTAACAGATACAAACTACTATACACAAAATAGATAAGCAACAAGGATTTACTGTATAGCACAGGGAACTATATTTAATATCTTGTAATAACCTGTAATGGAAAATCATCTGAAATAAATAATTACATATATAGCTGATATATGTATATATATATATCACTTCACTATACACCTGACACAAACATAATATTGTAAACCAACTGTACTTCAATAAAAAAAGAAAAAAAAAAACTGCCCTTTAAAAAAAGTTGCTATAAGAATTAAATTAGAAACTAATTTCCTTGTACAGTACAACTAGGCAATCAAAAAGACAGCTCTGATAGTATCAAATATCTACTGATAAATTACAAAATTTTCACTATAAAATTAATGACTTTACCTTAAGATCACGGTGAACAATGCACTTCTGATGACAATACTGTACAGCAGATACAATCTGTAATAAATATTTGGATGAAAGGTTCAAAATTATTTTATGGTAAAAAATAAATTTTTCCCCAATTATCATTCCAATTTAGAGACGTCACTAACTTGTATTTCAAAGTTACATTTAGCAATATTACTGTTCCTTTAGTTCAGAAACCCATACATATTAAAGTGATGAAATCTGCACTTTTCAATGCGGACAATGTGGAAAAGCAGTGGTTTTTTGCTAAAATACACGATCTTTGTCAGAGTCCTGGAAGATTTTTTTTTTATGGCTGTTCTATTTCTGTTTTTCATGATTGAATGTATACCATTTGTGGTTTGGGTCAAATGGTTTATTCTACTGTTGGCATAAGAATTCTGGCACACATGACTCTGCATTCTAAGACAGCTGAGGTTCAAAATGCAAAACTCTATTTTGGGAGTTAGACTAAAAGTGTTCGAGGCGTGTTTCTTCCCGGAAGCCAACTGAGTAAGAATTTATCAACAGGATATTTAGCAACACCCTATTTTTGTCTGTTCATATAGTATAAAGAAAAGGGGAACGTTTTGCGCTTTAAATGGAAACCTAATTATCAAAAGACATAAAAAGGCAATTTAATCTTAAACCTGTCACTCCCTCAGCTGGGCAATACAGTTCACCCTCATAACTAGACTTTGTGGGCGGTCCCCACTTTTAACCATACATACGGCTCTCGGGGGACGAGTGCCAGATGGGAACGAACCCAATGGCTTAAGGGCCAAAGATACAAGTGAGAAATCAGTTATCAGCAGTCCTATAATTATTCACTGTATTACATAAAATAGAGAAAAGGAACAAATCTGACAGCAATCAAGCAAGAGCTCTCTTGCGCACAGAGCTGATACTCAGGATGGTCATTTTAATGCGCAGCAGAACATTCAATCCTGTGGATCCAGTTAAATGTGAACGCGGTCTGCGTGTTGAATACTGGTTAGGCATTTACAAATGGGGATGGAAATGAGATTTTTAAAAGTGGAAAGGTGATGGGACGTGTATGACCATGTTAAAACGATACTGGTTAGACAAAACAGAACTTCAAAGGAGCACAAGTGAAACTGATCGCTGTATTACTAAATCGCTCTAATGTATATTAAAATGGTTCAAAGACAGAGAGGACATGAATTCAAAACAAAATCAACACACAGTGAGTAAGGAGTAATTCAATTAAATTCATTTTGCTTCAACAGTTTATTGAGTACCTGCTATGTGCAAGAAAGTGTGCTGGTTGCTAGTGCGACACAACAATGAACACTCCATGAATCCCACCCTACATTGATTGGAGGGGAAATAGGTAAGTGAGTAACTATATACACTGCAAGGCAGAATCACAGAAGCAGAGGTACAAAGAGGTGAGGGCATCCTAAAAAATAAAGAGTAATTTTGCTTAGTGGGTGATGTTTGCTCTAAGCCGTCCATGAAGGGTAGTGCTACCTTAAAATGTGGTGATCTGGGTAGGGGTGAGGTGGCAAAATGCATTGCTGTTGAGGGAAGAGGAGGTTTTTGAAAAGCAGGTGGGAAAAGGGTAATTGTAGGAGTTAAACCTTGATCGACAAGTTGGTAAAGTATCTGAATTCCAAACTAAGCAAGTATTACAGGAACATAAAGTGTTTTTGAGCACAGCAATTGTGACTGAGTATAATCAATTTGAAACGTGAGTCCCCAAAATACAGCAGAATCCTACAATGAAAACAGGCGGTATTCTCTTAAGCAATATGCTTCAAAATTCTAATATGCAAGTTTTCACTAAAATGCACTTATTAGAGATATCTACATTTACATGTAGGTATCAATAGATCTTACTGAACCTACTTCATAAGGCTCTTTTTGTATCAGAGAGAACAGAAATTTGCTGATAATGATATTATCTTTTTCAAGTCACCTTCTCTTGACAGTCAAGATAATGATTTGGTTACCAAACATGCATTTCACATTTCACAGGATGACGTCTGTGAGAGCAGTTCTATGGGCACTTCCGGAATAAAAATCTCCTTGGTCTTAAAGCCTTAGGAAGGGCAAGATAATTTAGAACATCAGCACACTCAACTAGGAGGGTACATACAATTTCTTCCCTGAAACAGAAGTTCTGGCTTTTGACTCGCTCACTGTAAGAGCCTCGATCCACAAGCTCAAGTTTTCCTGCATTACTCTACGGCCAGACTCTTCCATCTCAAAACTTTCTCTACTTCCACAAAGAGGAAGGAAGATTGCTGTTTCTGTTACGGACCTTGAAAACATGACTTACAATCAGCTCTATACTGACGCTGAGACCAGATGTGTCAATATTTTGCCATGAGGTGTAACTGTGGCGGTTGCTTTGCAATTATTTGTAAGTGGGTCAGGAATTCCCTGGCTTTAAGTAGTACCCTTGATATTGGAAGGGTTGAATCAGTATTATGATTTTCTTGTAGGCCCTCACGTCTTAAGGAATGCAGAGGCACTCTATGGGCAAAGGCTGCTAAACTTGTCCTAAACTGCCCTAGTGTCTTTGCTATATTAACAGTAGGATCGAGGATATAGAGGCGTTCCCTTGTGGTGCAGTGGGTTAAGGATGCAGCACTGTCACGTCAGTGGCTTGAATCACTGCTATGGCGTGGGTTCCATCCCTGGCCTGGGAACTTCCATATGCTGCAAGCATGGCCAAAAAAAAAAAGGATATATACGTACATATGCACATATATACACACACACATATGCACGCACACACATACATATGTGTGTACACACATATATACACACATGCACACACACACGTACACACACATATACACACATACATATATGTGTGTGTGCAGCCTTACTAATACAGTGCATGCCCCTTCATTGCTAAACTTAAAAATAATTTTATGAAATACAGAGAAAATAGAAATAACAGGAAATATACAAGTATTAGTTTTATTTATTTATTTGCTTTTTAGGGCCACATCTGTGGCATATGGAGGTTCCCAGGCTAGGGGTTGAACTGGAGCTGCAGCTGCCGGCCTACACCACAGCCACAGCAATGCCAGATCCAAGCCATGTCTGTGACCTACACCACAGCTCACAGCAACACCGGATGCTCAACCCACTGAGCGAGGCCAGGGATCAAACCCACATCCTTGTGGATCTAGTCAGGCTGGTTAACTTCCGAGCCACGAAGGGAACTCTGGCAATAGAAATATTTAACATCAATTGGAATTTTCTTCCTGGTCAGCTACTAACTAAAACTAGTGCAACTGAGGTGGAAAGAACAACATTTAAAGGGATGATGGTGGTTCTTAAGTGAAGCTTGGAATCCCATCCCAGGGTACAGAATAATTTAACAGCATGTGGCAGTTTCTCAATGTTACTTCCTCATTACCAAGTGTCTTTAGATTCTGCTGTTTGAAATCAAACGCTTCTAGGAATCTCTCCTAAATGTAAGGGTCACGTATATCTTCGGCCTAAAGCATTTCACATATTGTGTTTCAAAAAGTAGTGACTCTGTGAGGTATTGATAATAGAGGTTTCACAAAACAAACGCTCTCCGTGATCGATGTGGAGAATGCTAGGTCAAAAAAAGAAAAAAAAGGGTGAGCAGGTTTCTCATGCCCTCTCCGCCAGGACTTCTCCAACTGGTTATACGTTCCCACGCACATCACATCTCCCAGAGGAAGATGGCACGTCAGCATACAGTGTCCCAACCGTATTAATCACAGGATCCCTTTAACTGTAGAACTGGGCCTACAGAAGAGAAATACTGAACTATTTTTAACTGAAGTACGTTAAATTCACCCAGGTAAAGTTTGGGATATAGTTGGCTGTTGAAACTTTGCTTCAGTAAACTTTATGATTGATTTTTTTTTTTCGTTTTTGGCCGCCAGGTGGCACAGTGGAGTTCCTGGGCCAGGGATCGGATCTGAGCCACAGTTGCAAGCTACACCGCAGCTATAGCAATCCTGGACCCTTAACCTCTGCGCCAGGCCGAGGATCAAACCTGTGTCCTGGGGCTGCAAAGATGCTGTGGATCCCGTTGCGTCACCGTGGTCAACTCCTTATGAACAACTTACAATTCATTCATTTGTCATTTCTACGGTAATTTATAAAGTAGGCTAATTTTAATTATTTTATTCCTAAAATTTAAAAACAAACTCCTGGATAAACTTAAATTACTTTTTCTCATTTCATCATTTCTGTAACAAATCATATGTGAGTTGACCTGGAAATATAAACATCTTACCATGTTCTTCTATCACACTGGCAAGGTTCTTGCCCACTTGACTAAATAAAATTGATCATAGCCTTTAAGTCTTTAAATCGTCACCAGTATGAGTTCTAACACCAAGACGTCTTTATTAAAGAGAATACAAAAACCTTTTAAAACAGTACCCATTTATATTATATACATAAAGCTAATAATAACACTTGATAATAATTACTGAATAAAGTATTTTCTATCTCAGTCTAGTTTATATTTCCAAGATGATCAAAGAGTTATTAATAAGAGTCTCCTCTATTTTACTATTTATGATGCAACTATTTCAAATTTAACTTCAGGAAGACAGATTTCTTGTTCAGGTTTCCATCCTTAAAAAGAAGTATAAGAGAGCAGGCATTTTCCTTTTTAAAGTACAGCGTCCTCTGAATTCTGGTTTGTGAAACTGTCCATTGTCCATCTCTGAAAAAACAGCAGCAAAGCCAAGTTGAAAACTGCTTTCCATACCTGCCTAAACTTTGCCCGGGCCTCTTTCTCCTTCATTCTTCCATGGGCAACTAAGTAATCAAACACTTCACCTGAATCAGAAAGGCAGAGCAGGCAGTAAGATACACACAGACTTTCAGCGAACAACACACGCAACGTCAAGGTTGTGCCTCGTTTTTAAAGAAGTTACTGGCCCACAATTTTCTGCCAGTTCTATGTAAATCACAAACTATTACATGAAGAGGAAAAAAAGGCAAAAATACATATAAAATTGAATATCTGGTAGCAGCTTATGAGGCAGCAAAACTCTTTAATAAAAAGTCATAAAAACACAAGAAACCTTTCTGTTTTCAAGTATTATATAAAAATACAGTCAACTCTTTATTATCCATTCTAATAAAGGGAAGCCATTGCATGGGCAGTCAAAAATTCTATTTGGCTTTGTATTTGGGGCTTACATTTCAAATAAAATAACAAGTCATATTATGTCGGCTCACGCTCTGTCTCATGGTCTACTGGTCATGCAATCTTGGTTAAGTTCTCTCTCCATCCACAGTGACTGCCTCCTTTTTTCCTTTCTATACTGTTTATGCTCATTCTCACGATATTCATCTTATCTGCGTTGGTACTTCACTGCTTATCAAAAGAACGAATCATCTCCTATTACCCCAGGTGAGCTGTGAACCCTGTGAATGGTGTCATCATACCCCCACTCCATCTGTACCCTCGCTCCCGTGACAGGGCACAAAGTGGACAGGGCACAGATATATATTTGTTAAAATAATTTAAAGGTAACTTTCCCAACAGATCCTTTACTTACATGTCTGGAAGTTTTTATCCCTTTACTCTAGTCCATAATAATTTAAAAAACCCACTACTGTTTAGTTACATTATCAAAAATAAAATATCTCAGTGTAAGGGTTTATAAAAGTTTTGTATCCTGATAATTCAGACCATATAAACACACAGGTATATTAAAAATTCACAAAGTGGCTTAAAGAGGTCTTGTAAAGTACAGCAAATGATGAAAACTCAGGGTTTAGAATCTGACCCATTTTGATATGAATCTTGGTTTAGTCCTGAGTAGCCACTGGGAGAATTAGGAAGATTTCTTAATTTCATTCAGACCCAGTTTCTCTCTATTGCCCATCTTACATGGCTGAAGTGAGGAGTAAATGAAATAATGCATGTGCTTCTTAGCACAGTGACTGGCATATAGTAAGCACTCAATAAATTACGTATTTGCATCTAGGTATACAGGTATATTACATAGACATATATGCAATAGCAATCCCGAGACATAAGTAGTATATTAAAAATCAAATATGTAATGATGTATGTCAGATGAAACTAATACATCTACAATGTTAGACAGTCTATTATATCAGCATATTTAAATGATTAAATGGGACAATGAAAACAGAGAAATGAATAGATGCTCTGGCTGACCCATCACAGTGTGAGGTTAGCTGGGAAGATACAGGGCAAGAGGTAAAAAATTTGTACTATTCTCGTGTTCTGCCTGGACGCTCATAGCCCAGATGGGTATGTGACTCGGTCCTTTACTGATTAGGTATTATTTATATGATCTGCTTCCCAATTAGAATGTCATCTTTTTGAGGGCAGGGCTTTTGTCTTTGCTCACACCCCATGTGTTTCCAGCACCCAGAATACCACCGAGCTCACAGTAGGCATTTAAAAAAAAAATACTGTCTGCGTGAACAAAAGAAGGAATAAACACACCATTCCAGAGTAGCCCTGACACCTACTTTTTTTTTTTTTTTTTGGTCTTTTGCCATTTCTTGGGCCGCTCCCATGGCATATGGAGGTTTCCAGGTTAGGGGTCGAATTGGAGCTGTAGCCGCCCGCCTACACTACAGCCACAGCTACGCGGGATCCGAGCCGCGTCTGCGACCTACACCACAGCTCACGACCACACCAGATCCTTACCCCACTGAGCAAGGCCAGGGATTGAACCCGCAACCTCATGGTTCCTAGTCGGATTCATTAACCACTGAGCCACGACGGGAACACCCTGACACCTACTTTTAACAGGCTCCTTTGAATGAAATATGGTTCAAAATCGCAAAGGAGTCCCCTGCCCTTCTGATCACTGAAGACCTGCCGCATTACTGAACCACAATCAACAGATGTGCTTGAGCAAAGAGACAGTTGTCTGATGCAACCCTTGTTCATGCTGAGTTTCTAGTGTGTATGTGCGTGTCAGTCCTAAAATACCTGGAAATTTCAGAGGAAAAATATGAAGTATTTTATTTTCCAG
Organism: Phacochoerus africanus; assembly: GCF_016906955.1. NCBI lineage: Eukaryota > Metazoa > Chordata > Mammalia > Artiodactyla > Suidae > Phacochoerus > Phacochoerus africanus. Next base: position 15,596,313 of record NC_062555.1, on the reverse strand, counting down.
AGTCACCTTGCCATTTCGAGATGAAAAAGGCAAGAAGGTGATTCTAGATTTATTGCTACAGACCCATGACGGTTTTGTTATAAGATCACTGACTGCCAAGACCCAAAGAAATCCTATCACGAGGAATTAGAACTCATAATATAAAGGGACGAGCTGGTTTGGGCTGAGTTCTAGCACACATGTGTCTACACTGCACTGCACCCCACTGCCCCTCCCAAGGCTACTGAAGGAGCTGGTCTGAGTTCCAGCACATATCTGCCTACACTGCACTGCACTGCAAGGCTCCTGAAGGAGAGCGGTGATGACCCCGTGAGCTGTCTCCCCTTCATCAGCACCAATAGAGAGTTGACTGTACTCACGATTCACTGTAAAGCAGTAAACACATTAATATTTACACAGCCCTGTGGTGGACCTTCATAAAAATAGAGCAGTGACCACAGACTTTCAGCAGTCTGTGATTCCTCATATCAAAGCAGGTCCAGCCCCATTTTCTGGACTCTAGGTCACTGAAAGGAAACAAGTCTAACTGAACCAAACACTCAGGGTTCCTACACTGATGCACTGTTTTGTATACACATATATATATATATCCAACTAAAAGACAGAAAAACAGAGAAAGAGTTCATTATGTGAATTTGTAGGTTCATTCATTTTATTATAGACTGATTTTTTTTTTTGCCAATTTGCACGGCTGTATTATTATTTTTTAAGGCCCTAAACATGAATGACATAGATTTTCAGGTTAAGTAAAAAAAAAAAAAAAAAAAAAACACTGAAAAAAATATTTTCAGGATGCAAAAAAAGCTTTGTGAAAACCAAAATCTATTAAACCTTTTGATCTGCATAAAAAGCTGAAAAAGTGACTAAATGTTTAAAATTCGTAGTAATTTTTTTTGGGGGGGAACTCTAAGGAGTATAAAAATACATAACCTAGATGGTATAGACTAAAATCGTCCTTATTCTAGTCACGAAAAATCTGAATCACTATAAAACTCTATATACTTTATTAGCTAAAAGGAATCAAAACTAAATTCAACACTAAGTTTTCCTATTGATTAGCAAAAAGTTAATTAGCCAAAGCGGTTTAAATAATTTCTGCTGCCCTCCCTCTTATTCAACTGCCTAAATTCTCGAAGCCCTTAAAATTTTCACGGGCTTTTTATTAATTAATTAATTAATTTATTTATTTATAAACCTTCAAGGCCTCATTTTATTTATTAAATGATTTAACTCCATAAATTTTAAATCTGTTGCTGAGAAAGTTAAGGCTTATCCCTAAATGAACAGTGATTCCAAGCCAATGTATCTCTCATTTGAGAGAAAGTACAGGAGATAAAATGACTTTCTATTGTATATCAGTGTTTAAAAATCATTTCTATTTTTGACACTATATAGTCAAAATGCACATTATAGTCTACTAGAAATATATTTTATCATTTCCCTGTCAACTCAGTCTTCTAACTTATATACAGATCAATACTTGGCTAAATCAAAACATTCTATGGATTATCTTGAAAATGTATGTATATTGAGAACCTGTCATATATGAACAATTACTGAGAGAAACACCTGACCTAGAACATGCTTTTATCATAAACTTTATTACATCCTGAATTTGAGCTTGCCTGCTTATAGCCAGAGGTTCTAATAATATTATGATAAAATATTTAGCTGAGAGAATTAAAAGATTCATAGATAACAATGCAAATTTAGAGTTCTAAAAAATGCCTCTAAGTAATTTTTAAATAAGCCCAGATCCAATTTTTAAATGTAAGATTAAGAGGTCTTGAAACCAAACACTCAATTTTCTTTAAGATACCACTTTGAGGCATTTAAACAAAACTGTAGATTCATTAGCATGAATAAAGACACGAATGTTATGATGAACCTTTAGGTGTTAAACTCTGTAGGTCTCAGTAAAGATAACCTTACATCCCCTCAGCCTTACCCCCACTCGCGTATTCCATGACTAAATAGAGGGTCTTCTCTGTTTCGATAACTTCAAACAATTTTACTGAAAAAAGAAATTAGAGACATGACTCGTAATTGTTAGCACATAGTAGATATGCTTTATGAAAATTTAAGGTAACACTAAACCAAAGGAAAATTTGAGTAGTTACTAAAAAGTATCAATTACAATTTAAAATTTAGAATTTGGAGTTCCCTTTGTGGCTCAGGGGGTTACAAACCTGACTGGTATGCATGAGGATGTGGGTTCGATCCCTGGCCTCGCTCAATGGGTTAAGGATCCGAGCTATTCTGAGCTGTGGTGTAGGTTGCAGACATGGCTCATATCCCACGTTGCTGTGGCTGTGATGTAGGCCAGCAGCTATAGCTCTGACTGGACCCCTAGCCTGGGAACTTCCATATGCCGCAGGGGCAGCCCTGAAAAAAACAAACAAAAAATAAAATTGAGAATTTCTCTCAAGGGTTATTACTACTATGGAAGAAAACTATCATAAAGTGATTTGGAACGAACTGCTAGGTCAAAAGAGAGTTAAGTTTCTGGGGTTTATAAAAATAACTCATTTGTCTATAGAATCAAGTAATTAAGGGAAAAACCTCGGAGTTCCTGCTACGGTACAACAGGATCAGCGGCCTCCGTGCAGCCCAGGACGCAGGTTCGATCCCCTGCCCAGTAGAGTGGGTTAAAGATCTTGCACTGACGCAGGGGTGGTATAAGCCGCAAGTGCAGCTCAGATGGGATCCCTGGCCTGGGAACTCTATATGCATGGGATGGCCAAAATTTTAATTAAAGTTTAAAAAGGCACTATTATTAATAAAGAGCCTAGCAAAAAATGTTAAATGGTCTTTGGTACAGAAGCAAAAAAAAAAAAAAAATTATTAATTATGTGATAAGTTTCAGGTTAAAAAGCTACAAAATTATCAGACTTCAGTAGTTGAAATTATATACCACTGCATTAGCGTTTCTAATAAACATAAGATTTTTTTTTTGTCTTTTTGCTATTACTTGGGCCGCTCCCATGGCATATGGAGGTTCCCAGGCTAGGGGTCGAATCGGAGCTGTAGCCACCAGCCTAAGCCAGAGCCACGGCAATGCCAGATCCGAGCCGCGTCTGCAACCTACACCACAGCTCACAGCAACGCCGGATCCTTAACCCACTGAGCAAGGCCAGGGACCGAACCCGCAATCTCACGGTTCCTAGTCGGATTCATTAACCACTGAGCCATGACGGGAACTCCAAACATAAGATTTTTTAATGTGTAAGAAAACACGTTTCAAAAATGAACAGATTAAAATAATTGCTTTTTACTTCCTAAAATCCAATGACTTCACATATATAATCAATAATTAAAGCTGAATCTATAAATCAACTTATTTGTAAATATAGGGGAAAAACAGAACTTAAGGAAATAAATTCACTAAAATGGAAAACAACTCTTTATTTTCTTTAAAATTCAAACTAGTTATTTTGCTTTTAAACTATGATCAAACTTAAATGCTAAGTTATCTGGAATTATTTTTTATAAGTACCTCAACGGCATGCAATCTCTATTTAGAGAGACTTATTAAGGGGATACAAAAAACATTTGCATGCATTAACTCCAAGGCATATATATTATTTTAGTGGATCTTGCAAAAGATCACAAGGCAGTAGAAAACGGCAACTTGCAGCCTTTATTTAACTTCTATATAATCTATTTTTAAAAATAAATATTGGAGTTCCCGTGATGGCTCAGTGGAAAACAAATCTGACTAGTAACCATGAGGACACAGGTTCAATCCCTGGCCTTGCTCAGTGGGGTAAGGATCTGGTGTGGCCGTGAGCTGTGGTGTAGGTCGCAGATGCAGCTCGGATCTGGCGTTGTCTGTGGCTGTGGTGTAGGCTGGCGGCTGTAACCCCAATTCAACCCCTAGCCTGGGAACCTCCATATGCTGCAGGTATGACCCTAAAAAACAAAAATAAATAAATAAATTAGAATACATTTTATTGGCGTATAGCTGACTTAGAAAGTTGTGTTCATTTCAGGTGTATGGCAAAGTAAATCAATTATACATAGCCATAAACCCGTTCCTTTTCAGATTCTTTTCCCATATAGGTTATCGCACAGTATCGAGTAGGTTACCCTGTACTATATACAATTGGTCCTTGTTGCCCATCTATTTTATACACAGCAGTGTTGTATATTTGTAATCTATTTTTACCCAAAGTATCACTATCTGAGATCGTCACTCAGGTTATTAACTTTTCTTCTTTTTATATAAAACATCCTGACAATTGTATCTTTTCAAAAAGCATCAAATTAGGAAAATACTTTATCGTTAATAGTATATATATATAAATTTCATACCTATGTTGGGGTGATTCAGTATCTTCATTATTCGTACTTCTCGAAACAACTGTTAAAGAAAACAAGTAAACAAATTTCTGTTAAAAAAAAAAAAAAACCACTCAAGCAGAATCAATCAAAACATCTATCTGAAGAAAGCCATCTGCTTCGAAGACACTGCAGGATCCCAGTCAAGTAAGAGAGAATTTTGCTGAGACTTGGTTTCCAGGAAAATTTTAACTAGATGAACTCAAATGATTCTGTGTGTGTGTGTGTCCATGTGTGTGTGTGAGAGAGAGAGAGGCTACACCATATAAAATAAAACAAACGCCTGAATACTCATTACTAGAGATAAAAAAGAAATACTTAGAAATGAAACTAAATGACTGTTCACATGATTTCCACCCAAAACAACCTTCCTTGGTATGTGTGGAGGGTCTCATTCTTTAGTCATCTCTACTGGGTGATCAGACTATAAGCAATTATGAATAAAGCTGTGTGGACCTAAGTTTTCAATTCACTTGGGTAAATACCAAGGTGGATGAGTGCTGGATGGCACAACAGAATATGTTTAGTTTTGCAAGAAACGACTAAACGACCTTCCGAAGTCGCGGTACCCGTTTGCGCTCCCAGGAGCACTGAGCACCTGCTGGTCCACATCTTCGCCAGCACTTGGTGTTACAAGTATTTCCGATTTCCACCATTCTCATAGGGGCGTGGTGCGATCTCACTGCTGTTTTAATCTGCAACTCCTCATATCCTATGGTGTTTGTCATCTTTTTAGATGCTTATTTGCCACGTATATGTTTTCTTTGATGAGATATCTGTTCAGATCATTTCTTAACGGTTGTTTGGTTTCTACACTCTTTCCAACCCGCAACAACCCCAAATGCCAGCGGAGAGTAGGAAGGAGGGAATGCGCCTCAAACACCACGGTGCAGAGAACACGAGCGGGTGGGACCTTCCCCAGCAGCCCTGGAGGCCCTGAGCCAAGGTCATGTACCCTGGCTTTCTCCTCAAGGGTCTTAGAGACACAAGGGCATTGGTCTGCGCTGGGTGTGGCCTCAAGGCAGGAGAGGAGGGTGTGGGATCTGGATGAATATTGAGAGGGGGACGGAGGGGACCTCCTACCCCATGAAATAGGGGCTTCTCAGGACTGGCAGCAGGGCAGAGCTCTGTGGGCTCTCCTGTGTTCCTGGTGGGTGAAACCCCCTGACAAAGCGCTCAGGTTTCTACCTTGGCCTCTGATACCACCTGGGCCTCCTCATTCTGCCTGCGTGGTGTCCTCCCTCAGAATAAGGCCCTCACCTCCCCGAGAAGCCCACAGAGGAAGTAAGGGTGACCTCTGCCCAGGGACTGCATGGGCAGATAGCAGGGGTGGGCTCGGGGCGGGGGTGGGAGGGGGTGTCAGATTTTCAGAGGATTTGTACTTCTGGTTCCAACTTTTTTTTTTTTTTTTAATTTTTTATTTTTTTAAAGCCGCACCTGCAGCGTATGGAAGTTCCCATGCTAGGGGTTGAATTGGACCTGCAGCTGCCAGCCTACACCGTGGCCACAGCAATACCAGATCTGAGCCGCATCTGTGACCTACACCACGGCTCATAGCAACACCGGATCCTTAACCCACTGAGATCAAACCTGCATCCTCATGGATACTCGGGTTCTTAACCCGCTGAGCCACAAAGGAAACTCCAACTTTTTTTCTTACTGTGGCACATTAGCAGATAAAATTCACACATGAGTAGATAAAATTCATGTATAACTATAAAACCACAACTCAGAAATCTGATGATCCTAGGTTTTACCGCAAGCAGAATTTTTTTCCAGATAAACAAGTCAAATATTATGCCTGCCTCTTATTTTTCTATGGCTTTCATGTACCCATTTGATAAACACTGAATAATAAAACCACCCATTTAAACATAAAACATCATTTTATGGGGAACATACCTATCTATAATTTTTTAGGTATTAAACTTTATTTTTTCCAAATACTGACTTTTTTTTCCCGAACCTCCACCCCACACCCCCAGAATGTATTATAAAAATAAATACAAGTAGTCCCCATTTTGATTTTGTCACACTATATAGATTTTAAAGTTTGGCGACTTACTATTAATGAGCAGCATAATTAATTCATCAGTATTATCACTACTATGTATTTCTAATAGAAAAGTCCCTGATATCACTTAGTCTCCTGCATTTACATGTACTTATGTACCTGTTTTCATCACCTATTCCTGCTTTCGTATTAAACTTTTATCTATTAAGGTGTTAGATGTGGCTCTACAGTCAGTAAGTCACTGTGCCTCGAGGTCACAGCTTAACTGGGTCCTCTGCTCGAGTCATAAGGCTGCAGTCAAGGTACTGTCCAGGCTGTGCTTTCAGCTAGAGGCTCGGCTAGGGCAGAAGCTACCTCCAAGCGAACCCAGGGAGAAGGGTTTCCTTAGAGCCCTGGGGCTGAGGACCTGGCCTCTTGCTGGCTCTCGACTGGAGAGTCTCGTAGAGACTGCTCGCAGGTCCTGCAAAGTCAAGTTCTCTGACGCGGCCGTCTGCTCTATCGAGCCAGCAAGGATAACCTCCAGAGCACGCTGGCTGGCAGGGCGGTCTTTGACTCCATGATTGGGGAAGTGAAATCCCATCCCCTTTTCCTAATGCTATTGGTTACAAACAAGTCACACATCCTGCACGTGCTGGAGCCGAGGGCATCACACAAAGGTGTGAGCACCAGAAGGCAGAGAGCACGGGGGCGGGTGGTGTTGGGGGGTGGAGATTAAGGGCCGTCCAACAGGATTAAATTCTACAGAAACCAATGTTTAACAAACCAAATCAAACTGTAAATAGTAGATACGTGTGGTTAAAGAAACTGCTGTCCCGACAGGTGGGGGCAAGAAGACTGTAAAAGCGTAAGAGAAAATCTGGGATTCTGCTCTCGGATCATTTCCTGGGTGTCTTTAAATTCTCCATTAATTAAAAAAAAACAAAAACAAAAACAACTGGAAGTAGCAGCAAAACGTTATTGTGGGTTTAAGAGGTAGGGTTCATACCAGATAAAGCCAATCAGCAAGACCCCAACTTTAAAAAAAGCTTTGGATGCAAATGAAAAGATTGGTTGATGAATGTACATTTTTTTTTTGTCTTTTCTAGGGCTGCCCCTGTGGCATATGGAAGTTCCCAGGCTAGGGGTTGAATCGGAGCTGTAGCCACTGGCCTACACCACAGCCACAGCAATGCCAGAGCCGAGCCGCCTCTTCGACCTACATCACAGCTCACGGCAACACCAGATCCTCAACCCACTGAGCAAGGCCAGGGATCAAACTCGCAATCTCATGGTTCCTAGTCGGATTCATTAATCACTGAGCCACAACGGGAACTCCTGAATGTACATTTATATGTTCAATTTAAGTATTAAATGTTTACATAATATTTCATAACTTCTCATTTTAACCTACATTTTTGATTACTAGTCTTTACTGCCTCACGGAAAAGTGCTTCTGCCTTACTTTGTAAATGATGATGGCGTTTCCAGGAAAGTGGCCCATTGAATTGTAGCATGAAGATGCCACAATGGCTCCTTAGTTTTATCTTTTTCCTCTTCTGTCTCAGGAAAGAACATCAAATTGCAAAACAGAACATAACCGACACCTGATAACCTTGAATTTACTCTTGTTAATGTTTATGAAATGATCAGCAAATTCAGTAGTTTATTCTTAGAAGCAAACTGGTTGAGACCTGTCTGATCAATAATTAAAACATAACTCCTGGCAGCTCTGTGTCTAGGACTAAGTCGCCTAAAGGAATGGACAGCTGGGCATTCTTCAGGCATTTTCCCCATAAACTCTGCCTCTGGTTTGTTTACTTGACTGTCGTAGGCGCTGGGCTACCGAGTGGTGCTGAATTCACGAATATAGCCCTTGACTGGAACCTAGAATGTAGCTATTCTGTTCTACTAAGAATAGACATGAGCTGGGGAATAGGATTCAAACTGTCCTGTGAAAATTGGGGCACTTAACAAAAACAGTACCTGAACAGAAGGCCACTCCTTTTCCATCTGGAGATGAAGCCGGAGAAATACTTTACAAGAAGGGCCAAAGTTCTCTTCAGGAAAAAATGTCTTATTCTGGTTAAGATAATAACATACAGCCCCCGGGGGTCCTACATCTCAAAGATCTCTTGAACACATGGTTCCATCCATAGCTTCCTCTCCTTCAGTAGTTTTTGACAAGGAGTAAGAAAAAAAAATGCATAAAAGCAAGCAAGAGACTGTGTGTGTGAGCCGGCTGCGAGCTGGCTGAGCGTGTCAGGCAGCTGTGGCGAGAGGAAGGGCGGCTCCTGCTGGAAGACGCGAGGAGGGGGTCAGGTGGCACGATGCCTCGGGACAGTGGACTCTGGCCCCGCCAACCACCCTCCTTCCAAAGAAACACTTCAACGTCAGATTGGTCATCAACGTTCCAAATCTAGAGAATCTGAACCAAGTGAGCCGGAGAGCAGCCTGTGGATTCGGTAGGAGTCTATGATGCCTCTCTCTTTTGATGAGTCCACATAACCCCTTTGTAGACTCTGAGATTCCAGCTGGCTGCACAGAGGAAAGACACGAGCTAATGTCAGGGTCTTCGGCACCTGCCACTTCAAAGGCAGCAAAAGAGGGACTGAGCTCCGGGTCACATACATGACTGTTCCAGCCCGAACAGACCCTGCCAGCCAGGGGGCCAACCTTAGCTGTGCTTGCTCTTCCTTAGGAAGGGCGGAGAGAGTTCTCCACGAGGGGAAAAGGTGAGCTGATTTTTTTTTTTTTTTTTTTTTGGTTAGGGCTGCACCCTCAGCCTATGGAGGTTCTCAGGCTAGGGGTCGAATCGGAGCTGCAGCTGCCAGCCACAGCCACGCCAGATCCGAGCCAAGTCCGAAACTGACACTACAGCTCATGGCAACACCGGACCCTTAACCCACTGAGCGAGGTCAGGGATCGAACCCGCAACCTCATGGCTCCTTGTCAGGTTCGGTAACCACTGAGCCACGACGGGAACTCCCTGCGAGCTGAACATTTAGACCAAGATGGAAAGTTGAGGTGGACTGTTACCGCTAAAAAAAGTCAATTATTGCATATACCACACGTCCAGGCACAAGTAAGGAAAAAGAGAGGTTTGGAATTATATATTAAACAGTCCCACACTACTTTTTGAGCTTCTGAATCTAATTTTTAGTTCTATTTTTTCCTTCTCATTTTTGAACTGTGACATCATGATGTTTCTAGCATACATAAATTTAGCAGAAGAGCTCTCTGAGTTCACTAAGACCTTTCAAACAACTGTTGCAGCTTTGCTGTGGGCTGGAAATTAAGGCCAGTTTGTTAAGGTTGCGTGCTGAGTGAGAGCCGTTAAGGGCGACGTGAAGGCCCGAGGCGGGCCGTCTTCCATGATGAGAAGGCAGGGACTTCAGGTCCCGACTTTCTGACGGCAGTTCTACTTGTTCCGAGGTCTCTCTTATTTCCTCCTTGGCTCCTGGCTTTGCTCCGATAACTGAGGTCAGTCATCAACCCTCTCCTCTGTGGAGAGGTATTTACTTTTCAGTTCCGTCCTTCCTGGTGAGAGCACAGCACTGGAATTAGCCAAACTGCATTAATACGTGTTAGTTGATACCTAGTTGTCTCAGTTAAGTGCATGTCCCTTTTCTGCCTCAACTACTGTGCTCCTTCTTACCCCTTCCGTTCCTCTGCCTATGACCCTTTTTTCTTTTTTTGATGGTGGAAAGATCTGTTGTAGTTAGAAGTAGTCACGTGGTCATGGCGTGGACAGTCCCTGGTCTTTTCACTCTCCAGGCGTGACCGTCAGGGGCCCATCAGATGCCCATCACCTTCTCTCCTCCTGACCTGCTCACGGTGCTGCCCTTGGGCTCATCGATGTCACAGGACCTCTTCCCGCTTCCTTGACCGGAGGCAGATGGAGAACAGCTCTACGGCCAAGACAAAGCTTGCTCCTCCCGGGGAAATGCTTCCAGGCTGTCATCAGAGTCCCAGGAAACTGAGCTCGTAGAAGGAGGCTGACATTCAGATCTTGTGCCTTTGAAGAAGGCCTTCTTGGCCTTTCAAGTCTTTCGCTCTGATGTGGGCCTGGGGAGTGGGGTGGGCAGGAGCGCTTCTTTGCCTTCACTGTAACCTTTGCAAAAATCCTACTTGCATCTTTACAGCAGTTTACTGGCCTAGTAATGTGAAGGGTGAGTGATGCTGTACTTTGCAGGTGACATTCGGTTGCAAGAGAACCGTCTGGACCTCACCTAGGCTGCCTTAGAGATGCCGTTCGTTGAGGGATTCTACGTATGATTTGCCTATAGCAACAGAACCCTCTAGATTCACCTCTTAGCTTTTTAATTTCCAGGATCACCGTTTCACTCCTTTTACTTCAGACATCTTATTGGGTCACCAAATATAAGATTTTACGAGGTTATTGGAAGTACCGGTATAACAACTTAGGCTAATTTCTTAAGGTCTTCCCACAAAATAATAATTCAGAAAGAGACATCTGAGTATAATTAAATTAGTACATACTAAATGATGTCTAACTAAAAAATAAAATGATTGTTTAGTATTACTCCCCTAAGTGGACTGTTTGTAGTCAGTTATTCATTGCAAAAGAATAGAAGGAAATACTTTGATATGCTGTGCTCCTTTGCCAAAATTCTACCTCCATATATGAATTCTAAGATTCTCACTTCTTATGAACCGGTACCAATGTTAAAGCATTAGAGTCTTTTCTAAGACCTTGTACAACTTTGGGCTCAAGCTGGTACGAAGTAAATGTAGTTGTCTGAGATTGCAAATCAAACTTCAGAGAGAAGATACTAAACATAAAACAGTTTAAACCTCGAGAGAGGTCCAACCTCACTAGATAGAAATCATGGAAATGAAAACAAGATACTATTTTGCTTCTATTAAGATGGGCAAACACTAAGAAATCTGATAATACAAAGTGCTGTGAAGGATGCAGAGTAAATCTCCTACAATGCCAGCAGAAGTGGAAATCGGCGCGGCCACTTTGAAGAGCAACTGGACATTATTTACTAAGGCTGAGGCTATGCATGCCCTTCAAGCTGGCAGTTCTACTTGCAGGTATACCCTTCTGCGCACCTTCACACAAAGATAGACACAATAATTGCCACTGCAGTGTTGTGTGTAACAGAAAACACAAAAAGCTAACTAGGAAAAAAAAATACGAAAAGAAGAGGAACGATCTAAGTATAAAGAAACAGAAAAATGAACAAACTGTAGTAGATATCTATTAATAAGAGCATGGGTAAGCTGTGGCACAGTCACACAGCGGCATACAATAACAGAACAAATGAGCTAGACAACACAGATGAATAGGAATAAAGCTGTAAGACAATGTTAAATGAAAAAGCAAGCTATGGAAGAAGAGAAAGTTTATAAACAAAGAGTATGTAGTATTTTATGTACAGATGGGAAAATTTTTTAAAAAATTAAATGGGAATAAGAAAGGCCAAATTCAGGAGAGTAGTTATTGCGAGGTAGAAAAAGATAGGAGAAGAGCTAAGAAATAACACACAGGGCTTCAACTGTATCTGCAATGTTTTATCTTATTAAAAAAAATGATTAGAAACGAGATGTTTTAGTCCAAGAAATAAATATCGTGAGAAAGCAACTTTTTTAAAAATGGGAAGGATGTTTTGAAGTCTCCATCCAGAAATTAAAAATAGACAAGTGTACTATGTCAACATAGAAAAAAAAAAAGAAGTATGACTCTTAAAATAACTAAATGTGGATATGACTTCTTAAACAGCCAGGTAGTCTAAAATTTATAGGTGATTTAAAGATTCCTAGCCCCTCCATTTCCAAGAGAAAATTCTTCCATATCTATTTCAGAAAACATTAGTTTCTCATGATAGAAATAAATGTATGCTTTGCAGCCAAAAAAGACCAAGGAATTAAAATAGAGGTCTTAAGAGGCAGAGGCAGAATAGGCGCAGCAAAACCAAAACAAATAAAAGCTAAACTGACTGTTTATGAAGAAGTCTTGGTTATGAGGAGTTTTAAGCAGGGCAGGGGGATTGAACATTGCTGGGGAGACGGGAAGGCTTCCCTGAAGAAATGACTCTAAGGCTGAAATGTGAGAAGTGAGTAAGAATTGAGGAAGAGGGGGAGATATGGGCCCACGCAGAGCATGGACTTTAAAGCTGCAAAGGCCTGGTGGTTGGAAGAAAGAGTATGAACAGGAGCAGATGAAAGTCTCGGAAGCTGGAGGAGTAAGAGATGGCGGGGGGCGGGAGGGACACTGGAAAGAGCTGGTGAACCAAGAGACGGAAGAGACAGGGAGAGCCGTTCACCCTCATAACGACTGTCATCTCTAGACGAGTAAAAAGGGAGTGTGACCTGCGCTGGTGAGGCCAGCAGCTACAGCTCCGACTGGACCCCTAGCCCGGGAACCACCATGTGCGGCAGGTGCAGCCCTAAAAAGCAAAAAAAAAAAAAAAAGTTTAAATAGAAGGATAACATAATCAGACCTATTCTGCAATCTTGATGACTTTTAAAACTCTGTGTGTGTGTGTGTGTGTGTGTGTGTGTGTGTGTGTGTGTGTGTGTGTGTGTGCGCGCGGGGTGTTCGAAGTGTAGAGAGATTGGTTAGAAGGTTACCTAGCGAAAGATAATAGCAGCTTTGTCTAGAGGGTTGTGATGGAAAAAGACAAAAGCAGATATTCTCAAAATATAGGCAAGAAATAAAATCAGCACAACTGAAGGACGATCAGACGTGAGGAGGAAGAGGAGGCGTCAAGGAGATGGCTGAGGTTTCTGGCCTGCACCCCCGGGGCCAGCGTCACTCACTGAGTAAGGACACCAAAGAGCACCAGGGCAGTGGGCCGGGCAGAAGGGCGGAGACCATGAGCTCCATGTTGGACGTGATGGGCGTGGGCCACCCTTGAGGGACTGCGAGCACACAAAGGGGAGGTCTTGGCTGAAGACATGCATTTGTGACTCTGCTTAAGATGATAACTTAGGAGTTCCTGTCATGGCGCAGCAGAAACGAATCCAACTAGGAACCATCAGGTTGAGGGTTCGATCCCTGGCCTTGCTCAGTGGGTTAAGGATCCAGCATTTCCATGAGCTGTGGTGTAGGTTGCAAACGTGGCTCGGATCCCGCGTTGCTGTGGCTATGGCATAGGCCAGCAGCTGCAGCTCCAATTCGACCGCTGGCCTGGGAACCTCCACATGCCGCAGGTGCAGCCCTAAAAAAAAAAAAAAAAAAAGATAACTTAAACCATAGTACCTTGGTTACCTTTGAGACAATCTAGGAGGAGAACATAGAAAGAGAAGTCCTAGGACCATACCTTATGAAATTCCAAGACTGAGTGGCCAACGAAAATGACAATGACTCCATTTAAAGGACACAGAAAAAGAGAAGCCAAAAACACAGAGGAAAACATAAGGAGAAACATAATCTTCTTCCAATAAATATGTTAGATTAGTAATTAATTAATGAATGTATTTGGCTCAATGACATGTAGCCTGAACTGTAAGATAAGTTTCCATTTCAAGTTTTACTTTTTTTTTGGCTGTCCTATGGTGCTCCCGGGCCAGGGATCAGATCTGAGCCAGCGCCGCAACGCCAGATCCTTAACCCACTGGGCCGGGCCAGGGATCTAACCCACATCCCACTGCTCCCAAGACGCTGCAGATCCTGTTGCGCCGGAGCAGGAGCTTCTTTATTATTTTTTTTCACTTTTTATTTCTACTAACTTTAAACATCCTAAGTCACAATCCTGGATTGAGTGAAGAAATGAACAAAACATTAGGTGATGCATCAGAGACATCAGGTTAATGACTGGATCTTTGGACAAGAGCTTTTCTCGGTGAAGACTATGCGTGGCTCTTGGCTTCGAGGCTGCTGATCTAATCACTCAAGGTTAAAGGACTAGAAGTTTCAATTTGAGGGATAATAGCAAATGGGTTCTTTAATATACACTTTGGACAGGCCTGCTCTGGAAGGTACTCTTCATAGCGGATGTAACCTTTGCATGTTAAACACACCCGAAACCCTTTGTTCAAAAACTAACGAGGGCCAAGCAAGGTCTAGAAAAGTCAGAACTTTGGTCAGTGAACTGCTTGAAAAACAGTATGGTCTTCACAGAAAATCTTGTTATCGTCAACATTTAAATTGGTGATATTTTAGTTAGACAATAAATTATCAATATCATCTTCCGAAAGCAGTTTGGTTGAACACCTTCTCCCTCAAATCCATCACATCTCAGGGTGAAAAATACACTGCCCACTAATTCTTCATACTATATGCTAAAGAGACATCTTTCAATACCCAAGGTTTTATGACAGCCCCTGTTTTCAGCATGCCTTTAAAACCACATCAAGGGAGTTCCTATCATGGCTCAGTGGTTAATGAATCTGACTAGGAACCATGAGGTTTTAGGTTTGATCCCTGGCCTCGCTCAGTAGGTTAAGGATCCAGCGTTGCTGTGAGCTGTGGTGTAGGTCGCAGATGCGGTTTGGATCCTGCATTGCTGTGGCTGCGGTGTAGGCTGGAGACTACAGTTCTGATTGGACCCCTAGCCTGGGAACCTCCACATGCCTCAGGTGTGGCCCTAAAAAAGACCAAAAAATAAATAAATAAAATAAAATAAAACCAAATCAAGATCAGATGTACGTTAGTGACCAGAAATTTCATGGAGGATGAGGCAACAAGCGGCTGGGCACGAGGCATGATTTTATTTACTTGCAGAGTAGTATCATTCCTTGCAGTATATATATTAAAAAAATTTAATGATGATTCAAAGACAATGTTTGCAGTCTACAACCCAGCTCACTGAATGCTAACTGTTCTCTTGTCACCTAGGTTTTTGGTGACACACAAAAAGAAACAGTCAGGACTGTTCCTTCAAAGGATCCACCACTAGGAGAACTAGATGGAAGAAGTCTTAGCACATAAGTGGTTTTGTGTAGCTACAAAGTGAAATATGCTATCAAGCATGCCTATGTGGGAGTAACTGGTGTTTCAATCTATGGCCAACAGGGAATTGTTAAGGAATATTGCCAAGGAGCTTCTGCTTTCTCCTTGATCAAAAATATTTGTCAGTAATTATAAGCTTGCTTTCACAGGTCTGGTTTCTTGATAATTTGCTGAAAGAAATGTAAGTCTGAATTGCTTCCATGATTCTGTCCTCCTCTCTGCCTTTAGTGACCAAATTCATCAACACGATAAAGGTTATTTTGCAGACGTTCTAGAAAATTTAACTAGTTCACCAGAGAGGTCTCTGGGCTTTAACTGAAAATTCACTCATTCATTATAAATGGCTTAGGTCACCACTGACAAATCTTATTTAGCAGAAAACATACAAGATACTAGCAGTCAATGGATTATTCATATAATAAATCTAATTTCCAGATTATCAATTACTGAAATTTTTTTTTACACTTGCCCTGCTTGGGCCAAACCGCTGCCCTGGCACAGAGACTCCCATTCTAGTAAATGGAATGCAGCACTCCTCTCTGTTATTTAAGGAGTTGTGACAGTCTTATTTCTACTTTCCTTACAGGTTTTACTACTTGGAAAATCACTCTGAGCCACTAAGCTGTTTTTGTGAATTTGAAATATAACGCAGCACAGTAAAACAGTAGAAAATGCAAGTTAATAAGCAATCCACAGAAGACAGATAAAGTGCATCCTGGCGACTGTGAGCTTCGACACAAACTCTGTCATCTGTTTACAGACTAATGCGTCCAAGTTTTAAAACCTGGTGGAGTTTCAGAAAAAGGTGGTAATTAATCTTACATTTCAAGTGTGCAAACTATGAATAAACGTGCTTCATTGTTCTGCTATTCCTCCAACATTACTTGGCTGCTTAAAAGAGCCCCAGGAATCACCAGTAGAGTTTATAGCCCCTGCTGTAAAAAAATGCCAATATATGAGGGGAGAGTCATGGCCCAAAGAGGAAGAAGTACATACAGCATGTATATCAAACAGTTCTTAAACTATGAAAACTTACCAAGTTAAATTCCTTTAGTATTAAATGTGTAATACAATAACATGAGCATATTATGTGAACAATGTTGAAGCCAAAGGCGCTTAACGATTCCGAAAGCAAATTGTTTTTAAGCATTTTGTATTTTAGAAGTTTGGAAGAGGTGGGGTATCAAGTTTAGATTACTTTTATCTATCGCTGATGTTGGCAAAGAAAAGGATTATTTCCTATGCATATGATATTCACAAAAGAAAATAAAGGGGGGCCAGCTTACATTCAGATCAAGTCCAGAACAAGATTTCACCACTTGCAGAGGTGAGATTACAATGAATCTTTATTGCAAATATATGTCTGTCATCACCTGCCTTTTGACAAGCACACCTAAGACATGGAGAGCCATTTCGCTTTTTTTTTTTTTTTTTGGTCTTTTTGCCTTTTCTAGGGCCACACCTGCGGCATATGGAGGTTCCCAGGCTAGGGGTCTACTCGCAGCTGTAGCCGCCGGCCTACACCAGAGCCACAGCAACACCAGATCCAAGCCGCGTCTGCGACCTACACCACAGCTCACAGTAATGCCGGATCCTTAACCCACTGAGCAAGGGCAGGGATCGAACCCGTAACCTCATGGTTCCTAGTCGGATTTGTTAATCACTGCGCCATGACGAGAACTCCTCATTTTGCTATTTTTTAGCATAGAACTTGACTGTCAATGCTAAGGGGAAAAAATGCCTACTTTCAATTCTGTGTTTTCTTTCTTAGGTATGACTGACTGAAGAATGCTTCCCCCATTCAATGGGTAAAAACCAAATGTGGACTGTTCTACAATGCACGAAAACTAAGCAAGCCTTGGTCTGTTTTTTCCTCAAAACTTTTAACAAAAAGTAAATCTATGAACACAAATAAAAATTATTTTAAAAACAACAAAATACACACACTGTACTGGCTACATTTAGTGAATTTTCATCTTTGCTTTTATTTTTACAGATTAAAGAAAACAGAATTGTCATCATTCTTTATATGCTTGTTTGGAAAAGCAACCCTTTATCAGCAAGATTAGCAGAATTTATAACAGAATTTATCATATATCAACAAGTACATTTTTTATCTGAGTACAGTGCTTCGCGTCTGTGTGTCTCAACAAGCACGACTTTGGGTCTACAGCCTTCTTGGGGCCCCTCTAGGAGAGACAGAGTGGGAGAGTCACATTATCGTGTGTCTGACTAGCACAGCAGGCCTGGGCTAGTTCTAAATGCCAGTTAAAATCATTAAATTGACCAGAGCAAGCCACAGATTAATCCAGGAAATGTGAACCGGGTACCACGGAAGCCAATGGGCACAGTCACGCAAGTCGGTGCAATAAAAGGACTCCCTGTGGGGGGGGGGGGACAAGAAATGCCCAGTGTGGCTCTAGTTCAGGAAAATACAGCACCTTCGGATGATTTGTCTGCCCCGAGAGGATGCCTTGTTATAAGTCATAAGTAAATTATGATCAGCTGATGGATGGGTGCTCGAAGTTCCGCCCAAAAGACACCCAATAAGGTATATTATCTCCCACTCGCAGAGAAAAAAGAATCCAGCAAACCTTTTCTGTCCTCACAGATGAGAAATATCAATGCTACGAGAAGTTACATGGGTTGTTAAATTTAAAAGGATTCTCAGTAAGTACAAAGAGAGATCTCTAAATAGAAATATATAAAGTAAACTGAGTTATTCGGCATTGAGACAAGTGAAAATCTTGGTATCACAGACCCAAATTTTTAACTTAATATTAGAATACCATACTAAAATTTTCTTATAAAATTGTTTTAGGAAAATTCCAAGTTACATATCTCACATTTACAAAAATGGCCACAATCCCATTATATATTCTTTTTTTTTTTTTTGGTCTTTTTAGGGCCACACTTCTCTATGTTCTCCTCCTAGGTTGTCTCAAAGGTCACTGTGGTTTTAAGTTATCGTCTATCTTTTTTTTTTGCTTTTTTTTTAGGGCTGCACCTGCAGCATACGGAAGTTCCCAGGCTAGGGGTCCAATCGGAGCTGTAGCTGCCAGCCTACACCACGGCCACAGCAACCTGGGATCCGAGCAGCGTCTTCGACCTACACCACAGCTTGTGGCAACGCCAGACCCTTAACCCACCAAGCGAGGCCAGGGATCGAACCCGTACCCTCATGGTTCCTAGTCAGATTCATTAACCACTGCACCACGACGGGAACTCCTCCAACGAAAATCATAATGTACATTATCTCGCTAGACACAAACTTAACACACATGGCATATATGTTAAAAGATTTGCTGCATTTTTAAAGGACTAAAACATGTATCTGAGAAAGTTTTCCCACGTGAAGCAACATGAAACAGCTTCACCAGTTTACCAAGTCACTTTCCAGCCTTTTTCCTCCCCTTGTTTTCTATTTCCCCCCTTTGAAGAAAAGCTGACATCCTTTACCGTAAGTGAGCTGAAAGACTAATTCTTGTGGAAAGAGGAAGAAAAGCCAGTGAAGCAATAAAAGGAAACCATCTACGGACACTATTCGGAGTTAACTTGAGCAAAGTAGAATCCTCACTACTTCAAAATACGTGATACAAAATTTTATTCTACTGAATTAAAAGACCTAAGTTCCTTTCTTATGCTACATGAATGTGAGTAGTAGATTTTTTTTAAACAACACTTGATCACTATTATTTAAATATTATTAAATATAAATGTTGTATTTTATGTGAGGTCTACATAAAATAGACTACCATTTTATGGGTTGGACCCAATAGAAAATTTAGGATAGCTGACATTTTACAGACCATTAAATATTAATTAATAAACTCTCATTCTAATTACCATTAAAATGATTAAATACCTTTTGTAGACTGGTAGGATTTAGCTGAGTTTTGTCTATTATTTTCACAGCAACCTAAAAAAGAGAATCATTAAACTCTATTTGAGAACATCTTTTAGTGAATAAAACTCACAAAGAAAACATCTTCAAATGCATTTCTAGCTACATATAAATTGGCTGTATTTGGTGTTCATACGACTGGATGGTAATGTTTTGATAACTGGGCAGCATTAAATATATTCTACTGACCCAAGAATTAGATTCTGAGCCAATGAAATTACACTTTTGTTATTTCCTCCAAGTTTCCCCTTTTAAAGTAAAAATTATCTCTATCTTAATCTTTGACTCAGGATCTTGATAAGTTACAGTCATCAAAGGGCAGAGGCTCATAAACTTCCAGGAAGTTCAGTATTATGTGGATAGAGAGACTGGACACCCGAACTCCCAGCAAACTAACCAAACGGATTTGAACTTCCTCTAGGCTCTAACACAGCCTCTGTCCCAATAGCTCCTGGGACAGAATGGACGGAGAGGACAAAACTCACTGTAAGTGACAATAACACCATGCACAGAAAATGGAAATGTAACAAAAGCATTTTATGACAGGTTTTTCATAAAAATCTGTCCTAACTGGATCCAGTAAACATTATGTAATAAGGCACAGAATGCTAGATGTTTAACTATTTTTAGTCTTTAACAGATAAATTATTAAACATTTTAACTATTATTAGTTTTGAAATATAAATTTTGCTACATAAATACACATAATTTGAAACACATGGGATCCTGAAACCCAGTTCTCTTCTCTGAGAAAAACACCTATATGACACTGGCTCAGTGTGGTCTCTAACCAGGTAAAAATCAGTGGGTGACTTTCTACACACTGATACCTATTGTACTTCAAGCGGTAATTTTTTCAATTTACTTGTTATTGAGGTGGCACTGGTTTATACCACCATATGAGTGCCATGTGTACAACCGTATTTGACTACTTCTGTATACCTGCAGCTTAAGCAGTCATGAATAAGAGGATGGCGTTAGGGAGCAACGGTAAAATCGGTAATGTTTATAGAGGCCGCATCAGGAGAGACAGCGGCCTGAGGGAACCTCATCTGCAGCACCTCTGGATTTAGAAAGGACGCTGCGACGCAGGCGCGGTTCTTCCCGAAGCCTCTGCACCAGGTGCCACTCCCACCGCACCCCGTGTGACCCGCACCGCGGCTGCCACTCCCGCGGGCATCAGCCCTGGGGAAGCTTTTTAACACGGCTCTGGAAGGTCCCGGTGAACACTTACCTCTCTTCCAGTCAGAACATGTCTCGCCAATTTCACTTTGGCAAAATTTCCCTTCCCGATGGTTTTTTGTAAACGGTAATTCCCGATGTGCGGCTGTTCGTCCGCGGCTGAGGTGATGGAGTTTCGACACCGAGGGACGTTCTGTCTGCTGCTCACCTTGGTCGGCTGGACAAGTGCTTCGGTATATCCATCCACAGACGTGTGCTGGGAGAAGAGGCACAAGGTTTCCCTATTAAAGGAGCCTGCCAAAGCGCAGGTAACCTACGATGTCCGTGAATAACTCATCTCCAATGAAAACAGAGTGTGTACTCCAGGATTTTAAAGTATTCTGGCTATAATTTCCACTTTTAGCTCCCTTTGCCAGAGGGAATAGAACTATTTAAAAGGAAACATTCTGCACAGCTTTAAGTACATGCTCTTGAGTTAAAACTATACAAACAGTGAGAGAGCCAGGAGCCCCACGGACGGGTCCTCTTCCTCCTATGTCCCCTGTTGGCTGAGATGACAGCATAATCCAGACTCATGAAAATGGCAGAAGGTCCTCAATGCCAAGACGAACACCTCATGAGAACAGCTCTTTTTCTCTAACCCAGCCCCGCCACTTCTCAGGTTCATTCTTTCATTTGCTGAGCAGCTAACTTGGCCCACTAGCCAAGCAGCTCCCACTGCAGGTAACCATCTGTGCCCATCGCCCTCATGCAGCTGCCCACGCTCAAGCAGGAGCAACTGGCGGACCTGCCTGGACCCATGACCGCATACCCACCGCACTCCTTGGCGCCCTTCTCCAAGGCAGAGTGTCACCTTGTCCCCTAGCCTTGCACTCGCTCACATCACAGAGTAGCCGACTCTGTTCCCCTGCAGGGCAGTCCCAGGTACAGATGCCTCATGAACTGCTTCCCCAGCTCTGACCGTTCCTGCTCTGGTCTGGTTCTGTTTACATTCTGCCATAAACAAAATTTCTAGTTTTCTTTGTGAAAACATAGACTCAGGCATGATAAACATAACATGTTTATTTAACTGGCATTTAAAAATTGCTGAAGATGAGTGAAACAAGTTAGCAAAAGAAAGGGATAGCTTTCATTTGCAAAGTCACTAATTTGGAATTATGTGGTCCTACCTACACCACCAAAAGCTTGTCTAAAACATTTTGATTGGCAATTCCTTAAAGGCAGCTTTGACGATGACTCCTTTTACTAATTGTATGCAAAGCATGACTCCAGGTCATTTTTCTATTTCTCCTTACTTTCTGATTTTGTTTAAACTCAGCTCAGGATTACTGGATTTTCTCTGTGTCCTACTACATACACACTTGCAGCCCATGGCTGCATTCTGAGTTAGTGTCCCTCTAGTGTATTTTCACAGCAAACTGTATTTTCATGTATCTCAGCCTCCAGTCCACTGCCCTGTCTTACACACTCAGGCCTCTGTCTCTGCCACCCTACCACGAACAGTTCAAGGGCAGGGCTGTTTTCTTTTCACCTTATGTACAATAAATCTAGAGGTCTCAAAGTGTTGTCTCCGGACCAGCCCCACCAGCATCATCTGGGAACGTGTCAGGAATGCGAATTCTCTGAGCCTGTTCCAGGCCCTCCTGAATAAAACCTTCCAGGGGGCAGGGAGGGGGGTGTTGCACCCAGCAATCTGTTTTGACGAGTCCTCCAGGTGATACTGCTGCAGCCCAACGTCTGAAAACCACCGCAACAAATAATGTAAGAAGGTGGTAAATGCAAAGTTATCCACTGGCTCTCAGGGACTCCTCTATTATCTGAGCATGAACAAGAGAGGTTCATCATAAGCAATTTCTAAGCGGCAGCTCTATAGAGACGGCTGTATTTCCTACCAACAGGATTTCTCTACCTGGGCTTGTTCTGTAGGAACATAGACTTGTTAGTCCTTCAAGGTTGAATTTTATCTCCTCAACAAAGTTTTTTGTCTTTTCACCAAGCAGAGCTGATCACCTCCCTCTTCTGTTGCTATCTTTACAACCAGTAAAAATTTCTGCTCCTGAGCTGCACCACGCCGCCTTCTAAGCATCTGTCCATGGTCTATTTTACTATTAGACGTGAAGCTCCTTTTGCGCCAGAAGTTAATCCGGTGTTAGGCACAACAGAGACACTAAGTACGCATTATCTAGGTTGAAGAAATTTAGGGTCCCTGTGCTCCTGACACCCATCCTTAGAATGACTCCTGCAGAAGGACCCCTTGCTGTCCAGATCTTTGGGGCATATAACTGCAGGATGAGTTAAAATATCTGAGGTGTAGCCCAGCCCCCAGTGCTAGGCGCACTGTATATCCTGACTCTAAACCAAACTAGGACACACTGAATGATTAGGTCCTTTGCCATGTATCTGTCCAATGTCCTCCCACCGAGGGTAGGGCACAGCCCCTCCCCCTTTGGGCATTCAGTCCCATGATCTGCTTTGGCTCATAGAGGGAGTTCACGGTGATGGCCTATGCCAGTCCCACGCAGGGCATCATGTGCTCTTGCCATGCCTCCACTTAAGCTTGTGCCAGCCCATGAGAAGGCCTTGCCCAGGTTGCTACCAGGAGGAAGAGGAGAAAGACACTGAGCAAAGCCACACTCAGCTGAGGTCAGATTCAACGAGCTGATCCTCCGGATGCCCCTCTGGCTCATGAGAAGTAAAACATGCTGGTTAATTTAAGCCGCTGAGCAGCAATTTCAGCTGATACACAAAAATGGTCACTATTGTATAATTAGGAGGTAAACAGAAAGGAACAGTGAATGATTAGGAGATTCTTGCCGGACGTGTTCCAATTCTAGAGAAGTTGCAAATAGCAAGAGAGGGCTAGGTAATGGATTTCCTAAGGAGAAACTCTTAGTCCAGTAGCCTAGAGAGCGGCAGTATCCCTGCCTACTCTGTCTCCCCAACGAGTATGGACAGAGAGGGGAGCAAACGTTTCTGTAAGAAAACTAGATAGTAAATATTTCAGGCTTTGAGGGCTCTATACTGTCCCTGTCAGATACGCATTTTTAAAGAAACGTTCTTAGCTCAGGGCTCTATAAAAACACACCAAACGGTTGGATTTGGCTTATAGGATGCCGTTGGCTGACCCCTATTGTAACACATCATATTTTGGAATGTGGGACTACATTGTTTCTGGCTAATCCTACCAACAGAGGAGGAGACTCTAAGAAAAATACAGGCATGGCTGTGTCTGTACTTGGAGAGCAAAGAAAGGCCAGAGGGCTCTTACAAAAAATGCTATTCCTTCTTAGTGCACTCCTAGAATTGAAAAGGCAGTCTATTCTCCAAAATCCTTTTAAAAAATAACTTTCAACAGCATGACCATTTCAGAGCCATTCAACTAATATGGGATAATGCATTTATATGAGTCTTAAATTAGAAATGAAAATAGACTATATAGCACATGTTTTATATGATTCCAATTATAAAACCCCCACCCCAAATGCCCCTCCTAAAAACGCCACATTTTCTTGGGAATGCCACGGCACCACTCACGAGCAGAATCTTTCCTCAAAGAAACGTTTTGTAGAATAATTTGGGATAACCGATCTCACTCCATCCTGATCAACAGGTTCACTCTCAAAAAGGAAACCTGGAAAAAATGTTCAATCCAGCATGAACTGAATTCATAGCGGATTTAATTAAGAACTATCTCAGCCCTCAGGCTGACAGATAGAAAGCATTATGTGAGCTCAATTGTAGAAGGTCTATAAATTCTAATCCCCATCTTTAGCTGAAAATACAAATCAGATCTTGCTACATTCTATCTTCAAGGTGTCTGATCAATCAGTAGACACTGAATTCCTTCATTCCTCTGCAGCAGTGGCAACAGGAGCCTAAGGCTTGCCCTCGATACGTAGCATATTCAAGGTAATTATAGGCTCTTGGCGGCTACGTCCCAGACTTCAATTCCTGAATGACAACAGAACTATCCCTGCCTTCAATACCGATGAAAATGGAATTCTTCTGCTCACGAGCTATGCATCCTTGGGAAGTTGTTTAACCTTTACGTGGCTGTTTCCTTATCTGGAAAAGGGAACTAATAATAAGCCCATGCCAGTGTTGTCCTGGGGATCAGATAAAACAGCAAAGGTGCTTAGAGTTTTGTGTTCATTAAAATTACACTCAAAAGTAACCCATCTCCTAGGCCAGAAAACCAATCCCAAATTTCTGCCATTTCCTTGAGTGTCTGTTGCTTGCAGTTACTTCTAGTACCAGTTTCTGTATCAGTTAGCAACAGAAAGCAGCTCCGGCTAAGTCAAACAGAAAAGGAATTTTTGGAAGGCTACTGGTGGCCTGAAAAAATCCTGAAGGATGAAATTATATTCTAGTGAAAGAAGACAAGCATATGCAAACAGCCAAAATAAGATAATTACACTTGGTAATATGGGGGAAAAAGGAAATAAAATGAGGTGATGTGGTTAAGAATGAAGAGGGAGGGAGCTGGGGTGAGAGAACAAATGATGTTTGAGCTGGACCCACAGATGACAAAGAGCTAGATAAACAGGGGACAGTGCTCCAGGCCGTGAAATGAATAAACAGGAAAATCCCAGGGTGAGGTTATACCTTGTAAATTCAGAGAAGAAAAGCACCTGAGAGAATGGTACATTAAATGGGATATCTTTTTCAAAAGCCCAGATCTAGAAAATTCAGGTGTCCAAAAGGAAAAACTACAACTTTATATTTTTCGAATTCAAACTGTTGAAGATACAGATAGAAAACTGTGTACATTTGACCATATGGAGTCAGGCTTAAAACGCAAAAGCAAGTGCAGCCTGGCTAACTAATAGGTAGTGAATGAATAAACAAATGCATGAATGAATCAAATAACAAATAAATGATAAAGAAAAAAATCTACTAAAGATAAGCCATGTCTCTTTCTCACAACCTACTTTCATCCTAGATAGTTCTTCTCTTTTGCCAAGAGCAAACAACTTTTTGAATCAGAAGAAAATCTGGCTGGGTCTAGGATTTCTGTTTTCCTAATTTTTTGCTAAATGAGAATTGCAATATCTTCGCTACCCAGAGGGAAACTGCTAACAGTGTATATGATGTATAATAACGTTGCATTAGATGCTTTACACGCATAACCTCTTCTAATCTTCCTAACAGCTCTGTCGAGACATGTGCCGTGACGACTTCTGTCTAAAGAAAAGGAAGATGATGGCTCGGAGAGGTCACGTACCATTTAGACTCTGACTCTTCTAGTGTTAATGCCCAGGTTCCACATGAATATCAATTAAAGCGCACATGTGTGTATATTTGGGTGGGTTGTGATCCTTATGAAGCGTCTATCTCCTGTCCTTGTCTCTGGATAAAAAAATCTCAAAGACAAAAACAAACCAAAAAACTAGTAGACTTATGGTATGCAAGTCCCAACACTGAATGAGTAATGGTCATCCGAAAAGTTACCAACTCCTAAGAATAATACTGACTACGCCAGCAGCATATCGAAAAGAAAACCGGCATTCATGTTAGCAAAGCTGCTAGTAAGCAGAGTTCGCCCAAGGGCTGATATTTTGGAGATGTAGAGATGGCTGTCCTCTTTTTTAAAAATGGGATGGCTCGTGTTTTAAATGCAAGTAAAAGGAAAGTTTTCTGGGTGTTTTATTTTGGCTGTGGCTTTTAACTGACTAGACTACTACTTTTTTTATTATTTATTTTTTAATTGTTATTTCCCTAATAATTTTTTTTTCTACTCTACAGCATGGTGACCCAGTTACACATACATGTACACATTCTATTTTCTCACCTTTCTTTTTTTTTTTTTTTAGGGCCACACACACAGCATATGGAAGTTCCCAGGCTAGGGGTCGAATTGGAGCTATAACTGCCAGCCAACGCCACAGCCAAGGCCAGATCTGAGCCACATCTGTGACCTACACCACGGCTTGCAGAAAATGCCAGATTCTTAACCCCCTGAGCAAGGCCAAGGATTAAACCTGTGTCTTCATGTAGATACTAGCTGGGTTCGTTACCACTGTGCCTGACTTTGTTGTTAAAACTAGAAAGTAACCTGAGGACTACAAAGTGCAGGGTAACTGAACATGGCTTATAAAATCAAGGAAAAAGAGGCACCTTTGCAATCAGTTGGCATCTAAACTTCCACAGCTTTGCTCACTGTATTCATGCCCTAAGCAAATATACCTTGAAACTAGTCTCCAGTTTTAACTGCTAAACTCAGAACTTGCCACAAGGATGTATTAACTACAATTTTTCCAGGCAAGGAAGATGTTCTCCCACTTGCCTCACTAGCTTGGAAAAGGTTTATTTCTGTTTATTATTTTCACTATCCATTAATTACTGTCAAATTGAACATTCAAAAGGGCAATTTTCTCAGACACAGTTAGAAACAGGTGAGCAGGAAGTGCTCTCCCACGTGATATTCATAACAGAGTCAGGAAATCCCGAGTTAACAGAAGTTATCAAAGAAACTCTAAAGCCTCTTGCTTCATCTTATTTTTGGAACTCTAACTCCCATCTCACTAGTCAGTGATTCATTCCCTCATTCATTCAATGAACAAAAATTCACTTTGACCTACTATATGCAAGACACTATCCTACATGCTAAAGAATCAAGAGAAATCTAAATACATCAAGTCCCTGGCCTCATAAAGCTCACATTTTAGTGAGAGGGGGATAAAAGGAGGAAAAAAGGGTATTAAATATGCAAACCAATAAAGAGATAAAATGCCAACTAGTGGTTTGTGCTGTAAAAAGACACATCAGGGGGAGTGAGGAACTGGAAAGTAAGGGTGGTCATAGGTGGTCTCTGATGTGGCTCTAGAAAAGGCAAAAAGACAAAAAAAAAGAGAGAGAGACAAATATTGTCAATCCAAATAAAACAAAAAAAATGAGAAAATAAGACAAAAAAAAAGACATTTTTAGATGAACAAGAACTCAAACAATCGCTGCTAGAAGATATACACTATATGAAATCCCAAGGATAATTTTTCCAGCTAAGGGGAACTGACCATAGACATTAACCCGAATCTACAGAAAGACAAAAGAGCTCTGGAAATGATAAATATGTTGATAAATACAGAAGAGTACATATTTTTCACCTCTTAATTTCTCTTAATGACATATGAGTATTTAAGGCAAAGAAGTATAATACCGTATTGTGAGGTTATAACACAAGCAGATGTAATAATGCATGTGAAAACAAAAGCACACAGGTCAGGGGAATTAAAAGATTCTGATTACAATGTTACTGCGAGGAGACTGCATAATACATGCATGCATTCTGTAATCTCTAGAGCAACCACTGGGGGGAAATGCACTGAAAAAGATGCAGAGGCATAGGTAACTCAACAGAGGAACTGAAACGGAATACTAAAAAATCTCTGATTAACTCGAAAGTAGACAAGACAGAAAAAATTACCTTGTTATAGAGCTTTTCGTTAGAATCCATGTAAATGTTTTAAATATTCAAAAAACAAAATCAAAACTGAAAGTAAAAAGTAATTTTGAAGTATTTAAAACAAAATTAAACAAATGAACTTAACTCTGTATCAAATGGATAAGACAAGCAAAACGAAAAAAAAATTGTAACTTTGGAATTGTGTTCCAACTGTATATCTTAGTGGAGTAACACTTGTAGAAAAGGAGCTGCTAAGTATCATCCAGTAGTTGATTAACAGTGGATATTATTTGGAGACTACGTTTTATATGTATATGTAAAATATATACAAATATAATAAAATGAAGCAAATAAGTAATTACGTATTTATGTTATTTAAAAACTTTAGTATGATATCAAAGTCAAGTCAAGTCATACTAAATTTAACATACTACTATCAGCATGAATCCATGCTCTTTACTTGGACAAAATGGCCAAGCTGCCCAGGAGAAAGGCTAGGAACACAGACGCCCGGTTACCACGGCGCCCTCATTAGAACAATGTCTGACTCCACGCTGGGGGCAAGCGATTTACAAGATAAACCTGGGACATCTTGCGCCAGAAGCAAGAAAGCTGGCAATTATTAACGAGGTCGTGTCAAAGGGACACAGGAGCCAGCCTGACCGGGCTCCCAGTGTCATGCAGCTGTCTGTGAAACAGCAGGGCTGGGACTGCAACGAGTCATGTTATGAGTCACCCCTCTAAACGACCCCTCCACCAGGAGAGACCGAATTAAGAGGGGGACAGAGATGAAAGCCAGGGACTAGAATAGAGGGAAAACGTCCTGCCTGACTCACAAGCATCCCCGAAACAGCAGGCACGTCTTCCCTCCCTTAGCTACGCGCTGGACGTGGCTTTCCCATTTTCGTCCTGCCTGACTGCACCTTCCAGCCCTTGTTGTCCTACCTTCTGCCCCACTCTGAATACTGGCGGGTTCCAGGAATTCAGACCTGCTATTCTTCTCTTCTCTGTCTACCCTACACTAACTTCCTCGGGGATCCAGCCAGCCTCATAGCTTTAAATAACAGGTACACGCAGACGACTCCAACATTTCTAGCTCCAACCGTCTCTCCCAAACTTTGCCACCTGGACAGGTCCATTTCTCTGTGCGCTGACATCCCAACCTCAGCTTGTCCCAGCTCGATCTCCATCCGTCGACCCTGCCAGATGTGTCCCATCACAGCCTTTTCCATCTCAGCTGGGAACAAATCCACCCTGCCAGGGGCTCACACCCAAAACTCGGAGGTCAGCCTTATGTGGGTCCTTCCAACCCACCCTCGCTCCCTCCCTTTCTCTCATCCCACATTCAACCTGTCAGGAAATCCTATTGGTTCTACCTTAAAATACACTCCGAACCCAGCTACCCTCACCATCCCTACTGCTTACACTCAAGTCTGAGCGACCTGGATTAGTGCACTAGTCTCCGAACAGCCTCCCAACACGCCCCTTGGTTTCTAAACGTGCCCCATTCTACTCAGAGTAAAGATCCAAGTCCTCAAAAGGGCCCAGCAAATTCCGGTCCGTGCTACCTCTCCGACTTCACTTGCTCCACGTCTCACTCCAGCAAACATGGGCTCCGAGCTGTTTTTCACGCTTGGCTGGCACACTCGGACCAAAGGACCTGTGGGCTAGTTATTCCCCTTGCCTGGAACATTCTTCCCTCAAGCACCCGTTTGGCCAGTTTCCTCAGCAATCCAAATCTCTCCCCAAATCTCACCCTGGCAGCCAGGCTCACTCTGACCTGTCTAATCCCACACACACACCCCCGCCCCGCCCCTCGCTCTACTCATTTATTAATATATTCGTTTTCTCTTCCCTTCCCCACTCTGGTAAGAACAGAGGTATCCGTCTATTTCATTGACTGAAATAAAACCACCTGAGAAATTCCAAATGTCAAGAAGCCCTAAAAAGGCTCAAATAAAATAAGTGAATAAAACAAAGTAAACCTACCATATATGGAGCATAAGTGGGTTATTTAAAATAAAATACTCAAAAAAAGACTTTTACCCTGGAGGAAGGGTATACCTAAATTTACCTATTTGTGGCCTCTAAGAGACACTTCTAAAGCAAATGGAGTATTTAAAAAAAAAAAAAGGTTAAAAGTAACAGAATGTACCCAAAACACCAGGTAAATACAAATGGAGAGAAAGCAGGAGTCACGTGGTGATTAAGATCTGCTTTGAAATAAGACAGACCTAGGACCAAAATGTTTATGCCACATACTAGTTTTGTGACCTTTGGAGTTACCTCTCTGAGTCTCAGTTTACTCACCTATAAAATGGCAACATTACCTATACCTCAAAGGGTTTTTAGTGAGAATTATATGAAACAAAGCATTTAGCACAGTGTATGGTATATGAGCAATACTGGAACATACTCTAATTACTGCCATCATATACCAAAATAGAACAAATACCTTTCACTATTTCTGATATCAAAAATACAGTCCTGATAAGATTTTTTTTTTTTTGTCTTTTCTAGGGCCGCTTCTGTGGCATGTGGAGGTTCCCAGGCTAGGGTCTATCAGAGCTGTAGCTGCTGGCCTACACCACAGCCACAGCAACGCGGGATCCAAGCCACATCTGCAACCTACACCACAGCTCACGGTAACACCGGATCCTTAACCCACTGAGCAAGGCCAAAGATCGAACCTGCAACCTCATGGTTCCTAGTCAGATTCGTTAACCATTGCGCCATGACGGGAACTCCAGTTCTAATAAGATTTCTTTAAACTAAGAGGAAACACCAGAGCAGCAATCAAGCTTTCAGCTATATCTATTCATGTATCTCAGGAGGCTTAAAGAAGCTTTTGATGTAAAAAGGTTTTACCACACACAACTGGAGCCAAATCTATTTCCCCTCCCTCTCGAGTAAAACAGAAATATTTACTATGCCCTATCAGAGGCTTCTTAAGCAACTCTACTTTCTAAGCATTAGCCTACGAATAAACTCCCATACGTGAGAAATGTGAAGTGACGTGTGTAAGACAGACTTACTCACTATAGCATAACGTTTGTAATAACAAAGCAAAAACAACCCAAGGAGCCATCAGTAGGACTCTTCGTTAAACACATCCATACAGGGAGTTCCTGTCGTGGCTCAGTGGTTAGCAAATCCGACTAGGAACCATGCGGCTGTGGGTTCCATCCCTGGCGTTGCTCAGTGGGTTAAGGATCCGGCGTTGCCTTGAGCTGGGGTGTAGGTTACAGATGCGGCTCGGATCCCGTGTTGCTGTGGCTCTGGTGTAGGCCGGTGGCTACAGCTCCAATTAGACACCCAGCCTAGGAACCTCCATATGCCGCAGGAGCGGCCCAAGAAATGGCAAAAAGACAGAAAAATAATAATAATTATATATATATATATATATATTCATCCATACAGTAGAGTACTAAGCAATTTTTAAAAGAAGAATCTCTAAGATACACTCTAAAAAAATTAATGGAAAGAGTATCTCAAGGATGCTACTTGTGTCAAGGCTGGTGGGGAGAGATCTATATTTGCTTACATATGCATAAAATGTCTCTTCTTAAAACCTCAAGATAACTAGAGACTAGATTAGGAAAAGGTGTACTCTTTTGAACTTCAAAATTTTTCTCCTATTTGGATGTATCATCTGTCATTCAAAATATTTAAACAGGAAAGTGATGAAGGGTAACGTGTGAGTGTGTGTGAGTGAGTGTGTGAGTGTGTGTGTAACTGGGTCACCGTGCTGTACAGCAGAAACTGACAGAACATCGTAAATCAACTACAAAACAAAATTTTAAAAATAAAAAATAAAAAAAAAAATTTAAATAAAGTAAAAAGACTCTTGAGTAGTTAGTCTCCATCAGTGTCAGGCAAGGTAAATGATGCCTGAATTGATTCACCAAATGGGAACTGAACTCTCCTATGCATTGATGTTTTTATCTTCAATTTCATGATCCAACATCAAAAGCAAAAATAAACAAGTGGGACGACATCAAACTAAAAATCCCATTTACTGAGTATGAAAACCACAGTGTATTTATATCCACTCACATTACCTCCTTCTTCAAAAAAAAAAAAAAAGTCCCTAGCAATAGTGTGCTTTCAGTAACGTGCTTTCAATAACAGTTTTAAGCACAACCGGTTTGGTCTAGAGATAGAGACCCAAACTAGAAAATTCTAGTGGTTAGAAGTGCAGAGCTATGGTAAAATAGTGTAACTCAATATTATCTATAATAGATCAATCAAGAATAGACAGCTTAAATTTATGTCTTAAATGGTGGTGTGACCACCAAAAAAATGAAAAGGTGGCCTATGAAATAGGAAAAATTAATCGCAAATCTATGAACCCTGAAAAAGGGTTCATATCCAAAATAAAGAACTCATACAAGTCAACACTTAAAAAAAAAATTTAAAAGTGGGGAAAGGAAGTGATTAGATTTTTTTTTTTCCAAAGAAGACATACAGACAGCCAATAGGCTCATGACAGTATGCTCAATATCACTCATCATCACGTAAATGCAGATCAAAACCAAAATGAGATGCAACTCACACCTGCTGGGATGAGTATTCTCAAAAGACAAGAAATAAAAAGTGCTGGCGAGGATGTGGGAGAAGGGGGGCTCCTGTGCAGTGCTGGTGGGGATGAAATTGGTGCAGTCACTGCAGAAAATAGTACAGCGCTTCCTCAGAAAATTAAAAATAGAACCACCATGCGAGCCAGCAATTCCACGTCTGGGCATGTATGGGAAGGCAATGAAAACACTAACCCCCAAGAAATGTGCAGCTCCACGTGTACTGCAGACATTTCTTATAACAGCCAAGCTGGGGAGCGTGTGCACCCACAGATGAATGAATGCAGAAACTAGGGGCTCTCACATATGCGCGCACACACAGAGAATAACTGGACCGCAAAAAAGAATTAATTTTGGAGTTCCCATTGTGGCTCAGCAGTTAACGAACCCAACTAGCATCCATGAGAACACAGGTTCGATCCCTGGCCTCACTCTGTGGGTGAAGGATCCAGCACCGCTGTGAGCTGTGGTGTAGGTCGCAGATGTAGCTTGGATTCCGAGTTGCTGTGGCTGTGACGCAGGCCGGCAGCTGCAGCTCCAATTTGACCCCTGGCCTGGGAACCTCCATATGCTGCAGGTGTGGCCCTAAAAAGACAAAAGACAAAAGACAAAAAAAAAGTCAGATGGAGTAATACAAACACCACAAATACCTATGATTTCACCGATACGTGGAGACTCGCAGATACAGAGAACAGATTGGGGGCTGCCGCCAGAGAAGGCAGGTGCAATGGGGGAGGGAGTCAAAAGGTACAAACCCCCAGTTATAAAATAAGTTCTGGGGGTGGCATGTTGAGCATGGGGGCTCAGGGTGCTAATAATGCACTGCATGCTTGAAAGTTGCTAAGAGGGTGGATCTTAAAAGTTATTGTAGATCCTGCTGTATAGCACAGGGAACTATATCTAGTCACTGGTGATGGAACATGATGAAGGGTAATGTAAGAAAAAGAATATGTGTGTGTGTGTGTGTGTGTGTATGACTGGGTCACTTTGCTGTACAGTAGCAATCCACAGAACACTGTAAATCAATGTAATGGAAAAAATAAAAATCATTTAAAAAAGTTCTCATTGTAAGAAAAAGATCTGTATGGTGACAGATGTTAATTAAATTTGTTGGAGTAATAATTTCACAAAATATACAAACAGCAAATCATTACATTGTACCCTGAAATTAGCATAATATGGCAACTATATCTGAATTATGTATTTTTAATGTCATGATTTATTTACTTCAGGGATGCAGCTGGTCTTAGGAAACTCCACGTCTACTCAGGTCTAATTGATGGAGCACAAAAAGCACAGGGTGTTTACACTCGCTCGCATCACCTCCTTTTTCCAAAAAAGAAAAAGTCCCTATTAATGGTTTGCTCTCAGTAACATGCTTGATCAACAACAGTTTCAAGTGCAACTGGTTTGGTCTACAGATAGAGACCCAAACTAGACCTCAGAAAATCGTAGGGGTTTGGGTCTATGGTGAAAGGGTATTGAGTCAAGATTTTCTAATAAAAGAGCAATCAAGAACAAACAGCTTAACCACATCACCCCGAGCACATCAAGCCCCTGGACAAGTAGCAACGGCAACTTAAATGAACGGTCACAGGACATCAGACCCTGCAGCGTCTCTAGCTACAAGCTAGATGAGTATTCTCATCATTGATGAGTATTCTCGTCATTGGCAATGAGAACGGATGCTGACGCGAGACAGGCTGTGCAATGAGGGAAGAAAATGGGCTTCAAGAAGGGTCAGGGACAAAGAAGGCATCAGGGGACAAAGAAGGGGTCAGGGGCATGGTCCAGGGACCAAGAAGGGGTCAGGGGCATGGTTCAGGGGACAAAGAGCATGATTCAGGGACAAAGAAGGGTCAGGGCATGGTCAGGGGACAAAGAAGGGTCAGGGGCATGGTTCAGGGGCAAAGAAGGGGTCAGGGACATGGTCAGAGGACAAAGAAGGGGTCAGGGGCATGGTTCAGGGGACAAAGAGCATGGTTCTGGGACAAAGAAGGGGTCGGGGCATGGTTTGGGACAAAGAAGGGCTCAGGGACATGGTCAGGGGACAAAGAAGGGCTCAGGGACATGGTCAGAGGACAAAGAAGGGGTCAGGGGCATGGTCAGGGGACAAAGAAGGGGTCAGGGGTGTGGTTTGGGACAAAGAAGGGGTCGGGGCATGGTTCGGGGTCAAAGAGCAGGGTTCTCATGTGGGTTCTGCCACTTACCAGCTGTGTGGCATCAGGCAAGTCACTGTTCCTAATTTTCCTAATGGGATAGTACGTGTGTGTTTCTCTTCCAGCCCAGCATCCTTTTCTCTCCATGTTGGGTTCTTTTTTCACAGTTTATCATTAATTATTTGAAAGGTTTTATTGAGCATACATTAAAATTCACTCATTTTAAATGCAAAAAAACACCTGCCCAGCTTATATTTATGTCTTAAAGGGTGGAACTCTCACCTGGCTGCTCCTCCATATTTTATCCTAACTCTGCTATGACCAGAATACACTGGCACCTACTTGCAATCCCTAAAAACAGGAATGATGTTACCACCAGTCCAATAATAATAAGGGCAGCCATCATTTATTCAATACTGCCAGTGTCCTCAGGGATGAGTGCTTTATTTAGACATGAGTTTATGTAATCCTCATGGTGAACCTGAGGCGCCGATACCATTCCCACTTGACAGATGAGGAAGCAGAAACTTGGCAAATAAAACAAATCGCCAGCAGCCCAGACCCAGTCACAGCAGTTTCAGGAGTCAAGGCCAGGTCTGGCTTCCTCTAAAGCCTGCCATGCTCCCCAACCCCGCTCCTACCCCAATATCAGCAGAGACTGCACACAACAAAGGCAGTCCTGCAGGGCCCACTTCGAGGTGAGAAGAGCCCGCAGAGAGCATGCGTTCTCGTGGCCTCTCACTCATCTGCAGGGCAGGCACTGAGTTGCCCAGCCTGACCAACTGCTGAAGTCAAGTCGGAGAGCGGAGGAGATCAAGGACCTGATGAGCGTTCTTAAGGACATGAACAAAGAGAAATCCCATTTGTATCACTCACTGGCCACCGGGACCTGGGCCGTCTCCTCCGGCAGAGCCTGGGGCCAGAGCTGCCTCCTCGCGCTCCGAATATATGTTGCTGCTCCACATGCCCCTCTGTGCAGCAGACCCAAGACCAAGGGCTCACCAAGCAGCTGACCTGCACAGAATAACGCGCTGAAAGCTCGTTCCCATCCTTTAGCATTTCCTTCTGCTCTCCAAAACCCCAGGGACGACGTCGAGTCAAGATGAGGGGTCAGTTTACCAAAGCAAGTGTCAAAGTATTCCTCTGGGGACCTGATCTCAGGATGCTGGGGGCTCCCAGAATAACCTCACTGACGCGGCCCCATCTGAAATCAGTCATGAGCTGACCCAAGACATTCACAGGCTCCAAGTGATGGTCACTGCTAAGAAAACTGATGGTCTATTCTGCAGCTTAGATGCTCGGCTTGAAGAGAATGGAAAACTATCCGAGGAATGTGATTACCATGTAGTAATTCAATGTCCCCCTTAGAAATGCTACTCATTTTTCACATCTACTTCCCATTCTCAATGCAAGAACTGCTGCAAAGAATGCCTACTGAGCTATAAAAAGCAGAATGGTACACACGTGGAATCTGATATCCTTCTGCATAAAACAGGTAGCTTGGTACTGGCCTAGATTATTTTATAAGCAGAATTTTCCTCCCTCCAAAAAAAAAAAAAAAGAAAGAGAAAAAAGGAGGAAAGGTAATCTTGGAAAGAAGGCAATGAGAGTAAAGGGGAAATTATTTTGGAGAATTCCTCCTTTGGGATTTGAACAAACTACCTTAAAGATGAGAAACAGTGTAAGGGGTCAGATGAACCCTCATCATCACACCGCGGAGTTGAACACGCATTAACTGAGACCCTACAGCTGCTGAAGAAACACGATTATACCAAGTGAAGCACCATATAATATCACCTATATGTAGAATCTGAAATGAGGTACAAAACAGAAACAGACTCACAGACATAAAGAAGAAACTCGTGGTTGCCATGGGGGAGGGGAGAGGGAGTGGGATGGACGGGGAGTTTGGGGTTGGTAGATGCAAACTATTACATTTAGGGTTAGGGTTAGCACAGGGAACTCTCTCCAGTCTCTCGGGATAGAGCACGATGGACGATGATATAAAAAAGGGAACGTATGTATGTGCGTGATGGGGTCGCTGTGCTGTACAGCAGAAATTGAGAGAACACTGTAAATCAACCATAATAGAAAAAAATTAAAATCCCTAAAAAAAGTGGGAAAAACTAACAAACAGTTTTGATGTGTGATGGTAATAATGAGTAAGAGAGGAATACACAGGGTGATAGTTTTCTATCAGCTAGAGCTGCTTCCCAACATTAAACCATTGTTCTCAGTTCACGTGGCTGTCATTCAGTAAATCTTCTCCTACCCACCTCCTCCCACGTGGCACCTATTTGGATAATATACACAGGAAGTAATTTGCATATGCATCTGGTCTTTCACCTTCCTAGCGATGATCACTATAATTAAATAACTCACTGTATGTCTCCAGGGGGCAGAAAAAAAGTGATCTGTGTGTCTTTCACCGAGCAAAACATCTTATATCAGAAACCTGGCCTGCAGCAGGCTCTCAAGGGTGAAACGAATGAGTGAGGGGTCGAAAATGTAAGATATATGACTCGACTTCATCAGTGCAGTCTTTAAACCTCCCTGGAGTACACAGAGCCTTCGGTTAAATACAGTGTCAACTCTAAGCCAAAAAAAGAAGTTACAAACCAAAAAACCATAGGACAAAAAACCCATGTAGTATCTGTAGTAGAGTGAAATCAGAGGGAAGTAAAATCCACAGGCCATTTCAAAGCCATTTAATGCAGTGGTTTCTACTCTGTTGCTCACCAAACCCATGTTTTTCCGGAATAAGCATGTAATCCCTCTTAACTTGGCCACCTTCTCTTTTCTTTTTTTCTTTTTTTTTTTTTTGTCTTTTTGCCATTTCTTGGGCCGCTCCCGCGGCATATGGAGGTTCCCAGGCTAGGGGTCCAACCGGAGCTGCAGCTGCCAGCCTATGCCAGAGCCACAGCAACGCGGGATCCGAGCCGCGTCTGCAACCTACACCACAGCTCACGGCAACGCCGGATCGTTAACCCACTGAGCAAGGGCAGGGACCGAACCCGCAACCTCATGGTTCCTAGTCGGATTCGTTAACCACTGCGCCATGATGGGAACTCCACACCTTCTCTTTTCTATTGCTATCCTCAAACAGAAGTGCTGATTTACAATAAAAATGGCCAAGAGGAAGCCAGCACAGGAAGGAGGAGAGGATTCCGTTTAGATAAACAGGACTGGCAATTTTTTAAAGAAAAAAAAAAATGGCAGGGTTCAAATAAAACACTTGCATTGAAAATATGATTCGTGTCCACAGACCGGGACACAGTGACGATGAGAGAAGGGTCTTGGAGGGCCGCCTGGCTGGGATCCTGGGGCTGCAACCTAACAGTCACTCATCCTGGGAAACAGGGAGATAATAGGCTCTGTTTCAGAGAGCTCTGTTCACCTGTCTCCCACCTGCACCAAGAGCCTTCTCTGAGCAGCATTTTGAAGAGCCCCTCACCAGGTCTCTCCGCTGTTTAACTCTCCCTCATTATCTTCATATTCCTCACTACTCTCTAAAACGATGTTTTATTTATTTATTTGCCTTTTCTAGGGCCGCTCCCGTGGCATATGGAGGTTCCCCGGCTAGGGGTCTAATCGGAGCTGTAGCCACTGGCCTACACCACAGCCACAGCAATGCGGGATCCGAGCCGTGTCTGTGACCTACACCACAGTTCAGGGCAATGCCAGATCCTTAATCCACTGAGCGAGGCCAGAGATCGAACCTGCAACCTCATGGTTCCTAGTTGGATTCATTAACCACTGAGCCACGATGGGAACTCCTAAAATGACACTGTTGTAAAAGTTACTTGTTTTCACGTGGCCTCCCCTGTAAGAGTAAAAAATCTCATCTTATTTACTTCTATATCCCCGGTGCCTAGAAGCAGTCCTAATATAAGCAGGAACTTGATAAATATTTTTTGAGTAAAGGGATGAATAACACACCCCTTAGGGAGAGGTACTCTGTAAGCAGTCAATAATGTCAGCCATTATTATCCAGGTCATTAATTTCGGTAAATAATGCAGGCTTTCATGATATTCATCTTTAAATAATTTTCTTCATTGTCTTTGCAGGTTTTATTCACTGCTCACCAAAATAAAAAATTACATTAATTTGCAGCCAGAAAGGATTTTTCCTTCCACTCTTAGGAGTTGCCATTGGGATAGACTGTGTCGCTTAAATTCATCTGAGACATCTGCTGTGAACCACATTCTGTAGATACAGGAACGAAAGACAGAACCCATCAGCCAGGAGATCTGTGTCTTAGTTTTGTGCCCGCCTCTGACTAAATGCAGTGGGAGGCGGGGGGCAGGGGCCGCAGATAAGGGTAAGTTCAGCATGGAACTGAGTTCGGGGAAGTGGGAGTTTAAAGGTCCTGACCATTTAACGGAAATCCTCACAAGGTTCTGTGGGGAACTTTCAATTCCTCAATCCATTATGGGTAAAATTCTACCTAGAAGCTACTGTTTGTGTTCATAATAGTATCACCAAATTTTCTAGGTAAAATTCTACCTAGAAGCTACTGTTTGTGTTCATAATAGTATCACCAAAAGGCCAACTTGGTTACTGCTCAAGTTCTCAAATGGGCAAGTCAGGTGTTTCTGAAATATCCGCCAGCAGATGGAAGTTCACACAGGCCCTCAGCAAACTAAGGACAATATATTTGTGTGTGTATGTTAATGAGAGTGTGTGTGTGTTAGTACACAACTGCCAAATGTTCTCTCTT
The DNA here is from genome assembly GCF_016906955.1 of Phacochoerus africanus. Taxonomy (NCBI): domain Eukaryota; kingdom Metazoa; phylum Chordata; class Mammalia; order Artiodactyla; family Suidae; genus Phacochoerus; species Phacochoerus africanus. The sequence goes on along the minus strand of NC_062555.1, from coordinate 15,557,111 downwards.
TTTAAAAAAGGCCATTCTTTCATTCTGAAGCTACGCCTGTCTACTCTTTAAGTAATTATGTTGATAACTCAAGGGGGTGAATTTTCTCCTGCTGACTTGATAGACAAAAAAGTTCTTATTTTTGCTTATTTAAAAAAAATTTGATCAGTGAAATTCTGAACTCTAGAACATCTAGAAGAAAACAGAATAATTAACAGCTGCCTGGCCGAACGCCAAACACGGATCTTTTATTCATTAACACAGGGTCTCTTCATTCACCCAAGTCCAACTTTCCTTCACCACTGTCTATACTGCTCGGGCAGATCAAAATGATAACGCAGACAATATGAACACAATTTTCCTGATCTCATGTTTGAGAGGGGAACGTACGGATCTTCCCCGGAAATGCTTCATCTCGCCCTGCCCTGATATAAACACTATAATCAAACAATACTCTTGACTTTGTGACATTTTTACTTTACACGTATCCTAAGTCAGTCTGGTCATAGAGATGTAGAGAGCGTTTAGAACACTGATTTGATGCAATCAGCTCTTGGGCTCAGAATATTCAAACATCTCGCACTGGGATATTCAGAGCCTTCTTCAGCCTCAAAACCTCCCATCCGCTGGCCTTTCCCGTGCACCACCATCCAGCCCTGCCTGTTTTTAGTATCTCCGTACCCAGGGGACACGTCAGGATCCTTTACTGGAACTGCTCCTTCACAAAACTTCCTAACCCCGCTGCTTTCCAGTCCCTCTTTCACATCTGCATGGCAAACCCCCACCCCTGCGCAAACCAGCTGTGCCCCACCTCCACACCTGCCCCCAAACAGCTGGACATCGCCAGAGACACACTTATAAGTGGGCTACCTGATGCACTCACTTTTGGCCACGAATGCTAAATGAGGACCCCGAACCACATGACAATCCTCTATGCTTCGGGTCCACTCACTTTACCCTTTAAACAAACTGTTCTTTCAGGCTTTCTCCTCTTCTCCTCTTCCATTCCCGTGCCAAATGATGTTTTGTTTAATAGTTCATTCAGAATACCAGACAATTAGAGAACCACTCGGTGTGTGACTGGCATCAAAACTACAGCCCATCCACGACCTTCATGAAGCATCCCCAAACCCCCTCCCCATGCTATGGATCCCATTCAGTCTCTTTCGAGGTCGGGTTCCTTGCTCATCTGAATCATCAATTACTCCCTCTCGAATGGACTTGGTCCGATGTCATATAAACATACCTCTGTATCTCAGAAAGAAAATTCTCCCATGACTGTATGTTCCCTTCCAACTCCGCTTTCCTGCGCATAAAAAGTTATCAGAATAGCTTCCGTGATTGTTTGTAAATTGCTGTTGTCATTTCTCAATCTCTGCTTTACCCACTCCAACCAAATTTGTTGGGACTAGTCTCCTCAAAGTCATCAGCTACCTCTCTGTCGAAAAACCCAACTGCCGCATTCGACCCAGCAGGCTGCTCCTTCATTGTCTTGGCTTCCGCAAGGCAGCTCTCTGCAGAGTCTCCCCTGACACACTCACAGGGCTCTCTGCTCCCCTTCTTATGTACCAAACATATTTTATTCACCTTTTCAAAGAACCAGCTTTTGCTGCTACTGACGTCTCCCGCGTTTGTTTTTCTATTTCCTAATTGCCTGCTCTAATTTTCAGTGTGTCCTTCCTTCCACTTTATGTTTAACCCACTGAGCAAGGGCAGGGACCGAACCCGCAACCTCATGGTTCCTAGTCGGATTCGTTAACCACTGCGCCACGACGGGAACTCCCACGAATGTTTATCTTACCTGTTCTTCAGCTGAAATAGTCTATATATATTCAAAAAGAGCCTACTCTGTTTTCAGTATACGTTTTACATGTGTCCCCTGAGTAGAATTTATTTTGCCTGTTCAAATTTTGTTTACTCATCTTTAGAGATTAAAAAAAAAAAACTACTTGTCAATTTCTTTCATATTACAAATTCTGTTTTAGGTATTTGGAGGTCATGTCAAATACCAGATTTGGCACTTATGCTAATATTAAGTGGGATATTAATCAATAGGATATGCTTATTAAGATATGAACAATGTAGCATATAATATGAAACTATACTACAGTAACAGAGTAATATATCTGTGTGAATATTAGCTTTGATTACTCAGGGTAAGGACCTGCTTTACTTCTAGTAATGCCCTTATCTTGCTGGTCTGATATTAATATGTCAGGTTTTAGTCATCTTTTTCAGTATTTCATTCTCATTAAGCTTTAGTCACTTTTAAATAGCTGGAGTTAGGTTTTAAGAGTTTTTATACAAGCTGAGAAACCCTTTCTTTAAACAGAGGAATTTAATCCCCTTATGTTTATTCTGTGATTACTACACCGAATTTTTTTTTCTTCCTTCTACTGGATTTAGTTTAATTTTTCTTCCTACTACAAGCTAGTATACATTTTATTTCTTTTAGTTAAAAATCAAATTGTACAACAGGACTTAAAATTTCAAATAATCCGTTTTACATCCTCCTTCCCAATGAACACAGCCCTCAGAAGTTTTTGCTCCAAGGTCTCTCTTGCAATTTTTCATGTTACACGCTTAGCATTTTTTCCAACATCCTAAAAACAAGCAATTACTTTTTTTTGTTATCGTTAAGAGTCAGTGCTTATATTTAGCAACCTGAAATTCTTTGTTTATTATAATTTCTTGCATCCAATTCCTTTTTTCTAGATTCTACTTTCTTCTTCCTAAATAATATTTCTTCAGAGTTCAAGAAGTCAGGACATGTAGGTAGAAAAATCTCAGTTTTTATTTGCCTGAAAATACCTTTATCTTGTCCTTACTCTTAAAGGACGGTTTAATTAAAAAGAGAATTTGAGATTTAAAGTCATTCTCATATTACATAAAGATATTACCCCAAATTTAATAAATATATTTATTATTGCTAATGAGAGTTTTCTATTCATCCCAGTGCTGTTACTTGAGAAATCATGTTTTCTCTTTGACTGCTACTCATATTTTCTATTTTGAGTTAGCAATTCCATTAGGTATGAATTTGTCTTCATTTTTTTTTGCTAGATATTCAGTGAATTTCAATCTGAAAACACATACCTCCCCAATTCCAGAGAGCTTTCAGCCATCGTCCTTTCAAATGAACATCTCAAAGATTTCTTTTGTTACCTCCTTCTGGAATATCCATCAATTGTATGGTGTACTTTTCCATCCTCTGTTCCATATTTCTTAATCACTCTTTAACATTCTCAATGTCTCTCTCTCTAGGATTCACTCTAAATCATTTCCTCAGATCCATATTCTTGCCCACTAAGTCTATCTTCACCTAGGTATAATCTGCTGCTTTTCTTATCAAAGTAAAGTTGATTTACACATTGTAATAGTTCCAGGTGTACAGCATAAAGATTCTGCATTTTACAGGTTATACTCTATTAAAAGTTATTATAGGGAGTTCCCATCGTGGCGCAGTGGTTAACGAATCCGACTAGGAAACATGAGGTTGCGGGTTCGGTCCCTGCCGTTGCTCAGTGGGTTAAGGATCCGGCGTTGCTGTGAGCTGTGGTGTAGGTTGCAGATGCGGCTCGGATCCCGCATTGCTGTGGTTCTGGCGTAGGCCAGTGGCTACAGCTCTGATTCGACCCCTAGCCTGGGAACCTCCATGTGCCGCGGGAGCTGGCCAAGAAATGGCAAAAAGACCAAAAAAAAAAAAAAAAGTTATTATAAGACAATGGCTGTAATTCCTTGCACTATGCAATATACCCTTGTTGCTTATGTATTTAATACATGATAGATTGTGTCTCACAATCTCATACCCCTAACTTGGCCCTTCTTTCTTCCCTTTTCCCCTATGGTAACTGCTAGTTTGTTTTCTGTATCTGTGAGTCTGTTTTGGTTTTCCTATATACATCTGGTTGTATAATTCCTTAGATTTCACATATAAGTGATATGTGACAATATCTGCAGTGTCTTCATTTGCTTTGGGTATCAGATAATGGTGGCCTCAAAATGAATTTGGGGATGTTTCCTCCTCTTCAGTGTTTTGGGATAGTTTAAGAAAGGTCAGTACTAGGAGTTCCCGTCGTGGCACAGTGGTTAATGAATCCGACTAGGAACCAGGAGGTTGAGAGTTCGATCCCTGGCCTTGCTCAGCGGGTTAAGGATCCAGCTCGGATCCTGCGTTGCTATGGCTCTGGCGTCAGCTGGCAGCTATAGCTCCGATTTAGACCCTAGCTTGGGAAACTCCATATGCAGCGGGAGTGGCCCAAGAAATGGCAAAAAGACAAAAAAAAAAAAAGAAAGAAAGAAAGGTCAGTACTAGCTTTTCTCTGTATGTGTGGTAGAATTCCCCAGGGAAGCCAACCAATTACGGACTTTTGTCTGCTGAGAGTTTTTTAAAATTACAAATTCAATTTCACTACTAGTGTTCCGTTTCTTCAAGTTGTCTGATTCTTCCAGATTCATTCAGTCTCCTCAGGTTGCATGTTTCTAGAAATTTGTCCATTTCTTCTAGGTTGTCCAATCCATTGGCAAATAACTGTCCACAGTATTCTCTTACGATTTTTTTGTATCTCTGTGATGGCAGTTGTTATTTCTCCTCTTTTATTTCTTCTTTTGTTTATCTGGGTGCTCTCTCTTTTCTTCTTGGTGAATCTGGCGAAAGGTTTATCAATTTTGTTTAATCTTTTCAAAAAACCAACTCTTGGTTTCATTGAACTTTCCTATTATTTTTTGGTATCTACCTTATTTATTTCCTCTCTGATCTTTATTATTTCCTCCCTTCTTGCTGACTTTGGACTTTGTTCTTCTTTTTCTAATTTAGGTGGTAAGTTGTTTGAAATTTTTTCTTGTTCCTTGAGAAAGGCGCATATCACTATAACTTCCTTCTTATAACTGATTTTGCTGCACCCCAAAGATTTAGAGTGCTGTGTTTCCATTTTCATCTGTCTCAAGGTCATTTCTTCATTAACCAATTGGTTTTTTAGCAGCATACTGCTTAGTCTCCACATGGTTCTGTTTGCCCCATTTTTCTTTCTGTAATTGATTTCAAGTTTCATATCACTATGGTCAGAAAAAAATGCTTGATCTAGTTTCTATACTCTTATATGAGATTTGTTTTGTGGCCTAGTATGTGACCTATCCTAGAGAACATTCCATGAGCACTTGAAAAGAATGTGCATTCTGCTGGGTTTGGATGGAATATCCTATAGATATCTACTGAGTCTAACAGGTCTATAGTGTCACACAAGACCAGTTTCCTCATTGATTTTCTGTCTGATGACCTGTCCATTGATGTAAGTGAGGTGTTAAAATCCCCTACTACTACTGTATGATTGTCAGTTTCTCTGTTTATATCTGTTAATATTTGCTTTATTTATTTAGGTGATGCTGCATTGAGTGCATATATGTTAGCAAGTGTAATACCCTCTTCTTATATCGGTTATTTTATTATATAATGCCCTTGTCTTTTGTTACAGCCTTTGTTTGAAAGTCTCTTTTGTCTGATATGAGCTATGCTATCCCCAATCTTATCATTTCTGTTTGCATGAAGTATTTTTTCCATCTCCTCATCTTCAGTCTGCATGTGTGTTTAGCCTGAAGTGGGTCTCCAGTAGGCAGCGTATTGAAGGGTCTTGTGTTTTCATCCAATCAGCCACCCTAAGTCTTTTGTTTGGAGCATTTAGTCCACTGACATTTTAAGTAATTAATAATATGTATGTGCTTACTGTCATTTTATTAATGTTTTCCAGTCATTTTTGTAGTTTTTAATCTGTTTATTTCTTCTTTTTGTTTCTTCCCTTGTGGTCTGATGACATTCTTTGACACAAGTATGCTTGTGTTCGCCTCTTTTTGTCTTTGTGTATCTACTGTAGGTTTCTGGTTACCATGGGGGTCATACATGTTGACCTATCACTTTATTTACTTATTTTAAACTGGTGGTCATTTAAGTTGAAACACATTCTAAAAGGTCTACATCTTTTACTCCCCAACCCCACACTGTGAGCTTCTGATGTCATAATGAAATCTTCATGGTTATCCCTTACCTGGTCATTGTAGTTAGAACTGCTTTTACAACATTTTGGCTCTTAATCTACATACTGGCTTATTTAAGTAGTTGGTCCTCAGTCCTTACTATACATTTGCCTTTCCTAGTGGGAGTTTCCCTTTCCTTTACATTCTTGCTTCTTTTCCACTTGAAGAAGACCCTTTAACATTTCTCTTAAGGTAGGTTTAGTATTGACAAACTCTTAGTTTTGGCTTGTCTGAAAAGTTCTTCATCTCTCTTTTATTCTAAATGATAATCTTGCTAGGTAGAGATCCAAGGTTGGAAGTGTTTCCTCTTCAGCATTTTTAATATATCATGCCACTCCCTTCTGGTCTGCAAAGTTTCTGTAGAGTAATCAGCTGATAACCTTAAGAGGAGTCCTTTGTATATAACTCTTCATTTTTCTCTTGCTCCCTTCAGAATTCTAACTTTTGCCATTTTAATTGTAATATGTCTTGGTATAGGTCTGCTTGAATTAATTCTGCTTAGGGCCTTCACGTAAGATGCTTCCTATGCCTGAATATCTAGTCCTTTCTTTATGTTTGGGAATTTTTCACCCATAATTCCAAATACATCTTCAAACTCCTTCTATCTTCTTCTGGGAATCCTATTATGTGAATGTTGGTACACTTAATGTTATCTCAGAGATTGCTTAAAGTGCTTTCATTTTTTAAAATCTGTTTTCATGCTAGTCTAATTGGGTGATATCCATAATTCTATCTTCCACTTATGCATTCTTCTGTATCACTTAGTCTATTATTCATTCTTGCTAATATGTCTTTTATTCTAGCTACTGAATTATTCATTTCTGGGAGTTCCCGTCATGGTGCAGCAGAAACGAATCCGACTAGGAACCATGAGGTTGCAGGTTCCATCCCTGGCCTCACTCAGTGGGTTAAGGATCCAGCATTGCCATGAGCAGTGGTATAGGTTGCAGACACAGCTTGGATCCTGCGTTACTATGGCTGTGGCGCAGGCCAGCAGCTGTAGCTCTGATTTGACCCCTAGCCTAGGAACCTCAATATGCCCTGAGTGAGGCCCTGAAAAGCAAAAAAAAAGCAAAAAGAAAAATCAATTCTGATTGGGTTTTTACATTTTCTAGTATCTTATTAAAATGTCAAGTATTTACATCAACTATTTTCCCTAATTCAGTTAATATTTTTATTACCAATGTTTTGAATTCTTTATCTGGTAAGTTATTTATTTCATTATTTTTTTTTCAGGAATTTTCTCTTGCTCTTTCAATTGGGAGTGGTTCTTCTGCTTTTTCATTTTGCTTAACTTTCTCTGTCTCTGTGAATTTAGGTGAAACGGATACCTGTTGGGGTCTGGAAGTGGCATTCCTATGAGGTAGTGTCCCTGTATCAACTCCACATGTACAATACCTACGGTACGAGAGCTGGATTTGAAGTGAATGCAAGTCACATTTCACCTCGTGGTGGGCTTGCGGCTCTCACTTTGGTAGGGGTTAGGCCTGCAATGGAGAACTGGTACAAGTCTGAGATGGAGGCTCCTTGCAGCTCAGGGGCTGTCACCACTATATTGTGCTTATTTTTCCCTGTCCCTGCACTTGGACCCTTACCTGAGAAGAGGGGAGTCCTGAGCAGGCGCCCTCATCTCCACTCAGACACAGCCTCAGGTGCAACTGCCCTTTGTCCCTCACCACTGCCCCCAGCCTCACCACCCCCACCCTGTAGTGGAACCACTCCACAGCATTGGCTGGGCTCACAGGTACTCTCCGAGTGTAGTGGGAGGCGAGTTATGATGCAGCCACCAGTCAGAGATCTGGGTGATTTTTAAGGAGCTGCTTGAGTGAGCATCCACAATGCCCACTGCCACCCCACCCAGGCTCCACCCGAGGACTGGCCTGCTTCTGCATCTCACAGTCAAGATTTTTTCCCAGGTATGGGTGCCCCAGATCCAGTGCTGTGCTGTGGCACGAACTGAGCAGGGCCAGAGCATTTGCTCAGCTCGAGCTGGGGTACGCGGCAAGGCAGTTATGGAAACCTATGGTATGTCAGAGCAGATCTCCGTCTTCTCTGCCTCTGGGGCTAGCCAGCATCTTTGCACTCCTCAGGAGCAAAGCCCAGGCTTCCCACAGCCCTTCTATGTGTTCCAGTGGCCCTCCAACCAGCCAAAGGGTTTGGTTTTCTCCTAAGTACCCCAGTACCCCAATCTGTGGCTCCACCCACTCACTCCCCAGGCAAGTGTCCGCCCATGGAAAAAATCTCCCTTTTCCTCTGGGTCCCCACCCAGGGGCAAGGTTCTGACCCAATCACTTTTCTTCCCTTCCTACCCAATCACATCTGTATCTTTTTCACAGCCAGGGCTGTACTGGAGTCCTCCCGCCAGTTTCCAATTAGTGTTCAGTGAGACCTGTGCCACGTGTCAATGTATTTTTGATGCTTTTGCAGGAAGAGTTGAGCTCCTCATCCTCTTACTCCATCACTTTGATCCTCCTTCTATAATCTGTTGCTTAACCATTCCACTGAGTTTTTCATGTCAATTACTATGTATTTCATTTTGAGAATTTCTATTAAGTTCTCTTTCTCATTAGCTTATTTCTTTTCACTCATTCATTTTGGTTTTTATTCCTGCCTTAAAAATATTACTTTAAACAAAGTATTTATATTCAGATTGTTTATTTTTTTATTTTTATTTTTTGTCTTTTTTTTAGGGCCACACCCGTGACATATAGAGGTTCCCAGGCTAGGGGTCTCATCGGAGGTACGGCTGCCGGCCTACACCACAGCCACAGCAACACGGGATCCAAGCCACGTCTGCAACCTACACCACAGCTCGTGGCAACACCTGATCCTTAACCCACTGAGCAAGGCCAGGGATGGAACCCGCAACCTCATGGTTCCTAGTGGGATGCGTTTCTGCCACGATGAGAACTCCTATATTCGGATTGTTTAGATTGTTCTATTTTTTTTTTCCATTTCTTAGAGTGATATTTTTCTACATTTTTTAATTGACCAACTCTCCAAAGATTGTTAGTTTTGTCATGTAATCCGTAAATTTTGTCTGTATGTGACAGTCCCACGAGCTCCAGCTTTTGAAAGTAATTCTACTAAGCACTTTTTCATTTGTTTCCACCAGAGTCCAGCATAGCCATGAAGCCTTTTTTTTCTTTCTTTTTTTTTTTTTTTTTTGCTTTTTAGGGCTGCAGCCATACATATTCCCAGGCAGGGGGTTGAACTGGAGCTATATCTGCTGGCCTACACCACAGCCACAGCCACGCCAGATCCCCAACCCACTGAGCAAGGCTGGGAATCGAAACCTGCATGCTAATGGATACTAGTCATTTCCCCTGCACCACAATGGTAATTCCTGAAACTATTTTTATGTTAAATTCTCAGTATGGGGTTTCTACTCCACACACAACATAGAATTGGGAATTTTTATTTCTTTAGAGTAAACTTTTTCTTCTTTCAGCATAAGGCCTTAGGTGGATGGCAAGCTTTCTTTTCAACTCCCCAACCAGGAGGAAAAGTTTTTCTCAGTTTTCTTTGCATGGAGACATAGGCTCTGAGCTTCATACAGGCTCTGAGCTTCATACATAGGCTCTGAGCTTCATACAGGCGGCACCTTTGCAGTTTCCCTAGCAAAGGTGGTGTTGATAACACATCTCTTGCCCCTATAAGGGTGCTGGAACCATACTTCAAAACGCTCAGCCTGGATCCAAAAGCCCTGAGGACTGTCAGGCTGTCAGGTTGTGCTTATCTTTTGGGCTTTGATGTCTCTTCATTTACTGCCTCCTAAAGCTGAGTTATGTAGCAAATATATTTTTAAAATTATATTTAAGCCCACTTTCGTTTTTATAGCAAGAAAGAAGGAACCATGTCAATTCCATCCAACACAATACTGATATTTCTTTTTTTACTTCTAGCTACACTTTCCTAGGTGAATTTACTCAATCATGTGACTTCCAGTATTATCTATACCACATGACTCCCAAACTTTTATCTTCAACAGTGACCTTTCCTTGAATTTTAGACATATTTTCTGACAAAGAACTTCTATCCAGAATATATTTTTTTAAAAAACTCCTAGAAATCAAGAAAAGACAACTGATCCAATTTCTAAAACAAACAAAAGACCTGTACAAACACACCACAAAAGAATATATACAAATGGCCAAGAAGGATACTAAAAAAAGTGTGTATCATCATTAGTCAGTAAGGAAATGTAAATTGAAAATTGCCATGAGATATCATTATATACCTACCAGAATGCCTAAAATAAAAAAGACAATACCAAACATTGTTTTTTAAAAAAAACAACACAGAACTCTCATACATTGCTGGCAAGAGTATAAAATGATAAAACTACTTTGGAAATAATTTTGTCAGTTCTTAAAAAGTTAAAAATATGCCTCTGCTACAACCCAACAATTCCACTCCTATGTGGTTCCCCAAAAAGATGAAAACATGATTAAAAAAAAAAAAGACTTGTACAGGAATGTTTGTAAACTTTGTTTTTATCTTTTTAATTTCTTTCCTTTTTTTTTTTTTTTTGCTTTTTAGGGCCACATCTGCAGCACATGCTGGTTCCCAGGCTAGGGGTCAAATCCCAGCTGTAGCCACCAGCCTACACCACAGCCACAGGAATGTGGGTTCAGAGCCGCACTGCATCTGCAACCTATACCACAGCTCAAGGGAACGCCAGATCCTTAACCCACTGAGCAAGGCCAGGGATCCAACCCACAACCTCATGGTTCCTAGTCGGATTTGTTAACCACTGCGCCACATCGGGAACTCCTGGCTTTGTTTTTAATAGTCCTAAACTGGAAACCACGCAAATGCTCCTCACCAGGTGAGTGGATGAACAAGTTTTGGCATCTTCATACAAAAGAAGGATGTTCTGCCATAAAAATGAATAAACTGTTGACATACACATCACGATGAATCCACAGACAAGACAGGTAAGGAAGTAAGGATGCACTCTGCCTGATTCACTTCTACGAAGTTCTGGCGCAGGTAAACCTCCTCCAATAATAGAAATAAAGAGGGGAGTGTGCTGACTAGAAAAAGGCTGAAGCAAAATTTCTGGCATAGTGGAAATGTTCTCTATCTTGACTGGGTTGGTACATACTTTTACTCTAAACTTACTGAATCATGCTCCCCAAATTTGTGTGCCCAAGTTACCTTAATTTAAAATACCTACCCATCATCCTTTTACTTAACTGTCAAAAATTTATCAAGAAAAACATCTTTTATGTGTTTTCTAAATAAACTGTCTGCAGAAGATCTAAATAGTTCTCCAAAGAAGACATACAGATAGCCAAAAAGCACACGAAAAATGATCGAATCACTAATTATTTGATGCAAATTAAAACTATGAGCTATCACCTCATACCAGTCAGAATGGCAACCATCAAAAAGTGTACAAAACAATTAATGCTGAAGAGGTTATGGAGAAAAGGGAACCCTCCTACACTGCTGGAAGGAATGTAAATTGGTACAACCACTTGGAGAACAGTTTGGAGGTTCCTTAACAAACTAAAAACAGAGCTACTATATGATCTAGCAATCCTACTTCTGAGCATATATCCAGAGAAAATTGTAATTCGAAAAGATACACGTACCTCAGTGTTCACTGCAGCACTACTTACAACAGCCAAGACAGTCCATCAACAGAGTAATGGATAAAGAAGGTGTGGTACATATACACAATGGACTATTACTCAGCCATAAAAAAAAAAATGAAATAATGCCACCTGCAGCAACACGGATGGACCTAGAGATTATGATACCAAGTGAAGTCAGAGAAAGACAAACATTATATTACATCACTTATATGTGGAATCTGAAAGGAAAAAAAAGGATACAAATGAACTTATTTATGAAACAGAAACAGACTCACAGACTTAGAAAACAAACTATGGTTACCAAAAGGGGAAGGTGGGGGGGGAATAAAAAAAATTTAATTAAAAAAAAATTACACTCTATCACTTCCTTGCAAGGGTGGTTATTAAAAGCTACAACATTATCAAAAGCATCACCAATTAACATTCTGATCAAAAAGAACTCAAACCATCCAGGGATATCTTTGTTACACATCGGTCACACACACAGCCAGGCAGCTGTGTTGCACAAGTCCAGGGCACAACGTTTATATTCTCATCCATGTCAGTGTTATCCTTGGACTAGCACACAGCCACACTCGGTGGCCCTGATCTCAGCTATTCCAAATGGGTAATTAAACTGAGGCAGCAATTGATATGGCTATATTTAAGCAACATAAGTCAGCTCGAAAAGTGAAACTACCCATGGTCAATGTGAGCAATAACAACTTCTCTGTCCTCAACGTAACTGTGGTGGTTTTGTACTGTCAACTTGACTAAGCTGCGATATCTCCTCTGAATTCCCTTCCCTCTATGGTTCTGAGTTATTATTGGCCATGAGAAACTTGTCCAAGATTTGGAAGGCAGAAATGTTACGTTCTGGGTCTGGGTCAGGTGCTTTTGTAGCTCACACTGTGACCTGAATCAAAATATAGTTACAGCCTTCACACAATTCCCAGACTTGAGCACTTTCGAGACCCAGAACCCCTTAAATGAAGGGGAGGACAGGGCTGGAAAAGAGATACCACCACTCACCCCAAAATGCATGCTGTAAATCCTCCTCCCAGCTTCCCCCACAAGCAGCTGTGGCAACTTACTAGGGTGACCATACACAGATGATGTGAGAAAATAGATCGAAATTATCTCCAAACTAATGGTAACTCCTCAAAACCCCAAAGCCATGGTGTGCCACCCGTCAGAGCAGAAGCTCAAGGAAATTAGATGATCAATGAACTTCGGAACTGGGCTCATTTCACAATGGAACCAGCGGGTCCCCAAATCCGTCTTGTGGTTACTGCCTCAGTTCCGGGATACACAGCTGGAACACACAATACTTGGCACCTGCCAGAACTGACACACTGGCTCCCAGGCCTGTGAATTAATAAAAGGACCATGATACACGGGAAGGGCAGGTGCAAACCATTAGGATTATGTGGTCTTAGCAAAAGTAAACCCAAAGCCATGCTGTCTCCCGAGGGGACCGCAGCGACGAGCACCACCACAGAGACGCAGGGATGGTCATGCTCCCTGCGCCTCCATTCAACACAATTATTTGGCCCAAGAAAACAGATAAGTCTCAAAAATGACAGTAAATTATCAAAACAATCAGTTGGTAATTCCAATTACAGCTGCTATTCTAAGATGTGGTTTCCTTGGTGGAAGCCATAAACTCTGGTTTGGGTGTGCAGCTACTGAGCGGGTGAATGCTTTTTTCTCTAACCTCCCCCCACCCCAAACCCTGAAGAACAGGACACTATGCATATGGAATTTGAAGGCCGCATATATACTTCATTTGCATTACAGGTAATCCGGAAGCCTGCCAGTTTTACACTAGGGCTTTGGCTATTGTCTAGTTGCTCTGCCCCTGCAACTCGAAGACTCACTGTGCTTGAATCATCTGCAGCAGAAAGAAATCAAGTATGCAGCCTCCGGCAGCCCCTACATGTGAACCGCAGTGCAGACTTGCACGATTTTGAAGCAAAACGATGCCACCCTCTGCAGACAACTATTTTCTGGGGGAAACAGTTTCCGACCTGATGTTGGGCCCGAGGAGAGAATGAACAGTTGGCCACACCACAGGAGCTTCCCATTAGGGCCTGGGTTTGTCTGACACGTCAAGCTAAGGAGTTGGGCTCGCACAGCAGCAGTCCACTGCTGCACGGAAGTAGGCTATGTGAGATGCAGCATGAGCAAATGCTGAAGGCATGAGCAGCTGGGGTGCCCCGGGCCTACTCCAGGTACGCGGCTTTCTCTATGTACTTATTCTAATCCCCACCTGTGGCCTCATGCAGTGTTTCCCACGACCAGTTGAGAGAGGAAGAAAAAACTTCCAGCCTAGTTTATTCTTGTTTCTGCACAATATTCTGATACCACCCAAAAGTGGACAGCCCCGCCACAGCCCTGCCCTGGGGTGGCCGCAAAGGAAGAGTGGCAAAAAGGTTCCCCACGCGTGGACTTTAAGCAGTGCCCTTGGTTGTTTATTCTGCCCAGAGAGTGTGAATTATGGAACCACAGAGATCCAGGGACTGGGGCTAGTGGCTGGGCTGAGTGATCAAGGACTTGGAAGGAACATGATTTGAAACTTAACGACAAGGAAGACGTCCCTGAATGAGCACAACAGGTGGAGACAGCAGCCCCGGTCCCGTGCGAAAGCTCACCAAGGAGGTCTCGGCCCATCAGTAGCAGCCAGCCTCCTTCTCCAGCCACCCAACTTCCTAGCAACGTGGAACATTCACCCGGGCTAAGCCGCCTACCGCACAGAACGATGCTGAGCTCCCCGAGTGACACTACGATTCCTGGTGAGGGAGGGACCCCAGCAAGGTCAGCCTGGGGGCAGAGTGCTGCTATCAGACCACTTTCATCGCAGAAGGGGCAGTGCTTTGCTCCCGCTGGAATGGATATTTGTGACAGATGGGAATCTGTCTTCCCTTGATGCTTAAAACCTCCACAGGAGGGCTCACGGCATTGCTTCTAAGCAAGGAACGGACCGTCTCACAAATGAAGCATGGCCATGGGCTCATGCTTGAAGAATTCACTGGTCTTATTATGTTCCCCAATGTCCTGAAGCAGCTGCGTGACCAACCAGTGGGATGGCCTTTTTAAAGGTTCTGTTATGATGCCAGATGGGTGAAGACACTTTGCAGAGCTAGGGAAACGTCTTCCAGGATGCGACACGCACTCTGAATCGACGACTCATCCACGGCGCTGTGTCCTCCACAGCCGGGCTTCAGCAGTCCACGAGTCAAGAGGGAGGAGGGAGAGGAGCCCCTCTGTGACCCTTAGCGACCCACCAGAGTCCCTGCAACTCTGGGTCCTGCGAGCACAGACGTCTTGGTACCTAAGGGAGGAATGCTTCTATCCCACATCACAGCAATGGGCCATTAAACCGCAAGCTGAGACTGCTTCATGGCAGTGACTCAACAGGCAAAGAAGGGGGTTATTACACTAGCTAAGGTGACTGATCCTGACTATCGAGGGGAAACTGGGTTGCTGTTACATAACGGCTTCAGAAGGAGTATATCTAAAGGCAGAAGATCCTCTGGGGCATCTTATTACTCCCATGGCCTGAGATAAGCCAATGGAAAATCACAATTACCCAATACAGGCAGGCTTCTGATGGCCCAGACGCTTCAGGAATGAAAGCTTGGGTTACCTCACCAGGCAAGGAATTATAATCAACTCAAGTGTTTACTGAGGGCCAAGAGAATATGGAATTAGCCGTTGAAGAAGGTAATTATAAACTCCATCTCTCACCATGGGACGAGGTGCAGCAATAAGGACTATAACCCTTAGCAATGTGTCTTCCTTATTCTGCTATAAATATAATGTCAAATACATCGACCAACCATTGCTTCCTTTTGATTCCCCTTCCCCGTTTTCATAGGTGTTAACCTTCACTGACTTTTTAGGGTAATTCGGAAGTTGCAGGGCATAAGAAGGAGAGGGTGACGCGGAAGAGAAATGAACGTCACCCAAAGGTGAACAAAGGGACTGCGTGCCTACCTTCTTCCAAGAAGAGGCTTAGCGTGTCTCTGACGTACCCAGGACAGCTGCACCTTATCAGGCAAGAGTACAACTTGCTGTTATCTCCACTGGGAAGTAAAGAGAAGTGTGGCCACCCCCCTACCTAAAAGGGGTGGTCAAGGTGGCACGGGACACACTGTGGTGGCTTCTGGGATGTGAACTTAGCTAAGCTGAAATGCCAGTTCCCAGAATCCCCTTCCCTCTGTGGTCCCGGGTTAGATCTGGCACAAGAGAGACTGATGCAAGATGTGGCGGGCAGAAGTGAAACGGGGGCCAATATACGCTCTGCGGGTCGGTGCAGGGCCGGCCACAGCCGCGGCTCTCGCCTGACACGGCTGCTCGGCTGGCATGGCTTGTGGGCGCGAGGCAGTGCTTCCTTCCGCTCCCAGAGGACCACCTGCCTCAGCTGCTCAGAATCCCAGGCCAGATGCCCGTGCCGCTCTACGACGAAGGGCATCGGCAGGTCGGTCGCCCACCTGAGAGGCTGGCCAGCAGTGAGAGGAACGTGAGCTCCCCCACTTCACGGCACCTCTCCTCCGTGACTGAACGGACGGCCCTATGATTTCAGCCCCGGAATGCCAGCCGTGTACGGAATGCTCAACCAGTGCCTCCAATTGTGTGACTTTCATGTGTATCCCTTGTCGGATCCTGCTTCCCTGACTGCACTCAGATGTAATAATACAGGTAAAACGGCAACGCTCCTACTCTGAAAAGGCAGGTGAACATGGAACTGTATTTCTAATTTAAGCCCCTATTATGAAAACGTCGCTAAGGTGAAATTAATTCCTCCGAATTAAAAAAAAATCTATCAAGCATTATTTTTAGAAAGATGAAGAGAAATGTATTTCCTTAGAAAAGAAGGAAGACAAATACAGAATTAGGACTTTTCAGCACTGCACCAAAATCTTGCTCATCGAGTCATTATCTATTATTTCTCAGAGGCAAAAATACAGCATTATGATGCAAAAGACAACAGAAGAACATTATATTCCAGCACGCACGATGGCATTATCAAAACTATCTTCAACTTGTAAATGCCTGACTTAAAACCTGCCTTTACATAAATCTGGGTTCAGTAAGATCAATGCAGTCTCAAGAGAGAGATTCCATTAATGTTTAAAGTAGTAATTGATGCGAGTGGATCCGTACTCAGTGTGAAGGATGAATGTACTGACACGAAGAAAATGGTAAGTGTGGGAAAAACAGGAGCCCAAAGAGCAGGAGTTTAGCTGTGATTCTTCAACACGGGGTGGCGGGGGAGGGGGGGTAAGGAAAAATCTATCATGATGAGCAACTGGGAATCCTGGAGTCACCTTGGTTTCAAGCCTTTGTTTCTTTAGTACCATTACTGGACACCCAACCATCGCCAAGCAGGTAATGTATATCTAACGAATTAAGACGGACAACCTGTCCAAGCAGGTATGTATTTTACTCACTTCACAGACAAGGAAACACGCCTAGAATTATACATCTTAGACATAACCAACCCCAGGGACAAGAATAAAGCAACTCCGGGAGGGCTCGTGTGCAAACTGTGTGTGCTTATGCATTACACACCCCACAGGTGTGCCCGCGGCCACCGAGAGCACTGATGTCACCACACACCTGTCCTCCTCTGTGCCCTGTTCTGGCTCCTGTTCACCAAGCCACCTGCGGACAACCTGGATTCCCATGTGGCTTTCTTACCCTTAACAGAAGCATTCCAGTAACCCAGCAAGTTATACTCCACGCTGTAATTGAAATACCATTTTGGTATCAACATTGAACACAATTATCACAATGTTCTGATATAAAAAGGAATATAAACCCATGACTTAAAACACAGAAATTCTAAAATTAAAATCATGTGTAATCCAGTAACCCTAAGGTAAGCACATAAAACTCCGGCATATTTACTTCCTCTTCCTAACTGTGGCAAAAGAAAGGAAGAAAAGAAGGAAGGAAGGCAGGCAGGCAGGCAGGCAGAAATTAAGTGGCAAGAAAGAAAGAAAGACAGAAATTAAGTGGCTTCCCAAGGTCACAGAGCTGGTAAATGGCAGAGCCTGGACTTGAACTCACATAGTTCGACTTCAGAGCATGTGCCTTAAACCAGGAAGTTATGCTGCCTCTGTATCTGAACTGGGGTACCCAAGGATGAGCCTGTGTCTTGGTCCTAGAGGCGCTCCTTCCTAAGGAAACCCCTGACACCCCAAAACACTCCCCTGGGGGAAGGTCTTTCACTACAGCTTGCCAGGAGACCATACAAGCTAACAGAACTGAGTCCCCAGGGCGCATAAGAAAACATCTGCCTAAATTATAGCTAAAAATATGGGATTATATTGTTTTAGAAATGGCCTAGTTCTTTCACTCTGACAAGTACAAAAACCTTATAGCAAGCTCATGCCAGAAATTACAATGGATGCTTGTTCTTTAATTCATTAAATTTGATTGAATTTAACACTCTAGTAGTCAAAGCTTTATTCTAAGACCTCCAGTTTAGATATATTTAGTAAATCTAACAAAATCCAGTAATTATTATTGAGTATAAGCTAACAGTCATACCAACTTAAATGTCAATACACTTCTTGGATAAGTTTGTTTAAGTACAGTAAAAGTTTAACTGATGATCTTAACTGATGAACATGAATATCGGGGTCGGGGAAAATCACTCTCCAAAACACCTCAGAAGTTCATTTTTGTGTTTCTTTGCTTGTTTGTTTTCTTTTTAGGGCCACACCCATGACAAATGGAAGCTCCCAGGCGAGGGGGTTGATTCGGAGCTGCAGCTGCTGCCCTACACCACAGCCATAGCAATGCCAGATCCGAGCCACATCTTTGACCTACACCACAGCTCACGGCAAAGCCGGATCCTTAACCACTGAGCGAGGCCAGGGATAGAAACTGCGTCCTCGTGGATGCTAGTCGGATTCTTAAACAGCCGAGCCACAACAGGGACTCCCAGAAGTTCATTTTTTAAATGCCCAGAATTTAAAAGGCAAACACTCACTGTACCTAGATAGCACCACCTCAGATTCTTAAAGTACTTCAGAACGTTCCAGAGTCTGAGTGGCTCAACTGTATGTGCTTATGAACTCCTGCCAAGCAGCTACTGTGCGCCCAGGACTGTGCTGTGGGAATTCCAGAGGGACACATATTTTACTGGACATACTCTTGCTGTTTAATATGACCCAGCAAGCAAATACGAAAGCTTCTGAAAACCAACTACAGCAGCACCACTGCTTGACTGATACAGGATCAGCATCAGGGTTCCTCAACCTATAGGAGTCTGCAGCACTGCGTGTGGGACAGGCTTAAGAAAGATACAGCACCGTGTAGAAGTGCCTTCACAAAGGGCCTGCAAGGCAGAGTCAACAGCATGAGAGAACAGAGAGTAAGAGTCTCCTCCTTGAAATGCTCTTCCCTCCCCCTGGTTTTTCTCCCCTCCTGGAGAAGAAGGGAAGGTAGAAGAAAAAAGCTAAGGTATTCATTCGACCAAGCTGGTACCATTCGAGGCTTTCCTCCTTGGCATGTTTTCTGGCCATGTGCAGTGAAGAACTTACTAGGAAATCAACCCCCAGGTGTAGCCAAGCCACTGATACAGAACGTACTCCCTTCTAATTTTTGATATTTAAGCAGTAAACAGAAAGAATCTAGAGCAACCAGAAGGACCAAAGGCATGAATAGTAGTGCTATTCAGTCAGTGGACAATTTCTATAGTGAAAAGTATGGAAGATGGTTTATTAGGAAGTACCAAAATGAGGTATACCTATAAGTGCTGGAAGAAGTCAGTCACACAATGAGACACTGACATCAAATGCTTTCACTGACATGTGGAATCTGAAAAAAGAACACAATGAACTTCTTTGCAGAACAGATACTGACTCGCAGACTTTGAAAAACTTAGGGTTTCCAAAGGAGACAGTTCGGGGGGGGGGGATGCACTGGGGTTGTGGGATAGAAATCTTTAAAAAAAAAAAGGAAAAATCTGATACCTTGAGAAAAAAAAATAATAAGTGTCAGAAGAGAAGATAAATGGCTTACCCAAGATAACCGGCTAGTGACTCATGGACAGTGAAATCACCTTCCCCCTTAGGTCAACTGTATTCACCACTGATAGAAATCACAAAGACGGATGCCATGAAAAGACAATGAATTACCAATCTCAGCCTTTGCTAAATCCTTGTCCCAGTGCCTTTCTATCTGCCCATTCTTCTGCCCCAAGCCTCGAGTGGCTCTACTTTCTGGTATGGGCTTCTCTGGTATACACTCCCAGTACATACCAGCACAATGAAATGGGCATGGGCTTTCATGATGAAATGTGAATCTTAACTGATGTCAAGGAAATACTTAGTCTGACTCTTGTTACAACAGTAGGAAGACTTTCCCCAAGATTATTGCAACAGGGGTATTACAACAGAGGAGAGAGATCAACTCTGGGTACAGCAGAGACATCTGGGGATTTACAGCAAGGAGCACAGGCAGGGACTCGGTGGCTGGAAAATTACTAAGAGGAGCTATCAGGGGTAGGGGGTTCTTGCTAAACTCGCCTAACAGGATTCTTGCTGAAAGCAGGTCAAGAACTCAGACATCAAAGGCAGAGGATGAGGAACTTGCTCAGGTATCCAGGGTGGTCAGACAGTAAGGGCGGGGATTCTCACCAAACTGACTTAGCAGAATTCTGGGGAAGACTGGACCGTGCAGGCTCTGCATGGCTGCGACAGACAGGGAACTGAGGTCACAGCCCAGCTGAAAAGAAGGTTCGGGGGAGCCTAACCGAGTCTGACCAAGCAGACTGTGTCACCAGCCTGAGCATCTCCCCTTTACCAAACTCTTCTCCCAACAGGCCAAAGCAAGTGCTCATAGACACCGTATTAAAAGCGCTCTCACAGACCATGAGAAAGCAGGCTACTGCATTTAAAAACTGGACTGTTTCTAGAACATGCCAGCAGGTACAGAATACAAATCTAACCATGCTGACTCTTGATGTAAATCACTCGAGGGCCACCACTGCCTCCAGGACCACTTCCTGGTAAGGCAGGCAGGCAGGGCCCCACCTATTCTCCAGCCTGGTCCTCTGGCTACTTGTCCCCCCTCCCCCGCCCCCTCCCCCACCCACTGTTTCCCCCTCTGGGCCTCTGCCCATAAAGCTCCTTCAGCCCAACATCCTCTTCCTCCCCCCAACTCAGTTTGCCACAGACCCGCTCCCCAGAGGACCGCATGTCCTTCAAGCCTGAGTTCAAAGGCGGTGAACCTGTCTCGAGCATCCTCCTGCTCCCCTTGCTTCTTTAGTCTCTGATCCCTCTGGGGACAAGGAGCTGCAACTTTCTACTGTGCTTGTTTGTCTCTAAGTCCATCTTCCTCTTCGGGTTCCCACTCCCTCCAGAGCAGCAAATGGGTTTCACTTGCCGTCTTATCCCTATCATCTCCAGTTGAGATGAAACACATAGAAAAGGAAATAAAAGCAAACTCTCTTTTGAAACTGTGAAAGCAGCACTGCTGAGCCCCAAAGGAAAGGTAGTCATGCTTTAAAGATTCAAAATAAACCTGTTGCTATATCCCTTACAGGTAATTCATTAAGATGCTGGACTGTTTCTCCGCTTCTGATGTGTTTACAACCTGAACTAAACTGAGACAGTCCTGAAAATGATATTAAAGAATACCTTCTCAGGAAAGAAATTCAGCCTACAACCAAAGGCTGGAGATGAGTTCCTTTGTCGGCACCCTCCCCCGTGTAGAGGTACCACTGTCAAGTCGGGAGAAGGAAAGGAGGAACGCGAAACTCCCCATCATCCCCTTCTTCCATCTCACGCCTGCGCACTCCATGCATGGACCTTACACCTCCAAGCCACACAGTTCCACTATTTTCTACAGCTGTCATCACCGAATTTGTCGTTTCTCCCATCCCACTTTCTACAATAGTCAGCAACCATAATTCTTCTCTCATTTTAATCAAAAGTTGAGAATTATTACAATGTAATCAGCAGCAGCAGCAGAGAACTCAGTGTCTCACTTAGCCTATGCAGTGGCTCTCAGTATCAGGATTACCTGGGCCTTACCCTAGGGAAACTGAGTCAGAACATGGAGTGGGTGGGTGCAGGGATTGGGGGATGTAAATTTGAAAGCATCACCCCCAGTGGATCTGTAAACTCACTATATTTGAGGATAAATAGCCTTGACTTATTAAAATGTGCCAAAAATGTGCCAAATCCTCGGGTAGGTAATAGAGGATATACACAAGTAATAATGGAAGTAACTGCTGACCTCAAAGTATTTTCAACTGAAGAAGCAGAATTTACAAATTTATAAATAGGAAGACAGAATTTACACACAGAGCAACTGCAGAAAAATGTTAACCTCTATGACACAGAATGCTCTTCCAACTCTAGATCAGGTGCCCAATCTTGAAAATCTTTTAAGTATGGACCACTTTAGGAAAACCAACTTATACATTATATATGTACTATTTATTGTCCTAACAGATTATGCACATTAATAAGATGAAAGGTCTTAGACATACATGAAATCTTTAGTAGGGCAAACTTTATGGTATTAACATTACTAATATCATGCAATGTAACTCTGTTGCCTCACTTTTTAAAATTTTGACTTAAAAACTGGTGATACAGAGATTTGAAAGACTGATTTTAAGTGAAGTCTGTCAATACTTGATTTCAATAACTGTCATAGATTTTTTTAAAAAGTACCTCACGAAGATGAAAGCAGTGCATCTTTGGTTACATTTATTTATGATGTCCATATTTCAACCCATCCACCAATTATGTGAAATTTTTTACAAAAGTAATGTTGATAGACACCTTCCTGATGACAATTGGCTCTTCTTAAAAAGTAACTATTTTAGTAACTGTAACAAGTGGCTTCCAAAATCTACTAAGATTTTTGATCTGGAAGATTTATAAACAAGCTAGAAAACTGTCCACATTTTAAACTATACAAGTATGAGAATTTTAGAAATGCCACAGAGTTCAGACTAATAAAATTATATAAGTATGGAAATTTCTGAACACGCATTTTTCAAAAAGTTTATTCTAGCCTTTCTGTAGTACAGTAGGCAAGATATTATGGGGGGACCTCCAAGATAAACATACTTTTTTTAATGCATTGCTGAGCTTGAAAAGTAAAAGAGAAACATCCAAGGAAAAAAGCAAAACAAATAAAAAACCAAATGAATACCAGCTGAGAGTTACCACAAAAGCCAGCAATGCCCTAGGGTCAAATACTAAGCCTTGGACCCACTACAAGTTGGGAGAGCTGAACCTCCAACACCCCCAGTGAGCCAGGATCTCTACAGGAGATGAAAGTGGCCCCAGGTCAATGCGGCAGTCACAAACCTGCTGTAGAGGAAATCAGCCTCAGTTTGGGCTCCCAAGTGTCTCATATATAAAAATCAGACAAATATGAGTTCATCAGCAAAGATCAGCAAATACGGAAAGAAACAAGCCACAGTGAGTAAGCAGACATAAACAAGAGAGCTCAATCCCTAAGGACTTCAGATAATGGAATTTTCAAATATAGAGTGTAAATAACTACATGTTAAATGCTTAATAAAATAAATGTTAAATCACAAAAGTACGCGAAGACCAAGAAAACATTTTAAAAAGCCAGACCGGGAGTTCCTGTCATGGCACAATGGAAACGAATCCGACTAGAAACCATGAGGTTGCAGGTTCGATCCCTGGCCTTGCTCAGTGGGTTAAGGATCCAGCGTTGCCATGAGCTGTGGTGTAGGTCGCAGATGCAGCTCAGATCTGGCATTGCTGTGGCTGTGATGTAGGCTGGCAGCTACAGCTCTGATTAGACCCCTAGCCTGGGAACCTCCATATGTCATGGGTGCAGCCCTAAAAGGGAGAAAAAAAAAAAAGCCAGATCAATCTAAGAGAAAACCTTAGAACTTTTAGAAATGAAAAGCTGAATCAACAAAACTAAAAATTCCACAGATGGGGAAAGAGAAGAGTGCAGCATGTATCCAACACTCTGGCTTTTCAGGGAACCGCCCAAGGGACTGGTTTTTGTCCAGCTCCACTCAGGGTGCTGATGGGAATCGGCACCTGCTAATGCCCAATGGCTGCCGAGAAGAAAAAGAGCCGTGCAGTGTGTTGCTGCTTCAGAGAGACACAACTACAGAAAAGGTTTGAGAGCCCTGAGAATCTCCAGCTGAAGCAAATGGTGAAAACTGTTCCATGTCTGAAGCCAGTACAGAAAGATTAGGAGAAGTAGCCATTTTTAAAATGTGTGTATACTAACACAAAGCTATAAGGAACATGCTGGGGGGGAACACAAAATAATCCAGTCAAGAAAGGAAAATAAATCTCCAGAAAACAAGCCTAAACAGAGGTATATGTATTACGTGACAAAGAATTCAAAATAACTGACATAAAGAGGTTCAAATGAGCTTATGAAAATGATATATGAACAAAATCAGAATTTCAAAAAAGCAATAGAAAAATTTTTCCAAAACAGAAATTTGGGATGACTAAATAAATTCAATAACTAAAGTGAAAAATTCATTAAAGGGGTTCAGCCACAGACTTGATCAAGCAGAAGAAAGAATCAGCCAACTTGAAGATAGGCTAGGGCTTTCTGTTTTGTTTTGTTTTTGTTTTTGTTTTGTCTCGTTGCCTTTTCTAGGGCCACTCCTGTGGCATATGGAGGTTCCCAGGTTAGGGGTCTCATCAGATCTGTAGCTGCCAGCCTATACCACAGCCACAGCAATGCGGGATCTGAGCCCTATCTGCGACCTACACCACAACTCACAGCAACACCAGATCCTTAACCCACTGAGCAAAGCCAGGGATCGAACCTGCAACCTCATGGGTCCTAGTCAGATTCGTTAACCACTGAGCCACAACAGGAACTCCTCTTTTGTTTTTTATTTTAAATTTTTATTGAAATATAGTTGGTTTACAATGTTATGTTAGTTTCAGGTATACAGCAAAGTGATTCAGTTATACATAAATATATTCTTTTTTTTAATATTCTCTTCCATTATAGGTTATTACGAGATATTGAGTAGTGCTTAAACAGTAGTTCCTGGCTGGTTATATGTGTTTGATATGTAGTAGTGTGTATATTTTAATTCCAACCTCCTAATTTATCCCTCTCCCCTTCCCCTTTGGTAAGCATAAGTTTGTTTTCTATGTCTGTGAGTCTATTTTTTTTGTGAATAAGTTCATTTGAATCCTTTTTCATATTCCACAAATAAGTGATATATGACATTTGTCTTTCTTTGTCTGGCTTACATCACTTAGAATGACAGGTTGTGTGTAATTATCTATTCAGAAGAACAAAAATAAAAAATAATGAAAAATGAGTGAAGAAAGCCTAAAATACTTATGGGACACCTATGGTACTTATGCAGATCAACATCCACATGATGGGAATCCCAGATGAGAAAGGACAAAAAGCTCATTTAAATAAGAAAAAAATGCCTGAAAATTCTCAAATATGGAGAAGAAAATGGATATCTAGATTTAAGAAACCCAAGATGGAGTTCCCGTCATGGTGCAGTGAGAATGAATCCGACTAGGAACCATGAGGTTGCAGGTTTGATCCCTGGCCTCACTCAGTGGGTAAAGGATCTGGTTTTGCCATGAGCTGTGGTGTAGGTCGCAGACGTGGGTTGGATCTGATGTTTGTTGTGGCTGTGGTATAGACCAGCCACTGTAGCTCCGATTGGACCCCAGCCTAGGAACCTCCATATGCTGTGAGTGTGGCCCTAAAAAGCAAAAAGAAAAGAAAAGAAAAAAAAGAAACCCAAGAGACATTAACAGGATGAACCCAAAGATGTCCACATCAAGACACATTATAACTGAATTCTCAAAAGTCAGACAGAAAATTGAAAGCAGCAGGAATAACTACCTGTCACCTACAAAGGAACCCTCATAAACTTAGCAGCAGATTTCTCAGCAGAAAATTTGCAGACCAAGAAAAAAAACAAAACAAAAACAAAACAACCCTGCTAACCAAGAATGCTATATCCAGGAAAAATATTTTTCAAAACTGAAGAAAAGAAAAATTTTCAAAGATAAACAAAAGTTGAGGGAGTTTATCACCACTAGACCTGCCTTTCAAAAAATGCTAAAGGGAGTCATTTGAATTGAAACAAAAAGACACTAAGTAGCAACAGGAAAGCATCAGTATAAAGTTTGCTGGTAAAGGGAAATACATACACAAATACAGAATACTACATTGCTGTAATGATGGTACATGGATTATTTTAATTTTGATACATAAGTTAAAAGACAAAAGTATTTTTTTTTTGTCTTTTTGCTATTTCTTTGGGCCGCTCCCGTGGCATATGGAGGTTCCCAGGCTAGGGGTCCAATTGGAGCTGTAGCCACCGGCCTACACCAGAGCCACAGCAACGCGGGATCCGAGCCACGTCTGCAACCTACACCACAGCTCACGGCAATGCCGGATCGTCAACCCACTGAGCAAGGGCAGGGACCGAACCCGCAACCTCATGGCTCCTAGTCGGATTCGTTAACCACTGCGCCACTACGGGAACTCCGACAAAAGTATTTTAAAAACTATAACTATAAATGTATGTTAATAGATACACAATATGAAAAGATGTAATTTGCACAATCGATAATATAAAGTATTGAGGGAGAAATAAAAGTGCAGAATTGTTTGTCACAGGGAACTGAAGTTATCAGTTTGAAATAGACTGTTATAACTATGAAATATTTTAGATAAGCCCCATGGTAACCACAAAGAAAATACCTACAAGAAGATATTCAAAAGAAATGAGGAAAGAATCAAAGCATGTCACTACAAAAAAAAATAAATAAACAAAACACACAAAAAGACAGCAAGAGATGTTTAGAGACAAGAAGATTCTAAGCTAGAAAACAATTCACAAAACAGCAAAAGTAAATCTTTCCCTATTAATAATGATTTTAAATACAAACAGGTTGGACTCTACGATGGATTTTTTTTTTTTTTAAGTATGAAAATCCCAACTAGGTGCTGTCTAAAATAAACTCACTTTAATTGAGGAAACGCAAATAAATAAAATTAGTAATAATAAAAGAGACAAATCAACTAATTCCACAGAAATAAAAAGGGACAGAAGAGACTGCTATGAACAGTTATACGCCCACAATAAACCAGAAAAAACAGAAATTCCTACAAACACAATCAACCAAGACTAAACCATAAGGAAACAG
Organism: Phacochoerus africanus; assembly: GCF_016906955.1. Classification (NCBI taxonomy): domain Eukaryota; kingdom Metazoa; phylum Chordata; class Mammalia; order Artiodactyla; family Suidae; genus Phacochoerus; species Phacochoerus africanus. The sequence continues at coordinate 15,530,332 of NC_062555.1, read as the reverse complement.
AAAATCTGGAGAGATATTTAACTAGTAAGGAGATGGAATCATAATCAAAAACCTCCCAACAAAGAAAGGCCTGATATCATATCCTTTACTGGTGAATTATACCAAACATTTAAAGAAAAATTAATACTAGTCCTTCTCAAACTCTCTCAAAAATTGAAGAGAGGGGAACACTTCCTAACTCAGCATATCAGAGCACTACACTTTATGGAACTTTCTGTAATTTTACTGTTCAAGTATTTTTATCTGCTCTGATACATTACACTAATACCAAAGCCAGAAAAATCCACTTCAACAAAAACAAAAACAAAAACTAAAGGCCTATAACCCTAATGCACACAGATACAAATATCCTAAATAAAATATTAGCAAACCAAATTTAACAGCATATTAAAGGATCATACACTAGGACCAACTTGGATTTAGCCCTGGGATACAAAGATGGGTCATATGACAATCAGTGTAATGCATCACACTAACAAATGATAAAAATCACATGATCATCTCTATTGATACAGGAATAGCATTTGACAAAATTCAGTGCTCTTTCATGATGAAAGCTCTTAACACTCCAGGGATAGAAAAATTACCTCAACATAATAAAAAACCACATAAGAAAAGCCCACAGCTAATATCACACTCCCTGAAAGCCTCTCCTCTAAGATCAGGAATAAGGCAAGGGATGCCCGCTCTTGCCTCATATTCAACACAGTACACCAATTCCTCAACATCTCCAAGGGACTGGCTCAAGCACCCCTCCCCCACATGGATACCAAATTCCACAGATGCCCAAATTACTTATATAAAATTGTGTAGTATTTGCATATCACCTACACATATCCTCCAGCATCCAGGTAACTATAAGTAATAGAATAATATGATATAATATAAATAAAAGTTATTTGTAAATAGTTCTTCGTGAACAGCAAATTCAAGCTTTGCTTTATGGGGCTTTCTGTGATTTTATTTTTCAAATATTTTTAACTGCAATTTGTTGAACCCAGAGATGCTGAACCTGAAGGAATAGAGGGCCAGCTTTACTGAAAGTCCTAGTTAAAGCAATTAGGTGAGAAAAATAAAGGACATCCAAAATGAAAAGAAAAAATAAAAGCACCTCTATTTGCAGATGATGTGATCTTATATGTAGAAAACCCTACAGATCACACAACACACACACACTTTGAACTATAAACAAATTCATAAATGTTTCAGTACAAAAATCAACAAAACAAAGTTATGCTCATATACGGTAACAACATATGATGCAAAGAGAAAACTAAGAAAATAATTTCATTTATAATAGCATCAAAAACAATAAAATACTTACAAATAAACTTAACCAAGAGGGCAAAACACTTGTACACTGAAAACTACAAAACACTGCTAAAAGAAATTAAAGAAGAAACAAATATATGGAAAGATCTCCTATGTTCATCAGATTGGAAGATTTAATATTCATAAAATGTCCATGTTACCCAAAGAATCTTACAAATACAATACAATCCCTATCAAAATCTCAATGGCATTTTTTACAGAAACAAATCCTAAAATCCATTTTGAACCATAAGGACACTGAATAGCCAAAACAAATTTGAGAAAGAGGAACAAAGCTGAAATCACTTTCTGACTTCAAAACACATTACAAAGCTGCAATGCTGCAAGTAATAAAACAGCATGGTACTGGTATAAAGACAGACATATAAACCAATGGAACAGAATCAAAAGCCCAGAAATAAACCTATCTATGTATGGTCAAACAATCTTTGACAATAGTGCCAAGAATATTCAAAGGAAAAAAGATGGTCTATATCCATAAATGGTGCCGGGAAAACAGGATATCCACATGTAAAAGAATGAAAACAGACCCTTCTCTTATTCGATACACAAAAGTCAACTCAACAAATAATCTGATTTTTTAGAATGGACAAAGGATTTGAATAGACATTTCTACAAAGAAATGAAGAGATGCTCAACATCGCTAATCATCAGGGAACTGCAAATCAGAACCACAGTGAGGGATGGCTTTATGCTCGGAATATATTATCAAAAAGCAAAACTAGAAAATAACAACTGTTGACGAGGATATGGAGAAAAGGAAACCCTAAAACACTGTTAGTGGGAATACGAAAAGGTGCAGCCACTACAGGAAACAGTACAAAGTTTCCTCCAAAAGTTAAAACTAGCTACTGTGTTACCCAGGAATCCCACTTCTAGGTGTTTACTCAAAAGAACTGAAATCAGGATCTCAAAGAGATATTTCTACTCCCATGTTCACTGCAGCCTCATTCACAATAGACGATATGAAAACAACCCAAATGTCCATCAAGAGCTAAATAAAGAAAATTTGTGATATACATTCAATGGAGTGTTTTCCAATCAAAAAAAAAAAAAAAAGGAAATTTTGTCATATGCTACAACACAGATGAACCTTAAAAATACTCTTCCAAATGAAATTAGCCAGTCATAGAACAATACAGTCTAAACCCAACTGGGCCAAGATGGCAGAGTAGAAAGAACCTGAGCTCATCCCCTCTCAAGAATATGCCAAAATCGCAATGATCTGCAGAACAACCATCACTGAAAAGCCTGAAACCTATCAGAAAAGATCTTCCACAACTAAAGTCATAAAGACAGAACCACAACAAGACATGTAGACAAAAATCAAGTGCCATACTCCCTGGATGGGTGTTCCAAAACCTGGAGAATAATTACACTGCAGAGATTCTCCAGTATGAGTTAGAGCCCTTTGCCCCACACCAGGCTCTCCAGTCTTGGAGTCTAACTCCAGGAACATGAGCCCCCAGACCATTTGGCTTTGAAAGTCTGCAGGGCATAATCTGGGGAGCCCCATAGGACTGGGGCTATTTCAGAGACTTCGCTATTAAACGGGGCACACAAAATCTCACATGTTCCAGGACCTGGGGCAAAATATTCTATTAAGCAGTCACTTAATAGAAGCATGGAGCAAACCTAACTGCTGATCTTCGAGCATCTCCCAGGGATATGGGGTGTGGCTTCAGCTCACACCAGTGACCCCTTTTATCTCATGGATGCTCATGCTGGAAGTGCATTGTGGGATCCTCCCTCTAGTTTGTCAGAACCAAGATCTGGGCCCACACAAGAGTCCATGGGCCCCAGTGCTGGGATACCTCAGGCCAAGCAACAAGCTGGGTGGGGACGCATCAGCAGACAAGTTGCCTAAAGACCCTCTGAGTCCACAGCCATCTGTAGAGACACAGCCCTGCCCACCAAAGGGCTAAGGACCCAGTTCCACCCGCAAGTGGACAGGCACCAGTTCCAGAATTTGCAGGGCCCCCACCCTGCCTTCAAGGAAGCCTGCTGTAACCTCTGAAGTAAACTTAACTACCAAGGAGACAGACACCAGATGCAAGAAAAGAACAATCCTACAGCCTGCAGACACAACCTATCCTCAGCAGGCCAGACCCTAACCTGAGACCAGTTGGGCTCTGGCCCTGCCTACTAATAGGCCAATATACGCAAGACAATCTGGACCCCATATCCAACTGTGTCAGGAACCAGCCCCCCAACCAGTGGCCTGACACCAGCTCTGACATCCCTAGGCCCTGCAACCAGACTCCAGGGTCCAGCACTGTCTGTGAGCAATCTAGCACTAACTGTAGGATCTGGCATTGCCAGGAACCTCCATGTACCGCAGGTACGGCCCTGAAAGACAAAACAAAACAAAACAAAACAAAACTCTACCCAGAAAGACTGCTGTTCAGATTTGATGGAAAGATTAAAAGCTTTATAAATAAGCAAAAGCTAACAGTTTAGCACCACCAAACCAGGTTTACAACAAATGTTGAAGAAATTTCTCTGGGTGAAAAAGAAAAGGCCACAACTAGAAACATCAAATTATGAAATGGAAAAGCTCAGTGCTGTGAAAGCAAATTTACAGTAAAATTAGGAAATCAATCATGTACAAAGCTAGTAGAAAACTTAAAAGACAAAAGTACTAAAAATCATCTATATCTACAATAAGCAGTTAAGGGATACACAAAACAATTAGATATAAAATATGGTATCAAAAACAGTCTTCATAAGAGGAGAAGAGTATAAATACAGGGTTTTAAAAATGCATTTGAAATTAAAAGACCAGCAACTTAAAACAATCACATATATATACAGATTGCTAAGTAACAACCTCATGGTAACCACAAACCAAAATTCTATAATAGATACACACACACACAAAAAGAGAAAAGGAATCCAAGCACAGCACTAAAGATAGTCAGCAAATCACAAAGGAAGGGGGAAAAAAACCTATAAAAACAACCCTCAAACAAGTAATAAAATGTCAAGAACATACATACCAATAATTACTTTAAATTTAAACAGACTAGGTGAGCCAATCAAAAGACAGAGCAGCTGAATGGATACAAAAACAAGGTCTTTATACATAGTGTTTACAAGAAACTCACTTCAGATCAAAAGGCACATATAGACTGAAAGTGAGGGGATGAAAAAAGGTATCCCACGCAAATGGAAATCAAAAGAAATCCAGTGTAGCAATACTTACATCAGACAAAATAGACCTTAAAATAAAGATTGTCACAAGAAACAAAGAAGGAAACTGCATAATGATCAAGGAATCAATCAAAGAAGATAAAGCAACTGTAAATATATATGCTCCCAGCATAGGAGCACCTAAATACATAAAACAAGTATTAATGGATATAAAGGAAAAAATGGACAGTAACACAATAGTAGGGGAATTTAAAACCCTACTTGCATCAATGGACATATCATGTGGAAAAGAAAATCAATAAGGAAACACTGGCATTAAAAGGCAAAATAAACCAGATGGAACTGGAGCAGTCCATCCAAAAGCAGTAGAATGCACATGGAACATTCTCTAGGAAAGGTCATTGCTAGGCTACAAAACAAGCCTCAGTAAATTTAAGAAAACTGAAATCCTGTCTGGAATCTTTCCAACCACAACACTATGAAACTAAAATCAACTTTGAGAAAAAAACTGCAAAAAAAAAAAATACATGGAGGCTAAACAATGTGCTAGTAAACAACCAATAGATCACTGAAGAAATCTAAAAATTGAATTAAATTTAAAAAATACTAAGAGATGAATGAAAACAAAAACACAACAATGCAAAATCTATGGAATGCAGCAAAAGCAGTTCTAGGAGAAAAGTTTATAGTAATACAAGCATCTCAGGAAACATAAAATCTCAAATAAACAACCTAACCTTACACCCAAAGCAAACAGAGAAAGAACAAATAAAACCCAAGGTTAACAGAAGGAAAGAAATCATAAACACCAAGGGCAAAAATAATTGAAATTGAGACCAAAAAAAAAAGTAGTAAAGATCAATGAAGCTAAAAGCTGGTTCTCTGGAAACAGAAACAAAATAAACCTTTAGCCAGACCATCAAGAAAAAGGGAGAGAGGGACCAAATCAATAAATCAGAAATGAAGAAGTTCTGACCAACACCACAGAAATACAAAAGATCATAAGAGACTACTACAAACAACTATATGCCAGTAAAATGGACAACCTAGAAGAAATGGACAAATGTTTAGAAATGTTTAGAATGCTCAGTTCTCCCAAGACTGAACCAGGAAGAAATAGAAAAATGAACAGTCAATTTCCAGTAATGAAATTAAATTAGTAATTTTAATACTGTCAACACACGAAGCCCATAACCAGATCTGTCTTTGTAGATGAATTATACCAAACATTTAGAGAAGAATTAACACCTATCCTTTTCAAACTATTCTCAAAAGAACTTTTTTTTTTGAAAGTAAGGAACACCCCCAGACTTACTCCATGAGGCCAGAATCACGCTAATAACAAAACCAGACAAAGATATCACAAAAAAAGAAAATTACAGGCTAATATCACTGATGAATATAGATGCAAAAATCCTCAACAAAATATTAGTAAATTGAATCCAATAATACATTAAAAGGATTACACACCATGATCAAGTAGGATTTATCCCATGTATGCAAGGTTTCTCAATATTTGTAAACCAATCAATGTAATATACTACATTAATGAAGAATAAAAACCACATCTGGACAGATGCAGACAAAGCTTTAGAGAAAGTTTAATAAACATTTGTAATTAAAAACTCTCCAGAAAGTGGGCATAGAGGGAACACACCTCAACATGATAAAGACCCTATATGACAAACCCATAGCTAACAAACCTCATGATCAATGGTGAAAAGCTGAAAGCATTTCCTCTAAGATGAGGCACAAGACAATGATTCCCACTTTCACCACTTTTATTAAACATAGTTTTGGAAATCTTAGCCATAGCAATCAAAGAAGAAAAAGAAATAAAAGGAATCAAATTGGAAAGAAGTCAAACTGTCACTGTTTGCAGATGACATGACACTACACATAGGAAATCCTAAAGACACCACCAGAAAACTGCTAGAGCTCATCAATGAATTTGCTAATGTTGCAGAGTGCAAAATTAACATACAGAAATCTTTCATATTTCTATATGCTAACAATGAACTATCAGAAAGAGAAAAAAGGAGACACTTAATTACATTTACCGTCACACCAGAAAGAATAAGATACCTAGGCATAAACCTACCTAAAGAGGTAAAAGACCTATATTTGGAAAATCATAAGGCACTGATGAAAGAAACTGAAGAAGATAAAACAGATGCAAAGACATATCATGTTCTTAGATTGAAAGAATTAATATTGTTAAAATGACCAAACTACCCGAAGGCAATCTACGGATTCAATACAATCCTTACGAAAATACCAGTAACATTTTTCACAGAACTAGACTAAGTAATTTTAAAATCTGTTTGGAAACACTAGAGACCCAGAAGAGACAAAATAATCTTGAGAAAGAACAAAGCTGGAAGCATCACACTCCCTGATTTCACACTGCATTACAAAGCTTCAGTAATCAAAACAGTATAGTACTAGCACAAAAACAGACACATAGATCAAAGGAACAGAATGGAAAGAAGTAGACAATGGAACATCAACTGAAAATTGGAGACTGAGTGAAGCTATCTTTCAAGAAAACAGGCAAAATATATTTTCATATATAAAAAAAGAAAGTTTTTGACTGACAAAGCTTCACCAAGGGAACTTCAAGGAGGTCTTCCAGGAAAAGGGAAAAATGACCTCCGAATGCGATGGAAAAGGAATGAGAGAAAGTAAAAATTCAAACTTATGCGGCTGTTTAAACAATATAAGCTTTGAGAGAGAGAGCTAATAATAGCATCGAGGTCAGAAGGAAAATGACAGAAGGCAAAGATTTTTTTTTTCCACAGTGGACTGTCCTGCATACCCACTCCAGAGACCAATGGTACGGACCACACAGAACCAGATCTTCAGCTACAGTGGACGGCAACACCGGCTGCCATCATTTCAGAAGTCTCCTTCAAACCACAAGCCATGAAGGATGTGTAAGTTTGGCATAAGGGGAAAAGATCAGACACTTCAGAGAGAGAAAACAGCAAAGGGTCCAAAATGAGATAAGCATGGGCTACTCTGTTCTTCCTCTAATAGAGTACCTCCTATCATTCTGCACGTTCTTTTAAAACCTCTAAGACAAAACCAAACAAACCAAAAACCGCCTCGGGAAGCAACAGCATGAGTAGAGCAAGGGTGGGACATCAGAGAGTCATCATGACCTCAGGCAGGTCCCGGCACTCGCTGAAGGCTTCGTGGTGTGTAATATCTACCCTTTCCAGCGTCAGTGGCAGACTTTGAGGACAAATGAAAAAAAATGCAAAGGGGAATGTTATACCACTGATCTCGTATATATCACTACCAGTCACTTGACTGGCACTAGGGACAAAGGACACAAAGCCAATCAGCAATGAGAAGGCAACGTGATAGGTACTGGGATGTATGCACAGGTGCTGAGAAAACCCCACAGGAGCAGCAAAAGCACGCTTCCCTCTCGCCCTTTCACATTATCAACAAGGATCCCCATCAGGCAAACCACTGAGATCCACCTTCGTACCTGTAAAAGTCACCGCAGTGACTTTCAGATCCATGCAAGGAATCACCGTCAAGAGTTTTGTCATTAAAAGTTGCAAAATAGGAGTTCCCGTCGTGGCGCAGTGGTTAGCGAATCCGACTAGGAACCATGAGGTTGCGGGTTCGGTCCCTGCCCTTGCTCAGTGGGTTAACGATCCGGCATTGCCGTGAGCTGTGGTGTAGGTTGCAGACGCGGCTCGGATCCCGCGTTGCTGTGGCTCTGGTGTAGGCCGGTGGCTACAGCTCCGATTCGACCCCTAGCCTGGGAACCTCCATATGTCACAGGAGCGGCCCAAAGAAATAGCAAAAAGACAAAAAAAAAATAAATAAATTTAATCAGTTTTAAAACTAATCCCAAGAAGGAATCAAATCAGGTTCCTTTACACTGATCACAGAAAGCTAGTCTGGACACACTGGATCCATAAAAATAAGCCCAGAGTTTTTCTTAAACATAAAAAAAAAAAAATCTTGCTTCGTTTAAAAGTAATGAGTAATAATGGTACTATATTATCTACATCCATGCTAGAGGTATCCACGTACAATCTAAAAGAGGCCAAAAAAAGAAATATTTCGAATATCCATTCTCTTTCAGGACTTACTCTTTACACATTTTGCGCAAATTGATGATCTATAAAATAGCTTTCTACTTCACTATGAAGTATTTATTGCCTTTAAATTAACCACTGGTTGTTCTGTTGTGTTTACTCACTGGAGGCCTATTGACAATGCACACACAAATCCTTCAGCTAGGAAAATACTTGTGAAAAAATACACACAGAATGTTCTCAAGCAAAAGTAATTCCTACTCTACTACATATAGTAGAAAAAAAGGGGGCTATTTATGACTAATGTTACAGTGCTGTAACACACCTTTAAATTGATCTTTATATATATTAGTGACACGGGGAAGGATGGATATTACGTATTCCCGAGGACCCCAAATCCATTTACATACGACTAAAGGGTTTATAATAACTGCAAATGACAATAAAATTCAAAGATTTTAATTGGAGCTACAGCTGCCAACCTACACCACAGCCACAGCAACATGGGATCCAAGCCGCATCTTCGACCTACACCATAGCTCACGGATCCTTAACCCACTGAGCGAGCCCAGGGAGGGATCGAACCCGCAACCTCATGGTTCCCAGTGGGATTCGTTTCCGCTGCACCATGATAGGAACTCCTCAAAGATTTTTTTAAATTACTGTACTTGTTTAAATTAAAATGTGTTTGGCGGTAATAAAACATTTTTCGTTATGTCCTTAATATTCCAAAGGGCTTAGAAGCATTTAATCATCACACAAATGGAAATTTTCACAACCGCTTTTTAAAATATGTCAATTTAACTGAAAACAAGTACAAACACATGTTCATTTTGACTACCGTACTGGCATTAATACATTAGCTAACCAGCAGATTTGTTCCTGTATTTCCCTGATGAGAGGTAAGCAAGGCTGGCTAATGACAGTTACTACCAAGGAGAGAATAAAGAGAGAATAGTGATTTAATAGCCATCACTGGCGATCCCTTTGATAAACACCTACTGCACCTATAAAGCACTTGAGCTCTGTTTACACGCTCCTCTCTGTGGCACAGGACTCCTTTAGGGCTGTATTTACCTTTCTTGTCAAGTTCCTCGAGGGGAGAGGCCTTGTTTTAAATACTACTTCTGTATCCATTCCAGCTCAAAAACAAAGCTGGAGTGCATACATATTGATACATCAACAGCAGTGGTATAACAGATACTTTCCCTGGCAAAGCAGGAGAAAATCAGGTGGGTAAACAGCTAAATGAAGGCGGAGTCATGCACAACACAACCCACAACAAGGGACAAGACCATCAGAGTGACTGAAAAAACACGCTCACCACCACAGCAAGGGAGTTTTCAGAGCCTAGTTTTCAGAAGGTACAACAAAACGCATCCTACCGGCGCCGCTTAGCTGCCCCCCCCCCCCCTTGGGTCGTACATGGGATGCTGCGTTGCCTACTTTTCCCTGATGCCTCTCATGTCTCAGGTCTGCAGAAAGCCCCTTCTTCGCACGACTATAGAGACAGCTGCTGTAATACAAAATCTAAAAGAAAAATGTATTCTTCCACCTTTCCTAGGTTAAAAAACAGTGTTTTAGGACAAAAACAAAGGTCATCTGTCTTACTTATCATTCCTACCGAATGCCAGGGGCATTCTGTCAGAAAAATTCCATCCCAACTCGGCTTGAAAATCAACTTTAACCCAATTTTGCATCTTTTCCGGTCACCTTCTTCAACCGATCTCTCGGTCAAAACTGTAAATAGATTCCATTTGTAAAAACAATTCTGAGATGGTTTGGAAACAGTTATGATGCACCATAAGTCATAACTGATTGGGTCAGCAGCCTTACACTGTATATTTCCCATTTTAAATGGATGAGACTCGAGAAGACAAAAGCATACTCTGAAATACCTTCCTGGGCCGCCTACAATCGGCTCTTACCGAAATTTCTTCGCCTTTCCTATCAGTATATTAAGTTTCTGAGCTCCTCTACTCTCCAAAATTCAATAATCTGTTTATACCTCCTCCCCCCAGCACCTCAGGGCTGAGTCTGGATCTCTTCTCTCTTATACCTTTTGTCTGAGAACGCCAAAGCCTTTCATCATTTTATTTTACCAACCCCAGGAAGGCAGCGGTGCACCAAGAGCGGCGAGTCAAGGAGTGAACTAGACAACCAGGGAGGCTGGACAGCCGACCAAAACTTAGCAGCCCTTTAGCTCCTGAAAACCAGGCAGAAAAATCAGCCAAGGCCCTCCTTACAGGGTCATGAGGGCTTACAAAAAATTTTTTTTTGTTGAAACCTTTCCCACAAAGGGACTCGCACACACACACACACAATTGTACTTTTCAGAACGTGGAGATACAACTGATCTGGTTCTTTAGGTATTCAAGAGTGTACACACCAGGGGCATCTGCCTCTAGATAAAAACTCCTGAGGGCAACTTGATCAAAGACACAGAAAATCCTTCCTTCAAAGAAATGCACCTTGTGACACTCCAAGGAGGAGGAGAGGTATTTAAAGTAAAACCTGCCCTGAATTATCACCACTGACTCGTGGAAGAGAAGCAGAAGCCCTTGGCTTCATCTGGCCTTTAAACATTTTGCTGTAACCCCGGGGCCACAGAAGCTGCCGGTGAAATTCTTGCCCTCGTGTCTATAGAAGAGTATCACACAGCGGCATGAAACTCAGATACCCACTCACGCAGTCATCTCCACTCCCATTCTCGTCCCTTCCATTCCCCACCGTCCCCCTCCGGTGCCCACGACCCAGATGCCCAAATGTGGACCCAATGGTACAAAAAGCCAAGTCATGGGGCAATGCAGGGGTTGGGGCTGCAAAGGACCGAAGGAGCCAGCAAAGCCAGGGGAGACGAGGCAGTCGGCCGGCCGGCTCATCCGTGATCAGAAAGCAAGACCTTGGGGCGGGGATGCAGAACGCCGAGCGGAAATAAAGCCCCTCGAGACGCGCCCTCTGCCAGCGCCCCGCGCCTCTCTGCGCGGCATCACCGGTCTCCGCGAGGACCGCCTCCCGGCAGGGCCCCCGTCGCCCCGGGCCGAGCACCCAGGGGCTGGAAGGGAGAAGGCGGGCTGGGCGGGGGCTCCGGCGGGACCCGCGGCGGGGGCCACTCGGCGGCCCGCGGAGGGGAAGCGGGTCCGGCGGCGCCGTGGCCCGGCCGCCGCCGCCGCCGGGGAGGCTCCGGCTACTCACGTTCTCCGTGTCCCGCTCGTTCACCGTCGGCAATGGCGTCCGGGCCGACATCTTGTGCGGGCGGCGGGCCGGGCCGGGGTCTCGCGGGCGGGCCGGGCTGCGGGCCGGGGGGGCGGCGGCGGGGCCGGGCGCGCGGCTCCCGCAGGCCGCGGCGGCGCACCGAGCGGCCCCGGCGGGGCGCGGGGGCCGAGGACGCGGAGGCGGGGGCGGCGAGGCGGGCGGGATGCGGCGCCGCGGCGGGAGGCGGGGCGGGGGCGGCGTCCGGCAGCACCGGGCTCTCGGGCCGTGGCCACGACCAAGCGGCGCCGCAAGTCACGGCTCGGCTCGTGCCTCCGAGCGCGGCCGGGAGCCGGGAGCAGCGGCCCTGACAGCGCCGCCCGCCCCGCCTTAGGTGAGCGGCGCCGCCCGGCCGAGCCGCAGCCACGCGCCCGGGCCCCGCGCGCCCCGCACGCCCGGCCCCCTCGGTCCGCGCGGTCCCCGCCGCCGCCGCCGCCGCCGCGCCTGAGCCCGGAGGAGCGGCCCGAGCAGGCTGCGCTGAGAGCGGCGGGCGCGGCACGCAGCGCCCAGAGGCACTTGGCGGCCGCCGCCGGGTGGGCGGGCGCCAGCCGAGGGGGCCTCTCCATTCATTCCCTCATTAGGGATGCGGGGCCGCCTCCGCCGCCGCCTCCTCCCGCGCTCCCTCGCCCGCCCGTCCCCGGGCTGATTTTTGTTTCTCGCCCCGCCCGCGGAGTACGGTCGCCTCAGAGCCTCTGGTGCTTTTGATTTTGATTCCTGTTTGGGTTTTGCTGGGTAGAGGTGGGGGCGCGCTGATGCAACTGAGGGGTCCCTTTTTGTCCGTGTCGCTGGAGAAGAAAGGGTAGGATCCTACCCTGGATCCGCCACTGCCTGTCTCCCACCTCGGGATCTTGCCCTTCCTACGTTCATGCCCGCCTTCCTCCCCCCGCTTCCCAGCTTTCTCGCTGCCTGCTCTCCCCTGAGCCCTCGCGCAGTCCCCTTCTCCAGAGAGCCCTTGGGTTCACGGTCACCCTAATAGTTGGGCAGAGGGCACAAAAGCCCGTACAACCGCCAGCAGCCTCGGAGGCGCGGCTGCAAGAACCCTGTGCAAAGGGCTCAGGCCAGACAGCTCGCCGAGGTGCCCGGGACGGTGCGGCCTCCTTGGGAACCCGGCCGGCGGAAGAGGTCGCCAGGCGCCCTGCGCAGCACCCCCCGGCGTGGCTGAGCCCCGGGAGTCACGACGCTTACACTGGCTGATCGTCACTTCCTGGGACGCAAGGAAGTGTCACTTAGGAGAGCTTGTGGAGGGAGAGAAGAGAGCTGCCTCTGATTCTTGGCCCTGTCCTACCTCCTCCAGGTGGCTTCCTCACCCTGCCACCCACCTGCCACATCTGACATCCCGCGGACGTCGCTATGCAAATATGCGTTACCCGTTAGTCCCTTAAGGCAATGCTGCTTCTTGCGATCATATTTGAGAGCTTACATTTGGTACACTCAGTCTCTAGGACAAAAACCTTACCATCTCCCTATTCCTCGTCTTTTCAATATATCTTTTTCACTTTCATGACTGGGCAGGAAGATAAAAGCAATAGATAGAAGGGGATAAATCCAATTTTAGAGTCACTTCCTTAAGGCTCCAGTGGGAATCTTAAGATGATGGGAAATTCCTCCTTTCTCCTGTCCTTCATCCGTTTGAAGGAATCCCTGCACCAGATGGTTTTTATCCTGACTCATTAAAGGTTGTTTCTGAAAAGTTAACATTTGACCCTTAAAACATGTTCTAAAAGACTTAAAAATAGCAGTTGCAAAGATATCCTCTGAGGAAAAAAAAAAAATTCTCACCCAATATATATACCCACTTCCAGAAAATCGTCTATGTATTTATTTCTTTAGCGTTTTATTTCTAGACACTTCCCAATTTCACAAAGCAAGTAAATTTGGCAAGATCCCTTAGGGTGTTTATTACCCTTCCTCAAACAGAATTCAGGCTTCTGAAGTGTAAGACTGCATATTAAGATAGGGTGTGCAGGAGTTCCCACTGTGGCTCAGTGGGTTATGAACCTGACTAGTATCCATGAGGATGTAGGTTTGATCCCTGGCCTGGGTGGGTGGGTTAAGGATCCTGGCGTTGCTATGAGCTGCGGTGTAGGTTGCAGATACAGCTTGGATCTGGCATTACTGTGGCTGTGGCTGTGACAGCTCCGATTTGACCCCTAGCTTCGGAACTTCCATATGCCACAGGTGTGACCCTGGGGAAAAAAAAAAAAAAAAAAGGACACAGTGTGCAACTGGGAATGCCAAGCTTTTTACAGTCCCTATTCCAAGATCCTGAATCACCAAGATATACTGAAGTTGCCAGGGTAGAAACTTGTACTTTTCTGATCAATTACAGTGCTTGCTGCCAATTAGTGGTGCAGCCACTGCAAAGTGCCTTGCATTACAACAGTCTCCCTGTTAACAGGAAACAAGCATCTGTGAAAGGGTGTTCAACCCCATTGGACTACGAATCATTCCTTCAACTAGTAGCTCGGGTTTTGCTTTTCAATGCCCAGTCACATATCATCCTGTGTCTTTATCTTGAGATGACCCAGACAGGCATATTTCTTTCCTTTTTACAAAAGCCCACTCAACGGGTGTATTCAAGATTATAGCTGCACCCAGGTTAATAGTGTACAGGAAAAAAAGAAAGAGAGAGCGAGAACTGGAATATATGCTACTGTTCAATCTTGTACGAGTCCCAGGATCAACATGTTCACCTCGTAAGGTCATTAGACCTCTGAGATGCGATGGCTAATTAGAGACAGAACTCAAAGGAGAGCCCAGGATTCTGGCCCAGTGGCTTCCAAGACTTTCAAGTGTACAGGACAGTCATGGGCAAACCCCTTAGCTATATTTGCTACACTCTGCTTCCATATTGAAACTTACTAAATAATTCATACTAATAGTAAGGGATGCTTATTTTTTTCAATCAACCTAAAAAGATGGTTTTATAGCAACGGGGCTACCTTCAGAGAGAATTGTAATTGAGTGGATAATTCGTATCCATAATTCTGGTTAACAAAATAGACTAGAAACAACTCTATCCCTAAAAATGGCACTCAAAGAATCCTATTCATACCCACAATTTTAGAGTTGGTATATAAATTTCACTTTGCATGAGTTAGGAAAAAGTCATTGTGTTTTTTTTAAATGGAATTACTGAGCATACCCCCGTTTGGGCTCTCTGTCCCTTAAAATAGCGTGAGGCTGTACTGTGATGGAATGAAAACTGTTTAGTTGTAGTCCTTAAGACTGATTGGGAGTAATTCGAAAACAAAAGAAAAATAAAGATCTACAAGGTGCTAAACCCACACTGAAATGTGCTAAATGAGCACTGCCTCCCAGCAGCTCTACGGAGCAGAATTCTCTAGAACTACGCAGTCCTGTATAGTAGGTGCCAACTACTGTGGCTATTGAGTTCTTGATAGGTCGAGAGTTCAACTGAGGAGCTGAACTTTTCATTTGATATCTAAAATAGTTTAAAAACTGACATTTGATTCACTTATTGGAAATTTTCCAATTACGTTGGGAAAAACTTGGGTACATGAATCTATTTTTTTCAACTGTAAATATTCTGAAATCTAAACCCAGATTTATCAGGTTTTTTTTTTTGTTTGTTTTGTTTTGTTTTTTGCTCTTTAGGGCCACACCTCTGGTGTATGGAAGTTCCCAGGCTAGGGGTTGAATCGGAGCTGCAGCTGCCAGCCTACACAACAGCCACAGCAATTCAGGGATGTGAGCGGCATCCAGACTTATACCACAGCTCAGGGCAATGCTGGATCCTTAACCCACTGAGCGAGGCCAGGGATCGAACCTGCGTCCTCATGGATACCATTTGGGTTCGTTACTGCTGCTGCTGCTCTACAACAGGAACTCCTAAACCCAGATTTAGATAAATTTAGAAAATTTACCTTTTGAATTGTGATGTGCTGTAAGTATAAAATGCACGCCGATTTTTAAAGACTTAGCAGGGAAAGAAAGAGTGTAAGTTATCCCTTTAAGAAATTGCTAATATTTTGACATGTGTTAAATAAGATATATTATTACAATCAATTTCAGTTATTTCTTTTTCCCTTTCCAAACATGGGTACCGAAAAATAGAAAATTACATATGTAACTTAAAGCATATTGGACGGCACTTCTCCATAAGGTGAAAACTGAGAATAAAGAGGTTTAGTTGCTGCAAAATCAAAGAAGCTATTAATAAGTCGCTTGATTAGAAGCTATTAATAAGTCGCTTTTTGACTCAACAAACATTTATTAAGTACCAGTCTACCACATGCCAGTGTAATATTCTTTTTAGAGTGCTAAATAAAATACAGAGTGGATTCATACAAATGTTAACAGATAGCAGTCATTTATAAACAAATAAGTTATCAAATGTGACAGATTCAGCAACGTTCCTAATGAACTCATACACCTGTGTATTTCTTACATGTACTTTAAATGTATCTAGTGTGCCATAGATGTGGCTAGTCAGTCAATAGCTATTTGTGGTGGGCATACTTTGTTTCAGCGCTGTACAAAGCCATCTCTGATCTCTCATTTAGCCACACAAGGAAAGTACAAGATGGGCAGTGCTGGAAGGTAGCAAAGAGTTGTCCCTGCTCAAGAGAAACAGTGGTTAGAAAAAACAAAACAAAACAAACAAAAAACCAAACTTTGATAAAGCCGGGTTTAGATTTCAGAATATTTATAGTTGAACAGATAGATTCATGCACCCAAGTTTTTCCCAACGTAATTGAAACAGTATACAGACTGTTCCTTTCGTAAAATCGACGGTGTCCTGACTGCTCTCCTATCTTTAACAAGGTTAATTTGGATTGCATGTCAACAGTCACCACTTAAAATAGTGAATCGGGACCACAGGAGAAAAGACGTTTCTTGTCTGAGAAACCATGTAAGCCTCCTTCTTTAGGCTGGAGCCACTCTGTGCATCCCCAATCTGTGTCTAGGGGACGTTGAATCTCCTTCCATCCCCCTCGAGGACTCTGGGCTCGGCAATGTCTCACTGTTTGGAAATCCTTAGGTGCACTGTATTGTCTGACTCCTCTGCACCTTTGTGTCCTCTGTTCTCTTTATGGAATGTTCTCCCCTCTTTTCTGCCTGATGGACTTCAGGTCGGTCTTTAAAAACCTTCTCTTAGAGGGCCTCCCTGACACCCTGCCACCTCCCCACACCTGCAGAGCTAATTAATCCCTTCTTTGCACCATCTTCACCTGGCCCAGTCTTCTGCAGTGGCTCTCTTTGAACTGTGTGCCTGGCTGGTCCCCCACACCTCGGTGAGCTGGGGCAAGAAAGGGAATATGCCTTATTTAACTCTTTTCGCCCAGGGCCTCACCACAGTGCCTAGCAATTAATAGATACTCAATTTCCTAAATGATCTTTGTGGACTTGTCCCATGTTGTAAATTTTCCTGCACTTCCACATTCTTTTGAATCTCTAAGAAGCATCGTATGGGAATTAAAAAGATGTTATAGGAGAATCATTAAGGTTTACAACCAGGGATATAGGAGTCCACATAGTATACAGAACTTCTCCTAATACATGTTATTAACTGGGCAGTGGGGAGACGCTCTTCTCTTTCCTACAGAGGAGTAGCTTATCACAGGGCTGCTTATTGTACCACTTTCTGATTGTCCTGTGATCCTTCATGGTTAGCCACACATGGGGGTACCGATCACAGATCTTTCAATAAAACAGTCTTTGGATGAGTTATCTGTGTCAGCCAAGGTGTACTGACACCAAGGACTTAGGAGGAAGCACTTAAATGTAGGCTGAAAAATTACAAGTGGAATCACGTGATGTGGGCGTGCTGCGAGCAATAAAGCTGGCAGACCAGCTCCAGGAAGGGAGTCATCAGCCGTGGGCGGCGGGGGGGGGGGGGTCTTTTCCTAAACAAGCCTTTCTGAAGGATGAGCATCAGGACAGCCCTTGGCACAAACTGGAACAGCCAAACGAGGGACCAGACGCGGGAAGCAACTATGGTGGTGAGTTATGCGCTGGTCTTTAGCAACATCAACCAGAGGCGGCTGAAAATCAGCATTATCTGCATCACCTTTCAAGAAAGGGACATTGGTTATGTGCAGACTCACCTAAGTGTGGATACACCCGTATCATTGTACCTTTCAAAGGGTAGTTTTGTAATGTCACATAGGAAGCAAAGCAATCCTTTGAAAATCTTATGGTAGCCACCCCAAACTAAGAGTCTGGTTATCTTTCACTTGGCATTTGCAAGAACAAATGGAACATAATGTAATGCAACACCCACTTAAACAACACTGTAATTTGATTGTCTGACTTTGAGGACAATATACTGGATGCGTAGTTCCTTAAATTCTTATACTTATTGTCTTAATATAAAAATATCAGTTTGGGGAGTTCCCACTGTGGCTCAGTGGAAACAAGCCTGACTAGTACCCATGAGGATTCGGGTTCCATCCCTGGCCTCCCTCAGTGGGTTAACGATCTGGCGTTGTCATGACCTGTGGTGTAGGTCGCAGACATGACTCAGACCCCATGTTGCTGTGGCTGTGGTATGGCCGGCAGCTGTAGTTCCAATTCAGCCTCTAGCCTGGGAGCTTCCATATGCTGTGGGTGTGGCCTCAAATTTAAAAAAATTTTAAAAAGAACCCAACATAGTGTCTGTGAGGATGTGGGTTTGATTCCTTGCCTTCATCACTGGGTTAAGGATCCTGCATTGCCACAAGCTCTGGCATAGGCCTCAGCTGCAACTCCAGTTCAACCCCTAACCCAGGAATTTCCATGTGCTGCAGGTGCGACTGCAAAAGAAAAAAAATCAAGCTTTGCAGTGTCTTTCCATAAACTCAATTTATTCAGTCCCTTCAATTTTTTTTCTATGTAAAGCTGTACACGACTTGTGTTTTGATGATTTTCTTTCCTACCTACGCAAATATTGACACCATTTGTTACTTTGCTTTTCATTCATTCATTTCTTTAAGATCATTGAGCCCTGCTAATGCCAGGCACTATATTAAACTCTCCAGAAAGAGCAGTAGATAAAATAGACAAAAATCCCCACCCACACAATGTTAGCATTTGGTTAGGCACTTCCAGCGTCTAGACAGTTCAAAAGCAGAGGCTCCCATAAAACAAATAATCTTTTAGGCTATGCATTGGCTATTTTGCTCTTTTAGCAGACAGAAGCGCCCAGGTCTAATTTATTTTTTTAAGTAATGAATTGCAGTAGTTAGCCCTTTTCTTCAATCCAAAGGTAATTGCTTTCTCTCTTAATATTTTGGCCTTTCTCCAGTAAGCTTTTGTACAAACAGCTTCGACTGGTTCCACAAGTAGCTTGGGTGCTTTAGAATCATAATAATGATGCTTCCTGACGGGGTGGCTTGTATTTGATCTACATGTTGTAATATTATCCAAGCTTTATTATCTCAACACCAGCATACTCACCACATTTCATCATTATGAACTACTTTATCTTCAATCACTGGTCTTTTTTTTCCCTATATTATTAGCCCCAGAAAAACTATCGATCTTTTTGTAGTTCAGCAAGAATCTTATAATAGATAGGAATCTACATTTAGAACCATTTTAGCAGTACTTTTTTATTTTCCAGATAAAGAGACAGTTTCAGAAAGTTCCTATAAAAATTAAGCCCTCCCCTGGAGATCCTGCTGTGGTTCAGTAGGTAGCGAACTGGACTAGTATCCATGAGGACATGGGTTCGTTGCGCTGAGCTGCGGTGTGGGTCCCAGATGCAGCTTGGATCCAGCGTTGCTGTGGTTGTGCTGTTGACCTGCAGTTACAGCTCCGATTCGACTGGTAACCTGGGAACTTCCCTGTGCTGTGGGTGTGGCCCTAAAAAACTAAAAAGACCAAAAAAAAAAAAAAAAAAGCTCCCTCTTACTGACTTTAATGGTATTACTGCTTTTCCTGTGCAGCTCTTATACTCGTGAGTACCAGGGAGGCACTGAAAGCATTCTTCCCAAAACTGCATCTTCAGAGCCCAGAATGGTGCCTAGGATGTGGGGCTGACTCATTTAACGTTGATTGGGAGAATGAATCAGATTTGATCATTTCTCTGAATTTGCACACATGTTTTCAGGTCCTAGATTTCTTTCGGACAGCCTTAGTATATTGCCCCTCAGAAGTGAAGGACCAGTTTAGGTGCCCAAACTCTTTTCCAAACTCTTTCCAGACCACTGTCTTGCCAGTCACTCCTGGGGCCCTTGTTTCTCATTGCCTCACAGCTCAGGTGCCAAGGCTCCCAGATGAACGTTCTTCGCTATTGGCCAATATCTTCTTCTGCTAGTCCTAAAACAGGCACCCAAATTTCTAACGTTGGAAATGCCTCTTTTTAAAAGCATGAAAATCATGGAACCAGCAGGTTAGAGGATTACCATGACTAGAATCCAGGTTTACTTATATGTGAAAAAAAAATGTGTTTCCTTTGTAATAGTTTAACCATTCTTTTTACTGTCTGCTTATGTCATATGCAACCTTAATTCCACCTTAACACGAAGCCACAAGTCAATTGCACTCTACTGAGCACCTACTATGTGCTCAGTGCTATATTAAGAACAGCTATGCCCAAGGTCTGATGCTAGCGTGGTGCAGTTAATTTTTACATAAATACAGCAAGACTTAAATAGCCCAAGTTGAGCTGAACCTTCCAAGCGGTCACTCCTAGAAAGTACACAGAGATGTGATGTTAGACCTTAAAACTCCTCTTTTGTAACTGCCTCTGGAGTCTGTGGCATGGGCTACTGTGTATTTTCAGTGGGGTAAGTCCCCGTCCTTTGAGGGGTTATTTTAAGAAAGCGTCATTCAGAATCAACACTGTTGTGTAGGATGGATGATTAAAATGAATCACATTTGACCAAACATTAGAAATGTAATAGCTGCAACAATATTTTCTTGTATTCTTCTAGCAGGGTCATGTTTTAATGAAGCTTTTTTTTTTTTTGTCCTGAGGTGTATGGAGGTTCCTAGGCTAGGAGTGGAACAGGAGCTGTAGCTGCTGCTAGCCTACACCACAGTCACAGCAATGCAGGATCCGAGCCAAATGTGCTACCTACACACAGTTCACAGCAATGCCGGATCCTTAACCCACTGAGCAAGGCCAGGGATCGAATCCATATCCTCATCGATACTAGTCGGATTTGTTATCACTGAGCCACAACAGAAACTCTGTAAAGAAGCATTTTTAAACGCTGAAAGATGACAGCCTCTTTGGAATAAGCATAAAACCTTGACAAGTGACGGTTCTCATTGTTCTATAATTGTTTCAGAATCACTCCTGCATGTGGTCACATGGGTTATGAAAGTAAGGAACGTTTAGTCTTAATAGAATGACATGAGATGTTAAAAAAACAAAATGCAGTGTTAATTGCTGAGTGTCCAAAGGGTATTAGAGGCAAAAGTGAAGAAGAGGCTTCATCTAAGAGCATCAAGCACATCTTCATTAAGAGCCAGGGCTTGTAGATGGCAAAGAGGTCTGTGAAAGAGGTGTGTCAGCACCACCAATCATCAGGGAAATGCAAGTCAAAACCCCAATGAACTATCCCCTCACATCTATTAGGATGACTATTGTCAAAAGATAAGAAATCACAAGTGTTGGTGAGGATGTGGAAAAAAGGAAACCCTTGTGCATCGATGCTGGGAATGCAAATTGGTGCAACCACCATGGAAAACAGCATGGAGATTCCTAGAAAAATTAAAAGTAGAAGTACGATGTGATGCAGCAATTCCACTTCAGGATATATAGCTGAAGAAAATGAAAACACCAAGGGGAAAAGATATAGCGCCCCCCCGCACCCCGGTGTTCATTGCAGCGGGAAATTCAATAGCCAAGACATGACAATGACCTATGTGTCCACCAACAGATGAGTGGATAAAGAAACTGTGATTTTATATATGTGTGTGTGTGTGTGTATATATATATATATATAGAGAGAGAGAGGAATGTTGTTCAGTCATTAAAAAGAATAGAAATGCCATTTGCAACGACACAAATGGACCGTGAGAGCATTATGCTATGTGAAATAGGTCAGAGAGAGAAGACAAATATCATATGGTCTCACTTATATGTGGAATTTCAAAAAAAAAAAAATGCGTTTGTAGATACAGAAAATAGATTCGTGGTTGTGAGACGGGAGGTTGGGGAGGGCAAAGTGGGCGAAGGAGGTCAAAAGTTACTTCCAGTTCAAACATGTGGAACTCCCACTGTGACTCAGCAGGTTCAGAGCCCGACTGGTATCCATGAGGACTCGGGTTCGATCCCTGGCCTCAATCAGCGGGTTAAGGATCCGACGTTGCCATGAGCTGAGGCATAGGCCACAGATTCAGTGTGGATCCCAAGTTGCTGTGGCTGTGGTGTAGACCAGAAGCTGCCGCTCTGATTTGATCCCTCACCTGGGACCTTTCATCTGCTGTGGCTGTGGCCCTAAAGAGAAAATAAATAAGTGAATAAGTAGCTAAGTCATGGGGATATAATGCCCAGCGTGGTAACTGTAGCTAATAACACTCTTAATAATACTCTAATCGCATATATGAAAGTTGCTTGAAGAGTAGATCTTTTAAAAATCTCGTCGCTGTGTGTGGGGGTGGATGTTAACTAGACTTCCTGTGGGGACCACTTCCCAGTGTATGCAAATGTCAAATCGTTATGTTGTATGCCTGAAACTGATAATGTTGTATGAGAGTTATACCTCAAAACATAAAAGAAAATAAGCCAGTGTTTATGTGTTATTTTCTAAACCCTTGCTTACATTATATTTAAGTCTGATAAGCAGACAAAAATTCTTAGCATATTCCCCAAAAAGAAAGCAGGTCTCTAAAGGTGACATGACGGCCCAGTAGCAAATATTTCACAACGAACTGATCTGGAAACGTGGTCCTGCAGCCCCAAACTCAGACCTCTTTTCATTTATTTCTGGGGCTCTTCCATGTACACCTGAGCATCAACTTAAGGATCGCTGGCGCCTACATCCATCTCCTCAATCGCTTCCCTTTTCCTAAAAACCATCCTCAGCCCTCTGAATATGAGAACATCAGTGCAACTGAGATGCGGAGGTGAGTGTGAGGGTCAGGATTAGGTAGGAATGGCTCAACTTCCCTGCTCTAAATGTAAAATAAAATCAGGTCTGACCCTAGAGGCAGGATCCAGGCCAAACTGTATTATGTAGCTTGTTTGATGTGCTTATGTGGATGAAATCAGACTGGAATTAAAACCAAGAAGAAACTCGAATTAGGGGAGCAGTAATGAAGCGATATAACCTCCAGCCTGGGGAGTGTGTATTTGGGCGGGAAAGGCAGAGAGAGAGGACACCTATGTATAGAAATGGAGAGAAACTGCCTGGGCTATGGTTGGGGTGAGAGTTTGTGGACTAATTGCATTGTTAGAGGCACTTTTAGTGGGAGGAGGGCAAATTGCTTAAGCAGCTCTCATGCTAGAAATGATTCTAAGTGTATTCAATCAGCGCCCACTTAAGGATGGGCAGGCTACCACACAGCAAAAGCCGTGGATGTGATATCCACTTTGGTTCACTTAGCAGTTAGCATGGGTGGATGTCTGGAAAATTTGGGAGCTGGTGCGCTGAGGAGAGCGTGAGCAGAGGGGGCCAACCTCTGAAGATTTAGGAGCCATCCTGTCCATCCTCTTTGTCAGCTGGACAAAAAGAAAGAAACTGCCAGAAGTGGGAATAACAATACCCAAAGCAGGGCTGGCTTTGGGGGCACATGACCCATGCAGCCTGCTCATAAGGGCTCATGCATGATTTCATGCTTTGCTTCCACTCCCTTGAAATTCTGAATAAATTTTTTTTTGGTCCGTGCCCCCGGCATGCAAAAACCCCACATCGGGGATCAAACCTGCACCACAGCAATGTCCTGAGCCACAGCAGTGACAACGCCAGAGCCTTATCCCGATGAGCTACAAGGGAACTCTCTGAAATTCTGAATAATATTAAATGAGGGGAGCTGCACTTGGCCTATAATTTATACAACCAGTCATTCTTGCAAGGATGTTCTGAGGATTAAGTGAATCGATACACACAGGATGCATAAAATAGTTCTAAGCACCATAATTACCTCTCAGTTATGTTATTTCTTGTTTCTTCTTCCTTTTCTTTTTAATGAACGATTTTTTTTTTTTTGGTCTTTTTAGGGCCGCACCTTCGGCATATGGAGGTTCCCAGGCCAGGGGTCAAACCGCAGCTGTAGCTGCTGGCCTACACCACAGCCACAGCAACACAGGATCCAAGCTGCATCTGGGAACTACACCACAGCTCATGGCAACGCTGGATCCTTAACCCATGGAGAGAGGCCAGGGATCGAACCTGTGTCCTCATGGATACTAAGTCAGATTCGTTTCCGCTGAGCCACAACAGAAACTCTGAATCTTTCATTTTAATTCCATGAAAGAGTCTTTAAATTCTACAGTGCTAATCTAAAAAGAATGGATGTGGGGACAGATATAGCTGAATCACTTTGCTGGATTATCACAACATTGTAAATCAACTATATGTCAATAAAACTTTAAAAATGAAAAACAAGTCTACAGTGCTTTACATTACTATTATGATTGTTTTGGCTACTACATTTATTAGCTATGCTCCTTCCAGCAAAGGAAGCAATGACCTCAGTTGGGGAAGCTTCACTAACCTCTTAGACACCTGCCCAAGAGGAGAAGCAGTTAGTGAAAGCCGAGGCGTGTGCTAAACGCTAGTGTCAGTCTTAATGACTCTCTGTCTGGCTCAGGACAGTAAACGAGGGCCATTTCTATTAAGCAACCGCAACAGCAACAGCAACAAAAACAAGCAGCCGGCAGGAAGGGAGAGCTCCCTCAGCGTGCCTTGTACCAGAATCTCACAAAAGAGAAGGCTCCTGTTATGCAACAGCTGACCTGCAGCTCCCATTTGTCATTTTGTTTAATCTCCGCAGCAGCCCTATGGGAGCTTCCTGGAGACACACACCGTTATGGAATAGGTCAAACTCCACCCTACCCCGATGTCCCCAGAGGGAACTGTCCCTACTGTCAAGGAGCTCACAGTCCAATCAGTTAGGTCAGGCCCCCCACTCACCACGTGTCCATCCACCCCAATCACCACCAGGATCTGAGTGTAAACACACACACACACACACACCCAGAAAATCGAAAGCATCCATAAAGAAAAAGAAGCGCATAGACACAGAGTATAAAAGGCATCTATTAGGGTCACGAGGAAACAATTAAGTGGGTCAGAGTTCATAAGATTAATTAGAAAAGTCTTTCTGGGAGTTCCCATTGCCGCACAGTGGTAATGAATCCAACCAGTAACTAGTATCCATGAGGATGCAAGTTCAACCCCTGGCCTCACTCAGTGGGTTAAGCATCCGACGTTGCCATGAGCTGTGGGGTAGGTTGCAGATGTGGCTCGGATCTGGCGTTGCTGTGGCTGTGGTGTAGGCCGGCAGCTGAACCTCTGATTCAACCCCTAACCTGAGAACTTCCATGTGCCGCAAGTGCAGCCCTACAAGCTAAAAGAAAAAAAAAAAAAAGTCTTTCGGGGGAGCAGAGCGTTGCGCTGTATTTTCAAAGACAAAAATGGCCAATCTTCGTGGAGGGGGTGAATCAGGCGCTCTCGGAGGAGAAGGTATCGGACAAAATCAGGGAGCAGGAACGAGCACGCTGTGGACAGGGGATGACAAGCACATTGGTTTGACTGCAACCAAGTTTTCAGCAGTCTAGAAAAATCATTCACGTGCAAAAATACTTAAGGACTCAACTATGTGTGCTAATATGCGAAAGTCCTCTTTCCCTGAATAGAACCCGGAGCTTCTACTGAGACGGCTTTAAGATAATGCTGGGAACCATGGCTTGCTCCTTTTAATTCCTTAACCATTTTTTTCCCCAGGGGGACTTTCAGATTCTCTTTGTCTTTGGGCTGCTCTGAATTCTAACAACACGCACTCCCTTGGGTCATTAGACTCAAAAAGAAAAAAGAGAAGAAAAACCACACAACTTTCTCTTTCCCTGAGTGTGGAATACAATTTCAACTTACAGTGGTCATGTGCGATTGTGTGATTTTGGACATT
The DNA here is from genome assembly GCF_016906955.1 of Phacochoerus africanus. Classification (NCBI taxonomy): domain Eukaryota; kingdom Metazoa; phylum Chordata; class Mammalia; order Artiodactyla; family Suidae; genus Phacochoerus; species Phacochoerus africanus. The sequence continues at coordinate 15,504,506 of NC_062555.1, read as the reverse complement.
CTTTCCCCAAACAAGACCACAGCTATTTGTGCTGAAAGACTGTTTTGCAGTTCGACATGTGGAAACTCATTTTGTAAGATGCTCTGATGCATTGCTGAAGAAGTATGTTTGCTTTGCTTTGCTGCCTGATATTTTTCCAGACCATTTCTTGGTGATAGCAGGAGCTTTAAACAATAAACAATATGCAAACACAATCCTGACCGCCCCCTGCCCTCCAGCTCCTCTGGGGAGGAAGTGGGGTCTGGATATTAAGCCACAACGGATGGATGGAATTGTTGGGACTCAGAGTCTCATTCCTGGTTTCAGCCTGCCTCACGTATGTTTATTCTCGGAGCCTCAGTTTTCTCTACCTGTGCAATGGGGCCAGCCGTTTTCACTTCACAAGTGCTTATAAAATACATCCAAAGCCCTAGAGAAGTACAAATATAAATAATTATATGTCTGTAAACATCAGCTGGAAAGCACTCACTCACTCCCTCCTATTTATGGTAAAAATACAAGATCCCTGTGACGTCATATTCCCAGAATAGAGCCCTGTTCATCCACCGAGGCGCTCTCAGACGGCTACCAAAAGGCCTCTGAAAATCACGTTCATGGAGATGCGGCCGGGTTCTGAGGGAGGCCTTCAAAGCCCTGGTCTTTGCATCGCTCTCCTGGGCTTCTAAGCGTGCATCTATGGCTCTAGAACACTCACACTCACTCTGCCGAAGGGCCAGGGTTCCTGCCCCCACCCCAATTTCAAATCTGTCCCAAACTGACCTTTTTTTTTTTTTTTTTTGCTTTTTAGGGCTGCACACATGGCCTATGGGAGTTCTAAGGCTAGGGGTCGAATCGGAGCTGTAGCCGCCAGCCTACACCGCAGCCACAGCAACGTGGGATCTGAGGCATGTCTGTGACCTACACCACAGCTCATGACAATGCCAGATCCTTAACCCACTGAGTAAGGCCAGGGATCGAACCCACATCCTCATGGATACTAGTTACTAGTTGGGTTTGTTACTGCTGAGCCACAGTGGAAACTCCCCCAAACGGACACTTTTGTAAAAAGACATTGTATTCATAGAAATCCTCAAAGTTTTAAACTTGGACATACAAAATAGAAGCTTACATTAATGAATAGATTCAACAGATGTAAAAGTACTCTGTCAAAATCTCTCCGTTTCTTGGGAGTTCCCTGTTGTGGCTCAGAGATAACAAACCCAACAAGTATCCATGAAGACGAGGGCTCGATCCCTGGGCTCGCTCAGTGAATTAAGGGTCTGGCGATGCCATGAGCTATGGTGTAGGTCACAGATGTGGCCCAGGACCTGCATTGCTGTGGCTGTGGTGTAGGCCAGCAGCTGCAGTTTCAATTCCATTCCTGACCTGGGAACTTCCGCATGCCACAGGCATGGCCCTAAAAAGCAAAAAAAAAAAAAAAAGGGAGAGAGAGAAAGCAAGTCCCTCTTGGTTTCTCAACACTCTGCCCATGAACTAGCTTGTACACAGATGATGAACACTGCCGGGTGCAGGGATCCATCACTTGGAGCAGCAGTGCCTCAAGGCACCCTCCTCAGACTCTGCTTTCGCTATTCTCTCTTGAGCCCTTCCAGCAACCCTTCTTTTTTTTTTTTTTAATTTTTAAAATTACAGTTGATTTACAATGTTCTGTCAATTTCTATTGTACAGCAAAGTGACCCAGTCACACATACACATATATTCTTTTTCTTACATTATCCTCCATCATGTTCCATCACAACTGACTAGATATAGTTCCCTGTGATATACAGTAGGAGACCTCATTGCTTATCCACTCCAAATGCGATAGTTTGCATGTACTAACGCCAGATTCCCAGTCCATCCCATACCCTCCCCATCCACCTTGGCAACCACAAGTCCATTCTCTATGTCCATGAGGTTGTTTCTGCTCTGTAGATGTGTTCATTGCGCCATATTTTAGATTCCACATATAAGTGAGATCATATGGTGTTTGTCTTTCTCTTTCTGACTGACTTAGGATGAGAATCTCTAGTTGTATCCATGTTGCTGCAAATGGCATTATTTTGTTCTTTTTTATGGCTGAGTGGTATTCCATTGTGTGTATGTACCACATCTTCTTAATCCATTCATCTGTCAATAGACATTTGGGTTTTTTCCTTGTCTTGGCTATTGTGAATAGGGCTGTTATGAAAATAGGGGTATGTGCATCTTTTCGAATGAAAGTTTTGTCTGGATAGATGCCCAGGAGTGGGATTGCCCAGTAACTCTTCCTAACACTGAAGCATGTCTATGCATAGAGCTGTTTGCAGTCCTCGCTGGGAGATGCAGCATCTTCTCAGCTTTCTTCTCCATTTCAAGCCCAGAGTGCACCTGAGTTGTCCCTTAGTCACTGAGAAGAGGCATAATCTCCCTAGAAAGAAAGTGGGACATTCTAGGCTTTTCCAGAACAACTCTGAAGTTGTACATCCCTCTTGGGATCTCTCGGGGATTCCTGAGATGGGCCGTGGCTGAGCTTAGTCAGAGTCTAATGCGAAGTCCTTCATTTCCCAAGTTCGCAGCCAGAGCCAGAGGGGCACGAGTGAGTCAGGCAACATAAAAGTCCTTCCTCCTTCCCACCCTTGGTTTTAGTGACCTCTGCCACCTCCACGAATGGCCTCTGAGTCCTCAAAAAAAAAAAAAAAAAAAAGCTTCTAATCAGCCATTCTTATCCTTTGGTAACATTTTTCTCTAATGACTGCATTCCTATGATATCAGATAACTAGAAAAGAAAGAAAAACAGCCAATGGGTGTCAGTCTTTATAAGTGTAAGATGGAAAGGAAAGGAGTTTCTGGACCCTCAAGCCCTCCTACCTATGACATCGCAACAGGAGGTTGCCCACACTTGACTCTTGCTTGGGCTAGAGCTGCAATTCCCTTCAGGCTTGTTTATCGGGAGTCTGAGAAACAGGGAGATCCAGACACTCCCTCAAAAAATGGGAGGAAGCATGTGTGTACAGGAATTTTTCTGTAAAACAGGGTCTGCGCGTTAATCAGATTCTTAAGTTTCATTTCAAAAAAGGTAGAACCTCCAACATAAGCAATCCTAAGTGGTTCTCTACAGGGCTACACTCAAGCCTTATGTAATATTTCCTCTTCATCTAGACACTGTCGTTTTCAAATTACAAGTTGCGATCTGTACCATGAATCACTATGGACATTAGAATGAATTGGAGTAGAATGAAATAATCACCACCTCCTACTGAGTCAGGGTCTGTACTATTTCACCACACATTTGTCAGGTGCGTGTGGGGTCTGGATGAAAAATGTGTTTCCTACACAGTAGGGCCAAAAGGGGTTGAAAGCCCCGGAAGCAGAGATCGAGTTCTTAGACTTGAGCCCATACGAGTCACCCAGGGGGTGAATTAAAATGCACATTCCCAAGCACATGCCCCGCAGAACCGAGTTGCTAGAGCTCTGACGGTGGGCAAGCACCTCAGTGCATGTAGGCTACGAACTCAAGCTAACTATTACTATGCTAGTTTGAGCTGATCGGAAGTCCCAGGTCCAAGACTTTGTTCTACAGTTAGATTCCTTCCAAGAACCGCAGCGCCTATAGGACGCTGCATCATTTCAGGTGCGTCCCAGCCAGCCACCTCCATCCGTGCCCTCCGGGGGCGGGGCGGGGGCGGGATCACGGTTAGACCAGGCTCCACCTCCTTTCTGCTGCAGTGCCTGGGGTGTGAGGAGAAAGCAACCTCCAGCCCCCTCCCCTGTATCAAACCTCCCCGGGAACTTCTCAGCAGCAAGATGAAAGCCCACTGCCTTCTCCAGTCGGGGCAAGTTAAACAAAGCACTGCCAAGATCGAAGGTCATTCTCAGAACTTCACGTGAGGTGGAAATTGAGTATGATTAACATGGGTTTGGAGGTGGAAAAGTAACATGTAGCAAAACGCATTCATAACCTCTGGGTGAGTCATGTACGTGCTTCCGTTGTTCCTTCTATGCTCTCAACTCCCCAAGTGACATTCCCACCAAGGCCACTCTTTTCTGATCCGCCTCCAAGGAAACTAAGGACCTTTCTGCTTAAATACCTTTGTCTCCTATGGGCTCAAAACCAAATTGTGAATGGCTTCTCTTTCTGACTTTCCATTTTGTCTCAGCATCCCACACCCAGACCTCAGATTGCTCTGTAGTTTATCCCTACATACACCTGTGTGACCTGACACACACACCGTTTGTGTACAGCTAGGTGTGTGCTCGTGTATCGCCCTGCTGGATTCAAGTGCAGGAGGGCGGGAACGGTGAGTCACTCTTTTACAAATGCCCTGTCAGCATAAAGTCAGTCCATCATGCATTTCCTTAGAGACAGAGGGTGGAGGGTGCTTGCAATATGCCCTGACTGTACTCCAGCCTTTGCACCTCCTCTTGCTGCCTGCTTGTTGGGGTTGCCGCGTAAAGCACCACTTGCTCCGTAACGGCAACATTAGATGCTCCTTAATGCTTGAGACATTTCAAATGTCACAATTTGCAATTCCTGTGTTTCCAGTAAGAAATAGTTGCCTGAGGAGAGATAAATTAGGAGTTTGGAATTAACATATACACACTATTATATATAAAATAGGTTAATACCTAGGACCTACTGTACAGCACAGGGAATATCCAATATCTTGTAATAAATAACCTGTAATGGAAAAGAATACGTATATAGAATATGAATCACTTTACTGTACATTTGAAACTAATACAACATTGTAAATTAACTGCATTTCAATTTTAAAAAGGGGAGAGTTCCTGTTGTGGTGCAGCAGAAATGAATCTGACTAGCATCCATAAGGATGCAGGTTCGATCCCTGGACTCACTCAGTGGGTTAAGGATCCGGCGTTGCTATGAGCTGTAGTGTAGGTTGCAGATGTGGCTCAGTTCTGGCGTTGCTGTGGCTGTGGTGTTGGCTGGCAGCTATAGCTCCAACTCAGCCCCTAGCCTGGGAACCTCCATATGCCGCAGATGCAGCCCAAAAAAGCAAAAAAACAAACAAAACAAAGCAAAAGAATGGGCTGAATGACAGGAAAAAGAGAAATATTTGCCCGGGATGGAGTTGAGCTGTTATAGGACTTCTACTTATGTCATTGGGTGGTACGGTAACACAATTCGAAAGTACTTAAATTTAAGTCCCTTAAATCATTCTTGCATGACTTTTTTATGTCAATACCCAGGACGACTTCCCCAGTATATCAGTCAGTCAACCGGCTTAAGAATAGTATGTCAATCCATCTAACTCACTAGGTCAGGTTCTAGTACACTAATTCTTGACTTCAAGCATGGTAAAACTGAATTGGAGGGGGAGGGAGTGGGATGGACTGGGTGGATGGGGTTTGTAGAGGCAAACTATTGCATTTGGAGTGGATAAATAATGAGATCCTGCTGTGCAGCACAGGAAACTCTATCGAATCACTTGTGGTGGAACATGATGCAGGATAATGTGAAAAAAAGAATGTATATAAATGTATAACCAGGTCACTTTGCTGTACAGCAGAAATTGGCAGAACATTGTAAATCAACTATAATAAAAATTTTTTAATTAAAATTGAATTGAGATAATTATGAAATTAGAAACAAATCAGAGTGTACTCATACTGCATAACTGGCTATAAATTTCAGAGATGATTATAAAGTAAGATTGATATGTGCATGAATGGCTGAAAACAGCTGAAAACAGCTGCATGGAGGTGGGTCTGGGCTTGAGCTTTGAAGGATAAAAAGGGCTTAGAAAGAGAACAGGGACACAAGAGAAGACAGACGCGGGAAACCACAAAGGGTAAGACCAGCCTGGTTTTAGCGTGCACGGACCATCAGCAGGGAAATCAGCACAGCCAGGGATAGGAGTTTATCCTGGGGAAGAGAAGGTACCCTAGTTTGTATATTTATGTCAGTAACATCTAGGAATGATGAAGGGACTTTGAACTTAATCAGATAGGCAATAGAGAACAATTACAACCTCTTTTCAAGGATGCAGCTGGAAGATTATGGGCAGAAGCATCTGTCATTGGTGCCTGTGATGATGGGGGAGGATGAGGATTTTGGGGTGGTGAGGGGATGGACGTTTGCCATAAGCTATCTGTGAGCTGGCGAGAGGCTGAACAGCCATCGAGGCTGATGAGCAGAGGGGAGAGAAAAAGAGGAATCTGTTGTTGAAAAGACCTCATTCAACCTACGAGTGTGCACTGAGCACCTGTTGAGTGTGCAAGACCTTTCTGCTCTGTCCTGAGAAATGGATGGCAAATGACACACACATGGCTCTGCCCTCCCAGAGTTTGTCTCCTAGTGAGATGCAGGCAATCCCAGTACAGCAGTGCAGGGATTCTGATGGGAAAAGCAGGGAATAATCTCCATGGGTGTGTTCAGAGGGACTCCCCGCCCTAGGGGGCCAAGGGTGCTGGGGAAGGTCGGGGAAGACGTCTAAATAAAATAACATCTGATACAGGAGAGGATTAAAGAAAACAAGATACTCCAGGCAAAGGAAATCATATGCAATGAAGTGGAAAATAACCTCACACACAACACACACAGAAAACAAACAGATTAGAAGGCCCTCTCAATCTTCAAATCATTTCTCCTTGATACATGACAGAGTCCTGGATTTAAGTCTTCTTTTTGGACTTGATGGGTGATAGAGACTGATAAGATGTGTACCCCTGCCTTTTTCTCCAGAAATACATGTTCTCCAAGTACAGCAGCGAAGCGTCAAGCTCCTTGCTCCAGGCAGCTGCTGGCTGCAACAAGAGCAGGGTGTACTTGAAAGATATAGAGAGGGAGGCACATAAGGCTTCGAGAACAATCATGCCTGGTTTTTATATCTACAATGATACCTCATGAGATGCTAAAGGCAAGGTGCCAGGTCTATATTTTTCAAACCATTTTTTAATTGAAGAGTAGTTAATTTTCAGTGCTGTGTTAGTTTCAGGTGTACAGCAAAGTGCTTCAGTTATATATACACATATGTGTGTATATATATTTTTTCCAGATTCTTTTCTGTTATAGGTTATTACAAGCTATCGAGTAGAGTTCCCTGTGCTATACCTGTTTACCTGTTTTGCACATAGTAGTGTGTATATGTTAACCCCAGATTCTCAATTTTCCCCTCCCCTCCCCCCACTCTCCCCTTTGAGAACCATAAGTTTGTTTTCTATGTCTGAGTATATTTCTGTTTTATAAATAAGCTCATTTATATCATTTTATTTATTTATTTATTTTTATCTTTTGTATTTTTAGGGCTGCACCCATGGCACATGGAGGTTCCCAGGCTAGGGGTCTAATCGGAGCTGTTGCTGCCGGCATATGCCAGATCCGAGCCGCATCTGTGACCTACACCACAGCTCACAGCAATGCCAGATCCTTAAACCCACTGAGCAAGGCCAGGGATCGAATCTGCAACCTCATGGTTCCTAGTTGGATTCATTTTTTCTGCACCACGATGGGAACTCCTATATAATTTTTTTAGATTCCACATATTAGTGATATCATATAGTATTCATATTTTTCTGTCTGACTTTATGATAACCTGTGAGTCCATTCGTGTTGCTGCAAATGGAACTATTTCATTCTTTTTTACAGTGAATAATATTCTCTTGTGTGGATATATATGTCTACATTTTAAACTTGTTCAAATTTTAATTTAATTTATATTTTAGGGCTGCACCCAAGGCATATGGAGGTTCCCAGGCTTGCTGGCCTACACCACAGCCACAGAAATGCCGGATCTGAGCTCTGTCTGCGACCTACACCACATGTAGGTCATGGCAACAACAGGTACTTAACCCACTGTTCGAGGCCAGGGATCGAACCCACATCCTCATGGGTACTACTCAGATTCGTTTCCACTGTGCCACAACAGGAACACCAATCTTATTCAAATTTTCCATCCTGTTCCCAACTCTCCAATCCTAATGAATCGTATATCCCCACCACCTTCCTAAACCCACCCCCCCCCACCCCGGCTATGATAATTCTCATTAATTCCCTTTCCCGATGGCCATGGCCTTCCTGTTAAACCGACACAGAAGGAATTAGTTGATCATGTACTTGTTTGTGCTGCAATTTAAGTTATTTCACCTGAGATGTTTGCTTTTCTTCCTGGTCCTAGAACAGCGCTGATCAGATGACAGTTTGGTTGAAATAAATACCCATCCTCAAATCTATGTCTAGAGTGCAGAGAAGAAAAGTCGGGTAGGAGAGGGGTCAGCTGGGATGGCAGCGAGTTTTAGGGGAGCGCCCAGGGAGGGCCAGACAAGTGCCATGTCCCCACCAGCCTATCCAGTTGGCTTGGAGGATCCGTGGCCTAGGTGTCCTTGGTCATTTAGTCCTTGGAAAGGACACAGACTGGGACACAAAAAGGGCAGGAGAGACAGCTCCCATGTCCCTCCACCCGGCAAGTTCCTCGCAGCTTAAACATTCCCAATTTCACAGCACATCTCCCCAGAGATGTTCACTTCTCGTGTCCTAATCAGTCATAAAACCTGCGAGCAGCCTCATCTTTTCCCTAACGAAGTTTACTCTCATGCTTTCCCTGAGGCTTTACAAGGACTTGGTGGAGAGTAAATGAGAATTCAAGTGGAAGGAGAGGAATGGTAATTGTCTTAACTGCCTTTGGAGGAGACAGTGTGCAGTCAGGTTCATGTAAAAAGCATGGATATTTGATGGATAAAGTGTAACTTCTTGAGCAGTTACTCTGTACCAGGTACTGTGGGAAACCTACTCCACAGCTTATCCCATGAGATACATACGATGTTATTCTTTCTATTTGAAAGGTGAGGAGCTTGATAAAAATAGAGTTTCAGTGGTTTGCTCAGAATCAACATGTAGAAAAGCGTAGTGTCAGAATCTGATGCCCGTCTGGCTCCAGAGCTCCCGTTCTTAACTCCTAATGCTTAATGTTCTTCCGGATATAAAGAGGAAGTTCAAATCTACCAAACTCTTTCTATATTTTTACTTTACTCTCACTGATATACCTAGGAAGTTCTTTCCCAAGGATGTTGCACAGGAAATCGGGGCGCTGGAGAGAGCCATGAATAAAAGGTCTCTTTCCTCTCTTCCACCTGTAGGGTTACCCTAAAAGCTCACTGCATAAGGAGGCTGAATTTCATTCGCATGTACCTTTCAAACCGAGAGAAAGATAGATATACTCCCTCTGGGATCATTCCTTAGGTACTAAGTAGTTAGAATTTTATTTAAAGCATTTGAAGAAATGGCATAACAAAATTGCCATGTTCAGGAGACTTTTTTTTTTTTTTTTTTTGCTTTTTAGGGCTACACCTGTGGCATATTGAAGTTCCCAGGCGATGGGTCTAATCAGAGCTACAGTTGCTGGCCTACACCATAGCCACAGCAACTTGGGATTCAAGCTACGTCTACGACCTACACCACGGCTCACGGCAACGCCAGATCCTTCACCCACTGAGCGAGGCCAGGGATCAAACCTGCGTCCTCCTGGATACTAGTCGGGTTTATAACCCACTGAACACAATGGGAACTCCCCAGAAGACTGCTCTAACTACCTACCTTTCCACCCACCCCCACACCTTATGCACTTATTTAGCCAGCTCGTTTCCCTTTCTTCTTCAAAATCTCTGCTCAAGGACTGCCTTCTCCAGGAAGCCCTCTGTGATCTCTCCCACCCAGCAGGCCCTCACCCCTGTCCATCTGATGCATGCTTTTGTCAGGATTTATTACACTGTCCTGTAATTGTTAATTTTCTTATTGGTTCCCCCCCCCGCCCCCCCGCTGCTGAACTGCATGTGTTTTAGGGGTTGTGACCCTGTCAACTTTGTACAGTAGTTTCTAGGCTGGTGCATGGCACACAAAAGACACTTAGTGCATGAGAATAATGAGTGAAATAAATAAGCCATAGCAGTAGAGAGCCTATAAGTCTGAGAAAAGGACCCTGACTTGTTGCAGAGCGCTACCGGCTGAAGCCAGCTCACTTGTGTGCAAAGTCTGAACGGCAACAGCCCATGCAAAAGCCCAGAGCAGTCAGAGAAACTCCTAACTTGCAAACCCTTATGGGTTTCCGGGTAGAAGACCAGAGAGCAATTGTTCTCACTTGTCACTTCAAACACACACGCAAATATCACCAGATTCCCAGGGCTCACTGCTGCTGACAAGCACCACAGTGAACGTTTCCTTTCTGAGTCTCCTCACCTCCTGAAAGGGTCCAAGGGCAGAAGGATCAAGAAAGGAAGAGGGCCTTTCTCTTCGCCATGTTCTGGCCTAAGCTTTATTGGCCACATATATTTTCTTTCTTTTCCCTTTCTTTTTTCTTTTTGGGGCCACACCTATGCCATGTGGAAGTTCCCACGCTGGGGGTCAAATTGGAGCTGCAGCTGCTGACCTACACCACAGCCACAGCCACAGCCACGCAGGAGCCTTAACCCACTGAGCGAGGCCAGGGATCGAACCTGCATCCTCATGGATACTAGTCAGGTTTATAACAGCTGAGCCACAACAGGAATGCCCACGTATATTTTCTATTGAGAAATTTGAGTCCACTGCCATAGGAGTGGCATTGCTGGATGCAGGACTCGGGTTTTCTAGCCCCAGCTGATCCTAACAGCCTTGGAAATGAGCTCCAGCCTCACCTCCTATAAGACGCATTGGATGAGCTGCTACATGGTCATATTTAAATGCCCTCCTCTGTGCTCTCAGTGCCCAGGGCAGGTTTCTATAGTAGCACTAATTGCCCTGGTCAGGAGAGGGCCCGATGGGTCTGTTTTCCTCTCCCAGTCTGGGGGCCGCAAAAGGCCAGAGTCACGCCTCACATGTAGTGCCCAGCACTGTGCCACACAAACAGATATTGCATCATTTCTGTCCTTGTTCCTTCCTGGGGGGCGGGGATGAGTAAAGATCCTTTGTGGTCCTTCCTGGTTCTAATGGTCTGGGTTTTCAGCAAAGTCTGTGTGTGCACCTCACACCGCTGCGGGCAGCAGAAGGATTTTCGCATGGTATTCCCAGGATAAGACGAAGCCCAGCGATGAAGATAGCCTAAGTAAACTCCAAAAGCCCTTCCAGCCCCCAACCTAAAATGTCATTCCATTTGATGCCACCTTCCCCCCCTCTCCCCTGCATCTGCTCGCCGCCCCAACCCACGGGACGGAACACCGGGCTGCCCTCAGCTGTGCAGCCATCTGACGGCTGGTGTTAGAAACGCTCCCTGGGACTCCCAAACAGCTGGGAGGGCCGAATGGCAGTCGATTCAAAGCTGAGGCCAGCTGCTACCCCCGGGAAGAAGGATCACAGGGAGAAGATGCTGAAACAACGGTTATAGATTTTACCGGCAGTGGCTTTCGACAGACTGGAATCGCAGTGGTAATTGGTGAAAGCGTCTTAGAGGTCACTAGCGAATAGGAGAAAGCTCTTTGGTTTTTGTAACAGCAGTCTCTGCCTGAGCTGGATAATGACCTTGAGGAGGGCAGCTCGAAAGATGAATTCACGTGGGGGAGAAAGTCTGGGAACACCTCTAAACAGCAGCTTAGAGCTTTTCAGAAACAGCACTGTAATGAGTGAAGGACTTCTCTTTAAAAGGCTCTTTGCTACGGATTAAGGTAGGCAAATACCTGCACCCCTGTTTGATCAGGAACGAAAGCTTTTAAGTGAACGAATAAGCCAAAGTCATTAGCTGGTATTTTCAGAGATGAGTGTATGTTCCTTCGCAGAGTGGAGCGGATGGAGAAGGTAGCCTTTCCTTCCTGGCTGCAGATGACCGTAAAGGCACTGTTGAATAATAAATGTCCATTAACTAGTCTTGAAATGATTGCATTTAAGCCAATTTTATGATCCTAGTGCAGCAAGATGAGAGTGTTCTATGCGGCAGATATCAGCCAATATCAGGGCAGTTTTGTGAGAAGAATTAACTTTCAGGGCATCAAAAGACCCCAAGTGTCTCCAAAATATGGGGTCACCAGGCTGTGGCATCCATCTCCTATCCCACAATCTAGAGAATCAGAAGCCAGATCATAAACGTGAGAAATTGCTCTTAAAATGCAAATGTGTGCGTCAACAAGAGGCGGAAGTCGCTTTATCGAGGTTCCCCACAAATGCGGGTTTTCCCAACTATCTCTTCATCCCCTTGGAAGGTAGAGGAAATCTGCTAATATTTATTGACACCCTAGGGTATCAAGGCAGTGAGCTGTAGAAATCCAGGATGTCATTTTATCATTGCAGGGCTGTAAGCAATTTTTTTTTTTTAATCTTTTTGCCATTTCTTGGGCTGCTCTCACGGCATATGGAGGTTCCCAGGCTAGGGGTTGAATCGGAGCTGTAGCCACTGGCCCACGCCAGAGCCACAGCAACTCGGGATCCGATCTACACCACAGCTCACGGCAATGCTGGATCCTTAACCCACTGAGCAAGGGCAGGGATTGAACCCACAACCTCATGGTTCCTAGTTGGATTCGTTAACCACTGTGCCACAACGAGGACTCCATGTGAGCAAACTCTCTTGGCACGTTACTCGAGATGTTTATCATCATCATTATGACCTGATTTTTCGTGCACATATCTGAGTATTCTGATGGCGCTTGGGATAAAGAACTAGACGGAGAAGCAGCCCCCCTTTCTCCTTCATGTCTGGACTCCAAGGAGAGCGAGAGAGTGAGAGCAAGAGCGAGAGTGAGGAGAGGAGAGAGGGAGAGAGAGGGAGGCTTTCTTCTTAAAATAAAAAACCCTCTAATTTACATTCTTGGTGTTCAGCAGGTGAGGTCTTATGCTTTTCGGGAGAGACCTGATATGTTGTGACATCATGGATAGTCCTGCAAAGAGTTCAAAGGGAAGAGCCTGTGGCAGGTCTACCCCAACAAGACCACGGTTTCAATACATGAGCTGACTTGGTGATCGCCTAGGTAGGTGTGTACGTGAAGCTATGTGATGCGCTAACTTAATGGATGAGCCTCAGAGCCAATGTGCCCTGTGCGCTCCTGCTACGTCATACGAGATAAAGGCGCAGCGTATGTGCCTTGAGGGGCAAGATGTTCCTTGCTTTTGTGAGGATGGCCTTCCCTCAGTGGTCAGTCATTCTGAATCCAGGAGTTCCCAGCAGGTATGGACCTAAACTTTTTTTTTTCACTTTTTTATTAGAGCAGATTTACAATGTTCTGTCAATTTCTGCTGTACAGCAAAGCGACCCAGTTATACATGCCTGTATTTATTATACATTCTTTTTCCCATATCATTTTCTATCATGTTCTGGACCTATAGTTCTTGTTTGTTTGGGGTTATTTTGTTTGTTTTGTTTCTGCTTTTTTTTTTTTTTAGAGCCACACCTGTGGCACATGGAAATTCCCAGGCTGGGGGTTGAATCAGAGCTACAGGCGCTGGCCTACATGACAGCCACAGCAATGCGGGATCCGAGCTGCGTTTGCGACCGACACCACAGTTCATGGCAACGCCAGATCCTTAACCCACTGAGAGGGTCAGGGATTGAACCTGCATCCTCACGGATACTAGTTGGGTTTGTAACCCACTGAACCATGATGGGAACTCCCTGGACCTATACTTCTTAATATTGACTCTAAAGTCAAGGCAGGGGTTCCCAAGGACAGTGGAACACCAGAAACAAATGATTTGTCCAGCATTACTTGAAAGGCAGCATGAATGAGGGGGATTGAGACTGTGCCAGAACCTGAGTTGATGAAGGAAAAGAATGAGAATGTTCGCCCCTTCCCCCTTCCCCTCCTCCCCCCCTCCCCCGCCATACCCTGGGGGTGTGCCACTACCGTCCACCCTGCGTTGAAAGGAAAGGGAGGAGGAGGGAGGAGACTGCACCTGGCGGAGCCCTGCTCCCCCAAACAGGCAGAGGCCCCCATGGTGGCCTGAGTCTATGTTGGAAGCAGCTAACGTGATGACGACCCCGCCACAGATCAGCAGGCTCTTTTCACACAGCAGCATCTTTTGCAAAGTCTGTTGGGTACCCTTGCTTTTCTCCCTGCAAACTATAGCGGATGGTTTGGTTGAAACCCTCATGGTCATGGTTGCCAGGCACGGCGCCAGCCTCGGACTGCTGACTCAGTCTATTTCCCACATCTATGGGAACAGAAGCTCCTAGAATGATTATTCACTTTAACTAGAGAGATTTTTCAAAATACCTATTTCACTGCATAGTTCCTTTTTTTTTTTTTTTCTTTTCACAGCCTAAGCTATAGCCATGGCAACACCAGATGGGAGCCACAACTGCGACCTCCACTTCAGCTTGCCACCAATGCTGGATCCTTAACCCACTGAGCGAGGTCGGGGATTGAACCTGCATCCTCACAGAGACAGTATCAGATCCTTAACCAGCTGAGCCACAATGGGAACCCCACTGCATAGTTCCAATTCAGTGTACTTTGAACGCCTAGGAATTGAGATATCCATCCCAGATAAGACATCGTCCCTCCCCCAGGAAGACTCCCTTTGTCTGGAGTAAGGTGTGACCTGGGCCAGAGCCAACCAGGACACGGATAAGGATTAGAAGTTACTGAACTGCATATCTCTCAGCCTTCACATCTGTCAAACGGAGATAGTTGCGGTATCTGTCTCATGGGCTGGCTACAAGTATTAGATGAATTAGTCAATGCAAGGCACATAGTACAGTGCCTGGCACCTGTATATTCTTGGTAAACATGAGTTGTTGTTGCCTTTGTCTGGATATGAATGTGCCTAGGTAGAAACCAGGCATGAGAATGCAGCAAGGCTGTTTGAAGGGGACATGCTTAGAAAAGGGGCAGCAGGAAAGTACAAAAAAAATCTGACCCCTTTAAAAGTCCAAATAAGAGCTGGACATTCTCTTATGGTCATCTTTGATGATTGGTATTTTATTAATTAACTTAAAGGGTCAACTTAGAGCAGGATCATTTAATATTCATAATTTATCAAGTTATGTCATCCAAAAAAAAAAAAGCCCTTTGTTCAAAGAGTAAAAGAGAAAAGGAAAACATCTGTCCTGTAATTCAGATTTTACTTGGAAATCACTGGCTTCATTCTTGACAAAAAGTGAAAAATTCTCGGCATTAATATGTGAATTTTAACAGATCTCAGGCCAGGGCAGTGTATTTGTTACAGATTACTGCATACCAAGTAACCACAACCTTAGTGGCTTAAAACAACCCACACCAAGTATCTCACGGTTGAATTCTCTTGAGCTGACAACTCAGCCACAGCTTGCCTGGGTCCTCAGCCTCTGAATCTCTCACACTGAGATTGACTGAGATGCCTGTCGGAGCTTCTGCATCGCTCACACTGAGGTTGACTGAGATGCCTGTCAGAGTTTCAGACTCTCTCACTCTGAGATTGATTGAGAAACCTGCCAGAGCTTCATAATCACTCACTCTGAGATTGACTGAGATGCCTGCCGGGGCTGTGGCTTCTCTGGAGGCTCTACTGGGGAGGGAACTGCTTGCAAGCTCACGTGGCTGTTGATGGGGTTCAGTTCCTCGTTAGCTCGGGACGACGCCACTCTCCCCATCCCTTGCCCTTTGGGCCTCTTTAACATGGCAGCTTTCTTCATTAAAGCCTGCAAGGGAGAGAGGCTTCTAGAAAGACAGAAGTCATTGTCTTAAGCAACCTAGTCACAGACGGAACCTCCCATCGCCTTTGCTGTTCTCCCTTGGTCACAAGTAAGTCAGATTGGGTCACTTTGCTGTGCGACAGAAATTGACACAATATTGAAAAGCAACTATAGTTTAAAAAAAAAAAGTCCCAAATTTCCCCCACACTCAAGGGGAGGGGGTCGCTCCAGAGTAGAATCAGGAAGCAAGGCCACAAGGTCCCTCTTAGCGCTAACCTGTCCTAGAAGCATCCCCAGACTGGATTCCCTGAGACACCATTGTGTCTCAAGGCATTAACGAATGTCCCAGAAAACAAAGGAAATTGGACCAGGGCTCATGACTTTTTAATCCAGGTGTTCTTAGAGAAATGTGAAATATACTTTTATGTTGTGAGATATACTTTTATGTAAAGACCCCCAAATATTATCTGCCATAGTCAAGAAGAATTTCCTTGAGAGATGAATACTTGATATAAGAATGCAACATGTGGAGTTCCCGCCATGAGGCACAGGGATCCGCCCTATTTTGGGGTCACTGGTTGGCAGGCTCCAGCCCCAGCCCAGACAGTGGGTTAAGGGTCACACGCTGCAGCTTTGGCTTAGGTTGTGGCTGAAGCTCAGATCTGATCCTTGGCCTAGGAGCTCCATGGGCCATGGGGCGGCCAAAAATGGGGGGAGGGAATGCAGAATTTCATCCTCTATGTTGATACAGTGCTGAAGGCCATTGAGTTCCGGTTGATCCATGTCGTTTACTCCGTGCTGCTCTATGTTATGTATCTTGCTTTACAATTTCAACATAAATTAATATTTAATGTTTCTTATGTATTAAATATTTATATTATACAAACTCGTTCTCCACAGATCTATGGTGAAAGGAAGGATGTGTTCAAACAAAAAGCAGAGTCCTGAGATTCTCCAACTGTACCACAAATAATCAAAAGTTCGAACACATCAAAATGAAGGTTACACCCTTGCTTTCTAAAAGGAGGCAAGCTGTCTAAAGTAAACCAATGAATTATTCTGGAATAATCTAAGCCAGGAATACCAAGATTTTGCATAACATTCAGTTTCTTTCTTATAACACATATGCACAGCATGGAATTTTTGCAATAAGAGGAAAATACACATTTAATGCTGCACTTCACATTTGGATTTCGTTTTTTGGGTTTTTTTTTTTTTTTTTTTTGTCTTTTGTCTTTTCTAGGGCTGCACTCACGGCATGTGGAGGTTTACAGGCTAGGGGTCCAATCGGAGCTGTAGCCACCGGCCTGCACCACAGCCACAGCAACGCCAGATCCGAGCTGCATGTGCGGCCTACATCACAGCTCACGGCAAGGCCGGATCCTTAACCCACTGAGTGATGCCAGGGATCGAACCTCCAACCTCAGGGTTCCTAGTCAGATTCATTAACCACTGAGCCACAACGAGAACTCCCCACACATTAGAATTTTGATTCAACAATATCATTCTTACAATTAAGAAAATCTATGAATAAACAACCACTAGAAATCCCACAACATACGATTTTCACTGAAAAAGTTTTTCACTGTCATATTTTATATTAAATTATATATTAATTTTATATTAATTAATATATTAATTATTATATATTACATTATATATTATGTTCCCCTTTAACATGTTCCATTTTTCTAATTTTGTTTTGACAATTTTATGAAAGGGACAAAAAATATTAAACCTTAAATATCCTTCCTCTTATCATACTTTCTAAAGAATGTTTTATGTTTAGTTCCTCGTACTTTTGTTGTACTGATGTGATTGAAAAGGTGGGAGAAGCTCTGAGGTCAGTGAATTCACAGAAAAAGATCACAAAGAGAAGAATGAAGCAAAAATTTAAAGACAGAAAGAGGTCATCAGAACTTTTGAATGAAAAGAACTGGTGGCAGCATCTGTGAATTATGTAGCTTTTGTATCCAGAAGGATAAGCAAACATTTCCTGTGCTTAGCAGTCTAATTCTCTTTTGCTGTCCTTTCAAGATAACCTTCAATAGCAATCATTAGCAGTCTTGTATTCCTTTTATTTATTTATTTATGTCTCTTTTGGGGGGGCATACCCTTGGCATATGGCAGCTCCCAGGCTAAGGATTGAACTAGAGCTGTAGCTGCTAGCCTACACCCCAGCTCACGGCAATGCCGGATCCTTGACCCACTGAGCGAGACCAGGGATGGAACCCATGTCCTCAGGGATACCAATTGTATTCATTATCACTGAGCCACAAGGGGAACTCCTGAGATTTGTGTTCCTTTTAGATGTGTCACTGTGGACACACAGAAAGTTGCCTCTTTTCACCGCATCCTCTGTGTTGTCCTGTGCCATTAAGACAGCTCTCCCAATTTTCATCATTGGAAATCCACTCAACAGGGCATTAGTGTGCAAGGTAGACCATACTGATGACCTCACGGTGGAGACCAAGGAGATGGTCCCTTTGTGTCACAGACCACCTCACCTCACCCTGGGACATCGATCCCCAAGACTCTTTTTCTCTGTTTCTCCGTCTGCTTTCCCCTCTGCCCCTTGCTGACACAGCCCTCCAGCCCTCTAGCCCTTCTGCACCTGCCAAACCATACCCCCACATGGCAAACCAAACGCCCTCCTTAGGAGCCCATGTAGGATTATATACAAATGTTTTTCACTGCTGCATAAAGCTTAAGAAAATTAAACGTTGATCACATTTTAATCATTTACGATGGCAATTGTTTCATCAATCCTGTTTCTGATATGAATATAAACCAAGTCCCCATAACATCTCTTGATCGCCTACCAATATATTCTAACTTGAAAGGAGTTTTGAGGTCTTAATGACTTGGAAATTTTACAGCATGATGTACAACCGAGAGTGGCATCCCCAAGTCCAAGGCAGACGGAGGGGCTGGACAATATCTGGGTTAGGTTGTTTGTTCCCAGGAATAAGTTGCCTGTAGAGGGAGAGACTGAAAGTCCATTCATTCACTAAGCATTAGCTGTACCCTTACTATGAGCCAGATACGGAACTAGGTACTGGGGCTATGAGAGGGACCAAGGAGGACATTGTCCCCTGCTCTCAGGGAAGATGAGCAGTTGCACGGAAGCCACATTACTAAAACATGCTAAGTGGCGGGGGAGGACAGAGTGAAATGGGACAGTATGCCGAAATCCCCCAGCCATTTATCCACAACAACTAGAATAGGGATGGGATTGCGGGGGGAGGTCTGATGAGCAGAGGTAACAGCAGGTGCAGAGGTGAGGCGGTAAAGAAAGGATGGGCATCTTGGGGACAACAAGAAAGGAGCTCATCTTTTTTTTTTTTTAACTCAGTGACTTTTTGTTGTTGTTGTTGTTGTTGCTATTTCTTGGGCCACTCCCGTGGCATGTGGAGGTTCCCAGGCTAGGGGTTGAATCGGAGCTGTAGCCACCGGCCTACGCCAGAGCCACAGCAACGCGGGATCCGAGCCGCGTCTGCAACCTACACCACAGCTCATGGCAATGCCGGATCGTTAACCCACTGAGCAAGGGCAGGGACCGAACCCGCAACCTCATGGTTCCTAGTCGGATTCGTTAACCACTGCGCCACGACGGGAACTCCTAACTCAGTGACTTTTTATTACATTCATGGTTGTACAATGATCATCACGACCCAGTTTTGTAGCATTTCCCTCCCAAACCCCCAGCCCATCCCCCACCCCAGCCTGTCTCCTTTGGAAACCATAAAGTTTTCAAGGCCTGTGAGTTCTGCAAAGACGTTCTATGAAAGGAGCTCATCTTGGCTGTGATCTGGGGTATGACTGCGGCAGAATAGAAGAGTCAAAAAGAGGCTGGAAGGTTCCCTGTTTGGCTTCTGTGTCCTTGGGTTTCTTAACCCCCCCCCCCCCCGCAGCAAATTCCGTTTCCTTCCTTTTCCTTGGGCTCAGCTGAAACCTAAGCTGTGATCTATGCCTGCATGTCAACCGCATCCCTTTCTCCCTGGAGGAGCCAGGTTTTCCAAAGCAGAGCTGTGCGTCTTAAGGGCACTGCTCAGCCTCTCACACCAACTTTCTAAAGATGGGTTGAGCGGTCAAGCTATGGTTTAACCTTATGTTTCTCACCTTCATCACCTGCCTATCAGATAAAAAGGAGAGGAATTCCCACCATGGCACAGTGGGTTAAGAATGGGACTGCATTGTCTCAGGGCACTGCAGAGGTGTGGGTTCAGTCCCCGGCCTGGCACGGTGGGTTAAAGGATGTGGCATTGCTGCAGCTGCAGTGTAGGTCCACATTCAGTCCCCGGCCTGGAACTTCCATATGCCATGGTGTGGCCATAAGAAATAAAAGGGGGGGGAGTTCCCGTCATGGCTCAGTGGTTAATGAATCTGACTAGGAACCATGAGGTTGTGGGTTTGATCCCTGACCTTGCTCAGCAGGTTAAGGATCCGGCATTGCTGTGAGCTGTGGTGTAGGTTGCAGACTCAGCTTGGATCCCATGTTGCTGTGGCTCTGGCGTAGGCTGGCAGCTGCAGCTCTCATTAGACCCCTAGCCTGGGAACCTCCATATGCCACGGGAGCAGCCCTGGAAACGGCAAAAAGGCAAGAAAAAGAAAAAAGTAAGAAAAAAGAGAGAGAGTTTAACAAAATACATGTATTTTCATGATACAAAATAAATTAATTTTACCTTAAGATTTTTTCTGAGAATATCTTGACCAACCTTCAAAATAATAGCAAGATGCAGCGTGTCCATTGAGTTTGACATCATTTTCCTTAATCTGAATATTGTGCATTTTGGAGATGAAAATAATTGGCTCACAACGAATTGGTTGAATAATCAGCTATATCCCCATATCCTGGGGTTACACATGAAAATATCTCTTCGGGAGCTCTCGCCATGGCTCAGTGGTTAATGAACCCAACTAGTATCCATGAGGACACAGCTTCGATCCCTGGCCTTGCTCAGTGGGGTAAGGATCCGGTATTGCTATGGCTGTGGTGTAGGCCGGTGACCACAGCTCCAATTCAACCCCTAGTCTGGGAACTTCCATATGCTGTGGATGTGGCCCTAAAAAGACAGAAGGAAGGAAGGAAAGAAAGGAAAGGAAGGGAAGGGAAAGGAAAGGAAAGGAAAGGAAAGGAAAGGAAAGGAAAGGAAAGGAAAGGAAAGGAAAGGAAAGGAAAGGAAAAAGAACTCTCTCTCCAGAGTGCCCACAGTCTAGGGGAAAAAAAAACCAACAAATCACTACAGATTCCCACGATGAGCAGAGGTGTAAAGGGCACTACTACACCCTCGCCCCGAGGCATTGGGTTAGGGGTGAGCAGCTGGCTAGGGCTCACGGTGGAGGGACGGTTCCGTCAGGAGAGGGCCCTTCTCTGCCCTTCTCTGCCCTTCTCCCTTTTCCCCTCTTGCCTGGTTATTACTGTTCGCCCAGGATTTCTGGGGCCGTGTGCCCAGTTACCACACCAGTGTAGTAATTGGGTAAAAAGACTCTGAAATAAAAGCATTTGGGACATGAGAGGCTGGGGGCTAAGGAAAGGAGCTGTCTTTTTTTTTAGGGCCACACCCATGGCACCTGGAGGTTCCCAGGCTAGGGGTCATATCAGAGCCATAGCCATTGGCCTACGCCACAGCCACAGCATAAAAAAAGTGGTGCAGCCGTAAAAAAAAGAAAAAATAAAGATAAATTCCAGAAGGCAAAATATACGGCAGCAGAAAGGCAAAGGGCCCCTGAAGTACTGAGACACAAAGAATAGGATAGAGAGAGGGAGGAAATGGAGCTGGAAGAGAATGCACTTAAAGGGATCAAGGGACCAGGGGTCTCATGAGGTTTAAAGATTGGGGAATGGGGTGAAAAGTGAGGAAATAGGAGAAACTGGAGGTGGTGTCCCTGTAAAGCTGGGAGATGGAGCCAGGAGGCTGTTGGTTTCTGGGGGAGGGGGGCGCGTAGAACTGTGGGGATCAGGTCCTCTTTCTTTACTGTGCAGGCCAGTGGCAGTGGGGACCATGGAGAAGATGGGCGCACAGACAGGGATGTCAGTAGGTGACGGCCTCAGAGAGGGGTGGCCCAGAGGGAAAGCCCTCGGGGTGAGGCTCAGCCAGGGTTTGCCCCGAGAGCAGAGCCTGTTCAGTCACTTTGGAAGCAGCCCGAGGACACGGGTGGGCGAATGGGGAGGAGGGATGACACCGCGGGGGTGCCACCGTGGGCAAGTGGGTGTAATCCTGCCTCCAGAAGCTTCCGAGAGGCATATGGAATGAGTCTCAGAATTCAGCCACTGGCCTCGTCTCCCCTTCATCAAGGGTCACCCCATGGGGCATAAACTGGCCCTCAGCGAGGGCACCCCAGTGTGAGGGTCCAGCAGGTCTTCACAGGTGTCCTACGCAAAAGCCTGAGAGCCCAGGTCGAAGTCACAGGATACCCAAGTGCAGCTGAGGCAACGCGCCTCAGGTTTGCACTTGCCCAAAGCTGCAAGGTGCGGGAGGGCTGGAGGGAAATGTTGGCAGAGAAAGTGTGAGGTGGAACATGAGAGGCCCTTGCTTCAGTGGGTGAGAGAGGCAATGTCCGTAAGCAGCAGGTGGGAACCCAGCAGAGAGCCAGCGCAGGGCAGTGCAGCAAGGACGCCGCCTGAACAGGAGTAGTGGCCATAGTGGGGCAGCCTTGGCCCAAGATGCCAAAGAAATGTGAATGAAAGGTCATCTTTTGCTTGCGTGAGACTCAGCCCCAAGGAAGGGAGCCAGATGGGAAGATCCATGGTCCTCTGGGCTTCCAGATGTCTCCTAGGACCAGGCGGGTCTAACCAGGTCTAGAAATCTAATCAAGCCATGGCCGATTGTGAAAATAAGCTGTGGCCTAGTTAATGGTACTGTGAGCTCACAGAAGTCTGGTCTGAACATGGAAATGTGTGAGATTTATCCCTTGCTTGCTTTTCTTTTTCTTTCTTTCTTTCTTTCTTTCTTTCTTTCTTTCTTTCTTTCTTTCTTTCTTTCTTTCTTTCTTTCTTTTTCTTTCTTTCTTTTTCTTTTTATTACTCAAATGAATTTAGCACATCTACAGTTGTATAATGATCATAACAATTCAGTTTCACAAGATTTCCATCCCATAACCCAAGCATATCCCCCCACCCCCAAACTGTCTCCTCTGGAGACCATAAGTTTTTCAATGTCTGTGAGTCAGCATCTGTTCTACAAAGAAGTTCAGTCTGTCCTTTTTCAAGATTCCACATGTCAGTGAAAGCATTTGATGTTGGTGTCTCATTGTATGGCTGACTTCACTTAGCGTGATAGTTTCTAGGTCTATCCATGTTGCTAAAATGCTGGTATTTCCTTCTTTTTAATGGCCGAGTAATATTCCACTGTGTATATGTACCACATCTTCTGGATCCACTCCTCTGTCGATGGACATTTAGGTTGTTTCCATGTCTTGGCTATTGTGAATAGTGCTGCAATGAACACTGGAGTACATGTGTCTTTGCAAGTCGTGGTTTTCTCTGGGTAGATGCCCGGGAATGGGATTGCTGGCTCAAATGGGAGTTCAATTTTGAGTTTTCTGAGGAATCTCCATACTGCTTTCCACAGTGGTTGCACCAATTTACAATCCCACCAGCAGTGTACTAGGGTTCCTTTTTCTCCACACCCTCTCCAGCCCTTATTGTTTGTAGACTTTTGGATGATGGCCATTCTGGCTGGTGTAAGGTGGTACCTCAGAGTGGTTTTGATTTGCATTTCTCTAATAATGAGTGATGTTGAACATCTTTTCATGTGTTTTTTGGTCATCCATATGTCTTCTTTGGAGAACTGTCTGTTTAGACCTTCTGCCCATTTTTTCATGGGGTCGTTTGTTTTTTTTGGTATGGAACTGCAGAAGGTGTGTGTAAATTTCGGAGATGAATCCCTTGTCAGTGATTCATGTGCAAAGATGTTCTCCCATTCTGTGGGTTGTCTTTTTGTGTTGTTTAGGGTTTCCTTTGCTGTGCAGAAACTTTGAAGTTTGATTAGGTCCCATTTGTTTATTTTTGTTTTTATTGTCAATACTCTAAGAGGTGGATCTGAAAAGATGTTGCTGTCGTTTATGTCAGAGAGTGTTTGGCCTATGTTTTCCTCTAAGAGTTTTATAGTGTCTGGTCTTATATCTAGGTCTTTAATCCATTTGGAGTTTATTTTTGTGTATGGTGTTAGGGAGTGTTCTCATTTCATTCTTCTTCATGTGGCTGTCCAGTTTTCCCAGCACCACTTATTGAACAAGCTGTCCTTTCTCCATTGTATATTCTTGCCTCCTTTGTCATATATTAGTTGGCTGTAGGTGTATGGGTTTAATTCTGGGCTTTCTGTCCTGTTCCACTGATCTGTATTTCTGTCTTTGTGCCAGTACCATGTGGTTTTGATGATTGTTGCTTTGTAGTATAGTCTGAAGTGCGGAAGCCTAATTCCTCCAGCTCCATTTTTCTTTTTCAGGATGTCTTTGGCTCTTCTGGGTCTTTTGTGCTTCCAAACAAACTTTAAAATGTTTTGTTTGAGTTCTGTGAAAAATGTCCTTGATAATTTGATAGGGATTGCATTGAATCTGTAGATTGCCTTAGGTAGTATAGCTATTTTGATAATATTAACTCTTCCAATCCATGAGCATGGTATATCTTTCCATCTATTTGTGTCATCTTTGATTTCTTTCATCAGTGTCTTATAGTTTTCAGAGTAAAGGTCTTTTGTCTCTTTAGATAGGTATACTCCTAGGTATATTATTCTTTTGGATGTGATGGTAAACGGGATGGCTTCCCTAATTTCTCTTTCTCCTCTTTCATTGTTAGTGTATAGAAATGCTGTCAATTTCTGCATATTAATTTTGTATCCTGTGACTTTTGCCCTATTCATGGATGAGCTCTAACAGTTTTCTGGTAGAGTCTTTAGGATTCTCTAGGTATAGTATCATGTCACCTGCAAATAGTGATAGTTTTACTTCTTCCTTTCCAGTTTGGATTCCTTTTATTTCTCTTACTTCGCTGATTGCTGTGGCTAGGACTTCCAAAGCTATGTTGAAGAGTAGTGGCGAGAGTGGACCTCCTTGTCTTGTTCCTGATCTCAGTGGGAATTCTTTCAGCTTTTCACCATTGAGAATGATGCTTGCTGTGGATTTGTCACATATTGCCTTTATTATGTTGAGGTAGGTTCCCTCTATGCCCACTTTCTGAAGGATATTTATCAGAAATGGGTGTTGGATTTTGTCAAAGGATTTTTCCACATCTATTGAGAGGATCATATGGTTTTTATTCTTCAGTTTGTTAATGTGATGTATCACACTGATTGATTTGCAGATATTGAAGAACCCTTGCATCCCTGGGATAAATCCCACTTGATCATGATGTATAATCCTTTTCATGTATTGTCGGATGCAGTTTGCTAGTATTTTGTTCAGAATTTTTGCATCGATATTCATCAGCAAAATTGACCTATAGTTTTCTTTTTTTGTGGTATCTTTGTCTGGTTTTGGTACCAGGGTGATGGTGGCCTCATAGAATGAATTTGGGAGTATCCCTTCCTCTGCAATTTTTTGAAATAGTTTCAGAAGGAGAGGTGTTAGCTCTTCTCTAAATGTTTGATAGAATTCGCCTGTGAAGCCATCTGGTCCTGGACTTTTGTTTGTTGGAAGTTTTTTTTTTTTTGTCTTTTTTGTTGTTGTTGTTGTTGTTGTTGCTATTTCTTGGGCCGCTCCCTCCGCATATGGAGGTTCCCAGGCTAGGGGTCTAATCGGAGCTGTAGCCACCGGCCTACGCCAGAGCCACAGCAACACAGGATCTGAGCCGCGTCTGCAACCTACACCACAGCTCACAGCAACGCCGGATCGTTAACCCACTGAGCAAGGGCAGGGACCGAACCCGCAACCTCATGGTTCCTAGTTGGATTCGTTAACCACTGCACCACGACGGGAACTCCTGTTGGAAGTTTTTTAATCACAGTTTCAATTTTAGTTCTTGTGATGGGTCCATTCATCTTTTCTATTTCATCTTGGTTTAGTCTTGGAAGATTGTACTTTTCTAAGAATTTGTCCATTTCTTCTATGTTTTCCATTTTATTGGCGTATAGTTGCATATAGTAGTCTCTTAATGATCTTTTGTATTGCTGTGATGTCTGTTGTTACTTCTCCTTTTTCATTTCTAATTTTATTGATTTGAGTCCTCTCTTTTTCTTGATAAGTCTGGCTAAGGGTTTATCAATTTTGTTGATCTTTTCAAAGATCTTTATGATTTATTTCTTTCTACTAACTTTAGGTCTTATCTGTTCTTCTCTCTCAAGCTGCTTTAGATGTAAAGTTAGCTTATTTGAGCTTTTTCTTGTTTCCTGAGGTGGGCTTGTATTGCTATAAATTTTCCTTTTAAAACAGCTTTTGCTGCATCCCATAGGTTTTGGAGTGTCGTATCTTTGTTGTCATTTGCTTCTAGGTATTTTTTAATTTCCCCTTTGATTTCTTCAGTGATCCATTGGTTGTTTAGTAGCATGTTGTTTAGTCTCCACGTGTTTGTGTTTTTTGCAGTTTTTTCCTTGTTGTTGATTTCCAGTCGTATAGCATTGTGGTCAGAAAAGATGCTTGATATGATTTCAATTTTCTTAAAGTTACCGAGGTTGGATTTGTAGCCCAGGACGTGATCAATTTTAGAGAATGTTCCATGTGCATTTGAGTAGAATGTGTATTCTGTTGCTTTTGGAGGGAATATCCTATAAGTATCTATTAAGTCCATCTGGTTTAATGCATCATTCAGGGCCTGTGTTTCCTTATTGATTTTCTGTCTGGTTGATCTGTCCATTGCTGTAAGTGGGGTGTTAAAGTCCCCCACTATTATTGTGTTATTGTCGATTTGTCCTTTTAAGGTTGTCAGCAGTTGCCTTATATATTGTGGTGAACCTATGTGGGGTGCATAGATATTTAAAATTGTTATATCTTCTTCTTAGATTTGTTTTTGTTGCTCTTTTTTCTTCTTCTCTTGTTCTCTCCTCTTCTGGTTTGATGACTATCTTTAGTGTTGAATTTGAATTGATTTCTCTTTGTTTGTGTATCAATTGTAGATTTTTGTTTTGCAGTTATTCTGAAGTTTTGATATGAGTCTATATGTATATGAGATTATGAGATTGTTTTAAGTTGTTGTTCTCTTAATTGCAAGTTCATCTCCAGTGTCCTGCATTTGTACCCACCTCTTCTCATGATTTCTGATTTTGGTGGTATAATTGTGCATGGATGATTTCGTATCTTTACTGCATATATATACCTTACTGGTGAGCCTTGTCATTTGTGGAATTCTTGTTTCCTGTTGCTGTCTTTTCTTTTCTGTCTAGAGAAGTTCCTTCAGTATTTGTTGTAAGGCTGGTTTAGTGTTGCTGAATTCTCTCAGCTTTTGCTTATCTGTGACGGTTTTGATTTCTCCTTCAAATCTGAATGAGAGCCTTGTTGGGTAAAGTAATCTTGGTTGGAGGTTTTTTCCTTTTATCACGTTAAGTATATCATGCTACTCCCTTCTGGCCTGAAGAGTTTCTGCTGAAAAATCTGCTGATAACCTTATCAGGGTTCCCTTGTATGTTGTTTTCTGTTTGTCTTTAATTTTGGTAAGTTTGATTAGTATGTGTCTTGGTGTATTCCTCCTTGGATTTATTTTATATGGTACTCATTGTGCTTCCTGGATTTGAGTGAGTGGTTCCTTTCCCATGTTAGGGAAGTTTTTTTCTATTATCTCTTGGAATATTTTTTCTGTCCCCTTCTCTCTCTCTTCTCCTTCTGGCACTCCTATAATACGGATGTTGGTGTGTTTAAATTTGTCCCAGGAGTTCCCGTCGTGGCGCAGTGATTAACGAATCCGACTAGGAACCATGAGGTTGCGGGTTTGATCCCTGCCCTTGCTCAGTGGGTACATGGCTCGGATCCCACATTGCTGTGGCTCTGGCATAGGCTGGCGGGTGCAGCTCCATATTCGACCCCTAGCCTGGGAACCTCCATATGCCGCGGGAGCAGCCCAAGAAATAGCAAAAAGACAATAAATAAATAAATAAATAAATAAATAAATAAATAAATAAATTTGTCCCAGAGTTCTCTGAGACTCTCTTCATTTGTTTTCAATCTTTTTTCTCTTTTCTGTTCTGCATCCGTAATTTCCACTAATCTGTCCTCCACCTCACTTATTTGTTCTTCTGCCTCCTTTATTCTGCTATTAGCTGCTTCTAGTGAATTTTTTATTTCAGTTATTGTATTTTGCATCTCTTCTTGTTTAAGTTTTATATCTTGTATCTCTTTGCTCAGTGTTTCCTGTAAGTTATCCATCTTTGCCTCCAGTTTATTTCCAATGTCTTGCATCATCTTCAGCATCAGCAGTCTAAAGTCTTTCCTGGAGGCCAAGAATCTCCTCATCATTTAGCTGATTTTCTGGGGTTTTTCCTTTCTCCCTCATCTGAGTTATAGTTCTCTGTCTTTTCATTTTTATAGGTTTTTGCTGTGGTGACCTTTTTACAGATAATAGAGTTGTAGCCTCTCTTACTTCTGGTGTCTGCCCCCCTTGTGGCTGAAGTTGGTATGGGGGTTTGCTTGTAGGCTTCCTGATGGGAGGGGCTGATGCCTGCCCACTGGTAGGTGGAGCTGATTCTAATCCCTCTGGTGGGTGGGGCTTAGTCTGTGGATGAGATTAGAGGCAGCTGTGTGCCTGAGGCTCTTAGGTAGCCTGTTTACTGAGGGGTGAGGCTGTGATCCCACCTGGATTGTTGTTTGCCCTGGGGCTTCTCAGCACTGACTGATGGTGGGGCCAGATTTTCCCAAAATGGCCACCTCCAGAGAAAGGCAAGCTGCTGAATATTCCTGAGAGCTTTGCTTCCAATGTCCTTCCCTCACAACAAGCCACATTCACTCCTGTTTTCCCAGGATGTCCTCCAAGAACTGCAGTCAGTTTTGACCCAGATTCCTATGGAGACTTTGCTTTGCCCTGGGACTCAGTGCATGTGAAAGTCAAAGTCTGTGTGCACCTTTTAAGAATGGGGTCTCCATTTCCCCCAGTCCCGTGGAGCTCCTGCACACAGGCCCCACTGGCCTTCAATGCCAGATGCTCCAGGGGCTCTTTCTCCCAGTGCCGGATCCCCACATGTGAGAGTTTGATGTGGGGCTCAAAACTCTCACTCCCATAGGTGAGTCTCTGAGCCAGTTACTTTCCAGCCTGTGGGGCATCCCACCTGGGAGATATGGGGTTGTTTATATCTTTATATCGTGAAATTGCCCCTCCTACCTCTTGATGTGGCCTCCTCTTTGTCTTCTGGAGTAGGATATCTTTTTTAAGGTTTCCAGTCCATTTGGGTGAAGATTGCTCAGCCTTTAGTTGTGAATTTTGTTGTTTTTAGGAGAGAAGTTGAGCTCCAGTCCTTTTTTTTTTTTTTTTTGCTATTTCTTTGGGCCGCTCCTGTGGCATATGGAGGTTCCCAGGCTAGGGGTCCAATCAGAGCTGTAGCCCCCAGCCTACGCCAGAGCCACAGCAACGCGGGATCCGAGCCGCGTCTGCAACCTACACCACAGCTCACGGCAACGCCGGATCGTTAACCCACTGAGCAAGGGCAGGGACCAAACCCGCAACCTCATGGTTCTTAGTCGGATTCGTTAACCACTGCGCCACGACGGGAATTCCCCTCTATTCTGCCATCTTAACCCCATCTCCCAGTGTCTGGACTCACTGAGGTTCAGGTTCTTCATGTCTCTGCGCAGAAGGAATTCAGTGAGAGACAAAGTGATAGGCAAGAAATAGATTTGTTAGGATTAGAGGCTTATGAGAGATGCAAGCAGGCAGGCACAGAAGCTCTCAAAACTGGGTTATATCTCATTTTCATTCTAATTCCTGGGAATGAAAAAGGGGATAAGGATGGAATCAAGTTGATTATAAGGACGTGATGCAGCAGAGAAGTCGCACAGATCACTCCTACTCTCATCTCATTGTTGAGAACCAGGGCACGTGGCCATATATACATTAATACGAGGAGACTGAGAAATGCAGTTTTTATTGGTCAGCCATGTGACATTGAGACTTGACAGGGTGGTTCCTGGGGAAGGAACGAAGAGGATGAACATTGGGGAGGGTTTAGCAGCCTTCACCCTCATGGCCAAGAATGAGCTGACAGTTGAACCTTTACTCTGCTGCTTCCAGGTCATGCAACAGCTGTTTATTTGTCTCAACTCTGACGTTCTCTTCAGAGCTGTGATGGTTACCTAGAAAATACCTAGCATGGCTGCCAATCCTAGATGAGCCATTTCTGACTTCACTAAAATAACCAATTCCAGGGAGTTCCCAGTATGGCTCAGCAGGTTAAGAACCCGACTAGTATCCACAAGGTTGCAGGTTTGATCCCTGGCCTCACTCAGTGGATAAGGATCTGACGGCATTGGCTAGGATCGTTGCAGAGGTGTGGGCTGATCTCTGGCCCGGTACAGTGAATTAAAGGACCTGACATTTCTGGAGTTCCCATTATGGCTCAGTGCTAATGACTCTGACTAATATCCATGAGGATTTGGATTCGATCCCTGGCCTTGCTCAGAGGGTTCAAGATCCCCCATTGCCATAAGCTGTGGTGTAGACTTTCAGACAGGGCTCAGGTCTGGTGTGGCTGTGGCTGTGGTATAGGCCAGCGGCTGCAGCTCTGACTCAACCCCTAGGCAGGGAACTTCCTTATGCCGCAAGTGTGGCCCTTAAAAGACCAAAAAAAATTTTTTTAATTAAAAAAAAAATACTAATTCCAGTCCAAAGGAGGGTCAGTTCAAATGTGGTGTTTTCCCAAAGTAGAAAGAAACATTAAACACATCGCCAATCACCTCAACATTGTATGGCTGTGTTCTGTTATTCAAATAAATGATGAAATCCAAACTTATAAAATATTCCAAGTATTGGGTCTTTTTATACATTTCATCATCAGAGTCCTTTAAATCAAAGGGACTCCTAGTGCCTTTCATTTATTGCAAAAGATTAATTTACTTAAAAAAGAAAAAAATCCTCTATTGACATAAAACAAACTGGTGCCTGATCAGTTCTAGTCTATATAAACCCTGATGAGGTTTGACTGCCCCATTGTCAGTGCCGTTTCCAGACACTGGTGGTGGACAATTTCCAGCTGACAGAGGAGACGTCTAGGGTTCCTGAATTTATTTATTTATTTATTTATTTTATTTTTTTGCCATTTCTTGGGCCGCTCCCGCGGCATATGGAGGTTCCCAGGCTAGGGGTCTAATTGGAGCTGGCTGCCAGCCTACGCCAGAGCCACAGCAACGCAGGATCCGAGCCGCGTCTACAACCTACACCACCTCACGGCAACGCCGGATCCTTAAGCCACTGAACAAGAGCAGGGGCCGAACCCGCAACCTCATGGTTCCTAGTCAGATTTGTTAACCACTGCGCCACGACGGGAACTCCAGGTTTCTGAATTTAAATTAATTTTGAAACTTCCCTATATTGCATTACTCGATAGTACCAATTTAGGCGACTCTATGGCTAATGAATTACCGCTGATTTATCCATCTTGAAAACTGTTAGGAGAACCACTGGCCGGTGTTCTGAAGGGCAGAGAGGTTCCACTAGAAGGTTAGGATAAGTCCCTGGGCTGAGTTTTTGAAAACTGTCAACATTTTTCTTCAAATAATTACCTTAGTCTGATGGCATTTTGCCAAAAGTATTAAGAAATTCAGATATATCTCCAGTCTTTCACCCAGTTATTGACAATTTATAGCTGTGTTTCACATTTCTTTCTTTCTTTTCTTTCTTTCTTTCTTTCTTTCTTTCTTTCTTTCTTTCTTTCTTTCTTTCTTTCTTTCTTTCTTTCTTTCTTTCTTTCTTTCTTTCTTTCTTTCTTTCTTTCTCTTTCCTTCCTTCCTTCCTTCCTTCCTTCCTTCTTTCTTTCTTTCTTTCTTTTCTTTCTTTAGGGCCGCACCTGCAGCATATGGAAGTTCCCGGGCTAGGGGTGGAATTGGAGCTACAGCTGCCAGCCTACACCACAGCCACGACAACACGGGATCTGAGCTGCATCTGCAACCTACACTGCAGCTCGTGGCAACGCCAGATCCTTAACCCAATGAGCGAGGCCAGGGATCAAACCCATGTCCTCATGAATACTAGTCAGGTTTGTTACCACTGAGCCACAAAAGGAACTCCTGTTTCAGATTTTTTAAAGCAAGATACAGTTAGAATGGTACCTCTTTCTTGTCTTTTCCAGCTTCTAATGCAATGTGGATTCCATGAACCTGATTGGAGAGTTTCTTGACACTTTTGAAATTATGTGTAAAATATGTATCTATGTGCGAAGACTGATGAGGGTCTTTGCCACTAAAAAGATTAAGAACAATTAATCCAGTGGTCGGATGACACAGTAGTGAAATAAAACCTAAAAAAAATAATAGAAATAACCCCTGGCATGTATTGAGCAACTCCTACAGGTCAGTTATTAATTGTGCTAAATTCTTCACATAAAATATATCCTTTCATCCTCATAGTAACCCTCTGAAGGGTGTTGTAATATCCTCATTTCACAGAATGAGGACATGCCAGGCATGTTTTGGAAGCGTCACATAAATAAGGAGTCAGGCTGCACAGCTGGATGGGAGAGGAGCAAGATTATAAAGCTGAGCTTAAATTGGAAATCGGAAGCTCATGTGGATCGACTGTCATGTGGCTACTAAGTGACGGAAGCCAGATTTGAGCTCGAGGTGGCCTCACTCCACAGCCTGTCTCTCCAGTTTCCATGTCTTCACCTCCTTTTGGGTTGACAGGTGCAAGGAGAATCTGCTCTGTGCTGATGGGTAGTATCTGCCCCAAGAGGGTCGTTTTAAGACAGGACCAAGGCTTTGAGTTTACATGTTTAGGTTTAGGGTCTGGGGTTTATTTGTTGTTTGCTTATCCATCCATTTACTCACACATTTATCTCAAATCTTTACTGAGCACCTCACGTGTGCATATCCCCGCTAAATGCTAGGACCTCAAGATCGGTGTACATCTGACCCTTTTTATCCACAGTGGCTCAAAATCGCTCTGTGGGACCCAGGCCAACTTCTTCTCTTTCCCCTAATCAACATGTATAATCCCTTCTCTCTTCCTTCATCCAAAATGCTAAAACCCCTGTGCCTAAGGGCAAGAAAACACACCAATCTGTCAAGTTGAAGGTCAGGAAATATTTGCTTCCTCCGTCTCCATTCAGCGACCCCCACCCCTGCTACCCGTATGGACGGAACAGTCTAGGATGTGAGTGAAAATGCTGACAATGCTTAGCTCTGTGCAGCGGAACCATAGATGGTTTTTATGTCTTTTTACTCACCTTGATTTTAAACGTTTTCTATCGGTGCCATAACAAAACTTTTAAAAGAGCTAGAATTTGTCAGTCTTCACTTCCCTGCCCGAGCCCGAGGCTGTCTCTGGGAAAAGGGACGGAGCCTGTCCCTGTGTGCCAACCATTGATCCTGCCCACCCCAGGTTCTATTTCTGCTCAGCCTGTGCCCTGTGATCAGCTGGGCGTCCAGTGAAAAGCAGGAGCCTGTGAAAGAGTAGTGAGTGCTCTGAGCATGAACTGTATTGTAGAGAGTGTGAAAGGGGAAGGGCAGCCGGGTGTCATCTGAGTGGAAAGGGAGCCTGCTTCCTCATCTGCTGTGACGTCACTGCCCATCCAGTGGAAACCATGGCGATGCGTTTCTGATGCCAAGCGATAGTTGCCTGAAAGCTGCAACTAAGAGGAAGGTAGGACGATGGAGAGGTAGCTGGAAGGAACGCGTCATCCAGGACGAGTGTGAAACGCTGGATCCGGGGGTAATTCAAACTGGACCCTGGGGGGGACATGATGGAGGCCACACCGGTGCCACTGTCCCGGGTATGACTCACCTGATGCTTGTCAGGTGACACCTCGTCCTGAGCAGGCATGTCACCTGATGCCGTAGAAACGCTGTCCTCGGATTCAGTACCCATCCTCGGGGAAGTTAAAAATTTCCGGTGCCAGCCGCCCCGCCCCCGCACACACCTGAAATATCTGCTGGCGGAGTCCTCTGGCCCGCTGGCACCGCACCCCTCACGGGGTCCTTTTGTTTTTGCACAGCAAACGGCAACACTATTTTTGAGCTGTGACTGCTTCTACGGAAAGAAGGCCCTCGTAGGAGGGCCGGGGCTGTCTGTAGCCCAGTGTCGCAGGGCTCTTGGTGCCCGTGACAGCCCTGGGAACCTGGCAGCTCTTCAGTGAGTGACCTGACTTCTGGAACGTGTCTAGGCTGTCTCTCCAGCTTCCCAGAGCCTCATGGCCTTTTTTTTTTTTTTTTAATTTTATTCAAGTCTAGTTGATTTACAATGTTGTGTTCATTTCTGCTGTATAGCAAAGGGACTCACTTATATATATTCTTTTTTTTTCTTTTTTTTTTGCCTTCTATGGCATATGGAGTTCCCAGGCCAGGGATCGAATCTGAACTGCTGCAGCAATGCCGGATCCCTAATCTACAGTGCCCGGCTGAGGATCGAACCTGAGTCTCAATGCTCCCAAGATGCTGCCGATCTGTTGCAGCACAGTGGGAACTCCTATATATATGTTCTTTTTCATATTCTTCTCCATTATGGTTTATCACAGGATACTGACTATAGTTCCCTGTGCTGTATAGTAGGACGTTGTTGTTCATCCACCCATATATAGTAGCTTGTACCTGCTAATCCCAACCTCCCCACACTTCCCTCCCTCCCCACACCCCCCTGGCAACCACAGGTCTATTCTCTACAAGTCTGTTTCACAGATAAGTTCATTGGTGCAACCTTTTAGATTCCATATATGACTGATATGGTATTTGCCACTGTTTGTCTGACTTACTTCACTTGGTATGATCATCTCTAGGTCCATTCATGTTGTGGCAAGTGGCAGGATTTCATTCTTAGGTATATTCATGTCTTCTGGCTGAGTACGAATTTCATTCGTAGTATATTCATGGCTTCGGGCTGCGTACTATTTCATTCTTAGGTATATTCATGGCTTCTGGCTGAGTACTCTTTCTTTCTTGGTATATTCATGTCTTCTGGCTGCGTACTATTCCTCAGGGCCATTTTTTACTTCTAGGTGAGTCTCCGCCCTTGGGGAGCGCCAGGAAGATCTCTCCAGACTTCCTTTCCCAAACATGGAGTTTCCACTTTGATAGAACTAACCATTGTAAACAAAAATTTGAGATTTTTTTTTTCCTTTTGCCTCCCTTCAGCGCTGGAACTGGCCCTTTTCTATTTTTGAAATTCAGGTAGAATTGACATAAAATTGCTGTAGTTTCTGGCGTACAATGTAACGACTCCACGTTTGCACACATTGTGGAATGATCACCACATAACTCCAGTAACCGTGCATCGCTGTACATACGTGCAGAAACAGTCGTCTTGTGATGAAGATGTCTAATAGTTTTTCTCTTAATAACTTTGGAATATGCAATATGGGAGTATTAGCTATAGTCACCATGCTGTCCGCTACATTCCCATGACTTACTTATTTTACAAATGGAAATTTGTAGCTTTTGACCCCCTTCACCTGTCTCACCCATCCCCAGGCCCCTCCCCTCTTTAAGCACCAATCTAGTCTCTGTATCTATGAGCTTGGCTTTTTGTTTTCCTTTTCTCAGATTCCAAATGGCCTAATAATTTGTCATGTATTTTAATGTATTATTAATGACATGAAAAAGAATAACTTAAAAATCTGTTATTATAAAATAATTAAACAGAACACAGGTGACGTTGTCATTGACAAAATTTCAATTTTTTTTTATGTGTCATAAATGCTTGGCTAGAAAGAATACTGCGTGCACATTCTAATGTTTTAAGTTATGCCTGTGATTTTCAAAATTGAATTAATAAAAACACAGAAATTTACAGAAAAAAAAAAAAGAACTAGCTAACTTTTTCTGGTTTTTGGCCCCTATAAATTGAGAGGCCCTTTCTGCATGGGCTTGAATCCACTGTTTGAGAAGTAATACCCCCAGGACCCTCTCCGTCACTCCTTTTTTACCAGGCCTTGGAGCAGAGGTGGTGTTACCCTCTGAACCCTGAAGACCGGACATTCATGAGAGGAAAAGCAACTACGCTGAGCTCTTGGTAGATTTTTCATTAAGCAGGGAACCAGAATTTCAAAACAATTGACTTACCTTTTGAAACATGTATTTTTTTTAAAAATTTGCTCACTCATTCTGTCAGTCAACAGCTGTATTTGAGACTACTTGCCCATAATTTTTTACACCATGTGTACTTGAGACGATGATATTACAAAAATAGCTTCCTGGGGGAGTTGCTCCTCTATTAGGGGCACAGAACAAAACAAAAACCATATACGTATGAAAAAAATCAATAGAGAAACTACTTTGCACTCTGTCCAACAAGTCACGAATCTCCTTTGGTCCCAGTTTCCTTGTCTGTATGATAAGGAGGTTGGGTGGAATAGCCTTCCAAAGCCCCCCAGCCTTCAAATTCTCGAAATCTGTCCTGCGCTAAGTGTGTCGTCTGAGGGTCTGTGTCCTCAATAATAGCGTCATGGTCACAAAAGGATGTCGCATGAGGGATAGGACCTGCTTCAGGAAGATCCCCTTCAAGCCTCTCCATAGATGTCAACCTCTGTTAGCCACTGGGGACGGGGTCACAGGCGCCTCCTCTAACCAGATGCCTTATCAGTCAGGTCATGGACAGGATGTAGTCTTTCAACCTCGCTCCACCCACTGGTGGGGTTTGGGCCTAACTGCATCTGCTGCTTTGGCCCTAGGGGCTCTTGTTTATCTGGAGCCCCTACCTAAACCTGGCCTGTCTGCACTGCCTGCTGTTAGCTCAGTCTAAAGGTCTTGGCTTGGCTTTTGCTTTTTTCCCTTCCGTTTGTCCATTCAGCCAGTGTCTGTCAGGTCCACGTACATCTTAGGCACTGTTCTTGGCATCTGGATGCAGATACAGACAAGAAATACAGGCTCTGCCTCACAGGGCCCACAGTCCTCATCTCCCTGGCCCCGCACTCTGAGCCCTGCCCAAAGCCACTGTGTTGACTGGGGTCCTGATATCATTTCGGTCCCTGTCGGTCATCCCTCCAGCTGCTGGCTGGGATCCTGCAGCAAAGGGAATGAATGTCTGGAAATTGATGGCTTGGGCTGCAACTGCTTTGCTTCATCTGTGAGCTGGCCCTCTGCTGATAGGAATAGCTGTCCACATCTCACACTCGTCTGCCTTTCTCTTTTCTTCCGGATCCTCGGCGCAGACCTCCCCGCCTCTATGTGGCCAGCTGACCTCTCCCCTCGCTGGGCTTTGTCTGGTCCTGGCTTTCTCCACCAGCTGTGGCCAGTTCCACCTGAAGAATGACGGAATGGAACAATCAAGTCACCCTCACTGTCCTGGTCATCATCAGGAACACTTTTATTAAACATGCTCTTAAAGCGTCTTGCTTGAGACGTATCACAATTAAAAACAGGGGCGGTGAGCTGTGGTGCAGGTCGCAGACGCGGCTCGGATCTGGCATTGCTGTGGCTCTGGCGTAGGCTGGCACCAACAGCTCTGATTAGATCCCTAGC
The DNA here is from genome assembly GCF_016906955.1 of Phacochoerus africanus. Lineage (NCBI taxonomy): Eukaryota > Metazoa > Chordata > Mammalia > Artiodactyla > Suidae > Phacochoerus > Phacochoerus africanus. The sequence continues at coordinate 15,467,493 of NC_062555.1, read as the reverse complement.
CTGGGAACCTCCATATGCCGCGGGTGCGGCCCTAAAGAGACCAAAAAAAGACCATAAATAAATAAATAAATAAAAACAGGGGCTTCTTAAACAGATGGTTCTGTGGTTATTAGAGCAGTGGAGCGTTAATGGCATCAAAGCGATTAGCAAAGAAGAGTTTCCCACCAAACACACATCTAGAGCCACATTTTGCAAAGACTGAGTAATGGAAAGTGTTCTGCCAAGACTCATCAGTTTGCTCTTTCTCTGTGGTCGTGCTGCCAGTCCAAGGATGATGCTGGTGACAGCCGAAGCCAGCTTTCCTTGGAAACGTCACTCCAAAGGCTCCTGTTCTGTCTGGCCGTAGTCCCCCTCCCCCACCCCATCCCAGCAGGAGTTTAATACACAGCATTAAATGCGCTTCTCTTTGGGTGGGACTTTGCTCTGGAAGTTACAAGACTATCTTGCAAACATATGAGCAAATCCTCTCCAGCCTCCTGTGTGCCCAGGAGCCTCTACAGCAGGGAGCAGGGAGGCAATGCAAGCTACGCCTCAAAGTGGACGTGTTTATCCAAAGCCAGCTGCCCAGCCACTGCCAAGTACACTGTCAGCAAAAGGTCAGGCTCAGTTTTCCTTAAGAAAGGAGGCTTTGAAGCTGTTGTCTCCCAGCCTGAGGACTGCCAAGAGAAGGTTGCAATGGAAACGGATGAAACCGACGTAGTGGACTATAAATAACATTTTAAAGGCATGGAGCATGTCCTCACCTGCTCTCCTCTAGTGCCTTTCAGTCCCCCGTGGTCCTACCACCTCTCAGGTGGGTGGAAGCTCAAGCCGTGGGCTGATTACCCATGTTTCCCTCTTCACCGCTGAAGGTCACTCCAAAGGCACTAGGAACTGTTAAAGAGGCTTGATATCATCATCTCTCTCAAACTCCCAAAGCGGATGCTAAATTCCACGGCATCGCTAGGCATCCTAGAGAGTGCGGGAAGCAAGTGTAAAGGTAGCTAAGTAGCCAGTTTTCTCAATAACCGCGTAGGTAATCGTGCCTCTTTCTCCCTCATGGACAGTGAGATACACTTCCTCTGCCTGTTACCTGGAAATAACTAACAAGGGCTTTGAGATCCCAGGTTGGCGGGAGCTCACGCTTCCTGAACCCTCCCAGGGGCTGGGGCCTCAGCTGGCACTAGACACGGGCCAGGCCCTTTGCTCACATGACCTGCTAATCTTCGCACCTGCCTGGTGAACTAGACAGCATCCCCAGTTTTCCAACGAGGACATTGCATTTATTTCAGACAGCCTAAGAATTTCCTGGCTTCCTCAGCTGGTAAACTGAGCTGGAATTCGAACCCAGAATCTTGTGACTCCAAAAGCTAATAGCTAAAATCGTTTAATCCCCTCTAAAATCTGGGTATGTACATTTATAGATTCATGTAATCAATATGAAATTCTTGAGCACCTACCATGTGCCAGATGTTTGTGATAAAGTAATGAGCAAATTAAAACCTCTTGGCCTCATGGGGTTTACAGTCTAGTGAAGGGGGTACAGAGAGAAAATATGTCGTAGTTCTTTTTTCCTAAAATTCCAAAATGGGTATTGCTATGGAAAATATGAATAGACGGTATAAAAAATGCTGCATAACGGATGCAGTATCTTTAAATAGAGCTGAATTGATTACAATAATCAAAGCCAGGAAATTCTACAGTTAAGATAAGACTCCGCATAAGCAAAGTAACAGATTTCTATTCCTGAAGGCATTTCTTGAAATTCTGAATCACAGCTATGGAATGCTGTGCATGCCTAAAACCTTATTAAAAGGATTAGATGTTTGTCCATTGATGGTTTTTGGTTTGTTTGTTTTGCAAATAACAAAAGATCTACATTTCTATGCCCATCTCATAGATAAGGAAACCAGCTCTCCGAGAAGGAATTGCTCAGAACCATTCAAAGGTAATTCCTATAATGGCAACATGCAGCACCGAGTGGAAAAATGAAACAGCCAATTTACCAGCAGAAGCGTGAGAAATGTAATGATATAGAACATGCTTTTAACCTTCTGTGCTTCAAGCAGTAGGTTTCAGCATCAGTGGTATCTGTGTGAAGATCTGCTCCCTGCAAGTTGTGACTTCCCCATTAGGAAAGGTCACTTCTTTTTTCTAATTGAAGTATAGCTGATTTACAATATTATACTAATTACAGGTGTACAGCATAAGTGATGCCATGTTTTCCTAGATTATATTCCATTTAGGACGCTTCTAATGACAGGATTCCTAGAAGGTGGGTCACTACTGTCTCTCCACCGCTCAGCATAGAGAAGGCAGACATCCTAGTGCTGGGATTATGCAGTCATAGCTACACTTGTGGGGGAAATGAAGTGTCCCCATTACCTGGACAATGTGGCTTTCCTTTACCAGCATATGCAGGGGTTCCAGGGTGTCAGGTGAACATTTTGATGATTGCTTCACTTTGAGATGTTGAGATGAGTATTCACGGACAGGTGGTACCAGCATGAGTCAAGTCCTGACTCTGCCACTTACCAGCTGTGTAATTATGAAGAAATGACTTAATGCTTATGTGTCTCATTTTCCTCATCTGTAAAGTAGGGATAAAAGTGGTGCGCACTGGAGTTCCTGCTGCTTCTGGGATCAGCGTCATCTCTGGAGCGCCAGGACACAATTTTAATCCCCACCCAGCACAGTGGGTTAAGGATCCAGTGTTGCCAAAGTCTCAGCATAGGTCACAACTGCAGCATGGATCTGATCTCTGGCCCAGGAACTCCATTTGCTGCAGAACAGCCAAAAAAAAAAAAAAAGAGTACCTACCTCATAGGGTCATTTAAGGGCTCACTGAGTTAATATATGAAAAGCACTGAGTTGATTCATGGCTGGCACTCGAGTGTGTACCCCATGATGAGAGATGCTATTGTTGTTTAGGATTGTGTGTCTACATGGACTGACGGCCTAATGTTCTGCAGAAGCCCCTTTGCTTTAATAGCATCTGGGATGTCTTTTCTCCAATGATGGTTAAAGCCACATAGAAACAACCTCCTGCCATCCCTGAAAGATCACGACATAGCTGACCAAGCTTCACAGTCCATCTCAACCACAAAATCTGAATCAAACGCCACACAGCCCTGCAGGTGGCCAAGACACAGTCATCCACTTAAATGATTGAATATTGAATTCACCTTGGCTTGGCCTCTGGCTAGACTTGATCTAAGCGTGGCTGACATCCCATCACGGTGCAGACCCACAAGTCATGATGCTTCAAAAGAGGCAAAAGAACTAAATATTGGAGTTCCCGTCGTGGCTCAGTGATTAACGAATCCAACTGGGAACCATGAGGTTGCAGGTTCGGTCCCTGGCCTTGCTCAGTGGGTTAAGGATCCTGCGTTGCTGTGGCTGTGATGTAGGTGGGCAGCTACAGCTCCGATTGGACCCCTAGCCTGGGAACCTCCATATGCTGTGGGAGTGGCCCTAGAAAAGGCAAAAAGACAAAAACAAAAACACAAAAACAAAACAAAACAAAAAAACTAAATATTAATGAGAGAAACTCAAGACCAACATGAAAACAAGAGGTGGGAGTTCCCACTGGGGCGCAGCAGTACCAAACCTGACTAGAATCCATGAGGACGCAGTTTTGATCCCTGACCTTGCTCGGTGGGTTAAAGCAGCTTCAGCTCTGATTCAACCCCTAGACTGGGAACTTCCCTATGCCTCCGGTGCGGCCCTAGAAAGTCAACAAGACAAAACAAAACACCTGGTAAAAACCCTTTTCTATTAACAGATGGGGGAAGTTTAAGGCCAGAATTTGAGTTAAGAAAAAACATTACACCAGATGGAAATGACCCAGAATTTCTGTTTGGGAGGAAAGCAATGATACAAAATATTGAATTCCTCAAGCGAGAGTGTTATCTCTGGCAATCTTCTGAGTGATTTGTCAGCATAGGGCACAAACCAAAAGATGGATCCAATGAGACTTCCTAGTTATAAGCAGGGGCAGTTGTAACTGGCGAGGCTGGCAGGTGCTTCTAACAGGGATTTGGGCAGTGGTCTGGGTGTCTTTAGGGCAAAGAAGGAAATGGATGGCTGTCGTTGAAGGAATATCTTTTTTTTTTTTTTTTCACGTCACTGCCTGGGTTCCAAAGGATGATCTTGATATTCCATGGCCACAAGGTGGAAACGAAATCTCTTGAGCACCTTCGCCTGGCACGTGCGGTTGTTGGCCAAAATCTTTACTTGCCTAGAAGGAAGGGCTGCTCCTTCCAGCTGGGCATCTAGGAGGCCAGTGAGCTGACCAAGTTGCTTTCTTGCAGCCTGCAACTAAGAGGTACATGTGGCTGCCCCACGGTCTCCACGGGGCAATGGGAAAGAAATTTTTCATCCTCAGATCACCAAAGAAGGAGTCCCTCCAAGAGGTTTTGCTTTTGAGCACCTTATTGGAAGACTGGTGAAGTGGGCTAAAGGTCCAGGGGTAGAATGGAATAGACGATACAAGGTTATGTACCTTCTATTGTGTAAATTAAATATTTTGAAAATTAACCTCTTCATTTCAGCAGAACAAATAATTTTCTTAGGCATCAGAATATTTCAACTCAAAAGACTGGGCGCCTGCTCCGTCCGCAGAATATCCTCAACTAGCATCTCCAATTTACTAAGACAAAGCCTAGTTTTAAAACCTATGTGGGTTCCCTGTTGTGGCTCAGTGGTAATGAACCCGAATAGTATCCATGAGGACGTGGGTTCGATTCCTGGGTTAAGGATCTGGCATTGCCACGCGCTTCGGGTGTAGGTCACAGACAAGGCTCCGATCTGGCATTGCTGTGGCTGTGGTGTAGGCCAGTGGCTGCAGCTCAGATTCAACCCCTAGCCTGGGAACTTCCATGTGCCGTGGGCGTGGCCCTTAAAAATAATAACAATAAAATGTATGTAGGAGTTCCCTGGTGGTCTGGTGGTTAGGATTGGACTCTTTCACTGCCGCAGCCCAGGTTCAATCCCTGGTCTGGGAATTGAGATCCCACATCAAGCTGCTGCATGCCACAGCCAAAAAAATAAATTAATTAATTAAAAAATAAACTGTCTGTAAAACTTCCTGAACTTCTTTCTCCTTTTTTTCCTCATTCTGCTTTATGTTTGCCCACAGTTTACTTGAAGTCTAAAGAAACTTAAATATCCCTTATGGGCTCTGGATGAATTTAATAATCGAAGGACATCTACAGATTCCTGATAATACTATTTGACTCTAGGTTTTTTTTTTGAATAGAAGGATTTGGGTATAAAAATGACTCTGATTACTGCTACTAATATTACCAGTAGGAAAAGCTTCTGTGTTTTTGTTTAGCCAAGTATATTTCCCAAGAGCAAATTTTCACCCTAAAAAACAACCGTGTATTGTCTCAAATGGGATGATCCCATTCCAAGGCGTGCGCGGAGCTTGTTGCTACCAGCAGCAGATGGAACTGGGAGAAGAAGGGCAGAACCAGGGCCGGGAAAACCACCAAAGAGAGGAGGAGCGGAAAAACAGATCTTGGAGCAAAAGGACACAAAAAGGAGAAGGAAGGAAGATGAAGCCCACTCACCGGTGCTGGAGAGCTCCATACAGAGTCTTCATCGTAGGATGCAGAGCTGGGACCAGGGACCAGCACAGACACACATTGGGAAGCTGACTCTGGAGGCCCAGGGCCTGCACGTGGCTGAAATAAGGCCTGGGCTGACCAGCACTGTCTCAGGAAGTGTCTGCTTGTCACAGGAGGACATGTCAAGCCAGTTGGTTTGGCCAGATGACCAGTTAATTTGGTATAAAAATATCAAATTGTTTTTTTTTGGGGGGGGTGGGATAAGAATTATATAATGATTTTTATTTTTTTCCATTATAGCTGGTTTACAATGTTCTGTCAATTTTTCTTTTTTTTTTTGTCTTTGTTTTTAGGGCTGCACCTGTGGCATATGGAGGTTCCCAGGCTAGGGGTCTAATCAGAGCTGTTGCTGCTGGCCTACACCACAGCCACAGCAACACGGGATCCAAGCCACGTCTGCGACCTACACTACAGCTCACAGCAACACCAGATCCTTAACCCACTAAGCGAGGCCAGAGATCGAACCCACAACCTCATGGTTCCTAGTCAGATTTGTTTCTGCTTCACCACGACGGGAACACCTATTCTGCCAATTTTCTACTGCACAGGGAGGTGACCCAGTTACACATACATGTACACATTCTTTTTTTCTCACATTATCATGTTCCATCATAAGTGATGAGACATAGTTCCCAGTGCTACACAGCAGGATCTCATTGCTAATTCATTCCAAAGGCAATAGTCTGCACCTGTTAACCCCGAGCTCCCCATCCATCCCACTCCCTCCCCCTCCCCCTTGGCAACCACAGTCTATTTTCCAAGTCCATGATTTTCTCAAATTGGTTTTTTGAAATTCACAAATCAGTCCATTCCCAGCGAAGGAAATGATGGTCTGTATAAACTGTTGTAACAGGGTTCAGGTCCTGCAATCTCAAGAAAAGAGAGGTAAGATTTATTTGAAGAGTAATACAGTATATATAGATGTCATGTTTTTTCTGCACTTCCATAATTGGACTCATTTATTTTAGTATCACATTTCCAGTTTGAGCATGAAAGTCCAAATTACTGTATTCTAGAAAATGCACATTTTCATACCCTAGCTGATTTTTCTTTAGCATGCAGATAAAACTATTAATTGCCCTTGTTGGCAGTCCTAGATTTCTTAGGACCTTTTATCTGCAACCAAACTAATTGGGCTTGAATCCATTCTGACAACATTTTAATTATTCACTAGTTAATAATTCTCAAAAGCAACTTCAGCATTAAAATACCTCCAAGAGCATGTCCTGACTTGTTCAATCCCATGTAATAATTTCATGCACTATTCATGTCAACCTAAATTTTCTCTGAGTTTCTTTTATCAATGTGTATGATGGATTTTTATATTCACAAAATAATGTTAAAATTCTAATAACTGGGGGGTAGCATCCCTGGTGTGATAAATATGCACATTCTCCAAACTCCAGGACTACCTGACATCAATTTTTAAGAATCAAATTTTAAAAAGTCTAGTTCCTATCGTGCATAGATCTATACGTTGGAAAATATAAAACTCTACTTTTTCAGTGCTCTGTTCATATTCCCATGGAACCCTTTCCTGTAGCCACTGAGCACAGGGAAACAGGTGGAAGCAAACAAAAAAAATACAAAGGGCATGAGGCCGTTGCAGAATATGTATCTGTCTTGGGTTGGGCTGCCCAGATGAGGATGTGTAGGAAAGTGAAAGTGACTCGGGGAGTCGGGAGGTAGGGTCTCAAGGGAAGTCCCATGGAGGGTACCTTTGGCTCAGGTTTCCTTGTTTGTTTGTTTTCTTTTTAGGGCTGCACCTGCGCCCTATGGAGGTTCCCAGGCTAGCGGGCCAATTGGAGCAGCAGCTGCCAGCCTACACCACAGCCACAGGAACGCCAGATCCGAGCCTCCTCTGTGGCCTCTACCACAGCTCATGGCAACACCAGATCCTTAACCCACTGAGCGAGGCCAGGGATCCAACCTGAATCCTCATGGATACCCGTTGGGTTCATTACTGCTAAGCCATAGCGGGAACTCCTGGTTCAGTCTTAACAGGGAGATTTGAAGACCGAGTACAGGTTGGGGCAAGGGAGCGGGGGCATTTTCACTTCCCAACCATCAGTCATAGTTTAAGGGGTACTCTGGGATGATGGGTAGGGGGTACTTTCAAGTTTCCATTCATTTCCTGCTATCTCACTGGCAGGCAAATATATAACTGGCAGTTATAGCTGCTCAGGAGCAGCCACCAAGCCAGCAGGTGCTGGCTGCTGAGGTGGAAGCACTAGTGTGCCATCAGTGTGAGGAGTGTGCCTGGCAATGGCCAAGCGTGCTAATGGGCTGAGTGACACACTGACAGCATCTGACCCCCCTACTCTGGTAGCACCGAGTCGCCTGGGGTTAATCGCCAAATTAACAATATAGGCAATGATGGCTGTAACAGATCAGCAAAGGAAGAGATCCCCTGATCGCAGAAGCATCGGTTTGGCTCCGTTTATATAAATTTTATAGGGACAAGCCTACCCTAGCTCATTGTCATCTGTGACTGGGTAAGTCCCTCTCCTGGGATTCTGTATTAGGAAGTCACGAGCCCAGAGACAGAAGGCATGCTCGGCAATGATACATGATCCATCAAGAGGTGGTATTTTGATCTCCATCTCTTCTATTCCTCATCTATATCTTAATTAGTTCAGGACTCAGGTGAAGAAATGAGGGGTTATATATTGCCCTCCTCAAACCTCAGAAACAGTAATAGTTAACATTTATCAGGTGCTAACTCCGTACCAAGAACAATTCTTAGCACTTTGCAGAAATAATCGTCTTGCATCTTTTCAACAGCCCAGTGACACAGGCCCTGTTCCCACTTCAATTATGAAAGCTGAGGGACAAAGGGTTTGCTGTCTTGCCCAAGGTACCCCGCCCCCACCCCCGCTGTAATTAATGGGGCCAGGATTTGAACACAAAGGCAGTCTAGTTACAAAGTCTATGCCTTTAACCTCTACATTAAATACAACTGACTGAGAGCCAGAGAAATTGTCTGGGGATATTTGTAGCAAGAGGTTGGTGCCTGTATCACAGAAGCCACAGGATAGATTTAGAGGGAGGTGTGATGGAGAATGAGAAGGCCCAGGATCAGTCAGAGCAGAGGTAGGCTGAAAAAATACTCGAGAACCACCGCATCTTAACCCAGCCAAGAGCGCAAACCAGGAGTTCCCACTGGGGCTCAGGAGTAGCAAACCCGACTGCCTATCTATGAGGATGAGGATCCGATCCCTGGCCTCACTCAGTGGGTTAAGGAGCTGTGGTGTAGGTCACAGACTCGGCTCAGATCTGGCATTGCTGTGAGCTGTGGTGTAGGCCGGCAGCTGGAGCTCCGATTCGACCCCTAGCCTGGGAACCTCCATAGGCCACAGGAGGAAATGAAAATGGTTATACGTCTTTCTTTCCAATTTCATACTCTGACTTTTCCTCCATTTCTCTAATTGAATTGGCCAGTACCTACGAAGAGTATGAAATGAGAATAATGCTAATGGACATCTCTGCTTGTTTCTGACTTTAATGGAAATAATCTCAGATTTGGGGCTGAGATAGATTTATTGAATCATTTTAAGGACGGATTCTGTCTTGTCCTTTTGAGGTGTTTTGTGTTTTTTTAATCAAGAATGGTTGTTAAATTTGTCGAATGCTTTTTCCACACCTATGGAGAGGTCCAGTAATTTCTCTTCCTAACAATTAATCTGATGAATTATATTAATAGATTTCCTAATCCTGAATCATTCTTGCCTTCCCAAACTTAATCACTACTTGGCCATATTATTAATTTAATATTCTTTCAGATTCTGTTCTCAAATGTTTTATTTACAACTACTGCATCGAAATGTACAGATGGGATTTTTCTTTAGTTGCACTTGTTTCATAGAATGTGGATATCTCATTTTTTCCCAAGGCTATGGAACTGTTAAAAGCCATTGGAATTACCTATTCTTTAACAGTTTTATCAAATTCACCTGTAACACTATCTGGTCCCGTTGCTTTTATGAGGATTTAGCTCTGATAATTTTCTCTGTTTCTTCTACAAAAATCAGATTGTTCATATTTTGTAACTCTCCTGGAGTCACTTTTGGTAAACTTGGAAATTTTCTAGACAGTTATTCGTTTTTATCTGGGTTTTCAAATTTACTTGCACAGATTTGTCATTTTTAGTGGTTCTTTTAATGTGGTCGTTTCTTCTTTATAATTTGAAATTTTGTGTATCTGCTTTCACCACATTTTTCTTAAAACTCCCTTGAAAGTGTTTGGGGGGGTTCATTTCTCAGTGTTGATTATTATGTGCTAAATGTTAGAACATGGAATTCTTAACAAATGTCCAAGTACAAAGCCAGGTATATATAAAAAAACTTCGTTTATAATAAAAGTGACATTTAAATCAGTTGGAAAAATGAACAACTTATCAAATGATTTTGGGTGAAATAACTCTTCATAGATTTGAAAAAAAAACCTCATATCTAACACCATTCACTGGAATAAACTCCAAATAAATTTAAAGTTGCTCTTAAAATAGATGTCTGAAGAAAGCATTGTAGAATATTTCTCCAATTTGGGGTGAGATTGGAGGCAGCTGTGTGCCCGGGGGTCTTTAGGCAGCTTGTTTACTGATGGGTGGGGCTGTGATTCCCCGACTGGATTATTGTTGGGCCGGGGGCGGGGCTTCTCAGCACTGATGGGTGGGGCCAGGTTCCCCCAAAATGGCCACCTCCAGAGGACGCACGCTGATGAAGGTTCCCGAAACCTTTGCCCGCAATGCCCTCCCCCAACGAGCCATAGTCACCCCCGGTTTTCCCAGGAGGTCCTCCAAGAACTGCAGTCAGGTCCGACCCAGATTGCTATGGAGCCTCTGCTTCGCCCTGGGACCCAGTGCACCTGAAAGCCTCTGTGCGCCGCTCAAGAGCGGGGTCTCGGTCTCCCCCAGTCCGTGGAGCTCCTGCGTACAAGCCCCACGGCCTTCAATGCCAGAGCTCAGGGGCTCCTTCTCCCAGTGCCAGATCCCCGGGCCTGGGGACTTGACGTGGGGCTCAGAACTCTGGCTCCTGCAGGTGAGTCTCTGTGACCCAGTTACTTTCCAGCCTGGGGGCTGCCCATAGACTTATATGGTGTGATCGCTTATATCTTCCTCCCACCTCTCCATGCGGCCTCCTCTTTGTCCTCTGGAGTAGGGTATCTTTTTGAAAGTTTCCAGTCCATTTCGTGGAAGGTTGCTCAGCATTTGGTTGTAATTTTGTTTTTAGGGGAGAAGGAGCTCCAGTCCTTCTATCCCGCCATCTTCCAGATCATTTGTTTTAGTCCCTGTTCCTAGTGCTATGTGGTTTACAGAGAAGATCCTTGTATGTGTTGGGATTCCAGTGGCCTCCCTAGAACTTCTCTGCAGCTGAATGGTGCAGGACTGCGGCAGGACTCTTTATCCCAGTCTTCTCCCTCCCCTGATAGTTCAGCGTGCCCCCACCCGATGGAGAACAGGTTCACAGGTTCGCTTCCACGCTGTCCTGCAGGCTTCTTTCTGGTTCTGCTTTGCTGGGCTGCATTAGACCCACTTCCTGGGTCTTCATCACTCTCATTCTGTTCTGGCTCCTCATCCTTTTCATTCCTAGATGAGTTTTTCAGGGAAGAGTTAGATTACTGGTTTATTACAAAGGGATATAACTCAGGAACAGCCAGACGGAAGAGAAGCATAGGGCAAGACATGGGAAAAGGACAGAGAGCTTCCAGACTCCTCCTAAAGCTGCCCTCCACCTCCATCTGTGGGATGAGGAGGCAATTTCTAAACAAGGCCAAGAGAGCCATAAAGAAAAGTAGTGGTAGATTGGGCCAGTTAAAAATGTTAATACAGGAGTTCCCGTCGTGGCGCAGTGGTTAACGAATCCGACTAGGAACCATGAGGTTGCGGGTTCGGTCCCTGCCCTTGCTCAGTGGGTTAACGATCCGGCGTTGCCGTGAGCTGTGGTGTAGGTGGCAGACGCGGCTCGGATCTTGCGTTGCTGTGGCTCTGGCTTAGGCTGGTGGCTGTAGCTCCGATTCGACCCCTAGCCTGGGAACCTCCATATGCCGCGGGAGCGGCCCAAGAAATAGCAACAACAACAACAACAAAAAAGACCAAAGACAAAAAAAAAAGTTAATACAACCGAAATCACCATACGAAAAATTGTTACATGATGGGAGGAAAACGTTGCTATACATTTAAAGAACTAATAACTAAGGTCTAGTGTATACCAAATCTCTACAAATTAATAAGGAAATGACAGCCTATTAAAAAGTGGGCAAAGATATTTTAAAAATTTACAGGAGCGGAATTATCAATGAATAATAAATAAAATGTATTCAATTTTGCTATCAACCAAAAAGTACAAATAACAAAGTTACCAATTTTTGCCCATTAGATTATTAATTTTTAAAATAATTGAGAAGTTCCTGTTGTGGTGCGGTAGAAAAAAATCCGACTAGGATCCATGAGGTTGTGGGTTTGATCCCTGGCCTTACTCAGTGGGTTAAGGATCTGGCATTGCCATGAGCTGTGGTGTAGGTCGCAGAAGGTGGCTCTGATCCTGCGTTGCTGTAGCTGTGATGTAGGCCGGCAGCTGTAGCTCTGATTAGACCCCTAGCCTGGGAACCTCCATATGCCTTGGGTGCAGCTCTAAAAAAATAAAATAAAATAATTGAAAGTAGGAGTTCCCGTTGTGGCTCAGTGGTCACCTGCCTAACCAGGATCCATGAGGATTTGGGTTTGATCCCTGGCCTTGCTCAGTGGTCACGGATGTGGCTCAGATCTGGCATTATTGTGGCTGTAGTGCAGACTGGCAGCTGTAGCTCTGATTGGACCCCTAGCCTGGGAACCTCCATAGGCTGCAGGTGCGGCCCTCAAAGTTAAAATAATAAAAAGTAAAATAATTGCAAGTATCAAATGTTTGACCAGGAACTGATGCATAATATAAAATGGGGGGTCTAAAAGACCAATTTTTAAAATCACATTTACCTTTGGATTCAGCAATTCAGATATGCTTAAATATGTTCACAGAAATGTTCGCTATTGGTTTTATAGGGACATGGTGATACAGTATATATTGTATCCATCCTATGAAATCCTGGCAGCTGTTAGAAGGAGGTGGAGCTGCATGCAGCTCTGCAAGACCTATTGTTAGGTGGAAAAGCAAGTTGAAGAATGGTCTGTCCGTGTATTATGGTCACGCGTGTAATACAAACAGCAGGCAGAACCGTGTGAAGTGTGCATTTTTAAAAGACCAGAAAAATGTTCACCAAAATGCTGACCTTTTCCCCTCTAGGTAGATGTGTCAGATCGAGAAGAATAAAGATATTCACGCTTCTATCCATTTTTTTTTTATATTTTACATTATTTGAATCATTTAGAATAAGAATGTCTTCACACAGTAGTATTTTTTAAAAGACAGTATTTTTTTTTTAAGCGATGGGGTCAAGTGTGATGAGGAACAATTACTATGACCCACTCTCACTTAATCAGGAAATACTTCCACATTTCAGTGCAATATTTGCAATACAGAACGAGTCTTTTTTAAGTTTTTTATTATAGTCGATTTACAAAAACATGGACCGCGGCACGAATTTGGGCGTCATCCTTGTGCAGGGACCAAGCTCATCTCTGTGTTGTTCCAGTTCTAGTGTATGTGCTGCGAAGCGAGCACCAGAACGGGTCTTTCAATAAGAAACAAATATTTAAATCCTTTCCGTCTGTTTTTCACACAGTCATACACACAAACTCACATATTCACTTGTTCCCTAGGTGTTTGTTGAGTATAGACCTACTTCTAATTCTGTTTTAAGTGTGAAGGGATGACACTTTCTCACCACCCTGTACAGGGAAAAATATGCCTTTTCTTAAGTTTTCTGGGTCACCGTGCCAGCTTGTAGGACAGCACCGCTCTGCGGGTGAGGATGGATGACTGGCACTTTCAGGCGTGCTCTTCTTCCTCCCCTTACACCCACCTCAGGCACCCACTGTGTAGGTGGAGCTGCAGGAAAGGGGCAGGGCAGGGGAGAGAAGAGGTGGTATCTGTACAAAGGGGTGTGTAGGTGCAATATTATGATTAAGAATGAGAAATGCATCTTTGGTCTTGGTCCCTAAGTTTGGCACAGATCTAAAACCCTTAGAATATCCTAAGTGAGGAGAGTGCAAAGAAAGTCTTTCATTATGTTGATAAGGTGACTCTGGGACTGTACCCGAGGTTAGGGGCTGATTGCCAGCAGAACCAATCAAATGATTAGAGGGTTGGAATTTTCCGTACAATCGCTATGTAAGGAAGCCTCCAGAAAACCCCAGAAGGACTGAGGGAGAGAGCTTCCAGGTTGGTGAACATGTGGAAATTTGGGGACAGCTGCAAAGGGAAGGCATGGAGGCTCCACATCCTCTCCCCGGGGCTTGCCCTCTGCATCTCTCCATCTAGATGTTCCTGAGTCACATCCTTTTATAATGAACTGGTGATTTAGCAAGGGTTTCTCTGCGTTCTGTGCAAAGTAATGGAATCCAGAGAAGGGCTTATAGAACCTCCGATCTATGGCCTGTGGGCCTGAACAGGTGACCCCTTGGACTTAGGATGAGCATCTAAAGTAGAAGTTTGGAGGGGAGTCTTGTAGGACTGAGCCCTTAAACTGTGGAATCCAACACTATATTGAAAATTGAGATGAACTGTAGGACCTTCAGCTGGCGTCCAAGCATTTCTTGGTGGAAAGCCCTTCATGCTGTGGAATTAGGGATGCAGTATTGAAGTACAGCCATCTCATTTTAGCTGGAGAAAAGAACTAGCCAGATGCATATTTAGGCATTTCTTTTTGTGGGTATAGGTAACAGATTATCACAAGAACACAGGACCAACAGATTCATTCCAAAGAATTGTCCACAGGTGTGCTTGGAGCATCTCTAGAGAGGGACGTGGTGGGGACACCAAAAGATGAGGCAGAGATAGAGGGACTCAAGCACAGCAGGATCAGGAGTTTCCATCATGGCTCAGTGGAAACGAATCTGACTAGTATCCATGAGGACGCAGGTTCAATCCCTGGCCTCGCTCAGTGGGTTAAGGATCCTGCATTGCTGCGGCTGTGGTGCAGGCCAGCAGCTACAGCTCTGATATGACTCCCAGCCACTGATGCGGCCCTAAAAAAGAAAAGAAAAGAAAAGCAGGATCTGGGAAAACAGCAGTGAAGGTGGGCCAATCACCCCTACTCAAAGCAAAGAGACTAGTTTAAGGAAAATCTGGGCATGGGATCCAGAGAAAAGGTAATAAAGTACCTTAAGGCTCCAGGGTCAGGGTGAGACAAGAACTTCTTAGGTCTCATGCACTGAAAAGGATTGTAACTTGCACCTGCACCCTTCCCATATACAACTGCAAGAAAAAGTGGCACTAATGCATAGACTCAGTAAAATACAGGAATTATCTGAGTTTTAAAAAAATAATTTGCCTCATTTTGCTGTTCCACTAAGCACATTGGGAGGCTGCCTGTTGGCCTATCTGTACGGATTAGCTTCAACTCTGAGTCTGAGCTGGGTACCAGCCTGAGAAAACGCCTGTCCTTGGGAAGAGGACTAAGAGTCTCTCTAACCACCTTGAGCTCAGAACAGGAGAACTGGAGTTCCTGTTGTGGCACAGCAGAAATGAATCCGATTAGGGACCATGAGGTTTTGGGTTCCATCCCTGGCCTTGCTCAGTGGGTTAAGGATCCAGCATTGCTGTGAGTTGTGGTATAGGTCACAGATGCAGCTCAGATCCATCGTTGCTATGGCTGTGGTGTAGGCTGGTAGCTGCATTTCCAATTTGACCCTTAGCCTGGGAATCTCCATATGCAACAGGTGGGGCCCTAAAAAGAAAAAAAACCATCTTGAGGGGTGTCAGAGGTGTCACCTGGTTCTAAAATCTGGGCTTTGTCTCCACCACTCACCTTTCTCCAGGTCATCAGGCTTGGAGAGTGATGATCACATCAGCAAAAGGAAAGAGAAACTCAGGAAGCAGCTTCCCTGTGGGGTCAAGCCCAAGGTCACCTTCACACCTTGCAAATTTCCAGCAGGGCTTGCCCTACCCTCAGGGCCTCTGCCCATCGTGAATTGGGGTCACTGGACTGGCTTGACCTCATGTAATGCCACAAAGTGTGGCACTGCCACCACTTCCTCATGCCTCTATCTCCCATTTACCAGGTATGGAATCTCTAAATTCCTTCCACTACATTCAGCTTCCAGTTTTCTGACCTTCAGCCTGTCCTTTTCTTTTCTTTTTAGGGCCATTCTCACGGCACATGGAAGTTCCCACGCTAGGGGTCATTGTCCTTTTTTGATAATGGTCCATCTTTTCAGGGGGCAGCATCCTGGAAAGTAGTAGCTTTCTAGCGCTCGTAGTTTAACTCCAGACTGAAAAACCATTGAGGTCAAACGAAAAAAGACACCTCTGTGATGGTAAATTCATTAAAGTCCATAATCAAACTCACCGTTTGCTTGTCTTTGTCACTTCTGAAAGTATTTTTCAGGCCTTTAGATTTCACTGGCACGCAATGGTCTGTTTGGATTGGCTTGATTTGAGGGCTTTCAGCTCTGAAGCAAAACCTCTGCATTGAGACGCCTCATTTGTTAACCACAAAGAGATTATTCCAGTCATCGGTGGGCTGTGTTTCTGCACGTTGTCTACTGTTACCTGACAACTCAGCCCCAAACTTAAAATCACCTTTTTTTTTCTCCTCTCTTGTTAGGGCCATACCCACAGCATTTGGAAGTTCCCAGGCCAGGGGTCCAATTGGAGCTGCAACTGCCAGCCTTCACCACAGCGACTCGGGATCTGAGCCGTGTCTGCAACCTACACCACAGCTCACGGCAACACCAGATTCTTCACCCACAGAGTGAGGCCAGGGATGGTCTCATGGATGCTAGTTGTTCATTTCCGCTGAGCCGTGATGGGAGCACCTCCAATTGCCCTTTATAAAGTGGGCGGAGAGAGGTATAATTATCCGCTTTGACTGATGAACATTGAGGCTTAGATTAAGGGGCTACCCGATTGCTCAGGTAGTAAGTGGCTGAAAGATGACACATTTTTTGAGACACCAAAATGATTTTCGCGTGGTCCCAAGAGCGAATATGAGTCAAACCCCAGTACTTCCTTTTCATGCTTGAATTGAGTATCATTTGCACATTAGAAGAGCTCCCAGGTTCTAGCGCTTTCAAAAGGAGAGCGCAGCATCTTTTCTTGGAAAATTAACCAAGACTCTGCTCTCCCACCCCAGGCTGATTCCTGGTTCTGCCCTTTGCTAGCTTCTTAGCTGGAGGGTTTTGATCAGGATTGTCCTATTTTCCACAGCTGTATTTACTCTTTAAGCCTGCGGTGGTTCTTGTGATGGTGTGAGCAGTTGCAGATACCCCAGTCTTGTTTCTCCAGCTCCTTAAGACACCTTAGTTTTCTTCTTCCAATTGTCTGGGGCTGTCCTTCAGGATTTTCCTTCAGAATTCAGCTTTTTTTTTTTTTTTTTTTTTTAAACTGTGGCCTATGGAGGGTCCCAGGCTAGGGGTCGAATCAGAGTTGCTGCAGCTGCGGCTGCAGGCCCACGCCCCAGCAAAGGCAATACCAGATCCAAGCCACATCTGCAACCTGCACCACAGCTTGCAGCAACCCGGGATCCTTAACCCACTGAGTGAGGCCAGGGGTCCAGCTTACATCCTCACAGACACTATGTTGGGTTCTGAATGGGAACTCCCAGAATTCAGCTGTGCCCCGAGGTTGGAGGTCACCTTTGTGCTACCCAGATGGCAAATAACACTCTCTGGAAAAACTGAAAATTCACTTAATGGGAAATGGCATTTTTATTAGCAGAGAACACAGCTGTCCTGTCTTTAGCTCGCGTACGTAAGGGCTCTTCTATGCCAGCACGCCTGGGAAAGGCCTGCTTTATGCCTGTTTTCCCACTGCAGTCATTCACAGCTCCCCCTCTGAGGAGCGCCTCCGATTGAACAACACACGGGATGGCCATGCTACTCCGTGACATCTCGCCACAGGAATTCAGCTTATATGTTGGAGAATAACTGTTAGCTTTTGCTGTTGCTCATTGGCTAGGCAGCGTTACTCGGGGAACCTTTAAAAATAGATTTCAAGCTTCTCTACTTCCCTCCCCCACCCCTGAAAACTCCAAAACGGCATTTTTAGAGTAGAATTAAGGCGTCTGTGTTTTGAGCAAGTTCCCAAGTGATCCTGATCGCGTTCTTGCAAAGGCCCTATGTTGGGGCTCGCTCCTCAGCTGTACTTCTGCTCTACCCCTCGGCAGTTCCTTCCGGCGCCCTCAGTCTATTTCCATCTCTGAGGGTAGGCAAACTGCTATAAAAAGCACCCCGAGCAGCTCCGTGGCGCAGCACAATAGAGGTTTATTTCTCCTGTGTGGTCGTGCTCCCGTGCAGGTTGGAAGGGGTTCCGCCTCACTCAGAGAGTCCGTTCCAAACGCCTTCCCTCAGGCTCCGCTGGCTGCTCAGAATTCTCTGCTGGATCCTCTAAGCCATGCTGGCCAATGAGAGAACAGAGAGGCTTTGGGGAGTGGTGCAGAAAGTTTTTAAAGACCCCGCACGGAATGAGTCTCCTGGATGCAGCACGCGGGTAGGGTTGCCCCTCACCGTAGGAGGAGGGCGGAAATGTCACGTAACCGTGGCCCAGGGGAAATGTGAAGGGTTGGCTGAGTTACTTGGTCTCTGCCATAGGCCTGCTTTCTGGTCATCAAATGTTTGTTGACACTTCCCCTTTCCATAGGCAATCCACAGGAGACAGCCCGCATCCCAAAACCCCTCCAGTCTCTGCACCCAGCTTAAGTTTAGCATCTCCAAGGGGTGCGTGGTCCTCTCCACCAAGTCCAGGTGCAGCCCCTTCTAGCCTTGACATCTGTGACTTGAGGTGAAAGAGACAATTTATATTCGGCCTTCCCCAGTACAAACCCAGTATACAATGATGGGGTAAGAGAAGGGCATTCTCAACAGAAAACCCCTTGCCAAAGGAGTAGAAGAAAGACACTCGGCAACGTCTTCCCACAGGGTACAAGGCTCCCTTCCTTAAGGTTGGAGATACATTTTCATTAGACCCGAACCGTGCTGTTTCCGAAGAACTCCTTTGTCCCTCCTCCTCCCTAACTCTGTCCCTCTCGGTGTTTCTTCGCAGTTAATCGTCTCTCTGTCTATGTCTGAGGACAGCACTGGGGCTGTGTCTTGGAGGTTCGCTGCCTACCGAAGTGAGTTTGGAAGCCCAGTAGCTGTTTGACACCTTAGAAAGTACCTGCCCCCAGTGCATTCCATGTGCCAATAGCCAAGGCCAAAGTTCTGTCCTAGAGATAACCCTCAACTCTGATTTATTTCCTTCCTCCTTTACCTTCATCACTCCTGCCTCTTTCCCCACTTCTCATTTGTGGTGACCACCTCGACGTCGTCCTCGGAGACAAAATGTGAAGGAAGAACTCCCCTCCCTGATTTTGGTCAAAAGCCTGAGTCAAGATCTTTGTCATTCATGACTTTTTTTTTTTTTTTTTTGTCTTTTTGCCTTTTCTAGAGCTGCTTCCGTGGCATATGGAGATTCCCAGGCTAGGGGTCTCATTGGAGCTGTAGCCACCCGGTCTACGCCAGAGCCACAGCAACTCGGGATCTGAACCATGTCTGCGACCTACACCACAGCTCACGGCAACGCCGGATCCTTAACCCACTGAGCGAGGCCAGGGATCGAACCCACAACCTCATGGTTCCTAGTCAGATTCGTTAACCACTGCGCCACAACAGGAACTCCCTCATTCATGACTTTTTAAGAATGTTACCTTTTGGGATTTAGAAGCATTTAGTTTCTCCAAATCCAATGCCCCCAATTCCTGGACTCTTTCTGTTCCTTTCCACTGTAATTTGTAAACCAGCCAGTTGGTCTGATTCCTGAGGGGTGTTTTTTTGTTTGGTTGGGGGTTTTTCTGGTCATACCTTGTCAGAGGTATCCAATAATAGGCATACTTTTGCTAACACTTTGATATTTTCCAACTATTTTTCCTGGAGCTACAGTTTCATACATATGTTAATTGCCTTCCAAATTAAAGGAGGTGACAGTTTTACCAAATGCTTTATCACCACATGACATGGGTGGTTATCTTTCCAGCCATTGATGTTACTTTCCTTGCTACCATTACTCAACTGCTAAGCCAGTGTCATTGATTTGGGGGTTTTGTTTAGGCAGAATCCCCACTTCGAGGCACCAATATAAGTATTACGCCATCAATATAACAAAACAAGATAAATGTTTATTTCTTGCTTATGTCACCAGGGTGGCTCTGCTCCACACACTCATTCAGGAACCCAGGTTCCTTCTGTCTAATGGCTCCAACCTTTCCTTTGTGCCCTGATGTTCTCTGCTGGATCCTATGCATCTATTCAGCGGATAAGGGAGGAGAGAAGGCTTGGAGGATTGGGTGAGAGGTTTTAACTGGTCAATGCTTCATGTCACTTGGGCCCCTATTCTCCTGGCTATCCCTGACTGCAAGAGAGCCTGGAATATAGAGTCTAGCTGCATATTCAGGGAGAAAAGAGAAGTGATTTGATAACTAATCACTGGCCGGTCTTTCCATCCCTTACCTGGGAGTATAGTATCTACCTCATGAGATTGTTGTGAGATTACGTAAAATAATTCATGTAAAAACTTTAGTCCAGGAGTTCCCTGGTCGCCCAGTGGTTCAGGACTTGGTGTTGTCACTGCTGTGGTATGGATTTGATCCCTGGCCTGGGAACTTCCACGTGCTGTGGGAATGGCCAAAAAAAAAAAAACCTCAAAACTTAGTCCAATATCAGACTCACAGTAAATAATCAACACATTTTTTATTATGATGATGATGTATATTTTCAGTGTTGGCTGAAATTAAACATGCTCTGTGAGATGTTTCTACCTAACTTGAAATGGTTACGCCCATGACTATTGGACCTCTTCCTTATGAGAGAAAATCTACCCAAGGCAAATTCCCGCCTCAGAAATCAGGCTATTTGGGCGAGTTTGCCACTAGCAGACCCTAAACTCTTTCAATAAAGAGGGCCACCCTGGCGAGGACACTCGACAGAAAGTCACCGTGAGAGGAACCAGAACAGCAGGAAATGGACCTCACCCTGGTCAAGAGCAAGGGGGCATGTGGCTGGAATTCTGAGTTTGCCATCCCCACTTAGAGCCGGGCACGGTCTTCATGCCCAGGGGTTTGGAGCCCCACTGTGTGCTTGGACGTGACTGTGGAGGAAGGGCGGGCACACCACTGCCCTGCATCCCAAGAGTCTGGGGCCACCACGTTCACTGGTGCTCTTGTGTCACAGTCCATAATGGTTCCTTTCCTTGGCCCCTCGCAGAAGTCTGTGTTGCCAGAAATGTTTTCTCTGACAGTTCTGGAAGCCAGAAGTCTGAAATCAAGGTATCAGCACAGACATGTTTCCTCTGAAAGCTGTAGGGAGAATCTGTTCTTTGCCTCTTCCAGCTTCCGGTGACTGCCAGCAAGCATGGCGCACAGAGGAGCCGCATCATTCCAACCTCTCGGTGGTCACCGTACTTCCTCCTCGTCTGTCTGTTGAATCTTTCTTTGGTTCACTTTTTTTAAAATGGAGGTATAGCTAATTCACAATGTCGTGTTAGTTTCAAGCGTGCAGCAAAGTGATTCAGTTATACACACACACACACACACATCTTTTTCAGATTTTTTCCAATTGTAGGTTATTACAAGATTTTAAGTAGAGTTCCCTGTGCTATACAGAGGGTCCTTGGTGTTTACCTATTTTTTGTGTGTACATGTTAATCCTAAACTTCGAATTCATCCCTCCCCCCACTCCCCTTTGGTAACTATAAGTTTGTTTTCTATGTCTGTGAATTCCTTTCTGTTTTGTAAATAAGTTCATTTGTATCATTTTTTTTAAGATTCCACATGTAAGTGATATCATATTTATCTTTGTCTCATTTACTTCACTTAGCATGACCATCTCTAGGTCTGTCCAAGGTGCTGCAAATGGCACTAATTCATTCTTTTTTATGGCTGAGTAATATTCCATTGTGTGTATGTACCACACCTTCTTTATCCATTCATCTGTTGATGGACATTAGGTTACTTCCATATCTTGGCTATTGTGAATAGTGCCGCAGTGAACATTGGTGTGCATGTATCTTTTAGAATTAGTGTTTTCTGGGAGTTCCCATTGTGCCACAGCAGAAACGAATCCAACTAGGAATCATGAGGTTGCGTTTCTGCTGCACCATGACGGGAACTCCATATTTTTCCAGATTTCTGACTCTAGCTGGTATAAAAGCCTACAGAACCATAACTAGAGGACTCTTTGACACGTAGATTACACATAATGGATAAAAACATCAGGCACTAAGGAAGCAGAAATGCTAAGAGCATCCAAAACGGAGATTGTGTGCACATTTTCCTCTGTCCATCCTCCCTTTCCTTCCTCCCCAACACCTGCAAAATAATTTGAGTCACTGATTTTGTATCTGCCTTCTTGCCTATAATCTCCATAAATTTGCAACATTGCCAATCCTACAGTAATCACTACAAGGTTATTGGACTGTAATAATATTTCTTTTTGAAACAACTGCCAAAGAGCTTATTACGTTAGACGCTATCACGGGGGCTGAGGTTATTTTTTTTTTTTTTCTTTTCAATCTCCTTCTAACCGTGCTTCATTTTGTTTGCCTTGCAGCCTCTGGAAACATTCTTAAGAAATAAATAAGCAAACAATGGGATACACTGAGAAGAAATAATGAGGAAAATATGTTAACAAAAATGTGAACGCAACACAGAAGATGAGGCCGTATTTAAATATAGCCTGCTGATTAAGGTTTGGGTTTTTCGTGAGCAGTTTGGAAAGACACTTGCTAGTAGCACAGATGTGCCAAAAGGCTTCTCAAGTAAATATTGACTTCAGTTGACAAAGCCTGACATTTTCTCCAGCGTTTTGACATGAGTAAGACACTAACTTCAGAGTATGTGCATGAAGGCAGAGGACAAATAAGCAGAGGGCTGTTGACTCCACAAGAGAATTGGGCAGTGGTCCACGGAGAAGAGACCTCTCCAACGCAGTGGTTCCCAAACGGGGACAGAATTTAGAAAATATGTAGAGATTCCTGGCCAGGTTCTAATTTGGAAAGTTTGGAGATTACCTAGGAATCTGTGCATTTTTCCATCCCCAGGTGATTTTGATACACAGACAGGTTTGGGGAATCACCACTCTAAAGGCTTCTCTCTGGCACCGTTCTAACTACTGGCCTAGCACCTACGTCAGCAGGACTCCTGGGGGCCCAGACGGAATAAGATGTGAAGGATGCATTAACCTTATGTTCCACAGAAAAGGTCCTTCAAGGTTATGGTTGAAGTGCATGGCCACTGTGTCTATTTCTTGCATAAATAGTGGAATTTATCCTCTGGGCTGCCCATTTGGCAGCCATTTGGAGCATTAAATTCACTTAGCAAGTCAGAAAGGGAGGCTTTTTAAAAAGCCCATTTCAGTGAGGGTACATTTCAGCTGCGAAGGCGCCGACTCTCTTTATTGTGGACGGCTGTGCTTGCTCAGACCCAATCAGCAGCCCATAATGACACCCTGTGTTTTAAATAGCAAGGATCCAAATGCTCTTTGGAGACTCAATCAACCCCATTAGGAAATGCCAGCCACAGTGAGGATCCTGGATAAACTGCTAGAGTTCATCAGACATGGATTTGAACACAGGTCTTCTTCTTACTGGCTGTGACCATGGACATAACTGCTTCATCCTGGTTCTTCAGTGTCCTGCTCTGTGCACTGGACGTAACAGTAGTACTTACAATATAGGGTTATCATGAAGTTATAAGAAGATAATAAAAGTAAAGCCCCTATGTCATTAGCTGGTACATAGTAAGCAGTCAAATGGGTCAGCTAATGGGAGTTCCTGCTGTGGCGCATTGGGTTAAGAACCTGACGGGGTCGCTGCAGAGGCATGGGTTTGATCCCCAGCCCAGCACAGTGAGTCAAAGGATTCATTGTTGTTCCAGGTGCAGCACAGGTCACAGCGGCTCCTTGGCCCGGGAACGTCCATATGCCACAGGTGTAGCCATTGAAAAAATTGTTTTAAAGCGTCAGCTATTAGCATTGCTGTTATTGTCGTTATTATTATCATATCTGTTCCATGGCCAGTACTCAGTGCATCATGATAATGGCCATGATGGTGTCAATTAAGATTATTCCTCCAGGAGTTCCTGTTGTGGCGCAGGGGAAACAAATCCGACTAGTATCCACAAGGATGCGGGTTCAATCCTTGGTCTCACTCAGTGGATTGGGGATCCAGCGCTGAGGCGAGCTGTGGTGTAGGTCACAGACTCGGCTTGGATCCCACGTTGCTGTGGCTGTGGCGTAGGACAGCAGCTGTATGTAGCCTGGAACTTCCACATGCAGCCCTAAAAAGCAAAAAAAAAAAAAAAAAAAATCCTCCAGCCCACTCTCTCCTCCACCACCCTCTCTGAGGATCTGAGGAGAAGCAATTGGACACACCGCTCTTCAAGGTCAAGTTCGTATAAGGTGGGTTGTGAAGTAACTCAGGGCAGAGAGGGAACCATCGATCCTCCCTCTGCACCAGCTGATGAAAGTATTTTTCAAGAAAGAGGATCAAGGTTCTGTCAATGGGAAGAATAAAACTTTCTCCGCAGACCAAAAAGAGGGAAGTCAATCTTCAATACATTCAGGGCAATTAGCCACAGTCTGGAATAGACAATCTAGAGCTTCCATCTCCCCATTCATGGGGCTAAATCCTGCGGGAGAGGCCAACGCAGGGGTGGTCCCTGCCCTTTCATCCTTGATAGTCAGTGACGAAGTCTGTGGAATTTATAAGACCTGATGGAGGGCTTGGAACTTAATGATGTTCACGGGGAAGGGATTCTGCCAGCAGGTGTGGGTACCAGAGGTGAAAAGGCAAGGGGTCTTAGAAGCGGGAGGTGAGTAGAGAGGTTGGGACCAAGAGAAGTCTGCAAGGCATCCTCCAGTTGCCTGGGAAACGTCAAGGTAAGCCTCTCCCAGCGGGTCTGTGCAGTGGGGACTTGACCCTTGTGGTTCAGAGGGACCAAGGACCTGACCTGGGGAGCAGGCCAATTCTTCCTCCATCCTTAAGACTCCGTGTGTATGTGGCGGTGGGGGTGGGGATTCCCCACGTATCCAGACAGTTATCCGACACCAGCAGGATGTCCTACAACTCATCTCAATTCTGACACCACCAACCCGGAGACAGTGTCAGATCCCACAGGTGAAGGGCTCAGTCCCCCATCTTCAGATGCCATTCACATGTCTCGACTGTCATCTGGCTTCTTCCAACCCACAGGCTAGGAGGTTCCTACAACCTCTTCCTTGGCTTCCATTAATTTGCTGGAGTGGCTCAACTCTGAGAAATGTTAGCTCGTGGAAGAGATGCAGAGGGCCAGGTGTGGAGAGAGGGCACTCTCCTCAAATCTCCACCAAGCTCTCCAAATCCCATCCTTTGGGGGTTCGATGGAGGCATCATTACATAGGCATGATTGATTAAATCCTTGGCAATTGGTGACTGATTCAGCCTCAGCCTCTCCTCCCCAAGGTCAGGGATTGAGACTAAAAATTCCAACTCTTGAAGTTACCATTGTGGCTCAGTAGGTTAAGAACCTGACGTAATCTCCATGAGGATACAGGTTTGGTCTCTGGTCTTGCTCCGTAAGTTAAGCATTCAGCATTGCTGTGAGCTGTGGTGTAGGTCGCAGATGCAGCTGGGATTCCACGGGGCTGGGGCTGTGGCTGTGGCTGCAGCTGTAGGTCTGATTTGACCCCTAGCCTGGGAACTTCCACATGCCCTAGGTGGGGCCCTGAAAAACAAACAAACAAACAAAAAACTCCTTAGCTTAGCTCACAGGTAATATTCTGCCCTGACCAGGCTCACCTGTAAATGACTGCAGGAAAGAAGAAATTAACACATCACTCAGGAATCTGGCCTTAACTAGGAAATACTAGCAACAATTTATCACTTTTTTTTTTTTTTAACTTGACCTCCTCCTGTCCCCATCTTTGCTCTAGAAAAGAAACTAGCATCCATGCCCCAGCAGGATGGTTCTTTGGGACACTAGTCCACCAACTTTTCGGTCTGTTGGCTTTCCTAATAAAGTCACTCTTCCTTCCCCCAAAACCTCATCTCTCAATTTATTGACCTGCTGGGTGTTGAGCAGTGTGAGCTTGGACTCAGTAGCATGCATGAGGGAGAGGGAGAAAGAGAGGCAGAGAGTGAAAGAAGGACCTAATCTCCCCGAGAACTGCCGACTGGCCTCCCCCACCCTTGCCCCCAGACACCAATCTCTGCAGTGTGTCCAACCCCAGGGCCTGAGAACCACAGAGAATCCTAAATTTCAGTTCTTAATTCTGTAGTCTTCAAAGATGTCTAATCATTTAGTTTGTAAGAAACAGAAGAATCATGGAGGAGAGTAATAAGGGGAAAAATGTCAAAGATAAGGTTTGGGCCAATTTCTGAGAATCAGAATGATAGCCTAAGGGAAGGTTTTGGGGGCAAAAAAATTTTTTTTTTCTTTCAGAAGCATAGTTTCTTTTGGAAACTATGTGGATATTTAGCCTCTAGTAAACCAAAGATATATGTAGCTGCCTACTCAGCCAAGGATCTTGATAGCATTGAAACGTCGCCTTTGTACATTTGCCACAATTTATGCAAAGAATGCATTCCTCAAAGGTTGTATTTAAGTTACATGTTGCAAATCAAATCACATTTTTACATGTACTCAGGGGCCTTACTATTTAAAGAGCCCTTTATAAGCATTTATGAACACAACGTGCATGTGTGTGGATGCATGTATAGAGCAAATTCATCTTGGCTTCAAAATTGTATAAAACTGGTTTACTCATCTACTAAATTTACCATTTTTTTTAAACTCTTGCTTTGCTGTCATTTTCAAGGATTGATTGGCCTGAGACACTAAAAAAAAAAAAAAGAAAAACAACTACTAACCCTAAGGATCTGCCTAACTTTCAGACTCCCAGACCCCAGTTCATTGTCATTTTCATCGCGCTCACAATAAGCTATCCGAGGTGTCAGAATGTCTAGTGACAACGCGTTTTATTTTTAAGGGTATAAGAGGGAGGAGGGAAAGGGCTGCCTGGAATCGCCGCAGATGTCTCTGTGGAATATTGTTTGTCTGTTTTGAAGGTCTTGGTGAGCTGGGGAACCGGGGAGGGCGGGGGAGGGGAGGGGAGGGACGCGTGCTCAAGGCAATGACCCCGGGGCGGGAGGAGGAGGTTGCTACATCCAGCCACACATCAAAGACCTGGTTTGCTGAAGCTCTGCTCCCGGACGTTTTCTGAATCACTGGGCTCAGCCAGACAAAAACGAGCTTGGATTACTCAGCGCATTGCTCCCGTCTCCCCTTTTGCTCTGTCAGCAGGAATCACTCGCATATAAGCCCCCGTCTACCATCGGCATGCGAGAGCTCTGTTTATTTTGCACAGGCTGGCCGGGACCTCCTCTGAATATTTTTCTGGTCACCTTGATCTTGAACAGCCCTTTTCACTGCTCCCATCTCAAGGCTTTTTCTCACAAGACTTTCTGTTCTGGGAGAACTTGTCCCAGGGCAGAGATTAGGACTATGCCAGGGCGATAAAAACGCTGCCGGAGCAGAGGGGGTGCTAGTGGCACAGCCTACCTGCCCTGGCTCTGCTGCTTGTCTGCAAGCTCCCCACTTGGCCACACGGCCTCCCTCCCAAATACACTCATCATCCATCACAAACCATGACCAACCGTGGGGACAATTGCCAATAATAATTATACGACTGAACCCTGTTTACTAACCTTGAGACAAATGAATGCCAAATCTGAGGTTATATTGATGTGATATTTAAATATGCTTTTAATTCAGCCCAATGACTAAAATGTTCTGTTAATGATCTAAAATCCTGTCTGTGGGTTTGGACTGCTTTTTTTACAAAGTCGCCTGCCTGATTTGTGCTGTCTTGATAGGTCCTGTGAGTAGCTTATTCTCAAAAGCAGAATTTCTCCCTCCTTCTCAAACTCAACATGTCCTTGAAGAGTTCAGGGAAACTGAGAAAAAAACTTTAAGATTATGGGAAGAGCAAATGGGGAGGGGAGTGGCTTAAAAGGATGATTTACTCTTTTATTTTTTGCAAATTTGCTCTTGGAATCACAGAGTTTAAGAATAATGAAATACAGAGTTCCTGTCCTGGCTTAGTGGAAACCAATCTGACTAGTATCCATGAGGATGCAGCTTTGATCTCTGGCCTCAATCAGTGGGTTAAGGATCCGGTGTTGCTGTGAGCTGTGGTGTATACGGTCACAGACATGGCTCAGGTCTGGCATTGCTGTGGCTGTGGTGTAGGCTGGCAGCTGCAGCTCTGATTCAACCCCTAGCCTGGGAACTTCCATATGCCGGGCATGCAGCCCTAAAAAGACAGGAAAAAAAAAATGAAATATGAAAGGGAGTGGGACTCCATGCACAAAGCAGGAATAAAAGTAACTGAAATTTCTTGGATGAGATTAACTCTTTTTTTTTTTTTTTTTTGTCATTTTAGGGCTGCACCCATGGCATATGGAAGTTTCCAGGCTAGGGGCCAAATTGGAGCTGCATCTGCAACCTGCACCACAGCTCATGGCAGTGCCTTGCTGAGCAAGGACAGGGATTGAACCCATGTCCTCATGGTGTTCGTTACCACTGAGCCACAATGGGAACTCCACCTACTTAAACCCCTTCTACCAATATTGTATAAGAAAAGGAGCCTGACCTTTTTAATAATTTCCACATGGTCTCATATAATTCAGAGCAATTGAAGACTTAACTGTGTGTAGATATTTGGACTTTGTACACATTACTTTCTAAAATTAATCATTATTTCCTTCCATCTACTAACTTTGGGCTTTGTTTTTCTAGTTCTTGTAGATGTAAAATTTGATTGAGATTTTTCTTGTTTTTTGAAGTAGGCCCATATTGCTACGAACTTCCCTCTTAGAACTGCTTTTGTTGCATCGCATAGATTTTGAAATGTTGTATTTCCAGTTTCATTTTTCTCAGGGTACATTTTAATTTCCCCTTTGATTCTTTCATTGACCTAGTTGTGTTAGTACCATGTTTTTAGTCTCCACAAGTTTGTGGGGTTGGGGGTTTTGGTTTTTTTTTTTTTTCAGTTTTCTTCTTCTCATTGATTTTTCTATTTTCATACCATTGTGGTTGGAAAAGATGTTTGATATGGTTTCAGTCTCTTAAATTTTTTGAGTCTTGTTTTGTGGCCTAACATGAAATCTATCCTGGAAAATGCTCCATAGCCACTTGAGGAAAAAAAGTGTGTTCTGCTGCTTTGAGATTAAAATATTCTGTTTCCATCTATTAAGTCCCTCTTCTGTAATGTGTTATTTAAGGCCAATGCTTCCTTATTGATTTTCTGTCTGGGTGATCTATCCATTGATGTATGTGGAGTCTCCTATTATTAAAGTCCCCTCCTGTTATTGTGTTGCTATCAACATCTCCCTTTATGTCTGTTAATAATTGCTTTATACATTTAGGTACCCTGTCAGATGCACAAGTATTTACAAATGTTCTGTCCTCTTATTGGTTTGACTCCTTAATCACCCTGTGATGTCCTTCTTTGTTTTTTTCTTGTGGTCTTTATTTTTAAGTCTGTTTTGTCTGATATAAGTATTGCTATCCCAGCTTTCTTTTTATCTCTATCTCAAGTAATATCTTTTTCCATCCCTCCACTTTCAGTTTGTGTGTGTGTCTTTACGTCTGAATAGAGTCTCTTATAGGCAGCATATATATGGGTTTTGCTTTTTTTTTTTAATCCATTCTGCCCACCTATGTCTTTCGATTGGCAAATTCAGTCCATTTATATTTAAAATAATTATTTATAGGCATGTACATATTGCCATTTTTTTCATTGTTTTCTGGCTGTTTTTATAGTTCCCCTCTGTTCTTCTATTTCTCTTCCCTTGGGGCGTGATGGCTTTCTTTAGTGTTATCTTAAGATTCTTTTCTCTTTTTCTTTTGTGTATTTACTATAAGCTTTTTCTTTTTGGTTACTGTGAGGTTCACATATAACATCACATGTATACAGTAATCTCTTTTAAGTTGATAGCAACTTAAATTTGAATAATTCTAAAGCTTTACATTATTTATCCTCCCCACCACATTTATATATATATATATTTTTTTCTTTCCTTTTTTATGGCTGTACCTGTGGCATATGGAATTTCCTGGGCCAGGGGTCGAATCAAAGCTGCAGCTGCAGCCTATGCCACTGCCACGGCAACTCTGGATATGAATCACACCCTCAACCTATGCCACAGCTTATGCCAATGCTGGATACTTAAGTCACTGAACCAGGCCAGGGATCGAATCTGAATCCTCACAGAGACAACATCATGTCCTTAACCCCCTGAGCCACAATGGGAAGTCCCACATTTATATACACACACACACATATATATATATACACACACACACACACACACACACACACATATATTCAAATATATGTATATATTTGTCTTTTGTCTTTCTGGGGCTGCACCTGTGGCATATGGAGGTTCCTAGGCTAGGGGTCTAACTGGAGCTATAACTACCAGGCTGTGCCACAACCACAACAACGCCAGATCCAAGCCATGTCTGCAGCCTACACCGAAGCTCATGGCAACACCAGATCTTTAACCCACTGAACGAGGCCAGGGATCAAACCTGCGTCCTCATGGATGCTAGTCAGATTTGTTTACACTGATACACGACGGGAACTCCACATGTTTATATTTTTGATTTCCATGTAGAAATTCCAGCTCTGTCCAGTCACAGAACCACAGAGATAGGCAAGTGACCAAGACAGCAAACTAGAATTTCTAGGCTGAGAATTTGAGGTCCAAGTGGAGATGCATATTCCAGGACACAAAAGCAGTTAGAGTCACATTGTCAGGGCTGAGCACCCCAAAGATAGAAGCGATTTACCATCATTGCCAAGATCCCTGGAACCACCCTAGATCTTCTTCACAAAGGCTGGGTTTCAGCTGGTCTTTGACTCTGGGAATGACCTTGCTTCCCTCTGACAGATTCCTTTGGGGAATGCTTATGTTGGTCAAAGGTGGTTTCGATTCCTTGCAACCCAGGAACAGCATCTGATCTATTTAAAAGAGTTAAGTATGTGCTTTGATCTCACAGATAATCAGTGGCAAAGTTGGGCTTTTAACTCAGACCTGTGCAACTACAGAAATTCCACAAGTGGCCATTAGTTATGCGGATTCATTTACCTTGTCTCCTTTGTCACATAGTTTTTTCTAGTTCTTGTAGGAACAGGTTTTGTGATTTATGCTTTTCTCTTTAAGACTTTGGCCAGCTTTTTGCTGGTAGAACACCTCAGCCAATAATCAGGGTTGTTTTGTTTTGTCTTGTTTTGTTTCTTAATTTTTGCCAGAGAGCAGATTAGTCGTATTAGCCTTCTAGTGATGGACAAGTTATTTCACCTACCTGGGAGTCTGCCTCCTCATCCTTTTATGCCATAAAGGAGGATGGGAGTCATATAATTACAGGCAGCCTTCAAAGGAGGAAGGATGCAGGTGATTGAAAGGTCCTTTCTTTGCTGAGGACGCAGGTGATGGAAGACAGTCAGGTGAGCTTGAGCCACTGAGACACAAGCAAACTGCCCAAAGGCCTGAGGGAAGATGACTTAGGGCCTTGCAGATGAGCCCAATGGTTTTCAAACTTTTGTTCACAATTTCATGTCAAAAATTTTTGAGCATGCACCTCCCAATATAGTACATTATTTTTGCAAATGATAAACATTTATTACTGAATCATTCTGTTGTGTTATAAAATATATGCAAAAAATAAACATTTAAAGAATACAAGAAAAAGCATAACCATACGTTATCATATTTCTACATCTGCATGAGGATTTACTGCACCTCCAAGGGTACCCACACCCACCTTGGTCATCGCTGAATTGGAAGTTAAAAAAAGAAATCCTGGAGTTCCCGTCGTGGTTCAGTGGGTTAAGAATCTGACACAACCTCATCAGAATGGTGGTTTTGATCCCTGGCCTCGCTCAGTGGGTTAAGGATCTGGTGTTGCCACAAGCCACAGCATAGTTCGAAGATGCAGCTTGGATCCCGCATTGCTGTGGCTGTGGTATAGGTCACAGCGGTAGCTCTGATTCTACCCCTAGCCAGGGAACTTCCATATGCCACAGATGCAGCTGTAAAAAGAAAAAAATCCTTGTAATAAGTCTAGATAAATTCTTTCAGATCATGATTTTTGCTGAAGGATTTTTAAAGGCCCTCCCCTACCCCCGAGGTCAGTGTATAAAAATAGCATTCATCATACCAATTTAGCACATATCATATTACATTAATTTATTTTTATGTGTATTTTCCCATCAGACTATGACATTCTTAAAGACAGGGACTGTGTCATATTTATCTATGCGTTCCCAGTACATGGTTCTAACACAGTTATAGCGCAATGGGTGCCCAATAAAAAGCTGTTTAATTTAGTAGAAACCTGCCCCCTCCATAACCTTCCCTCCGGGGCCGCCAGCCCAGGCATCCACTCTCCTTCACGTTGCTTGAGCCTGGCCACCACCACTGTCATCACTGAGGCCCTGTGAGCAACTGGCTAGGGTCCCAAGCCCAGCAGCTTTACTCTTAACCCAGCCTTGCTGTTCAACAGCAAATAATCAATGCATTTTAAACGCAAACAAATGCAAAGAACTGAGTATCAAGAAATTAGCCTTAGACCTCAGAAAAGGACATCTAGTAAGTAAATAGCAATATCTTAAAAGCTCTCTTTGTCTTCAAATACTGATCTCTATCGGAGCAACAGGCAAGTTTTCCCTTATGGAAAACCTGGAGTTTACCACGCAATGGAAAAGCCGTTCGTGTGTGTCCTTGGGTTCTCCCTGGTAGCCATTGCGAAAGAAGCCCACGTGGCATTAGCATCCCTCCCTGGTGAATTCCATTTCCTGCATCTGTAGTTCTTCAGTCTGGAGGCACTTAGGTTTTGCAATCAAGGTCTTTAATTGTGCTCAGGTCAGGAAATCAGGCATATGTTTCTCGGTTTCTCTAATCCCTTGACTCTATATATTATTAGAGCTTATGGATGTGGTGTAGGTTGCATCTTGCATTTTTGTGAGATTATACAACCCAGTCTTCCTCAGTGTCCCAGAGGAAGCCTGGGAAAACTCACAAAGTCAAGCTTTTCTCTTTCCCTGAGGAGGAAATGGAATTCCATTCCTTTGTCCCTGCCACTCCCCCTCCCGCCGCCCCCAGGGGACAGGGTTGTGAACCAGGACAATTGACCAAGTAAGGTTCTGCACTCACATCCTCGGGGAAGGAAAAACTTAATCAGATTCCCAGGGCTGAAGAGATGTCATCTGCTCAACTTCAAGGGCTGTTCCCCCACACATTCTCACATGATGAAACAAAGGCACATCCGACCACATCCCCCATCTGGTAATGAGGTGGAGTGATATGCAGCAAGAAGGACCAGGAAAAGACAAAGTGAAGAGAGAGCGAGGTTGAGGAACTCAAGATGTCCCTCTTGGAATCCCTGGCCACGTGGGTTATTTAACCTGAGATGAGATAGGGGCTATTTCTTTGGAGAGAAGATGCTCATTTTAAGTCCAGAAGGCTCCCTCCTGGAGGCTAGGGCTGTGTGAGGTTTGAGCCCTGGGACAGGACTCACAGCCTCAGAAGATTTATTCAGGTCCCCTCTCCTGCACAAATGCTGCCTCAGCTGCTTGTGGCGGGCACTTTCAAATGCAAATGCAATGCTAGTCACTGGATGCTAATCTCAGTTGCTATTCTCTTTGCTCCTCTGACCAGGAGAGAACAGGCTGGCACACCAATGCTACTATGATACCCAAAGTGTCACGGCTCTGTGCCTCCTGCACTTAAAAAAAAAGAAAGAAACAAGTCTTGCTAGCATTTCCCCCTCCAACAGAGCCAATTAGTTATGGGCTATCTCCACGCTATTCAGTGAAAATCAACCACATGGCACCCCCAGCACCCCCAACGGCCCTAAGAAACTCACAATGGGCAAACCAAGGGCGTGTCTTTCTTGGGTCGGATTTTTCTCTCTGAATCCGTGGACAAAACAAAACAAAACAAAACGATCCCTGTAGCATTTGTCTGCCTGGCTGTTCTCTCCCTTTGCACCAGAAGATGTTGGCATTTGGCCTCCTGTGCCTGGAAGAGAAGAAACTGTTTGCCCTGGTTCATTTTGAAATTCTCTCCCTGAACGGGTTTTGGTTCCCATCCGTGGCCAAGTCTGCAACATGAGATGGAGAGGTCGTCAGGGCTGCCAGCGAAATAATGTCACCCCTTTGAGGAGGGTGACGGCCGCACAAAGAATGGAGCTTATTTTATCTGCGCCTGCTGAAGGACAGCTTGGTTAAAAAAAAAATAGTTTAGATGTTTTCCCACACAAGGTATGCTTGTGAAAGAAAATATATATACCATAGACAAGGCAAATAATTCCCCCACTTAAAGGGGACCACAATTTGTACTCGAAGTGTACATCTTATTTGTCTTTTTTTCTTTTTTTAAAAAATTTTATTTATTTATTTTGCTTTTTTATGCACCTGCAGCATGTGGAGTTTCCCAGGCTGGGGTCGAATCGGAGCTACAGCTGCCAGCCTACACCAGCCACAGCCACAACCATGCCAGATCTGAGCCATGTCTGATACCTGCACCACAGCTCACGGCAATGCCGGATCCTTAACCAGCTGATTGAGGCCAGAGACTGAACCTGCAACCTCATGGTTCCTAGTCAGATTTGTTTCTGCTGCACCATGACAGGAACTCCTGTCTTTTTTTTCTATACATGAATTTTCTTTGGACCAAAAAAAGAAAATTGGCTATATATGCCATTCCATGTGCTGCTTTTTTACTAAGCAAAATATACAGTTTACTTTTCATATGAGATATTGTGCTGAAAATTCATTTCTAAAAAGAATATATGTATCTTTAAAAGTTGTTTTTTAACCTTATGAGTAGACCATTATTTACTTAACCAATCTCTTATTTGGGGATACATTTGAATTTGTTTCTATTGAAAAATTTCTTTGGATAAAATCTACACTTTGTACACACTTGGGATACTTGCCTAAAGAGCAACGGCTAGCAGTAGAGTTGCTGTTCCGAAGACAAACAAAATGATGTCATTTGACACGTCATCAGATGGCTTTCCAAAAAGATTATACCAATTTAGAAGGCCACCAGCTATGAATAAAATTATGTTTAATCTCAGGGATTTTGATAGGCACCACCAAAATGTCTTATTACTGTTTCATTTTGCATTTATATCAACATATCATTTTGCATTTATATCAACATATCAATAGAGAGTATAGTAAGCATTTTGACACTTTATTGCTCATCTGTAGGGCCTCAACTTTGACGAGGTTTTCGATTGGGAACTGAATACTTTTTGTATTGCTGTGTTAAAAACTCCTTATACCTTACTTTCTATATGTCGTGATTTTTTTCTTCAATTTGATGTTTGACTTTCAGTATTATTTATTGTATGGGGCAATAAAGTAGTCTTCCTTTTTACATGTTTGCTGAAAACTTAAAAAAAATAGAGATGCAATAAGATAAATAAAAGATAACCACTTAAATATCACTACCCAGAGGTAATCAAGACAATGCAGAAATTCTTACTTTTCATAAAATTCAAACCATTTAAATGTTTTCTTTTATGGTTGCTATCTTTCTTGTTATTCTTAGAAATATTTTCTTTACTTCTTAATCACCTGCATTTTCTTTTATTGCCTTTTAATTAACATGTAAATCTTTCAGCCAACAGGGATAATTTTGGTATAAAGGGAGCATGTAGCTCTTTCCAAATTCTCTTGCTTCTGCCCAGTATATTTCTGTCTATAAAGTATAGATATCTGGGAGTTCCTGCTGTGACTCAGCAGGTTCTGAATCTGACTAGTATCCATGAGGATGCAGGTCCGATCCCTGGCCTCGCTCAGTGGGTTAAGGATCCAGCGTTGCCATGAGCTGTGGTGTAGGTTGCAGACGTGGCTCAGATACGGCATTGCTGTGGCTGTGGTGCAGGCTGGGGGCTAGAACTCCAATTGGGAACCTCTATATGCTGTGGATGCAGCCCTAAAGAAAGACAAAAAAAAAAAAAGGAAAAGAAACTAAGAAACAATAGCACAGCCTTGGGGCAAGATTCTGGCTCCTTCTCTAGGAATATACTCAGCAATATCTTTGAGCCCTTCTGCAGAACTAACCCCCCCAACAAATGGAAGATATTAACTACTTGAGGAAGCATTCTTCACTCCGGGAAGAAGGAGGACCACCAGAACCAGTCCTGGGGCCACTAAACACCGGCTTTGAAAGACAATGCGAGCTCCCCTCTACCCTGAACCTTATCTCCGGCCCTGTTTTCCACTCCCCAAACTGTAAAACCACCCCCTCATCTCTCCCAAGGGGAGCACAGCCTTTAAGGCATTAGCCTGCAGTGGCGCCCTTTGCCTGGCAAAGCAATAAAGCTATCTTTTTGTCCTTCACGCAAAACTCTTGTCTCTGCAATTCTCTTCAGCGACGGCAGACAGAGGCCAAGTTTCGGCAACACAAACATGAAGAGAGCCTTCTGAGGCTCTCCCCGGCAGCTGACCCCGTATTACACATTTGCTCCTAAGCAAACCAAATGCTCCATGGCCCAGGGGACACCTAATGTAATCTAGTCACAGTTACACTGACTGTAGAAAGCCCTCCTAGCTATGCTAGTACCTCTACTGCCATTCTCGCAAAAGCAGGGCCACCCATAGGCCTCAGCCAAGGACCCAGGGCCACCTAGAGCCAGAAGGGCACGTGAAAGGACAGCACCTGGCTCCTGCCCTGGGCTCAGGACTGGTGTTTGTGCCCTGCTCCTTAGACCTCGGTCTCAGCAGAAGCTAAATTTTTGAGCTGCAGTGTCCTTAGGGACGTGGCTCAGCATTGCCACCTTCTACCTAACTCATCTGCCTTTTACCTTATCAGTTTTTCAAGGTCCAGGTTTTCAGCACACCTTCTCCATCACCTCAGGGGACTCAAATACACCTGAGTCCCTTAACACCTCGTCCTCACTGCCTGCTAATCATGGCCATGCAACCTGGAGAGTGGAGGGGGATGGAGTGACAGGATTCTTTTAGCCACCACTGAGAAATGTCCTTTGCTCTCCCAGAGTCAACGAAGCCGAACAGGACACCGCAGAATCGGTAGAGGTCAAGGGGCCATAGTTGTAGATCCAGCCTGGCTCTGAGTTCAGACTGCTCTCCTGTCCCCAGAGCAGGGGACCTGGGATTCCTGCCTGGCTTAGGCTTATCTCCATCTCTGAAGCCCTGTTTTGGCCTGGGTAGGAAGTGTTTAAACCTTATCAGGCCAATCAAGAGCCAAATTAATCACAGCCACGCTCACCTGTCTTCAGCCTTGACATGTAAAATTCTGTTGCACCTCCGAAAGGCAGTGCCCTCTCTTAGCCCTGTTTCTGATACTTTGGAGTCTGCCTTCTCTGGATCTCAATCTGGGAAAGCCCTGTCCCTCCCTCCTGAGTCCCAGAGTAACTAGGATTCTAGGAAATCAGCTTGCATGCTCCGAATCCTGACCTTTTCTTAGAATTGGAGATGGGGAAGACAGCCTGAAGAAAGAAGTCGTATGCTGGAATTCACCAAAATTAAAAATTTCTGCCCCACCAAAGACAATTCTCGAAGAGAATGAGAAGACAAGCCCACACTAGGAGAAAGTATTTGCAAAAGACACATTTGACAAAGGACTAGTATCCAAATTATATAAGAGCTCTTATTCTCAATGATAAGAAAACAAACAATTTTAAAAATGGGCCATGGACCTTACCAGCCACCTTGTCAAAGAAGATGCACAGATTGCAAAAAAGCAGATGAAAAGATTCTCCATACTATATGTCCCTGGGAGTGTGTAAATTAAAATAACAATGAGATACTACTACATATCTATTAGAAGGGGCAAAATCTGGAAAACTGACACCACCAAATGCTGACAAGGATGTGGAGCCGCAGGAACTCCCATTCATTGCTGGTGGGAATACAAAATGGTACAACCACTTTGAAAATCAATTTGGCAGTTTCTTGCAACACTAAACATGCTCTCACCATGTGATCCAGCAATGATGCTCCTTGAAAGAGTTGGAAAACCTGTATCCATGCAGAATCCTGCTCACAGATATTTATAGCAGTTTATTCATAAACTGCCAAAACTTAGAAGCGACCAAGAAGCCCTTCAGCTGGTGAATGAATAAATAAAAAGTGGAATATTCAGACTATGGAATATCATTCAGCACTGAAAAGAAATGAGTTCTCAAGCCATGAAGCCACGTGGAAATGCCTTAAATGCATATTACTAAGTATCGATAGAAGCCCGTCTGAAAAGGCAACACACTGAATTATTCTGTGAATGAAAAATATTGCCTGCCGTATCAGTAAACAAAGGATGTTGCAGCCATCACGCCACCACATTGCAGACACTTCGACAGAGATCCCTGAGGCACGCAGGATAAGAAAGCACCCAGATAGCAGAGGTGCATATCAGAGGAATCATTTCACTGAGCCAGACACTTGCATCTTCTCACATAAAAAGAGTGGTGCATTCCTTTGCTTGAGATGTCTGGTTTCCTTTAATTAACAGTAACCTTTTTTTTTTTTTTTTTTTAATGGCTGCATCCACAGCATGTGGAACTTCCTAGGTTGAGGGTCGAATCCAAGCACCACAGCCACAGCACTTCGGGATCTGAGCCCCACCTGTGACCTGCACCACAGCTCACAGCAACACCAGAATCTTAACACACTGAGCAAGGCCAGGGATCAAACCCACATCCTCATGGATCCTCGTCAGGTTCTTAACCCACTGAGCCACAGTGGGAACTCATCAACCGTGATCTTTGGATGTTCCAACTACCTGGTCTTTTGTTGCCCAAAAAACCTCCTACATACTTGGCTATCCCCTTGTTTCTTCTGGGCGTTTTTTTCAGTGTTAACTGAGATGCTGTGTCTGATCTCGAAGTCCTCGACATGCCCACCAAATAAGGCATAACTCTTGCCTTTTGGGTTGTGCTTTTCATTTTTCAGT
Source organism: Phacochoerus africanus (assembly GCF_016906955.1). Lineage (NCBI taxonomy): Eukaryota > Metazoa > Chordata > Mammalia > Artiodactyla > Suidae > Phacochoerus > Phacochoerus africanus. The sequence continues at coordinate 15,428,777 of NC_062555.1, read as the reverse complement.
CAACACAACTAGAAAGACAAAACTAGAGAGCCCATAAAAAGATCAGGGGTCTCCAGGTTAGCAGGGAGGGGGGATGAATAAACGGAGCACAGAGGATTTTGAGGGCAAGGACAGTGCTCTGATATTATAATGTGGATACACGTCATTATACATTTGTCCAAACCCACAGGAGATAGAACACCAAGAATGTGCCCTAGGGTTAAACCACGGACTCTGGGTGATGAGGATGTGACAGGGTAGGTTCATCACTTGTGACAAATGGACCACTCTGGGGGAAATGTTGATGGGGGAAGAAAAGAAAGGAGAGAAGGATGGAGGGAGGGATGGAGAAAGAAAGAGAGAGAGGAAAAGAGAAAGCAGGCATGCCAGCCGGCAGGAGCTCGGTAGGGGTGTGGGGTCAGGGCGGTGGCGTCGGAGGTTTTGGTCACGTGTGCTCCCAGCCCTGTGGGCCTGCGGATCTTGTTCACAACTGCTGACTCACGCTTTCTCCCATCCTGGAACCCGACCGCCGTCCTGAGCCCTCAGCGAGGGCACTAGATCTGACCCTTTGATGGGAAGCCCGAGACCTCTGCAAATGGTGTGAGGAGAGAGCGATGGGACCACCTTGGCTGATGCAGTTTTCTAGCACTTGTCATTAGCGCAGCTAAACCAGCTCCATGTGCACGACTTGGCTCCTGTGCTGCAGGGAAAGCGCCTCAAGTCTTGCTCCTATTTGATCTTCGGGCTCCGGCAGTGCTGGGTGTGGTCCTAACATTTGGTCTGTGTTACACATACATTGCACAGATCTGCCTGAGGAAAGTTTACTCTCCCTTTTAGGGTGGCCTCACGGAGAAAGCGGAGGGAGGGAAAAGAAATGCTATCTGGACCCAAACATCACCAGCTGGTGGCTGACGTGGCCGAGGATAGCTTAGGACCTGGTGGCCGCGCCACCTCAGAGTTCATGGACCAAGAGAGAGAAATCTGGGAATCGTCTGGCACAGAAAGCACCTGTCAGCCTCAGAGACGAGGTAGGTCAAATACTGTGACCAGAAATTCTAAAGGGAAGCATGCTTAGCAGAAGGCAAAAGTTCCAGAATAGTTTAAATATAATTCTAATAATATAACCCCAAACACTCCCAAATGACGATTTTGGGGGCTGGGGTAAGGAACCTGTGTGGTTTTGTTAGCTGACATTTATCCAGAATGTGTGCAAAACCCTTTATGAACATATCCTCAGTCCTGAGACCATGCTATTCATTAGGTACTGTTTTTCTGCCCATTTTGCAGATGAGAAAACCAAGGTTGTAAAGTGGCCAAGGTCAAACAACCCAGGAGGTTTTCCAAGTCTGGATTTGACCCTAGACCGTGTGATTCCAGAGCCTGCACTCTTAAGCATCTCCTACAAGAAAGAGGGGCAGAGGAGTTCCCATGGTGGCTCAGTGGTTAACGAATCTGACTAGGAACCATGCAGTTGCAGGTTTGATCCCTGGCCTTGCTCAGTGGGTTGGGGATACGGCGTTGCCATGAGCTGTGGTGTAGGTCGCAGATGTGACTCAGATCCCACGTTGCTGTGGCTCTGGTGTAGGCCGGTGGCTACAGCTCTGATTCGACCCCTAGCCTGGGAACCTCCATACGCCGCAGGAGTGGCCCAAGAAATAGCAAAAAGACAAAAAAAAAAAAAAAAAAGAGGGGCAGAGACCCCAAGAGATAATATCAGGATGCAGAAAGCCCGAACTACGCTAGCGGTTATGAAAATTCTAACTTTTTAACAAGTTACATTCAACACAGGACTAATACGTTAAGAGTAAGCCTACTCTTTGGAGGCAGATGACAGAGTCCAGGATGGCAAGTGGGTTTTGATCTGCCAGGCAAACTGTTCCACGTGATGGGGCCAGACAGCCTGGAGTCCAGGGTTGGAGAGAGACAGTTCCAGACTGCGCTGGAAAGAATGCTGAGACCGATTACCAACCCCTGCCACGTGCCAGGGGCCCGGTGAAGCAGCACGAACGCTGTGTATCTGCCATTCCTGACCGAAGCCCACAGAAGGCAGAGCAGAATTCCTTCCAAGAGACAGGTCGAATTTGAGATGAACACGTGGCTGGCACAGGAGAGCTCTTGGTCTCAGAGAGACAGCAGGGAGTGATGGCTTGAAGCGCGATCTTACTTCTCTGCTCAGGACTGGAACCTGGGCAGCCTGGATGAAAACCAGGGGTCCCAGCCACTAGACCAGCTAGAGGCAGGAAGCAGAATGACCCTGACTCTTGCCCCCCGTCGAAAGCAAGAATGTTTGCAGGAGGCAAAGACTGTGAAAACAGGTCTAAAGTGTATTGTTAGAGTCAAGAGTATAACATGACGGAAAGCACACAGAGAAGCAGTTGGTTTAAATCAGAAGCAAAGAAGTAATACACACCCTAAGGAGTAGTGTGGGTGAGCTCCTGGGCGAGGAGGAGCGAGCCAGAGAGGTGACTGATTGATTGCGTTTTGCCTTTTATGGCAGCACCTGTAGCATACGGAGGTTCCCAGGCTAGGGGTCGAATCAGAGCTGTAGCTGCCGGCCTACACCACGGCCAGGGCAATGCCAGATCCAAGCCATGTCTGCGACCTACATCACAGCTCACAGCAATGCCAGATCCTTAACCCACTGAGTGAGGCCAGGGATCGATCCTGTGTCCTCTTGGATACTAGTCAGGTTCACTTCCTCTGAGCCACAACGAACTCCCCCAAACAGGTGATTTAAATCACTTACAAAGAACACTTCTCCCGGGTCCCTGTTTTCCTTTGGCCAATTACCATTTTTTATTTTCCATCCTCTAGCATGAGTTTCATTTAAAACATTAATAGCTATTAATGTGAAAATCCATAACGTGCTCCATATTTGAAGAGAATCACGTCCCTTGAAATTTCTTTTTTTATAATGATTTTTATTTTTTTCCATTATAGCTGATTTACAGTGCTCTGTCCATTTTCTGCTGCACAGCAAGGTGACCCAGTCACACATACATGCATGCATTTCTTTTTTCCCACATTATCATGCTCCATCCATCATAGGTGACCAGACATAGTTCCCAGTGCTACACAGCAGGATCTCATTGCTTATCCATTCCAAAGGCAATAGTTGGCATCTATGAACCCCAAACTCCCTCCCCTTCCCCCTTGGCAACCACAAGTCTGTTCTCCACGTCCATGATTTTCTTTTCTGAGGAAAGGTTCATTTGTGCCCTATATTAGATTCCAGATATAAGTGATATCATATGGTATTTTTCTTCCTTTTTCTGACCTACTTGACTTGGTGTGAGAGTCTCTAGTTCCATCCATGTTGTGGCAAATGACCGTATTTTATTATTTTTTATGGCTGACTAGTATTCCATTGGGTGTATATACCACATCTTCTTCATCCAATCATCTGTTGATGGACATTTAGGTTGTTTCCATGTCTTGGCCAATTACCTTGGTTTATTTCTCACACCTGACTGGACACAGGATCCTCCCTGATATGCCTGCGCATATTTTGGCAAAGATGGATTCCAGAGCAAAGGGTGCCCCGTGGTATCAGGACTTATTGTGGCCTGGCACCCCTCCCTTTCTGACCCCTAGGGGTCTTACTGCGCATGTGTAATCCGGCAGGTCTCCTGGAGCCCAGGAGTGATTGACGAGTTCATCTTATTTTCCTGCTCCAGCAGAGCTCAGCTCCTGCAGTTAACTTTCTCCCTGACGTGTCAAAGAGAAGCCAGGACCAATTTACTCAGCCTACGATGTTCTCAGGGCAGGGGCCCCGCTACCTCCTACCGCAGTCTGACCATGACCGAAGCCCAGGAGGAGCAGCAGGCAGCCAGGGCTCTCAGCTGGCTTTTCAGAGTCAGTAGCCAGGTGTCTAAGGGCGTAAAGGTGAGATTCCATTTCCAAAAGAACAGAATCTCAGAAGGAAATCAGGCAGAGGCTCGGTGGCTTGGTATGTGGTCACAAAGAAGGCAAGAGCCAGGGGCCTGGTCCCTGGAGGTCGGGTGTGAGGTCAGCAGGCTTGTCTGAGCAGCCCTGCCCTGCAGAGCGGAGGACTCAGCTCTGAAGCTGTCTCTGCATCGGGGCTCTGGGATGATTCTAGTGTAGAAAGAGGGACAGAGCCAGCAAGTGGCAGTGAACAGGCCCTGGTTGTTCCTGACACTTGAGAGAGGATGGAAAAGAGAGCAGTTTGTCCTTCCACCCGTCCAGTGAGGCAGCAAGGGGTGGGGGACAGGTTTGGCCACCAGCAAGGGGAAAAGTCCTGGAGGCTGTTACCTGACCCCGAAAAGAAAGTGACGTGGCCTCTGCTAAAAGTTAATGCCACCTGCACCAGCCCATTTTTAGATGTGTGGCATCCAGCTCAAGGAGGAATAATCTCGATTTTTGCCTTTGTTTTATCTGGAAAACTACGCCCAGGTCAAGCTCCGGAGGCGGGTGAGTAGTTATGGAAAAAGCACAGCTTAAGTGAATAAAACTGGGTTTTGCTTTTGTTTTGGTTTCCAGTCAAGAGAGGACCTTTGAGGAACATGGAAGCTTCTTGTAGCCAAAGGGCTGGCCTTTGGAGGAAGGCTTGGACTTACTCATGGTAACTCTGAGGGAGGAATTAAAAAGAGTGGGTGACAGTTATAGGGAGGCTGATTTCTCTTTAACAAATAAAGACTTTTTTCTTTTTTTGCTTTTTAGGGCCGCAAGTGCAGTTTATGGAGGTTCCCGGGGTCGAATCAGAGCTGCAGCTGCCGGTCTACACCACAACCACAGCAACGCCAGATCTGAGCCACATCTTCAATCTACACCACAGCTCATGGCAATGCCAGATCCTTAACCCACTGAGCAAGGCCAGGGATCGAACCCGTATCCTCATGGATACTAGTCAGGTTCATAGCCCACTGAGCAACAATGGGAACTCCCACTGAAGACATTTCTAACCATTAAGACAGGTTCTCCCCAGATTACGTCTCCATAGATTACTCTCCCTTTGGATGTTACTAGAATGTACCATTCTAGTCAATTTAGGAATTAGGTACATTGAGGAATCTCTGGATTAGACAAAGTAAATAGGTTTCTTGGTGGCTGGATTCCTCAAACCCCTTAATGTGTGAGTGTTCTTAAAATTTCTCCAAGGAGGACATTCCCAAACGTAATGGAACCTGACAGAGTCAAATTCTATTTTTTTATGAGTTTCGTTCTCGTGACTCATCTGTTACCAACTCCCGAAGCAAGTCCTCTGGGACACACATCTGGGAAGGCTGGGCTAAAGCCAGTGACCAAGAAATAGGTGGCTTTGTAAAGAAAGTTAGCACATGCTGTCAGGATTTAAGCAAACAGCTTTCAAAGTCTCTGGAAGGAAAGGGTTGAAGAGGAAATTACTTCCTAGGGGAGTGTGGGTTCGATGACTCTGGAGTCTGTGCTTCTATGATTCCATTGCTGCTTTAATCACCTTTGTCCCACAAATAAACATTTTTTATTAGGGCTGCACCTGTGGCATATGGAAGTTCCCAGGCTAGGGTTCGAACTGGAGCTGCAGCCACAGCAACTCCAGATCCTTCCCCACTGAGCAGGGCCAGGGATGGAACCAGCATCCTTGTGGATACTGGTTGGGTTTGTTACCGCTGAGCCATGACAGTCACTCCCACAAATATTTTCAAGGATAGCTGAGTTACTTGTAACCTCAACAGGTCTCTAAACCAAATCGAGGCAGCCCTGTGAGAATACCCAGCCAGTGGGATTATACAGATCCAGCGAGAGTGTGCTGTTGTAGCTGCAGGGTTGTGAGACTTTACAAGGCTGACTCTGCCACCACAAAAAGGCTTCCTGAACGTGTGGGACCTTCTAGGAGTCCTCTATTATCCACTCAAGTTGATCTCTGGGAGCGTTTTTCTGCCTCTAGTTCTTTAAGCTTCACACAGTGGCTTTTGTCTAAGATCTATCAGGGACTCGCCTTAAAAAACAATTCCAACTCCTCAAACTTTCCTATCATCTAAATCCTTCTAGGGACAGAGGATGGGACATGAATTTTAAGTACCTCAGCTGGAGGAGTTCTCATTGTGGCTCAGCAGGTTAAGCCTCTGTGAGGATGTGGGTTTGATCCCTGGCCTCGCTCAGTGGGTTAAGGATCCGGTGTTGCCGTGAGCTGTGGTATAGGTCACAGATGCAGCTCCCATTTGACCCCTAGTCTGGGAACGTCCATATGCTGCAGCTGTGGCCATATAAAGAAAAAAAAGAATAAATAAATAAATATATCCGTTTAAGAGCTTACTATGCAGTGGCATACTTGGCTATGAAAAAAAAAAAGTGAACCCACTGTGGTAAATGGAATGAGTGGCCTTCGGGGACCTGCTGACTGGCCTTCGGGAATCTCTATACAATATTGTGTGATCATCTGTGTGGGAAAAGAATCTGAGAGAGAATGCATGTGTGTACATGTAGAACTGAAGCCCTTTGCTGTACAGCAGAAATTATCAAACATTGTAAATCAACTAGACGTGAATGAAACTTTTTTTTTTTTTTTTTGCTTTTTAGGGCCGCACCCGAGACATATGCTAATTCCCAGGCGAGGGGTGGAATCGGAGCTGCAGCTGTCCGCCTATGCCACAGCCACAGCCACACCAGATCTGAGCCATCACGGCCACACTGGACCCTTAACCCTCTGAGCAAGGCCAGGGATCAAACACGAGACTTTGTGGATACTGGTTAGGCTCATTATGGCTGAGCCACACAGGAACTTCTGGAGACTTCAATGAAGGTTTAAAAAATGAAAAAAAAAAAAAAGTGAACCCAATATCAAATCTGAATCCCTGGGTCAAACTGAAAAAGAGGCCTAGGCTTTTCTTTTTAGGCGAAGGACGGGGGTAGTTACACAAGTTCAGATTCTAGGGCCTTCCATACACATCCTGGGCAGCTCAAGCCTCATGCCCTGTCCAGCTGGTCCTCAGCCCAGCCAGCACGAGCGACCCCATGGCTTGCCCTGTCCAGGCATGAGCTGCTCCTCAAGTGCACAGCCCTGGCCACCGCGCCCTGGACAAGAGGCGCAGGTGCTCTTACAGCCTCTCCTTCCCGCATGCGCAGCTGCTGAGGAAGGGAGACAGAATTCCTTACTGTGGCCTGGAGGCCTCCTGCCATCTCCGCACTTCTGGGGCCTCACCTCCATGACCCCGTTCCCCTCACAGCCCTCTCGACGCCCCGCTTCTGGCCGCCTTTGATCCGCCAGGCTCGTTCCTGCCGCCGGGCCTTTGCATTTGCCATCCCCTCTGCCTGGAAGCCCCTCCTCCAGCCCTTCACTTGCTTCCATCTTTAGTCCTGTTCAGGTCGCTGCTTAAACGTCACCTCCTCAGAGAAGTCATCCCTGATTCCCTGAGTTTAAAAATAAAGACCAAGCTTCCTACTGTGGCTCAGCGATAATGAACAGGACTAGTATCCATGAGGATGTGGGTTTGATCCCCGGCCTTACTCAGTGGGTTAAGGATCTGGCATTGTCGTGAGCTATGGTTCAGGTCACAGATGTAGCTCGGATGCTGCATTGCTGTGGCTGTGGTGTAGGCAGGCGGCTATGGCTCTGATTCAGCCCCTAGCCTGGGAACTTCCGTATGCCGTGGGTGTGGCCCTAAAAAGACAATTAATTAATTAAGAGATTGAAGAGATGCAAAATGTCACAGAACAAAGAACGGCACTTCACAAGCTCCCACTGCCCTGCAGCTGGGAGTCCCTGGGTACCTGACGGAGTCAGGTGTAGGCTGTCCTGTCCTATCCACACCTGCAGCGTGTGCGCCTGGCCTGGAGGGACATCAGAGTGACCTGGTTCTGACCCGTCCCAAGGTGGCCCCAATCAGTGGGCCTATTCCAGAGTGGGCTGGAATCACCTGTCACCCTGCACACGCCACACACACACACACACACACACACACACACACACACAGCAACAAGCCAGTGACTCTTTCAAGGAAGGAGAAATTGGATTAAAAGCTCAAGAGGGGAGATAATATCTGATTTTATTTTATTTATTTATTGTCTTTCCAGGGGGGCTCACCTGTGGCATGTGGAGGTTCCCAGGCTAGGGGTCGAATGGGAGCTGTAGCCATTGGCCTACACCACAGTCACAGCAATGCGGGATCTGAGCCACATCTGCAACCTACACCACAAGGTCGGATCCTTAACCCACCGAGCGAGGCCAGGGATCAAACCTATGTCCTCACGGACACTGGACACTGGTCGGGCTTGCTACCACTCAGCCACAATGGGAACTCTTTAAAATGTATCTGATTTTAAAAGGCAGGTTCAATGTGCTTCTGACTTACTAACCAAAATGACAGGAAGTTGAGCTCCGTGGAAATCTCTGTCTCAGATGCTTTAGCAGACGCCAGCGTGGGTGAGAACACTTCGCGAGGAACTACCGGGCTTTGAAAGAAAACCGCCGAGAACCAACGTGTGTGTGTGTTTGCCCCTGGCTGTCCTGGGTGAGGGCACCAGGGATGCACAGCGCTTCAGGGCCCCCCGTCGGGGGAAAGTAATCTGACGTCCGTGCAGTTAAGTCCACAGGAAATCCGCCTGTATTAACCAGCTGGGTGAGGGAAAGTTTTGCCACAGCCTCATAAAAACTCATTTCGCAAACAGACGCCTGATCTCCACCTGAAAGGATTACTGAGCAAAAGAGCTGGCCCGCCCCCGCTTAGGGCATCACCCCTGATGCCAGGCGGCGCCCCAGCTGAAAATGCTTGAGGAAATGGGGTCGGAGGGGGACCCGGTGTGGAGTCTGGTCCTGCAGCGTATCCCGGTGGGGAGACAGAGCACTGGCATCTGTGCGACTGGAATTTTAATACATCGAGAGTTTCTGCCAGGACTGGAGGATGTCAAGGCTTGTTAATGGCAAATCAGAGCCCGGATTCCAGAGCCGAAAAGAGTTCGGCCACCTGAAAAATAAAGGCAGCTTCATCCCCAGACTGTCTTTACTCAGCATCAACATTAAAAAAGGAAGGAAGGAAGGAAGGAAGGAAGGAAGACAAAGAAAGACTCTCAAGATTGAAAGGGACCTCAGGATGGATTTAGTCTAAGCAACCAAGAGGTCAACTTCCACAGCCCCTAAAAAACTGAATTTTGAGTAAAAGCCATTGAAGTGCTATTCTGTGTCGCAGTGTTTTCCCATAAGTGCTATTCCAGGAAAGACCCATTGAACACGATCCAAACCCTCCTGAAAGGCGGAGAGGCACCTGTGTGCAAGCACACTTGTGCACAGGTGCGCTCAACCTCACACCCACATCACACAGATCTCGACACTTCCAACCTTCCGTCCACAGCCACTGGGCTCCTCGTTGGAAGTAGCTGAGGAGCTTTTAAAAATCCAGACCCTTCATCCGCAGTCCAGGACAATGAAGTTAAACAGTCCTGAGGATGACAGCACAGCTGCTCGGGGTGCAGTGTAGGCAAACAACTCGAGGGAACTGAAGGACAGGTGGAGAGTCCACTTCAGCAGGTCAGGCAAGAGGTGACACAGACAAGGGAATCTGGAACGGGAGGAGGGCGGAAGAGGAGTGGTCCACGAGCTAAGAGGATGAAGGAGCCACAGGACTCAGCAATGCCTTGGAGCCAGAAGTATGGGGAGGGGGCGGGGTGAAGCACTACCCTCGGTCCTGGCTCCCACCCCAGTGCCTGGAAATGTCATCCACAGACAAGAAATGCCAAAAAAACAGTGAAATTACACTAACCTGGACCTGAATCCCAATTCCACCTACTTGGAGTTGGATGAATTTGGTGCAACCTCAGTCTCTCTGGAGGAGCTCCAGCCGTTAACATTACAATAACACATATAAAGTGCTTCGATTCCATAACAAGTACTCATAAATATCAGGTATTATTGCTACTTCCATTCTGCTACTGAACAACAGTCCGGTTATCGAGGGAATGTGCTTCGAAACTATCCACGAAAACCATACGATGGGAACGACTTACAGATCTTCCAGAAGCAACACAGACGAGGTCAAATATAAACCTACAGTCAGGGAGTAGGAGGGATAAGAGAACATTGATCATTTTTTTCTGAAGCGGCCTATGTGAAGTGCTTTGGGTACAATTTTAAGGGCTGTATCAAATAACACCACACCAACCAGTGCAAGCACGCGTCTTCTGGGGGCCCATCTCACAATGTCTAACGGAAAGACATGATTCTGGCTTAAAATCCCCAACACGAACCCCTAAGCATCACTAACCAAGAAGCCCAGGGGAGAGGCATTCGGAGCTGGGGGTTTGCCAAGCAACAGAATAACGGGCAGAGCCGTTGCTAAAGAGCGATTGTCCAAGTCCTTCCTGAACAGGTGCGTCCCACTCAATGACACAGCAAATCATAACTGCAAGGCACGCGAGGGGCATCCGCTAAGATACGGCATCCCTTTGACAGAAGAGCCCTACCTCCAAATCCTGTGACCCGGAAAAAGTTAAATGCGGAGAATGACCTTTAACCCTCCACTCATCCCCTGGGCTGATATGACCCCAGGAAGGGCACAGCAGGCTCCCCCCGATGCACTCATCATCCCTATGCCCTCACTGTCCCCTTCAAGCCATTCACAGAAGAATAAGGGCAGTTGTTTGAGGAGTTCCTGTTGTGGCTCAGCGGTAATGAACGCAACGAATGTCCACGAGGACTCGGGTTTGATCCCTGGCTTCGCTCGGTGGGTTAAGGATCCAGCATCGCTGTGAGCTGTGGTGTGGGTGGCAGATGAGGCTCAGATCCTACGTTGCTATGGTTGTGGCGTAGGCCCGTGGCTAAGGCCCGATTCTACCCCTAGCCTGAGAATTTCCATATGTCTTGGGTGTGGCCTTAAAAAGACAAAAAAAAAAAAAAATGACAGTTGTTTAAGTGCTTATGAACCCACAGGATCCTGTGTGTCAGAGAATAAGGGACTCAGGCTTGCTGGGTTCGGGGTGTCAAGAGATGGGTTCTGGAAAATGAGTGGCGAGGTAATTTGCCCTCCCATGATGGCTTAAACTAGCCTTATCCTGACCTAGCAACAGAAATGGTACCCAAGTTACACTCTGACTTGGCCTGGTCATTCCTGCCTCTTTGCCACCTGCATAAAAATCACAGTGTTTGGCATCTGTAGATGCTGATTGAATTCTTGTTGAAACAATGGTGAAAAGAGAAGCTAAGAGTAGTGTTACCATTTTCAAGCTATCAATGTATCTTTCAGGCCTGAATCATGCAAAGTATGTTTATTCATTCAACACACACTGCTGAGGGACTTCCTGTGATTCAGGTGTTGTTTCACATTGTGTGCGAAGCTGTAGAGTTTTTCCAGTGACAGTAAGGCCTTTTACAGTAACTAAGCACCCCCCATCCCCGCACTCAAAGTTTTCACACATGGAATTAGAGAAAATTCAATGAAGACATGCTGAGCCCGATGCAGTGGGTGCCATGATGGTGCCCCACAGACGTGGCCGCAGGGCTCCAGGCTCCTTGCACCGGTGATCAAATTGACTAGCAAGGATTATAGTCACGGCCAGATAGCTGTCGAGTGCTCACCACATGCCAGGAACTGCCTGCTGTCCTGGGACTTCACCAGGGATCAAAAATAGGCAGGCACCAAATTCAGGCTCAAGTTTCATCTCCACTTCTTTTCTTTTCTTTTCTTTTCTTTTTTAACTTTTTAGGGCTGTAGGTGTGGCATATGGAAGTTCCTAGGCCAGGGGTTGAATCAGAGCTGAAACTGCTGGTCTACACCACAGCCACAGCAACACCAGATCCAAGCTGCGTCTGTGACCTACACCCCAGCTTGCAGCAATGCCAGATTCTTAACCCAATGAGCAAGCCCAGGAATCAAACTTGCATCCCCACAGAGACTACACTGGGTCCTCAACCCACTGAGCTACAATGGGAGCTCCACTGCAAACTCTTCATTTGAGGATTAGTGTCACATTTTTGTGTAGGTTATACTGAACCTCTAGCCATGATGACATCTTGTGTTCTGATCAGCAGGCGTGGGAAAAAATTAATGCAATTGAAGCCACAGATGCTGGGCATTAGTTGGGCATTAAAGGGTCATTTATTTCATGTCTGCGACTATCTGAAACAATCTGATATGCTCATTGTGGGATGTACTACAGATTTTCTACCCATTTGCCAAGAAAAGTGTAAAGAAAGCAAGCAGAGTGTCAGAGAGCTGTGTTCAAAATATCTGTTGCTCTTGGTAACTAAGACTTGGAGCAAATTGAATTAGAGGAATCTATGCTCCTTTTTGATTTTCAGATGGCTAAAACTCTTTAAAAAATGGACTGAGTTTATTTTTGGATTTTATGGTTCAAATATTTCTCAGAAGGTCAGTAGGCCTTGGGAAGGTTTATAGCCCATATTTAGATCTCTAAAGCTATGTTTTAAATAAGACTATTTGGGACTTCTCCAAAAATTGAACTTCAAAAAAAAAAATTGTAAGAGAATAGTGTTTTAATTGCCAGCCCAACCATTTGCACATCCCCACTCAAGGATGCTGCTTCTTCACCGCCACATGTCACAGACCCTTCGCGTGTCCTCTTACTGTTTGCCTGTTTTTTTTTTCTTCGCAATCTTCACCCTGTGCTCACCTTTTGGACTTGACGAAAGAATTTAGCTACCTGAGTGCAGACGTGGGATTTTTGCAGTTGCAAGTAACAGAGTCTTCAACCCAAAGTGGCCTAAACCAGAAAAGAAATGCATTGGCTCATGCACCTTGAAATTTCAGAAGTTCAAGTACATCTCGGTGCATGGGCTCAAATGATAGCTCCAGGACCCTTTTTTTTTTTTTTTTTTTCTGTGTCCTCTTGGAAGGGACTCCAGTTCCCTTGCATTGATTCTGTTCTCAGGAGGGCTCTCCCCACAGGACCCCCAAATGGCTGTTACCTGCTCTGAGAACAAGTTCCTTAAGGTCCATCTCTGGTAGAGAAGGGTAGGGGTGGTGTTTGACTCAGAATTCTCGAGAAAAATCCAGACACGCTGACCGTGTGCCAAGAGAGTATGTTACAGCAGTTTGCTCAGGCCTCAATCTGGTTTCCACCCCCAGAGTCAGAGCCCATTCTAGGCCGTGAGAAATGAAATGCAGCTGAGTGGACCCCAAAATGAAAACCGGGGCTACTGACAGCAACCGAAAGGCTGACTATCAGGAAGGCAAACAGCAAACATCCATTCCATCCAGCCCTGTGCATTAGCTTTCTAGACCCGGATTGCACTCTGCCCCTTCCCCCCTGCCCCGCCCCCGGCCTCCTGAGCTCCCACACCCTCCACCTGCCTGCTCTCTTCCCTCTTCAGAGCATCCCATGTGCTGGAGTATGTGCAATACCATTGGGTCCATCTCCTGCCTGCCGTCAAAGAGTGTAAATGAACTTACTCTAGGACCTAACTGGCACTTCACTGAGGTCTTTGGACTCTGTCCAATGAAACACCCTAGCAACACCAGGATTGCTACAGACAGCTGAAGAGAGCGTTGTTTCCTCCGGGGAGGATTGATCATATAAACCAAAGCACAGCTCATTTTAAAATCTATCCTGCTACAGGAGGAACGATGCTATAACATCTGCAGCAGCTGCGTAAAGCCCGGATCCCTTCACGTGGTGGCCGGCAGCTCTTGGGAGTGCTTTAATCCCTGTTGTCTTAAAAACAGCTCCAGGTTTATCCTCCAACCCGTTAATCCTTTTGAAACTACTAGCCACGTCACACTGAGGTCTATGGAAGGATGGGCCAGTGGGGACCTGCTGTACAGCACAGGGAACTCTACCCAGTATTGTGTGATCATCTATGTGGGAAAAGCATCTGAGAAAGAACGGATGTGTGTCCATGCACAACTGGGTCACTTCGTTGCACAGCAGAAATGATCACAGCCTTGTAAAGGAACTGTACTTCAATACAACTTTTAAAAATAATAAGAGGAAAGAAATGGAACTCCTAGCCACCTGGTCAGGTCATTCAACCTAGAGAGAAGATTGAGTCCATTGTGGATGGAGACTCAGTAAACAAAGGATGCTGCCTCCACCAAGCCAGCAGCCACTGCCCTCACCCCAGCTGTGCACCCCGAAGGGGTTGGGGATGGAGAAAAGCAGGATGCTGGCTCTAGACAGTGAAGGGCACATCAAAGGGATGATTTCACCGAGCCCAGACCTTGCACCTTCCTGTGCGAGGAAAAACACACTCAATTCCTCAACTTGAGATGTCTGGTTTTCTTTAGTTAATGGTCATCTTTTGATGTTCCTACTACCTTACTTCTGTTGCAAGACTCTGTCCAATCTGGCTCCTCCCTTCCCTTTTGGGAGCAGCCCCCAGGGTGACCTGAAAGGCTGCCTTCCGGGCTTAAGCCCTCAGTTTTTTCCACCAAATAATACATACTTCTCAAATCCTAGGTTGTTTTTTTTTTTTTTTTTTTTGAAGTCAGCGAAATACATGGGCTAAGCTGTAACGTGAAAGAGGTGGATCTATTTTGTGATTTTTTTTTTTTTTTGGTACATGAACAAAGATAAAAGAAAAAGCTCAACCAGAGCACGTTTCAAGCAGCATGTAATTTAGCGAGAGCCTGCTAAGTGCCCGGCTGGGGATGTACCATTGAAAGGATATAAGTAAGCATCTGCCCTCAAAGGACAAACAGTCAAGTCAGAAACAGTCATTCGGAAGTTCCTGTTGTAGCTCCCGGTAAGGAGCCCAACGAGGATCCATGAGGACACAAGTTCCATCCCTGGCCCCGCTCCTAGTGGGTTAAGGATCTGGCGTTGCCATGAGCTGGGATGTAAGTCACAGATGCGGCTCGGATCCCGCATGGCTCTGGCTGTGGTGTAGGCTGGCAGCTGCAGCTCCAATTCGACCCCTAACCTGGGAACCTCTGTATACTGCAGGTGCGGACCTAAAAACCAAAGGGAAAAAAAAAAACAAACCCAAGAAGGAAACAATTTTGTGACCAGTGCACACTGACACATGAACACACATGGACAAATGCCCAGAGCGTGGCAGGACCCTGACTGAGAATCACGGCCTCCTTCCCAAATCTCCTCCAACATCCCACCTGGAGAGAGGTGAGCAGCCTTGGGCTTTGCAACTTCCCAGGCCCTCCCTGTTGGCATCTTCCAAGAGGCGACCCTCTTTCCTTTTTTTTTTTTTTTTTTTTTCAGGGCTGCAACTGTAGCATATGGAGGTTCCCAGGCTAGGGGTCCAGTCGGAGTTACAGCCGCCGGCCTACACCACAACCACAGCCATGCCAGATCCGAGCCACGTCTGTGACCTACACCACAGCTCACGGCAACGCCGGATCCTTAACCCACTGAGGGAGGCCAGGGATGGAACCTGCAACCTCATGGTTCCTAGTCGGATTTGTTTCTGCTGTGCCACAATGGGAACTCCCCTCCTTCCTTATTTTTTAACACTGCCTTCAATCCTGCTGCATATGGACCATGACACTTTCTCCTGCTTTCCCTGCAGTTGTGACTTCGGGGAGGCTCACTGAATAATTGAAAGGCAGCTTCTCACTTCCAGAAGGGATGCTCTAGAGACCTAAGGTAGCATCGGGCCTCCCAGCTTTCTGCCTGTGCCCGAGGTGGGTGGACGCTGCTGGTGGCGTCTGCTAAAATAGCCAGTGATTCAGCAACGGCAATAACCACACCCAAATTCTCCTGGATCACAGACTTCACTTGGAGTTGATGAGGACTCTGTGTATGGAAGAGGAGCTGGTTAGGTTAGTTGGTCTGCAGCAGGTTAGCCGACAGGAATCATCACTTACTTGAGCTATGACAACAAAACTGTGAACAGTGACGTTGCCTTTTTTTTTTTTTTTTCCTTTCTGTCTTTGTAGAGCCACACCCATGGCATATGGAAGTTCCCAGGCTAGGGGTCAAATTGGAGCTGCAGCTGCCAGCCTACACCACAGCCACAGCAACCCAAGATCCTTAACCCACTGAATGAGGCCAGGGATTGAACCTGCAACCTCATGGATCCCAGTTGAGTTCCTTACCACTGAGCCATGACAGGAACTCCTATTTACATGTTTTAAAACCAAGTATGGAAGTTTTATCCACTTCCTCCTCTCGTCATCAGCCTCTCAGTCATTTCAATAAACACCTTCATAGAATCAGAGAAACACAGATCACTCATACGTTTGAGCCCTAAATAGAAACAGAAGTGAGACTTCTGTGAAAAAAAAAAAAATATGCAGAAAGATTTAGAATTCTCAAACAAGTTTTGCTAACTCAAATCCCCAACAAAAGTGTGCTCTAAACATTCCTTAAATTGTGATCATGCTTGCAAGATTTCTAGGTGTGACTATTGAAATATACGGATTTAATGAGGCCTAACTATTGAATGGGAGCTGAGGTTGAAAGAAGAATGGAAACAAATCCAAGAACCAGGGTCCTCTTTCAATCCACCCTGTGAAAGTTGCTTCTATTTGTTTAATTAAACTCCTGGATTAATTCGGTTAATCCTGATTCATCCTTTGCACAGGCAGGGACCCCAGCACGAGCCTAAGCTGTGTCCACGCTGGGATTCAGGCAAGTCCAGGCCCGTTCCAAGGACTGAGGGCGGGAGAGGGAGGGTTCGACAGGGATCCACCTGCGGGAGCAAAGGGGGGTCTTCTGGGAAAAGACCTCTTTTCAGGAAAGAGACTTTTAAGGCAGACAAGTTTGATACAGGACAGGGGTTCGAAATGGCAGGGATAAACTGACAAAGGGGTGAGGGGGGGACTCTCTGGGAGCCCGAGGAGCCCCAAGCTCCTGCTGTGTTTGAGGCTCCTGAAACACTACAACTTAAGAAATACCAAAGAGTTCCCGTCGTGGCTCAGTGGTTAACGAACCTGACTAGCATCCGTGAGGATGAAGGTTCGATCCCTGACCTCACTCAGTGGGTTAAGGATCTGGCGTTGCCATGAGCTGTAGTGTAGGTCACAGACATGGCTCAGATCCCATGTTGCTGTGGCTGTGGTGTAGACCGGCAGCTGCAGCTCCGATTCAACCCCTAGCCTGGGAACCTCCCTATGCCGAGGGTGCAGCCCTGAAAAAAAAAAAGACAAGAAATACCAAGACTTCCGAGTTCCTGTTGTGGCTCAGCAGGTTAAGAATCAGACTAGCATCCCCTGAGGTTGTAGGTTCCATCCCTGACCTTAGTTCAGTAGGTTAAGGATTCAGCATGGATCTGTGGCTGTGGTGTAGGCTGGCAGCTGCAGCTCTAATTCGACCCCTCGCTTGGAAACTTCCATATGCTGTGGGCGTGGCCCTAAAATAAATAAGTAATTTAAAACATTTTAAAAAAGAGAAATACCAATACTGGGTGATAAAAACAAGCACAGGATACGCATTTGCATTTGACACTTATTTGTAACATATTAATATCATTCACAGCCAAGTAAAACCACCTTGCAAATCACTGTGCTATTCATGAGATAATTCAAGGCTTTCTAAGCATTTCCAGCTCATTATTCCATATAGGCGGGGTGACCCACAACAGACACCCAGGAGAAGGGCTGCATGGCCAATGCTTTTTTCGGTTCCAGTGGCATGTCTCTGAGGTGACACGAACACCCTCTGGGTTTATCCCCACGATTGTCCTGCGGCGGCCGGACCTCTCCCTCCCTCCAAGCATCCTCCTGCCTGATGCTCCCTAACCCAGCCTGACTCTCAGGCACAGGGAGCAGGCAAAGAGCAAGTGGAAACCACAAGAGCTCTTTATCCATAAGTTCTGAGAGACGCTGAGCTTGCAGACCTGAAGGTGCCAACACTTCTTCAGCAACTTCGGTGTCTTTGGCAAAGCCACAGGAGTCGGCTCAGACATTATCACCCAGACTAGGCGTCAGCAGCTCTGGCATAGGTGTTGCCAGGCCATCACACCAGGAGACGTGCCTTCCATGGATCGGCCACTGGCATCTTCCACGCCTGTTGACAGCTGAGCTGTCCCTCGAAGCCTGGGCTACAGGTAAGATCACCAATGCAGGCAAAGTGTGGTAGCCATGGGATAAGCAGGAGGATGGCGGTCCATCAGTTAGCCTTCCCTGTCCTTTTTCTCGTGGGCCCGCCTCCCCAAGGAGTCACCTTCTGTCTCTCCCTGGCTGGTTTTATGGGGACAGGCCATGCGGAGAACCATTTTCTGTGACTGGGTGGGTAAGTCTATTTCGTTCTGAGGTTTAGTATTTTGAAGCCCTCTTGTCCACAGATAGAAGGCGCCTTCTCCAATAGAAGCTTAATTGGGAATTTTTGAAAGGTTGTAACTTTAACTCTGTATGCTGGCTCTTTGGTTTCATTTCTCGATTGGCTCAGAACTCCAGAAAAAGATGTGCTCTTTGCTGAGCTTCTCGAACTTTCATAGGAACCACAACTGTCACCTTGGTCATCGTTGTTCTCGTCACTGGGTTTATTCTCAGGGCTTCGGGTGTATTGTTTGACCCGCGCCGACACATACAAATACATTCAGGGTAACGAAAGTGTGAGAAAGTATGTGTAACACCCCAGGGCAATAACAGGAATATCTAGTTGGAATTTAAAGGGTGTGTGATGGGAAGAAGGCACATCCAGAGAAACGTGGTTTGATCATGACCGTGACTCCGTTTTTCCCGTAAGGCGGGTGCACCCCAGGAAGCATGGTCTGTTCATTTATTGATTTGGACTTTAAAGAAACCTCTTTCGGGCACTTAATATGTGCCAAGCCCACAGAAAGAGCCTTCCCACCTTGGGGCGGTCATTTGAAAGTGGGGCAACATAGGGAAGAGGAGCCAGAAGTACAAACTGTGAGGTTTAAAGTAAGCTCCCAGGGGATATTGTACAGCACAGGGACTGCAGGTAATGTGTTCTAATAATTATAAATGGAGGTGTTCCCATCGTGGCTCAGTGGAAGGGAACCCAACTACCGTCCACGAGGATGTGAGTTCGATCCCCGGCTCTGCTTAGTGGGTTAAGGATCTGGCATTGCCATGAGCTGTGGTGTAGGTCACAGAAGCGGCTCAGATCCCACCTTGCTGTGGCTGTGGTGAAGGCCGGCAGCCACAGCTCCAACTTGACCCCTAGCCTGGGAACCTCCACATGCTGCAGGTGGGGCCCTAGAAAGCAAAAAACAAAACAAAACAAAACCTATAAATGAGTATAACCTTAAAAGATTGGGAATCACTATATTGCACTCTTGTAACTTATATACTATTACTGTTCATCAACCCTATTTCAATAGCAAATAAGTAAAGACGCTGTGTTTCTGAGAATGGAGTCCTCCTTCGTTGGGCTGGGGCTGGCATATTTTTCTAAAGGGAATGGAAATTTCCAGAACTCGTCAAATGGGAATGAGATGGTCCAGAACCAGAAAGAAAAGACTCAGAAGGTGGAAAACCTTTGATCTTTGAGAGATTTGGGAGCAGCGAGGCCTCTGGATCATCCGAGGGGTGAGTGTTTGAGGTCTTTCCTCCAACGTGCGGAGAAGAAAGTTGACGTCCACCCCGGGGAGGCAGGACGGAGACTGTTCAGGCTGCTGCCAGGGCCTCTGAGAGCAGTCGTTTCTAATAGGCTTCCCATTTCTCTGCATTGACTTTCCCTCTGTGAGATTCAAGATCCCAGTACAGTTTGGTTGTTGCAGTCTGGCCTTAGCTTAGTGACCAGTAAGGGAAGGGTCTGTGTGAAGCAGGAAAGAGGAAATAGACTTCGTGTCTGGCGTCCTTCGTTCTGGTTCAGCGTTCTTCCGGTCTGCCGTCCGTGCTCCGGCGGGCGGGCGGGCGGGAGGGACGGGGGCGGCAGGCCGGCCGGCGCAGCGCCGGGCGGGCGGGGCGGGGGGCCAGGCGGGCGGGCGGGCGGGGGCGAGCGGGCGGGCGGGCGGGGGACGGCCGGCCGGCCGGACGGCCGCGCCTGCCGTGCGGGCGGTCTTTGTTTCTTTCTTTTTCTTTTCCTTTCTCTTCTTTTTCTTGCTTCCCCTTCTTTCCTTCCTTCCCCGTCCTTCCTTCTTGCTTCTTTCTTCTTCTTTCTTTCTTTTTTCTTTCTGTCTTCCTTTCTTTCTTTTTTCCCTTCTTTCTTCCTCCTCTTCTTCTTTCCTTCCTCTTCCTTTCC
Organism: Phacochoerus africanus; assembly: GCF_016906955.1. NCBI lineage: Eukaryota > Metazoa > Chordata > Mammalia > Artiodactyla > Suidae > Phacochoerus > Phacochoerus africanus. The sequence goes on along the minus strand of NC_062555.1, from coordinate 15,408,803 downwards.
TCCTTCCTTCTTTCTTCTTTTTTTCCGTTCGTTTCTTTCTTTCTTCCTTCCTTCCTTCCTTCCTTCCTTCCTTCCTCTCCTTCCTTCCTTCCTTTCTTTCTTCCTTCCTTCCTTCCTTCCTCTCCTTTCTTTCTTTCTTTCTTGATCTTTTTTATGGCTCCACTTGGAGCATATGGATGTTCCCAGGCTAGGGGTTGGATTGGAGCTGCAGCTGCTGGCCTACACTACAGTCACAGCCACAGCCACACAGGGTCCAAGTTGCATCTTTAACCTACAGCACAGCTCACAGTATCACTGTATCCTTTAACCCACCGAGTGAGGCCAGGGATCGAACCCACATCTTTACGGACACTATGTCGGGTTCTTGACCCACTGAGACACAATGGGAGCTCATGGAACTGACTTTCTTTATCCTGAGTTCAGCCTCATCCGAGCAGCAGCATTAATTGAAGGGTCAGAGAAGCATCTATAACTGCAGAATGGGGGCAGCGGGAGAGTGAATGTGGTCCAGGGTAGAGTGAGCCTCCCTGGTCTGGCATCCTGCACAACAGAGGCATGGCCGTGGTTCCACTGACCAGGAAGCCACAGGAGGCAGCCTCCCACACCCGCCTCCTCCTGAGCTTGCTGGACAGGAAGGAACAGTTATGGCCGAGACTGGCCGGGTGCTCAGCAACACTCTTTCCACCTCCTGATCACACAGCCTGCTCCCCCAGCCCCCTTGCGATGGCCAAAGGAACAGGACTGGGAGTGATGGAGGCCTCTCAGGCCTGGACCCTGACGTCCCAGGAGACCCCCTGCCTGCTCTCCCCTTGCTGGCTGGTCATCTCTGCTCAGATGATGAGCGGAGGACTCCATGGGGACTGCAGAGGGCAGCGAAGCCCAAAGATAAAGGAGCCTGACTCCCTGAGTCATCGCCTGGAGGAGAGCTGCCAGACCTGTTTTGAGCTGTGACGTGAGCAAAGAATAAACACGTCCTGTGTGAAGCCGTTGAGATGCTGAGGCTGTGTGGCCGTGGCAGTTAACATTAATCACACCTACTAATACAACATACAGAGACGTCTGAAGTCCTGTTGCTATACTGATGAGGGTCCTCGAACCATCAGAGGTCAACTTAAGAAACCCAAATCAGGAGTTCCCACTGTGGCTCAGCAGGTTAAGAACCCAGCTGGTATCCATGAGAAGGCAGGTTCGATCCCTGGCCTTGCTCAATGGGTTTAGGATCTGGCATTGCTGCAAGCTGTGCTCTGGGTCACAGCATTGCTGTGGCTGTGGGGTAGGCTCAGCTGCAGCTCTGGTTCGACCCCTAGCCTGGGAACTTCCACATGCCGTGGGTGCGACTGTAAAAAAAAAATTTTAATAAATGAAAAAGAAATATAAGTCAGACATCGCTCCTTCCCTCAGAGAGCTTACCATCCACTAAGAAGCCTAGAGAGAAAGTGGCGACGAAAAAAGAAACAGGAACCTAACAAAGGGCTGTGTCTTCCTATCGCAGACACATCTGAGATGAGGCACCACCAGGAGAAAATGTTGAAGCAACGATTCGATGGTCTCGTTCCCGTGTCAGACTCACCAAGAGTTGGGAGCCTGTTTCACAAGTGGTGACGTCATTGTGATCCTGCTCGTTTCTCTCTCGGAGCAGCTCATCGCTTTCTGTTTATAACCTTTATTTCTGCATTGCCATGGTTTTGTCTCTTACTTCCCTGTGGCTTTTGGAAAAGAAAACAAAGAGACAGCATGCTACGTCAGTTCTTCCTGAGCCAAAACTTTGCTCACACAATGTTCTTTGAGTATATACAACAGCAAACCAAAATACAACTAAACCTCCCCCCCACCAAAAAGTTTATGCGGCACCCCTGGAGGCACAGCGATTCACCTGGGACATAGAGATTTCTTTTGTCTCCTTGAATCCCCTTTCCCCATTTTCTTAGAATTAGATAAGTCACCAAATCAAAGGTTTGCAATAGCAGGTCTTTCTTTCACGGACCACAAGTAAAATGGATGGAAAGGAGATATCCAGCCAGGTGAAGTGGGGCTATGACTCATGCTCTCAATTTTTTTTTTTAATTCAAAAGTAACTTATAATACATGCTGCCACATGGCTAAACCTTGAAAACATTAAGCTGTGTGAAAGAAGCAAGACACAGAAGACCACATATTGTGTAATTCCATTTATATGAAATATCCAGAATGGGCAAATCCATGGAGACAGAAAGCAGATTAGTGGTTGTCAGGGGCTGGGTGGGGAGGGGGGCACTGACTGCTGCTTAATGGGTACAGGGTTGGCTCTGGGGATGATGAAAACGTTCTGGAACTAGATGATGGTGATGGTTGTACGGCATGGTGAGCGCACAAAATGCCACTACACTGTAAAGTGGTTAAAATGATGTTAAGTGAATTTCACTCAGTTTAAAAATGTCCTGATTTTCAAAAGTAACTTAATATTATCGGCTGCCTTCCTTGCCCCGCACATTCCCGTTCTGTCTCCTCGCTGTCCTTCCTAAAGCTATAGCATTAATAGCAATAGAAATTAAATGAAGCTTGCTGCAAGCAGACTGGCAAAAAGACAAAACTCAGCTTTAGGGCAATGGACTGTCTGCTGAATCAATGGAAAATCTGAAGAGGGAAATCATATGCCCTTTAGTCAGGTCTCAGGGGAGACGCTGCTTCTACTTGGGGGCAGACACAGAACTCTAAGTTCCCCGATGGGAGGCTGATAAACGTGGGCTAAAGAAACGCATCTGGGTCCGTTCAATTCATCTCCCCCAAATGGGTATTGGTATTATTTATAGGTTTGATCTTTCCTTTGTTTTTGTTTTGTTTTGTTTTCTTTTTAGGGCCACACCTACAGCACATGGAAGTTCCCGGGCTAGGGGTGAATTGGAGCTGCAGCTGCCTGCCTACAGCACAGCCACAGCAATGCCAGATCCAAGCCGCATCTGCAACCTGCACTGCAGCTCACAGCAATGCCAGATCCTTAACCCACTGAGTGGGGCCAGGGATCAAACCGTAGTCCTCATGGATATTAGTCGGGTTCTTAACCCACTGAGCCACAATGGGAACTCCCTCACCAGGTGAATTTGTACAGGAATGAAGATGCCAAAATTCCCGGGGTAGAGGAATACCAAAAAAATTAGAGTCAAGTATATCTGAGTTCTAACCCTAACTTCCTTACTTCATAGCTAAATAAATTTGGCTCCGAGACCTACTTCTCTGAGCCCCAGCTCAGATTCTTGGTCACCAACCATAATACTTCTCGTCAAGGTAGTTAGAAGAATTAAAGGAGGGACAGTGCCTAGCAAATTGTTGGTGTTTTCTTTCTTTCCTTTTGAAGCACAAATCATTTCACCGAGAAACGGATGCTATGAATAATTAAGAGTGTCACCAGCATCCTCAGTTCATTAAATATCTTCTTTTGAAGAACTCAAAGGATTTGGCATTAAAATTTAAATGGTATCTGTTGTGGGTAGAATCCACCCACAGCTAGAAATCTCAAGGTTGAATCTTTGTTCTTGCTGCCAACAATTCCATTTTTTAGTATTTCCCTGAAAAACTCTTGCCGCTGCATCACATCTGCTTGGGGTGGAATACTCATGTCCCCAGGGTCTGGGGTTAAGCATTATATATGACAGTCACCTAGAGATCAGGAGAGAGGAATAAGTTGTCTCAGTTCATTTATTTTTCAAAAGCTTTTTGAGGCAGGAGAAGGGGTGGGTGGGAGGAACTTTGAAATAGTAACCAACTTTATAAGGCAAAGGGTAACATTTTCATAATTTAATACTGGGAAGCAGAATTGTCTTTGAGGAAATGGTGACCTTGGAACTGGAGTAGCCGCTATTTCCTTTGTGTTTATGATGCAGGGATCTTACAGGGAATGTAAGGGTCCGTATGGAAGTTTCTTTCTTTCTTTCTTTCTTTCTTTCTTTCTTTTTTTTTTTTTTTTTTGTCTTTTTGCCTTTAGAGCTGCTGCCTTGGCATATGGAGGGTCCCAGGCTAGGGGTCTCATCAGAGCTGTAGCCGCCGGCCTATGCTGCAGCCACAGCAATGTGGGATCCGAGCCACCTCTGCGACCTACACAGCTCACGGCAGTGCTGGATCCTTCACCCACTGAGCAAGGCCAGGGATCGAACCTGCAACCTCATGGTTCCTAGTCGGATTTGTTAACCACTGTGCCATGACGGGAACTCCTGGAAGTTTATTTCTCAACCAACCCCATCTCTCCTTCTGCTATGACTAGTTGGTTAAGCAGTAACTTTCAAAATACTCTTTTCCTTAGTTGTCTACAAAGAAAGATAATATTCTTTCAAAAGAATTCTCTAAAAACAATTCTATATTCTGGAGTTCCCGTCATGGCGCAGCGGAAACGAATCCCGCTAGGAACCATGTGGTGGCAGGTTCCATCTCTGGCCTCACTCCATGGGTTGAGGATCCTGGCCGTGAGCTGTGGTGTAAGGTCACAGACGAGGCTCGGATCTGGCGTTGCTGTGGCTGTGGTGTAGGCCGGCAGCTGCAGCTCTGATTCAACCCCTAGCCTGGGAACCTCCATATGCTGCAGGTGTGGCCCTAAAAAGACTAAATAAATAAATAAAATACAAACAATTCTCTATTCTTCATCTGGATCCACGCACAGTTGGAACTTTTTCGTCGCCCTTGCTTTGAAGGTGGTGGCGATAATTAGCTGGGGCTCCCTTTGCATTAAGCAAACTGGACACTTCAGCAGAGAAGGAAAATGGGTAGTAATGTTTCCAAAGGTTAGGTTCTTGTCTCCTCTCAGAAGGACTTCAAGCAGAAACTGAGAAGGAAATATGAGGATGTATTTAAGTGAGAACTACACCTCTTTTTTTTTTTTTTTTGGTCTTTCTGTCTTTTTAGGGCTGCACTTGCAGCATATGGAGGTTCCCAGGCTAGGGGTTGAATCCGAGCTGTAGCTACCAGCCTACACCATGGCTCACAGCAACGCGGGATCTGAGCTGCATCTGTGACCTACAGCACAGCTCGTGGCAACACCAGATCCTCCGTGGGAGCAGGGCCAGGGATGGAACCCACATCTTCTTGGACACCAGTCAGGTTCGTTAACCATTGAGCCATGATGGGAACTCCAGAAATACACCCCTTCAGTCTAATGCTCTCCCAGATAAAGAAATACAGCTCTTAAGGAGAGGCAGACAGAGAGGCAAGCAGCTGCCCCCTGCGTTTTTTGGCACGCTGGTGGTAAGGGGCATCTGATTGCATGGGCGGGATGTTCACTGGGAAGCTGGGGGTTGGGGGTCGTATGCGTTAATTTTCATGCCAGTTCCACCTTCCTGAAGGGAGGAGGAATTTTTTGCCCTTATTTCACTATGATTGGAAGCATCATGGTATCAGTGCATGACTTATCTGCATAGCTAATTTTATTATAATTTTATTATAATGAGGGCATAAGGAGCAATAGGTTACATTCAGATGCTGGAGATTCATGCCCTTTCCTACCTTTCTCTGTCTGCCTCCAGGGCATTTATCACCCCAAATATGTGGTTTCCGGCCATCTGGCCCCCGGTCCCTCGTCTCTGCTCATACTTGCTGTAACGGTAATAAAGACTGAATTTTGATGTCCATGATTTAATGTCATTGAATCGAAGGCTGTGTACAGTTCCACCTCTTGTGTCTTTTTGGCCACACCCTACCGCATGTAGAAGTTCCCGGGCCACAGCCGCAACTTTTTGAAAATCTCAACCAAAGCATCCCTTCCGCTTCCCCTCCCTTCCCTAGATGAGGCTCAACACGATCTGCAGGAGGGTCCCCTAAAAGCCCCTGCTTCCCCTAATAGAGCATGTGGCACAGATACAGTTACGGGGTCACTATCTGTCTGGTAGATGTCAGCCCGGTGAGGGCCGGGATCAGGTCAGGAGTCCCCAGGACTTAACCGTGACCCAGTCCGATGCTCTGTACGCCACTGTGGACTCGGTGGTCAGCCTCAGTGGTGATGTCTACACGCATAAACCCTGGGAGGATGCTGGTGTTTGCAGACACGGTATATGTGGATGTGCGAGACTGGCTGGGAGCTTAAGATGGGGCCCAGCAACAAGATATTTTGACAATCCATCTTCTTAGAGTAAACCTCCACACACAGAGGGAGTCAGATGGCAGCACAGAGACTGAAGGATTCAGAGCCGAGCGGGTAGGCAGGTACCCATCCTGTGACGTTCCTCGTGTGACCTTTGCTGAATAGGACACAGAACAGAAATTGGAGTCGCAGAGCGATTTCAGCTTACCTGGTTGGTACAAAAATGTGGACACTGGGAGTTCCCATTGTGGCTCCGTGGATGAAGAACCCAACAAGTATCCATGAGGCTATGGGTTCAATCCCTGGCCTCACTCAGTGAGTTAAGGATCCGGTGTTGCCGTGAGCTGTGGTGTAGGTCTCAGATGCAGTTCGGATCTGGCATGGCTGTGGCTGTGGCTGTGCGTAGGCTGGCAGTTGCAGCTCCAATCTGACCCCTAGCCTGGGAACCTCCATATGCCACAGGTGTGGCCCTAAAAAAAAAAAAAATGTAGGAACTGGAAGTATTTGAATCCTGGCCGTTGTCCAAGTTGGCCAGGACCAGGGAAGTCCTTACACAGCTCAGGGCTTTCCTTTCTTCTCCGGCAAAATCTAGAGGCAAGCAGAGTGTTTGGGGCAGTGACAGCTACCTTCTTTTTGTAAGTTGATCTTTAAGTGTGGGAGAACCAAACATAAGAACAAACTTTTTGATTCTAAAGAATAGATTCTCAAAAAGATCCAGAAGGGGGAGAAGCAGTGACAATTTGGGTTGAAAATTTTGAACAATGTTATCACCATTGCTCAAAAAATTAGATGTACATGATAGATGAGAGATAGATAGGGACAGATAACAGAGATATTGCTTTATTTTTCTCTTTAGGGTGTGTGTGTGTGGTGTGTGTGTGTGTGTGTGTGTGTGAGAAAAAGAGAAAGAAAAATAAAACAGATAAGAAAAATGTTAATTGCCAAATCTGGGTAAGGATATACATGGGTATTTCTTGTAATAAACTAATTTTTCTGTATGTCGTGGTGCAGCAAAAACGAATCCCACTAGGAACCATGAGGAACCATGTGGGTTTGATTCCTGGCCTCACTCAGTGGGTTAAGGATCTGGTGTTGCCATGAGCTGTGGTGTAGGTCAAAGACTCGACTAGGATCTGGCATTGCTCTGGCTGTGGTGTAGGCCGGCAGCAACAGTTCCGATTAGACCCCTAGCCTGGGAACCTCCATGTGCTGCGGGAATGGCCCTAAAAAAGGACAAAAAGACAAAACAACAACAAAAAAAATACCATGATGATTCACAGAAGTGAGGCTTTGTGTTTTCAAAATATTCTATTTGGTCCATCCAGGGAGTTTGTAGAAGCTTCATTTACCGGCGGCCTGCGTTCCTCCCCCTAAGATGGTCTCCACCCACTCAGAATACATAAGGATCTCTGCCGCTGGGACTCAAAGATCTTGAAACCAAACTTGTGGTTATTCAAGAGGAAACGTGGTGGGAGGGGAGGGATAAGTTGGGGGTTGGGACTGACGCGTACACACCGCTGGACATAAAATAGACAGGTAACCAGGACCTACCGCAGAGCACAGGGCCATCGCTCCATCCTGTGTCGTAACCTCGATGGGAAAGAGTCTGAAAAGGAACAGATACATGTATAACTGATTTACTCTGCTGCGCACCTGAAATGCACACAACTTTCTAAGTCAACTATACTCCAATAAAATGTACTTAAAAAAACCAATAGGAATTCCCATTGTGGCTCAGCGGTAACACACTAGTATCCATGAGGATACAGGTTCAATCCCTGGCCTCGCTCCGTGGTCTAAGGATCCGGCGTTGCTGTGAGCTGGGGTGTAGGTCGCAGACATGGCTCAGATCCTGAGCTGCTGTGGCTGTGGTGTAGGGCAGCAGCTGTAGCTCCCATCTGACTCCTAGCCTGGGAACTTCTATATGCCACGGGGCGGCCCTAAAAGCAAAAAATAAAAATAAATAAAAGTCCATGAACACCTGAAAAAAAACACCTGCTGTTGGGACATGCCCACACCCTCTGGCTTCACCCCTCCTCCTAGACACCCCTCCTCCCAGATGTCAAGCTAGTCCAACCAAGAGCCACTTCTCTAAAGGAGCCACTTACCGAGGCAGGTTCTGTACCATCATTCTCCTGAAGAGTTTTCCATGCTTTGAAGTTCTAGATAAGTCATCTTCCTTAGAGGCAGATGGTTAAACCAGATAAGCCTCCCAGGGTCCTTTGATTGTAAATACGTCTGAATGCTGAGGGGTAAGGGTTTGTCTCTGGAGTAAGTGTAAACTCCGTTTCTTCTCCTCTGTCATTTGACTACTCAGATTTTTGAAGCTGGCATATGCTTCTTGTCTTGCTTTTCTTTGTGTTCCCTTCTGTCTCCAGAAAGCGCTAAGGTGCCAAGTTGCCAGTGGCAGCCTCTCGGAAGCTCCCACCTCCGGATGAAGTCAGAGGTCACGTGACCCAACCCCGGGCATCAGGGATTCCGTCTATCTCACCGTCACTGCGCTACTGTTGTCGCCGCCCCTGCCGTGATTGACAAGCCATGACCTTGGGCAGAGTTGGCTTCAGGCAAATCAGCAGTCAAGGTTGAGGAAACAGCACACTCACCTGAAGGTCATGTTGCTGCCACCAAAATGCAGGGACTTTGGGGACAGGCCACCCAACCCAGTCAACATTCATAAAACATTCAAAGATCAGAAATGAAAGGGAGGGGACTTCTTCCTGCCAAGCTGTGGTAGCGAGTGGGGCGTGTTTTGCTGAGTCAGGTGTTTGGGTCTGTCAGGCTGGGGTTTGTGGGCAAGTGTTGGAGGGAATCGTTACTGTTGATGGGTGCAAAACGACTGACTCGGGGTGTAAAAGGTATAAAAGTCACATGTGGACAGTAAGGGGACAAGAAGCCTTTAGAGTGCCATTAAAAGAAGACAAGGCAGGCGTTCCCGTCGTGGCACAGCGGACACGAATCCGACTAGGAACCATGAGGTTGCGGGTTCGATCCCTGGCCTTGGTCCGTGGGTTGAGGATCCAGCATTGCTGTGAGCTGTGGTGTAGGTCACAGACAGGCTTGGATCTGGCGTTGCTGTGGCTCTGGCGTAGGCGGGCAGCTACAGCTCAGATTGGACCCCTAGCCTGGGAACCTCCATATGCCGTGGGTGCGGCCCTAAAATAAAGACAAAAAGACAAAAAAAAAAGAAAGAAAGAAAGAAGAAGACAAGGCATCCCTTTAAGGGAATTCAAGCCACCTCAAAATAATTATAGATCCAAAACCTGGGGGCGGAGGGAGGAAATGTATAGTTGATACCCATCTGGAGGACAGTTATAAATAAAACAGTAGAAATAATAGCTGCTTTATTAACTCTTATCATGGGCCAGGTGATGTATCCGGCAAGCTCATCCGTGGTGGGATCTGGGATCCAAGACCCTTCGCTGCAGGGCTTGCCCCGGGCAAACACCTCCTCGAGCAACAGAAGAAACTATAAAGGACTAAAAATAACTGTGTAAAAATCAATCAACCAACCAACCAATGGTTCCCCCCCCAAAAAATCAACAAAACAAAACAAAATCGGAGTTCCCATTGTGACCCAGGTAACAAACCCAACTCGCATCCATGAGGACATGGGTTCGATCCCTGGACCCACTCACTGGGTCAAGGATCCAGTATTGCCCTGAGCCATGTTGTAGGTCACAGATGCAGCTCAGATCCCGTGTTGCTGTGGCTGCAGTGTAGGCCGGCAGCTGCAGCTCTGATTGGACCTCCAGCCTGGGAACTTCCATATGCTGTGAGTGTGGCCCTAAAAAAGATAAATAAATAAATAATAAATAAATAAATAAAACTGTGTGCATGTGCACTGGGGGCCGATTATGAGCAATAAGATCCAAAAAGGTCAAAAAGTGACTGCCTCTTCTGAGGCGTCAAGACCAAAAGCAGCGTACTGCCCACAGAGCCACGGGGCAGGGGGCACCCACCCCCCGACCAGCCCCCACCCTCACACCCTCTAAGGCCCCAGCTCTACCCCCTCCCTCTCGGGAAGAGGCCAAGCACAGCTGTTTCTCGTTCTTGCTCCTTTTTTCTGCAGCAGCCCAAGTCCCAGTAAAGCCTTGCCTGAACTCCTTGTCTGGCCCGTTACCACTCTCTATTGATTAAAAAGGCTGAGAACCCGGGTCAGTCCCAAGCAGTCCACCCTTTGCCTTAAAGTGGCCTTGACCTCAGGTCCCACGGGGCTCCTCCCATCAGGAGCCAGCTGCCCACCGCTGCCCTCGTGGTAGGGCTGAGCTCCAGTGAGCCAACCCCTTGCCGGGTGGGGCCGCTCAAACCCACGTGCTTTGGGTCAGCTTGAGTGATTCCTGGAGACGAGCCCTGGCCAGGAAGGACGGGCTCAGCCACGCGGATCCTGGCAGCCCCGCAGGCAGCAGCTTCCATGGCAGTGGCTTCGCCTCCGTGTGCCTCCTCTGAGCAGCGAGCCTTTGTTCCTGGGCCATGCCCGCCGCCTCAGGTAGTGTACCTGCCCTGACACTGCACAGCGTCTCGTCTTTGATCCCTGCCGTTTACCTGCAAGCTCTCCCCAAAACATCCTCCTTCCCTTCCTCAACCCACTCCCATCTGTATTTTAACTCTGTTTTAGTTTTTTCTCTTTTGATTCCTTTTTTTTTTTTTTGTCTTTTTACAGCCACACCTGCATCACATGGAAGTTCCCAGGCTAGGGGTTGAATCGGAGCTATAGCTACCAGCCTACACCGCAGCCAGAGCAACGCCAGATCCAAGCTATATCTGTGACCTACACCACAGCTCATGGCAACGCCGGATCCTTAACCCACTGAGCAAGGCCAGGGATGGAACCCACATCCTCATGGATACTAGTCAGATTCCTTTCCGCTGAACCACAATGGGCACTCTAATATATATAATATTTTGTACCTGTCAATCCCATCGTCCTCATTTGTCCCTCTCCCCTTTGGTAACCATGAATTTGTTTTCTGTGTCTGTGAGTCTGTTTCTGTTTGGTATATAGATTCATCGGCATTGTTCTTTCGATTCCATATATCAGTGATGTCATCTATCACTTTGTCTTTCGTATTTGTCTTTCTCAGCCTGACATCTCTCACCAGCATAATCCTCTCTAGGTGCATCCATGTTGCTGCTAATGGCCTTGTTTTATTCTATTTTGTGGCTAATGGTCCATTGTCTATATACACCACATCTTCTTAAAACAACCATTTGTTGATGGGCTCCTGGGTTGTTTCCATGTCTTGGCAATTGTAAATAGTGCTGCTATGAATACTGGAGTGCATGCATCTTTTCAAAGTAGATTTTTTGCCTTTTGCAGACACATGCCCAGGAATGGGTTTGCTGGATCATATGGTCACGCTATTTTTATTTTTTATTTTTTAATTTTTTTGTCTCTTGTCCTTTTAGGGCTGCACCCGCGGCACATGGAGGTTCCCAGGCTAGGAGTCCAATCGGAGCTGTTGCTGCCAGCCTACCTCACAGCCACAGCAACAGCAATGCCAGATCCGAGCTGCATCTGCGACCTACCACAGCTCACGGCAACGCCGGATCCTTAACCACTGAGCAAGGCCAGGGGTGGAACCCACAGTCTCATGGTTCCTAGTGGGATTCATTTCCGCTGCACCACGTCGGGAACTCCTGTTTTCATTTTTTTTAAGTAACCTCCATACTATTTTCTATAGAGGCTGCACCAACTTGCTTTCTACAGTGTAGAAGGGGTTCCTTTTCGCCACATCTTCACCAGCATTTATTGTTTGTAGACTTTTGGATGATAGTCATTCTGCCCAGTTTGAGCTGATAAGTGATTATAGTTTTGATTTTCATTTCTCTAAAAATGAGCAATGTTGAGGCTCTTTTTATGTGCCTGTAGCCCATCTGTATGTCCTCTCTGTAAAAAGGTCTATTTAGGCCTTTTGCCCATTTTTTGATTGAGTTGTTCATGTTCTCAACTTTGAGTTGTATGAGCTGTTCGTGATTTTGGACATTAACCTCTTGGCAGCAGCATCATTTGCAAATATTTTCTCTCATTACTTTGGTTGTCTTTGTAATTTGCTGATGATTTCCTTTGCTGTGCAGAAGCTTTTACGTTTAGGTCCTGTTTGTTTTGCCTTGGGAGACTGATCTAAGGAAATATTACCACAATTTTTGTCAGAGAATATTTTGCCCATATTCTCTTCTAGGAGTTGTATGGTGTCATGTCTCATATTTCAGTCTTTAAACCGGTTTGGGTCTGTTTTTGTGCATGGTGTGACAGAGGGGTCTAATTCCATTGATTTACATGCAGCTGTCCAGCTTTCCCAGCATGTTGAAGAGACTTTTTCCCCATTGAATATTCTTGCCTCCTTTGTCATAGATTCATTGACTGTAATTGGTTGGGCTTATTTCTGAGCTCCCTACTCTATCCCAGTCAACAAGGTGTCTGTTTTTGTGCCAATACCATGCTGTTTTGATTATTATAACTTTGTCATATGTCTGAACTCTGGAGGGGTTATGCCTCTGTCTTTGTTCTTTTCGCCTCAGGATTGCTTTGGCAATTCTGGGCCCTTTGTGGTTCCATATAAATTTGAAAATTATTTGTCCCGGTTCTGTGAAAACTGCCATGGGTATTTTGATAAGGATTGCATTAAATCTATAGATTGCTTGGAGAGGGTGTGGAGAAAAAGGAACCCTAGTACACTGTTGGTGGGATTGTAAATTGGTGCAACCACTGTGGAAAGCAGTATGGAGATGCCTCAGAAAACTAAACATAGAACTACCATTTGATTCAGTAATCCCACTCCTGGGCATCTACCCAGAGAAAACCACGACTTGCAAATACACATGCTCCAATGTTCATTGCAGCACTATTTACAATAGCCAAAACATGGAAACATCCTAAATGTCCGTCGACAGAGGAGTGGATCCAGAAGATGTGGTACATATACACAATGGAATATTACTCAGCCATCAAAAAGAATGAAATACTAGCATTTTTTGCAACATGGATGGACCTAGAAACTATCATGCTAAGTGAAGTCAGCCATACGATGAGACACCAACATCCAATGCTTTCACTGACATGGGGAATCTGAAAAAAGGACAGACTGAACTTCATCGCAGAACAGATGCTGACTCACAGACATTGAAAAACTTATGGTTCTGGAGGAGACAGTTTGGGGGGTGGGGGGATGTGTTTGGGCTGTGGGATGGAAATCCTGTGCAATCAGATTGTTATGATCATTATACAACTACAGATGTGATAAATTCATTTGAGTAATGAAAAAACAAAAAAAATCTACAGATTGCTTTGGGTAGTATGACCATTTTAACAACATTTATTCTTCCAATCCAGCAGCACACAATATCTTCCCATGGCTTGGCATCCTTTCATGGTTCCTTTATCAAGGCTTTATAGCTTTCAGAGTATAATCTTTCACCTCCTTGGTTAAGTTTATTCCTAGGTGTTTCATTTATTTTTTTGACATAATTTAAATAGAATTGTTTTTTTAGTTTCTCTTTCTGATACTTTGTTATTAGTATGAAGACATGTAACAGATTTCTGTATATAGATAAATCTGGTATCCTGCTACCTTGCTGAATTCACTTATTAGGTTTGTTTATTTGTTGGGGGGAGGTTGTGACTTTTTAGGGCTGCACCCGTGGCATATGGAAGTTCCCAGGCTAAGGATCTAATTGGAGCTGTAGCTGAGGTCTACACCACAGCCACAGCAATGCAGGATCCAAGCTGAGTCTGCAATCTACACCACAGCTCATGGCAACACCAGATTTTTTAACCCACTGAGCAAAGCCAGGCATGGAGACCACATCCTCATGGATACTAGTTGGATTCATTACTGCTGGGCCACGATGGGAACTCCCACTTATTTTAATAAATTTTGTCTGGAGACTTTAGTGTTCTCTATATAAGCATCATCTCTTCTGAAAATAGTGAGAGTTCTATCTTTTGCCTTCCAATTAACTCTGTTTTTTAAAACTAGATCTGGAGTCCAGGAAGTGCTTGCTTCCTTACATGCTTGACAGTTGTATTCACCCTCGTGGCTCCCCCATTGAGGGAGGCCCCCTTGATCACTGCCTGCTGCTTCAGCCCCAGTCTCCTAGCAACCCTCAGCTCTGCACAGGGATGGAGATGGAGGTGGCAGAGGGAGCCTGGGTGGCAGAGGTGAGAACATGAGGAAATCTCTTTGCTCCTAGGCTTGAGGTAAAGCATTGCTGCTTCACAGTCATTAATATTCCAGAAGAAGGGATTTGCTTTCCCTGGCATATTGAGGACTCAGCCTTAGGGTAGCAAATCATTTGCTAAGGAGGGCAGGGCTGTGCTTTGGTGCCAGATGCAGAGGGTTCTCTTTGAAAGATGCTTAACGATTCCTTACCTCGTGTGCCCTAAGGAGGGTGAAGAAACAGCTAAGGTAAATGTATTATCTTTTGGGCACAAGAGCAGTTAGACTGACTCGCTTGCCATTTGTAAAGTAGGTACCTCAGTTGTCCTCAGAGAATAATGCAATTTTAGAGTCAGACAATATCTTAGGATCATGTTGCTCAAGGATCATACCTTTTTTTTTTTTTGTCTTTTTGTCTTTTAGGGGCACGTCAGAGACATATGGAGGTTCCCAGGCTAGGGGTCAAATTGGAGCTGTGGCCGCCGGCCTACACCACAGCCACAGCCACAGCAATATGGTATCTGAGCTGAGTCTGCGACCTACACCACAGCAATGCCAGATCCTTGACCCACTGAGCAAGTCCGGGGATCGAACCTGCATCCTCATGGATGCTAGTAGGGTTTGTTAATCACTGAGGCATGAAAGGAACTCCAAGAATCCTATCTTTGTAACCTGGTAAACTGAGCCCCACGAAGATAAATGACTCACGTGGGATGTCCCACGAAGAGAAGGGTGAAGGTGGGACTAGAACGCTACCACTCAAGGCTCAATCTTGTGTTACTTCTATTACCTCACACTCCTGCCAGAGTCAGCAGAGACAGTCCCCGAGCCCTGCTGGTTCACATCATGGTCAAGGTCATGGATTCCAAAACACCTGGCTGTTTTTAGGGGTAAGGCCTGGGTCGTAGGTAGAGCAGAACTAACTGCAACACGTAACCTGTGCTCTTGGTCTCGCCGGCAGCACGTTCTTGGTTGAGCTGCCCCGACGATGGCGAGGAAAGAGTGAAGACAGCAACAGCAGTTAATCACCACTCACCCGTGAGTCCGGCAGTGAAAGATGGATTCTTGGCTAGATCCTTAGCTTAGGGTCAGAGGAAAGGTGATTTCACCCTATAGAGCTGCCTTGGGACTAGTCAATGTTCTTGGTTGTGACCAAAATCGAACGAACTATCTTTAAGCAACAATGAAAAAAGAACTGACCTCAGCTCAGGTAGCTAAGTGTAATTAACCAGGGTAACTCAGAGGACGTGAGAACCCAAGGAGCCGGGGCTGAGGGGCAGGAACTGGGTTCAAGCCTCATCTGGCTTTTCCTCTGGGTCTGTGGTTAACTCTCGTTCATCTCGTCCGTCTACTCCATCGCGGGTGGAAAGAGGATCACAGCCGTGGAACTTCCTATCTGTCTGGCACCATAACCTCTGAGACAAGAGAGTAGTTCCTCCAACTCCAAACTCAGAAATCCAGGGAAGGACGCTGATGGGCCCAGCGGGATTTCACACCCTCCCCGGCATCATTACTGTGTCCGAGGAACAGGAAATGATGATGAGCCAGGGCTGGGCGCCGACCCAAACCTCTGGGGCAGGGAGGAGGGCAGGACACTGACAAGAATAAGTGGTAAGGGAGTCCCTGTTGTGGCTCAGTGGTAACAACCCGACTCGTGTCTGTGAGGAAGCAGGTCGATCCCTGGCCTTGCTCAGTGGGTCAGGAATCCAGCATTACTGTGAGCTGTGGTGTAGGTCGTAGATGCAGCTTGGATCCCGCGTTTCTGTGGCTATGGTGTAGGCCAGCAGCTGCAGCTCCGATTCGACCCCTAGCCTGGGAACTTTCATATGCCATGAGTGTGGCCCTAAAAAAACAAGAAAAAAGCATAAGAGGTAATAGGAAAGCTTGCTTGTAGAACAGAAAGACAATGCTACACAGCTCCTGCCTCAGCATCTTGTTTTCCATAAGTGCTGGCATTCAGCACAGCTGCCATTACCTCATGCTACTCCTCCCTCCAGCCCACATGCATAGATATGGGCCATTAGCCAATAAACTTGGATGATGACATTGGCGGTCCCAGGATTTCCTGGCAAGTTCATCAGCCCTGTCAAAGTTGATTCTTATCAGCGGCCCCTGGAAGAATCCTCCCAGGATGGGAGGAAGAGTGCTAGGAGGGTTTTGTCCCTTACCAACTCTGTGACCTTAGGCAAGTCCCTTCATCTCTCCATTTGTTTATAAAATGGGAGAAGTTGGCCCCAGAGATCCCTAGGCTCCTTCCAGTCCTACAGGTGTGATGCGGGTGCAGCCGCGGAGCGTTTGTGTCACTGCGCCCTCTGGTGGTTAAAGTAGGAAAAGCGTGCACGTGCATTTCAGTTTCAAAATGAAAAGGAACATCTGCACAGAGCCTGACAAGCGCGTTCCCGCGGAACAAGGTTAAAAGGCAACGTTCTCGAAGGCAGAAGGGCACCACTGCTTTGTCAGTGGAAGGCCTGGAGCAGTGCCAAGAAAGACCTGGCTCCTGCGCGGAAATGTTGCAGCCACCGTGACGTCGCAATTCACCAAGTCACCAAATGTCAACCCAGGCGGTAGAAACAAGAAACTGTGCAGAGAAAAAAGCTTGTGGAAGAGTGTGACCGGCTCCGCAGACGGTAGAGGATGAGCGGGTGAGAGAGGTTGATCTTAGACATTCATTTATTCCAGAAAAGTTTCTTGAGTATCCACTGTGTTCCGGGCACTGATTGTGATTTATAGCACTGAGGAGAAGGGAATGCATGGTTCCAGCCCTCCCGGAGCTTCCATTCTAGTATCGGACATAAGCATTACATAAATATAAGGATAGTAAGTGCCAGAAAGTGACAACCTAGGGTCCTCTCTGAGCTCAGGGCAGGGGACCCAGCCCTTGACTTTGGTGTCAGAGAAGGTCCCCCTGAGGAAGTGATCCTTAAACTCAGGGGGTTTGGGTTTTTTTCCCTTTTTAAAATTTTTTCATTGAAGTATAGTTGATTTAAAATATTTCTTCTGTTTCTTTTGTAGAGCAAAGTGGCCCAATCACACAGAGCTCCCTGTGCTGTACAGCAGGGCCCCATTGCCCATCCATCCAAATGTTAACAGTCTGCATCCAAAACCCCCAAACTGCCTGTCCCTCCGCCTCCCTCCCCCATCCCCGCTGGGAACCTCAAATCTGCTCTCCTTGCTCATGCTCTGTTTCTGTTTTGTAGGTAGGTTCATCTGTGCCATAGTTTAGAGTCCACAAATAAGTGATATTGGATGCTATTTGTCTTTTTCTTTCTGGCTTCTTGCACTTAGTAGGAGAGTCTCTAGATCCATCCATGTTGTTGCAAACGGCTTTAGTTTGGCTTTTTGGTGGCTGAGTAATATTCCATTGTGTATACATACCACATCTTCTTCATCCATTCATCTGTCGATGGACATTTATATTGTTTCCATGTTTTGGCTGTTGTGAATAGTGCTGCTGTGAACATAGGGGTGCATGTATCTCTTTGAATGAATGTTTTGTCCAGATATATGCCCAGGAGTGGGATTGCTGGATCATGTGGTAGTTCTATACTTAGTTTTCTGACGTGCCTCATACTTTCTTCCAAACTCAGTTTCGAGAGTGCTTACAGTGTGATATTATGACTTATAGTAACCCCCATACCTGACAAAGGGTTCCTGAAAGCCTTGTGATTTCCTGGCTGAGAGAAGTGTCTTTTGTTCTCACAGGATGTCTCTAGGTGGGTTTCTGGAGGCTGGATGACGGTGGGTGGCCAGAAAGACCAAACCATGATTAGAAGCTTGAAACTTTTAGCCTTGTTGACCTAAAAAAAAAAAAAAGAAAAGAAAAGAAAAGAAAAGAAAAGAAAAAGAAACAAACAAACAAACAAAAAGCACAACCTGAAAGCTGAGAGTTAAGTTTTATTTGGGGGCAAGATGAGGACCTAAGCCCAGCAGACAGCACCTCAGGTAACCCTGAGCAACTGCCCCAAGGAGGTGACAGGGAGCTAAGATATACAGGAGTTTTGCAAACTCCTGCCAAGGACAGGTAGTCGGCTCGAAGGAGGTCTGGGCTCACGGACATCCTCCTCAGCTGGGGCCACTGTCCCGTGTTTTCACAGCCTGAGTTGCCTCCCAGGTCGCCGTCAGGAGGGGCTGCTAGATGGCAGGTGTTCTTTGTATCTTTCCTCAGCCCCTCGGGGCTCACGGCTCACCCTCGGAGGTGGCCGCAGGCGCTGATGACCGTGCCATCCTCTGCTGTGTGCGCTGGACCACAGCCTGGGCTGCGGTATTTCGGGTAGCTTGGAGATACTGCTCTGAAGAGGCTGGGGATGTGTTAGAGGCGAAGAGGGAGGAGCCCACAGCCAGGCACTCACTTTTACAAAAGTTTGTTGCTGCTCTCATGAAGGTCACTACTAGTCACGAGGAGCAGGCGTCACCAGGAAGGATTTTAGGGTTTTTCTAGATATGAGGGGATGCAAGAAGTGGGCACATAAAATCTTCTCCTAAGTATATCTAACTACCTGAAGACCCGTTCTTCCAGTTTTCCCCAAGCTCCCCACTCCCGGCCTCCTCCCTGAGCTCCTTTCGGGGGTGTTGAGGTCGGCAGCTGCTGTGGCTCAGGATTCAGTCTGTGCAGAGGCAGATCTCCAGCTCACAGCCCCTCCGGCCTCCACTCTCTTAAGGGAAAAGGGCTGAAGGGAGAGCTGATGACCAGTCGTGCCTGTGTGACGAAGCTTCTTAGAGACCAGAAGTGTGGGTTTGAAGGGATTCCAGGTGGGCAAACACATCCACAGCAGGAGGGTGACAGCCCAGCTCCGCGGGCACAGAAGCCCCTGAGCTCGGCCCCTCCCGGACCTCGCCCTGTGCATCTCTTCGTCTGGCTGTTCTTCTGCCCCCTTTAGCATCTCCTTCCATAACCTGGTGAAGATGAGGGAGTTTCCCAGAGTCCTTTGAGCTGCTCTAGCAAAGGAACTGCTCCCAAGGAGGGAACCACTGGAGCCTGTGATCAACAGGTCAGGAGCACAGGTGAAAACCCAGGCTCATGGCTGCACCTGAGTGTGTACTGGGGCCACGATGGGGAGGGGACAGTGCTGCGGGGCTGAGCCCCCGACCTGTGGGATCTGTCACGATCTCTAGGAAGACAGAGTCAGAGTTGAGGTCAATGGTAGGACGCCCAGCGGGTGTCACAGAATTGTTGGTATGGGGGGAACCTTCCATACATGCAGGGACCACAAGCGGTGTGGGCTGTGCGAGCAGCAAAGGGAAGAAAGACGCAGTGGCCAAGTACTGGGTATTGTCCCCACAGGAGGTAGAAGATAGGTTTTCCCTTTTCGAGCTGGTACCAGGTATGTTGGGCAGAGCAGGGGTCGGGGGTGGAGGGGTAGAGAGTACATAGCAAACAGCATGCAAATTTCCGTGAAAAATAACTTAAAAATTTTGGAGTTCCTATTGCGGCTCACCGGGTTAAGGACCCAATGCAGTCTCCATGAGGATGTGGGTTCGATTCCTCAGTGGGTTAAGGATCCAGCATTGCTGTGAGCTATGGTGAGGTTGCAGATGTGGCTTGGATCCCAGGTTGCTGTGGCTGTGGTGTAGGCTGGTAGCCGCAGCTCTGATTCAGCCCCTAGTCTGGGAACCTCCATGTGCCACAGGTGTGGCCCTAAAAAGGAAGGAAAAAAAAGAAATAACTTGAAAACTTTAAACCTTATTTAAATGGTCACCACATGTTATACTCTGAGGATACAAAGATGAATAAAATGCAGTAGTCTTGCCTTCACAGACAACAGTCTATGGATGACCAAGGCGAGGGTGTGGGGCCGATAAGAGCTGCATTTCCAGAGGTCTGTGGTTGCAAATCAGGGGCAGTTATGGTTTCAGTAGAAATGAGGAGACATAAAAGGCAAAGTTTGTCTTAATAACCACCGTTCCCTAGGGACTTGGATCTTTATTTTTTTTGCTTTTTAGGTCCGCACCCATGGCATATGGAAATTCCCAGGCTAGGCAGCCTCCGGTCTACACCACAGCCACAGCAACTTGGGATCCTTAACCCACTGAGCGAGGCCAGGGATCGAACCCGCATCCTCATGGATACCAGTCGGGTTCGTAATGCCCTGAGCCACAACGGGAACTCCAGAAGGAGTCAGTTGTACCTATGTATACATTCTTTTTCATGTTCTTCTCCATTATGGTTTATCGTAGGATATTGACCATAATTCTCTGCACTGTCTAGTAAGACCCTGGGGTTTATCCATCCTCGTGTAAAATAGTTCGCATCTGCTGGTAGGCTCTTAATAAACATTTCACGAAGACAGGTCGACTGTTCGAACACACAGCTCAGCCCGCTGGTCCATCCCACAGTGAGGCGATGGGAAGGGCATCGTGTCCTTCAGGGAACTGAGGGGCTGACCACATTTAACTGGACCGAGGTGCCGACAGTACTTTTCTCAAAAGAGATCTTTAATCCTGGGCACGATCGCCTCCACCCTTTCTGGTCCCCATCCTCCCTCCTCGTCACCCCAGGCTTCCTGTCCGTGTCCCACGGCTGAGACCTTTTGAGGAGTATCTTTTCCCCTTAGTCTGGAGATGAAGAAAATTCAGCCTCAGCTTGGCGGGTACCTGGTCTGAAGACCACTTAGCCACGTGCCTGCCAGTTTAGAACAGGCATTATTGAATCACTCTTTCCAGAGTTCCCGCTGTGGCTCAGCAAGATGAGAACACAACATAGTCTCCATGAGGATGAGGGTTCAATCCCTGGCCTTGCTCAGTGGGTTAAGGATCCAGAGTTGCCACAAGCTGCGGCATAGGTTGCGATGCAGCTCAGATCCTGCGTTGCTGTGGCTGTGGCATTGGCCGGCAGCTGCAGCTCGACCCCAAGCCTGGGAACTTCCATATGCCACAGGTTCGGCCCTAAAAAGAGAAAAAAAATCACTCTTTCCTTCACAATTAGCTTTATCTCATAGAGTTGGTATATTTATCAAGGAGAATACATTGGGCATTAAATCATTTTAAACATACTAGAGGTCTCATCATCTAAAGGAAGACTGATGATTATTCCTTTTGCAAAATTAAGGTTTCCTAATGGCTTCTTTATTTTTTATTTTGTCTTTTTGTCTTTTGAGGGCCACACCCACAGCATATGGAGGTTCCCAGGCTAGGGGTCAAATGGGAGCTGCAGCTGCCGGCCTGCACCACAGCAGCAAGAGATCTGAGCTGTGTCTGCGCCTACACCACAGCTCACGGAGATCCTTAACCCACTGAGTGAGGCCAGGGATCGAACCTGCATCCTCGTGGATCCTAGTCGGATTCGTTTCCGCTGCGCCATGATGGGAACTCCCCTAATGGCTTCTTTGTGTGGACCTTCATAGTGGGTTTTCTTAAAAATGTGTGGTTGACCTTTTAGGTGGAAATTTGTGATGGAAAACGAACTTCAGTTTCTGAAAGAGAAAAAAAAAAAAAACTTTTAAGAATCATCATCTCATATCAGGATGGATTTTTTTTGTTGTAAATAGTCCCAAACTACTTCAACTGCTTTAAGGAAAATGGGAATTTGTGAAAATGGTAGGTGTGTCACAGGATCCCAAATAAGGCCAAAGAACCAGTACAGGGTCAGGAATCAGGAAGAAGGCTGCCTATCACAGGGTAGAGTGGCCCCCGAAGCCCTCTGCCCCCCTGCCCCCTGTGTTGCGGTTTGCACCGTGGAGAGGGTGCATCGTGTCCTTAATCCTGGGCACGATCGCCTCCACCCTTTCAGCAAGAGTGGCAGAGACCTCAGTTACAAGACCACAAATAAGACAGACATGCACCTCTCTTTCTCACTTTAAATCCTGGAGGCTCAGGGCGAGGGGTAGCCTCTGTTCCCTTTATGGTGATGCTCTCCCTGCAGGCTCTCCATTGCCATGGCACCCTCAGATTTGTGACGGCTGCTCCATTCTGGCTGTCACCACCCCCATTCCAGCCAACAGGAGGGGGGCAGGGACGAAGCCTCTGCTGTCCTTTAAGGGGGGGATTCTGGAAGAGACCAGGCAACTCCTACTGCACATTGGCCAGAACTTGCCAAACCTGGACTCAAGGGACACTGGGTAATATGGTTTTTACCCTGAGTGGCACACGCCCACTTAAGAATAAGGGGTTTAGGGGAGATACAAACCACTGTGTGTAAGATAGGCCCAAGGAGGTACTGTACAACACAGGGATAGCGCCACTATTTCGTAACAACAGTAAATGGAAAGTAACCTTTGAAATTATATAATTTTTTTTGGAGTTCCCGTCATGGCGCAGTGGAAACAAATGTGACTAGGAACCATGAGGTCACAGGTTTGATCCCTGGCTTACTCAGTGGGTCGGGGATCTGGCATTGCCATGAGCTGTGGTGTAGGTTGCAGACGAGGCTCAGATCTGGTGTTGCTGTGACTGCGGTATAGGCCAGCAGCTGTAGCTCCAATTTGACCCCTAGCCTGGGAACCTCCCTATGCCACATGTGTGACCCTAAAAAAGCAAAAAAATAAAAAATAAATAAAATAATATAATTTAAAAAAATACATATGCATACATTTTTAAAATCAGTTTTGTTTCTAAGAATGAAAAGAATAGACCACCCAGCAGCCTCTGCCCCCACCGCATGGCAGACACTAAACATGAAACACCATGAGTTTCCAGTTTTGCAGTATGAAGCACTGAGATTTGTTGTACAGCAGTGCGAATGCACATACCACCACTGAACTGTACATTTTTAAGTTAAGATGGTATATTTTATGTCTATTTTACCATCATTGAAAAATCTTTTTAAAAATACTACTGCTGTATTCCTCATGTAGATACAGCAGGGGCCAAGATTCTCAACTACCTTGGCATGTTTTTTGTCCAGAATATGAGAATACTTAGGACAGAGAGACAAATAATAAAAATTATGGCACACAAACCAAATCATAGAAATCCCTGCTCTTTGGTTTGTTTGTGTTTTTTTTCTTTTTACAACTGCACCTGTGGCACATGGAGGTTCCCAGGCTAGGGGTTGAATTGGAGCTGCAGCTGCCAGCCTACACCACAGCCACAGCAACGCAGGATTTGAGTCTCATCTGTGACCTACACCACAGCTCAGGGCAATGCCAGATCCTTAACCCACTGAGCGAGGCCAGGGATTGAACCCTCATCTTCACGGATGCTGGTCAGGTTTGTAACCCACTGAGCCACAGTGAGAACTCCAGAAGTCCCTGCTCTTGCTAAGAAAAGGATGGAGCATTTTTCCCTTTAATTTTAGGAACTGATTTATTCCTGCATGTATCTACTCCTATTTCCTGAAACATTAGGAATTCTATCCTATTCCCTATAGCCAAGATCTAGGGAATATGACTTTGAACATAATGAAATTATAGTTAGTATTCTGTGAAGAGTTTAAGCCAGCTTTCTCTTTTTTACTGAAAAAAAAAAAAACCCAAAAGTTCTAGAATTAAAATATAAGCAATTGAGTGGTGCAGACCCCCAAGTCTCAGAAACATTCAGTACAGAATAATAGGAAGTGTTATTCACTGCTCCAATTACTCCTTGAAAGTGCATAGCAGTCACATAATTTGCATCATGTTTTAAAGGCCACGGAAAGCTGTCACCTACCAGACATGACCTCCTTTGAAGCTCAAAATAACCCTCACAGAAAATTAAGCAAGTATTAGTGTTCCTGTTTTAAAAGGAAAAACCAAGACTCTCTAAAAACATATCCAGGGTTAAACAGAAAATAAGAAAGGAGAGCAGAGGCCCAAACCCAGAAGGCAAAAAAATCTTCTTTCTGCAAATGCATCATGATGCCTCTCTTAGCACTTAGAAAGCAAACTGGTTAATACAAAAGCCAGCCAAAGATACTATGCCCTTTAAAAACACATTTACTGGATTCATTTTCATTCCCGTTTTCCGTGCTTTGCTATTTCATTGTATTTTTTTCATCATAATGGGAAAAAAAAAACCTCAAAGCTTTGAATCAAAACAATTTAAAACTCTTAAAAAGAAAGAATTTGAGAGAGTTCTGTTTCCAGGTATAAGAGGGACTAAAAATATCTGACTAACTTTCATCTGTGAGCAACCCCCAAATGCTGGGTAAAATATAACACACGCTCTCTTAATCATAGCTGAGAGCACAAAAACAAAGAGAAAGCTTCAGGCTCTACGAATGTAACAAACCCCACAAAAACAAAAACAGAGAGGCCCTCTTATCAACAAGCACAGAGGCTGTGCTGCAGCAGTGAGCAGCGAGAGCCTTGCTAAAAGGGGGCTTGCCCGCACCCCTGGGAGAGTCCTCTACGTGGGAGCCGGGAAAGGTTCTTTATGCCCAATGTTGGGAACGGATGTTTACTGTGCCCGACTCTATGCCAGGCACCCACGGGAGCTTTTTCTATAGCCTCTCATCTAAGGAGTCGGAACTTGACTCTGTGAGTACTGCGTGCCATTCAGAAGCAAGGCAGTGACCCACGTAAATGACGAAGGAAGAATGACATGAATTCACGTGGATCTTTATGCGTCCTCCTTTCAATGCCCAAGGCGGTAATGACTGAATGCTGGAAATGTGAAACGGGGGGATAGAAATGCCCAAAGCTGAGCACCGTCTGAGTGAGTCCAAACGCCACATTTTTTGAGGACCGTCCAAGGAGGCCACCATCAACTCCCTTATGTCTTTGTATCAAAGCAGCAAAATTTCCTGAAAAGGTGCAGACAAACTAGGAAGTACTGTAACTGGAGGTGACCGCATCTTGAGCCCGACCCAGATAACCCTATCAGTTGTATCCTACAGTACCTGCTTTGACAAAGGATCCTGTCTTCTGTAACCACCCTAGAGGTCAGCGTCTAAAACACGGTGAGGATTCGGCAAGTGTTGGCGGGTGTGAATTCCGTTGAACTGCTCTGTGGGCCACACAGTCTGCACGTGTACATAACACAGTATGGAGCGTATACAGTGTAGCAGCCGCCCTCCGTGTAGTCCCAGCGATCTGTCTGCGTTTATTCAGCCTTCAAAGGAGACTGCCAGACTAAGTGGTCTCCAGCTTTCCTTCCAGCTCTAAATGTCTAAATGTCAATGATTCTAATGCAGGACAGAATGATTTAATTCCTTTTTGTTAAAAGCCTTTTCTCTAGCAAAAGGCATCATTGGAATCCTGTATTTTGTGGGAGAGATATTACAAAGGATTAGACTGTATAGACCCCCATTGTTCCTCCCCACTGCCTTAGTATCAGTTACTTACTGAGTTTGCACAGAGCCGTGTACATACACACCTCTTCAGGAGAGACACCTAGAATATTGGATCAAGTACATGCTGCTTTTAAAATTTTTGATGATTTACAATTACAGAGTTGTTAGTATTTATACTGGGGAATGAGTCCTTTTGACATACAGTTATTCTAATGTAGGATTATATAACCTCCCTATAGGCAAGCCATTTTATATGAAAATAGAATAAACTTGTGTGGTTAGATGGTTGTGCTACAAAAATAACCTCATTAGGATTTACTTCAAATAATGGGATCCTCTAAATGTAATCTTTATAGTGGCTCTGTCACAAAAAGTTTTATAAGACCAACATGACATAGTCACTCTATGTTTATATGTATATATATATGTGTGTGTGTGTGTGTGTGTGTATACATATATATTTATATATTTGTGTGTGTGGATACAGATATATCCATACATATACACATATGACAAAGGGCTTATATCCAGAATATATAAAGAACTCTTACAACTCAAAGAAAATGACCCAATTAGAAAATGGGCAAAAGCCTTAAGCAGACACTTTACAAAAAAAGCTGCATAACAAGCCAATCAGCACATGAAAATCTGTCCAGCATCACTAGTTATTGGGAAAGAGCAAATTAAAACCGTAATGAGGTACCACTAGAGAACCATGAAGATAGCTAAAATTAAAATAACTGACAATACCACAAGAGTTGGTGAGAATGTGGAACAACTGAAGCTCGTATGCATTGTTGACAAGAGCTTAAATGTTTGTCACTTATCTATAAAGGCGCTGAAACAGTTCTCGTCCAAGAGAGCAATTCCAATTCTAGGTATTTACCTGAAAGACCTAAAAATATATGTCTATGAAAAGGCTGGTGCATGAACGTTCCACATGGATTTGTTTGTAATAGGCCTGACCTAGAAACGACCCAAAGACCATCCAAGGCGAATGAATGAGCAATCGTGGCATAATCAAGAAAAGGATACTGCTGAGAAGCAAAAATGAACACGGGATGGGCAAATCATACAGAGATGCGGGCGAGGGAAAGAAGTTAGACACCATCTCATTCCATTTATATGAGCAGCCAAAGTTACCCTCTAATGAGAGAAGTCAGTGATTTTCGGGGGCGGGGGTTGGGTTAGTGTGGGCAGGATGACATTAAGTAGCAGAAAGCAGCTTTATAAGGTGATTGGAAAGGTTCTGCACCTTGATTGGGGTCAAGGCTACAGAGGGAGGTGTATACATTTGTTAAACCTCATCAAACTGCACACTGAAACGCAACACAATTTTTCCTGTCTTTTTAGGGCTGCACCTGCGACATATGGAAGTTCCCAGGCTAGAAGTTGAATTGGAGCTGCAGCTGCCGGCCTACACCACAGCCACAGCAACGCCAGATCCAACCTGCATCTTCGACCTATGCAGCAGCTCACGGCAACACCAGATCCTTAATCCACTGACCAAAGCCAGAGGTCAAACCCACATGCTCACAGACACTATATCAGGTTCTTAACCCTAGCCACAATGGGAACTCCAAACTCTACACAGTTTAATGTTTGTAAGTTGTATTCCAATAAAGTTGGTTTTATAAGAATGATGCTATAGATTACCAACCACTTTCTGTTAAAATTTTTGACGCTTTCTTATGTTATGACTCCTGAGTATAAGTGCCTTCTGGAAAACATGTTACTGTAAAACCAGTGGTTTTTGAGAAGGGCTGATTTTATCCTCCAGGGAACATTTGTCATGATTAGAGATATATTTGTTTGTGACAACTTGGGGGACAAGGGCAGCTGCTGGCATCTAGTGTACAAAGGCTGGGATACTGCGAACATCCTGCAATGTACAGGATAGGACAGCCTCTGAGCAAAGGATTCTTGGGCCCCAAAGGTCAAAACACCCTGTCATACAACATTTCCTGAAATTATATCCTGCTGAGCACAGACTGTTTGGTGAGATTATTAGATTTACCCGTTGAATGTGAGCATCTATGTAATATCACTAATGTGCAGGACAGTGGCCAAAGGGGCAGTTTTGTAGCTGCCAGTGCTAAAAATTCTTCATCCTATGTGATGATGTCAAACCTTAAAAAGTGGGGTCCCAAACGTTGAAGTAATAAAAATAACATTTGAGTTCAAGAAGTCCATTTGGGAGTTCCCGCTGTGGCTCAGCAGTTGAGGAACCTGACCAGGATCCATGAGGACGTGGGTTTGATCCCTGGCCTTGCTCAGTGGGTTAAGGGTCCAGCATTGCTGTGGCTGTGGTGACTGCACATCTGATTCGACCCTAGCCTGGGAACCTGCACATGCTGTGGCTACAGCCCTAAATAGACAAAAGACAAAAAAAAAAGAAGAAATCCATCTGAAGACACATTTCAGGGACACAGGTGCAACATAAAGAGGGGCTATGAGTTTAAGGAAATGGCAAGAGCTCCTTAATGTTTGTGTTCAGAATTTACCCGGACAACTTTTTTTTTGGGCTGCACCTGCATCTCGTAAAAGTTCCCAGGCCCGTGATTGAACCCACTCCACAGCAGGGACAATGCCACCAGTGAATTCCACTGACAAACTATTTTCATTGAGAAGAGTCCTAGTAAGTCCAATGAAATCAGATTTAGGGTGTGAAAAGTATATATCTTTGCCTTTGAATGTCTTACTCTGTTAATGAGCTCAATTATTAAAACATCCTCAAAGTGTTCTTTTCATATTCGTTACGGACTTTTGTTAAATATTTTATCTATACGTCCTTGCATGGTCAATAATACTAAATAGTTTAAGTCATAACATATTAAACATTCAAGGAATTTCACTTACTAAGATATTAACGTACATTAACCAGGTCTCCATTCGGCCCTGAAATATTTATTAATACATTCGTGAATTATTTATTCCCTTGTTTTATTCATTACTTAACATATCAGCACTTTCAATTTTGATTCCTTTAGGAAAAAAAAAAAATCTCAAAATGGATTTTGCAAGGTTCACGGAACTTCATGTCACAGCTTCCAAAAAAAAGTGTTGTTCTCCAAAGGATAAGATTTTCCATGAAGGTGATTCAGCTCGAAGGGCTGCATATCCTATAGGGTCATGCGTGCTTGAAGATAAAGTTAGTGCTTGAAGATAAAGTGTTGATGGGGAAAGGGCAGAGGAGGAACAGAAGAGACGAATGGAAATAGAATGAGAATGGATTCCAAAGGATGAATGGTATGTGGCTAAATTTGTCCACAAGATGTAAGATGAGATTACCTTTTGTGAACTAATTTTAAAAAATAAATAAATAAAACGTAGGTGGCTTGGTTCCCCACATAAAATCTGTATTGATTTGTATCATCATTAATGACAGTAATTTTTAAAATGGACAGTTATTATACTTGCCACACAGTCGGAGTCTATTTTCTGATTAAATGGAGGCTGGCAAAGCATGTTCTTATCTCAACACGTAGAGGGCATTTGGTGTGTGAGACTCGTAGAATTACACGGAGCATAGACCGCATCATAAACATTTCTTGGTTTTACTCCATTTCTATGTTAATCATCCTTCATCAAACATTTGGTGATAAGAGCAAATGTAGCTGTCTTTTAAAAATGTACTTCAGGAGTTCCCGTCGTGGCGCAGTGGTTAACGAATCCGATTAGGAACCATGAGGTTGCGGGTTCGGTCCCTGCCCTTGCTCAGTGGGTTAAGGATCTGCCGTTGCCTTGAGCTGTGGTGTAGGTTTCAGATGTGGCTCGGATCCCGTGTTGCTGTGGTTCTGGCGTAGGCCAACAGCTACAGCTCCGATTCGACCCCTAGCCTGGGAACCTCCATATGCCATGGGAGCGGCCCTAGAAACGGCAAAAAGACCAAAAAAAAAAAAGTACTTCATTTTTAAATGTACATTTTAAAAATGTAGCTACATTTTAAAAATTACTAATTACACAGGAAATTACTGGCCAGTCTGAAAGCACTCGTTTTTCAAATTTGCAACAACAAATGATGTTTTTATTTTCCTACTTAGGACTGATTATCCAACCTTTTGTCTTTTCAAACTTAACATTTATTTGGAATAGTTTTTGAAGAGGATCAGTGCTTCGGTTTGCTTTGACTTTTGATCTTTTAAAAAGTAGTGTTTGGAGTCCCCATTGTAGGTCAGCAGGTTAACAACCCGACCTAGTGTCCGTGAGGATTTGGTTTGGTACCTGACCTCGTTCACTGGGTTAAGAATCCAGCATTGCCATGAGCTGCAGTGTAGGTCACAGATGTGGCTCAAATCCTGCGTGACTGTGACTGTGGCTGTGGCTTAGGCCAGAAGCTGAAACTCTGAATCTACCTCTAGGCTGGGAACTTCTATATGCCACAGGCGTGGCTTCGAAAGAGAAAAAAATATATTTTTAAGGGGGAAGGAGTGGGATGGACTGGGAATTGGGGGTTCATAGATGCAAACTATTGCATTTGGAATGGATAAGCAATGAGGTCCTGCTGTATAGCATAGGGAACTATATCTAGTCACTTGTGATGGAGGAGAATGTGAGAAAAAGAATGTATATATGTATGTGTGACTGGGTCACCTTGCTGTACAGTAGAAAATTGGCAGAACGCTGTAAACCAGCTGTAATGGAAAAAAATCCAAATCATTTAAAATTAAAAAAAAATATTTTTAATACGAAATAAAAAGCAGTGTTTATTGCCTCCCCAGTTTTTTGCCTGTCATGTACATAATGGCTCAATTGCTTGAACTTTTGTTACCGTTGACTAAGGCCTTAGCCATCACAAATTATCTGCTGACCATTTGTATTTTGAAATTTAGTGAATGTGCAGTTTATATAATCCTTGATTGTTGGTTTCCTTAAGGATTAGAATTAAACGTCACCCTTTGTAAATAGCAGGTAGATACACCACTAAAATGTCTCTTCTCCCAGTAAGATATAAATAACCCAATTGACAAGAAAGGTAACCAAATATTTATTTCTGTGTTGCTGTTTTTCTGTTAGGAACAAAGGATTTACAAGTGCTGTCACAGAAAACCTTCAAATATTTTTTTATTTTTCTTAACCCTTTAGGTTCAGAAAAGACTCAGCAGAAGGGGGAGGGCATGTCTATTAAGAAATCATGAGGAGTTCCCGTTGTGGCACAATGGAAATGAATCTGACTAGTATCCATGAGGATATGGGCTCATTCCTGGCCTGGCTCAGTGGGTTAAGAATCTGGCGTTGTTGTGACTGTGGTGTATGCCGGCAGCTGTAGCTCTGATTTGACTCCTAGCCTGGGAACCTCCATATGCTGGAGGTACAACCCTAAAAAGCAAAAAAGCAAAAAAAAAAAAAAAAGAAAGAAAGAAAGAAAAAGAAGAAGAAAGAAATCATTAGTAATAAATACCACTTGTGATTTTTTTATAAACTGACTAGCTACTAGGCTTACTAGCTTATTAGGTCACAGTAAGGTATAGGTAGAGAGGTGTGTCATAAATCAAATCATTTAAAATACTTTTGACAATGTCATAGAAAGGTGTGGTCCTGTGGTTTTTTACTTTCTCATTTTTTTTTAATTTTTTTGAAGTATAGTTGATTTACAATGTTGTGTTAATTTCTGCTGTACAGCAAAGTGACTCAGTCTATATATATATATGTATATACATATGTATGCACATTCTTTTTCATATTCCTTTCCATTATGGTTTATCACAGGATATTGAGTATAGCTCCCCGTGCTCCACAGGAGGACCTGATTGTTTACCCATTGTATATGTGTTAGTTTGCCTCTGCTAATCCCAAACTCCCAACCCTGCCTCGCCAACTATAACCTCCCCCTTGGCGACCACAAATCTGCTCTCTATGCCTGTGAGTCTGTTTCTGTTTTGCAGATAATTTCATTTGTGTTGTCTTTTAGATGCCATATATAAGTGATATTATGTGGTATTTGCCTTTCTCTTTTTAAATTATTTCATTTAGTATGCTAATCTCTAGGTCCATCCATGTTACTGCAGACAGCATTATGTCATTCTTTTTTATGGCTGAGTAATATTATTATATAATGGAATATACATCTTTATCCATTCATCTGTCAATGGACATGGACATTTAAGTTGTTTCCATGTTTCGACTTTTATGAATAGTGCCACAGTGAAGATAGGGGTATATGTATTTTCTGGTTCATTA
Organism: Phacochoerus africanus; assembly: GCF_016906955.1. Classification (NCBI taxonomy): domain Eukaryota; kingdom Metazoa; phylum Chordata; class Mammalia; order Artiodactyla; family Suidae; genus Phacochoerus; species Phacochoerus africanus. The sequence continues at coordinate 15,377,281 of NC_062555.1, read as the reverse complement.
CAGTTTTGTCTGGATATATGCCCAGGAGTGGGATTGCTGGATCATATGGCAACTCTATTTTTAGTTTTTTTGAGGAACCTCTGCACTGTTCTCCATAGTTGCTGAACCAGTTCAGATTCGCACCAACAGTGTATGACGGTTCCCTTTTCTCCACGTCCTCTCCAGCATCTATTCTTTGTAGACTTTTTGATAATGGCCATTCTGACCAGTGTGAGGTGCTACCTCGTGATAGTTTGGATTTGCCATAATTAGCAGTTTTGAGCATCTTTTCATGTGCCTGCTGGCCCTCTGTATGTCATCTTCGGAGAAAGGTCTATTTACGTCTTCTGGCTTTTTTTCAGTTGAGTTGTTTGTTTTTTTGTTAGTGAATTGTAGGAGTTGTTTCCATATTTTGGAAATTAAGCCCTTGTCGGTTACATCATTTGCAAATGTTTTCTCCCAGTCTATAAAGTTGTCTTTTCATTTTGTTTTTGGTTTCCTTTGCTGTGTGAAATCTTAGAAGTGTGATTACGTCCTGTTTAGCTTTTGGCTTTTATTTTTATTGCCTAGGGAAACTGACGTAAGAGGACGTTGGTACAATTTATGTCAGAGAATGTTTTGCCTACATTCTCTTCTAGGCGTTTTGCGTTGTCTTGCCTTACATTTAAGTCGTAAAGCCATTCTGAGTTTATTTCTGTGTATGGTATGAGGGTGTGTTCTGGTTTCGTTGATTTGTGTGTGGCTGTCCAGCTCTCCCAGCACCGCTTGCTGAAGAGATCATCTGTTCCCCACTGAGTCTTGCTTCCTGCATCAAAGATGAATTGTCCATGGGTGTGTGAGTTTATCTCTGTTTTTTAACAAAGAAAATATGTTCATTGTTCCAAAAATTTTTTTAAAAAGAGACAAACCAAAACCATAGAAGTACTTAGGTAAGACTTTAATAAAATAATTCCAGCAGGATCTCTTTTGTTTTCATTCATTCCAGAGTTCCCATGATGGATAGAACCTATGGAGAAAATTTCTCATTGTCAAATGTTTTAATTGCAGAAAATGCTTGAAAATCCGCTGTCATAGATCGTTGATTTTAAGATATGTTTTCTCATATTTTACTTATTTGTTTATTTATTTATTTATTTTGTCTTTTTAGGGCCATACTGTGGCGTATGGAGGTTCCCAGGGTCGGTGTCGATTTTGGAGGTCCAGCTGCCGGCCTGTACCACAGGCACAGCAACACGGGATCTGAGCTGAGTCTTTGACCTACACCACAGCTCAGGGCAACGCTGGATCCTTAACCCACTGAAGTGAGGCCAGGGATCACACCTGGGTCCTCATGGATGCCAGTCAGATTCGTTTCTGCTGAGCCATGGGAACTGCACATTTTAACAACTCTAAAATAGAGATACATTTTACCAAAAAAGAAAAAAATGCTCTGTTACAGTTTAACTGACAGGGTTTCTTCTTTCTTTTCAGCACATTAAATAAGGGTGCAAGTTTTAAGTAATGACATCTTCCACTCAGTGGAATATAGTAGATGCCAAGTAGAATCTGTGAGAGGTTATGGAAGCTTAAGTGACTTGGATCTGGCGTTGCTGTGGCTGTGGTGTAGACCAGCGGCTACAGCTCTGATTCGACCCCTAGCCTGGGAACCTCCCTATGCCACAGGTGCTGCCCTAGAAAGACAAAACACAATCAATCAGTGGAATACAGTAGATGCCAAGTAGAATCTGTGCTAAATGGTTTACATGAACGAGTTTATGTTAATGTACCCATGTTACAGGTGGTGAAGTTGAGTCTAGAGAGATTAGAGTGAGCTGGCTGCTTTTACTACTAAAAATGTTAGTACTAGGACTCAACCTTAAGACTCTCTGGCCTTAGTGTGATCTCTCACTCTAGCCAGACTACATACCATCTCATATGTTTGTATCAGGCTTGGCAAGAGGAGTAGAAATTAAGAAGCGTGAAGAAAACGATCAGGTTCATATAAAAATAAATGTCAAGTGCTCAGGAAGCCCTGTTTGAGATGTTTTTAAAAAGCTGTATTAAGAAAATACAGTAAGGGAGTTCCTGCCATGGCGCAGCAGAAATGAATCTGACTAGGAACCATGAGGTTGTGGGTTTGATCCCTGGCCTCGCTCAGTGGGTTAAGGATTTGGCATTGCCATGAGCTGTGGTGTAGGTCGCAGATGTGGCTCAGATCCTGCATTGCTGTGGCTGTGGTGTAGCCTGGCAGCTGTAGCTCTGATTTGACCCCTAGCCTGGGAACCTCCATATGCTGTGGGTGCAGCGCTAAAAAGCAAAAAAGAAAAAGAAAACAGCAAGGTAAAATCTGTTTTTTTAAATTACTTTGAGCACAGTCAGCGGTGGGCTGGTACGTATTTAACCACTGGTTTAGGAGGGGTAACAAGGTAAATGCTCATTTGCAGGGTCTGCTGGTTTCCATGGTGTAAATATTCCCACAGTCGCAGGTTTCCAGACACCAGTGGAAGCAACTGGTTTCCAAATTGATTGAAAGTTAAGCAGTTCAAGACCACTGCCAGGAAAGGTTAATTAATGCTAAAGAAATCGTATCTCATGACCATATCATGTAAAAACGTATTTGCAATGTTAATTCAAGTCAACTTGGAAAGGAAGACAAAAAATGGATAGAACAATCATAAAGTGAATATGAGAGCACGGCTAGTCTGATTAAAAGGAGGATGTGCAGGGGAATTATGAATTTGGTCAGATATTGTCTTCAAGTGTACACTGAACGTCTATGAACCCAGCAGTTTTAAGTCACAGTCTATAAGTAAACAGTATGAATATGGCCATCAAACTTTAAGGATTTTTCTGGGAGATCCTATTGTGTCTCAGTGGATACGAATGTGACTAGCATCCATGAGGACACAGGTTTTATGCCTGGTCTCCCTCAGTGGGTTAAGGATCCGGTGTTGCCATGAGCTGTGGGGTAGGTTGCAGACACGGCTCGGATCCCGAGTTGCTGTGGCTGTGGCTGTGGCCAGCAGCTATAGCTCCAATTCAACCCCTAGGCTGGGAACCTCCATATGCCACATGTGCAGCTCTAAAAAGACCAAAGGGAAGAAAGAAAAAAAAAACAAAACTTTAAGGATTTCTAAGAGCAAAGGGGGAAAAAGCTCAAAAAGGAAATTTAGAGATTATTCTACATTTGAGAGTTTTATAAACAATGGCAAAGACTGCAAAAGAAAGCCAAAAAATTTTAAACCTTAAGAGAAAAAAAAAATGAGGGGAAAATACATTTTAATTTTATAAACTGTGAACCATTAAATTTAGAGAAAATAATTTCACACACTAAAACTGGAAAAATAAAAAAATTCAGAGCTTCCCTGCTGTGATACATAAGCTGCAGCAGCTGACCAAATGATGAGCAAACAGGCCAGGGCCTCTAATGGAAGATGCAGCCAGGATAGTAGAAGTCAGATTCCCTCATGCAGCCTCTTAGGAAGCACCCTTACACTTTTGTTGGTCTAGAATTTTCCTGGTTAATAATTGCTTGCAGTTTTGTGGGATGTCGGTTGCTTTTGTAAAGCAGAAAATGATCCTGTTTGAAAAATGATGTTTCTTTTAACTGAACCGCATTAATATTTAGTACATTTTGAATCTCTGCACATCTTTTTTTTCCCCCCGGAACATATACCCATACTAAGAAGTATATTCAGATGAAGCCAAGTGTAGGAATCTGAGTCTCCTAAGTTCTGACCCTATGAATAGGCCTTCCTAGACAGAGTCCCCTGCCCCACGCTCTGGGGCCTTTCAGCAAACCCTTTGATGTCCTCAAAAGAACTTTGAATTAAATTTTAGAAGTTGATAGGAAAAGGAACACAGATAGGTTGAGAAGGGTTTTGCTTCCTCCTTCACCTTGTCCCTCCACACCCTCCTCCCCTCAGTGTGGTTAAGACTCAGAATGTCCTTCTTTAGAAGCAGACTCATGGACTGGGAGAACAGAATTGTGGTTGCCAAGGGGAGGGGAGGGAGTGGGAATGGACAGGGAACTGGGGATGAATAGATGCCAGCGATTGCGTTTGGAGTGGATAAGGAATGAGGTCCTGCTGCAGAGCACAGGGAGCTGTATCCAGTCACGTGGGATGCAACGTGATGGAAGATAACACGAGAAAGAGGACTGGGTCACGTTGCCAAACAGCAGGAATCTACAGCACATTGTAAATCAACGATGATTTTACAAATCTTAAAAAAAAAAAGTATGTCCTTTTTTTCTTTTCTTCCTACTTAAACCATACTCATCCTCCAGAGGCAGGTCAAGGTCTGTCTTCTCAATGCAAGCTTCCCCGACACCTCCAGGCACAGCGATCGCTCCAGACCTATAACCACGTTGCCTGGACCACCCTCCTGCAGTATTGAATCATATGGGAGCTTTTTGGGTTTTGTTTTTTTTTGCTTTTTTAGGGCCGCACCTGTGGCACATGAAGGTTCCCAGGCTAGGGGTTGAATCAGAACTACAGCGGCCGGCCTACACCACAGCCACAGCAATGCGGGATCCGAGCCGCATCTTTGACCTATACCACAGGCTCACAGCAACACCAGATCCTTGTCCCGCTGAGTGAGGCCAGGGATCGAACCCGCAACCTCATGGTTCCTAGTCGGATTTGTTTCTGCTGCACCGTGATGGGACCTCCTCATGGGGGACCTTTTTTGATTTACCTGCTCTGACAGATGTGTCTTTTCTGTGCAATGGCCCCGCAGGCAGGCACGATCTACATTTCAAGTCATTTATTTCCACCCTCTGGAATATTGAAGCGTTCCTTCTTTTCTTTTCTCCCTTCCACCAATAGTTATTAGCCAACTACTCATGTGTCCCTGAGCGGGGACAGGGATCGAACTTGCATCCTTGTGGATACTAGTCAGGTTCATTTCCACTGAGTCACAACGGAAACACTGTAATTCTTGATACTTAGCATGTATCTTTAAAAATATATTGAATGAATGAATGTCACAAAGGTGAACAGGTCACCATCTTTGCCCTTGAGGACATCACCATCTAGTGGAGGAGACAGAAATGCAACCAGATAAACCACAGTACAAGGTACAGTGCTTTAGAAAAGATACATAGGCAAAAAAGCCAAAGTGCCTAGTTTTGCCTAGGAAGACAAGGCCTTCACCACGGAGGTGATATTTGAACTGAGTTTTGAAGGTTTTCAAGATGTGCTGGGTAGAGAAGAGGCACCCAGCAGATGCTCAGTAATGAACTCCTTTAGAATGTTCCAGCGTACCTCTGCGCAGGTCTGAATGGCCCTAAATTGTTCAAACCTTCCAGGTGCCTTTCAGTGCAAGAAGGAAGAGCGTAGAGAATGGCCATAAATGAAGGATTCAACCCATCAGGACAGTGAGATGGTCTGTGTTTGGAAGGCGATTCGACAATGCAAGTGTCCAATATAATCAAATCAGTGGCTGCTGGCAGGACTCTTATCACTGGCTGCATCGCCTGGAAAGAAATTGCATCGCCATCAAGAAGATGGAAACAGGAGCTCCTCTTGTGGCTCAGCACGTTAAGGATCCTACACTGTCTCTGAGGATTCAGGTTCGATCCCTAGCCTCGCTCAGCGGGTTAAGGGTCTGGCATTGCTGCAAGCTGCAGTGTAGGTCTTAGATGCGGCTCAGATCTGGTGTTGTGGTGGCTGTGGTGTAGGCTGGCAGCTGTAGCTCTGATTCGACCCCTAGCCTGGGAACTTCCATTTGTCGCAGATATGGCCGAGAAAGAAAGGAAGGAAGGAAGGAAGGAAGGAAGGAAGGAAGGAAGGAGAAAAAGACAAGACACAAAAAGCCCACATTCACCACCAGTCTAGCCTCCAGTGGAAACTGTCAAGCATGTCCTGGGGAGTTGGGCCAAATTAACACATATGATTCCCAACCTGCAAGTCCTTCCCCCCCGCAGCCTTTTAGACTGTAAGCAAGATGTGAAAAGCGTCATTAATAAAGAAAATGAACAGAAGGATACTTTTCTCGCCTTTAAGGAAAGGAATATTGAATAGTCCTTCATTTTGAAGAAATTAAAACTTGTTTAAATTTCAAATCACTCAGAGGACCTCGCTAGCCTCACCCCGACCGTGGCATCACACTTCGCATTCCAGAATCAGTGCTTGTGTTTCTCTGCGCGCAGAGTTAGTGCTGCTCTCAAGTCCTCTGTGCTTTTGTCTCTTCTGCCCAGTGATGTTCTTCTCCCATCAGTAACCGGTGAAAATCTATTCTACTTTCCAGGCTCAGCTCCAATATTACCTCCAACAAGTCTTTTCTGAGCCCCAGGGCTGTGGTATTTTTTGCCCCCGCTCTGTGCCCTTGTCATGGTTTTACCTCTTTGTGTCTTGGTAAACTACCAACTCCGCCGGTACCGGGTCTTATTTATATTTATGTCCATAGGGCCTCTAGCCATTCTTAGCACCTAATGGGCACCCAAAAAATAGTTCTTAAATGAAAGAGCAAATGAAAGGATATATTAAAGTGTTATTGGAAGATTTTCAAAGTCCCAGGATTCGATCTATGCTTCAGGAAGACAAGTCAGGCAGCAATGTGTAGGATGAGTCCAGGGGGCAGACACCAGCGTCAGAAGCAAGAAGACTGGGGGGCTATCGAAAGAGCTCAGGCAGTGGCCCTGGAGTCAGGATGAGGGAGACGGCAATGAGGATGACAAGGAGGGAATCGACCTGGGAGCCATTTTTGGAAGTGAAATCGATGGAACTTGGCTTGCTGGGAACAAAAGGGAAAAAACGGTAGTTTTAGTCTTTGCCCTTATTAAGTAATCTATCAGCAGAAGAATAATACCACTCACAGAAAGAAAGGCATCTGGAATGAGAGAAGCGACTTTGAAGAAAGCACTGGAAGAGGGGAGAATCATGGTGAGAAGCTGAGAAGCTACACAGAAACGAAGGGATCGAAGAGAAAGAAAGGGGCCCGGAGGATGCAGCTTCACTGAAGCTTTAAGGAAGATGTGGTCCAGAGTGAGAAAGCTGCGGGGAAGCGAGAAAGACCTCAGCCTCAGTTATCTTAGTACACAAATCCCCAGGCAATGGCTTTTTGGACTTAGGGTCCCAGGTTTAAAGACAGCTCCTTCTGGAGTTCCCGTCATGGCTCAGTGGTTAACGAATCTCACTAGGAACCATGAGGTGGTGGGTTCGATCCCTGGTCTTGCTCAGTGGGTTAAGGATCTGGTGTTGCCGTGAGCTGTGGTGTCTCAGGTCCGGCGTTGCTGTGGCTGCGGTGTAGGCTGGCCGCTATAGTTCTGATTTGACCCCTAGCCTGGGAACCTCCATATACTGCGGGTGTGGCTCTGGAAAAGACAAAAAAAAAAAAAAAAAAAAGAAAGAAAAATAAAGACACCTCCTTCTAACAGTTTCCCCTCCTCCTGACCTGCCTTTAATTTTCCATTAAGAAAATTGTTGGTTGAGGAGTTCCCGCCGTGGCTCTGCCTTTTCATTGCCATTGTTTCTCATCTAGAATATTGCTGCGATATCTTGAGGTGTCTCTCTGCTGTCAGTCATGCCACATACTGATACCCCACCATGTCCTAACTCTTCTAAAAAAACCCTTCCATTGGCTATACCATGCTCAGAATAAAATTCAGATTCTAGAATCTGTCCTCTCTATCATCTGGAACCAATCTGTTTATCAGCTTTCCTATCTCCTCCCCACTACTCCCTTTCTGCAGGACAAGCATGGCCATGAAAGCAAATCGCTTTCATGGCCCCCTTATTTCCTCCCACGGTCCTCATTGCACTACTTTTTGTGGGAGCTGCTTGTGCTCCTCTGTCTCCCTGGTTAGGTAGTAAGTCTCTAGAGGGCTCAGCTTATCACCTAGGGTGCTCCCAACAGCATCTTTAGTGGAATAAGATGTTATCCGCTGTGGATGTTTGTTGAATAAAAACTAGTTGTGTGTAGGGGTTCCCGTTGTGGCTCAGTGGTAATGAACTCGACTAGTATCCACAGGACAAGGGTTCGATCTCTGGCGTCAGTCAGTGGGTTAAGGATCTGGTGTTGCTGTGAGCTGTGGTGTAGGTCGCAGACATGGCTCCGATCCCGCAATGCTGTGGCTGTGGTGTAGGCCGGCAGCTGCAGCTCCGATTTGACCCCTAGACGAGTAACTTCCATATGCTCCAGGTGTGGCTCTAAAAAGACAAAACAAAAACAAAGAATTAGTTGTATATAGATAGCCTTTGCTTCTGCTCACAGAATTCAGAGTTCAATTTGAGGATGACCTGGTTTCCCTGGTGGCTCAGCAGGTTAAGAATCGGGCATTGTCACTGCTGTGGCATAGGTTCGATCCCTGGCCTGGGAACTTCTGCATGCTGCAGCAAAAAAAAATTTAAAAAATCAAGGATGACCCTTGGCACAGCTGTGATGTGAGGCTTCGGTCCCCCTCCACCCCCTTTCTGCTCTCCTCTCTCTCACTTACAGATGTTCAGTGCCCTCTCCTTCTCTCTTGCCCACCAGGTCTCTTGGGGGGTGGGATGGGGGCGGGCACATAGGCCCCTCCTTTTAAGCAGCTCCAGGACCCAGACCTTTTCCTGCCCCATTTCTTATTAAAACCTACACATCCCGGAGATGGACTTCAGACTCCAGTCTCTTCATTTTGTAAATTGAGAGACTGAGGCCAATTGGCCAAGTTCATGTCTCTTTTTAGCAGCCTCCCTGAGACAGACCCTAGGACTCCTGACTCCATGCACTCTTCCCTTCACACTTGGCCGCCCATCCTGCCTGTCCAAGACCTCCAGCCTCTGGACCTGCCTCTAATGCTCCGTGAGCATCTCTGTCTTAACAACAGTTGCCAGGGCTCTGCCTCATGATAACGGACACTGCAGAGAGTGGACATTCGTCTGGACACTAGCACTGCGAGGGTCTGGACACAGTGCTTTTCCTGGCCTCTGTGCGCAGGTGACAGGCAGGCACTGTCTAGGGTGACCATGGAAGCCTGCACTCTTTCCTCAGTGTGCTTATGGCCGGGTAGTTAGTGATGTTCAATGTGTAATAAAATCCCCCCCACGCCCCATAGGAACCATGGCAGCAGGACGCCAGAAGCATCTCCTTGCAGCTTTACAACTTCCCGGGGGAAGAGTTCAGTTCATGAATATGAGAGAGTTTCTGTGAAGGGTATTTAAAGTCCTTCACAAACTTCCATGAATGAGTCTGTTCAATACTCCTTGGAAGGAAGTCAGGGACTTTACCATTGGAGCTGAGCAGTCCTGAAATTCAATGGTCACAACACAAGAGATACATGAATGCTTCAGGGCTGAACAAAGACCAGCTGAACCGGCCAAGGGCAGCCACTTCCACAAATCCAGTTACCTGAATAGGAACTTGCAGGGTTTTCAAGGAATGATACTGTATCCTCTCCAAAGTGTCGCGTGTTCTTTACTCATCTTGTAAAGCTAAGAATTTAGTTTAATTTTATTCCAGTTTGGTTATTAGTGCCAGAATTTAGGGTTTAATCATCAGGACTGGGTGACCCAAGGAACCATGGCATTTTCTCAGATGGAAAAAAGTGAGCACTGAAAGCGTGCCTTTTCTGCAGGCTTTGATGGTAGAATTACAGGTCTCTGATATTGAAGGAACCTTGTAGTATATCTAAACCAACCATGTATTTTACAGGTAAAGAACTGGTCCCTGTTCACCTGATGACATAGAAATGATCTATCCTATTCTGTGAAAATCATTAGAAACCGGAATTAACAGAGTAGGAATCTGAGCACTAAATTGTGGTGGTTATATTATTCGATAGGACTAAGTGTGTACACAGAAATGAAGGCTCTGACCTTCATCTATTTGCCTTCAATTTATTTCCATCGCATTTTTCTGTCATACAAAGCGGACGACTACATTAGGTTTCCTTTTGGAAGTATGTGAGTGTCTGCAATTCTTTAAGCTAACATTAATATAATTCCTTTTGTTGGTGAAAATTTAGGCAATCTAAGCAAGACATGGAAAATTTTATTTGAGCCGAATTTGGGAAGAGCATCTCAGAAAGCTCTGAGAACTGTTCTGCCTGTTAGAAGTCAAGGCACAGTTATATAAGTTCTCTGAGACAGAGGGCTGGGCGTCAAATGACATATTATTGATGGCTCACACAATCCAGATCTAAGTGTCATGTCACCCCCTTATGAGATCAAGAAGATACGTTATCTTTTTTGGTGTTCGGTTTTTAGAAAAAAATTTTTTTTGAATATTTTCTTTTCTTTTTCCTTTTTTTTTAGGGCTGCATCTGTGGAGGTTCCCAGGCTAGGGGTCCAATTGGAGCTGTAGCCGCTGGCCTACGCCAGAGCCACAGAAGTGCTGGATCTGAGCTGTGTCTGCGACCTACACCACAGCTCATGGCAGTGCCAGGTCCTTACTTAACCCACTGAGCAGGCCAGGGATTGAATCCATGTCCTCAAGGATGCTAGTCGGGTTAGACAGCACTGAGCCACGATGGGAACTCCTATTTTATTTTTTTTAAATGATTTTTATTTTTCCATTATAGTTGGTTTACAGTCTTCGGTCAATTTTCTACTGTACAGCAAAGTGATCCAGTCATATATATGTACATTCTTTTTCTCTAGAAAAAATTATTTAAATGGACTTTGTGTCTTCTCAGACACACAGATAAATTCCTTCACTAAAAAACTGAGAAAAGACACTTTTCCAAGATGGCATTGTGACTATCTAATTGAATATGTGGGAAAGTACTTTAATAAACATGGAAGTGCTTTGGAAAAGCATGGAGTTACTGTATTTACTTTATATACACATTCCATTTACTCCTCCAACAAATATTTATTGAGCACAGTGTTCCAGGTTCCTCGCTAGACACGGTGGATATAACGCGCAATTTAACGACATCACAGCCTTCAGCAGTTTACAATCAAGTCTGCTTCCTGATCCTGAAAACCCTCCACCTCCGCTTCAGCGAAACAGAACGAAAAAGAAAAAACAAGGTAAAGTCCACTGTTCTGTTCTGTCTTTTTGCCTTTTTTAGGGCCGATCCCGCGACATATGGAGGTTCCCAGGCTAGGGGTTGAATCGGAGCTGTAGCCGCTGGCCTACGCCGGAGCCACAGCAACGTGGGATATGACCGCGTTTGCGACCTGCACCACAGCTCATGGCAGCGCCGGATCCTTAACCCACTGAGCAAGGTCAGGGATCGAATCTGAAACCTCATGGTTCCTAGTCGGATTCCTTAACCACTGCGCCACGACGGGAACTCTACTGATCTGTTCTTTCATAGTACTTTTTAACTCTCTTTCCCTCCTAGCACTATTACAACTTCAATTAAATTGTTGCATAATTAATTGGTTACTAACTGTGTCAGCCACTAGAATTTTGAGGTCCATGGGAACAAACATTTTATCTCTTTTGTTCCCTGCTTTATACTCAGTGCCTTGCGTGGCTGACATTGAAAAGAGAGTAATGAATGTGTTGAATGCATGAATGAATGAATGTAAAAGCAAGTGGATGTCGAAAACCTAAATATAATTCTGCACAACACGCATTATATTAGGCGTACGTAGAACGATGAGAGTTTATAGGCAGGGCATTTAAAGTAGCCTTGATGGGGCTGATGGCCAGAAGAAATATCTTTCAAACTCAGATACTTGCATGATACCTTCCTCAACTGGCCTGCCGCAGGCTTAACAGGGATCCTGCCAATTGTGGCAGGTCCAGGAGACTGGTTGAATGACTCAAGGGCCGGCGTCCAATTAGATCATCTCTGGCTAAAAGCCACAAGAAAGAAGACGTTTCATCCCCCGGTGCAGCCGCAGGACTGGGACCAGAACCAGCCCCAACCTCCACGTCGACGCCGCCGTCGGTCACGTCACGCGGGCCGCCCGCGCATGCGCAGCGCTCGGACGGCGGCCCCGCGGGCGCTGACGGCTTCCGGCCTGGTGTCCCCGCCCCCGCGCGGCTCCTGTTTCCCGGCTCCGCGGAGGAGGAGGCGGCGGCGGCGGCGGCGGCGGCCGCGGGGTGGCGGGGGAAGGGGGTGGCGAGGCCAGCTGGATGCCCGATCGGGGGTCCCCGGAGCCATGGCCTGCTCCATCGTCCAGTTCTGCTACTTCCAGGACCTCCAGGCCGCCCGGGACTTCCTCTTCCCTCATCTGCGGGAGGAGACCCCCAGCGGCGCCTTGAAGAGGGACCCCAGTAAGTGCCCCCGCCGCCCCCGCACGCCCTGATCGCTGGGTCGAGTCTCCCACCAACTGCGCGACTCCGGCCCCCGGCTCCTAGCTCCCCTCGCGGATCCCCTGCTCTCCTCGCCCTGGGGCCGCGTCCGCCCTGCCTGCGTCGGCGCCGTCGTCCTCGCGCCGGAACCGCCCCGCCCTCTGGCCGGACCCTGCGTCTCGCCTCCTCTGGTCCCGGCCGAGCGCTCTTCCCACCCCCGCTCCCCGCGCTCTCCCGCGTGTCTCCTCCGCCTCGCGTGGCTCCAGCCCCGGCGCCCAGCTCCGAGGTCGCATCTTCCTCCCGATTCCTCGCCAGCTGTCAGCGCTCTGGCCTGGCTTTGCCTCACCCTCCGCGCTCGTCCTTGCCTGGGACCGTGGCCTTCCGCTGCCGCCCTTTCCCAAAGTGTTTACCATCGCCCGCACTCTGCCTTCTTCCGTCAGCTTTCCTCCGGTTCACATTTAGAGAACGAGTGATTGACAGGTGAGGGACTCCTAAGGTGATGCGTAGGCGTCTCCTACGTAAGGACGCGGACCTGTCAGGAGGTGGGAATCCACATCGGGCCTGAAATTACAGTAGCGTGGCCATGAGACGTTAATAATTTGCTTTCTTGAGATGAGGAGCCTTCCAACCTGTTATTATCATCAAACAGTGCCACTTGCCCACGTAGTATAAAAGCGCAAGTCTGGTTTATTAGCGGCTGCGTAGTTCTAAAGAACTTCGTACATTTCTCCTGTTGAAAAGGGTGTGTGTTTTCTGTTTGATTTCTTTGTATTTCCACTCACGTGGCTTTGTAGTAAAAGCCACTTGTCCGAAGCACATTTGGCTTTGTAGTAGAGTGCTCTTACTTTGTGCTCTACTGGAAGGGTGATGAAGTTCCACTACATAAGCTCCTTTCCTTTTTTAAATTTAGAAGGCATCAAATCAGACCTGTTTAGGAGTATTTCCTGTGTGCCAGTCAGCAGTGCTGCAAATCAAATAAGGTTGATAAACTCTGTTGTCTCGGCCCTTATGGTTGACCGAGACAAGTGCGTGAGCTTGTACAGTACAGTGTGATTGAGATGCACAGATGGCACTAGGGGATACTTTAAGTGGTGGTACTTAAGCCTCCCTAGAAGCCATTGAAGTAGGAGTTAGATGAACAGGGAGAAGTAGCGGCGTTTGCTGAGCAGAGGAAGGCAGGCCTGAAATGGCATGATATTTAGAGAGCTCAGGCAGGCGGAATGACTGAGAAAGAGGATGCCAGGAAAAGAGAGGGGAAGGGAGATGAGCTGTGAAGGTAGCAAGGAGCTTGATCATGGGAAGCCTTGCAGAAGGAGTGGGATGCTTCCGAAAGACATTGAGCAGGTCAGATTTGTGCTTAATCAGCACAGTTGAATCAACCTGTCAAGTGCTTTGGCAGCTGTGTGGAGGAGAGATAAGAAACAGGGAAATTGGTTGGGAGGTGATTCCAATAATCCATGCAAAAGTCAGGCGGGCGTAAACTAAAATAGCTTCAGCGGAGCTTGAGAGCAGGAGCCAGCTTAGAGAGATGCTGGGAGGGAGAATCTGCAGGACCTACCGGAGATCTGGGGCTGGTGAGTGAGAGCACTTGAGGATGCCTTTGGCTTGGGCAAGGGTTGAGAATGAAGGAGGTAGGTTTTGGATGTTTTGCATCTTAAACGTCTGCAGTTTGTGCAGTTGTGAATGTATGCAGTGAGTCCAATTAAAAAGATCCAAAACTTAATAATGATCCCGGGGAAAGAGGTGTTCATTTGGGAGTTACCAGCAAAATAGTATCGGTCAGCCTCAAGGGTTATGTATGCAACCCTTGAAATGAACTTGGGACCCAACATGTGGCCTTAGAGGAGCATTGAAGTTGAAGCGTCAAAGAGAGGTTGATGGAAGAGGACTGAGGAAGAGCAACAGAAAGAAAGGAAAAGCAGGTGAGAGTAATGCCCCAGGAGTGAGAGCAAATTGGATGCGGGGAATGGCAGCACTTGCAAATGCAGCAGAAGATGGAAACAGGCTCCTTGGTTTGGGGAAGGTGGAGGTGACTGGGACGGGAGGGCTGTCCTGGCGTCAGGGAAGGTGTGGAGGCAGGGGGCGCATTTACAGGATATGCGGACTGAAAAAATGCCCATTTTCAAGGAGTCAGGTTGTGAAGGATCGTGGACATAGGGCTGTAGGCAGGAGGTGTAGAGAAAAGAACACATTTTCTGTAGCCCACGGCCCCTCCCCTGGTCCAGCCACCATCCTCTCTCACCTGGGCCGTTGCACCCTGCTCATCTTACAGATCATCCTGCTTCTACTCTTGGTTTCGTTTCTTTTCTTTTCCCTTTCCTTTCCTTGATGCACCTGCAGCATATGGACGTTCCCAGGCTAGGGGTTGAGTCGAAGCTGCAGCCGCCGGCCTACACTGCAGCCACAGCCACACCGGATCCGAGTGGTGTCTTCCATCTACACCACAGCTCACGGCAATGCCGGATCCTTAACCCGCTGAGCAAGGCCAGGGATCAAACCTGTATCCTTACAGAGTCAGTGCCGCGTTCTTAACCCGCTGAGCCACAATGGGAGCTCCTATTCTTTGTTTCTTATAATCAGTTCCCAAAAGCAGTCAGAGTGAACTTTTAAAGTCAATGGAATCATAACAATTCTCTATAACCTTCTATGGCTTTCGATTGCACTTTTTTTTTTTTTAAATCTGAAGTTGTCACAGGGCTTACGAGGCCCTTGAGGCCCTGCTTCTTGCCACTTCTCTTCTTACACCTCATCCCCTTCTTCCCTTATTTCTCATGCTTCAAAAACACGTTTTCTGGCTCCTAAATCAGCCAAGGCCATTTGCGCCCGAGGTCTTTGGCCTTGCTCTTGCCTCCTTGGCTGTTCTGTGCACAGCTCTGCATGCTCGCTGCACTGGGTCATTTATGTCTCAGCATCTCGGCGTTTTCTGACCGTCTGAGATGGTCACCCCGCCCCCTCGATCTCATTTGTGGCACACCGTCATTTCATCTTGTTTATTTTCATCACCAAGCCTACACTGTCCAGTACGTAGTCTGTAGCCACAGCTAGCTGTCGAAATGTGCTAGTTGAAGAACTGATGCTGAAGAACTGAATTTTTAATTTTACTTAACTGTAAGTTTAAATAGTCACATGCGGCTAGTGGCTACCCTATTGTATGACACAATAGTAGATGCTGAAATTTAGACACATGCAGATGAAGTACTTGTCCAAGGTCAGACAGGGAAGGGGAGCCTTAGACCATGACCTTGGACCAGGCAGTTGGGAATATAATCGTACCCCAGACATCTAGATGCATGGGTTTGCAAATAGGATTTAATTTATTACGCTTTTAAATAAAATTCTTAGGTGTATGAATGTTGGTGTTGACCGTGGCTACCAGCAGATCAAGTAGAAGAGCCTCCTAAGCAGTGAGCCTCTTCTTGCCAAATCTGTATTTTACAGTTAAAATGGTTCTTTCATTTCGAAATGAAAATTAGGAAAATTGCTGATCCTATTGTAGGTAGTTTACATGGCATTCTTGGAATGTCTTCAGCTGCGGATTTCAGTGGTCACTCTGGGCCGTCTTTTACAAAGCATCAGGTTTTGTACGGAGCGCTTCATTAAGAAAACCTGCACCTAAGCTTTTGTGAGGGTGAAAATGTTCAGAGTAAAAGCGAAATGATGATGGTGTTTGGCTTTGTTTTCCTTCGTTTTGTTGATCAGTGTTATAGATGATTGCTTTATTGGGAAGAAGAAATCATGATATTTCATTTTATTTAGCTTATATAGTTTTCTTATCCCAGCTCCTCCCTAGTGGATATGCAGAACAAAAACAAAAATACGAAAGAAACCTCAGTTACTTGTCATGCTTTGTCCCAGGCAAGTGATCATCTTGAAGAATTGGTTGGTTTAATAATTGTTTTCATTTTAATGTGGAGAGCTGCCGCAGACATAGTGATACATGGGCAATGAAAACTCTGTACTGCTCTCTTTTATATTTGAATTATCAGAGAATAACAGTGTGACTTTGTTAGTTTTTATTGCCATTATGAAGTGAGATGATCTTGTTTTGCTTTAAAAGAGATCTTGGAGCCTACTGTTTCCCACCGTTTACACTAGTGATAAATGTCAATAATTGCTTCTCCTCAGTCAAGGGTTACCTATTTTAGACATAAAATTTGGTCTCGTACTTTGGAATTTTAAATAGTAGTTTGAGTCCCCACCCAACCTAAAGTGACATAATTTCCAGTGCGCATGGATTTCTAAACTAGAGCTGATATTTATAATTAATTTAGGCAAAAAAAAAAAATGTACAGAGAGGGAGAGTCTGAGTATTCAGAAGTATTGTAGGTATTATAATACTGTGGATCTCTTAATTTCCCTAACAGCAAAATAATTTTCTGTTGACATGCTGAAGAGACAGAGGAGCTTTCTTTCTTGCCTCTTTTATCAGAAAGATAGGAGATAGAGCACACAGGGAGTTGCCTTTGTGTCACCAATTCAAGTTATGTTTTACTCCAACCACTGGGAAAAGTGTGCTTTTTAGGATAACCTAAAATCATGGACTCACTTTGCGTGGTGGGATATTTCTTATAAATGGTATAAAATACCTGTCTTTTTAATACCTAATGAAAATTCTTTTTCTTGTTTGTGATCATACTGGGGAGAGAGGAGTAATCTGAAAGAACATTTATAGGAATTTCAGGAAATCTATAGAGTTTGATTTTGTTAGCTGTTTAAAATTGGAAGAGGATCTTAGATAAATTTTTGTCTGTGTGGAAATTGACACCTGAGCAGTCTTTAATTCCTTTATTCCGCTCATGTCTATTGAACACTTCCTCTGTGTAAGCACAGAGTAGTCTTAAAAGGTAAATAGCATAGATTCCTCTAGTCAGGGAGCTTTCAGCCAGTAAAGGAAGTCTGTATGTAAAAGGGGTGTTAGAGGAGTTCCCGTCGTGGCTCAGTGGTTAACGAATCCGACTAGGAACCATGAGGTTGTGGGTTCGATCCCTAGCCTCGCTCAGTGGGTTAAGGATCCGGCGCTGCCATGAGCTGTGGTGTAGGTCGCAGATGCGGCTCGGATCCCGCGTTGCTGTGGTTCTGTGGTCGGCTGACGGCTGCAGCTCCGATTCGACCCCTAGCCTGGGAACCTCCATATGCTGCGGGAGCGGCCCAAGAAATGGCAATGTCAGTTTCCAGATACGCCTATGTAAGTGCCTACTTTGCTACTCTACCTTCTCCCTCTTTATAAACAAAAGGCTGACCTCTCACACATTCAGAATTATTACAGGAAGTTGCTCCAAGGTGTTTAACTGCCCCCCACCCCCGCTGCAAGACATCGTAAACTCTCCTATCCACCTCAACAAGGGATTTCCAAATAATTTTTGATATTTATGTTTTATGATAATGTGTGTTGGTTTCTGCTTCTAATAATTGCAAGAAGTCAGGTAAGAAAACTTTTAATATTTAGAGCCTTTGATCCCGGGAAAACTTTTTTCCTCAATTCTTATCTCTTTTTGCAGAGAAATTTTTGGACAGATGATACAGATCTGTATTACATTAGAATAGCATTCTGTGGAGGAAATGGAATGGAAATAAGAATTCAAGGAGAAAAAAGGACTCAAAATTTTTCTTAGAGAAGATCATCCTATTTTTAAATGGGTGTTTGTGGGCATTTTTTCCTGTTAGTATTTAGAAGCCACTGAATAAATTTAAAAGGATGATATAACTTTATCTTATGTTTTTAGTATATCAGAAATTACCTTTTTGTACATGGGATCCATATTACTGAAAAACTTCTCAGGTGTATATAATCAAAAAGTTTGAAGCCATTCTCCTGTAGGGCTGTCATTCCCAGCCTTTTATTTTTTTCCATTGTAGCATGCATAAAAAATTGAGACATAGGCCCTGAATAGTGAAAACACTTTTGAAAAATGAAAAAGTTGGAGGACGTATACTTCCTAATTTGAAAACATATTACAAAGCTACAGTAATCAAAAAAGTGTGGTACTGGCATAAAGGCAAACAAGTAGAATAGTGGAATAGAGAGTCCAGAAATAAACCATTGTGAATAAGATCAGATGATCTTTGACAAGCGTGTCAAGACCACTCAGTGGGGAAAGGACAGTCTTTTCAACAAATGGTGTAGGGAAAACTGCACATGCAAATACAAGGGAATGAAGCTGGACCTCTATCTTACACCACATACAAAAATTAACTCAGAATGGGTTAAAGATCTAAGTATAAGACCTAAAACTATAAAACTCTTAGAAGAAAACACAGGGGTAAAATTTCATAACATTGGACTCGGTGAGTTTTTTGATTTAACACCAGAAATACAAGCAACAAAAGCAAAAAATTGACAAACTTTAAGACTTTTGTGAATCAAAGGATGCAGTCAACAGAGTGAAAAGGTAGCCTATGGAATGGGAGAGGATATTTGCAAATCATACATCTGATAAAGGATTAGTAGCCTCCAGTATATAAAGAGCTCCCACAGGCCAACAACAGCAAAAAACTTCCAAGTTAAAATCGAGCAGAGGACTTGGAATAGACATTTTTTATAAGATATTATAGAAAGGGTTACTAAGCATATGAAAAGATACTTAATTTCACTAGTCATGAGAAATGCAAATGAAAAACCACAGTGTCAGCAAAGATATGCAGAAACTGGAACTCTCTATGCTGTTGGTAGTATTGAAATGGCACAACTGTTATGGAAAACAGTATGGTGATTCCTCCAAAAACAAAAACAAAAACAGAACTACTAAATGATCGAACAATCCCTCTTCAGGGTATATATCCAAAAGAATTGAAAACAGTGTCTTGAAGAGATATTTGCACACCCACAGTCATTGAGGGAGTATTCACAACAGCCAGGGGGTGAATGCAACCCAAATAAATGTCCATCGACAGATGAATGGATAAACAAAATGCGGTACATACAGATGGTGGAATTTTTAATTCAGCCATTAAAAAGAAGGCGATCCTATCACATGGTACATGTGAATGCCCATGAGGACGCCCCGCTATGTGAAATACTACCCACTTACCAGAAGATACACGCGTGCTTGCATTGACATGAAGCATCTGAAGTAGTTCAGTTCATG
The DNA here is from genome assembly GCF_016906955.1 of Phacochoerus africanus. Taxonomy (NCBI): domain Eukaryota; kingdom Metazoa; phylum Chordata; class Mammalia; order Artiodactyla; family Suidae; genus Phacochoerus; species Phacochoerus africanus. The sequence continues at coordinate 15,358,064 of NC_062555.1, read as the reverse complement.
GAAACAAGCATGAATTGTGGTTACTAGGAGCTCAGGAGAGGGACAGCAGGGGTCTTGTTTCACAAGTGTTGGTTTCAGATTTGCAAGACGGAAAGGTTCTAGAGATGGGTTTCACAACAGTGTGAATGTACTTCACGGAACTGTGCCCCTAAAATGCTCAAGATGATTTTAATGTGTTTTTTTTAATATAGTAAGTATATATATCAATTAGTATGTAATAAAGATTAAAGGTCATTAAAAAAAAAAAAAAAGCTGCTCATGGTGGCACTGAAGTGACCTGTGGAAGATTGCAGTAGCCCCAGTCACTATGTGGCTGTCCTGGGAGCTGAGAGTGTCCTTGTCTGTCTCGCCCGTAACCCATTTGCAGTTTACTGGGAGTCTTTGCTATAGGCGGAGGGTGGCCATTGATGGCTTTCAGCAGAAGTATGGCTTTTCGACATTTGAGCTGCACAGCGATGTATGTGGGGGCTGTGGAAAGGGTTCGTTGGGTAGTGCAGAGTTAGAGGTTGGTGACCATTTAGGAGATGTTCATCCAAGGCCACAGCAGGACCTTCAGGAGTGAGGACAGGACAGAGGCAGGAGTGACGCTGATGGAGTTTGAAACGTGCTTGAAACACTAGTGGGCGTCTACGGAAGGAATTTGAGGTGAGAAATAGGATGATCAGATGAGTATTTTAGAGACATTTCTTGGTCAGCAGAGAAGAGACTGAATAGGAGTGGTGGGTTGAAGTGGAAATCGAATAACCAGTTAGGTGGCCTTTGCAGTACCTCCCCAAAGGGGAGACAGTCTTTTCCTTAGATTGGTGTTCTTCAGATGTTATTTAATGGTCTACACAGTGACAATCCTGGGACCATAAGACAGCAAGTATTTTTGAATGACTGCTCTGCTGATCTCACTGGAGACTCTTGAGACCCCAAAGGAACTTTGCTCATGAGAAGGAATCCTCGAAACTCTTAGGTGTCTGCCATGCCGTATCCCTCCTTTAAAAAGAAGGCCAGAAACTGTCCCTTGAACACAGATCACTTTCCTTTGTCATGTGAGCCTAATTCTCACAGAGAAATTCCTTAGAAGAGAGAACCTCAGGTCTAGAGCGAGAGAGCGAGAGTGAGAGAATCACCCATTAACACATTGCTGCCCCCCTTTTAAAAACTATGTAAGATCAGATATAAAGGCTACCTTCTGGCTACTCATATCCCACCTTCTAGATGTTAAAACTTTAGTTTTATCCTGTCTAGTATGGTAGCCACTAGCCACATGTGGCTATTTAAATTTAAGTATAAATTAAGTAAAAATAAAAACTGAGTTCCTCATTCACACTAGTTACATTTCAGTGGCCGCATGTACCTACCTCCGGGCTACCTAATTGAACAGCACAGATACAGAAGGCTGAAATCATTACAGAAAGTTCTGTTATAAAGTGCTATCTTCATGAGAATCTTCCAGACTTTTCTTCTTAGGCAGCAAACACACATGCTGCTTGGGTGTTTTGTTTATCTATTTAAAGTTTTATCTTATGGCCTCGTTTTTGTAAAATGTATGTTGTGGACCTTCTTGATTTTATTTTGTTTTTTTTTTTAGGGCCGCACCCATGGCATATGGAGGTTCCCAGGCTAGGGGTCGAATCGGAGCTGTGGTCACTGGCCTACACCACAGCCACAGCAACGACAGATCCAAGCCGCGTCTTCGACCTACACCATGGCTCACGGCAATGCCAGATCCTTAACCCACTGAGCGAGGTCAGGGATTGAACCCGCAACCTCATGGTTCCTAGTCAGATTTGTTTCCGCTGCACCACAACGGGAACTCCCGGACCTTCTTTAATTGTTTAATGTCAGCATCTTTTCAAGTCTGTACGGACAACTCTCTGATGTCCACACAGTATTCCAGTGAAGACTCTGCCAGGTTTTAGTTAACCATTTCTCCACCAATGAACATTTAGATGATTTACAAGACTTTTGCTGTAAGAAAATGCTCCCGTAGGCATCCTTATACATGCTTTACATATGATGCTAATATTCCTGTATGTAAATTTCTGGGATTGGAATTGCTGGATAATAGAAATGCATGTTTTTTAATGGTTGATCACAGTTGCCCATTCTTGTTTCTCTAAAAATTGGCTGGATGCATTTCTGTCCATGAAACACTGAAGTGCCCATTTACACACATACTTGTCATCTCCCTCTGTTATCAGTTTCTTTGGTTTTTGCTCTTCTGATAAATAGAAAATGATTGTTGTGTGATGCTAAGATTACTATCACACTTTATCTGTATTTTTTTTTTTAAAAGCAGCAACCAATCACAAGATGAAGCTGGTCTTGCAAGCATTTAGCCTAACTATAAGGAAAGTTTTCTCATGGTACAGTAATTGAATATTAACTGAGGAAGATACTGAATTGGCTTTATGCAGAAATTAGCTGTAGGGAGCAGTATTTACATACTCCACCCTCGTTTACTTTCCTTACATTGTTTTCTGCTGCTCTGGATAGAATAAGTCAATACCACAGTTATGAATTGTAGGAAACAATTATAAAAGATAATAAGTTCTATCTAATACACCAAATATAGCACTGCTCTTAATGATTCCCTTTGACAAGTTAAATGAGTAGAAAGAATAGGATATACTCAGGTTCTTCAAGTTTATAGACTTGTTGTTTTTGTTCAGATGAGTCTAAAGATTTCTCAGGTTTGGGAGCAAAGGAAACGTTTATTTTTATAAATGTTTTAGGAGAGGAGGATACACTCTGTTTCTGCTAAAAGATATTTTCAGTTCTGTCATTTGTGCACTGACTATCAGAACATTCTTTCTATGTGATATGGGAGGCCACTTATTTGACAACAGGAGTCATTAGAATTCTAGAACTGGAAGAGACTTTATAGATCTAGTCTGATTCGATCATGGTGTTTGGAATTAGAAATGAACTCTTGCTTTTTGAAGATGGAGTAGCCTCCTCCTCATTTAGATTGCTACATATCTGTAGGTGCTGAAAGGAAGATGCTAATACGAAATTTATATTCCCATCTTCTATTTCCCTAGAAATAGAAAAAGATTAATAATTGAGTCATAGGAAATTAAGAAGAAGCTTCTCTATTCTTTAGTCATTTTTTGCCTTGTATTGCTGTGTGATGCTTTCTGTGTCTTGGCCAAGAAGAGTCAACTAAAATTTGTTCCACCGCCTGATTTATTTACAGATCATAGATTCTAGAGGTTTATGGTCTTTATAGAAATAAGTATATTATCTCTGATTTTTTTCTTGTCTTAGAAGAATGGAAATGAATTTGCTTCAGTGCTAATAAGATTTTTTGTTAGACCATGGAGATTAAATTAAGTTTTCTTTTTTTCTAGCATTTAATGATTTCAGTTTCTCATTCAGTTTTTGATCTTGACATGCTCATATTGCAAAAAGCAAATACTGTCAAATTAATTGCACACTTTTAGAATTCAGTTCCCTTTCTAGCTTCAGGTTCTTGTTAAATCAAAACCAACACTCGGTTTATGAAGACAGACTGTTCAGAAGCAAATCAAAATAATGTATATTTTGAAGAAAATAGAGCTATGGAAAGCAGAAGTTGAATTTCTTATTTAAGCTTTTATTGGTAGAGAAATTCATTCATTGGAAATATCCCTAAAAAGGTCACCTAAATTTTTTTTTGAAGATAGGATTACAGTGTTTTCTCTATAGTTTGAAGGTTTCAATGACTGTATCATTTATCAAGTGTGGAGCTGAACAGTTTTTTTTTATACTAGTATGATCTAATCTCTCAGGAAAAAAATTCTCTCCAGCAGGAGTTGTGGTTACATTTTATATTTTAAAGTCATTGGTTTTATTCATTCAGGCAAAAACATTTAACTTGGTAAGGATAAGACCAAGGGTTTATATTTATGTGGCCAATCATTCTGGGCACTTGAAAATAGTCTTCCTGGGTGATGGTTTTAAGGATCCTGGTCCCAGGAGAGTCCCTGTGTAGACCATTAAGGAAAGCCTTTGAATGCTTCTCTAAATTCAGAGAAGGTAAGAATTGAAAAGTCAAGGTATTAATCAGTGAGGAGGTAGTTGGTTTTTTTGTTACCATGACTTGCAACTTACTCTTGCTCTTTTTTGTTTCTTTCTGTACATATTGGTTGGTTGGAGATGGGTTTTGTTTCTATGGAGAGCAAGTATAAGGCAAGGGGAGGTACGAAATAAGAGGGAAGGGTAATGTCAGCAAATGAGGTAAGCTAACAAAATAATCTAAGCTGGCAAACTTCTTGAATGACTTGAATTGAATCCTCAATGCCATCCTTGATTTTTTGTGAATTTTAAGGGAAAATGGCTAAAAATGTGAAAAGAGTAGACTTTAAAGGAAGCTCACCCCTCAGGAAAGTTTTGCTGCTCCCCCCCCCCAAATTAAAATTCAGAACTAAACAGAAATGTCTCATGTACTTGGAAATGCCATTTTTTTTTTCCAGTAGGTTGTGCAGGAAATGAGGTGGGAAAGCCCAGTTAAAACATGAGCCTTTGGAAAACAAAACAAAACAAGCCTTTGAACTACCTTGCCTATAGTTCCTGCGGTCCCGATGTAAAATTGTTGTAAAATAACTGCTTTAGGAGCAGCATCTGGCAGATGAGTCATAGCACTAAAGTAACAAGACTAAGGAAGCCTTCTCAGGATCTGTTCCTAGCTGTCTCCTATAGGTGATAAATTTGCTATCTTTAGCTGATTTTAGTATAACCTACTTTATTCACTATTGGGAAAAGGAATATTTGCATAATAGTGCACAGACACAATTCAAGAGTGGTATGGATATTCTTATTCTTTCTTTTTTTTTTGCCTTCAAAATGATGTGTTTATTTGGGAACTCAGTGTCCTTTGTAATTATTTTTAAAGTTACGACACATGGTGTTGTTTTGAAATGTTGAAATATACATTTTGTGTGTGTGTGGAATATAAAGATCCATGAATCCACATCAGGCCAGATATTTTGAACTACATTTCTACAGGATCTTTTTTTACATAATCAAGTTCTGCCACTTAGACTTGAATTAGAACAACAATACTCTGTTTTTCCTATTCTTATGCAAAACTAAAGCTAAGAATTGCTTTTTAATTATTTCTTTTTACTAGTTAAAATGGAATGAATAGCGAATTATAAAATGTATATATTTAAAATTTAACATAGAAAGCTTATGTGAAGGATGGTTTTGATCTGGTGTATAGTCTGTATATCAAGTTCATAAAGTTTAATTTTGAATATTTGTGGAAAGGCAAAAGGTTTAGAGTCAGTAACTCATTTGTTCACTGTATTTAATAATGTTAAACTAAATCTTGCTGCTCTTATAGGGCTATATGGGGAAGAGTTTGGGTAAGAAAGTCATTTTCAAAGACCTTATATCCTAAAGGGATATACATATTTATTAAGTATTTATGGTGTTCTCGAAGGTACTTATATATGTGTGTGTAGGAGTTGGCACACGCACAGTATACGTGGTCCGTGCCCTCCAAGGCTTAGTGGTTCATGGTGTTGACAAGGTGTGCCTTTGTGATAAGCAAGGTAACAATGCAGTGAGTGACCCAGGGCAGTTTCTAATTAAGTTCTGAAAGAAAAATATAACCAAATGCTCTGGTTTCACAAGAGGGAAAGGTCCCTGGTGGACACAAGAAAACTCCGTAAGGAATTTGAGTCCCCAAGGTGCGGTTGGATTTGGAGCAGGTGGGGCGGGGGTGGGGGGGTGCGTTCTCGTTGACAAAGATGGGGTGGGCGGAAGCCAAGGGCAAGGAGGAGGACTGAGGAGGCTGTGTGTGGAGGGTGATCCTTGAACAGCATGAAGGGTGTGTGTGCCAAGCACTGTCCCTAGTGCTTTACAGGTGTCACCTCCAACAACAGTGCGAGGTCCATTCAGTTACTAACTCCATTCTGCTAAAGAGGACGCTGCGGTGTAAGAGATGAGCTGAATCGCTCAAGGTCATAGCACTCTTCAGGGCTGAAGCTGGGTATGCAGCCCAGGTTGCCTGGCCCTGGAGACATACTAGTTAGTTGTTCAGACTTTGCTGTTTGATGCTGTAGTCGCGGGCCACACGTGCCCAGGAGCGCCTGAAATGAGGCTGGTCCCAACCGAGATGTGCCCTCAGCTTGAAGTGCACATCAGATCTTGAAGACTTTGGATCAACAAAACAATGTAAAATAGCTCATGAACAACTTAACGTTGGTTACATATTGAATTGACTATTTTGGCTATATCATATTAAATGAAGTATGTTATTTAAATTTCACCCATTCCTACTTTTTCAATACGGCTGCTCATCAGTTTAAAATGGCATGGGTGGCTTGCATTATATTTTTATTGGCTGCAGCTGCTGAAGACTGTCCACCAGAGCGTGAAGAGACTAATTTGAGCGAAAGAATAGGAACAAGGGGGAGGGCAGACAAAGGAAAAAAGGAAATTGAGGATCATATTGGGGGAGCATTGACGTTTATCCTTGAAGCTGGTGTTGCCCAGCGCGTGATCTGGGGACGATTTGCCTCACATTTTCAGGGTAGGGCCAACTCTGAAACTTCAGCCGTCCCTAATTCATTGTTTTAATCTCTTTCTTGCAGAGATTTTAAGGCCGCCTAGACAGGAGAATCTGCAAAAGAGAGCGTAACTCTGCTTTTATAAAGGCAGTGAATGTGGATACCACTTGCTTAATATTCCAGTGTTGTTGAACTGGACTTGAGCAAAATAAAGGATACAGTTCACGACAGTGTCTAAATTTAGAGAATGGCTTCTGCAGATGGAATAGTTGCTACTTATGTATTTCATAAATGGGAAAAAATGCTTAAAATTACTGTACAATTTATAGCCTAGCCTTTGACCCAGACGAATGCCACTTGGCTCGTTGGGCGAGCTGGTTAAAGGCCAGTGGCTCTGTGATTGGATGATTTGGGGGGCAGCTTTGGAATTTTTACAGTGGACCCTGACCACCCTAAAGAAGTTGTCTGCCCTGGTGTCCATACGCTCTGTACATTTTGTTAAACCGACTTGCCTCTTAGGTTACATCAGAGCTTGTTGGTACTTTCAAATTACCCTGGCGTATGGGAGATTTTGATCTTTTTATTCTGAGAGAGAATCCTAATTTGATAATAAAAAGTAAATTAGTCTGATTTCTTCATGAGTATGTCAAATTTATAAATCTTCAGGTTTTACAGTAAATGTTGCATATTGACATTAAACGGTTCTCAGTTCTCAAATGTTAAACCCTTTGGCTATCCACACAGCTGTGATCAACAAGCAATTAAAATGCACCAATAGGAGTTCCCTTCGTGGCCCAGTGGTTGACGAATCCAACTAGGAACTATGAGGTGGCGGGTTCGATCCCTGGCCTCTCTCAGTGGGTTAAGGATCTGGCGTTGCCGTGAGCTGTGGTGTAGGTCGCAGACGTGGCTCAGATCCCTAGTTGCTGTGGCTGTGGCGTAGGCCGGTGGCTGTAGCTCCGATTCGACCCCTAGCCTGGGAACCTCCATATGCTACAGGAGCGGCCCTAGAAATGGCAAAAAGACAAAAAAATGAGAAAATAAAATGCACCGATACTGATACGGATTGAAGACATCCATCTCTTACAGAAAAGTTACCAGAGGGAAAGACTGCCTGAATAAAATTCTGTACACGAACACCAAGTTCATCAGACATTCAGCAGCTATTTTTTCAATATAGACAATTTTTTCCTTAAAGAATGTGCTTGGCCTGTTTACAGTTTGAGGGCAGAAGAACTAATCTTAGGGAAGTGCTGAGATTCTGGCCCTTTTTAACAGCTGACCAAAGCCGTCAAACAGCAGCCTGCAAAACAGTATCAAATGATTTTCAACAAAAGTCAGGAGGCTGCAGAATTTGCATCAGTGGCGCTGAGTGGTCACAGCCAACAAGGGCACTACCTAGTTTGCAGATATTTCCCTTTTTTTTCCCCCCTTTATTTTAATGTTTCCCGTTTTTAAGTTGACTAGAACGTGGAGTGCATGTCATTGCAGTTTTATAAATAGACTTAGGATTCGAGACCAACCTCAAAGACCCCTTTAACCTGTCTGAGTAGCGGTTCTGCTTCCCTGTCCGTTAACCTCTGCACACTGACCTCTCTGGGAAGTGTATTCCTGTGATGCTGAGAGGTGCCTGCCTAAATTCGCTTTCCCTCTTGTTGAACCCCCCCAGTCAGAGGCATTGAGGCGTGGGCAAACGTCAGGAACACAGCTGCTTTGTAAGGAGCAAATATTTCCCAAGGTCTGTCTCTGCCTGGAGTATTTTGAATTGTGCCATAAGGCGCTAACTGGGTCTCTGCAGGGACAGGAAATCCGAATTGCTGCTGTCTTCTGTTTGCGCCTATGAGTCATTTGTGAACTGAGTCAGGTACTTTTTATACCAACGTGGATGAGACAGAACACTTTTTTCAGAGTTGTCTTCTGTTCAGTGTTCAGCAGCGGTCATGTGCACCAACTAAGCCCTTTCAAAGCTTATTTGCTTTTGTCTCTCCAGCACTTGGCGCGGGGCCCCACACATAAAAGATGCTATTGTTTGTGGAGTGATTAGCTGACCTTCATGAAGTGCTTTAGATTCTGCATGGTCTCTCAGAAAGTGTGGTCATTTGATAAATGCTTTATTTTTAACATTGAAACGTGGGCTTTAGAGTGATAAGCTTTTCTAGGTACTTTGCTTTCTCTTAGGAGAGCCAGTGCGTTTTCTGAACCTGTGTAAATGGGAGGGCCTAGGTGCCATCAGCCCACAATAAGACAGAGCTGATTTTGGTTCACTGGAAACATGAGCAGAATAAACAGATTGCCTAACAGAATTAGAATTGCCAAAAACACACTGTGATCTTCCAGGTTACCAGAAAAAAAGTCCAAGTGTTAATGTCAAGGGAATAGTTCCATTTTAAGACAATAAATAACTTGTTTTGGGTCTTATTGGTTGACCCCGCTGTTTCCTGATCTTATTCTTCTTCATAAGCTGTAGGAGTAAAGCATAGCCAGATACTTGCGAGCGCAGGCTTTGGAACCCCCCCAGACCTGAGTTCAACCCCCATTCCACCCCTTAATCTTCTGTGATCTTGGTCAAGTTACGTAAACTAGGTAATCTTTTTTTTTTTTTTTTCCTTGTAAAAAGGGGATGATAAGCGATCCTTGTCCTTCTGATGTGAATTGATGTCTCTAAAGCACTTTCACCTGTAGAAACACTGACTACATGGTAGTTGTTGTTATGTGATTACCCCTATCTGTGAAAGGCATCTTTTCACCTCTTTGCCTTTGAAAAGTTCCTAGCAGAGTTCCCGTTGCAGCTCAGCGGGTTAAGAACCCGACATAGAGTCCATGAGGATGCAGTTTCAATCCCCGGCCTTGTTCAGTGGTTAAGGATCTGGCGTCACTGCGAGCTATGGCATAGGCTACAGATGCGGCCTGGATCCAGCGTGAATGTGGCTGTGGTGTCACCTGGCAGTGCAGCTCCTATTCGACCCCTAGCCCAAGAGCTTCCATATGTTGTGGGTGCAGCCCTAAGAATAAAAAAGTTCCTACCCAATTTTTACAGACTTAGTTTAAGATGATGACTCACTGCATTTTTTTCAGCTCTCACTGCCTCGTCAGAGTTCCCATAGTAATCAGTTACATGTGTCGCGAGACATGTTTCTACAATATCGTCTTTGCCTCTTTGCTGAAAACTCCATCTTGTCCTGCTTTACTTTACCCCATCTTCCTGCTTGAAAAACAGTCGCAGTGCTGGTGAATGACTTAAGCTTAAGCACAAAGACCTAAAGGCGTAAGTTATTCGTAGGGTCAGCTGACTGAGGACAGAATGCGTTGGTGTGGGCACGCAGGACCTGTGCAGATTGGCAGGCCGTTTGCACAGCATGATACGTCCTCTTAAGAATAAGAGAAAGAGGAAGCTCATGGCCCCAAGGGGTTTATGAGATATGCATTAGCCAGGAGAACCGAGGTGCAAACCTGGGCAGGCCCTCTGCAGAAGCACAAGGGTGATGCTCTAGAAGCTACGCAGAGACAGCTGACGCTCCTCAAATGCTAATGATCGTTAACTGCCTAAAGGTCAGAATAAAAGCTTAGTCAGCAGCCAGCTCTGTGGCTTCTAAAATAACTTAGAAAAACCTCTCTCCTGCACCTACAGCCCCCTCCTCACTTGACGTCATCCTCAAGAGCACAGTAAAAGCAGGGCGGTTTCTTGAGGCGGAGCTCTTGGTCCCCGAGACCTTGAGTCCCCTGGTTCCCACCTTTACTTGAGATGAATGTCTCTGTGTCTTGTTTTATGTTAACTTTTTTCCTTAAGCTTCACAGCAGCTGTTCTTCAGCGCCAACCTGCTGAGCTGGTCTCGGCAACATGTTTGTCCCTCTCCACTAGGTCACAGGTTCTTTAAGGAGACAGAGTTTGGATGTTTGCATTTTCTCCGTTCCTACTACAGTGTGTGGCACATGGTATTTAACAGAACACTTGGTAAATGGTTTAATTGATGTGTACACGGAACCCCTTCTATAAGCTGTGCAGTGTTAATCAAATGATTAGTACTGATTTAGGACTTAATACATGCCTAGCAGTGTGCCTGGCACATTAGAAAGTAGTCATTTGGTGTTTAAGTGCCGAAGATGGGAATATTACCACAAAGCTAATTGGGCAGTGATTCCAAGGACCAGACTGTGACTTTTTAAAATCACCTGATCCATGGTTGATGTTAGCGACTTTTAAAACACCGTGGATAAGTGGAAGTCCTGTCTGCTTCCTCCCGTGGTCAGCATCCATCCTAGACGATAGCCCATCTTCTAAGTTGATTCTTCCCCCAGAGTTTTTGTTTTGTTGTTGTTTTGTTTTGTTCTGTTTTCATTTTTGGTCGCCATATGGAGTCCCTGGGCCAGGGATCAGGTTCAAGCTGCAGTCACAACCCAAGCTCCAGCTGCAGCAACACCGGCTCTGTAACCCACTGTGCTGGGCTGGGGACTGAACCTGCGACCCCACGCTCCCGAGATGCCACCAATCCCATTGCACCACAGCGGAACTCCTTCCCTCAGAATTTTGAAGCTGAGTGGTTTAAGTTGTATTTTATTTATGTTTTATAGTGTTTGGCTAAATCCTGGTGGCTGGCATTGAGAGCTTACTGTGTGTCAGGCACAGAGGGCTTTCAGGGGCTCTCTGATCTCATGCTCCCAGCCACCCCACTCGCTGTAGGTACTGTCGTTCCCATGACCTTATGGTGAGGGCGCTGAAGCTTATAGACATGGAGTAACTTGCTGCAGGTCAGAGCCGGGAAGTGCTGGGTCCAGGATGCGAACCTAGGTAATCTGGTTCTGGGGCCTAAACTTAAAATTAGGCAACTGCCTGCTCTTTTCACATTTTGGAGCAGTTTTTATTTGTTTTTTTAATTTAATTTGAGGTACCACATGTAAAATATCGAATGTTTGTCTCAGAGTAGTTCCTTTAAAAATGATAGTTTTATTCCTTCTGATATACATGTATATATTCTTTTTCTCGCTGTATCATGCTCCGTCATAAGTGACTAGACATAGTTCCCAGTGCTCTGCAGCAGGATCTCATTGCCTATCCATTCCAAAGGCAATAGTCTGCATTTGAACCCCAAGCTCCCAGTCCATCCCACTCCCTCCCCCCCCCCTTGGCAACCACAAGTCCGTTCTCCACGTCCATGATTTTCTTTTCTGTGGAAGGTTCATCTGTGCCGTATACTAGATTCTAGGTATAAGTGATATCATATGGTATCTGTCTTTCTCTTGCTGACTTTCTTCACTTAGTGTGAGAATCTCTTGTTCCATCCATGTTGCTGCAAATTAGACGTCCAATATCTTAAGATCCAAATGACCCGCCCAGTTCTACTACTACAGAGATCTGACAACTCAGGTCGCGTGTTTTCTGATTATTGTTATTATACATGGCAAAATGGTGATGTGGTATAGTTTACTATTGCTTTTCTTCTTAATGTGAGCATTATATTTATACAATATTTATTATCTATTAGAGGTTGGTTTTATTATGTTTAGGGGAAGTGTTTTCAAAATATTTTAAGCTCTGTGTTTCATGTAAGCACTTTTCATCTTTTTCACAATAGGTAAATCAAACTGGGAAGACGATGGTTGGGGAACGTGGGAAGAAACAGAACCCCAAGAACTTGTAAGTCTTTGTCGACGCATGCATGCTTTAAAAAAAACAAAACAAAACAGTGGTGTTTTCCTTTTGCGATGGTGTTGACATTTCAGTGTTGGGTTAACATTTTAAAATGTTTGTCAAGAACAAACCTGTGCTGACTTAAGTGTACTTAAGTAGATGCCTGTTCTTAAGGGTTTGATGACTTCATAGTTAAGTGGGCTAACTAAGGAAGGGTTCTTTTCCTTGTAAGTTATTCTTTTAGACTCCCGCACTCATTCACTCAGCATTTATGTGTTAAGTGCCCACCGTGGTCTAGGTGCTGGGAAGGTAGCATGAGCAAGGGAGACCAAGTCCCCATATATGGTAGTGCGTGCTTACCTGTGATTAATAGAAGATCTAACCTCAACTGGCTTAAGTAACAGGGACATTCATTAGCTCACATAAAGGAGCCAGAGTTAGTACGCACTCCCAGGTAGGTTGCTCAGGCAATTCCACTATGTCATCAAGGACTCAAGTTCTTTCCTTGTGTCTGCTTTGCATGTACAGTGCTGATGTCATCCTAAACTTGCTCCTCTTGCAGGTGTGGTGGGGCGAGATGTTTCTTCATTCTTGACCAAAGGTAGAAAAAGGCCAGGGCTTTTCTCAACTCTTTTCCGTGACTCTTATCTTCTTGGCTTGAATTGAGCCAGACACTCATTTCTGCACTCGTCACTAGCAGGTGATATGAGACTTTTTATCAGTCAGTCGTATCATCTCCTGGAGTTGGAGGATAAAGGGTCAGCTTCTCCTGAGATCCATGGCTGCACAGGGAGGAGTTGAGACCTGAACAAAAGCGGGATTTTTTATTAAGAAAGAAGAGTGAACATGTGTACCGGCTAGGTCTTACCATCCCTGTGCTCAGCAGCTTACACTCGAATGGGGAGGGATTAAAAAAAATTTTTTTTTTTTGGCTGCACCTGCAGCATATGGATATTCCTGGGCTGAGGATTGAAACTGAGCTGCAGCTGCAGCCTTTACCACGCCAGGCCAGGGATCCAACCCACGCCTCAGAAGCGACCCAAGCCTCTACGGAGACAACGCCAGATCCTTACCCACTGTGCCATAGCTGCAACTCCAAAAAAAAATTTTTTTTAAAGATAGGTGAAAAGTATCAAATGGTGTCATAGGTACACAGAGAATTCGAATGGTGGTGTGGTATCTGTGATCGTGGGACTTGTGTAGATTGGGTGTCTGGGGAGGCTTTTTGGAGGATATGAACTTTCAGCTGAGGTCCAGAAACAACAAGGAGTCAACGAGGAGCAGGTCTGGTGAAGAGGGTCGCAGGCCAGGGGACAGCTCATGCAGCCGGCCCTGCGGCGGGACGGGCTGGGGTTTGAAGGAACGTACAGAAGGCCAGTGTGTGTTTGGCAGCTCTGAACCTGCTACAAGAGGCGGTTAGAGAAACCAGCAGGCCAGATGAATGGCTTTGCGAATTGCAGTTTACTCTAAATGCAATGGAAAACCACACTGAGCAGATTTCTCACCGTTACAGTTCTTCTCGGCTGCTGTCCAGCGCAAATTAGAGTAGGGAGCAAAGTGGAAGCGAGCAGGGAGGGCCCTTGGAGGCTGTTCCTGTGGTTTGGTGGAGCAATTACGTGGCTTGCGTTAAGCAGGTGTTGAGACATCGGTGGATTCAGGAGACCTTTGACAGATGGTGAGAAGACGTTGCTGTGAATTGGTTGTGAAGGCTGGGGGGGGAAGAATCTCGGATGAACTTTTTTGATCTGGGGCGTGGTGTGGAGCAGATCAAACATAAGAAGATGTTGACACTCCCTAAAGCTGAGTAACCGGTACCATTCTCTCTATTTTTGTCAGTCTTTGAAATTATCCATAATAAAAAGTCCTTTTAAAAACCTCCCAGGTGTTTGGCTTGAGCTCCTGGCTGGATGCTGTGTCATTTACTGAGTTGGGGAAGACGAAAGGGTAGATCGGGAGGAGAAATGAAAGAGCATCGCGTGGTGAGCGGCAGACGTGGAATGGGCTGGAGCGCTCTAGGCAAGCTGGGGAGGCGGGGGACTGGCCATCTGGGAGGACCTCGAGGGGGCCTGGGGGCAGCTCAAGGAGCTGGCTCATCTCCTCTCTGCTCTGCTCCTGTGTCGACACGGAGGCCCAGCTGTACCCTGTCTCGCTTTACTCAGGCAGACTGGCTTCTGCTTACTCTGATTCAGACTCTTTCGTGGCTTTTACTTCCATCTTTTGTTCGCGATGGTCTTAGCTTCGTTGTCCCCCTGGGGTCACCCTCAGAGCTCATCGCGAGGATGGTACCGCGTCTCTTGCTTTCCCCTCTGGTGTAGGCTGTTTGGGAGGGGGGATGTGGATGACACCAGGTCACAGGGCATCAGCCAGCTGTGGCGAGAACAGGGGGCAGGGGGCGAGTGTTAAAGAGGCTGGAGACCCTCTGCCTCTGTGTGAGCAAGTCTCTCGGGGCGGGGGGGGGGCACGTGCACCAAGAGCTTCTCAGACAGGGAAAGCGTAATTGGCAGCTCCTTACAGGTATGTTTAGTTTTCTAGAATCATAGAGTTAAGTCACTAGCGTGATACAAAACACTCCCAGGTAAGTTTGAGGTCTTCTGAAATCAGCCTCACAGACATTGCCCCTTAAAGTGGACCCGTGCATTTGCCATCTCAGAGGAGGTTCCGGAGGGACAGTGATGATTAAATATATAAAATGGTGGGGCCGACTTAGGGTACTTAGAGGTCTGGGTCCAGAGGCACTCCGCTTAAAGAGCCCGCTGGTACTGGTTGGTTCTTTCTGGAATGGATTTTTACTCGTGAATGATGCAGTTGGGGATTTGTGTGTGAGGCTAGTTTTCCCTCCAAATACCCACTGCGGTTCCTAGATAATATTAAGGGGGGTAGTTTACTGATGTGTGTCATTGACCTGCTTTTTGGCTCGTTGAATAGCGTGCCTTCCCTAAGCTCCCGGCCCCTCGCGTATAACCCAGCTCAGGAGAACATCACTGCTGCGCACGCTGGGGTCGGAGAGGCAGACAGGCCCGCTGACGGCTTCGTGAGGTTGAAGCTTACTGTCCGTGTGATCAGAAATCACACTCTGATTCCTGGCTTTGAAAGCTCACCTTGGCTGCTCTGGAATAGGTTACCTCTCATGTCTGTAAAGGTCACGGGTTGGTGTCTTCTGCGGCCTTTCACGTTGCTGTTCCACTGTCCCTGCGATTCTGGGTGACCTGGACCATGGCAGCCGAGGCGGGATGTGTGGGTGTTGACAGGCATCTTTCCATCTGACCCTGAAGTGTTTCGGCTTCTCTTTATTGGCAAGAATACGCTAAATCCAGGGAAGACCTAGCCTGGCTCTTTCCGCTAGAAGCTAAAATGGGTTTCTCCTTGTTCTGAAAACACATGAAGTTACAATTGCAGCATTTCTTCATTTGGACAAAACCTGAATATTAACCAGTGGCCCTCAGGATAAAGTAGCTTGTTGCGATTTTTGTCATGATGGATTTGCTCAAACCTTGGGCTTGTCGGATGCAGCGAGTGGAACAGTCCTGTTGGACCTCGTTGACCGCCCTTTGGGGCCTACCAGTCCTTCCTAACTGTTTGAACCCCTTACCCTGTCATGGCCTCGTGCACATGGTGAGGGAGAAGGCGCTTGGATGACAGAGCGGGCCAGGACAGTGATGTTTAGAAGCTATTCCCGTATTAAAGGTATCCTGCTGTGTTTGAGAGCGTCTTTGCATTTGGATCCTGTCCTCAAAACAAGACGACGTCTTTGCTGGGGGGCCCACTTGGTGGGTGAGAGCGAATGTGGCATTGTGACCCGGGGGAGAGGCTGTGACCTCTGCCGTGCACCGCAGCATCCCTCACAACTCTCTGGGTATCACATCGTTAGGAGGTTTTGCTGTGAAAAACATTGTATAGCAGGACTGTTAGAAACTGCACTTGGCTGCGCCAAGAGACTTGGGTGGTATCTTCACTGTCAGTGATTATGAGCAACTGAAGGCGTAGCCGGCTCCGGAGGTGGAGCGGGGTCAGGGCCAATCTTGGCAGATGCGCGAAACCCAAGAGTGTGCGCTCTAGTCGAGGTCATGGGTGAGGCCATCTGGTCGGGATGGAGAGGGAACTTCCCGTCTCTAGTTACGGACAGACAGCACACGCACACTCGGCCTTCCCTGCAGGTCTCCCTGGCAGGTCTCGTCGACATCAGACAGAGCAGGACAGGAAGAAGTGGGATGTTGAGAAGTCAGTTTGTGGTTGTGTCCGGTGCTGTAACTGTCGGAACAGTGACAGGCGTCTCCACTGATTGCCATTGGGCGGTGGCTCCTGTGACCAGCAGGGGTGAATGAGCTTTCATTCCTGGCTAGTCTGGCATTAGAGACCCATGTGTGCTGGTTGTTGGGGGGCTTCAGTTCCTGTCGTGGCTCAGTGGGTAACGAACCTGACTAGGAACCATGAGGATGCAGGTTTGATCCCTGACCTCACTCAGTGGGTTAAGGCTCCGGCATTGCTGTGAGCTGTGGTGTAGGTTGTAGATGCAGCTCGGATCCCGTGTTGCTGTGTCTGTGGTGTGGACTGGAGGCTACAGCTTCGATTTGACTCCTAGCCTGGGAACCTCCATATGCCGCACTAAAAAAGACAAAAAAAATAAAAATAAAGAGTGAAGAGCAGCAGCTCCTGCCTCCGACGCTGACCTGCAGGCTGACTGGCGGCTGCTGAGTCCAGCAAAAACGCTAATGACCGCCCGGGGCTTTTCAGCTCTCAGCGCTTTGAGAGGAGGCTCGGATTTTTAGGACGGAAGAGAGTCAAGGGTGCCTGTCGTCAGAGCCATGGTCCCAGGGTGTGGACGAGGCGTCTCTAAGGGCGAGAGGGCCTCTTTGGCCTCCATTCTGGGGTGTCAGCTGCAGCAAGGGCCTCGCAAAGAAAGCATGTTCCAGTTGCTGTTGTCGGCTGCAGCCACCAGCCACGTCCAGGAACACGTGCGTGTGTGGCGCTGCTGGGCCCTGGCACTTTCAGGTGGCTTCTGTCGCAGAGAAGGACAGGTGTCTTTCTCCTGGAGAGAGTTGACCTCTGTGTCACCTGCCAGCTGCTGTGGCTGTGGAACACCCCCGCCTGGGGGCCGGAACAACACGCAGGTCTTTTCTCACGGTCCCGGTCGCTGGAGCCCAAGCTCAGAGGCCGTCACAGTGGTTTCCCCGGGGACTCCTCACCTGGCCTGCGGTGGCTGCCGCCCTGCTGTCATCGCCTGGCCTTCCCGCTGTGCTTAAAGGGCAGGAAGCTCTGGGATGATGAGGGCAGAGCCCCGTGGCCTCCTTTAACCCTCACGGCCTCCTCACACGCCCCACCCCCACATCGGATCACATCGCGGGTTAGGGCTTCAGCACTGGATTTTGGAGGGGGTGCAGCTAAGTCCATGTAACAATGCCCAGGTCAGGCACAACATTCTTCCTGCCCGTGAGTCAACAGCATGAGAGGATCGAAAGGCAGGCAGAGGGGCTTTCAGAGTAAAGCGAAGGCAGAATCAAGGTCTTCCTCTCTACTGACCCTTTTTTTTTTTTTTTTTTTCGGTCTTTTTGCCATTTCTTGGGCCGCTCCCGCGGCATATGGAGGTTCCCAGGCTAGGGGTCGAATCGGAGCTGTAGCTGCTGGCCTACACCAGGGCCACAGCAACGTGGGATCCAAGCCACGTCTGCGACCTACACCACAGCTCACGGCAACACCAGATCCTTAACTCACTGAGCAAGGCCAGGGATTGAACCCGCAACCTCATGGTTCCTAGTCGGCTTCGTTAACCACTGAACCATGATGGGAACTCCCCTCTCTACTGACTCTTCAGCTGCCCTCGTGACAGGTAGTAACCTGGCTGGGGGAAATGGGAAAAGACGTCTTACAAGAGGTACCAGTTAGTCATCTTGTAACAAATAGTAAGTGTGTTGGGGGCAGGAGCATGCCTGTGGCTTACAGCAGGTCCTTAACCCACTGCCCCACAAGGGAATGCCAGTGAGGAGTATTTTTTACAGTGTTGCAAGGGCTTCTTGGTGGGATTATACTTTTTTTGCTTTGGGAAAGAAGTGGTATTTTGCTCAGCTTCCTGCTATAATGGACATCGAGGCAGTTTGAGAAGCTTGATAGAACTGGCAAAGCAGATTTCATGAGCTTTTCATCATCAGTTTATCAAGGACCAGAGGGTTGGGAGGATAGAGTCAAGGATCTGCTTGGCAGCGGTTTCTAGAACAGGAAGCACAGAAGGTCCTGGGTTAAGGTCCTCACTGCAGGTGGGCAGCGTAGAAAATTGCCCTTCCAAAGAAGCTTGAGGAATGTGTTCCATCTGTTTTGCAGGAAGTAAGTCATGAAGTTTACGGAAGCAGCTGTGATGGAGCAGATTAACAGAGAATGAACGTGTGTGCTGGTTAGAGAGCGGCCCCGGAGGGACGTTTGTTTACGGGCTGAGCCATAGGGTACAGCATGACTGACTAGACTCTGAGAGCAGTTAGAATCTGGGCCGATGCCGGCACGCACGTGGCCTTACTTTTGTGTCCTGAGACTGCGGTGCCACCTCCCACAAGAGACATGAGCACTGGTTTGGCCAGAGGGAGGAAAGCCCCAGGGTACGCCAAGGATCCAGCCCGGGTCCTCCTCCTGCTGGAGGGAGGCTCTCATTGGGACTTGGGATCTTTGTTAGAAATGCTCGTTTTGCCAGTGACCTTCCTCCACGGTAGTACAAGCTGGGTCTGCCTGGTGCTTCTCAGACACAGGCGATTCGTCCCTCGGGGGACACTTGGCAGTGTCTGGAGACATTTTGCGTGTCATGACTTGGGGGAAGGTGATCCCAGTGGCTCAAGGCTGCGGAGGGAGGCCGCAAAGCGTCCGCAGTGCACAGCCAGCCCTGCACAGCGCAGGATTGCACGCCTGACACGACGGTTGTGCTGGACTTCGGAAGTCTTGGGCTGGCCCGTGGCTTTCGGTGTAACTCTCCCCGCTTTTCTTCTGCCTTTGTCCCTTTTTGTTCACTGTAATTTCTTGGCCTCTTTTGGGAGCCTCAGAGGTTGATCTTGGGGGTGGGGGTGGGGGAGAGTTCCCGTTGTGGCTCAGTGGAAACGAATCTGGCTAGTATCCATGAGGATGCAGGTTTGATCCCTGGCCTCACTCGGTGCGTTAAGCATCTGGTGTTGCTGTGGCTGTGGTGTAGGCTGGCGGCTACAAGTCAAATTCGACCCCTAGCCTGGGGACCTCCATATGCCGCAGGTGCAGCCCTGAAAAAAAAAGACAAGACAGAATGAACTTACTTAATCAAAAAAGCGAAGGGGAGGGAACCCTTTTGATCTTTAGGGCCATTAGTTTGGTTTTAGGAAGTTTCCAGTGGAGTGATTTGCTCATGTGAAAAGTGAGGTTTGAGGATCATTTGGCAGAAAACCAAGGTGAGCATAAGCTGTTCCTGGGTCTTTGGCCACAGACCCACCAGTAGTCCAGGCTCAGTCTTTTTTTTTTTTTCTTCTTCATTTTTGATCGCCCCGCACTATCTGGAGTCCCCAGCCCAGGGATCAGATCCAAGCCGTAGTTGAGACGCAAGCCCAGCTGGAGCAACACTGCATCCTTAACCCACTGTGCCAGGCCAGGGATCAAACCCGCACCCCAGCTCCGAAGATGCCACTGATCCCATTGCGCCACAGCAGGAGCTCCCAGGCTCAGTCCCAATGGCATTATTTATGCCTAAATATTTAAGAACAACCCATTTTTAGTCTCTCCACATAACCAGCCACTACTTTCCCTTGCTCCTGTTTATAGTTGTTAATTCTGGCTCAAGTCTGGACTCCTGGCCTTCGGCAGGGCAGCTCTTCAAGTTGGTTCTGGCTTGGTGACAGGGCTCTGGTCCTCTGCCCGGGAGGGAGGGACGGTGGCTGGTTGTGGGGTGGGACGGAAGGGATCTGGGGACCCAACTGCTGCCTCAACACACTTTCAACCAAGCCTGCTGACTTTTTTTTTTTTTTTTTTTTGCACACTCATGACACATGGAAGTTCCCAGGCCAGGGGTTGAATCCAAGCTGCAGCTGTGACCTAAGCCCCAGCGGTGGCAACACCGGCCCCTTAAGGTGCTGTGCTGCAGTAGGAACTCCCAAGCCTCTCAGCTTTAGCCTCATCTTCACCCTCACTTCCAGAGGCACAGGCACCCATTCCTAACAGCCTTTTTGCAGCTTTGCAGTGCACCTGGGATCGCCTCTCAGCTTTCCTGCCATCACTTTAGTGGGAATTCGTTTGCTAGGCACTGTAAAATCAGCTACTACCTGTCCATCTGCTTTCTAGCTCTCAAAATGTAGTGGCTCTTCTCCTCCTGTTCTTTCTGCCCGTACTTGCAGCAGACTCTTGTACTGCGGTTTGCAGTGGGGTTGAGCGTACAGGGGGAAGTGAAAGTGAAATTCACGTGTTTAATTCTCACTTTTATCCGCAAGTCCCTACAGTCTTCACTTTTCCTACTCTTCTGCCTGTGGCCTCTCCATTCACTGTAATTTGGAGGTTTCTCTGTATCTGCATATGGAAAGCATCTCGTTCTTTTAAAGGTATACTCTTTCATTGTATGAATTTAATGTGATTTATTTAACCTCATCCCTGTTGAGGGACATTGCTTTAGTCAGTTCTTGTCTCTACCGCAAGCAATGCTGCAATTATCTGTACATCTCCGTGCACATAGTATCATGCCTGGGAGGCAAGCTGCCTGAATTTCTGTCATAATTCTGCCACTCAGTGACTGTCAAATCTTGCTCAGTTTACCAGATTCCTCTCAGTTTAGTTACCTCATTCCCACAAGGGGACCAATGGGGTTATTAGTGATAGGATTAAAATCGTACCTCGTTATTAAGAGGATGAAGTGAGATGTGCTTAGAGTAGTACCTGGAACATAGTAAGTGCTCAATAAATGTTAGCCATTCTATCTTTTCTTTTCTTTCTTTCTTTCTTTTTTTTTTTTTTTAGGGCCACGCCTGCAGCATATGAAAGTTCCCAGGCTAGGGGTCTGATTGGAGCTATAGCCACTGGCCTACACCACAGCCACAGCAACTCCAGATCCGAGCCATGTCTGCGGTCTGCACCACAGCTCATGGCAACGCTGGATCCTTAACCCACTGAACAAGGCCAGGGATCGAACCCGTGTCCTCATAGATACTAGTCGGTTCATTAATCACTGAGCCGCAATGGGAACTCCAATGTTAGCCATTTTTATTTTCCCTTTAGAATAAATTCCTAAAAGTGGAATCGGTAAGGTAAAAGGTACACCTATTTCAAAGTTCTGTAGCAAGTTTGGAGTGGTGCTTCCCAGAACCTGCCCCAGGTTGTATCCCAGACAGAGACTGTGAGTGCGGCTTCCTCTGCTCTCTGTTACGTTGGGCCGAGTGTTTGGTTGAGTGGTTGGATGAATCACCCAGAAGATGCTGTGAAAATGGGGTCATCCTATATACACAATTCAAAAATAAATAAAAGAATTAATCCTCCTTGATGTGATCCTTGGAATGTAATTGTAAGAGCTACTGAATTACCGTTAATTTCCTTGAAGCTTGGAAGAAAAATAATTTTAAAAATTGAGATTGAAGTCAGAGGTTGTGGAGACCAATTGTGTTTGTAAAGTTGTTTTTTTTGTTTGTTTGGGGTTTTTTTGGCTTTTTTAGGCCCGCACCTGTGGAAGTTCCCAGGTTAGGGGTCCAATCTGAGCTACAGCTTCCGGCGGACACCACAGCCACGGCAACATCAGATCTGAGCCAAGTCTTCGACTTCATCATAGCTCATGGCAATGCCGGATCCTTAACCAACTGCGCGAGGCCAGGGATTGAACCTGCAACCTATGGTTCTAGTTGAGTTTGCTTCCACTGTGCCACGACGGGAACTTCATGTGTTCATAAAGTTTCTTCCTTGGGTCATCTCTAATCGTATTTGTAATCATATTAGAGCTCTTGCCTTGCCTTGTTTTAATTTTGGAAAGACCTTAAGATTTTTCATTTGAGGATGTTCCCATTGTGGCTCAGTGCTAACACCCTGATTAGTGCCCATGAAAACTCGGGTTGGATCCCTGACCTCTCTCAGTGGGTTAAGGATCCAGTGCTGCCATGAGCTGTGGTGTAGGTTGCAGACACAGCTTGGATCCCATGTTGCTGTGGTGTAGACTTGCAGGTGCAGTTCCTATTTGACCCATAGCCTGGGATCTTCCATATGCTGCGGGTGCAGACCTAAAAAAGCAAAAACAAAACAAAACAAAAAATTTTCATTTGAGAATTTTAATCTCTATCTGGAAACTGGCCAAGACCATTAGTTTTCATGCTGTGTTAGAGAAAGTTCTAGGGCTCTGCAGAGGTGCTAGCTAGTGTCATTTCTGCTTTTATCTATTTCATATATTAAAATATTGTGTAGAATTTTGTTTGGGAATAAAAAGTCCTGCTACCTAAAAAAAAAAAAAAAGTGTGAGAAATATTGCAAATTTCATGTACTAACAGCAGGCAAGAAAAAAACAAAACTTTCAGAACATTGTTAGCTTGCTTTGTGTTTAAAATTGCTGAAGTATTTAACATCTCTTAGTTTAAAAAGTATAGGTTTATTTGCATGATTTAGGTAGTAAACTACTGAGAATTACAGTGAAGATGCTGGTGGCCCCTTATTTATACTGGAATTTTGCTGGTACCACTGTTATATGTACACGTCTATGAAAGTTAGCACAATGACAGTGGTGATAGAAATTGCAAATGATGGACTTATTAAATAATTGAAAGCTTTGAAAAATTACTCTGGACTACTTCATCACCGTTGCTGATACACCAGAAAGCATTTGCTCCTGTTTTGCAGAGTGGCTAATCAGTCGGCCCCTGTGGCACGGGGCTGGATGATTGAACGGTGGGTTAAATAGCTGCAGTTTTACCATCTGCTGCATCGTGAAAGTTCAGATAATCATTTGACAGATCTGTGGGCCTAAAAATCAAAAGAATGAAATTTTAAAAATATATATTTGTTATAGCCCTAGTGTTGAGAAAGCTTTCCTTTTCATAATCTACATTGGTGTGGCGTCAGAATAAGAAAAAATGTTAGCAGTCTCAAAGCAAAGAACAATTTTTGACCTTTTGGCCACTCTCGAATAAAATGACACATTCTCTCTCCCCACCTGAAACAGGGGCTGTGCTCTCTAGCTGATGGATACATTTAATGTTAACTCCAGTAATTGGGTGCCAGGTTGGTTTTGATGGACGAAGCCAAGATGGTCCCTCATGAAGCTGTTTTTTGTTTTTTTAAACATTATGCCTCGCTGGGGAAATCAACTACCTTGTCCAACCATGGTATTATTTTAGGATCAGGATCTTCAAGGGAGCATTGTTCGTGGCTGTGGGCCCCGTTACTGCCTGGGAGGGCTTCGGAAAGGTCTGATCGATAGGCAGACGCCCTCGTGGTACCAGCAGTGATGAGCTTGCATTCTGCCGGCCACCAAACGCCTGCAGAGACATCACGCTGGGCGCTTCTTGGCCTTTGCAGCTCTCTTTTCTCCCTTTTTTAATCGCCAAGGGGCGCTTGTCTTTTAGTCCAAAGCAGAGTAGAGCTTCTTGTCGTCCCTTTGGTTCTCAATGAGCAGCAGCAGAGCAGCGTTAAAGCTGCTGCGGTGTTTTTGATTCTAGGGTCCCTTCCTGCCAGGGCCGGGTCGTGGGGAAGCGGCGCAGAGGCTGAGCGATGCTCTGATCCCCAGGCCTGCGCCGAGATCTCTGTTCCATCTGTGTGATGGGGGAGGTTGCCTTGCTAAGTCTCTGTTTCTCCATCTCAAACGGGGTAGTAATAGAACCTTCTCTGCAGAGCGACGTGGGAATTAAGTGAGATGTGTAAAGCATTGCACACAGGCTCTGACACTTCGTGTTTGGCAGGCGTTGCTCTATACGTCATCCACGTCACCTTGTCATCCCTGTCTCATTGCTTTTGAGTGAGCTGAGCGAACCCAAACCCACATCTGAGGCAGACACTTCTTCTTTTATTTTTCCCCTTATTTTTTTAATTAAAAAAAATTTTTTTTTCTTTTTAGGGCCGCACTCGCGGCATATGGAGGTTTCCAGGCTAGGGGTCGAATTGGAGCTGCAGCTGCCACAGCACAGCAACACGGGATCCAAGCCATGTCTGCAACCTACACAGCAGGTTGCGGGCAACACTGGATCCTTAACCCACTGAGCAAGGCCAGGGATTGAACGCACATCCTCCTGGGTATTAGTCAGGTTCATAATCATCTAAGCCACAACAGGAACTCTGGGTCAGACACTTCTTGATGGGCCTGCTGTCCTCTGCTTAGGATGGTACCAAAGGATTTCTCGATAATGAGAGATTTCAAGTGACTGTGGCCTGATTTCTACCAAGTTGCTTGAACACACAGTAGCAGACGTTATAGGGAGTTCCTGCTGTGGTGCAATGGGATGGGTATCTTCTCTGGAGCACCGGGATGCAGGTTTGATCCCTGGCCACAGCAGCACCAGATCTGAGCCGTGTCTGTGACCTACACCACGGCTCACAGCAACACTAGATCCTTAACCCACTGAGCGAGGCCAGGGATCGAACCTGCGTCCTCGTGGATGTTAGATTTGTTTCTCTTGAGCCACGACAGGAACGCTCCAGTTTTCAGTTTTTTAATTCAAGAGTTTCTGATAAAATTTATACTGCTTGGGGCAAAATAGCTAAACCTATGGAGAAATAACAAATTTTTGCCTCCGTTTTTAGTTTTAAGGATGTTGCTTATTTTACTTGTGTCATTAGAGACTTTTTGTCTTACTGAACCTGACACATTGAATATTGTGTCATCAGAATTACATGTGATCAGGGAGTTCCCATTGTGGCTCAGCAGTAATAAACCTGACTAGTATCCATGAGGTTGCGGGTTTGATCCCCGGCCTCGCTCAGCGGATTAAGGATCCGACATTGCCGAGAGCTGCGGGTGTAGGTTGCAGACACGGCTCAGATTCCTTGTTGATGTGACTTTGGTGAAGGCTGACAGCTGTAGCTCCGATTTGACCCCCAACCTGGGAACCTCCATATGTCATGGGTGTGGCCCTACAAAGACAAAAAAGAAAAAAGAATTCCATGTGATCAGGAACTTGTGGTTCCCACCCGTACCCCAGTGTGGCTGTGGATCAGAAGAGCACACACCATTGCATTTGCGACAAGCTAGCATCCTCCCAAAAGCATGACGAAAGCTTCAGAGCTAGAATGTTATCACACAGCAAATCCTAGTGATACTATGATACCATAACATAACATAATATACCACAGACACGCCGTATTTCATGGCCTTCGCAGGAGTCGCATTTTTTACAAATTGAAGGTTTGTGGAAACCCCACATCCAGCTAGTTGGCCCCGTTTTCCAGCAGCATTTGCTCACTTCTCAGCTCTTTGTCGCATTTGGTAATTCTTGAAACATTTAAACATTCCACCAGCAAAAAGATGATGACTCACTGAAGGCTGAGATGAGGGTGAGCACTTTTTTCTTAATAAAGGATTCTTTAATGACACTGTAGATTGTTTTAGACACAAAGCTGCCACACCCTTAATAGAATCCAGGGTGGTCTGAACGTAACTTTTCT
Organism: Phacochoerus africanus; assembly: GCF_016906955.1. Lineage (NCBI taxonomy): Eukaryota > Metazoa > Chordata > Mammalia > Artiodactyla > Suidae > Phacochoerus > Phacochoerus africanus. The sequence continues at coordinate 15,332,396 of NC_062555.1, read as the reverse complement.
ACGCCCTGGGGCATCACAACGTTCACGTGACCCACGTTACCGGGTTACTCGCTTTATTGCGATGGTCTGGAACTGAACCCACAATACCTCTGAGATCTGCTTGTATGAGACATAGAATCCTATGGGTATTTTCTAACCTCTTTTTCGCCTATGGAACTTCTGCTTGTACACATCCAGCTCAGCCACGCAATCTGCTTTGAGTCCTACAGTCACAAGGAGAGATGGAGGCCAGAGAGGACCTGGAAAAGAAAATGGGAAGAACGGCAGAGGATTTGTGGTTCACCCTCTTTCCCCTCCATCATCAGTGGATGGAGCTGGAATGCTGATCCATGCGAAGGTTCTTTTTTCTGGTTCCATGTTACTACAAATGTCCATTTATGCCAGGGCTCAGCAGGTGAGGAATGCAACTCATCCCTCTGGGCAGTGTCTGAATTTGTTTCCACGGAAGTGATACCTATTTGTCCTGCTTTCTTCTTGGTTAGTTTTTATGGGGCAGAATTCCTGTTTGCTCTGAGATTGCTCATAGTCCATTTGCTGGGATGGTGGCAGACAGAGCGTGATCCTAATTTGACACTGAGTACTAGACCCACGTAACGGGTAATACTCTGACCCCTTCTTGTACCTGCCTTGGACTTGTCAGCCCGAACCTTGGAGTGTTCAACTGTAACGTTACTTAAGGAACACATTACTAAAGATACTCTTCCACACGGATACAATACTTAGGGTATTGGCTTTGAATCAGTTGCTCAGAGTCATGCAGTTTCATATACAAGAGAAAATAATAGATTATTCACAAAACTTGTGACTGCAAGCCAGGAGAAATTGGAGAACTGTTATTCCCTCGGTGTTGCGATCAGGACTGTGCTGCGCCTGGAGTAGAAGAGTCAGAGAAAGCACAGGCTTTGCCAGTTAGAAGGCTTCCGGTCTCGTGTGGGAGAAATGCAATCACAGAATAGACAGCAGGGAGTAGTAAGACCTTTCACTGCAGTACGTTCAAAAGAAGGTAAAAGTTGGAGGAGGGCGGGATTGCAGTAGGAGCTGGAACTTGAGATGGAAAGACTGAGAAGATGCTACGAGAGACTCTCTCGTACTAAGCGAAGTCAGAAAGAGGACAAATACCGTGTGGTACCACTTATGTGTGGAATCTAAATTCTGGCGCGGATGAACCTGTCTACAAAACAGAAACAGACCTATGCTCTTGGGACTTGGAGAACAGACTTGTAGTTGCCAGGGCGGGGGGTTGCGGTTGGGGGTTGGGGGGAGGATGGGAGTGGGATGGACTAGGAGTTTGGGCTTAGTAGATGCCAACTGTTACATTTAGAGTGGATGGACAGTGGGGTTCCCGCTGTGGCTCAGGGGGTTAACGATGTGGCTTGTCTCTGTGGTGTTGCCAGTTGGTTCCCTGGCCCAGCTCAGTGGGTTAAAGATCCAGTGTTGCCACAGCTATGGCCTAGGTCTCAGGCGCAGCTTGGATTTGATCTCTGAAAATTTCTGTATGCCACATGTGCAGCTGAAAGGGGTCGGGGGAACAGATCCACAATCCTGCTGTACAGCACAGGGAACTATAGCCGATCTCCTGGGATAGACCCATGATGGAAGATGGTACATATAAAAAAAGTAAATGGGTGTGTAGCAGTGCACAGCAGAAATTGCTCTAGAGCAGAAATTGGCCCAACATTGTAAATCAGCTGTACTTTAATAATTTAAGAAATTTAGAAAAAGAAAAAAGAGGGAAAAGTTTTTCTAAAGGCGAGCTTTAAGAACCACCTCAGGAACAAGCTGGCTCCTGAGTCGAAGCAGGTCCTCGGGCCCTAAGTGGGTTTGTGCACCCACTGCCCTGTGCGCGTGGTAAAGCACCTGAGTAACAGGTTGTTTCCTTATGAGAACAGGCTTTTCAGCGACTCTAGGCCAGAGGCAGATCCCAGGGGAGACAGGTTTCCCCAAGAGCTGTCGCAGGCACCCACTTAGACGAGCAGGGCCCTCGTTTGGGTGCTGACACCAGCTGGGTGGCAGCGAGCATGTCTCTCAACTGCCCCCAAGGCTCTGCTTTCCTTGTTGCGAGATGAGGTTTGACCACTTCGTGATGTCTTCTGTCTTCGAGTTTCTTAAACTCTTTGTCTTTTCAGCAAACACAGACAAACTGATCTTATGTTATTAGTGGCATTATTTTGAAAACAGAGGAGAGAAACACAGAAATAGTGTTCTTTCTTGAAAAGTAACTTCTGCAAACTTTTCAGGAGTTTACTGTATGGACATAATTTGAAAAGTGTGATAGGAGTTCCCGTTGTGGCCCAGTGGTTAACAAATCCGACTAGGAACCATGAGGTTGTGGGTTCTATCCCTGGCCTTGCTCAGTGGGTTGAGGATCCAGCGTTGCCGTGAGCTGTGGTGTAGGTTGTAGGCGCAGCTCAGATCCTGCATTGCTGTGGCTGTGGCGTAGGCCGGTGGCTACAGCTCCAATTTGACCCCTAGCCGGGGAACCTCCATATGCCGCGGGAGCGGCCCTGGAAGTGGCAAAAAGACCAAAAAAAAAAAAAAAGTGTGATAAAAGAACCCCTTTGTATGGGTCCTTGATTATTTTCTAAGACTATTTCTTATAGAACTTGCCAAAATTGGAGCTGTATTTTTCCTTTTCTGGAGCATTGTTCAGAGTTCTTTTTGTTGCAGTGAGATGGAAATTTTAGGGGAAGAGTCAGAGGCCAATCAAAGAATTTTGGACGTCTTCATTTCCTGTCAAACACCGTTCCTGAGTAGTACTCCCGTTGACTTGCCCTGCTTCTAGCCTCCTTGCCGGAGATGAGGCCCTGATCACATGGAAAGTCCTGAACCTCGGAGTTGGTGTAACTGGTCTCAATTACTGACTTGAGGGCAGGGACGCCCGCAGCTTACAGCCCAACCACCTCCAGGGAGCGGAGGGCTGGCACACTGAGATGGTATCCACAGCAGCGGTTGTGGGTCCAGGGAGGATTTAGTTATAACTAACTTTTGCCTTATAACTTTCATCTTAGGGGGATAGTTTTCTCCCAAGTTTATGTGTAGAAGAATGTGCATTAAAAAGAGCAAACTGGGAGTTCTCTCATGGCTTCAGCGGGTTAAGGGTCCAGCATTGTCACTTGAAGGGCTCGGGTCACTACTGTGGCATGGATTCAGTCCCTGGCCTGGGAACTTCCAGATGCCGCAGCCAAGATAATTAATAAATAAATAAATACAGCCAATTGGATAGCACAGTTCCTTAAAAAATGGAACTTTACTAAAACGAGGGATTTTGCCAGGATTACTCTTCTTCCTGTCTCTTGGGAGAGGGTGCAGCTTGCAGAAGAAAGTGGTTCCAAATCTCTTTCATCCCTCAAGTTCCATTGAGAGGGAAGAAGAATCACACGACTCTCTCAGGGGTTTCAGACCTACCTAGAGATTTTTCTTGCAGATGTCCTATAACCCACATTTATTTCTGTGTTAAACATTTTTTTGGTAGTCTCACAGCAAGAAATAATTTATCTTTCCTAGAAATACTACCAGAATATTTTTTTTTATAATTTTTTTTTATTTTCCCACTGTACAGCAAGGGGGTCAGGTTATCCTTACATGTATACATTACAATTACATTTTCCCCCCAGCCTTTCTTCTGTTGCAACATGAGTATCTAGACAAAGTTCTCAATGCTATTCAGCAGGATCTCCTTGTAAATCTATTCTAAGTTGTGTCTGATAAGCCCAAGCTCCCGATCCCTCCCACTCCCTCCCCCTCCCATCAGGCAGCCACAAGTCTCTTCTCCAAGTCCATGATTTTCTTTTCTAAGGAGATGTTCATTTGTGCTGAATATTAGATTCCAGTTATAAGTGATATCATATGGTATTTGTCTTTGCCTTTCTGGCTCATTTCACTCAGTATGAGATTCTCTAGTTCCATCCATGTTGCTGCAAATGGCATTATGTCATTCTTTTTTATGGCTGAGTAGTATTCCATTGTGTATATATACCACACCTTCCGAATCCAATCATCTGTCGATGGACATTTGGGTTGTTTCCATGTCTTGGCTATTGTGAATAGTGCTGCAATGAACATGCGGGTGCACGTGTCTCTTTTAAGTAGAGTTTTGTCCGGCTAGATGCCCAAGAGTGGGATTGCGGGGTCATATGGAAGTTCTATGTATAGATTTCTAAGGTATCTCCAAACTGTTCTCCATAGTGGCTGTACCAGTTTACATTCCCACCAACAGTGCAGGAGGGTTCCCTTTTCTCCACACCCCCTCCAGCACTTGTTATTTGTGGATTTATGAATGATGGCCATTCTGACTGGTGTGAGGTTGATATCTCATGGTAGTTTGGATTTGCATTTCTCTTATAACCAGCGATGTTGAGCATTTTTTCATGTGTTTGTTGGCCATCTGTATATCTTCTTTGGAGAAATGTCTATTCAGGTCTTTGGCCCATTTTTCCATTGATTGATTGGTTTTTCTGCTGTTGGGTTGTATAAGTTGTTTATATATTCTAGAGATTAAGCCCTTGTCGGTTGCATCATTTGAAACTATTTTCTCTCATTCTGTAAGTTGTCTTTTTGTTTTCTTTTTGGTTTCCTTTGCTGTGCAAAAGCTTTTCAGTTTGATGAGGTCCCATGGGTTTATTTTTGCTCTAATTTTGATTGCTTTGGGAGACTGACCTGAGAAAATATTCATGATGTTGATGTCAGAGAGTGTTTCGCCTATGTTTTCTTCTAGGAGTTTGATGGTGTCCTGTCGTATATTTAAGTCTTTCAGCCATTTTGAGTTTATTTTTGTGCATGATGTGAGGGTGTGTTCTAGTTTCATTGCTTTGCATGCAGCTGTCCAGGTTTCCCAGCAATGCTTGCTGAATAGACTTTCTTTTTCCCATTTTATGTTCTTGCCTCCCTTGTCAAAGATTAATTGACCATAGGTGTCAGGGTTTATTTCCGGATTCTCTATTCTGTTCCATTGGTCTGTTTTGATACCAGTACCACACTGTTTTGATGACTGTGGCTTTGTAGTATTTCTTGAAGTCTGGGAGAGTTATGCCTCCACTTGGTTTTTGTTTCTCAGGATTGCTTTGGCAATTCTGGGTCTTTTGTTGCTCCATATAAATGTTTGGATTGTTTGTTCTAGTTCTGTGGAAAATGTCATGGGTAATTTGATAGGGATTGCATTGAATCTGTAGATTGCTTTGGGTAGTATGGCCATTTTTACAATATTGATTTTCCCAATCCAGGAACATGGAATATCTTTCCATTTCTTTACATCTTCTTTGATTTCTTTGATTAAAGTTTTATAGTTCTTGGCATATAGGTCCTTTACCTCCTTGGTCAGGTGTATTCCGAGGTATTTGATTTTGTGAGGTGCAATTTTAAAAGGTATCGTATTTTTGTATTCCTTTTCTAATATTTCATTGCTGGTATACAGAAATGCAACTGACTTCTGAATGTTAATCTTATATCCTGCTACTTTGCTGAATTTATTAATCAGTTCAAGTAGTTTTGGGGTTGAGTCCTCTTCTCCCAGGTTCCCTCTGATGCGGCTTTCCACTTCCCCGCCCCTAGAGTATTGCTCCCTTCCTCTGCTTTGTTTTCTAGTCTCCCTGGCAGTCTCTGCCCTGTCAAATGGTTTCTAGACCTCCCAAGCAGTTTCCGCTCCGCCCCGCCCCGCCCCCCCCCAGCCCGGGGACTAACCTCTGGGGCAGAGGTCTCGGTGCCCAGCCCCCACCCAGGCGTCCCCCGGCCCTTTCCCGGGGACTAACCTCTGGAGCCGAGGATTTGGTGCCCAGCCCCCACCCAGGCGTCTCAATTTTTGGTGACTGTGCCCGTAGTTCAGATGGTCCGTTTGGTTCTTGATCGGCTTTTCCGAACTCCACCTTACTGCTACACTCTTCTCTGCATCTGGAGGTTCCTCCGGTTCGTTTGATCTTTCCCCCGTGTAGGTGACTTTCCAGGGTGCGGGATCCCTTTCTCCTCCGCAGTTCCCTTTCGGGAGCGCCCGTCCCGCTCGGATTCACCTTCTCTCACTCTCCTCCTTTCTCCCGTTCTGCCCCGTGATGTCACGAACTTCTTGCTGTTATTGGAGTTTAGGTTCCTCTGCCAGCGATTGGTTGCTATTCTGTGCGAGTTATTTATTCTGTAGATGCGCTTTTTTTGTTGTGTTTGTGGGAGAGGGCGAGCGTGTCCTCCTGCTCCTCCGCCATCTTGTCCTCTCTCTGGAATATTTTTGATGAGGATGATTTTCTACTTTTAAAATCTTTTAACTTTCATTATGCTAGTAAGACATTCTTATTAAGAGCTTTAAAAAAAAGAGTGATTTTTTTTTTTTTAATGAAAGCAGCCTACATCTCTGCCCTCTCTCTTCCCCTTCTGTATTGATGAATTTAATCCAAAAGCTATCATGTAGGGTGGAGTAAAAAGTAGGAGCCTACATGACATAAAACCTAGAAGCTGTAAGATTGATCATTTAGCTACATACAAGAGAAAAATTCTGCATGAAGGCAATTAAGCTACCACATGAACTGGGAAAAACTATTTGCAACTCTTATGGTCAGAAGGCCGATTTTCCTTGTATGTAAAGAGTGTATAGAAATCAATTAGACAAAGAACAGCAACCCAGCAAGAGATCTTCTGAGGAAAGGAACCCTCTGTTCATAGAAAAGGCTTTTAAGCATGTGAAAAAATGCCTGTTCCTACTCATAAGATGCAGTAGACTGAGCTATGACTTTTTACTTGTTAGTTGCACAGAAATCAGAGGTAAAGCCATCATCTGAAGAGTCCCTAAGGAAGCAAGCACTTTTGAAACCCAAGGGGTCAGATGATAAATTAACATACCTGCAGAGGACGATTTGGGAATATCCAGCAGATTTACTCATTACATGTGCCCTTTGACCCAGCAGTTTCACTTCTGGGAGTTTATCCTACTGGCTTGATCCCACGTTAACGGACACATGTGCAGGTATTCATTGTAGCGTAGTTTGTAGCCACCAAAGAGTGTCCACCACACAAGGGGCCCATCCCCAGGGGGCTGCTTAACTAAATCTTGTGTCTCTGCAGTGGAGTGCTGTGCAGCCATTAAAAAAACAAACTTCACTTGGAATAGAGTCGAAGGGGATATGTGGAGACAGACGTGGAGAAGGAATGTGTGTAGCCTGCTACCACTTGTGCCAAGAAAAGGAGAAAGCGATAGTTCGTATTTGCCTGCATGTGGTGTCTCTGAAAATTCGCCCAGGAACCCCATCATGCTGCTGTGTCTGGAGTGAACCCCTGGGTGGTCCAGGAATATCAGACTCTTCAAAGAAGCCTTTTTAGATTGTTGGATTTTTAACCATGGGCATTTATCTGTAAGGTGAATACATTTCCAGTTGAAAAAAGAAAACACCTTTCAGGTCACATAAAAAGAAAGAAAGGTCAGAATTATCCTACTTGTGAAGTTCCTGCAACCGTAATCATCAGATAATGTTTTCTTTGCTGTCAAGCTGCGGGTAATCTAACTCTCTGTCTCCAGTAGGATTATTTACTGAGTTTCCTAATACCGAATCTTTCCTGGAGTAATCCCTATGGGATATTCTTTTAATGTCTTGCTGTTTGTTTCATTTAAAAATTTTGCCTTACTATTCAGAACTGCAGTTTGCTTGTAGTGAATGTTCTGGGTTTTGGTCATTTTGGACATATTTGGATGAGCGTTGTTGAGACTATAAAAAAAATCAGGAAGGTTTTCCTCTTTTGTCTCCCTTGCTCCTCAAGGCGAACCAGCTGAGTTGAACTAGTCTTGATATGGAAGTAATGGTAGTTTTACTCACAGGAAGAAGACGGAAATTCTTGCAAAACACAAAAAACTTCCTGGCTTCAAGATTGTGTTTTATCCTTATCTCCAACCAATGATCTCATGGTTATAGCTCGGGGGCAAAAAGCTGTATTTCTCGTGCGTAAGTACCCTGCTATTTTCATTTATTTTAATGCATAGAATAGAAAATGGATTGGGTAGAAAGAAAAAAGTGTTACTTCTCTCGTATACATTATATGGTGGCATTTGATAGTTTATTTGGTACGTTATACAACGCTTTTAATTTTCTTTCCTTTTATTTTTCTCTCTTTTTTCCTCTTTGTTTTTCCTGTCCTTTCTGTTTCTTTCCTCTGTTTTTCTTTCTTGGCCACAGATACGTTAGCTATCTCTCTTCAGCCCTTGAGGCAGTCCTGGGAATTGCCCAATTCTTGCAAGGGGCATTCAGAGCTAAAAAGGCCACTGAACCCTTCCTGGTACTAACACGAGTGGAGTGGCTTTCAACTCCAGTTGGAAAACTCACAGTGCTGTGGTTACCTATTTGGGGCATAAGTTTTCAGCTTATACTTTTTGTTGGAGATGAAGATTAAAGGTTAGGTGTGCATGGAATAACCTCACTGATCAAAATAACCATGTATTCAATGGTCTTATAAGCATATTCGCCTCCATAGCATACACCTAATAGACACCTTTTTTTCTGCCAACTGAAGAAAAAAGTAGTTTTATAAAGAAAAAATACAGGATGATACATAACAATAACTTTATTTTATGGATTGAATTGGAGGAAAGACTGGAGAGAGAGTTTTATGAAAAAAACTTATAAAAATTTTTAAAGGTTATCTTGTATTTACCTGTAAAAAGTCCTGTGTCTGTTAACATAGAACTATGACATTCTATACTCATTATTCTAGAGGAAAAGAGAGAAATTTATGAGTTACTGCTTTAGTGTACTAACCTTTTGTTCCCTGGTCTTTTTTGCAGCAAAATGGAAACATAGTGATAAAGGGAAGGAAGAAATGCACTTTGCTGTTGGTTGGAGCGGTTGTTTAAATGTTGAAGAAGGGTAGGTGCCAGTTAATTTTTTTTGTTTCTCTGTGACTTAAATGTATATGTGAAATTGTTTCACTTGCAAGTCAGTTTATTAAGAAGTTTCATCATTTGCAGTGTTCAGTAAGTGTATATTCTTTGTAGCTTTCATGGTTGTAGAGCATGATTCAATTTAGGGCAGTAAATTTTAATTTCATTAATCATGTGATTTATTTTAAAAAAAAGATTTAAAGGAGAGTTTAGAGAGAATCCCATGACATCCTGTCTACATTTTGTCTTTTCCTCTGCACTTCATTACTGATTTTATTCAGCCAGAAAGTCAAGGGCAACCCTTGTCTTCTCTGATTGGCCAGCCTTGGGCTTGTCCTTAAAAGGGATAGCACCCCATTAATTCTTTTTTCTTTTTTTTTTTTTTTTTTTGGCCTTTCTAGGGCCACACCCGCAGCATATGGAGGTTCTCAGGTTAGGGGTCTAATTGGAGCTGTAGCTGCCGGCCTACACCACAGTCACAGCAACTCAAGATCCAAGCCGAGTCTGCAACCTACACCGCACCTCCCGGCAACACCAGATCCTTGACCCACTGAGCGAAGCCAGGGATCGAACCTGCAACCTCATGGTTCCTAGTTGGATTCGTTAACCACTGAGCCATGACAAGAACTCTTCCATTAATTCTTAAACTCAAAAATACCTCCAAAATGCAGGTAGGTAAATACAAGTTTCCTATTGACCTAGAAGGAAATTTACAACCAAATCTCGGAGTGCCCGTTGTGGCTCATCAGGTTACGAGCCTGACAGAGTATCCTTGAGGACCCAGGTTTGACCCCTGGTTTCGCTCAGTAGGTTAAGGATCTGGTGTTGCCACAAGCTCTGGTATAGGTCACAGATGTGGTTCGTGTTGTGGCGGCTGTGGTGCAGGCCGGCAGCTGTAGCGCCAATTCTCACCCGTAGCCTGGGAACTTCCATGTGCTACAGGTGAAGCCCTAAAATGAAACAAACAAATGAACAAAAAAGATAATTGCACAAAACCCAGCTCTCTAGCATGGTTCTCTGATGGAGCTGCTACTCTGAAACCTGCAGCTAAAAACTATTTTCAATTTAATTTTTATGACCCAAGGCTGTCTGATTGGAGTAAGATTCTTCAGGCTTTGGATTCAAATAGAAGACCGTAGGCCAGGCCTGGCCTTCTGTAGATGAAATGTTTTCTACTCTTTCCAAAAGAAACGGTATTTCTCCTTGAGTCATTTAGTCTCAGCATTTTGAAGACATTTGATTTCTGTTAGAAATGCAAAAGCAAACCTAATGGTTCAATTATTTCAGAGATGACAAGCAAACAAAAACTATTTTTTTTTTTTCTTATTGGCGATCATGTAGTTTGATGTTTGGGGAAGAGTGTTTCTAGTTGGCTGAATAAGCTGGTGATTGTCCTGAGCTCTGACAGGTTAAATGAAAGTCAGTTCAGTAGGCAGAGTAATTTTAATTTTGAGGCTTGTTTCTGAACTGGAGACACGTATTCCAGGTCTTCATGTCAGAAAAAAAAAAAAAAGTCTTACAGGGATCATCCAGCCTAGCAGGTGCTTAGCAATAGGTTATTTCTGCAAAATATAAAAGAAGTTGCCGGTTGAAACACAGTAAGTCTCTCGACTAACATACTAGCCGAAATGCAGTTCGCCTGTAATGAGACAGCCAGCTCCTCGCACCCTCTGCCCAAGTTCTGGGCTGATTCGGGGGGTGGCGGGGGTGGGGGGGGGAGCTGTACGAAGCGACTGCCTAGTGACCATTGGATGTTTTCTGTTTGATATTTAATCAGTTCTGTACAGTAAAGGTTGACTTTCTTTTGTGCTTTTCATGACAAAACAGAATGAAAAATCCTATTTATGCGAATGGATTTTATGACCCTTGTTTATGGTGGAGGTTTACTGTTTTTTTTTTTTTTTCCCACTTCGTGTGGATAAAACTGGTCCCCAGACTACCCTTTAACATCCAGTTGTAGAAAATGAAACTCATTAGGTAAGCATATGATTTTGTGTGCTTTTTGTTGTTTTTTTTTTTTAGGGAATGTGTAACCAGTGCGCTCTGCATCCCACTTGCAAGCCAGAAGAGGTAAGGATGAATGAGTCATTTGTTTCCTCGGCTCCGATTTATGAGCCATTAAGATCTTCACTTTTGTTTGTACCAGGAGTTCCACTGGACGCCCAGACTGGACCTGCATTGTGGTGGGCTTTTCTTCAGGTTACCTGCGCTTCTACACGCAGGTGAGTTGAGTGCGATGCCGTTCAAAACACCTGCTAGAGTTCCCGTCATGGCTTAGCAGAAACCAATCTGACCAGTGTCCATGAGGATGCAGGTTCGATCCTTGGCCTCATTCAGTGGGTTAAGGATCCGGCGTTGCTGTGAGCTATGGTGTAAGTGGCAAATGCGGTTTGGATCCCATGTGGCTGTGGCTATGGTGTAGACCAGCAGCTGTAGCTCCGTTTTCAACCCCTAGCCTGGGAACCTCCATATGATGCAGGTGTGGCTCTAAAAAAAGAAACGAAAAAAGAAAAGCCACCAGCTGACTGGAGCACCTAGGGACGCAGCATACTCACCTGTGACTCAATATCTGCCGCTTGGGAATGTCTATCTGATACTTTATGGGCTGGAGGCTGGAACGGGGGGCGGGGGAGGCGGTAGTAGAAAGTTCTGGGAGAAGCTGCTTAGAAGCTGCATTTTCTGAAAAGCACCTACCTGGCGTCTATGGAGGGCTTACTGGGGGAACGAGGCTCTCCGCCTGGCCGTGTGTTGGTAAGAGAACAAGCAGGGCCGGTCTCTCTGCTCTCTTCTAGAACGGCGTGCTCTTGCTGGCACAGCTCCTGAATGAAGACCTAGTGCTGCAGCTCAAGTGCAGGACCTATGAAATCCCACGACATCCCGGTGTGACAGAGCAGGTAGCTGAGAGATTGTGTCCAGAATCACAGTGGCTTTTTTTGCATTAGTTTCTTTCCTCTTTCACTGAGTGGAAACATTAAGGTATCTTCTCCTTGTGGAAGCATTAGCTGTGCTGTCATATTCCAGAAATGTAAGCTCGACGGCGCAGCGGAAATGAACCCGACTAGTGTCCCTGAGGACTCAGGCTTGATCCCTGGCCTCACTCAGTGGGTCAAGGATCCGGCGTTGCTGTGGCTGTGGTGTAGGTCGGCAGCTGCAGCTCTGATTCGACTCCTAGCCTGGGCGGTCCATGTGCTGTGGGTGCAGCCCTAAAAAGACAAAAAGAAAAGAAAAGAAATGTAGGCTATTTTTACCTGAGTAGAGGCTATCAGTCTTGCTTTTACTTATTTAATGAGCTAATAATGTATGCTTTGCTCTACAATGAAATAAAACGCTGAAGTCAGAAGCCAAAATTTTTTCTCATTTTTAGCATTTAATAGTGACTTAAGGTAAAAAATGATATTATGTAACTTTACATCTTTTTTACTTAGACTTGGCCTCAAAATTATATATAGAATAAAAGAAAAAAGTTCTGGCTGTGTTATTCATAGCCCTGCTATAGTGCGCTAACTTGTTTCTCAGAAAAGAGGTTATTATGTGTTTACTTAGAGTGGAAAATATTTTACATTCACTGAAGATTTTGATGGAGAAAATTATGCTGTTGAGAGTCTAAGGCTCTCCAAAGACTCTCCCCAGTTTTCATATCTTCCTAGCTGCTGTGTGAGATTTTGATTGTCTCACAGTCAAAAAGTAATTGTGGAGCCACTTAAACTAATATGGTCTTGTTGATATATCTTGTTTGCTATATTGTCAAAACTTTAATATGCCTTCCTTCTCTGTACTACCCTGTTCCCAAGGATTTGAAGTAAATATATATATATATATATATACACACACACATACACACATATGTATACATACTGTGTGCCTGTGTGGACTTAAATTGTATGATAGATGGACTGGAGCTATTGAAGAAACTTAATGAGTAAAAGAAACTAGCTTAATGCCTGTTATGCTTATGAATGAGTTCATCAGTAATGTGAAACACTACCTTATAATTTGCAATTTATATGGAAGAATAAACAGCAGATCTGAAGAAGAGGAAGCTCCATTAGGACTTAAGACAATAAAGGAAAATTTCATTAAGGAGGTGAAATTTTAATTACGCCTTGAAAATGGATATAGAACTGAATTAGTTAATGAGAAAAGTGAAGGTATTTTAGGTAATCAGGAAAAAAAATGAAAGAAGATTCAAATATCTATGTATGAGATAGCAAAGGAACCTGTGTTAGAAAGTGGTTAGAACTAGGTCGATGGGAAACGGTTGAATAAGCAGAGTGGCCAGGTTTTTTATAAATCAGTACAAATCAGAATGGATTGAGGAGATTTAAAGCTACTAAAGGTTGACTAGGAAGGAGTGATGCAGTCCGAGGGATCTCGAAGGACTCATTCGGCAGGAGGCGTTGGAGTTGTGAGAGCCTGGCCCCGGGGATCTGGTGGCCTGCTTTTTTAAGTTACAGCTGGAGTAGCTGTACAGTGCTGGGCGCCAGGGCCGGAAGGAGAAAGGACCAGGACAAAATCAAAGCGATTCGGCTCCTAGATCTCCACCCTGAGGCAAGCCATGGACAGAGGTGGAGGAGGGCAGGGCCTCGGCAATAAACGACGGTTATTAAATTGGCTTTTGGGCATGTTGAGTTTGCGGTGATGGTAGGGAATAAAATGAAAATACCATTATGCCTCTAGAGATGCAGAACTGCCATCTAGGCACAAAGACTACACTGGAGACGACGGTTGAAGCCATAGACGATGAGTGCGCGCTTCCAAGTAAAGGGGATAGGATAGTAGGGCGCCGTATAGCACAGGACGGTAAAAATGGTTCGCTTACTTACACCTGCAGTGGAGGAATGCAGTCAGCGTATTGCTTAATCATAAAACCAGTGAAGAATGTGTGGTACAGGCTCGTATACAAAATATACGGTTACATTGGACAGTTTATGTTGGAATATGCCTGGGATTTCAGGCGAGTTTCTTTTTTTCTTCTTTTACTTTGTTGTTTGTATCCATATAGTAACTATATTTTCATTTTATGAAACTTGTACATTTTTTTTTTTTTGGTTACTCTGTCTGTACAAAAGCGTATATTTGAGAAGAATTTAAGTCCTTGGCCAGAGGCATTCAGAATTGTCTGTGTTTACTCTTCTTCTGCCTGAGAGTGTTTTGTGTGTTTGGGTATTTGACAGTTTATAGTATATTCTTATTTTACTTCAGCTGTAGTAGAAAAATAGATATGCTTGTTTGGCCATGATGAAAATTTATTATTCTCATTCCTTTAACAGAATGAAGAGTTGAGTATCTTATATCCAGCTGCCATTGTGACTATTGACGGATTTAGCCTTTTTCAGTCTCTTCGAGCCTGTCGAAATCAGGTAGCAAAAGGTAATTCTTGGCAAGAAAGAGAACACTTCTGGTGATGTTTGTCCTATTTCATCTACTTAGAGACTGAAATATGTCTTAAATTACAAACGCTTTGTGAACTGCATTTTAGGGAAAGCGCTGCTCCTGTAGAAATGGGAGGGCAGTGCTGAGTCCACAGCCGTGTCTGAGACAAAGACGAGGACTAAACATCAGCACCCTTTACATGTGGCCGGTCGAGCAGCAGGCTTTGTTCACTGACTCGGCAATATGTCTTGGCCGGTCAAGAGCAAGTGTCAACGTTGGGCTGGAGGATGTCGTTGCAACCCAGCCGAGGACCCCGGCTTCTGCGTGGTTGGGCGGCCGTTTTGGCCAGTGTGCAGGGATCTCTGCGTGCACACTGCTCCTGTTCTCAGTGAGGGTGAAGGTGGCACACAGTGTGCAGAGGGCGTTTTCCCCACAGGAGGCAGGACCCTGGCGAGTGGACGTGAGCTGCTTTCACTAACCTGAAGCACCCTGAACAGAGAAAAGCTAGAGACCCAAACATACTGCCTGTATTAGCAACTGCATGTCTAGACTTTAGTGTGAAAAGTGCACAAGTCATTAAGAATTCTCAATTTTCACCACCCGTGTTTTGCACTCTGATGCTATTATGTCTTTAGAAGAGGGTCTTGTATTTCATCACATTCAAGATGTCGTTATTTTAAGATGCACGGCTATTTTCTGTACCATTAAGAGGCAAAAATGCTGCCAATGAGCGACACACCATTGATTTAATGATTCCAATTTTATTTTTATTTATTTAATTTATTTATTTTGCCTTTTTGTCTTTTTAGGGCCGAACCCGAGGCATATGGAGGTTCCCAGGCGAGGGGTCTCATCGGAGCTCTAGCTGCTGACTTAGGCCAGAGCCACAGCAACACCAGATCCGAGCTGTGTTGTCGACCTACACCACGGCTCATGGCGATGCCGGATCCTTAAGCCACTGAGCGAGGCCAGGGATCAAATCTGCAACGTCGTGGTTCCTAGTCAGGCTCGTTTCCGCTGCGCCATGATGGGAACTCGGATTCCAGTTTTAGAGATGTTAAAATACGGGACCATGGAGTTGTCTCTGTGGCTCATTGGGCTAAGAATCCAACTGAAGCTGCTCAGGTCACTGCAGAGGTCCAAGTTCAATCCCCAGCCCAGTGCAGTGGGTTAAAGGATCCAGTGTTGCCACAGCTGAGGTGTAGGTCACCACCGTGGCTCAGATTCAACCCCTGGCCTGGGACCTTCCATTTATGCTACAGGCGTGCCCATAAAATACGTATATAAACAAAAAGCCTTAAAATCGGTGAAAATCCCAGTGTTGGTGGTGACTACCCCCATTTTCTTCTGGGTTTGGGTAAAGGAGCCTTAATGGTCCTAAAACAAGCGAACAAAGTTTAACTCTTACGTGATGTAGACAGCTCTCTGAAAATAGAGTTAAACTCATGTTATCCACTTCATAAAGATTGTTCATAAATCCAGAACTAAACTGTAAGACAGAAAGGAAAGGGGAAGAATGCAGCATGTGACATTTGCAGGAGAAAATTTTCACTTTTTAGCAGGTCGATGTGATCAGTACAGCTCTGAAGTCTTGGTTCTCTGCTTCTTTAATACTGCATGCTTTTCTATAAAGTCAGAATTTGAATTTTTATCCCTAGATTCATAGTCTTTTACATTGTATAAAGTTAGCCTGCCATAAGCTTCAGTATCTTTGTTTTCTTGGGGACGTTTAAAATAGTCACCATTGGCGTTCCTGTTGTGGCTCAGTGGGTTAAGGACCCAGTGTTGTCTCAGTGAGGACGTGTGTTCTTTCCCTGGCCTGGCCCAGTGGGTTGAGGATCCCGTGTTGCTGTAAGAGGTGGCATAGGTTGCAGATGCAGCTTGGATCCAGTGTTGCCGTGGCTGTGGCATAGGTCTCAGCCGAAGCTCTGATTCAACCCCTAGCCCAGGAACTTCCATGTGTCACAGGCAAACTGTAAAAACAAAAAAGACAAAAAAAAAAGAAGGAAAAATGTGAATTGGTATAACCGTTATGGAAAATAGTATGACGTGTCCTCAAAAGAAAAAAAAAGTCACCATTAATCTGTATGCCCAAAGAGACTGGCCATTTTCTGTAGGTAACCATTCTGTCAATAAAATAAACTAGCGCTGGATGATTATGTTGTAATTGGTGTCATCAGACATTTCACTTTTCCTGTTTTTGAATTTCTGTTTCTTTTGCCATGTACAAAGCCATTTTCTCTCTTAGGAAGTAAATAAATAAGCCCTCTTATTATAAGTTGCTCTGAAAATAATTCTGATCCCTTGGCTGCAAATTGTTACGACTTATTTCACATTATAGGAAAACACTCTCTTCTTAGCCTTACTTTAACATTTGAAGTACTTAGAGGATTGTATTTTTCTGGCTATTCCAGCTTCCAGAATAAACAGCCAGAGTCCAGTTGTATTCTAATATTAGCTTGAAGATGTGCTGATACATGGGACCTTTATATGAACCTGTGGCAGGAGGTATAGCTGCTGCCTTTCTTTTCATTAGTTGCCCACTGAGTGCAAATGCCGAGGTTGATGAGCAGCATTTTGACCATTTTTTTGGGCAGTGCTGTCGCTGTTAGCACGTCTTTCTTTCGAGCCTGGCCTTGGTCGCCTGCATTAGAGACCTTGTTCTCTGTGTTCTGCCAGGAACCACCAGGTTTTTAGTTTTTCGCTAAGGCACTGGTTGCTGTTCCCAGGATTTATCCACTGTCTTTCTCAAGGGGGAGAGATTGCTTACCTAGCTTCAATTGAAGTTTGAATTCACCTTGGTGTGTTTGTTTGTTTGTTCGTTTGCCAAACCCTTTCCGTGCGGAAGTTCCCGGGCAGGGGATCAAAGTTGCACCACAAGCAGCCACCTGAGCCACAGCAGTTATAGCACCGAATCCTTAAGCATGAGGCCACCAGGGAACTCTGAATTCACCTTGATTTTTAATAGTCTAGAATTTTTAATAGTCTTGTCTAAATTCTTTGAGGGTTCCAAAATCTTTTGTGATAGCCAGCTTAGTCTTTTAATGGCTGCATTTTATGTGCATTGTCTCGGTAGTCAGTTGATTGAGTCAAGTCTTACTTTATGCGTAGTTACATTACTTGGCCTCATTATTTTTAGTTGCAATTTTAGACTAATCAAGTACATTTTTGATGATTTTGGGGGGGATAAAACTTCATTTTCTCCATTATGATTAAGTTTGGATTGTCTCATTTTTATTTTTCACAGCTGCAGCCTCAGGAAATGAGAACATACAGCCACCACCGTTAGCTTATAAGAAATGGGGTCTCCAAGATATTGACACAATTATTGATCATGCTAGTATTGGTAAGCATTACCAGTTCCAGTTGTTTTGGAATTTACTTCTTATACTTTTCTATTTATTTATTTATTTATTTTTGATTCTTAAGGCCACACCCATGGCAGATGAAAGTTCCCAGGCTAGGAGTCAAATCGGAGCTACAGCTGCTGGCCTTTGCCAGAGCCACAGAAACGGGGATCTGAGTCACATCTGCAACCTACACCACAGCTCATGGCAATGCCGGATCCTTAACCCACTGATCGAACCCGCATCCTCATGGACACTAGTCGGATTCGTATCTACTGAGCCGCAAGGGGAATACCTTACTTCTTATACTTTTTGATCGACGTGTCTCATTTATTAGAAGTGTGGATTTATTTATTCTAATGGGAAAAGAAAATGCCTTGCCCTGCGTGAGACATTTGGAAGGTGGTTCAGACTTAGAGATTATCATCAGTTGACATCTTTGAGAAAACGGTCGCAGTTGCAATAATCACGCCCTGGCAGCAGTACTGTACAGTTTTCAGTCACTTAGTATTTGACTTAATTTTTGTGCAGATGAATAAATTCTTGTAATTGCCAGGTAGATCACTTAAAAAGGTAACCTTTAGACCAGCGGAGTAGAGATAAAAGCAGATTTCTTCTTGCGGGCAGTCCTGGAAGTCTTACTGTGGGAGGTATCAGGAAATCAGAGATGCAAAGATGTGGTCTCTGCTGAGGAAGTGCGAGCCTAGTTGGGAGAAACCTGAAAACAGTTGCACTTCCTCAGCATAGCAGTGAATATGGGAGACAAATGGACAGCTGATGTGGGAGCAGAGCCCCAGCACCGAGGGAGTCAGGAAGGAGAAGGTTGACCTCAGCCCGAGGTCGAAAGAATGAGTAGTACTTGACCCAGGGAACAAGTGAGGAGGAGACACTAGCTAACCGGTCCCAGGCACGGAGGTGGCAGTGCCTTGTGTGCTGGAGAAACACTGAGAGCCAGCCGGCCAGTCTGAAGTAGGAGTGAGATTCTGAAGGGCTGGTCAGCTGTGCGCCCAGGGATGTCTGTCTGTCTCCCAGCTCGCTGAGTCCTTGAAGACTTCTGAGCCAGAGAATGGGGTTAGCACATAGCCTGTTGGAAAATCACTGCAGTGAAGGTTTAGGAGTTGCCCTGTGAGTTCAAGACCGGAAACTAGGTGCAGCAGCGACCCTGTCATCATCTTGGTAAGAAGTGATGGGCTTCCGGGCCAGAGAAGGAGAGGTTGCTCATTTAAAGTATTACGCGTATTTTTTTCTGTTTAATAGTATAGTACATGCTTGTTAAAGTTTTCAGAGAGTCCATAAACATACAAAGAGAAAAGGAAAAAAGTATCCCTCCCTCCTACCATGTAGAGAAACCTGGCAGTGGCCTTGTGGTGAGCATCCTCATGGGCGTGTTTGTGTGAGTGCACGTGTGGTAACGTGTATGGTTGTGCAGAGACATGTCTTCACCAACGGACGCTGTCTTGCCGGCGCTGTGTGGCCCTTTTCTAATCCACCTCTTATGAAGAGGCTTTCACAACAGTTTTGCTGAATCTACATTTTGTCAGGTCCTAATAGAGGACAGATGGCCTCCTTGAAATAGGCAGTTGAACGTGGTTTTGTTTGCGGAGAAACTGTTTACATGGATGTGGCACGAGAACCACCAGGATGAACCGCAGTCTCGGCAGCCCAGCTCTTGGCCACTCCTGGAGCCAGCTCCTCTCCCCGCAGATGAGTGGTAGAAGCAGCGCCTCAAGAGCAGGATGGCTTTTGGCCCGTGGTCACAGGGACACAGAAGCCCTGACTTCATTGTCCTTTCTGTCCTCCATCCTGGCGGGGTTCCCTTTGTCTGAACCCATCTGGAAGTCTGGATCTGTGATAGACGCACGGGCCCCTGGGGGCCAGCAGGAGAGCAGGAAGCGTGTGGGTCTTGAGGGCGAGTGGAAGGTCCCGGACTCACAGATCTCTTTGTTCACTGTCGCATTTCCTTTGGGGAGGGGTCGGGAGCCCACACCCGTGGCATGTGGAAGTTCTCAGGCTAAGGGTCCAGTTGGAGCTACAGCTGCTGGCCTACAGCACAGCCACAGCAACACAGGATCCGAGCCACCTCCTCAACCTACACCACAGCTCACGGCAGTGCTGGATCCTTCACCCACTGAGTGGGGCCAGGGATTGAACCTGCATCCTCGTGGATACTAGTCGGGTTCGTTAACCACTGAGCTGTGACGGGAACTCCTACTGCTGCATTTCTTGTACGGAACACAGACCTCATTTTAACTGCATTTCGCTTTATTGCACTTCCCAGATACTGCATTCTTTACAAATTGTGGAAAGTCTCTTGGTGCCATTTCTCCAAAAGCTTTTGCTTAGTTCGTGTCTCTGTATCATATTTTGGTAATTTTTAAAATATTTCAGTTTCTCCACCAGCGAAAAGATTATGACTTGCTGAAAGGTGAAATGAAAGTTAGCAATCTTTAGGAGTAAGGTATTTTTATTTTACTTTATAATTATTATTAGTAGTAGTATTTTTATTTTTTTTCTTTCTGGATCCACACATGCTGTGTATGGAAGTTCCCAGGCTAGGGGTCGAATGGGAGCTGCAGCTGTCAGCCTGTGCCACAGACACAGCAACGCGGGGTCTGAGCCATGTCTGCAGCCTCCACCACAGTGCATGGCAATACCAGATGCTCAACCCTCTGAGCGAGGCCAGGGATTGAATCTGCATCCTCATGGGTACTAGTCAGGTTTGTTACTGCTGAGCCACAATGGGGACTCCAGTAAGGTATTTTTTAATTAAGCTATGTGCATTTTTTTTAGACATCCTATTGCACAGTTAACAGACTCCAATAGAGTGTAAGCATAATTTTTATTTGCACGAGGAAGCCAAGATATTCGTGCGACTTACTTTGTGGCAGCATTCACATTATTTCAAAGGTGGTCTGGAATTGAACCTGCGGTATCTCTGAGGTCTGCCTATCATCTGTAATAAGCACCTTATTGGTAGACATTCTATTTCTCTTTACTTTTTTGCTAACATAAAAATGTTGCAAAATTCCAAAGTGTTGAGTTCAGTTCAGGGTTACTTCCCTGTTCTGTTAATTAAACTTTGGAACATTGAAACAGGCTAGGAGAAGTGATTGGATAGAAAATGTTATTCTATTCATTTATCTCCCAGCCTACAAAAAGAAAAAAAAAAAGTGCCGTGAACTTAATTTTATGTTCATGTTTATTTTTATATAAAGGTCTGATTAAGAGGAGTTCCCTTGTGGCTCAGTGGGTTAATAAGGATCCAGCCTTGTCGCTGAAGCAGCTCAGGTTGCTGCTGTGGCCTAGGTTAGATCCCTGGCCTGGAAACTTCCATGTGCTGGGGACACGTGAAACAACAGGAAGACACGTCAGTCTGTTTGCTGTGCTGTCATTTAGGTACATACAGCGTTTGTGGGAAGCCGCAGGAGAAACTCTTTCAGTTGTTACCTCTAAGAAGTGCACTGGTTCCAGGAGATGCTGGTGGGCTCTGTATTTCTTGTACCATGTATCTGTTTTTAAAAATTCCTTTTTAAATTTTGTTACGTAGTATTTTATAGCTTAGAGAATTATAGGTGGCCATTTTAGTCCTATGAGTGTCTTATAAAATTGATCTTACAGCTTTTAAAAATGACTTTCGTCTGGGAGTTCCCGTCATGGCGCAGTGGTTAACTAATCCGACGAGGAACCATGAGGTTGCGGGTTCGATCCCTGGCCTTGCTCAGTGGGTTAAGGATCCGGCATTGCTGTGAGCTGTGGTGTAGGTCGCAGACGCGGCTCGGCTCGGGTCCCGCGTTGCTGTGGCTCTGGTGTAGGCCAGCCGCTACAGCTCTAATTCGACCCCTAGCCTGGGAACCTCCATATGCCGCGGGAGCGGCCCTAGAAAAGGCAAAAAGACCAAAAAATAAAAAATAAATTAAAAAGAAATGACTTTTCGTCTGTTAAGTAAAACTTAGCAGTTAGCGTCTTAGAATGGAGCTGAAACAAAAATCTGATGATCTAAAAAGATGATGTCATTTTTGGTGCGTTGAGATGACGTGTTGCCATTTTATCGCTAGGTATCATGACTCTCTCCCCTTTCGATCAAATGAAGACCGCCTCCAATATAGGCGGATATAACGCCGCAATTAAGAACAGCCCGCCCGCCATGTCTCAGTATATCACTGTGGGCTCCAATCCGTTCACGGGCTTCTTCTATGCTTTAGAGGTAAGAGCGCCCTCACTGATCCCGAGTCCGGCCACTCTTGAAAGCTGGAGGCGGTAATTTGGCCCTAGAAAGAATAAGTTGTTTCCATTTCTGAGTTTCGGTGGAAGCCAAAAGTAGTCTCAGCTCACTCTCTTCTGCATTCTTCAGATGAACCGAAAAGGTGCTAAAGTCGGTGTAAAACCGACGGCCTGCTTGGTTTCCGACGCCCTGAATTCTCAGCTGAGGTGTCTTGAACTGTCGGTGCCGTCATCTGGAGCTTAGGGTTGTTGGTGATGTCAGCCTGCCAGGGCTCTGAGCGGATGAGGAATTATAAAGACAGAGCCAGCTGCCAACTACGCTTGATGCAGTGGTGAAAATTGCTGCCTAAAATTGGGGAGAGTTAGGTGTTAGCTTTGGCCGCTCCTATTTTTCACTTAAAAAGCACCCTACTCAGAATTATCCAAACCATCTTTTTCCTTTAATAAAAAGCTGTGGTGAACAAAGAGGGGAGAGAGCCAGTTGTATGTGTAAGTAGGTGAGAAACCAGTAGCCCTGCTAGAATAATGCCATGTAATGTCCTAGTTTAATGCATTTAAATTAATGGATTTAAATGAATTGATTTAAAATTAAATTTAAAAACTTAATTAGGGAGTTCCCGTCGTGGCGCAGTGGTTAACGAATCCGACTAGGAACCATGAGGTTGCGGGTTCGGTCCCTGCCCTTGCTCAGTGGGTTAACGATCCGGCGTTGCCGTGAGCTGTGGTGTAGGTTGCAGACACGGCTCGGATCCCGCGTTGCTGTGGCTCTGGCGTAGGCCAGTGGCTACAGCTCCGATTCGACCCCTAGCCTGGGAACCTCCATATGCTGCGGGAGCGGCCCAAGAAATAGCTAAAAAGACAAAAAAAAAAAAAACTTAATTACAGTTTAAAGAGGGAAATCCTAAAGGTGAACTAGACCACTGGCGATTTCACTTTTATACCGTGGCGTCAAAACTTGTGATTATCGTGCTGCCTTTTGAAAGTAAATCTCACTGGAACGTGAATCTTACATACTTGTCCTCTGTCGTTTCCTCTTTCAAATGCTCTGTTTTTCAGGGAAGCACCCAGCCCTTGTTATCTCATGTGGCGTTAGCCGTGGCAAGTAAACTCACTTCAGCTTTATTTAATGCTGCCAGGTAATGACATCGCAGTTAAAATAATAATAATTTGCGTCTCGCTTGATTTTTAACTTACAAGTTGATTGTCTGCACTTTAAAATGCCAGAAGTCCTGGTTTTGTTCTAAATTTTCTTTCCTTTCAGTGGTTGGCTCGGTTGGAAGAGCAAGCACGAAGAAGAGGCTGTGCCGAGGCAGAAGCCCAAGGTTGAGCCGGCAACCCCATTAGCTGTGAGGCAAGTCTGTCATGCTCTTCTCGCATTTTAGTATTTTTAGAAAGGTACTGCTAAATTGATCATCTTTTTCGTGTGCTCAGCCGATTTGATTTCCTGAGTCTGTGGACCTTCTAAAGGTCATTAACGGAGGACTGGCTTTGTCCTCCAGGTGACCTCCAGGTGACAGTGCACTTGCAGTTTGATGTGCAGCCGTCTCCCTGTCGTGTGGTTCAGGCTCAATATGGGTTTGTGGAATGTGCTGTGTAGCAGTTGTCAGTTCCTTGACCCATTGTGCCAGGTCAGGGGTAGAACCTGTGTCCCAGTGCTGCAGAGATGCCACCAGTCCCGTGGTGCCACAGAAGGAGCTCCTGATTCTGTGTTTAATTTTTTTTTTTTTTGCTTTTTATAGTTGCACCCACAGCATATGGAGGTTCCCAGGCTAGGGGTTGAATTGGAGCTATAGCTACCGGCCTACACCACAGCCACAGCAACATCAGATCCAAGCCTCATCTGCGACCTATACCACAGCTCATGGCAATGCCATATTCTTAACCCACTGAGTGAGGCCAGGGATCGAACCTACAACCTCATGGTTCCTAGTTGGATTCATTTCCACTGCGCCATAGCAGGAACTCCTAAATCATTTTTTATTACCCAATACCAAGTGTCACCACAGAGGGAAGTAGAAACCTCCCCCCTTTTTTTAGATGTTCTTCAACTAATTATCTATTAAATGTGTTGAAGATTATCTTGCTGTGTTTTTTCCATCTTAAAGTATTATAGGAGTTCCCGTCGTGGCGCAGTGGTTAACGAATCCGACTGGGAACCATGAGGTTACGGGTTCGGTCCCTGCGCTTGCTCAGTGGGTTAACGATCCGGCGTTGCCGTGAGCTGTGGTGTAGGTTGCAGACGCGGCTCGGATCCTGCGTTGCTGTGGCTCTGGAGTAGGCCGGTGGCTACAGTTCCGATTGGACCCCTAGCCTGGAAACCTCCATATGCTGCGGGAGCGGCCCAAGAAATAGCAAAAAGACAAAACAAAACAAAAAAAGTATTATAACCTAGCACATTTTCTGAGATCACCCAGGAATCAAGATATAAGCCAACTGGCCCTATGCATCCAGTAGATGTAGCCAAGTTTGAGTACTTTGTCTCAGGGACTTTTTTTCAAAATGAGCTCTTCTGGTGCTTTCTCGGGGCCTCTTGACTTTTATTTTACTCACAGTTCTCATCAGGTTGATGACAGACCTCCAGCAGTTTAGCAGTTTATAGGTAACTGTTTAGAAGAAGGAAAGCTCTTGTGTCGGGCAGGCACGTTAGCATCAGCGGGCTATGAAATCTAGTGAAAAAAAGAACAGATTAGAATTATGAACTTGAAATAGACAGAGATGCCTGTTGGCTATAAGGGTATTGTTTCCTGTGACGTCTCACTTCATCAAGGAAAGATAATTGTACCTGATATTCTCTGAAAATACAAGGTTGCGAACATCTATATAGAATATCTTTGAAATAAAACTGAGGTGTTTTTATTTTATAATAGAAAAAACTTCCATGTGCATTTTGTATTGCAAAATATCTGGTGTGGTTAATTAATAAATTAACTCTTAATCCACATGTTTCATATTTCTTTATGTAAAAGTAGATTCAGCCTGTTTTGTTAATGCATTTCATCATTTTTTATATATTTCTTGGTGGAACTTTGATTTGAGTTTTTCATTTCTTTTAAATATCAGGTTTGGACTTCCGGATTCTAGACGCCATGGTGAAAGTATATGCCTGTCTCCATGTAACACACTGGCAGCAGTAACAGATGATTTTGGCAGAGTTATTTTGTTGGATGTAACTAGAGGAATTGCAATACGGATGTGGAAAGGTACTTCTTTGCAAAAATACAGAAAAAAAGTTAATTTGCTTTTTACCCCAATAGTTGAACACACGTTATCTTTCCTCGGCTTCTAGTTGATATAACACTGTTTAATCCTTAAATTTATGCTTTTTTTTTTTTTTTTGTGGCTTTTTAGGGCCACAGCTGCGGCATATGGAGGTTTCCAGGCTAGGGGCTGAATCAGAGCTACAGCTGCTGGCCTGCACCACAGCCACAGCAATGCCAGATCCAAGCTGCATCTGCGATCTACAATGCCAGATCCTTAACCCACTGAGCGAAGCCAGGGATCGAACCTGCGTCCTTATGGGTGCTAGTCAGATTCGTTTCTGCTTTTTTTAAAATGTGAACTCAGATCAGCATCACTTGATCCACTAGTCCAACTGCTGTATCCTTTAAGCTTGACCAGCTCATAGACACTCAGCCTCTTCCTTAAGGACGTCTTTTTCACTTCTCACCTTCTTTGTCAATTCCTGAATTCAGTTTCTTGCCCTTGAGATTCCTTCCATTTCATAAGGCCAGGCTTGAGTCACACATGCTTCTCAAATCTGGAATGCCAAGTCTTTTTAGATTTAAGATGGCAAAACCTCTTAGAATCCATTTTTGCTAACTTGACTTCTGTGTCCATGTGCTTGGGTCCATTCACTTAAGTTTCCCCATAACCATGTCAGTCAGGAGTTGCCTTTAGTCACCAACAGTAGAGCCAAGTGTAGGACTGATGTGACCCCACGGCGACATACATCCTCAGGACCCCAGTCTCCTTCTGTGTAGCTTCCTCATGCAAGGTTTTCTCATGGTTCAAATGGCTGCTGAAGCTCCAGCCTTCTCATCTGCATCCTAGGAAAGAGAAAAGGGGAGAGGAAGAACTGCCAACTTCGATCACTTTGAAGGCACCACAATTCTGGTGCAATCTGGTCTCTTTTTAGCGTTGTGAGGAATAATGGATTTGAGGACATTAAATTACTCTGGATCAGACTGAGGCTACCATTCCCTTCTTGCCAAAGAATCCCTACAGTGTTTACCTGCCACGTGTTTAAGTGTCTTTAGAAATAGGTGTCAGTGCTGCAGATCCATCATTTCTCCCTGGTGCTTTTCTTCTGAAATGACAGCAAGGGTGTGTTTGCAGCAAGACTTTTCCAGAATATATACCGACGGGTCCAGATCTACCGTGGCCATCTTAGCGCTGCCACTGTTGCCTCTCCTTCTGTAGCTGGTGCATCCTGTGTCTGTCCCCGTGCTGGAAGGAGAGGGTCTGTTGCTGTGAGAGGGGCCACCCTCAGGTGGGAGACAGTGCTGGCTGCTTCTTTCTTAGGTGTGGGGGCTGCGTACCACCAAGGGACTCGAGTAGCAGGAAAGCAGAGTGACCTTTGTCTTTATTTTCATTGGTTTTTTTTTTCTTTTCTTTCTTTTTCTTTTTTTGTCTTTCTGCCATTTCTTGGGCCGCTCCTGCGGCATATGGAGGTTCCCAGGCTAGGAGTCGAATCGGAGCTGTAGCCGCCGGCCTACACCAGAGCCACAGCAACGCGGGATCCGAGCCGCTTCTGCAACCTACACCACAGCTCACAGCAACGCCGGATCCTTAACCCACTGAGCAAGGCCAGGGATTGAACCTGCAACCCCATGGTTCCTAGTCAGATTCGTTAACCACTGCACCACGACGGGAACTCCTTCATTGGATTTTAATTTTAAGCCTGAACTTGAGACTCTCCCCAGAATTTTTTAATGGGAGGGATGCGTTCAGGGAAGGGTGCTCACGAAGCCTCTATCCTAACTGATTTTCTTTTTAAAGAAGAAACATGATCAGAAAGAAATATAACAAATTATTAAGTTTTAATAAGACTTGGTGGTTGACTTAGTGTTTATTATTATCTTCTTTTCTGTCTAAGATATTACATTATAAAAAGATAATATACTGGAGCTCCCACTGTGGCACAGCGTGCTTGGTGGCATCTTGAGCACTGGGATGCAGGTTCGATCCCAGGCCCTGCATAGTGGGTTAAGTGAGGAGCTGGCATTTCCACAGCTGCTGCCTAGGTCACGACTGCAGCTTGCATCTGGTCCCTGGCCCAAGAGCTCCCTGTGCCACAGAAGGCCAAAAAACAAAAAGAAACACCCCCCCCCACACACACACACTTTTGTAGCTTTCGCTGTGTGCTCCAGAAGGCCTCTGCTGAACCTGGGCTCAGTAACACGGAGTTTCCCTTCCTCTGTCGTCAGGGTATCGCGATGCGCAGACGGGCTGGATCCAGATTGTGGAGGACCTCCACGAGAGAGTGCCGGAGAGGGCGGACCCCTCCCCGTTCGGCAGCCCGCAGGGCCCCAGCCGCGTAGCTCAGTTCCTTGTGATCTATGCCCCACGGAGGGGCATCTTGGAAGTGTGGAGCACCCAGCAGGGCCCTCGGGTGGGCGCTTTCAACGTGGGCAAGCACTGCAGGTGAGCCGCGGCCCGGCCCTTTGCTGGCTGCAGAGAGGCAGGCCTTTGTGCAAGGAGAGCTTTTACGGAAGCTCCTTCTGTTGGGCTGCGAGTGCTTGAGAGCTTGAGAACTCAACGGTCCTGTATTATGGCCTCTCCCTTAAGTGTCTGGGATGTAATTAAGGATTCAGTATTTAATAACGAAGGAGTCTGATTCCGAAGTTAGAGCCAGCTTCGTGCTGCCGTTCGGCCCCAGCCCTGCTGACACAGTGGAGGCTGGAAAGCAGAGTCCTCCCCCGACCGCAGCCCCGGAGGTGATGCCGAGTGAGTGGAGGCTTTGCCTGCGCCGTGGCACAGGCCTGGGTGTGTCCATCCCGTTTTCTGGCACGTTTTACTCAACAAGGTACCACCTTGCCAGTCGAGGCTGCTCTGCTTCCTTTTTTGGTGCCCACTAGTGTGTGTAGTCTTATCAGTGCTCCCGGCTTGGTAATAAGGTGGGTCCCAAGCTCTGAGCAAAGCCCCTCGACCTTCTCCTTGCTCTGAGGTTTTTACCGTGTCGGTGTTTGATTTCCCCAGGCTTCTGTATCCTGGCTATAAAATCATGGGCTTAAATAATGTTACCAGTCAGAGTTGGCAGCCCCAGACTTACCAGATCTGTCTGGTGGATCCAGCGTCTGGAAGTGTGAAGACAGTAAGCGTTCCTTTCCATTTAGCCCTGAGGTAAGTTCTCCTGTGTCCGGCTCATCAGTGGCCCTCTGCGAACTCTTCCCCGTCCTTGCTTTTACTCTTTGTTTTGCTTGGTTTTGTAGCTGTTGTTTTCTTTTCTTCTTATTAGACTAAAACCTTTAAAGTTAAATAGGAAGAATAGAAAGGAAAAAGAAATTTGGAGCGTGTCAGAACGAGAAGGAAAGCAGTTTCACCTCCTGTAAGAGTCTGTTGTATTTATTGTTTTAGTGATAAGAAGAGTGAACGCGCCAAGGACATGCACTTAATGAAGAAACTAGGAGCCTCACTGAAAGCAAAAGCTCCCAATCTTGGTAGGCAACCTCTGTTAAAAATGAAGCGCACTGTTACGTCATTTTTAAATTAATAGAATATTCTAGGAGTTCCCTGGTGGCCTAGCGGTTAGGGATTTGGCTTGTCACTGCTGTGGCACAGGTTTGATCCCAGGCCCAGGAACTTCCACATGCTGTGGGCATGGCCAAAAAAAAAAAAATAGAATGGAATAGAGTATTTTAAATGGAGCCATCAGAACACGTCAGAGTGTGTATGAGCCGTTACAACTCTGTTTTGGAATGAGGTGCAGCACAAGCAATTACGTGTAGTTTTTATTGGAATTGCTCTGGGGGATGCAGTGGGCCGTGGAGGGAGTATTCAAATTTGTACAATAAAATAGTAATTTCCGAGAGAACCCAGAAGCCCTTTAGACTGAGTCCCAGTACAGACTGTTGTTTTGTTTCAGAGTAAAGGTTCCCTTAATAAAAGTGAAAATTTTTACTTTGGTAACTTTTCTTTCCAGATTTGATTGAAACAGAAATAAAGGAATTAATTCTCGATATTAAGTACCCTGCGACCAAAAAACAAGTAAGTGTGTATGAGAAACGAACGTTCCTGTTGAGTGGCTAATCCACAGGCCTCTTAACAGTCTTTGTTTTTCTGTTGCCTTCCACACGTGACAGGCTGAAGTCTCCTCGTTGTGTTTTTATTCATGTCCACCCTTTTTTATATTCCCACGCGGAAGCTTCTGTTCTCGCTTGCCCTTTTTTTCCTTTTTTTTCTCTGTGTGTCTTTTTCGGGCCGCACCCTCGGCATATGGAGGTTCCCAGGCTAGGCATGGAATCAGGGCTCCAGCCACCGGCCTGCACCACAGCCCCGGCCACGCCAGACCCGAGCTGCACCTGTGACCTACACTGCTGCTCACAGGAACGCTGGGTCTTTAACCCACTGAGCGAGGGCCAGGGATCGAACCCGCAACCTCATGGATACTAGTCGGATTCATTTCCGCTGCACCATGACAGGAATTCCCTGTTGTCTCTTGGTTTAATTAAGTAAGATTACCATACATGTAAGTATGTGTGTTTTGGACACACACAAACCATGTATGACGTATAATAGGTTAATTAATAATAAGACAAAGACGTGTATGACCACTGCCCTTGGGGAACGGAAGGCCACCAGGAGCCCGGAGAGCCTGCCGGTCCCTCTGTCCCCGCCGCTGCTTCCATCCCTGAGGTAACCCGGGTTCAGCACTTTGTGTTTCGGGTTCTTGCGCTTTTCTTCCTGGCTGCAGCATTTCTCTGTGGGTCCTCGAAAGCATATTGAGGCCTTTTCCGCTTTTTGGACGTTACATGAGTGGAGCACGCCCTGCCCTCCTCTGGGACTCGCTTCATTCCCGGTCCGTGGTGTTTCCGGGCGTCGTCCGCCCGTGTTGCCGCAGCGCCTCCTGTGCTCTGCCGTCTGGATTCCTCTCTGACTGTCACCGGTTTGGTCCTGCTCCTGGCGGTGAACGTTTCGGTGCTTTCCAGTTGTTGGCTGTTACAAACACGGATAGTGTGATCACCCGTGTACATGTCTGCAGGTGCAGGCGTGCAGGAGTTCCTCCTGCGTTTATACCCACGCGTGGAATTGCCAAGTGCCAGTTTCTTAGGCTGTACTGGTTGATGATAAATTGCCTCTCAAAACACTTGGGCCAGTTCAAGGTCCCACGTGTGCTGTGCAAGAGGCCCCACAGCCTCACGTCTCCCAGGCTCCTGGGTGTGACGCGGTAACTCGAGATCGCTTTTGCTCTCATCCCTCGTGGCCAAACCCTCATGATGCTGCTCAGCTTCTAACTACAGATTCTCAGTGTGACACCGGCGTCCTCCCGGATGCCCCTGAGCTCTGCTTTTCACCAGAGCCGGAGCGCCCGTGAGGGCAGTCATCCCTGAGTGTCCTCCAGGGTCCTGCGGGTACTTTGATCCAAACATGCCCCAGCCCCTCCCCTGAGGTGGCCTAGTGTTCGCCTGTAACCTCGCAGTCTCCTGTGCTCTGGAAATCATCTCTGGATGACTCGGGATACCGAACACAAGGTGCCAGACACCCGGCCCTAAGTGCAATGCCAGTAGTTGCAGGTGTGCCGCAAATGCAAGTCTGGCTTTTTGGAACTTTGTGGAGTTTTTTCTTTTCAAATATTTTCCGTCCATGATTGATTGCATCGCAGATACAGAACTGTGGCCACAGAGGGTCAGCTCTGCTTGTTTTTGCATTATTTCTTGTGTCTTAGTCATAGCTTCCCACCTGTTCCATGTCCAGAGGTGTGCCTTTGCCGCTCCCACCCCCCAGTCCAGCCCTATCCCTCCCACCACCCTGCTTCTTTGTGGTAACCATACATTTGTTTTCAAAATCTGCAGACTTTTTGTTTTTTTGTTTTTTACTATACTACTGAATTTTGTGTGAAGCTATGAACTTTATAAAAAATGCTAGACAACCTAATAGTGAAAGTTGTGTATTGTTTTACAACAATTAAGAGAGAAAAGAGGAGTTCCTGTAGTGGCTCCACGGTTAGCGAACCCAACTAGTATCCATGAAGGACACGGGTTTGATCCCTGGCCTCGATCAGTGGGTTGAGGATCCGGCATTGCCCTGAGCTGTGGTATAGGTCACAGACGAGGCTCAGATCCTGTGCTGCTGTGGCTGTGGTGTAGGCCGGCAGCTGCAGCTCCGATTTGACCCCTAGCCTGGGAACCTCCATATGCTCTGGGTGCAGCCCTAAAAGACAAAAAAAAAAAAAAAGAGAGAGAGAGAGAGAGAGAAAAGAAGCCAGTGTAGACTTGGAGATGCTGAATGAGGGACAGTGAGCCAGCTGCTAGTTTCCGTAAGTGTAGACAGAAGAGAAGCAGACATGTTTTCCAGGCAGTTGCCTCTTTGGGACACTTTCTTTATACCCTCCGTGCGGGGGCCTCTGAGCCGCCCCTGCCACCTTTCCTCCTCCAGGAACAGAGTTGTTACAATCTGGCATTTGTCTCCCACCACATTGTTAGCCTGCTTTTTAACACTATTTAATCTCATTGGGGAGTTCCCGTCGTGGCTCAGTGGTTAACGAATCCAACTAGGAACCATGGGGTTGCAGGTTCAATCCCTGACCTCGCTCAGTGGGTTAAGGATCTGGCATTGCCATGAGCTGTGGTGTAGGTTGCAGACGCAGCTCAGATCCGTCAATGCTGTGGCTGTGGTGTAGGCCATCTGCTCCCGCTCCGATTAGACCCCTAGCCCGGGAACCTCCATATGCTGCAGGTATGGCCATAGAAAAGACAAAAAAAAAATCTCATTGGTCAAAATCCAGTTTAATGTGCTCCTATGCAAGGCTAAATACAACCTGAGTGCTGTGTCTAAACTTGCTGGTTCCCAAGGTTGCTGCTTGGGGCATGGACAGAGGGTTGGAACTGGGGGTGCAGCCTCTGCGCTATCTCCTGGGGGGCAGGAAGTGGGGAGGATGCACATCTGGCCTGGCCTGTGGCCTCAGCCCGCCCTGCCCCCGTGCGGAAATCAGGTACTAATTAAGGTGCGGTCCGCTCTCATTCCTGACCCGGCAGTGTCCGCTTTGCATCTGCGCCCGTAGAGTCAGACTTACTCAGAGGCTTACTGGTGAGTCGCCTTCTCTCTGCTTCTGCCTTGTCTCCGCCATTCTGTTGACCATCACTCGCCCTCTAGTTGGCTCCTTCGCAGTCTGGACTTTTGGTCACTGTGCCACATTTGGCCTGACATGACATTGATGACATATTACTTAGGATGCAGCTTTCATTTTGAGGTCGATGTACTGAAACATCTTAAAACATGGAGCTCCCCTTTGCAACTCAGGCTAGCGAAAGTGTAGGCATAAATGTTAAATTTTTAAAAATAACATCATTGCTCTCTAATGATCGAATGGCTCGATATCTTTCTTCTAGGCGTTGGAGAGCATTTTGGCAAGTGAACGTTTACCATTTTCCTGCCTTAAAAATATCACGCAGACTTTAATGGACTCTTTAAAAAATCAAGGTAATACGGTTTGTACTGATTGGAGGTTATGGTCTCACCTTAAATTTCCTAGCTCTGATTATGGAAAGTGTTAACCGCTTATAAAGCCATCATGTTACTTTAATGTGGAGTAATACATTAGAAAGAAAGGAACTTGTTTCACGCCTTTAGTCTTGTGACCTTTATAAACCCTATTCAGTGTGTCTCCCCTGAGCTTTCTCTGAAGATGCTGACTCTGTTTCTCGCTGTAAGTGGTTTTCCTCTGAATCTGTCTCCTGGGAGGAAAGGTACCAGTGGAGAAGATGGGAAGTGACGATAGCTGTGGAGAGGTCTGAAAGCCACTCTGGGGGAGGTGGAGGCCAAGATAGCCCATGGGAAGCAAAAAGCAGCCAGGTGCTCTTGCTCCATTGTGTTTTGTTTAACTCTATGGAAGGAGAGAGATTTCTGTAGGTGGAACATTACGTAATGTCGTTTTGACCAAGATAATGATTTTTTTTTAAATCTTTGCTTTGATTAATGTTCTCTGCATGTGTAGAATCTGCATTTCCTCATCCACTTCCCACAGGAACAGAGCTAGGACTTTGAGAATCACAGACTGTGGTTACATTACCAGGTCTGAGTTTTCTGATTGTGTTTTATTGTTCAGAATTTCTTTTTCTGGAAAAGAATTATATCTCTAACTGGGATTGTAACTCCATATTCTATCCAGCCGAGCTAGCAAAATTTAATTTGTTCTGAATTCCTGACATCAATCAGAAATGTGGTGTGTGGTGTACTGACTTCATCTAATTGTGGGTGTTTTTTTTTGTTTTTTTTTTGCTTGTTGTGTAAAGTACATGAAGTCAGTTTTGCATTTAATGGTATTTGTATTTAGGCCAACTTAAAATGGCTTAAGACACAAATAATATGCTGCTTCTCAAGACTTGAAGCGTCCTGATTTTGAGATTTTTTTCCTCCACACATATGTAAAGCTGACTTTCAGTAAATACTGAACTCCTTAGTGCATAGAACTTACTAGGATACCTCTTTTAAAGAGCAATACACTTAGAAAGTGCCTCTATCCCCTAAGCCTTTAAAATATCAAAATTTATTAAATTAAAAGTTATCTTGAAGTTCCCTGTTGTGGCTTAGTGTGAACAAACCCGACGAGTATCCATGAGGATATGGGTTTGATCTTTGGCCTCGCTCAGTGGGTTAAGGATCCTGTTTTGCCGCAAGCTGTGTCTTAGGTCTCGAGTGAGGCTCAGATCTGGCATTGCTGTGGCTGTGGTGTAGGCAGGCAGCTGCAGCTCCAATTAGACCCCTAACTTGGGAACCATATCCCTCAGGTGCGTCCCTGAAAAGACAAAAAAAAAAGCTATCTTGGGAGTTCCCACTGTGGTACAGCAGGTTAAGGATCCGGCATTGCCACATCTGTGGCTCGGATTCGATCCCTGGCCCAGAAACTTCCGTAGTCCACAGGTGCGGCTGAAAAAAAAAGAAAGAAAAAAAATTTAAAAATTAAAATAAAAATTATCTTGCTCTGAACCAGGAGTAAACCAAACACCACTGTTAGGATTCTGTAACATCATCACTGGTTTCAAGTTCTGCCCATAAATGAGACTCCCAAAAAAGGGGGTATTGAGCATGCTGGGTTTTATTCTGGCTCTAAGAACCTGGACAGTCTTCCATGCTGCTGTCTCAGAGTTCCTGGGGGTTTTCAGTGTCTGCCTTTTAAAAAAAATAAATATTTGTTGGGTATTAGAAATAAATATTTATATTATCGTATAGGAATGTATTATATAGAGGGTGAATATTTTTCCAGCATTAACCTTGAGACATCCTGACCGATGCGAGCATACAGAGTGGGATTCTGCTTGAGTCTCCCGGCCAGCCTTTCTTGAATTTCTTGAGGGTACATCTGTCACCATCCGTGGTTTCTGGTTGACTTCTGATGTCTTGTCCGCATGATAGGAAGAGGAGCCAGGGAACTTTGTGTTGGTCTTGTCTCAGGAGCATAATAGACAACACATGCCTTAAGGGGCGGGGAGAGGATTTTCAAACCTTTTTGCAAATCACTTGTTTTATTTGAGGACTAGACTAAAATATTTCTTCTTTTCTTTGCTTTCTTTTTTTGGCGCCCCTCACCCCCCCCCACCCCCCACCCCCGCCACTAGAGCACCTTATTCCATTACAAAATGTGGATGTTTTGGAGTTCCCATCGTGGTCAGTGGTTAACAAACCTGACTAGCACCCATGAGAATGCCGGTTCGATCGCTGGCCTCGATCAGTAGGTTAAGGATCTGGCGTTGCCATGCGCTGTGGTGTAAATTGAAGACGCAGCTCGGATCCTGCATTGCTGTGGCTGTGGTGTAGGCTGGTGGCTACAGCTCTGATTGGACCCCTAGCCTGGGAGCCTCCATATGCCTCGGGTGCAGCCCTAAAAGACAAAAAGAGACTAAATAAATAAATTATTCATGATTACCAATCATGAGTAATCCCATGAGGGTCGTGATCCAGCATCCTACTTCAAAAAAAAAAAAAAAAAAAATTTAGGTGTTTTGCCATGATGGAGAAATTGATTTTTGCCTTCTTAATCCGTTAGAGCTTAAGCGTCCCAATATTCAATAAAATAGCACCTCAAGGAATTATGTGATGTTAAGAGATTGAATGAAAAGCCTTTTTATCAGTCTATTAACTGTTTCTCTTTAACGTATTTTTTTCCTTCTCCCTCGTAGAGCTCGAGTCTGTTGATGAAGGATTGCTACAGTTTTGTGCCAATAAGTTGAAATTACTCCATCTTTATGAGTCTGTTAGTCAGTTAAACTCCCTTGATTTTCATTCGGACACACCATTCTCCGACAATGTGAGTAATCCCATGACTAATTATACAAGATAATCTTTTGGTTATTTTTTATTTTTTAAGTTAGAAGTAAAAAAAGTAGAATATTAAGATTTTCTTGAAGTGTAAAGGTGTATTTTCTTTACAAGAACCCCTGCTGGCTTTCTGTGCCTTGCTGCTAAGTTTATATTATTTTTGCTAGAATGTTGAACTTACTATGCTCTGTTGTTGTTTTGTTTTGTTTTTGTCTTTTTAGGGCTGCACCCATGTGGCATGTGGAGGTTCCCAGGCTAGAGGTCGATTTGGAGCTACAGCTGCCAGGCTACACCACAGCTACAGCAACTCGGGATCCGAGCCGTGTCTGCGACCTACACCACAGCTCACGGCAACGCCAGATCCTTAACTCGCGGAACGAGGCCAGGGATTGAACCTGCATCCTCATGGATGCTAGTCAGATTCTTTCCTGCTGAGCCACGATGGGAACTCCAAACTACTCTTGTTTTTGAATGCAGCTTTAATCGTGTAGCATGTCGAGAAGAAAGTTTTGCTTGTTATAGCTAATTTATGGTCTTTAAAGCATGTGTGTGTGTGTGTGTGTGTGTGTGTGTGTGTGTGCTTGTCCCTAATTTAGAAGAATAATAGTAGTATCAGAAGATGTCCTTTCATCTTATAAGGTATCTAAGATATAAGGTATATATAAATATATCAAAAATACCTACACTTGTAAGGTGTGTAAAATACTTTGAAGGACTGGCAGATGGTGTCTCTGCAGCCCTCAGAGCCTCACGGAGGAGTTCTCTGTAGACGTAGTGAGGGCTGGGCTCCACTGCTTTTATTTTGTAGTGTGGATGCTGCTTAGTAAGTAACCGCTAAATTTCAGATCGTTTTCATTTTTCTCGGAATCACGAGAGTTGGCAGTTGACACCTTTAAAAGTGTTTTCTGATTAAGCAATAATACGTGGTTATTACAATTGAAACATTTTAGAAGAGGATAGAATAATCTCAAAAACATTCTAAAAATGGTAATTTTACTAATATTTAGTGTTTTAAGATGAGTTTATCTAAATGACCTGGTCCCCGTGAACTGAGAGTGAAGTGTTTTAAGCAGAGTACAGCGTAGTTGTCACATTCGTTAAAAAGTCATCTCGTGCCCATAGGACAGCGTGGACGCATCTGACAGAGTCGTAGAAAGAGACGTGGTCTACTCAGAACTTTTCCCCCCTCTTTTTAAGGACTTGGCTGTGTTACTCAGGCTTGATGAGAAAGACCTCCTCAAGCTCCAGGCGTTGTTGGAGAAATACAAACAAGAGAACAGCAGGGCTGCTGTCCGCTTCTCTGATGACAAGGATGGCGTGTTGCCTGTCAAAACCTTCCTGGAATATTTAGACGCTGAGAAGGATGTGATCAGCGTGAAGAAGACGGGCGAAGAGGAGTGTGTGGCTTTAGGTAGGTGGGCTGGTAAACTGCTCCTTGGCTCCTCCGTCTTCTAGAAGAGAGCTTCAGAGGAACCTACAGCAGCTCCAAGACTCAGCTTGGTTTGAAGTTGATTAACCCAGGAATGTAATGGATGGTGTACAGTCCCCCAGAGAGCCTCTGGACAGTAGGCGCTATGTCATAAGGTCACCGTGAGTTAATGGCTGTTCTTGGGGGACATTGTTACCCGTGGACTTTGCTTTGCCTTTGCTTTTGTCAGTCAAGCAGTGTGAACCGCTGACTTCTCGTCTCTGCATTGTTCGGCTCCTCTGCGCTAGGCTGAAGTTCAGGAAGATCGTTCGTGCAGATGATGAGCAGTCAGTGGTTAATGTGCGTTGTTTTCATTTCCACAGGCAGCTTCTTTTTCTGGAAGTGTTTGCGTGGAGAGAGCTCCGCAGAGGACATGTGTCGCACGTTGGAGTCGGTGGGACTGAGCCCCCAGCTGCTCTTGGTAAGGGTTGTGGTGGCTGGATGCACTGCTTCCCCCTCAGTGTCATCCAGGGGGGCCGTCTTTTTCTTACCGTTGTCTTAGCATCGTCTAAAGCGTATCTTAGAACATACAGGGACACTTTCTAAAAGTGATCAAGGAAATTTGTAATCACCGCAGTTAGTTGAATCATACTGTCTTTTGTTCTCATTCTCTGTAAGTTGTAACCAGTGTATCCCATGGCTGGCCTAAAAGAAATTTCGCTGCTGTGGCACGGGTTCAGTCTCTGGCCTAGGAACTTCTGCATGCCACAGGTGCAACCAAAGGGGAAAAAAAAAAACTAAAATTATTTTTAAGAAACCATCTCTTAAGAGTCTTTATTTGACACATTCCAAATGATTGAACTCTTTTCCTTTGCTGTTTCCAGACAAATATTTCATGTCTGGGTTTTCCAAGTATCTTAAGTGTAGTGTGCCTTTTTAAGCAATTTAAAATTAAGTAATTTTTTAAAATCCTGCCATGAATCCTGAGTAGAAGGGAGAAGTAGGTAAGAAGGCATTTTCACTTAAAGCCTATAATCAATCGTCATGAATGGGAAGAGGAGGAGGAACGACTCTTAAAACTAAACAAAACACACAGAGCCCAAGAATTGAAGGAAGAAGATGGATGTACAATAAGCCCAGTGTTTAAAAAGGCCTGCTGGGCTGCTGTGGTCCCAGTGATCGGAGGAAGTGGCAGCCCGCACCCCTGGGCTAGGCTCAGCCGTCCGGCTTCCAGAGGATAAAGCGCAGGGGTCTGTGTCCCAACAGTAAGGACGCGCTCTGCCCACGTCTGGCTCCTTCCCAGCCAGGCAGTACCAGTGCTGAAACAGACCAGGCACGTTTTTCTGAGGTATTAAATTTCAGACAGGTTTTATGGGTTTTTTTTGCTTTTTAGGGCCACACTTCCAGCATATGGAATTACCCAGGCTAGGGGTCAAATCGGAGCTGTAGCTGCCAGCCTACACCACAGCCATAGCAATGCAGGATCCAAGCCACATCTGCAACCTACACCACAGCTCACAGCAATGCCAAATCCTTAACCCACTGAGTGAGGCCAGGGATCGAACCTGCGTCCTCATGGATGCAGTCAGATTAGTTTCCACTGCACCACAATGGGAACTCCAAATTTCAGATAGTTTTTTAAAAGAGAATAGATTAACTTCTGTTGTATTGTATCAAAAGAGTAATAGACTCTCAGGAGTTAGACAATATAAAAATCATGAATAAAAAGTGATAACACTTTCAGCAAAATTTATTATTAGTGTTATAAAGACACTATTTGAAATGCTCTTCCTATTTTCTGATCAATTATTTTCTGAAAAGTTTTTTTCTTCTGAAATAGCTTAAACAGTAGTTTTATTGGAATTATGTTCATGGAAAAACTTGGACTTAATGTAGGTTCTATACATTTTTTTAATTTGGAAAGATTTCTAGATGTATGGTAAGAACAGATAGTGTAATTCACAGGAGATAGCTGATAGTTTTTCCGCAGCATTTAAAACTAATTATCCTCATTGGAGTTGTGTCAAGTTTCAGATTCTGTAACATAAAACAGACCCTAGTTTTTAGGAAAGATTAGAAAACGGGGCTCATCCAAAAGACTGACAAAATAGATGTCTTTTACGTAAAGGCAGCCAGGCCACCAGATGGTTTCCCTGCGTTCTGTCTGCCAGCGTGTCCACTGAGCGCAGGATGAGAGCAGGAGGGTGTGAGTGTTACAGGAGAGGATACTTCGCCAAAGGCAAAAGCTCATTGGGCGTCAGAAACACCCACCAAGGACCCAGGGGAGTTTCTGTTTCATTCTTAGGTGGACGTTTTAACAAGTCTCTGATACCGCTTGATTAGAGGAAGGCAATAAATTTCTGCTCCAGATTTCTGTTATTCAAGGTCTTTTATTCAAATGTCATCTGATAATATGTCAGACTGTGACATTTATATAATACCAGAATTCACATGTATAATATGCGAATGTATAACATGGATGTTTACATTAGGCATGAATAATATAATC
The DNA here is from genome assembly GCF_016906955.1 of Phacochoerus africanus. Classification (NCBI taxonomy): domain Eukaryota; kingdom Metazoa; phylum Chordata; class Mammalia; order Artiodactyla; family Suidae; genus Phacochoerus; species Phacochoerus africanus. The sequence continues at coordinate 15,293,223 of NC_062555.1, read as the reverse complement.
TGCCGTTCTTTGCTGTGATGTTTTGAAAGGCTCTCTTGTCGTCTCTTTTCTCGTCTGGAGATGGGAGCCTTCCATGCACTGCCTTTTCCTGTTAGATATGTCTCTGTGTGTTCTCTGAGTATTTGAATTACCCTCTCTGTTCTCCTTTGTGGTGGTTTTTCTCCTTCCACCCTTAGTTATTCCTTAAGTTTACGAGAAAAGCTTTCTGTCATTTCTAAGGGATTCTAAAACTCTGTCGTTGTGTTCCGACGGCACCTGTGGCTTCCTCTTTTTCACTCCTACACACAGATAAAGCTTAACTGATTTGAAACTTTGCGTGTTTATCAAATGCAAGAACACCATTTGGCTTATAAGCAAAGATGACCTGGTTGGGCAAGAGGCAGAAGGCAGGGTGGAGCGGAGAGACAGGAAGGAGAGGTCAGGGGAAGAACAAGGATTTCTGTGTGTTTGTTTCAGAATTCGCTAAAGGTGGCGGCGGCTGGGGAAGCGGGTGGCTGGGGAAGTAGAAGAGTGCCTCGTGTGACGAGAGAGCAAAGGCATGACATTTAAAGTCTTCAAAGGCAGCTTAAAATAACCCTTTGGGTGGGCCGTCTCTTTGAGCACTTTGAAACTCTGTTGCTGCCGGGGACACGAATCGAGCTTTGAGCAACACTGACCCCACGGCGCGTTTGAAAACCCGGTGCTGCAGCGTGGGCGTAGGCTTCACCCAAGCCGAGGTCCCGTGTTCTGTGTCCAGAGTTCATCGGGGCACATCTAAGGGCCACTTAGCCGTGAACCCAGAAGAGAACTCCCAGCAGCCCCCGCCGTTCCCTTTTGCTTTGCTTCCTGGCACGTGTGTGCGCAAAGCACCGAGATGGGGCACCTTCCAGGTGACGCTGGAAGGTCTCTGTGGCTGTGCAGGCAGCCTCTTTCGGCCTGCTTTGCAACCAGAGCAGGTGCTGGGCGAGGTTAAGGGGAAGTGTGGGCGAGAGGCACTGGCCTTGATAAATGGTATATAAGCTTAGTCTGCCTCTCGAGGATGACACAGGAGGCTGTGGAGCAGGTGGCGTGGGCGTGGTCGAACATCAGTCCACTTCTGTCGCAGCGACAGCTCCCCTCACGGTGCCCCCTCTGCAACACTCTGTGCTCACAAAGGCCGTAGTGGCTTGGCACGTGGTGAGCTCCACACACCCATGAGCATTTATTGCTGTTGGCATTGTCATTGTCTGGGAATACGAGGGCAGATTTGAAGACAGGAAAGGGTTAAAAAAAAAGGGCCCGGAGTTAAACCCAAAAAAGGTGGAAATAGAGCACTTCGCTTTAAGAAAATGCGCTTGTGTATTTTCATATTCGTAAAATTATGTACATATGTAAATTTAGATGTGCTTGTACATGCATATACACCTGTATAAATTTTTTGAGAGGAAAATGTGTATTAAAATCAGGCAGCTCTAGGTTCATACTTTAGTTTTAACTCGCTGACTGTATGGTGCTAGGTACGTTACTTCTCCTTTTCATCCTCTGTAAAAGCTGAGCAATGAGCCCTGTCACAAGGGGCTCTTAGGATCAAGTGGGGTGACATGCCTGTCAAGTCCTGATGGTCCTTGGGTCATTCATTCTCCAGAGTTGATTTCCTCCACATACTTCTTCAACTTCCTAGTCTTAATTTTTTTTTTATTAGAGTGTAGTTGATTTCCAGTGTTGTGTCAGGTTCTGCTGTACCGCATACTGATCCAGTTATACATACATTCTTTTTCTCGTACTGTCTTCCATCGTGGTCTATCCCAAGGGATTGCATAGAGTTCCCTGTGCCATACAGCCGGACCTCATTGCTTATCCACTCCACATGCAATAGTTTGCATCTACTAACCCCAAACTCCCCATCCATCCCACTCCCTCCCTCTCCCCGTCAGCAACCACAAGTCTGTTCTCCAAGTCCATGAGTTTGTTTCTTTTCTGTAAATAGGTTAATTTGTGCCATATATTAGATTCCACAAATAAGAGCTATCATATGGTATGTTTTTTCCTCTTTCTGACTTACTTCACTTAGTATGAGCGTCTCTAGTTCCATCCACATTGCTGCAAATGGCATTGGTTTGTCCTTTTTTTGGCTGAGTAGTATTCCATTGGGTGTATATACCAGATCTTCTTCATCCAGTCATCTGTCGATGGACATTTAGGTTGTTTCCATGTCTTGACTATCGTGAATAGTGCTGCTATGAACATAGTGGTGCATGGATCTTTTTGAATGAAAGTTTTGTCTGGGTAGATGCCCAGGTTCCTACTCTTGATTTTTGAAAATTGTTTGTACTAAAGCATTTAAACTGATAATCAACCTTTTGTTTTAGAGTTTAAAAAAAAAACCAACATTAAAGCACTGCAGAATTACAAGTGATCAAGGCCTTTTACACACACCAGTACTTACAGGCATGACACCATGCCTTTAAATTTCTCATTAGCCCAGAATTATCTGAGTACAAATTTTATAAATCTACTTAAGTGTTTTATGTTTAAGTGGATATGCTTGTTCTTAAAAATCACTTCTGTTGATTTAAGAGCTTTTGTTTAAAATCTGTGTCTCATGACTTGTTTAGTGACTTAACAAGTGGGAGTTTGATAGTTGTACATATTCGGTGGCCACTGCCAAGCCCCAGTGTCTTCACACGGCCAAGGCCAGGGCTAGAGCTGCAGCTCCAGGCCTTCCGGTCATGACAGACGGCCCTGTGGCTCCTTGCCAGCCAGCCGTGTCCGCAGTCACGTGGTCGTGTCCTTTTTGCTTGATTTGCTCCTTGTTGGAGGCTTGGACTGAAGGGTCGTCCTTAACCCAAAGAAGTGGTGGACATGGGGGAGAGGGGTTTAGATCCCGACAGGTAGCAGAGCGTCTCTAAGGTAGAAGGACCCCCCCGTTCAGCCCTCGCCCCACATCCTGGCACCAGCAAGCACTTACCTCGGCACCTGAGACTGAGTCCCTTATGCGCACATGCGTGCTCTCTAGAAAAGGGCAAGATCTTGTATTTACGGTAAATGTATTTTTAGACTGAAAAGGATTTGAATCTGATTTCAGTCTCTGCTCCTGAGCGTTTGGCTTTCGAAGGAGAAGGATATTTTGAACAGACCGCAATCTGTCCGCTGTCTCTACACGATGCTGCACCTTCTGAGCAAGATGAAAGGTAAGCACGCTGTGGGGCGGCCCCTCAGGACGCTGGGCTCCCGCTCCGGGAACGAAGATCAGAGTGGAAGTCCCACGAAAATGGGGAGGGAGGATACTTGCTAACAAAAGGAGACGAGAGTGTACAGAACATTTCACCAGGGAGATCCTTTTGTGTGTTCATAGAAAGCTCTTAATGCATTCAGAGAGTGCTTTCCGAAAACGTAAAATTGTACTTTGCATCAACCTCAGAGACGAGAAGAACAGTGCATTTTCTTAATGAGTGAATCGAATGGCTTTTGGTGGAGGTAATAGTTTTCTTACTATTTTTGGCACAATGAGAACAGTACTCTGTTATATTAAAGCATTCAAGAATACTTCTCAGCGACAGTGAGAATATTCCATACAGGGATGCACAGCTGATTCAAAGCAAGGTGACCAGCAGCGTAAATCAATGGACTAGAAGCGTTCTGAAGAAAATAAATGGTAGATTGATTCAGAAACGTACAGATGCGTCAGTGTGTATTTAGTGTTTTTCTTTTTTTGTTTTTTAGGGTCTCACCTGCAGCATATGGAGGTTCCCAGGCTAGGGGTCGAATCAGAGCTGTAGCCGCCGGCCTCCACCATAGCCACAGCAAACGCAGGATCCAAGCCACATCTGTGACCTACAACACAGCTCATGGCAACGTCAGATCCTTAACCCAGTGAGCGAGGCCAGGGATCGAACCTGCATCCTTGTGGATGCTAGGCAGATTCGTTACCCCTGAGCCACAAGGTGAACTTTTTTTTTTTTTTTTTTTAACATGTGGCCACACCAGTAGCATGTGGAAGTTCCTGGGCCAGGGATTGAACGCCGTGGCCACGCTGCAAAGACAATGCTGAATCGTTATGATGTGAGCCACAGGGGGAGTCCAGGGGATTTAGTTGTTCATGTTATGCTTAACCTCAGAGGTTGGACAGACAACCCAAGATCCAAGCTACAAGCTTCTTTTCCTTCCCTCTTGCCTGCAGTGGCCATTGAGGAGACCTGGGACTCCCAGTCAGTGTCCCCCTGGTGGCAGCAGATGCGTGCAGCCTGCATCCAGTCTGAGAACAGCGGGGCGGCCCTGCTGTCAGCACACGTCGGGCACGCCGTGGCTGTGCAGATATCCAACAGCCTGACGGAGAAGAAGGTGAGTGGGCAGGGGGTGGCCGGAAGGGCCCCTCGCCAGTCAGCTCCTCCTGGGCTGCGTTGCCTTCCGTGTTGTGCAGCACCTAGGAGCTGAAGTGTGTGTCCAGCAGGTCATCTGTCTCTCGAGGGGTAAGAGGCGCCATTTTTGTTTATTCAGATGACATGCACACTTGAACTTGGTCTCCACGTGGTGGCGGAAGGGGCCAGGCATGGAGTTGGAGAGCGGGGAGCTGCTCTCTGCCCACAGCTGGGGATCCTGGTTCAGTTTCCTGCTCCAAACGGATCTGGGTTAGACAGCGTTGTTTCTGAGGTTTCTTCCAGCTCTGAATACAACTGTATTTGTACCCTCTTCTAAGCCAAAGTGGTTTTGACAGGTAGCGTTGACAGACTCACCATTTCCCTGTTGACCATTGGCTTCGTGGCTTTTCCTCATCTCTTGAAGACAAAAATTTATTTAAAAAAAGAAGACCAATAGCACTTCTCTCTCGTGGTTGAGAAATAATTTTTTCTAGGGGGGATATTCCATTACATTGGATAAAACACATAGTTATGAACAGATTCATGCAACAGTGTCAGTCTCAGCAGTCACGGGTCTGATTTTTTTTTTTTTTTTTTTGTCTTTTTAGGACCACACCCCCAGCATATGGAAGTTCTGGGGCTAGGGATCGAATCAGAGCTACAGCTGCCGGCCTACACTGGCACACAACAACGCCAGATCCTTAACCCATTGATCGAGGCCAGGGATCGGACCTGCATCCTCATGGGGGCTAGTTAGGTTTGTTTCCGCCGAGCCACGACGGGACCTCCACTGGGCTGAATTATTTAATATGACTGGCTTAAGGTGTGTGTGATAGGGAGCAGGAGGAGTTTGAGACGCGCTGGCTTGTGTTGATGAGTGCTTTCTGATGGCCCATCGTGCCTGGTGCAGGCAGAGAAAGCTGTGTGCTTGCAGCAGGGCCCTGTGGTCTGTGCCATGCACGCTGCTGGCAGCAGGGGGCCCCCCAGCAGGGCCCTTGGTCCAGTCCAGACTCCACCGTGTGGCCCTGAGTCTGCGCGTCCAGGCCTGCTCCTGACGCCTCTCCTGTGCAGGCAGAGGACACAGGCCTGGATGTCGCTGTGCAGCCTGTTCTGTTGCCCCATCGGCCGTGAGCCTAGAAGCTCGTTGGGGTTAATGCTGGCCCAGCGTCCGGGCCGAGTCTCAGCGGTGCATTTCCATTAGTTTTCGCAGGCGGGTCTGGGTCCCGACTCGGAGGCACTCACCGATTCCTGGGAGGCCCTCTCTCTCGACACCGAGTACTGGAAGCTCCTGCTGAAGCAGCTGGAGGACTGCCTCCTGCTCCAGACGCTGCTGCACAGCAGAGCGAACCCCTCAACCGCCAGGGGGTCTTCACTGCAGGCTGAGCCGCTCCCAAGGCTCTCGGTTAAGAAGCTCTTAGAGGGCGGAAGAGGTAACTGGGCTTCCGGGCGTTGGTGTCCCCGTGGCTGTACCTTGATTGTACAGGCTTCTGGGGCTTGTTCTTTACAGAAACGACTGATAGTATGACGACAAAGAAATACACTCAAACTTTAAAAATAAATAAAAACCAAGTCCCTGTTGTGGCTCAGCAGCTTGAGAACCCGACATGGTGTCCATGAGGACGTGGGTTTGATCCCTGACCTCGATCAGTGGGTTAAGGATCCATCATTGCCATGAGCTGCCGTGTAGGTCGCAGACGCAGCTCCGATCCTGCTTTGCTGTGGCTGTGGTATAGACGGGTGGCTACGGCTCCGATTAGACCCCTAGCCTGGGAACTTCCATGTGAGGCAAGTGTGGCCCTAAAAAGAAAAAAATAATAAATAACCCACGACATACTTCTCCTCAGCTCGTCTTCTCCAAGTCTGGTCCTGTCACTTCCTCGCTCAGGAACTACCAGCTGCTTTAGAAAATCAGCCATGGTTCTCGGATCCTCTTTTTGCCGGTTTCGCCTCTGTGTCAGGTCGGCTCTTCCTCCTGCACGTCAGCCGAGAGCCCAGATGACGGTGCGGGAAGGCCGAGCTGACTGGCCTTTCAAGAGATTTGCCGAATAGCGGTCCCCTCCCCTCATCAAATACCTTGTTTCACTTTGGCTGACTTAGTTATTGTCACAAAAATACTAACATGTAAGGGGTTTACTCTTTTACCTTTAAAATGAATTAATAACAATACTTTCAACATTTTCCATTTTAATTTCTAAAACCATGATGCTTGATGAGTGTCACCTGTAAGCTCAAGGTCCTCGGGTCTGTCCGTAATTTTTACGGGTCTGAGGGACTGAGGTGGAGACAGGGCGGTTCAGTGGAAGCTCTCAGGCTGCCCCCCAGGCACCTTCGGCTTTGAACCCACTCACGTCCACGTCCCGCCCGCCTGTTGCTGGGTGGGAGTTCGGTGAGACCTCTGGGACCCGCGTTTCTGGGGCTGAGTGGTCCAGCTGCTCCCACCCCTGGCTCCTAAATCCTCCTCGTCTTCGGAGCCCGGCTCAGAGGCTGCCTCCTCCTCCAAGAGCCGTTCAGGCCCCGCTCCCTGCACGCGCGCCTCTCCTCCTGATTCCCGCGAGCTTGGAGCCTCTCTTCCGATGCGCATCGCTTCCTCCTGCTCCAGGAGCCTGCGGGTGTCTGTCTTTAGATCGCGCAGGACCATAAGCCTCTCAAGTGTTGCCATTTACGTCGACTGCTCTCCTCTTAGCAGCCGCTCCGTCAGGCATTTGATACTGGAATGACTGTATTTCTGGGTTCATAAAGACCCAGGCATTTGTAGCTTTTATGTAGTAAACTCGTTTTTTCATTCCTTATAAGACCCGTGAACATTTTAAAAGTATAAACTCTACTCCACGCTGCCCCCTGGTGAAGTGGGGGGAGGCCGTTTTCATATTCCCCTGAGCAGCAGCATCGGGGGCTTGGTTCTGGATGGAAATTGTCAAAGGAGTCAGAGGCCGAACCCAAGAACCTGGACCCCCCCCCCCCCCCAGGACACCGCTCTCATGTATTTCCAGCGATACTTAGGATTTTACTGCGAAGCCTTCTTTTTGTAGAAATGTTTATGTTTGAAGCACACTAGGAGGAAAGACTGGGAGAAAAGGTTTTAGTAAATTATAGAGGGAGGTATTTATTTCAGGTCATGGACAGGACTCTTCATCCTGAAAGCCTTCTTTAATTTATAATTATATTGATGGCTGAACCGTGGTAGAGCTTCATCTTGTTAACTAACTAACTAGAAGTTCCACTTAGGCAAAAGGTAGTTGGGTCTTCAGAGGAGTGTTTTGCCCTAGGACGCCCAGACCCGAGACTCCTGCTCGTCAGCCTGGTTTCACCGATGTGCAGACGAAAGGGCTGTCAGAACGTCTTCGTGCCTCCCCTGTGTCTGGTGCGGTGCCTCTTCAGATTGTGACATGGAGAGTATTGGCGTGTAGACATGTACGCGTTAATGTCTATCTGCTATTTTATGCGAGTGCAGAGGTGCCCTTAGAGAGCCGCTTGCCCACCTGCCCTCACGGTGCGTGGTGGATGGTCCAATGCAGCGAATTTCATGGCTTTGGGGTCGCTGCCCAGCTTCAAACAAGGTGGCACGTAGGTCTCTTCCTGTGGAAATATATTTACTTATTTATTTTTTTGGCTGTGCCCACAGCATAAGTTTCCAGGGCCAGGGATAGAACCCACTCCATAGCAGTGACCCAAGCCACAGCAGTGACCATGTCGGGTCCTTAACCCTCTGAGCCACCGGGGAACTCCTGGTGTGGAAATTCAGATCCTGCGCTTGTGTGGACTCTTTTTGGGAAATGATGCCAGCTTTCATTTTCCTTCGTGTCTCCAAACTGTAGGTGGCATTGCAGACAGTGTAGCCAAGTGGATATTTAAACAGGACTTAAGTCCTGAAGTTTTAAAATGGGCTCATAAAGAAAGAGATGCAGAAAACCCGGACGAACCCAAAGAAGGTATCAGCAGAGGTTTATCCGAGGTGACGGAGGTGGAGACGGACCTGGGAGCCATACCAGGTAAGACCTGAACCCAGGGCAGCAGGAAATGCAGGGCAGGGGCTGGACAGAGCTTTCCTCAGACAAGAGTCCTACGTGCCTCCCCCCATGACTTTCAGACTTGCTGCACTTGGCCTACACGCAATTCCCCTGTAGCCTGGAGCTGGACGTGCTGCACGCGCACTGCTGCTGGGAGTACGTCGTGCAGTGGAATAAAGATCCCGAGGTACGGCCTGCGTCCCTTCTTTCCCGTTGGTTCTGTTCTGTGCTCACGCCCTCCTTAGGTGGGCCTGTGTCCTGAGACCACTTAGAAGCCCTGGCTTTTTCCCCTTTGGCCTATCTGGGTCCTAGGAGCTGGGCGAGGCCTTTTTCACACGTTCTCTCTCGTAATCCCCCCGGGAAACCCGTGAAAGGTAGGTGCCATCATTATCCCTGCTCTAGAGGAGAGAAAACGGGCTCAGGGGAGTCCACTTCTATGCCTGAGATTCCAGGTTCACGGCTAATCTGCAGTCGGGCCAGGAGGCAGGCTTCGGTTTCTTCTCCTCGTCTAAGCCAGTGCGGGTCGCCCTACTCCGGGTCAAGTCGTAAGGAGTAGGTTGTTTCTGTCCTTTGGAATTTCTGCGTGAGGTAGCACCCACTTAACAGAAGATTCTTCATATTGTCGTCCTGATAAGAGCCAGAGTAAAGACCCCAACGCCAGCCTGACTCTTTCGTGGGCATCATTTTCTGCTCCTTTGGGCGGGCAGGAGGCCTGGGCTGGCGCAGTCCTGACAGGTGTCTGGGTCTGGACCAGTCACTGAATCACAACCTTTTTTTTTTTCTCTTTCCACCTCCTTTTTAATGATGGTGCCAATCCTTCGGAAATGACACCAGGTTAAAATAAGATGTAAAAACACAGGACATGTATTTCTTTTTGCTGGTACAGCCCTTGATGCAGGCCGCCCTGGTGCTCCAGTAAATTAACCTTCTCGAATCCAAATTCTTTGCTTTATCGTCCTTCTATCTGGTTGTCCTTTTGAAGAAGGCCCTCACTGATGAACTAATTCACATATGTATTAATGGTAATGACATTTTTACTTCCTCTAAAGAAAAAAAAAGTTGTTACTGTGTAATGCCTGACATATTAAAGGAAGACATTATAAAAGCAAGCGCTTGAAGCAAACAAATGTTCTTTGATCAATTAAAGTTTGACCAAAAAGTGATTTTAGGGCAGGGGACCCTCCAGCCACCCCCTTCAGGTGACTGCCCTGCTCCTGAGTGGCGGTCGTAGTTAGGCTCCCGCCTCACAGGGATGCTTTTTCCTGCTGGAGAAAGGGAAGCTAGGACTAGAACAAAGACACGATACTTCCTAAAATAGGAACGAATTATTTCCAGAGTCAAGTCTAAGAAAGTGATATTTAAGGAAAAAAAGCTCTGTTGTACACCCTTCATTTCTCACCAAAGGCATTTGCATGGTAGACACAGACAGTGCGGCATCCTAGCCCCGTCGCTATGGGCCGTGTGACATTTGGGAACTTTTCTGAGCCCGTTGTTCCCAGTTTGCTCCTTAAGCGAACGAGGGCTCCAGCAGTAGCTCTCGAAGGGCTCTAGCAGCAGAGAAAATGCACGCATGGGGCCTGACGTTTTGATTGGCCTTGTCATTGTCGCTTATTAGAATTGTTTACATTTAAGATAAGTGGCCTTTTTTTTTTTTTCCTTTCTTTCTTTTTTCTTTTTGTCGTTTTGTTGTGTTTCTTTTTTTGCCACTTGCAGCACATGGAGTTCCCCAGGCCAGGGATCGAATCTGAGCCACAGCTGTGGCAGTGCCGGATCCTTTAACTTCACGGCGCCAGGGATCAGACCTGCGTCCTGCAGAGATGGCACTGATCCTGTTGTGCCACAGCAGGAAACCCTGCCCTTTTTCTTTTTTGTTTTTTTCCCTGTTAAATATTCATCTCCTTGCCCCATCCAGTAACCCCTGTCCCACTTCCCCCATGTTACGCACGCCGCTTGACGAGGCTCAAAACGGTTGAAATGTTCGCACGGCGATGGCCATCTTTGTACAGGCCTCACATTTATTTAGCCAAGACCTGAGGAACATGCCGTCAGTTTTACATACCGAGTCTGAGTTTTAATATGTAAACTACCCCGCTTAGAGAGAGGTGAGTTTCCAGCATCCCCCCGATAGCTCCTACTTCCTTTCACTGCTTTCACGTTTTCTGCTCGGCACTTAAGGCCAACAGCCTGTAGCACATTCACTTCCTGTATCTGTTGTCCAGCTCCCTCGCTAGGACAGAGCTTCAGTGAGGGCCAGGATTTGGGTCTGTTTTGTTCATTTCTGTAACTCTGGTGCCTCAGGCAGCCTGGTGCATAGTACTTAATCAATTAATATTTATTGAAGAATGAATGATATTTGCAAAGTAAACCTTTTTTTTTTTTTTTTGTCTTTTTAGGGTTGCACCTGGGACATATGGACGTTCCCAGGCTAGGGGTCTAATCGGAGCTATAGCCACCAGCCTACACCACCGCCGCAGCAACGTGGGATCCATGCCAACTCTGCGACCTACACCACACCTCACGGCAATGTTGGGTCCGTAACCCACTGAGCGAGGCCAGGGATCAAACCTGCATCCTCATGGATCCTAGTCGGGTTCATTATCACCCAGCCATGATGGGAACACCGAATGTAAACCCATCGTTTTCATATCTGTGTGAAATTCAGGGGTTTGTTAGAGAGAACACTGCTGTAATGGACAAACCACAGTAAGTTTTGAATCCAGATGTCTAGGAATCAGTCGTTATGTAGATACTGTACGTTGAAGAGAGACCATTAACACGACCTTATGAAAAATCCCGTCTTACCTAATCATCCCATGCTCTTATTGTAACATTCCTGGGTAGCTTCACGGAGAAGCTGATGTAAGAAGTCTCCGTTCTTATTCGAAATGCCTATGAAATGATACCTCTTTTTTCTCTCCTTTTGCTCCCTCTATGTAAGGAAGCACGTTTTTTCGTTAGGTCGATAGAGCACCTGAAGCACATTCTCAATGCCCATGTTCAGAATGGTAAGTGAGCAGACGGTAAAAACCTAACTGCCGGATTCAGGAGAGCCAAGTCTCTCTCAATTCCGATTCTCTTAAGCTTTTATCTGACGATCCTGCCACCTAGCACACCGCTGTGTTTTGCTCTATGCGAAGTCCTGGCTGTGGGGCTTTTCGGTTTTGTTGTGTTTTTGTCTTTTTAGGGCCCCACCCGCAGCATGTGGACTTTTCCTGGCCAGGGGTCGAATCGGAGCTGCAGCTGCTGGCCTACACCACAGCCACAGCAACGCAGGATCCGTACCCCACTGAGCGAGGCCGGGGATTGAGCCTGCATCCTCGTGGTTACTAGTCAGGTTCATTTCTGCTGAGCCATGGCGGGAACTCCCAGTACTGGCTGTTTTGACTGCTTGGGAAAATGCTCAATGGCAAGGGGGTGGGGGCCGGGGGGGATGAGCAGCTCCCCCCCCCCCCCCCCCGCCCTATCACTTCCCCTGCTGCAAGGAGGGCTGTTCCCAGGTCTAAGGAAGGGGAAGATTGGGCGCGAATTGCTGGTTCCCTCTGTAGTTCCACGTGGACGAGCAAAGACAATGGGCCGCTCAGGGCTAATTCCTGAGGAAGAAGTTAGGTCCCCAAAGCCCAGTAGTACTGTACCCTAAAAACGACTAGGTGCTTTTTTAAAAATCGATAACCTAAATCTGTTTCATCTTTTGACAGAGTGATCCTCTGCATCAGTATTGTCTTAAAAATTTTATTGCTGTGCCGTGGGTTTAGTGTTGGGTTGGTTGCTGCTGCATGGCAGAGCGATGGGTTGTGTGCGCAGTCTTTCTCGTAGTCGTTTCCATTCGGTTTGTTCCAGGACCTTGAGTCTGGTTCCCTGTGCTGCACGGGAGGACTTTGTCCTTTGTCTTATGGATGTTACTTGGTATCTACTAGTCCCGAACTCCGAATTACCTTCCCTCCCTGTGCTGCTCTCACTAAACAGGAATACCCTCCATGGGCTGGCGCCTGCTGATGTCTCCTTGGAGAAAATGTTACACATCATTGTAGGAAGATTGTAACCAGGTTGCTGGTTCCATTTAATAGATGGATGAGTTTCCCCCTAAGAATTAATCAGGGAGCCCAGGACTAGGCTAGTCAGATACTAAACTAGGAATTGAGTAAGATCCTGAGTGGTGGGACTAGGTTTGGGGCCAGATGAGGGGGAGGTGTCGCCTTTCTGTCTGTGTGAGAAATTCTAGAGCCGTCACTTCCTCCTTCCCCTGGAGCACTTCCTGCAGGTGGTCTGAGGTCAGATGGCAGCGATTTTAAGATGTTGCATTTTACATGGAGAGAACTTGAAATTTATTTACTTTTATTTTTTGGCTTTTTTTTTTTTATCTTTTTAGGGCCATACCTTCAGCATATGGAGGTTCCCAGGATAGTGGTCAAATCAGAGCTGCAGCTGCCGGCCTACACCACAGCCACAGCAATTCAGGATCCGAGCCCTGTCTGCAACCTATACCACAGCTCATGGCAACGCTGAATCCTTAACCCACTAAGTGAGGTCAGGGATCGAACCCTCATCCTCATGGATACTAGTCAGGTTTGTTATTGCTGTGCCACAATGGAACTCCCTGAAATGTATTTTATATATTCATCTTTTATCTCTTATGTTCTTCCAAGGAGGGAAAAAAGGATTTAGAGCCACTCATGTGGAAAATGTGCTCTCTAGAGTATTCTGTCCTTAATGATAAAACCAAGTGACTCGTGGCTGTCAGGCTAGTATTTCTTCAAGTTGGATACTGTCCCTAGCTGGCACGTTGCATTCGCTTCCTGGCTTCTGTGCATTCTAACTCCCAGATGCAGAAGCAGCTGTGTGGGTCATACATACAGCCTGTGAAATGCCATGTTTACGCTGCCTCGTTGACGGCTGTTTCAGAAAGTTTAGTGCCACAGTTTACTGCATATGGACATATAAAGCCCAGCTTGTTTGGGTTTTTTTCCTTTCTTTTTTTTTTTACAGCCACACCTGTAAAAAACGTATGGAAGTTCCTGGGCCAGGGATGCAATCAGAGCTGCAGCAGCAGGCCTACACACCACAGCCACAGCAACGCCAGATCCTTAACCCACTGAGCGAGGCCGGGGATCACACCCGCATCCTCATGGAGACTACATCAGGTTCTTAACGCACTGAGCCACAACGGGAACTCCTGGGGGTTTTTTTTAGTACTTTTTTATGTATCGCTTTATTTGGTGGTTACAAATGAGAAAAATCCGTTGGGGTCGTTTCCAGCGTTTGGCTGTTAACCCAGAGCTGTTCTTGACATTCTCGTGCATGTTTTGTACGTGTTTCTGCAGTGAAATTGCTGGGTCACACGGTAGACATCCTTTAGCTCAGGGAGATAGTGCTGTGCGGTTCTCTGAGGGGTTTTGCCAATTGATGATCCCAGCGCCGTGTTAAGAGCGTTCCCCTGTTTGCACATCCTCGCCAGCACTTGGTATCGTCACGTAAAACATTTCAGCCTTGCTGTTGGTTCTGTGGGGATAACTCTGTGTGGTTTTAATTTCTCTTTCCTTCCGAACTGGTGACGTGATCTTTTCTTGTGCCGATTGGGGCCATGTGGATAGATCTTCTCATGCCGCCTGGTTCTGATTCTTATTAAAGATAAGGATCTGTATTAACTTTATTAATAGTATATCAGATATAGGAAGTACTGTCTAATGGAATAGCCCAGATAGTTTTATTTGCTTGAGGAGGACGGCAGCTTGTCAGGTGTGGTGAAAGAGCAGCTCATGAGCCCTGTGCTTGTCCTCACTCTGCAGGCATCGCCCTGATGATGTGGAACACCTTCTTAGTCAAACGGTTCTCTGCCGCTACGTACCTCATGGATAAGGTAAGGCCATGTCTGTGTGTGTGTGTGTGCGCGCGTGTGTGTGTGTGTGCGCGTGCGCGCGCACGCTTTCTAGGGCCGCACCTGCGGCATAGGGAGGTTCCCAGGCTAGGGGTCCAATTGGAGCTGTAGCTGCCAGCCTTACACCACAACCACAGCAACGCCAGATCCAAGCCCCATCCATGACCTACACCATAGTTCACGGCAACGCAGGATCCTTAACCCACTGAGGGAGGCCAGGGATCAAACCCACATCCTCATGGACACTGTGTTGGGTTCTTAACCTGCTGAGCCACAACAGGACCTCCAACCGCATGTTCTTTTAAGTGTCCAGTGACAGACAGTCCTAAACCATAAACAGCACTACAGCTCAGAGCCACTGTAGGCCACGGCTCCTCCAGAAAATGCCTTGACCCCACTGGTAACATGTTTTTCGAGTCACATCTGCTCTTTCCTGCGCATGCGTCCTCCTCACCCGCTCACCTGCTTCCTCTTGATGCTCACTCCGTCCGGCCCGCAGGCTGTTCTCTGCAGCGTCACCTCTCGCCACCCTCCTGCGAGAAGGACGACGCAGGCAGAGAGCCTTTTCTGTGCGGGTTGCTGGGAGCCGATCTGCAGCAGTCTGCGTCCACTCCCAGCTGGGAGTGGGGCTTCAGTAGTCCTGGGACAGGAAGCAGAGGTTTTGATTGGTTCATTCAATAAGTAGTTTATAATAAGCATCTCTTATGTGCCAAGAACTCTGCTGGGTTCTGTGGTTGCAGAGGTGACAGTCACAGCTCCTGCCCTCAAGGAACCGCGTCAGCAGGACGCCAGTCAGAGAGCAGGCTGCTTCAGGGGACTCAGAAGAGGATGAAGTGGCAAGACAGGGAGGGCTGGAGGGCTGCATTTTGGAGGGTGGATACGTATGAATCAGTAAGAAGCAGGTGAGAAAAGACTCTACTCCAGCAAGAAGCCCTGGAGAAGAGAGGCGGCACGTTCGATTCCGAGCTGCACGTAGCTTCCGATGGTCGAAGAAGAGGGAGGAGCAGGGGGCCGACCGAGGTGAATTTCCTGTGCGGGTGGTGGGTCTGGGGTTTCCAATGTGTGCCAGCTACTCAGCTTGGGGCCTGGCTCAGCTGCTGAGGGCGCAGTAAATATAGCCGTTCTTTTATCTCATGCATCAGGGCGGTTTTCATGAGAGGAACGACATGTTCAACCAGTTCTGGCAAGAGGGTGGAAAGCATGTTGACGTGGAGGCGCCTGAGCCTGGTGGTTTGAAGGCAGTGATCCCACTAAGAGCTCAGGAGGAAGGGCCCTTCGTCCTTCCCTGTGGCTGTTTCCTGGGACTCACCGTATCAAGCAGTGTCCCCGAAGGGCAGAGCTCTTACCTCCCATCTGTGACCATCCCCCCCCACCCCACCCCCGCCGTGTGACGTGCCTAGTCGACTGTTACTAATGACTTCCTAAGCAAGCACATCAGCTGATTTCCTGGGCTGCGAATATAACGTCTGTCTGCTTTAGGTCATTTTTGCTTCTTTCTGGCCATTTAAAATTATCGTGCATCTTTATCCTAGCTGCTCCTTTATTCCTAGCCTTGCATTTGGATCTAGATTTTAAGGCAACCCAGTTATTTGGTGATGCAAAGTGGGAGCCAGAGAGTTGGAGTTTTTCTTACTGAATACTTCGAAAATAAGTATTTTTGGAAAGGATTATTTGTGAGCCCAATGTGACATGTGTTTTGTAATATATTTTTAAGTTCTACCGGAAAATTAACTGCTTTGTGTTTAAATGAGCCGGGCCAGCATCTCGGCTGAGATTAGGCCTGCATTCATTTACAGCTGCATTTATATCTTTATAGTTTGGTTACTTTTTACTTCCTGCACCAGAACAATGCCTTTTGACTTAAATTATTAAACAAATACAGCGTTCTGTGTCCTTTTGCCTTAGGTTGGGAAGTCACCCAAGGACAGGTTGTGCCGAAGGGTAAGTGGGCTCCACGTGACCAGACTACTTGCTGGTCCTGCACTTTGTGCTGCACCTTCTCACCTGGGGGTGAACTTTGTCTCAACATTTTGATGAGGTATCGGGAGATAAGAAAGATGAAAAAAAAAATACTCTGTTGATAAGGAGCTGATCACGAACTCTGGCCGAGTTTCATTTGCCTTTCCGGGCTGTCAGAGTGGAAGTGTGCACACGAGGTCCAACAAAACGTCTTCCCCTTTGGACCGCGGGCGGGACGATCACGTGCGGCAGGCGCTGCCGGGGACCTTCGCTGTACCCCAGATGGGAAGTTTAGAAGGGATCAGACTAAGGAGAGTCACGGGAGGAGTGAATTTGGTCTCCCTTTACATAGTGACTGTGGTGTAGACGTTTAAAGCGTGTTCCGGTCTGTGGGTGGCCCAGACCTGTATTTGAAGCCGGTGATTAACAGTGCCAGCTTTTGCTCAGAACTTTGAAATGCTCTTATTACCAGTATCTCAAGGAATGTTGGGACACAGGGTTCCAGCCACTGTAGACCCTTAATCCTGAGAAATCTCCATCTGTGCTCTGGAGAGCGGCTCCATGACTACCATTCATACAAGTGTGTGCACACACACTCACACATACACTGACACATAAACGCTCACACACATGCACGCACACTCACACACATACACACATGCACCCATACATATATACTCACACACATACACCACACTTGCACGAACACACATACACACTCTCTGAACTACCTGAGGATGAAGGACTTAGGGACGGGAGGGTTGCTGGTTTAAAACGCCTGCGTGTGCGCAGTGGCCCCTTGGCCGGGCCCTCGGAGTCGGGTCACAGAGGACCTGTTCCCACAGCATCAGCCTGGTGCTTCATTCGCCGGCTCGGTTTTATTCAGAGGGTTGGGTTCAGTCCCTAAGAGACGCTCTGAAACCAGACCTGATGTTTGCTCACGCCTTCCGGGCCAGACTCTGCTGTGCCAGCCTTGCCACGGGCCGTGATTATTTGGTGAGCAGATGCTTAACGAGCTGGCTGGGGAGCAGGAGTGCCGCCTGCCACCCCTGGCCGCTGATGACACCACTACAGAAAGACACTCCGTTTTTAAACGTTGAGGGTAGAACTGTCTTTTTTAAAGCCCAATTTTCAAATTAGTTGACCTAAAAAAGGGATTTACAGATGTCCTGGGCCTTCTTAATTTTAAATTCCTGCCTGTCTATTCAATGTAGAGGAGGTGCGTTGTGTTCTGTTTATTTTTCTGATGAAAACGGGCAGTCTTGCTGCCGGGGCTAACTGTGTCCCTCTCTGAGCACAGGATGTGGGGATGAGTGACACGGCCATGGCATCTTTCCTGAGCTCCTGCTGGGATCTGCTTCAGACTTTAATGGAGGTAAAAGAGGTGTATTTTCATTCTGAACTCTCCTTAAGCAAATATTTTGGAAGTCATTGGACTTAGGAAAGAACTAGCAAAAGATTTTTTTCACCTCCTCGAAGTTTTTGACTTAAGCCTAAAAAATAGTGATGTTTCTTATGAGACCCTGTTTTATGTTCTTTTACAATTATGATCTGGGGTGGGGAGAAAGAAGGGTTTGTACTTCACTGCTGCCAAGAAGCTTGGGAAGGCTCGTGCCAGCCTGGGTCCCCTCCACACAGGCCGACGTCAGCAGGGATGAGATGCCAGTGCCCGTGCTGGACACAGAGGACGCCTGGCTGGCCGTGGAAGGGCCCACCTCCATCGTGGAGCTGGCCCTGGACCAGAAGCCCGTCCACTACCCGCTGGTGGAGCACCACTCGGTCCTGTGCGGTGTGCTGTGCGCCATCACGCGCTTCTCTCTCAAGGCCGTGAAGCCACTGTCCCTTTTCGACAGCAAGGTAACCCTCAGGGGCTCCAGGGCCTCTGGGAGCCGAGGACCCAGCAGGCACATTTCGTTCCATCCTTGGGGATGGTCTAGGGTTCGGGGGGGGGGGCAGGGTCCCCCTGGTCCTCGGCAGGTCCTCTGTTCTCCTGACTCACCCTGGCTCCTGGCGCCCCTCCACTCGGCCCTGCCCTCTCGGGGACCCCCTCTCCCTCCTGAGGAGGGTCTCCAGGCCGGTCCTGTCCCCCGGTTTGGGGCCTGGGTCTGCACCTGGTCCCCCTCCCCGGCTCTGCTGTTACCCAAAGCATCTCCCTCCCCCCACCCACGCCCAAGGGACAGGGTCCCTGAGGATGCTCCCAGGAGGAGGGCCGGCTGCCCGCTGCACTCTAGGGAGTGGTTGTAAACAGTAAGGAGTAATACTCTGAGCTGTTATTGTTCACAGACAAAATCAAATCATGAGTTATGTCTGATTAAGTTATTTTGTCTTTTGTCTTTTCAGGGCCGCACCCAAGGCATATGGAGGTTGCCAGGCTAGGGGTTGAATTGGAGCTACAGCTGCCGGCCTACACCACAGCCATAGCAACACGGGATCTAGGCCGCGTCTGCGACCTGCACCGCAGCTCACGGCAACGCCGGATCCTTAATCCTCTGAGCGAGGCCAGGCATCGAACCCCCAACCTCATGGTTCCTGGTCGGATTCGTTCCCACTGCACCAGGACGGGAACTCCAGCGACATAATTTCTTGTATCTTTCTCCCTCCACCCCAGGAATCATCCAGCTCATCAGTTGTCTTGGTCTCTTTCTCTTTAGGGGAAAAACGCATTTTTCAAAGACCTAACATCAATTCAGTTATTACCTAGTGGGGAAATGGACCCAAATTTTATTTCCATACGACAACAGGTAAGTTTTCAGCTGTTGGGTGTGACCCCGTCGGGTGGTCCTCCCAGGTCACTCCCCTTTAAGTCCTGTGTCCTTTTTGGGATGCCTGAACCACTGTAACGGAAGAGCCGGCAGGGGCCGGGCCTCCGATGCGGGTGGAGGCGCACTCACAGGGCGCCTGTGCTGTGCTTGGTTCCCTCCTTCAAGTTCCTACTGAAAGTCGTCAGCGCAGCTGTCCAGGCCCGACATGGAGTCGCAAAGGACAGGGACTCCTCCGAAGAGGCCCCGAGCCCGCCTTTTGAGAAGGACCAAGACTGGCCTGTGCTGGCCCTGTACCTGGCGCATCACCTTCAGGTCAGCGAAGACGCTGTGCGGAGGCACTACGTGGGCGAGCTGTACAACCACGGCGCCGACCACCGGGGAGAGGAGGTGAGCGCTGCCCCGGGCTGTCAGTCGGGCTCAAGTTTTAAAGTCTTAGTTGGGAGTCAAGAATCATGACGGTGCAGGGGTTCCCATCACCGTGCAGTGGAAACAAATCTGACCAGTATCCACGAGGATGCGGCTTCAATCCCTGGCTTCGCTCAGTGGGTGAAGGATCTGGTGTTGCTGTGGCTGTGATCTAGGTCGCGGACTCAGCTTGGATCCATTGTGGCTGTGGCTGTAGTGCAGGCCAGCAGCTGCAGCTCGGATTCGATCCCTAGCCTGGGAACTTCCATGTGCTGCAGGTATGGCCCTAAAAAAGCAAATTAAAAAAAAAATCAGTACAATTACTAGTAAAGCTTCTTGCTCTTCCTTTTGTTAGAACTTGTAGGCCCAAAAATCTAACGAGAGAGAAAGTGAACAACTGGTCACATTCCTGTTTCCGGGCAGTGTAACTCCTCTAGTGGGTGTACCGGGCCTGCCGCGTGCCGAGGGACAAAGCAGTGCACAGACAAGGCTCCTTCCCCAGAATTGCTGGTCTAGTGCGAGAGCAGAGAAGCACGCCAGGAAGGATGGAACGAGAGGGCGAGAGTACCCAAATGCCACAGGGTGATTGGAAGTGGCCTCCGGACGGAACCCCTAGGCCAAGAAGCAGGCAGCCCCTCAGAAAACCAGGAACATGGCTAGAGACAGAAAGAGCATGAAGTACAAAGGGCTTGAGGTGGGAAATGCTTGGCGAGGTCAGGACCAGGTCACAGGAGGTCTCACAGCCTCTGGGTATTTGAAGTGTATTCAGATGCCCTTAGAGGGTTTTAAGCAGTCGAGACATGATTTAATATCATTTCCTTTGCCAAAAGCTTGACACTGACTTGTATAGTCATACTGAACTGAAAACTAGGTGATAAGAACAATCAGGTAATGAGCAGAAATTTGGGTTCTAAATGCTGGCTTTGAATCGGGCTTCACCTGGCTTGTATACATGGCCACAGCTCAGAAATGAACTAGGGGGGAGTTCCCGTGTGGCTCACTGGGTTAAGGATCTGGCGTTGTCACTGCTGTGGTACAGGTTTGATCCCTGGCCTGGGAACTCTGCATGCTGTGAGCTCAGCCAAAAAAAACAGTGAACTGGAGGGAGTTCCCTGGCGGTTAGGACATGGCACTCTCACCACTGTGGCTGGGTTCAGTCCGGGTCTGGGAACCGAGATCCCACATCAGGCCGCTGCATGCCACAGCAAAAAAAAAACAAAAACAAAAACTAGGCTCTCTTCCCTGGCAGTGCCTTTCCTAAAGTAAATAAATCTGATAGTAAAATATTTAAGTATGTGTAACAGAATCCCTTTGCTGTGCAGCAGAAATTTCCGCAGAATTGTCACCCAAACTGCGCTTAGTCAAAGTCCGCCGGCCAGTCTGCTGGCTTTTACGCACGTCTGTTGCTGTTCCTCCTTCAGGCCATCCTCCAGGTCCAGGACAAAGAGGTCCTGGCCTCTCAGCTGCTGGTGCTGATCGGGCAGCGGCTGGCACACGCAGTGCTGCGCACCCAGACGCGGGAGGGCCTGGAGCTGCTGGCCAGGCTGCCGCCCACCCTGTGCACCTGGCTGAAGGCGATGGTGAGTGATAGAGGGAGCCTCAGGGCGCCCGGGCTTCCCTGGGTGGGTGCGTCCTCCCAGAGCAGCTGTTCAGGTCAGTTTGCTTGTTCTGCTGAAAAGCACGCTGATTCCGAAATTCCTCTCCTGAGAGCTCCTGAGTCGCAATCACACAGTCGGCTGTCACTGATGGGTTATTTTTGTGTCCCATTTGCAGAACCCCCAGGATCTTCAAAACACAGAAGTGCCAATTGCAACAACAGCTAAACTAGTGAATAAAGTAATTGAGCTTTTACCAGAAAACCATGGGCAATATAGCTTAGCCTTACACCTCACCGAAGCCGTGGAAGCCATAGCGATTCCTCCTTTATGACACCGAGCTGCTGCAAACAGGCTCAACTTGTGTGACTAGAATATCAATTAGTGCATGGTTGTTTTGCATAACAAGATCTGGAATTTTATGGAGGGAGTATGATTTTTGTTTCCTTTTGTAAAATAAATAAAAATACATATTACTTTTAAAAACAAGTACAGTCCTGGCTAAATTTCACTCCTTTGGTTAATACTGATGATAAAATATAAACAAATATCAACTATACTCTTAATTCCTATTGCAGATATTCTACTGTTTATTTCTGATATCACTTAGGTAGCTTTATTGTTAAACTTTGCTATTGAAAACTGGTTATAATTTACAGATTATGTTCTTATTTTAAGATTCTATATTTCATATTCAAAAGGTCACTGTAATTAACTGTGTTCATGTATAGTCCCCATCAGTAAAACGAGAGGAACATCCCCGTCTTAGGAAATGTGGGGCAAATGCTTTTGTTTTCCTGCGAATCCCGCCGGCTGCTTCCTGGAGCCCTGGACGCTGACAGCTTTCCTTCCCAGAAGTTATGGCTGTTGCATCAGAGGAGGAAGACCCTGCTTGTGGAGGAACAGGGGGTTCAAGATCATCATATTCACGGGAATGGACACTAAATAGAGCCCTGAACTGTTAGACTTGCCAAAACCGAGACTCTGAGATGCAAGTAACGATCCGCTTTTTGCCAACGTTCAACGTTGTATCCACACCAGGTAATTGTAAAAATGTATTATCTTGTAAAACTTATGTTTTAAAAAAGGGCAGTGATGCTAAAAATTTAAGTCCAACTTTATTTTTCCTCTAAGAATTTAGAGCTGTCTGCTTCTGAGATTTGGTACGGTGGCCTCTTCTTAGGAACAGTACGGAAAATGCTTCGTGATGAGGCTGCAGCTTTGGCAAACTACCTCACAGCTGGCCTGGGAGGAGCCACACAACTGATGTTGTGCCCTTTAGTGCCTAGAGCAGTCCAAGTGCTGGAAACGTATTTGATTAAAACCAAATTAACCAAAACTGAAAAAGTGCTCGAGCTGTACAAATACCGAGAATCTGTTTCCTGTTTCCGCACATCTTCCGAATGTGGCCAGAGTCGGGTGAGGGACAGCGACTTGTCGCCTCTCCACTCCTCCTGAGAAGCCAACTCCAGCACCTGGACACGTCTGAGGCATTCCGTCCAGCAGGACCATTAAGGAACAGGTCTGAGGTTTGAGGAGTCCCCAGTGTAGGTTCTTGTTAACTAAGAGATCACATCCAAATAATAAGTGTCCACAACTTCGTAATTACTGTTTCATTTAAAATCTTGAAGGATGAGTTTTTGAGATGTCCCGAGGCTTTGGGGTGAGGACCTGTCCATCTGACTGAGGCCACGCCGTATAGAGCAGCACGAGAAAGGACCTCGAGCTAGTCCAGCCTCAGCCTCCGCTGGGATCCCCGCTGCCCCATCCAGACACATTTCTGTGATTTCCTGTAAATGTGTCTAGTCTCATACCATCTCTTGTTATGTATGCTCTAAAGATTAGTTCTTTCTGTGACTTTTTTAAATACTCAGAGTAGTTATAAATTTTGGAGGCTGATGAAAGAAACTTGGAGTTTTTAAAGATTAAATCCTCACTTTGATTCCATTATCACTTTGGGGGGAGGGGTAGCTAATAAGTATTTTTAGATAATAAAACTGGCTGAACTTTTTCTGACACATCATCAGACTTGGGGATTGTTTAGATTATAAATAAGCTGAAATATGGCTCCTAGAACCATAGCAAATCAGAACCATAGCAAATCATTGAGTCTCTAGTTAGATTTGGTATCCTAAAATTTATCATTCCAAGAATTTTAACATTGAATTCCGAATTGTAAAGAGCAGTTAAATATTTTACTATTTCATTAAGGGCGTTTAAAATAAGTCTGGTGGAGGAAGGAAAACAAATTGTATACTTACCATAAAGAGCCACAGATAATTCGATTTTCCATGGGATGGGTGGTTCCTGTGTATACCGAAGTTATTGGTGGGAACCCGATAACCAGTGAGTAAGTTTTTAGGTAATCTCTACCCCCACACCTTCCCTCGTTAACATTAAATAGATTGTTTGTACCTTGTCAAATTCTGTTGTTGTCTGTAAAGGAAAACAGAAGGGTTCAAATACTCACACCTTCCACACTACAGGTTGCATTTCGATGGAAAACTAGAAAAGACACTAGGTGAAGAGAAACAGCACCAAGCTTCTAAATGCTTCATACTTTTGCAAAAAGAAGTGTTATATGGATTCATCTAAGGGCAGAGTAAACACTATTAGACTTACTGATGACCATTTAAAAATCACAGAAAACCCGGAGTTAATAACCCTAAGCGTACATGAATGAGGTCAGTTCACTTAGCAGGAGCTGTGGCTCATTTCACTCATAGGAGACAAATATGGTCAAAGCACCCAAGAGCAACAGCCAAAGCCCCCTCTCACCCAGTAGGATGGATTTGTTAAGTTTCTGCTGAACAGAGTCAGCCTCCCAAGCAAGATTTTAATCCCGTACTGAATTGTGTATAAAATGCCCTATTATCTCCTGTAATGTATTGTAAGTAGTCAAATCCTGTATATACTGCTATTTTCAGTGTCTGTTCATTGTTGTGAACTTATGTATATTAGTGAAATAAATTTTCAGCTTTCATGTTGTTTCCTTAACATTTACAAATACAAGTACTAAGGTTTTTTTTTTCCTTCTTATACGAGAATAACAAATTTTGTGATATTTTTCTTTCTGATGCAACCAAAGAACAAGCAGCGAGTCTGAAAAGGTTGATGTTCACAGTTAAGACACAGTGAACTTGCTCATTCGTCTCCGAGGGGACACACGCCGCTGCTGTTACCCATCGAAACCACACTGTTTTTACTTGAGACTGACAATTTTTGCACCAGCATCAGTCAGTGATTTTCCAGGTGCCTTTATTTTTAGACATTATAGAATTTAAATAATAAGTTGAGAAGATGTATAAAATATAAAACGTTTCCTGCTCAGCCACGTTTGTAAGCGGGCGTCCTCAGTGTCTATGTTCTGGGTAAGTCCATCAGTCCATCTGCATGTGTGTATTTTTCCATGGGTACATATACACATTATTTATCTACTTACAAAAAATCTTAAAATCCCAGCTCTAACGCTCTTGCTCTACCGCTGGCTCTTCCGCTCTTTACCTAAGCCTGGGATTCCTGTCCCGTGCTGTGAACAGCCATCCGGACCTCCGTCTGTGGCCAGGGCAGGGCTCTTGCTCAGCAGGCTGTCCACACTCAGGCACTACTGTCCCCCTACGACATCTGCGCAGCGGGGACAGAGCGCATCTGCCGACGCAGCCGTGTGCTTCCAGCACCGAGGGCACTTCTCCTTGGTCGTTGGCATGACAATGACTTTATACGCAGACTCTTCACGAATGTCACCACCTGGGACAGAAAAACACGTGACGGGTGTTTCTGACAGGCCACTGGACGTGTGTAACTCTTATTCCTTAGTTGGGTTGCAGGCGCCCTTTTTTCAAAGCCTCCTCCCTCCTGCCTGGGAAAACGAGCGTCCTGTGCATGGTTGTGCAGAAACAGCCAACAGCCTGGACTGGTACAGCCCGACTTGGGGGACAGCAGAGGCTGGCTGTGCTGAGGGTCACTCCCAGTTCTGCATCTACGCAGGAGAGCAGGCCCCCGAGCTCTGCAGTGGGTGGACTTCTGCTAAACTGCACCGCCTCTCCAGCTACACACTTGATTAAGCTTTTTTTTTTTTTGTCTTTTTGCCATTTCTTGGGCCGCTCCCGCGGCATATGGAGGTTCCCAGGCTAGGGGTCGAATTGCAGCTATAGCTGCTGGCCTACGCCAGAGCCACAGCAACGCGGGATCCGAGCCACGTCTGCAACCTACACCACAGCTCACGGCAACGCCGGATCCTTAACCCACTGAGCAAGGGCAGGGACCGAACCCGCAACCTCATGGTTCCTAGTCGGATTCGTTAACCACTGCGCCACCACAGGAACTCCTGATTAAGCATTTTTAAAAGACCCAACTAGAGGGACAATGCCCGTGTCCCCACTTAAAACTTCTTGGTTTGGACAAAAGGAAATAAACATTCCTCAACAATTAATAGAGCTTGGACTGTGAATACACAGTAAAGAAAGTACATTATTTTCTAGTCAGAGCACAAAGAATGTACCCTGACATCTTGAAAAGCAAAAGGAGGCAGAATCTTTACAACATGGTCAATGCTGCCAGGCCTCAAATTTTAGCGGATGACTAAGTTAGCATCCGGCTTCCCGCTGGTACCTAAAAACTGCTATGAAAACACAGCATTACTTGTCCCCAAACATCCGTATGTTATTCTGTTAATATTACTCTGTCTCCATCAGTGAGAATTAGTAAGTTGACAAAAAGCCTCTCTCAGCAGTTCCTGTCACGGATGGCTGAGTGGTAACTAACCCAACTAGTATCTATGAGGATGCAGGTTCGATCCCTGGCCTCGCTCAGTGGGTTAAGGATCCGGCGTTGCCGTGAGCTGTGGTGTAGGCTGCAAACGCAGCTCATATCTGGCGTTGCTGTGGCTGTGGTGTAGGCCAGCGGCTACAGCTCCGAATCGACCCCTAGCCTGGGAACCTCCATATGCTGCGGGTGCGGCCCTTAAAAGAAAAAAAAAAAAAAAATCCCCTACCAAACAAATAGCTTCAAAATGCTTGCCTGTGAGAGATGCCTGAGGGGATGAGTTCAACAGAACGTCCTCCTTGACTCCTCATCGAGAGTGGCTACATGTACTTTAATTTGGGGTGTGCACGATAAAAAGTTCAGAATCCCCCCGGGGACGGTGGCAGGACTGGGCAGTAGTCAGCATCCGAAGACGGGGATACAAAAGCCCACTGGAGGAGGCAGACTGACTGCCTCCCTCGTCCCTCCGTGGCCCTGTGTTCCCAGGTCACCAGGTAGGACACTCGGACAGCTGACTCAGAAGCTTGGCCGTCGTCACCCGTTTCTGTAGAAAGGTATATCCAGGCGGATGTCTGCCTCTAGAGGACGAGCAGGTCACTGGAGGCCGGAGAGGACCCATGATCATTCGTTTCTCCCACCTCCTTACCTTCTAAGTTGATGAGAAACGTCCCTCTGCGTTCCGTCACATCTGTGGTCAATGTCCGTGGTTCCCGAGGGAGCAGGGTTGTCTGGGACGCCATCATCAGTTCATTCAGCTGAGAGGTGCTGGACGTCTCCTCAGCCTGTAGCATCTGGGGTGAGCATGTGAAAGTTACTATTAAATTTTTACCGTAAACAGGTTATAAAAATAGACACTGCAAATCCTTGTGTTTGGTGAAGAACCCTTTGGACCCATTCTCTACCCCGCCCCCCACGAGCTGATATTATTAAATGCATCAACTACTACCTGTATAAAAGGTTTTGACTTAAAACTAATCAATAGGAGTTCCCGTCGTGGCGCAGTGGTTAACGAATCCGACTAGGAACCATGAGGTTGTGGGTTCGGTCCCTGCCCTCACTCACTGGGTTAACGATCCGGCGTTGCCGTGAGCTGTGGTGTAGGTCGCAGACGCGGCTTGGATCCCACGTTGCTGTGGCTCTGGCGTAGGCCGGTGGCTACAGCTCCGATTCAACCCCTAGCCTGGGAACCTCCATATGCCGCGGGAGCGGCCCAAGAAATAGCAACAACAACAACAACAAAAAGACAAAAGAAAAAAAAAAAAAACTAATCAATAGTATTTATTGAGAGGAGTTCCCTTGTGGCTCAGTGGGTTAAGGACCTGATGCTGTCCCTGTGTGGGTTGGATCCCTGGCCCGGGAACGTCCATATGCTACAGGTAAAGACGGGAAAGGGGGAAAAAAAGTATTTATTGAGAATATGCTCTCTGCCAGGTCTTTCACTCTGCTAGATGCTAAATGTCACCCAGAATCTCTAAGCATCACAAAACAGCTACCGGGTTTTCTACCCCACTCCACAAATGAGAAAACCCGCTCAGAGAGGCTGTCATGGGAGCTCCCCAACCTGAGGGGCGGCCGCGATTCCAGCCCCAGCCTGTCAGCCTCAAGGTTTGTCCTCTGCCCTGAATCACGCTTCCTACAGGGGGAGCGGAGCTGAGACAGAACAATGTAGCCTGATGATACCCGAGGCTGTGCTCGGCTCTTGGGAGGCACACGGACTCGAGGTGATAGGCACTTCCGCGTTTTTCTTTGTGATTTTGGTCTTCAAAATGAGCGTGTGAGCGAATGTGAAATTCCTTTAAAAAAAGCTCATGAGGAGTTCCCGTCGTGGCGCAGTGCTTAACGAATCCGACTGGGAACCATGAGGTTGCGGGTTCGGTCCCTGCCCTTGCTCAGTGGGTTAAGGATCCGGCGTTGCCGTGAGCTGTGGTGTAGGCTGCAGACGCGGCTCGGATCCCGCGTTGCTGTGGCTCTGGCGTAGGCCGGTGGCTACAGCTCTGATTCGACCCCTAGCCTGGGAACCTCCATATGCCGCGGGAGCGGCCCAAGAAATAGCAAAAAGACAAAAAAAAAAAAAAGGCTCACGAGAAAACAGAAGGTTCAGGGTGAATGCTTTGAAGTCACATGATTGTTTGCTGCAGCAAATGAGTTTTCTTCAGATCCCAAGGAAAAAAGAACTCTATTTGGGACTTGGTTTGAATCTAACCCAAATAGACAACATTCCCAGCAAACCAGACCCTTAACACACAACTCTGAATTGTGACGTCATCTGACACTCCCGCCAGATGTCACCTGTCGTCTAAACAGCCCTTGCATTTCAAACAGAACTTGGTTACCTCGTCCTGTCTCAACCTCTAAGAAAGTAATAAGCAGCAACAGAGTACACGTTTTATAAGAGGAGAAAAAGGGAGCAGAGAGCAGTAGGAAACAAAGAAGCAATGATCAATATTAGAAGACAGGATTCCTAATTTATACATTTAAAAAATAGGTTATATACATGGAGGTTTTTTTAAAAACCAAATTGCGCATGATGCTGTACGACGCCAACGCCATTTTGGACGGTACAGATTGCTGCTTACCTCAATGATCTCAAAAAGCAGCCCCGGCTCGATCACAAGGATAACCTCGTACTCGGCTGCGTTTTTGCCAGGGATGCTCCCGAGAAAGGAATCTCTCATCGCACACGCACCTTCTATTGCTTCTTCCAGCCCAGGCTTCTTCCAGATAGGGCTTGTTTTAATCCAGCCAGTACGAAAAACACTCTTGGGTTCTTTAAAAAAAAAAAATGAATGAATTTACATATATTCTAAACTGCATCTAAAACTCAAACCACTATTTACTATTAATGGGAAATAAGAGTGGTTATTTTTGGTAATTAGTATGGAGCCATCCTAAATATTTATCAAAGTTTGTATCAACATCTGGAAAGGTAAACAAATGATCAGATAGAGAGTAAGACCTCAGAGGATGCCGAGAAGAATATCAAATCAATATCCCAATACAGCAGTTGTCTCCAGGTTTTAAGGATCATGAGTGAATTTTCATCCTCATTCTAAAATTCTATAGTTTCCGTAAGCTCAATACAATTGGAAAAAAAACTACTATAAAACTATTCTCCAACAGGCACTA
This sequence comes from Phacochoerus africanus, assembly GCF_016906955.1. Taxonomy (NCBI): domain Eukaryota; kingdom Metazoa; phylum Chordata; class Mammalia; order Artiodactyla; family Suidae; genus Phacochoerus; species Phacochoerus africanus. The sequence continues at coordinate 15,264,417 of NC_062555.1, read as the reverse complement.
TACTTTTAGTCAAACCTAAAACATATTCCTGACATTTAGGAAGGTATTTCAGAATAAGTGTTTTCTCAATATAGTCAAGCTGTTTATAATTTCAGAAAGTACTTTAATGTGGCTGGAAGGCCATCATCCTGAAATGCATGCTTCTCCGTACAAGTAGGTGCAGGAACTACTAAATGATCAAGACACATCCTGTCTCAAAGCACTCACTGTAGATGAAAAAGTGGCTTTTTGTTGTTGTTGTTGTTGTTGTCTTTTTAGGGCCACACCTGCGGCATATGGAGGTTCCCAGGCCAGGATTCCAATTGGAGCTGTAGCTGCCAGCCTACGCCAGAGCCTCAGCAACACTGGGTCCGAGCCAAGTTTTCGACCTCACGGTGGTGCTGGATCCGTAACCCACTGAGCGAGGCCAGGGATCGAACCTGCGTCCTCCAGGACACTAGTCAGATTTGTTTCTGCTGAGCCACGATGGGAACTCCGAATAAGAGCCTCCCATGTGAAGTGGGTAAAATCAGAAGCTGCCCCCCTCAGCCTTCAGGGAACAAACCCATCTTGCTTACCTTTAGCGTAAGGCACGTACTGGAACACCTCTTCGGCCAGGTGAGGAAGGATGGGAGCAAAAGAACGAACCAGTACATCCAAAATTTCAGCTAACGCGGTCTGACAAGAGCGGCGTTTGGGATCCTTTGCATTTTCACAATAGAGCCTGGACCAGAACAGAGAACAGCATGTGAGCGGCTGCCCACGTGGGCTTGGCCTCAGGCCGAGGTCTCCCTTAGGGCCTGATCCGAAGGCTCCACCGCCTCTATCGAAAGACAGGACGTTCCCTCACACAACGTCTTTGCCAACATCCTCAATGCCCCCTGACGCCCCCAGGTGCGCCACCACCCCACACAGCCATGCCACGTCCACGTCTGCTTTGCACACAGACAGCTGCTCGAGTCCCGACGAGGCGTTCAAGGAAAAAGGGTAAGGGACGTGATGGTACTTAAAATGTGACTCGCCGTCCCCAGGGTCCTGTCAGGGCAGTCAGTGGGAGGTCCCCAAGGTGCTGACACCTCACACTGGCTGAGCCACTAAGTAAAGACGCGTGTCACCTGCACACGGAGGCAGGAAATGAGGACTTTGCACCAAGCCTCCCCCTAAGGGGCATCACGCATGTCCAGCAACAGAACTGTATTAACGACGGGACAGGTCTGTCCCCACCCCTAGGAGCGGCCCCCTCCTGCAACAAGCATGGAGGCGCTGATGCCCGCAGCGCGCGCTTCAAGGAACCAAAGGCGGCATCAAGCGCCTCCTTACATTCTGTCTTTAGAGCCACATGAAGAGCGAGGTGTTATCACCCCCGTTTTACAGACAGAGAACCTGAGGTTAGACGATGAGCTGCCCCAACGCACACAGCCCCTGAGAGGCAGGGCGAGCCTTCCTCATCGGCCCTGACTCAGGACCCCAACTCCTCGATGTGGACACAGGGCAGCCCCCGGGGCTCGCCTCTGCTCCCCGACGTCTGCCAGGCAGAGGAGACGTGCAGGAACTGCGGCGAGTGCTTCAGCACCAGCTCAGACCTACCTGTCTTTGATTACGCTGAAGTAAAAGGTGGAGAGCTCTCTGGTGTAAAATGCTCGTAACAGCCGAACCACTTTCCCAAAATCACACTGCTTGTACGCGTCGGTGACCTAGGGAACAAAGCCAAAGTAAACCTGGAAGCTGGGATAACAAACAAAATGCAAGTCATCGCGAGCGAAATCTAGTCCTTTTCCAAATGTGTTTCAGAGGCAGACAGATACGACACAGTCACGATGCGAGGCCTCTGCGGAATCTCAGAAATAGCACTTCCGATGTCAACGCCTGCCGTCCTCAGAAAACCCTGAATACTCTACCCTGGAGACGACGACACAAGGTCAGGTGTTCAATGATGACGCTACGAGCTGCTTTGAAACAGCAAAACAAAGCGTGTGAGTGACCTGTGTTTCCCCCTGGACGCCGGAAAAGTAAAACTGGGCAACCATCTGCATGAACAACTCTGACTGGAAGGCTATGTGGAAGAAATTCCAATTTTTGAGAGAACACAAATTATTTGTGTTTCTACGTGAGAAGGTGTTTTACAAGATACACAGGAATCAGCATTTGTTATTTCTGTACTTTGAGACGTGGATGTCTATACACCTGCAGATAAAGTACAACTCCCACTTATTCCTATTAGAGAAATACACGGAGCTGATTTTGAGAGAAAAATGTGGTCTAGAGGGGAAGCCTGGGCCCGCTGTTTCCACCAGGCAACTCCTCTAGGATCTGGAGAAACCAGCCAAGAAAACGAGACATCCTGCCTGGTCACCCAGGAATGCACGGAACCGAACAAGTTCAGCGCTTCAGTTCCTGCTTCTAACGAGGTTTGCTCCACTCGCAGGCACCCGAATTTCACGCGCGACAGTGCTGTTTCCAAGAGCTGGTTAAGTGCAGACTCACCTTGTTTGCTAAATCCTGCAGTAAGTGCAGCATGTACTGGTCTATGACGTACATATCATTCACAGGAACAGAATCTGTTTCTGGGTTGAAACCAGCCACATTCCCCAAAAGAAAGCGGAGTGTATTCCTAAGCTACGAATAGTGAGGAAAAAAATGCAATGAAAAAAATTTTTATCCAATTCATGTTAAATTCTTGATAGGATACTTAATCTGTATATCATTCTTAAATAAGGCTACACAAGTGCAAAAAAAAAAAAACTCATTTGAAAAGCTCAGTTATAGAAGCAACCACTGTACTTTATACATTAAAAACTGATTTTCAAGATATTTCTTTATAACCTTTGGTCAGATTCCCTGTCAGTGGCACAGTTTGTTCAGTTGTGTAGGGAAGAATGTTGTAGAGGTAAAAATAAATGGAATAAATGTGAATGGTTATTAAACACATACAAAGTATACAACACTAGCATAATTTCATATGATAAAATATAAAAAGATAGGGTATAAAATTACTAGCATTACTATTGATTTTTTTTTTTTTTGGTCTCTCTGCTATTTCTTTGGGCCGCTCCCACGGCATATGGAGGTTCCCAGGCTAGGGGTCGAATTGGAGCTGTAGCCCCTGGCCTATGCCAGGGCCACAGCAACGCAGGATCCGAGCCGCGTCTGCAACCTACAACACAGCTCACGGCAACGCCGGATCGTTAACCCACTGAGCAAGGGCAGGGACCGAACCCGCAACCTCATGGTTCCTAGTCGGATTCGTTAACCACTGCGCCACGACGGGAACTCCACTATTGATATTTTTAAACAAATACATTAGCACTGGGATTATTTTTAAAAGCTCACAACACAGGGGGTTCATTTTCATTCAGTTGTGCAGTGCCAACAAAATATGCCTTTTTGTCTTTTGTTTTTTAGGGATGCACTCGTGGCATATGGAGGTTCCCAGGCTAGGGGTCGAATCCGAGCTGCAGGTGCCAGCCTACACCACAGCCACAGCAATGCAGGATCCCACTGAGTGAGGCCAGGGATCGAACCTGCGTCCTCATGGATACGAGTTGGGTTTGTTTCTGCTGAGTCACGTCGGGAACTCCCCTCGCTTTTTTTTCTTTCTGTCTTTTTTGTCTTTTGAGGGCCACACCTGCGGCACATGGAGGTTCCCAGGCTAGGAGTCTAATTGGAGCTACAGCCACCGGCCGACACCACAGCCACAGCAATGCCAGATCCGAGCCATGACTGTGACCTACATACACCACAGCTCACGGCAACATCGGATCCTTAACCCACTGAGCGAGGCCAGGAATCAAACCTGTAACCTCACGGTTCCCAGTCGGATTTGTTTCCACTGTGCTGTGATGGCAACTCCCCTCACTTTTTTAACAGCAGTTGGGTAAACATTCATTCAGGTGTAGTAAGTGACTCTGACCTTGCTCATATCGTCCCTGGCAGCCCTGAGAACGGATGGACTAATGGTCACTTCCGTGAAGACGTTGGACTCGGCGACCCACCAGCGAAGGACGTCAGCACCAAAGGGAGGCTCTTTGCTTTGATCCTTTTTATTGAGGAAAAACCACACAGACACACAAATAGTTTTTGATTACAATGTGGTGAACAAAAAATACTTCAGGTAAGACTCCTGTCCAGAAGTGTCTGTGCACAAGGCAAACATAAAACACACCCACACTGCAATGAAACGAGGGCGAGCAACCCCAGCGATCAGGCTGCGTCTACAAAGCAACACTGGAGGAAAGCAGAGCACGGCTGCGGTCCTGCTCGGTGTGCAGGCGCTGACGCTCGCCTTCGCTGGCGTGTCTGTGAACAGCCACCGACCCGCCCTGGGCGCTGGCGCGAGGGGGCAGCGGGTGCGGGCACGGGGAGGGCTGCTTTGCCTGCTCGACCCTCCCCAGCAGCTCTGACAATGGGAACTGATCACCGGACACCAGGAGGGCAGTAAGAAGCCCAAGGAGGGAAATAAAAAATGAAAGCAGCTCTGAAATAAAGTATCAGAAACCCCAGATTTGATGTTCATTAATGACTTGTTTGAAAGTGTACAATTTCCAAGAATAACGAAACACGCATTTAGACGCTGCAATCCCATTTTTTTTTCTCCTATCCTGTTTAACTGTAAAACTAAAGTGTATAAAGTTTTAAAGTTCAGACAATGAAAAAAGACAGAGTGTGGTTGAGGATCTAACTGGATACTCAGACCTGAAATGGGTCAGAAGGCCCACAACCCAACCCTTCCATTTAAGAAAAAAAAACAAAAGTCACATTACGTGAGAGTCTGCATTTAAAACATGGTCAGACATTTGTTATTAGTATAAAATGTAGTTTTCTGAGGTTTCTTTTACACCAAAGAAATTATATTAAGGGTTCTGGCTGCCAACTTAAAGAGCCTTAAAACAAAAATAAAATGAACTGTCAGGGAGCCACCTACCTGTCCTCCGTTGATGACAACATCGGGGTCAATGACATTTCCAAGAGACTTGGACATCTTTTCTCCCTTTTCTCCAAGGGTAAATCCATGAACAACCACCGTCCTAAGAAGACACACACACACACACTAGCTATTTTAATTATCAACACAGGAGTTCCCTTGTGGCACTGAGGGTAAGGACCCAGTGTTGTCCTTTCAGTGGTTCGGGTCACTGCTCTGGCACAGGTTCAATCACTGGCCCAAGAAACACAATTGTGGTCTTTTTGAAGCTGACTTACAGCTTAAAAGAGTTATCTTAGTATGACACAAAAACAATTTTTTCATCAAAGTTTATGTATGAAAACTTTCCTTCAAAGTCTAATTCTTTTATATATTTATTTATTTTTGGCTGCCCCATGGCATGTGGAGTTCCCGGGCCAGGGATCAGATCTGAGCTGCAGGTGCAATCTAAGCTGCAGCAATGCCAGATCCCTAATCCGCTGTGCTGGGCTGGGGATTGAACCTGTATCCCAGGGCTCCCAAGATGCCACCAATCCTGATACACCACAGTGGGAGCTCCAAGCTCGAATTCCTAACTGCCTATTCATCCTGATTGTTAAACAGTAAACTCTCTACTTATACAAGAACATTTTTATTTATTTATTTTTTTTATTTTATTTTTTGTCCTTTAGGGCCCACCCGTGGCATATGGAGGTTCCTAGCCTAGGGGTGGAATCAGAATTGTAACCGCCGGCCAACGCCACAGCCACAGCAAGGTGGGATGCGAGCTGCATCTTCGACCTACACCACAGCTCATGGCAGAGCCAGATCCTTAACCCACTGAGCGAGGCCAGGGATCAAACCTGTGTCCTCATGGATGCTAGTCAGATTGTTTCCGCTGAGCCACGACAGGAACTCCAAGAAAAATTTTTATGTTTATATTCACTAAACAATTACTACCTGAGCATCTATCATATACTGATGTTGATCATTAAAACTATCCAGGAAGTTCCTCTTGTAGCTCAGTGGGTTAAGGACCCAACACTGTCTCTATGAGGATACAGGTTCTACCTCTGGCCTCACTCCATAGGTTAAGGATCCAGCATTGCCACAAGCTGCAGCACAGGTCACAGATGCAGCTGGGATCCCATGTTGCTGTGGCTGTGGCATAGGCCCCAGCTGCAGCTGCGATCCAACCTCTAGCCTGGCTGCTACTTCACTTACACATGACACAGTTGAGGTGGTAGAGAGAGGGGAAAAAAAAACAACTAAGCAGGAAAAAGTATGTCAAAAAATTTTGGAGTTCCCACTATGGTGCAACAGAACTGGTGGTGTCCCTGCAGAGCCAGGATGCAGGTTCGATCCCTGGCCTGGCACAGTGCATTAAAGGACCTGGTGCTGGAGTTCCTGTCGTGGCACAGTGGAAACGAATCCTACTAGGAACCATGAGGTTGTGGGTTCGATCCCTGGCCTCGCTCAGTGGGTTAAGGATCCGGCGCTGCCTTGAGCTGTGGTGTAGGTCACAGACCTGGCTCGGATCTGGCATTGCTGTGGCTGTGGTGTGTGCCAGCGGCTGCAGCTCCAATTTGACCCCTTGCCTGGGAACATCCATATGCCTCGGGTGCAGCCCGAAAAGGACCAAAAAAAAAAAGGACCGGGTGTTGCCACAGCTGCTGTGTAGGTCACAACTGTGGCCTGTGGCTCCGATCCAATCCCTGGCCTGGGAAGTCCATGTGCTACTGGTAAGCCAAAAAAAAAAAAGGGTAAATATTATGGAGTCCCTGGTGGCCTAGCAGTTAAGGATCTGGCATTGTCACTGCTGTGGCTCAGATTCAATCCCTGGCCCAGGAACTTCTACATCCTGGGCATGGCCAAAAATAAAAATAATTACTACCACAAAATTATCTTCAAAAACATAATCTGAGAAATATACCTGCTGTTCCATTGGTTTGTTTGTTTCTGCTTTTTAGGGCCGAACCCGCAGCACATGGAGGTTCCCGGGCTAGAGGTTGAATCCGAGTTGTAGTTGCCAGCCTTCACCACAGCCACAGCAACGCCAGATCCCTTAACCCACTGAGTGAAGCTAGGGATCGAACCCATGTCCTCACGTAGGTGGGCTCATCACCACTGAGCCATGATGGGAACTCCCTTTTGTCTCTGTTTTTTAACTTCAAACTTAGGTCTCTCATGATGAGACTGACGATCGCACGCTAATCGAGGGCACTGTTTCATCACTTTCTCTCTCTCTCACACACACACACACTCGCTCTCTCTCTGCACTCAGCACAATGCTTCACACACCGGCAAGGACTCAGCAGAAACCCTCGAAGTGTGCTGACCTGTTCAGCTCAGGTGGATACTTACTTAAAAGGAGATTTCCTCCTTGCTGCCACGCTTGTTAACAAGGAGGACTGAAACCAACCCCCAAGCTGGTCTTTTCCTTCCAAGTACAAATCTGCTCTTTGGTCAGTACCTCAAAAATAAATACGAAAAAAGAGAAACTTAATTAAAACAGCAAAGTGGAAATGAAATTTATCAGCGTTAAAACATTCAAAGTAACCGTGTGACTTATTTCTTGTGTCATGTTCTCCCCAAGGGCTGGCCTGCGTTCCCTTGGGCTGTAATCCTCATTGCCAATTTATTAATCAAGATCAAGAAAATAAACCTTGGAGTATGATCTCCCAAAGCGCAGATAACTACAATATTATCTAAATTACGGGGCTGACTCATAATAATTATCAGTATCAATGTTTCCAGTTAAACCTTTTATGAAAATAAACTACTGTTTTTATTAATTCAACAATGATTCGCTGAGCATCTCCTAACTTTACGTGTTAATTCACTTGAGTCTCACAGCAACTCTACAAGGCAGGTCTTATTATGACCCCACTTTACAGATGAGGAAAGTGAGACTCTGAGAGGTCTTATAACTGCCCAAGGTTATGCAGACAGTAAGCAGTAGGCACGGAGCCTACATCTGGACAGTCTGGAAGTTCCTGTCGTGGCTCCACGGTAAGGAACCCAACTAGGATCCATGAGGACACAGGTGGGTTAAAGATCTGGCATTGCCACGAGCTGTGGTATAGGTTGCAGATGAGGCTCGGATCCTGCGTTGCTGTGACTGGGGTGTGGGCCAGCAGCTGCAGCTTTGATTCGACCCCTAGCCTGGGAACCTCTATATGCCACAGGGATGGCCCTAAAAAACAAAAACAAAATAAGGAAAACAACGACAACAAGAAAGAAGGAATATAAATAAATAAATAATAAACCTAGACATTCTGACCAGGGGTTGAATGCACGTAACGAAGGTATTAAACAAGTTAGGAAAAAATGTCCTATAAAGAGCAAATTAACAACTTCTAATTTGACAACAACCCAGTCAAAAGATGAGCAAACCATACAAGAGCCCTACGAGCCAGAGTCTGAGACGTGAGACTGGTGGACGGGGGAGGAATGAAGAAGCAGCACAGGTGGTTTTTCAGGCCGTGAGTACCCTGGGTGATGCTATAATGATGGATACACATCATCATACATTTGTCCACACCCGTAGAAGACGCGACACCAAGTGTGAACCCTTGTAAACTATGATGTGTCAGTGTAGGCTGAACACCTGTCACATACACACCCTGGTGGGAGATCTTGCGAACCAGGAGAGACTACGCATGGGTGGGGGCAGGGGTTTATGATAAATCTCTGGACCTGCCTCTTAATTTTAAAGAATCTAAAAATACTCTTCAAAAATTAAGTCTCTGGAGTTCCCTGGTGGCCCAGTAGTTATGGACTCAGTGTTGTCACTGCTGTGGCTCAATCCCTGGCCCGGGAACTTCCCCATGCCGCAAGCATGCCCCACCCTCAATTTTTTTTTTTCAATAAATAGAAATAAAAGTCGAGCCTTTCCAAAAAAATATGGCAAAAGAAAATCATTTGCTCTACAAATAATTTATTCTCAAGTTTGGGGGACACATATGTACACAAGCTTGAGAGCCCCTTTAGCATTTAACAAGTAACAACAGTTAATTCAAGAGTTTAAAAATCTGAAATAAGGGACCACTTGCTAAACATCATAAGTAATAATCATTTCAGTTAAGAATCATCAAATATGGGAGTTCCCGTTGTGGCGCAGTGGTTGACGAATCCAACTAGGAACCATGAGGTTGCAGGTTCGATCCCTGCCCTTGCTCAGTGGGTTAAGGATTCGGTGTTGCTGTGAGCTGTGGTGTAGGATGCAGATGCCACTCAGATCCCGCGTTGCTGTGGCTCTGGTGTAGGCCGGTGGCTACAGCTCCGATTCGACCCCTAGCCTGGGAACCTCCATATGCCGCGGGAGTGGCCCAAAAAATGGCAAAAAGACAAAGAAAAAAAAAAAAAAGAATCATCAAATATGTAGCACTGGGAACTGTATCTAGTCACTTACGATGGAGGATATGAGAAAAAGAACACATATAAATTTGTGACTGGGTCACCTTGCTATACAGCAGAAGATTGACAGAACACTGTAAACTAGCTATAATGGAAAAAGAAGGGAGTTCCTGTCGTGGCTCAGTGGTTAACGAATCCGACTGGGAACCATGAGGTTGCAGGTTCGATCCCTGGCCTCGCTCAGTGGGTTAAGGATCCGGTGTTGTTGTGAGCTGTGGTGTAGGTTGCAGATGTGGCTCAGATCCCACATTGCTGTGGTTGTGGCATCGGCTGGTGGCTACAGCTCCGATTAGACCCCTAGCCTGGGAACATCCATACACCACGCATGCGGCCCTAGAAAAGACAAAAAGACCAAAAAAAAAAAAAAGAAAGAAAGAAAGAAAAAAATCATTAAAAAAAAAGGAGGAGTTCCCGTCGTGGCGCTGTGGTTAACGAATCCGACTAGGAACCATGAGGTTGCGGGTTCAGTCCCTGTCCTTGCTCAGTGGGTTAACGATCCGGCGTTGCCGTGAGCTGTGGTGTAGGTTGCAGACGTGGCTCAGATCCCGCGTTGCTGTGGCTCTGGCGTAGGCCGGTGGCTACAGCTCTGATTCGACCCCTAGCCTGGGAACCTCCATATGCCGCGGGAGCGGCCCAAGAAATAGCAACAACAACAACAACAACAACAACAACAACAACAAAAGACAAAAGACAAAAAAAAAAAAAAAAGGAATCATCAAACACTTAAACACTAGGTGAACATCTGGTGAGAAAACAGGATACTTCGGGTCTTGAAGCATCTCCCTACAAGATATGGTTGGCCCTTGAACGACACAGGTTTGAACTGCACAGGTCCAGTTATACAAAGATTTTTTCACTACCACACAGGGCACCATGTGATCTTCAGTTGTTTGAATCCACAGATGCAGAACCAGGGAAGTGGAGGGCCAACTGTGACAGCACGGAGGGTCAGTGCCCGCCCCGAAGCTGTTCACGGGTCCGCTGTACTTGTCATAGCAGTTACTACGGGGGAGCGGGAGGAGTAACTGCCATGGAGAAAATGGGCCAGCTGCACCTCAACCCAGTGATCAAAGGTAAACAGCACCAGTAAGACACGTGACTTCTGACATGATGCACTGAAAAGGACACAATATCACTTTTCGAATAGTCCTGCCAAAAATGCACAGTCTAAACACAGTCACGAGAACACATCACACAAACCCAAGCTGAGGTACTATCTTCCACAAAATAAACCATGAACATAAGGTCACAAAAGACAAGGACAAAAGGAGGAGACTAAAAAGATGATAATTGGAGTTCCCGTTGTGGCTCAGCAGAAACAAATCCGACTAGGATTGCAGGTTCAATCCCTGGCCTCGTTCAGTGGGTTAAGGATCCAGCATTGCTGTGAGCTGTGGTGTAGGTCGCAGACGAAGCTGGGATCCTGAATTGCTGTGACTTTGGTGTATGCCAGCAGCAACAGCTCCAATTAGATCCCTAGCCTGGGAATCGCCATATGCCTCGGGTGTGGCCCTAAGAAGACAAAAAAAAAAAAAAAAGGGAGGAGACTAAAAAGATGGTAACTTGAGTTCCCACTGTGGCGCAGCAGAAATGAATTCAACTAGCATCCATGAGGACGCAGGTTCCATCCCTGGCCTCGCTCAGTGGGTTAAGGATTCAGCGTTGCCCTGAGCTGTGGTGTAGGGTGTAGATGCGGCTCGGATCTTGCACTGCTGTGGCTGTGGCCTAGGCCGGCAATTACAGCTCTGATTTGATCCCTAGTCTGGGAACTTCCATATGTTGCAAGGGTGGCCCTAAAAAAAAATAATAAAATTTAAACCAAAAATAATTACTAAAAATATGCTAAAAAAATAACTAAGTTTGGAAATTAAGCTCTTTTTAAAATAGTATTGTATATTTCCTTAAAAGGGTAAAATGTTTAAAAAATTATTTGTATGCAGAAAAAGCCTTTGACAAAATCCAACACCCATTTCTGATAAAAACCCTTCAGAAAGAGGGCATAGAAGGAATCTACCTCAACACAATAAAGGCCCTATATGGCATCCCAGAGCTAACATCATTCTCAACGGTGAAAAGCTGAAAGAATTCCCACTCCCACCACTACTATTCAACATAGTGTTTTGGAAGTCCTAGCCACAGCAATCAGAGAAGAAAAAGAAATAAAAGGAATCCAAATTGGAAAGGAAGAAGTAAAACTATCACTATTTACAGACGACATGCTATTATACCTAGAAAATCCTAAAGACTCTACCAGAAAACTGTTAGAGATCATCAATGAATTTGGCAAAGTCACAGGATACAAAATTAATATGCACAAATTGACTGCACTCCTATATTCTAACAATGAAAGATCAGAAAGAGAAATTAGGGAAAAGATCCCATTTACCATCATATCCAAAAAAATAAAATACTTAGGAATAAACCTACCTAAAGAGACAAAAGATCTGTACTCTGAAAACTATAAGACACTGATGAAAGAAATCAAAGATGACACAAACAGATGGGAAGACATACTATGCTCTTGGATTGGAAGAATCAATATCATCAAATGTCTATACTACTCAAGGCAATCTACAGATTCAATGCAGTCCCTATCAAATTACCAAGGGCATTTTTCACAGAACTCGAACAAAATATTTTAAAGTCTGTTTGGAAGCACAAAAGACCCATAATAGCCAAAGACATCCTGAAAAAGAAAAATGGAGCTGGAACAATCAGGCACCCTGACTTCAGGCTATACTATAAAGCTACAGTCATCAAAACCCTATGGTACTTGCACAAAGACAGAAATATAGATCAGTGGAACAGGACAGAAAGCCCAGAATTAAACCCACGCACCTACAGCCAACTAATCTATGACAAAGGAGGCAAGAATATACAATGGAGAAAAGACAGCCTGTTCAATAAGTGGTGCTGGGAAAACTGGACAGCCACATGGAAAAGAATGAAATGAGAACACTCCCTAACACCATACACAAAAATAAACTCCAAATGGATTAAAGACCTAGGTATAAGACCAGACACTATAAAACTCTTAGAGGAAAACATAGGCCAAACACTCTCTGACATAAACGACAACAACATTTTCTCCAGTCCACCTCTTAGAGTCATGACAGTAAAAACAAAAATAAACAAGTGGGACTTGATTAAACTTAAAATTTTCTGCACAGCAAAGGAAACCCTAAACAAAACAAAAAGACAACCTACAGAATGGGAGAAAATATTTGCAAATGAATCGACCGACAAGGGATTAATCTCCAAAATTTATAAACACCTCCTACTGCTCAATACCAAACAAACAACCCCATCCAAAAATGGGCAGAAGATCTAAACAGACAATTCTCCAAAGAAGACATACGAATGGCCAAAAAACACATGAAAAGATGTTCAACATCACTCATTATTAGAGAAATGCAAATCAAAACCACTCTGAGGTACCACCTTACCACTGGCCAGAATGGCCATCATCAAAGGGTCTACAAACAATAAATGCTGGAGAGGGTGTGGAGAAAAAGGAACACTAGTACACTGTTGGTGGGATTGTAAGTTGGTGCAACCACTGTGGAAAACAGTATGGAGATTCCTCAGAAAACTCAAAATAGAACTACTATTTGATCCAGCAATCCCACTCCTGGGTATCTACCCAGAGAAAACCATGACTCGCAAAGACACATGTACTCCAATGTTCATTGCAGCACTATTTACAATAGCCAAAACATGGAAACAACCTAAATGTCCATCAACAGAGGAGTGGATCAAGAAGATGTGGTACATATACACAATGGAATATCACTCAGCCACTGAAAGGAATGAACACCGGCATTTTTAGCAACATGGATGGACCTAGAAATGATCATGCTAAGTAAAGTCAGCCAGACAAATGCTGTCACTTACATGTGGAATCTAAAAAAAGGACAAAATGAACTTCTTTGGAGAACAGATACTGACTCACAGACTTTGAAAAACTTATGGTTTCCAAAGGAGACAGTTTGGGGGGTGGGGGGATGCGCTGGGGTTGTGGGATGGAAATGCTATAAAACTGGGTTGTGATGACATTGCACAACTATAAATGTAATTGAGTAATAAAAAATGGAAAAAAGCTATTTGTGAACCTATGTTTCTATTTCCAAAAATGATCTCTTTTCTCTATTCAAGTTGTTTCTCTGTTAAAAAAAAAAAATCAGAAATGATGTAGAGTAAGTATTTAGAACACTGACTGCTTCAGCAGGTGAGTGGATAAACTGCGGTACATCCAGACCACGACATATTGTTCAGCACTAAAAAGATGTGAGCTATCAAGGCCTGAAAAGACACAGAGGAAACTTGAGTGCGTGTTATTAAGTAGAAGAAGCCAACCAGAAAAAGCTACACAGTGGCCCCAACTCCGTGACACTCTGGAAAGGGCAAAACTAGGGAGACAGTGAAAAGAACAGTGGTTGCCCTGGGTCACAAGGAAGGAGGGGAATGGGTGGAGCAGAAGAGTTTTAGGACAATAAAACTTCTTCTGCGTGTGATACACGCCCATTATAGTTTTGTCAAAACCCACAGAACATACCCCATCGCGAGTGAACGCTAATGTCAACTACGTACCAACAGAGGGTCCTCGAATCAGACCACTCCGTCAGGAGGCGGAGAGTGAGGACGGCCGTGGGGAAGGCGACGGGTCTGTACTTTCAATTTTGCTATGAACTTAAACTGAGCCAAGACGCAGAGCTATCTTTTTAAAAACCCGAGCATTAATTATCTTTAAATCACTACAATAATTCATGTCTTCAGTAAATGTTTTGTTTTAGAAATAGAGATATGACTTATCACCTATACATAATTCCCTTGAAAATGCCATTCCCTTTCAGAAAGAGTTCAAGTTTCAATTCCTTAACTTCCACAGACTTTAAACTCACTCGCAATGAAATGCACCAGGTACTTGACCTGGTGTCAAAATTCAGAAGCCAAATCTCTTTCATGGCCACAAAATCTGCCAGCAAAACGTAAAACTAGCTATGTATCCTATACAATCATCCAGTTCACCTCGTCGAACATCAGTGGATATTGGTGAAGACGGGTAATTAAAATCAAGCTCAGAATCAGGCTGATTTTCCGCTGCAATAATCTACTCTATGCAGACACTGCATCACTTCCTAGCAGACTTAGTACAAGCCGTCTGAGAGTGCAAAGCACAATAAGCCTCCCAGGAATGTAGGCAACTGCTCTTTTTTTAATTTTTAAAGGAAAATCACCTTGTTTCATGGTTTTTTGAACCATGAATCCGTCTGCTAACTTGACACCTTTCCAGCTCATTCTTTCTGCCTACTTATCTTTTGAAATATTTCATCATGAAAGAATAAATGAGAGGAAGATAGGATGCAATATAATTAACCTAACTCTCGCTGATCAATTTCCTAAGATTTTTGTTATTTCTTTACTTTTTTTGAGGAAGAGGAATATAAGATCTGAGAGACAAAGGAGGAACTACAGTCTAAGTTTGGGTTGTGCATCATCTGTGAACATACAGTTTATGTTCCAGGAGCCTCCTATGCATGTGCATATTTGGGTGACAAATAATTTTCTTTCTTTGAATTACCTAAATATGACATGGAAGGAAAAATTATTTTTTCACCGGGTGCATTTTCATCATTTGTTTACTCAAGTGTTTCCGTCACCGTCAAATACTTAAGAACATCACAAACTAGAAGTGGTAGCACTGAACTCTGTCAGTACCCCTGACAGTAGCACAGACAGGTTCTAATGACAACCTTCATGCAGTTTAATACAATCAGTGGCTCCAAGTATAACCTACAGTTGAGGGACTCAGTAACGTGACTGCACTGCAGACATTAAAAAGCAACAGTGCCAGGAGCACCAATTCTCACCAGGGCTGAGGCAGCTCCTGAACTTTCAAATATACTATACGAGCACGATTTCAACACACAGCATCCTCTTTTTTGAAATTCAGCCTGCTGCCCCAAATGCAGGAAGAGGTAACCCTGCTTTCTGTTTATGACACTACCTACCCTAATACCTACCTTATGTAGTGTTATGTGCCTACGTTTTCAATATAATTTAGGGTGACGAAGTACCTAAACTAGCAGTATTTTCTCTTCAGAACAGTGGGAGAAGCTTATGAAATCATAATTCTGAAAATTACTACATAAAAATTGCATTAAAATGTTAACTTACATTTGATCATTACGAATCATGACATATATTTAAGCTGTAATACAGCTAAAACATAAATTATATGTATTTTGCTTTTCAAATTTCCTAAGCTGAAAGGCAGACCCCAGTGGAGGAAAACAGGCACCTGCTAAGCCATCACATTGCAGGAATCACGACCACCCCAATAACGAGGCCTCGTATCGGAAGTATCCCTTTAGCAATGGCCAGCCCAGCAGGGAAGCTATTTGCCCACACTCCTTTGCTCCAGAAAGCAAGCAGGATCTGTTGGGCAAAAGCCAGCACTTGGTAGCAATGGGAGGAACCACCTGATGCACGGGTGCTTCGCTGCCACCTGTCTTTAACGTCACGGTGCAGAGAAGCGGTGGTTCATTTTATTCCAACCTCTCACTTAGCATCCTTGATGAAACCGTCTCACACCCGAACACATCCTCTCACGTGTGCCCACAGCTGCTCCCTCCTGACTCCTGCCCAGTCTCTCCTTCCTCTCAGCCACTAAAAAGAGCAAGTATAAACTAGTTGGCTGTCTGCGGAGGCAGGGGAGCTGTGATGCGAACAGGAGAAGGAGAAAGGAAGAGCAGGTACCTGAGTCCCGTCTGACACTAGGCTGTGAGACGACCAGCACCTAATCTGACTCTAATTCAACCCCATTGCTTCTTCTGAGTAATTATGGGGTCACGCGATTTCAGAGCTTTCCAAACTCTGCCTTACAGAACTGAGTCCCTGGGGGTTGGCTGCCAGGTGAGTCAAGGAGAAGAAGCTGAGAGGATGAAGAAAATTGCCTTTTTTATTTACCTTATGTATTACGGTTCCACATAAAATTTCATTTGGAAAAAATTTTTTAAAGTTTAAAAATCACTGGAGTAAATGATTTCCAAGGACTCTTCCAGATGTAAAATTATGTTATAGCAGGAGATATACTTCCAGATAACACACACAAAGTTCTTGCTTATGAATTTCTACTGACAGCATTTATATATTGCCCAAATTGTTTGGTTGGTATTTAGTACATTACTTTAAATTACCTGGAAGAACATAAGACCATGAAGTTCCACTATCAAACCAGATGTCCAAAATATCCCGACCTGGCACGTATTCCAAAGCATCAGGACCACCAACCTAATGAGATCATATAAAAACATTTTAATTCCGCAAAAATGACAATATTTACAATTAATAATCAAAGCTTAAGAAAATGAAATTCTTACAACCATTAAATTCACATTTCATTTATTTACTTATTTTCTTTTTAGGGCTACACCTGAAGCTTTTGGAATTTCCCAGGCCAGGGATCGAATCAGAGCTGCAGCTGCCGGCCTATGCCATAGCAACACTGGATCTGAGCCACATCTGTGACCTACACTGCAGCTTGTGGCAACGCTGGCTCCTTAACCCACAGAGCAAGGCCAGGGATCAAACCTGCATCCTCACAGAGATTGTTGGGTTAACCTGTTGAGCCATGATGGGAACTCCTAAGTTCAAAATTTTACATGAAATTTAAGACATTTTTAAGTATTAAGAACAACTGCTTCATTTGTACATAAGAGTGACTGTGGCCACTTAATTACACATTTACGAATGTAAATACAAACTGTATCTCCTTGAAACTGTCTTCCAGTTGGGATTTTTCGAAGTCTGATGCCATCAGCTACCTCAACCTCATGTCCCCAAGTCCAGATGGACCAATGTTGGCAGTGCTCCCTCACAGTCACAGGGACATCTGCTCAGCTAAGCAAGTCAGAATCAATGCTGGCTCTCAACATGCTACGGGAACCCCTCATGCTCTACTGCTACACTAAAAACCAAGCTTTCCTCGCTAAACAAAAACACACATGACAGTGTAACTACTTTTTAACTCCCGGGAGTCGTGTGTTGTCATTAAATTATGCAATACACACAGAGACTGTTAAATACGGACAGATACTTACCTGAGGTATCCCCATAGTGGCTCAGCAATTACAAACCTGACCAGTATCCATGAGAACGCGGGTTCGATCCCTGACCTCACTCAGTGGGTTAAAGCTCCGGCATTCCCGTGAGCTGTGGTGTGGGTCGCAGATGAGACTCGGATCTGGTGTGGCTGTGGTGTAGGTCGGCAGCTGCAGCTCTGATTCAACCCCTGGCCTGGGAACCTCCATATGCTACAGGGGCGGCCCTAAAAAGCAAAAAAAGAAAAGAAATGTACCTGCGACAGGACTTCTTTGGGGAGAAGCTGCTCAGAGGGAAGAGTCCACCAGATATCACTGCCATGTTCTTCCACGAGTTTCGCGATATGCTCCACAGTCTGGCTATTTTAGGGGAAGAAGGCAAAACTGCTCAGTTTATTATTAGGATTAATATCAAACTCCATTTTAGGAGTTCCCGTCGTGGCTCAGTGGACTAGGAACCATGAGGTTGCAGGTTCGATCCCTGGCCTCGCTCAGTGGGTTAAGGATCTGGTGTTGCCCTGAGGTGTAGTGTAGGTCGCAGACGTGGCTTGGATCCTGCGTTGCTGTGGCTGCAGTGTAGGCCAGCGGCTATAGCTCTGATTAGACCCCTGGCCTGGGAACCTCCATATGCTGCAGGTGTAGCCCTAGAAAAGACAAAAAAGCAAAAGCAAAAACAACAACAAAAAAACTAAGAAATACTGATTTTTTTTCCTATCTGCAGCATATTTTTCCCTATATATATAAATATACTTTTTTCTTATCTTTTCAGCCAAATTTTAGTGATATTATCTTCAGTTACTTGCTTACTTAGCGCCTGCTGTCCTCAAATCCGATATAAATAAAGTCAAATGGATCATATGTAACCTTTAAAAGAAAAAAAAAAAAAAACTCTTTATATCCCTATTTCAGATACTCATTTCCCTATTTTTATCAATCTATTTTCTATCCGAGTACCTTTATTCAAAACCTACTTATCTATCTCCTCCAATTTCTGCTCAAATTAAGCCAACACACTCTGTCAGTTCTGCCTTTGAAATATGACTCAAATGTGTTCTCTGGTCCTGATACTGCATTAGTCCAACCTCACTGCTTCAAGACTAGATCGACGCATGACTCACGTAATTTACTTTAGATGACACATCTCTCAGGTAGCTGCATCCCGAACACTGCTTTTATCACACCAATCCCCTCCCCAAAACTTCCTGTGTCCCTTCACTGCAGAAGAGGCCGAGCCGTGTACCAGGGCACAGATCTGGGCAACAGACACCCCTGCTTACATCCTAACTCTACCGCCTGTGAGTTCATGACCGCACACGGGTACTCAAACTTCTCTAGGTCTTGGCGGCCCCTTCTATTAAGGAGAACAGAGCAATTTTTGTAACAAGTCTTGCTTCAATGCCACCAACGTCCTGGACCCTGTCATAGGCACTGGAGAGACAGCGGTTAACGAAGCACTGAGATTCCCGTCCTACTGAAACCTACGTTTTCGTGATGCTCCCTCAGAATGACTGCAACCTAAATGAGAGGGTCCAGTAAAATTCAGCACATGTCTCACACAACAGAAAGCCAACAAACATGGATCAAATGAATACTGAAATGGATCCTATCTCTGGGAAGAACCCAGCTATAAATTATGTGACAAGTAAACTCAGGGAAAAGTGTCTAGTAAACTCTCTCACAGGAATAACATACCTTTAATTCACCATCACAGCCGTATGGACATCACAGCTTCCTCTGGCTGCCTTCCACTCACACAACACTCTGGTCAGGAATGTGGATCCGGGAGCCAGAGAGCTTTCATTTAATTCCTGGTTCTATCGCTACTCTGTGACCCTGAACAAAGCACTCAATGTTTCTGTACTTTGGTTTGTAAAATGCAAAAAACCACCGTATCGTTACGAGAGCTATTATGGACTTAATAGGGTTTATAAAGCGGGCCAGGGCGCAATGGATAATGCATCTGACTGTGGATCAGAAGACTCTAACCGAACGTATATATAAGTGCCTAGAATAAGGAGTTCCCATTGTGGCTCAGCAGAAGTGAGCCCAACTAGTATCCATGAGGACGCGGGTTCTGTCCTTGGCCTTGCTCAGTGGGTTAAGGATTCGGCACTGCCGTGAGGCGTGGTACAGGTCGCAGACACAGCTCAGACTCTGCATTGCTGTGGCTGTGGTGTAGGCCGGCTGGCAGCTGCAGCTCCCATTCGACCCCTAGCCTGGGAACCTCCAATGTGCTGAGGGTATAGCCCTAAAAAGCCAAAAAAAAAAAAAAAAAGGCTTACAACAGTGTCCAACACATAGTAGCAGGTATTATGTAAGTGTTAGCTATCATTTAAATCTATCCTGTGAAATCAGGTCAATACAGACAGTAGTTTTGTTAACCCATTACCAAAACACATACCCACATTAATGTGTAGAGAAGAAAACACGTGTCTGAAGACGACAGCGGGATCGCCCTTCCTTCCACCATATACTCATTAGAAGGGCGACAGAACTGGAAAGAGGGTGCACGGGGAAAGCTCTAAGTTCTTAACCGGGTCAGCTGCTCCTTAACCGTGACTACATAAAGCACATCGGTGAACCCGTGGCCGGTAATGCAGACAGAATGAGGTGCTAGGAGACACTGAGTGGGTAGCCACGGCGTGCTCTAGAGAATATGTGCTCCACAAACTGAAATCGGGCCTCCTTCATCCGGTCATCGCATGAAGGACAGACTGACCAGGTGCAAGGCTGCCAGAATCTACTTGGAGGAAATTGCAAGAGTAAGACTGTTTTGATGGGCACAGTCCATGTTTCTGAAGCAGCCACACACTGCGGATGGACTTTAACAGCAAAGATAAACTTTTGCGACAGGAGGACCATAAAATCTGGGCACTAGGTCCCTGGCTATACTACGACAACGCCGTGTAGTTACCTATTACTGTTTCAGACAGTTCGCCCAGAACACTTTATCAGTTAATACGAACGTACTACAGCAGAAAACCTGAATCGGCCTCATGCTGTCCCTCTTGAGGGAGAGAAAGAAAGCCGCAGAGCCCATATACAGACACATTCCGCACTAACCACGCCACTTTCTTTCAAGGAGATTCTAAATGTGAGCGTCATTGTGCTTTTCTATTTTTACACTGTTATCATTAGACGGTCATTTTAGGTAAATGGTAAAACACTTAAGTCCTTAGACATGTGTTGGAGATAAACAGATAAAAAACAGTACAAAAATAAAGGAAAATGGTTCAAATTTCATATTAATTTAGAAAATAAGGTAGAGAGCCAGTATTAATATGATTAGTAATCACAATAAAAGCATTATCAATATACCACAAATTATCTATACACACATACACACATTTATGTGAACACTTCTTTTTTTGGGCTTTTATTTATTTATTGTCTTTTTGCTATTTCTTGGGCCACTCCAGCGGCATATGGAGGTTCCCAGGCTAGGGGTCTAATCGGAGCTGCAGCCACCGGCCTACGCCAGAGCCACAGCAACGCAGGATCCGAGCCGAGTCTGCAACCTACACCACAGCTCACGGCAACGCCGGATCGTTAACCCACTGAGCAAGGGCAGGGACCGAACCCGCAACCTCATGGTTCCTAGTCGGATTCGTTAACCACTGCGCCACGACGGGAACTCCTTTTTTTGGGGGGGGGGGTTATTTTTAGGGCCACACCCACGGCACATGGAGGTTCCCAGGCTAGGGGTCAAACTGGAGCCACAACCTCTGGCCTACACCACAGCCACAGCAACACCAGATCCTTAACCTGATGAGCAAGGCCAGGGATCGAACCCACATCCTCATGGATATTAGTCAAGTTCATTACTGCTGAGCTACAATGGGAACTCCTATAGGTATACTTTTTTTTTGTCTTTTGTCCTTTTAGGGCTGCACCCGAAGCATATGGAGGTTCCCAGGCTAGCTGGCCGGCCGACGCCAGAGCCACAGCAACACCAGATCCGAGCTGAGTCTTTGACCTAAACCACAGCTTACAGCAACGTCAAATCCTTAACCCACTGAGCGAGGCCAGGGATTGAACCTGCAACCTCATGGTTCCTAGTCGGATTCGGTTCCACTGCACCACGACGGGAACTCCCCATCTGTATACTTTTAAAAGCACTCTCTAACTGGATTCACAGAAAAACACATTTAACAGCTAAACTGACAAGATAAACTGCTCTGTTATCTTGAGCCTCACAGAGTATCACAATTAAAAGCCAGGCCTTGGAATTGTCTCTCCTAATAATGGCTCAGTTGTGTTTTTACTTCTCCATCCAGCCTTTCTCGCTACGAACACGGTATCTGGGAGCTCACACTCCTCTCTGGGTTTGCAAAGGAAAGTGAGAACCAGAGACGCAGTCTCAGGAGGAGCGGGCGCAGTCAGAGCTAGCACCAGGCGCAAAGAGCAGAGTCCACCTGCGACTTATCAGACGCAGACAGCAATACATCGATCGCACTGTGGTTCCTGGCTTCAGTTCCACGGACCTGGAGGAAAGCTGGGACAAGGAAGGCTATGCGACAAGTTTTATCCTTTCAGAAACCTCACCACTGCAGAGACCCTCTACACATCCATTTCAGAGCGTCTAACTGAACGCGGAATAAACTGAGTTTTCATATCCTTGAAGAGCAGATAAATTCCATGACGTTTCAGAGCTACAGTTTAAGTATTACTTTACATACCCAAGTATCTCCGAATCTGTAACTAAAAAGACCAAACGGCAATGATTCCAAGTTTGCAGGCGGCACGTTATTAAGGCAACTGTAAGATTCTACCATGTTTAGTCAACCCCTCTAGTCTAACTAAAACTGAAGTTTTAATTGCTGCATTTTCTTATAAAAAGATTGGTAATTCACGTAGATATACCTGTAATGTTTCAGTATAAGAAGAAATTTAATCTTATATTACATTAACCTTATTTGCAAATATAGTCTTTTAACTCATAAAAATCTCTTACTTCAGTGAGGAGAAAAGTTTGGCTTTTTCTTTTAGTTCACCTAATAATACTTACTAAAAAAGACATAACCGCACTAGGTTATCCACATCAACGAAAATAAACCTGCAGTTCTTAAAAGCCTAATTTCAAAAAGCTGTCATAAATAAAACTACACACAACTAAGACAATGACTCATTTATTTGTGATCCATCCAAACATATGCAGATGAATCTGGACCAAAAAACATGTTTTTCCCAGTGTATCCAAAAGAAATGTGAAAATGTTGAAGAGGGGAGAAAAAGCTCTACTTCCTTAACAGAACAAGTCCCAGTAAGGCTTAGAGCAAGACTTGCCTCCTTACTTTTTATCATGAAATGAGAAATATTAGCTGCTGGGAACCTCCATATGCCAGGGTTGTAGCCCTAAAAGACAAAAAGGCCAAAAAACAAAAAAACCCAAAAACCTGAGATTGTTTTAAAAAGTTTTAAAACAATCTACAGGCATTTCTTACTGATACTAAATATTTGAAAAAAACAAAAGTATGCAAAATGTGTCTTTTGAAATTAAGAATTCTCCCCTTTGTTAGTAATACTCTATACTTAACACAAAAATAAGGTTAACTTATAACCTAAAGATCAGTATGAATTACTGTTGATAAAAGTGGGTGAAACCATTATCTCTGCATAACCTCTATGCTCCCATCCCAATGCTGCAGTTCACAAAGCAATAAGGCCCTCATAAAACTTTGCACTTTACGCAACACCCTTATCTAAACACACGCGTTATATTCCCTTTCGTAGATTTCAATCCATGAAAACCCACTAGGTAGACGGAGCCACTATAACACCAACCAATCATTCCGAACTTCTATATCAACCGTGCTAAGCTTATTTAGATGTTGCTGGAAATTAAGCAGCATTAAGATTCCGAAGTAATGGAGAAACTGCTGCTGTCATTTCAGTTTCCTGCACTTTGCCTTGTAAGAGCAAAAATATTAAGGACTACAGTACGTTTCTTCTGGGAGACACTGAAATGAGGTAAGAGGCTAAATGTTTCATATTTATTCACTACGTTTAATTCTAGAATACAATAAAATTTGAGGGGGGATCTATTTTTAATTTAATCCTATACTTACGTTTCAAAGATGACAGGGAAAAGTTTTGCAGAATTTTTTTTTTGTCTTTTTGCTGTTTCTTTGGGCCGCTCCCGCGGCATATGGAAGTTCCCAGGCTAGGGGTCGAATCGGAGCTGTAGCCACCAGCCTATGCCAGAGCCACAGCAAAGCGGGATCCGAACTGCGTCTGCAACCTACACCACAGCTCACGGCAACGCCGGATTGTTAACCCACTGAGCAAGGGCAGGGACCGAACCCACAACCTCATGGTTCCTAGTCGGATTCATTAACCACTGCGCCACGATGGGAACTCCTTGCAGAAATTTTTATTCAATTAACATTAATGATTTTTATTTACCAAAAACCATTATTATTAACATGAGCAAAAGTTTGATGTAGCTAAAGCTAACAAACTTAAAATTCATTGCCTGTTTCTAGTCAATTTCTCATAGTTTCCAGAACTCAGGGGCTAGGTTTCCAAAATGCATGTTAACTACTGCATTAATACTGTTAACTTGATTAATCATCTGAAAAGAAAGAATTTAACAACTTCTTTTCCTTCTTAGGAGGCAAGTGTTTCTAAATTGTATCTTTTTACGCTAAAAAATACTTGTCTTTATTAATTAGGAATAGATATCCCCCCAAATAATAATAGCATTATATTACAGATTCAGAAAAATGATCAATGGTGTTAAAGTCAAAAGTGGAGTTATTTCTTGAGAAAATATAAGCATGAATAAAAAGTACTGGAGTTCCCACCATGGCTCAGCAGAAACAAATCTAACTAGCAACCATGAGGACACAGGTTTGATCCCTGGCTTTGCTCTGTGGGTTAAGGATCAGGTGTAGCCGTGAGCTATGGAGTAGTTTGCAGACGTGGCTTGGGTCCTGCGTTGCTGTGGCTGTGGTGTAGGCTGGCAGCTGTAGCTCCGATGAGACCCCTAGCCTGGGAACATCCATATGCTGCAGGTGCGGCCCCAAAAAGACAAAAAAAAAAAAAGTAAGAATGAGATTATTTCTTTTTTTTATTCTATTTTTTTATAATGATTTTAATTCTTTCCATTTTAGCTAATTTACAGTGTTCTGTCAATTTTCTACTGTACAGCATGGTGACCCAGTTACACATACATATACACATTCTTTTTTCTCCCATTATCATGCTCCATCACAAGTTACCAGACAGTTCCCAGTGCTATATAGCAGGATCCCATTGCTTATCCATTCCAAAGGCTATAGTTTGCATCTATTAACCCCAGATTCCCAGTCCATCCCCCTTCCTCTCCCTCCCCCTTGGCAACCGTAAGTCTGGAGAACATTATTTCAAATCAAAATTAAACATCAGAGTTTCAGATCTATCAGGCTCTAAACTTACTTAGAACATGAATAAACCAAGAGTTTCTTCTGTAAAACTGGTACACTTAAGAGTTAATCTATAGGCTTTCATCAAGACGAGCGGAAGGAGCCCTCTGATGGGCTTAATGGCACCATCAGCTGTAACAGCGACTCCATGTGGACTGTGCCCCAATTTCCAGTGGAGATGCTGTTACCTTTGACGGAGACCAGCTCACTACCAAGATCCAAGGAGGACAAGAAAAAAATCATGGTCACTTGATTCTCATTTGATTAAGGAAGAGACCAAAAAGTCAGCCTTTCATGCAGTCTTCAAAAATTGACAAATAATTAAGAATAAACATCCATTTTTTGAAATCAACTGTTCAGTCGCTTTAGAAAAGATCCAAAAACGGAAGAGGATCCGAGTCACTGTTAAGAAATGGTGTACAGGAAAATGACCTATGAATTGACAGACAATGTGGCTAAATCTGTCTGTCATTTCTATAGGCCAATATTCTGTATATCTCTGCTACTCCAAAATCAGAAATCAACTACACCATGCAAGCAACACAACGGTAGATGCAAGGAAAAAAGCTGTTAACACTCCATGAAAATGTACTGACTGAGAATAAAACATAAATGATACCTAACGAACACCTGTCTGTGTTTTTCTGACAAAGCTTACATTTCACATAGGTCACTGACTAATCCACCTTTGTACCATTTTATTGTAGTGATTAAATAATGGTCAAATAAACCAGCTTGCTCTACTTACTGATAGGTACATTTGGTTCACTTCAATCACTTCTAGGAAACTCCCTAAAAATCTTGATTTCTAAGTACAGAAAAGAATGAGGAACAACGGCAGTGCTTATAAACATTTCCTTAAAAGAAAACTCTCCATGTGGATTTTTTTTTTTTTTTTGGTATTTTAGGGTCACAAGGGCATATGGAAGTTCCCAGGCTAGGGGTGGAATCGGAGTTGCAGCTGCCAGCCTACACCACAGCCACAGCAAGACCAGATCCTTAACCCACTGAGTGAGGCCAGGGATGGAACCTGTGTCCTCATGGATACTACTGGGGTTCGTTACTGCTGAGCCACAATGGGAACTCCCTCCAGTATGGAATTTTAAACAATACTTATGTACATTTATCTCAACTTATAATTCTTAGTAGGAGCAGTAAGATACTAGTTTCTCTGCGATCAAGCTCTAAAACAACATAAGCAACAATATTTAGGCCAAAGAGGCTCTTCTCAGATCCACACTGTAAAAACACTGCAACAGTCTCACAGTGACTTCCTGGTCTCTAAGCTCTAGATTCTTTTCCTAAACCTTCTTCCTCCTCTTGCCACCTAAGAGCTTAAACTCCTCGGCCAGCTATCTGAGCCTGAGTCCAGTCTGCCCCAGTCAACCTTCTCAGAGTCTCTCTTTCTATCCCCGCAAACACCCTGCAGCCCCCTGCTGGTTCCGATGCACGTGCTATGTTTTCCCTGCTCTGGGCCCTCAGCTCCTGATCCCACTACTTGCAAATACTTTCCCCCATTTCCCAGCCAACGCTCAAGGCCCTATTCAAATGCCATATTCTCTACAAGTGAAGCAAAAAAGCTCTTCAGTATCTGCCCAGGGAACAGATTTTGGTTCTTCCCTCTGTCAGGCCGCCGTCAGGTGTCAGATTACCCATGAGGAATATTTCAAACTGAAAAGGAACCTTCACACCAAGGATACCAAGAACTACCTTTTATGTAGCTAAAAGTAATTAAAAAAAAAAAAAAAAACACAGCGTAATCAATACTTTTTAAAAATCCTTAAATATATATATATCCATGACAGTACCACCTAAGGAAATACTAATAACGGTGACAAGGAAAATTAGAAGCTTTTTACAAAAATGACAATGAACCCCCAACAGAGGGACATTCAACTGTGTCGTCTCCTGAATTCTCCATCATTTGCTGGTCTCCATGCCCCCAAAACCCTCACTGGATCTGCAACTGATGAAATGTGGAAACATGTACCAACATGTCGTCAAACTCTTTGTTCATGTTATAGGATAACTTAGTAAAAAATCCATTAACCAAATTAAAACAAAATTACTCCCCAAAACAGAAAACCCAGGGTGTATTCCCCTTTCTGCATCTGCTAGTAACAATAACAATGCCGATGGCCTCCCGAATTTGCTAGAAGATAAACTAGCTAGACTGTTACTCCTTAAGAGCAGGGACCAAGCCAGTCGTGTCTACTGCCTCAAAAAAACGGTGTGCTGTATAGTTAGGAAAAAAAAGTCTTTTTACTGTATAAGCTTTTCTACTCAGATTTGTTTACTTTCCAAATTAAAAAAAAAAAAATTAAGGACACAAAAGAGAACAAACAATGGAATGAAATCATCACTAGAATTAATTATGTGCATTCAACTAGATTATAGTTTCTTAAATGGTAAATTATCTGCACAATTACCTAATACCATTTCTGAGAGGAGAGGAGACTCAGAATAAGGGCCTGACACTAATTCTTAAAGAGAAATGACATGCTGGGCTCCACCACTAAACATGGTTCATCTCTGGGCTCCTGAGGCCTTACTCTCGCACAGTCAGGA
The DNA here is from genome assembly GCF_016906955.1 of Phacochoerus africanus. Lineage (NCBI taxonomy): Eukaryota > Metazoa > Chordata > Mammalia > Artiodactyla > Suidae > Phacochoerus > Phacochoerus africanus. The sequence continues at coordinate 15,237,043 of NC_062555.1, read as the reverse complement.
ATAACGAATTCTCATGGAAAAAAATCAGAGTCTTTGCTTCCAAGCATCAGCATTGAAAAAAATCTAGAGTTTGTTAAAATTTCAACCATATCAAAGAGCCTCTTTGAAATTTATATTTTACCCCCCATAGTTATTTTCGAGTATTTCATTTAGCACATATCAGGCATGTTCAATAGTCCACTATTGTTGCATTTTTACAGAAAACACAACTCCCTTTAAAATGCTGAAAAATTTCAGAAAGAGTTCTACCTGTTGATCAAGAATTCGTCTTTGGTCTTATGATGGAACACGGGGATCGGAACACCCCAGACTCTCTGCCTTGAAATGCACCAGTACGGCCGCCTGTCCATCATGTCGACCATGGCATTCAGCGCTGACTCAGGAATAAACTTCACTTTTTTCAACAGATCCTGCAATTGATTCACAAACCAGGCTCAGTAAGAGAGACCAGAACGAATTTTCTAGAACTGTCCCTAATTACCCTAATGCAGTTTTGTCTTTTTTTCTTTTTAGGGCTGCACCTGTGGCATATGGGAGGTTCCCAGGGTAGGGGTCGAATTGGAGCTACAGCTGACCAGCCTACACCACAGCGACGCCAGATCCTCAGTCCACTGAACAAGGCCAGAGACCGAACCTGCGTCCTCATGGATGCTAGTCAGACTCGTTTCCGCTGAGCCATGACAGGCACTCCTAATGCAATTCTTTATTTGGATGTTTATAGTCATTTACATGCTTCTTCCTTCGCAAATGAGACCAAGTTAAGAGAAGCTACTATCTTAGGCTGACAAACACGGATTACATATAACCAAACTTTACACGATACGGTTGACAACATAAAACACTTTCTCCAAACAAGTTATGCCCCATTTACTGTCTCAAGAACACGCTCCTCCTTCCACCCCTCCCCTCAAAAGTTGTAAACAACTAACATTTGATTGCATTTGTCAGTTACCAAAAGAAGAATTGTACAGAAAAAACATTCTAAAATATCCATAAGTTAAAAAAAAATCATTTTCATTTTCTCTCCACCCATTACTAAAGCATTTTTACATTTTCAGAGCGTGTCTGAACGGTGTCCTCACCTGAACCACCAGAAATCCCCTCCCCAAAGTCCTCTGAAGTACCGCCCACTGGCAGAATGGCAACAGCTGCGCTTATTTTGATTAAATAGCCAGGAAACGTGGACACTGACTTCGCATTTGATTTTGTTAAGGAATAACTGTTACCTTCTTCAGGTGGTAATGATGGCATTAAAATTATATTTCAGGAGTTCCTGTTGTGGCTCAGTAGAAACGAACCTGACTAGTGTCCACGAGGCCGCAGGTTCGATTCCTGGCCTCACTCAGTGAGTTAAGGATTTGGTGTTGCTGTAAACAACAACTCAGATCTGGCATTTCTGTGGTGTAGGCTGGCAGCTGTAGCTCCAATTCAACCCCTAGCCTGGGAACCTCCATATGCTGTGGGTGCATCCCTAAAAAACCAAAAAAAAAAAAAAGAAAGAAAAAATTACATTTCAATTTTAAATGTCAGATACCTAATATGAAATACTTATGGAAAACATAATGCCAATAATTTGCTTTAAAACAATCCAGTGGGTAGGAAGTGTAGACAATGGGTAGGGATGTAGATAAAAAACAAAATTGGCAAAAAGTTGATGATAGTTGAAGTTGGGTGATAGAAACATGGCAGCAGATAATTCTATTTCTATAAGGAACAAGTGAAAATTTTCTATAAAGAAGTTAAAAAAAACAAACTTGACTCCAGCACATTGCATAACCATCAGACTTAGATGTTCTGTAATAAAAAATCTGTGCAAAGCTGAAAGTTACAAACTGTAACACTTACAGGTAAGAAAAATAGGCTTCATAGAAATGTAAAAAAAAAAAAAACAAAAGAAACAGTCCATAGCACAGCTGTCCACTCGACATGAATGTAGAAAATGAAAAAGGCTTGCAATGCTTTGGCAGGGGCCCTGAACTGCCAGGCCAACAAATGAGCCAACTAAAAATAGCAATGTTGTGTGCAAGCCAAGTATCTGTAAACTCAGCCTGATTAACAAAGATAGAGCTGAGCTCTTTAACGGAACCAAATTGTTTGTGAGATACACACACACACACTGAATGAAAGAGCTCAGACATATCAGTATTTTAAATGCCAGTTATGAAGTATTTGTTAACTCAAAGCAGTATCTTTTCAAATGAGTTGCAATTTCAATTTAAGGAAGAAAAGGGTTTTTTTTTTTTTTGTCTTTTTGCTGTTTCTTGGGCCGCCCCCTCGGCATATGGAGGTTCCCCGGCTAGGGGTCCAATCGGAGCTGTAGCTTCTGGCCTACGCCAGAGCCACAGCAACGCGGGATCCGAGCCTCGTCTGCAACCTACACCACAGCTCAGGGCAACGCCGGATCCTTAACCCACTGAGCAAGGGCAGGGACCGAACCCGCAACCTCATGGTTCCCAGTCGGATCCGTTAACCACTGCGCCACGACGGGAACTCCAAGAAAAGGGTTTTAAAAGAGTTTTGCCAAATGCATATTACAGGCCAGACGCTGTCGTGAGAACTTTCATCTGCTTATGCCACGAGGTCAGCATGACTATCACCTTTATACAGATGAGGCGGCAGAGGGTCTGAGAGCTCAGACAGCTTGCTGAACTCAGGGGCCAGTTCTATGCTATTTTCATGACACTGGGCAAGAGATGAGAGCAAGTCACCCAACCTCTTTAAGGCTGATTTTCCGTATGTGGGTAATGGAGGGATGGTAACCAAAGGTCTTTTCAGTTTTAAAATTCTAAAATTTTCGAGTTCCCTTCATGGCGCAGTGGAAATGAATCCGACTAGGAACCATGAAGATGTGGGTTCGATCCCTGGCCTCACTCAGTGGATTAAGGATCTGGCGTTGCTGTGAGCTACGGTGTAGGTCGCAGGTGCGACTCATATCCCACTTGTTGTGGCCATGGTATAGGCCAGCAGCTGTAGCTCTGATTCAACTCCTAGCCTGGAAACTTCCATATGCCCCAAGTGCGGCCCTAAAGAGCAAAAAAATCAAACAAAATAAAAAATTCTACAACTTTATGATACAAAACAATAATAGCATCAATCCCTTGTATTTGCCAAACCCTGCCCCAAGCTCACCCGCAAACCTTTTATACGGAGGGACTATAAGCCCAAGCCTCCCAGGAGGATGGGTGCCTTTTATACCTTGGCTGTAGTCTTAACATCCGTGATGTTGACAAACCACTGCTTGCTGGCACGAATAACCACCGGCTTCTTCGTCCTCCAGTCATAGGGATAGCTGTGCACCAATTCCTCCTCCTTCAACAAATTATTTGCAGCCTGAAGCATCTTTATAACTTAAAGAACAATAACAATTTACATTAGACATGATTAAAAAAAGTACTATGAAAATTCTAATAACTCTAAAACGCCCAGGAAGTTCTAAATCTAGGCCAACAGGTGACAGGAAGAGGAGCCACCTACCAGGCAGCAAAAGGCATAATCTGAGAATCTCCAGGACAAAAAAAAAAAAAAAAAAAGACTGCAGAACCTTAATCAGACTCCAAATTATGCCATTCCCATGGCTCTTCTTTTCAGATGACAGAATGCATCTAGAATTCTGCATTTCAAATTGAGAGTCACGTGATTTACACAATGAATTCTAAAACAGTCTCCAGGTAATCCAGAAGAAACTAGGTGTGGCAGGCTGACTTTTGTCCCCACAAAAGACATGTTCAGTCCCAGCCCCTAGAACCTGTGAATGTGACCTTATTTTGGAAATACAGTCTTTGCAGGTATAACCTGCAGTCAAGATGCAGTCATCTTGGGTGAGAGTGAGCCCTGACTCCTAAGACTGGAGGCTTCATAACAAGAGGAGACAGGAGTTCCCATTGTGGCTCAGTGGGTTATGAACCGGACCAGTATCCATGAAGACGCAGGTTCAATCCATGGCCTTGCTCAGTGTGTTAAGGATCCCTCGCTGCTGTGGTGTAGGCCGGCAGCTGCACCTCCAATTTGACCCCTAACCTGGGAACTTCCATATGCCACAGATGCAGCACAAAATAGCAACCCCTCACTCGGCTGGGTGCTGACTCTGTTCACACTGCTTAGTTCCAAGGCGCCTGACTGAAGAACCTCAAGGGGCCCTGGGGCTGGTGAAGACTCACTGGTGGACAGAGTCAGGGTCCAGAAGACTCTGCCTCCCGCCCCTACCTGGTGGGTGAAGCCAAATCCTGTGGTTAATGCTGGACCACTGGCAGGTAGACCTGGGTCCTAGAGTCTGTCCGTAGGGCCCAGGGATCCCAGAGCTGGTGTGAGATCACTGGGACAGGGGTGGGGGTGTCCTGGTACAGTTGGGCATGGGGTTGAGGGTGTCCTGAAGCTTGTGTTGACCTGCCAGTGGACAGGTCAGGGCCTAGGTGATCCCAGGGTAAGGTCTGGCCTGCTACCCAGAGGCTGGGTTTTTAAAGACTGGAGGACCCTTATGACTGTTAATATACAAATTACCCTGTATGATTAGTGATTTACAAGGGTTACAAAAGAAGTGAGCATCTAGTCCCAAAACTGACTTCACCCTTTCCCAAAAGCAATACTGCTGATAATTATCTCTGTAGTCCTAAGACAACGCCATTCCCTGTTTACCGCTCTGCTGTGCTTAAACAAGCAAAGTAACCTCAAAGCAATGATGAAAAAGTGCCAAGCTCCATTTTAAAGCACATGGCAAAACAAAAAGTAAAACATAATTCTAGCTATTTGTTTCTGTTGAAGTACAATATGGGAGAACAGTAGGCAAAGGTTACTGCTGGCTGCTTTTCAGAAAATACACATATATGATATCAGCATACCAAGTACTCACCCACTTCTGTTCCCTCTTCAAGAACAGCCTTGTTTTGAAGTTCAGGACCTGCAGCATCTGTGAAAACTCCATCTTCATTCACTAAACAATCCTACAAAGAGTCATTGTGAACAATTAAGATAAAGTAGAGGAGTTCCTGTTGTGGCTCAGTGGGTTAAGAACCCGACCCAGTGTCCATGACGATGTGGGTTCAATCCCTGGCCTCGCTCAGTGGGTTACGGATCCGGCATTGCCATGAGCTGTGGTGTATACAGTCACAGATATGGCTTGAATCTGATGCTGCCATGACTGTGGTGTAGGCCAGCGGCTGCAGCTCCGATTCTTCCCCTAACCTGGGAACCTCCATATGCTACAGGTGTGGCTCTAAAAATACAAAAAAAAAAAAAGGTGAAGTATAAAGGCATTTTCTCTTATATCTGGCAAAACAATATTCTACATAAAACGTCTCATTATAGTCTAGTCTTTCACAGCACTAAAAATGCAGGTACTTCTCAGTCAGAATTTATGAATTTATACATTTAAATCACCAAAGGCACAATGTCTTATTAAAGCATACACCTAAGTTGAACAAAAAGTAACAAAATATACTAAAAACCTCTATTAATTTACAGATCTATGGCAGCGTACACACTCAATGATGACTCTGAGACTTGACTTTGAATGGAAAAACTTGCCAAGTAATTGACATGCGCAAAATAAATATAGAGAGAATTGTTTAGACAAAAAAAAAAACCTAGCTGTTTTCAACTATTTAGTAAAATCCACTTGCCATTTTGCAGTGAGTCAAAGTACCTTGTCTGACTTTATACTTGAAAAAAAAGTCCCTATCGAATACATACTCTTCAATTCCAATTCTGGGAGGATTTTATGCTATTCTGGGAAATTGCTCTCAACGAGCATGACTTAATGAGCCTTTGGAGTACTGCACACAAGTATTTCCTAATTTAACTATTATGACAAACATTACTGTTTATTATCAAAAGGTAAAAATGCTAGCTAGGATTTATTGCCTTGATTCTACAAAAGCAATAATTAAGAAGGAAAAAAGAGGAGTGGTACCGTGGACAAGCTGTACTGAGATGCCACACTGTAATCTTCCATACCATGAGCCGGGGCTGTGTGAACCAATCCTGTTCCTTTTGTCATGGTCACATGATTGGCAGGTAAGAGAGGAGATGCTCGCTCAGCAATTAAAGGATGAGTACAAGTACCACTTTCCAAGTCTACACCTGTGGGGAGAGAGAACCAGGGTTAAGAGTTATCTTACACAGCAATTCTTCTACCTCTTTAAGAACAGCAGGAGATGCCAGGCGAAAATCTGGGACAGGACTGGACTCAAATTCCGGCTTTCCCTTTCACTTGTCCTGTGACTTGCAGGAATCTGTAACGTGTGAATAACTACAGGTCCACCTCCCAGGGCAGCTGTGAAGATAAGCGGAGTTAATGCATGTTGCACATTTGGGACACTTACCACAATTCTTGCCACATTGTAAATGCTTTAAAATATTAGCAATTATAAACAAACAGATAATCAAATGATCCCAAGAAAATTTCTTTAATTTCTATAGAGTTATGTGCCTTTCAGAATAAAGGACAAAAACATTCCAGATCAACAGGCCAATGACCAGCAGGTTCTAATACTATCTCTACAAGAACTCACTGTTTTTGCTTTTCATAATGTTACCCTGAAAAGGTCAGAGATGATAAATAAAACCTGACAAGTCACGGGGCACCCCCCAGGTACTGGACTCAACATAAACTCTTACCTCGTCTTCATACTCCTACAAAAAAGCTAACATTGATCCCCAATTTACAAATCAGAAAACAAGCAAACAGGCAATTTGCCTGAGGTCACATGGCTATCAGTGATTTAACTCAACTTCAAAGGCAAGCCTGACTCATGTTTCACGTAACTCGAGTTCCCTTTAACAATATTCCGTAACCATCATCTGTCAATTTTTCCACTCCATTATTAATGTTTCCCACTTTTACTTCCTCTTGAGTTCTACACACTGATCTTTTCCCCACATGTTCTAAAAATAATAGTCTTCAAACTTTAAAATGATAGTCTGGGAGTTCCCATCGTGGCTCAGCAGAAATGAACCTGACTAGTATCCATGAGGATTCAGGTTCGATCCCTGGCCTTGCTCAGTGGGTTAAGAATCCAGAGTTGCCGTCAGCTGTGGTGTAGGTCACAGACACGGCTTGGAACTGGTGTGGCTGTGGCATAAGCTGGCAGCTGTAGCTCTGATTCGACCCCTGGCCTGGGAACCTCTATTTGCTGGGGGTAAGGCCCTAAAAAGACAAAAAACAAATAAAGTAAAATGAAATCATCTGGTTCTACTGACCCACTTAACCAACATATTGAGTAAGTCTGGGTACCTTATCTACTCTTTAATAATTAAAGGTCGCTGGCCCCCTTATTCCTCAGATCCTTCCCACAAATCATTTTTCATCTCTCCAAGCTAAATAATGTTTAACAATACCACCAAAAAAAATCTGTCCTTATAGAGCCATTTCTCCACTTCTATGATCCTTTTTTCTAGCCATACAGCAATAAAAACTATGTAACATGCCCATACCACCAGAACAATGCAAATCTTTTAACTTTGACATTTCATAGACAGCCCTGTTGCTGACTTCATTTTGGTTAAAACAGCACAATAGGAGTTCCCATTGTGGCTCAGCAGGTTAAGAACTCAAATAGTGTCCATGAGGATGTAGGTTTGATTCCTGGCCTTGCTCAGGGGGTTAAGGATGCGGTGTTGCTGTAAGCTGTGGTATAGGTCACAGGTGTGGCTCGGATCCCGGGTTGCGGTGGCTGTGGTGTAGGCGGGCAGCTGTAGCTCTGATTCAACCCCCAGCCTGGGAACTTCTATATGCCACACCTGCGGCACTAAAAGGCAAAAATAAAAAAAACAATTAAAAAAAAAAACTAAAAAACCCCCAGCACAATGAGTAAGAGGCTTGAGAAAAAACTAACATCTTATAATTAATAATGACAATTCCCTTTTCTGAAAAAAACCACAAGCCCTCCTTGCTGTCTGACTTGGTTGACCTGGCGTTTCACACTGGGGAACAGCTGACTGACTAGGATAAACCGCGTATTTCAGGGTGCATTCTCCTCCCTGCACCTCACAATGCCGTCAGAGACGACGAGGGTCAGCGCCGATGTCAGACAAGCCAACTCCCCGCTGTCTTCAGTGTGCCCTCGAGTCCTCGCTGACTTAGATTCCTAAGGCCCACAACTCCACGCTGTCCTTTATGTGCATTTCTAGTTTGGAAACCAAAGGCTGGAGCAAAGTAAACTCCACCTGTGAACTTTCCCCCATCCCCAAACTTAGTGCTCTGGGCATTAAGTGGAGGAGTGGCCTCCCTCCCTCAGCTCCCAACAAAGATCTCCAGTGATTAATAAGAAACTACTGACAGCTGTTTCTGAAAAGAAAATCTACCCCACACACAACTTTCCATTTTAGCTGTTCAACCGTCCTACTAATTGACTGTAAGCCAGCTGTCATCAGATTATCTTGCCAGGAATGAGAACTATGCATCTTCCTCTGAAACATGGTGGCTCAAAACGTCAACCAAACAATTCTCTACAAAGTAATAATTTGAAACAGTTGTGCAATCTAGAAAAAACGATCTTTAAATTTAACCTTAATACTTTCAAAATCCTTTTGAGAATGCCATCCAACTTCTGTAGCAACAAACATATCAGTGGAGTCTATTAATATACCTTCTACACTTAAAAAAGAGGTGGGATGTGGTTAATAATACTGTACAGTATTATTTGAAAGTTGTAAAGAGAGTAGACCTTTAAAGTCCTCATAACAAGAAAAAAAAACTGCAACTATGTGTGATGAAGGACGTTAACCAGACTTATTACGATGATCATTTTGCATTATGTACAAATATTGAATCATTATGCCGAGTGCCTAAATCTAATACAGTGTTACATATCAATTACATATCAAATAAAGAGGTGAGGGGCTCCCTGGTGGCCTGGCACTTAGGATCTGGTGCGGTCACTACTGTGGCTTGGGTGACTGTTGTGGCCTGGGTTTGATCCCTAATGCATGCCACAGATATGGCCAAAAAAAAAAAAGTGAGAGAGAGGTTTAAAGAAAAAAAAAGAGGTGAGAGGGGTATAAAAAAAGAGGTGAGGGGGGGGATAAAGAAAAAAAGAGGTGAGAAAGGGGGATAAAGAAAAAAAAGGAGGTGAGAGAGGGGTATAAAGAAAAAGGAGGTGAGAGGGGGTATAAAGAAAAAAAAGGAGGTGAGAGAGGGGTATAAAGAAAAAAGAGGTGTGAGAGGGGATATAAAGAAATAAGAGCTGAGAGAGGGGTATAAAGAAATAAGAGGTGAGAGAGGGGTATAAAGAAAAAAGGAGGTGAGAGAGGGGTATAAAGAAAAAAGAGGTGAGAGAGGGGTATAAAGAAAAAAGAGGTGAGAGGGGGTATAAAGAAAAAAAAGGTCAGAGGGGTATAAAGAAAAAAAGAGGTGAGAGAGGGGTATAAGGAAAAAAGAGGTGAGAGAAGGGTATAAGGAAAAAAGAGGTGAGAGAGGGGTATAAGGAAAAAAGAGGTGAGAGAGGGGTATAAGGAAAAAAGAGGTGAGAGGGGTATAAGGAAAAAAAGAGGTGAGAGGGGTATAAGGAAAAAAAGAGGTGAGAGGGGTATAAGGAAAAAAGAGGTGAAAGAGGAGTATAAAGAAAAAAAGAGGTGAGAGGGGTATAAGGAAAAAAAGAGGTGAGAGGGGTATAAGGAAAAAAGAGGTGAAAGAGGAGTATAAAGAAAAAAAGAAGTGAGAGAGGGGTATAAGGAAAAAAGAGGTGAGAGAGGGGTATAAAGAAAAAAAGAGGTGAGAGAGGGGTATAAGGAAAAAAGAGGTGAGAGAGGGGTATAAGGAAAAAAGAGGTGAGAGAGGGGTATAAGGAAAAAAGAGGTGAGAGAGGGGTATAAAGAAAAAAAGAGGTGAGAGAGGGGTATAAGGAAAAAAGAGGAAGCGTTCCCGTCGTGGCTCAGTGGTTAACAAATCTGACTAGGAACCACAAGGTTGCCGGTTGGAACCTGGCCTTCCTTGCTCAGTGGGTTAAGGATCTGGCATTGCTGTGAGCTGTGGTGTAGGTTGCAGATGCGGCTTGGATCCCGCATTGCTGTGGCTCTGGCATAGGCCAGTGGCTACAGCTCCATCAAACCCCTAGCCTGGGAACCTCCATATGCCACAGGAGCAGCCCAAGAAATGGCAAAAAGACCAAAAAAAAGAAAAAAAAGGTGAGAGTGGGGAATAAAGAAAAAAAAAGGAGGTGAGAGAGGGATATAAAGAACATACTGGCTTCTGCAACTTACCTAAAGCACGAACAAGGACCAAAGGGTATTAAACATTAAACATTCTGTAGCTTCTTTCAGGCCTTTGACATTAAAAACCTTTTTATTTTTGTTAAGACGGCTAACGTCTAATTGGCTTATGTCTGAACTGGTGCCTTATTTGGCTAGGCAATCTTTCCATTTTTGAGTATCTCCATTCCTGTCATTTTTTTTTTTTTCTTAAGAAACTCAAGGCCGTATTATCCCCAAGGATTAGAAGTAATTTTCAACTTCCCTAGAATTCGTTATATTTCAAAATTAGCCTCTAATTCAGAAGTCCCAAATTATAGCTTACTAATGATTCTTTACATAGAAGCACTGTCTCAAGAATTACTTTCAGAGTTTATTCAGTTTCCTCATTAAAATAATATACTCCAAAATATATGTATTTATTTCCTTGCTTCTTTGATCAAATCAGATAAAAATAATTTTCAGGAGTTCCCGTCGTGGCGCAGTGGTTAACGAATCTGACTAGGAACCATGAGGTTGCGGGTTCGGTCCCTGCCCTTGCTCAGTGGGTTAACGATCCGGCGTTGCCGTGAGCTGTGGTGTAGGTTGCAGACTCGGCTCGGATCCCGCGTTGCTGTGGCTCTGGTATAGGCCGGTGGCTACAGCTCCGATTCGACCCCTACCCTGGGAACCTCCATATGCCGCGGGAGTGGCCCAAGAAATAGCTAAAAAGACAAAAAATAATAATAATTTTCAGTAATTCATTTTGAATAGAATTTTAAAGGGAAATTTGTACATTCTATGTTGTACAAAGGACATTTGTCGAATTTTACACTGGATATTTGCCAAAAATTTTTTTAATCTATTGTGCCTTTGTCAATGTTCAGGTTTTCTGTACACTTACCACATTTAATGTATATTCTCCTTCAGTTTAATCAATGAAAAATATACTGTAGAAAGGCAGAGGCCATATCTGCAATATGCAGCAAGGTACTGAATTCACAACGAGCAGTGTTCAGCAAGTTACTGAACTCAGATCAACTTAATATTTTGATAACTTTATTGGTCAGAATATCTATGTATCTTTACCTGAGAATGTTGAAATAACCTCAAAAGTTGTTCCCAAAGTAGAAGCTACAGATGTTACTTTATCTGCAGCTAGAATGTAGAAGTCTCCAGATTTGGAACACTTCACAACCGCATACCTAAAATAAAATTTTAGGAATTACTAACAATGAAAAAAAAAATCACAGATAATACTTTCAATGTTTTACATCTTTTTCTGTTGTTGTTGTTCTTTAAAGGCTACACCTGCAGTATATGGAAGTTCTCAGGCTAGGGGTCCAATCAGAGCTGCAGCTGCTGGCCTACACCACAGCCACAGCAATGCTGGATCCTTAACCCACTGAGCAAGGCCAAGGATTGAACCCACATCCTCGTGAACACTAGTCGGATTCGTAACCCACTGAGCTGCAACAGGAACTCCCATCCGTTACACTGTTCTTTTCCAAAAAAGTTGGAAACAAGATCTTAAGTAGAATCCTCTAAAGCTTATGAAATCTATGTGAACATAATAACTAAGTTATAATTTACTGTATTTTAAGAAGATAATGAGGATAAGCTCAAAATAATGTTCATGATGGAATTGATCCTATTTGTGGATAAAACAAAAGATACAATAATATACCTACTTTGATTCTGGCATGTAACAAACAGCCTGATTGGCTGGAATTGTCCAAGGCTGAGTGGTCCAGACTAAAAAACTAACAGGAGATGAACCATCTGTGAAAATAAAAGTTCAAATATACTAGTAAATCAAATGTTACAATTTCCCAACTTTAATAAACTCAAGCAACAGGTAAATCTTACCTATAAGAGATGCCAACTTAGGAGACGGTTTCAAGAGAGGGAATTTGACGTACACTGAACGACTGACATGCTCTGGATTATATTCAAGTTCTGCTTCAGCCAACGCAGTCCTACGGTTTAAACATACTAAACATTAATACTGGGAAGCCCCACCACATTCTCCCTTTAACTACCAAAATCACACAAATACCTTGATGAGGGAGACCAATACACAGGTTTGTAAGATCGATAAATCAAGCCCTGTAAAAGACAAAGATATATGAAAGCTGGTGTTTTGTTAACATGTAACTGAACATATTCAAAGGGAAAAAAAAAAAACTTTATTACCTTATCATACATTTGGTAGAAAATTCTCAACTGTCCAGCCTCATATTTTCCATCAAATGTATAGTAGCAATTATCCCAGTCTGCCATTATTCCCCAACGGATGAAGGCTGATTTCTGTTTCTCAATCGCTGCTTTAGCAAATGATCTAGCTAAAAATAAATAAATAAAAGAGCTTTTGAAAGCCAATTAATTAAAATTCTTTGTGTGTATGGTTCACAGCAACACTGAATCCTTAACGCAGGGATCAAACCGCCATCCTCACGGATCACAGCAGGGTTTGTAACCCGCTGAGCCATAACAGGAACTCCCAATTCCAATTCTTACATGTTGTTTAGCATGTACCTTTCTAAATGCAAGTATTTTACAAAATTTAGACTTTAAATTTTTATAATAAGAAAATTATCTTCAAAGTTAAAAAGTGTTCAGAAGAGGAGTTCTGACATGGCTCAGTAGTAACGAACCCAACTCACATCCGTGAGGACTCGGGTTTGATCCTTGGCCTTGCTCAGGGGGTTAAGAATCTGGCATGGCAGCAAACTTCAGTGTAGGTCACAAAAGTGGCTTGGATCTGGCATTGCTGTGGCTGTGATGCAGGCCAGCAGGTGCAGCTCCAATTCTACCCCTAGCCTGGGAACTTCCACATGCCGTGGCTGCAGCCCTAAAAAGACAAAAAAAAAAGTGATACTTATAACAAATTCTAAAAGTAACTAAAATTTCAAAAGTTAAATTGGCACAACACTGTAAATCAACTGACTTTAAATAAAAAAATAAAAGAATTTAAAAATTTTTCAAAAGTTAAAATTTTGTTACCATCTCCTCTATTTTCCAGACTTCACACAATGACCTTCCATTTAGAAAAAATAAACTGGAAAAGTCACTCTTCATATTTTTTTAACTTAAGGTCAAAGAATAATTCTTATTTCATTATATACACACATAAAAAATTAATCCATACAACCAATAATAATGTTTCACAAGGAAGTAAAAAAATCTTCACAACCATATCCAATTACATAACAGTTTAATATAAAAGAACAGAGAAATCCTCCCTGACCCATTCTACGGAAGGATCAAAAAAGAGATTTTGAAAAATTTTTTAATTAAAAATTTACTCTTGGGGGAGTTCCCGTCGTGGCGCAGTGGTTAACGAATCTGACTAGGAACCACGAGGTTGTGGGCTGGGTCCCTGCCCTTGCTCAGTGGGTTAACGATCCGGCGTTGCCGTGAGCTGTGGTGTAGGTTGCAGACGCGGTTCGGATCCCGAGTTGCTGTGGCTCTGGCGTAGGCCGGTGGCTACAGCTCCGATTCGACCCCTGGCCTGGGAACCTCCATATGCCGCGGGAGCGGCCCAAGAAATAGCAACAACAACAACAACAACAAAAAGACAAAAAAAAAATTTACTCTTGGTTTAGTGCCTAAAATAGGTCAACAAGCCCTCGCCAAGAAAATAAATAAAAACACCGACCTGGAGTTCCTGTCATGGCGCAGTGGTTAATGAATCCGACTAGGAACCATGAGGTTTCCGGTTCGTTCCCTGGCCTTGCTCAGTGGGTTAAGGAACTGGAGTTGCTGTGAGCTGTGGTGTAGGTTGCAGATGTGGCTCGGATCCCTTGTTGCTGTGGCTGTGGTGTAGGCAGGTGGCTACAGCTCCGATTAGACCCCTAGCCTGGGAACCTCCATGTGCCGTGGGAACGGCTCAAGAAAAGGCAAAAAGACAAACAAAAAAACCACCAACCAAAATAGTAATTCATAAAATGTGAAAAATAAAGAACTGAAAAATGTACTTGGAAATGCTCACAAATCTTTTCTTCATTTCTAGAACGTAAGGTCTCACAAAAGTCAATTAAACAAAACCTGAATTTTATGTGACACAAAGTGGTTGCCAACAGATCTCATTATAAGCGAAGAAAACAATGGCAAAACCCGCAAAACAATAGGCTGTCTCTTCGATAAAAAAAGCCCTGACTTTTCCAAAGAACCACTATTTACAAATATCGTGTTAAAACAGAGATTACTTACCCTTCTCTCTAATTTCCATAGCTGAAAGATTTTGAGCTTTTCCACCAAGTTCTGACAATACTTTTATTTCGATGGGTAACCCATGGCAATCCCAGCCTGGCACAAAATGTATTTTGGAGCCTCTCATCATATGGTATCGATTGGTTATATCTTTCAAAATCTGCAAAGATAATATGATCATCATTCATACCTAAACCACGTGGCCTAGGAGTTCCCATTGTGGCTTAGCAGAAATGAACCCGACCAGCATCCATGATCTGTTTAGATTCCTGCCCTTGCTCAGTGTTAAAGATCTGGCTTTGCCTCGAGCTGCAGTGTAGGTCACAGCTGTAGCTGATTTGACCCCTAACCTGGGAACTTCCATATGCTGAGAATGTGGCCCTAAAAAGCGCACATGCACGTGCACGCGCGCACACACACACACACACAAAAGTGGCCTACAATTTATATTTAAAAAATTTTTTTTCTTTCTAGTGCATTCTCTTAATTATCATTATTTATTTATTTATTTATTTTGCTTTTTAGGGCTACACCCAAGGCACATGGAAGTTCCCAGGTTAGGGGTCTAATCAGAGCTACAGCTGCCAGCCTACACCACAGCCACAGCAACTCGGAATCCAAGCCTACACCGAAGCTCACAGCAACGCCGGATCCTTAACCCACTGAGCAAGGTGAGGGATCGAACTCGCATTCTCATGGATGGACAAAGGAGAGATTTGGCTCCGAGCTCAATTCCTTCTTCCCAAAATTAAACAGTGCAGTAGTCCAGAAAAACACTTCTTCCTTTCCACATTTATTAAAAGTGGAAAGGAAGAAATATTGTTAGGGCAGCCAGACCTGACTGAGGCAAATGATATCAAGCTGTCCACGGAGGAAATTTCCTGGATATTTTTACTCACCACAAGGAAGATTTTATTCTATTTTTAGGGCCGCACCTGCAATATATGGAAGTTCCCAGGCTAAGGGTCAAATCAGAGCTGAAGGTGCAGGCCTGTACCATAGCCAGAGCAACACGGGATCCGAACCTTATCTGTGACCTATACCACAGCTCACATCGAAGCCAGATATTCAACCCACTGATTGAGGCCAGGGATTGAACCTGCATCCTCATCAATACTGGTCAGGTTCTTAACTCGCTGAGCCACATCAGGAACTCCGTGCAAAGTATATTTAAATAGAGGTTTTATTTTAAGTCTCATAACTTAAATTACCTTATTTAAAGCATGTCCAACATGAGGGTCACCATTCGCATAAGGAGGTCCATCGTGAAGACAAAATTCTGTCTTCGCTTTTCTTTCTCTTTGCCATGAATAAAGTTCTGAAAATCCACATTTCTGTTTAAAAAGAACAATAACGTCTGTACATCATTTAAATACATACTCCTGAATCTTACCATAAATAACAACCCGCACTTTCTTATTTCCTATCCCTATCCCACAACTCTAGAACACAAATGCTTTCTAAAATGCGTATCTGAGGACTCATCTCTCAAAACTTTTTCTCTTTTTATTTTTTGGCTTCCCCTATAGCATGTGGAAACTCCCAAACCAGGTTTCAAAGCCATGCCACAACAGTGACCTGCACCACAGCAGTGACAATGCCGGATCCTTAATCCACCAGGCCACCAGGGAACTCCTTAAAACTTTTCGATAGTTTCTCTGCAGATTTTGGTTTCAAGCCTAAACTCTTTATAAAGTACATAGGATCCTCTAAAGGTTGAGTACTGCTAAGTTCCTGGGCCGTCTCTCAGCACTCCCCACCTTTCACTCATGCTGAAGGAGTGGATCCCTCACCATAGACAGACAGACACACAGGCACTACTCACCCTCCACTCCATGCTGAAGGACCTGTAGAGTCTCCAACATGTACCACATACACGTACACACACACCCTTAATTTTACTATCCTTTGGTCTCAGCACTTGTTATCTCCGTCAGGAATAACACTCACAGTAGTCCCACTCCCCTCCCCCCACCTGCTGTATGACCTTGGCCAAGTCACTTTGCCCTTGTGGGCCAGTGCCCTCATGTGAAAACAAATGTTAATAACATCCAAGCCACCAAGCTGGTGTGAAGATTATAGGCAAAAATAAGTGAAATTGTCAGTCCCGGAAATACAGAAGGTCCTGCAAAAAAGCACTTTAAAAATTAGATGGCTGGTGGTCCCAATGTGGCTCAGCTGAACGTAATCTGACTAGTAGCCATGAGCACGCAGGTTCCACTCCTGGCCTTGCTCAGTGGGTTAAGGATCTGGCATTGCCAGGAGCTGTGGTGTAGATCAAAGACAAGGCTTGGAACCCGTGTTGCTGTGGCTATTGTGTAGACCAGTGGCTACAGCTCCAATTCCACCCCTAGCCTGGGAAACTCCATATTCCAAGGCTGCGGCCCTAAAAAGACAAAGAAAAAAAAACTAGACGGCCAAAACGGGTTTGTGAGTCTGGAACTCTGATAGCTGTCATAAGAATATTTAAGATAAGTGCATTTAATTAGCCAAGGCGCATTCAGAATACCAGGGCTTTTAAAGACTAGGATTTACAGAAACCAGCTAGTGACTCTCTGCCCTTAGAGAGTTCAATCTAATACAGGAGACAGAAGCACAGTTTCGGAAGAGGATTCGGAGGAGTAAGCAGTGCAACCTACCCAGCAAACAAGCCATAATTCCAACTAGGGGCCTACTGATACCGTGAAAGTGAGCTTCAATTTCCCCTCATGAGTGAATGTCTCTTTGTGTATATGATAATCTGCTTCTTAAAAAGATCTTGGAAAAGCGTCCAAATTCGACTGGTTTTGCCTCAACTAAAACTGGGATTTACAGTCTATCCACGCTACGTGGGCATCGCTAGGGTATCCCTTAGCATCCACTCTGGAACCTACCGCCTCCAGGAGACTTGCCCAGAAGTTTCCTCACTCCTGTTTTCAGCTCACACCACCTGCGCGAAGCGGATGATTTCGCCTCAGCTGGTCACAACACCCCCGGCCCAAAGGAGCCTGGAGCCTGAGGCCCCGTCCCGTCCCGCTCCGCCCCGCGCGACGTGTGGGAGGCCCGGGCGTGGCTCCGGGAAGGCCCGTGTCCTCTCCGCCCCCGCCGGGCCCGGCTGCCAAGGCCCGGCTACACACCCGCGCCGCGCACAGTCGGGCCCGTACCTGCTGGATTTCCAGCTCCGTGTCGGGCTGCTGGCTGCCCAGCAGTTTCATGGGGAAGCTGGTCTGCGGCAGCAGCACCGTGTCCCGATAGCTGCCATTCCTCGAGTTCTGCAGCTGGTTACTGGCCCCGGTGACTGACCGCACCGAAAGCCTCCCCGTCGTCCCTCGCCAGCTCGGCCTACAGGACGGGCGGGGCTGCACCCACAAATTCCGGGCCGCGGCCAGGGACGCTGCCCCCGGCCCACTCGGGCGCAGCCCCCAACGCATGGTGGGCCAACGCCAGCCGCCAGGCGAGCGCCAGGGGCTTAACTCGGCCCGGGATCCGAGGACCTGGGAGCGCGGAGCTCCTGCGCGCGCTTTTGCAGGAGTGCGCACGCGCGCGGGAAGGGGAAGGGGCGGGGAAGGGGCGGGGAGCGCTGCAGGGGCGTGGCTGCCTCTGAGGGGCGGGGCTAGGTGTGGCCCACCCTTTGGTTCCTATTTCAGTGACCTTGTCCTTTTTCAAGAATGCATTTTATTTAACCCAATAGGACCAAGATATCATCACTTAAACATGTAGTTAATATGAAATCTGTCTGAATCTTCGAAATTTGGTACGTGTTTTTAAGTACAGCACATCTGCTTTTGGACTACTTGCCAAGTGCTCAACTACTACCGGGGGCTGATGGCTACCTCCTGGGAACACTGCTCCAGCGAATACAGCCAGCCTCCACATAACAAGCTGTTGACTGCAATAGTGCTGTTTCCCTCTGAACCCCGCACTGAGGGTACACTGAGAAATCAGAGCGGAAGGCTACTCTCTGGGGCACCTGCATAGTTCTCCTCCCGCTTGTTGGGTCTACGGTCAGTTGTTTATCCTTAACCTTATTCATGCCAATTGTACTTGTTATGTAATTATAAGTTAAGTAGAAACACAAGTGGATGGTTAAGATGAAAAGTTTTGTTATACATATATTTTTAACATAATAGGATAAATGGTCTGATTTAACTCAGAGTTATTATGGAAATCAAATAAGATTGTAGATACAACCTTCTCAAACTAAAATTCCATGTAATGGTAGCCATTTGTCGATGCCCCTTTCTGCTGTTTTTAATAGAAATTGTTTGTTTCGAATTACAGAAATTTGGGAGTTACATGAGAGCACAATGAAAGTTGCTCACTAACTGTTCTCTCCCCCAAAACAACTTTTTTTTAGGAAAAACTAAGCTGAAGTTCAAAAGAATCCAGTTAAGGCAAGTCTCTACAAAGCAAAAACGAACTAATGTTCAATTGCGCGAAGGGTAAAGTAGTAGGGAGAACACTGTAAAAAATTGATAAAGATTCTGCTGTTAAGAGTTTTTCTAAGTGTTTAACCTACAAAATGATGCAGATGGTGCCTTATGGCTCTTCATCATCAGCAAAGATAAAGCAAAATTCCAATCTGGGGGCCCAAGCTCTAAGAAAAGGCCTAGACCTTCCCACACTGTTGGTGGGAATGTAAATTGGTGCAGCCACAGTGGAAAAAAGTGTGGAGGTTTCTCAAAAAACTAAAAATAGAACCACCACGTGATCCAGCAATTCCACCCCTGGGGATATATCCCCAAAACACAAAACTACTAATTTGAAAAGATACATGTACTTCAGTTTTCCTAACAGCATTATTTACAATTGCCAAGGTATGTAATCAACCCAAGTGTCCATCAACAGATGAATGGATAAAGAAGACGTGGTACACACACGTAAGCGCTAGCAGCACAAATCAGTGTAAAGTTTTTCTACGGGGAGCCAAGGTGGGGGTGTCCCGACCACCTGAAGCTAGTCCACGGACTCCCAGAGTTTCGAGGTTGGGTAGCCACCCTCCCCCGCAGGGCGGTATCACTAATCCACCCAACACAAAGTGCACTGGAAGACACCTGCAAGCAGAACGAATCCTTCAGAGTGGCTACACCTTCAGTATAGATTTCAGGTGACCTGACCCTACGGAAAGCTTGGAGAAAACACGGAGAAGCGGATTTTGCCCGCGGATCGGGAGTCAGACCTGGGCGAAGTAGCTGTTTTGCGCCTGCGCCGAACTTCCCGCATGCTCAGTAGCTGAGGTTGGCCGGTCAGCAAGCGCTGCTGACCTATCCAAGGAGTGTAAGCGCTGAACTGCTCGCAGTGGGGACCTGTGGCTTGATAACACTGTTTTTGGTTATTCCTGAAGTGTCTTTCGTCTGACTTGATCCCAGTCTCGTCACCGTAAGTAATTTTCTACCCTGAGGGTCAGCGCGGGGCCTTAGGCGGATCTGAGTAGTATATTGGTCTCTTAACTCCACGTCTTTGCACAGAAGTGAAGAGATTGAAGGGGTTTATGTTTTTAAAAATTACGTGAATCAGATCGCCTCTCCGGATATTCCAATTTCGGAGCTGGATTCTTGAGTGTCGGAATCCAGCTTTTGATTGTTTATCTGTATTGTTATTTTCTTGCCCTGGGGTCTTTTTATGGCTATATATTGTTGAAATAAGGCAAACCTGGACAGTGGCTTCTTTTAGCGCACCCTGATTTAGAGACCGTCTTATGCCTAAAATTAAATTTCGTTAAATTTGCAGACATTCTTCCTACTGCCTTTTCTGGCTGTAGATTTGCTTAATTTATTTAGTATCCCTGAAAATGTAATTTCTAGGTCAAAAGATAGGTACATTTGACTTTTAATAAGATTTTTTTAAAGGAGGTTTCCCCATTTTTACATCCTTGTTAATAATGCTCAGGAAGATCTTCCCTCACACTCTAGCCAACACTGGGCAAACTTTCTTACCTAAGTCAGTCTTAAAATGAACAATCATTCCTCATTGATTTAAATTGCGTTTTTTCATTATTAGTGAAATAATGAGCATTTAATGAGTTCAGTAATAATAATGAGCATTTCATGATTTGATGGCCTTTGCTTTTATTTTCCAAGAATTGCCTATTGGTGCCATTTGCTCATTTTTCCATTGGATTATTCATCTTTTGCATGTTGATATTTGCAAGCCCCTTAGGTCACAAAAATTAGCTCATTTGTTTAGTATGTGACACCAGATTTTTTTCTCATTTTGTCAGTCATCTATTTGCTTTGTTTATGCTATTTTAGCTATGTAGATGTTTTAATTTTTGTGCAGTCATATTTATCAATATATCCTATAATGGATTCTTGGGTTTAGTTATGTTTAAAAGTCCTTTTCCAAATTTATAAAACATTTTCACCCATGTTTTCTGTCCATACTGTATGGCTTTTAAAATCGTGTATTGGGGAGTTCCCATCATGGCTCAACGGAAACGAATCTGATTCGTATCCATGAGGACACAGGATTCATCCCTGGCCTTGCTCAGTAGGTTAAGGATCTGGTGTTGCCATGAGCTGTGGTATAGGTCGCAGACATGGATCAGATCTGGCATGGCTGTGGCGTAGGCCAGTGGCTACAGCTCCGATTAGACCCCTAGCCTGGGAACCTCCATGTGCCCTGGCTACGGCCCTAAGAAGACAAAAAAACAAAATAAAATAAAATCATGTATTGATATGGAATATACATTAATATACAGAATGCAAAAAGCCAGCTATAATGGAAACAATAAAAATCATTATAAAAAAAAGAATGCAAAAGGATTGCAGCTTTTAAAAAAGGATTATCCCCACCAGTTTTTGTGCAATTAACTTTTCTCCATTATTTGAAATATCACATTTAGTATGTTTGATCTGTCTCTGGAATGTATTTAATTCCATTCGTTTGTTTCCCAAATTCTGCCCAGGACTAAACTCTTTTAATTACTATAGCTTTACATCATATTTTGATAATTGTTGAGTTCTCTGCTCATTGCTCTTTTTTCAGAATTTGTTATAGTTGGATTTCAAAAAATAAATAATCTTAGTGTTTTGATTGGAAACTCATTTAAGATCCTAATCCTCCTATGATCACTGCCTTTATGTTGAATTCAAGATACTTCTCCCAAAGTATGAGAAGAAATGAATCATTTTGATTCCTGTTGGTTTTGTCCTAAGCTAACCTTGTTTGCAGCTGTAAAGATTCCTTAAATGATGAGATGTTAGGGAGTTCCCTGGTGGCTCAGTGGGTTAAGGATCCAGCATGGTCACTGCTATGGCTCAGGGTCAGTTCCTAACCCAGGATTTTCTGCATTCTTGGGTGCAGCCAAAAAAAAAAAAAGGGATGTTAGGTTGATTGGCCTAATGTCCCTGCAGTTAGCCAGTGATGAGAACAGTCATCAAAATAATGGTTAGCTAATATTATTTAGTGCTTCCCTTGTGCCAGAGACTAATTTCATAATGACCACGACTCTATAATAGTCTTGTTAGGTCCATTTTACCCATGTGGCACAGAGAATTTAAGTGGCTTTCCCAAGGTCACACAGCTAAGGCATGCAGGAGCCAGGAAGTAGGGCCCAGTGCTTGTGCCTTTAAGCGCTATACTGTTTTTGAATAAGCTTTCAGAAAGACCTGTTCATGAAATGTGGTTTTAGAACCCAGCAGGTGTGAAACTGGCAGAGAAGGAAATAGGCAGGTGTGACGGGAGCTGCTGTAAGCAGGTCAGACTTTTGGCTTTGCTTTGTACTCCCTTTGCCACAAAGGGGTAATTCTCATTTAGGGTCTAGGGCAGAGTCACGCTGCAAAGGCTGATAGGAATCTCTTCTATAGATTTTGCATTTTAGCAGTATGATTGTAGACTGCATTTTCTTTACACAAAGAGCCAAAACTGTGTTCATTTATTTAAAACATATGTAAGGAAAGTATCAGGGTAGAGGATAGCCTAATAATTTATTACTAATTAAGTTTGGACCAAAGAAGAACTAGAGAAAGTGGTAGAAATATTTTCTCCTAGGCTAAGTGTTTTGTGGGATCGCTTTATAAATCATTGTGCTGTACATCAAACCTGATTTTTTACATTCTTATATAACTGGCAATTAAATGGCGATTCATAAATGTGGTATGCATTTTATGAGGAACGCAGTCAAAAGACAAAGCCTAAAAGTTTTCTTGACAAGAAAATACCACGGACTTGGCAAACAGAAGAGGAAGTGATTTAGTCATATATGAAGCCTTGCAAGCTGGGAGGATTGCTTCACTGGCTCAAAGGTAAATGATATCTGTGAAAAGTTAGAAAACCATCCCGTGAGGGCAAATGATCTTTGTTTCACAGGCGGCATGGCATAAAACATGGGGGCTAAATGCGCCTAACAGCACACATTAAAACATCCTCAGTGCTCAGCCATCTGGGTAGGTATAGACTAGCTGCCTAAGACCACTTTTTCCAGTCCAGAATAAATCCGATGCGGGGCTGGTTCCGGATATAAGGGAGTAGAGGTAGGTCAGCGCAGTGTTTGCTGAATTACTTCTCGTGTTTTCTATTTGAGGTGTTCCTGAATTAGCAATCGTTGTAAAGGGTTTTTCCACATGTAGCAGCTAGTGTGCCAAGAAAATGAAGCTAGTCTGATTGTGATGTAATAAGATAAACAGGATCCAAATACAGAGAGACCTATTTTATTTTTAATCTTAATTCCAGGCAGACCGTGAATGGTCACAGTATGAGATTCATTCCTTGACATCTGTTTCAATTGGCTTCTTTCTGACGGGTTTCAAACATTTCACTTGTTCATTGTCTCCGTTATGCTCATAATCCCTGGGTCCAGAATGTGGATGGTAGGAAAAAATGATGTTAAGAGATTGAAGACACCTGAAATCCAGCGTGCAGTCAGAACTTGGTACCGGGACGATAACTGTTGCTGAGTGGCTGCTGCGGCTGTCCTTTGTCTCCTGTGCTGTGTTCCCTTAGTGTGTGGAAATCCTGGCGACCTGAGTAGAAGTGGGAGAGGTTCTGTCACAGGCTGGTTCTCTGTAAGCCCTCTGAGACACAGGACAAAGCACACGAGGTTTCTTAGGAGTGTTCTTGGGATCCCTCGAGGGGGGTGTGAAGGAAACACAAAGGAGCAGGGGGCAGAGGGAAGCATGGCTCAGCCCCCACCCCAGCACTGGCCTTTGGAAGCCAGCATGGGGCGAGGAGTGGCCTTTACGCCACCTGTGGACCAGTTTCTGGTGAAATGACTTCTCTCAGCCGATAAATTCCCCAAGAAAGGTGGCCCCCAAAGACTACCTGTTGGCAGCCAGCCTTCTCAACAGCTGGGGAAATAAGTCCTTCAGCCCCAGACAAAAATGGCAGTAAAATTACAGGATCTGAATTTGTCTCTTCCTTCTTTCTTCTTTTCTTTTTAGGGCCACATCTGTGGCATGTGGAAATTCCCAGGCTAGGGGTCGAATCCAAGCTGCAGCTGCTGGCCTACAGCACAGCCACAGCAATGCGGGATCCTTAACCCACTGAGCAAGGCCAAGGATCAAAGCCGAATCCTCACTGACACTATGTTAGGTTCTTAACCCACTGAGCCAAAACAAGAACTCCTGAATTTGTCTAAAGACTGTTTTTTCCATATTTTTTTATAGGGTAGGGGCTACTTGATACTCATTACTTTTCCAAATGATCAGCCTTTTTTTTTTTTTGGTCTTTTTTAGGGCCGCACCCTCGGCATATGGAGGTTCCCAGGCTAGGGGTCCAATCAGAGCTGTAGCCATCGGCCTACATCACAGCCACAGCAATGTGGGATCCGAGCCACGTCTGCGACCTACACCACAGCTCACGGCATCGCCAGATCCTTAATCCACCGAGCAAGGCCAGGGATTGAAGCCGCATCCTCATGGAGCTAATCAGAATTGTTTTTGCTGAGCCACGATGGCAACTCCCAAATGATCAGTCTTGACTCGAGTATTTTATGTTGCTTGTTCTCTGTTTGGTGGCTGATGAAAAGCGATCAGGTTATAACTAGTGAATAACCAACAGTTTATGTTTGGTTTTTTTTTTTTTTTTTTTTGTCTTTTTGCCTCCCAGGCTAGGGGTCTAATCGGAGCTGTAGCCGCCAACCTACATCAGAGCCACAGCAACTCGGGATCCAAGCCGCGCCTGCAACCTACACCACAGCTCACAGCAACACTGGATCCTTAACCCACTGAGCGAGGCCAGGGATCGAACCCACAAACTCAGAGTTCCCAGTCGGATTTGTTAACCACTGAGCCATGACTGAACTCCACCAACAGTTTAAATGTTATTTACTCTCTAAAGGACTACTCCTTGAGTTTCAGAAACTAAATATAACCACATGCAGTCCCTCTCCTTTTAAACTACTTCCCACAGACACACATCCCTTCTGCTCTTCATATATCTTGGCACTTGCCAGTCTTATGTTATAGACATTAGGCTGCAGTTTGCAGTCCATCAAAATATTAGCTCATAA
Source organism: Phacochoerus africanus (assembly GCF_016906955.1). Lineage (NCBI taxonomy): Eukaryota > Metazoa > Chordata > Mammalia > Artiodactyla > Suidae > Phacochoerus > Phacochoerus africanus. The sequence goes on along the minus strand of NC_062555.1, from coordinate 15,212,238 downwards.
AGGGCAGATGTTATATTTTATGTTTGTAGCCCCTGAAGCACCTTACACACAAAACTTTCTCACATGCTCATAGGCCTCAGCCAGTTTCCCCCGGGCCTCAAAATGCCCCCTCTGCAGAGAGAAGGAATGCTCTAGAATTTATTGGGTGAGCTAATGCTGAAGTGGATTCTTTTTCCAAGTCTCTGTTAGTAAATATTTAAAAATCTGTACACTTGGAGTTCCCTTCATGGCTCAGTGGTTAACAAACCCGACTGGTACCCATGAGGATGCAGGTTCGATCCCTGGCCTCGCTCAGTGGGTTAAGGATCCCGCGTTACTGTGGCTGTAGCTCCAGTGAGACCCCGAGCCTGGGAACGTCCATATGCTGCAGGTGTGGCTCTAAAAAGCAAAAAAATAAGTAAATAAAAAGCTGTGCACTTAATTGAAGCAGACACAATATATATGGATTGCATCGAATTCAAGTGAAGGCTTTGGAAGTAACGGTGTCTCTCGACTTCCCCTTAGGGCCCAGCATGGCTTGCGGTCACACTGTGTTGATGCGGTTGGTGGCCTCAGCGTATGCTGTGGCCCAGAAGGCCGGGATGATCGTCAGGCGAGTTATTGCCGAAGGAGACCTGGGTATCGTGGAGAAGGTACTGACGGTCTCATCTCATCTCCTTTCTCACCACCTCTGCGTTTGTTCCCTGACGTTTAGCTAACAGGCTGGAAAAATCTGGATAGACTTTAATTGTCAAAATAATCAGTGGCTCCCTCATGGCGACTTGAGTTCATATGGGTTCCATTTCTGCTTTGAAAAGGACCCCAGACTGCCCACGTTCAAAACCTGTATTTATATGATAGCACTTACACGTGGAATCTAAAATATGGCACAAATGAACTTATCTATACAACAGAAACAGACTCATGGACATAGAGAACAGACTTGTGTTGCCAAGGGGGAGTTGGGGTGGACGGGGAGTTTGGGGCTGGTAGATGCAAACTATTGCACTTGGAGGGGATAAGCAGTGAGGTCCTGCTGTACAGCCCAGGTCCCACATCCATTACCTGTGATGGAACCTGATGGAAGACAGGAGAAAAAGAATGTATATATACATATAACTGGGTCACTTTGCCATACAGCAGAAATTGACAGAACACTGCAAATCAACTATAATTAAAAAATTTAAAAAACCCAAAACCTTTATTTATGTGACTAGGCCTCCTGACTGCAGTCCAGCTCCAGAGCACTGGCACCAAGCCGCCTATCCTCAAGTCATCTACCACACGTGTTGTGCAGGAGGATCCAGTCACCCTATATTCCCATCCCTTATCCTGAGCCACTGTTAGGTGTTCTCAGAACTGGATGAACAATGTCACACAGGACATTACCCCTAGATTTTATGCATGATTCACTTTCTTTCTTTCTTGTCTTTCTGCCTTTTCTAGGGCTGCTCCCATGGCATATGGAGGTTCCCAGGCTAGGGGTCTAATGGAGCTGTAGCCACTGGCCTACACCAGAGCCACAGCAACGCGGGATCCAAGCCATGTCTGCGACCTACACCACAGCTCACAGCAACGCCAGATCCTTAACCCGATGAGTGAGGCCAGGGATCGAACCTGCCACCTCATGGTTCCTAGTCGGATTCGTTAACCACTGAGCCATGACAGGAACTCCATAATTCACTTTCAACATGGGAAAGGGTCATCAGGGACAGATCATAGGACTCTTGCCCCTGACTGTCTTTTTCTCCTTAGCTGTTAACTTAAATACAGTTTAAAAAATGTATTGACTGCCTCTTTTGAAAAACGTTGTGAAGGAGAAGGCATAGGAAGGATACTGGCTCAGAGGGCTAGTTCATGTATAGGATCCCAGAATAAGCATTCAGATTAGTTGCAAACGCTGAGACAAGTAGATTCAACAAGACGTTACAACAGGAATAATGATAAAGTCCTGTATTCATGTTCACGTAATAAGTAAGTCTGATTCAAATTTGTTTGAAAAAGAGATTTCAGCTGACCATATACATGCTCAGTGATAAACCAACAATGTAAAACAGCTACTTACGGAAGGCTACTAATCTTATCTTTTCATTTGTGTCATTTTTTTTCCCATTATGAAAAACAGGAAGTGGAGAAAGTAGCAAAAAAAAAAAAAGAAGAAGAAGTACCACATCATCTTTCATGCCACCACTGCCAATATTTTGGATCCTGTCTTTCTGTATTTTTCCTTAGTATCACTTTCATTTAAATGGATTGTATGTTCTGACGATATTAAATGGACCACTTGTATCCTATGGCTCAAGAGTAATAGATTCACACTGTTCAAGTTGGAAAAAAAAAAAAATACTCTCCCTGTCCTCTCTACTGGTCAGGCACTTGTAATATTCTATATCTGCTTGTTGACCCTCATTTTAAAAGAGACAAGACAAGATCAGATTCCAAATCAAAGTGTCCAGAATGGTGAGGTCTGGTTCTATGTTAGTAGAAGGAGCAGGAAACGGAGTTGGGACAGCTTTCCTCATAGGGTTGAATGGCTGTCTCTGTGTCCTTTTACCTCTGGGGCTGTGGTCTCTCATCTTGATGGGTAGGTAAGCTATTCTTGTAAGTAGCTTCATTGCACAGATATTTTTAGGGCACCTGCTGTGTGCCAGGCACAGCTTCTTTAAGAAATAAAGCAAAGATCTCTGCCTCGGTGGCACTGTGTTTTCACAGAATTGTTCTTTGCATTGAGATGACCTGCAAACTTGAGTGTGACAGAAGACACTTTGGTTTTTGTAATCATTCCTTATCGCATTACTAAGTATAACACAAGTTCTGTAGAAGATAAAATTATCTGTTTAAGATTAAGTAAGTAGATGGTTTCAAACCACTGAACCAGGCAGGTATAAGTTGCAACATACCCTAATTCTCTGAAAGCAAGCTGGCAGAAAGGAAGCTAGCAAGGAAGCATGACTTGTGACATATGGATTGAGTTCAGTGCCGTAAGTGAGTTAGGTATTAAATGTTAATTACTGCCATTCATTGTCCTATTTATTATAGTTTAGAGATAAGAATTTTGAAGTAAGAAGTAATGAATCGTTTTGAGGACCTCTTGAGTGATTAGCATCAGGATGAACGGAAGTTCCCTAGTGGTGCAGTGGGTTAAGGGTACGGCATTGCTGCAGTTGTGGCGAAGGTTGCAACTGTGGTGAGGGTTCGATCCCTGGCCCAGGGACTTCCACAAGCTGTGAGTGTGGCCAAAAAAAAAAGAATTAGGTTTAGTGAGTGGAATTTATGGAAGGATACATATAACAAATACCTTTTAAATAACTCAAAAAGTTTCCTGGTGTCTCAGCAGGTTCAGGATCTGGCATTGTCACTATAGCAGCTGAAGTTGCTCCTGTGGCATGGGTTCATTCCCTGTCTGAGGAACTTCCACATGCTGTGGGTGGGGCCAAAAAAACTGAAAATATAAACTTTAGCTTTAACTGTCTTGAAAAGTTATGAAGTTCTTGGCTGTCAACCTGTTTAAGCAAAAGATTAATCTAGAGATCTTATAAAAGGATTTTTTTTTTCTTTTTATGGCCACACCTGCATATGGAGGTTCCCAGGCTAGGTGTTGAATTGGAGCTGCCACTGCAGGCCTACATCATAGCCAAAGCAACACCAGGTCTGAGCCACATCTGCGACCTACACAGCAGCCTACACCAACTCTGGATCCTTAACCTACTGAGCAAGGGCAGGGATCGAACCTGCATCCTCGTGGAAACTATGTGGTTTCTCAACTCTCTATGGGTTCTTAACCTGCTGAGCCCCAGTGGGAGCTCCCCATAAAGAGAATTTTTTTTTAACTGGATGAGAAAATGTTCCAAATAATTTAAAAGCCCCTTTCCAGGGTAAGCAATGAGATCCTGCTGTATAGCACTGGGAACTATAGTCACTTTTGATGGAGGATAATGTGAGAAAAAGAATGTATATATGTATGTGTGATGGAGTCACTTTGCAGTACAGTAGAAAATTGACAGAACGCTGTCAACCAGCTATAATGGAAAAATAAAAATCCTTTAAAATAAATAAAAGCCTCTTTCCAAACTTTAACTGCTATAAATCCCATGAGAAAAACTAAACCAAGAAACACATTCATGATGTTAAGCTCCATGAATCTTAAAGTAGGCAGTAAAATGTAAATGGTATCGATGCTCACGCATTCAGCATCAGAAAACAGCTGACTGCACGTTAGTTCTGCTAACATGTGCGTTTGGTTGCAGACCTGTGCGACGGACCTGCAGACCAAGGCCGACCGATTAGTTCAGATGAGCATATGTTCTTCCCTGGCACGGAAGTTCCCCAAACTGACAATTATAGGGGAAGAGGTAAGACTTGCCATGGATAGCATAGTTTTTTAAATCCGTGTTTACCATAAGATTTGTAATTGCTATTTTAACGACTTATATACTACTTTTATGATTTTGAGCATTATATCTAGTGTTTGAACACAAAAGTAGCATGGTCCTTGAACTTCCAGGAAATGTCTGATTTTAACATTTTGGTCCAGATCTAAGGCCAGATGCCTCAAGTCTTGACCCTAGACGATGTGGTTACTGTTTTGACATTCAGCATACAAAGTGTAAGATGGCCAGAAGTCTAGAACTTGGAAATAAATTGGGTTTTATTTTTTCTGTTTTGGGTTCTTTTTTTTTTTTTTAATTAAGGCTTGTCTGCGTACTTACTCAAAGACGACTACTGTGAAGGTGAAGGAATTGACATCTCATGGAACTGAGAGGTAGACACAGCTGTCAGAGCCACTTGGTTAAATAAGTGTATAACACCTAAAAATTCTCTTCTTTTTCATCCTGGTCCGGGATGATGAAGTTTGTCGTCAACTGACAAGCCAGGTGTGGCTGTTTTCGCAGTTGTATTCCGTTTGCTTTAAAAGCGCGAGGCAGGCACGGTGCCCAGGAAGGACTGTGAAAGTCATGATGCTGCATTTCTTCTTGGTGCTGAGACAAGGGGTCTTCTGGAAACGGGAAACAGCTGCGGTCCTCACCGGTGTTCTCTGCTTTAGGATCTGCCTGCTGAAGAAGTGGATCAGGAGCTGATTGAAGATGGCCAGTGGGAGGAGATCCTGAAGCAGCCCTGCCCGTCTCAGTACAGCGCCATCAAAGAGGAGGATGTATGTGGTCCAGAGCACCGCCTCCCTCTCTGTTAACTTCACTTTCTCTCCCCGTGAAGCAACTAAAATTTGCCCCAATGATGAAAAGTTGGTGGCTTTAAAGTACGGGCAGCCAGGAACTTGCTGTCTCTCGGCGCCAACATAGAAGTGCCGGCAGCCAAGTAGGATGTCTCACCTGTTGGTTTTCAAGTTCAGTCTCTAAGCCTATTGATTTCCTCTCCACTCTAAACCGCTTATTAAAGCTACTTTGAGGTGTTCCCGTCGTGGCTCAGTGGTAACACATCCGATTAGCATCCTTGAGGATGCAGGTTTGATCCCTGGCCTCGCTCAGTAGGTTAAGGATCCGGTGTTGTGGTGTAGGCTGGCAGCTGCTGCTCTGATTTGACCCCCTAGCCTGAAACTTGCATATACTGAAGGGGTGGCCCTAAAAAGACAAAAAAAAAACTTTTGAGGGAGAAAATCTAATTTATTATTTAGTGGGGTTGGTAGTAAAACATTTTCTTGGTAATTAGAGCTGGAAGGAGATGAAAAAGATTGCTACCTTATGTCTGTGGAAGGCCATAAAAATTACCGTGTTTGCTTGTATAGTTGCTTAAAATCTATGACTTCAGAGAACCGTCATAGTTCCTTAATTTTTCAGATTTTAATTTATTTAATACACATTTGACAAGCACTTACTCTGAATGAGGTACTTTGTTCTGTGATATAGATTATAAGAAAAAAAAAAAGACATGGTATCTTGCATCAGAAATATGCCCTCACAGATTCACATTAAACATTTTAATTCTAGTGGTTAATGGCTGCATATCCTAAATCATATTAAAAATCCTAAGAAGAGGGGATTTCTTTTTATTCTCCTGCCAGTTTTATAAACCATTCATGTTTCTTTGCCGAATACACACTGTGTCCTTATGATAATCAGACTGTCATTATTTTTCTTAAATCATCAGTATTTAAATATAAAAATGAGTAGCATCCACACATTGTTCAAAGCATTTCGGATGCCACTTTAAAGTTTTCCTTCTATCACTGTCTAGAGCTCAGGATGTTCATGGGCCAGGGATTAGATGTGAGCCACAGCTACAAACTACGCCATAGCTGTGGCAACACTGGATCCTTAACCCACTGCACTGGCCGAGATCAGACCCACACCTTTGCAGCACCCTGAGCCCCTGCGGTTAGGTCTTCAACCCCTACACCACAGGGGGAACTCCCCAGTTAAGTACTTTGATTTACAGTGTTGCACTGGCATTCTTTATTACAAATTACAAAATACTTTATTTTTTTTTTACTACAAAACTGACGGCATTGGCTTAAGCCATCCATAGTAGAATTTCCAAAATGAAAAATGCAGTATTAGTTGATCTGTTTGAATTAAATTTTTTTTTAAATTTCATACACTTTGGATATTTCCTCTTTTTTAGCTTGTCGTCTGGGTTGATCCACTGGATGGTACCAAAGAATATACTGAAGGTTGGTATCTCTTTTGAATTTGTATTTTCAGCAGTAGGACCAGCATATGAAGTTTAGTTGTAAACATTCAATCTCCTTCAAATACCAATGCCCCCAGCACTCTACCAGCCCCTCAGCTGTAATGTCCCCTAGGTAAGAATAACTGACATTAAACCAGTGTAACCAAAGGGACTATACTGAGACCCTGCTTTACTGGGGTAGAAAAATGACGAAAGTGTAGCAGTACTGCCTTACTCTGCCACCACTACCAATCCACGCCCCCACCATTACCCCCTCACCTATGAACTGCCGGCCGCTTCACAGCCTCATCTCTCATGATGGCTTTAGAAACCCAGCACAGTATTCCTCCTCTCTGAAACCATCCGAGGTGAGCAAAATCCGAAAGCAGCAAATGAAAACAAAACTGGCAACAAGAAAGGGAGAAGGATCAGGCTCAGCACTGGAGTTGTAGGTTTTAGGAGCATAGCAGAAGCTTAGATTTTTGTTTTTGACTTGAAGATCTATGCAGGTTTATTCTTATATTGGGTCTCAGCTTCCTGGCTTAAAGAAAATTTCTCATAATTACTAGAAGAAAACGTTCTCTGTCTTTGGTTGAGACATTATCTCCAGTAAATGAATCCCATAGTATGTGTGCGTGTGTCCTGAAAATGTCTCTCTAATCCACTGAGAAAAAGGAAAGCTCTAGGCAGCTTTAGAGTAAGAACACCTAAGCACCTTATTTAGATGTCCACCTCCAGAGATTTTGATTCACTGTGTTTGGGAGGAGTCTGAGAATCTATATTATAAACATTGAGCCCCGGGGAGTTTCACTGTGGCTCAGTGTGTTGAGAACCTGATAAAGTACCCATGAGGATGCAGGTTCCATCCCTGGTCTCACCCCAGTGGGTTAAAGGATCTGGCACAGCTGCAAGCTGCCTCATATGTAGGCTGGCAGCTGCAGCTCCAATTCAACCCCTAGCCTGGGAACTTCCATATGCCACAGGTGCAGCCCTAAAAGGGAAAAAAAGTTGAGCCCGTTAATTCTTTTTTTTTTTTTTTAGCTATTTCTTGGGCCGCTCCCACGGCATATGGAGGTTCCCAGGCTAGGGGTCGAATCGGAGCTGCAGCCACCAGCCTACGCCAGAGCCACAGCAACGCAGGATCCGAGCCGCGTCTGCAACCTACACCACAGCTCACGGCAATGCCGGATCGTTAACCCACTGAGCAAGGTCAGGGACCGAACCTGCAACCTCATGGTTCCTAGTCGGATTCGTTAACCACTGCGCCACGACGGGAACTCCGAGCCCGTTAATTCTAATTGAGCTGCTTGTTAGATCATTGACCCCACTGTGAGAAATCTTAATTTAGAGGCTTAAAATGAGGGTAATCCTGAAGTCAAGAGTGATCTATCAGGCAGGAGTGAGGCAGGTGGTGGTAGAGGGGGCGCAGAGGAATCTAATGATGATGGCTTCATGGGTTTAGGGCTGCTTTATTTACTTGGTTTACAGATTGTACTCAAGAGATTATGTGTATCAGGTCAACTTAAACATTCGAGTAACCATAGTCCCTACTTCTGTCTCTAGCCAGCTCTCTTACAATTTGTATATTTTGTCAGAAGTAGGCTTGATCATGGATGAACCATTGCAAATTTCTTGCCTGTACTGCAAAAATAACCTGGAGCAATTGATGTGCTGATGATGAGTCATAGCATGAGAAAGTTATATAATTGATGCTTATTTCTTCCCTGTAGGTCTTCTTGACAATGTAACGGTTCTTATTGGAATTGCTTATGAAGGAAAAGCCATAGCAGGAGTTATTAACCAGCCATATTACAACTACCAGGTATTACCACAAATAAGGCCAAAATATTTTAGTAGATAAGTAATTATGGTGTTATATGAGTCCTAATGTAATCTCATCCAATGGTTTCTAGCTTGGTTCCACATAGAATCACCTGGAGCTTTTTAAGGAATAGCGTCCCGGGTTATAACCCAGACATACCGAGTCAGAACCTCTGGGTGTATTGATACCCAGAGGAATAGAGTCCCGGGTTATAACCCAGACATACCAAGTCAGAACCTCAGGGTGTGGGTGTGTGTGTGTGTGTACACAGACACACCATGTATCACACAGACTTTTTCATGTATGCCTTATGACTCAAACCAGAAGCAAAACTTTGGAAATTACTGATACGGTTCTTGATTAGCTTGGTCGTTGAGACACCTGATTTACAGGTGGTGCTTGAAGCACACTGAAGAAATGAACCTTTCAACCAAGAAAAGATGCTCGCCATGTTGTTTTCCAGGTGATACCACATGGTGCCTCAGTTATAGTCAGTCTTAATTAAATACGCTCATGCACGCCTTTCTCTTATTTTGTCTCTCTCATCTGCTTTGACTTTCTATTATACTCCCAACAAACTGGCTTCCTTCGAAACAAGAGGCTAATGTAATTCCAGAGTAGGAATATAGTGCTTGATCATGTTAAATGTTACAGGAAATTGTTGAAATAAAATCCTTAAGGTATTTGCGTTAATGTGACCTTGATAGAACTTGGGAGAAACAAAGTAACCAGAGTGGGGACTGTTGCTTCTGAATTTTGAGTTAAGGGTAAGATTAATCTCTACTTCTAAGATAAATTGAGGATTTTTCCCTGCCATTTGTATGAAGATAACTTTTTTTTTTGTCTTTTTGCTATTTCTTGGGCCGCTCCCACGGCATATGGAGGTTCCCAGGCTAGGGGTCGAATCGGAGCTGTAGCCACCGGCCTACGCCAGAGCCACAGCAACGCAGGATCCGAGCCGCGTCTGCAGCCTACACCACAGCTCACGGCAACACCGGATCATTAACCCACTGAGCAAGGGCAGGGACCGAACCCGCAACTTCATGGTTCCTAGTCGGATTCGTTAACCACTGCGCCACGACGGGAACTCCTGAAGATAACTTTTTATGTATCATCATGTGCTTATGATTATTTCGCAAAAATGGTTATGCATTTATTATTGGAAAAGCCTCATACTGAACTGCTTAAGATTCCATTAATTCTTTTCTGTGACTCTAATGTTTATACAGTATTATATTCAGAGGCAGTTTGTGGTTATGACGTAAATTTTAAAGTGAACTAATACTGTTACTTAAAGGAGAGGCATTTAATTCAGAGATAATATTACCGTGCATGGCACCTTTCATCATAAATAGCTCTGAGTGCTTAGGAGTTGTTAATAACTTCCATCACTTCTAAGATTAGGAAAAATCTGTATTCGTTTTCCACAGAACAATGAAAATCAGAAGTTAAGGGAACCCAAGAATGAAGCAAAGGTGAGGAAAACAGTTAGGCTTTGGCTCCACTAGGAGGTAGAAAAGAGGTGGGCAACTTGGGGCCACCGCAGTATCCATCCCATGGCCCCATTCATTCTCCCAGTTCTGCCTCTCTCCCCTGTGACTTGTCCCTTCTCTGCTTTCTCTTCTCCCTTCCCTTTTTTTTTCCTCGCGCTTATGCCTTAAAATGTGTTGCATCGAGTAAAAAGATTGCTCAGCTATGTTGGTCGTATTCAAGGCTGAATATTCAATTTAAAATCATCACCATTGGAGTTCCTGTTTTAGCTCAGTGGGTAAAGAATCAGACATGGTGTCCATGAGGACGTGGGTTTGATCCCTGGCCTCCCTCAGTGGGTTAAGGATCAGGCATTGCCTCAGGCTGTGATGTAGGTCACAGATGGAGCTCAGATCCAGCATTGCTGTGGCTGGGATGTCGGCCAGCAGCTGCAGTTCTGACTTGACCCCAAGCCTGGGAACTTCCACATGCTGCAAATGCGACTATAAAATAAATAAGATCGTCATGATCATAATAGCTAAAATTTACTAGGAGCTCACTGAGTACTGCGAGACTCAGGGACTCACAGGCGTTACCTCATTCTAGTCCACAGTCCCTGAAGGAGACCTTTATCCCTGTTTTAAAGAAGAGGAAACTGAGGTAGCTTGCCTTGGCTGGTCAGTGGCAGATCTGAGATCCAAACCCTGGTCCAGACTCGTAGCCATTGCTCTCTATTGCTGTGTTGAGCTGGATAAAAGACCTCACAATTCAGACTTGGTTGCTGCTCCCGCCAGATGCTGAAGCTGGAGGCACTGGAAGGGAAGAGCGGGGCAGGGTGAAGCCACCCAGTCTGTGAGCGGAACCAGCTTCCGAACCATTGCGAGTCTTGTTAACGCCTCAGTAAGCTGGGACTGCTCGCTTCTACTGCCCGCAGGCAGTCGGTGTAGAGACTTTGAAAGAGAGAGACAGCACGGGAGGCTGAGATGCCTTCACTGCCCCAGGCACCAGAGTCCACAGCCCCACTCTCTGTGCCCACATGTTCATCTGCACAGGAAATACCCATGTTCACCATTTAGTTTGCTTTCCTTCCTTTTTCAGAACAACTAGAGCATTGAATTAATAAATAGTTTCCTTGAGAGATGAAGTTAGTCTCAGCAGTTAAGCTGAAGCGTAATGAGCAAGTAGAGCCAAATCCCAGCCTCTCCTGTAGTATAGATTCGAGAGGGAACGGGGGAGTTCCCTGGTGGCTCAGCAGGTGAAGGACCCTGCATGGTCACTACTATGGCTCAGGTCACTTCTCTGGTGTGGGTTTGATCCCTGGCCCAGGCATGGCCAAAAGAAAAAAACAAGGAGTTCACTGGGGCTCAGTGGTAACAAACCCGACTAGTAACCGTGAGGATGCCGGTTTGATCCCTGGCCTTGCTCAGTGGGTTGAGGATCTAGCGTTGCCGTGAGCTGTGGTGTAGGTCACAGATGTAGCTGGGATCCTGTGTTGCTGTGGCGCAGACAAGGCAGCTGTAGCTCTGATTCATCCCCTAGCCTGGGAACCTCCATATGCTGCACGTGCAGCCCTAGAAAAGACAGAAAGACAGCTAAGAGGGAACAGGGAAGCACAGGGCCTTGTACTGAGTGCCCAGTGCTTGTTCTTCTTTCCTCTGTTGCCCGTGCGCAGGGAGGGCTGTCAGCACACAGCCTTCAGCGTCAGCCTCCTCCAGGAGAGCCTCACCAGTGAGGAGCAGCCTCACTGGGGACACAGCGCTTCCCCAGGCAGCCCATTGCCAGTAGCTGGTTATTGGAGGGGATGAGGGCCCTGCCTCTCCTCTTGGTGGAAGTGTTCTCTGTTTGGCACCAGCCCACCAGCTGTTCTAGCTCCAGGGCTCCCCCCAGGGGAGCTGTTTTATCTGTATCACAGCCCAGGGTCTCCTTGGCAGGTTCCCACTGCCACCCCCCTCCACAGGTGCGCGCCCTGAAGGCACTTGTTAGTAAACCTCCTTCCCCTCTCAGAGCCCACTTCCCAGGGAACCAGCTCTGCCATGTGAGCATATTTCACGTCAGAGCATCCAGGGAACTGATAGAGAAATAAGATGAGCTGTTGGAAAGCATTTTGACGAGAACTGAGGTAGTAGAGTTTGGTGATGAGAATCATTGGCTTTGAACACAGACAAGCCAGAGTGATCACAGTGTTTCCAGAGCCCTTGGTCAGGACACTTAATGGCTCCAAATTTCAGTGTTCTTATCCATAAAAGAAGGATGATCGTCCTTATTCCATGGGATTGTTGTGGGGACTAAATGAGATGACACTGGCACAGCCTTAGAGTGGTGCTTGGTGCATTTAGTCGTGAGATACATGTCCGCACGCCTGCCATGCTGATGTCATGCTGTTTCCATAGGTGACGTGCTAGTCATTTTGTGTAGCACATTTATGTTCCGTGAAACACAGGTTACGTTTTTCTGTATGAGGTGTAGAGTTATAACAACGTGGTTGAAAATGCTTTGAGCTCTGCATAGGAAACCTACAGATTCTGGGATCATGTTATTTATCCCTGTCATTTTCCGACTGAAATTGGTCAATAAAATCCTTCACCCTGTTATCCACGGCCGCTCTTCAGCATCGGCCTCTTCAGTCGCTTCATCTCAACAGCAGCACAATGCATTTTCACCACTACCTGTTCCCATGGTAACCACGATCCTTACGGCTCTTTGGACAATGAAAAGCAGCAAACAATACACAGTATTTCATTTCCTGGGGACTTACAGAACTGTGGCCAACAGCTCTTTTCAAATGCAATAATGAGATGTTAATTCCCAGAGGAACAGGAATGAGTGACACTGTCCTTCCTGAGGCTCCAGGGAAGAATCAGAAGTTCCTTTCAGTACCTTTTTTCTTTTTCTTCATTTTTGGCTGCCCCAGGGCATATGGAGTTCCTGGGCCTGGGGTCAGATCGGGGCCACACTCGCAACCTAAACCATAGCCGAGGCAGTGCCAGATCCACCACGCTGGGCCGGGGCTCGAACCCATGTCCCAGTGCTCCCAGGATGCCACTGATCCTGTTGTGCCTCAGCGGGCACTTTCCTTTCAGTACCTTTGAAACCCAATTATTGACCAAAACAACAAAGAGAATAATCAGTTGTTCCTCTCAGGAAAATTTGTCAGTGATACTGTTTTTGTACTTTGTAACATTATTGGGTTTTCATTTTTTAAAAAAATCACACTGCTCATATAACTAAATGTTCTATTTACAGTGACCATTTTTCTCCACGTGATGACAAGCTTTGCTGTTGTTTCACCCGTTTCCATAGGCAGGACCAGATGCTGTGTTGGGGAGAACCATCTGGGGAGTTTTAGGTTTAGGTGCCTTTGGGTTCCAGCTGAAAGAAGTGCCTGCCGGGAAACACATTATCACAACCACCCGGTCCCACAGCAACCAGCTGGTTATGGACTGTGTGACTGCTATGAATCCTGATGATGTGCTTCGAGTGGGAGGAGCAGGAAATAAGGTACGAATGGCCGTCCACCGTCCACCCTGAAACGCAGCCAAATCACTGGCAGAAATACGGAGTTTCAGAATGGGGGGAGTTCCCGGTGTGGCTCAGCGGATTATGAACCCAGCTAGTATCCATGAGGATGCGGGTTCGATACCTGGCCTCACTCACTGGGTTGAGGATCCAGTGTTGCTGTGAGCTCTGGTGTAGGTTGCAGACATGGCTCAGATCCTGAGTTGCTGTGGCTGTGGTAGGCCAGCAGCTGCAGCTCTGACTCAATCCCTAGCCTGGGGACCTCCATATGCTGCAGGTGCAGCCCAAAAAAAAGCAAAAAAAAAAAGTGAAATAACAGTTTGGGAGAAGGTATTAAAGATTTTTATTTGCCATTAAAAACACATTTCAGCAGCACTTTAATTTTTTTTCAGTGTTAAGATTCAAGGCTCTTTTTATCAAAGAGCGTTCTGTGATAACATAAGTCATTTGACTAAGACCCTGTGCCTCCAGCCAGCCCCTGTGTTCTCAAAGACCTCTTGGATTCCTTCCTGGGCCTTCCTTCTATAGACTCTAAAAGATGGGCTTCTGCCCCTTCTGGATACCACCCCCCCCAATTTGTTCACCTAGGCCCCACCCTCACACTTCGAGCTCCACCCCAGCCCGGAGCTCTTCTCATCTGACCGCCCCTTGGGTGTGGTCATGACGACCCAGTTCACGTATCTCTCCTTCAGCATGCCCGGCTTGAGCTCATCCTCTTTCTGCCTGTGCCCGGATGTGCGCCCCTTCCTGTCTCCACCTGAAAGCCCACCTGCACCCCCTTCCGCACATCCCGCCAAGCAGATCCCACCTGTGGATCTTCTGAATTTTTCCTGAAGGTCTCGTCCATCTCCACTGCCAGTGCCCTGGTTCAAACCTATCATCATCCTTCACCCAGACATCACAGGAGCTTCCAAAGTGGTCCTTCTGTTCAGTGCCACGTCTTCACAGTGCCGCAGGGCGATGAAAATGTAGAACTTAGCAGAAATGGACACAATCCTGTAAATCAACTGTACGTTAATAAATAATAAAAAAGAGGAGTTCCCGTCGTGGCTCAGTGGTTAACGAATCCGACTGGGAGCCATGAGGTGGCAGGTTCGCTCCCTGGCCTTGCTCAGTGGGTTAGGGATCTGGCGTTGCCATGAGCTGTGGTGTAGGTTGCAGACGCGGCTCGGACCCTGCGTTGCTGTGGGGCTGGTGTAGGCTGGCGGCTGTAGCTCCGATAGACCCCTAGTCTGGGAACCTCCATATGTTGTGGGAGCGGCCCTAGAAAAGGCAAAAAGACAAAAAAAGAAAGAAAGAAAATGCAGAACTCACCACATGGCACTCCCCTGCCCCAAATCCTCAGGGGAGTCCACTTCACAGCACCTTAAACGCCACGCCCACGAGAATGAGATCCAGGTTCTTCCATAGCCTGACCCCTGAGCACCCCCAAGCCCTCACATTTCCCACTCGTGTGCCTGGCACAGTGGAGGCGAGTAATAATATTTAGTGGACTGAATGGAATTCGTTTCTCCTCCTCACCTACCTTTTGAAAGCGATAATCAGCTACTACTAGGTTTTCTGAGAGTGCTTACAAGAGGATGAAAAATGGAAGTTTCAAAATAACAATATTTTGGAAAAAATAAAACATTTCCAAGTAAAGATAATATTCGTGGTAGTCCCTGAAATATGATTTTTCTCTGCTCCTCCTCATTACCTGCAAAACCCCATATTCCCTCTTAGCACTGCCTGTGAGAACAGAGTCCCCGCCCTGCACAGCCCCTGCCATTTCTCCTGTGACCGCGCAGTTCTTAACGTTCCCGTAGGACCTCCTTGAGGATCTAATGAAAGCTACAGGCCCTCTTCCCTCAAAATGGATACCTGGCATAGTCCCTGGTGCATAAGAAGACTTGACACTTATTCCTTTAAGGAAAGAGAAAGCTGTCACTCAGAGCCTACAGCAGGGTTTCACGGCGGGACAGTGTCCTTGCATACAGCGGCCCCAGAAGAATAACTGGTTACTTGTGTTCACTGAGGCTTTTCTCATTCTCCCAGGCTGGTCTCTTCATCTCAATATTTAAGTCTGAGTCTTACAGTACTAATTATTTTACACTATAACCAGAAAATAAGCCAAATGACTAATGAAAAGCTGATAGCAAGTTACTGTTAAGTCATACTGTTTTGGAGCTCCCTGTGTGGCTCAGCTGCTTAAGAACCCAACATAGTATCCATGGGGATGTGGGTTCGATCCCTACCCTAGGTTGGTGGATTGTGGTGTGGTAGGCCAGCAGCTGTGGCTTCAATTCAACCCTAGCCTGGGAACTTCCATATGCTGCAGGTGTGGCCCTAAAAAGAAGAAAAAAAAAGTCACGCAGTTTCTCTCAGTGACCTTGGTTTTGTATGAATATACAGGAGTTAGTAAGACAACCCTTTAAAAATTCATAGTTTGGTGGCCCAAACAGCAATTGATATGCTTCCAAAACAAAGACTTAGGAAACTGCTTGCTAGACTAGTCAACATCCTGCATCAACTAGGACTCACTACAACTTAGACTTATTGCACTGGTTGATATTTCTGCATCCTTTAAGTAATAATGGTCAAATCTTTACAAGATTAGAAAACTTTAATTTTCTACAACAAATTATAAATCACTTTTTTAGAGTAAGAAAGAAAAAGAACATAAAAAAAGCAAACGTTATTTTCCTAACTTGGAAGTGGAGACCGTGCAGAGAGCCTCCCTGGAGTGGACCTGACCACTTGCCCCCTCAGATCACTACAGCACTGTGCACGTGTCTCTCTCTTTGTTGGGCTGCTCGTGTCCTTGCACCTGCTCGAAGGCTTTAACCTAAGTTGAGTCTGACAGAAATTGAAATGTACTTGATAAAAACAAGCAGCTTCTCTCTTTGTGCCTCAGTCACGTCATGGTCGAGGGGTAATTATTATCTTAACCTTCCAGATTATCCAGCTGATTGAAGGCAAAGCCTCTGCTTACGTATTTGCAAGTCCTGGATGCAAGAAGTGGGATACCTGTGCTCCCGAAGTTATTTTACATGCCGTGGGAGGTCAGTCCATTTCACTTGGGGGAATTACAGTTTATGTACAGTTTTCAGGTTATGCTCGGATATGATATTTCAGTAATACTACTTTACCTGGTCTCTTAGGCTGTGGAAGACGGAAGGAAAGTTGGAGCTTATCTAGTCCATTGCTCTGCATTCCATAAATGAGAAAGTAGATTTTTCAGCTAATCCATTTTTGTTTAGTTACAGTTTTTCCTTGGGGCCTTGGTCTGCATGCAGTTAATTTATTTAAACCATTATTAATTTGTGACCTAATGCCTTTAGGATTTTTTTTCCTTAAAAACAAGATATTCATCATATCATCTCAGTAATTTCTCTTAAGGCGATATTGGTAAATATCTCAGTACTATGCTAAAGATCATAGAATTAGAATTTTTTTAATCTGACCGCAAAAATGTTACAAATATATGCCTAGCAGGATATTTTTCCATTTCAAATAGACATCAGATCACACTAATTCTTAAACACTTGATTTTTACTCTGTCATTTCTCTTGGTACATTATTATATCACTATCTCACTAGCAAATTACATGACAAGGAAGTTAAATTCATCACATCATGATCCATTGTCATTAGAATGTTAAATGAAACCATAATGTAACAGTTATGTTTTGTGAACATAACAACCTCTGACCGAATAAAGTATTACTAATAAAAGACAGAATGAAGAAAACACTTCTGAAACCAGGAAGAGTGGTGATGGAGTATAACAAATAGGAAAAATCTCACTTAGGGAAAAGAGAAATTAACTGGTACTGAGAAGTATAAATTGAAGATGCTAAGTGAAATTATTTTAATCAGAAAAAAAAATAATGATTTGGCCTTCAGTTAGGTTTCTCTGCAATCTTCAGTTCCAAGTGCATTCATGTTTAACCTTTGTGGTCATTCATTGTCTTTCTTATTTTATCCAGAATTCATTGGCCCATATTACATTTGGAAGGAAGAAGCACTTAGAAATAACTGGAAACATAATGATCCGATCAGCCACTGACATTGTACTGATGTTTTTTCTGCAGGCAAGTTAACCGACATCCATGGAAATGCCCTTCAGTATAACAAGGAAGTGAAGCACATGAACTCGGCGGGAGTCCTGGCCACGCTGAGGAATTACGACTACTATGCAAGTCGAGTTCCCCAGTCTGTCAAAAATGCACTTGTGCCTTGAAGGGAAATCAAGGACTTGCATCTCAAGAGAGCGTATTTTACAACTAATTGAATGACACCAGAGCTCCACTCCCCGTTGATGACTGTTCTATCCAATTACTTAGGAGTAGAAAGAGAATTTTAAAATGTCTTAATTAATTAATCATCCAGACCAATTTTGATATCGGGAAAATGTATAAAGTTAGAATATGTCACATTTCTTTCTCTCCATTTATTTGGAGAAATGAAAGAAAAGTTTAGCTCCAACTGGCTAGCCCAGTCAGTTGCCCAATCTACATTCCTGTTTTGTAAACAAGATTTCTGTAGCACAAGTTGTCACCTGAATCATCTCCTCGTTTTTCACAGTAAAGTAAGACATTTTCCTACTCTCATTCTGAGTACATTAAAATGTTATTATATATGTTGATGAAACATTTTGGAGAAAAGTTTCTTTATAATAAATTATTTAATTCTGGCTGTTTTTTTCACCAGCTTTTTTTTTTAAGTATTTGAAGCTGATATATTCTCTACTGTGGGCATTACTTTATTCTTATGGCATCATTATGCTACTTAACTCTGTAGGGTTAGGTAATTGCTCTTCTTCCTTCCAAAGGGAGACTATAATATGTGCTACCAAATTATTCTGACATTCTGCTTAGGCTTTTGTTTTTTAGGTGCCTGTCTCATGCTTTTAAATAAATCTCTCTGTTATTGGATTAAGCAAGAAGTTTAAATTAATCATGTTTGAACCCACTGTATGTCAGAACCAACCGGGTCACCTTGCTGTACAGTTGAAAATTGACAGAACACTGTAAACCAGCTATAATGGAAAAAATAAAAACCTGTTCTGGAGTTCCCGTCGTGGCGCAGTGGTTAACGAATCCGACTGGGAACCATGAGGTTGCGGGTTCGATCCCTGCCCTTGCTCAGTGGGTTAACGATCCGGCGTTGCCGTGAGCTGTGGTGTAGGTTGCAGACGCGGCTCGGATCCCGAGTTGCTGTGGCTCTGGCGTAGGCCAGTGGCTACAGCTCCGATTGGACCCCTTGCCTGAGAACCTCCATGTGCCGAGGGAGCGGCCCAAGAAATAGCAAAAAGACAAAAGACAAAAAAAAAAACCATTCAAAAAAAAAAAAAAAGAATTACCTAGGAAAATATGAATTCACAGGCTCCATCCCAGTGATTTTTTTTTTTCTTTTCTTTTTAGGGCCACACCTATGGCATATGGAAGTTCCCAGGCTAGAGGTCACATCAGAGCTGCAGCTGTAGGGCTATGTCACAGCCACGGGAACACCAGATCTGAGCCACATCTGTGACCTATGCCTGTGTTTATTCCAGCATTCATTTATTCAGCAGCTATCTTTTGAGCCCTTGTTGTATGTTAGGCACTGTCTGGGTACTACTGAGCATTCAACAGTGGACATAAGTCTGTTCCTGTGTTAGCTCTTGTTTCTGTGGAGCAACAGACAATAAACAAGTGAAGGAGGTGAGACCATGGCAGATGCTGTGAAGGATCAGACGGGACGATGAGCTGGCAGCAGTTGGGCCGGGAAGGCGGGCAGGAAGAGGGTGTCCCTGCAGATGAAGTGGGGATTTCTTCTCTGAGAAGGTGATGTCTCATCCAAAAACTGGATGGCAAGAGGTCACCCATGTCAAGACCTAGAATTACTAGTGGGAATAATAAGCACATTGTCTCTGAGAAGAGGAAGAAAGAAAAAAAAAAAAAGACAGAGAAGGCCGAAGTAAGGTGACCAAAGGGAATAGTGTTATATAAGGTGAAGTTTGGGAGGCAGGCAGGGGCCACATCATTAACATTTTTTTCCTTTTTATAGCCACACTTGAGGCCAGGAGTCACACTGGAGCCACAGCCGTGGCAATGCTGGATCCAAGCCACCTCTTTGGCCTATGCCACACCTTGCAGCAGGGCTGGATCCTTAACCCACTAGGCGAGGTCAGGGATCGAACCTGTAGTCTCAAGGAAACTACATTGGGTCCTTAACCCTCTGAGCCACAACAGGAACTCAAAAAAAAAAAATGTTTGTTTTTGTTTTTTTTTTAATTTTAAGGGAAACAGCTTCATCTGTGACCTGCACCACAGCTCATGGCAAAGCTAGATCCTTAACCCACTGAGCGGGGTCAGGGATCGAACCTGCATCCTCATGGATGCTAGTTGGGTTCATTAACCCACTGAGCCACACAGGGAACTCCTCATATCAACTCTTATCGGAGGCTTTCCTTTCCTCTCCTCTCCTTCCTCCCGCATTCACTATGGATAATCATTTTGCATTTTCTCAGCTACCTTTGTCCTTTTTGCAAACACGTTTATTATTTTTACTCTCCAAACCTCTATAATGTGTGTAGAATGAACACATTTCTGTACCTTCATGTATCTCCCATATAGTAATTTTTATTTATTCAACTTTTTCACCTATAAGGCTAAGCTCTTGAAGGCAAGAACTTGGTCTTTCATCTCTATATATCCTGTACATAATAATAATAATTTTAATATGTCTCTGAATCTCAGTAGGTATTGAAAATACCCATCGTTCCTTTTTTTTTAAAAAAAAAAATCTTGTTAACCTAAGAATAGAGCAATATTCTTGGGCTGGATGATGAATATCTAGAAAGAAGAATCAAACTGTATTCTTGATAGTGAAGCAGTGACATTCCCAATAAAGTCAGGAAGAAAACAAACACGCTCATGTTCAACATTGTCACTATTCCTGTTCAGTGATACTTTGGAAGACCTAGACTATGAAAGTGATAAAGCTTTAGAGCTACAAATATTGGACAGAAAGAAAAAAGCATCTACAAAACCCAGCATAGCTACAAACAAAACCAAAACCCCCCCAAAAAAACAACTATTGGAACTAATAAAAGCATTTCACAGATAGTGATATTAAGACTTGGAACTCTTGGTGGCCCACCAGATCCTTGAGGCAGAGCTTCCATGCCTGCCCGCTTGCATCTCTCACAAGCATCCTATCCTAATTTATTTCTTGCCTGAAAGAAAAAAAAAAAAAGAACCGACTTAGGACCCTGGCTTTCCTGAAAGCAGGTTTCTGTTTGAGTACCACAGCTCCACATGCCTCGTGTCTACTGAGGACTTCCACATCCTTGATGATTCTATACTTCTCAAAATCAGTGTTCTGTAAGGCAGATGTAAGGCACATAATGGTGATGAATTTTAGTTCATAATCTGGGACTGGAAAGAGTAATAAAACTGGAAAACTCTAAACAAATGGAAGAGTCATCACTGCTGCCTGGCACTAGTCTCTGATCTCACCAGTGAAGAGTTTCACTCGTTGCTGAACTTTTCAAGCATTTCTGGACTCGGCTAGTCACTGGGCACTTAGAATGTTCTGCTCTGTACTGCAAGTCTTTTTAGAGCCTCCGTATTGCTCTGACAAGAGTAGTTGTACTGTATGACAGAGATGGCGCCAAAATGATCTCAACAGTTTAAATTCAGCAATACTTACAATGAGAATACGAGCTCTGTCAAATCTGTGGGTCAAGATAAGGGTAAGTTAATTCATGCCACGTCTAAGATACAGGATGGAGAACTCTGGGGATTTTAGTTGTTTACAGTCTTACTTTGAGTCAACAATTTAATGTGGCTCTAAAAAGCTAATGTGGTGTTTATGCTAATCGCATTGTAATGGGCAAAATAAGAGAGGCAATGCTTCTGCCTGCACTCCGCCCTGACCCCGTCATACCCAGATCATTTTGTTCAGTTCTGAGTATCCCATTGTAAAAGGCACATCGACTAACTGGAGCACGTTTGGAGGAGGACAGCTGGGGTAGATTGCAACTATCACTTGAAGGATTGTTGAAAGGACTGGTGGCATCTAACCTAGACAACAAAGCCATGGGAGACATCATGACAGCCTTCAACATATGAGAGATTGTCACATGAAGGATTCTAAACCCTTATAGCCTCAGAGGATAGTGGACAGAGGTAGAGAGAAGCAGATTTAGATCCATCTCTCGCTCTTTTTTTTTTTTTTTTTAATTGAATGAATATGGAGTTCTCAGGCCAAGGATCAGATCCCAGCCTCAGTTAGTACCTAGGCTGCAGCTGCAGCAACCTCGGATCCTTAACCCACTGTGCCAGCCAGGGATCAGACTTGCATCCCAGAGCTCCCAAGATGCAGCTGATCTTGTTGTGCCACAGAGGGAACTCCTAGGTGAACCTTGCAGGTGCTGGAAACAGAAGGGGGTGTCTTGGGCAGTATTAAGTTCCTTATCACTGAAGGTGTTCAAAAACAGATTATTTGGTTATTCATTAGGTGAATAAATGAGTCCAGGATTATCTGCATCCCTAGTGCAGTATGTAGTAGAAGACAATCAATATGAAAAGACTCTTGCAAAGAGGATTTCTCAGCAAATAAACATTAATCTTCTATATATCACATAGGAAGGATTCAATCACTCAAAATTAGTGAATGACATTTGTGATGTGCAGGAAACTGTGCTGGACCCTGTGTGACACCTAATAACATCAAAGAAATTTTAAAAGTCACATTGACTAGCTGGAATATATTTGGAAGAGGGCAACTTTGAAATATCAAAGTAACTTATCATAGTATTACTGTGTAATATTATGTATTACACATAGTGTAAGGTGTAATTAATTACATTACACATTATTGTATAAACACATTGTTTACTACGCAGAAGGAAGCTTAACCAAATCTGGAATAGTTACTCCCAGATGTGTCACCTGAAGCATAGTTTTTTGAAGTGGAAGTGCCCATATCACGGAGGAATGTGACATCACCTTGGAGTTCTTATCAATCCTAAGAGAAAATTTTGAGCATAATAATACAAGTTCCTCCTTCTTAATGAATGGCATCATATAGCACTTCACACTTTCCTTATTATCCCCCAAGCATTATTACCTCATTCAATTTTATCAAAGTGTTTTTGACACATTTAGAGAAAAACAGGCATTACCCCTTGGCCATTTATGATACTGTGACCAGGAAAAATAAAAGGTTCTTTTATTGCTTTACATTCGAATGAAACTGTGAGTATATGATCATAAACAAAGCAGATATGCAGTAAAAGGGCCAAAATGGAACCAGGAATGGAAGTGGCAGCATAAAGAGCTTTTTGCTAAGCTATTTTAAAAGCACAAATATAAAAACAGAAGTATCTAACAAAAGAGGATCCCAGACTACCCTGATTCAAGTAAAGCATTCTATCTAATTTACCAGCTGAGACAAAGCATCAGTGGAGAGTCCGAGGCAGAAGAGGTCATGGGAGCATCTTTACAAGGCTTTTTGTGATTGTTTATGTTTAAGACATTCATCTACAAAAATGATGTCTGAAAGGCTGCAGATAAGAAAATACAGGATTAGCTTAAAAAAAAAATGCTAAAGACCTCAAAAGAAGGTGAAGGCATATTCAGATCTGAGATCTGAATAAGAAATCAGTCAAGAAATCCTTGGATAAAATTATTCCAGGCAAAGGGAAAGTGCACAGATAAATGGTATGAAACAAAGGCACAGTCTGCAAGAAGTTTATAATCCAAAAGACAAAATAGGCAAGTACAGTGTAAACTGGTAAGTCTAAAATAGTGATAAATACAGCCTGTTAACAATGCAATGATAATACAAGGTATACATTATGCTAGTATTTTCTTTTTTGTTTGTATAGTCATTGTTTTCCTGATAATTTACTTTATAAAATAAAAAATAGGCATGTAAGGGTTCCAGATATCACCTAAATTCAAAGAAATGTAGGTGTCCAAGTTAATAAGTTTGGACAGCAGGGGTAATTTGGTTTGGTTCATTTAAAACAGGTCACAAACAGAATGACGTTTCAAATTTAGAAGATAAGGATATTGAAATAGCCCTTTACTTTATCGTAAAGTTGAACATTTTGTCCAAAGGGAATTTTAGTAGGAGAAAAGTA
Organism: Phacochoerus africanus; assembly: GCF_016906955.1. Classification (NCBI taxonomy): domain Eukaryota; kingdom Metazoa; phylum Chordata; class Mammalia; order Artiodactyla; family Suidae; genus Phacochoerus; species Phacochoerus africanus. Next base: position 15,188,710 of record NC_062555.1, on the reverse strand, counting down.
GGTTTATAAATGTAGAGAGAGAGATTGACAGACATTCTATTTCAACCATTAAATTCTTAATGATGACTATGATACTGGAAAGGAAAATGAATCAAAGAGAATCTATTATTTCTAGAGATCAATTTACTGGAACAACTTTGTGTGCAGGCTTCCCAAATGTCGCCACAGGTTAAGAGCATCTAAGAGGAAGCAGCTTCAGCTCTGCCAAAGAAGATGCTGCTGTTGATTTTACTGTTCTGGATGAAGAGCAGGGAAGGTGACCACAAGAGAAATTTTCATAAATTGGTAATGATGTTGGAACAGTTTCCATGCCAGGGGCAGCTGCAGTCTCCATGCCCTCCTCAGTCACCTCCACATAGAGCTTGGGCAGGATTTTAGACACCATAACATGGCAGCTCCTAGTCATGCCTAAGAAGTCAGTGTCCTACTGGCTGTAGGGCATCTACCACCCCTACGGCTCCCAGAATGGCCTTGAGGTCAAGCTCTCCTCCATTTTGAACTGATGTCCACATCCCCATCTCGCTTGTTCTTGTTCTGTGAGCTTGCCCAGGCTATTCATTTCTCAGCGGTAAGTTTATCTTCAAGCTCCTGCAGATCGTTTCCTTCATTCTGGCAGCAGCAAAGTCATGCCTAGATCAGCAAAACCATACTTGCTTTGGATGGTATTTCCAGGATCCTGGCTTGCACAGTCTTCAGGAAGGTGATAGTAAAGGACTACCTTTGTTTCATCATCTGCAGGGATTTGCTCACATCCTTGTTCAGCTTAAATTCTCCCTCTTCGGTATTTTCTTTAGCAATGTCCTGGTCCCACTGCCCTTTGAAGCAGACTGTGTCCATCAGAGCCAGAATGGCAGAGCTGCCGAGAGAGCCCTTGGGAAATGGGTCCTTGCTTTTTTTTTTTTTTCCATTCCTTTGGCTTTCCACCCAGGAATCAATTCTTTTACTTTCTTATGCAGCATTTACAAAATCAGCAGATTCCACACTGACTAGGTACAATTTCTTAACATTATCCAAGTATCCCTGAAGAAACTGATAGATCATTTCTCCATAGAGTCTGTTGGCAGTGCTCAGTTCATGTCAATCAGTTTATTTAATTCAGTCAGAAGCTTTTGAAATTGGGGATACACAGTACCTGACTTTTCAGCATGATCTGTTGTTGTAGCTCTTTTTTTGTGTTGATTAAAGTAAAGGACTTTAATTTTGCTTTTTAGGACCAAACCCACAGCATATGGAAGTTCCCGGACTAGAGGTCAAATTGGAGCTGCAGCTGCCAGCCTACACCACACCCAAGGCAGCTTGGGATCCGAGCCACATCTGTAACATACACCACAGCTCACGACAATGCCAGATTCCCGGCCCACATCCTCATGGAGACTGGTCGGATTCGTTTCTGCTGAGCCACAATAGGAACTCCAAAGAACTTTTAATTTTGAATGCAGTGTTTTCCTCAGGCAGGCCTACCTAACGCTGATGAAATACTGACAGGGAACAAGAAAACATCATCTTTCAACTTTCCAAACTGATGGAACAGACCAAATGCAAATTGGGTGTTTGCTTTGCTGAGTCAGGCGCTAGTATTTTCAAACTGAAAGCCTATTATGCATTTACTCTTTTGATCCATATTTTCTTCACTGCAAGCTTTTCTTTCCCATGAATGACTGAACTGCAGAATTTTTGCTGAGAAATGTTTTTAAATAAACTATTCCTTTTTCACTTAAATACAACACATACTCACCAAAGATATTTTCACAGTGCACACAGACTTTTCAATAGTGCTTTCCACAGCAGTTAGGAAGAAACATAAGTCATCCACCATCACCACGTTCTCTTCGAGTGCCTGCTAAATAAGGCACATGTCATGACACCTTTGATAAATTAGTTTTCTCTGCACTGTGTATTCTGTAAGAAAAAGGCACAGCCCAGAGTAGAGAACTGTTATCAGCGACACTATGATGTACATGATAAAAACATCTGTATACAGTAAAATACTGAAGCCTACTTTATGGTAACTAGTGTGGAAAGACTGTCCCTCATATTAGCTTCCTTGAGCTGCTGTAACCAATGGCCACAAACTGGGAGGCTTTAAACATCGGAAGTTTATTCTCTTAGAGTTCTAGAGGCGAGAAGTCAAAAATCGAGGTGGAGGCAGGGCGGGTCCCTTTTGAAGGCTCCGTGGGAGACCATTCCACACCTCTCTTCTCACTTCCCAGAGTCTTCAATAATCGCTGGCATCTTTTAGCTTGTAGCTGCATCACTTCAATGTCTGTCTCTGTCTTCACGACTCCTTTCCCCGTGTGTCAAATCTCCCTCTCCTTTCTAAGAAGATGTCATCTCAAGATTTTTTGTTTGTTTGTTTGTTTCTTGTCTTTTTTAGGGTCACGCCTGCAGCATATGGAGGTTCCGAATCTAGGGGTCTAATTGGAGCTGTAGCTACTGGCCACAGCCACAGCCACACCAGATCCCAGCCGCATCTGTGACGTACACCACAGCCCAAGGCAACGCCAGATCCTTGACCTACTGAGTGAGGCCAGGGATCGAACCCGAAACAACCTCATGGTTCCTAGTCAGATTTGTTTCCACTGAGCCACAGGAACTCCCATCTCAAGATTTTTAACTTTACTACATAAGCAAAGACTTTATTTTCTTCGTTTTCTTTTTCTTTTTGTCTTTTTGCTTTTTAGGGCCACACCTGTGGCATATGGAGGTTCCCAGGCCAGGGGTAGAATTGGAGCTGCAGCTTCTGGCCTACACCACAGCCTCAGGAATGCGATATCCGAGCCTGTCTGAGACCTACAACATAGCTCAGGGCGATGCCAGATCCTTAGCCCACTAATTGAGGCCAGGGATAGAACTCATGTCCTTATGGATACTAGTTGGATTCATTACCGCTGAGTCACAATGGGAACTCCATTTTTTTTTTTTCATTTTTTAAAGTTTCATTAAAGTATAGTTGATTCACAATCTTGTAATAATTTCTGCTGTACAACAAAGTGATTCAGTTATACATGTACACACATCCATTCTTTTTCAGATCCTTTTCCCACACAGGCTATCACAACATACTGGGTAGAGTTCCCTGCGCTAGACAGCAGGTCCCCGTTGGCCCGTCGCACCACACACCTCCGTGCGCATATGCCCGTCCCAAACCCCAGTCCCTCCCTCCCCTCCCCCACCTGTCCCCTTTGGTAACCATTAAGTTTTTCAAAGTCTGTGAGTCTAAGACTTTCAGAGTCACATTTACAGGGACTGGGGTCTAGGACTTGGACATATCTTTTCCAGGGGACCGAAGTCCCCAGTGGTACTCCTGCCTTTGTATGGTCCCCTCATTTGCATCTCAGTGGGTCCTGTGACTCATTGGTCCCCAATACAGTGCCACAGAACTGATGCTGTGTGACTCCCAAAGACAGACCAGGAGAAGCCTTGCAATTGCCATGTTGGTATTTTGGAACCTCCACTCTTGGGGCAGCCAGCAAGAGTGGAGGTTCCTACCACTTCCTACCCTGCTCGTGGTGTCACAGGGACAGGACCTGAGGAAATGAGGACAGCAGGGTTCATCAAAGCCTAATCTACCAGATTTCCCACCCAGGCACCCAGTGAGCAAAGTCCTTCAGCAACTTCAACACCCCCACCTCCATTTAAATAGCATCAAATGACCTGTCTGACATCATTGCAGCTTCTCTTGGTTACTCAGCCAAGGACTGCCCGGCTTCTTCGCCCCCAAAAACATCAGCTATAGCAGAGTGCTGTAAGCCACTACATTGTGGTGGTTTATTAAACAGAAGAACTTACTTTGAATTTCTATTTTTCTATTGAAAGTTTTAAAATTCCATATTAAAATAATGGGACCAATAACAGTTGTGTAATGGTAACACCACCCTGGTGGCCTAGCAGTTAAGGATTTGGTTTTGTCACTGCTGTGGCTAGGGTCACTGCTGTGGTGGGGGTTTCATCCCTTGACTGGGAACTTCAACATGCTGCAGGTGTGGCAAAAAAACCCCAAAAAAACAAAAAAGCCCCAAAAAACCACATTGACTATGTCTCTATGATTAATTTAATTTCTGTCTCTGCATTAGCAGAGTTGGCTTTCCTTATCATACAGTAAATAGTTTTGCTCTTGGATTTTTTTGTTTGTTTTTGTTTTTTAGGACTGCACCTGTGGCATATGGAGGTTCCCAGGCTAGGGGTCAAACTGGAGCTGTCGCTGCCGGCCTATACCACAGCCACAGCAATGCCAGATCCGAGCCGCCTCCTCGACCTACGCCACAGCTCATGGCAATGCCGGATCCTTAACCCATTGAGCGAGGCCAGGGATCGAACCTGCAACCTCATGGTTCCTAGTCAGATTCGTTTCTACTGCACCATGATGGGAACTCCTGCTCTTGGCTTTGAGTCCAATTTTGGAGCTCATCCCAAGAAGATGAATAGGGTTACATGCCATCTGTTTATTATTCTAGCTTCTCTCTTGGTGTTACCTTTCCTTTATATTCTTATTGTCTGCTTACTCAATTAAAATGATTTGTTTTATAATATGCTTCTAAGTAAGGAATTGAAGGATTGAATCCTTCTCAGAACACGGTGAGGCAATACAAGTAAATATTATAATTTAAACTTCTTAAGATCCCAAGCGACTTTCTGTCTTTTATGCTGCAAGTCTCCCATAGCCCTGGTTTCCTAATATCCCCCAAACCAGCTGGTCAAAGAACAAGACCATATTTTGCATTTGCCTGCAAATGGATGAATAAAACAGATTTTAGTTTGCTAGAGAGTCACTAATAGGCAAAAGTGTGTCAAAAGTTTTTTTTCTTTCCAGACACTTGTGGCAGTGCTTTCCATGAGGACAGCTCTTTAGCTCAGCAGAAGCCAAATAATAAAAAGCAGCATTCAATATTCTTTGCTCTAAGAACAAATACATAGTTGCAAGAACACCTAAATTTTGTAAGATAAAAGATGCAAATTTTCATTGTTTCATAATTCTTATCTTTCAAAGTATATTTTGTATCCCCATCCCCAACTCCCCCAGCAATCAATGTCTTCGTGTCCTTTCCCTGGTACAAATTATGATAAAGTAGGAAGTAACCCCAGTATGTGCCAGGCATTGTGGGGAATCCAAAGACATCTAAGATTAAGGTTTCAGCAAACAAGAATCTGGAGAGCTAGCAGAGTGTACAGAAAAGAACTCCATTTCAACATAGAGAGGTATTGGTAGAAAGGCACTTATGGTGTGCATAGCATCACTTGGATAACTTGATAAAATGAGGCTGGCTGTGGAGCCCATTCCTAGAGATTCTAACAGGAAGGTAGGCGCAAGGGGACAGATCCTGTCTGGTGCAGGTGCCTTACCTACTCTGGAGGCTGGCCATGCGTAAGATGTAGCCATCGCTGGGGGTGCGTTGGGTAGGCAGAGAACGCCTCCACAGCGGCTCTAAGCACTCAATCTCATATTTAAGTGGCACTCGTCAGTGAAAACGGAGATGTCTTCGGGCAGTTCAGGCAGTGATGAGGTTGAGGTGTGTTTTGTAATCGGCCTTTACCGTAGGCTTGCAGAGCCCTCGCCAGCACACACGCGTCACAAGGTTTAAGAGTCAGACGCCCTCTGAAAGGCACGCTTTTAGAGCGAAGACAAATTGGGGCAAGGTTTTTAGCAAAGGCTTTTATAAATAATTCTTTTACTTTAACCGTTACTATCAAGTACGAAAAACACGAAAGTACATTCTTCTTGGGAAAACCACGAGGAAGCATTAGAAAAACGTCCTGCATCCCCAGAGTAACTCGGTCTTGTTTGCTCTCGGGCTTTTTCAGCATCTGCAGACCGCGCCCAACCACCGTGCGCAATCCGCGTTGTTTCACTGCGGGCTTCGGCGAACGCCCAGCGCGCTGCAGACTCTGCCTGACACCGCACTCTCCTCGCTTTACGAAGTGTCGCAAAACGTCGCCTACTTCAGGGTCTTTGGCAGCCGCAGCGTCGAACGCCACGTTGGCCTTTGTGACCCTGGGGGCCCAGGGGCGGGGGCGGGGCGGCGCGCGGCGATGACGCACTGCGCCGTGCGCCCAGACGGCGGTCGCAGCGCGGGGGAGGGGCGGAGGCTGCGGCAGCGTCAGGCGCGCGCACACGTTGCAGCTTGTAGCTTTGCGAGAGGCTGGGGTGTTTCGGACGGCGGCGTGTGCGCACTGACAGGTGGACCGGCCGACCAGGAGAGATGGCGACGCTCTGTCTGACCGTCAATTCGGGAGACCCTCCGCTGGGTAAGGGGCCGGGGCCACCGATCCGTGTGTGTTGCATCAGCCTTGGGGGGGTGCGGGGCGGGAAGGTCGCCGCGCCCCGGTTGGCGCAGTGGCGGTCAGGCCAGGGAGCTCAGGCCTGCCCTCTCCCCCAGGATGGGCCTGGGGTGGGCCCCGCGCCCCTCGCCCTCTGTCCCTAGCAGGTGGATGTGCTCCTGAAGAGTTTTCTCGGGCGTGGATGTGGGCGCGGTGTGGGCCGGGGCAGGGCGACACGAGGCTCAGCTTCGGACCCTCTCTTCCAGAGGGAGGGCTCCCAGCGTCGTCCCCTCTCCCTTTTTGAACTGATTTCCCCTGGAGACCGAGCGTGGACGTAGAACCAACATTGTAAAACCTAAAATCCCCTTCGCACCGCCTCTTTTAGCATTTTTCCCAACTCCATTCATCTTTACCTCCTTTCGCAAAAGATTTTCGATCCACTTGACTCAACTTTTCTTTACGTTTCATTGGGCTCAAAAGGGACGAGGCAAACGATCGTAGACACAGTTAAAATTTCAACCGAGATTGCACTTATTTCTAATTAAAGGCGGCAGGGTAATTGCTGGAACAGTCAAGTGCAGTGCGGGCAGATGGAGGTGCTTGACCACACATCGCACAGCAAAACGTCGGAAAAGGGCGGACTTTCGGACTTGTCATCTTCTAGTGCACCTTCAATTTGATGTGGAATTGCTTTTTCAACGTGGCCAAAGTTATTGTGGATAGATAGCTTAGAATTTCTTCTAGTTTTTTTAAAAACTGCTTTGGGAAATTACACAAAAGAGTTTAAATCGTTTATTAAGCTCATATTTTTAACGCATTTTTTAATGTAGACAAGCAACTATTTTTCTAATGTTTGAGAGGCCCAGACCTTAGGTACAATTGGCCCTGTAGGGCTACTGAAATTACTCATTACATTCTCATTACAGGGTGTTTTGAGTCTCTTGGAACAAAACCCACAATTTAATAGCCATTTTAGCATATTGGTTCCAGTAATTATGGGCTAACCTCACCCAAATCAATGAAGTCTAGAAGAAATGGGTTTGACTCTGCAATTAGCACTGGACAATGTGACCTTATGCTTAAGAGCAAAGACATTTGGTTCCTGGAGACAGGAGTTCACTGTGCTTGCCATTTACAAGTTGCAGAACCTTGCAAGTTCCTTGTCTGGCATCTCCCACAGTTTCCTTGTTTAAGAAACAAGGCGTAATGTCTTCCACGTATGGTTGGTTGCCAGAGTCAAAAGAGACTATGGTTCAAGTTCCTCACACGTTGTAGATACACCATAAATAGGTGTAGTTTTTAACGAACGTTGCTTAAAATAACCCTAAAGATGATAGATGTCTTTTTCTGAGTGAGTTATTAAGCTGAGATCCGTGTTTGCAGTATTCTGGGAAAGGGTCATAAAGAAAGTTGTTGTCATGATGAACTACAGACCAACTAGAGGGTATATGTTTCTATTTGCTTCTCTCTTTTTTTTTTGTTTTTGATTTAATTGTTCCAAATCGTTTAATTCAAATATGTTCTATCTTTAAATAGTCAGTGAAATTAGATGAAACACTTAGAAAAACAGATTTTATTGCTAGACTCTCCCAGTTTAATATGTATTCACCTTTTTTTTTTTTGCTTTTTAGGGCCGCACCCACAGCATATGGAGGTTGCCAGGCTAGGGGTCCAGTCCGAGCTGCAGCTGCCAAGCCCACACCACAGCCACAGCAACACAGGATCCAAGCCTCGTATGCTAGCTACACTGCAGTTCAGGGCAATGCTGGATCCCTAACCCACTGAGCAAGGCCAAAAATCAAACCCGAAACCTCATGATTCCTAGTCGGATTCAGTTTCCGCTGTACCATGACGGGAGCTCCTCACCTTTTTTTTTAAAGTTAAGATAATTTCATATCTAAATAGGTACAAGAATAGAACAAAGAACATTTTTTTTCTCCAATAGCACTGGAGAGCATGTTGCTGGTAATGATGTTTCAATTCCCCAGAATGCTCCAGTACATATCTCTCAAGTAAGATAACTCTGTATGCCCTCACAGGACTGTCAGAATCGGGAATACACATTAATATAATTCATCCCTCTAATGGACAGGTCCTATTTATATTCCTACCTTGATTGTCCCAACAGTACCTCTGTAGTGCAAGGATCAAAATCTAGGATCATATTTGGCACCTGCTGGTTATGTATCTCAATTCCTTTCAATCTGGAGTGGTTTTCTTAGTCTTTCGTTGGCTTTCATAGGAAAACCTCTCTGGATATTATAGTCCACTTACTTGAAAAATGATCCCGATCAGATTATTTCTTTTTTTTTTTTGCTTTTTAGAGCCGAACCTGCAACATGTTGAGGTTCCCAGGCTAGGGGTCTAATTGGAGCTACAGCTGCCGGCCTACGCCACAGCCACAGCAACGCTGGACCGAAGCCATGTCTGCGACCTACACCACCGCTAACGGCCATACTGGATCCTTGACTCACCAATCCAGGCCAGGAATTGAATCCGAAAGCTCATAGTTCCTAGTCAGATTCGTTTCCAATGCACCACGATGGGAACTCCCTGTTTCATGATTCTTTATGGCTAGAATCAAGCTATATGTCTTTGACAGAAATAGCACAGAAATGATTCATTGTTCTTCATTACAGCCCATTAATTGGACCATGAATTTTTCCCATTACTGATGATTTTACCTTGAGTACTTAAGATGCTGTCTGACGGCTTTTTCTCCACCGCAGAGTTTTTTTCCCTTTGGCATTTTGTGAGGAGATGTCTGGGACCGCGCACACTCCTCTCCACGTTCTCCCCTGAAACCTTCACCCACGGCTTTCACTGTCCACTGATGTTGTTTTTAAGATGATGCCGAATGGTGACCTTCAGTTCTGCTCTTCCCTCTGCATGTGTTGGCATTTTTCTGTAAGAAGATCTTTTTCTCGTTTAAAAAAATTCACAGCAGGGAGTTCCCTTCATGGCTCAGTGGTTAATGAATCCGACTAGGAACCACGAGGTGGCGGGTTTGATCTCTGGCCTCACTCAGTGGGTTAAGGATCTGGCATTGCCATGAGCTGTGGTGTAGGTTGCAGGCACGGCTTGGATCCCGCATTGCTGTGGCTCTGGCATAGGCCAGCCTGGGAACCTCCATATGCCCTGGGAGCGGCCCAAGAAATGGCAAAAAAGACAAAAAAAAAATTCATAGCAAGATATACTGGACAGGTTATATATACTCTTTTTCATTTTCTGTTTTTAAAATACAAATTTTTTATTTTCAAAATTAGTTTTATTGAGTTTTAACTGGCATAAAAGAAAGTTCGTTAGGTTTAAGGTATAAATTGGTTGGCAAATATATACGGTAGGTAACCATTTCCGTAGTGCAATGGAACATTTCTCTCATTCGGAAAAGGCCCTCATGCCCTTTTGCCGTCAGTCCTCTTATCCTGTCTGGCCCCTGATAGCCACTGATCTGCTTTCTGTCACCTTTGTTTTGCTTTTTATAGAACTTCACATACACTGAATCATATCAATGTATTCTTTTGCACCTCGGATAATTCCTTGAGATTCATCTGTCTCGTTGCCTGTAACAGTAGGTCATTCTTTTTTTCCTCTTCTCTTTTTACAGCCACACCTGCATATGGCACATGGAAGTTCCTGGGCTGGGGTCAAATGAGAGCTGCAGCTGCCGGCCACGGCTTTCAGCATCTTGAGATCCTTAACCCACGTACCGAAGCCGGGGATAGAACCTGCCTCCTCACTATGTTGGAGATTCTGGCAGGTTCTTTTTTTTTTTTTTTTGGTCTCTTGTTGTTGTTGCTATTTCTTGGGCCGCTCCCACGGCATATGGAGGTTCCCAGGCTAGGGGTCAAATCGGAGCTGCAGCCACCGGCCTACGCCAGAGCCACAGCAACGCGGGATCCAAGCCGCGTCTGCAACCTACACCACAGCTCACGGCAACGCCGGATCGTTAACCCACGAAGCAAGGGCAGGGACCGAACCCACAACCTCATGGTTCCTAGTCGGATTCGTTAACCACTGCGCCACGACGGGAACTCCTCTGGCAGGTTCTTAACCAGCTGAGCCATGATGGGAAGTCCCATAGTTCATTCTTTTTATTTGCTGTGTGGGATTCCTTGGTAGGGTACCCTAAAACTTAGGTTATTTACTTCGGTGGCCGCACGGGCCCTGTGTGCCAGTGGGAGCCCCTCCAAGCTGACCGCGGTGTCCTTTGGCACATTTCTTACTGTTCTGTGACTACTTTGTGCTTTTTCTAGCACAAGACAAAATCAACGTTTGTCTTGTCCCTGCCACAGCCCTGTTTCTAGTGGAGCGTGATATTTAGAACTGGTATCTGGGTGCTCGTTGTCCATCTTAGACAAATTAAAAACAAAGGATTGCTGGATATTTGATAAACTTTTTGACATGTTGAGAGGCGGATTATACTATATTTTCGAATTTCAGTTCTGGATTTCCTTATTCAATCCTGACGGGGATATATTTAGCCAAGGACTTTGGGCTAGTTATTTCACCCCTTCAAGCGTGTTTCCAGAGATAGAGGCGCCTTCGTCCTAAGCTTACTACAAAGATGAGAAACAAGAGCGAATGTAAGAACGTGCCTGCCACAGAGTAATCACTCTAATTCTGTCCATGACGGCTTTTCATCAGAGTGCTGTACTGATTTCTTCCTGTCTTTCGAGGGAGGGAAAGACCAATTTCACTGTCCCTGCCTGGATGCTGAGCATATTCAAAGGCAGGGAGTGCTTTCTGGTTTGTTACTGCTCCAAGACCAGAGGCTCGACTTTATGTCTACAGACTCTCGGGAAAGTGTTTGCTCCTTGCAGGACTTAATACTGGTTTCTTGACTCATTCTTGTGGCTTTATGATTCAAGTTTTAAATACCACATTGTTTATAAAGAGAGAGAAATCGTTTCATCTCATTCTTTTTAGGAGCTTTATTGGCCGTAGAACATGTGAAAGACACCGTCAGCGTTTCTGTTGAAGAAGGGAGAGAGAATACTCTTCGTGTATCTGAGTAAGTGCTTTTATGTCTGTCATCAGCGCCGAATAGCATTTTTCCTTCTTTTTCTTTTTGGCCACCCTGTGGCAAATGGAGTTCCTGGACCAGGGATAAGATTGGAGCTGCATTTGTTACCCATGCCAAAGCTGCAGCAATGCCAGATCCTTAACCCACTGGGCCAGGCCAGGCGTGGAATCTACATCCCAGCACCCCAGAGACAATGCCCATGCCCTCGCGCCCCAGCAGGAATGCCACTAAACAACATCTTTAAAATATTCAGGATCAAGGAGTTCCCATTGTGGCTCAGTGGTTAACGAACCCAACTAGTATCCATGAGGACTTGGGTTCGATCCCTGGCCTTGAACAGTGGGTTAAAGATCTGACGTTGCCGTGAGCTGTGGTGTAGGTTGTAGATGCGGCTCAGATCCCGCATTTCTGTGGCTGTGGTGTAAGCTGGCAGCTACAGCTCCGATTTGACCCCTATCCTGGAAACCTCCGTATGCCATGGGTGTAGTCCTAAAAAAAATTCGAGGATCAAATGTTGTATGCTTGTGCATTGTCCCTAAAAAGAGACAAACTTTTCTTCTTCATTCTAAAAGCAGTGGATCCAGAGAGGTAATGTTTGTCAGCAAGCTATCTGATCACAGTTATAATCTGTCTGAAGAAACAAGGAATGTCCACAAATAACAGGTGCTGGAGGGGTTGTGGAGAAAAGGGAACCCTCCTGCACTGTTGGTGGGAATGTAAACTGGTGCAGCCACTATGGAGAACAGTTTGGAGATACCTTAGAAATCTATACATAGAACTTCCATATGATCCCGCAATCCCACTCTTGGGCATCTATCCGGACAAAACTCTACTTAAAAGAGACACATGCACCCATGTTGCAGCACTATTCACAATAGCCAGGACATGGAAACAACCCAAATGCCCATCAATAGAGATTGGATTAGGAAGATGTGGTATATATACACAATGGAATACTACTCAGCCATAAAAAAGAATGACATAATGCCATTTGCAGCAACATGGATGGAACTAGAGACTCTCATACTGAGTGAAATGAGTCAGACAAAGACAAATACCATATGATATCACTTATAACTGGAATCTAATACCCAGCACAAATGAACATCTCCACAGAAAAGAAAATTATGGACTTGGAGAATAGACTTGTGGCTGCCCGACGGGATTGGGAGGGAGTGGGAGGGATCGGGAGCTTGGGGTTATCAGATACAACTCAGAATAGATTTACAAGGAGATCCTGCTGAGTAGCATTGAGAACTATGTCTGGATACTCATATTGCAACAGAACAAAGGGTGGGAAAAAATATATATACATGTAAGAGTAACTTGATCCCCATGCTGTACAGCGGGAAAAAATAAAAAAAGAAGCAAGGAATGGACAGAAAGATTTATATACACAGGTTTTAAATTCTATTGTAATTTATTCCGGTGGAAAATTGGAAGTATTTAAAACCAGTAATAGTGGGGAATAAATTTGGTAAGTCCACAGCATAGAATATTAGTCATCTGTGAAAAAGAGGCTTATGAATAATTATTTATTGGCTTTTTTTAGGGCTGCATCTGCAGCATGTAAAAGTTCCCAGGCTAGGGGTCGAATCAGAGCTACAGCTGCTGGCCTACACCACAGCCACAGCAATGCTAGATCCAAGCCATGTCTGCGACCTGCACCACAGCTCATGGCAATGTCTTATCCCAACCCACTGAGTGAGGCTAGGGATTGAACCTGCATCCTCATTGATGCTAGTCGGATTCATTTCTGCTGTGCCACAATGGGAATGCCTTGAAGAATTTTTAATGACAGGTATGCTCCTAATCTAATGTTACCAAAAAAGCAAGGCACAAATGTAAAATTACATATCTACATAGAAAAAAATGAGGAATGGAGAATGCTTTTCATAGTATTTATTTCTGAATTTTGGAATTGTGGGTTTTGGGGGCTTTTTTTGTTTACTTCTCTGTGTTTTCAACATTTTCTGTCATGGGCTTATGTTGAATTATTTGCAACCCAGGATCTTTGGAAGTTGGAGTGCCCTTGGACTTGGTGCCTTTTTGTGGAAAAAGAATTAAAAAGAACTGGGATGGAAAGCATTCTCTTGTTTACTAAGAAACAGGCTAAATAACTAAGGAGTAGACCCAACCTGGTTTCGCCCTCTTTTAAGAGTACTTTGCCAGGTTGTGGAGTTTGGACCAAATTGAAAGAGGATTTCCAGGGTACTCTCAGGCAAGATGCAGAAGCTGAAATGGTTTAAACGGGCCACGGTGAACCGACAGAAGACTCGCTCTGGGGAAGGGGCAGTGGACGCAAAATCCTCCTTCACATCACGCGCTTCTCCTGTTCCCCAGGCCCTTCCTCCCCCGTTGTAGCTGCACCATGATTTGATTAGGCCACCGGTCAGTGGGACGGCCCTGTGGCTTGTGTCCTCTGCTGAGCTGTGCTGCGACTGACTGCTTTTCATGTACAGCTTTTACTTTTCCATGGGATAATTGCTGTGTGCTTTGTTCTCTTCTGGAAGCTTTCTGATTCCTGTCTTTTCTGTGTGACTTCGGGAGGTTTGTGGGACTCTTAGGATTCAGTGTCCGAAAGTTTCACCATGATGCGCTCTAGTCTGGGTCTCTGTTCATTCCTTCACTGGGTGCTTGGTTGCTCCTTTTATTGTGGAAACTTAGAAATCCTTCTCTTTTGAAATTAGAAAATTTTTTCTTCAATGACTTTCTCTACATTTTCTGTTCTTTTTGTGGATGTTGGAATCAGTCCTCTTACTTTCTTCAAATGTCACCTTTTTCCATTAAAAAAATTTTTTTTCACTTTCTAGGGAGTTCTTGAACCTGTCATCCCATCTTTCTATTGAATTTTCATTTCTGCTGCTATATTTTTAGAATGAGAGTTCCGTTACTTATTTTCTGGGTACAGTAGAGTATCCTGTTCTTATTTATTTATTTATTTGTTTTGGTCTTTTTGTCTTTTTCAGAGCCACATCTGTGGCATATGGAGGTTCCCAGGCTAGGGGTCGAATCGGAGCTGTTGCTGTCCGCCTACGCCAGAGCCACAGCAGCGCCAGATCTGAGCCATGTCTGCAACCTACACCACAGCTCATGGCAATGCTAGATCTTTAACCTTCTGAGCGAGGCCAGGGATCAAACCCGAAATCTCATGGTTCCTAGTCAGATTCGTTTCCAATATGCCACGACAGGAACGCCCCGTTCTTATTTTATGATTGAGATATGCTTTTTCTTTGCTCAGAGGAAATTTATTCGCTTCCTTTCAAGGTTTTCCTTCCTGTGTCAAGTTTTATCTGTGTGTTTATTTTGATTGCTGTCTTTCAAGTTAAAGACTATCTTGAAATATTTGGAAACTCTTGATGGTTTTGTTTTGTTTTCTTTTCTTTTGCTTTTTAGGGCAGCACCCACAGCATGTGGAATTTCCCAGGCTAGGGGTCCAATCAGAGCTACAGCTGCCAGACTACACCAGAGCCACAGCAACGTGGGATCCGAGCCACGTCTGTGACCTATACCACAGCTCATAGCAACCCTGGGTCCTTAACCCACTGAGCAAAGCCAAGGATTGAACCTGTGTCCTCATGGATACTAGTCAGGTTTGTTAACCACTGAGCGGTGATGGGAAGTCCCTGATGGTTTTCTTAGATTCTGACTGAGAGAGTAAAGCTGGGCTTGTCTTACTGAGCCTAACTCTGGGGTGTGTCTGAGTGAGCTCTTCCATTGAAGGAGCTTCTGGATGTTAGTATCCTCAGTTCTCTTCTTCTTGAGGGGATCAGATTATCCAGAGAAGACTTTGAGTCTCTTGTTGGAAGGTGAAGACGAGCCGGTGCCGGAATATTTTGGAGGCTGAGGATCTCGGCATCTAGTGTGTGTCTGTGCCTTTATTCTCCCTGTTACCTCTGTAGCCCAGCTTGCAGCTGTGCCAGATTTCCTACAGTCAAGAGGCCCCCCGTTTTAGTCTTCAGAGAATAAGGCTCCATTTTGTTTGTTTGTGTGTGTGTGTGTGTGTGTGTGTGTGTGTGTGTGTGTGTGTGTGTGTGTGTATTTGCCAGGATTGGTAAGAGGAGTAGCCCAGCTGTGCAGAATAGGGATTGGAGGTGTCTGTGTTTCTGACTGATTTTTAAATAAACTTTCAACCATCCCTCCCTATTTTAGCCCCAGGTCATTCTCTTCCAAAGATACGGGTTCCATTGATTCTTAAGTCCTTTCAGGATTCTAAAATTTAAATGTGGTTAGTTTTCACCTTTGTCCACTGTCCACTTAAGATTCAATTTTCTCAGACCTGTTAACTCCATTCTGACTTCTGAAATTTTATTGCTATTGTCTCTTCTCCTTGGTCTCTTTTCCCTTATGGGTGTGTGTCTTTCTGTAATAGAAGTTTTATACAGCAGTTTTGATGCGGTTTGATCTGCTGGGTTTACCTGGAAGTTGATAAAACTGGCTTCCTTATGATGATATATCCTTCATTCCCTTAATTTATTTTAAATTACTTTATTCTCAATATCATAATTACATCTTCACTACTGAATAGACATGTAGAAACTAATATTTAGAAGGTAAAACATCATATAGGTAATCTACGCTGACGTGACTCATTGGATTTAGCCGGACATCTCAAAACAAATTGAAATTTGATAGAGTACAGAACAAGTTGGATCTGTTTTATTTCTATTGTAGTGGAAAATACGTGGTGTATATTTGTATCTTGTAAAATGTCTTTTTTTACATTTTTCATAAGTCTCAGGGCTTACGGATGTTCCAGAGCCGCAGTAATGCTTTATCTCATCGTTACATTCTAGGAGTGTGGTGTTCACGGACATAAATTCCATACTTCGCTACCTGGCTAGAATCGCAGCTACCGCTGGGCTCTATGGCTCGAACCTGTTGGAACATACCGAGGTAAGGAATGAACATTTCCTCGGGTGTGTTGGGTTTTATTTTGATTTAGGCTTTTGCTCTTTTGAAAACGTCATCACTTTATTGTCGCCTTATAGACTGTTTTATTTAAGGATACTAATGGAGTATTATTCATAGACCAAGTTAAGAAATGCTCATCTGCTTTTATTTTCAGAAAAAAAAAGTCATAGCTTCTAAGTTTGAACTTTCAAACCCATACCATCTGTTCTCTTGGGTCGGTTAGTGCTGTCTTCCTGGAATTCCATGGCTGGATATGACTATAGATCGTCTTTTGTAACTTCCTTACCTTACAGATGAGGCAGCAGGTCTCAGAGAGTTACAGAGTTTGCCCAGGATCACACACATCATTTGGATCCATTTTCCTTTTTTTTGCTTTTTGTTTTAAGGACTGCACCCGCAGCTTTTGGAGGTTCCCAGGCTAGGAGTCTAATCTGAGCTACAGCTGCCAGCCTACACCACAGCCACAGCAACGCCAGATCCAAGCTGTGTCTGTGACCTATACCGCGCTCACAGCAACGCCAGATCCTTAACCCACTGAGTGAGGCCAGGGATCAAACCTGCAACCTCATGGTTCCTAGTCGGATTTGTTTCCGCTGCACCACGACAGGAACTCTCATTTCCCTTCTTGAGTGTGTGTCTTATTTAATTAATTGTGGTAATAGTAGGTTAACTTTCAGTATGGCCCTTTAGATGCTCCCCCCATTTGTAGTAATCTCTAACTTTCCTAAATCTTATAAAATTCAAAATACAAAGGATAGTTTCTAAGTATTTACTTTTATATTCTGCAAGTGGATGAATCTATTTGGCTGATATCATCTGTTGGGTTTAGTCAGACTTGTTATTCTTTCCTGCTTCTGGTGCTTGTATTTCCCTTTTTCTTCCCTGAAGCGCATCTCCACACCCTGAAAAAACAAAACAAAACCAACAAGAAGTGTTTAAGTGCCAGTTTAGACCGCAGGCAGTCACAAATGAATCCACATAGCGGTAAATTCTGTGACTGAGATGGGCATGGTTCTAACTGAGGTTGTGTGTTTGCTTAATCTAAACACTGGGATGCCTTTCTTTTCACAGATTGATCACTGGTTGGAGTTTAGTGCTACGAAACTGTCTTCAAGTGATTTGTTTACCTCTGCAGTCAAGGAGCTCAATCATTGCCTGTCTCTGAGAACATACTTAGTTGGGAATTCCTTGAGCTTAGCAGATTTGTGTGTTTGGGCCACCCTAAAAGGTATCAGTAAGTCTTCTTTTAGAATTTCTACTCTAACTTTTATATTTTGCTGGATAAGGAGTACATATATTTCTGTGTGTATGAGCATCTGTCCATCTACCCAGTGGCAGTCACCCAACACTTTCTTACAGAGGGTGACTTCTCTGGCTCTTTTATTGCTACCCAGTCATGAGGGTTCCCTGTCTTCTGCTGACCCTGGAGGTTGGCCCTCTCTCAGGACCACAGATCATCCTCTCTTGCCCTGTGAGCTGGCCCTGCTCCTCGTCCCGTTTGTGGCAGCACTTCTCCTGTCTGAGCCGCTGCTGTACTCCAGTTACTGTTGTCTCATTGCTCAGCGTGTGCGTGTGTGTGTGTGTGCGTGTGCGTGCACGTGCGCGCGCTGAAGGTGTTCCTCTGGGAGGTCCCTTTTTCCATCTTCTACAGAGAGTTTGCAGCAGGTGAGACTATGAGATTGATGATAAATACAAAGGAGACTTGAATTTTGTTATTTTCTTTTAAAATAAACCAAACAAAAACCCAAAGCAAATATGCCAAAAATGTTTTATCATTATTTAAATCTGGGCTGTGTGAGTTTTTAAAATTATTTTTAATCGTCTACTTTTTTTTGTGGCTTAACCTTTTCTCCAAATTAATTAAATGGTTATAACAACCAACATACAATAAAGGCCTTTTCTAATTAGAACTTTTCATCTGCAGGTTTATGACATTTTTATTTTATCGCTTTGATTTTTGAACTAATGTTCACAAAAGGAAGATACTATCTTTAAGGAGGTGCCTGTGATGTTAAAAGAGTCCAGCGACTTTCCGTCAGAACTGTTTTTGATATTACATCTGAAGAAAGGAGCTACTTCTTGATTTTATTTTGTTCTCTAGTTGACCTGCGTACAGCTTCTCCTTAATTATGAAAAGTAGCATTGGCTTTGTAGTGGGTGTGTGGCAGTGGTGAGGGCAGCACTTAAGATTCAGTCTAGTGAATTGAAATGAAAAACATAATTTTTATGAATTCTTAAACGATATTAACGTATTAGAAATCATTTCCATGTATATCCAGATTTTTAAAATTTCATTATTGGAGGCATAGCTTTGAGCCATCTCATTTACTTACATTTACCATGACTAGAATTTTGCTTTTGAGGTTGCAGATTTATTGAATGGTTTTAAAATTGTGTTTGCTAATAGGAAATGCTGCGTGGCAGGAGCAGTTGCAACAGAACAAAGCGCCAGTTCATGTTAAACGCTGGTTTGGCTTTCTTGAAGCCCAGCGGGCCTTCCAGTCAGTAGGTACCAAGTGGAATGCTTCAACCACCAAGGCTAAAGCGGTAAGCCTTCAAAATTGTTTTTAATGCTGGCATCTTGTCTGCCCGAGATCCCAGATCGGAAAAGACAATTGGTTTTTTTTTTTAATGAACTGAAAAGGATCTTCTTGGGAAAATCCACCATTGTTACATCTTCGCTTGCCTTTAATTGCTTACCGACATTAAGCCTTAATCTTCATAATTATATTTCCAGAAGAGTATGATCATCCAGTGTGTGCCTCTTAGGAAATCTGAAGTAACTAAAATCTAGTCATTTTGTAGCTTTACCATTTTTTCCTCCCAAATCTTCAATTCTCTGGTTTTGAGCCATTGCGACTGTTGAGTCCTGGGCTTGTGTAGAGCCCTTCTGTCGTTCTCTGGAAGATGTGACATAGAATACAGCAGAAAAGGCCCTCTTCGCCAGCTGGAGTTGCCCTGCTTTTGGGCTGTTTTACGTAGGCGGCATCCGTGGTAACGTTATGATTTCACAGTTTCCTGATGCAGTAAAATTTGAAGGACACCGCAGTCCTCTCTTGTCCTGGCTGAGCGTCTTTGCTCATGTTTCACTGCTTTCCACCTCTACCTGGCCAGCAAGTTCCACTGTTACTGTTCATTTCTACATTTGTTTTCCTTCTCCACTACTCTGATTTCTATCGAGACCCCGTTACCCTGTTGCTTTAAGACCATCGTCTCATCGCCGAACGTCCTCTCCTCGGTCTCTCTAAGTTCAGCCTTTGCACTGTCCCAGGTATCTGATGACACTTTAGAAAATACAGATGTATAGTTCCATCCCCTGAGAGTTCTTCATTGCCTAAAAACGTAAAAATCAGCCTTATAGGGTCTTCATGGTTTGGACTTAATCGACTCTTTCAGTGTCTCGCCTGCCTGCCCAGCATGCATTCCAAACATTGCACCACTCTTTCTGCCTTTGTGTCTTACCTGTGTTCTTATTCCTTTTCTTAGAATGTCTGCCCTTGTACATTCTCCATCTGATATATTTCCACTTATTTTCCAAGATCCACCTTGGTTCTTGCCTCCTGTTAAGCTTTTCCTGATGACCCTTAATGCTGTTGGTTAACGTCCCCTGATGTGGGGTCTTCAAGTGCGGGGACAATATTCTAGTCAGTTTTCCCTCATAACTATGCTTGGTGCATAGTGGGTACTGAGTAACTATTCATTGAATGGATATATTCTTAAACATTTAACCATGTAACTATTGTTGTTATCATTGTTGTTCTGCTTTTCAGGTACCTGAGAAAAAGCAAGATGTTGGGAAGTTTGTTGAGCTTCCAGGTGCTGAGATGGGAAAGGTTACTGTCAGATTTCCTCCAGAGGCTAGTGGGTAAGAAAATATGACTCGTAACTGGATCTATGTAGTGGAAAAGCTTTAAGATAGTTATAAAATACTTTTAAAATAATAGGTTAAATATAGAAGAAAATAAGTAAGATTTTAATTTGGGAGTCAAAATTCTAAACATCTTACTAGTTTTAAAAATTGTTAATAATTTATAAAGTTCATAGTTTCAGCTTATTAAAGCAATAGCAGAGATAACATTTTTATTTTATTCCAGGTAGAATTTTAATTATAGATAGAAAAATATCTAGTAATAAAAAAGCTTAAGTTTTATTTACATTTTGGGATTTGGGAGATTTCATTTAATAAGGATTTGTATTTGTACACTGAGCAATCCTTAGCCATAGACGTTAGACTTAATTGAAATTTTTTTTTTTTGTCTGAAATAAAGGAAGGAGAGTCCTGCAAAGCCTATTCCTATTCACTTCTTTCCATTATGAGCAAGTTTCAGAAACCTCGTCACTCTGGCACCCATAGGAAATAGTAGTATGTGGCAAGCTCATTAGGGAAAAGGACTCCTCCTGCCGGAGCCACAGCCCGCGTCCGCCCTGGCCCTTGCCCAGCCTCCCCTGGCTGAGGGGGCTTCTGCCTTTACGTACATGTCAGCCTCTGAATCATGCTGGACAAAGTTGGTAATGGAGCCCCTCCAATGATGTTAATACAATAAAATGCCTCTTATTAAAGCAGTTAGCCTCAGGAACTTAGCCATTAGGAAAATATTGTGCCATATTTTATTAATAAGGTTGTGTTAGATTTTGTATTATATAGGAAAATTCTTACCCGTCTGTGGTAAATGGAGTATATGGACAATAGGAAGTGGCAGATAAGGAAACAATTATATTTTAGCTGGGGTTTTTTTGCGGGGAGGGCGCCATGGGGTGCAGCCCTTTGTGGGATCTTAGTTCCCAGACCGGGGATCAAACCCAGGCTGAGGTGGCGAAACCACTAGACCCTAGCCCACCAGGGAGCTCCCTGTTTTAGCTGTTCTGAATGTAGTTCTTCACAGACTATTACATGGGGACCATTAACAGCAAAACCAGTTTTAGAATTCCGTATTTTCTCTCTGCTTTACCGAGTTTGCTGATTTAGGTGGTGAAGTAAAGGGTAGCTAGAAGAAGATGCAGCGGGAAGTATGCAGACTAAGTCACGACAGGCTTGACGGATAGCGGGCTGAGTGGGGCCGGTCGTGAATCGCACCTGCTTCACGTGGCTTCGTTTCCTCAGACACCCCAGGTCCCTTCCCCCGACTCTTCCGCTCTTGCTGTGAGAGGTCACGCTGGTGCCATTGGGTTTGATGAAAGCCAGTTTTTTTAGCCAAGTCTGTTTATAACTATGCCATTTGAACATTCGTTCCTTTTGAATTTTTGTGTTTTCTGTCACTGTCACTTCTTGGAACAATGAGCTCCTCGTGTTTATTAGTTACTAGGTAAAACATGTTAATTATGAATTATGTCCGTTTCGGAGACCATGTTCTCGGCTGAATACAGTTTTGGAGTTGGGAATGTAAATCAGGGTTCAGGTTTTCTTTCTTTTCTTTTTTTTGCCTTTTCTAGGGCCGCTCCTGTGGCATATGGAAGTTCCCAGGCTAGGGGTCCAATTGGAGCTGCAGCTGCTGGCCTACACCACAGACACAGCAACCAGGGATCCAAGCCACATCTGTGACCTCCCCCACAGCTCATGGCAGAGCCGGGTATTTAATCCACTGGGCGAGGCCAGGAGTCGAACCCGCATCTTCATGGATACTAGTCGGGTTCATTACCACTGAGCCACAACAGGAACTCCAGTGTTCAGGTTTTAAAACATTCATATTTTTGGTCATATCCCCTTATACTGCAAAAGAAATCTTAATTTTTAAAACTTTAAAGTTTAAAATTTTATTTTCGGCTGCAGTGTAGCTTTGTATGGGATCTCAGTTCCCAGACCAGGGATTTGAACCCGGGCTACAACAGTGAAAATGACACATTCTAACCACCAGACCATGAGGAAACTCCCCAAAAGAAGTCTTAGTTTTTAATGTTTTTTTTTTTTCCCCTGTGTCTTTCATGCAAGTTCGGAGGGCTTGACTTTTGCCTTTTACTTGTATTCTTAGCTGACACACAGCTTCTGTTATGTGCGGGTGCTGCCAGGCACTTTACACAGAGTGACGTGTTTAGTCCTAACAGCCCTAAGAGGAAGGCACTGTATTATCTCCAGTTTTATAGATGGTTTTGGAAACTGATTTATACAACGTTTGGGTTTTGCCAAAACCCAAACCAACGCTATCTGGCTCTTGAGTCCATATGACTAAACATTATATGCTTAGGTCTGTTGTGTGTGGAAAAGCCCAGTTTAGCATCAGTCCTAATTAACGCAGCATGAAATGTATCTTCTTTAGCCGTCCTGATGTAGATTGTCTCTTGAGCTTTTTTCGTTAGCTTTAAGTTAGTGAGCTTTTTTTGTGGTTTAGAATTGTTAGAATTGCACATGTTATTTCAGATTCAGAGATGATATTTTTAAGTATAATAGTTTGATTTCATCACCCCTCTTAGAGTAATTCCTGTGTGTAAAGGACATTAACTGTCAATTAGTAGGTAACCAGTGATTGTTAGTCTCCTTTTTTCTCTTCTTAACACGTTACTCGGAGCTCCCGTTGTGGTGCAGCGGAAACGAATCCGGCTAGGAACTGTGAGGTTGGGATCCCTGTCGCTCAGTGGATTTAGGATCTGGTGTTGCCATGAGCTGTGGTGTAGGTCGCAGACGCAGCTCGGATCCTGCATCGCTGTGGCTGTGGTGTAGGCCGGCAGCTATAGCTCCGATTGGACCTCTAGCCTGGGAACTTCCATATGCTGTGGGTTTGGCCCTAAACAGCAAAAAAAATAAATAAATAAATAACGTGTTATTGGGTGTAATACTTTGAGTGGAAACTGCATAAAGCATTTATTCATTTTCAGAACTCACAGTCCTTTATTTTTAACAAACTTTTAATTTTAGAATTCTTTTAGATTTGTAGGAATATTGCAGAAATAGGTTTTTTTTTAAAGTTCCCGTGTATCTACACCCAGTTTACCATCACGTTAACATCTTACATACATTATGTTGATATACAGTTATTACCTAAGCTCCATATTTTTCTTGGATTTCATTAATTTTCCCCCAATGTCCTTTTTCTCTTCTAGGATTTCATCTGGGTTGCCACTTATGGTCCTTTATTTTATGCAGAAATTTTGAATAATCCTAAATACATCGCATTGTGCTTGTCTGCATTAACCTGTGCATATAAATCCTACAAAAGTGTATTATTGATCTGATTACTGTATGAATATCTAAAAAAATGAAGTGATTTAAAAAATGACATGCAGACATTCAAAGGCTTGTACCTTTTCCTCCTCTTGAAAGCAGCTGAGATCAGAGATGTGCATGAGACTAGGGGACTGGGACACCAGGACTGTGGCTGCCACAGTTGATGAAGCAGTAGGATATAGGATGTTGCTTTTTACCCAGATCACTGACAGGGGAGGATGTTGGTACATAATATTTTTAAGTACATCTAATTGATTTTATCCCATGTCACTGTCAGCTGCCCATAGCACAGAATAGTGGTTTCATAGGAGGATGGTACTGGATGAGACCTCCAAGATCATTTTAGTTAAAATCTTTTTATTTTGGCCTCTAGGAAGACTGAAGCCTAGAGGAGTAAAGTGGCTTTCCTGTGGCTTCCTAATTCTCAGGAGCTCTTATTGAATTCTCGCAGCGACAGTGGCGTTCTCAGAGGCGTCTGTGTCTGTGTCTGTGTGGTGGGCGGTGCCCAGGTCTCGTAGTAGCTGGTCTTGTTAAAGCCCCAGAGCCACGGGGCTCTGTAAACACTTGGGAAAGCAGTTTTCCTCTTAACTAAATGACACTTCATTCCTCAGTAAAAAAAGGAAAATGGAGATTCGCCTTAAGATTGTAATGTTTGTAAATAACTTGTTCCTTTGTGAGATTTTTACGTGTGAAATTGTTCCGTGTAATTATCTGGTAAACGTTGTAGAGTTTTTTCTTCCTCAGTTTTTTCTATCACAGTACTTCTTGTTAGCAAATAAAATATGACTGGAATACAAACTAGAAGGATTTTTGTTTAGTTTTCATCTCCTCAAAAAGGTTACGTTGAAGCATTTAGTTAAAACCTGTTAATAAGTGTCTTTGTAAAATGTTTTTGTTTTAGTTACTTACACATTGGGCATGCAAAAGCTGCTCTTCTGAACCAGCACTACCAGGTTAACTTTAAAGGGAAACTGATCATGAGATTTGATGACACAAATCCTGAGAAAGAAAAGGAAGATTTTGAGAAGGTAATTAAAGGTGTAGTGATGACCCTTGTCAGTAAAGCTAATTAAAATTGGAGGATGACTTGATACCTTCATGGTATGAAAATAAGTTAAGTTTGTTATCATAGCTGCTTCTTTTGCTCATCTATATATTCTTTGCCTGAGACCTAAGCCAAGAATTGTTGAGCTACCATACCACAAAGTTCAATTTATTTATTTTTCTTCTCCTCAGTTGTAGAATTTTTCTAAGCGCTACATTTGCTTGTAAATATCAGTTTCTTAAATGACTTGGTCACTAGAAGCAGATTTCCTTTTTGTCGTGTATCATTTTATGAATGAAACAAATATGAAGTAGGTATTGGAAAGTATGACGTTTTCCTAGCCTCTTGTATTATTTAGAAGCGCTGCAATATATTCAAAGAGAGGGCCAATTATTGTCAGCATGACCAACAATAATCAGCTTTTCCAGAGTAAATGGAAAGCATTCTGAGATCAGCTTTCTCAGCTGAAAATCTGGAGGCTAGTGTAATGAATCTCTCTCTCTCTTTTTTTTTTCCTTTTCTGATCTAATATACAATTTCCACAACCATTTTCAGGCTATGTAAGACTGATGGTGTATTATTACATTTGCCCAAATGCAGTATCAAGGATTGGAAATACACAAGAAAATGCCAAAGATAAACTGATGGTTATTTTGGATTCTTATTGCAGGTTATCTTGGAAGATGTCGCAATGTTGCATATCAAACCCGATCAATTTACTTACACCTCGGATCATTTTGAAACTATAATGAAATATGCCGAGAAGCTAATTCAGGAAGGGAAAGCTTATGTGGATGATACGCCTGCTGAGCAGATGAAAGCAGAGCGTGAGCAGAGGATAGAATCCAAACACAGAGCAAACTGTAAGGCACATTTCCTGCTTTATATTTTAATTGATATTCTTGGGTTCTGCTTCTGTAGTAGAACATAATTTTTTTTTTTTTTCCTGTGGAAGATGCTGGTTTGAAACACATTTGGGAATATGTTTCATGAGTTAATTCATTTCTTAGAAGTCTCTCCTCTGTCATCTTTGTTTTGTTCTTTGTTGGTGATACAGCTGCATGGGAAGCGTGTGTGCCCTCAGCCTCTCACGTGTTACCTGCGGTCTTCTGCGTTCACTCCCTTGGAGTGATTCTTTCTGCAGCATTTTGTAGTCCTTGCAGTTTAAATACATAGCCTTTCTAATTAGCCTGTCTGAGGATCCTATTAGGAACCCCACATCATCTGCCAGCACCTGCTAGGTGTGAATGTGTGTGTAAGCTCGGTGTTCCCTCTTGTCTGCGATAGTGCTTGACGAAGAAAGCTTATCTTCTTTTGTTTATTTCTTGTTCCTGAGCTTCTGAATCTGGCTATTTTCATCGTGTAATTATGTTGCTAGAACTTCCATACTGCTATGCTATCTTGAGCGTCATATTGGGGAAGTACAGTAAATTCAAATTGTTGTGACTGTCCCTCTCTTTTTATTTACTCTCTTAAGCTTCTCTACGTTTTCAAAGATAGTTCATAGCTGGACATTGAGGCCTAAGGGCAGATAGAGATAGAGCGTCCATCACGTCTTCAGCAGTTTGCACTGAGCATCGTTGCTGACAGATCGTTCTCACTCGTGTGGAACGGTGCCTGCCTGACTGTTATCAGTGGGACAGAGGGTTTGTTCCCTGCCGTAAACTTGTATCACTGTCTGTGTATCCCTCATGATTTTGGCTCTGAGAGTATCCTGCTTTCCACCGGAATGACCGAAGGTGCTTTTGAGGAGCCCAGGGGCTCGGACTCTCAGCGTAAGCTGTGTTCTTTAGATGGGCGTGGGCTGCAATGCTGACGCCTGGGCCAGGCCAGACGGGTCTGTCCCCTGGGTGTGAGGTGGCAAAGGGACAGAATGCTTCTGCTTCAACACACATACCCTGGCCAGTTGTGCCGTAATGGGAAAGTGGGAGACACTGGATGAGAGAAACCTGAGGCCTCAGACATCCTCCTTACCCTTCGTCAGTGCTGTGCTAGTGGGGTGTGTTGACTTTTAAAGCATGTTGATAGAGAGTACATTTCCTAGGTGTTTTGTGGGAATTTTTCATTGAAAAAGGTAATGCATTTACTCTTGGTATCAGATATTGGAACTGTTAGAGTACTTTTAAACTAGTGGATGTGCTTATGATACGAAACCAGAAGGTGAACATTTTTCATCAAATTATAAGGCTCAAAATAATTTGAATTCAACTAGATTGGTAATACATTAGATAAACTATAGCATAACTGTCATTTTATAGCTGTTGAGAAGAATCTACAAATGTGGGAAGAAATGAAAAAGGGAAGCCAGTTTGGTCAGTCCTGTTGTTTGCGAGCAAAAATTGACATGAGCAGTAATAACGGGTGCATGAGGGATCCAACGCTTTATCGCTGCAAAATTCAACCCCACCCAAGAACTGGAAATAAATACAAGTAAGTATGTTTCTTTCATTTCATTAGCTTGCAGTGCTTCTGCTTTGATGCTCACTGTGAACACAGAGTAGAGAGTGGATGCAGAAGTCGGGGGCCCTCAAGCTGGGTTCATCATGGGTTACCTGGCTGCTAAAGCACGGAGCGTCTTAGGATGCTGCTGACCTATCAGTTACGGTTATAGTATGTTATCTCCAAGATCATTTCCATCCATAAAAGTTCTGGAGTCTGCCTGAAGTTGCTTCTACTGTATTGATTAGGTATCCTGTGGTTTCTTCATGTGAAAAGTCTTCTCTTCCTCTTATAAACTGATTCTGCTAGACATAGATTGATTTGCAAACATGACAGAATGGAAAATTTAAAGAAAGGTGAACAGTACAAGAAAGTATTATTTTTTTCTAGTTTTTGGTTTAGTTTTCTGTGTAGGTTTTCAGCTTGACAATTTTTTTTTTTTTTTTTGCTTTTTTAGGGCGCACCCGCAGCATATGGAAGTTCCCAGGCTAGGGGTCCAATCAGAGCTACAGCTGCCAGCTTATGCCACAGCCACAGCAATGCCAGATCCAAGCCATGGCTACAACCTACACTGTAGCTCATGGCAACGCCGGATCCTTAACCCACTGCAACCAGGGATTGAACCTGCAACCTCATGGTTCCTAGTCAGATTGTTCCCACTGCGCCACAACAGGAACTCCCAGCTTGACAAATTTTTTTTTCTTTAAATGGCCTCTCTGCTCCCACTGTCATTAACTAAAAAGTAACCATAGACTTTATTTTTTTATACTTTGAAGAAACCTAGTACAAGTGCTGAATTACAACTTCTGAGGAGACTGGTGAGTGATGCCCTGGTTAGCTAATGTGACTTTACACTTGTGGGTGCAGGTGTGTATATGTAGACAAAACACTTTGTGTGTATATTTATGTCCTTCATTTTTAACAGGGCAGTTGCGCCTCGTTGACCGAACAGATGTTTGGAATATATTTGGAAAAGTGAATTTGGGTACATATTTTCAGTGACAGATAATTGCAAAGCATAGCGTAGTAATGCAGTAGCGTCTTAGTGAAGTTGTATCCTATGAATTATAAGGCATAATGGAGTAATATAATTTTTAAAATTCAAGAGTTCCCTTGTGGCTCAGTGGGTTAAGGACCTGGCATTGTCACTGCTATGGCACAGATTTGATCCCTGGCCTGGAGCTTTCTGCACACTGCCAGCATGGGCAAAAAAGAAAAAGAAAACTGTATGTGTTGCGTACATTATTTTAAACAGAACTTGTCTTTAAGACTATACCGTCTTAAATAGAATTTTTAATCTAAGAATTTTCTTCTCTTTTACTTGTCAAAAAAAGGAAATGCTCTGTTCTTAAATGAGCTTAATTACAAAAGTATTAAACTTAGAGATCTGCTTGAGTGTGGGATTATTTAAGATGTTGAAAACTTAAATTCTCTCAAAATTATTATTGCTTCCTACCATGACAAACATTGGCCATTACAGAAATATGATTATAGAATTGACTCTGCCAATATCCAGTTGTCTGTTAAATTGGTAATTTGCTTCTTTGTTTGAATATTGAGTGGGTAACTAATTCACTGTTCTTAAAGTCTGAAATGTTTTGATATACTTTGAATATTATGACTCATAATACCTGTTGGCTTTTAAGAAATTCTGTGGGTTTTTTTTTTTTTGGTATTTTTTCAGGGCTGCACCCAAGGCATATGGAGACTCCCGGACTAGGGGTTGAATCAGAGCTGTAGCTGCTGGCCTACACCGTAGCCACAGCAACGGTAGATCCTTGACCCTCTGAGCAAGGACGGGGATTGAACCTTCGTCTTCATGGATGCTAGTCAGATTCATTTCTGCTGAGCCACAATGGGAACTCTAGAAATTCTCAACTTGTAAGGAATTATGTTTACGTTCGTATTGCTGCTTATAATGCCTCGTCTAAGATTAAAGGGGTTAAATCCTTCATTGATGTTCAAAGTATTCCCTTTTTTTTCTAGTGTTTATCCAACATACGATTTTGCCTGCCCCATAGTTGACAGCATCGAAGGTGTTACACATGCCCTGAGAACCACAGAGTACCATGACAGAGATGAACAGTTTTACTGGATCATTGAAGCTTTAGGCATAAGGAAACCATATATTTGGGAATACAGTCGGCTCAATCTCAACAACACAGTGCTGTCCAAAAGAAAGCTCACGTGGTTTGTCGACGAAGGACTCGTAGACGGCTGGTATGTTTGCTCTCAGCTGGAGTGGAGGGCAGTAAGCACAGGGTGGCTGATGGGCTTTTAAACTGCTTTGCGGGGCGGGGAAGGTGAATGGGAGGGGCCTGTAGGGTTTCTGGTCTTTGTCTTTATTTCACCCAGTTGTTCAGGTACCCTCCTCTTGTGTTGTAGTGCTACAAAGATGGGATCCTGTGTTTGAGGCTAGAAAAAGCTTAACTATCTCTGTAGCACATTAATAACCTATATGAGATTTCTAGGGGAAAGATGAATATGAAAATCAAAGTGATCTTAAAGCCATGGATCCATGTAAATGAAACCTCTTCACACAGGCTACCATGCTTATAAGCTGAAGAAGATTTTTTTTTTAACCTGAATCAACAAGGATGTGTGTATTAGTTTATATTAGCATCACATACCAGTGACACATGTTAAGTATATGTTAAATGATGCATAATTTTAGACTTTTACTGTGGAGCTGAATTTGACAAAATACAAGTTTATTTTGGGCCCCGTGCAAAGGTTGTTATTACAAACTTACTGAAGTTTTCCAATCTCTGCAGAATATTAATAGCCAACACATCTATGTATTTTTTTTTTTTACAACCCCAAAGGGTTTATAAAGCATATTTGTACGGGATGATAGAATAACCATCTCTTATCTGTCTTATGCTCATATGTAGAATGGGGACCTTGAATGTTAGTTACATGAAAAACAAATGAGAATGTTGTAGTGCATGGGTTTTCTGTATTTGAAGATGTCACCTTTGTGTCTTTTTTTTTTAATGTTTCGCTGCTTCCAGTCGTGCATCCATAGTGAGTGATGTTTGAGTAGTGAGCAGTTTTCCCCTCCATGAACTTGAGCTCAGTGGTATTATGATCTGCCTAATTGTTATAACCAGCTCTTGGTCCAGATGTTTAACAGACTGAGCATAGTGTTACTCAGTAAGGTGTTTCGTCCCTGCACCCACGTACTAAAGCCCCCCCGCTGCTCACTCCCCAGGGATGACCCTCGGTTCCCTACAGTGCGGGGCGTGCTGAGAAGAGGGATGACGGTCGAAGGACTCAAACAGTTTATTGCTGCTCAGGTAACTTAACAGCTTCTTGCCCAGCTTCTCTGTTTGGATTTTCAAGTGTTGTTTATAGCCTTTAGTTTTTATTATTCCTGTTCTTTGGATTCCTTGCTTGTTCTTGTGATGCAAGGGCAGAGTGTTTTTGAAAAAACACTACTTATTATAGTGGAAAATTGAGAATGTCATCAACTCCTGTGCAAGGGTTGGACAAAGGCAACTGGAATTTTTACCCAGTGACTGTTGACTCTAACTCAGAGTAACCAGATTACTTTGTACATACTAAGTTTTATGTTCCAGCGGAAGTAAACCCTCCAGGTATTGATCAGGTTTATTTATTTTCTAGTATGCCTAACTTATTTTCTTAAATAGTCTAGTTAATACTTCTTGCTCTTATTTAAGCCATTTTGTTACTGTTTTTCTAGGGTTCCTCTCGTTCAATTGTGAACATGGAATGGGACAAAATTTGGGCATTTAACAAAAAGGTACATGTTTTGACTCCTGGTCCTCTTTTCTCATGCCTAACTCCTAAACAGTAGAACACATGTAGACTTCATTAGTGTGTTCCCGGTAGGGGAAATTTTGTGCAGAATACTATAACTTTGTAGATTTTCAGGAAAATGGAATGTTTTACTTTTTTTAAACATACAAAGTGCATTAAACCTGTAAACCGTACCAAGCAAGTCACAGTGATGAAAATAAACAGACTTGGAGTTAGGGGGAATGGTAACAGTTTCTTCCCTAAAACTTTTTTGAACATTTGCATTTCATTTTTCTGCTTTCAAGCTGCGAGCTCTCTGTAAGAAGGTATCACCTAAAGCTTTTATTTGCCTTCCTAAACGCATCGCTTTTAGCATATTACGTGTTATGACCTGAGATGTTATACAGCTTTGAAGCACAATCACACTTCTGTAAGAGACTGTTCATACCCACTGAAAATGCATTATTCCTGTTTTTAGAAAACATGTCCTCTAGTTTTCTTGGTGGCAGAGGGAAGATTTGGCTATAATTCCCTTGTGTACTGAGAGGACATAGAGCTTTAAAGACACGTATTTCATTGAATTGTCCTGAAGGTTTATGAATTATAATTCCTGTGTCTTACTGAACCTAGCTTAAAAAAACTGTTTCTTAAATAAAAGTTAAGTGAGGAATATTGCATATAGAGATTGTTCCTTACTTATTGGAAGCAGATGTTTAGACACTATAATAAGGCAAACATTAAAGTGCCATGTTTTAAATCATGGTTTCTGTGATTGTGTTATGTAAATTCTTTTTTTCTTTTTCTTTCTTTCTTTTTTTTTTTTGTGTTGCTGCTTGATTGTGCCGATGCCTTGCCTCAAAAAATAGTTGCTTGTCTCGCATGTGTCTTGAGTTTATTTTATTTGGTCTTTTGTGTTTAGTCCTTTTTTGGATACATAAGGGAATTATTAATTGGTTCTCTCTGTTGCTGCAGTTACTAATAAATACAGGCAAAATGTACAGGCAGAGTTAACATTGGTATACCTTTCATTAAGAATCCAGTTTTAAAAGTTTTCTGTTTTAATGCAGTGTACGTGTACACTTAGTCCAGGTATATCAGAATATTTCCTCTAGGCTGACAGTTCTCTGGGGTCGATTAAATGAACAGCTGGACAGCCACGCTTTCCTTTCCCTTTTCTCCCTCTTTTAGGTCATTCTTTTTTAATATTTATTGCCCACATTTCTAAATAAGGTATGTGTATTGGCACTTAATGGTTTTTGGTTTTGGTTTTTCACCAGTTTTAGGCACCGTCAGTTTACTTTCCACAGTTGGAAGGTGAGGATTTAGGTCTTTTTCTCGTAACTTGTTGGCTTTCTTGTGGCTGATTGTTTTGCTGTGTTGTGTTTCCCTCATTTGCCTGGTTTTCATTCTGTCTCAAACTCTCCACAAGTTGTCTCCGTCTCCTGCTGAAATGTTGACATGCCTCCAGGGTTCTGGTGTCACCGCGGGGACGTCCCTGCCAGGGCCCTGGGCGCAGCTCAGGTCTCATCCAGACGAGGGGCCTGCTCCCTCGGAGGCGCACCTGTCTCCCAGCTCAGTCGCCTCCTCATCCTGGGACCCCCTCTGCCTCTTTTCTCGGATGGGTCGTCTTGGACCTCCAGCTCTCTGTGGCCTTTTGCTCAGCTGTACTGTGTCCTCGGGCGGCCCCTCACAAAGGGAGCATGAGGGGACGATTTCTGAGACCTTGTGTATGTCCCGCTTCTTCACTTCGAAATTTCCCGGTCACGTGCCTTGGGTGGGTCTGTTTTCATCCACACCCACTGGAAGAACATGGGGCTTCCAGTGGGAAACTCACTCCTTCAGTTCTGCAAAATTTTCTTGAATTCTTTCCTGTTTCTTTTTTCCTCTACTCCGTGTCTGTCTTCTTTCTGGAACTTTTCTTGAGCACATGTTGGGCCTTCTGGACTATTTCTCTAATTTTATTTTCTCTCTTACTTTCCGCCTTATCTTTTGGCTCTCCTTTCTGGTAGATGTACTCAGTCCGGTCTTCTCAGCTGCTGTTGAGTCTTTCATTTATGTGGTGATATTTCCACGATTTCTCTTTCGTGCTCTGAATTTTCTTTTCTTTCTTTCTTTTTTCTATGTGTGCTCTGCATTTTCAAAATAACTTCTTATTCCTCTTTCATGGTTGTAGTTGTATTATCAATACTATTTTTTCCTATAACATCTCGTTCCTCCAGGTTGTTTATTTTGGTTCTTCTTTGACGTCAGAGGCATTTCTCAGGTGTCTGGTGAGCCATGGCTGGTACTCTGCTCAGTTTAACACGGGGGCAGAGGAGAGGGATGGAAGCCCTGAGAGAGGTTGGGCCCGTCCTCTGAGCCTCCCCGTGGGATGCTCTGCCGGGCCAGTTAACTGGAGAGCTCTCTGTGACCATAACTTTATGTTCTGGCTCTTGGATTAGGCAGTTTGTCCAGAGGAGTTCCTTTCAGTTAAGCTGCTGAAGTGTGAGGCCTGAGGGCCAGGGCTGTGGGGCCGACCAGGCAGGACTGCTGGGGCCTTCACCTCTGGAGTCATCTGTCCTCTTAATGCCCTCAGGGGAATCCTCCCCTTCAGAGGAAGGGTCCCTGGACTCTTTGGAGTCATTTAAAACCACTGGTCCAGAGACTTTCATAATTGTACAATTTGAGAACTGCAAAAGACTTAATAAATCTTTTAATCCGAGGTTTCCCAAACTTGTCTGATTCTAACCATCCTGTCGAATGCTTGTTGAAAATAGATTTCCAGAGTTTGTTTCAGACCGTTAGAATCACAGTCCTTTAGGCTTAAGTGGCCTGAAAATCTGTGTCAGCCTGTGTTGGCGGTGACCATGGTAACTAGGTCTTTGTCAGTCGAGGAAACTGAGCTGCAGTGAACTGAAGTTGGTTTCTCCAGCTGGGTCATCTAGTTTTAGCTTCTTTAAAAGAAGAAATTATATCTTACTGGCTTAAATCCTGAACTGAGTTATGAGTTCCTAAATTACAAGTCAAAATTAAATCTGGAGTTCCCATTGTGGCACAGCGGAAACAAATCCGACTAGGAACCATGAGGTTTCGGGTTTGGTCCCTGGCCTCGCTCAGTGGGTTAAGGATCCGGCGCTGCCCTGAGCTGTGGTGTAGGTCGCAGGCATGGCTCGAATCCTACATTGCTGTGGCTCTGGCGTATGCGGGCGGCTGCAGCTCCAGTTCCACCCATAGCCTGGGAACCTCCATATGCCGCAAGTGCAGCCCTAAAAGTGACAAAAAGACAAAAATAAAAAAAGTTAAATCTGTGATGATTCTAACCCAGTAGAAGCTGAAAGAAGGAACCCTTAGCCAGTGAGACTGACTTTCAAAGGAGGGAAAGAATGAAACAGTGCCTTTAGAGAGAGGCTGGTACTGCTTTAGAACTGGCCTGAGATACAAGCAGGTAAGGAGTGACAGTCCAGGGGAAGTTAGATGGCTTTTCAGATGTTTCTTCTCCAAGTTCATTTGGAATTTCTACATCAGAAGCTGAAAAATGCTCTCAAACCAAACAACAAAATATACCAACCCAACAATGGCAACAAAAAACCCAGTACCAAACAAACAACAACCGCCAAGTTTAATTAACCATACTGCTATTTCTTGCACCCTTCTGGTGGGAAGAAAATGACTTTTATTACCTCGCTCTTTGAGTCTATACTTGCTTCTGTCTCCATTTTTTCTTCCAAATGCTTTATTTAGTATCTCAGTACTGCTGTTGTGATTGGTCATCATGGATACTTTTAAATTGTAAAAGTGAGAAAAATACATCAGATCCAGAAGGGGTTGCTGCTGCTGTTTCGGAGGTTGAATAGGTTAGAATATAATGGGTACTGCCATTCATTTAGTCAGTCTGTAAATATGTATTGATTACCTGTGTGTGCCAGGCCCTTCTAGGTATTGGGAACACAGTGGTCCCTATATATCTGTGTGTTGTGTATATATATATATATATATAGCATGCAGACCAGTATAAATATCTTATTTATACTTTTATCTATAGAATTGCCTTATTATAGTGACCTAATGCTGTTTTGCTTTTTGTGGTGATGTGTTGCTGAACACTGATTATAGAAAATGATACTAAAACATACATCCATTCCTTCAAAACGATCTTCTCCAACAATGCAAAATGGAGTTTTTTACATTTACCTGTAGGATTTTTTTTTTCCCCTTTTCTTGCTGCCCTGAAGCGTATGGAGTTCCCAGGCAGGGATCAGATCCAAGGTGCAGTTGAGGCCTAATGCCGGATCCTTAACCCAACTCTGCTGGGCTGGGGATTGAACCTGCGTCCCAGCACTGCAGAGACCTCGCCGATCCCATTGCGCCACAAGTGGGAGCGCCTGTAGAGTTTGTATATAACCCCACAGGATACTTCTTCTTTCTAATACTAGAGTTAAAAATTATTTCCAAAATATTTCTAGTATTATGTTTTAACTATTGGTTTTCTTTCTCTTGTCAGTAGTTGTTCATGGAAAGGAACTCTAAATCCTTCATGTAGTCTTTATTTATGATTAGTTTTCTTTTTCCTACTTGACAGTTAAATATTAGAGAAGCGTTAGCAGGTAAACCAAACAATTAGTAAATATTAGAAAAGCGTTAGCAGGTGAACCAAAACATTAGTAAATGCAGTAACAAAGATTGCCAGTTAGTATTCCTGTGCTCTTACTTATTTTATAGATGAAGTGTACAAAAATGCCTGAGTGTTTTAACATGAGGGCGCCTTTGTTGCAGGTGATTGACCCGGTGGCTCCGCGGTACGTGGCACTACTGAAGAAAGAAGCGGTCCCCGTGAACATCCCTGAGGCCCAGGAGGAGATGAAAGAAGTGGCCAAGCACCCAAAGGTCCTCCTCAGTCCGCCGATGTTGTTCTCCCTGTTAAAGCAGGAGCAGGAGAGTGCAAGGGAGACTGTGCTTGGCCGCAGTCGCTTGGTGTGGGGATCATTTTCTAGCCAGTGTTACTTGGTCAGGATGTAATACTAATTTTAAAGTTGTGTAATTAAAAAGAATTGCATACCGTTTTTAAAGGTGACTTTCCATTTCCAGTTATTATAGGCCACTGGCTCTGTTCCCCGTGCCACAGAGCACATCCCTGAGTCTGTCTCACACCCAGTAGTTTGGACCTCCCACTCCCCTATTCTCCTCACTGCCCCCCCTCCGTAACCACTAGTCTGCGTTTTTTTTTTAAATTTTTTTATTTATTTTTAATTTTTTTTTGTCTTTTTTGCTATTTCTTGGGCCGCTCCTGCGGCATATGGAGATTCCCAGGCTAGGGGTCCAATCGGAGCTGTAGCCACCAGCCTACACCAGAGCCACAGCAACGCGAGATCCGAGCCGCGTCTGCAACCTACACCACAGCTCACGGCAGCGCCGGATCGTTAACCCACTGAGCAAGGGCAGGGACCGAACCCGCAACCTCATGGTTCCTAGTCAGATTCGTTAACTACTGCGCCACGACGGGAACTCCCGTTTTTGTTTTTATTTTTGTTTTTAGGGCCACACCCGGGGCATATGAAGATTCCCAGGCTAGTGGTCGAATCAGAGCTGCAGCTGCCGGCCTACACCACAGCCACATCAACACGGGATCCAAGCCGTGTCTGCAACCTACACCACAGCTCATGGCAAT
This sequence comes from Phacochoerus africanus, assembly GCF_016906955.1. Classification (NCBI taxonomy): domain Eukaryota; kingdom Metazoa; phylum Chordata; class Mammalia; order Artiodactyla; family Suidae; genus Phacochoerus; species Phacochoerus africanus. Next base: position 15,152,469 of record NC_062555.1, on the reverse strand, counting down.
GCTGAATCCTTAACCCACGGAGTGAAGCCAGGAATTGGACCCACAACCTCATGGTTCCTAATTGAATTTGTTTCTGCTGTGCCACGACGGGAACTCCCTCTTTTTCGTTAATTTCACTCATTTGCTGTATTTTTTGGATTCCACTTATGAGGGATATCATACAGTGTTTTTCTTTGTGTAACTTATTTCACATAGCATAATGCCCTCTAAGTTCATCCGTGTTGCAGCAAATGGCAAAGTTTTGTTCTTTTTGTGGCTGAGTAGTATCCTCTTGGGGGGTGTGTGTGTGTGTGTGTGTGTGTGTGTGCACGAGCCGTATCTTTATGCATTCCTCTCTTCATAGACACGTAGGCTGTTTGCATAACGTGGCAATTATGTAATGCTGTCAAGAACGTGGCGGGTGCATGTATCTTGTTCAAATTCATGCGTTTGGGTTTTTGTTTTTGCGTTTTAAGGCTGCAACCCATGGCACATGGAAGCTCCCAAGTTAGGGGTCAAATCGGAGGTACAGCTGCCAGCTTGCCCGACAGCCACTGCAACACCAGATCCGAGCTGCTCTGTGATCTGTGCCACAGCTCTTGGCAATGCCAGATCCTTAACCCACTGAGCAAGGTCAGGGTTCGAACCTGCATCCTCATGGACACTATGTCAGTCTGTTAACCCACTGAGCTGCAGTGGTAACTCTTCTTACACTTCATTTCTTTTGATTTTTGTCAAGCAAAAATTTGAAATTTAACAAATAGAGCATTCTTTCTATTTCCCAGCTCTCTCTTTCTTCTTCATATAAAAGGCAGACGCATTGCTCTTTCTATACATGCATATCCTGCTATGTTTGACGTTTGTCCCCTGAACTATGAAAGGTCTGCCGTGTCCTGCTAAGGTGACATCTGCTCCTCTAATGTTCTGTAGCCACTGATGAGAAATGACTTCATTTTCTACAGAAGCTTCTGCCACAAAACAGTGAGATTTTGAGGCGAGCAAAGCAGATTCTGGTTAGAGGACTATGTGACAGTAACTGTGCTGGCTCTAAGAGTGAGGAGTGGTTGTCTTAGGCTGTTCATGATCTCAGGGCAGGCCTCCTCATCTAACCCATTCGCCGATGGGCCGGGCGGCTGAACCAGGGTCGCAGAGCGGGAGTTCAGATGAATACAGATGACTTCTGTCTTTGTGAAGGAATAAAATGAATGAATGTATGCATTTACATACCAATACTCTCTTTTTTAAATCACCCAGAATCCCGATGTTGGCCTGAAGCCCGTGTGGTACAGCCCTAAGGTTTTCATTGAAGGGGCCGATGCAGAGACACTGTCAGAGGGCGAGATGGTTACGTTTATAAACTGGGGCAACATCAACATCACTAAAATACACAAGTAAGAACTTTTTGTTTGTTCCTAAATAAATATGAAAGAAAAGTCTTTTGCATTTATTCATTAGTTGAAAGTTGCCTAATTCAAACCCATTCATGTTGCTGACTGGTAAATCTGCCCAGTCATAGACACTACAAATTCTAGACATGTTAAATTTTTTTGCCATATACATTTCAATTTATTAATATGGTGTCAAGATATCTTTTGCTTATGATTTTTGAAAAGGTCTACGTGTAGATTTTAAAAAATAGTTCTAAGGCTTTAAGGCCCCCTTTCATCATCGAATTCTCAGTATATAATTAATTGTTGGCTGGAGGGATCCTTTGGACAGCATTTGTGTATGTCATGATCTCTGTCCTAAAATCTACTTTAAAATGAATTGTTTTGTGGTGAACATGAGCTTTCCAGTTAATATAGTTATCATAGTGTGCCAAGATTACATAAATGGGGCATAGTGTGCTAAGATTTAGTGAACTCTGAAGTTTGAATTGTCCAGTCCTTACATCCAATTTCAAGTAGTCGTTAAATATTTAAAATGCAATATTACAGATTTTTAAGGCTCACTCCGGGTGACTTAAAAATTCATCAGCGTGTTCACGTTCTTCATCATTGGATCTGTTCTCCAGTGGGCTTTTCCTCTCTTGAAAGCAGGATTGTGCTTTATGCATCTCTTAACCAGTATGTGTCCGGCACCTATTAGAAGCTCAGATAAAAGTTTGATTTGGAATTTTTCCAAGGAAGATCCCTTCTCCATTTATTATAGATACAGAACAAAATAATGCACTAATGGCAGTTCTCATTTGTTTTCTGAAAACACCTTTCAATCTTATTTCTAGAAATGCAGATGGAAAAATTACATCCCTTGATGCAAAATTGAACTTGGAGAACAAAGACTACAAGAAAACCACCAAGATCACGTGGCTTGCAGAGACTGCACGTGCTCTTCCTGTCCCCGCAATCTGTGTTACTTACGAGCACCTGATCACGAAGCCCGTGCTCGGAAAAGACGAGGACTTTAAGCAGTACGTCAACAAGAACAGTAAGGTAGCGTCGAAAAGAAATTGTATTTTATCTTTCCAGGTTGTATAAACTTTTTGTTCGAATTTTTAAAATGAACTTTAAGTATTTGTTTCCTCAGAAAAAAGGGAAAAGATTTCTAGAATTTTGTTAAAAATGATATAAAAGAGGAGTTCCATTGTGGCTCAGTGGGTTAAGGACCCTACATAGTCTTCTTGAGGATGTGGCTTTGATCCCTGACCTCGCTCAGTGGGTTAAGGGTCTGGCGTTGCCACCAGTGGCAGCATAAGTCACAGATAGGCTTGGATCTGGTATTGCTCTGGCTGTGGTGTAAGCCTGTAGTGGCAGCTCTGAATCAGCCCCTGGCTCAGGAAGTTCCATGTGCTGCCATGGAATGAACAAAAAAAAAAGATATAAAAGAGTAATGTTCCCATTTTACAAATGCTGGAGACTGAGGCATGATGAGGTTTAGTAACTTGCTTGAGGAGAGGCAGTGAGGGGGCAGGGCTGGGGTTGGCCTGGCTCTGGAGCCCTTGTGTGAGCCCTGGGGGTTCAGAGCTGTGCCAGCTTGCCTCAGCTGGGTCCATACTGTTGCTTGCATTGTCCTCCGTATTTCTGGTGGGCAACTTTGTATCTGCAGGGACACCAATTGAGGTAGTTAAAAGGTTTCTGAAGCCCATTAGTTTATACATGTTAACTTTTAGAAATGCAATAACTTATCATTATCTATTTTAATATGTCACTTTTATTGCCTGTGCTTAATTAGTGAAGTCTTTAACATACCTGTCTAGCTGCTAGAAAAGCTGCCTGCATTCTAGAGTTGTTTTAGTGCTCTAATTTTTAAGGAAGCATATTTTGGTCTTATGTCATCCTTACAGCATGAAGAACTAATGCTAGGAGATCCCTGCCTTAAGGATTTGAAAAAAGGAGACATTATACAGCTTCAGAGAAGAGGCTTCTTCATATGTGATCAGCCTTATGAACCTGTTAGGTATGTCAGTGTAACTGAACATTTAAATTAAAATACTTAAAGTTCTTAGAGTAAATTATATTTTAAAAAATTGAACCTCCACTAAAATACTGTACCTGACCTCTGTTCAGTTTAGTGTGTCCTTCTGTATTTTATATTTCAGACCTTATTGTAATAAATGATAAAACTTTGAAACAGCGTAACATTAACAAATTTTATTTCCAAAACTAAATCATCTTCATGTGGTCCAAGTTAAAAAAAAAATTCCAGTGTAATTTTTGGGTAAAAATGACTGCTATTCCCTTTTCTTTATAGTGGACTGCAGTTAGCTGTTTTAGAATGTGAATGGTGCAGCAGGTACCATTAGAGAACCGTAACAAATATTCACTGTTTTTTTTTAAACCATCAAGTAATAGAATTACTAGGAGAAGGCTCAGTCTCTGAATTTTTGTTCGTGTTTCTTTTGGTTTTCTTTTTTTGTCTCTGCTCTTTTTATTGCAACTCTTTAACTTTGGATCAGACCTTTCTCCTGAGCTCCAGACTTGTGAATCTATTTAATGCCTTTTATATATCTCTGAATAGATAGCTTTCCAGTCCCTCAGACTTTAAAATCCAGGATCCTACATGCCGTCTTTGATAAGTTCTCCTCCTTCATCCCTCGTTCCAACCAGGAAACCTTGGTGTTTCTACTGCCAGCTTAGTTCATCTTTCTGCATCTACTGCTCTGCCTTATTTCACACCCCTGTGTTTCTCCCTTGATTGCCAAAACAGTTTCTAAAATAGTCCCTTGCTTCCAGTTTTGCCTTTTTCTAATCCACTTTTCATGTGTTCACCAGTATAACAACTTCAAAGTAACAGTTTTTATCACATTTTCCCCCCTGCTTAATAATTATTTTTAGCTTAAGAGTAAAATCTAGGAGTTCCCGTTGTGGCTCAGTGGTTAACAAATCCGACTAGGAACCATGAGGTTTTGGGCCTTGCTCAGTGGGTTAAGGATCCGGTGTTGCCGTGAGCTGTGGTGTAGGTCGCAGACGCGGCTTGGATCCTGAGTTGCTGTGCCTCTGGCATAGGCCGGCGGCTATAGCTCCGATTCCACCCCTAGCCTGGGAACCTCCATATGCCACCGGAGCGGCCCAAGAAATGGCAAAAAGACAAAAAAAAACCAGAGTAAAATCTAAACTTCTTAATTTGACATCAAGATTTTTCATGTAATAGCCTCTTGACCCACCTGAGCCATCTCTGTGGTAGTTTACCTCTCCCCAATTCCTTCTGTTGAAGATACTGGACTGCTTTAGTCTTTCCGAAGTCATCAGATGCCTTTGAACTTCTTGCTTTTTTCCGAAATGGCCCTACTTCTTTTTCTTCATCTGGGTAACCTTTCAAATGTTCTTTCCCCCAGAGCTTTCTGGTACTCCTTTAATCAGTCAGGCACCCAGCCTGAATGTCCCCATTGCCTCAAGACTTTCCTCTTTAGAATGTTTATCACATGTTGTGGCTGCTGTCTTATCTTTCCATCTTTTATTTTATTTCCACCACTGGAAATTCATTAAGCGCAGATACATTTTCCTTATTCATCTTAGTATTACATTGCCTTTAGGTAGATAAGAGCATACATGTAAATAGCATATAACACAGTACTGGGTACTTACTAAGCCCTCATTAAATATTTCGTCAAATATATAATACATAAAACATCACCACCAAATGCCAGTGGTGGTAGTAGTAATGGTACCAACTAGAGAGATGCCCAGAAGAGAGGATGTTCTCAGTTTATTCTGAGAGAATTGTTTAGCTTTTTGACAAGTGGTGCAGGGATCGGCAGCCACATGCAAGGATGAAGGGAGCCTGTCTCATACTGTGTCTGAGAATTAATGCACATATGGATCAGAGACTGCAGAACTCTGAAAAGAAAACCTAAGTTTAAATCTTTGTAACCTTAGCAGTGCTTTCTTAAATATAACACCCAAGGCATAAGCAGCCAATGAAGATACATGTAAATTGGACTATATCAAAAATAAAAAATTTTGTGCTTCAAAACACAACATCAAGGAAATAAATATACAATCCGCAGAATGGAAGAAAAATATTTGCATGTGTATCTGATCAAAGATTTGCATACAAGATAAAGAGCCCTTACAGTTTGGTCATTAAAAGACAATTTAAAAATGGACAAAGACAGGAGGCACAGTGCTTAACGAATCCGACTAGGAACCATGAAGTTGTGGGTTCGTTCCCTGACCTTGCTCAGTGGGTTAAGGATCCGGCGTTGCTGTGAGCTGTGGTGTAGGTCGGTGGCTACAGCTCCTATTAGACCCCTAGCCTGGGAACCTCCATATGCTGCGGGTGTGGCCCAAGAAAAGATGCAAAGACCAAAAAAAAAAACGGAGAAAGACATTCTCCAGAGCAGATGTACAAATGGTCCATAAGCACATGTAAAGATGCTCGGCATCATTAGTTTTAGAGCAGTGCAAACAAGACCACAGTGAACTATCCCTCCATATCCACTAGGATGGCTGTGATCAGAAAGGAGATGGTAACAAGGGCTGAACATGTGGAGTTACCGGAGCCCTCCTACCTTGCCACTAGGATTGTAAAAGGATGCAGTGACTTTGGAAAACAACGTGATAGTTTCTCAGAAAGTTAAATTACAGAGTCATTGTTTGACCCATTTCCATTTCTATGTATATACCCAAGAAAAGTATTAACTGTTTACATGAAAATTTGTACACAAATGCTCATAATAGTATCGTTCATTAAAAAAAACAAAGGTACAAACAGCCCAAATGTTCATCAGCTGATGAATGGATAAAGGAAATATGGTGTCCCATACAAGGAATATTTTTCAGCCAAAAAAAAAGAGTGAAGTGCTGATTCATGGTATAATATGCCTGACCTTTGTAAATGTTAGGCTAAGTGAAGTTAAGCTGGTCCCAGCCTACCACATACTGTATGATTTCACTTATGTGAAATATCCACAATGGACAAATCCATAGAAACAAAGTAGATTAGTGGTTGCCATGAGCCAGAGGAGCAGGGGTCCGGAAAGTAACAGATAAGGATACGCAGTTTCTTTTTAGGGTGATGTGAATGTTTCATAATTAGAGAGCAGTCTTGGTTGTACAGTTTTGTGTAACCAATGAATTGTGTATTTTGAAAGGGTGGATATTTTTAGTATGTGAATTATATCTCAATAGGCCATATTAAAAAAATGGAAGAGATATAGGATTCTGTTGTTACTAAATTCTTTCTCTACTCATTTTTACTTTGTGGCTTTTACCACAAGAGTAAAAAAAAAAATATTTTGCTTATGAATAGTCTTGGGGCAGTGGATTTTCCTAATTAACTCTTTAGATTTGAGAATTCTTATAAAGTAAATGTTTTACAGAAATTATTCTGCTTTTAAGCACATTGGGTGTGCTGTGTAGATGCATTTCCTTTAAGTCAAAAGTGAGAGCATTAACATCCTCTAATGCCACCTCTGTGGTAGGCAGTGTAGATGGACTTTTTTTTTAAAAAAATAAATACATTTTACTGGAATATAGGGTAGTAGATGTACCTTTGTGCTGGACTTAGCATGTTCATATCTATGAAAATTCAGAAATTGAAAGTTTATAATTGACACCATCAGTTTTTATTTCTGTATTTATTGTTTTTAAACTATTCTGAAGAGCCTCTGATTTGAATGAGAGAAGAGACTGTTTATACCTTGAAAAGTATTAACAGTATCATTGAATTAATCTAGGGATTCAGTTTTAATTGCTGTTGAGATAATTTTGTTCAAATAACCTTTTTTGTCCTTTTGTTTTCTTTTTAGTCCATATAGTTGCATAGAAGCTCCATGCGTTTTGATATACATCCCTGATGGGCATACAAAGGAAATGCCAACATCTGGGTCAAAGGAAAAGACCAAAGTAGAAACAGCAAAAAATGAGGTAAAACCTGACTCTTATGATATGTCTCTAGTCAGTGATCTTCTGTCCTAGGGTTTAGACTCTTTTTCTTTGCACAGGATTGTCTTCCTCACTGTTGAGACTAAAGAAGACAATAACTCTTACTCTTGGGATTTTTGTTGTTCGTTCTTATAAGAGCTCAAAACACCCTGCAAAACAAGATTTTTAAAATTCAGTTTTTTTTTGTTTTGTCTTTTTGCTATTTCTTTGGGCCGCTCCCACGGCATATGGAAGTTCCCACGGTAGGGGTCAAATCAGAGCTGTAGCCACCTACCTACGCCAGAGCTACAGCAACGCAGGATCCGAGCCGCGTCTGCAACCTACACCACAGCTCATGGCAACGCCGGATCGTTAACCCACTGAGCAAGGGCAGGGACCGAACCCGCAACCTCATGGTTCCTAGTCGGATTCGTTAACCACTGCGCCACGACGGGAACTCCTAAAATTCAGTTTTATTGTCTGAAGAGTAAGAAAGACTAGGTTAAAAGAATGCTTTTAGAAAAGGTTTTTCCCCAACTAGAGCTGTAGTAGATCCTTGCCCAAGATAACAAAAGTTGCTATGACAGAGATAGGACAGTGACCTTGTTTTCTGGCTCCCTCTGTACTTTCCTTTCAAGCTCAGACTGTTCAGGATGCTGGGTCATAGACACATCACATGTACACACAAGTGCATATCCTTATATCGTCAGGGAAGAATACAATACGGGGAGCCACTGTGTTAGAAAGATATGCGGTCTGTTCTACTGCACTCATCTTTGGTAGCATGAAGTGACTCATTCACAGTTGGTAAATAGGGGAACACCAGTATATCACAAAAAAAATATCATACTACCTTATGTGTGCTTTCTCCCAGTGCATTAATGTTTTCTGTTGAAGAAGTATACAGAAAAATCTTAGAGAAGAGCTAAAAGTCACAGGGAACAAAATGGTGTGAGCAGTTTTTTTTTTGTTTTTTGTTTTTTGTTTTCTTTTTAGGGCTGCATCCATGGCATATGGATATTCCCAGGCTGGGGGTCTAATTGGAGCTGTAGCTCTGCCAGCCTACACCACAGTAACTCGGGATCCGAGCCACATCTGCAGCCTACACCACAGCTCATGGCAATGCTGGATCCTCAACCCACTGAGCAAGGCCAGGGCTCGAACCTGCATCTTCATGGATGCTAGTCAGATTCGTTAACTGCTGAGTCATGACGGGAACTACTGACCAGGGTTTTAAAGTTGGAAAGGTCTCAGTAGGAGGAAGCCATGCTAGTAGGCAAAAGGAAATCATGACCTTGAGAATAAAATTGTACAGTTACTACGTATCCATGGGTCATTTTAGTGAACATATCTCTAGGTTTGTTGCATATACTTACATACAACCATATGACTGTAAATATGTAATTTTACCCAAATGGAATTGTTCCACAATAATGGGTTAAAATTGTTCCATGGTATTTCATAGGGCTTTTGCCTTATTGACAATCTGGATATATTAGATGTATTAAATCTTTAAAAAAAATTAGTAACAATACCTTTCAGCCTTTGTAACTAAAAACTCTACACAGCTTTATTACTTTTTATTTCCCATCAACCTGATGGGTTCAGTACAATTGCCATTTCTCTTTTATAGTTAAAAAGCAGAACTAGGAGTTCCCGTCGTGGCGCAGTGGTTAACGAATCCAACTAGGAATGATGAGGTTTTGGGTTCGATCTCTCGCTCAGTGGGTTAAGGATCCGGTGTTGCTGTGAGCTGTGGTGTAGGTTGCAGACGAGGCTCGGATTCCTTGTTGCTGTGGCTGTGCTATAGGCCAGCATTTACAGCTCTGATTAGACCCCTAGCCTGGGAACCTCCATATGCCACGGGTGCGGCCCTAGAAAAAGACAAAAAAAAAAGCAGAACTAGCTTAAGTAAATAATTCAAGGTCGCACCGCTAGTATGTGGTAGAGCAGTGATTTATTCTCAGATGTAATGAATGTGTTATAATTTCTTTAACTAGTCTCCTAATGGTAAAGATTTAGGTTATTTTCAGTTTTTACTACGATAAAAATGCCCCAGTAAATATCTACATACCTCTACCTTTGTTTACTTCTGTCATCTTTTGTTAGGATAAGTTTTTAAGAATGAGATTATTCCTTTAAACTTTTTTTTTAAGCTGTACCCACAGCATGTGGAAGAACCCGTGCCACAACAGCGACATGAGCCACTGTAGTGACAATGCCAGGTCCTTGATCTGCTGCGCCACAAGAGAACTCGCTTGTTAAACTTTTTAAGGAGATTAAATTTTTTTAATTTTGTTTTTAATTTAAAACATAAAACTATCAGTTTGATATAATCTTGTGAAGAGACATATAACATGAATTAATAATTTTCCTTTTGGTTTTCTGCCTTTGTAGACAAGTACTCCTCTTAAGACAAGATCACCGCCTTCTTTGAATAATACGTGTGCTGCCTCTGAGGACGCCTTGGTCCTTTACAACAGAGTGGCTGCTCAGGGGGATGTGGTTCGTGAATTAAAAGCCAAGAAAGCAGCAAAGGAGGATATAGATGCAGCTGTAAAACAACTTTTGGCTTTGAAGGCTGAGTATAAGGAGAAAACCAGCCAGGAATATAAACCTGGAAGTCCTCCTGCTGCTGCAGTACAGAATGTTTCTTCTGAATCATCATCGAGTGTCCTGGAAAGTAAATCTCTGTATGATGAGGTTGCTGCACAAGGGGAGGTGGTTCGTAAACTGAAAGCCGAAAAAGCCCCTAAGGTCAGTGTCCTGGAAAGAGTTGAGACACATTGCAAGTGAGCCTGTGGGTCTAGCAGCTGAGGCTGGGCTCGTCTTCTCGTGAGACGTGGTGTCTGTAGACCGTCTGCTCGACTATTTGGACATGACAGTCAGCATTTACTGTGTGTGCTATGTGCCGAGTTCTGGAAACATCAGTGAGAGGCAGCTTCCGGTCAAGATGTAAATAGCTCTCACAGGTGTCTGGTTGTAAGTGGCAGGGAGAGAGGAAACAGTTTGTAAAGGGTATTTAAAATAGTCTGGGAAGTCCAGTTGTGGCACAGCAGAAACGAATCCGACTAGGAACCATGAGGTTGCAGGTTCGATCCCTGGCCTTGTTCAGTGGGTTAAGGATCTGGTGTTGCTGTGGGTTGTGGTGTGGGTCACAGAAACGGCTCAGATCCCTTGTTGCTGTGGCTGTGGTGTAGGCTGGCAGCTGTGGCTCTGATTAGACCCCTAGCCTGGGAACCTCCAGGGGCGACCCTAAAAAGACAAAAGACGAAAAATAAAATAGTCCTGGAATAGAAGAAGCCCTTTAAGGTGAGTGACTTTCAGAGAAAGGTACTCTTTAGTGTAGATCTGAGTTTCCCAAGCTTTATTGACTGTCGGCATTACTGGAGTGCTTGCTAAAACACAAATTGCTGGGCCCCATCTCTTGAGTGTCTGCTTTAGTAAGTCCAGAGTCTATAGAGAATCTTCGTTTGGAAAAAGGTGTTCAGGTGATACTGATGCTGCTGGCCTGGGACTCGCTGTGGAAGATGGTGCCAGCAAAGGTGGAGAGAGAGGAGGGTTCCAGGTATCTTTGGGCAAGAATGGGTTGTTGGCAAGTTTTTGACCAGTGACTTATCTCAGATTTTCCATAGGAGAACCTCAAGTGGTACCAAATTTTGCCTGAAGTATAAATTTCATCCTTGTCTTAATCTTTAGGCAAAACATTTAGCCAAGTGGGTGGTAGCACTGAGTGTAGAACCAGATTGTTTGCTGTAAATAAGAGACAAGAGGAATGGCATCTATGATGGAGAAAAGTCATGTTCAATCATCAGGATATGTAGTTCTCAAAAAGTAGCATAGTTCTCAAACGTGGTCAAATTAGTAGTGCTGTTGCTGGATAAACTACAAAAATTGTAGGCTTGGGGCTGTGGCATGAACACAGACAGGTGACGAACCTCTGGGCCTGACCTACGTGACCGGAGAACATTCCAAGATGATTCCCAGGCGTCCGTCGTCACATCAGCGTCCTGGGCTTTGGCTAGAAAACGATTAACTTGAGGTTGCAAGTCCCGCACCTCATGAACAGGTGGCCCGGCATCTGCCTGGACGCCCTGTCCCCCAAAAATGCTTTCATTCCTTGCCATTTGATCTCTGCTGACGAGAGACACTGATTTGAGTAGGTCTTGGGTTTTGCTTGAGAAGAAGTTAGCACTTTTCTGTCTCTTCATTGTGAAGTGTGGGGCATCTTTTCTCCTCTTTGATGTTGAGGTTCCGCTGAGCTGTGATGCTCTAAAGCATCAGCACTTCGAGGGCTAAAGGCTGCGACGTGTGTGGCTTTGGGGCATGAACCCTCCGCTGAGGTTGGGAGCACGTGGTACTCTCTGTGGTGTCATACGCTAACTAGGGGCCCCTTTAGGGATGTAACTTGAGGAGAAGCGTCTTTAAATTCCTTCATTCTGAGTAGAGTACGTTGTTCTGGGCTGACTCTTGGGCAGCTGCGTCTGTGTGGGGCGGGAACGACAGCAGCCAGGACACCTAGAGCGGCAGCCAACCACGTCTCCCATCCCGTTGGTTAAGGGATTACATCCGTGAAATAGCAACCTTTGAAGACGACAAGTCAGCCTGTGGGTAAAACAATTTAAGTTCCTGTGGTAATTGGGCAGGTACTTTGACTAGGTGCTTTTGATAATGATAAATCTGATGCCAAAATGAATCCGACTTCAGTGTAGTTTAGCCTCCGTTTATTCAATGCCTGCAGTGTAGCATATGTGCTTAAAAATACTCCTCGTGCGTTTTGTTGTCTGTGTTGTATAGACGCCATCTGGCACTGTGCCCTGTATACTGTGGTTATTTTTGCCTGTGATCTTCACAACAGCCGTATCCCATAGTATTCCTTTTTTTATTTGTTGGTTTTAGTAGCCACTTGGAAACTACTTCCTGAAGTGAAATGAATATAAAAGAAATGTCCTGAAGTTTGCAAGCGTAGATTCCAATTTTGACTTATTCCCATTATTTCTGATGAGAGGTGATGGGGTGTGGTGTTCCAAGCACCAAAGAATTGCGGTTTTACTAGTTTGTTGTTATTTATTAAGCATGCCTGTGCTTGTGGTGTATTATTAATCCCTCTAAGCCTCTTGTCGTTCCATTTCCTCCAGAAGTAGTTTTTTGACTATATCATGTTACCACTAAAGTAAGGAAAGTGATTGGCAGAGGTTTTATAGTGACAGGTTTCAACAAGACTTTTCTTTTTCAATTTGTTCCCCTCCAGCCCTTTTTCTGCCTCAGGATGAGATTGGTGATTCTGTATAAGAACATTTAAGCATGAGCGTAGAATAGAAGCATAATGTGGATTATGAGCATGATGTGGGCGGAGAACAGAAACAGCAGGTCCCCTTCTCCCCTTTCCTTTTTTTTTCTTTTGTCTTTTTGGAGCCACACCCACATGGTTGGGCATATGGAGGTTCCCAGGCTAGGGGTCTAATTGGAGCTGTAGCCGAAGGCCTACAGCACAGCCACAGCAACGTGGGATCCAAGCTGCACCTGCGACCTACACCGCAGCTCACGGCAACACCGGATCCTTAACCCACTGAGCGAGGCCAGGGATTGAACCCACAACCTCATCATTCCTAGTCAGATTCCTTAACCACTGGGCCACGATGGGAACTCCTCCCCTTTTTTTTCCTGCCCAGTAGGTTGCTTTGTTGAAGTGAAGGACAAGCAGATACAGTGTGAGATACATATGCAAGAGTACACCAAAGATTTAGTGATTTGGAATGCTGATTTACATTAATATTTAAGGTTGCTTTTCAGATTTTTTTTTTTCTTTTGTCTTTTTGGGCCACACCCACATGGTTGGGCATATGGAGGTTCCCAGGCTAGGGGTCGAATCAGAGCTGTAGCTGCTGGCCTACGCCACAGCCACAGCAACATCGGATCCGAGCTGCATCTACAACCTATACCACAGCTCACAGCAGTGCTGGATCCTTAACCCACTGAGTGAGGCCAGGGATTGAACTTGCATCCTCAGAGTTATTAGATTTGTTTCCGCTGAGCCAGAGGGAACTCCGACGTCTAAATTTAGATAATTGTCTTAAATCTTCTTTAATGCCATGCAAACAATAGTGCTCAAGATCAAAGACTCTGGAATATACCCTAGATTGAAGTTCTAGCACTAAGCACTTACTGTGTAACTTTGAGTAAGGTACTTAATCTTTCTAAGCTTTACTGCTTTCTTTGGTAAAATGGATAAGGGCTGATTTGCGAATTAAATTTTGGTCCATCTAAAGCACTTAGCGTAGTATCTGGCACAGGATAAGTAGGCTGTAAAATGATAGTCATTATGTCGTATGTTGATAATTATGATTCTCTCAAGAATCTTTAGGAACCTTCTGAATCATCAGCTAAGACTGCAGAGGGAGTAGGATGATTTCACTCTATTTTGAATGACCTGAATAGGTTATTTAGTCATCTAGACTGTCCCATTTCCCAAGTGGAAAGGATAGCGGGATTATAATTTTGCTCTATTTTTTAGAATATTTTATTTAGTAATGAAGTGGTTTGCCCATATTAATTTTCTTCTTTAAAATATTTCAGATCGTAATCTGGTACCACAAGGTTTTTTCTTTGTAAAATGTGTGCCCTTTGACTTCAAACTCTGGTAAATACCTGCTTGTAGTATAAAATGGACCTTCTTTCATATAAAGCCTCTTTTTGTAGACATAGTTGCAGGAAAGTCCCTTAACTTTCCCATTGTCTTTCTTTTAGCTGATAAAAGTTTCTTTTTTTCTTAATTCTTGTTTGCCTGATGCCCTACGTCCTTTTTCTTAGGACAGGTAGAGTTTGCTGTGAAAATGCTTTGCATTCTGAAGATGATATAAACAAGAGACGGGTCAGGAGTACAGCTCAGACACGCTCCCCACTTCTCTCGTGATGGCCCCTCTTACCTTCCTCTGTGTGATGCTGGCTGTGGCAGACCCCGCAGGCAGCCTCACGGTGTGTCTCAAGGAGCTGCACGAGGAAATGCCATTTGCTCTTGTATAGAGGCAGATTCTCTGAGGGACAGTGGTGCTCCTGCGGCCTTTGACCCCGTTTTAGGATTCTTCCTGGCCTCTCTGGGTTGCTCTTAGCTATTTGAGGCAGAAACTAGTGGAAAATGTGATGGGCAGTGGGGAGGCACTTCTCTGTTTTGACGGCTGCCTGGGCTTCCCAGTGGTACAGCATGTAGTGTGTAGAATGTAGCGGAGTCTGTATCACCACTCAGGTGAGGGGTCCAGCGTTGCTGTCTTTCTCTGCTCAAGTTACAAGTGTCTCTGTTGGGCTGAGAGTTTCATTCTTTTCATCATAATTATGTTGAAATATCAGTGGCTGATAGATATAAGTGAATATCTAATTAACACCTCAGTATATCGTTTCATTCCATTGTAAATTTTTAAAAGAGATGTAACTTTTTATTTATTTTTTTTTATTTTTTATTTTTTTGTCTTTTGTTGTTATTGTTGTTGTTGTTGTTGTTGCTATTTCTTGGGCCGCTCCCACGGCATATGGAGGTTCCCAGGCCAGGGGTTGAATCGGAGCTGTAGCCACCGGCCTACGCCAGAGCCACAGCAACGCGGGATCCGAGCCGCATCTGCAACCTACACCACAGCTCACGGCAACGCCGGATCGTTAACCCACTGAGCAAGGGCAGGGACCGAACCCGCAACCTCATGGTTCCTAGTCGGATTCGTTAACCACTGCGCCACGACGGGAACTCCAGATGTAACTTTTTAAATTGAGCCCAAACTGTGGGTTTTTTCCGATGCTGTGTTTAAAGTCTGTTTTAACAGGCTGAAGAAAACAAGGACTTGTATAGGCAAAGCCACTGAGTTGATCTTTATTCTGATTTTATAAATTCTGAGTCCACTGTTTATAGACCCAGGGTTTGGAAACTGATGATTGGCTTGGATGTTCTATAATTTATTTGTTTACATATGCAAAGTGGAAAATGCAGTGTTATGTGTGTATGTGCATTTATGTTTTATTCTTATGACTCCTATGTAGATTTATGATATGGTTACATTTTTAACTTTTCTTTAGCTTTGATCTCCTAGCTGATGATTTAATTCCTTTGTGTTCGACTTTCTCCATGGTGCTTATTTACAGGAATACTTTGGTGGTAATTAATGATTTTTAGTAATCATTGAAATTTTCAGAAATTTCAGAAAGCATTAGATATTTGTCTTTTTTTTCCTCTCTTTTATCTCAGGCTAAAGTAAATGAAGCTGTAGAATGTTTACTGTCCCTGAAAGCTCAATATAAAGAAAAAACTGGGCAAGAGTACATTCCTGGTCAGCCCCCGTCATCTCAGAGTTCAGATTCAAGTCCAACCGGACGCTGTGAGCCTAGTGGTCCAGAAACGCCAGAAGCCAAGCTGCTTTTTGACAAAGTAGCTTCTCAGGGAGAAGTAGTTCGAAAACTTAAAGCTGAAAAAGCTTCTAAGGTCAGTGTGGTATCACGTCTGTGTGCTTCCTTTTTTGCTTTCCAGGCTCTTTTCTTTGCCTGGAACACTTTCTGCCCCGTCAGGTCTGGCCAGCTTCTGCTCATGTGTGTTGGTTCTCAGCTCTTTCGTCCTGCCTTTTGCAGGAGCCTTTCTTGCGGCTTTCTCCCCCCACCTAGTGTCTGGACGCCCTCATGTGACACTGCCTTTCTCTGACACAACACTTAAACACCTGGGGTTTGTTTGTTAAACTGTCTGTTGCTCTCTCATCTGCACGATCCCGGACTCCAGCAGTGCCTGGCTCCGTGTGGCCCCTCTTTGGCACATTCCTCTGAAACTGTCGGTCTTGCATGGCAAGTTTCACTGTGAGCTCTGGTGTGGTTTGCACTAACTGGATTATCGTTCTTGGAATAGGATTTGGGGGTACAGATTCATGTGAGTGGAAAGCAGTAAGTCATTAGAGGTTTTGAAGTGGAACCAGTAATACAGAAACTTAATTTACTCTCATCTTCAGAATTGTGAAATGTTCAACTTAATGTAATTTAATGGTTCTTAACTTGAAATGGTAGCAGAATATGTGTTAGGCCCAAGTGCTTCGTAGCCAGTGCTCGTGACCACTTGAAATGTGGCTCTGGTGACTGAGGCACAGAATTTTCAATTTCAGTTACATTTCAATAGCCACACGTGGCTAGTGACAGTTGTTTGACCAGTACCTTATGGTACTTTTTTTCGTCACTATTTTCTACTTCTGTCCCTGTTATCCTGTTCTTTTTGCTTTCAGTAGGTGGTGTGTTCCGCCTTTCCCACCCCTCCCCCATGCCCCCCACCTTTCATTGTGTTTTCGCATTTGCTTGCAAAGCTTTGGACCTTGGCGCTCAGGCAGCGATTTGAACTAAATGCTGTTTCTCCCTTCCCTCTCTCTCTCCTTAAACTAAAGGACCACGTAGACACCGCTGTGCAGGAACTCCTTCAGCTGAAGGCACAGTACAAGTCTCTGACTGGAGTCGATTACAAGCCTGTCTCTGTCACTGGGGCTGAGGACAGAGATAAGAAAAAGAAAGAAAAAGAGAACAAATCTGAAAAGCAGAACAAACCCCAGAAACAAAACGATGGCCAAAAGAAAGATGCTTCTAAAACCCCAGAGAGTGGGCTGTCACCAGGCGGCGCGGGGGAAGGACCGGGGCCGAAGAAGCAGACCAGGTACCAGATGCGGGCGCTTCCTTCGAAGTGAAGCACCGTTTGGGGTGAATTCAACCCAAATTATTTTTGTTAAACAAATTATCCCATAAGTTAGAAAACAGTAAAGGTGTAATGTCAGCAAATAGCTTCTGTTCATTTTCTGTTTATTTAAATAGGTGACCCATTCACTTGGTTGGTTTGAGAATGTCAGAGTATAAAATGTAGGGTGAGGTCCCACTCAGGGCCCGCTCCCCGTCTCCCCAGGGCCTCCTCCCCTGTAGTGACTGATACCCTCTGGAAGGGGCTCCTTCTCGATCCATCTCTTCCTCCCTTTTCACGCGGTTGTTAGCCTAACTGTAAACATAGGGCTTTTTTTGCACTTCAGCAGATTTTTCAAATGAACATCTTATGAAGGGACTAAATGAGAACTTCATTCTCAATAGGAGTTTAATATTGGTTAGTTAAATATAAACCAAAGCTGGTTTAAAGACACCACCATGGAATAGGTGGTGGTTCAGTATCTTCTAACCCATGTGCACCGTGTGATTCCCATATGACCCCCGTCCCAAAGTAGAGCCACCTGGATGTGAGCTTCACTCTAAGCTGAACCTCAGCTAAGCTGGTGTGAGCAGCTGCTCGTCAGAGGTACTTTGGCATTGGATTTATTTCGGTGAATTTCAAATTCTGCCTCTCGTCTCTCACAGTGTACACACAGTGTCTCCTCAAACGGGAATACAGCAGTTAGGTTTCTTGCGCATTGACTAGGTGATTAGATTTATGGCATAGTAGGAGGAGAATCCAACTTCTCACCTTTTACCTCCTGACTGCTCCTGCAAGGGCCAGGTTTCACGTAAGCATTTCGTGGAGATGTGTCAAAGTGAACCAGAGAGTGCAGTGTAAATATGTTAAGATTTTAAACCAATAAAGCCTTGTTTTTAAACTCTACAAAGATACACTTTTTATAGAACATAACTAAACGAGTAAATTTTTCTGTGTGGACCATAAGACCACATTTTCCTGAATAATTGTCAGTGCTTCCATACAAGGAGTATTGTCTGGAAGTTTGTATTACAGACCTAATCTATTTTGGAAGCATCTGTCTCTGCAACTTTTTATTTACTGCACTTAAAAGACAACCTTCTAGAACATGTAAGGGTACTTACACATATAGGCACGTATTTATATGTTTGCACGGGTATATGTACATGCGGCCATTGTTTTTATTACTTTTTACTACTTTTTACATGTTACTTTCAGTGAAATACTAATCTTACTCACTCTGATTTTACCTGTATTGAGATTGACGGAAGAGTCTTCTTTTATAGCGAGAGAATGCTGTGTGAACAGGCTCTGTCTTTACTGCAAATGTGTTATCTTATAAAGAACTTGGTGAAAGAAATGTCTTCATTAAAATCATCACTCTTGTTAGGCTTTGCTGTTCTAATTTGTGGGGGACAGTACCACACCACCTTTTAAGAGATGATTGAACTGCTTTCTAGGTTAAAACATCATGGTAAATGAATATGGAAAACATACAAATATAGAAGTAATTCAAACTGAAGAAAAGCTAATCAGTTTTGAAGTTTAGAGGTTTATTTCCATTCAACCTAAAAGCAATTGCTGGATGAAGATATTTATATTTTATTTTATTTTTTTATCTGCAGGTTGGGTCTGGAGGCAAAAAAAGAAGAAAATCTTGCAGATTGGTATTCTCAAGTGAGTATAGATTCAGTTGATGTATGTGTTTTAAATTTTCAGAGTCTACTTTGTATTTAGATTTTAAAGTTCAGACAGAAAGTGATAGTGTATAATGCCTTTAATAGTATAGTCATAAACATGTCATAGTTCTTAAAGCATGTTCACATAAATCTTTTTTTTTCTTTTTATGGCCACACCTACAGCATATGAAAGTTCCTGGGCTAGGGGTTGACCTGGAGTTGCGCCTGAGACCTATGCCACAGCCATAGCAACTCCAGATCCAAGCTGCATCTGTGACCTACGCCACAGCTTGCATTACCACTGGATTCTTAACCCACTGATGGAGGCCAGGGATCAAACCTGCATCCTCATGTATCCTATGTCGTGTTCTTAACCTGCCGAGCCAAAACGAAAATTCTAAAATACTGAATCAAGAAGTAGCCCTGTGAGGTAGTTATTTGATTTTGTTGTGGTGGTGAAGTAAAGAGATTAGGCCAGTTACCAAACAATAAAACAGTAGGAGCAAGATTGGAATTCAAGTTTTCTTAGGAATTTAGAGCCCTGCTGTTTCTCAGAGCAGAAAGGTCCTTTAGGAGTATACTCACCAGCGCGGGGAGCCTCCACCTTTCAAGCTTGGCATCATACTCTTGGCACTTCCGCTATAATTGTGGTTCGGTTCATGCTTCAGAGACTGTTTTTCTTTTAAATAGGTCATCACAAAGTCAGAAATGATTGAGTACTATGACGTAAGTGGCTGCTATATCCTTCGTCCCTGGGCGTATTCCATTTGGGAATCCATCAAGGACTTTTTTGATGCTGAGATCAAGAAGCTTGGTGTTGAAAACTGCTATTTCCCCATGTTTGTGTCTCAAGGTGCCTTAGAGACAGAGAAGACACACATTGCTGACTTCGCCCCTGAGGTAACGTAGCCTGCTTTATTTAGTTTTGCCGTTTGCTTCGGGAACTCAGAACTGATGTTTTCAGTTCACACTTTTAAAATAATAATCTAAAAGAAAGTTATAACAACCGAATTAGAGAAACATAAAGCCAGTTTAAAAAAAAAATTATATTTCTTTCATCAGGGCAAGTTTTGAGTCGTCTCGTTGTATTAATTAATTAACTGGCTTTTACTTTTCCTTAAACATTTATAAAAACAGTAAGCATCTGCCTTTTCTCACGGTGAACAGCAGCAGTCCTTTTACGTTGCCTTAATTGATACAGCAAAACTCGAAGTAGCGTTTTACCTACATCTAAGCTGTTTCTCTCAAGTGTTTAAAAAAGTGTGAAAAATGATTTTATTTTACTAGGTTGCTTGGGTGACACGATCTGGCAAAACAGAGCTGGCAGAACCAATTGCCGTCCGTCCCACCAGTGAAACAGGTGAGGGTGGGCCTTGGAGCACAGCGAAGAGCTCCTTGAGCGTCAGACACAGCCTCCAGCCGCCAGTCTCCCCTTTGACGTGGGGCACTTAGAGTCCTTCTTGAGGGTTTAGGGTTTCACGAAGGCATTAAGGCTTAAAGATGCATGCACACCGAAGTGCCTTGGAATTTTGTTCTCTTTACGGCTTCATTGTGGAGCTTTTCATCATGAGGACCAAGTTTTGGTTTTTAAACCACTTGCATCGTTGTTCATTTTATGCAATATAGTCTTTCAGAGCTTTCCAAAGAGTTTTAATCTTAGACAAGTTTTTATTCTTGGAATTGCTTATACAATTGCAAACACCAGTGTTTTATGTCACGTTTGCTTCAGATTAGTCATTTTAATATCACAGGTTTTTATAAGGTTTATTCATATAAGGTTTCTATAGGTTACTGAGTGATTTCTTTCCCGTGTGGTGCTGTTCTTAGTGGCGTGGTTAGCAAGGTAGAGGCCACTGCTGTAATCTCCATTTTAGGTTAAAAAAAGGTCTCAGAAGGGTTAAGTGATTTTCCTAAAATTAGGCATAGGAAGTCAGAGTACCTCTGGGGACTTTTGAGCCTTTGGGCTTGCAAATATCTTTCAAAGTGATTATCCATCTTTGGGTTAAGGATTGTTCTTTATTTGATACTTTTAGTGATACTCTTGTATGGTAGATAATGACATATTATTAAAATTATGACACCAGCTTTTTTGACATAATAGTTGGGCAGAGTTTTATATTTTACTCATTCATTATAGGTAGTCTATGGTAAGACAGGTACCTTCACTTTAAATTAGCAATTCATGGTAAGAGCTTTCATCAGATAAATTTAACCCAAATTCTAGTTTGAATAGGTAAGTGTGTTGGATTCAGCAAGTTACTGAAGTTCTCTCTAAACTCAGCTTCCTTGGAGTTCCCGTCGTGGTGCAGTGGTTAACGAATCCGACTAGGAACCATGAGGTTGCGGGTTCAATCCCTGGCCTTGCTCAGTGGGTGAAGGATCTGGCGTTGCCGTGAGCTGTGGTGTAGGTTGCAGACGTGGCTCAGATCCCGCATTGCTGTGGCTCTGGTGTAAGCTGGCGGCTGTGGCTCTGACTCGACCCCTAGCCTGGGAACCTCCATAGGCCGTGGGAGTGGCCCAAGAAATGGCCAAAAAAAAAAAACCAAACAAAAAACCTCAGCTTCCTTGTTTTCAGTGTTGAGCTTATGATATCTATCTTGTGGGTTGAATGTGGGGATGGAACAGAATAACAGCTGCAAAGAACATAGAACATAGTATGTGCCGTGAGAACTTAGTGTTTGTAGAAACAGCAGCTGAAAAGCTGTCAGATTGAATGTCATCTTCATTGTGAGGAGCTTAACATACAGTCAAGTTTAGACAGTTTTATGAAATGTAACACATTGACTTACTGCACAGACATGGTGTTTTAATTCTTGTTAGGTATGTGCCAGTTGTACTCTCACCAGCCTTCGAGGGGGGAAAAAAGCCTTCAGTGACTAACTGCCTGTCTTCTCCCGTCTTTTCAGTAATGTACCCTGCGTACGCGAAGTGGGTGCAGTCCCACAGAGACCTGCCCATCAGGCTCAACCAGTGGTGCAATGTGGTGGTAGGTCAACACCTCTTCTTTCAGTTATTCTTATGCATTTAAAAAGTACATTTTTCTTATGTTTGTATTCAAAGGATTGCACGTAAGGAAGCATTTTTCAAGTATTTCGAATCACAGCTGTAACTTCTGGTTATCACATAAAGTTGTTACTAAAAACTGAAATGCTCTCTTTAATGGTCAAATTGTGTTCTTGCCTCCTGCAGCGCTGGGAGTTCAAGCATCCTCAGCCTTTCCTACGAACTCGGGAGTTCCTTTGGCAGGAAGGGCACAGTGCGTTTGCTACGTTTGAAGAGGCAGCAGAGGAGGTATGAAAGTTACCTCTCCTGTTGATGATGTTCGAGTTCTTTGTCCCAGCTGTGTGGTCTCGCCCCACCAGCTGTGAGTGACGCAGTGCTATCTATTTACGTAGTTATCATCCAGTAGAAAACTCTACGTTGAGATTTGATCTGATCTCAAATGACATGAAACGATAATTTCTTGGTATAAATTATTTTGTTCCTTAAAAATTTATGTATAACCTGCTAAAAGAGAAAACCAGTTAAGTCAAATGTGCATGGACTTAAGAAACTGCCTTTTGAAATTTTGTTAGAAAACGTACTGTTTTAGAATTTCAGACGAAAATAGTTTTGGACTTCAGTGTATGGAAGAAATTATAATCCCATGGGTGAAATTAATTACTCTTCAGATTTTTACCCTGGTTACTGTGTATCTTGCATAAGCATTTATTTGCTCTTATATTCTAAATTTATGTACATTTAAAAAAATTATTCAGTTTCTTTGCACAGTGCTTTTGGCTTAATAAAGTCACACTGGCTGCTTTAACCTTTCCATAGCAAAAGACTTTTGTTGTTTGAAGTGCTTTCCTCACCACACTTAGTTTTAAACAGTACAGTTTTATAGGTCTATAATAAATATGCCGTACATTGGAACCCTTATATTTAAAATTTTGTTACAGGTTTTGCAGATACTTGACTTATATGCACAGGTGTATGAAGAACTCCTGGCAATTCCTGTTGTAAAGGGAAGAAAGACTGAAAAGGAGAAATTTGCAGGCGGAGACTATACGACCACAGTAGAGGCATTTATATCTGCTAGTGGAAGAGCTATCCAGGTATCCGACTACTGCCTAAGGATTCCTGGGTGACTGTAAGCATAGCCCGTGGGCAGATCTGCCAAGTTTCTTCTGTCATCAGAGAAGTAGACTCTTGTAAAAAAAAAAAAAAATCAGTATCTGGAGTTCCCATGGTGGATCAGCAGGTTAAGAACCCGCCTAGCATCCACGAGCACACGGGTTCTGGCCTCGCTCAATGGTTTAAGGATCCAGTGCTGCCCTGAGCTGTGGTGTAGGTCACAGATGCAGCTAGATCTGGTGTTGCTGTGGCTGTGGTATAGGCCAACAGCTGCAGCTCTGATTTGACCTCTTCCACAGGTACGGCCCTAAAAAAAAGGAAAACAAATTCTATTATTTCATGTGCTTCCTGGGCCATATTATCATTTTCAGTCCAATCTGTCATATCCCCCAAATATCCTGAATTACCAAAGCATGGATTTTTTTTTTTTTAGCCTTTGTAATTAAAGTTAACGCCTATGAAAGGGGCCTCTCACAGCAGCACACTACTTTAATATTTTTTGACTAAACTTTGTCTCTACATTGTATCAGTTATGCTTTAGAAACTTAACACGTATAGGAAATCAGGGAAGATAAAGTGGCTCTGGTGCCATTTTAAGGTATAAGATCTTTGTTATTTTGAAAGACATAATAGGTTTTTACAATTAAAGTATGTATTTCTCTATTTTAGGGAGCAACATCACATCATTTAGGGCAGAATTTTTCTAAAATGTTTGAAATCGTTTTTGAAGATCCAAAGACGCCAGGAGAGAAGCAGTTTGCTTATCAGAACTCCTGGGGCCTGACGACTCGAACTATTGGTGTTATGACCATGGTTCATGGGGACAACATGGGCTTAGTCTTACCGCCTCGTGTAGCCTGTGTCCAGGTAAGGAGAGTACTTCTGATTGTCATTGCTTTTATAAAAATAGAAGCCGTTGTGAGTAAAGAAAATTTCAAACTTACTGAATGTCATTCAGGTAGATTTTGCTGATACAGAAACAATATAGAATAGGATCTAGACCTCAGTATTATGTAACTACTATTTGTGTGACTGTTTTTTACTCTTAATTTTTTTACCCATTTTATAAAGCTTTTAGAAATTATTTTTTGAAGCAGTGTATAATAAATGAACAAAAATGCATTCGTTATGGACAAACACTACGCAGCTAGTTGCCAGGTATCCTGTGTGGGTTAGAAATCACACAGGTTGATTTGTGTGAAGGTTTGTAGTCACTGGTATTTGGACTCCTGGATGCTTACGTGGTGATGTGACTGCATCACTTCTCTGGGCTGCTTCCTTGTATAAATTTGTGATCTTGTGCTGGACTCTAGGTGGTGGTCATTCCTTGTGGCATTACAAATGCACTTGCTGAGGAAGACAGAGACTCTCTGATCGCCAAGTGCCATGATTACCGAAGGCGGCTGCTCAGTGTTAACATTCGCGTTCGAGTTGATTTGCGAGATAATTATTCTCCAGGCTGGAAGTTCAATCACTGGGAGCTCAAGGTAAATTCTGGACGTGGATGTTTTACCTCCGCACTCCCTGTTTTGGCTTTTTGTTATGTTATGATTAAAATGGTATCGAAGTCCCCGTTTATGGTTAGCAAGCCTTCTATGTTTGTTACTAAAATGTTTATATCAAGAATTGATAAAGTCAGTCATCCCCACAGTGAAACTCAGAATAGTGGGGCTTAGGTGTCACTGTTACAGCCCGTCAGACATGGTGTCCCACTTGGTTTTTTCACAACTCATTGTTTCACACCGGCTGGTTGATTTTTATTTTGTGTAATCAAGGCTAGCCAAAATTCTGGCTTGATATTTTTGATATAACGTATTTATTGCACATTGCTGTTAACAGATGTTCTGTATTCTCTCTCTCTCTTTTTTTTTTTTTTTGCATTTTAGGACTGCACCCAGCATATGGAGGTTCCCAGGCTAGGGGGTCTCATTAGAGCTGAAGCCGCCGGCCTACACCACAGCCGCAACGCCAGATCCAAGCCACATCTGTGACCTACACCACAGCTCATGGCAACGTCGGATCCTTAACCCACTGAGCGAGGCCAGGGATCGAACCTGCAACCTCATGGTTCATAGTTGGATTTGCTTCCGCTGCCCCACAACAGGAACTCCAGAAGTTCCATATTCTTAATTATGCCTTTCAAACTTCTGGGATTTAGCTTTTTTTCTTATGGTGAAATGGGAAATCTCATTAGAACTAGCTGTTAGGAGTCAGGAATTTATAAACTCGTGTTACAGGAAATGGATGAGAACATGTAATGAGATTACAGCTTCAAACTTTCAGATGTGGAAGCTCAGCAATGTTGAGATTATTCAGTATTAATATATGTGGGGTTCCAAAGTTACTAATCTTTATCCCTTCGTTTGTTTTAAATGGCTCCTAAGATAAATCTCTGCGCTGAAGAATAGTAGTTATATTGCTACTGCTTTCCTTTGTGTAATATATTTTTTCCTTTACGTATTCTCCCACCTTTAAAAAAAGGCTTTAAAGGTGAATATTTTCTGTGTAATTTCTCTTTGATTGTGATTTTTTTTTTTTTTTTTACTTATGTGGAAATAGCAGTGGTGTGATTTCAGTAATAGCTTGTGAAAACCCACTTGCATTTGCCTGAGGTACCAAAGAGAGACTTGACTCCTTGCAATGAGCTGGATTGAAAGGAAAAGAAAAAGAAAAAAGAAAGTTGTCCATACTTACCTCTGTGTCCCTCCTCTTCTCCTCTTTCCTCTCCTCCTGGGGCTGACTTGACTCTGTCACCCTTCTTTCCAGTTCCCAGTGAACCTCTACTGTGTGTGTGTTGGGGGGGTGTTGGGGGGAGTTTATCTTAGTGTGAGCTGCCAGCTCTGCTACAGCTTCCTTGTCTACAGTACTTAGGAAAGAAAGCGAAGCGCCTAGGTTCTCAACTTGATGCTGAACATTGAAGAGCACTGAGAAAGAGTTCATTAGGCAGTAAAAGTACCGGTGGTACATTTCATGCCGAGAATTCCTGGGGAAACCACAACATTGTAAATCAACTCGACTTTAATAAAATGTTTTTAAATGAAAAAAAAAAAAACCCCGAGGAAAGAAAACCTTTTGGGAAATCTAGATTCATATTTATTTGATGGTGATTAACTTCGTGGAGTGCATGTGTGTGTGTGATGTGTGTTTGTATCGTGAGCCTCACCCGGATTAGTACATGAGGTGTGTGGTTTGGTGGCCAGACCAGAACCCGGCGACTCCCATAACACTTCTTTAGAGGCTAGAAAGGGGAAAAAGGTACGAGTGGATTAACCCTTTTCTTTTTACGGTGTTGGATGATTGAGATAATTTCGTGTTGCTCTCTAAAAACAAACAAAAACCCAAGTCCTTTGTAAGTAAATTCCTGACTGGGTTCTTGAAAAACCGCCTGCGGAAAGCCCACCTCGTCTCTGACGTGGCCTCACACGGTCTTTGTGCTTTTGTTGTCCCTTGCTCCTTTCACACACCTTTTCTCCCTTCCCAGACCGTCTCTTTTCCCACCTCTGTGTCTTTGCTTGTGCTCTTTCTTCCTTTTAGGGTCTACATTTTTTTTAATGATGAAAATGATCCCGAATTTACAATAAAGCAAGTACGGTACAAAGAAATTTTTCGTGCCTGAACCGTTTAAAAAGAAGATGCTACCTTGATGCCCCATCAGTCTACACCCATGTTCTCACAAACCTGTAATCACATAATAGCCAACAAAATCAGGATTTACCTTGGTACATTATTACCATCTAATTCCAGAACCCATTCAGGTTTTGTGAATTGTCTAATGGCCTTCATGGCAGACGAATCTAGGTTAGAAGGGTGTGTTCATATAGTTACCTTGTCCCTTTAGTTGCTTTTATTCTGGAATAGTTCCTCAGTTTTTCTTTAATTATTGTGATCTTGACACAGTGCATTTCTCATTGGCTTTTTATTGATTAGTTAGTTTAAATTTTTTTTTCTTTTTTTTTGTCTTTTGGCCATTTCTAGGGCCGCTCCCATGGAGGTTCCCAGGCTAGGGGTCCACTCGGAGCTGTAGCCTCCGGCCTACACCAGAGCCACAGCAACTCGGGATCCAAGCTGCGTCTGCGACCTACACCACAGCTCACAGCAACGCCGGATCCCTAACCCCCTGAGCAAGGGCAGGGACCGAACCCGCAACCTCATGGTTCTAGTCGGATTCATTAACAACTGGGCCACGACTGGAACTCCAAGTTAGTTAAAATTTTTTATGGACGCAAGGTTTCTGATGATATTCAGTGGGTTATAATCTCTTTATTTTGATGTTCAAAGTGTCTTCCATCTGGTCAGTAGGACCCCTTACAGCTAACTTTTGTGTTCTCTGAACACTTCCTTGCTCTCTGGCACAAGATCTTGTAGGGTTTATCTGTGCTTTCTCTGCCCCATCGCTGTAATTGGCTGCCTCTCTTAAGAAGCCCTGGCTCTTTTTAGGAGAAGATGATGTCTGGCACAGGTGAGCTCATTGCTTGTGAACTCTGGCTGCTTCCAGGCCTTCTCAGTAGATGGAGCTGTGGGATGCATGTACTTGTGTATACACACACACACACACACACACACACACACACGTGCATACTCAGTGCATTTACATTTGTCTTTCTGTATCCATCTATGTCATTCGATAATCGTGAGTTCACACACTTGCTCCCAGTCAGCCCACGTGACCCGGTCTCACTTCCCCCCTTGCTATATTTTAACTCTGACAGTGAAGGACCTATAGCTCCAGCTGGTCTTAAGCTCTTCCATGTCGTGTACCCCTCTCTCTCATTGCCATCGGCACCCCCTCCCCTGCGTGGGTGCCCTCCTCACCCCCGGGCCCTGACAGCCCACGCCAGGCCGTTTTCACAGCAGGGGCCTTCTCCTCCGACCCCGGCTTCGGTGCTCTGCTCCGTCCTTCCCCAGCGCAGGATGCGGTCCTTAGCGGTTTACGCCTCTGTCTTTGTAACGTCTCTGAGTCAGGAGGAGTTCGTGACATTGACTTTTTGTCCATATAGGTCAGTTATTTTGTAGCGTATTCTTCAGTTTCAATGGATGTGCTCATTAACTTGTGCTTTGTCTGGTGCCTTTTCTTGCCTCTTTCAGCTGGGGATAGTCTCCCCCTTTGGTTTCCTGTGCTGATTTTTACCGCTGGTAGGCATGTCTTAGTTACCCTGCACAGCCTGAAGACATGAAGCTTTGTGAGGATAGGATCTGTTTCTTTTTGACTTTTTTTTTTTTTTTTTTGCTTTTTAGGCCCACCCCCGAGACATACGAAAGTTCCCAGGTTAGGGGTTGAATCGGACCTGCATTTGCCGGCCTACACCACAGCCACAGCAATGCCAGATCCGTAACCCACTGAGGGAGGCCAGGGATCGAACCTGCATCCTTGTGGATACTAGTTGGGTTCATAACTGCTGAGCTATAACAGGAGTTCCTCTTAGTCATCTTCTAAGTCTCATTGCACTTAATAGTTTCTTACATATGCATACATTGGATGAATAAAGGAAAACAGTAAAATAATGTAATAGTATACAGTATTTGGTCATTATTTTATAAACAGGTCTTCTCTAGAGATAGATCATTTTTTCTAGAGTAACATATAAAAATTTTCCTTTGGCCTTGATTTGGGCCCTCCCAATCAGCTAAACTGCATTTCACAGTTCCTAACTTAAATTTGAAAACCCCAAATTTGTTTCAAAGGATCATTCACCCAAAAAAAAAAAAAATTGTTAAAAACCTGTTTCAGAGAGGTCTTTCTAAGCCTCAGTCCCCTCACAGAGCAGACTCCTCACGTGCTGTCCCAGGACTGAACACCACAAGCTTGAACATGCACATGGGCCCTCAGTTCTTTGGGAAAACCCACAGGGTACTGGGAGTGGTTCTCAGGGCAGTCCCAGGACCAGCAGTCTCAGCATCTCTTGCCAGCTTGTTAGAAATATAAACCCTCAGGCCCCATCGCTGGACCTGCTGTGATCAGAAATTGGGGGAGGGGCGGGGGGTGGTACATGGAGCCCGGCAGCCTGGGCTTCGGTGATTCTGATGCTCAAGGTGCCGTGACCAGGGCCGGACCTTCCCCCGCACAGCATCCCCCTGCCACGCGTGGGTCAGGGAAGGGCCTGGATGGCTTGGGGTGGCCTTAGGTTCACGAAGCCTTTGGTGTTCATCTCCGTGTGCTGCACCCCTGTGCTCTTGGGACAGAAGCCAGACAACTACCCTGTTCCCCACTAAGCTTGTTCTTAGCTCAGAAGCACTCGAGCAGCACCTTTTTTCTTTAGGTTTATGCCTTCTCATTGGAATAGGTTTCTGGAATATCTCAGGAATGTTACCTCCTTTTTAAGATTGTTTGCTTCTGTCTTTGTTTTGCGGATTTTGAGGACTTAGAGCAGGTAAAGCCATGGAATAAGTGGAGACGTGCAGGTAGCGCTTTTCACTGCCTTTTTTGCTTTCTAGGGCGTTCCAGTTAGACTTGAAGTTGGCCCACGTGACATGAAGAGCTGTCAGTTTGTAGCTGTCAGACGAGATACTGGAGAGAAGCTGACGGTTGCTGAAAACGAGGCTGAGACGAAACTGCACGCTCTCTTGGAGGACATCCACGCCAACCTCTTCACACGGTCAGTTCCTTAGACTCGCGCGGGTCTCGTCTTCACATGCGCCCCGCCTTTGTGATCTGTACCAAGGAGTCCTTTACCCCAGCCCGAGGTCCTCTCTCAACTCCCGTGGGTCTTAACTCGCCTTTCGCTTTGTGTTTTTTGACTGGTATTGTTTTTCTGTGTGCTTTCTGCTCCTTACAAGGTTTGCGGTAATGGACTGTCTGTCCTGTGGACTAATTTGGGTTAATTTTAGGCCCACGCTTTTATGATACATGAAATTTGAGGAATGGACACAATGGTTATCACCTGTTGGAGGCACAGCATCAGCCCCCGGGAGTGTTTAAGATCGCTCGCACCTGGGGCCGAAACCTGGGGCCTTGGGCGGAGCTGCCGGGTTCCTGGGCCCGGAGCCGGCCAAGAGCTCCGCAGGTGGTTAGGGTTTGGCTCCAAGGCCCAGAACCTCCTGAGCGAGGTTGGGAGTGAGGCTGCCCAGCCGCCCTGACCTGTGCAGAACCACAGACCTCAAGGCAAAAGACCAGAAGGTTGGTGGCATAGGTGTGGCACCTCCCTTTCTTTACCCACCTGCCTGAGGCGGAGAGGAAGGCCCGTGGCCGTCCGGGTGGGGACTCAGTTTGAGACGGGCGGGTAAGTTCCTGCATCTCGACTTGTTTATCTTCTAATACCTTGGGCCTAATTCGTGTTAGGCCTGAGTAATTTAAGGAGGGAACCAGTTTCAGCCTTGGCTTTGGTGCTTATTGATGTGATTGTAGGCAAGTGATTTTGCTTCTCTTGGCTTGTTTACCTTAAAATGCAAATGATAATCCGTCTCGAGGGGTTACTTCCTGGATTTATTTGGCCTCCAAAGCTGTAATTCATTTCAGGGTCGTCTGCATTCAGGACAGGTCGTATTGTCAGAGAGAAAGATGAGAAAGCTGCCTGTCCTTGTTGCTGCCCCGCGGGCAGTGCTGTCAGTGCAGCGGTTCTTTTCCGGAGATTCTCCTCCGAGTCACCGGGGAGCTTTGGAAACGGAAACATACCTGAGCTTCCCACCAGCAGGTTCTGGTGCGCTGGTTTTAAGATAGGTCTTGTTCTACCTGTAGTGTTGAAGTGCTCTCTTTGCGATTCAGGTGTACACCCTGCTTCGAAGAGCACTGCTAAAGGTTTTTGTTGACATTTTTATGCAGGGAATTAACATAAGTTGCTTAAAGGTGCATTCAGCCAGCCCCTCACCGTCACTTGGGCCCACCTCACTGCGACAGAAGGGGAAGTGGATTCGGTAGCTAGCTAGCTAGCAGTCGCTGGCGGAGTTCGCGTGGCCTAGCCCTGAGGTTAGAAAAGAAAAACAGGCCTTCTCTTCCTTGCTCATGGCCTGTGAGTGCTTCTCTTGTAAAGTGTGAGTTTGAGTGTGGAAGAGAATATTAATTTCCATTTGGGAAACTTGAGGTTCTTAAAAAAGACTTGCATGGTATGCGAAAGAGCTTGAGTAATGTGTATGTATGTTTTTCCTTTTTTAAACATTTTCATGCCTTTGTGTTTGATTATTACAACAATTCAATATGGTAGTTAGGCTTAAGTATTTTTCCAGTTTTGTAGAAGGGGAAACTGAGACCAGAGAGGCTGAAATAATTACCCAGACTCTCATTGGTAACAAGAGGTAAAGCCAGGAATTAAATTGTTGATCACTAGAGATTTAATGGTGATTACAAAAGTGATCACTACCTGTGTGTGCCTGCAAACTCTCCATTTAATGTTCACATTCATGCAGTGGTGAGCTAGGATTTATTGAATGTCACTGCTAGAGACAAAATTGAGGTTCATACTGAGTTCTTCTCACTTGCAGGTTATTATTCTTTCATTAAATTTGCTGTTTTTAAAAAACTTGGTCATATTAGTAAGAAAAATATGTATTATTTTTAAATTACTCCATAATAGGGCTTCTGAAGACCTTAAGGCTCATATGGTTGTGGCTAATACAATGGAAGACTTTCAGAAGGAGCTTGATTCTGGAAAGGTAAGAGACTTCTGAAAAGTTTCAAATATAAACATATTTCAGTAAATGATACTTTAAGACTCACAGAATTTATGCATGATGTTAATCCCTTCTTCAAGGCCTGTCACACAAAAGGATTATATGTTACTCCGCATTGCTACTCTGTTTTCTACTGGCTCCCCGGCAGCATTACAACATCGTATGGTTGGGGTAACACTGTGAGCAGATTACATAAAACCTTTTGCTCATGCTCCTTATGCAGGCTAAACAAGTTTCCTTTTGTATGACTGTATTCCCATTATTGGAGAATTTCGTGCTCTCACTTTGCTGTAAGTTCTTAAAGTAAGCGCTGTTCTAATTTGAGAAATGTAATGTGCAGCATCCTACAAAAGGAAGTCCTGTTTCGGAGCGTGTATACTTACCTGGATCTTAATACACTGAACTTGGTGAATAACAAGTGAAAAGCGTTACTCATTTCTAAGCCTGTTTTTGAGAATGAGGGGGTACTTCTGGCTCCTTAAAACTGCACAGGTTTTCCTAATGGTGTTTGAAGATTTAATCAGCTTTTTATGTTGTGTGTATGCAGAAGTTCGCAGCCCAAACTTGGTTTGCACAAGAAAGGGGTCTTGATTTGGAAATTATTTTTTTATTATTATTTATTTTTTTTTGTCTTTTGTCTTTTTTTGTTGTTGTTATTGTTGTTGTTGCTATTTCTTGGGCCGCTCCCGTGGCATATGGAGGTTCCCAGGGTAGGGGTTGAATCGGAGCTGTAGCCACCGGCCTACGCCAGAGCCACAGCAACGTGGGATCCAAGCCTTGTGTGCAACCTACACCACAGCTCACAGCAATACCGGATCCCCAACCCACTGAGCAAGGCCAGGGATAGAACCCGCAACCTCATGGTTCCTAGTCAGATTCGTTAACCACTGCGCCACGACGGGAACTCCTGATTTGGAAATTATTAATTGCTGGGATGAATCACTTATGGACATTAGTATTCTGGTGCATGTGTTTGTACAGCTGGTCTGCATCTCCAGGTTATAAACAGGAAAATCATAGACCAGAGACTTAAGTAATTACCCCAAACCATTTGGAAGCAGACCTGGTATTAGAATTTAGACCTCTCTTCTGATTCAGCTTAAGGCACTTTTTAAAAAAATTCATGCTGAAGGTAAAGACAAAATTTTGCTTGCTTATGGTTATAACCTCTTAACATGTCTCTTACTGTATGAGTTGGGAAGATATGAATCTCTCTGGCTTTCGGTTTACGAACCTGTAAAATGAGTACAGACTAGATAGTATAGCCTAAGGATCCAGCTTTGTCACTACTGTGAGGATTTGAACTGTGGCCTGGGAACCCACATGTCATGAGTGTGCCCTCCTTCAAAAAAGGCAAAAAATAGCATCAAAATCCCCTTCAGATCCGTAATTCTTCAGTATTTAGCCTTCTGTTATTCTTGGCCTGTTGCCTTGGTAATATCCTGTCTTTCTGGTTTCCATAACTTGTCACTCAACTTGATACTTTCTTTTTTGGTCTAAAATGTTTAGGGCCTTATCTGCCACACATGGAAGTTCCTAGGCTAGGGGTTGAATCAGAGCTGTAGCCGCCGGCCAACACCACAACCACAGCCACAGCAACTCGGGATCTGAGCCTCGTCTGTGACCTACACCACAGCTTATGGCAACATTGGATCCATAACCCACCAAGAGAGGACAGGGATCGAACCCGTATCCTCTTGGATACTAGTCGGGTTTGCGTGTTTGTTACTGCTGAGCCAGGGCGGGAACTTTGCAGAGTTCTAATCTCTACTTCTCCTGGCTGGCTGGATAGCTATCTGATGCTGTGTATATTTTTTCTTTCATTCTATTTTTTATACTTTTTTTGTTCCATTATTTATTGAATTTTAAAACTTCCCTTATTGTAGAAATAAGATAGTCCCCTTTTGCAGTACCGTCTATTAAAAACATTGTGCAAGAGTTAATAAACCCATAAAGTAAACTATCAGTGCATTGCTTTCAAAGAAATGAATCTTAGTGGGTATCGGTGGATCATGTTTTCCATTCTGATATTAAATAAGCTCTTGGAGAGATTTCCACAGGGATCCCAAAGCAGAGTGTAGGGTTTTCAGGCCGTGTCCAGAGATCACACAGAGACCAAAGCAAGTGTTCTTTCTGTGTCCAGTGCTCAGTTCCCGCCTCCATCTCACCTCACGGTGCTCAGCTTCCATGTGTTGACTGAACAGCAAGCAGCTTCCAAGGCTTTTGTAAATAAAATTGGATTTACTGGGAGAGGAAAAGGAGGAAGGGACCTTTGGAGCTTGAGTGTAGATGAGAGTTTGTTTTCTCCTCTTTGTTGGTCAAAATGAAAAGAATTTCTTTATATGTCTAATTTATAGGACCTGCTTTTGGTACACTTTTCCAAGGGGGTGATCTTAATTGAATGAAAAATAAATGTTATCTACGTGTAACACATACATTTTACTGTCGGCATGTATTACTAATGTCTCAATAACCATGATTTTTGAGTATTAATACTTCTCATTAGCATTTTCTGCTGTGAAGTTCAAGATATTATATATTGCAAAAGATTGTAGCTTTGTAGCTTTTAAAAACATAGATGTAGAAATAATATGAGATAAAAACCTTTCCATAGCTGAATAAGTCACCTAAAAAAATATATACTCTCCGTTCATGTTAATGAGTTACATGCATACATAATAAGGAATTTCAGGTCTTACCTCAACTTCACTTTGAAGTTAGAATTAAAACATGTTGTTTTCAAAATTGTGAGTCCAAATACATTTAATAACAGCTTTAGTTGAGTTTATTCTTATACTATAAACCATTTTAAATTTTAAAAGTTATTGTAGTAGAAATACCTTCTCATGGCTTAGTGATTTTTTTTTCTTGGAGAAAAAGATAAGCCTACTTACTGTAAAATCTGTTAAAGTTATAAAAAAAATACAGCTTGAAGTATTATGAGTTAACAAAAGTAAAATTTCTAAGAAACCAAATTTAAATTCATTATTTTAAAACATTCTTTGTAATTATCTTAATATTTGTATGATCGCGTAATTAAAGACAGTGATTAGGAGTTCCCGTCGTGGCGCAGTGGTTGACGAATCCGACTAGGAACCATGAGGTTGCAGGTTCGGTCCCTGCCCTTGCTCAGTGGGTTAACGATCCGGCGTTGCCGTGAGCTGTGAGCTGTGGTGTAGGTTGCAGACGCGGCTTGGATCCCGCGTTGCTGTGGCTCTGGCGTAGGCCAGTGACTGCAGCTCCGATTTGACCCCTAGCCTGGGAACCTCCATATGCCGTGGGGAGCGGGCCAAAGAAATAGCAAAAAGACAAAAAAAAAATAAAAAAATAAAGACAATGATTAAAGTTTTTCCCCATTCTGTATTTCAGAATGAATTTTAAATAGTACTTTAATGAATGTACAGTTTTCTCTTTTTTATTTGTGTAAATGCTAATGATTTACCAACTTTCAATACAGGGAAGTAACTTTGTGCTACTTCAGCTCTTATATCCCTAGGTTTGTTTTTCCTTCACTTTTCATTGCATAATTTCTATATTTAAATTGTATATTATTAATGTATATATCTAATAATTATTGACCTTATATTATCTGTACACTTATTTAAAATTATTTGTATTGAGTACCTGTTGTGGTGCAGTGGAAACAAATCCAGCTAGTATCCACGAGGATGCAAGTTCAATCCCCGGCCTCGCTCAGTGGGTTAAGGATCCAGTGTTGCCCTGAGCTGTGGTGTAGGTCGCAGATGTGGCTTGGATCCCGAGTTGCTGTGGCTGTGGTGGAGGCTGGCAGCTGTAGCTCCAATTCAGCCCCTAGCCTGGGAACCTCCATATGCTGTGGGTGCGGCTCTAAAAATAAATAAATAAATAAATAAATAATTCCTATATTAAAAACAATTGTCTAATTATTTAGCATATAATTTTAATGTATGTTTTAAAACATATTAAAAAATCGTCCAAATACTTATTATTATCATCCCCTCCACGTTCTATCATCCATTCCCCCCCGCCCCCGCCTAGCAGTTTTCTACTTCTTTATTGTCTTAAGCGCATCACCAGAATAACATCAGCTTTGGGAGTCAGGCTAACACATTTTGCTTAATTATCATAAAAGACGTAGGTAACTAACCTCATTTTTTTGTAATTTCCTAATCTGTGTTTACTTTCACTTTACTTGGAAACCTTTTGAAACATGTTTAACCAAATTCCAAGGGCGAGGAAGGGCTTCTAGGAGACTCTCGAGCTTGGAAGGTGTGACAGGAACCAGTTGATCACAAGTTGACAAGGAAGCTGGATGACCTTCTAGCAGCTTTTAAACTACCGTTTCTTCTTTTGGGCCACAGCTGTGGCATTGGAAGTTCCCTGGTCACAGGTCGAACCCTTGCCACAGGAATGACCCACACTGCTGCAATGACAATGCTGGATCCTTAACCTGCACCACAAGCAAACTCCTAAACTACCGTTTCTGTTGTATGTCTTTGATTTCTCTACTCCTAACAGGAATTTTTTTATAGGACTAATGCGTCATTGTTATTGCAGATAAGCCTCATTTTGAAGTGGACATGCTATGAAAAATGTAGGGTTCACAACTAAGAGAAATCTTAATTCTCGTCTCGTCCAATACCCACATTTTATAAGAGAAAACTCAGGGCTAGAGATTTTCAAACAGGCAGTGAGTTTGAAATTTCGGATAAGTTAGGTTAAAATCCCAGGTCTCTTGATTCTGCCCATTATTCTCTGTGGTCTAGGAAAGAAGTTAGAGCCTTAACAACCGTTGACAAATCAGTGTTCTCTTTGTCCCCTGCCTCTCTCCTCCTGGTAACCACGTGGTGGAGGGAGGCAGTCGTCAGGTTTGAAGTGAGGGCTCTGACATTCACCCTTCGTTCTTCCTTCTCTTTAGTGCTGTGGACATTTAAGTGTATTGCAAAGATGTCTCTGTTGTGTCCTGCTGTTATGTGATGTGCGGGTTTGAGATGGTGGAAAAACATCCTTTCTTATCTCAAGCACCTTTGAGCACAGTTCCTAGCAGGTTTGCAAAGGTACCATGGCCTGAAAAAGGCCGGGAAACCTATCCTTTTTCTTGCGGGTTCAGCAGAGAACTCAAATGTTCCTTTTGCGGAACAGAAGGAATTGTAAATACTGAATTTTTTTCTCATGTTAGATTGTTCAGATTCCATTCTGTGGGGAAATCGACTGTGAAGATTGGATCAAAAAGACCACTGCCAGGTAAGACTGTTTAAGTCTAACGGATAAAATCTGTGAAGTGTCGCAGTGAAAAAGAGTAGGAATTTTCAGCCTAAACGAATGGAATCTTTACATGGTTTTAATTTCAGGGATCAAGATCTGGAACCTGGCGCTCCGTCCATGGGAGCCAAAAGCCTTTGCATCCCCTTCAAACCACTCTGCGAGCTGCAGCCTGCAGCCAAGTGCGTCTGCGGCAAGAACCCCGCCAAGTTCTACACCTTGTTTGGTCGTAGTTACTAAGGGTTAAGCAAACCCCATCTCCAGCCCTCCTCGCTTTTTAAAAGATTGATCCTAGTCAGTTCCCAGACGTAGACAGTTTTATGATTTTTTTAAAATAAAAGTTCTAAAAGGAGGTCACGTAAGACAGACACCTCTTCTTATGTCTAAATTAACAATGGAGAAAAGACTTTTCTGTAAACAACCCCAGTAATAAATATCATGAACTGATACCATTTCATGTATTCATTTGTTTGGGAAATCGCTGTGTTTTATGCTCTGGGGAAGTTGCTGGAGAGACGAAGGCGGCTCTTCTTGACCTCAGTACTGCCTCCCGCCTTCAGACCCGGAACCACCAGCTGCTCCTTCTTCGGTGCAGGAGCCCTTTCTCGTCCTTACTTCCTCCTGCTGAGTCTAACACTGCCCTAAAAACAAACGAGGACGACGGAGGTACAAAAGAAGCTTTCCTCCGCCCTTCTCTTTCCCTCTTTTCCTTGTGGTTCCTACGGGGTCTTCAGAAGACCAAACCTGATTCGTGAAAGCCTGATCAGCTCATCTCACTTTGGCTTCTTAGTTTGTGCTCAGGAGGGAGGTGGTGCTGCCCCTCTGCCCAAAGCCAACTTCCTGGGGGCTTGTCTTAGCATCTGCCTCTGCTGCAGCTCTGCTGCTGGAAAACATTTCGCTTCTTTACTAAATTGCTCCCAAGACTTGCCGTCCTGTCTCTCAGTTAGGTGTCCTTCTAGCTGTCCTTCCGTGGCCTGCGTCTTAGACATGGGTGTGCCCTTGCTGTAATGGCCCTCCTCCCATGCCACCTGATCAGCCCCCTCTGATCCCATGGTTTCAGGTGACATTAATAGGATGACGGCTCCAAAATTTTTATCTCGGTCTGACCTCCAGGCCCCACTCCTAGCTGCGTACTGGGTTTTCTGGAGTGTCCCTTCAATGTTTCAGGTCAGCCCGTGTCAAAAAAATCTCCTTTCATTCTCCACTCCCAGACCTGTTCCTCCTACGGTACTTCCTGCCTGAAGGATGAGCACATGTACCCAGCCCCCGAAACCAGAAGCCCGAGAGTCACCCTCTCAGCCCCTCCAAGGTGCCAGCAGCCATGTTCACTTGGCCTGCAGAGCGTTCGGCGCCCCTTCTGACGTCTCTGCTCCCCGTCCACGGGTTGAGATGCCCTCTGGCCAGTTGCCTCTTAGGCTGATTACTGGCTCCAGGTCCATCTCCAGGCCCGTCTCCACATCTCCAAGAGTGTTTTGTTTTTTCCTAATGTGTGATTTCTTATGATGTTTTTCTTCCCCTTACAAGCCTTTCATGGTTCCCGGTCAGTACCAGGATACAGTGTAAAGCCTTCAGCCTGTTGTGGTTTAGCCTACCTGTCCAGTCTCCCTTTCAACCATCCCAGTAGAGTCCTTTGCAGCCTAACCACTTGGGGTGTCCTGCAGGCAGCGTCCCATGTCTCACCTCTGGCCCTTCGCCTGGATGCCTTTTACTTCACGTTTCTCTTTATTTCAGGGCCTGCTCTAATCTAGTGTGCAGTCTTCCTTGGTAGTGATAAACATGTGAATAAAGGGAAAAGCTTCCAAAAGGACTGCCTGGAAGTATATTCCAGGCAGAAGGAACAGCTTACGCAAAGCCATGAACGTACCTACTGTGTATGAGAACACGGCAGAACTCTCCTTGGTGAGAAGTTGTTAAATGAAAGTGGATTACGTATGACATGCTTTCAGGATTGATGTTTTGAGTGTGTGTATTCATATGCCTCCCTTAATGAGGTAGATGTTTGAGTCACGCTTATACTCAAGAAGCAGTATTTCTTTCCTTTTTTTTTTTTTTTTGTCTTTTTAGGCCCGCACCTGCGGCATATAGAAGTCCCCAGGCTAGGGGCTGAATCAGAGCTGCAGCTGCCGGTCTACACCACAGCCACAGCAATGCTGAATCCATAACCCACCGATCAAGGCCAGGGATCGAACCTGCATCCTCATGGATGCTGGTCAGATTCGTTTCCACTGAGCCACCATGGGAACTCCAAGAATCAATATTTCCTATTGATCTATGGCAGTCTAGGATGATTTATCTCCCCCCCCCACCCTTAGCAGCTGTGTAAACTTCCCTGTTTCTTCCGTTGTAAAGTGGAGACAAATCTAACGTCTGCGTCACAGTCACTCTGCCCCGTGAAGTGCTTAGAACACCTGGCCCGTACTAAACAGTGGCTAGTGTTAACTTTTGGGGGGGGCGGGGCGCATGGCCAGGGCATGTGGAAGTTCCCAGGCCAGGGATCGAACCTGGACCACAACAGCGACAACATTGGATCCTTAACCCACTATACCACAGGAGCTCCTGCTCGTGTTAGTTATGGCAAGGATGCAGGGTCAGCTGGAAGTTGCTCCAGTGTTTATCTCCAATTAGCAATGAATGACCTTAGTGCCTAGGGATTGTTTTTGGTTTTTTCAGTCAGTCTCTGACAAAAGCCTGAAAAGTAGATCAGAGACTTCCATATTTTGTTCTGTTGCCGCTGGCCACTTGGGAGCAGGTGATCACCTTTGATGCAAAGACACATCCCCAGGCTATTTTTTTGATTTTTCAGATGGGAATTAATTACAGAAAAACTTGACTTTTGCTGCTTTAAAGGGACTCGGTAATTTAAAGGAACTTTACAGTAATGGGATCCTGCTGTATAGCACTGGGAACTATATCTAGTCACTTATGATGGAGCATGATAATGTGAGAAAAAAGAATGTATATATATATATATATGTGTGTGTGTGTGTGACTGAGTCACCTTGCTGTGCAGTAGAAAATTGACAGAACACTGTAAACCAGCTATAATGAAAAAAATAAAAATCATTATATTTAAAAAATAAGACCTTGGGGCAAAACAAAAAATAAATAAGTAAAATAAAGGAACTTTAAGTAGTTACGTTAAGGAAAGAATCCTTCAACTCTAGATCTACATGTGAAAAAGTGGGGCTTTTTGTTAAATTGAGGTTCAGTTAAAAGAGCAAACATTTTAAGCGCGGTGGTGGTGCTTTTCAAGGGGCGTGTAAACGTGGCTCCAGACGCTGTCCTGTCACTCTTGTTTACTTGCAGACCACGGCCTCTACCAGATTCATTCATGACTGACGGTCACCGGCGTGGTTATGTGCCTGGCATTTGTGGTTTTCGAGAAGAAAAGCAGATCAAGGTGTATCTACTGGTGGCTGTGCTCACCGGGATTCCCGGTGCAGATATCAGCTGACAGTTCCTAGTTCTACATGACCGTGTGTGTAAAGTAGCTTCTTTTAAAAAATTGCCTCGAACTATGGTTTATTGACAGTTGTTCATTTCTGCTGTACAGCAGAATGATTCAGTTGTACATGTTCTTTTTCGTATTCTTTTCCATTACGGTTTATCACAAAATATTGAATAAAGTCCCCTGTGCTGTACGGTAGGGCTTTTGTTTATCCATTCTACATACAATAGTTTGCATCTGCCAATCCCAAACTCTCAGTCCATCCCTCCCGCTCCCAGGGTGACCACAAGTCTGTTCTCTGTGTCTGTGAGTCTCTTTCTGTAGATAAGCTCATTTGTGTTATATTTTAGATTCCACATTTAAGTGATGTCATATGGTATTTGTCTTTTTCTGACTTACTTCACTTAGTATGAGAGTCTTTAGATCCATCTATGTTGCTGCAAGTGACATTATTTCATTCTTTTTTTTTTTTTTTTTTAATGGCTGAATGGTATCCCATCGTATTATAGGTACCACATCTTCTTTTTTGGTTTTTTGTCTTTTTAGGGCCGCACCTGCAGCATATGGAGGTTACATGCTAGGGGTCCAATCAGAGCTGCAGCTGCCGGCCTACACCACAGACACAGCAACACCGGGTCCTTAACCCACTGAGCGAAGCCAGGGATGGAACCCACATTCTCATGTATGCCAGTCGGGCTCTTAACCTGCTGAGCCACACGGAAGTGTAACACGTGTCTTTACCCAGGCACCTGCCATGGGACATCTAGCTGATCCGTGTCTTGGCTGTCGTGAATAGTGCTGTTATGAACATAGGGTGCATTTGTCTTTTTGAATTGGAATTTTGTCTGGATATTTGCCCAGGAGTAGGACTGCTGGATCATATGTCAACTCTCCTTTTAGGCTTTTGATAAGCCATCCTGTTTTCCATGGCTGCACCAGTCACATTCCCACCCACAGTGCAGGCGGGTTCCCTTTTCTCCACACCCTTTCCAGCATTTGTTTTTTGTAGACTTTTTGATGGTGGCCATTCTGACGGTGTGAGGTGATACCTCATTGTTTTGGTCTGCATTTCTTTAATAATTAGCAATATTGAGTATTTTCTATGGGCCTACTAGCCATCTGTCTGTCTTTTTTGGAAAAATATCTATTGAGACGGATGAACCGTCTTGTAGCAAAGGGCAACCCCCGCTTCCTTTCTCAGTGGTGGCAGTGGAGCAGCTGTCCCCATGCGTCATCACATTTGCTTTCTCTACTGGATCTCTCCATGAGCTTACAAACGTGTCATCTTCCCCAACCTAAAAGTACCTTTTCTTGGCTCCATATTCTGTTCATTTGACAGTAAAACTCATTGAAAGGATGGCCTTGCCATCTCGTTTCTCCTCTATTTCCTTGAAACCACCTCGGGTTCGCCCTCTCGCTAAGGTCACCAGTGGCCTCCAAAAGGGAAAATGCAGTCACCACTTCCAGTTCTCATGTTTCTTGCCGTCTCAGCATTTGACGCAGCTGATTCTGTCCTCCTCTTTGAAACACTTCCTCCTTGGCCTTCAGAAGACTCCGCTGTCCTGTTTGCCCTTTCATCCCTCTGGTCCCTCCCTCTGCTCTCTCCATATCTTCTTTCTCGATTTTCTCTCATTTCCCTGGCATCTCAGGCAGTCTTATGGCTTACATCTGCATATTGTCAGCGCTCAGGTTCATATATTCCTAGCCTCTCCATCTCCTCGGAACTCCGGATGCCGCCACTTGACCCCCTACTCACCAACAGATGCACCAGAGTTAATATCATTTCCATCCCTGGCTCCCACGCCGTTTCCATACCTGTCACCTTTATCTTACCTTTGCCTCGGCTGCAGTGTCATTCTTCTAGGCTAAAACCTAGTCTAGTGTCATCTTCACTGTTTTTGTTCATACCTCACATCCAGTTGCTCAGCCACTACTGTTGACTTGAACTTCAAAATGTATCCTGGATATATTCAGGGTTCCAGGTTTGGTTTCATGCTCTGCTGTTGCTGACACTTTTAATAAGGAAATTAAAAAAATTTTTTTTGCTTTTTAGGGCTGTGCCTGTGGCATTGGAAATTCCCAGGCTAGGGATTGAATTGGAGCTATAGCTGCCGGCCTACACCACAGCCACAGCAACTTGGGATCTGAGACCTTGACCATAGCTCACGGCAATGCCGGATCCTTAACCCACTGAGCAAGGCCAGGGATTAAACCTGCATCCTCATGGATGCTAGTCAGGCTCCTTACTGCTCAGCTACAACAGGAACTTCCAGGGGGAAAAAAAAAATTGTGATAAAATATATCATCTTCGTCCTTTTTAAGTGTGTACTTCCATGTGGAGAATGTTTATGGGGTTGGGCCACCCATCACCTGATCTTCATCTTCTTAACTTGAGACTCAATACCCATTAAACAACACCTCCCTCGTGCCCCCGCCCTGCCCACATTCAGCCCCTGGCAGCCATCACTCTGCTTTCTCTTGCTGTGACCTTGACTCCACTGAACAGCCCACGGAAGGGGAATCATCCGTGTGCTTCTGTGACTGACGGACTTCACCGGCACACTGGTGTCCTCGAGGTTCGTCTGGGTCAGCATGTCCTCCCTTTGAAGGTGGAATGACATTCCGTTGTATGAATCGACCACGTTTCTTTTCGTCTGTCGATGGACACCTGGGTCGCGTCCACCTCTTGGCTCTTGGGGACGGCGCTGCTGGGAACATGGTGCCCAAGGAGCTCTTTGAGCCCCTACTTTCAGTTCCTCTGAATAGATGCCCAGAAGTGGCACCACTGGATCATATGGCAATTCGATTTTCAATGTTTTGAGGAGCCACCATGCTGTTTTCCACAGTGGCTGTGCCATTTAAAAGCGTGTAATAATTTTTGAACTGGGGCCTGCACGTCCCTTTGTCCTAGAACCGTGGATCAGGTGACCAGTTGTGCCTGGATGCTCCCACTCCCCACCTGGTCTGTGTCACCCATCTTTAGATTATTACCTGCAGCCTCCTAACGCGTACCTCTGCCCTCCTGTAATCTCAATGCAGGACCCAACTGTTCTTAACATAAATTAGATCTTGTCATTCGACTCCATACCTTCCCGTCTCACAGGTGATCTGCCCCCCCGCCCCCCGCCCCGGCTCCATCACTTCTCTGCCTTCATATCCTCTTTCTCTCAGTCCCTCCTCCTTGGCTGTGCTCCTTGAATTCCCTGTGCTCATGGCTTCCTCTGCCTGGAAAGATCTTCAGATGTCTTCACGGCTCAGCTTCTTACCTCCTTTCCTCGGGGAACATCTCGGTAGAGTCTTCCCAGACCACTTTTTTAATGACAGCCCCCGTGTGTCTCCATCACTCTTACTACCGTCTGACAGTCCATATATTTTACGATTGAGTGTCTTCCCCTCACTGGAAGGTAAGCTTCGTGTTTCTCTCTGTTTTAGTTGCCGCTGTCTCCCTAGTGCCTAGCACTGTGTCTGATATGTAGGAATTCAGTATTCATGGCATGAATGGATGGGTGAGATAGTCTTATGCAGTAACTTTTACAATCTGGTTGTATTAAAAGTCTCACTGTTAGACTAGCAAGTGAATTGGAGATTATTTATGAGATGCTAAGCGAGTTATTAGAGCTATGTCTTAAGTTGTCAGGTTTTCGTTAAAGTCAGTGTATTAGTCCAAGTCCTTCAGATAAATAGAACCAGTAGACTGTGTATATAAATAGATATGTGAAGGAATTGGCTCACATGTTTATGAAGGCTGAGAAAGTCTCTGGATCTGCATGGCAAGCAGGAGACCCAGGAAAACCAGCAGTGGGTATATTTTCTGTCTGAAGCCCCACAGGCTTGAGACCCAGAGTCAGCCTTTCACGTTGAACCTAAAGGCAGGGAAAAGCCAGTGTCCTGACTTGAAGGCAGTCAGTGGGAGGAATCCTCTCTTATTTGTAGGACAGTCAGCCAGTTTGTTTTGTTCAGGCCTTCGACTGATTGGACGAGGCCCACCCACCTTAGAGACAGCATTTTACTCAGTCTACTCACTCAAATGTTAATCTCACTCAAAAAAACCCTCACAGGGCATTCCTCTTGTGGCTCACCAGGTTACAAACCTGACTAGTATCCATGAGGATGCAGGTTTGATCCCTGGCCTCGCTCAGTGGGTTAAGGATCCAGTGCTGCCACAAGCTGTGGTGTAGGCTGGCAGCTGCAACTCTGATTTGACCCCTAGCCGGGGAACTTCCATATATGCTGCAGGTGTGGCCTTAAAAAGAAAAAAAAAAAGACACCTTCATAGAAATACTCAGAATAATGTTTGGCCAACTGCCTGGGTACCTGGGAGCCCAGTCAAATTGACACATAAAATTAACCATCACAGGAGTTCCCGTCGTGGCACAGTGGTTAACGAATCCGATTAGGAACCATGAGGTTGCGGGTTCGGTCCCTGCCCTTGCTCAGTGGGTTAACGATCCGGCGTTGCCGTGAGCTGTGGTGTAGGTTGCAGACGCGGCTCGGATCCCGCGTTGCTGTGCCAGTGGCTACAGCTCGGATTCGACCCCTAGCCTGGGAACCTCCATATGCCGCGGGAGCGGCCCAAGAAATAGCAACAACAACAACAACGACAAAAGACAAAAAAGATAAAAAAGACAAAAAAAAATTAATCACAATGGATGAAGAAAATGTGGAATTTGTATACATACACACACAATGGAATACTACTCAGTCATAAAAAAGAATGAAATAATGTCCTTTACAGCAACAAGGATGGGCCTAGAGATGATCATAAGCTAAGTAAGTTAGAGAAAAACAGATACTGTATGATGTCACTTATATGTAGAATCTAAAATATGACACAAGTGAACTTATCTATGAAATAGAAACAGACTCATAGAA
The DNA here is from genome assembly GCF_016906955.1 of Phacochoerus africanus. NCBI lineage: Eukaryota > Metazoa > Chordata > Mammalia > Artiodactyla > Suidae > Phacochoerus > Phacochoerus africanus. Next base: position 15,107,553 of record NC_062555.1, on the reverse strand, counting down.
ATAGAAAACAGACTTGTGATTGCCAAGGGGGGTAGTGGGAGACGGATGGATTGGGAGGCTGAGATTAGCAGAGGCAAACTATTATATACAGGATGGATAAACAACATGGTCCTTCTCTAGAGCACAGGGGAAAACTGTATTCAATATCCTGAATACAACTGAAACGGAAAAGATTCTGAAAAAGAGTGGATGGGAGTTCCCGTTGTGGTGCAGTGGAAACAAATCCGACTAGGAACCATGAGGTTGTGGGTTCAATCCCTGGCCCTGCTCAGTGGGTTAAGGATCTGGCGTTGCTGTGAACTGTGGTATAGGTCGCAGACCTGGCTCAGATCTGGCATTGCTGGGCGGTGGTATAGGCTGGCAGCTGTAGCTCCAATTTGACCCCTAGCCTGGGAATCTCCATATGCCACAGGTGCAGCCCTAAAAAGCCACAAAAACAAAAACAAAAAGCCAACCAAACAAAACAAAAAAGAGTGTATTTATATGTATAACTTAATCACTTTGCTGTACAGAAGAAATTAACACATTGTGAAACAACTATGCTTCAATAAAATAAATTAAAAAATTAACCATTGGGAGAAGATCTAAACAGACAGTTCTCCAAAGAAGACGTACAGGTGGCCGAGAAACACATGAAAAGATGTTCAACATCACTCATTATTAGAGAAACGCAAATCAAAACCACTCTGAGGTACCACCTTACACTGGCCAGAATGGCCATCATCCAAAAGTCTACAAACAATAAGTGCTGGAGAGGGTGTGGAGAAAAAGGAACACTAGTACACTGTTGGTGGGATTGTAAATTGGTGCAACCACTGTGGAAAGCAGTATGGAGATTCCTCAGAAAACTCAAAATTGAACTACAATTTGATCCAGCAATCCCATTCCTGGGCATCTACCCAGAGAAAACCACGACTTGCAAAGACGCGTGTACTCCAATGTTCATTGCAGCACTATTTACAATAGCCAAGACAATGGAAACAACCCAAATGTCCATCGACAGAGGAGTGGATCCAGAAGATGTGGTACATATACACAATGGAATATTACTCAGCCATTAAAAAGAACAAAATACTGGCATTTTTTGCAACATGGATGGAACTATCATGCTAAGTGAAGTCAGCCATACAATGAGACACCAACATCCAATGCTTCCACTGACATGGGGAATCTGGAAAAAGGACAGACTGAACTTCTTTGCAGAACAGATGCTGACTCACAGACATTGAAAAACTTATGGTCTACGGCGGAGACAGTTTGGGGGGTGGGGGGATGTGCTTGGGCTGTGGGATGGAAATCCTGTGCAATCAGACTGTTATGGTCATTATACAACTACAGATGTGATAAATTCATTTGAGTAATAAAAAAAAAAGGCAAGTAAAAAAAATTAACCATCATAGACTTCAAAATCAGAAAAGATTTGGTATAGTAATTTCAATTTGTATTTCTCTAAGGGATTGATAATAGGCGGTCTACTCACAACAATAAAGGCTGCTACTCTTTTAGATATTCAGAAACTGGTAAAGCTTTAAGGGTTATAAGTGACAGATGACAGATCAAATCATTAGCTCCTCCATTAGTTTAAAGTTATTAGATTTTCCTAAACATGAGAGATGTTTTTCTCATCTTATTTACGGGGAATGCTTGGAAATAGCGTACCTGTTTGTCCCAGCTCAGTGGGCAAGGCAGAAAAAACAATCTCCCTGGCTGCTGGTTTGGCTTCCACCTACTGTAGCTCTGATCTCTGATGGGTAACCCCTAGAACGTTCCCTGTTCCATGCAGTAAACAGAATTCAAAACCACTTACATACACACCAGGTTGTCAAGACAAGATTGTGTATGTTAAATAGTAGAGCAGTTACTGCAGACCCCGGGTGTGGACTCTGGGAAGGCCAACAGCCACGTCTGAGCTTCTGCACGATTCAGACACAGGCTCTTCTTTGACTCCGTCATGAAACACACCAACCAAGGAACGAGAGAAACCCCTCACGTTCATATCTGGACGTCAGTGTGGTCAATTTCCACAAGTCCCCGCTCACATGACGTGTCTTGCTTAATTGCCCTTTAAACTGTTTTATGGCTTTATAGCAGCCTGTAAACGGTGATTTTCAAATATGACAAGTGGTGCAAGGCTGAAGGGGAGAGTTCCCCAGAAGCTGTAATCACTGCATCTGTAGCTGCTCCCGTAGGAGCTCAGCCTTCCCGGGAAAGGGAGAGGGACCGCGGCGAGCAGGGCGCGATGGGGCGATACTCAGGGAGAAGCTTCCGACTGATCCTCATGTGCGTGGTGGCGCTGCTCCTGTTCGCCATGGAGCTGGTGATCGCCCAGATCGGCAACTCCCTCTCCTTGGCCTCCGACGCGTTCGCCGTCCTCTCCCACCTGGTGTCCATGATCATCGGTCTCTTCGGCCTCAGGGCCAGCATGATACAGCAGCACAGGAAGAGCACGTTCGGCCTTCTCCGGGCCGACGTCGTGGGGGCATTCGGCAATTCCGTCTTTGCTGTGGCCCTGATGTTCAGCATCCTGGTGGAAGCTGTCAAAAGGTATATTACACCCCAAAAGACGGAGCAGCCGCTGCTGGTTCTCAGTGCCGGGGTCATCGGGCTGTTCTTCAACCTTCTTAACTATGTCATCTTCTTGGACTGCTGCTACTGCGCGGCTCCAGGGCCCCAGGGAGCCGCTGGAACAGGTAAAGGGCTGCTTGGCTGTTAGAGTTTGGTCAGAGGCCCGGCAGGTGCAATCTTAGGGGGGCCCCCGGGGGTGCTATCGAGAGAGGCCTGATGCATTTGTCCCTAGGGACTTTACTAAAGGTCTTCCTCCAAAGAGTCACTTTCAGTCCAAAGTTCCGTATGAGCCGGGTGGCAGCCGGCCACGTGGGGGTCTTTTTTTAGCCACAGGAATGAACAACTGTGTGGACAGGTGAGGAGGGGAGAAGGCAGTAAAGAGGGAACACTTTGAGAGAAAGTGGATGTGGCTTTGAATGCAAGTCTCCTTTAGTTAGTGACTCACTTTTGTCTACCCAGATGTGACATGGCTATGTTTGAATTGAAAAATAGTATTTTGGAGTTCCCGTCGTGGCGTAGTGGTTGACGAATCCGACTAGGAACCATGACGCTGCAGGTTCGATCCCTGCCCTTGCTCAGTGGGTTAACGATCCGGCGTTGCCATGAGCTGTGGTGTAGGTCGCAGATGTGGCTCTGGATCCTGCGTTGCGTGGCTCTGGCATAGGCTGGTGGCTACAGCTCCGATTGGACCCCTAGCCTGGGAACCTCCATATGCCGAGGGAGCGGCCCAAGAAATGGCAAAAAAAATAATAATAATAATAATAATAGTATTTTGATGTCCCGCACAAGGTATGTTCCAAAAATACTAGGCTACGTGACCAGCTCACACCAAGCAAAGGAGCAAACAATCGGCCAGGCTGCCATATTCAAAGAAGGTGACATAAAATAGAGGAAAAAAAGAAAGAAGATGATTGAGTAAATGTAGCTCTCTTCCTGAATGGAAAGATTCATGTTTATTTATTTTTCTTTTTTAAAAGTATAGTTGATTTACAACATTTTGCCAATTTCTGTTGTACAATGAAGTCATGTGTGTATATACATTCTTTTCCTCATCCTGTTTTCCATCATGTTCTATCCCAAGAGATAGGCTAGAGTTCCCTGTACTGTACAATAGGATCTCATAGGATAGGCATCTGCCCTGTTTGAGGAAAAGGGAAGCTATTTACATGTGAATCATTAGGGAGGACGTAGGAGTGGGTACCAAACTCACTGGATCATCTGTCAAAAGATCGAATTAAATTAAATCATCTGTCAAAAGAGCGAATTAAATTTTGGAAGAGGACAATAAATCAGAAGATACATTTATCACTACAAGAGAAATTTTTAAAATACATGTCAAAAGCTTCTCGCAGAAGAGCAAGTTCCAGTGCTTGCTAAGGAATCCTCTGGTGTGAACAGACCTGGTCCAAATCCTGATTCTCCCACAGGGCAGGGGTCACGTTACCGTCACCTGGCTGTTTGCCCACTTGTAACACGGAGCCATTAAGGGCTGCTGGGTGGGATTCTAAGTGTTCAGGCGCGTATTAGGCACTTGGTAAAGAGTACTGTTTTTTAAAAGAAGTCATACAGAAGCCTTTGAACTGTGTGATCATCCAGTGTCACTGAATTCTAACTGCTCATCTGGATTTTTAAGAAAGTTAGAGATTTGGCTTTATTTGATGTGGGAGAGTTTTGTCTCATTAGTCAGGGCATATAACTCAGCCTGGGGCCACCGTAGTGAGTTGGCATTTTTTTGGTTGCTTTTCTCTCATCTTTGCGGCCACTGTGAACTTGGTCAGCTGGGGACAGTCCTTTGTATGATCTCTCCCTAAACTGTCCTGTTGGTAGAATGTACATGATGAGAGCAGCTACAGTGGGTATTAAGTATAAAAGGGAACAGACAAGACACTAGAGTCTGTATCTTTATTTGATTTAATTAATCGGGGCCTCATCTTTTGTAAGAGACAATAATTAGTTAGTGGGAGGTCATATGCCTTTTTTTTACATCAGTCACCATGTAAAAATTACTACGCGAGGTTCTGAATCCTAAAATTCACGTTTGGTATGAGAAAAAATATATTTATTGCTGAATATAAATTTATGATAAGGAAGCTGATCAAACAAATGGTTAGTGTTGACAATGGAAGTGTCACTATTATTAAATTTACCTTGGGCTTTTAATTCTAATTTTGTCTTTGCTCTTGACATATGATATAGCAAAAGTGATTTAGGCAAAGCGTTTGACTATTTGGCCAACACAAAAATTGGTAGACAACCATGGTTTTAGTTTCATAAAGTGTTCAATGCTCTGTAGTGTTCTCCTTTATGAAAGTTCTACACACGTGTAGAAAATGCTTTAAGATTCATGTTCTATGTTTAAATTATTATTTTTGTTTTGCTGGATTCTTCCATCAGAAATTTTAGAGTTTTAAACCCTCCAAGTAATTTCAAGATAGCTACTTAGCTTCTTAGTATTTGTGTCTTGAGTTCTGTATTTATTCCTTTCACTAAAACCTACATTTTGATATCCGTCCCATCACCTAAATAAGCTTAAAGAGTAAATATTTGAGTTAAATAAATCTCATACACTGACATCCAACTAACTGTCTCCTAGTCCAAGAAGAAATGTGATTAATTCATATGTATTGATTTATACCAGTAGGTATAAAATGTGAGGAAAGAAAATATTCTTGATTTCAAAAGATTCAACCCAAATTTAGGATAAAAATTTTCTGTCTATCTAGAATTCTAGCTTGATGGATTTTGAAGTACCTGTAAAGAACAGTGGTACCTCCTGGTTTGGGGATCAGAGTCAGTAATGCCTTTTTTTTTTTTTTTTTTTTTTTGATGTGGTCTGTGGCCAAGAAGAATTTATTACTTAGCAAGCCTTCTGTCTCTTCTGGTTCTGGGGATTGTTTACATGTTTTGCGTTATTTCTCTGGTGTTGGAATTAGTACCAGTTATATTTTGTTTGAGATCTTAGAAAAGCAAAAAACAGGTCCACTAATAGATGACATATACTGTTAAGACTGTAAACATCTCTGGGATTCGTGGAGTAAGATCCATTGAAGAATCAGACAGAAGGAGTCAGAAATTTAAAAAAAAAAAATCACCTGGGAGAAAAGAATGTTTGGAAGATTTAGCTGAGACAGGGAGTCTGGAAGCCTTAGATCAATTTCTAGCCTGTGGGAGTCCATCCCTGACAGGAAAAGGCAGTGGTGGAACAGATGTTTTTGGCTAAAGTAAAAAGCAAAAGGAAAGAAGCAAAAACTGTAAGCATGAAAGGAAAAAAAAAAAAGTAGGTTTAAAGTCCAAACTTTGGACAGCTCTATATGTGAATGAGTTTGGGGGAAGAGATATAAATGTGTTTGGGGGAAGGAGAGAGAGGTGAAAACAACCTGTTGATGCAGATCATAGAAAATAGGGGACACTCCCCTCTTCCTTTGGACTTCGGGACAGAATTTGCTTTGTTTGCATTTTTTCCTTCTTGTTTACTTCTTAGATTTTCCTTGACTTTCGCATTGTCTTTTCTGCTTGCCTTTTATTTGTGATTATTTTCCAGGCGTGAGTTTTCTTTAAAGTTTCACGAACAGAACTCTCTTTGCCCTTGGCTTGTATTTGAACAGATACTTTGCTGTATGTTGTCTTTTGTTTTAAACCAAAGGTGATTTTGTGCAGCTCTGGCTAGGATAGGCTTGCTGGTTGCATAATTTATAAATGACATATTTAGATCTGAAATACCTGCTTATTATTTAATTGTTTAAAAACAAAGTGCCTTCCCCTGTGAATCTATTTACATTAATTTTTATTATATATTTGCTTTTTATTTTGTTTTCTCTTATATACTCTTTATATTCCTTAGTAAAATTCTGCTTCCCATCTGTTTTAAAAATTATTTCCTTCTACATTTGTCTCTTTCAATTTTTTGATATATATAGTATATTATTTCTACGAGGCAAATAGAAAATAACGGTGGATAAAGACTAGTTATGATAAAAACTTGTGCCCAAAGAAAAATTACATCCTTTTTTTCCTTTGGCCTCATTGATCCTGTTGTGGTCTTTCAGCCACTTATAGCAAAGTACCTATTAGTTTCTTTTCTTTTTTTTTTTAATAATTCAGTGAATTTTATTCTGAGTCGTACAACCATCATCACAACCTAATTTTAGAACATGTCCATCGGAAATCCCCACCACCTTTCCAGCATCACGTTTCCCCAACCAACCTGCTAGGGGCAGTGCCCGCCCAGGAATCAGGAAGTCAGGAAAGCGGGCTGCCGACTGGCCGCTGTCACCGGCGGTTCGCGTGCGGTAGCGGATGGGAGCCTCTGACAGGGACAGTTCTGCAGACACTGACAGCACATCGAGTTTCCCTTCCTTTAAGAGCAAGTTTTATCCCGGGACTAGCGAGGTAGGCGGGGCGCTGGGGGTTTTAGGAGAGGCGGGGGGAGGTGGCGGCCTCTCTCCCAGCAGCCGGCGCCGAGTCTGGGGATCCGGAAACTGCGGCCCCCTGGGTACTGCTCCCCGCGTTCTCTTTCTCCTCCGAGGCGGGATTGCAATGATTGGGGCATCTGCAGTAATTATTACATCGTTTTAGGAGGCGTGATGCTTCCTGCCCAGAGGCTGTTCCTTGGCCGGTTGTCCATATCCAAGGCTCACCGTGGTTTTCTAAACGTTGTGAACAATTACCTTCCACGTGAGCGTTCAGTGTGAGCACACACGCACCTCTCACACATCACAGCAGCTGCCCCAGAGCAGACACTGGCTGGACTCCCTTGTGCCTCTTTCTGCACACTCCGCCAGCGTCCCTGAGCCCTCTCTGCGCCCACCTCCCTGCTGCCCAGGGACCGGGTTCTGTCTGGGCCAGTTACCGGAAGGAGTAAGGCTGAAAAAGCAGGTGCCGTTTCACTGCAGTGAGATCAAATTCAGCTGAGGAAGAAAAAGAAACCAGCTCCTGTCCTCAGCCACTTTCTTCCACTACGCAGAGGCCACCGACACCTGAGTTGAATTTTAATAAAACCAAGTGGTTCTGGACATCTGTGAGTGGTTGGGCCCTGGGAGTATCAGAGCGTCACATCACATACATGTTTTCTGAAACATCAGGGAGAGAGAATACTTGCTTTCTTTCTTTGTTTCTTCTTCTTCTTCTTTTTTAATCAGATAAGAAAACAGAAACTGGGAGTCAGGACCACAATCCTGCCACTAGTTAATGGGAGAGAACAAAGGATCCAAAGTTTGAATCGAGGCCTTTAATTAGAAATCCTTCTTGGCTTGACCAAAGGAAGGAAAAAAAAGTCCTGCACAGTGAAAATTTGTCAATAAACGGCAAATGGCACGTCGAAAAGTGCAAGTTAATTCACCGTAAATTGAATCCTAATTCTGGTGGCTAAATGATCTGCGGAAAGTTACTTCACCTGGGTCTGTAAGTGGGTGATTACCTCCTAATAAGGATGTTGTGGGGATGAAGGGTACGGTGTGTACGCACCGCTCAACGTGGCACTTGGTGGCGCTGGTTGGTTGTGATGGTCCAAGGGCTGGAAGAACACGGGGAAAGGAAACGTTAGTAAGAATCCCTTGGGGACCCGTCCTGGGACCGGCAGCCAATCTCATCCCAGGCCAACGCTCAGGATGGTTTACTGGTGGTCCTGTAGTAATAACAGAATACAGACTTATTGCCATTCCTGCAAAACCTCACAAAACGCCTGTCTTCCTGATGGCAGCTTAGCAGCATCTTGCGTGGGGTGAATCAGGAGCATGGGCCTGTGTGTAATTGGAGAATACATGTTTGGAACGTCTTCCCTCAGTCACTGGGTCTAATACTGGAGAAGGCACTTAACCATCTGGAGCTTCATCTCAGAGATCAGTATGCCTTTTTCTTTTTCTTTTTTTCTTTTTTTTTTTTTGCTTTTTAGGGCCGCACTCAAGGCATATGGGAGTTCGCCAAGCGTCGAATTGGAGCTACAGCTGCCAGCCTACACCACAGCCACAGCAACGCAGGATCTGAGCCACATCTGTGACCTACACCACAGCTCACAGCAATGCTGGATCCTTAACCCATTGAGCGAAGCCAAGGATCCAACCCACATCCTCATGGATACTAGTTGGGTTCGCTAACCACTGAGCCACAACGGGAACTCCCTCACTACACCTATTTTAAAGAATCTCTGTGCTTTTCTTCCTCCCTCCCTTCGTCCCTTCCTTCCTTTCTTCCTTTGCCATGCCCGTGGCAAGCAGAAGTTCCCAGGGCAGGAACCGAACTTGCGCCACAGCAGTGACTTGAACCACTGCAGTGACAATGCCAGATCCTTAACCTTCATGATGCATCATTTTTCAAAGGGCTCTTGTAGATGTTACATTCTTCATCTTTCAGTGTTCAAGAAAGCACATTGTAGAAAGGCATTACGTATATTTTTCAGCTGTTAAAGTTCGTATGTTTTAAAGTGTTGTAATGTTATTAACATGTCACTCACTAAAATAATGCAAATGTAGCTAACATATCCAGGTGACATTCCAAGTTACAAACGGAGAAGCCCAGCCACCGCATGTTTTATAGTTAACCCCAAATTAATGTTAGAGCCAAGATTTTGCATTTCTTTTTGTTGTTGTTGTTGTTGTTGCTATTTCTTGGGCCGCTCCCGTGGCATATGGAGGTTCCCGGGCTAGGGGTCAAATCGGAGCTGCAGCCACCAGCCTACACCAGAGCCACAGCAACGTGGGATCTGAGCCGCGTCTGCGACCTACACCACAGCTCACAGCAACGCCGGATCGTTAACCCACTGAGCAAGGGCAGGGACCGAACCCGCAACCTCATGGTTCCTAGTCGGATTCGTTAACCACTGCGCCACGACGGGAACTCCGAGATTTTGCATTTCTACACCTCTTTTCTGCCATAAAAGGATTTGCCTTTTAAACATTTTCCTACAGTTCTATCTAGGGAGAGGCTCCCATTTTCCTTATTAAGAGGCTTAATTTTCAAGGTAACTGTAGCTAAAAGTAAGCTTGTTGTTTTTGTTTTCTTTTGGTCAGATGCTTACAAGATATAAAGAATATATTTGTGGAGTTCCCATTGTGGTGCAGCAGGAACTAGGAACTATGAGGTCGCAGATTTGATCCCTGGCTTCGCAAGTGGGTTAGGGATCTGGCGTTGCCATGAGCTGTGGTGTAGGTCGCAGACACAGCTCAGATCCTGTGTTGCTGTGGCTGTGGTGTAGGCAGGCAGCTGTAGCTCTGTTTTGACTCCTAGCCTGGAAACTTCCATACGCCAAGGATGCAGCCCTTAAAAAAAAAAATAAAAGAAAGAAAATATTTGTTATTTTTGCCACTTTCTCACTCGCTTATGGAGACAATAGTTATTGATTTTTTATAAAACTTTATGTATAACTGCCTCTGATGATTATGAAATACACTAGTTTTATCCTTATTTTTTATAAGAGGCAATGATACCCAGAGACTACTTTTTCTTAGAGGAATGTTTTCGTATTTATTGTATGTATCTGAGAAGGTGTCTTGAGAGAATTTTGAGGGAAGTAGTTTTCAAGGAAGTACATCTGGGCTCTTTCTCTATATCTGCTGTGTTAAATTCTAAAAATGTATCAGCCCAATAGACAATAGGAAAAAAAAAAAGACAAAGAAACTCATGGACATGCAGAACAGACATGTGGTTACCAAGGGGCAGGGGGATGGACTGGGGGTCTGGGGTTAATAGATGCAAAGTATCGCATTTGGGGTGGATAAGCAATGAGATCGTGTTGTATAACCCAGGGAACTTTAGTCACTTATGCTGGAATATGATCGAGGATAAAGTGAGGAAAAGAATGTATGTGTATAGGTGTGACTGGGTCACTTTGCTGTACAGTAGAAATTGACAGAATACTGTACACCAACTATAATGGAGAAAATGAAAATCATTAAAAAAAAAAAAAGAAAAAAGAAAAAAAATGACACTCCTTGACTCAGGCCAATGGGAACTAGAGGTTGGAGCAGCAGCAAAGTCAGGTTGAAGGAGGAACTGTCCGGACAGGCCCCCTGTTTCTTGTAGCTTTGGTAACCTGAAGAAACTGCCTTGAGATTTTGCAGGACAGAAGAGAGGGGAGCTGGCCACTGGCTCTAGAGCTGCTGACCAGATCTGCTGGATGCCATTGTCAGGACATTATGGGGCCAATGAAGAAAGGCCACTCCTGCGTCTAGAACTGACTGAGAACTCAGTGATCAAAGGCGGATGGCGACAGAAATTGCAGCTGTGTTTTTGACAACAGCTGAATCGGAAGCTGTCCCAGTAGGCTTCCTAATAGCTACCTCCGCAGTACACATACCCCTCTCCTCTGGGGCCGAGCTCAGCACCGGGAGGCACAGAGACGGGCCCAGGAACAGAGAGCGTGGACACCCCAGGAAAGGTCGTTTAACGAGGAAAGCCCAGGAGGGGCTGGGCCAGGCCTCTTCCGTTCCTTCCACTAAACCTGCCCAGGAGAAAAGACCCTCCTACCCCAGAAAGGACTTCTCCCAGGGAGGCTGGAGAGTGAATGAAGGGGTCAGAAGGAGCCTGTGTGCTGGTCCCCTCGCAGAAACACGAGAGGAACGACCTCCCGGCCCCCTTGGTTCTTCAGCTTTATGAGCTCTTCCCGGGGTGGGGTGGAGGGTTCCCCCCAAAGGGCTGATTAGACAGTTATCAGGATAGAAGTGCTACTCACAAGGCCCACACCCCCTGCGACAACCACTGTTTCCTTTGGGTATTCTCCTTGGCACCAGTGTTTGGCAGTTTTGATATCCATCCCCCAGTGACGAAGATGGATTAGCGCTGTGAGTACAATAATTAAATTAACTCTGAGTCTGCTCAGTATTGCTCATTAGAGATTACATGGTGACATGAATTAATAGCCTCAAAAGAGTCTGGTAATTCAATGTCAGTAACATGAAAATGCCCCAAATTTAAATAATGTGAATCTCCTCCTATTATCAAATTATAAGGAAAAAATTACAATTCAAAGTTAAATATATTTGGGAGTTCCTGTGGTAGATCAGCGGGTTAAGGACCTGACATTGTCTCTGTGAGGGTGTGGGTTCCATCCCTGACCTCGCTCAGTGGGTTAAGGGTCTGGCTTCACTGCAAGCTCTGGTGTAGGTTGCAGATGCAGCTGGGATCTGGTGTTGCTGTGGCTGTGGCGTAGGCCTGTAGCTGCAGCTCTGATTTGCCCCCTGGCCTGGGAACTTCCGTATGCCGCAGGTGCAGCTGTCAAAAGAAAAGAAAAAAAAAAGTTACATATATTTGACCTTACGAGTTTCTATCCAGAGAACTCACAGTCACTGACTATTAAAGGCCAGACCAAAGGCCATAAAATAAAATTATAAACCCCCAAATCTTCCTCTTTCTGAGCCCAGTCTTTCATCTCAGGCCAGGTAGACTCATGGTCCCTTCAGTAGTTTTCTGAAATAGATGCCACGCCTTCAGGACATCCAAGGTTGAATAAGTTTAGCTTCCAGACGGCCATAGGTTCCACCTTTTAAAGATCTCTTTTTCTTTCTTTCTCTCCCCTCCCCCGCTTTCTTTTTTTTTTTGCAGTTTTGCTACAGTATTTCAGATTGTGAATTTCTGTTTATTTATCCCACTCAAGAGTTGTTGTGTTTCCCACGTCGCAGCATTTATGTCTTTTCTAAATTCCGGAAGGTTTTCAACTGTGCAGCTATGACCACTTCTAATTTTACCTCTCCCCCATTTCTCCTTCTGCAACACGAATTAGATCGCATTAGACCCTCTCACTCTGACCTCTGTGTCTTATCATCTCTTTTTCGTAGTTTCCAGTTTTTGTTGTTCTCTGCTGCGTTCTAGGTAGTCTGGGTAGTTCTTTAGATGTGCCTGCACTTATTCGGAAACTGATTGACACGATGCGTGTACACAGGTCTGTGGCCCTTTGCCACGTGTGTAGATATGTGTGGCCACCACCAAAATCAAGATGCAGAATGATCACATCACCACAGAGATGTCCCCTGTGCTCCCCTTTTTAGCATCGCACCCATCAGTTCGTATCCTCACTCCCGTCTCTGTGCCCTGGAAACCACTAATCTCTTTCCATCTTTATAATCTTCTAATTTCAAGAATGTTTGAGGAGTTCCCATCATGGCTCAGTGGTTAACGAATCTGACTAGGAACCATAAGGCTGTGGGTTCAATCCCTGGCCTCTCTCAGTGGGTTAAGGATCCGGCGTTGCTGTGAGCTGTGGTGTGGCTTGCAGATGCGGCTCGGATCCCGCGTTGCTGTGGCTCTGGCGTAGGCCGGTGGCTACAGCTCCGATTCGACCCCTAGCCTGGGAACCGCCATATGCAGCAGGAGAGGCCCTGGAAAAGATAAAAAAAAAAAAAAGTGTTTTATAAATAGAATCAAATATATGTGACCTTTGAAATTGGCTTTTTTCTTTCAATATAGTGCCCTTAAGATCCATCCCCGTTGTTCTATCACTAGTTGGTTTATTTTTCTTGCTGACTGGGCCTTGGTATGGATGTAGCTTTTTGAGTCATTCTGCCAATTGTATGCCTTTTAATTGGTATATTTAGACTCTTTACATTTAGGGGATGTGGGTGCCCCTTTCTGGGTGCACCACCCTCCTCGCATTCTGACGTGTTCACCCACCGGAAGCTCCTCTTTTCTGTCTGTTGTTCAGATAGGGAACTTTCTCTTATTCTGTCTTCAAGTTCACTGGTTCTCTCCTCTGTCTTATCCTCTCTGCTACTGAGCCTATTCACTGAGTTACTGTTTTTTCCATTGGCTGTTGTATTTTTCAGTTTTAAAACTTCCATTTGGTTCTCCTTAATATCTTCTCTTTCTTTGCCGAGACTTTCTATTTTTTTTAATTTGTTTCAAATGTGTTTGTAATTGCTTGTCAAAGGATTTTTGCAGTGGCTATTTTAAAATCCTTGTACGACAATACTAATATCTGTGTCATCTCAGCATTGCTGTCTTTGCTAACTCAAGTTGAGATTTTCCTGGCTTTTGGTCTGATAAAAGATTTCAATTGAATCCTGAACTTTTGGGGTCTTAAGAGACCATGGACCTTATTTAAATGTTCTGTTTGAGCAAACCACCTCTGACGTTGTACTGGTGTAAGACGGGAATGGACATACACGCTTCCCACTTGGCGCCTGTTGACCTCCGGAGGAAGAGGGGTGCTGCATTACTGCTGGGCAGGGGTGGGAATTCAGGCTCCCCATTAAACCTTTACCAATAACACACTGACTAGGAGGAGTAGGGGTGCCTTATATTGAGTTTTTAATTTCAACTAATGTATTTTTCATTTACAGTGCTTTGACCTTTACCTATCCTGTCTGTACCTTTCTTGATTCTCATTATTAAATATATTTAGTTTATAATCTGTATCTGCTATTCTCAACATCTGCAACTTTTGAGTGTCTGATTCTGCTGTTTATTATTTGTACTACCTCTCACACAGTGGATTGCTTCTTCATGTTTTATGTGTTTCATATTTTTTTTTATTGCAAACTTATGATCCATGGAACTTTCTTTGAGGGAATTCTTTGAGGAATAGATTCTAAATTCTACATTTTTCCCAAAACCATTGTCAACTTGTGAGTCCTTAAAAAGTTCTTTGCTTGAGGGTTATTATTTTAATTATTATTGCACTGAGACTTTAGACTGCATTCATGAAAGCCACAGTAGAGTTCCAGCTTCCCACAGGGAATGTGTTTCTCTCCACCCAACACTAAGGCTGAAACGTGCAAGTTTTCATGCTGTCTCCTTTGAGGCAGTGAGGTTTTGTTTGTTTATTTTCTCCTTTGTTTTGTTGTTGTTGTTGTCGTCCTACCTTTTACCAACGGATTTACCTTTGTAAGGGGATCTCTGATTTCGCCTTTCATGGATCTAAGTTTTGTCTCTTATGCCATACCCGATTCCATGGCTAAAACCTTTGTCTTTATTGGGCAGATATCTTTAAGTCGGATTCTGGCTTCAATTCACCTTTCTGGATTTTGGCTTCCACTTCATTTTTGGCCTCTGAGTATTCCCTTAATTTCCTGCCACACTTTTTCAAGAGTTCAAAAAGCTTGAAAAAAAACCACATGACATTATCCCAGAGCTAGAGTACTTAATATAGGTAATGAGAACTCAGCACTGAATATCAGCCAGGCCCTCACTACCACTTTCAAGGACCACAGCTGGGACTCAAGGATGTTGGAGGAAAAGGAGATTGACAGGTGGCATCTTCTTGGTTTCTGCCTCTCCAGATGCCTGTCAGTGTGTGCCGGTCTTGGCCTTGGCCAAGACCGGCACACTTGGCTCCACTGGCACAGACCTCACAGCAGGAAGTTAATTGTGGTGCTGAGATTGCCATACCTGGGAGCGATGTTTAAACTATTCCTGCCTACTTGCAGAGTTTAGAAATTTACAGCAGGAATATCCTAGATTCCAGATTTTATTTGTGGCACCTTTCCTTCCGTGTGTGTGTGTGTGTGTGTGCGTGTGCATGTGAGAGAGAGAGAGAAAGAGAGAAAAGGGAGGGAACATGCCAGTAACCTCCTGAGTTTCATTGCCATCCCGAGCTCCTTTTTGTGGCTCTGTCTACACACTGTCTGCCACTGCCCCCTGCCCCCACCCCAACCCCAGCTGCTCAGGCCTGGGACTCCTGCTTCCTGAGGAGGCTTCTCTCTCGAGCTTGTGTTCGTTTCAGCCTGAGGGTCAGTCTCAGCAGGTTTCTGAGCTGAAGCTGTTGTGACTGTTCCTCCTGTTGCTCCTGCCCCTGCTTGACGCCCCCCCCCCCCCGCCCCCCAGAGATGGTCTTCCCACAGCCTTTTATCCTGGCAGCCCCCCTGGAGGGGAGCAGGGCATCCTGCTCAATCTTCGCAAGTACGAGAGGAGCTTCTAGTGTTTTACTTGTGTACCGTCCTCTCAGTTGAGCTGTTCATGGGTTCCTGGTTTTATCAAATTCCTAAAGTTTTTCCCTTTCCTCCCCCACTCCATGTAAGGCTGGTGTTTTTGCTGGACTTTTTCCCTTTCGCTTTGTCCTTGTTTTCTGGGTCAGATACTTATTTTTCCAGCAGAGATTTTTTTTTTTTTTTTTCCTCATCTCAGTGAGCGAAATGAAGTCAGGGTTTCATGGGTTGGCCAAAAGCAACCATTGTCCAAACAAATCTTGTCAACTCTCACCGCTCTGAGTCAGATCTTTTCACTTGGAAAAGCATTTTGCAAATAAACCCCGAATCTAAGCCAGGCCTGCCTCGACCTATTGTGTTCTTGGTCCCTCAGAGTGCCTTACCCTCCTCGTGTCTTCCTTGGTGTCCTAACTCTGTTCCTGACCCGGCCCAAGGGCACAGGCAAACCTCCACAGCCATAGCAGCTGTTTGACTTGGAAACTCTGGGGCAGTTTCCCTGTTGTTTCTGAGAGCAAACTGCCTTGCCTCTCACTTTCTTTGCACAGCAAGACCGATGCATACAGTAAAATAGACTTAAGAACTCCTGCTCACAAAGGCCTGTTAAAACACTCCTGTGGCTATAATGACAGCTGTTCTTCTGAAGGCAATAAGCTGCTTTGAGCTTTCAGGGTCAAAATCCCACCTGGCTCACACTTACTGGAGCCTTAACACCTAACAGCACCGGCTCTGCCTCCCCAGAAGCCTCAATCTCCACGTGTTCCTTTGGCCTCTAGAGTCTCACCTTTATCCTTCTCAAGGTTCCTGCCAACTCACCAGTTTGTTAAGGGCTTTAGGGACTAATAAATAATACCCCTTTCATTTTCCCCTAGGTTTGGGATAGATAAGACACAGATGATAATTGAACATACTGTCAGCTTTATTATAGACATAACATATTACAGCACATGGCATAGATGTGTAGCAGCAAAGAGCTTTTGAATAGTTCAGCCCAGAATTAAACTCACGCACTGAGTCCCAGACTCCTCCCCACCCCAGTCCCAGATCCTGTCCCAACTCGTTTCCCTCGTGTCCACACAGACCAGGATTGCAGGTCTCTGTGGGAAGGCAAATCTGCAAAAGGCCAGAAGTTCCTGCAGTGGCTCAGCAGAAACGAATCTGACTAGGAACCATGAGGATGCAGGTTCGATCCCTGGCCTCGCTCAGTGGGTTAAGGATCCGGTGTTGCCGTGAGCTGTGGTGTAGGTCGCAGACGCAGCTCAGATTCTGCGTGGCTGTGGCTGTGATGTAGGCCACGGGCTACAGCTCCAATTAGACCCCTAGCCTGGGAACCTCCATATGCCATGGGTGTGGCTCTACAAGGCAAAAAATAAAAAAAGGAAAAAGACAGGCCAGAAGAGGTTATCTGAACATGCTCCAGGCTTTCTCCCGTGCTTACTAACCCGAGCAGGCACCCCCCCCACCTCCCTGGGAAAAGGCAGGCAAGCAACAGAGAGAGGGTGGGAGTCTTAGGGCTCTGCAGAGGCCTCGAGGGATTGTGAAGCTCGGGGAACAGAGGGTTTCCTTAACACAAAGAAAAAAGTGTGAGCTGGGAGGCTCCACCCTGTAGACCACCTGTGGGTGACCTGTTTATCTTGATGGGAAGAAGCACACTTGGTAAAAAATTCTGAGAGGTCCCACCTGAAGTCCCCAGATATCCCTCCCCTCCCCCCTTCTGCACTATCAGCCGACTTGGAGCTGAGCACCCCACTCGAAGACGCGTAATAAATAGCAAAGATCCAGTGTGGAAACCACACCGATATACTGCAGAGAACAAGTTAAAAAGGGACAAGCAAGAAAGGCAGATGAAAAGTACATGGATGAATAATGATCAACCCGGGTGACAGAAGACGTTTTCAGCTGAACCACTGAACTTGGACTACCAGAACTCGGGGGGAAAAGTGGAAGATAATGAAACAGTACAGAAATGCAAGCCGCATTGGAAGCAGTGAGACATAGAAGAAGCGCTATGGAAAACCAGGGGACGGTGTGGAAGGCAGGCATGACAAGGAGACCAAGCAATTTAAAGCACTTAGGACGAAGATGGTAGGTAATCCTTGTCATACCTAGCAGGTGTTCCTGAAGTAGAAAGCAGACAAGTGTATCAGAAAAAAGTACTCAAAGATAGAAGAATTTATTCTGAACTAAAGGAAGATAAAAACATCTGCAAATAAAAATGAAAAATTGGCATGCCTACATTCTGGAAAACGTTCTGACTACCAAGCAAAAGAAAGAATCTCATAGGCATCCAGGCAGAAAACAAACTCATCTACAAGGAGCAAATATCAGGCTGGATTGAGATGTCTTTATAGTAACATGCAAGGGCAAGATACCATGAACCCATGTTTACAGAGTCCTGAGAGAGAAAACAAAACATGAACCTAAGAATTTAATACCCACTCAGTTTTGTTCATTTATAAATGGCAACAAAAAGACTATATATATTTATAATATAATTGATATTGTATAATTGATATCACACAGTATTTATCTTTCTCTTTCTGACTGACTTCACTTAGTATGAGAATCTCTAGCTGCATCCAGGCTGCTGCACTATTGCACATAATTTCCACTGCAGGAAAGAACTTTGTTCTGAGAGCTTTGCTTACCTCGTGTTTTAAAAAGTGTAGACATTGGCATGATCCCATCTCTATGACATTCTGGAAAAGGCAAATATATGGGGGCAGGAAAAATGATGACCGGATGGCAGGGGTCAGGGAGGAGGGTGGGCTGAACAGGGGATGCACAGAAAATTCTTAGGGCCGTGGAACTAGTCTGTGAGGTCCTTTAATGGTGGAGCCATGTCATTAAACATGTGTCCAAATTCATAGAACATACGAGACCCAGAGTGAGCCCCAATGTAAACTGTGGAGAATGGGTGACCATGACATGTCAGTGTAGTTTCATCGAATACAACCAGTGTACAAACCACTCTGGTGCTGGACGTGGATGATGGGGGAGGCTGAACTTGGGTCGGAGTAGGTTATATGGGAATTCCGTCCTTTGTGCTCAGTTTTGCTGAACCTGAAACTGTTTTGAAAAATAAAGTCTATTTACTTTATTCTCACTGTGGCTCAGCGAGTTAAGAACCCGACTAGCGTTCATAAGGACGCGGGTTCCATCCCTGGCAAAGTGGATTAAGGCTCTGCACGCTTCGGTGTAGGTCACGGATGCATCTCGGATCTGGTGTTGCCATGGCTGTGGTGGAGGCCCACAGCTGCAGCTCCAGTTCCACCCCTAGCCCAGGAAGTTCCATATGCCGCAGGTGCGGCCCTGAAAAGAGAAAAAAAAAACAAAAACAAAAACAGTCTACTTTAAAAAAAGTTTCAGAATTCCCGTCATGGCGCAGTGGAAACGAATCCGCCTAGGAACCATGAGGTTGCGCGTTCAATCCCTGGCCTCGCTCAGTGGGTTGGGGATCCAGTGTTGCCGTGAGCTGTGGTATAGGTCGCAGATGCAGCTCGGGTGGATCTGACATTGTTGTGGCTGTGGTGTAGGCCAGCGGCTGCAGCTGGGATTGGACCCCTAGCCGGGGACCCTCCATGTGTCACTGGTGGGGCCCTAAAAGGATAAAAGCCAAAAAAAAAAAAAAAAAGTTTAGCCATGCATTGGAAACTCAAATGCCTCCAGGGGCCAGGCAGCTGTACAAAAGAGTAAAAGCAGGCCAGGCTTAAGACAAGTTTTTCCACGGCGTGGCTTTCTTTGCTTTCATGTCTCTTTTTGAGAAAGACACAACTCCAAGGAACATCGTCTTTTGCTGCTCTGATTTCCACATCCCCCCCCCCCAACTGCGTGCCCACCTTACTGACTTCTAGCCACCCTGCCACCTTTTATTCCGCCCGAGCATCTCACTAGCTTCTCTCTGCTGGGACTTTGCACTTGTGGACTCTGCCCGGAACACCCTTCCTGGCTCTTCTCCTGGCTGGCTTCTGTCACTTTGGTCCCGGCTCAGTTTTCACCTCTTTGGAGAGGACTTCCACACCCTTCCCACCTAAAGTATTTCCATAGCTATTCTATAGAACGAAACAGTTTGAAAGCCACTGCCGCAGATGATTTATTTTTATTTACTTTTTCCTTTTTATGGCCACACCCACAGCATATGGACATTCCCAGGCTAGGGGTCGAATTGGAGCTACGGCTGCCGGCAGACATCACAGCCACAGCAACACCAAATTCGAGGTGGGTCTGTGACCTAAACCACAGCTCACGGCAATGCAGGAGTCTAATCCCCCGAGCCCTGCCAGGGATCAAACCCACATCCTCATGGATATTAGTTGGGCTCATTACCCCAAGCCACAATAGGAACTCTGATGATTTGTTTTTAAAAGAGCCTTTATCACTACCTGGCATCTCCCTCCCTCCCCCCACCGACTTCCCTCCCCCTCTAGCCATATCCCCTCTAGCTTGTTCTCACTTACTCTCCACATCTCACACACAGGGTTTCCCCATGAGTGCATGTCTGGGTGTGCCCTTGTGAGCTGCAGGTGGTTGGAGGCACGTGGACCAGAGCTCACAGGCTGAGCCGGAAGAACCCAGTATCATTAGGGCCAAAGGTATCCAGCAGCCCAAACCCGTCACCCCGGTGCCATATAAGAACCCCCGTCATCCTTCTACACCCATGCATTCAGCAGCCAGAAACATCTGGGGATGGGGCAGGGACACAAACATGCAGACCTTCCATTTAAAAAGCTTAAAATGGGAGTTCCCATCTTGGCTCAGTGGTTAAGGAATCCGACTAGGAACCACAAGTTTGCAGGTTTGATCCCTGGCCTTGCTTAGTGGGTTAAGGATCTGGAGTTGCCGTGAGCTGTGGTGTAGGTCGCAGACATGGCTCTGATCCAGCGTTGCTGTGGCTGTGGTGTAGGCCGGTGGCTACAGCTCCAGTTAGACCCCTAGCTTGGGAACCCCCTTATGCTGCAGGTGTGGCCCTAGAAAAGGCAAAAAGACAAATAAAAATTAAAAAAATAATAAAGAGTTTAAAATGTTTTATCTTAACATCTGTGTAAGTTTCACTGCTCCTTAGATTGAGTGGCAAACCAATTCGTAAGTGTCTATTTTTCTTTAAGAAGTAACCCTTCTGTGCATCCTTTGGTGAAGGGAACTATTTCCCCTTCCCTAAACTTGGGTTTAAAAAATCAAAGCGGTGGTTATGTTTTGTTAACATGTACTGAGGCCTTCTTGTAAAACCTGACACTACGCTAAGTACTTTAAAAAAAAAAATTTATAGTTGATTTACAAAGTTCTGTCGATTTTCTGCTGTACAGCAAAGTGACCCAGTTTATATATATATAAATATATATATATTCTTTTTCTCACGTTATCTTCCATCATGTTCCATCATAAGAGACTGGATATAGTTCCCTGTGCTGCACAGCAGGTTCTCATTGCTTTTCCAGCCCACATGCAGTAGTTTGCATTATACTAAGTAATTTACATACTGTTTCTCACTTAGGTCTCCTGATAACTCCATGAGGTAGATACCATTATTATTCAATTAATAATAATATTATTATAGAAAGAGAAGGTGTAAGAAACTTGCCCCAAGGCCAGTGTGTGCGTCACAAAGCTAGGCTCTGGTTCTAAGTCTGTCTGACTCCAAAGCTCCACTTAGTCACTGCTGCACTGCCTGCCATTCACGTTTTCTTAAAGTGAGTGCAAAATTAAAAACACCCAGAGGCCAGTCTTTTCTCAGCACAAAGATTGTATTGTTTGATGTTTCGTGGTAGGATTTGTGGTCTCACCAGTCCCTAGGCTAGCACATGGCCCGCTTTGAAGCAGGAACACTTGACCTTTGGTGAAACTATGGAGATGCTACCTGGCAGGCTGAGGGCACAGCTCAGAATTCATATTAGAGCTGCCTCCTTCTCCTGGGCTGCCACTCCTATGTGGATCATATTTCTATCAATAGCCCACCTGAAGTGGTGTGGAGCACTACCGAGCTTTTATCTTTTCCAAATCTTGTGACTTTATTATTAAAAAAAGAATAGTTATTTCAGGAGTTCCCATTATGGCTCAGTGGGTTACGAACCCAACTAGTATCCATGAGGATGTGGGTTTGATCCCTGGCCTCGCTCAGTGGGTTAAGGATCCTGTGGTGCTGGGGCTGTGGCATAGGCTGGCAGCTGCAGCTCTGATTCAAACTCTAGCCTGGGAACTTTCATATGCTGCAGATGTGGCCCTAAAAAAAGCAAAAAAAAAAAAAAGAAAAAGAAAAAAGAATAGTTATCATCGCAATTAAAGCATTTCTTAAATTTAGTGAATTCTAAAAATCTTTGAGGAGAGGAGTTCCTGTTGTGGCGCAGCGGAAATGAATCCGACTAGGAATGATGAGGTTGTGGGTTTGCTGCCTGGCCCCTCTCAGTGGGTTAAGGATCTGGCATTGTGCTGCTTGGATCTGGTGCTGCTGTGGCTGTGGTGTAGGCCGGCAGCTGCAGCTCCTATTGAACCCCTAGCCTGGAAACCTCCATATGCCATGGGTACAGCCCTAAAAAGCAAAAAAAAAAAAAAAAAATTGAGGCACAAAAATATCTTTGTGTTACAAAGTGTTACAAGTATACACATTTTACAAAATTCATGGATGTGAAACTGATTTGTACAGAAGAATCCTCAGCTACCTGGAGAAGCAGTTTCCTTTTGGAAAGTCATCCTGTTGTCTGGTGCTCTGCATGTTCGGAGCTGAGCTAATGATGAGACAGCACCATCCTCTGATGATATTTTTACAATCTGGAGACAGGTGCAGTGGGGAAAAAGACTACCTCTTTTTTTTGGTCCTTTTGTTTTTTCAATGGCTGCACTCGCAGCATATGGAAGTTCCCAGGCTAGGGGTCTAATTGGAGCTGTAGCTGCCAGCCTACCCCAGAACCACAGCAACGCCAGATCCAAGCCAAGTCTGCAACCTACACCACAGCTCACGGCAACACCGGATCCTCAACCCACTGAGCGAGGCCAGGGATCGAACCCTCAACCTTATGGTTCCTAGTCAGATTCGTTAATCACTGAGCCACGACGAGAACTCCGTACCTCTTCTTTTGAGTAAGAGTATGGCTTTGGACATATACACACTGTGGTAAATGGAATGGCTACCCAACAGGGACGTGCTGTCTAGCACAGGGAACTCTACCCAGTATTCTGTGATCATCCATGTGGGAAAAGAATCTGAAAGAGAATGGATGTGTGTCCATGTAGAACTGAATCACTTTGCTGTACAGCAGAAATGATCCCAACATTATAAGTCAATTAAAAAAAATAGAATATGGCCTTGGACAAGATGTCCATTCTTTTCTCTGAAAGGAGGGCCATCTCTTGCCACGTTGAGCTAAAAAAAGAAAACAAAAATAGCTGCTTTTTCAATTTCTAAAAAAAAAAAAGAAAATAATGGGTTGCTAGTTTATGGGTCAATGTAAACACAATGTAAAAAGAATTTTGAGGGTCATAATCTGACTTTCTAAATTGTAGCACATGCCATTCTGTTCCAGGAAAGAGTGAACTTCTAAGTCCTTTCATGTGTTTAGAATAAAAGAAGGATTACAGCTGATCAAAGGATTACAGCTGCCAGCCTACACCACAGCCACAACAACACCAGATCCGAGCCACATCTGCAACCTACACCACAGCTCAGGGCAACGCTGGATCCTTAACCACTGAGCGAGGCCAGGGATTGAACCCGCAGCCTCATGGATACTAGTTGGGTTCACGACCACTGAGTCATGATGGGAATGCCAACATCACCATTGTGTGCACCGAGAAATCAAAAACTTCATGTGACTCACTTTATTGCTATATTCGCTTTATTGAGGTTGTCTGGAACCGAACCCGCAATATCGCTGAGCTCTGTCTGTACTTAAGGGGGCTGTCGTGCAGATGAAATGAGACAATAAGGCACTCGACTCAGGCTGGGGAGAGAGTCAGAGCTCAATAAACAGAAGCTACGAAACCTCATGATTTATAGTAACCATAGATGCCATCTAAGTTTTGGACAATTAACTTAGATTATATATGTATAACCTGTATATGTGTGCACATATATATACACACACACCCGACTATATATATAATTATAGTTAGATATTAGTCAGAATGTTGTCCTTCGGTATATTTGGTTGACACCCTGAGCCTTTCTTCAAGGCAGGAACTGGGCACTACAGCTCACACCCAGGCTTCCTCAGCCACTGGCTTTCTAGATCCATCAGCTGCCCTCCCCAGGGCTGTGATGTGGTTCTTATCTGCCTGGGTTAGGGGAACAGCTGGGCAACAGGCACCAGGGATCTCTTTCTGTTGCTTTCAGGTTTTCTTGTAGTTGTGAATAACCAAGAAAGGCAGCCAGCAGGGATTGTGTTCGTGCTGTCACATGATCTCCAAAAGGCCTCTCTCTTATTGGGAATGTTTGGCTTGCTATCCATAGGTCCCAGGTCCCAGAGGTTTCATAGTCTGGGGCTCTGGCATGGCACCGCTCTTCTTCTCTTAGAGTGTGTTGTCTGAGGCTCCATACTAATTCTGTTACACATGTGCTTCATAATTAATACTAGTACCAATCAATTAGTATTAGTAGATTATATACTAACATTCTGTATTAATACTCATCTACTAGCCTGGCTAATAGGTGCTCCTCTGGGCCACTTCCATCTTACTCCCCTCCCCTAGTCTCTTCTTCTTCACCCCACACCTTCTTTTTCTTCCTGTCTTTTTTTTTGGGGGGGGGGGGCCTGCGCCCATGGCATGTGGAGCTTCCCAGGATAGGGGATCAAATTGGAGCTGCAGCTGCCAGCCTACACCACAGCCACAGCCATGTGGGATCCAAGCCACATCTGCAACCTACACCATGGTTCATGGCAATGCTGGATCCTTAACCCACTGAGTGATGCCAGGGATTGAACCTGCATTCCCATGGATACTAGGTGAGTTCATTTCCACAGAGCCAAAGGGGGAACTTTTTTTTTTTCCCTAAATAAATAAACAGCTGGAGTTCCTGCTGTAACACATGACAGTATTGGCAGCGTTTCTGCAGTGCTGGGTTGCAGGTTTGATCCCTGGCTCAGCACAGTGGGTTGAAGGCATTGTTGCCGCAGCTGTGGCCTAGGTCACAGGTGGGGCTCGGATCTGATCCCTGGCCTGGGAACTCCAAATGCCATGGGGCAGCCAAAAAAGAAAAAAAAAAAAAAAGCTGACATTTATTGAGTGCTTGCTATGATAATCTGTATAATAAGAGCACTGTTATAATCACTTTATACCTACTAAGCCATTTGGCTCTCACAGCCCTATGAGGGGCACTATTACTATTACTTTTTCACAGTAGGGAAAACTGGCTCTGACGATTAGGAATGTGTGCAAACCCACGCAGCTTCAAAACTTTCAACAGCCTGTATCTCCTTGCTGTAAGTTCTTGGTCATTGTAATACGAATTCATAGAGGAGACGTTCAGTGATGGATTTCCTCAGGTTCTCAGTGTAGGATAGTCCCCTTCCTTCCTGGAGGTGGGCATGGAGTGCATAACAGGCTCTCTGAATTGGGGGGCTCATCTGGTATAAGGGGGAACCCTCAGATCCAGGAGGTTTTTGCCTGCTTGCTAAGGACCCTCAGGGGTTGTTGAAAGACAAGATCAGGTTTTATGGGACTTGAATTAGAAGATTGTGCTAATGGCTTCTGTGGCTTTTTTGGAGTGAGGCATTTTTATTCATGTCCAAGCCAAAAGCAGATGTGTTTTTGTGTGTGGTTTTTTTTTGTTTTTTTTTTTTTTTAGGAATGGTTAAAGTTCAGCGGTTGGGGATGGGGCAGCGATTAGTGAGGTCATCAGCCTTCACCCTTGGGTCTTTTTCAGAATGAGACAGGAGTATAAATCTGAAACAAGCCAGTAAGGAAACCTGCAAGGGTCTCCTCACCTCCGGCCCAGAACTGACCACGGCGAGCACCCCTCTTCAAGGGCCCACACGGGTCCTTGGTTTCTGCCGGAATCCCGGAGACAGGCCTCTTCTTGGTAACTTGGAACAGGGCTCTGTCAACAGAAAGGCTCTATTTGGACTAGGCCTGCATGTAGGTCAGTCACTGAACTCTGAGTATCCGGTCATGCTACCAGGGGCCCACGGGGTGAGCAGAGTATTTTCTCCAATGGAGAAGGAGTCAGGTACACAGAGGAGGCCGCCCCTGGCTTGCGCCTACCACGGAGAAAGTGCGTTTCTGACCGCTGGGGGGGAGTCTCAGGCTCACACAAGTGGGACCTGCGCTCTCCCCCAGGGCTCCCTGGAAGGTGGCTTTGTGAGCGAGGCTTCCAAAAGGGGAGAGAGCTGATGCTGTGCCCTGGAGGGGCGACGGAAGCAATGAAGGCTGTGAGCGAGAAGAAAGGATGAAATAGCTCCACCAGGGGTGGTGGTGGAGTGCGGCTGCTGAGGGTGGAATCAGCCCAAACTGCACGGATCGTGCGTGGGCCAGGAAGCGTTGGGAAGGGCAGGGTTGGTGCTCGGGGTTAAAGGGACTCTGTCATAAAACCCAGTGTGGGCAGGTACGCGAAGGCGTTCACGTCCGCCACGGCGAACACACCCCGCGTTAGTCAAGGTCCTTATCACTAAGAGTCCACAGTCACGGCCCGGGTGATCAGAGGGACCGGAGAAGCGGGGCGGTCGGGTGAACCCCTCCTCTGCTTAGGGGTGACGGGTGCCATCCAGGCACGCCCCCTCTTTCCGCAGCTCCATTCTCTGCTCGCTCCGGCCCTCGGGAAGACACACGCTGGCCGGTGGCCGCGTGCCAGCCAAGTGAGGCCGGGCCGCGAGGGAGGGGCAGGGGCCCGGGAGGCGGCGTGAGGTCCCTGAGATACGGCCGCGCGGCCCCTCCTTTAGACTCTGGACGTGCGGGTACCCGGGCCACTCTGCCTCCGCCTCCGCCTTATAAGAAGCCCCAGCGCCCGCAGGCAGGGCGGCCGAGAGGCGGGACCAGGCCACCGCGGAGTCGAGGGCGCCGCGCCCCACCTGTCGCGGCGGCGCCGAGCCATCGGTCGCGCAGGGAGATGGGCCGCTACTCGGGCAAGACGTGCCGGCTGCTCTTCATGCTTGTGCTCACCGTCGCCTTCTTCGTGGCCGAGCTGGTGTCGGGCTACCTGGGCAACTCCATCGCGCTGCTGTCCGACTCTTTCAACATGCTGTCCGACCTGATCTCGCTGTGCGTGGGCCTGAGCGCCGGCTACATCGCGCGGCGCCCCCGCGGGGGCCTGGGCGCCACCTACGGCTACGGCCGCGCCGAGGTGGTGGGCGCGCTCAGCAACGCCGTCTTCCTCACCGCGCTCTGCTTCACCATCTTCGTGGAGGCCGTGCTGCGCCTGGCCCGGCCCGAGCGCATCGATGACCCGGAGCTGGTGCTCATCGTCGGCGCCCTGGGGCTGGCGGTCAACGTGCTGGGGCTGCTCATCTTCCAGGACTGCGCCGCCTGGTTCGCCGGCTGCGGCCGCCGCCGCCGCCGCCCACAGCTTCAGCAGCAGCAGCAGCAGCAGCAGCAGCAGCGGCCGGCCGGGGGCGGCATCCCCTGCGCTTTCGGGGATCCTCCGGGCGCCGAGGGCCGCTGGCCAGCCGCCGCCCCGCCGGCTCCCGGCCGAGACTCGGCCGTGACCCTCCGCGCGGCCTCGCTGGACAGGAAGGTCGAGAAGGGGGCGACCGTGTTCTCAAACGTAGCAGGTGCCTTTCGGTTGCATCCTCCGGTCCGCGTGGCCTTTCCCTCCGGCACACACTCCATTCCTCCTCGCCTCACGCCCTTTTTTGCTTGTCTGCTTTTTTTTTTTTTTTAATTGATTTCCTCTGCAATCCGGCTTTAAGTCTCTGCCGTTAACCGAACATATTACCCACGATTTTCCCCCCTTCTGGATCCTTCGGTCCCCTTTGCCTCTTTCCCCTCCCCCACCCCCTCTGCAAAGGAGTATTGATTTTCTGGGAAATCAGTTATTGCTATTGGGCAACAGAGAGCCCTCCCAACCCTCGCCTCTTCATTAGATGCTACCTGAACTTTGTTTTTCTCCCTCCCCCTCCGCCTGTCCTTCCATCCCCTCTGGGGTTATTGGATTTGGGGGTGGGTTCGAACTGCCTCTTTGTTTTAACTTGAATGGAAGTGTGAATGAAGTTCAAAGGTGAATCCCTAGGCTTTTCCAAGGCCACCTGTGCTGCTCTGGGCTGGGTGATTTGGGAGGGCGGGGGGGGGGGTGTCCTGATAAGCTAGTTGGAGTTGAAAATAACGGAACTTGTTTTTGAGTCCCTTGGTTCTTTTTGTTTGTAGAACTTATACACAACACAAGGTTTCTTCTTTGAATGCAGGTGACTCCCTGAACACCCAGAATGAACCAGAAGAGATGATGAAAAAGGAGAAAAAGTCCGAAGCCCTGAACATCAGAGGTAGGATTGATTGGGGGCCGGGCTGAAATCCTTTGCAGTGTTACATGTGGACTGGGCTGTGTGCTTCCTTTCTGTGTGCCTTGTCACAGGTGTGTTAGAAAGTAGGCGGTGACATGCCGGGACTATGACCTTGGTCTCTTGCCTAATCAGGGCATTGATTCTAAGGGAAACAGAGCTGCTAATGATTTATCCTTGCTCTGCTTGGGCTCTGCTCTTGCTGCCTGCTCCAGGGCCTCCCACATCCATGGCATGCTTGACTTTGTCTGCTTGTGGATATTGCTAACATACAACGCAGCTGATTTGAATTGAATATCGTTTTGATAAAGGTTGGGAGAGAGGAGAGGGGCTGCCCTCTCAGGTTATGTCCTGAGGGCCCTGCTGAATGACCCTGATTGTCCCCTTGTGGCTTCAGCCTGAAAGCTGCTCCTGGGTGGGGCTGAGGGCTCTCTTGAATCTCCACCTCCAGGCCCACAGTGGGGGTTCTGGGGTGCCACGTGGAAAGCACATCACTAGTGCTCCTCCTGCCCTGTGCTCAGGGTCACAAGCCCAGGGTGAAGTTCAGCCCAGGGAGTTCAGGTGTGCCTTACTCACCAGACACCAACAGGTGCACCGCCTGTCCCCTTTCCAGCACCTTGGGCACAGGTTTGCTTTCCAGCACAAGTTTGCTGCAGAAGGAATCCTGAGGGTCCGTCTCCAATCTGATGGAAAATGTCAACAGAGATTACGCAAAGATCATTATCTCTGCGTGTTGGGGAAGCCTGTCTCGTGGCTTAGAGGGAAATAGTACAAAGAACAGCCAGTGATGCCTTCACGTCTGAGACTCACATCTCCTCCGCAAAGTGATACCCAGAATGGGTTTGGAGGGAGAGTCAGGAAACAGCAGCAACACACGAGCTCCAAAAATTTGTAAATGAGTTAGCTGAAAAAATTTTAACTGCAACATGGGAATTCCTAAAAGGTGTGGTGGTGAGTCTTTTGGGGAAGAGAATCTCTGATGAAAACTCATAATTCTTTAATTTATCCTTCCTTTTTTTTTTAGATTCAGCTTACATATACATCCACATACATATAATAGGTTTTTAAGATAGAGTTTTCCATCATAGCACTTTATCTTTTCAAAGCACATTCTGTTAATTTTTTGTTCTTTTTAAATTGAGAAGTAATTGGCATATAGCGTATTAATTTCGGATGTACAACATAATGATTTGATCTTTGTATATATAGTGAACCATCACCACAATGTCTGTTAGCATCCACTGTCACACATAGTTAGCTTTTTTTTTTTTTTTGCATGTAATGAGAACTTTTAAGATCTACTCTCTTGGCAACTTTGCAGTATGTGATACAGTATTATTAATTATAGTTACCATGACATATGTTGCATTTCCATGTATTATTTCTCCTATAACTAGAAACTTGTACCTTTTGGCTCCATTCACCTGTTCTCCCCCCCCCCCCCCCCCCCCCGGCGCCACCCCCTCATCAGCCACCAACCTGTTCTCTGTCTCCGTGAGCTTTTTTTTTTTTAAGATTCACATACAAGTGAGATGATTGATTATTCCTTCTCTTCCATTACAGAGAAAGAGACCAGGTAGATAGAAAGAAGCAAAGAGTGAAGAGTAGGCCCCAGTAGATGTTGGGACCATGTTTGGAAAGTTGATCTTGCTAATTTTTATTTTCATTTTCTTAAATTTATTTATTTTTTGCTTTTTGGGGCCACACCTGCGGCATATGGAAGTTCCCAGGCTGGGGGTCGAATCTGGGCTGCAGCTGCCGGCCTACACCACAGCCACAGTAACGTGGGATCCCGGCCACGTCTGCCACCTACACCACAGCTCATGGCAACGCTGGATCCTTAACCCCCTGAGCGAGGCCAGGGATCGAACCTTCATCCTCATGGGTACCAGTCAGATTTGTTTCTGCTGTGCCATGATGGGAACTCTGATCTTGCTAGTTTTTAGCCCACAGCTGCTGGAATCCCCCGGTAGAAAGACGTCACAGTGGAAAAGTGCCTTGGCCTACCTAGCTGAGCCTTGTGGTCCACAGGGACCCATGTACCTCTAGCTTCTGATGGAGGTAAATAATTCAGTGTCAGAATGATTGGGCTTTGGGTTCCAGCTGCCTGGGTTTGGGTCCCGGCTCTGCCACTTGAGAACAGTGTGACTTTGGGCAAGTTATTGAACCTCTCTGAGCCTCCATGTCCCTCATCTTCAAAATGAGGAGACTCATAGTACCCTCTTCATGGGGTTGTTGTGAAAAGGGCTCAGGCATATGGGAGGAAACCCAGCTACCATCTTTATGGCCTGCATGCTCGGGGCCAGACCCCATTCACGAGTGGGTCACTTTGCCTTTGTAACAGCTTTGTGAGGTGGGTCCTCTTGATCGTCTCGTGGTGAGTAGAATTGCTGGGCTCCAGCCTAGGGTGCTTCAGGACAGGGAAGCGCAGGGCCCTAGCGGTGGCCGGCGCGAGCCTTTCCATATTTCTGGCCAAGGGGAAGGCTGGCCTCACCTTGGGTCCCGGGTCCTCATCTGGAAGCCACGACTCGGAGAAGGAGCTCAGTGTCTTAAAGCTGGAAAGGCCCCAGGGAAACTGGACTCCAAGCCCTTCCCTCTAGATGAGAAAAAGGGACCAGCAGGTCTGGGGACTACCCAGCTCACCCGGCTAGCGGTGGAGACAGGGCTGGTGTCCTGGGCTCCTCCTTCACATGTCTGGCGCTTTCTCTCGGTATACCCCGGTGCCCATGCAGGATGGCTGGCTTCTCAGTGTCCACAGACCGGTGAATGGCTACCTTTGGGACATTTTAGCCACGGCTTTAGAGAGCAGGACTGTACCCCAGACCTTCAGGGAATAAATAGTTACGGGAATTCTTGTGAACAAAAATCATTTCTTCATTTTCCTTTACTGTTTCTTTCATGCCAATGGAATAAAAAAAAAATGCCTTCTAACAAACACGTTCTGGAGTTCCCGATGTGGCTCATCCTGTCCTCACACTGGAAGGACTCGCTGGTCCGGAGTGAACACTCCTTTCTGGATGTTTCTGTCCTTCTCTTCACCCCTTCCCTGCCTCACCTCGATCCCTCAACTGTCTCCCTGCTCCCCACCATTTAAGGCAACTTATTGAGGGGTGAGCAGGGCTTAGTCCGGCAGGTCTGGTTCAAGTCCTGGGCCAGGGATCATCACATCTGCATCCCCATGGATACTAGTCAGGTTTGTAACCTGCTGAGCCACAATGGGAATGCCTAATTTTTTAAAAAAATGTTGGCCAAGCCCAAGGTACACAGAAGTTCTCAGGCCAGGGATTGAACCTGCACTGGTTCAATTTTCCTGAGCCGCTGAGGGACAACACCAGCTCCTTACCCTGCTGTGCCACCAGGGAGCTCCAGTTATCTATTTTATATACAGTAGTGTGTATATGTTAATCCCATTCTCCTAATTTATCCCCCCCCCCGTGGTTTCCTCTTATAACCATAAGTTTTACTTTGAGATCTGTGTATTTGTTTCTGTTTTATAAATAAGTTATTTTGTATCATTTTTTTTTGTCTTTCTAGGGCTGCACCCGCGGCATATGGAGGTTCCTAGGCTAGGGGTCGAATTGGAGCTACAGACACTGGCCTACACCACAGCCACAGCAACATCAGATCCAAGCTGTATCTGGAGAAGCCTTTCCTGAGATTTTCCTTCCCAGGGAATGATCTTCCCTCTAGAAGTTACTGACACACTTATCTCACAATCCTGCCAGTGGACTGTGGCCCCCAGAAGATAACGAGCATATTTGCACAGGAGGCCAGAAAACACACTGCAATAACCAATCTCGGGAATTTAGTGAAACGATGCCATAAGCAGTTTTTCAAACTAAAGATCACAGTAGTTTGGGTCATAAAATCAATTTAGTAGAGTAGGATCAGCATTTAGAAAATTAACTAGAATTGGAGTTCCTGTCGTGGCTCAGTGGAAACCAATCCAACTAGCATCCATGAGAACGCAGGTTCGATCCCTGGCCTCGCTTAGTGGGTTAAGGATCCTGTGTTTGCTGTGAGCTGTGGTGTAGGTCACAGATGTGCCTTGGATCCTGTGTTTGCTGTGAGCGGTGGTGTAGGTTGCAGACATGGCTCGGAACCGGCATTGCTGTGGCTGTGGTGTAGGCTAGCAGCTGCAGCTCTGATTTGACCCCTAGCCTGGGAACCTGCATATGCCTTGGGTTCTAGTACCTAAAGAAGACCAAAAAAAAATTAACTAGAATTAAATGAAATAGAATAGAAAACAGTAATAAATCATCTGTAAGGCCAAGTCTTGTTTTTTCACAAAACCTGTGTTTCGGGGTATGTTTGTGCATGGGCTGGGATGCAGAATATGATTCTTACTGTGGATTATGTGAACAGTAAGTTTGAACACCCTTTCGTGTAATTCATAGGGGCTAAGAGTGAGATATTTTTCAGAAGTGGAAGCTGAAACTAGAATTTAGGACTTAGATAGGAGGCACAGTGGTTCTTTGGTCAGGCTAGCCAGACTTCTGTCCCCACTCAAACGCTTTCTAGCTGTGTGATCTTGGATAAGTTACTTAGTTACTCTGTGCCTCAGTTTCCTCATTTGTAAAATGAAGAGAGTAACCATTTCAGAAAGACCTTAAGAGAACTTACTGTGTAAATACATGCAGCGTATGCACATGCCATGCATACGTGCCCGGTGCCTATGTGTTGGCTTGCATTACAGTTAGGATTATTAACTAAAAGACAGAGATTACTGAAAAAAAGTTCATGGAAAAAAACCCCCCAAAACAGACAATCTCAGGCAGTGAAAATGATGTTGAGTGTTGAGTACACATGGGTAATATTTAGCCTTTTTTTTTTTTTTTTTGGCTGCACCTGTGGCACATGGAAGTTCCCAGAACCAGGATCAAATCCGAGCAGCAGCTGTGACCTACATCACACAGAGAACTGGGAATCCTTAACCCACTATACCACAGGGGGAACTCCAGGTCTTCATATTTGTATGCTGCCCTGGAAAAGCTTAAAGTTTGAGTTTTCAGTTCCTCCTGGACGAACAAGGTATAGAGACCAACTCTTGGGACTGTTTTGAGTTTCTGTTTGTGGTCGAGGTGGGACTGAGGCAGAAGGAGCTCCTCTGGGGGTGAGGTGGGCAGCAGGGGGCATGGAATTTGAAAAGGGGGCTATGTAATGTGTTTATTGAATCAGGATCCTAGTACTATAAGCATTCAGTCAGGAGGAAATACGGGGATTCTTTTTATTCTTGTATTTTTTGGGGGAAAAGTTGCCATGAGTTATATTCAGTGTGTTTACAAAATGCCATTTTGCCTATGATGCTACTCGGAATCCTAAAACTGTTGCCAAGAGGAAAAATTAGCCTGTTCTAAGTGAGGCTATGTGAATTCTACCAGGTGAATCTGGGATATTGGAGAAGCAGATCTTAATCTATAGGCTTTCTTCTAGAGCGGTGCTTTGGCACCTTTTTTTTTTTTCTTTTTGTGTTTGAATCACCTGGGGATCTTATTAAAATGCAGAATCAGATTCAACGGGTCGGAGGTGGGGCTTAAGATTCTGCATTTCTCACCAGCTTCTGGGTGATGCTGAAGCTGTTGTTTTGCCAACCATGCAGTGACGAGCAAGATTCTGATGTTGCTTCCTGTGGGAAAAAATACTTGGTGCTCATCATTTATAATCCTTCTGACACATCTCCACCTCATTCACTAAATCCCAGTTTCATCTCCATCTAACAAACAGCTGGACTCAGAGATCTGCTTTGCTAGGATGACATGTTTTCTGTATCATAATGGAAACTTTCGATGTGGGTCCCATAGGTAAAGGCATCCACAGTTTTTGTGATTTTATCTGTAGAATTTCAATGTCATTTTATTGGGACCAAGGGCTCTTTATTTAGTGGGAATGTTGCTGGAGTCACAGTTCCGGAGGACCTCTGAAACCAAATGCAACTTCAGTGACTACAGACTAAGTGAGAATAGGTAAAAGCATTTAGGGAGGAGGAAAATGGACCAAAATCTCCCATACATCTCCCATAAATCCAGGAAAATGGATCTACATCTCC
This sequence comes from Phacochoerus africanus, assembly GCF_016906955.1. Lineage (NCBI taxonomy): Eukaryota > Metazoa > Chordata > Mammalia > Artiodactyla > Suidae > Phacochoerus > Phacochoerus africanus. The sequence goes on along the minus strand of NC_062555.1, from coordinate 15,073,678 downwards.
TTTGTAGAGGGAAGACAAAGCAGAAAAAGAACCACTCTTGGTTATCTCTTAGTTCCCTTTCTTCTTAAAAATGTTTGAAGCAATTTAAAGCAGACACCTGTCTTGAAGAAAAAAACAAAACCAGTTGCACAGCGTCTGTTTTCCGGCTTGGTGCCCTCTGATGGGCAGTGGGTGGCAGCGATGTGGCACCATGAACGGGCACAGTCCCTCTTCAGACTCAGCGCAGAACCTTCCCAAGCTGTTCCAGGTTCTCCGGGTCCTGGGACGATGGACGGAGGTTTTGCTTTCTGAGAAGCAGTGGCCATTGCTTTTGCATTCCAATCCAGCCTGCTGTTCTAACCAAAGAGACATCGGATAGCGATGGGTGTTAAAACACTTGGGAACCCACAAGTCCCCCAGTGCCACGTGGCTCCCAAACCCGGATCTGGGATTTACCCACTTTCCTATCTTTCTTCCCGACAGGGGTGCTCTTGCACGTGATGGGAGACGCGCTGGGGTCAGTGGTTGTGGTGATCACAGCCATCATATTCTACGTGCTTCCCCTGAAACGGGAGGACCCGTGCAACTGGCAGTGCTACATCGACCCCAGCCTGACTGTCGTCATGGTCGTCATCATCTTGTCCTCCGCCTTCCCGCTCATCAAGGAGACCGCTGCCATTCTGCTGCAGATGGTCCCTAAAGGCGTCAACATGGAGGAGCTGAGTAAGTCAGGCGATCCTGACCTGGAACTCTCGCCCGCTTAATGTTCTTCGGGCCAAAGGGCCAGCACTGCTTGGGAGCCGTGTTGGGTGGATGTGTCCTGAGATACACTAAGCCCCAGGCATTGGAGATGTTCCTCCAGCATTCTGTTGCCTAGTAAGGTGACTCACAGCTCCAGGAATGGAAGGTCCTTTATAGCCCAGGGTTCTCTGCCTCGACTGCCCATGTGCCGGGGTACCACCTATTCCTGAGCCATCTGTTTACCTTCACGTCAGAGATTTATTTTAGCTCAGATAAGGCCACTCTGCCCAGAACTTGATTTTTATTCCCCCTATTTTGAAAACATGAGTTACTCATTTGTATTCTAGATCCTGCTGTCTAGTTAACTGACTTTTCTGGGCACCTAAGTCACCGTGTGTCTTATTAACACAGTAAAGTGGGCCATGGTTGGGTTTTTCGGCCACGCCCATGGCATGTGAAAGTTCCCAGGCTAGGGATCGAACCCGAGCCACAGCAGTGACACCACCAGATCCTTAACGCTAGACCTCCAGGGACCTGCATGGACCATGTGTAAATTCAGATGATTCATGACCTCATTCAGGAGGGAATCTGTTTTGTTTGCTTTGCTCCAACAGAAGGTCAGACTCGAATTTATGTGTATCTGAGGATACAAATTTTAGAGACATTGTAAAATGTCTAAATGGGGCGCTCCGCATACTGGCGAGAAACCCAACATGCACCTTTATTCCTCGTGTTTCTAGATGGAGATGGGGTGTTTAAAAGAAGACAGTTTCTGTGCAGATTGGCTCTTTTTCTCTCCATCATTGCTTCACCCGTGAGCTGGCAAATACAAACTAGAGCCCAGGTCCCCTCTGCGGCTGAGAGTTGGGAGACATGATTTCATGACCAGTAGCTGAAATGAGATTTGATGGATCTTAATGCCTTGCACGGCCATCACTAGGCTTTCTCCTCAGAGGCAGGATTTACTGCGGGACTGTCCTGCAGAGCCCATCTCTGCCCCATGCTCTGGGCAGAGGAGGACAGAGGTGAAGGAGGCTCCGATATACAGCATTGTGTCCCTTCCAGGGACTTGTTTCCCTGTGGAAGAAACAAAATAAACATATACACCACAATCAGTGATATATATGGGCTTATGCTGCCTGTTCACAGCAATGTGAAAAGCAAATGTTGAAAAAATTAAATTGTGGATGGAGTTCCTGTCGTGGCTCAGCAGAAACAAATCTGACTAGTATCCATGAGGACACAGGTTCGATCCCTGGCCTGGCTCAGTGGGTTAAGCATCCTGTGTTGCTGTGAGCTGAGATGTGTGAGCTGAAGTCACAGATGCGGCTTGGATCCGTTGTTGCTGTGGCTGTGGCGTAGGCCGGCAGCTGCAGCGCTGATTCAGCCTCCAGCCTGGGAACTTTCATATGCTGCAGGTGTGGCCCTAAAAAGCAAAAAAGAAAGAAAGAAAGAAAAATTAAATTGTGATAACAATAGTAACTGCTGTGGCTCTTACTCCATGCAAGGTAATATCGTTCCAAGTGCTTTCCTCATATTAACTCATAGGATTGAAATAATCATGGTCACTATTGATCACTGTCATGATCATTGCTAATTTATAGATGAAATCGAGGCACAGAGGGACTGAGCGAATTACCCACGGTCATGCACGTGGTAAATGACTAAATGGGGATTCAAGCTCTAGCTGGTTACACGTTGCTCATGATTACCATTCAATAGCATCTTTCTAGATACATACTTATTTTAGAAAGTATGGAAAATGGAGAAGAGCCTGAATAAGAACACAGAAATCTCTCATAATCCTACCACCCAGCAATGACCACTCATCATGTTTTTGTATCAGGTATTCCATAAAACAAAACGTTTTTTTTTGCATGTATACACATTGATGTTTAAAAAAAAAAAAAGGAAAAAAGATCGTGCCGTATATATAGTCTCACCATTTGTTTTTTCGCCCCCAAAATACCTTATTTACCTTTTCTCATATCCTTAAATATGCAACTTTTTTCACAGCTATATCATATTCTCTCACATAAGTGATTTAACGATTTCCTTATTGTTTCTATTTTTTTCATTAATATAAAAGCATTGTCCAAACCATTCTTGTACATAAATATTTGGTTATTTATTTCCTTTCAATTATTAGAATTGCTGGTAAAGGTTTTGGATCCATATTGCCAAATCCTCTTGAAAAAAGGCATCCCTAGCTTCTATTTCCATCCAGTCCACCAGAGCTTCCAACCCCTTGTAAACTCAACAACCCTGGGCATTTTTTTTTTTTTTCTCCCCCGCTTTTTGGCCTATGGATGTTCCTGGGCCAGGGATCGAACACACACCACGGCAGTGACCCGAGCCGCAGCAGTGACAACGCGGTGTCCTTAATCTGCACCGCAAGGGAACCTGCTGGAATTGCCTTTTAGGGGCTAACAATGCCTGATAGAGGAATTCAGAGAGCAGGGGGAGGGTTGTGGGACAGTGTGCCCATATAAGTCCAGCTACTTTTTCCTGTTATTCTTAGCAACTGCATCATTCCGGTGAGAATGCTTAAAGAGGCCATATCCATCCCCTGGTGGCTCCGTGTTTCAGGTGAAGCCCTCACCTTGGGTATCGCTTGCTCTTCCCTGTTCTAGTGAGTAAACTGTCTGCGGTGCCTGGAATCAGCAGTGTTCACGAAGTCCACATCTGGGAACTTATAAGTGGGAAGATCATTGCCACTCTGCACATCAAGTGTCAGCAGGACAGGGGCGATCAGGATGCCACTAGAAAGATTCGAGAAATCTTCCACAACGTGGGAATCCACAGCGTGACCATCCAGTTGGAGAAGGTGGACCTGAAGGAGGCCCTGGAGCACAAGGACCTGCAGGTGCTCTGCAGCTCGCCCTGCATCTCCAAGGGCTGTGCCAAGCAGCTGTGCTGTCCCCCAGGGGCACTGCCACTGGCCCACGTCAACGGCTGTGCAGAGCACAACGGCGGTCCCCCACTGGACACGGTGCCCGCGGATGGCCTCGGTCGACGAGAAACAGCAGACGTGGCTGTTGAAGTACCTTCGGGAGGTTGTCTAAGTGGCTACGGACAAGCGCTTAGCAAAACTCAGGAGAACTCGCATTGTGTCAACAGCACGCATTTTTAATCTGGTGCCTGCACAAGTAAGACTGTATAGATAAGGCATTTTGGAACCACTAGCCTGGCTTGTGGCACGAGCTTTGTGGGTTGTGGGCACCAATCAGCCCTCAGTGTGCAAGCTCCGTGTTCACTAAGGGGTTGGCTCTTGGGGGTGGTGGTTGATTGCTGTGTGGCTGAGAACCCTTCACACCATCCTGGGTGTTTCACGGCGCTCTCCAACCCTTCCGTTTGAACACCTGTTTTCTGAAGTACATGCACTAGGTCGCCCCATCAGGGACGTCGAAGGCCGTGGGACTCAATGGCTGTGGGCACAGGATTCACAGTAGTTTGTTTTTCAAATCGATTCGACCTTCTAGCTGACTCTCAGGTGAGGTCATACCAAGTACGCGGAAAAACCTTCCGAACCATGATCGAATAGCTCGAACTGTAATTCTTTCTAGCAGACTTCTTTCCCATTCTGCTAGAAGATCACCAAAAAGGAAAGTTAGGTGGTCCTGCAGAAAATTTTTTTCTTTGACTCATTTTTGAATAAATGTAAAGTGCATACCTAGTAAAGTGGAACACATTCTCTGAACATTAGAGGAAGTCGAGCTTGTTGGGGGTGGGGAAAGGCAGGAACAAAATGCATGCTGACCATGTCTTCATTGGGGGGGTTAGAGAGAAAAACGCCTTCTGCTGTGAACGCAACTACAGTGATAGGATGTTTCAAATGTTTAAATATAGAAGATAGTTTTTTTTGTTTTTTTTTTTTATCCCTTGGAAGCACGGGAACATGTCTCCTTCTTAATGTGTGACACGGTCCTCTTTGAGAGTCGGTCCAGTTGGGATGGTTTTCATTTCTTGCTTATTAATGATTTGCCTACCTGCCTAAATTTCCCTCAAGTCTTCTTTTATATGATCGCATTGATCTATGCAGCATTTACCAGGAGTAAATGAGTATTCCTGGGATAGAAAAACATATGGCATTGAAGATGCGTTCTTGCAAAAAAAAAAAAAAGAAGAAGAAGAAGAAGCTAGATTGACTTGCTTTTAGACAGCTTTTAAGTGTTGATTATCGTTGCCAACTGGTAATTTGATGGAAAAGTAGATATCCAAGGGAGAAATGAGAATTAATTACATTGCTGCCTTGAATGTGCTTTGAGGAGCTTACACTTTTATATCTCTGACTCATATTGCCAAATTCAAATAAATGTATTAGAATCTGATTTGGTTCCATAACTGACCTGTATTAGTATTGGAGAAACATCGGTATTTAACGTGTTTAGGCAGCCGTATTTAAACCAGAACAGTCTCCAAATGGGAAGTGCCTTTCTAAAGAGCTAGATTCTTTGATAGATTGCAAATGGTCTGAAAATGACAATCTCTGAGGCTCTAAGCATGGAATCCTGTTTAGCATTTGTACAGGACTCATCAGAAATGTGGCCCCGGGAACAGCAAAACACCCACGCTTTACAGCACAAACTCCATTTAAGACACCATGTCTTGGTTTTCAGTTGTAAGGCTGAAATAAGGAAGCAGCTGTGATCAGTAGGATGCACAGTTTTTTTATTCTTCGAAAATGCATTCTCTGGGTTTAAATTGGCTGTGAATTAGGTAAATGGGAAAATGCCTGAATATGTTTTATCCCTAGGAGTTTATTGAGCATATATACTCAGTATTTTATAGTATATGATATCGTGTGTATATACTTAATAGCTAAAAACAGGGGTAAATAGAAGACATTTTAGTTTTTATTTTTGATACTAAAAGTATGACATGTACCCACACAAAACAGAGGATTCTCTATGAAACTCATCACAGGGATACGTGGACCAAATTCTCTTATGTAATTGTTGGTTGAGATGCATTGATTGGAGCCAAAGGAGAAATCTCTTTCTTCCAGATTTGAAGGTCTAATTTGATTTCAAATCACTCTGCTTTTATGAAAAGGGGAAAAAAAAAATACAATTTTACAGTTTTAGTGCCACTGGCTAAAGGAATGCATATTAGTTTGCGTTCAAATAAGGTGCTTTCATTAATCTCTAAAGTATTTTTTCTGGCAAGTGAAAGGCCTTTAATTCCAATATAATTAAATCTAACCTCAGAAAGTTATCTTGATGGACATTTATGAACATACCAGATTATGAAGTATAGTCAATGCGAAAGATTATCTTTTGAAGGTAGTTTGGCCCTGTGTGTTTAATAATGTCCAAACAAGCTAATTAAGTGCAATATTTTTGTTTCGGGTTAGGTGCTTGCATCTGCCGTCTCCGGCACCATGATGCCTGCTGTATGGTATTTTCGCTTGGGTTTTACTCTCCCTTCAGTTGTTCTGCATTTCAATTCTCCCAAGGAAAGGCAAGGATTGTCTTTTTCCCTTTGAATCAGCCCTGTGATGTGGCAGTGGTGCCTGATGGACAGTGAGTTTAAACAACACTGCCTTTTTTGTTGAGATTGGAAACGTACTCAGTTTAGCATTCCTGTGTGCTTAGGTTCCTTCTAGAAAGTTCTCTCTCTTTTTTCTAAGAACTGAAAACAATTTTTTAAAAGTCTGGGCGATCCTCCGTGTGGAGGGGCAGGATCGGGCACACAGAGGGCAGCCCTTACCATCACCTGTTTCTGTGCCAAGAGTCCTTTCTGCACTCTTTCAACACCAACTATAGGAAATACTGTGTCCGCTTTTACTTTCCAACTTCCAACTCTGCTGTTGAAAATAGAAGGTACGTTCCCCCCCCATGATATTTGGCCATTGCGAATATCCACAGGGCTGTCCGTCTCCATTGCTGACCAAAAAAACTCATCCTTTCAAGTTTTGGATAAACCATCAATAATAACGGGAGAGACTGAGGAAGAATTTGGAAGAGTCTCCATATTAGTTGTCTTCTCTTTTTCTTTTTTGACCACTAGCGGGCCAAACCCTAGACGGGGTCAATCAGGAGCTTGCAAGGTACAGTCAGGTTGGGTGCTTTGAACATCAAAAAACCACTGGGGTAGATTTTGGATTATAATAAGGCCGCTGCCTTTTGAGGTAGCAAGAGCTTTTGTTATGCTCTTTCAGTCTCAGGCGTTGTTTACATATTGGGCTGCATAACTCCTTGTGGTGTGGGGCTGTCCTGCTCATTGTAGGTTTTTAGGAGCACCCTTTGGCCTCGACCTGCTAGATGCCCGGCAGCATCCCCCCAAGGTGTGACATTGTCACAGGTCCCCTGAGGAGCAGAATAGCTCCTAGTTCTGAGCCACTGACTTAATCTAAGAGTACTCGGGGTGTTGATGACGAAAGCCCTTCCAGGGCCCAATACTCCTTTTAATATAACCAACCAAATTTGCTCTTTAAAAAAATGTGTTTAAAGGTGGTGTCAAACTATTTACAAAGAATACTGTCACCTTTACATAGGAACTTGGACATTTAAAGAAAAATGTAATTGGGAAAAAATAAGGCCCTTACAAACCAGATTATGCAGATCAATCATGTAACAGCGAATGCAACCAAAAAAACAATGCATTTGTTCTTACTATTCTGTGACCCTCTTCAACTCATAAATAGCCTCAGTTTGATGAATCCACTGCTAAATGAGAAAGGGTTACATCAGCATAATCGATTCTTTGAGTTAAGGAGTTTAATTTTCTACTGATTTGGAACTTGATCGTATTTCTTGTTATTGGTTTCTGAAAAGCAGCTCATCTTAGTGCTAATAACTTCAGATATTAAAAAAAAAATTCTGTCTTATTTATGTTTAACCCAATCCTTTGCCAAATTATATTCATTTCTTTTTCCAAGAGGACAAAATACAGTTCTTGCTTTTAAGTTATCCCGTGTTTAATGTATCTTCACACTCTTGCAATTAAAGTCTGCAAAGAAGGACTGGTTTCAAAAAAATAAGGAAAGATGACTAATTGGGGTTTCTAGTGTGGACTGAGCAAGCCTGCTTATTGTATACGCCTGTTGTTCCCTTGATAAACTGTCACCTATTCATGCTTCTGTGTGTATTTGCACGTGTTTCGCCGCAAGAATAAAGCAGGAATGAAGTTAGGGGTTCAGGAAACTAGCTGCTCAAATGGAACTCACATCAGACGCTAGCCCTCACTGTAATCTAAATGTTCTCATGAATTTGGGGTTTGGCTCATGAAAATATGTTTGTTTGTTTTTTCTAGAGCTTTTCTTTTCAGGTGTTTCATTCTGGACTTTCTGTTTACATGGAACTTTCTTGAATATTGCTAGTTGGGTCAGTGGTTTCCTCCTGGTACAAGGCCAAGCCAGAGACACTGAACCTGCTCCGAATTCTAATGGCAAGAATCTGGAAAGGACAATGATTTTCGAGGGAGAGTGACCCCTTCCCAGAGGTCTGAAATTATGTTACAGTACCGTGGAGTTTTGTTGCTTGAAGCCTTCCTTCTGTCCTCACAGGCAATTTTGCCAAAGTATAATTGTCACATTCGGGGGAATTCTTAAAACGCTAAGATACGAAGTTCCAATAATTCATTCCTAATTGCATGTGGGTTCCCCCCGTCGATGTGTGCATGGATGCATATGGCTATGAGGTGAAAGATGTTCAATGGTGCTGTCAATAAAAAGTTTTTAAAAGGAAGATCCGAGATATGCTGGTGAAAATTAAACCGATCACTCAAAGTAGCTGAGCGTGTTTTGCCTTTGTTGCCTGCTTTCGTCGTTTAATCGCTCAGGATTTTAATAATTTGGGCCGCATTCTCTGTCTCCACTTTGCTGCTCTCTTCCTCATACCCCTCTGCCAGTCTCCACTCTTGGCAGAAATGTCACCGATTGTCCTGGCTATCCCCTGCCTACCATGATCTGGACTGATCAGCTTTTCTAGAGGGCTCTGTTTGGCCCTGGGTTTGTGTAGGAGGAAGGCTGTAGGGATGGAGAGAGTGGAGAGAAGCCAGGCTCTTTTGGGTTTTTGTTTCTTTTCCATTATGATTTATTTGAAGATACTGAATATAGTTCCCTATGCCATAGAGTAGGACCTTGTCCATCCATTCTATTAGACAAGGCTTTTTTTTTTTTTTTTTTTTTTTGCTTTTTAGGGTCAAACCTACTGGCATGTGGAAGTTCCCAGGCTAGGGGTCAAATTGGAGCTGCAGCTGCCGGCCTATACCACAGCCCATGGCACCGCCAGATCCTTAACCCACTGAGCGAGGCCAGGGGTTAAACCTGCATCCTTGCAGAGACTGTCGGGTTCTTAACCTGCTGAGCCACAGTGGGAACTCCTCAATCTTCTTTTTAAATGCATTTTTTTTTTTCCTTTTAGGGCTGCATCTGTGGCATATGGAAGCTCCTGGGCTAGGGGTTGAATCAGAGCTGCAATTGCAGGCCTGCGCCACAGCCACAGCAACACTGGATCCAAGCTGCATCTGCAACCTACGCTGCAGCATCCTGGATCCTTAACCCTCTGAGCACTGCCAGGGATTGAACATGCGTCCTTCACAGACACTAGTCAGGTTCTTGACCTGCTGAGCCACAATGGGAACTCCTGCAATAATTTTTAATTTAATTTACAATTTAATATACATTTAATTTACAATGTTACGTTCGTTTCAATGTATACAGCAAAGTGATTCAGTTTTACATGTACATATATATCTATTCTTTTTCAGATTCCTTTCCTGTATAGGTTATTATAAGAGATTGAATATAGTTCCCAGGGCAATGCAGTAAATCCTTGGTGTTTATCAATTTTATATATGGTAGTATCTGTTAATTCCATACTCCTAATTTATCCCTCCCCTTCCCCTTTGGGAATCCTAAGTTTGTTTCCTCTCCCTGTGTATCCATTTCTGTTTTGTAAATAAGTTCATTTGTATGATTTTTTTAGATTCCACATATAAATGATATATAATAATTGTCTTTGACTTCACTTAGTATGATAACCTTTCACTTAGTATGATAACCTCTAGGTCCATCCATGTTGCTGCAAATGGCATGATTTTATTCTTTTTTATGGCTGAGTAGTATTCTGTTGTATATATGTGCCCCATCTTCTTTACCCATTCATAGGTCAGGGGACATTTAGGCTGTTTCCATGTCTTGGTGGGACTTTAAAGACAGCTTCCCATAGCCCCGATGGCTGGGGCATGGAGAGCTTGTGCTGGATGTGTTCTGATGCTCCAGTGTGCATGTTCAAAGCCCTGGTTAGCACCTGTAAGAGGAGAGGGTTATATAACATTTCATGACATCAGTCTCCTTTAGCACTTGCAGTAGGGAGCAGAGCTTAGAGTCCTTAGTACTCTAGGGCTTAAGCTACAGAATCTCTGACTACTCTGTTTAAAAGAGAACCCTGTCTCAGAGTTCCCATCTTGGCTCAGTGGAAATGAAACCGAGTAGTATCCATGAGGATGCAGGTTCGATCCCTGGCCTCACTCAGTGGGCTAAGGGTCCAGCATTGCCATGAGCTGTGGTGTAGGTCGCAGATGTGGCTCAGATCCCGAGTTGCTGTGGCTGTGGTGCAGGCTGGCGGCTACAGCTCCAATTTGACTCCTAGCCTGGGAACCTCCATGTGATGCGGGTGCAGCCTTAAAAAAAGGCAAAAAAGCAAACAAAAAAAAGGAACGAACCCTGTCTCCCTCTGTGTCTCTCGCCCTGGCTGATGTTTCTTCACAGCACTGTCACTTGGTAACATCATATGACCCATTTGTTTATTTCCTGTCTCTCCAGCTAGAATAAGGCTTTGTACCATCTCCACTGGGTTCTTCGGCCTCTATCACAGTGTTTGGAATAGTGCCACAGTATCTGACAGATGCGTGAATAAATGAATGAATGAGCGAATGAGTAGGTTACTGGCTGGAGGCTTTGGACAAATCCTGTTACCTTCACTGCACTTCAGTTTTCTAATCTGTAGAGGTGGTTAATGATGAAAGCCTGTGTTACCTGCCTTGCGGGGTTGTTGTCAGAACCCTAGGAGATCAGACAGGTGACAGAAGAGTGAAATGTCAATGGATTTTGTTCTCTTAGGCTTTCCGTCCGGGGTTCACACGCTTCCTGTTCTTAGCCTGTCTCCTCTCATCTCTGTAATCCGGTTTTGTTTGTTGAACACCACTGAAAGCTAAATGATGCTAAACACGGTGCAGTCGACATGGGTGGGAGTGGACAGGGGAGAAGGGACCTGGGCAGTGGCACCGAAGACCTCCCCTTGAAACCGGCCTTGGAGTAGGTCCGTGGGTGGACCGAGGTGGAAAGGATAACGCAGCTGGAGAGCAGAGATTTCATCCTCTGGGCAGCTGGCCCGGAGCTTCTGTAGGAGGCAGGTAGAAGGGGTGGAGGGGGCAGGCTGGGGAATGCCAGGAACTGCTGGGGGGACACGTTCCCACCAGCCTCTACGCTGTTCTGCGTTCACTGTTCAGAGGACCTGCCGGTCATCTCCGGTCCTGCCCACGACCTTGACCTCCTGAGCTGTGGCTGAGGACTCACTGGGCGTGTCCTCCAGGAGGCTGCAGACACTCGAAATTCACTGGGAGTTGATCCTGATATGGAAACCAGTGTTCCATGGAGTTCCCATTGTGGCTCTGGAAACGAATTTGACTGGCAACCATGAGGACGCAGGTTCAATTCCTGGCCTTGCTCAGTGGGTTAAGGATCCAGTGTTGCCGTGAATTGTGGTGTAGGTATAAAATGCAGCTCAGATTTGGCGTTGCTGTGGCTCTGGTGTAGACTGGCAACTGCAGTTCCGATTTGACCCCTAACATGGGAACTTCCAAATGCCACAGGTGCAGCCCTAAAAAGAAAAAAAAATAAAGACGAAAAATAAAAAAATAAAATCAGCATTCTGTGGTGGTGATCTTCTGTTGGTTTCAGTGGGAGCATTCTGGCCGCATTCCCTCCCTGCTCCACCTGCCAAACCAGCTGGACACTTGGCACCACATTTAATGCTAACTTCATTCTCATCCGGTGTCTAACTAGTCTTCACTCTCAATTCATGTTCTCTTCAAAGGACTCTTTTAAAAAATTTTTTGAAGTATAGTTGGTTCACAATGTTGTGTTAATTTCTGCTATATAGCAAAGTGATTCAGTTATACATACATATATATATTCTTTTTTTTTTGTATTTTTTGGGGGGGTCCACCCTTGCAGAATGTGAAAGTTCCTGAGCCAAGTATTGAATCCGTGCCACAGCAGTGACCCAAACCCATGCAGTGACAATGCTGGATCCTTAACCTACTGTGCCACAAGGAAACTCCTTATATTCTTTTCTATTATGGTTTATTACAGGGTATTGAATAAAGTTCCTTGTGTTATACAGTAGGACCTCGTTGTTTATCCATCCTATATGTAATAGTTTGCTTCTGCTAATCCCAAACTACCAATCCATTACTCCCTCCCACCCCCTTGGCAACCATGAGTCTGTTCTCTGTGTCTGAGTCTCGTTTCTGTTTCATAGATAGGTACCTTTGTGTCATATTTTAGATTCCACCTCTGTTATCATATGGTGTTTGTCTTTTTTCTGATTTACTTCACTTAGTACGATAATCTCTAGGTCCATCCATGTTCCTGCAAATGGCATTATTTCATTCTTTTTTATGGCTGAGTAGTATTCCATTGTGTATATATATCACATCTTTATCCGGTCATCTGTCGACGGACATTTAGGTTGTTTCCACGTCTTGGCTGTTGTGAATAGTGCAGCAATGAACATAGGGGTGCATGTATCTTTTTGAATTACAGTTTTGTCTGGATCCATGCCCAGAAGTGATATTGTTGAATCATATGGCAACACTAGTTTTAGTTTTTTGGGAACCTCCGTACTGTTTGTTGTCCATAGTGGTTGCACCAACTTACTTTCCCACCAACAGTGCGTTCAAAGAACTCCTGATGTCAGCCCCTCCTTTTCTTCCTCTTTCTTTCTTTGTTTCTAATGGTTGCACCTGTGGCACATGGCGGTTCCCAGGCTAGGGGTTGACTCGGAACTGCAGCTGAGGTCTGCAACTCAGGATCCGAGCCACATCTTCAACTTACACTAAAGCTTGCAGCAACACCAGACGCTTAACTCTCTGAGCGAAGCCAGGGATCAAACCTGCATCCTCAGAGACACTCTGTCAGGTTCTAAACTGGCTGAGCCACAGTGGGCACTCCTGCCCCCCCTTTTCTATGCCTGTCTGTTTCTTGGGTTTAGCTTTATCACCTCACACCAATGCGGGTACAGAAGGCTCCTGACCAGTGTCCTGACACCTTGAACTTCCCGTCAACCCTCTTGCTTCCCTCTGCTGCCGGAGAAGGACAAACTCCTCAGCCTGTCACCGAAGCCCCTCCATCCGCTGGGCCCCCCGGCAAGCTTTATCTCCTCCAGCAGACAGAGGAGTGCCAGGATAACGAGGGAAACTGGAACATGAGCGCGAGTAGGGGTGGATCCCTGAGTCAACTGAGTTTTCTCATGATTTGGGGAGTGACTATTGTGCAGTAGCCTATGCCTTTTATCCTAAAGACATTTTCTTTTTTTTGCGTTTGGAATTGGAGGTTCCAAGTGATTTCCTTTCTGGTTTCTCTCTCTGTCCCAATTCCATCCTTTTCTCTGTGAGTATGTCCCTTTGCCCCAAAGGGTGATTCCCTGTGGACGACAGACTGCCACCCTTCCAGCCCTGGTGTCCTGTGAATGTAATTCTGGGTGGGGAAATGGAGCTGTGATCTCGCTGGTCTTTTGCGGGGCAAAGGAGGGCAGCCTCTCTTTGTCTCACGCTTGTACCACGTGGTCCGGGAGGTGGCCCCAATAGAGAGCCCAAAGACGGGACTGATCACATCGCTTCTTCTAGGCGTGAACATGCAGGCATAATTTTGGTGGGATTCATAACCACAGGGCCATGTGGTTTTTTTGCCTGCATTTTCTCAGGGGAGGGGGAAGGGGAAGAGAAAATTCTCTGAGTGGCCGCTGTTGATATGAGCTTGCAACAGCGACGATAATAACCAGGCCCCCTATCTGTCTCAGAAAACCAGGACCCATGCTGGGCTGTGAGTGTGCGGCTGTGATCTGGTGTGCAAAGGTATTCAGAAAAAAGCCCAAATGTGACACTTTGAGAAGGAGTGAGGCTTGAGGCTTTGCTTTATAGCTTTTGGTTTCTATTGTCAAAATTTGGACTTCAGAGCACTTTCTAAGTGGGGAGCTGTGACTTGGCCTGTGGCCTGACCAAACCCAGGTTACAGAAAAGGGCTTTCCAGAAAGATTTTATTCTAGAAATTAACATATACAGAGTTCCCATTGTGGCTCAGTGGGTTAAAAACCCATCTGGTATCAATGAGGACACAGGTTCAATCCCTGGCCTCGCTGAGTGGGTTAAGGATCTGGCATTACCATGAGCTGTGGTGTAGGTCGCAGAAGGCGCTCAGATCTGGCATTGCTGTGGCTGTGGTGTATGCCAGCAGCTGTAGCTCCGATTCGACCCCTAGCCTGGGAACCTCCATATGTATGCGGTGGGTGTGGCCCTAAAAAGAGAAAACAAAACAAACAAAAATGTGCAACTAAGTATAACTTGGGGCTTAAGCCTTCTGACTCTGAAGTCAGATCCCAGTTCCACCAGCAGCTGGACCTCATTGTCTGTTAATACAAAAACAGCCTCCTTTTAACCATCTGTACAGGTGCAGAAAGTCATAATTCCTGTCTCAGGAGACTGTTGGGAAGATTAAAGGGGATGTCCCTGGGGAGTGCCCAGCTCGGGGACCAGGTCCACAGATGCTCTTAGGAAAGCTAGGCCTTCTTTAAACTACCAGCGTTAGCAAGTAAGATTGCAAGATACAGTCCTATTTGAACTCACTACACAGAGTGGAAGTGTCAGAACGTACGGTGCAGACCAACCCGAGTGTCAGTGCCCTATTAGATTTTATTTTATTTTATTTTATTTTCTGCTTTTTAGGGCTGCTCCTGCAGCATATGGAAGTTTCCAGGCTAGGGATCAAATGGGAGCTGCAGCGCTGGGCTACGTCTCAGCCACAGCAATGCAGGATCCTTAACCCACTGAGCAAGCCCAGGGAGGGAACCTATACCCTCATAGACATCATGTCGGGTTCTTAATCTGCTGAGCCATAACGGGAACTCATATTTTAAATGCCTTGAGGGCAAAGGCCATGTTCCAGTATTTCACCAAAGAATGATACAGACTTCATCACATGACCAAGAAATCCCAAGGTGCCTCATTTCGAGGAAAGCAAAATTGACCCAACGCGGAGGGGCTTCAGCGGAACACCAGGGCCCAGAGCCAGGACCTCACCCCCCAAGCTCGGGGGCATCTCCAACAGGAATAGCACGGAAGGCTCCCAGGTCCAGGTTCCGGCCATCAGAGGTGAGGGCTTCAGTTCCACGCCTGTCACTGCATTTCAGCCACAGACCACCTCCTCCCCAGACACACCTGTGGATAAATCATAGAAGAAACGGGTTTAATGCTCAACGCCGAAGGGGGCAGGGTCCATCCCAAGGACCAGGCAGCATCTTAGCAGAGCATTTGCTGTGTTAGGTGACCTGGCGGAAGATTCAACGCAGCAGGCTGTGCCCTGATTAGACGCTGCCAGCGAGCTGGGGCATGCCAGGACGGGGGTCTGTACGAATCCTCCACATAACGGGGGTGGGGGCGAAGCGAGGCCTCAGCTTCAGGGAAGAACAGAAGCCACTCACATTGGCCAGGCAGGGGGATGTCTGGTGTTTCTACAGCTGGAAGAATGCTCTTGTTTTTGTTTGGGGGGGGGCATGCTCGTGGCATGCAGAAATTCCCAGGCCACAGGAGTTCCCGTTGTGGCCCAGTGGTAATGAACCTGACCGGTATCCATGAGGACGCAGGTTCTATCCCTGGCCTTGCTCAGTGGGTTAAAGATCCAGTGTTACCGTGAGCTGTGGTGTAGTCCCAGAAGCGGCTTGGATTTGATGTGGCTGTGGCTGTGGTGTAGGCTGGTGGCTGCAGCTCTGATTCAACCCCTAGCCTGGGAACTTCCGTATGTGGCCCTGAAAAACAAAACCAAACAAAACCCCCACACCACAGCTGAGACACAAGCCACAGCAGTGACCACACCAGATCCTTACCCACTAGGCCACCAGGGAACTCCCAGAAAGCTCCTGCTTTTATCTGAGCTTAGAGAAGCATGCAGAGTGGCCTCTTGTCTGGTGCTGGTGTCCTGAGAGTTCAACAGGACACTGGCTCAGCCGCGGGTGCCAGGCCAATCCTAGTCACACCAAGGCCGAGCTGTGTCACTTTCCAGATGTCAGGGGACCTGCTTGTCTCTTTTTCATGTTTTCAGTACTTACTTCATTTGTTGTACGTTTTCACGAAGCAGGTTTATGAGCACTTCCTGCGTATGGGAGTTCCCGATGTGGCTTAGTGGTAATGAATCTGACTAGGATCCATGAGGATGTGGGTTTGATCCCTGGCCTCACTTAGTGGGTTAAGGATCCAGTGTTGCTGGGAGTTGCAGTGTAGGCTGTAGATGCAGCTCGGATCCCGTATTGCTGTGGCTGTGGTGTTGGCTGGCAGGTGCAGCTCCAATTTGACCCCTATCCTGGGAACCTCCATATACTGCAGGTGTGGCCCTGAAAAGAAAAAAATCCTGGGTAGAAGGTCACTAGAAGCTGTGCGAAGCTGGGCACGTTACTTCCCCTCTTGGCGTGTCAGGCTCCTCCATCCTTTCTTGCTGCAGTGTGACTGATACCTGCTCTTAGGGATGTCGTGGAAACGCCATGAGCTCATGCCTGTTCCTTACAGAGAGTCAGTGGTTTTAAAATGTCAGCTCTTTTTGAATGGAGCCCCTCTGTATATATCTGCCTCCAGGACCGGCTCATTTTCAGACATGAATCAAAGGCACTCGCTCCTTCTGCCTCATTTTATTGCCTTGTATCTTGGGCACTATTTTAAAAAATCCTTTCATTACCAAGATTAGAGACTTGGGGGAGTTCCTGTCGTGGCTGAGTGGGAAAAAAAATCCGACTAGGAACCATGAAGATGCAGGTTCGATCCCTGGCCTCGCTCCGTGGGTGAAGGATCCGGCGTAGCCGTGAGCTGTGGTGTAGGTCGCAGACACAGCTCGGATCCCGTGTGGCTGTGGCTGTGGTGTAGGCCGGTGGCTACAGCTCCGATTCGACCCCTAGCCTGGGAACCTCCATATGCCGCGGGTACGGCCCTAAAAAGACAAAAAAGGAAAAAAAAAAAAAAGAAAAAAAAAGATGCAAAGACTTGCCAAAGGCCTAAGCTTATCTCTTCCTTTGTACTTGTTCCTGGGAAATTCTCTCACGTCACTGCCACCATGCTACCGCTGTTCCCAACACAATGGTGACAAACAAGAAAGGCCAGAGAGCATCTGCCTGGTGTGTGTGGGCGACAGGAGGCCACCCCAGCTTGTGAGTGGCCAGACTGTTACCTGAATACCCAGCTATCTGTCAGTCATCAGTCCACGATGGAACGAAGACCTGTCAGCGGTGGAGCATGGGTCGCCTCTCACCGCGCAGGCTCTCAAGCAGGTGTTTTCTTTGTGCCTGGACACCAGCATTCAAAGGAGGTTCTGGGGGACAGCTCACAAGTCACTTCAGCGCTCCATGCAAAGGTTGCTCT
The DNA here is from genome assembly GCF_016906955.1 of Phacochoerus africanus. Lineage (NCBI taxonomy): Eukaryota > Metazoa > Chordata > Mammalia > Artiodactyla > Suidae > Phacochoerus > Phacochoerus africanus. Next base: position 15,056,329 of record NC_062555.1, on the reverse strand, counting down.
GGGTGAGATAGCAGTTGTGGTTTCCAGGAGCCAAAAATGTTGGCCTCTATCTCCCCCTTACAGTGGCCTGACCTGGCGCCACGCCCGCACCCGTTCCAGGCCTTCACTTTCGAAGCAGGTGGTTGATCCCCACTGTGCGTGTGCCAAGGTGGTGACCTCTGTTATTTTAGGGTTCTTGATGCCTGTGCCACCTCCCTTTTCGTGTGCTTTTTGCTTTTCTTAGAACTATTTTAAAATTATTAAATTAAATTTAAAATTAAACCAGGACTAAACAAAATAGTACACACATGTATAAAGTGTTTGAAATAATTCCATACCTCAGAGGAGAGCAGGCGTAATAAAATAGTCATTTCCGACCTATGCATTTGGTTCTTCCACCCACTTGCTATTGATTGATTGATTGATTTTTTAAGATTTTAGGGACCGCACCTGTGGCATATGGAGGTTCCCAGGCTAGAGGTTGAATTGGAGCTGCAGCTGCCAGCCTACACCCCAGCCATAGCAACACCAGATCTGAGCTGGGTCTGTGACCTGCTTCACAGCTCAAGGCAATACCGGATGCTTAACTCACTGAGCAAGGCCAGGAATTGAACCCGCATCCTCATGGATACTAGTTAGGTTCTGAACCTACTGAGCCGCAATGGGAACTCCCCTTTCACTAATTTTTGATTTCGTGTCTCACCTCTTCAAATAAACAGTTGCTCCTTGACAACGTAGACTGCCCTTCAATATTAATAATAACGCCAGCTCAGCACCTCCACCTTCCAGGTACTTAACGTGTATAGACGAGCTCATTTAATTGTCACAAAACACAGTTCTCTCTTTTCCTTGTGAAGCAAATAAAACCCGGAGAGTTGAAAGGATTTGCTCAGCTCAGCTGCAGCGGAGCCGGGACGAGAACTAAGGTCTCCTCACGTCCCGGCCCTGCGCTGTCCCCTGCCTTGGAATCCACTGCTGGCAGAGGCGGGGGGGACCCTCCATGCATGTGTAGTTACACCTTGTGGGCCTAGAGGACGGCGGGCAGTTCCTTCCCCCAAGCCCAGCCCCGGCCGGGACACCCGCGCCCGTCTCCTCGAGATCAGTCTGCAAATGACGCCTGACCTCCCGCGGCTCCGCTGAAACGTCCTCTCTTCATGGAATCGGCATGTTGGATCTGAGAGGTCACAACGAGGAAGGAGCAAAGGCGACGGGGGCGGGGGGAAGGGTGACGTGGCTTCTGGAAAAACTCGTGCCGGAGGACAGGGGGTGAAGCTCAGAAGCTCAGAGAGGAGGACAGCCGCAGAGCCCTGGCCGTGGACGTTGGCGTGTGTGGGGGCACCTCTGAGGCAACCGTCTTATCTAACAGTTGTTGGTGACAATTCATAATCGCCGTGTCAGAAAAGAGGGCCTGCGTTGGGCAGGGCTGGGAACCCAGAAACTCCGGCCTTTGGAACCTTTTTGAATGTGCTGCTTACCCCCACTGCACAGTGACCTCGCCCAGGCCTCTGGAAACACGTCGTGTCTTGCAGGCTCGTTGTGGTCTTTCCTCTTTCTCTGGGGTGTTTTCCTCTATAAGCATCTTTAATAGTTACAGATACAGTCATCCGTCCTTAGCTACAAATTCTTTTATGTTTCTTTTTTCTTTTTAGGGCCACACCTGTGGCATGTGGAAGTTCCCAGGCTAGGGATGGAATAGGAGCTGCATCTGCCGGCCTCCACCACAGCCACAGCAACCCCAGATCCGAGCCGCGCCTGTGACCTACACCACAGCTCGTGGCAACACCGGATCCTCAACCACTGTTTGGGGTCAGGGATCGGACCCACATCCACATGGGTACTAGTCAGGTTCATAACACACTGAGCCCCAACGGGAACTCCTTGCTGTTGCATTTTGGATGTTGCATCTGACCTTGGGGACAGGAACTCCTGGGCTGGGCTTCTGAGTCTTGGGCAAATCTCCCCCTGCATCCGACCTTCTTTTCTCCCTCTGTAAAGGAGGGAGTTGGGCGAATCTCCAGGGCCCCTTCAGCACATCTATTCTAGGGTCTCATGGTTCATGCTTCAGTTTGTCTTTTTTTTTTTTTTTTTTTTTTTTGTGGCATGGGGAAGTTCTTGGGCCAGGGAATGGAACCAGAGCCACAGAGGTGACAATGCTGGGTCCTTAACCTGCTAGGCCACCAGGAAACTCTTCTTTTCTTATTCTTGGGCATCTTAAGTACTTCTTGCTACTTTGCTTTGATGTCTTCTCTGCTTGTACACCTGTGGCCCATGATGAAGGTTTCTGTTCTTTCTTGGCTAACTTTATTTCCCTTTAGCGCCCCATCCCCCATCCCCCCTCCTGTTCCCATCCCCCACCCCCATCTTCCCCTCCCGTTCTCATCCCCCATCCCCCATTCTCCAGCTCCGTTTCCATCCTCTCCCTCATGTTCTTGCACTGAATTCTCTCGGGCTTCTTTCCCCCTTGTCGCTCCCTCACACAGGACGTCTTTCTGACTGGAGCATCAGGAGATTGGCCTGAGTTCTGTGTCCTTCCGCTTGTGTTCTTTCAGAATGTCTTCCTCACAGCTGGATCCAGGGAAATAAAAGTCTTGCGGGGAGTTCCCGTGTGTTTCAGCAGTTAAGAACCCAACTAATATCCATGAGGATGTGAATTCCATCACTGGCCTCACTCAGTGGGTTGAGGATTTGGCATTGCCAGATAGATTGCAGATGCGACTCAGATCGGGTGTTGCTGTGGCTGTGGTGTAGGCCGGCAGCTGCAGCTAAGATTCACCCCTAGCCTGGGAACCTCCATATGCTGCAGGTGTGGCCCTAAAAAGAGAACAAAAAGCCTTGCAAAAGTTTTTTCTTTCTTTTGCTAGATGGTTTTGGCATCTGCTCTATTATATTCCAGCTCTAGCTTTTGGTTTTCTCTCCTTTATCTTATTCCTCTAAATCTAGGAAGCCGAAAACTTTCTCTGTGATCATCTTTAAGCTTTAAAAGCTTCTATATTCTCTTTATGGATTTCCTTTTCTTTTCTTTTTTTAAATCTTTTTAGGGCTACACCTGTAGCATATGGAAGTTCCCAGGCTAGGGGATCAAGTTGGAGCTGCAGCTGCCGGCCTACACCACAGCCACAGCAATGTGGGATATAAGCCGAGTCTGCGACCTACACCACAGCTCATGGCAACGATGGATCCTTAACCCACTGAGCGAGGCCAGGGATCGAACCCACATCCTCATGGATCCTAGTTGGGTTCGTTCACCACTGAGCCACAAAGAGAACTTCTGTTTTAAATGTGAGGAGAGAGGCAGAGGTCAGGCCAGGTGCCCCAAGTCACAAAGTTAGTAAAAGTTAGCATCAAGATTGGAACTTAGGCAGGCTGAATTCGGAACTGTTCTAACCACTAAACCATATTGTCTCTAGGAAAATAATAGAGAGAGTAAATGGCCCAAGATTTTGGCAAAAGTCATGCAGGTGGTTTTGAATGACTGATGCTTGGAAAGTACCACCTTGACGGAAATCACAAGGGCTTCGACGTCAGACAAACCTCAAGCGCTCGATTGGTTATTGATCAATTGTGTGTTTCTAGACACATCCCTTAACTTCTATTAAAACATTGGAGGGAATATAAAGTACACATCATACGACAAGTTTTCATAAATCAAAAAAAAAATGGGGAGGGGGCTGTGCCCACGGCACATAGATGTTGCCAGGCCAGGAATCGAACCCGTGGCACAGCAGTGACCCAAGCCACTGCAGTGATAAAGCCAGATCCCTAACCCACTGTGCAGAAATCCAGTTTTTAACACATCTTAATTTCCTTTTCTCTCTGTGAATCTCAGTTTTCTTTTTTTCACCCATAAAACATCAAGATCAGGGAGTTCCCTCTGTGGCGCAGTGGTTAATGAATCTGACTAGGAACCATGAGGTTGCGGGTCCGGTCCCTGGCCTTGCTCAGTGGGTTAAAGATCCGGCGTTGCCGTGAGCTGTGATGTAGGTTGCAGACGCGGCTCAGATCCCGTGTTGCTGTGGCTCTGGCGTAGACCAGTGGCTACAGCTCTGATTAGCCCCCTAGCCTGGGAACATCCATGTGCCACTGGAGCAGCCCTAGAAAAGGCAAAAAGACAAAAAAAAAACACACACACAAAAAAACAAAAAACAAACAAACAAAAAACCCATTAAGATCAGTGAATATTAAGAAGATTAGACAAAGTAACAGCTCTCGATGCATCATAAGTGTCTGTTAAAAGCACACACAGGTGTCTTCCACTTTTCTGACCCCTCTTCGTTGGCAGCTTGACATCTTTGATGCCCAAGTGCCCTAAGGAAAGGCCCCTCTCACCGGCTCCCTGCCAGCGACCAACACAGGGCAGCCTGGTGAATTTCACTGAGGCCACACTCCCCACTGGCAAGGACACGGGGTGCAGGGTAGCCGTAGCCGGGAAAGAAGTACATTCTTCTTTCTTTTTAGAGCTGCACCTGTGGCATATGAAAGTTCTCAGGCCAGGGGTCGAATCAGAGGCGCAACTGCAGGCCTACACCACAGCCACACCAACACTGGATCCAAGCTGCATCTACGCAGGAATGCTGGATCCTTAACCCGCTGAGCAAGGCCAGGAATTGCACCCACATCCTTATGGAGACTCTGTTGGGTTCTCAACCCACTGAGCCACAGTGGGAACTCTGAAAAGCGTACATTCTTCAATGGAGCTGGGCTGATGGAAGAGGGCTGCTATCTCCATCAGAAGAGACGGGAGTGGGAGATGGAGGTGACCCCTCGGGACTCCATTCCAGGCCCTTGTGTGGGTAGCTTCAGATTTAGTTGGTTCACTACATGTGTCTTCAGAAAGCGAAGTTCTTGACCGGCGCTGTGCGATTGTGGGCAGGGACGGCTGAGGTTCTCAGTGGGAACTGCCTATAGCAGCATTCTCGTGGTAAAATATTTCTAGATTTTACAACTTTGAACCCATTATCCTGTAAGGATACAAATGGCTCCAGACTATTTACCCAAGTGATTTTACTGGCATTTGGTAAAGATAGGGCCATTTTATTCCTCACAAATGATTAAACTTCTATGACTAAGACAAGGGAGTTGCATTTTAAGGAAAAAGATTGATTTGCTAAGCATTTTGAAAATAGCCGTCCGCCCAGATAGAATAACTGAAAGGGACGCTTCATGCATTTTGGTCGAGAGGGCTTTTTCCAAGCTCTCTCTCTTCCCTCAGGAATGTATGCGCCTTTTTCTTTAATACTTTATTCTCCTTGATTTCTCCTGGAATGCAGGGAAAGGCAGACTCTGGCTCCAAAGCTCTAATTCGGCTCTCTGCTTTTACATTTAAGACGGCTGTGTGACCTTGAGGAATGAATGAGGCCCTTCTGGACCTGCGTTTCTTATCAATAAAGTAGGGGTAATGATACCTGCTTTTTAGGTCTAAGTTGGGGATTATTGCCTAAGATAATATATGTGAAAGTGTTCTGAAAACAGTGAAATGCCCTAAAATACAGGTCCACGTCTTCTGATCGGACACCAGGTTGTTCTTCCCTTCCCAATTTCATGAGCCTTCTCTGTCTCCTCCCTAAAGCTTAATCCCAAAATGGTTTAGGAGCTGGGAGAGTGTGAGATTCTGCTGGCCAATTTAAGCCTCACTGACTCCTGAAGAACTGTTTGTTTAGCTACGTATTTATGTCAACACAAAATCCAATCTCAGTAACTTGAGGGAAAGCTGGTGAACATCATAGGAAGAAAAACAAGGAGCAATTCAAAATATTAACACATGATTTCATTATATTTTTCCATTATAGCATGAGTTTTAAGTACCTCCCCTGTGCACTTGCCCACATTCAAGGAGATACAAAAGCATTTTTTCTTTTCTTTTTTTAAATTATAGTTGATTTTCAGTGTTGTGCCAATTTCTGCTCTACAGCATAGCAACCCAGACATACATATATATACAGTCCCTTTCTTATATTATCTTCCTTCATGTTCTATCCAAAGAGACTGGATGTAGTTCCCTGTGCTGTACAGCAGGAGCTCCTTGTTCATCCATTCCAAATGCAGCATCTCCCAACCCCAACTCCCAGGCCCTCCTTCCCTCTCTCTCTCCCCCTTGGCAACCACAAGTCTGTTCTCTATGTCTGTGAATCTGTTTCTGTTTCATAGATAGGAACGTTTGTGCCATATTTTAGATTCTGCATGTAAATGATGTCATATGGTGTTTGTCTTTCTCTTTCTGACTGACTTCACTTAGTATGAAAATCTTGAGTCACATCCATGTTGCTGCTGCAAAAGAAATTTTTGATGGAGCTTAGGTAGGGGTGTGTGTGTGTGTGTGTGTGTGTGAGATATGCTCCAGAGGCTAAGGAAAAACTAGAGCAGAGCAGACACTTTCACCTGGGGCTTCTTAGGGGGTCCACAGGTGGGTTTTCCCAGGGTAGCTTGATATATATGTTCTCTGTAAACTTTCTGCAGGGATAATCCATAGCTCTCATGAATCAGGTTCTCAAAGGATCTGTGATTAAAAAAAAAACAAAAACAAACTTATGAACTGAGTCAGAGAACATGGCTAAATTATAGGTAGTCAGTAGTAAACTTAGAAAAGTCTTTTCAAAAGAAATTAGCAAGCCAGGTATAAGCTAAGACAAGTTTTGCCTGGGTGTGCTTATATCGCTCTATTAAATTAATTTATTAAGCATAACAAATCATCATAGTAAGAGTTCTAACATCCAGTCCTCCACTAGCTGCGAAATCATTAGAAAACTGCATGTCATAACTCTTAACTGTGTAATCTCATGATCAGGCTTCAGTTTCAATACATTTTGAAACTTCTTTGAATAGGATGCAAAGTTCAAATTGACATGTAATTTTGAGGAAGCAAAAGAAAGAGTAAAGGTGAAAATAACTTAGGTGTCATCTTTGATCGGATGATCCTCTTTCGTCCATTCAGCCAATTTCCTGGGTAACTAAGCTCTTCCCCCGCTGACTCAATATTCCCAACTCTTTCCTCAGTAAATATATGTTTAAGGAATCCCCGTTCTGTAGATGTCACGACGTATAGAATGTTAAAGTTGTCTTTGTCAGATACTTTATTCTTTGGCTGGAGACTCAGGAGGCAAGGGGGTGTGTGGAAAGAGCTCAGGAGCCCCTCCAGAGGGCCTTGGATCCCACCTCTGTCACCTCGTCCTTGGAAGACTTTGGGGAAGTCCCTGAAACTTTGATTTTTCTACGAACAAAATGGGCATTTGGTTTCTTCCTTCCTTCATTTGTCAAAAATACTTTTGTCTCATTTTTGGCCTGTCCAAATGGCAACTGATCTGAGTCCATTGAGTCTGCGGGTTCCAGAGCGGGATGTTTTGTCAAATGAATGGTACAAATGAATGTTGTTGTCATTTTAGAGGCAGAAGGGGGAGGTTTGTGTTAAAATAACAGATGAAAACTTCATGGATGGGGTGACTTTAGCCAGTTGTTGAATACAGGGTAAGAATGGCAATGGTAAAGTTGGTTGTTATTAATATTATTTTTAACTATGTGTTAAGTGACCCCCTCCAACGCTAATGCAGAGGTGGCCCTTAGCTCAGCTCAAGTCAAGTGATGGCACATTCTAAGTCGGTATTAATTGATCACTGAGTGTTTTTCACTTTAGGACGTTAACGTAATGAAACTAGTCCCATTTAGGAGACTGGAACACTCTAGAATTTTTTAAGACAACTTTGTGAGACCTCCATTGATGATAAGAGTGAATCTAAATAGAACTTTGTTGTTTGCAAAGCAGTCTGGATAGAGTGTAACTTAATGGCATGTGGCCTCGTGCACACAAGGCAAGTCGTTACAGTGTCAGAAGTTATTATTAACCTTTTGCATCTGGGAGAGAGTTACAGAGAAATTCAGGGACCTACCTCTGGGTCACCGATGAGTTAAACTCTTGCCTCGGTTTCTGAGCTGCGGCTCCAGGCTTCCCGGTGACCTGTCCTCCGTTTCCTTCACCGGCATCTCTTTCTTCTCCTGCTTTCCTAACCTCTGCCTTCTTTCCTTCTTTTAGTGTCTGCTTTCACTTGATGGGGTCATGATTTCTGCTTCGCGATTGGCTCCAAATCGTATCCCCACACTTCATTATTTTCCTAAGCTCGAGAACGCTGTGGTTAATAGTCTATTAAACACACCCAGCTAAAGTCTTATCAACCCCTCAAACTCAACATGTTAAAAGCAAAACTCCTCCAAACGACCTCTTCTTTTTGATCTCCGACCCACCAAGGCACTCCAGCAATCCAACTCTCATGTTATGGGAACTTAAGCACGTGCATTTATGTTGCTTCCATAATCTGAGCCGAACCTGTCAAGGAGGGCTCTTTATTTTCTTGCTCCTTTTTTTCTACATCCCTGGCTGACAACTGCTATCAGTCAGACCCGAGTCCCTCTAACAGCTCCTCAGCAGATTTGTGGTGATGACACTGAGCAGGTGACTTCAGCTCAGCTTTCCTTGTACGTGAAGCAGGAACAAGAGTGTCCCTTTGTCTCGGAGGAAGGGCATCCTGAGGTCAGGAGGAGGAGAAGGGAGGTCGAGAGGCAGGTGAACGGTTAGCCGGGAGACGGGAGGCCGAGCGAGTCCCTGTGGGATGGTCTAGAACTCATTGGGAAGAGGAGGGATTTCCAAGCAGAAGCTGCACCATGAGGCGAGGCTGAAGGACAGGCGTGAACATTGGCACAGCTGCTCTGAAGCGGAGAAGCAGGGGGAGGACCAGGAGGGAAGGCTGCATTTATGTTAAAAAGCAGGGTCAGGAGTTCCCGTTGTGGTGCAGTGGTTAACGAATCTGACTAGGAACCATGAGGTTGCGGGTTCGGTCCCTGCCCTTGCTCAGTGGGTTAACGATCCGGCGTTGCCGTGAGCTGTGGTGTAGGTTGCAGACGCGGCTCGGATCCCGCGTTGCTGTGGCTCTGGCGTAGGCCAGTGGCTACAGCTCCGATTCAACCCCTAGCCTGGGAACCTCCATATGCCACGGAAGCCGCCCAAAGAAATAGCAAAAAGACAAAAAAAAATAAAATAAAATAAAAAAGCAGGGTCAAGTACGAATGGGGAGCCAGAAAAATGTGCAGATTCGCCCCCCTGCTCTCTGGCTGGCCAGAGTGCAGATGTGAGGGCTGGGACACAGGGGGCAGTAGACAGATGGGACCATTTTCAATCGACAACTACAGTCATTCTAATCGCATGCGCGGAGGGCATCTCTTCCCGTGTGGTGCTCGCTTTTCCACTCTCTTAATTGTTCATGTCTTTGGGTAACAACAAGACTTCTCTCTCTCTGCCGCTGTCTTTTTCACCGCCTCACCTGCAGCATGTGGAAGTTCCCGGGCTACGTGCTGAATTGGAGTTACAGCTGAGGCCTACCCCACAGCTATGGCAATACGGGATCCAAGTCACATCTGCAAACCACACCACAGTTTTCACTAATACCTGATCCTTAACCCATTGAGTGAGGCCAGGGATTGAACCTGCATCCTTAGAGGTTGGGTCCCTAACTGGCTGAGCCACAATGGAAACTCCAAGTAGTTCTCAATTTTATTTTATCATTATTTTTTTTTCTAGGGCCACACCTGCGGCATAGGGGGGGTCCCAGGCTAGGGGTCTAATCAGAGCTGTGGCCACAGGCCTACGCCACAGCCACAGCCACGCCAGATGCGAGCCGCATCTGCAACCTATACCACAGCTCACGGCAGCACCGAATCCCTAACCCATCGCTCGAGGCTGGGGATCAAACCCACAACCTCATGGTTCCTAGTCGGGTCCGTTAACCACTGAGCCATGATGGGAACTCCCCAAGTGGCTCTCAATTTTAATGCCATTTAGTTGATCAGTTTTTCCCCTTTTATACAGTTGGTGTTTACTGCGTGCTCTTCAAGTGGCTTTTTCTACCTCAAGAGCACAGACTCTCCTATGGCATTTTCAAAAAATGTTGTTTCACAGTTCACACTGAGATATACAGTTATCCTGGAATTTATATATACATATAGTGTGGAGTTGGGGCTAAGTTTTATTTTTTTCTATATGCCTCATGGACTGACCCTGTACCATTCCTTGAATAGATCCTCTGCTGCTCTGCAAGATCACCCTGGTGATACGTCAAGGGCCCAAGGGCACATAGGTCTGTTCCAGGATTCTGTCCTCTTACGTTGGTCATTTGTTTATTCTGGGATTAGTACCACCCTTGTAAGTGTGGTAGCCTCATAAGTCTTTATAGCAGGGATACAATTTTTGGTTGGCAGTCATTTTTCTCTTCGATTGTAACTATCGTATTCTATTGCCATCTTGCTTTTTGTTGTTTCTGTTGAAATGTCAGCTGTTGTCCTACCTTTTTTGAAGACAATCTTTCCTTTTTCCCCTTCCCTTTTCCTTTTATCCTCAAAAATGCCTCTTGAAATATTCTCATTGTCTTTAATTTTCATCAGCTTTACTATAAAACCCCGTGTGAATTTCTTTTTATTTTTTCTATTTGGAGTTCATACCATTTGCAGTTTTTCATCAGCTAATATCTCAAAGATTGCTTTCTTTCCTCTCCTCCTTTTCTTCTCCAAGTATTCATATGTTAAATCTTCTCCCTGTATCCAATATACCTCTTGTCCTGTTATCTATTTGCCATCTCTTTATCTTTCTGTACTTTATTCTGAAGATGTTCTTCTGGCTTATGTGCTAGTCTGTTACTCCTTTTTGTGAGATATATGGAAGTGGGAATGTAGGAATCTAAAAAGCTTTCACAGAGGGAAAGAAACAGTCAACAAAATGAAATGGCAACGTATGAAATGGAAGAAAATATTTTCAATCATCTCTCCGATAAGGGGTTAATATCCAAAATATATAAAGAATTCATACAACTCAACAGCAAAACATCCCAAACAAAATCTAATGAAAAAATGGACAGGGGATCTGAATAGACACTTTTCCAAAGAAGCGACACAGATGGCCAGCAGGCACAGGAAAGGGGCTTAACTTCACTTATCATCAGGGGAATGAAACCACAAGGAGATGCCAAATCACACCTGTTAGAATGGTTATCACCAAAATGATAGGAGATAATGAGGTTGGAGGGGATGTGGAGAAAAGCGAACCACTGTGCACGGTTGGCTGGAACGTAAACTGGTGCAGCGACTCTGATGAAGGGTATGGAGGTTCCTCAAAAGAGTAACAATAGAATTACCATGTGATCCAGCAAGTCCACTTCTTGGTGTATGTCCAAAGGAAACAAGATCACTATCTCGAAGAGATTTCTGCACACCCATGTTCACTGCAGTATTATTTATAACAGCCAACACATGGAATAAAGAAAATGTGAGAGATGTATGTCATATATACATATATGTATGTATATACAGTGGAATATTATTTAGTCTCAAAAAAGAAGAAAATTCTGCCACACACAACACATCGATGGACCCGGAAGGCATTGTGCCAAGTGAAATAAGTCAGATGGAGACGCACATACTGTATGATATCCCTTGTATGTGGAACCTAATAAAACATCGCCAAAGAAATAAGAACAGAATAGTGGTTGCCTGAGGTGGGGATGGGGAGATGGGGAGATGTTTGTGGAAGGGTACAGACTTTCAGTTATACCATGCACAGGTTTTGGTGATCGATTTTACAGCGTGGTAATTTTAGTTGCTATATACTTGAAAGTTGCCGAGAGAGTAGATCTTAAATGTTCTCATCACAAAAAAGAAATGATAACTATGTGATGAGTGGGAGGTGTTAGAAATGCTGTGGCGGTAATTGTTTTGCAGTATGTGTTGTTCAAATTAACCCATTGTATACCCTTAAGTTACACAATGTTGCATGTCAGCTGTATCTTCATAAAGGTGAAAAAAAACCATATACAAAATATTAAGTGGAGTTCCTACTGTGGTGCGGTGGGTTAAGAATCCCACTGCTTCAGCTTGGGTTTCTGTGGAGGGGAGGATTCCATCCCCCACCCCGGTGCAGTGGGTTAAAGGGTCTGAGGTGGCTGCAGCTGTTGCCTAGGTTGCTACTGCAGGTGGGATTCAATCCCCGGCCCAGGAACGTCCATATGCGGCAGTTGCAGCCATAAGTACATGTGTGTGTATGTATATGGAGCGATGCTTATACTTAACACGTGGATGGCAATAACGCAGTAGGAAGGAGAAAATGATGATGGAGGTGAGGTCAGTTGAGAAGCAGGTTGGGGGAAGTTAGAATCCCAGCCCCAGGAGCCAGTGAGCAGGACCTGGTGGTAGGTGTGTCTGGTGTGTCTTTGTCTGTTTTCCAAGAGAGCAGCTTCTCTCCAGTGGTAAATGTAGCCTTCAGTCTTGTGTGTGCGAAGCTGGCCCCTGACTTTATGCAAAAAGCCTGGTTAGGATTCCGTTCCTGTTCTCCTGAGGAAGTTGAGATTCCGTTCCCAGTAGGCTGGCGCGCCTGCTGGACTGAGGCTTGAGTGCTTGCTGCTTACTGTGTGGGACTTGAGTGAAGGAAAGGTCATAATTTATATTAATTGAGTGCTTATGATACGAGAGGCACTTTACATGTATCAACTCTAGCAAAGCCTCTCTTACTATAGATCAGTGTGGTTCATGCACCTTTTTTCCTCTAAGGAAACACACATGGGAACCGGATGGGTGTCTTGCAGATCTGTAATTGTGATGCACGATTCCACCAAGCTTCTTAAGGATAGAGTCTGCCTATCACTCAACACTAAAACATACTGGTGTAGTTTTTTAAAATTTCTCTCTCTCTTTTTTTCCCCTGGAATAAAGAGGAACTTTGTTTCTTTTCTTCGTTTCCTGAGCACTACCTCTGCTTGTACAGAGGAGTTAATAGTATGACTCAAAAGAACTGTTCCCATCCTGGCTAAAAAGAGTGCTTTTGAGGGACTCTTCAGAGTCTTGGCTGAGAAAGCTTCAGCTGCCCGGGCAACTGAGCAACGTAGAAGCAGAATCCTGGTTTTCAACTGCTTCCCAAGGCGGGCTTGCTTTAGTTCAGGAAGACAGGGAACATGCACTGTGATTCTTAAAGAAACTTGGTGTGATTTTGCATTGAAACTACAGATTTTCAAGATATTCATCCCTTTTCCGTGTGAATTAGACTGAAAAAAATGTATTTATTTCACTGAGATGGCAGAAGATATTAAAAACATGACCAGCTATATGGTGTGTGTGCATATATAATATTTCAATGACATATACATATATACAGAGAGAGAATGGTACATATACATAAAATATATATATATCATTGGAATATAATATAAGGATATATTATATATAATATGTGGTATATATGTGTGTGTGTGTATATATATACCATTGGAATATTGTGTACAATATATATGAATATTATATGTATAACATATGGGTACATATACATGCACTCACACAATGGAATATTACTCAGCCATAAAAAGAATGAACTTCTGCCATTTGCAACAATGTGGATGGACCTAGAGAGTATTATGCTCAGTGAAATAAGTCAGACAGAGAAATACAAATACTCTGTTATCACTTATATATGGAATAAAAAAATAACACAGATGAATGTATATAACAAAACACAAACAGACCCACGGCTATGAAGAGCAAACTAAGGGTTACCAGTGGGAAGAGAGAAGGGAGGAGAGACCAGTACGGGTATGAGATTAAGAGGTACAAACTGCTATCTGTAAAATAAATAAGCAACAAGGAGATTTTTACAGCACAGGGACATAGAGCTGTTATTTTGTAATAACTTTAAATAAGTATATTTTATAAAAATAGTGAATTACTATGCTGTACACCTGGAGCCAATTTAATACTATAAATCAACTATATTTTATTCGGAAAAAACAAAAACAAACCATGAGCAGCTAGATGATGCAGTCTGTGTGAAGTTGACCAGGACATTTTTCTTACCCTGTTATGTATATATTCCTACTCTTGACTTCTTTAGCAAGGCAGACTCTTTGGTGCAGGAGCCATAGCTGCTTTTATAGTCTTGTGGTAACTTTATTGGGTTGAAAACAAACCGAAGGCTCTTTTTTTAATTTTAAAATTTTACTGGGGTATTGTTGATTTCCAATGTTGTATTAATTTTTGCTGTACTGAAGGTTATTTTTGCAGACTTGAAGATTAACTCCTTGGAGAGAAAGAAGAGGTTTAATCTGGGTTCACAAAATTGCTCCTAGATACTATAATAAATTTTCACCACTCCCGTGGGGCTTGCTTTGAATTCTAGTTTATTCTAGCAAATAATAAATCACCACTACATATTTTTTGAATGAACAAATGAATGAACCTTTCATTCCCATGTGAGACTTTTCAAATAAACATAATTTTGGCATATTATTAGACAGGGGAATATACTTTTCATTTTGACAGTTTACTGACAGACATCTTATGCCTCGAAGAACCCTAATCCTAAACTGGAATTTTTTATAACATATGAATAAGATAACATAAAAATTCACACTCCTTAGCAAGAACCACATTTGTTAATGGGATGTTAGAATCAAGCATTTTTTTAAAATCACAAATTGCTAGTCATCTTATCTCCAGTCCAGCTGACAGACATGTAAAAGCACAACGGATTCCGTACTTGTTATTTTTTACAGAAAGACTTATTAACTAGGTGAACCAGTTACAAAGGAAAGGGGAAAGAACTGAAATAAAAGGTGAACCCCCCAGTTGCTGCCTTTCAGCCACGAGGTTCTTAAAGATAAATGATAACAAAGGCAGAGTTATGCTCAGTCTTTGCAAAATTGGGAAAATAAAACTACCCCTCTGATGAGATTAAATGCAGATTCATGAAAAGCATGCGATCATTTAAAATGCCAGTTACAGCCTGTCTTAAGCTGTTCACTATGGAAACACATTTATTCCCTCAATGCCTCCATGATTCAATGAAGCAAATCGTTATTATTATCATTCATTCCCCTGCCATTCATTCCTCAGATGAGGACAGCTGGGCGTAGAAAAATGAAGTAATTTGCCTAAATTCATCCAGCCAGCAAGTGCTAAATCCACGATCTGGACCCAGGAAGTCTGGCTCTAGCCCTCCCCTCTCCCCCTCCCTCTCAAAAGTCGGTAGCAAGTATACCAAACACTGTTTATCTGCAAATATCAACTGAAGACTCTGCTCTCATAAACTGTTGTTTGGAAAAAAGTTAGAACATTTATATACTATAAATACACACAGAAAGATACATGTAACAAGTCAAATAAAAAACTGATATTAGATACAGAGGAAATCAACATCTCCCCCCCCCAAAAAAAACATATGAAGGACACAAATTTCATGCACCTCACTTTTTGCTGCATGAGTGATGAGGCTGCATTTTTGGATTAATATCTTTTTGAAATTCTGTCGAAGATAAGCAGAGAACAATGGCCAAAAAAATTTTCAGGTGTGGATGGAATAAATTTGTTAGTTTTATTCTAAAAAGACTACAGAAAGGCTTCAAGTGACAGACCAAAATCCTGGGTATGAAGGTCTCCTACTGCTTCAGAATATAGATAATTTCCAGCGTTAACTAGTTCCTGGACAAATCGAATGTTGTTTGTGTTACATAATTTAATTCACTCAGCAGTGTAAAGATGCAGATATCATTAAAAAAATACCTCCAAATTACAAATATTATAAGTAAGATATGCATTTTATTATACTAGAAAAAATGAATTCACTGTATCTGGTTATTTGTTGCAAAATAAAAGAACTGATACATGGAGTTGGTCGCGGCTCAGTGGTTCATGAATCCGACTAGGAACCGTGAGATTGCGGGTTTGATCCCTGGCCTTGCTCAGTGAGCTAAGGATCTGGTGTTGCCATGAGCTGTGGTGTGGGTTGCAGATGCGGCTCAGATCCCGAGTTGCTGTGGCTCTGGTGTAGGTCAGTGGCTACAGCTCCGATTAGACCCCTAGCCTGGGAACCTCCATGTGCCCTGAGGGAGTGGCCCAAGAAATGGCAAAAAGACAAAAAAAAAAGAACTGATATAAATATCATGCTATTTAGATATTTACTTTTGATTTGCAGGGTGAACCGCTAATCAAACATTTTGATTCAGTGGCAAAGGGAAAATAAATAATTATACTATTAGTGGCTTGTAAGAGTGTTACATTAGGCGAATGAGCTTTTTACTTCTGAATTTCTTTGGCTGACCATAATCTCATTTCATTTCTTAAACATTTAGTTTATCCAAGGTTGCCAGGAAGCCAAGTATTATAAGAAGGCAATTTTTGATATACAATTATAAATATGACACACTAGTTTCACATTTGAACTATTTTCAAAATGACACATTCACTTGATTGATAAACTTTAATTTGTTTATCACTGATTGACTTTTTCTCTGTAGAGTGGGTCACACCCTTGGTTATAATAAGAATGTTACAAAGTATCATATAACTTGTGCACATATATTTATTGTCTTAATATCAGTTTTTATATCCTGCACCATGGTAACCTTACATCAAACTAGCATGAAGATGAAATTTGTGAGTGCAATAGCTTTTCATATATATATATGAAATGGATTAGAAACAAAGAATTTGAAATTGAATGTTTTCTTCCTAAATATTTTGATTATTTTCTTAAGAATTTAGTATTGCCTATGAGAGCTCTGATGTCATCTAGAATAGTTTAGCATGGATTAAAAACTAAACACTTTTAATCCTTAAAAGTAATTCTCCTTTAATTCAGGAATGGTCAGTTATAATAGGCTTGATGAAATAAAGGTATCAGTACCTTTCCATTTGCTTTTTAGTGTAATTCTCTGTGTAGGTTTTATCTTTTTCCTGAAATATATTTATATTTAATTTTTATTTATACACTTTATGGAGCTCTAAAAAGTTTTTGAGCACTTGCGGCATTTTCTCATTTAATGTTTTTGAGTTGACTAACAGGGCTGTCTTTGGTTTTGTTTTGAAAAAGTCCTGGTGGAAGAAAAATGATTTTACAGTTAATTATAATCAAAGAGCTCAACATTTTGAACTGTGAACAACTCATCAGCTTACCTCACTGGTTAAAGTACAATTCCCATTTATATCTCCTCAATACTGTTCCCTTTGCTTTTCTTTGGAAAAAGAATCTGGAGTTATTTGATAATTTCGTAAATAAATAATCTTTCTGGTCTGATTACAGTTTTGTTTGTAACAGTTATGACGACAAGTTTGTAATCTGATGCCTTAGTGTATTAATTGATCCACTCACAAGGACTTAATCTTTTTTAAACTGTAAAGAAAAAAAAAAAGACTCTCTAATATCAAATGCTAATTTTTCAAACTCCAGCATGTAGTGAATGGATTTTTTTTTTTTTTAATAATGGCACTAGAACCTTGTGAGTAAGATGTAGAGACAAATTTCTGGAAAAGATTGATGCAGACGATAATTTCGAAGAGCCTACCGTGTAATGAAATCACCCACACAGGGATTGTAGATCTCTAAAGCTCAGGCTGGAAGTTAGTGCTGTGTGTGAACTGAGGGTCAGCTTCTCATTTTACAGGTTTGTCAAGAAATTTATTCAAAGCCAAATCAGGATTTCTAAGGTTGATGCTCAAAGGAATAGGCTATATTTTATGCATCTACATAGAGCTCGAATTGGTTCAGAAATTCGTTCATGTTTATCAACACATAGTGTAAAAACAAAGAGAAAAACATTTGGATAAAAACATTAGTGTTTAGTAATTTTTCTGATATGGAAAAAGTGTAGTATGTAGCAATATGAGACCAGTGAAGTTTCTAGAATAAGGAAAGCAGAAGAGGTGATTCAGTAATCAACATTAAAAACTGTTTAAGTTTTTCTCAAATTTTAAATTTAATGATGTCTCTCCTGCTCCCATGAAATTATTTTCTAAGGAATTATTTTTCTGAAGGTTTGATAACCTATGCTTTAACCAGTTTACCTCTTAGAGTATTACACTTGTTAATATTTTGTTAAGTACCTTATTTTCATTTTCATTAGCTGAGGTTCACCTCAATATCCTCTGAGGTTCACACAACTTATAACCCAGGGAAAACTGTATATTATGCACATGTTTTGCCTCCAATTCCTTAAGCCAACTAGAGAGAAAACATAGACACGGAAGTTAATTTCTCTCACTACGGAAGAAACTGACTCTTTTTCCTCTGAACTTGTGCTCTTATTTTGCTCTATATTATTTCGCAACTTTCTGATGTGAAGCCTTATTTTATGCACACACCACACTGTGTCTAAAGGTTAGTTTTGTTAAGATTATAAATGTGCAGGTTAAGTTCTCTGCTTCCTTCATTACCACCGTGGATTGTATTCCTCTTGGGATTAACTGATTCTACCCATTTCTCTCACTGCAGAGATAGTCCATGAGCTTCCCAGCGCTGATTTAACCATTTTAAGCTCTTCTAGGAAAATGGCTTCCTCCCCCTTCCATTTAAGCATCACAGCTTTAAAATTAGTCTTTGGTTTTCAAATATCTATATTTTATATATTCTTTGTACATTTGTGTTTGGTTTGGGGTGGGGGTGGGGGGTAGGACTGGGCAAAATGAAAAGAGAAAAGGCTGAGAAGTGAATCCCTTGTTCTTTCATCTCTAGACACTTTGAAAAGGAGAAAAATCCCCATAGATGCAATGAAGAGGTTATTTGGTATTTTAAAATATAGACTTGTTTTATTGGGCTTAGTCAAAAACAAATAAAATAAACAATCACTTTTTGTTTGGAGGGGAGAGAATATGTATCTAGAAGTAGAGGGGGAATCTCGTTGAAGCTGTTTTGACGAATTTCTTATTTGTTGTACATTTTTGGCATCAGCGGCCAGAGATACTATCTACTGTTGGTTAAGGAAGTCTATTGAGTATCTAACTAAAAGTAAGCATTTTTAAAATTTTAAGGGAGTTCAGATTTACATAACATACTGAATCTAATCTTAACACTACATTGTTTGCAAGTGATGGCTGTGATGGAGAAAATTCATAGCTTTATTATTGTTATTATCCAATATTTTTATTCTAGCTTTGCATAGTATTTACCCTGCGGCCCAAAGAAAGTTTCTACAGGTCTTCTTGAATTGAAGGAGTTTTTACAAATCCCCTGTAGTTAGATAACGCACAGTAGCTGCACAATCTATCAATGCCGGATGTGTCTGCTGAGAAAAATTTTTTCTTTTCTCCTCTGGGCTGCAGCAGATCCTGGCGAATTTTGCAAGTAGAAATGAACGCCGAGCCTTCGTCTATGGCTTTGCAGCGCCCCCTGATGTCCAGGATCTAGAATACACAACAAACGCGATCTAAACCTCAAGTCAAAAACTGCTCCTGTTGGCTTTAGTCTTGGACTATCAGCAGCAGAATTGCCTTTCACTCACTGCTGTCCCACTTACCGTCTGTTGAAGACCCAACAGCGGTCGTGTTTGGTTTTCTTTCCAGCCTCCCCCGTCTGTTTTTTGGAAGGCATTGCAGTAGACTAATTAACAGTAGGACACATTTGCTGAGATTTAATATGCGGCTCCCTCTGGGAGATTTGCTTTTTAATTGTAGATAGTGCTGTAAAAAGGGGGGCTCCTGAAGTGTGGAATTTCTGGGGTCACTGAGTCGGTACAGAAACGCCAGGGTTAGGGCGAGATGGGGCTGAATTGTTAAGTGTAGGCTTCAATTCTGTATGTACCTTATCGACAGTGTGCTTACCATGGATTTTTTTTTTTTTTGCATTAATTTCTGGTGTAATTTTAAAAATTGCATCAAAATAGTGTCTCTCTTGATTTCTAAGTTTTGGATTCCTCTTTAAGTTCTGCACATCCCCCCCGACCCCACCAGACACCCGCTCAATGCCTTTCTTGCCTTGCTCTAGTCCTGACCCAGTCAACAGGGAGTGGCTTTCCTCCCCCCCCCCCCCCCCCCCCGGTGCCTGCCATTCCTAGATTTCTAGATATTACATGACTTAGTTGCCACCCAGTCCATTTCCCCAGTGAACTCAGTGACCACTGGTGAATAAGCAGTTTCGCCCAATCGATCACAAGTGCACAATGAAAAAAAAAAAAAAAAAAACAGAAAGAAAACTTGCCACCGATGCAGTGATGTTGGAAGGGTTTAATGG
Source organism: Phacochoerus africanus (assembly GCF_016906955.1). Classification (NCBI taxonomy): domain Eukaryota; kingdom Metazoa; phylum Chordata; class Mammalia; order Artiodactyla; family Suidae; genus Phacochoerus; species Phacochoerus africanus. The sequence continues at coordinate 15,036,339 of NC_062555.1, read as the reverse complement.
GTTCATGTAAGAAGGGAGGGGGAGGTCTTGAGGTTCAAAGGATCATAAAATAATAAAGTTATATAACAATGGCACTAGTCTCATAAAAAAATAAAGAACCTGCCGAGTGGTGAGGTTATCTCTGCCTGGATGGTCTTTCAGCTTGTGCGGTCATTTCCAGCAGTCATTATCTTTCACATTTCAAACTGCTGCCTTTTTCTCTGAGATAAAGTGGACGTAAGCAGATTAGAGAAGGCATCTCCTAAGAGTGTCGGGTTTAATATTAACCTCCACGGAGCAAACACGGGTGCTTCCAGAGCCCAACACCGCCAATGCCCCGAACGTGACCAGATTTCATCCCTTAGCCTCCAGCAGCTGGCCTTCTGAAATGCGGCACTGTCAGGCCTTATGGGGTTTAGGACAGGGAGGAAGCGCTGCCTCATGTTCTGCAGCCCTTAGAATTCATACCGATACTTTTTAATTATTGACTTGTTTTATTATTTTATCTTTTCTCTTTTGAGGGCTGCACCTGCAGCACATGGAGGTTCCCAGGCTAGGGGTTGAATTGGAGCTACAACTGCTGGCCTACCCTACAACCACACAGGATCTGGGCTGTGTCCTGACCTACACCACAGCTCACGGTAACTTGGGATCCTTAACCCACTGATCAAGGCCAGGGAGCGAACCCACGTCCTCATGGATGCTAGTTGCGTTTGTTAACCACTGAGCCACGACAGGGACCCCCCCCCCTTTTTTTCCATGTAATTATGTTTTGTTGGCTTTTGTTTTTCTTCCATACCTCAAGCTTTCCTGGTTTTAACAAAGTCAGAAACCCAGAAACCTTTTAACTGCAGCTGGGCAAGAAGACAGGGCCGGAGAGAGAATGATCTTGATAAAAACCAAGAGCTTAAATTCACTTATGTCTTTGCTTTAAATCAGGAAACTCGGTTTATACCGGATTTAGGATTTTTATTTCATTTTGGTATAACTGGGACATCTTCATCATTGCATTTATCAGGAGTTAAAATCCATACTCCTAAGTTATCCCGTGAGATAAATTAAGAGTATGGGATTAATTAGGAGCATGGAATAAATTAGGGATAAATTAGGAGTATGGAATTAACAGATACCCGCTACTACATATAAAATAAGTAAACAACAAGCTTTACTACACAGCACAGAGAGCTATACTCAATACTTTGTAATATCCTATAATTGAAAAAAATTGTAAAAAACATATGGTATAACTGAATCACTTTGCTGTAATATTTATACAATATAGTAAATCAACTATAGACTAATAGAAAAGTCTCAAGGATCAGAGTCTAGCAAATTCCTTTAAGAACTGGCTAGAACTCATCGTGGAAGAAATCTCGCTATGCGTAATAAATCCGTGTCATATTCGAAGGTGCTTGATTAACAGCAGTGATGGCTGCCTTGCAAGTTCCTTATTTTCTATTTCTACATAAGTCAGAGAAAAAAATAATTTAATGCCATATTAGAAAACAACGTCCTATCATTTTTATAAGAAGCATTATGATAGGGAGTTCCCACTGTGGCTCAATGGGTTAAGAGCCCGATTGGTATCCATGAGGATGCAGGTTTGATCCCTGACCTCGCTCAATGGGTTAAGGATCCAGCGTTTCCATGAGCTGTGGTGTACATACTAGTTGCAGCTCGGATCCTGCGTTGCTATGGCTGTGGTGGAGGCTGGCAGCTGTAGCTCTGATTCGACCCCTAGCTAGGGAACTTCCATATGCTGCAGGTACAGCCCTAAAAAAAAAGCAAAAACCAAAACCAAAACCAAAAAACAAAAAACTGCACAAAACACCAAAACCAAACAAAAAAACCCTCTTAAGGCAGCGTTCCAGGTAACCTGCACCAGCCCACCTGTAGGACACAGATTTACTCTGGAGTTTTATCTGCTTATTAAACAACTACGATGACGATATGATATAAATTGTTCCTTTTCATTATAAACAGAGACACATTGATTCAATCTCTCATTAACTGAGTACCTGACTCTGAAAAATACTGTGCTGTGTCCTGGAGGCGGTGGTGGGGTGTGTGGGGTGACACAGAGATATCCGAACCCCGGGTCCAGCCTTCGTGGATATGACAGGGGTTATGATCTTTACTGTGAAGCGTGATTAAATAAATAAATAAACACACAACTCCTTTGATGATACATTACTAAGTGAATCTCACAACCAAGGCTTTGCCAAAGCAAATACTGGGGATAATCACAGTCAGACTCGGTGACCTCGAATGTGAGATTCCAGCGCGATAAGAGTCCCGTTAAGAAGGTGTTGAATTGAGCAGTCCACAGATTCAACACAAGCCCTATCAAATTATGTATGACACTTTCCACAGAACTACAACAAACAATCCAAAAATGTATATGGAACCATAAAAGGCCCAGAATTGCCTGAGGAACAAAAACCAAGCAGGAGGCATATCTCTTCCAGACTTCAGGCAATATGACAAAGCCACAGTCATCAAGACAGTGTGGTACTGGTACCAAAACAGACAGACAGACCAATGGAACAGAATAGAGAACCCAGAAATAAACCCAGACACCTATGGTCAATTAATCTTTGACAAAGGAGGCAAGAATATAAAATGGGAAAAAGACAGTTTTCAGCAAGTGGTGCTGGGAAACCTGGACAGCCACATGTAAATCAATGACACTGGAACAAAATGCACAAAAATACCATGCACCTCACACCATGCACAAAAATAAACTCAAAATGGCTTAAAGACTTAAATGTAAGACAAGACACCATTAAACTCCTAGAAGGGAACATAGGCAAAACATTCTCTGATACCAACCTTACATATGTTTTCTCAGGTCAGTCCCCCAAAGCAACAGAGATAAAAGTAAAAATAAACCAGTGGGACCTAATCAAACTGACAAGCCTTTGCACATCAAAGGAAACCATAAAAACCAAAACCAAACCAAACAGACAACCTATAGAATGAGAGAAAATAATTTCAAATGATGCAACAGACAAGGGCTTAATCTCTAAAATATACAAACAACTCAATAGCAAAAAAACCAACAACCCAGCTGAAAAATGGGCAACAGACCTGGAAAGACACTTCTCCAAAGAAGAAGCACATGAAAAAGTGCTCCACATCCCTGATTATTAGAGAAATGCAAATCAAAACTACTATGAGATACCACCTCACACCTGTCAGAATGGCCATCATTAATAAGCCCACAGATAACAAAAGCTGGAGAGGGTGTGGAGAAAAGGGAACCCTCCTGCACTGTTGATAGGAATGTAAATTGGTACAACCACTATGGAGAACAGTATGGAGGTATCTCAGAAAAGCAAGTATAGAACTACCAAATGACCCAGTAGTCCCACTCTTAGGCATATATCCAGATAAAACTTCCATTGAAGAAGCTATATGCACCCATATGTCCCTTGCAGCCCTCTTCACAATAGCCAAGACAAGGAAACAACTGTCCATTGACAAATGAATGGATGAAGAAGATGTGGTATATGCACACAATGAAATACTACACAGTCCTAAAAAAGGACAAAATAAGGCCATTTGCAGCAATATGGATGGCACTAGAGACCCTCATACTAATTGAAGTAAATCAGAAAGAGAAACACAAATACCATGGGACAATCACTTATACCTGGACTCTAATAGATGGCACAAGTGAAAAGAAACTCATGGACGTGGAGAACAGACCTGTGGTTGCCAAGGGGTAGAGGAGGGAGTGGGATGGATTGGGAGCTTGGGGTTAATAGATGCAAACTATTGTATTTGGAAGTATAAGCAATGAGATCCTGCTGTATAGCACGGGGAACTATATCTAGTCACTTATGATGGAACATGATGGAGGATAATGTTAGAAAAATTATATATATATATACATATATACACATATATATGACTGGGTCACTTTGCTCTACCGTAGAAACTGATAGAACACTGTAAATCAACTATAATGGAAAGAATAAAAATCATTAAAAAGGGTGCTGAATTGGAATTACCCAGGAAATAGAATCTGGCAGTCCGTTCACTCAGCTTAACATGCTCCTGCAAAGCCATTCTCCAGGGAAGGAAGAGTTAAGCTTGGGATACTGAGGGAGAAGGGACAGAGAAACGGGACATAATTCTTGTCTTTTTCCTTTTGTCTGATGACCCTCAAGTATTTTCAAAGAGCCACCTGTAAACAAACAGTGTCCTAAAAAACAAAACAAAACTGTGCAGCTGAGCCGATCTGAAGAGGGGTGTCCTGAGTGCCCAGGCATTCAGAGTTGCTGGCAACTGGAGAACGCAGCCTGCAAACCCAGCCTCTGTTCCTGAGACCACTGTTTTCTGCGGCTCATCTCCCAAGGCCCATGTCAGTGGAGGGGAGCTTTCCATTTCCTGGGAGCCTCCTTGTGGCCGTGGGCGACCCGCGGAAGGGAATGCATGGCTGTAGGATGTAGGACCAGTGGAAAGGATGCAGGATGGAAGCCTTCCTGTGGTCAGAGGGGTGGCTTCTGAGGTTGCCTGGAAGCAAGGGGAAGAAAATTCTGATTTACTTTTGCTGAATGCTAAAATGAAAATACGGGCTGCGTGGTAGCTTCAATTACAGTAACCTGTCCAGGTTCATTTCTCGGTTGAACTGTGAAAATTCTAAACAAACAGATGAACAAATACATCCCCCTTTCCCGGACAAAAGAGAAAGAAATGGGGCTATATTTTTCTTTTTTGAGACCCGTACATGAGTGTTGGGCGTAGCCTTGTTGATTTTGGGGGGACAGTAGCAGCCACGGAGCAGAAAGCACAGCGCTGATGTTTGGGGACATTAAAGGCGGGAGTGGGGACTCCCTCCCCAGATCACGTACTTTGAGCTGTGTGCCTTGATTTCCTCCCCCAGCATCACTGTTCTGGAGGGAAGACGGATTTCTCAGGCTCTCCCATGCTCCTAGCCCTCACCTGCCATCTATCTTGGGATGTGTCTGTTATTGCGCTTACAGAAAGAACGCGCACCTGTCCTGCATTTTGGACACTTTTGCATAGATTAAAACTTGTTTCTAGCATTTGAAAATGGATAGGAAATAGAAAATGTGGATTTATTTTTCTACAAAAATTGCCCCCACAGGGAAAAATATACATTGCTTAAGACTCATCCGCAATCCAAGTTAATGTTGTTTAAAGGATTAAATTGTGCACCGATTTAAAAGATAGAGTCGATATCTTGACAAAGGATCTCATAGATCTGAGTCAAATCATATTCTCTTAAGTACCTCGTAAATCATAATATTTATTTATCCTTGTTGCATAGAAAGCCGAATACAGGGGACTTTAAAAAATATTTTAGGATAGCATTTATTGTTAAGAAGTCTACTGAAGATTTCTACGTTTATTGTAATTATTATTTTAGGAAGATTTTTATTTCTAATGCTTTGAAATTAAAAAACAAAATATAAAAAAGCCCCTCAAATATATATTCCCTTTGATTCCACAAAGCCCCAAACTACCTAACTTTCAAACACTTATGTAGTTGTAAAATTAGAATCTCAGGGATGTGGAATGTAACTCAGTGATTGGTGTGTCTTCTCACAGTTATTAAAAGACATGATTTTGGGAGTTCCCGTTGTGGCTCAGCAGAAACAAATCTGACTAGTATCCACGAGGACGCAGGTTCGATCCCTGGCCTCACTCGGTGGGTTAAGGATCTAGTGTTGCTGTGGCTGTGGTGTAGGCCAGCAGCTACAGCTCTGACTCTACCCCTAGCCTGAGAACTTCCATATCTTTGGGTACGGCCCTAAAAACACAAAAAAATAAAAAAATAAATAAAAATAAAAAAAGATGTGATTTTGTCTCAAACTGAACTTACATACTTAGCTTTTTCCTCATCATTTCTTTCTTCCACACCCTCCTCACCCCTCAATATTATTTCTTCCAATTCCATCACTATCCTGAAAGAATGTAATTAGAAAAATTAACCATGCATTATTTATTAGCATGAACATTTTTGGTCTGCTTCTGAAAGTAGAGAGAAAAAATACACATTACCTCCAAATAAGAATTAAAAACCGTCTGAGTATGAATTTTGTGTGATCTGAATTAAGCCTTGTTTTTTTTTTTAATTAAAGTTGATTTACAATGTTGTGCCAATTTCTGCTGTGCAGCATAGTGACCCTGTCATTCATACATATGTACATCAACTATACTTCAACTCAAAAAATTTAAAAGAGGAGTTCCCACTGCGGCTCAGTGGATTAAGAGTCTGAGTGCAGTGGCTTGGGTCTCTGTGAAGGAATAGGTTTGATCCCTGGCCCAGCACAGTAGGTTAGGGATATGGCATCACCACAGCAAGCAGCACAGGTTGCAGCTGTGGCTCAGATTCAGTTCCTGGCCCAGAAACTTCCATATGCTGCAGGTGCAGCCATTAAAAAAAAAAAAAATCTGTGATTGAAACCCAACATTGTCGAATCACAGTGACAGGAACAGCAAACATTGATTGAACATCTACCACATATCGAGTGATTTTTCTAGTTCTTTCACAGATTTACTAACCATATGACTCTGAGAAGGTCTCATAACCTTGTGAACAACAGAGTCTTTCAAAAACTCCTGTATAGAGATTTGAGTGGCAAAAAATAAATGGCACATATTTAAAGGGCACGATTTGATGGGTTTTGACAAATCCCACACTTGTGAAACCACCACTATAGGAACATTATCTATCACTCCCTAAAATTTAAAAGCAGGAATACTGACTGGGGACCTTAAGCTCTGCAAGTATGAAAAACAATTGACAAGTTTCAATGCCTTTAAAGACAATACATTCAGAATATTCCCACACTCAAATTCTAACACTTATTTGGGTGTATATCTTTTTTTTTTTAATCTTTTTAGGGCTGCACCTGAGGCTTATGGAGTTTCCCAAGTGTTTATTTTTCATGTGCTCTTCCTTCCACGAGGTGTAACTTTTAAACATCCCGCCCCCTGGTGGACAGTTTGGGACTTACATGGCTTCAAGGGACTCCAAGCAGATCTGACACACAGACCATTTTTTCATTAAGGCAGAGGTGGCTGTTGAGGCTGATTTTGGTTTATTTATTCTGAGATCCCATTTCAAGGAAGAATTGATAAAAGTCTGTGGAAGGGTCATGGAAGTATCACAAATAATAGTTATTAATTCATTTTGAGTCTTCAGAGCCGTGATTTTAGAATGCAAAAGGAACTTAGAAGATAATGCTAGAGCAGCACCAATAGGACTAAAGCTGTATGTCTGTGTATCACTTAAAAAGTTTTGAAAGAACTCTCACTTTCTCTTATTTGACCCTCAAAATAGCCCTGTAGTACAGGTATTACCTTCTCCGTTTTAAAGGAAAGGAGATTGAGTTACAGGGAAATTAAATTATGTAATGTAGGGTTGTTTTTTTTTCATGTCTGTGAGATTAATCCATGTCATTATGTATATCCATAGCTTATTCTTTCTTTCCTTTTCTTTTTTTTTCTTTTTCTTTTTCTTTTTACAGCCACACCTGAGGAAGTTCCCAGTCTAGGGGTTGAATCGGAGCTGCAGCTGCTGCTACGCCACAGTCACAGCAACAACAGATCTGAGCCGCATCTGTGACCTACGTCTCAATTCACAGCAACCCTGGATCCTTGACCCACTGAGCGAGGCCAGGGATGGAACCTGCATCCTCATAGATACTAGTCAGGTTCATAACACACTGAGCCACAATGGGAACTCCAGAAGTGTGTGTGTGTGTGTGTGTGTGTGTGTTTCTGTGTGGTTTTTTTTTTTTTTTAGGAAACATAACAATTAGCTTGAAAAGACTCCCTCTTGCCAAATATGGGCCAATTCGAGCATCTAAATTTGATCATAAGCCAACAAGTTCAGTTAAGATTTAAGAACTTGTACTCGTGTGAATAAATGAATGAATAAATACATTAATTGGGAACATGGGAAAGCTCTTCCTTATCTTCTAATTGCCAACTAATAAATGAAGGAGGAATAATGAGGTTAGAATCAGCAGTGGATCCCGAAACTAGGGATTGAAAGTTTCACGAGGAACAGTGTCGTTAGCTAGTTTCAAAGTATTTGCCTACAAAGTGAATGAAGAAATGGTGAAGAAACCTGGCAGACATCTGTGAGGGATCAACGTTAATGTCACCCAGACTGGACAAACCACTGTCACAGGCTCCTGGAATTGATGCATTTTCCTGGCACCACATCACTTTCAGTGCTTCTCCTGCCACCAAGATGCAATCAAATGCTGGGGAAATATCAGCCAAACTCAAATTCAGAGGACTTCTCCAAACAAAGGGGCTTATGTTTTTCATAAACGGCTTGGAGGTGAGACATACACAAGGCACGGGCATTGTTTCAGGTTAAAGGGAGTGAAGCAGCATGAAAACCGAACGCAGCGTGTGATGTGAGAGTCAATCCGGCACAGGAAAGGCACAAACAGCTACTAAAGGACTTTAAGGGGACAGTTGATACAATGTGAATACAGACTGTGGACAGGGTAATAGTACTGTGTCTTGATAATGACACCGTAGTTAGGTAAGAGCATGATGTTCTTACAAAATACATGCTAAAGACTTTAGTGCAAAAAACGATTCTTCTTTGCTTTGTGGAGAAGAGACGGTGGGGGGGATGAGATGGGAGCAGGAAGCCCTTAGAAAGTGATTTAAGTAATTCAAGAAAGAGACCAACGAGGCTTTGACGAAGGATAGCTGTGGAAATAGTGAGAAATGACTGACCACAAGGATTTGTTGATGGATGGATTGGGGGAAAAAAATGTGCCACGAGTTAGCCTGAATGACAGGGAGAATATCATTTACCCGGTTGGGGAAACTGTGAAAGAAGAGGCTTAGGGGATGGGGGAGACCAGAAATGTAATGAATAATTATACGTTGCAGTTGGATTAGCTTTCCTGAAGTTCAGCTCTGATCATTGCATTTCTTTGACTGATAATTCCATTTCTTCAGTAGTGGAATTTCCCCAGTGAATACCCAAGCTCTTTAGCTTGGCATTCAAAGTCTTTCTCAGTTTGGCCTCATTCAAACTTTACAAAGGCTATATTTATTCTTTTCTTCAACATTGCTTTTGTTTCAGTGTAACTGAATGATTTGTTTTTCTTGATAAAGCCAAATCTCCATAGGTTTTCTCCTGTTGGTTTTTACCGAAGTAGGATCTGTATGTACGTTTGTTGGCATGAATGATTGCTGTAGATGGCACATGTAGAAATATTTTAATTTTGATAGTTGTATATTGCTTTTAATGTATATTAATTATATAATTATTATATAGTCATATAAATATGCAATCATATATATTATATATTTATATCTTGATTTGCTATAATTTGATATACATTTATATATAGATATATTTTTATATATTTATATTTTGATTTGATATAATTTGATATAAATTTGACATATATATTTGATATTTGATAGTTATATATTGACTTTAATGTATATTAATTAGATAATTAGATATAATTAGATATAAAATATATAATTAGTTATATATTGATTTTAATGTATATTAGAAGATGCTATCACTAGCATATTAAGCCTGTGATTTCATGTGTATTATTATTAACATAAGTCCTGTTAGACAGATGATCAGTTTAAAGTTAAAACAAAGAAAAATATTATATATGAATATATGATATTTTTAAAATAATACCGAAGAAATGGCCCAAATTAGAAAGGTGCTACATGAAGCCTTAAATTTGGAAAATATATGCTATTAGTGTGTAGTACTTTTTATGGAGTTTCCATTGTGGCTCAGTGGGTTAAGAACCCGGCATAGAGTCCATGAAGATTCGGGTTCTATCTCTGGCCTCGCTCAGTGGGTTAAGAATTCATCGTTGCTTCCAGCAGTGGTGTAGGTTGCAGATGCGGCTGGGATCTGGTGTTGCTGTAGCTGTGGCATTGGCTGGCAGCTGAAGCTCTGATTTGATTCCCTAGCCTGATAATTTCCATATGCCACAGGTTCGGCCTTAAAAGGGAAAAAAAGAAAAAAAGACTAACTTTTTATTATGGTAAAATTTCAAATATACCAAAAGTAGACAGAAGAGACTTATCTTTAAGCGTCAACAGTAATAAAGCAGGTTGCTTAAACCTGTCCTCTGACTGGCCCTGACCTTCTCCAGCTTAGAGCACTGGAAGAACCCATAGGGGTTCAGAGCCAAATGTCCCTGTTTCAAGATGAAGGTTTTGGTAACCACCAAGGAATTTGAACTTCGACGTTTGATAATAGGATATTAGTAAAATTATCTAAATACAGACATCGACTTGCGTCCTCTCTCTTTTTTTCTCGAGAAGTCTGGGTAAGGCTTTATCAATTTTGTTGATCTTTTCAGAAACGAACCAGCTTTTCGTTTCATTGATCTTTTCTATGGTTTTCTTCATTTATATTTCATTGATTTCTGCTCTGATCTGCATGATTTCGTTCCTTCTACTAACTTTAGGTCTTGTCTGTTTTCCTCTCTCGAGCTGTTTTAGTTGTAAAGTTAGCTTGTTTATTTGAGCTTTTTTTTTTTTTTTTTTGTCTTTTTGCTATTTCTTGGGCCGCTCCTGCAGCATATGGGAGGTTCCCAGGCTAGGGGTTGAATCGGAGCTGCAGCCACCGGCCTACGCCAGAGCCACAGCAACGCGGGATCCGAGCCGCGTCTGCGACCTACACCACAGCTCACAGCAACGCCGGATCGTTAACCCACTGAGCAAGGGCAGGGATTGAACCCGTAACCTCATGGTTCCCAGTCGGATTCGTTAACCACTGCGCCACGACGGGAACTCCCCTATTTGAGCTTTTTTGAATGTAGAAATTGTGCTACAGAAGGACTACATTTCAGTTCAGGGAGAACTTATTTAGGAAGTAATAAAGTACATAGTATCATGTATAATGGCTGAGATGGTTTTTTATAAATCTGGGGTTTATATAATTTAATGGCACTAATTATTTTTTTTTAATTTTATTGAAATATTGTTGACATACAAAGTTGTGTTAGTTTCAGGTGAACAGCAACGTGAATTCGCTCTACATACACAAATATCCACTCCTTTTCAGGTTCTACTCCCATGTAGGTTCCTAGAGCATATTGAGTGCGTTTCCCTGTTACTTATGTATTTTATATACAGTAGTTTAATAGCACTAATTATTAAAGGCCGTATCTTGTCATGTATCTATGGCTCCAATCAGATCTTACGAGAACGTTTCACTCCTTCTGATATGACAGACATACTGGGGAGACTTGGGGTGCGGGGCCAGCCGTCCCGAGATGAGAAGACTCTAGATCCATAATGTGGTATTTTCGAATTACGTGACTGGGGGTAGGTCGTTTTAATTCTCTGAGCTTTTCTTTCCTTTTCTAAGCCTGGTGCGTGTTCTACACAGATCTACAGAGATAATAAGAGTTGTTGCAATGATTCCAACAGCAGACATGTTCTTCTGTCTTCAGATTGACTGCTTTGGTTTTTGGTGTTTTTTTACAACGCTTTCCTCCCCGACTCCTCCACCCCCACCTCTAACCCTTGGCTTGAAGTCAGTTTTTTTAATTGGGTAGGTGAGGACAGAGGCGTAATTTCGGAGATGCCTTGTAACACAAAGAAGAACGGTAATTTAAAACTTTGGCTTGCACGCCTTTTGCTTCAAGGGAATCGGCAGGTTATTCTCTGTTAGTTCCTGTGATACATTGGGAAATAAATAAAACTTGATTGAGGGAGGGGATGATGTTGGGGCAGTTCCTTCAGCTGGCAGAAATCAGCAAGGACTGAAACATATAGCAGTGATTTTCCTGGCGCGCGTCTCGTGGAGAAGCAGTGGGATCTTGTTGGGAACAGTTACGCCTTTGGAAAGAGAGAATGTTCTCAATTAAAGGACATAAAACAGTAATGAGAAAAAGCATTTGGTAAATTCAGGAAATCAACTTCAGCTTGAGAATCCCGAAAGGGAGGTTGCTCTGCAGGGTAGGGAGTGCTTTTTCCAGGGCTGACCTTTGGTAAAAGGAAACTTCTGATTTTAAAGTTGTAAATCTCCAAAGGGCTAGTTCAAAGTGGAGAGGGGAAAATAATTTCCAGGGAGATGCCTGCTAAGACATTTGCATCCTGTAAACCAACTGCTTGTTGATGGATGGGGTTTGAATTTTCTGGCCTGTGCACGTCTTGTCATGTCTACCACTGAATAAAATGATTCCCTAAATCAGTTCCTATGGAAGGTGATGAAATAAATGCAAGCCAGGGTGAACTTCCTGGACCAAATCTTTATACTAATATAAAGCGGAGGTACTGTAGTAAGCAAGTAATTAAAAATTCTTTTTTCACCATATTGAGAACAGCAAAGAAAGGATTTGCCAAGATCTAAACTCATTAAAGGGTTCTCTTTCTGGGCTGTGTATTGATGCCTTCAAGAGATTCACATACAAAACTTGGGAATAATCTCAACAAAGGCAAAATTGCTGGTCTAACCAATTCAGAGACGGTCTTAATTTAGTCCTGACCAGTTGAATCTGTTCTGCAGATTCTAGCATTCGTAGGGCTAAATGAACTGGGACCCCCACCCCCAAAACGGGCATTTGATTGGACAGTTTGGAAAAGTGTCGCTTACCGAGCCCTTACACCTGAACACAGAGGCTCTAGCTTCACTCTCTTCAGGTCCCTTACTTCCTTCCCACTATTCTGTCTCTGGAGGAGAAGATGCGGATCTCACAGCGTCACTTCCTGGCCTTTCACTGACTCTCTGTAAACGGCAGTTTACATAATTTGAAGCTTTTATTTTTTCTTTCTTTCTTTTTTTCTTTTTCGGCCACCCCCGTGGCGTATGGATATTCCCGGGTCAGGGAATATCGAATCTGAGCTGGAACTGGGACCTCCGCTACAGTTGCAGCAACGCCGGATCCTTAACCCACTGTTCTTGTCCAGGAGTCTCACTGGCGCCTCCAACAGAGACAAGCGGGATCATTAACCTGCTGCGCCACAGGGGGAACTCCCTGAAACTCTTTAAGGTGGCCTAACTTTCCCTCCTGCTACCCAGACTGCTTCCTTAGCCTGAGGTACTTTGCTCTGAACTTGACTCTCCCAAGAGGAGAGGAAGGCTGCACCATGGCCGGGGTCTCCGGGGGAGCACCAGCGTCAAGAGACAGAGGGGTCCTGGGCTGGGGGCTGGGGACCGGGGGGACAAGATTCCCACTGTGGGGCATTTCCAGTATAGTCTCTGTCTGGACTGGTCTTGAGTGATGGTTGACTCATGATTTTACAGCATCTAGGAGGGCTTAGGAAAGCCCTGGGGTCTGATCAAGGTTTCATGTGAGGACAGAGCAAGGACCTGGTCACCGCTGGGCTTGAAGAGGCCAGTGGGGACAAAAATCAAGCTGTGCTTTGGTGACAGCCAATTGTTTTCCATGCAAACTTGTTGCATAAGCAGAAGGAACCGTGACGTTCAGTTCGACAAAGTTTATTTAACGTCTCCCGTGCACAGAGCATCGTCCTGGGACCTGGGGGGATGATGATGGAGTAGTGCTCTGTCCTTAAAGGGTTGTCAGCTCAGCAAGAGCAAAGGCCACGGGAGCCGCTGCGGCAGCTGAGGTCTCTCTGAGCCTGGTCTCTCCCCACTGCGGGGGGGTTGGGGGGTGGGTGGGGCTCGTCCTGCCAGGAGAGTTAGGAGCTCAGAGCTGTTGACCACCTGACTGGAAAGCCTGGGCTCCACCTGCCTTCCAGAGCTTTCTCACTGGGTTCTGGGTACCAGCTGCAGAGGCAGGAACCAGGGCGAGGGACATGGACCAACCTGCGGTGAGATGTTTTGGTCCTGGGTCAGCTCCTCGACCACTCAAGCGCCAGCTTCCCAACCACTAAAGGGATATAACCAAATCTAGCCCTTGGGCTTGATGGGAGGATGAAATGAGCTGCTGGTTCCGGGTTTACCAGAGCGCCTTCCCGCTGAAGGGCTTTGTAAATGAGAGCTCTGGTTAGGACCACCTGGGCCAGCGGCCCCTGCCCACCCCTCTGCTCGTCTCCCTCCTGTCTGTGGAACCTACTGGATGACTTTCAAATGACTGGGGTCTGTAGACTGGCTTTTATGGATAGATGCTTCTAGAGGGAAAGAAATGTGAGAAAAAAAATTTTAAGAGTGAGCTAAGGAGTAGCGCATGACATCATTCTTAATAAAAAGAGAGGTCAGGAGTCCAGCTGGAAAGACAGACGGCTTTGTAGTAACGTGTGTGTGTGTGCGAGGATCCCAATGAGACTGGGCGTGTCAGGCACACTCAGACTTCGCCGAAGGGCGGAATTCAACTTCCCTTTGGCTGTGATGTCTGCGAGGCTCGTCGTACCTGGGATTTATAGCGGCTGATCGGCCAAGAGAAAGAGAGAGACATGTGAAAAAATCACAACGTGAAAATGTGGTTGTTTGTCATCCTTTCCTTCAATGAGCTGCAACTGCCGCTGCCGATCTGATAGCGCAGAATCGATTTTTCTAGAGGTTAATTCTCAGGCCCCCGAGGCCCTTGCTTTGTTCTCTAGTGAGAGGCATGAAAATCTTGGGAGTTCCCGTTGTGGCTCAGTGGTCAACCAACCCGACTAGGACCCATAAGGACACAGGTTCCATCCCTGACCTCTCTCAGTGCATTGGGGACCTGGCGTTGCCGTGAGCTGGGGTGTAGGTTGCAGACGCGACTCAGATCTGGTGTTGCTGTGGCTGTGGTGTTGGCGGCAGCTACAGCTCCGATTGGACCCCTAGCCTGGGAACCTCCATACGCTGCAGGTGCGGCCCTAAAAACCGCACACACGCAAAAAAAATCTTGCCTCTCCAACAGATTGTCTGGGTTTTGGACACAAAATTGTCTCCTCTACTTTAATATATTTAGTAATATATATATATATTTAGTATTCTACAGTAATTAGATCACTTAATAATCACTCACTCTGTCTTGTAAGTGACTGAAATCATCGAACGAGGTTTAAAATAAGTTCGTGGTACTTTTAGTGTTAACCCATTTCCACATATTCTTTGAACACTGCGATTTGAAAATTGGCCATCTGTGTCTTTATTCACCAGAACAGTCCATTCTCAAGCCCTGCCAGGGGACAGGGAGTTCCCTACCTTCTTTTTATTGTTATGGCCCAGAGGAGACAATGGAATCCATTCTCACACACGGTCTTCGGATTTGGAGTCACCCAGATTCTGAAAGTCAGGATTCATACTTAATTTAAAATTCTGATGTGGAAATATGTGCCCGCTGAGAATTCTGCTGAGTTTTTTTTTATAGAAAAATACATATTAATTTTGTTAAACTGAATGCATTTGCATTGATTTCCCCAAATTACCATCAGCTTGTCTAACCCAAGGCAAGTAGAGGCCAATATGCTCCTGGATGAGGGACTTTTCTGTTTTTCTCAGGGATGCTTTCAATAGAAGCGTGTGTGTGTGTGTGTGTGTGTGTGTGTGTGTGTGTTGTGTGTGAGAAACAGATGTAAATACATGTACATTTGGCAGCAGTATCAGTTGAGCTGAAATGACAGGGCTCTCATTTAAACATCCCTTTGGCTGATGTTCCTTACGTGGTCTGAGTAGTTGATGGCCTGGCTGGGACAGTTTGTCAAGACACACAAGATGCGATGTAAGCCTGACTAACGAGGCTGGTGAAGACAGAACAAGTCGTGGGTCAGTGGAAGCGAACCTGACTAGTATCCATGAGGATGCGTGTTCAATCCCTGGCCCTGCTCAGTGGGTTAAGGATCTGGCATTGCCATGACCTGTGGTTGCAGACGCAGCTTGGATCTGGCGTGGCTGTGGCTGAGGCGTAGGCCGGCAGCTGTAGCTCTGATTCGACCCCTAGCCTGGGAGCTTCTACATGCCTTGGGTGCAGCCCTAAAAAGCCAAAAAAAAAAAAAAGTCATTTTTAGATTCAAACCATTTATTCCTTATCTATACAGCAAAGGGAACTTCCTGTGGCCCTTTTTCCACACACTAGAAAGCTTCCCCCCTGGGGAAAAAATGGGGCTGGGCCAGGACAACACAGGATATGGGTCCACTGTCAAGGACTCAGCTCAGTGGATTTATCCTAGGCGTTTCTGCCTTGAGCGAGGCAGGCCGAGAAGCTTCAGGCCTCAGAACCTGGGAGGCCATGAGAACCGTCTCTGCATAGCCTCCCGGGGTGGACGGGGCGTGGGGGCGGGGGCGCTGGGGCCTGTTGCCTGCTCCCCCAGGCCTCCCAGGCTCTCGTGATCATTGAAGAGGAGCTAAGCTTCAAGCCTTCCCTACGTGGCCTGTGTGGAAACGAGGAAGGTCGCCAAGGCGCCATGGTGGAGCCATTGCCCCAGGCCATCCTTTGGAAGGAGCTGCCCCTGTGATGGTTGAGTGAGAAAGGCCAGAGCAGGTACTCCGGCTCCATAGGGAAGCTTGGGCTTGTCCTGCTCGCCTGGTTTTCGCACAGCTGCTCGGAATCCATGGCGACGTTTCCCTCTGGGCAGGTCTCAGGGATTGGCTGGGAGAGCTTTGGCCTTCTGTTACCCTTGACCCCAGGGGACACCCACTTTGTAAGGTGGGAGGGCACTTTTTGGGGTGCTTTTCTGCAGATTTTGCTGCCCTGAGGTTTCGCTGGTAAGCAGAGCCTAGTGGTCAGTGGCTTAGATTCTGTCCCTGGCTGTCTGGGTGCTGGGCTAGCAGGGTGGACTTGAGTAGGTTGTCTCCCCTCTGCAGGTCTCCATTCCTCACTGACAGACTGGGGACAGTAGTAGCACGGGGACTCGTGTGAGACCGTGCAGGCCGCAGGCTGAAAGTGGGGCCTGAGGCACCATTGAGCACATTCCGTGATGCTGAGCTTCCTTTTTTCTTTTTTCTTTTTTTTAGGGCCACACCCTCAGCATATGGAAGTCCCCAGGCTAGAGGTGGAATCAAAGCTACAGCTGCCAGCCTATACCACAGCCACAGCAACGCCAGATCCTTAACCCATTGAGTGAGGCCAGGGATCTGAGCCTGTGTCCTCATGGATAATAGTTGGATTCATCTCCCCGGAGCCAGGATGGGAATCCCAGTGCTGAGCTTTCTAGCGAGGACTTGGGACAGAGGAGAAAGACAAGGGGAAAAAACACGAGCTTTCTTAATTTACCAGGCAGTTGAATCAACTGAACGCGCACAGGCCGTCGTGCAGCTGGGCATCAGTGGACAGTGACGATGGTTACAGGATGGTCCTTGTCGAGGAGAGATCAATGCTCATGGGCTTTTCTCTTTCGACGGGACTGCCTTTACTTTTCACTCTCTGTGGGCCCAGGGACTTGTGGCTCCGGGCAGACCTTGGCAGATCCCTTGGCAAAGGCCACCACCAGAGGGGGCTGTCCACAAAAATCTCTTTGTGTCCCCGTCTTGGCCGGCACCCTCTGCACACCTTCCTTTTCCTTTGGCCGTCCGGCCGAGGAGGGTCTCCACAACCCGTTGGTCTGGTCGATTTTGACTGGACCAACTGGTCATTTCGCCTCCTATGGGATGTTTGCTGAGGGCGTGAAACGCAGGTGTGTGGAGAGAGAGGCTGAAGGCACAACCGTTTTCCAGCTGGGATCTTTGTGATTCCCCGAAACCCAACCACACGAAGTGAAACAGACGCCCCTGTCTGGAGCTCCATATTCAACTCAGGATCCAGCTCTCAGTGGAAAATGAAAAAACAAAGTCATTATTATAGATTAGATTTATTAAAAATGCAACTATTACCAAGAGCCTGTGGGCATGGGTGGAAAATACCATAATTAAATTAAATTAAATTAAATCCAGCAGCTAGAAGTAACATTTTCCACTGAGGAGGAGGAGGAGAAAGAAAGAAAGAAAGAAAGAAAGAGAGAAGGAAAAGCTCCTTAGAGACTTCCAAACCAGCAAAGTGCGAGAAGTGGCCAGGATTCTTCTAGGAGAAGGAAGATGTTGTAACTGTTATTATTATTATTATTATTATTGCTGCCCTGAGATAATGGAAAAGTAAGATGTAAATTTGGAAGACGATGGGGAACTTTCCAGGCATTGGGAAATGATGTTTATTTGGAAGATGGTGAATAACATTTAAGCCAGAAATGGAATAGCTACTATTATAGAGAGACAGTTTATTTGCTGTGATTATCTAGAGTAATTATTCAAATAGCACCGACTGGATCAGTGGGAAAGCAGTGACCTTTCCGTGTTGCCAAGGTCAGGGGCGGGTAAAATTGTCCGCTGGCAGAGTCAACTCTCTCTTTCTTTCTGGAAGAATTAGGGTAGTGTTCAGATGTTACGGGATGGGTCAAACCAGAGCTTCAGTTCTGTCTTGAAGAAAACGTCCGTTTCTGGTTCTCATCAGCACGTGAGAAGGGTGGTGGTGGAAAGAGGGCAGCTCATTAGAGGGATGATGCTCTTTATAGGTATCTGCATTTTGTGTTTCCATTTTTGAAGCATGTTGCTACCAAGAGGCTGGATGGTCCCACAGAGCCTCTGAGGCGTAGCCCACGTCCTGAGGGCTCGGGCTCAGAGAGTCTTTCCAGGGGCAGAAGGCTCTCCTAGCTGGTTGCGTGGCTGGACTGGAATCTGTGTGGCCTCATTGGCTGGCTTCTTCTGCCACATCCACCTTGGCTACAACGGCGCTGCTTGTTCGGAAATTAGGAGCGTCCTGGGGTATTTTTAACAAATGACGTGGTCCAGGCAGCTGGAGGGTGAGGTCATAGAACAGTCAGTACCTCGGGGGTGGCAGCTCCGCTAAAACGCGTGGCCCAAGGAATCCCCTGGCTCAACACTTGAAGCAGTTGCTGTTCCTGAGGCTGGTGGTTATGGGCTGTCTGGCTACCAGAAACGTTCCAATTTTTTCTTCTTTTTTTAATCGGAAACCTGTGTGTTTTCCGTATCTGAGATGTCTGTTATCCGTGTGAATCCCGACAAGGTGGTATCTTTGCTCTCAACGGGATGCTGTTCATCTGGTTGAGCTTCCCAATCAATGGGGATATCAGAGGTGGTGATTTGTCCTTGGCCAAAGAACCCAGTTTGCCTCAGTCAAGACACAGCCTGAAGGTCACATCCGATCATTCCCGGGGGGCTTGTGACTGACAGCTCTGAGCCCCAGAAAGAGGCCCCCCTCCCCACCTGGCACGGTTGGGGCCTTCTGCATGAGGACTGGATCCATTTGGCTCAGGGTGGAAGCATGTGAGGATTTTTCATGATTCGAGGATGTTTTTTATGGCGAGCGTTCACTGCCGCTCTAAGGCTCTGGAGGGACGGGGACGTGATGAAATCTGGCATCCCGGCTGGTGACCCTGGAGTCACTCGGGCCTTTTTGGACCTGAGTGGGTCTACGCTGGTCTCTGGCTTTGAATAAAGACTTCCTCAGTTTACACACAAGGGGTTCACTCATTCCCCAGCAAGTCTGCGTGGGAAGGCTTGAGAAGCCAGGGGCTTATTTAACGTAATATAATTGAAAGGAACACACGACACCCCTTTAAGATCCACAGAATTTGAGGGCCAAAGGCTGCACCTGGAGTCGTCTGATTTTATTCCCGTGCGGGTTTTCACAGGGTGTTGGTGGAGGGGTCATGCGAGCCCTGATTGCCACAGTAAATTTGCAGTTTTTTTTTCTTAAATCCTTGCCAAGTGTCAGAACTCATGTTGGAGCATGAAGTGAATCAGAAACTTATAGTCATTTTTGTATGTTTGGGTCAGACCTGCAAAACCATACAAAAAGCCAGCAAGCCGTTCAACCTGCCACATGGAACACGGGAAGAAACGGGTTTTCACTTCTGTAGAAAAACCGTATCATTCGCCAGCTGAGACTGAATAGTTTCAAGTGATTCTCAGGAGTGTCTTTGTAAAGTGTTCACCCGTTCTCTGCACAAATGTGTAGGAAAGATAAGAAGGTGATATCAGAAAAGATAAATCACATTCCTTTAAGACATTTTTCCTACCTGTGTTTCTAATGCCAATCATAGAAAATAGGAGGAAGAAAGGCAATTGTGGCTTTTGATGGCTTTGGGTAGTTTTTTTTCCTTTTTTGGGGGCTGTCTAGTGGCACATGGAGTTCCCATTCCTTCCACAGTGCAGGGCCAGGGATCGAACCTGCGTTCTGCCACTGCAGAGATGCCGCCAATCCCACTGCACCGCAGCAGGAACTCCAGATGGCTTTCTGTGTTTGATACGCTCCCCGATGCCTTCATGAAGTCAGTGGCCAGAAGCACCCTGGGGAGACAGGACAGAGAGAGGAGTATCAGAGGAGTATCAGAGTACCCTGTGCTCTTTCGAAACGTGTGCGTGATTCATGGAAAACCCCAAGGAGGCTCTGACGCAGATCCTACCTCCCTGTGAAGTGCGGAGCGCAACAGCGGGGAAGCGTTGCCCCTAGAATGAATGTGGCGAATTCGCTGCCTTTGCGGTCGCTTTGGCATGTCAATTGCAGTAACCATCACCAACCTGGCTTCATCCTAAACACCATCCATGTTTCCATAGGGCAGAAAGCAGAGCTGATCTGTGAAAGCAGACGCTTCGTCTAGGAAATCCATGTATATTCCCTTTGGATTAGGCTGTTTATGGAAAGGTGTGAATGCAGCTTTGAACGTGGCCTCTTGTTTTGTGTCCTGATCCTGAGAGGAAGGGAGACAGCGCATGGTAGAGAGTGGACCTGAATCAACAGATCTACATTTGAATCCCACATCTATTATTTTTTTCTCTTTACAGTCACACGTGCAGCATGTGGAGCTTCCCAGGCTAAGGGTCAAAGAGGAGCTGCAACTGCAGGCCTGCACCACAGCCACGGGAACGCTGGATCCTTAACCCACCGAGCGAGGCCAGGGATCCAACCGGCATCCTCTCAGACACTATGTGGGGTTCTTAACCTGCTGAGCCCCGGTGGGAATGGCCACATCTGTTACTGATTATCCGTTTGATCTTCAGCGTGTTGCTCAACCCTGTTCAGTCTCTTACCTTCGAACAGAGGATCATAACTCTACCTACCTACATGCAGTTGTGAAGATTAAATGCAATGATGATTCAGAAGTGTTTTCAATTTTCAACTATACTCTGCAGCAGGAAATACAGTGTTGGCCCTGCTAGATAGTGTACCCAAATCTCCAGAAAGAGGCAAATAACTTTCACAAAAATTTCATGAAACAATAGTTACCCTTCCTGATGTTTTCTGTTCCATTCTATCGCATATTAAAAAAAAAAAAATCCCTAATCATAGCCACGGAATCAATTTCACAATCCATCAATGAGTTGTGACCCACAGTATGAAACATACAGATCGAATACTTTGTGTAGTGACTGCCCACTGTCCTGGAAGGAAGAATCCCTGCACTGCAGAGGGAGCGATGTCATGTAATCAATCGGTTTACGGAGGCGTAATTCTTGGGCCTCAGGAAGTTCTAATACCGGCGCTACAAGTTTCTTAATGAGAGTAGCATGAAGGCTGCCAGAATGATAAAGGAACTTTTTCCTCCTCCTCTTCCTTCTTATTAAGGTACAACATTGAAGCCCAGAGACAAAGAGGTTGGAAAAGCTTAAAACCTCCTTCCTTTTGCTGTAACGTAATTTAATTAAAGTTTCCTAACCTAAAGACTGATTGCAGAACCGTAACATCAACAACTTGGGACAAGAAATACTCAAAAGGGGGAAACAGCATGGATGATGTTTATACGTAATTAATACACAGTTAACTAAAAGCAGAAAAGCTGAGGCCTGAGGAGTTTCTATTCTCTAGAAGATGGGAGAACATAGTTTTTTCTTCTCTCTCTCTCTCTCTTTTTTTTTTTCTCTTGAGAAACAAGGAGAAAATTCAGGGCAAAGATGTTACAGGTATACTTGGTGTACTAATCTGCTCTTGTTGCCATAGAAAATTGCCGTGAATGTAAAACTTTACATGTCAAATTTATGATGCGACCGTTTCTGTGGGTCAGGAGGCTGGGTGCATCCTGCTGCAGGTGGCTTCTCTGCTCTGGGCATCACAAGGTTGGAATGACCATGTGGGCAAGGATGTGTTTTTTTTTCTTTTTCTTTTTAGGGAGGTACCCGCGGCATATGGAAGTGCCCAGACTAGGGGTCTACTGGGAGCTGCTGCTGCCAGCCTACACCACAGCCACAGCCACAGCCATGCCAGATCTGAGTTGCACCTTCAACCTACACCACAGCTCATGGCAATGCAACCGGCGTCCTCATGGTTCCTAGTGGGATTTGTTTCCCCTGCACCACAATGGGAACTCCCAAATTATAGAATTTTAAGGGGGGCAGCATTTTAAGATTCATGAGTTTCAACTTCCTCTCTTCACAGATGAGGAAACCAAATGGAATTACTCGTTTATGGGAGGCTGGTGGGATGGTCATACGTGCACTCCATGGATTCTTTTATTTTCTTTTATAAACTAGAATACAGCTGCTTTACAATGTTGTGCCAATTGCTGCTGTACAGCATAGTGACCCAGTCATACACACATATACATTCTTTTTCTCATACTCTCTTCCATTACGGTCTATCCCAAGAGACTGGATATAGTTCCCCGTGCTGTACAGTAGGATCTCATTGCTTTTCCACTCTAAATGGAATAGTTGGTATCTACTAACCCCAAACTCCCAGTCCATCCTACTTCCTCCCCCTCCCCTCGGCAACCATAAGTCTATTTTCCATGTCTGTGAGTCTACTTCTGTTTTGTAAATGGGTTCATTTGTGCCATATTTTGTTTTATTTTATGTACGTATGTATGTATGTATTATTTTTAGGGTCGCACCCATAGCATATGGAAGTTCCCGGGCTAGGGGTTAAATTGGAGGTAGAGCTGCTGGCCTATGCCACAGCCACAGCAACACAGGATCCGAGCCGCATCTGCCATCTATACCACCACGCCTGTAGCATATGAAAGTTCCCAGGCTAGGGATCCAATCGGAACTGCAGCTGCTGGCCTACACCACAGCCACAGCAACACCAGATTCAAACTGCGTCTTCGACCTTCACCACAGCTCATGCCAATGCCAGATCCTTAACCCACTGAGAGGTGCCAGGAATCAAACCTGCATCCTCACGGATACACTAGTTGGATTCATTTCCCCTGTGCCACAATGGGAGCTCCCTCATTTGTGCCATATCTTAGATTCCACATATAAGTGATATCATTTGATGTTTGTCTTTCGTTTTCTGACTATGTCACTCAGTATGAGGATCTCTAGTTGCAACCGTGTTGCTGCAGATGGCATTATTTTTGTTATTTTTTATGGCTGAGTAGTATTCCATTGTACATATGTACCACATCTTCTTAATCCATTCATCTGTTGATGGACATTTAGGTTGTTCCCATGTCTTGGCTATTGTGAATAGTGCTGCAAAGAACATTGGGGCATTGTATCATTTGAATGAAAGTTCACTTCGTGATTCTTGATATCTGGTCTTTCCTTTTCCTTTTTTTCTTTTTAGGGCCACACTCTCAGCACATAGAGGTTCCCAGGCTAGGGTGGAATCTGCAGCCATTGGCCTACAGCGATGCCAGATCTGAGCCAAATCTGCAACTAACACTACAGTTTAGGACAATTCCAGATCCTTAACCCACTGAGTGAGGCCAAGGATTGAACCTCCATCCTCATGGATGCTAGTCAGATTTATTTCCACTGAGCCATGGTGGGAACTCTGATATCTGGTCTTTCTTCGTGGCTCAGATTCTCAGAAATGCTGATGAACTGTGTTCCTGGGATGGTGGATCTTTAAGAAGAAGTAAATGAAGAGTCCTAGCAATGGGCAAACCAGGCTTTTTGTTTTTCTCCTCTCCAGATTTGACCTCTAGGAAGCATTTTCAAGGTGGAATTCTGATAGTTATTAAGGGTTGTTTTCTACCATTGTAGAATTGTGGAAAAATTTAAAGGCCTTGATTCTTTTTTTTTTTTTTTTCCTAAGCAGCTCACCATTTTACTTTCTTACTAGCAATATATGAGGGCATCCAATTTCATCACCCACACTTGTTATTCTCTGTTTTTAATTTTTTTTGGCTTTTTGCCTTTTTAGGCCTGCACCCACGGCATATGGAGGTTCCCAGGCTAGGGGTCCAATCAGAGCTGTAGCCGCTGGCCTACACCACAGCCACAGCAATGCAGGATCCAAGCTTGTGTCTGCGACCTACACCACAGCTTACAGCAATGCCAGGGATTGAACCCATGTCCTCATGAATGCTAGTCAGGTTCATTAACTGCTGAGCCATGATGGGAACTCCCTGTGGGTTTTTTTTTTTTTTTAATTACAGTCATGTAGTGGTGAAGTGGTATCTGAAAAAGGCTTAATTCTTAAAAATACCAGGGATATTTAAAAATTTTCTCATCCAGTTATTTTAGATGAGTAAAGAGAGTATTTTTGTTTTTCTCCTTCTTAATATAGCAAAAATACCCTTGTTTCCAAGATTAATAAAACCTGAGAGAAGGGGAAAGAAAAGGAGTAAAAGAGGATGAAAATTGAGCCTAAAACCATTGTTTGGGGTTGGTAGATGCCAGCTATTGCACTTGGAGTGGATAAGCAATGAGATCCTGCTGTAGAGCCCAGGGAACTCTATCCAGTCACTAGTGATGGAACAGGATGGAGGATAATGTGAGAAAAAGAATGTGTATATATATATGTATCACCTGGTCACTTTGCTGTACTGACAGAAACTGACAGAACCTTGTAAATCAACTGTAATTTAAAAAAAGAGAGCCTAAAACCATCAATTCCAGAGGGCTCCAAAATGAAATTCTCATTGTTGTGCCCTTGCTAGTCTCAGGCTGAGATGAACACACAAGACAAGTAGTGGTTTGTTCTTTGTTAGTATCAGTGGAAGCTGGAAAGAGGTTTTTTCTATCTACCTATCATCTATCTATCTATCTATCCATCTATCTATCTATCTACCATCTTTCTAGCATCTATCTATCCATCTCTCTACCTACTACCCACCTACCTATCTTTATTTGTCTGTTAATTATTCTTTCATTCCCATTTCATTCAATCTACATTTACTGAGGTCCTGTTGCTTCCCTGGTCCTATGTTAGGGGCTGTGATACACTGAGGAATAAGCTATAGCATCTGTCTTTAAGGAGCCCACAGTGTAGTCAGAGCAACAGGTATAGGAACAGATATAATAGCAGGCTGTCCCAGAACTGTGACTAAAACCCCGAACAGAAATAAAGAGGCTCGGGAGTTCCCATCGTGGTGCAGTGGTTAACGAATCCGATTAGAAACCATAAGGTTGTGAGTTCGATCCCTGGTCTTGCTCAGTGGGTTAAGGATCCAGCATTGCTGTGAGCTGTGGTGTAGGTTGCAGATGTGGCTTGGGTCCCACGTTGCTGTGGCTCTGGTGTAGGCTGGGGGCTACAGCTCCGATTAGACCCCTAGCCTGGGAACCTCCATATGCCGCGGGAGTGGCCCTAGAAAAGGCAAAAAGACCAAAAAAAAAAAAAAGAAAATAAAGAGAAAGAAATAAAGAGGCTCAAAGGACCCTACTTCTTAAGCAGGAGCAGAGGGGGGTCAGTTATAAGGGGCAGAGGAGATGGTAGAGTAGAGCTTCCTGCCATGACCTGCCACCATGCCAAAGATGACAAGCTGGGGTGGTGGTGGTAGTGGTTGTTTACATAAGAAGTCTGGAATTTAAGTTCCTAGCCTTTCGGGGACTGCAGTGCTCATGGGAAGCAGGCCTTGCTGCCCTCCCGGGGGAGCACAGGGTTGCTTTTCCTTCCCCAATATTGAATGAAGGGACCCCTCAGACAATCATTTGTACAGCTCTGATGTGCCTGCTGCCAGGTAGGGGGAGACTGGCATCTCCTACCCCAAGCATCCAACTTGCTGATCTGCCTCTGGGTGCCTGAGACACGGAAAAGACAACGATTCCACGGCCTGCATGAGCCCTAACTGGGGAGGGGCCGTGAGTCTCTAGGGGATTGAGCGTTCTCTGCAGAGGGTGGTGGCCTTGAGTCTTTTTGCCGATACTCCTCATAAGAGGGCTGCTCACAGGATGAGGGTGCCCTATTACTAAGGGGCGGCTGGATGGACCACTTGTGCCAGGAGTTGGGAGGATAGAAGAGGTGGAGCTGGGATATCCCACATCCGTGAACCATGGACTGAGGAGGATCCTGTGACATCACCATTAACACACTAGTGAGCCCCACAAAAGGGCCAGCTTTGGGCACCTGCCCCAAGTGCCTAGCCTTACCGATCAGTCAAGGTGGGCCAGAGAGAGAAGGAAGGCGATACCACCAGTACCTCTCCCCCATCTTCCTTCCCTGTTCCCATCCCCAAGGGTCTAGAATCTGCGGATGGAGGAGGTACAGCCGTGAAAGAATGTCTTCCTTCCTGCTCCAAGTCCCTCAAGCCAAATGCCTGACTTGCAATGAGGGAGAGGGTGTGTTTTGAATCAAATATGAGTCCAGACATGTTAATAGGAGTTTTAACAACTGGAAATAGCTAGAAAGTTATGGGACCTGCCTGAGGTGTTAAAGGATTTCCTATCAGGGAAGGAAGATCTGACAGAGTGTGAATGAAAACAGTGATTAATTTTTTTTTGTTTGATTGCCAATGATTTGAAATTTTCCTTCCTCAACACACTGGTACAAAATAAATGCAAAACAGAGTTGACTTGTCCTATAATAGTGGCAAATACAAAGTGTTTTTCCCTTCTTGCACAATGCTTTATTTTTCCTAAAACTGGTAAAACTTTTATTTTTTGGTTTGCTTATGTTTCTATTTACACATCACAAATTCAACCCCAGCCATTTTCTCCAATTGGTAAATCCTCTTCGTATGTTGAAATAATAAGGTGTGCCATCAAATTCACCTTTTTGAAAAAGTCTTTTTTAGAGTCTTTTTTGATCTACCTCAATTTGAACTGATTGCTTTCACGATCTGCCACAGATCTGTCCTCATGGGACCACCCAAGAATATTTAGAGGGGAGTTTCTTTTTGTGATAGATACCTGATTTCTGGATTCCAGATCTTACTTTTTTCTTAATTTATTTCCCTATTTCGGTAGAGCACTTTATCCAACAACTTCTGCAAAATGCTGCATGGGACATAAATTTGGGGGACCATGCCCATAAAAAAATGTTTTTAGTCTATCTGTGATATTTGTTTGCCAAACAGCCGCAATAATTCCCCACACTGTATTCATGCCATTGGGTAATCCCTAGCTTTACTGAGTCTGGGCTTTGGTCAATGGGACAATATCAAACATGAAGTAAATAGAATTGGGAAATGCCTGTGCATTGGATGTGTTGTGTCTTTCTGTTTTTGGAAGCCTGGAATCACTATGGGAAGAAGATGGACTAGTCTGCTGGAGGATGAGAGACTGTGTGGAACAGAGAAAAGCTGTTTCAACTAAGGGCCTCTCTTCCTTCTGCTCTAGACCTGCTAGCCTGCAGGATGTGTATGAAGCAACCCTAGATATCTAACCCCTGGTGAACTGATGCTTGGCTGCAAAGATTCATGAGGCCAGCAAAAGAACCATCCTGTTGATCCATAGAATTATGACAAATTTTAAGCCAATAAATTTTGGGGTGATTTGTTTTTCCCAGCAAAAGCTAACTTACAGCTCTATTATGACACTTTACTGATAGCTTAGCTGGGTAGAAAATTTTCTGTTGAATTATTTTCTTTTAAAATTTAAAGGCATTGTTCCATTGTCTTCTGCTGTTGCTGTTGTAAAGTCTTAAGCCACATTTTCCTGTTTTTTTTTGTTGTTGTTTCATTTTTTGCATGTACATTTCTCTTTTTATTTGAAAGCCTTAAGATTCCCTTTTTATCTTTAGAGTTTTGAATTTTGCAATGTTTTTGGTCTGAGTCTCTCTTCATCTAATGTGCTGTGCACTTGATAAAAATGGGAAATTTCAATGTTCTAGCTCTGGGACTTTCTCCCTTCCTTCCTTCTTTCTTTCTTTTTTTGTCTTTTGTCTTTTTAGGGTTGCACCTGTGGCATATGGAAGTTCCCAGGGTAGGGGTCTAATTGGAGCTGTAGCCACCGGCCTACACCAGAGCCACAGCAACGTGGAATCCGAGCCGCATCTGCAACCTACACCACAGCTCACGGCAATGCTGGATCCTTAACCCACTGAGTGAGGCTGGGGATTGAACCTGCAACCTCATTGTTCCTAGTCGGATTTGTTTCTGCTGTGCCGTGACAGGAACTCCTCTTTCTTTCTTTGATAAAACATTCAGTTGATGATTTCTACCCATCTATTCTCTGTGTTCTCTTTGAATTTTCTTGTTTAGAAACTGAACTCCTTGGACTGTATCTCTAATTTTCTCATGTGTTCTTTTCACTTTCACACTGCTTTGTCTTTTTGCTGTATTAGAAAATTTCCTTAATATTTTTTCCACACTTTTTTTGAGTTTATAATATCTTTTATTATATTTTTAATTTCTAAGAGCTCTTCTTTTTTCTCTGATAGTTTTGTATTAAAAGATCACTGCTCTTGTTTCATGGAGGGAATGTCTTTATTTCTATAAGAATATTAATTATTGGTTTTGGAATTTTTACTTTCTTGCATAGATTCTATCTCTTTGAAATTGTTTGCTGTTGGCTTTTTCTGGGTTTTGGCTACAATGAAACTGTAGAATTTGTAGGTGATTTGAACCTGGGAGAGACTTTGAATGCACTGGGTCACAGAAGAAGATCTGAAATAATCTTGAGCAGTTGAAGGAGGGTATATCTGAGGAAAAACGTAACATTTGCAAATAAGGTTGAGTTAGCCATATCAAGTATAATATGGAAGAAGTGTAATTTACAAGTAGAATATATAAAAAATGATTTAGAGCTTTTACTTGATTGTTGATTTAATTGAGAGGAAGTTCATTTACCTCCTTTAGTGTACCAGTGCACACTAAAAAAGCTAATGAATTCCTAGGGCTTCATCAATAAATGTATAATGTTTAGAATGAGGGAGGTGATTGACTTACTCTGTGAAGCCATATTTTGGTAATAATAATAATAATGATAGCTATAATCATTGAACACTTTCATTGTGCTTGGCACTATTTTAAGTGATTTATACATATTAACTTATTTAATACATACTTTATGATGAGAGAAAGAAGAGATAGAAAAGTAGAAGTGTCTGTCCAAGGTTACACAAATAGTAATGTGTCCAAGGTCATGCAAATTCATACGAACAGGTAGTATGGTTCTAGAACCTTGACCACATGCTGCATCACCTCTCTAACTATTGTATTCAGACACTTGAAAGAGATCTAGACAGGAGAGAACACTCCTAAAGATAAAGAGGATTTAGAACCAAGCTAGACAGGGAAACATTGAAAAGACTGTGGGTGTTGAAAGAAAAGGCTCACAGGAAATATATATATATATATATATGTTTTTCTTTTTATGGCCTCACCTGTGGCATATAGAAGTTCCTAGGCTAGAGGTCAAATCAGAGCTGCAGCCAAGGCCTATACCACAGCCATGGCAACACCAGATCCAAGATCCACCTGTGGCCTATGCCACCGCTTATAGTAATGCCAGATTTTAAACCCACTGAACAAGGCCAGGGATCGAACCCACATCTTCCCAGAAACAGAGTCGGATATTTAACCCCCTGAGCCACAATGGGACCTCCATCTTTAAATATATGAATAACTATTAAGAGAAAGAGGAGTGAGAGTCATTCTTTCTGACTAGGACCAATGATTAGCAGTTATAGTGAGCAGATTTTGGCTAAGTATGCAGAAGGCCTTTCTAATGGCCAGGTTTTCCAGGGACTGCTTGACTCCAAAGAACCAGTTCCGTGGCACTTGAAGTATTTAAGAAGGAGCAGGAATGCTCATGGTAGGATTCAAATATCAGTCAGGGGAGGAGATTAGATGACCATGAAGCTTTAAAATCTTGAGATGCTTGGGTTCTATTCATTAGGCAAATAGCCTGTTTTGAGAAGCATCCTGAAATTCTCCAGAGTTTGGGAGAGAAGGCCACCCGGAAGGTCATTTAGTCATTCTCCGGTTTCAAATACATGTGCATCCAAACCAATGGAAGGAGTGAAAAATAATCTGTGTCTACCGTCCCCACTCCCCTGCCTCTGCCTTTGACAGCCTCCAAAGGGAAGCCGCACAGAATCTCAGGTTTATATAAATACTGGGGGAGGAAGGGATCATTATTGTTTAGTGTGACATTCTCTTTGCCCATGTGGGGACCGAGAACAGTGACACGACCCTCCCAAGGTCACACTGCTGGTCTGTGGCAGAGCAGGAACTAAAATGCAGCCCTCAAGACTTTCAGTTCAGTTTTCTTTGCAACATGCTACATTGTCATTCGGATTCCCGTGGACATTTCTTCCTCGAGTCTCACTTGAACTCTTCACCGTGTGCTTGGATCCCGCTTTCCTATCGTCTCCACAAAGAGCGATGACGGCTGGCCATTTTTCCTGGCCCTAAGAAGTCCTCTGTCTTGGCTAACGGGGCGCTCTCTGTTAGCGGTGCGTCATCCTCTCCTCTCCCGGGAGGGGGCGATGTCCATTCCACACTTGCACGTGTCCGAAGTGAGCAAGGATTCTGAAGGATAAAAGGCAAAACCCATGGTTCACTGCTGTTTGCCCGAGCCCCAGGATGAGGTCTGGTTCTCGCATATGCCTGTAGAGTTCTTGCAGGTGTCCTCTCTCTCTGGGGACAAGCAGGTGTCTATTTCTTACCTGACTGAAGGCATTGTTCCTACTCAGCAAGACAGAGCCAGGTGGACAAGCCAGTGGGGTCCAGAGCAAAAAATAGCTTTGTCCAGGGCAATCCTTTCCCCATCACTCTGTCCCTTAGTTTCCACGATCTGCATTGACATTTGATTCTGCTGGAGCTGGGTTTTCTAAAGATGCA
The DNA here is from genome assembly GCF_016906955.1 of Phacochoerus africanus. Classification (NCBI taxonomy): domain Eukaryota; kingdom Metazoa; phylum Chordata; class Mammalia; order Artiodactyla; family Suidae; genus Phacochoerus; species Phacochoerus africanus. The sequence continues at coordinate 15,005,592 of NC_062555.1, read as the reverse complement.
GGCACTGTTTCTTTTTATATAAATACAATTCGATAACACTTGGATGGGTGTGTCCTGGGCGGCAGAAAGCCAGCCCCGGTAGCTGGAATACAGTATAACCACAGGAGGGCAGGAGAGGCTAAAGAATGAAAAGACCAGCCCTGAAAACAAACCTCTCTTTGTTCGCCCAGAGGCCAAATCATCAAACGATCTGCAAAATCTGGCAACTTTTAAGAACAATAGAGAAACATTAGGCATTTGGTGGCCAGATTGCTAGCTCGGCCATCCAAAGCAAAGCTGAGGATGCCTGGGATCAAGATTGACAAGCTGTGAGCTTGGTCGAGTCTGTTAACCCCTCTGAGTCAGTGTTCTCTCCTGTAAGAATGGGCCTGGAGTCACCCATCACCCCGTCTTGCAGTGGGACTTACAGAGCCCAGGAAAGCCCCTGCCCTGGTTTCCTTGCAGTCCTTCTCAGAAGGTGGTCTCCACGCAAATTCCACTCTTTCTTCTGAATCAAATATACTCCTCTGAGGAGCCTTCCAGTGTCCCTGATCCAGCTCCTGGCTGGGATGGTGTCCCCAGGGAGAAAGAGGAGGGGGAGGGCTTGAGGAGGGAGACCCAGGCACCTGCAAAATCCCTATTTCCTCGGTGAAATTTGGATGTAAATTTAACTGAATGATGTGTTTGCACCAAGAGAAGACCAAACAAATAACCTTCCAGAAATCTGTATAAAAAATGGATAGGAGTTCCCGTTGTGGCTCAGCAGATTAAGAATCTAACATGGGGGTATGCTCTCTGGCCTCGCTCAGTGGGTTAAGGATCTGGTGTTGCCACAAGCTGTGGCGAAGGTCGCAGATGCGGCTCAGATCGGGTGTTGCTGTGGTTGTAGATTTGACTCCTGGCCTGGGAACTTCCATATGCTGCAGGCATGGCCCTAAAAGGAAAAAAAAGAAAAAAGGATAAGCAATGCAGTCCTACTCTATAGCACAGGGAACGATATCCAATCTTTTGGGATAGACCATGATAGAAGATAACGTAAGGAAAAGAACGTGCGTGTGTGTGTGTGTGTGTGTGTGTGTGTGTGTGCGCGTGTACATGCATGACTGGGTCACTTTGCTGTACAGCAGAAACTGGCACAACGCTGTCAATCAGCTACACTTTAATAAAAATATAAATAAATTAAAAAAATTAAGGAAGGCTTCGTAATTATCCGAGTAGAGAAAAGGGTCAGAAGAATTGACCGATAACTTCGTACTGGGTAGAGTCTTGGGATCTCAAAGGCATCTGTCCTGAGGGTTTATTCACGACTTCCTTTCAGCAAGATGACATTGTGGGGCATCTTAAATTCATGTAACCATTTCCGTTGTCACTGGTTTTGAGTTTTCTTAATATTTAAAATTTAAAGTTTATAGTTGTACATCAATAACTGTACATATTTGATCAACATTTGTAACATGTTCAGGTCACAATTCAAATAATTTTAGCCAACACAAAGAAATTGCAATTAAAAAAAAAATTTATGGACACGTCCATAAACTTCAATTCCTAGGCCAAGAATTGAATCCAAGCCACAGCTGCAACCTATGCAGCAACACTGGACCCTTTAACCAACCCACTGTGCCGGGCTGGGGACCAAACCTGCACCTCTGCAGTGACCCAAGCTGCTGCAGTTGGAGTCTTAACCCACTGCATCATGGTGGGAACTCCTGAAATTGCAATTTTGCAGGGGTGGGGGGTGGTGTGGTGTTGTGCATTATTCGTGTTTTAGAAATCCTAGATTAAAGGAGATTTTAGGGAGTTTTTCCATATCAGGATTCAATCAAGGAAGGAGAACCCCTATGGGAGGTACGGAATAAGAGGTGTGCTGGAGGGGTTTGATCTTATGCCACCTCGGGAGGTGGAGGAGACGGCTGTGGAAGGCTCTTGGCTCTGTGTCCGGCCTGATGGCAAACCTGAAGTTGCTTCGCAGAGCTGGGAGTTGGCGATGGGGGAAGCTGGACGCAGAACAACTCAGAAGAGTGAGGGCAAGTGCAGCTCCCAAGGGAAAACCAGGAGCCCACAACTGTCTCCTACCACCTCCCAAGGACAACAAACAAAGTGACTTGTGGAAAGAGCTGGACTCTTCTCTGAAGCGCTGCCTACGGGAAACGTGGAAGCTGCGGGTCAGAGAGATGCTGGACGAGATGCAGGCTTGGCTGCTGCCAACAGGATGAGCCAGCAGGTCCACTGCTGCCTGCGTGGTACCTGCACCAGCCTTGGAAGGGGACGGCCACCTTCTCACTTCCACCTTCTGAATCTCAGGCAGATTTCTCTTGAGGTCACCGCCAACTTGCACCACACAGGGGACAAAATTCTGGGCACATCTGTTCCAGACTAGCTAAGTTCATACCGTACAAAGCCCTGACAAGAATTCATTTTCAGATACTCCTGAGATGAACGTTTAAGCAGACTCTACCCCATGGTGTGTCTCTAACGAACGATTATTGCTTGAGTCAAGGATTTAAAGAGGAATATTGAACTTCAGTGTCTATAGCTTGGTGATCCCAATTTGGTGCTTTAGCACAGGGCTTGGCATAGAGCTGGTCGCCAGGGACTATCTGTAGAGTGAATGCCTGAGTGGTTTGGCAGGAAGAGCAAAGCACTGCCGTTCTGGAGGCTTGGGGTGGTCCTGGGCCGGCTACTGCTTCACTGTGGGACTTAGGGCAAAGCACGCCAGCCCTGTGGCCTCCGTTTGGTGGAAGGGGTCAGACGAAACCCTCTCCAAGTAATATTTTTTGCGGAGAAACTTTGCACTTCTATGAGTGTGTCAGATCGCCTTCCAAACCAGGTGCTTCACGCGTGGAATGAGTTCGAGACCTGAGGGATCACGAAGCACAGCGGTCATGGGTGGGGCCCCAGCACTGAGTCCTGGAACCCAGCAGTTTGCACGAGGGCTGACTTGGAGGATGGGAAATAGGAAAGAAGAAAGACAGGTGCAGAAAAGGGAACCGCGAGGGAGCTCAGGGCCAATGGTGCCTGCGTGAAAAGGGTGCCTTGGGCTGATTCCGATGCATTGGAATCTGGCTTCTCCTCCCTATCAGTTTCTGTGCAGAGTTAATTTTCCTCTGCAGCAAAGTTCTCTGTCCTGGAGCAAGTGGCACTGTCATTCTAGATTCCCAGACTCTCTGGGACATAGGACTTCGCCCTGAACAGGCTTCTCTCTCTGCTTGGGCACCGATTTCTCAAAACCAGCCCAGGTCCTCCAGGCCTTCCTGTGACATGTTATTTGACTGAGCTTGGTCAAAGGCTCCAGATTTTTAGGATATGTTGAAAATGGGGTGGGAAGTCCTTTATTACATTTCTTGTGCCTTTTCTTTTTTAATTTTTAAAAAAGATTTTTGTTTTTTCTGTTACAGTTGATTTACAAGGTTCTGTCAGTTTCTGCTGTACAGCAAAGTGCCCCAGTGATACATATATACACATTCTTTTTCTCACCATTATCCTCCATCCTGTTCCATCGCTGGTGACTGGATAGAGTTCCCTGGGCTCTACAGCAGGATCTCATTGCTTATCCACTCCAAATGCAATAGTTGGCATCTACTAACCCCAAACTCCCAGTCCATCCCACTCCCTCCCTCTCCCCCTGGTCCATCCCACTCCCTCCCCCCAAAACCTCCTACATTCCCCCACCCCTGGTCCATCCCACTCCCTCCCCCTCCCCCTGGGCCATTCCCACCCCCCCGCCCCGCTCCCCCAGGAACCACAAGTTTTCTCTTTACGTTCATGAGTCTTGCAGAATATTTTTAAAGAATGGGCATCCGAGATAACCAGTTTAGAATCCCAGGTTTACAGCCGCCTTCTGGGAGGGAGACTTTCTTTTACAGTGTGACTCACTTTTTGGCTCTTTCCCTTCTGGAATTTCATCTTCTATCGGTTGCGGCTCTGAAAGAAATTTACAGGTGGTAGGGCTAAAAAAAACCCATTGTGCCCCCCACCCACCCAATACCTCTTTAATTTATGCCTTTCCACCATCTCGTATAGCCTCGCAAAAAAAAAAAAAAAAAGAAATGCATACATAAAGACGAGCTACATGCCATCTGCTGAGTGGGTCAGGGAGGGACAGGCCTCTCAGGCTCTGCGGAGGGATTTAAGTGGTTTGCTTCGCAGCTCCAGGCCTGGCAAAACAGGCATCATTTCATCTCGTCCATCGTGGGCTTCAGGCCACCAGTCTCTAGGCTTTGAAGTGGTTTCACCTCCTGTGATGTAACCGGACTCCCTGTGCTGTGCCCGGGGAGGCTGTTGCTCAGATTCCTTCTCCCACCCCCTGGTTTGCCAGCCCGGGAGCCTGGTCAGGCCGCCCCTCTGCTTTCTCGCATTTCTCCCCAAAGGTCTATGTTTCCTAGAAAATTTGAGAGCCGAAGCTGATGGGATGTGATAGGTGTGCACTCACCTATGACGGGGTGGGCAGGTGCTACGAATTTCAACTCTCTGAATTTAACTCTGCTAAGAGGGACTCTCTGTAGCCAGGTTTTTGTTGTTGTTGTTGTTCCCTCCACAGCAGAAAGGGGCTTGTTTGGCACTTTATATTCTGTTAGAGGACTTCACTTTACCCTTTTCCTGGTTGGTTGATGAACCAAGGGAGAGTCCTTTTTTTAATTGATGGATTGATTGAGTTGGCCGTGCTGTGCAGGGGCCTGATGTGGGATCTCAGTTCCCAGACCCGGGATTGAACCCCAGGCCACAGCAGTGAAAGCGCCAAGTCTTAACCACTAGACCACCAGGGAACTCCCACAAGGAGAATGTTTTATTCATCAACATATTAATCAGAATATCTTCATCCCAAGGTTTCACATAAGGTAAGGACCCGAACTCTCTTCTGTCCCAACTTTTTCCATGTCGGGACGTGAGATACAGTTTTTACTGAGGATTTTCTGAAAGGTAGAAGCAGGCACCTCACTTTACCTTGGAATAAAACCACTTTGTCAGAAAGCTGTGTGCTTTGGATGTGTTTTGGCTTCTTGAATAAATGCTTTCACTGAATTTCACCGTGATGTTACATATTTCACCTACACTGAGAGACGAAATGCGGACAACTGTATGAAACATATTGTGTTTATTGTCAAGAAGTTTTGGAAAACATCCTGTCACACAATTTCCTGCTTAGCAGAAAAACAACAACAACAACAAAACAAGTAAATAGACTTTCCCATACTTTAGTATCAGGAGAAATGTGTTTCTCCCAAACTGGTTTCTTGAGGAAATCAATGTCATAGTCAATATAAATAAAATCTCATGGGATCGGTCTCTGCTGATTTGAAAGGTCTTGTCATTTGTATGCACGATTCTGATCTTAAACTAAGTGTGGCATATCTTGAAATTTATACCAGAATTTATACTCACGGTCCATTCTTTGTGATCCAGCATCAAAAAGTCTTCAGCTGGTTGTAATCGTGGCCTCCACTTACTGCACTGGACCTCTGAATGCTCATTCGTTTGTAGCACATACAATAGTCTGGGGAGCGTAAATGGTATTTATTGGAAAGTGTTTTGCAATTTGGACGTTGTGTTGTGGTTCTTTTTGTGTTGACCCAAATCTTTTCATCTAGATCTCCTCACACTAGGTGGCAGGAGTGCCTCGTAGAAGAGTTGAACTCCCTACCCAAGGACTTTGGTAGCTGGGGTGGGGGTGGTGGTGCAGGGGAGCAGAGAGGCTGTAAGGCAGATATGTGACGGATCCTGGGATGTCCTGTTCTAGCAAAGCCAGTGAGTCTATGTTCTTCTGACCTCTATTCTTTTTTAAACTTTTATTTTAATTTCTTGTCTTTTTAGGGCAGCACCCAAGGCATATGGAATTTCCCAGGCTAGGTGTTGAATCAGAGCTGCAGCTGCTGGCCTACACCACAGCCACAGGAATGCAGGATCTGAGTTGCTTCTGTGACCTGCACCACAGCTCATGGCAATGCCCAATCCTTAACCCCCTGAGCGAGGCCAGGGGTTGAACCTGCTTCCTCATGGATCCTAGCTGGGTTCTTAACCTGCTGAGCCACAATGGGAATTCCTTTTGGCCTCTATTCTTGTACCCAAGAGACAAGAGACATGGAGGGAGACAGAGACGAGAGATAGGGTGGGATGGGCAGGGGAGAGAGAAACATCACCTTTTTCCCTTTTATTAAAGTGACCAGAATCACAGTTAATAAACTACGAGAGGTAAGACGCTCCGAGCTGTTTGCATCTGAAGCCAGTGGCCTCTGCTGGGCTTCAGAAGCCCGTCGAGGCCTGTGTGACTCTGCCGTGCTGGTAGGTACCAGGCTGGCAGGGCTCCGGCTTGGAATTCTGGTCACGTATGGTTTTCAGATCTTTCAGTTGCTTGGTCGGAGCAGTGAGGAGCCTGAGAACTGGGCAGAGGGTGTGTGTGTGTGTGGATATGATGTGATCTCCTTAGATTTCGTTTCGTCTTGGGCAAATCACTTAATTTTCCTAATACTAAGTATGCTCATCTGTGAAATGGGGTAATAATAGGACCTATTTTTCCTGGTGTGGTTTGAGCATTAAAGGAGATAACACAGGTAAGTATTTGGCACACAGCATGTATAGAGTGTATGTGAGCTGCCATTGATTTTTTTTTTTGATCTTGGACAAATCAAACTCTGTGAACTTCAGCTTCATCACTGATAAGATGCTAAGTCTGAATAATGTGATGTCCACAGTTTTTTGTGGCCTCCAAAGCTTGAAATGTTGTGTGCTGTGTGTGTGGTGTTTACATCATTTTTATACCACCCGTAGGGGCTCTTACACGGCAGGGCACACCATGGTTAATCCCGTGATTGTTAGATGCATGTTGAATTATGCATGAATAAAAAACATAAGGAGCTATGCTTCTAGCATGATTTATTTTACATATAAGAAGATGGTTAGGGCAGAGGTAATATATTCTATTTTTTTTTTCCTTTTGTTCATTCATTACCTTTAAGTTAGGGAGCAATTATGGATCAAGTCCTTTCGATACTCCAGGAACCGAGCTAGAAGCTAGGGATGAGCATGACTTCTGTCCTCAAACTCTGAATTCTGGTTGAGAAAACAGTCTGTAAAATAGTGTCACAAAATCCGAGGCTGCACAGGATCCCATTGGAGCAGAGGGTAAATGACCTTATTATGTTAGGGAATTGCAAGCTAACTGGTGTCGCTGGTGCAGAGAATACCTTTGGGGGGTGGTGACGGGAGGTGAGGCTGCTTAAAAACATTTTCTAGCATCTACAGTGGGCATAGGCTGTCAGAGTTACACATTTGAAGTTTATTGTTAATATTATTTTAAAACCCTTTTTGTCTTTTTAGGGCCACACCCATGGCATATAGATATTCCCAATTCAGGCTAAGGGCTGAATTGGAGCTGCAATTCCACAGCCTACTCTACAGCCACAGCCACAAGGGATCTGAGCCGTGTCTTCCACCTACACCACAGCTCACAGAAACGCTGGATCGTTAACCCACAGATCAAGGCCAGGGATCGAAACGGTGTCCTCATAGATACTAGTTGGGTTCTTTACCACTGAGCCACAGAGGGAACTCCCACACCTTTGAAGTTTAGATGTGCATGAAATTCATTTTAACTGATGGAAATATATCCTAGCTTTCTTTTAACAATTTGTTCTAAAAATCTCTATATCAGGAACGGCAACAGGAACAATGGCACTTATTTTGCTTTTATAAAACACTGACTTTATCTCATTTGGTGAATCATATGAATAGTCTCTTCCATTTGATGAGTCCCTATTATGGACCATGTTCTGTTTGACCTCTGACAAACATTATCTCGTTTATTACTACTCAGTGCCTTTCCTATCAGGAGCCTGTGTTTACCCGTCGGAGGTGCTCGGGTGGGGAGGACCAGGGCAGGCTTTGTGGGCGCAGAGGTGATGCCTGCCCATCCTCTTCCGCGCGCTCCCCGCATCCGCCCGGCCAGTGCGCAGGCGGCGTTTACGTCTTATTTGCTGGGAGCGGAGCAAGATGGCGGCGGCGGAGTCAGAGGCCGCCTCACCTTCTCCCACCAGCACGTCAGAAAGCCACGGCTACCTGGAAAACCCCTCGCCCAGAACATCTACTGGCTGCTGGCAGAAGACCTTACACCTCCCCAAAGGGCAAGAAACCCTTGACATCACCGGGTGGAACACAAGAAAACCAGCGAGAGAAAAGGAATCGGGGCGGGACGAGCGTTCCCGAGAGGGGAGCCGTGGAGGGGAAAGGGACCCCCATCCTGGGAAGCCACCTGACCGACCCCCAGATCAGCTAAGACGGTGGGACCTCAACGTCGCCGGAGAACAGCAGCTGGACTGCGGAGGGGAAAGCAAGAGTGAGAGCCGCACAGACCTTCCGAACCACCGCCGCCGGGACACCACAGCCTGGACGCTCCGAGGTCAGTCCTGGGAGAGGACGGGGGCTGGCGGTGTGGGGACAGCCTGAGGGGTGAGGAGCGCTGCGCCCCGGGCAGGGGAGGAGAACTCCACGGGCAAAGGGAACCCAGGCGAAGGCCCTGACCCGCAGGAGAGGCGGGGCACAGGCAAATCCTGCGCATGCGCGGGCTCGCAGGGGGCGGGCGGCGGCTCCGGCGGGGGCCACGGGGCAAGAAGCCACTTGCTTGGGTTACAGGAGCCCAGGCGCTTCTTGTGCAGGCTGTGGGTGGCCGGGCACCTCTCATGTGGTCTAAGGGCAGCATGGGACTAAGGGCAGTGTGGTGCTTCCTGCGTGATCCACAGGCAGCAGGGACGGACTGGGGTGGTCTCTCAGAGGCTGGAGGGAGGCATGGCCTGCCACCACTGGGGCCTGTGAGTGGGCTCCACCTGCGGCTCCGGTCACCTCAGGGGTCAACAACAACAAAAAAGAGGGCACTGCAACCAAGCATCACACGTTGTTGCTGTCACCCTCCTGGGAACACGCCTACCCTGCTGCTGCCACTGCTAAACGCTCTGGGCAGCTTCCAGACTCTTGATCACTGTCCCTTCCCAAGACCCTACATCTAGGAGCAGCTGGTGCAGCACCTCCTGCATGGGCTAAGTGGGACAGGGTGCTTCTCGCATGGTCTGTAGATAACTGACCTGCAGAAATAACTGCAGGTCAGTTATCTCTGACTCCAGAGGTGGGAGTGACCCACTACCACCAGGGATCCATGAACAGGCACCACTTGAGGCTCTAGTCACCTTAGAGGAGGGCATTGCAATTGAACACTACCTGTTGTTGCTCTCACTCCCCTGGGAACTCACACACCCTGCTGCTGCCACTGCCAGATGCTCTGGGCACCTTGTGAATCTGCCTAGGCTCATTATCACTTCCAAGGGCCCTGCACCTAGGAGTAGCCTGTGCCACCTTCCTGCAGGTCTTTGCTGCTGTTAAGAGCCCAGCAACCAGGCACTGACCACTAGCCCTACCCATGGCCTCCTTCTCCCTGGAAACACATTCAGCACCCTGGGGATAATAGCTTGCTCATGCCAAAGAAAGGGACAGCAAATATTCAAACTCCCATGCCAAAAATAAATAGTAACCCCCCACAAAATACAAAGGGGTGCTCTTGCATAGAAGTAGCCTTACAAGACTACAGTTTGGCTTCCCTAAATTCACCAAAAAAGAAAAACATAAGCAAAACGAAGAAGCTCAGGAACCATTCCAAGTTAAAAGGACAGAATTCGCATGAATCAGCAAACAATGAAACAGACCTCTGCAGTCTGACAGACACTGAGTTCAAAAGGGAGATAGTGAAAATTCTGAAGGAATTAAGCCTGAATATCAAGGAATTAAGAGCAGATATGAACAGTAATGCAGATTCCTTTAGAAAGGAACTAGAAAATATATGGAGGAACATAGAAGAATTATACAATTCACTTGCAGATATGCAAACTGAGCTAAAGGCACTAAAGAGCAGAATGAATAATGCAGAAAAATGAATTAGTGACTTGGAAGATAGAATAATGGAAGTCACCCAATCAGGGCAGCAGGCAGAAAACCAAATGAAAAAACATGAAAGCAATATAAGAGATCTATGGGATAATATAAAGCAGGCCAATCTACTTATAAGGGGAATTCTGGAAGGAGAAGAAAAAGAAATGGGGATTGAAAATATATTTGAAGAAATTATGTCTGAAAACTTTCCAAATCTAAAGGAAACTGATATCAAGATACAGGAAGCACAGAGGACCCCAAACAAGTTGAACCCAAATAGGACCACACAAAGACATACTGTAATAAAAGCAGGCAAAAGTTAAAGACAAAGAGAGGATTCTAAAGGCAGCAAGAGAAAAGCAAAGCGTTAATTATAAGGGAACCTCCATAAGGCCTATCAGCTTATTTCTCTACAGAAACACTATAGGGCAGAAGGAGTGGCAAGATATATTTAAAGTTCTGAAAGGGAAAAATTTGCAACCTAGAATACTCTATCCAGCAAGAATATCATTTAAAATAGAAGGAGAAATAAAGAATTTCTTCAACAACAACAAAAAAAGCTAAAAGAGTACAGCAATACTAAACCCATTCTAAAAAAAAATACTGAAAGGGGTTCTCTTAAAAAAAAAAAAAAGAGGTAAGAAGAAATAGGATGGAGGAAACCACAATTGGAAAGCTAGTCACTTAAGTAAGCCAGCATACAGAGGCTAAACATGAAGATGTTAAAAAAAGACTTCAAAATTATAGAATGTTGGGAAGGAAAGTAAGAAAATATAGATTTTTAAATTTTAGTAATGTTTTTAAACCTATATGACTATCAGGCTAAAGCGAAGCAGATACAGGAAGGGGTTAACATATTTAAAAAACAGGGCAACCACAAATCAAAACCAAACATTACACTCATAAAAACTAAAAAGAAAAGTACTCAAGCATAAAATAAATGGAAATTGTCCAACCAAAAAAAGAAAGGAAGAAAAGAGAAACAGAATCAACTGGAAAACAAGGTTTAAAATGGCAATAAATACATATCTATCAATAATTACCTTACGTGTCAATGGACTGAATGCTCCAAACAAAAGATACAGAATGGCAGATTGGATAAAAAAGCAAAAGCCTGCTGTCTACAAGAGACTCACCTTAGGGCGAAGGACACATAAAGATTGAAAGTGAGGAGATGGGAAAAGATATTTCATGCCAGTGGACAAGACAGGAAAGCAGGAGTTGCAATACTCATATCAGACAAAATAGACTTTAAAATGAAGGCCATAAAGAAAGACAAGGACACTATTTAATGGTTAAAGGTCCATTCAAGAAGAGAATATTATAATAGTCAATATATATGCTCCTAATATAGGAGCACCCAGATACCTGCAACTAATACTAAGAGACATAAAAGGAGAAATTGATGGGAATACAATCATAGTAGGAGACTTTAACATCCCACTCACATCAAGGGACAGATCCTCTAGACAGAAAATCAATAAGGCAACAGAGATCTTAAAGGAAACAATAGAAAAGTCAGACTTAATCGACATTTTTAGGACATTGCATCCAAAAAAATCAGAATATACATTCTTCTCAAGTGCACATGGAACATTCTCAAGGATCAATCACATAGCACAAAGCTAACCTCAACATATTTAAAGTATAGAAATTATTTCAAATATCTTCTCTGACCACAATGGCATAAAACTAGAAATCAATCACAGGAAAAGAAATGAGAAAAAAGTGACTACATGGAGACTAAACAACATGCTACTAAAAAACCAATGGGTCAATGAGGAAATTAATAAGGAAATTAAAAAACAGCTCGAGACAAATGATAATGAACATGCAACCACTCAAAATCTATGGGATGCCGCAAAAGCAGTGCTCAGAGAGAAGTTCATTGCGATACATGCCTTCCTCAAAAAAGAAGAAAAATCTCAAAATGACAACTTAACCCACCACCTAAATGAATTAGAAAAAGAAGAACAAAACCTAAAATCAGCAGAAGGAAAGAAATCATAAAGATCAGAGAGGAAATCAATAAAATAGAGATTCAAAAAACAATAGAAAAAATCAATAAAACCAAGAGCTTGTTCTTTGAAAAGGTAAACAAGATCGACAAACCTCTGGCCAGAGGAGGTTTCACCAAGAAGAGGAGAGAAAAAACCCAAATAAACAAAATGAGAAATGGAAAAGAAGTCACAGCGGATATTACAGAAATACAAAAAATTCATGAGCGAATACTATGAACAACTATATGCCAACAATTTTGACAACATAGAAGAAATGGACAACTTTCTAGAGACTTACATCCTGCCAAAACTGAATCAAGAAGAAACAGATCAACTGAACAGACCAATAACTAGAAATGAAATTGAATATGTCATAAAAAATACTCTATAAATAAGAGTCTAGGACCAGATGGTCCTCACAGGTGAATTCCTACCACACATACAAAGAAGGAACTGATGCTCATCATCCTTAAACTTTTTCAAAAGGTTGAAAAAGAATGGAACACTCTCAAAGACATTCTATGACACCACCATCACCCTAATTCCAAAACCAGACAAAGATATCACCAAAAAAAGAAAACTACAGGCCAATATCTTTGATGAATATAGACACAAAAAATGCTCAACAAAATTTTAGCCAACTGAATCCAACAACATATAAAAAAGATCATATACCACGACCAAGTGGGATTCATCCCAGGTTCACAAGGATGGTTCAACATATGCAAATCAATCAACATCATACACCACATTAACAAAAGAAAAGTCAGAAAACACATGATCATATCAATAGATGCAGAAAAAGAATCTGACAAAGTCCAACATCCATTCATGATAAAAACTCTTACCAAAGTGGGTATAGAGGGAACACACATTAACATAATAAAAGCCATTTATGACAAACCCACAGCAAATATAATACTCAATGGACAAAAGCTGAAAGCCTTCCCACCAAAATCTACAGCAAGACAAGGATGACCATTCTCACCACTCTCACCAGTATTCCAACATGGTATTGGAAATCATAGTCACAGCAATCAGACAAACAAAGACATAAAAGGTATCCAAATTGGAAGAGAAGTGGTAAAACTTGTCACTGTATGCAGATGACATGATACTATATATAGAAAACCCTAAGGACTCAATCCAAAAACTACCTGAACTGATCAACAAATTCAGCAAAGTGACAGGAATATAAGATTAACATTCAGAAATCAGTTGCATTTCTGTATACTAATGATGAAATATCAGAAAAGGAATACAAAAATACAGTACCTTTTAAAATTGCACCCCCAAAAAATCAAATACCTGGGAATAAAGCTGACCAAGGAGGTGAAAGACTTATATTCTGAGAACCATAAAACATTAATCAAGGAAATTAAAAAAGATATAAAGAAATGGAAAGATATTCTATGCTCCTGGATTGGAAAAATTAATGTTGTAAAAATGGCCATACTATCCAAAGCAATCTGCAGATTCAGTGCAATCCCTATCAAATTACCCATGAGGAGTTCCCAGTCGTGGTGCAGTGGTTAACGAATCCAACTGGGAACCATGAGGTTGCAGGTTCGGTCCCTGCCCTTGCTCAGTGGATTAACAATCCGGCGTTGCCGTGAGCTGTGGTGTAGGTCGCAGATGCGGCTCGGATCCTGCGTTGCTGTGGCTCTGGCATAGGCCAGGGGCTACAGCTCCGATTCGACCCCTAGCCTGGGAACTTCCATATGCTGCGGGAGTGGCCCAAAGAAATAGCAAAAAAAAAAGACAAAAAAAAAATTACCCATGACATTTTTCACAGGACTAGAACAAACAATCTAAAAATTTATATGGAACCACAAAAGACTCAGAATTGCCAAAGCAATCCTGAGGAACAAAAACCAAGCAGGAGGTATAACTCCCCGAGACTTCAGGCAATATTAAAAAGCCACAGTCATTAAAGCAGTGTGGTACTGGTACCAAAACAGACATACAGACCAGTGGAATAGAATAGAGAACCCGGAAATAAATCCAGACACCTATAGTCAATTAATCTTCGACAAAGGAGGAAAAAATATAAAATAGGAAAAAGGGTCTTTTCAGCAAGTGTTGCTGGGAGAACTGGACAGCTGCATGCGAATCAGTGAAACTAGAACACACCCTCACACCATGCACAAAAATAAACTCAAAATGGCCTAAAGACTTAAATGTGAGACAAGACACTGTTAAACTCCTAGAAGAGAACATAGGCAAAACATTCTCTGATATCAGTCTTACAAACGTTTTCTCAGGTCAGTCCCCCAAAGAACAGAAATAAAAGCAAAAATAAACCAATGGGACCTAATGAAACTGACAAGCTTTGGCACAGCAAAGGAAACCAAAAAGAAAACAAAAAGACAACTTACAGAATGGGAGAAGATAGTTTCAAATGATGCAACTGACAAGGGCTTAATCTCTAAAATATACAAACAACTTATACAACTCAACAGCAAAAAAACCAACAACCCAGCTGAAAAATGGGCAACAGACCTGAAAAGACACTTTTCCAAAGAAGATATACAGATAGCCAACAAGCACATGAAAAAATGCTCAACATCACTGATTGTTAGAGAAATGCAAATCACAACTACTATGAGGTACCACCTCACACCAGTCAGAATGGCCATCATTAGTAAGTCCACAAATAACAAAATCTGGAGAGGGTGTGGAGAAAAGGGAACCCTCCTGCACTGTTGATAGGAATGTAAATTGGTACAACCACTATGGAGAACAGTATGGAGGTACCTCAGAAAACTATACATAGAACCACCATATGACCCAGCGATCCCACTCTTGGGCATATATCTGGACAAAACTTTCCTTAAAAAAGACACATGCACCTTCATGTTCATTGCAGCACTCTTCACAATAGCCCAGACATGGAAACAACCTGAATGTCCATTGACAGATGATTGGATTAGGAAGATGTAGTGTATATATACACAATGGAATACCACTCAACCATAAAAAAGAAAAAAATAATGCCATTTGCAGCAACATGGATGGAACTAGAGAACTCTCATACTAAGTGAAGCAAGCAAGAAAGAGAAAGACAAATACCATATGACATCACATATCTGGAATCTAATATACGGCACAAAGGAACCTTTCCACAGAACAGAAACTCATGGACATGGAGAACAGACTTGTGGTTGCCAAGGGGGAGGGGGAGGGAGTGGGCTGGATTGGGAGTTTGGGGTTAATAGATTCAAACTATTGCCTTTGGAATGGATAAGCAATGAGATCCTACTGTATAGCACTGGAAACTATGTCTAGTCACTTATGATGGAGCATGATAATGGATGAAAAAAGAATGTGTACATGTATGTGTGACTGGGTCACCTTGCTGTACAGTAGAAAATTGACAGAACACTGTAAACTAGCTATAATGGAAAAAGTAAAAGTCATTATACAAAAAAGAAAAAAAAGTTAATCATATTTGCAGACTGACAAAATGAAATAACTTGTCCAGGATGGCATAACTAGGAAGGGGTGGAGTCAAATAGAAAGTTAGTTGATTTTGACAATTTAGATCTGACATCGTCATGGCTAGAAAAAGTCTATGTTGTGTGATGCAGAGGAAGACCAAACAGTATACGTGCTTTTGGCCACAGAGCCTTTCTGGAAAGGAACACAATCTTGGTAGTCAATTGATTTTCATTTGTCGAGGATGTTGGCTCTTTGGTGAGCCAGTCTTTAGCCATATACCTTTATATGGTATAAAGGTATACCTTTTTTTTTTTAATACCTTTTATTCCTTTTTTTAATATCTTTTTTTTTTTTCGTCTTTTTAGGGCTGCAGCCACAGCATATGGAGGTTCCCAGGCTAGGGGTCAAATGAGAGCTGTAGCTGCCAGCCTACATCATAGCCACAGCAAGTTGGGATCCAAGCAGCGTCTGTGAGCTACACCACAGCTCACAGCAACACCGGACCCTTAACCCACTGATCAAGGCCAGGGATCGAACCTGCATCCTCATGGATGCTAGTTAGATTGTTTCTACTGAGCCATGACAGGAACTCCATCCATACACCTTTCCCAATCAGGTGGATGCAAATGAGAAAAGCAAACAGGCTCAATGGAACCCCTCACTCTTGCTCGCCTTTTTGTCTCTAATAGCCAAGTATCCATGGCCTTTCACTGTTTTGTCGTTTTTGAATTTGGCATCAAAGAGATTCAGGGAGACTCTTCCATTTTTGCAAACTCAGTGATACATGAGCAGGTTCCAAAAGAACAAATAAATGTGTTATGTTTCAGAGAAATCTTTCCTCTTTCTCAGTTTGATCAACCTCTAGTCAAGGACATTCTACTGTTTTAGCTTCTGGTGTTGGAGGTCATTTTGATGGAGGAAAGATCATCAAAGTTTGGGGAAAAAGTTTATCTCTAATTTTTTTTGATATTTTTGAGGTTATCCTCTTTTAAAATGGTAGTTTTCTCTTTAGTGAACTTGTTTGAATAATTCAGCAAATAGTTACTGAGTGTTAGGTCCTATGCTGGGTGCTGGGGAAGCAAAGACACTAAGACACAGCTCTTGCTTTTGAGGATAAGAGATGGAGAAGGACTTGTAGGCAGATCCTGGTTGGTGAGGGAATAGGCAAGCACTATGGATGCACAAAAGAGGCAGACACAGAGGCCACAGGTAGCCTCCCGGCACTGGCAGCCTGAGGCTAGGAGAGTGCTAGAAACTGCCTGTTTGTGTCCTCCTAACTCATATATTAAAGTCCTCACTCCCAGTGTAGTGGTGTTAGGAGGTGGAGACTTTCATGGGTGATGCCTCATGGGATCAACACCTTGTAAAGGAGACCCTGGTCAGCAGCCTCGCCTGCCCCTTCATCATGGATACAGTGGGACGTTGGCAGTCTGCAACCGGGAAGAGAGCTCTCATGCGAACTTGACCATGGAGTTCCCAGCCTCTAGAACCATGAGAGATAAATTTCTGTTGTTTACAAGCCACTCAGTCTGCGGTGCTTTGTGACAGTGGCCTGGACTAGGGCAGGGAAAGTAAAAAGGGAGGGGGCGACATCACCTACTGGCTGAGAACATGTGAAAAGTCGAGAATCCCATGGGCAGCGGTTGAATGGCTCTACTGCTGCACCTGGATGACCAACAGCGCCCCAGATTTTTAGAACCAGCTTTAGCACTGCATGTATTATTATGGTCTGTTTCATATTCTCAACTGGAAGAGGCTGAGCCATGATTGACCTAGATGGTTCTCAGGTGGAAAAGCTGGTGTTCTGTCCTTCTTCCTCCCTCAGCATCCCCAATGCACAGATGCATGCACCTCCTGTGGTCGTCCTCGGTCTGGATGCTGAGGTGCTGCTTTGTCTTTGGCCATTTATCTTGAGTCTTGGGATATTATTCATTCTTCATGCAGTCACCTCTTCTTCTTTCTCTCTCTTTCTATTCTGCAGTTCTAACCCATCACTGAGATTATTATTGTGTGTTCTAAGAAATGTAGAACAATGCTTAACGCAGACCTGACTGCAAAGACTGGTGGGCAGAACTGCTTCTCCGCATCTGCTCTCAGAGACTGAGGGACCCCTGTGGGACCAAGGACTCCTTGACATCTTCCACCAACTCTCAGCTCTTGACTCCCAATCTTCGTCTGGTTGATTAGACAGACTCCATGCTATTCATTGACATGTGAAACCAACGTTAAGTCTGAAAATGCCTGCCTAAGAGTTTGTCTCCTGATTAGAGGCTGAGGGCAGGTAGCAGCCATTCAGAAACTCTGAAATGGTAGAGTTAGGGAATTGGGTTTTGAAAGTGAGTCACCCAAACATTTTCTTTCCAAACATCTGCAGGTTGTTAGCCTGATTTATTTTGAATTAAAAAATCTTTTTTTGAGCTGGCTGACAGCTTATTTTAATTCCCAGCTGTTAAAATGTTTCAGCAATTGGAATTAGGGACTGTGCCATTGCTTTTGATGTGGTGGGAACCAGTTCAGTGCTCGGGTACACCTGGGGAAACTGCCCCTTCTCATCATGGCCCTTCCTAGTTTTATTTCCTTCTGTTTAAAAACTTGCTACTTTGAGCTCTTTGTTTATGATCTCTTTGCTTGGGTCTTATAGGTCTGGTGGTCAAGGCAGTTCAGCTTATATCCAGGATGTGGTGGCTTGTATCCAGCATGTAGTACCTTGAGGCTGCCTTAGATTTCTCTCTGGGAAAAGTTGGGGGAATAAACAAATGCACAAATAAGTTTATATTTAATTAATATTGCCTCCCCCTTTCCCAAAATATGCTGAAATGAATTTTCTGCTCAAATCTGTGGTTCTTATAAATGTTTTCAAGATTTCTCTGCAGATGGTTGGCTTGGTAAAGGCCTTTGACTTGTTCCTAATTTTTCCCTGGTTGTGGGTGAGCACCTCTTTCTCTCTCTCTCTTTTTTTTTTTTCCCTTTTTGCTGTGATTTTGGATAAGGGAGCCAGGGACTCCATGTCTTCTCTCTCGATCCAGCCTACCTGGAACAGTAACACCACCACCAGCAACAGCTCTACTGTACCACCCTAGCACTTTTTGGGTCTAATCCCCCCGTCCCCCCCACCAGACTATGTACATTAGCCACTTTCACCTCTTCAGCGCCCCCCTTCAAGTCTCAGCTTTTTCATACCCACTTGGCTCACTCCCAGCATGTTGCTGAAATTGGGTTCTCCAAGGTCACACATGGCTTTATAATTGGTTCCCAGTCCTCTTGTGACTTGACTCCATCACTTGTTCCTTGACCTCTGTATATCTGCGTTAAGGAGAAATTTTGAAACCAAACACTAGAACGATGGATTGGGACATTAAATGTGAGAGCAGGGATTTAAGGCTTCATGCAGCAGACATTAGGGAACCCAATCATGTTTTTGTTTTTGGTTTTTTTTTTTTTAATATCTGTGAAACTCTACAGTAAGTAGATTAATCCAAAGATGAAAAATGAGTGGAAGATTGTCACTAGAGTCTGGACAGAGAAAGGCGCTGAAGGTACAAATGAGAAAAATGATAAAGAGAATTGAATATAAAGCAAAGATGGAAGAGATATTGAGGGAGCCTAATAGAGAAGAAATGAGGATTAATACCTGTGTGGAGAAAAATGGCAAGAGCAGTCATGTCCTTCTTTAATTTTGACCTTCGTGTTTTTGCTCATATCTCAATTTTTGTAACATGATCCTTTTCTGGTCATCCCTGTTTATTGAATTCCACACCTCTTATTGGGACTCTTTAAATTTTCATGAAATCTTTCTTCACTCCAGGTATATACTGTCTTTAGTTTCTAAGAATTCTGTAGTACTACTCCGAAAACTATAAGACACTGATGAAAGAAATCAAAGATGACATAAATAGATGGAAAGATATACCATGCTCATGGATTGGAAGAGTTAATATTATCAAAATGACTATACTACCTAAGGCAATCTACAGATTCAATGCAATCCCTATCAAAGTACCAAGGACATTTTTCACAGAACTCGAACAAAGTATTTTAAAGTTTGTTTGGAAGCACAAAAGACCCATAATAGCCAAAGACATCCTGAAAAAGAACAATGGAGCTGGAGGAATCAGGCTCCCGGACTTCAGACTATACTACAAAGCAACAATCATCAAAACCACATGGTACTGGCACAAAGACAGAAATACAGATCAGTGGAACAGGATAGAAAGCCCAGAATTAAACCCATGAACCTACAGCCAACTAATCTATGATAAAGGAGGCAAGGATATACAATGGAGAAAGGACAGCTTGTTCAATAAGTGGTGCTGGGAAAACTGGACAGCCACATGGAAAAGAATGAAATGAGAACACTCCCTAACACCATACACAAAAAATATAAACTCCAAATGGATTAAAGACCTAGATATAAGACCAGACACTATAAAACTCTTAGAGGAAAACATAGGCCAAACACTCTGACATAAATGACAGCAACATCTTCTCAGATTCACCTCTTAGAGTATTGACAATAAAAACAAAAATAAACAAATGGGACCTAATTAAACTTAAAAGTTTCTGCACAGCAAAGGAAACCCTAAACAACACAAAAAGACAACCCACAGAATGGGAGAAAATCTTTGCAAGTGAATCGACTGACAAGGGCTTAATCTCCAAAATTTATGAACACCTTCTGCAGCTCCATGCCAAAAAAACAAACAACCCCATGAAAAAATGGGCAGAAGATCTAAACAGACAGTTCTCCAAAGAAGACATACAGGTGACCAAGAAACACATGAAAAGATGTTCAGTGTCACTCATTATTAGAGAAATGCAAATCAAAACCACTCTGAGGTACCACCTTACACCAGCCAGAATGGCCATCATCCGAAAGTCTACAAACAATAAGTGCTGGAGAGGGTGTGGAGAAAAAGGAACACTAGTACACTGTTGGTGGGATTGTAAATTGGTGCAACCACTGTGGAAAGCAGTATGGAGATTCCTCAGAAAACTCAAAATTGAACTACATTTTGATCCAGCAATCCCATTCCCGGGCATCTACCCAGAGAAAACCACGACTTGCAAAGACACATGTACTCCAGTGTTCATTGCAGCACTATTTGCAATAGCCAAAACATGGAAACAACCTAAATGTCCATTGACAGAGGAATGGATCCAGAAGGTGTGGTACATATACACAATGGAATATTACTAAGCCACGAAAAAGAACAAAACACCAACATTTTTAGCAACATGGATGGACCTAGAAACTGTCATGCTAAGTGAAGTCAGCCATACAATGAGACACCAACATCCAATGCTTTCACTGACATGGGGAATCTGAAAAAAGGACAGGCTGAACTTCTTTGTAAAACAGATGCTGACTCACAGACATTGAAAAACTCATGGTCTCCGGAGGAGACAGTTTGGGGGGTAGGGGGGATGTGCTTGGGCTGTGGGATGGAAATCCTGTGCAATCAGACTGTTATGACCATTATACACTACAGATGTGATAAATTCATTTGAGTAATGAAAAAAAAGAATGAAAAAAATAAAAAGTAAAAAGAAAAAAGAATTCCATAGTACTTTGTATATCTTAACTTTTTTTATTTTTATTTATTTTTAAGGCTGCACCTGGAGCATATGGAAGTTCCCAGGCTAGGGGTCGAACTGGAGCTGCAGTGGTCGGCGTACACCACCGCCATAGCAATGCGGGATTGAAGCTGCATCTGCCACCTATGCTGCAGCTTTTTTTTTTTTTTGTCTTTGTTGTTGTTGCTATTTCTTGGGCCGCTCCCGCGGCATATGGAGGTTCCCAGGCTAGGGGTTGAATCGGAGCTGTAGCCACCGGCCTACGCCAGAGCCACAGCAACTCGGGATCCGAGCCGCGTCTGCAACCTACACCACAGCTCACGGCAACGCCGGATCGTTAACCCACTGAGCAAGGGCAGGGACCGAACCCGCAACCTCATGGTTCCCAGTCGGATTCGTTAACCACTGCGCCACGATGGGAACTCCCCTACGCTGCAGCTTTTAGCCACGCTGGATCCTTAATCCACTGAGTGAGGCCAGGGATTGAACCGGCATCCTCATGGATACTAGTTGGGTTTGTTACCGCCGAGCCATAGCAGGAATGCCTTATGTCCGGTTCTTAACCTGCTGAGCCACAGTGGGAACTCTGTTTATCTTAACTTTGATCTCATTTTACACAGACAATCCCCTCAGGCTGGTTTTAGGTGGATGGTATGTAATTATCTCTCTGTCTCTGTCTATCTAGTCATCAAAAGATATAGGAATAAAGAAGTGAAAGGAGAATGTTTGTAAGTATGAGGTTACACAGTCTCATGACGAAGGTGAAATTACAAACTCTATTTCATAGGTGGTATGAATTTAAATTTTTCTCTGTCATGTTTTTATTCCTTTTATTTAATTTTTTTTTTTTTTTTTTTTTGCTATTTCTTGGGCCACTCCGGCAGCATATGGGAGGTTCCCAGGCTAGGGGTCTAATCAGAGCCGTAGCTGCCAGCCTACGCCAGAGCCACAGCAACACTGGATCCGAGCCATGTCTGCGACCTATACCACAGCTCACGGCAACACCGGATCATTAACCCACTGAGCAAGGGCAGGGATCGAACCCGCAACCTCATGGTTCCTAGTTGGATTCGTTAACCACTGGGCCATGACGGGAACTCCCTATTCCTTTTATTTAAAAATATTTTAACTTATGATGAAGTTTTAAAGTTAGACTCTCAGTAGCTTTAGTTAGAATAGGATGAACAGTAGGAACTTACCTGTTGGTAAATATTAGACACACTTGCCTTGTCTTTCAATGAACTGGAAGAGGGTACTGGTTCTTCATCCTGTAAATTTAAGAAAATTTTTGTGTTTACAATGTTAAGGTGAACGATTCTCTACTATTATCTCTTGAGAATCTTTCTGAAGAATTTATTCATGTGGCTGAATGCAGCTACGCCACTTTTCTAGAATTTGGTGGGTCATACCCAACAACAAATATTGTTTTTCCACTGGGTTTCCTTTCTCTAAAGAACTTCATGTTTAGACTGTTGAGAAAAATGTAATACTGAGTGTTTGAGTAATATATTAAGGCAAATGAATGTTTAAGCGTCTTCTCTTCTATTTCAAGGGTGACTAAACTTTGGGAATTATTTAGGAAGCCTGGGTTTCTAGGGCGATGCTCCCAGATGCAGCTGAGTTGGGAACGAGCTGTGTGGATGCTTTCTAAAGGATACATTCTTCCACACGAGCGCTTTAAGACAATGGCTGGCTTTCTGTTTTCCCTCTTTCTCTCTGCTACCATATAACCTACTTTGCCTCTTCTGATGAGTGAACTGCTTGGCCTTTGGACTTTCTTTCACAGATTACAAACATGGTTTCACACTCAGACTTTGGGAGAGATGCATATTTCTGTGAAGAATACAAAATTTCAGAGCCGTCTTCAAAGATCCTGTTCAGGAGTTCTGGGTTGAGCTCCAGTTTCAATAGGCACCACCATCCCCCTCTCCCTCCCCAAAGGATTTAGGTATCCTTGGGCTGTGCACCACACCTTGAGAAATATGGGACTAGAATAACTGGCAAGTGAACTTGGCCTGTCATCACATCATCTGTCTCAGTTGCCTTGGCCCCCCCCAGGAGTGACCGGTATATTTAGATTTGTAAGTTTCTTCTAACCCATCTCTTTGTGAGTTATTATAGAGCATATACCTTGTTACAGCTCAGTACCTATGAATTGAGAGGATTCTCTTAACTTTATCACTTCTACCCTCTTATTCTTGAGTTCTGATCATTTTGCATATCTCAGGGAATCTTCAAATAGCCTTTTTAAAAAAGTGCACTAAAAAAGTAAAAAGCATTTAAAATGGTATTCAGGTATTGGATAAGGATTTGGGCTTAATGACCCTGAAATTCTATAATTCAACAAAATGTGCTTCTGTCATGTTATCCTGGATGTTAAAATGACCTATTAAGATACAGTAAAACTCCTTTCTTGAGAGAATGTGCTGCTAAAGTTGTGAATTTACGTCTCACCTCTTTTCAGCCTTTTCTTTTGCCCTTTTGTGTGAAATACTTGCCTTTATAATTTGGCGTATAATTGCTTTGGCGTTTGGTGCAGCAACATCACAACCACTATGGGTAAATGGGCTGGCTAGTAACATTGTTTGCCCATTGCTATAAATAGGGAAACCGAGACACATCAAAATGTCAGGACTGGTTAACAACAGGGTCTCAGTAGCTGCAGATACATCAAGAATGGAAGGAGGTGCCATTCATTATAACACTGTCTCAAGTGTGTTAAACATCTGTTGCCACTTCATTCTTTAAAAAAAATTTATTCTTACTCGAGTAGTATGAAATAAGTATAATCATTCCAGTTTTACAGGGAGGAGCTTGCCTTGATCATGCTGACCCGAGTGGTAGAGGCAGGACACGGACTGTGGCTTGCCTGCCTCTGAAGTCTGTGCTGTTATGATCCCTAATTCAGTTTAGTGGATGCCAACTGAATCAAAATAGGTTTTGTTCTGATTCTGATGGGGAACAGGCCCTTTTCTAAAGTTCCCAGCAGTTGTTTGGGGAGTGGCCAGGAAAAGCTCAGAGTTTCTAGGGTGGCAGGTGTGTAAAACTGGAGAGGTGGGAGGAGTAGAGACAGAGCAGACAGAGCTCTTTGAACTTGCCTCGAGGACGGTTCTGATTTTGCGGCTCTTCCCTCTCACAGCTTTCTTTTCAAGACTTAGCTTACCCCAACCCGAACCCTTCCTGCTGGTGGGCACCCCATTCACAAGGGAGCAGATACCAGATGGGAGACACTGAAGCAACAGTTGTTCGGTGATTGTTCTTATGAGTTATAGACTCAGGCTCTTGGCTGGAGGGCTCTGTTCTGAAAGCTTGGCTTCAAATCCACTGAGAAAACAGCATGATTTAATAGGTGAATTGGAAACGGGAGTGGAGATGGCCGACAGTGAGAACCAATTTGTTCTTTAAATTTACCCAACGATTTGCAAGGGTGGAAAATATCCACTGGGGAAACGTGATGGCTTCTCCTAGGAAACTGACTTCATCAGATAATTCTTTAGAAACTGTTTTCAGAATGGAGACAAGTGGCATGAATCTACTGACAAAGGGAATCAGCTCTGAGTCTGGGGCTGGGTCAACGACCTGAGAGGCATTTCTGTCCTGATACAACTACAACGTAGGCATTTGTTCAGGGGGAAAGTGCTCACGCTGAGTGATTTTCAAAGCTGTTGGAGGGCATTTATCAGGCTTTGAAATTCCGCGTCCGCTTTCCCACGGTGTGAAGGCTAAGAGAAGGGATCTCTTGCACAGCCCCTAGAATGGGAATCCAGGGTGGAAAAGGTCACCTATTCTTGTCCCACAAAAGAAAAACGTATTCATCAGTTGTCAAGCAAAGGAGCTTCAGCTCCTGCAAATAGAGCAATTGCTGAGAGTTTATCAGGAGTACCCGCCTTAATCCCAAGCTGGTGCTGTGTGATTCTGGGGCCACAGATCTTGTCCTGCTTCAGGTGCAAAGGGAGTTTCATGCTGGATTTTTTTTGACATCTTTCTTTTCCTTTCAAGTCCAGTAAAAACATGTAATCCAAAACCCTCACCTCTTTTGCTTTGTACTGGGGGGATTCCAGGAGAGAGATGGTGAGAGAGAGGAAGAAGAGGGCGAAACAGCTGTGATGGTTTCCCAGTCTCCTCTCCAACTCCTTTTCTCGCTCAAGAATGTTTCGCATCACAGGATTTTCCTTCTTCTTTGTCCTGTTGATACACCCAAGATCTTCATACCCTTCCAATCAGATTAAAAGTCCAGGGTCTGGGAAAAAGAGGAAGACATTTTATTTTAAAATTTTGTTCTTGGAGTTTCCGCTGTGGGTCAGTGGGTTGCAAACCCGACCGGTATCCATGAAGATTCGGGTTTGATCCCTGGCCCCACTCAGTGGGTTAAGGATCTGGGTGTTGCCCTGGCTGTGGTGAAGGCCGGCAGCTGCAGTTCTAATTCATCCCCCAGCCTGGGACCTTCCATATGCTGCAGGTGCAGCCTTATTAAAAAACCAAAAAAAAAAAAAAAAGTTTTTGTTCCATATGTATTACCAGCAATTAAAACTCTCTGTGATCCGCGCCCTGATTACAGCAGCAGGGACCGTGAGCCCACCCTGCTGTGCACTGATTTCCAGTCCAGGCAGCTAGGACAACGCTTATATGAATTAATGGGTCCTGCTAGACCTTGGCTTCCCCACTTTCGCCTTGATGAGCGGGGGCCCCAGGCTTCCGAGGCGGCAAGTGTGAGCACACCCACTCCCTCCCTGGACCCAAAACACATACTGAACTTGGTGCATGTGTGAACCATGCCATACCTCCAGCCTGGGGACTCAGAACAAATCTGTCTGCCTCTTCAAGGTGGGCCTCCACCCTCTTCCCCGGTGAAGGGGTCTTCCTTCCTAACCCACACCCATCCACCCTTCTGAAGTTTGCAATATGTATGCTTGAATCTGGCCTCTTGGGGAGGTGAAATATGGCTTCACTTTGGAACAGCTGTGGTTTGCTCATGGAAACAGAGGTGCTTGAGTTGTGAGTCTATGGTGTGGATGATGCCAGCATTTCTTAGGAATGAGCCTTGCAGACACATCCCAGGAGAGGAAGTTAGGTTAGGGCAGGACAAATGAATGAAATTGTTTAAAGGAGGGAAAGAGATGAAAAAATTAATTGCTCTTTGTTTGGAGTTATGATGTCCTTTTTCCTGGGAAAATTCGCAGGCACTGTGAAAGTCGGCCTGCCCCAGTGCAGACCTGGTCAGTTTCATGTCAGTGGAAATTGGGATGGACTGGACTCATAGGAGCTAGGCTGTGAACCAGCATTGCCACTTTAAACCGAGTTCCCCCAAGGCAAGCCTTTTCACCGCCCATCATTGTGAGTTAACCTGGCACCTGAAGAGGCGAGGCTGACCCCATTCAGTATCTACTTTACAACAGAGGGGCAGCAGGGCTGCTGTTCACATCTGGGGGAGGAGCAGGGGCAGAAAAGTGCCTCCCACCTAGCAGTCATGAATTAATTAGTTAATATATAATTAATAATTCATGATATGAAGTGAAAGATATTTTCTGATAGGCTACTGCCGAAGAACTGTTGAAATGTGCTTTTTGTTTGTTTGTTTTTGTTTTTTTTAGGGCTACAAGTATGGCATATGGGAAGTTCCCAGGCTAGGGGTCAAATGGGAGCTGTAACTGCCAGCCTACACCACAGCCACAGCAATGTGGGATTCGAGCTGCATCTGCCACCTACACCATAGCTCGCAGCAACACCAGATTCTTAACCCACTGAGCAGGGCCAGGAATTGAACCTGCATTCTCATGGATACTAGAGGGTTCATAACCCTCTGAGCTGTGACAGGAACCCCAAGGAATGTGCTCATTCTGAGGTTCACAGCTATTCCCTTCTTCCTGAGATTCTTCGCAGGCATCATATCCCATGTGATGGGTGTGAGATGTGGCAATTGCTGTAGACAGCTTGGAGGAAGGATCGGGAAGTAGTGTTTTGGTTCCTACCTATGACTTCAATGTAAACTAATTTCTCTAATTTTTTATTTTTAAAAGATAGGAAATTTCTCATTTTCTGTGCTGCTGGAGTAACCCAAACTAATGGAACCCCTTGGGGGAAAATGCAGCCACAACTTAGGAGAATCCACTTGCATGAGAGGCTTCCAAGGGTGGTTTAGATTTGAAAAGCAAGTGGTGGCATCTTTAAGACAACGTATTGCTGGGAAGGAGCATCAGGTCTGGTCAGCCTGATGTGGACTGAGATGCACCGTAGCCCTTGGATGAGGTCCGTGACCATGTCAATGTGAGGTGTGACATCCTGGGGTGGTGGGGGCACCTTTGCTGTAGTGATTTTTTAAGTGGTTTAATAAAATTGAAAAAAAAAAAGAGATGAGAGAGAAAAGCAAAACTAAAGATTCTTCTTCCCTCTGAGTAGTGAGACTCTTGGATGAAAGGCTAACTTATTCTATAAGGGTTTCTCTCTCCATCCCCTATTTCCTGCAGGCGAGGAGAGTTCCTTAATCTGGGTAGCAGGTTGGCGTTTCTTATTTGACCCCAGTCTCCTGCTGTGTGTGTGAGATGTTGAACAAGCTACTGGGGAGTCTTGCTTTGAGTGATGAGCTGCAGATATCAGCTTGAGTAGAATGCTAAGTAGAGCTGGCGAATGACTCCCCCTTCACTGAATTTCCTTTTTCTTCTGCCAGTGGACATAACGGCCCAGGCGAGGGTGACTGGGAGATGATGAGGGCAAACATGACACAAGGCAGAAGGCTGTCTTGAGCCTGACAGCTGGGACAGGAGCCTTGTCTTGGAGGGTGGCGAGGCGATGGGACCACCACACGCGATTGTATGGATCAGTTTTCACTTCTCCAGATGCAGAGAGAGGAACCCTAATTACCTTGCCTACATGTTGATAACATCCCTTGAGCAAGAGGTAAGGCTGACCTGCAACAGATAAACTCTGCTTTTGCTCCAACATTGTCTCCTTTATCTGCAGCACGGGGGTGTTGAGTGATGCCACAGGCAGCTGGAAGGGCTCATTTATTTGACCTAATTATTCCCACTGTAGACCTGACTCATCATAACGGGCTCTTCTTCAAAGGAAATGAGAGCCAGATTGTCTCCTTGGCAGCGATGGAAAACAAAGACTGTCCACAGAATGGCTCTTAGATTGAAAAAAGGTGCAGCTCGCTTTGGGGGCCAGCTGATATTTAACGATGTTACCAAGAATAGAGGACTGGAAAGGGAGTAGGGTCAACTTCTGACATTCTAGCTTTCTAAAAATGTCCTTAATAAAGTTAACTTGCCCTTGGATGCCATGGACCAAAGTAACCACATACTCAGAACCGAGTGAAAGATGGAGACCTTGGTTGGGGCGTTTTTTGTGAATAATTGGCTAAATCTCTGTGGGTGCACTGGGGGGTTTTCACATGGGGACTTGATTATTTCTCGGTCCTCTTAAATGCTCTATTGAAGAATTGAAATAGTTTCTTCTTCAAGGGACGGGGAAAGGAGAAAGAGAGTTGAAATGAGTCTCCTATTACCGTTAGGCAAATCGAATGCAGAATGGGAGCAGCCTGCCACGTTCCCTCTGTGAAGCCTCAGAATGGACCACATTAGCTCAGTGATGCATTTCTGAATGGTGAACCTTCCTCTTTGATAATCACAAGTTGTCTGTGTTGAAACGCAGGTGTGCTGAAAATAATCGTTTCAATGCTCCCCGGTTCCACTGTCCTGTTTTATACTTCTGGTGGAGAATGCCGCAGCCCTAAGCATTTGGGAAAGACACGAGCTTAGCTGATGCCTGTGGCATAGTCTGGCCCTTTGCCTTTTGTTCAGCAATCCCTGAAGCGTTGGACTCTGGGAAGATGCTCTGTTGACAGCATCACTCAAAAGTCAGCCTGTTGTTGCTGGAGTGGAACCTCCCAGAACATGGGGTTTGGTCTCAGCTTGGATCCTGTCCAGGAGGAGGAGAGGGAATCCCACAAGCTATTTGTAAAGAATAGCTGTTGTTCCATCAGGTCTTCTGACACCGTAGCAATCAGAGCATACAGTTGCAGTTGGCATTCTCACCCTTGCATGATGCTTTCTTCTCTTTCCTGGAGTTGAGGCCAAAGCCTGAGGTTCCTTTTGACACAGCTCTGAAAAAAAAAAAAAAACCCTCTGGCTTTGTGCTCTCCTGTGCTCTGCAATAACATACCAGCTCTGTGGTGAGGCCAATGTTTACTCAATTGGTGGGAGGACTTTTTAAAATCAAAAGGAAAACATTTCTTCTGCATTCCACATAGGTAAGATGTGGTTTGCTGTGCTACAGGGGTGCATTTTGGAGTAGGGAGGGCATGGAGGAAAGAAAAACAATCCCAATTTTTTTCCCCCTTAGGGCTGAAGTGATGGCTGGGGGTGGCTGGACAAGAAAGCAAATCAAGTGATGGGAGAAGATAAAAGATCGACAGTGTTAAAGAGTCAGAGTTATGACTGAGCATATGCTGGCTTTGCAGTTAGTTCCCAAAATAGATGATTCGTGGTGAGACAAACAACTGGTTTCTGATGTTTATCAGAGGGTCACATAGTATCATTTCCAACTGTTGGGGTAAGATGCAGGGTAGGCTATGTATCTAAAAGAAAGTGATGACTAACTTCATGGTGCATTGGATTCGACTTCACAGAGCTCTTTACTGGCCAGAGAAAGCTTTTGGCTAAGTAAGGAGAACTCAACAGAGGCTAAAAGGCGCTGGTGCCTTGTAGTGGCCGTTTCAGATAACCTGTATTTTAAATAGTGCTAATTTACCAGCAGTGGAGCAGTCATCAAGAAATGGGGGCCAGTAAGTGCAGGGACGGGCAGAGGGGAGCTAGTGTAGACCGACCAGGTGGAGAGCAAGGGTCTGACCAGGAAAGTTTAGTACTGTGCCTTCTCCAGAGTCCTCTGGGGGGTAACTTCCAGACCAGAAGTTCCCTGCACCTCTGATATTACCTGGAAGAGTGAAGAGGCTGAGGGTTCCCTATTTCCAGGGGAAGAACAACCTTGCTCTAAGCTGTGTTGCTAAATTGTAAATGTTTATACATTTCTACAGCTCTGATTTATTTTGACTCTGGTCATTCATGAAAGATGTCTTAGTTTGTCAGTTTCCTCAAAGCAGAATCTGCCAAGGACTTTCCCCAGGATCTGCTTACTTATTGCAGGAACCAAGAAAGTCCCAGCAGGACAGAGGCATGTGGCTGGCTGAGGACGCACAGAGGTGAGAATAGCCTCACAAGAGACCCCAAGATTTAACAAATGCACCAGTGTGACTTCTTTTCTGGGTGCATGTGGTGCCTTCACACCTCTTTAAAATGGGCGGGCAATGCTCGAGTTTCTTAAAATGTGCCCTAGTCCTTGAAATAGACTGCAGGGGTTTGCAGTGATCTATGTAGGCGGCACATGCTTCTTATGGAAGACTGATGACTGAATTTTAGTCCCTAGGGCTGACCTTCCATTTCCTAGATTCTCTATTCAGTTTCAAGTTCACGTTGAGCTCTAAAACATCTGCTAGGACTTTGAGGCTCATGTTCCCCGAGCCTGATCTTTCAGTTGACTGCTGGTTGCAGAGCCTTGTACCCCGCCCTCTGGGAGTGCTAGATGAGGTCGCTGTCCCGGTCTTGTCCTTAGGCCCTCATCCACAGAAGCCCAGTCGGTGAGGCTGAGCATGTGTACCGGGATGGATCGATTTGGTCCTTAATAAAGTAGCTTTTCATTTCAGATCGAGCGAAACAATATTAGTGGATTCTATAAACATTTATGGGCATCTATATCAGGCTGAGATTCAAAGTTAGAAAAGACACAGACCAGCCACAAAGGAATTGATTTTTTTCCCCTCAGTAGACGCAGCGTGTCAAGCAGAGCACAGTTCTTATTTACCTTCTGACCTCTGCCATCTAGCCTAGAGGCTGGTCCAAAACAGATGTTCAGCAGGTGTTGAAATGATGTGCCAAGACAGATTTGCTGCGATGGTTTCCTTTCCTTTTTCTCTCGTCTCACATATACCAGCTAACGGACTTCCTCCTCTCCAAACAAGGGAAAAGCTTTCCCCTTAAAAATGCTTATTTCCCATTGGCTTCCTGCAACTACTGCAAAGAGAAACAAACTTTCCCCTTCACAGCAAGAGCGACTTCCCAGGAATATGTATCATGACCTGCAAAGACAGGCTTTTTTGTCCTTTTGCTCATGGCTGTATCCCCAGTACCAAATATATTGTCCTGAATATAGTGATTCTGTGTTGAATTATTTGTAATTATTTGTTGAATGAATATATAAAGTTGAAAGCAGAACAAAAGATCCTAACCTGCTGGACAGGTTAAGTTAAGCTACGCCGCCGTAACAACCAAACCTGGAAATCCCAGAAGCTGAATGCATATAGGTATATTTCTCTTTGTCATAGAGCTGGCCTTGGGTCTTGCAGCCTTGCAGATCAACTCCTCTCTCAGTGGCAACACGAGGATCCAGTCTGGCTGCAAACCATAGCTATTTTCTGTGGAATGTGTAGTTTTGGGTTGCGGTTTAGGGGAAGAGAGGCTGAGGGGATTGCAATTGACTCATAAAACGCTTTTGCCTGGAAATGGTGCAAGTTGCCTCTGTTCACAGTCTTTTGGTTCTGTGGCTGGGAAGTGGGGATGAGCCCATGAGTCCTTGGTGAGCATACCACACTAGATGCGGTGTGTTGGTGCCGGCTAAACGATGCTGTAACACCCGAGGAGAGCAATGGTTGGCATCCCACTCTCACTCTTACCACTTCAGTGACTGCTGGCCACCCTCCACATGGCCACATTTGCATTTCTTCATTTGAAGTCTATCTTGGGAAGCCTGAGATTTGCACTAGCCTCCTGCTTTGCTTCCCGTGTAGGAGGCTCCCAGTGGCAGGAAACTACCTTGTGCCAGGCTGAGACTCAGAATTGAATAAGATGTGTAGCAGCCATCAGGGAGTTTGCACTGTTTAAATTTCTGTCTCCTCCACCAGACTTAGCTTGTCTAAGGCAGCATCCACTCAACCAATGACTGATGGGAGTTGGTATATAGAAAGCTCTGATCCCTCACTCCCCAGGTGACAAAACTCTGAGGTGCATTTTCTACACTGGCTTCCAGAGACATCAACAGGGTTAAGCTCCATTTGTCCACAGTGGTGCCTTGCTTGACCACAAACCTATTATTGGCTGTTCTCTCTTTCCTTCCCTGTCTTTCTGCCCCACACTCCCGGCAGTGTTTCTTGGGATTCCCTCTCCAATTAACTGTTCACACTTGAATTCATGTCTTAGGATCTTCAAAAGAGGGCATCCCAAACTAAAATAGAAAGTTCTCTTTCTGGGTGTGTGGGGAAGAGGAGAACATACAGATTCGGGAGGGGGCGTAGGAGAGACCTCTTCACTCTCCATTTGAAGACCTGCTTAGGGAGTGGGAAGGAAGGAAGGAAGTGAAAAGAACACAAGTGAGAGGCGTGGAGAGTCCTTGAGGTTCCAGAAAGACTCCCTCCTATACCACATGGTTAAAAACGTAAAGCCTGGACCTTATCACGAAAGCACTGGCTCCCTGAAGCCCTGGAGCGAAAACTCCCAGAGGCTTTCTCAGGTGGGCCCTTCCATAGCATGACACCTGGGGTAACTGGAGCATCACATTTCTAAGTACCTCCTGGTGGGATTCCAGAAGTGGACTCGGACAGGTAGACAAGCAGCCATGGCCCCTCTGAGCTGCAACACCGGTCTTGGAGTCTGGGTTGGGCAGAGTCTTGAAGAGTTAACCCTGGTCTTGGATGGTTCTTCACCTCCCCTTTTAATGTCCTTGACTCGATTTGGTGATCTCCTCTACCCAGGGTCAAATAATGCTAAAGTAACCTTATGATTTATCATCCAAACCAGGGCATTTTCCTTTATGACCTCCCCCATACACCAATGAGAAAACTAAGAATTCACAGAAGTGCTCCAAAGTCACTCAGCTGGTGGTACGGCCGGGATTTGAAGGGGTGTTTTCTTATTGCACCACCCCTGTCCCACATTGACTCTGGCAAGGGGACATCATGGCAGAGGGGAAGGGGCCGAGGCTCTGGTGTGGGAGTCAGGACATCCAGGGAAAGTCTCAGGTTTGGTTCTTATGCATCAGGGAAACTTGGCAAATCCTTTGGCTTTTCTGGGGCCAGTGTCAGTATCTAGAAGGGAGAGGCTTAGGGCTAGATGGAAATAACAATACTAGCAGTAGCAGCCACACTTTCCTATATACTTAGTGGTTCTGCTAAGTGGCTTCTTAAGACTGCTAGGAACCTGGACTCTGCAGCTAGAAGCCTCCGTTCAAATCCTAACTCCATCACTTACCGGGATGGAATCTGGGACAAGTCACTTAAAAATTTTCTTAACAGTCTGATTATAGTACAGTTGTCATACAATAAACTGTATATAGTTATTGTGGATAATTTTAAGGTTTTATAGAATTAATAGTTAAAAAAGTTTATTACATATGTACATATAATACACATATAATACATTTCATACATATTCTTTTTCAGATTCTTTTCCATTATAGGTTATTACAAGATATTGAATGTAGTTCCCTTTGCTATACAGTAGGTCCTCGTTTATCTATTTGATATATAGTAGTGTGTAATTCTTAAATTTCGATATGTGTATATACCCATGAAACCATGAAACTATCCCCACAATGGAGATAGTATACCCACACCCCCACCTCCCAGTTTCTGTGCATCACTTCCTAATAGGCTTCCCACCACCCTTTCCTGGTCCTTGCTCCCCTCCCCCTCCACTTCCACAAGCAACCGCCGATGTTCCTGTCACTATGGATTAGCTTGCATTTTCTAGAGGTTTATATAAATGACGCAGTAGGTATTCTTTTTGGTTTGACTTCTTATCACGCTGGATAATCATTTCGAGATTCATTTTGTGTTGTATCAATAGTCCATGACTTTTTATTCCTTATTATTGCTGAGTTGTATCCCATTGCATAGCTGTATCATGGGTTGCTTATCTGTTTACTTGTTGATGGACACTTAGGTAGTTTCTGACTTTATTTATTTATTTATTTATTTATCTTTTTGGGGCCACACTCACGGCATATGGAGGTTCCCAGGCTAGGGGTCAAATCGGAGCTGAGCTGCCAACCTATATCACAGCCACAGCAACACCAGATCCGAGCCGTGTCTGTGACCTACACCACAACTCATGGCAATGCCAGCTCCTTAACCCACTGAGCAAGACCGGGGATCGAACCTGTGTCCTCATGGTTAGAGTTGGGTTTGTTAACCACTGAGCCACAACGGGAACTCCATTTCTGACTTTTTAGCTCTTGCAGATATAGCTGCTGTGAACATTCACGTGTAATTCTTTGCATGGATATATGCTTTCTTTTCTCTTGGGTAAATATCTGGGAGTAGAATGGTTGGAACTGATGGTGTGTGTTTAGCATTTTAAGAAGCTGACAAATTATTTTCTAAACTATTTTTACATTCTAAATTCTAAAGTAAATTTTGCATTTTCACCAGCACCGTGTGAGAGTTCTAGCTTCTCCACATCCTCTTCGGCACTTGGCTGGGTATGTTTAATTTTAGATGTTCTAATAGGTATGTGGTAACATCTAACTGTGGTTTTACTTCATTTCCTTGCTCATGACTGATGATGATGAGCATCTTTTCACAGGCATATTTGACATCATATATTTTCCTAAAGTGTCTGTTAAAATCTTTTGTTCTGATAAGTTCCTTATCAGATATACAATTGTAAATTTTTCTCCATTTCTGTGACTTATCTTTTCATGCTCTGACAATGTGTTTCGCAGAGCAAAAGTTTTAAATTCTGATGAAATCTGATTTATCGAGTTGTTTCTTCATGTGTAATCCAAAGTCAGGTATTCTCTTATGTTTTCTTCTAGAAATCCCATAGCTTTAGGTTTATCTTGCAGTGTGTGTGATCCATTTTGAGTCAGTTTTTGTATATGGTGTAGATCAAAGTTCAATTTTTTTCAGTGTATCAATAAGCAACTATTGGAGTTCCCATCATGGCTCAGTTGTTACTGAACCTGACTAGTATCCATGAGGATGCGGGTTCAGTCCCTGGCCTCACTCAGTGGGTTAAGGATCTGGCATTACCGTGAGCTGTGGTGTAGGTCACAGATGTGGTTTGGATCCCATGATGCTGTGGCTATGGTGTAGGCTGGCAGCCGTAGCTCCGATTAGACCCCTAGCCTGGGAACCTCCACATGCCGTGGAGACCTAAAAAAAAAAAAAAGCGCAACTATTTCAACACCATTTATTGAAAAGACTATTTTTTCTCTACTGGATTGCGTTTGTATTTTTGTAAAAAATTAGTTGTCCATATATACAAGGGCCTGCTTCTGGACTTTCTATTCTGTTTCATTGATTTTTATTTCTTTATATTTATACCAAAACCATATTGCTCTTTAGTTCAATAAATCTTGAACTAAAGTAGTGTTTGCCCTCCAATTCTGCCTTTTCTGAAGTCATTTTGGCTCTTCTAGGTCCTTTGCATTTCTGTATGGATTTTAGAGTCAGTCTGACATTGTCTGCAAAAGAAGCCTGCTGAGGTTTTGATGAATGTTTTTTTTCTTTTTAGGGCAGCACCTGCAGCATATGGCAGTTCCCAGGCTAGGGGCTGAATTGCAGCTACAGCTGAGGCCTACGCCACCACCACGGCAACCCTAGATCCGAGCTTCGTCTTTGACCTACACTGCAGCTCACAGCAATGCCAGATCCTTAGCTCACTGAGTGAGGAGGCCAGGGATAGAACCTGCGTCCTCATGGATGCTAGTCGGGTTGTTAACTTGCTGAGCCGTGATGGGAACTCCTAATTAAAATTCTGTTGATTTTGTACATCAATTTCAGGAGAACTGACATCTCAGTGGTGTGGGTCTTCTGACGCATGCTTGTGCACACTGGGACACTTTCGAGAGTAAATGAGGACACTGAATAATTATGCTGGGACAGCTGGCATGAACTAGGGCTGTTCCTGGGTGCACTGGGAAGTCTGGTCATCCTTTCTGGTGCCCTCTCATCACCCATATGATGACATCACGCGGGTGGCATGGTCCCCAGAACTTTCTACTCTTGTCATCTTCAAAACCGATTATGCTTCTGGCAGTATTAAGTACATTCCTGGCACTAGTGGATCAATAAATAAAGCCCTAGGCTCTCCGAATCCCATCAGTCATGTTTCCTGCACAGCCAGAGTGACAATGGGCTTGCTTAATAAGTCACTTGCTGTAAGAATTACATAGCAGATCTATTTTCCATGAACTTTCTTGTTCTCATTGCTTATACTTGAATCAACTCTTCTTCAAATTTTAAGGACTGGTTTTGAAGGCAGGTTAGAAGCAAAGTGTTTTAAATAGCTTTTTAAAATGTCCATCCCTCTGACAGTTTCCGTCGTGGCGCAGCGGAAATGAAACTGACTACTCTTCATGAGGATCTGGGTTTGATCCCTGGCCCTGCTCAGCGCATAAGGATCCAGTGTTGCCGTGAGCTGTGGTGTGGGTTGCAGATTTGGCTCAGAACCTGTATTGCTGTGGCTGTGGTGTAGGGCAGCAGCTGCAGCTCCGATTCAACCCCTAGCTTGGGAACTTCATGTGCCGCAAATGTGAAGCCCTACAAAAAAAAAAAAAAAAAAAGAGAGAGAGAGAGAGAGAGAGAGAAAAGAAAAAAGAGAAAAGTCCATCCCTCTGAATTAAGTGAAATAACAGATGTCAAATGCCCAGGACTATTTCTGGTACATCCAAAGCTGGCTGTGCATCTCTACCCCTTGGAGCCTGTTAGCCTGCAGAGCCCCTGCCTCTGGTCAGAAAGGGCTTTCCTTGGGAGGCAGAGGAGGATGTGAACCCCGCCCTCCTATATTCTTCTGGGTGGATCAAAAGCAAAGCTCATTTAATGCCGGAAAAGGAAAACTCAAAGTATATCATAGCAAAAAAAAAAAAAAAAAAAAAGGTTCTTTTTGGCATCAGTACCAGCGATCTTGCTAGACAGTCGAGGACACGACCTTTGTTGCTCCCCGCTGTCTTACACTCAAGGGTCCGGGCTGGGGGGAGGAAGGAAGGAGGTAGCCCTTTTGAAGCCATTATTGTGAGCAGGAAGCCGAGTATCCAGGATGTTATTCCAGAACTTTCTCTCTTCTTCATTCTGTATCACCAAGGCTTCCTGTGCAATGCTTCTTGTCTAAGAGGCTCTATGTCCACTCTGGTGGTCAAGAGGTTAGTGCGGCTATTAGGCTGCAGGCTGAGGAATCAGGGTCACGGGATCCGTCTCCATATGAGCCAGTTAACTCTGCACATGGAGGAAGCTGTCCAAGGCCTCAGACTGCCTCACCAGCTGGCTTGAAAATATGTGCTGTGCAGGGCCTGGAACACGGATGGCTGAATACCAGGCCTTTCCCCGGCCTGGAGAATTCCCCTCAGAGGAGGCCCTCCAGCCGTTAGAAACCTCTCCTTAGATTCTGGAACTGTTCATTAGTCTGGCAACACGTCACTTCAAGGCCTGGTGTTTATCTTGAAGTAATTTATGAGTGACCAAGGATTTTGTATTATTGTAAAAATTGCTTGTGGATGATGTACCAGCCTACTTGAGAAATGATTCCTTGCTTCAGTATGCTGGAATGCAGAATCCACTGGAGAAGACGAGTTGGGAGGCCATGGGCCAGAAAGTTGGGGCTTCAGAGGTCGAGCTATTCATTTCGAAATGTCCATGGTGTACCTTCCATGGGCCAGGCCCGTTTTTGACACTGGGGGTATAAGTATCCATTATTTCCATAATGTTTTCATGCCTATTCCATGCTAGGCATGGTGGTGGGCCCCAGGGGCACAGCAGCTACCCTTGGGTATCTGTGAAGATGTCTTTATTTCAACCATGTCAACTTCTATTCATGACTTCTATCTATTGCAGTTGAGAAGATACACTAGGTTTTAATGAACTGCCATCTTTTTATGCTTAAAAAGCCATTGGAACAACTATTTAAAATTTAGAATGATCATTAGTCTTACTTTAACACAAAAAATGATTCCCTGGGAGTTCCCTGGTGGCTCAGTGGGTTAAGGATCTGTCATTGTTTTGGCTCGGGTTGCTGGGAACTTGCTGGGAACTTGCTGGGAACTTCTACATGCCATGGGTGTGGCCAAAAAAAAAAAAAAGTATGATTCTCTGAACACTTACCATGCTTAAAGATGATCTGGTTTTAGGGCAGAAAGGGATCTTAACCTTTGTGCAGTGGACCCCTTCGTCAGTCTGGCGAAGCCTATGTAAGCCTTTGCAGAAGAATGATTTTAGAGGCATAAAATAAGCACATGAGAACACAAAGGAAGCCAGCTATAATACAATACTGTCATCAGAATGTTAAACAAATACATCAGTGCTAAGTAGTGAACATGTAACCATGGTCCATGCCTGCTCACAGCTCCTCCTCATGGACACTGCCCCACTCTCAGCTCCTGCTTCTAAGGGGTCCTAGCCTGCCGTGCTTGGAGCTGCGTGTGTTTATGCTTCCAGGCACAGTGCAGTAAAGAGGGGGAATAACCACCTCAAGGCTGCATCTCCGTCTTGAGCAGCTAAGATGCTCTGACCCCAGGAGCGGCCTTGCAGGCATGTCATCCTTAGGAATGTGTAATTGGGAATCAGGACACACGTGGATATGGTAGGGAGCTGAAGATGAAAAAAAGCCAAAAGTGGACTCTGATGTAGTGCTGTA
This sequence comes from Phacochoerus africanus, assembly GCF_016906955.1. NCBI lineage: Eukaryota > Metazoa > Chordata > Mammalia > Artiodactyla > Suidae > Phacochoerus > Phacochoerus africanus. Next base: position 14,967,017 of record NC_062555.1, on the reverse strand, counting down.
GTCTTGGGTGTTGAGAGCCAGGTGAGGTTATAAGAGAGCAGAATCAATGAACAGGCAGAGCGACTGAGAGAGAAGAGAGTGAATGGGTCCCTTGCAGTGGGAAGAGAGGAAACTGGATCCAGAGAAGCAGAAAAAGCAGGGTCTCTGGAAGGGCATGAAGGGCAGAGCCTTAGAATGAAGATCTAGAAAATCTGTCTGCTGAGATCCCTAGAACTGCTTTGGCTTTAGAACCATCCTTCTATTTCTGTCTCCACTTTGGATTTTCCCATCGGGCTTGGTTCATCTTTTCCTGAATTGTTCTGAAGTCTCGCTTCTTGGCTGACATTCCCCTTTTCTTTATTACTTTGCACATTCTGACCATAAACTTTCATTTCCTGAGGCAGCTAGGGTGGCTCTCTGTTCTTTGTGATCAGGACAGACACATGCCAACCTGGCAGGAGAGGGCTGAGCCCTGAGAGGACAAGGACCATGGGGACATCTGACCCTGAGTCAAGCAGTAGGTGTGGGCAGGGCTTGCTCTCTAGGACCCTTTGAAACTGATTTTTGGATTTGTCAAAAATTATTCAGTGAGTTCAAAATTTTGACAGAAACTTTCATGGTTCATTAAAAATATTACTTTTTCATCTTTGTGATATTTTAATTCCATTACAGTCTGTGGTATTTATAGTAAAATTTTTTTTTTTTTGTGTGTGTTGGGAGAGGGCTTGGTAAAGACCAAAAGTCAAGAGAAAAAAATTTGAAGCCACTACATGTGGTATTATTTATTTGTGGGGGAAAGTTTGCCACTTGATCATATTTTTTTGTGTATTCCAAAGTATAGATAAAATACAGTAAATGAACAATTGACATAAGAACTAAGAGTGTATACAGTGTCTTCAGTTGCCTTTCATCCAGTCCAGTAGCTTTTTGGTAATTTTTTTACCAAAACCTGCAGTAAGAAATTCAATTTCCATTGCAACCCAGTATAAAAAAATGAAGCAAATCTTCCCATGAACTTATCCTTAAAATAATACGTGACAGACACTCTAACCTTTTCTGTTCTATAGTTAGAAGTTTTTAAAATTCCCTGCCACTGATTAGGGAACCTCAACCTATAGTTGGAAAAACGCCAAACAAGAGGAAACTTATAGACCATGAAGGAAAAATTTCAAAATGAATAGGGAAAGCAGGGAGTTCTTGTTGCAGCTCAGTGGTAAGGAGCACGACTAGTATCCACGAGGATGCGTGTTTGATCCTTGGCCTCGCTCAGTGGGTTAAGGATCTGGTGTTGCTGTGAGCTGAGGTGTAGGTCACAGTCATGGCTCAGATCTGGCACTGCTGTGGCGGTGGTGTATGTCGGCAGCTGCAGCTCCCATTCAAGCCCTAGCTCGGGAACTTCCATATGCTACAGGTGTGGCCATAAAAAGCCCCTAAACAACTAAACTAAACTAAACTAAACATAAAAAAAAAAAAACAGGGAAAGCAGTGAATAATGCAAGTGAGATGACTAACATCGAACAATGTAACAAACAGCTCTGCATTTTCTAAATTGTTATAATTCCTTAAAAACTCAACCTGATGTACACATGCTTTTTAGTATAATAGGATTATGTTTCAGTTCCTCCATGTGCTAGTTAATAATGAAATCGCGTTTACATCTGTTTCACTTGGTAACTGGTAGTGACGTGAGAAAAGCCAAAAATGATCTTAAACTCTGAGGTTGCACACGAATATCACTTAGTAGAAAGGAAAACGCAGCAGCTTCATCTTAAGATATGAAGGAAGAGGAATTGGGGGCCAAATAGGGATTTATCCCTTTAGCTCTTGAGTGCCTGGTAAGTGGCAGGCGAAAAGGCCAAAGCAAGACAGATGATCCTGGAGGAGCTTGCCTTCTAGAGGAGGAGATAAGCCATACATCCAAATAAACAAATAAATAGATAACCATACATCGTGAAAGATGCGAAGAAGGATATAAAAGAAGACTTGATAAGTGAGCACCTGGGAGTGTGGGAACTACGTTAGATGAGATCCATGAGGAAAACCTACCTCCGTAAGGAAATGACGTTTGCGCTGAGACTTGAAACGTGCCCAGCACGTGTCTGTCTACACTTGTCTCTTTATCTATTACAGACCTTGCAAACCATGCATTGACTTCCTATATCCAATTCCAATTAAACACCATGGAGTATATTCTGGGTTTCTCTCTTTCCATATTTATCAATCCTTTCCATATTTACAAATCCTTTTAGGCTATGGAGAGAATTGGCTCTCCCATCCTACTTATTCCATCAGCTCCGTCCCGCTCTCTCCCCCAACCCCCTCCCCACTCTTCTTGGCACCCAACACTCCATTCCCAGCCTCCCTCCTCCCTCTCTGAAGCAGGTTAATGGGGCCATTGCATTACCAAAGATATTTGCACGGTCACATTCATATATCCTACCAGGAATAAGTAGGATTTGTTTGGGACCCATTTTTTACAGGACGTATGTGGTGATGAGAAGGAATCGCAGCCAACTAACAGAAACTCAGGTCTTCTGATACCCTGTTCTTTTTTTCTCTAAAGCCCATGGCATCAACAGCAATGAATGGAATCCATGGAAGATTTCTCTGGCTTCTCTTTCTTAGTTTCATTCCCAAATGGATTTATTTTGGAAAGTAAATAAAGGCCATTTACCCAATTCCGAATTACCTAAAGGTGAAAAAAAAAATGCTATTTTTTTTTTTTCAGCAGAGCAGAGATTTTTCAAATGCTTTTTTGTCTTCAGATTACTCAAAAGCAGCTTTGTTTGGAAATTTCAAACTTGGCGTCTCTGGTACATAACCCCGAATAAGGAATGTGTGCCTTGCCTTGTTTGAAGAAATTTGGTTTTGAAATAACAAAGTTATGCCTGTTTAAAAATACTGCACTGAGCAGACACTGTGGGTTATTTTCCTTTGCCTTTAAAACATGCTCTATAGTGTGAAGCCGGTAACTTTCATGGGTGGGAGAGTTTAATAGCGTGTACTTAACTGATGCAAACGTGAGATCATTTTCTAAGCCACATGGGAATCTGGTTGAGTTGTCTTTTCAGTTTTTACTTGGGAAATTCACCTGATCTCCAAATACCTTAAAATCCTTGGGCATAGGCGTTCCCACTGTGGATCAGCAGGTTAAGGACCTGACGTTGTCTCTGTGAGAATGCAGCTCCCATCCCTGGCTTCGATTAGTCGGTTAAGGATCTGGCATTGCTACAAGCTGTGGGGTAGGGTGCCGATGTGGCTCAGATCTGGCATTACTGTGGCTGTGGTGTAGGCCCCAGCTACTCTGCTCCAATTTGACCCCTGGCCCAGGAACTGCCATATGCTTCAGGTTCTGCCGTAAACAGAAAAACAGAAAAAAAGAAAAAGAAAAAGAAGAAAAAAGTCCTTGGGCAGAGTGCCTGAGTACATACCAGGTGCTCGATAATTGCTGGGATGATGTGAATTGAACATTCTTTTTCCCAACTCTGTGTGCCTCACTGTGGTCTGGGACAGGCAAATTATGGACTGTGGACCAAATCCAGCCTGCTGCCAGCTTTTTTATGGCCTGTAGTGGCTAAGAATTGTTTTTATATTTTTAATTTGGTGCATAAAAATCAAGACTGCCATTTTGTGACATGTGACAATTAACATGAAATTGAAATTTCAGCGTTCACCATTGAAGTTTTACCAAACGTTGCCACACCCACTCATTTGCATACCTTCTAAGAGCCCTTTCACATTACAATGGCAGAGTTGAGTAGTTGCAGCAGAGACCCTATGACCTACAAATCCTAAAATATTCCCTCTCTGGCTCTTTATAGAAACAATTTGTGGACCTCTAATCTAGAAGAGAAATACGTGTTGTCTATGGATTTTTAAGATTACCTGCTGTGACACTTCAGCTCAAAGCTCCCTTTTTACTTTCTACGCATCATACCTCTGGCCTGCCTCCTCATTGGTCTTCAGTTGGATTCCAACATAATTACATTAACAAAAATCATTGAGAAAAGAATAAAGTTCTAAAACAAAAGTCAAATAAAAACTTTCCAATTCTCTCCTTTTATTGGTTGTCTGCTCTATGGCTTCCATATTGGATGACTAATAAAGGTGATCAGATGAAGAGTCGTTAACCATACTGCCTAGTTTATACATCTCTGGGTTTGTTTCTGGTTGTGTTAATTTTGCCCTTTATAACCCCTGGGAGGGGAGGGCCCAGCTTTCGTGCTTCTTTTGGATTTCATGGCCACAGTGTGGGACCCAGAACTGAGAATCACAAGTGTCTATGGCACTGGCCCTGCATCTGAGCCCTTGAATGTGACTGGAGATAATCACGTGGCTTTGATGATGACAGCTCAAAAAGACACTCTTCTCTGCCTGATCGTCCCTGGTAAGTTCACTTTTCCATTCTCGTACTCCTGGTTAGCTCATCCTCTACTTCAGAGACTACAGACGGAACCAGCTGGGAATTGCTCCAGTTCTACCCCTGTACCCACATCTGCATCTGCATGATGATACAGACTGTCAGATAACAACTGTTCTCTTACTACAGGAATAGTCCTTCCATTTGCCCCTGGATCCCAGTCCTCGAGACTTCAAATGGGGTCCTCATTTACCTCTTTTTTTGTCTCCACCACTTGTCCTTCTTTTTGGTATCACTCCAAGCAGCACATAAGCTAGTCTTAGTAAGATCCATCTTTCTTTTTCTTTTTTCTTTTGTCTTTCTGTCTTTTTGTCTTTTTAGGCATATGGAAGTTCCTAGGTTAGGGGTCTAATCGGAGCTGTAACTGCCGGCCTAGGTCACAGCCATAGCAATGCCAGGTCCGGGCTGCATCTGAGATCTACACCACAGCTCACGCAACGCCAGATCCTTAACCCACTGAGTGAGGCCAGGGATTGAACCTGCAACCTCATGGTTCCTAGTTGGATTCATTTCTACTGTGCCACAACAGGAACTCCTTAGTAAGATCCATCTTTCAAAAGCCCTCCTGCTTTCAAGCACCCTCCCCTAACTACTCTTAAGAGCCCCTCTTGAAATCATGGTGCATACTTGTTGTTCGCACTTTTATAGACGTGCCATTTGCCTATTCTCCCCTCAGCCCATTCGAAATGGGCTCTATTTCCCTCCATGCATGAGACTTGTCAAAGTCACGAGTGACTCCATCTGGATAAATATACTAGTTGATTATCCATCGGTACCTTACTTTGTCACTAGCACATGGGGTGGGTTGTTCGCTTTCTCTTGAAAACGCTTCCTTCCCCAGCCTCTGGGGGCTTCTTCTCACATCACTGGTGACTTCTGTTTCTGCTTGGATGACTGCTTGGTTACCCATGTGTTTTCAAATTCTGATGCTTTGGCATCCAGAGTCTTGCTGACATGGAGGGACTGCTCCTCCCACAGTTAGATAATGACCCCAAGTTAGCCTCTCAAATGCAAACCAAGCAATCCAAAGCCCACACCCCCTATTCTTTAACACCTCTCCCCCATGCTCCCCAACAAAGTTCTTTACTGGGCTCTTATGGGCTCTTACACTCCAGGACAATATTCCCCTACTCATCACCCAGCGCCAGGTGCCAGACAACTAGGGATAGCCCAGCACCTACTGAACTTATTCAAAGGAGCCAGTCCTAAACCTGGGAACCCCTCATTCACTCTTTCTGAGTGAACCCACAGTAAAGACTCTTGCCCACATTTTCCTCATCACTGCCTTTGCCTCTTGACTGACTCTGGTGCTTCCCCAAGTGGCCCTGCATGGTGTCCATGGCTCCTATTTCTAGGGATCTGTGATTATAAGAAACCACTTCACCATGACAGTCATTCTGTATCATATGTCTCTCCATAATTGATTAAAATAAATCTGAGATGCCCTTAAAATGCCTCTTCTTTCTGATCTTTAAATATTGGAGCCTCTCTAGGATCTTCCTTGCCCCTCTTCTCTTCTCTATATACCCCCCTCCCCGCCCCCAAAACTCCTAACTGCCAGGATGATCCGATTTATGTGCATGGCCTTGAATACCATCTGCATTCGCTAATAACTCTCCATTTTTAGTATCCAGATCCGACCTCTTCCCTGAGCTCCAGATTCATGTATCCAACAGCCTCGCTGACATATTTACTGGGTGTCTAGTGAGCACTTCAAACCCAATATGTCCAAACTGAACTACTTACTTACCCTGCCCTTCTTTATTCCACCAAGTTTGGTCTCCACCCTCAAGTCTGTTCAATAAGTGAACTCACTTTCCACCCAAACACTCCAGTACATGAGACCCAGGAGTCACCCTAAGCTCTCTTTCTCTTACCCCCACACCAATCTGTGGTGGAAAGAATGCTGAGATGACCCCAGTGAAGCACCCCCCCCCCATTTAATCTCCTGCCCTTGAGTGATGGTGGGACCTATGACTTGCTTCTAGCCAGTGGAATATAGCACAGGTAAAAGCCCGAGGACAGGACCCAGCAAAGCTGTGCTTGAACTCGACCTGTAGAAACTGAGATAGTATCACACATATGCCGTTTTTGAGCTGCTGGTTTGTGGCAATTTGTTATGCAGTAATAGAAGACTGATCCACAATCTCTCAGCAAGTACTGTGGGTTCTACCTTGAGACTCTATCCCGTGTCTAACCACTACTGGATCCTGATCCAGTTCATGGTGTCATTTCTTCACAACCCACCCTCTTCTCTCGGACCTCCCTGCTCCCACCCTTGCCCTCCCACATCTCATTCACCGGCTTCCAGAGTTGTCTTTTAAACTTGTGAGTCAGATTACATGACTATGACGGGCAAAGCCTCCAAGATCTGGCCTCGGCGCCTTCTTTGACTAAGAGCCGAGCGCCCTTTCCTCACTGCTGTTTCCAGCGGGTCCCACTGGTCTCAGTGTTCCTCAAACAAGCCAAACTCATCCTGTCTCTGGACTTCAGCCGTCATTGTTTCTGCTGCCTGACCACTCAGATGGATTATTCTGTGCCTTCCCCCTCACTTCCATCCTGTCTTGGCTCAAGTGACACCTCTTTAAACCGTCTTTGCCAACACATGGTATGAAGTAAGTGGCCACTTCTTTTTTTTTTTGCTTTTTAGGGCAGTACCTGTGGCATATGGAGGTTCCCAGGCCAGGGGTCGAATTGGAGCCACAGCTGCTGGCTTACACCAAAGCCACCGGCCTATACCACAGCCACAGCCACAGTCAGATCTAAGCCACGTCTGTGACCTAAACCACAGCTCACAGCAACGCCCGATCCTTAACCCACTGAGCAAGGCCAGGGATCGAACCTGCATCCTCATGGATACTAGTCAGATTCGTTTCTGCTTCACCATGACGGGAACTCCCCTTTTTCCTTTTTTAAAAGTTGAAGTACAGTTGATTGACACTGTTGTGTGAGATTCAGGTGTATAGCAAAGTGATTCAGTTATGTATACGTGCATTTATATATGTACATATTCTTTTATAGGTTCTTTTCCATTATAGATTATTATAAGATATTGAATGCAGTTCCCCGTGCTATACATAGGTCCTTGTTTTTTATCTATTTTATATAGAGTAGTGTGCATCAGCTAATCCCAAACTCCTAATTTCTTCTTCCTCCCTCTCCCCTTGGGTAACCATAAGTTTGTTTTGGAAGTCGCTGAGCCTGTTTGGTAAATAAGTTCATTTGTATCATTTCTAAGATTCCGTATAGAAAAGCTATCATACGATACGTGCCTTGTCTGGCTTCCTTCACTCAGGATGATCATCTCTGGGGCCGTCCATGTTGCTGCAAATGGCTCTTTGTTTTCTCGATTTATTCTGCTGAAATGATGTCTCTTTTAATACCTTTTTGAAAGTATCAGCTATTGAAGATAGCAGGTTTAGCGTTCTTTTCTTTCTTTCTCTCTTTTTCCTTCCTTCCCTTTCTTTTTGGCCTGCACCTGTGTTCCCAGGCCAGGGATCAAACCCAAGTCAAAGCAGTGAAAACATGGAATCCTTAACCGATAGGGCACCAGGGAGCTCCTCTTTTTTTCTTTTTCTTTTTTTTTCCTTTGTCTTTTCTAGGGCTGCACCCACGGCATATGGAGGTTCCCAAGCTAGGCCTGCACCATAGCTGCAGCCATGTGGGATCCGAGTCTCATCTGTGACCTACACCACAGCTCACGGCAACACCAGATCCTTAACCCATTGATCGAGGCCAGGCATCGAACCTGCAACCTCATGGTTCCTAGTTGGATTCGCTAACCACTGAGCCATGACGGAAATCCTGTTTTATTTTTAAAATTTATTATTTCTTTTTATTTCTTACTTCTGTTACTTATTATTTTGTTGCTTTCTACTTCATTAATTTTTATTTCAGGGTTTTTCTTCTAGAACTTTAAAATTATTCTCCTGTTTGTTTCTATCTTCAAGAGTTGAAAGTTTAATGAATTATTTTTATTCCTTTTTATTTTAAATAAGTATATTTTGAGCTATAAATTGCCTTGTAAGTTGATTTCAGTTACTTCTCACAAGCATTTTATTATTATTATTTTAATTTTATGGCCACACCTGCAGCATATGGAAGTTCCCACAGATGTGAGGCAATGCCTGATCCTTTTAACCCATTTCCCTGGGTTGGGAATTGAGTCCTCACCTCCAAAGTGACCCAGGCCAATGCAGTTGGATTCTTAACCCACTACATCATGGCAGGAATTTCAGGGTTTTTTTTTTTTTTTTGTCTTTTTAGGGCCACTCCCATGGCATAAGGAGGTTCCCAGGCTAGGGGTCGAATCAAAGCTGTAGCCACTGGCCTACACCACAGCCACAGCAACTCCAGATCCAAGATATGTCTGCGATCTACACCACAGCCCACAGCATCGCTGGATCCTTAACCCACTGAGCAAGGTCAGGGATTGAACGTGCATCCTCAGGGATGCTAGTCAGATTCATTTTCGCTGAGCTGCAATGGGAACGCCTCCGTTTTTTTTTTTTTTAATAGTACTTTGTCTCTTTTCATTTTTAAAGATTTTGTAATTTTATTGTGATTTCTCATGAGTTATTTAGGAATGTCATTATAGAGTTTTTCCAACATTTTTTCTACTTATGAATTTTTATTTCTAATTGAATTTCTGTCTTATAATCTTTCCATGTTAACAGCTAAACTTATGTCATTTTATTCTGTCATTTGAAGTTTTTTTACTTTAATCACTAAGTTTTTTCCTTCCAAGAATTCTCTTAGGTCCCTTTCCTTAGCCATCACTTCTTATTTCATTTTTTTTTTTTTTCCGGCTGTATGGCAGTTCCTGGCATATGGACGTTCCCAGGTCAGGGACTGAATCCGAGCCAGAGCTGTGACCTACACCACAGCTGCAACAACGCTGGATCCTTAACCCACTACGCTGGGCAGGGGATCAAACCAGTGTCCCAGTGCTGCAGAGACACCATCAGTCTCATAGTGGGAACTCCTTACTTCATTTTTTATCATTTATAAAACATGTAATTTCTTCTTCTTTTTAAGAAATGGGTACTATTCCTTCTTTCATCTCGTTTAAACCCTCAGATATAATTTTTTTTTTCATCCTGTTCCACCACTGCTTTTGTCTGCTGTCTCTGTTAGTATAATCTTTCTCCAAACTGTTCTGGAATTTTTGTTTCCACATTCATTGTGAGGAGGAATTTCAATGACTGTTTTTTTCTCACTACCTTCTCTTTTCTTTGTCTCTCCTCTTTACCCCTTTCCAGAAAACAGATCTGGCGTTTCCCCCCGACAGATTCAGGTTTTAAAATGGCGCCTGCGGCTCCCACTCCGCAGTGGCATTGGTTATATTGGTGCATGGGTTACGGAGTTAGACTGAGGCTTGGTTCAATCTCTGTTAAAAGTCTGTGTTTTATTTGCTCACTTCTCTAAGGTTCCCAACTTCCTCTAAAAGCATGGGCTGGCTTTTCCCCGTGCAGCTTCCTTTTTTAAGAGGGAGAGAGGACATGGCCTCCACTCCTTGGAGACAGATAGGTCTTCCTCTATTAACAAGACACGCAGGTGTCTATGAGTTTACAAGGCAATTGGATGACCAGAGAAGCAATAATGCTGCTGAGCAGGAAGAATACTTCAAGGCCAGTTAGTATTTGCATGTCCCCATGAAGTATTCTCTTGGGCCAAACTTCCGCTTTAGGAGAAAGTGTTATAACTTAGGAAGAAGCTCGAGTGAGAAATGCTACTTTCCTAGTTCTTCAGCTTTACCTTTCCTAGTCCTGCCCTGGGGGTGACATGGGGACTATCAGTATTTGTATGCAGAGCATCAGGGGCTGGCTAAGCCAATGAGTGGCCAGGACCATTGCAGCTGCTAACCTCTGTTATAACAGGGGGGCTTGGCCAGAAGTTTATTAGGATTTCAGTGGCATGGGCATTAAACCAATAGAGGAAGCCAGGAAGAGGTTGGGCTGGGTCTACCTCATTGACGAGCTGTTTTCTTAGTGGGGAGATGAAAGGAGTCGTTTAAAGCCCAATGGAAGAGAAGAAAAAGTTTCTCAGGTGGGACAGAGCAAGAGGGGTTCCTTAGCATGGGGATGTCCAGTGTCTGACAGTATCAGTATCAAGTTTATAGTCAACTGCCCATTTTGGAATAGGATCTCAGTGGGTACGGGAGGCGAGTTCTAGCTTTTAGGCGAAGCCTGACAAGAGTTTGACGGAGACTTTTCCACAAGGAGAGTAGAACAGTCCGTGGATGTGAGAATTGTGATCAAAACAGCTGAAGTGAAGACCTGAAGAAGAGAAATGTACATAGGGTTGGAAGGCAGCACAGAGGGGAAAAGACCCAAACAATAACATCCAGACCCAGCAGGCTTGCTATTTAGAGCTGAGCCAATGAGCCGGCTTGCCATCAGCCAGCCTGAACGCTCTGTGTTGTGAAGGCAGGAGAAAGTTAACATGTGTGGCTTCCTAGAAGCTGGGAGTCATCTGAAACAGATATTCTCCCAAGGACTCTGCCAACGATTGCTGGCCCTGGGCCAGGCCCTTCAAAGCTCCATTATCAGTGAGTTGTGGTCCCTGGGTTGGGAAGGTTGGGTGATGCTCTGAGGAAGTGTCAGCTCTGGATCACAGTTTCCTCTCACCGCAGTGCAAGGAAGTCAAAGTTGCTGAGGGCGGGGGCTCCCACTCCAGGGGCCAGCCACGTGGTCAACTCTGCCAGGTTAGAGGGCGCCTGCGATCTCTTTCAGCGGGAGGATGCTATCTGACAGGAAGCAGGCTTTGACGTGCTCTCCACTGGCTGACTGATGACTCTGCCAGAAGCCCCTCACCTTTTTAATGAAAGGCGTGCAGAGAAATTCAATGTCCTTTCCTTCCTCCACTCAACTTGACTTTGGGCCGCTCCCAGTTGAGCTGGTCAGTTGCCAGCACTGAGTACCCATGAGGTGCTGAGCATCATGTATTAGCAAGCTCATGGGATGGAAATCTTTAGAAGGCTGTTCTGAACACATGCATTGCTATTTCCCCTGTCTCTTGAGCTTTTTCTCTGTTCTAAGCAGTAGTGCTTGCTCCATTAGACATGAACGGTGGAGCCAAACTCCCTCAGCCCAAGAACTCCTTCTTTAGGAAGCACGTATCGTCTTTGTGGTTCAGGGCGCTGAGAGTGGCGTAGAGAGGAAACCACCTCCATGCAGCAGCTCCGGGTCCCAACTCAGGAGCAGGCACTTTGTTGTTTCTGAGGGTGGCAGGACCTCCTGATGCCTTTTCTTGACCTTGAGGAAATAGCATCAGAGAGGTTAAGGCGACTAATTGGGATCCAGGAAATTATTTTTCCCCTGGGATTGGTTGATTCTTGCTTCTGGGACCCAGGTGGAAAGGGAAGAGAAATAAAAGTGGGCACAAGTAGCGAGAAAAGTTGCTCCAGGCCAGGTGATATACTCACTCTTTAATTCTATGAGGACCAGAGTGGCCCCTTTGGGGAAAATTACTGTCTCTGAGTGGATGAAGTATTACATGACAGTGTAAAAACTGTTGCCAGAGTTTTGGGTGGTCTCGTAAGTGTGTCTTTAGGGCAGGGTCTTGGAAAAATTAAGAGATGTGTCCTTGGTCACCACTTCTCATTTTCTTTCCTCAGGGAAGGTGTTAAATAAAGAGGCTTACTAGGCGCTCTTCTGGGGATAATGGCATCTTTTTAGAGCACTCTTTAAAAATGCATGTGTTTGAAATTAGCAAGTTTCCTTAAGGTATAATTTACAAACAGTAATGATACATCCTTAAGGTACGCAAGTTGGTCAGGTTTGGCATATTCCATACCTGCGAAACCACCACCACAGTAAAAATAATGAACACAACCATTATCCCCGAGGCTCCTCATCTCTTTCATACTCTCTTCCTCTCGCCGCCCCCGCCCCCCCTCCTCGAGTCATCATTGCACAACCAGCTGTCTGCTTTCTGTCTTTATAGATTAGTTTTCATGTTCTACAATTTTGTACAGAAACAACACATACTCTTTTTTGGTCTGGTTTCTTTCACTCAGAATGATTCTTCTGAGAGGCATTCATGTTACGCATGTATCAATACTTTATTCCTTTTTATGGTATCAATATGCCACAATCCGTTTATCCATTTACCTGTTGATTTGGGATATTTCCAGAGTTCGGTTCTTCCAGTTCACTATGAACATAGAAGCTGCTGTGAACATTCCTGGCCAAGTTTTTGTATGGACATATGGTTTCGTTTCTCTTAGGTTAATACCTAGGAATGGAATGGCTGGCTCATAGGAGAATGATTAATTTTTTAAAGAAACTGAATGCTTAACTTTTAAAGAAGCAAAGTGTTTTTTCAAAGTGATTGAAACATTTCATTGTCCTACCAGTTCCTCCACATCCTCACCAATACCTGGTATAGTCAGCCTTTTTAATTTTAGCTTTTTTTTTAGGGCAGCACCCACGGCATATGGAAGTTCCCAGGCTAGGGGTCGAATCAGAGCCCTAGCCACAGCAACGTGAGATCTGAGCCGCATCTGCAACCTACATCTCAGTTTGTGACAATGCTGGACCTTAACCCACATCGCGAGGTCGAGGATGGAACCTACATCCTCATGGATGCCAGTCAGGTTCTTAACCCTCTGAGCCGCAATAAGAACTCCAATTTTATCTATTTTAAGATGCTTATGGTGATATGTTTGTGGAGCTTCCCCTCAAAATTAAAAATAAAACTACCATACAGTTCAGCAGTTCCACTTCTGGGTATTTTTCCAAAGAAAACAAAAACACAAATCTGAAAAGATATATGCACTCCTATGTTCATTGCCATACACCATACGTATATATCTCCAATATGGTGATGGATAGTAACTAGACTTTTTGTGGTGAATATTTCATAATATAAACAAATATCATGTCATTATGTTGTACACCTGAAACTAATATCGTGTTGTATGCTAATTACTAAAAAAAAATTCAGTCATCCATATATGTGAGAAAAGCGTGGAACATATATTTGTTCCATTGATCTGTTGATACCAATATCACACTGTATTGATTACTGCAGCTATTTATAACAGGGCTTGGAATCAGGTGGTGGTAGTTCTGCAACTTTGGTCTTCATTTTCAAAATTATTTTGTTTTATTGTAGGTCCTTTTCATTTCCAGGGAAATTTTATAATCATATTGTTAGTTTCTACAAAAAAAAACGTCTACAGGGCTTCTGATTGGAATAGTTTTGAGTCTACAGATCAATTTGGGAAGAACTGGTGTCTTAGCAATTGAGCCTTCCAACCCATTAATGTATTATAATCTCATCACTTATGTAAATTTGATTTAATTTCTTTCTGCAGGGTTTTGTAGATTTCAGACCTCTCATGTATTTTGTGATATTTATTCCTAAATATTTCATATTTTTTGCTGCTATCGTAAGTCTTTTTTTTTTTTGATTTTTTGCTTTTTAGGACCGCACCCTCAGCATATGGAAGTTCCCAGGCTAGGGATTGAATCAGAGCTACAACTGCTGGTCTGTGCCACAGCCACAGCAACACAAGAGCCTGATCCACTGAGTGAGGCTAGGGTTCAAATCCGAATCCTCATGGATACTAGTTGGATTTGTTTCTGCTGCAGCCACAATGGGAACTCTTGTAAGTTGAATTTTAAAATTTTCAATTTCCAATAGTTTGTGGCTAGTATATAGAAATATGGTTGATTTTCATACATTGATCTTGTATCCTGAAACCCTGATAAACTCACTATCTCTAGTAGCTTTCTTTCAGAGGCCATTGGATTTTCTACAGTTGTGCTGTTAGAACACTCTTTAAGCTTAAAAAGACAAATACACTTCTAAAGGCAGCATGGTACGTGCCTATGTGAGCTTAATGAGAACCGCTGATGGAGAGAGGGGAGTGCTTTAACAATTTATTTCTGATAATGGTTCTGCAGGACACCAGAAGGTGATGAGTGGGACAGAAGTTTCCTTGGTAGACACGTAAACTTTATGTCTTTAATTTGCCCAGCAGTGGATGGGCTCTTAACTTCCTCCAACCCAGTGGCGATGGGCTGTAAATCCCATTTTACAGCCATACTTCATACGTCCTTAGAATAACACTACAGACCACAGAGGAAACACCCATGTCAATAGCAAGGTGCTAGCACACATTTTAAATGATGGCTTTCAATTCACGGATAGCGAATTTTGACTTTTTCAACCTTTAAAACTGTTTTATAAAAGGGAAGAGAAAATCTAAAAAAAAAAAAAACTTCAACAATAGACTTTTCTTATCTTTATTCTTTCTTTGCCGTCCTAAAGGTTTAAAATAAAGATGAAAGTTGGCTTTTCTTTTTCCTTCAGGGGGAGGGGTGTAGCAGGAGCTAAACCACATGGTGAAAATGCGTGTGAGGACTGAGCTTTGGATGTGTTTATTTTTGCTGGCCGGCTGGGAGAGGCGTGGGGATTGACAGCGGGATCACTCATGTCCCAGATGGTCCAGGCACAAGAGCCGTGGAACATGCTAACCTCATCCCCCCACTTGCAAATCAGGGCTGCCTTGTGTACCTGCAGAGGCCCCCTGACCTGCACGTGTGCACCACATGCCTCGCCCCACACTCTACCTCGTCTTTCCCGGCTCAGTCTCTTCTCCATGTACTTGCGGATGATGCTGTGGACACTAGGTATCACTCATGCTTCTGGTTCTGGAAGAGGAAGCAGACTTAGAAAAATCCTACGGGTACATCAGTTCCGGAAAACACCTTAGCTTTTGTGCCCAGCCTCTCCAGACAATGGAAACACACGTGGGCAAAGAAAGAGCTGATGACCACCCACTGAGCAAGTGGGCAGCAGTTTAGGGTGAGAAAACCCTTGCTAGCATTCACTTATTCAACTCATGTTTTTGGGTGCCACCTGGGTGTTACCGTCTATTTTAAGCACTTTGGAAATTCAATCAACAAAAGAGAGAAAACTCCCTGCCTGCTCGGGGCATATCTTTTACTAGGGGAGAGGGGAGATGAAGAATAAAGGTAATAAATTGTATAGTATATTAGAAGATGACACTTACATGGAGAAAAGAAAGAGTGGAGTTGACAGGAATCCAGAGAGGAGTTGAGAATGACTCCTGTTTTAAATATCAATTGCAGTAAATAGAGTGATATTTAAGCGGCGGCTTAAAGGAGGCGAGTTAGCCGTGCAGGGGTCATCTGAACCAGTCCGAATAATGTAAACTGAGACCACGCCTAGCACGTTTGAGGAGCAGCAAGTGGCTAGCACTGCATTATTGAGACCTGTTCCAGTCTATCTCGGTCTCTGACTGTGAGAAGAAACCCAGCTTGAGCCTGGAAGATGAGTCCTGGGTCTTTTTCTTGGGTTCCTCTTACTTTCCAAGGTCATAGCTTTTGGCCCCTCTTAGAAGGAGAGCAGTCTGTGCTTTGCTCAAACTGCTACCCTCCAATCTCTAGTCATTTCGTCAAAAAACAATTGGGTAAGGAGTTCCCACTGTGGCTCAGTGAAAACAAATCTGACTAGTATCTATGAAGACACAGGTTCGATCCCTGGCCTTGCTCAGTGGGTTAAGGATTTAGTGTTGCTGTGGCTGTGGTGTAGGCCAGAGGCTACAGCTCTAATTTGACCCCTAGCCTAGGAACCTCCATATGCCTTGGGTGTGGCTCTAAAAAAAGCCAAAAAAAAAAAAAAAAACCTCCACAAAAAAAAACAAACAATTGGGTAAGTGTGAACAATGATGGACACTTCAGTTGTGAGACAGTTTGTGTGTCCTTAGCAGGGTCTTTGGGGCCGTGGGAGGGGTTGTGTGGGTACATGTGTGTGGAGGAGATACTGTTGCTTGGCAGCTGTTCTGTCTGGATAGGTTCACTGATGACAAAACGTTTGGCCTGTGTTCAAGATCCAAGCACATGACGAATAGAAAAATAAAACGTCATGAAACGGACAATCTCGGGTGAGCTGTGACTTTGATCTGAAGACGGTTCTCAAAGCGAAGTTCCGAAAGTGGTTTCAGCATCAGCAGGACTTGTAGGGTGTGTGTACATAACTGCCTAGGGGGCGACTTTAAGGGGAATACTGATTTGGCTGAAAAAGCTGTGGAGCTTGACTTGACCCTCAAAATATAGAGGTGGTTTCTTTTTAATTTTTAAAAACATTTGAATATGAGAGGGAGGCCATCTCTTTTCCAAATCTGGAATGCCTGTAGCCTCTGGCTCCCTAAAATGCAGAGCAGGTGGGGAAGGCATCAGACTGCATGGACCTTAGATCACATGGAGGGAAGTTACAAAACCGTCATCATGAAATGCTATGGGTCATTTTATACTTTAACAAAACTTTTGTGGGTCTAGAAGGAGGTGTGGTTGGACCCCATGGAGATGAGGATATTTCTGGTGTGGGGAAGAGTCATGGTTCAGGTCTGATAATGGCACCAGGAGGGAGAACATGAGATGGTTTCAGGTTCTAATTAATTCTGTTCATCTAGTGCTCGGTTTAAAGCATGGATGAAGAAAATGCTGAGATGTTTCAAAGCGGGCTACTGAGTGGGACCTAGCATGGTGGCTTCTTTGTGGAAAGGGGCCAGAAGTTAAATGAGGAGCAGGAGTGGGCGTGCCTAGTGGTACCAGCTAGTGGTACAAGGGTGGGCTTGTGCCTAGTGGGGCTTGAGTGTGTGTGGGTGTCTCAGATGGTAGGACTGCGTCTGAGAACCCCAGGATCCAGGAAACCAAGGTTGGATCAGAATCCAGATTCTTTGCGTTTCTTGCTTTCTCTGGACTTTTTTCATGTTAAATGAAAGGATTTTGAAAGTGACCTCTGCTAAGAGGAAACAGTTGTGTTGAAAGGGAAAGCAGCTCTCCATAGGGCCAGTGAATTGATGGCAGTGGGGGATGAAAATTGGAGAACTTGAAGGGAAAGGTCAAAGCCAAGGGGAAAAGTCGAAACTCCTGCAGAGTCACCTCTCTCGTCACACCTGGAGACGTGCCTTCTCAAGTTAGAGATCGGCAGGTAGGCAGTTCCGGCTTTGGTGCTGTTAGGAAAGCTGAGATTCCTTTACAAGGTCACATCCTCAGCGGAAAGCCAGACCAATTCCATTGCCAATACTCAGCCCGTGAGAGCCACACCCGAGGGCTGTTCACATGTAGTTCTCTGTCACTGAGGTATTTCTTTGAAAGATGCACCATCAGGAGGGGTTTTGATGAACTGAGTTTGGCAGTTGTTGGCACTGGGGTTCGGGGCCCAGCGTGTCCTGGCTCCCGAGAGCTTCCCAATTCTTCACGCAGTGACGTCACCCTGGTAGTTTAAACTGACTGCGAATAGTTATACCACAGAAATTGTCACATTGTCTAAATCAGGGCTTTCCCCCCGTGATTGGGATATTAAACATTTATCAGTACAGCACCTGTCCTAGTGCTTTTTTCACTTTTAATAGAAGGAAAAAAAAAAAAAAAAGTACTTCTTGGAAGTTCCGACTAGTATCCATGAGGATGTGGATTCAATCCCTGGCCCGGCTCAGTGGGTTGGGGATCTGGCATTGCTGGGGCTGTGGTGTAGGCTGGCAGCTGTAGCTCTGCCTGGACCCCTAGCCTGGGAACTTCCATATGCTGTGGCTGCAGCCCTTAAAAACAAATAAACAAAAAACCAAAACAAACAAGCAAAATTCTCTCATGAGTTCCTAAAGGACAAACTTAAAAAGCTCCCGAAAGTTTTGGTTATTTTGATGGTTGTTCAGTTTCACTCACAAAACAAAGCACTTGACCCAAGATATTATGAGCCATTTCAGAATTTTCTAGCTATCTTTGTGTTATATTTCTTTGGATAGCATGAGGAAATATTTGGGGTATTTTTTTGAAATCAGAGAACTCTGGAAGTGAAACTTTTTTTTTTCTTTCTTTTTAGGGCTGCACCTGTGACATATAGAAGTTCCCAGGCTAGGGGTTGAATTGGAGATGCAGCTGCCAGCCTGCACCACAGAGAAGGAAATCCATGATACGAGACATATCTGAGACCTATGCTACAGCTTGCAGCAATGCTGGATCCTTAACCCACTGAGCAAGGCCAGGGATCCTCATGGATACTGTGTTGGGTTCTTTTTTTTTTTTTTTGTCTTTTTTGTTGTTGTTGTTGTTGTTGCTATTTCTTGGGCCGCTCCCGCGGCATATGGAGGTCCCCAGGCTAGGGGTTGAATCGGAGCTGTAGCCACCGGCCTACGCCAGAGCCACAGCAACTCGGGATCCGAGCCGCGTCTGCAACCTACACCACAGCTCACGGCAACGCCGGATCGTTAACCCACTGAGCAAGGGCAGGGACCGAACCCGCAACCTCATGGTTCCTAGTCGGATTCGTTAACCACTGCGCCACGACGGGAACTCCCTGTGTTGGGTTCTTAACCCCCTGAGCCACAATGGGAACTCCTAGAGGTGAATCTTAACCTGCTATCTTTATATAGGTGACAGCAGGTATGTTACATTCTGCAAGCTTCGGTTTCATCACCTGTAAAATTATAATAAACTTGATTTTACGTGTGAAGCAGCTTTGTAATTTGTAGAACCTGAAAACTGGGATCCACTGTTTTTACCCAAACTCCACCAGCAGGTGGTAGTATTTTTATTAGATGTATGTGGTAAAACTATTAAGAACTGGTTTACTTTTTCCTAGGATGAACAAGCGTGCCCTTTAAAAAAAAACCAAGCTATTATGATGTCAAACAATAGCCACCTGTTTGGTTGGCCAAACCCTTCCCTTTCTGAATGGCTGCAAAGGAGGTCTTTTAAGTCTCAGATGAATGAATGTTTAGCATTAACACTGGAATCCTGGCAACAGCCTGTGCTTATCCCATTGCAGACTGTTGCCCCATGCAATGGAGGAGAATAAAATGTAAACACACTGGATTTAACGGGCAGGAGGAACAAAGAAGGGAAGTTTTCCACACTCATTCTCCTCTTTCTCCACCCAGTCCCCTTCTCAGCCTGAGCTTCCTTCTTCAGCCTCTCTGGAGTCTAAGTGCTGATAATGGTCTAAGGACAGGCGTGCACTTGAGCGGGAATGCCTGCTTTTGATCAAAGTTCTATCAGCCAGGCCACAGGTCAAGGATTTTTACTTCCTCCTTTATCTCTGGAATGCCTTTCTGCTCTCCATTACCCACGCCCATCTTCAGTCCTGAGTAGCTGCTTGCAGTAGGGATCCATTTCAGCGTTCTTTGTTCTCTGGCTTTGCAGGTGGTTGATCCATACATGACTTTTTTTTTTTTTTTTGTCTCTTTATCTTAGGGCCATGCCTGCTGCTTATGGACATTCCCAGGCTAGGGATCCAATTGGAGCTGCAGCTGCTGGCCTACACCACAGCCACTGCATACATATGTAAAGGAATATTACTCAGCCATTAAAAATAATGAAACAATGCCATTTGCAGCAACATGGATGGACCTAGAGATTATCATACTAAGGAAAGTAAGTCAGAAAGAGAAAGACAGTATATGATACCACTTATGTGTGGAATCTAAAATACAACACAAAATCAACATATCTGTGAAATAGAAACAGACTCACGAAACATAGAGAAGAGATTTGTGGTGGTGAAGAAGGAGGGAGATGGGAAAGGGGCCAGGGGTTTGGAATTAGCAGGGGCAAACTAGTATATATATGATGAATAAACAACAAAGTCCTCCTGCAGAGCACAGGGAACTATATCCAATATCCTGCGATGAACCGTAATGGAAAAGAATATGAAAAAGAATATAGGAGTTCCCCCCCGCCCCGTCGTCGTGCAGCAGAAACGAATCCGACTAGGAACCATGAGATGGCGGGTTCCATCCCTGGCCTCGCTCAGTGGGTTAAGGATCCAGCATTGCTGTGAGCTGTGATGTAGGTCGAAGATGCGGCCTGGATCCAGTGTTGCTGTGGCTGTGGTGTAGGCTGGCGACTACAGCTCTGATTGGACCCCTAGCCTGGGCACCTCCATATGCCACTGGTGCAGCCCTGAAAAGACAGAAAAAGAAAATATATATATGCATAACTGAGTCACTTTGCTGTATAACAGAAATGAACACAACATTGTAAATCAACTGTACTTCAATAAAATATAAAAGAGAACGGTGTGGGTGACATGAAAAGATGTATGATGTATGCAGGAGCCCTATGACATGGTGCCCAGTGTGTGCAGGTGCTCAGCAAACATCCCTTCCTCCTCTTTCTTCGCTGCTCTCCTTCACACCCAAGGCAAAGTTTGTGGCCAACTAAGCATGTGCAGATTCCTGTGGGATGAATGCGCACAACACCTGTGCAGAGAGGGACTGCTCTTCTCCAGTACTGGTGTTTCTTCCGGGAGGATGGGTTTCTACCAGCTGAACACCCTGGCCTCCCTCACCCCCTCCTCAGGAGGAAGTGCCTGCGTGGCAGAGAAATTTGGGAGGAGGAAGAGGATGAGGAAGTAGGCCCACCTCTTTCTGCTTAGTGTGCATGGGGTGGTGGGCGCTGATGGAGGATAGAGCGATTTGGCTTCCGATAAACACATTCGGACCTGCCTTTTCATGCGGAATCCCCCAAATAAGGAGGCTTGTGTTTTTTCAGCCTTACTTGTGCTGACCTCTGGGATTCTGTGATAAAGGGTTTATTGCGGCTGCACATGTAAGCCATGTTCTCCAATACAAGACTGATAAAAAAAAAAAAGTGATTTTAAAAATCTCCAGCTAATACATTTTTGTGCCTCTCAATTGCTTCTGAACTTGGGTATGGAACATTGTGGGTTTTGTTTGTTTGTTTTTACTGTGTCCTTCTACTCTCCCCAGTAATCTGTTCTCCCAGTTTGTGTAAAATAGAAAATTATATCAATGCAACAACATCGTATTCCTGTTACCCTACAGCTAAAAGTTTCTTTCGTATGTTTTTCAGAACCAGTGAAGACATCATCACATTTTTTAAAAAATAATTCAAAGCCTTTCTTTATCTCACCTTTCTTTATCTTCACCCCATACAGATGAATCTTTTTCATTTGGTGTCTCTAAAAACTTGGAGGGAATTTCTACCAAATGGACCTGTTACAATCACCATGGCTGTGTTTTTTCATCTCATCTTTATTTTACTTAAAAATCCTTTTTGTCAGCCATCTCCAATGGACAAGATTTCACTATGGAACATGGGGAGAGGCCAATGTTGTCAGCTTTTGAGTGATGAAAAAGTGCTTGGGTGGACTCTTTTGTCTATTTGCCTTGGTTCTGACTCAGGACCTATGTGTGGAGCCCCAGAGAAGAGATAAATATGGGAAGGAGGTGACGAGTAAATCAAAAGCAGAGCAGAAGATGGACAGCCAAATAGGCTTGTGACTGGGGCTGGAAGAGCAGGGTTTGCCCCATGCCAAGCTGCTTTCTCCTGCTCCAGGGAGCCTGGAACAGGGATTATCTGCATGTGACATTGGTGGGGGAATCAGTCAACATCAGCCGTTGGAAGAAGAAGAGTTAGTCCAGCACAGGGCAGTGTCAATGCCGAGAGACCGGCTATGTTCTGATGGAGAGAAAGATTGGCGAGGAGCCATTGACAAAAGGATGCTACTCGGGGCTAAGGGAGAAACACAGGGGTTCCATTTGCTTCAGAGTCCTAGTGGGTTTGCCTGAGAGCACATCTCAGAGCTGGAGCTGGGGAAATTTATCATTGGCTCCAGAGGAGGTGGAGTGGTTCGCATTGCTGATGGGTTTTTCTTTCAGAACCATGGTTCTGTCCATTGCCTACAGGATCTAGGCACTTTTTATTTTTTGCTTTATAGGGCAACACCTGCAGCATATGGAGGTTCCCAGGCTAGGGATCAAATCGGAGCTGCAGGCCTAGGCCACAGCCACAGCAATGCCAGATCTGAGCCAAGTCTGCAAACTACACTTCAGCTCCAGGCAATGCCAGATCCTTAACCCACTGAGCGAGGCCAGGGATTGAACCGACATCCTCATGGCTACTAGTCGGGTTCGTTACTGCTGAGCCACAACGGGAGCGCCTAGAAACACAGTTTTCTCATTGCTCACAGGATCCAGCTGCTTGTTTAATGACAGATACCAGAGTACGGGTTACCCGAACTCCTGGCCTACAATACTATGTGGCCCCTCTTCAGATTTTTCACTTCATGGGTCCTATCCACAGAAGGCCAATAAGAAGGTATTCTTAGCCTCATTTTTATTAATCGGTTTAATCACAGTTTATTCATTTGGCATTTTTGGGACTCTGGCATTGTGCTTGCTAGTGGGAATATAAGACATCAATGAACTGTGGCTTTTGGTCTGGTCTTGAGAAAACTCAGGCTATGGGGGAGGCAGACATGCAAACAGATAAACCACAAACTTATACAAACCAGGAACACAGTGCCGTGGGAGCACAGAGGAGAGAGCCACTCATTTCTCACACGGCATGAGAATGTGTGCCGTGTGGCTTTTCCAGGCCAAAGGGTGGACAGAATGTGAGCCAGGCCTGAGAATTGCCCAGGACTTGAGCGTCCCTAGATTTTGCCCGCCTGCTCGGTTGACCGGTCTTGCCCTGAACCGACTGTGTGGAATGCCTCAGTGTGAAGGTGGTCTGAGCCCCGGTGATTTAATTATCTCAGTAATCAGTATCTAATCCAAATAAGCATGTCATAGAAAGATAGATGCTTGTGAAGGAGTGGCCTGCAAAAAAAAAAAAAAAAAGGATGGAATGGCAGTTGCTGAAGGAATTTCATTTTTCAAATTTATTTGTAAACCATGTACAAGCTTATCTGGGTGAACTTCTTGCAAGTAGCAGAGGCTCAGGCTCATTCTCTGGCATCTGGGAGGGGTGGGGTGTTGCTTGTTTGAGCCCGAAGGAGAAATAGAAGGTTTCCATTCTCCAGACGCTTATCAGATGTCACATTGGAAGTAGCCTGATAAATCTGGCACTAGCTAAACATCCGCTAAATTATATGCTCCCATGGGAAAATCCTGCCCTTGAGAACTCGGTCTTTTTATTTGCTTTTAAAACCTCAGTTGCTGAACTGTACAATTCCTGGAAGCATCGCGACAGCATGAATTGATTAAGAAGATGGTGTAAGGAGCTCTCGAGTTCCGGTGCTTTCAGTCATTAGAGTTCTTACTTGTGAAAGGGGCGGTTGGACGTTTGTTGAAAGGATGGTGGCATGAAACAAACACAATCTCCGCCGGCCCCGGATCACTGGGGTGACTAAGATCACCCCTGCGTTACCTCCGAGTGGCTTGAGCAAGAGCAAAGGCTTTTTACGGATCGGATCGGATCGGATCGTACTGCAGTCAGTGTCTCCAAGTAGCCGCGGAGGATATAGCAGTGACCTTTCCACATGCTGCTTTATTTTTGTGGCTGTCGTAAGGTGGCAAATCGTTTGAAACATGGGAGCCAGGGCACAGCCCTGTGATGGGATCACTGGGCAGATGGGAGGATACTATTTTACGGAGTCCTCATGGGGGCCTTATAGTCTCATTTCATCCTCATAATTGCCAGTTAGCTCTCAGGGCTCCCAAGGAAGCCCAGGCAACCATAAATCAGATAACTGAGTCACAGCAAGAAGTGGATTAGGATTTCGAACTTGGAAAGTGAATCGAACTCTCAGTTCTTTGTAATGTAAGCTTGGGCAAGGTATTTACTCTCTTAGCTCCATGTCTAATACCTCGGCCGAATAATAACATTCATCATACCAATAATAAACCGTCTTCTTCGTGTACTCGTTTATGAAGGGCTTTCATAGTCATGATCTCATTTGTGCCCCATCTCATGCCCGTGCGGCAGGTGGGGAGATGGCACAGAACAGTGGAACGTGGTCATGTCGTGGTGTGAGTCTGGGGTTCAAATCCTGACTCTACCTTCAGTTGGCTCTCTTGAGATTCAGTCTCTTTTTCAGTGAACAGCTTGTCCCGCTTTTATAAGATCTGAAAGAGAACTGAGTAACGAAGGTTCAACAAAGGTAGCTTCTCTTCAGGTCCCATTTGGGGGCTGAGAAGAACAATACTTAGGATATATGAGTTCCTCAAAGGGACACTTTGAGTAGGAGTGTGGGCTTTGGGGCTGGGTGGATTTAGGATGTAATTGTGCTGTGTGACCTTGGTGGTGTGTGTGTGTGTGTGTGTGTATGTGATTTGATCTCTCTGAACTTTAGTTACTCATTTGTGAAATTATCGGTAATTACAACCACATAAGCGGGTAAGTGAGGAGGATGATAAAATTATAAAAACCGCTTTGAAACCACTTTGCTAACTAAATGCCCATCTCTTTTCCTTCTCCCTTCTTCCTTTCTCCCTTCTCTCTCTCCTTCCCTCTCTTCCTTCCTTCATCTTATTTGTAATACAATACAAGCTCCGGGCATTTGGGGAATTATGTATAACCTTTATTAGCGGGATCAGCTTGAGTAGGAAAAAGCCCATTGGGTTTGGAGCTGGAAGGATCACAGTTGAGGTGGAGGAGTCCTGGCTCTGTCACTCTAGCTCAGTGACCTTGTGCAAGCCACTCCCGCCTGTTTCATAGTCCCTGTTAATAGCCCTCGCTGCGCAGGGTTGCTGCCAGCAGCTCATGAGATGACAGTTCTGACAGTGTAATGTTGTAGAGCTAGAGAAACATTTTTACGAATGTGGAATTTGGAGCATCAAGCAACGAATTAGGGGTGTTTTTGTGAGTGCAGCGGACCTAAGTGTTGGTAGTTTTTAAGTCAAAAGGTAGTCCTCTCTCATGCAGAGCTGGGCAGGTTCTTTCACCATGTTGCTTTCATTGTTCATAACGCCAGTGCCGTGTGTGTCTCTGAAACCCTGGAAATGCCTAGACTTACTGTAAGAAATCTAGAAGTCAATCTGCATACATCGATGGATTTACTGTAATGACAATCACCAAAGTTTTTGATGTTAAAAAAGACCTATGACAAAAAAATGTTACAAGCTGTTGCCCTTGAGTGAGGGAGATTCTTTGGTGGTGAGAATCAGGTCTTAATTATCTTGATATTCTAGAGCCTAGCATAATGTGTCAGGAACTTGAAAGATGTTCAATAACTAGTGTGAATAAAAGAATGAATAAATGTGTTTTCTTTTTCAAATTTATTTTTTATTAGGGTATGTTTCATTTACAGTATTGGGTCCATTTCTGCTGTACAGCATAGGGACCCAGTCATATGTACATAGATGCATATGTATATATATATGTGTGTGTGTGTGTGTACATTCTTTTTCTCATTATTATCTTCCATTATGGGCTATCCCAAGAGATCGGATATAATTCCCCATGATATCCGGTAGAACCTCATTGCTGATCCTTTTTTTTTTTTTTTGGTCTTTTTGCCATTTCTTGGGCCACTCCCACAGCATATGGAGGTTCCCAGGCTAGGGGTCCAATCGGAGCTGTAGCCGCCGGCCTACACCACAGCCACAGCAACGCGGGATCCGAGCTCCGAGTCGCGTCTGTGACCTACACCACCGCTCATGGCAACGCCGGATCGTTAACCCACTGAGCTAGGGCAGGGATCGAACCGGCAACCTCATGGTTCCTAGTTGGATTCGTTAACCACTGCACCAGGACGGGAACTCCTGATCCTTTTTTTTAAATTGACTGTCCTATAACCCAGTCCCTCCCTTTAGATGTCTGTGGAGTTAGGTGTGGGCAGCCTGACCTCTGGCTTCCTTTCCCCTTTCATGTGGGCTGGTCTGCCTCTGTTTATGGAGATTTTGTTTGAAGAGTATCCTGCTTCCTTGGAGTCCTTTGTCTCCTAGCCTTTTTTTTTTTTTTTTTTTTCCCTTACAGGATGATGATATCACTTGAGAAATTCAGTTCTTAAAAATCCCACTTCTTCCAAAATAGGAAATGAGCTCATCTTGGTTAAGTTGGATACCTGTTAGAGGATCTCGATGTGATCCTGTCTCACCATCCCTTTTGTCTTTACTCTTAAGAGCAAGAAGACATGTGACAGCTCCCAAGGAGCCACATGAAACATCTCAGAAGTTTTCAGCACTTAACTGAGTTATTATCGCCTCTCCCGGAACAGAGCCTTAGGCGAAATGTGAGAAAATGTCCCCTGAAGTGGAAAAAGTGAAGAGAGGGGAAAAAATGAGATCAGTGCAAAATGAATA
The DNA here is from genome assembly GCF_016906955.1 of Phacochoerus africanus. Taxonomy (NCBI): domain Eukaryota; kingdom Metazoa; phylum Chordata; class Mammalia; order Artiodactyla; family Suidae; genus Phacochoerus; species Phacochoerus africanus. Next base: position 14,940,591 of record NC_062555.1, on the reverse strand, counting down.
TAGTACAAAGCTCCAAGTGATTCAGCTTTCTAAAAGGCAGAGTGATGAGAGGTTCAGGGAGTGTTGTGATTTCAGATGACTTTCTGAAGCCCCAAACAAGGGATTTGGAAAGCTGAGAGGCAAATCTGTTAGGCTTCCCCAGAGAGATCTTGCAGGGAGAGCTAATATCTGCAGTTATTTTGAGAAGGTCACCTATTAAACAAGAACCTCGTGGGCTGGGTTCATGTGGGGCTCGCGTACAAGGTCATGGACCTCTGTGAGTCAAAATGTTCCCAAAGGTGGAGTGTCCAAAGCCAGTTGGACCCTGGTTAAAGTTCTTCAAGAATTGGAACACAAGCCTTCTCTCCAAGGAATCTACGGATATAACCACATACTAGACAGGCGTCTCCAGTGGGTGTAAAATTATTCCATACATTCAAACGGCAGATCCACTCACTCCAAGTAGTGTCCTCAGGAGCAGATCCTGTTATCCAAGTGTCCATATGTTTTCTGGGTGGGTAGTCATGAAGGATGCCCGCATAGAATTTGGAGCTGGGGCACTTGGTCCCAGGGCCAGTAGCGGGTGACCCAGTACTCCAGGGGCAGAGACCGGAAATTTGGTGGAGTGTAGCTGATAAGAACATGGCTTTAGAATCTGATAAGTCTGGAGTTCCCATCATGGCTCAGCAGAAACAAATTTGACTAGCATCTATGAGGATGCAGTTTTGATCTCAGGCCCCGCTCAATGGGTTAAGAATCAGGTATTGCCATGAGCTGTGGTGTAGGTTGCAGACAAGGCTTGGATCTGACGTTGCTGTGGCTGTGGTGTAGGCCAGCAGCTCCAGCTCCAATTTGACCCCCAGCCTGGGAATCTCCATATACCGTGGGCGCGGCCCTAAGACAAAAACAAAACAAAACAAAACAAGAATCAGACAAGTCTCCCTCAGCCCCCGCTACTGGTTACATGGCAGAGGACACCTTCAGTATTTTGCAACCTATTGCCTTATTTAAATAAGATGGGGATAATAGTATCTACAATACAATGTTGTGTGAGGATTAAATTAAATCCAACATGTGAACACTATCCTGAACTGAACTTAACCAGAGTGAAGTGGTAAATATTGTTATTATCCTCCAACCTGAGAGTCAGGGGGCAGAACGTGGGCATATAGTAAAACAGGAGATGACCAAAACTGGGCTTCTGTTGTGTTTGCACTTTCTTCTCATGGGAAACCATCTCACAGGGGATACCTTTTGCAACGCTTTTAGAAATGGAGTTTAAGTTCCAAGGCAAACCCCTTGAAATATGTGTTGAGATAATGTACTTTAGCAACAAGATTTTCCCTTTTCTCTTCTTCTGTTGTCAGTTTCAGTGATTTCAGTTTGGTGAATTGCTTTAGGAGATTTATCATACTGTGTTTATGGGCAAATAAATCCCAGGCTATAGACAACTAGAATACAGCTCATGCGCTGGGGAGTTTCAGTGCTGGGTATAAGGATTTTAATTGTGTTGGAAATCAATACTCATTACTCCTGATGATATTAAGAGATCCTTAAGGAAATTTCTAGTGCTCTGGCTATATGGCTGGCAGGGAATCTCAGGGTAGAATAGAGGGCCTTTGGCTGTTCTTTCCCTTTTTGCATTTCCCTTCCCTCTGTCTCTGTCTAATAATCTTAGGTATTTTTCTGGGTAAAGGAACCTGCCTGGAAGGTATAAATTTCCATTTGGGGCTACTGTTTTGATGCAGCCTGTTTAAAAGTTTAATTCAGCAATTGTACTAAAGAAATGTTTTAGAGTAACCAGCTTGTCCATAGATAGATAATTGCCATACGATTTCCCATTTCCTCCTCATCCTTACCAGTAATGGGTGTTGTTATTTTAGATTTGTTAGTCTGATAGATCTCAAGTGCTATTTTTATGTCCTTACTGATGGGTTTGCCCCTTTTTTTCACATATTTGATGGCATTTTGGATTTGTTCTTCTCTGGAAGGTATATGGATATTCACTATACTATTCTTGTAATTTTTCAGTGGGCTTGACATTTTTATAAATGTTGGAAAGAGAAGCGTTGTGTATAGAAGAAGAATTAGAGACAGTGCATGCCTTTTTTGGATCTAGTGTACATGTAAAGAGATTGGCTTTAGATGGGAGTGCATCATTAATAAAAGTCAGGGAAATAGTGTGTGGTATAAATATTATAAATATATTTATAAATATTACTGGTATGCAGATGTGTCGCACACAATTTCCAAGTCTAATAGCATATACAGTACTCCTTATCGTAAATGCTTTTGTTGATTTTTGCTGTATCCTTGTCTATAGACAACCTACGGTTGCAATTCAACCATGACCTGAAAAATGGAGTTTCATCCTAGTCTGCCCTTTTCCTGGTAAAATTTATTGTCATCACATCTGTTATATGATCTATGATTAAACTATTTCACATTCTTATACATAATTAAACAGAAATCTCTTTCAGCTCCAGTACTACGTATGCCAAAATTTCACTCATTTATCAATGCTTTTGAAACTGACAGCACTAACAGCCTGAACCCAGCCAGAACCCAGACTGGGACCTGAACCCACATGCCGGGACTCAAACCCAGCCAAAACCCAGATTGAGACTTAAACCCACAGTTTTAAATTAGAATCACTCACCCCGTTGTCTGGATCCACTGGAGGTTCAGGTTCTTTGTGTCTCAGCACAAATAAGGAATTCAGCGAGAGACAAAGGGATAGGCAAGAAATAGATTTATCAGGATAGGACGCTTGTGAGAGATGCAAGCAGGCAGGCACAGAAACTCCGTCCCGAGGGTCTGGTGGGCTACAGCTTTATCATCCAAGGGGGTGGGTGTTGGAAAAGCCCGCCTCTTCCTTAATGGGAGTGCTGGGTAAATTGTGTATTCAAATCTGCAGAAGGGCGGTCCTCAAACTCCTGTCTTTGGTCTGAATCTGAATGCAGGCCTCACCCCTATGACCTGAGGCAATTCTCCGGCCTCCACTAGTCAAGCAAGCCTGCCTTGTGCTGAAGGCTTTTTCTTGAGCAGTTATTAACTCCCGGTGGTCTCCCAAGGTCCCCTAGGTTTCCCTCTCTATCTATGGTCCCTTACAGGACTTCAACAACTACCTGTGCCGACTCCATTCCTATCAATTTGAGTGAATTCTTTGTTGAATCAGATACTTTTCAAATACTGGAAGATGATTTCCTATTTCGTGTGCTCTAGAATGTGTGGCTACAGATACGATACCCTTTTAAAAAACATTTCTTCTGCAATGTTAACATTTTCTGCATCTTTTTCTTAAGCTTAGACAATCAATGAAACCATAAATCAAACCGAGATTTTTACCTTTTGCTGATTTCCGTGGTGCAGACACCTCACCATGGCTGATTTCTAGTTACCATGACAATGCCCTTGAGGAAGGACCTGGGAAGAGAGGATCAGTAACACACAGTTATGATACAGTTGTCCCTCTGTATCCACAGACACTAGTTCCAAACCCCCGTGGATACCAAAATCTATGTATGCTTAAGTTCCTTGAATAAAACATTACTGTGTTTGCATATAACCTATGAACATCCGCCTGTGTACTTTAAGTCAACTCTAGATGACTTATAAAACTTTTTTTTTCTTTTTTCTTTTTTGGCTTTTTAGGGCTGCAGCCATGGCATAAGGAAGTTACCAGGCTAGGGGTCAAATCAGAGCTACAGCTGCCGACCTACACCACAGCCACAGCAACACAGGATCTGAACCACACCTGCAACCTACACCATAGCTCACGGCAATGCCAGATCTTTAGCCAGGGATCAAACTCCCATCTTCATGGATACTAGTTGGGTTTCTCAACCGCTGAGCCTCAAAGGGAACTCCCGAAATAATGAATTTTGTAATGGCCACTTCTGTGCCAAGAGATGATGGTGGAGTCAGAGAAGAGAACGTTCCCTGGGAACAAAAGCCTTTTTATCCTGGCCATCCCTGACTGCAGTGAGAATGGCCTGTTGGATTCTGTACACTTCCACCTCTCACAAGGGTGGAAATCTATTTCTCTGGTTTCCTTTAAGCGATAGGGGTGCTCCCTCTGACATCTTGCCATGCCAAGGCAGAGGCAACCCCGTAGGAGGACTTTCCTTGAGTTTTCTGAGGCTCCCTTTTCATAAACCCTAATCAGTGAGGTACACTGATAAGCTGGACCACTCTCTTCTGCCATATCAATGAGGGGGAGAGACCAATCTGTGACCAGCAGCCATGGCCTCTTTCTGTCCCCTTAGAGACAGAGACTCCCTGGGTCCACGCTTTCAGGTGGAGATGTTGAACATAGCATCAAGGCTGCAAAGAACAAAGAGCTGTGGTCCTAAGAATTGCAATGCAGGAGACACAGTGTAGGGTGGAACGGAAGGAGTGTTCTGGGGAAGGGGAGGAGACAAAGGCTCACGAAGACCAAAAGCCAAAGGACTGTTAAAGATGCCCAGCGAGCATTGTCGTTGACCCTGAGGCAAGTCAGGACATATTTGTCCTTAAGGAATCAAGAGTTAGGGTAGGGGTTTGTCAGGTAGACAGGCTGTTGCACGTTATTTTAGAGTTAAGGGTCCGATATGTATCTGGAGTTTCAGGCGGATGTTTTGGATGCCTTCCTTAGGACAATTCGTGGTCAGATTCCACCTGGGCTGAGATATGTATAAATCACAGGCTTCCTCAGTGGTCTCTGGGCTTCATTTTAGATGGAGAACTTGCTTAGCGATACCAACTCCATGTTGCTTTTCTTTTCCAACAAGACAAACCTCTTCTCTCATTTGCGGAGCAATGGCATCTGTGAATGATATGGTAAATATCAATCTGATGTTTGCTTCGTTTACACATGATATTTCCATTCCAATACCAAAATTTGTCTTGATCTGATCCTGTCAGAGCAGGCAGACAGCTAGACAGGCGCAGAGAAGGGGTACATGGGGCCAGATGGCAGGAAACCACACATCCTGCAAACAGCAGGGTCCATGCTTGGATAAAGAAAAGCCAGAACCCCAAGGCTGACAGGAAGCCACACCTTTTCAGGTGATAAGTACCCCGGGGAGCAGACAAAGAAAGGTGGAAAAGAGTTCGAATCTCCAATGTTTGAAGGAAACTGTTGCTCATTATGCCCTCATTATAATAAAATTATAACTAAATTAGCTATGCAGATAACAAGTACCCATCATACACTGATGCCATGACACTGCCAATAAAACTAAATCAGGAAAAAAATCCCTCCTTCCTTCAGGAAGGTAAAGCTGAGATGAAAATTAAGGAATACGATCCCCCAAATCCCACCTTCCCAGTGAATATCCCGCCCAGGCAGTTAGATGCCCCATATAACCGGTGTGCCATCAGGGCACCTGCTTGCCTCTCTGCCCGCCTCTCCTTAAGAGGTGTATTTCTCACTTAAATAAATCCTCAGTTTCTTTTTTTCAATTTTCCATCTCGTTTCTGAATTCTTTCTCGAGATGAGACAAGGACCTAACCTCTGGGAACAATCCCACTGCGATAGGCAGAGAAGGTTCACAAGAGCGCATGGGGCATAAAAATAGCAACTAGGAGTGCTATGGAGAGGACTTGTAATTGTGTGTGTGTGTCTGTGTAGACAAGCACTATAAGCTTTTCACTTTATGCTGTGTTGAATTTATGGTAATTCAGTGAAGGTGTTTGTAACATGTTCAATGCCAAGGAGAGATTTCGTTGCCTCAAGAGGTTTCTTTGATTTTTTTTGAACTTAAAAAGGAACACAATGTAGAAGTGAGAAAAAAAACCCAGACCTAATTAAGAGAATCCATAAATTGTATTTTTTTTTCTTTCATTCTAAAAGGAAGATGCCAGCTGTGTCTAGAAAAGCAGTTTGATGGGTTTTCTCTTGCCTGTCTACCATGGCTTAGAACTTAATCCCTTCTCCTGAAATTCCAAGGTGCAGTGTCAGAGCTGTCCTCCTAGAGATGAAAAGTAACTCTGAAAAAAAGAGCAAATTACTGCTTTTATTTAGAGTGCTGAGTCAGGGGCAGCACCTGAGACTGAATGGATTCTGAACTGGAAGTGGGGGTTAACAAGGTGAAAGGAAAGCTTGAGAAGCACGTCCAAGGTCAGGTTGCATAGGTAATTCAGAAGCCTTAAAGGATGAAGAAGCTGGCAAAGAACTTTGCCACAAAGTTGCACAGGCCAAGAAAACCCCATCCATAAGCATCAGTGTCAGAGGGGATTTATTAGCAAGAAAGACTCCCTGACAGGAAGCAAAGGCTGCCTTTGAAAAAAAGGCTGTATTTTTAGATGGTCCAATGATAGGGCAGATCTGGCAAAGTGGTCAGTCCCAGGATTACAGCAGGGAAGCGGGTGTCTCTCCTCAGGCTCTCTGGCGATCTTGACATACAGAGCTCAGTTACAACACAGGCTTTTAGAAGATGATTTAATTTTATGACATTTCCTACCCCATGCCTGTCAAGCTTGGGGTTTGCGAAGTATTGTGTGGGATCACATAACTAAAGAGAGGAATGTCATCTGTGTTTTAATCAATAGATATGTCATTATAGAGAACAGACTTGTGGTTGCCCAGGGGGAGGGGAAGGGAGTGGGAGGGATGGGGATTTGGGGGTTAGTAGATGCAAACGATTACTCCGGGAATGGATAAGCAATGAGGTCCTGCTGTGCAGCACAGGGAACTACATCCCGTCTCTTGGAATAGACGTGATGGAGGACAGTATGAGAAAAAGATGGGTCACTTTGCTATAGAGCAGAAATTGGCACAACATTGTAAGTCAACTATACCTTAATAAACAAATTAAGAAAAAAGAAAAAAAAAGTAGGTATGTCATTAAAATTTTCCTTTATAAACAAATCAACGTGAGGGGCTCTGAGTAAGGGTCTAGCAAACATATGACCCTGTAGGGAGGCTGCTCAAGAGTCTGTCATTCAGCTAGTTTATGTCTCAGCTGCACACTGCCTTCTCCCATGTGGCACAGTTAAAAGTGGCTTGATTCTTACTCACCTGTCTTAAACTTTGTCCCCACAATAGGTTGTTAGTTAAGCATTAGGTTGTAAACAACGCTGATGCCAACACAAGGGTATAATCCTATAAATTCATCGCAAGGTGCCCCTCACTGCATTTATAAGTTTAATTTATCTGACGGAAAAATTTATACAACACATTGAGATCTTTCCAGGACTTTAAAAAAGCTTACCCCGCAGTTCCTGCTGTGGTACAGCTGACTAAGCATCCAGCGTTGTCTCTGTATCTGTGCGGGTTCAGTCCCCAGACTGGCACAGTGGGTTAAGAATCTGGCATTGCCACAGTTGTGGTGTAGGTTGCAGCTATTGCTCGGATTCAATCCCTGGCCCAGGAACTTCCATATGGAGGTGGTGTGGCCAAAAAAAAAAAAAAAAAAAAAAGCTAACAGAGAAATGATAATAATGATTATCCAATGCATTGGCAATAAAGATATATGCCAGCAATATATTATATGTGGAGAAGGTTTTGAAAATAAAGATATAAAACTTTTTTTTTTTTCGACTGTGCCTGTGATGTGTGGAAACTCCTGAGACAGAGATGGAACTTATGTCAGAGTGGTGACCTGAGCCATATCATGACCAGAGCCGCTGCTGTGACAACACCAGCTCCTTAACTCACTGTGCACAAGGGAACTCCTAAAATCTTCTTTCTGAATTAATTTAGAACTAAAATAAAAAGTTATGAAAAAGTCTAATTTGTTGCCAAAATGTAGTTGTTTTTAGTCTACATTTTAACATATATATATATGTTTCTTTATATCTACATGTATATTTACATGCATAAAATTATATAATATATAGCTTTTGATATCCAAATCAAATAGGCTATAGGCCATTTTTTACTTTTTTTGGCAAATTGTTTTATCCCCCACAATTAATTTAATGGAACTTAAATCATGTGTAAAATAGATAACCAACAAGGTTCTATTGTATAACACAGAGGGCTATATTCAGTATTTTGCAATGACCGTATAAGGGAAAAGAATATGATAAAGCATATAGACATATACACCTGAATCACTTTGCTGTACATCAGAACCCAGTGCAACATTGTAAATCAACTACACTTAAGTTAGAAGAGTCTTCCTACATCATGATTATTATTATGAATGATAATATTAGTAAGGCTTTTTATAATGCAATCTATACTCTTCCAATCTAAAATAAAAGCAAGTCTTTCCCTCTTTCCTTCTTCCTTCCCTGCCTTTCTTTCTTTCTTTTGCTACACCTGCAGCATATGGAAGTTCCCAGGCTAGGGGTCAAGTTGGAGCCGCAGCTGGCAGCCTACGCCACAGCCCCAGCAACTTGGGGGATCTGAGGAAGACTGTGGCCTCAGAGGTATATCTGATGTGGGCCTGAAGTTGTTGCGGGTCTGGGGGACTAGCTGTCAGCAAGAAAGGACAGCTGTCCGTGAAGCAGAGGAGAGCGACAACCATGCGAGGAAACTGGACTCCTCAAGGCCCAGCTGCCTTGTACTGGAGGAACTGGAGCCGCCGTGGGCCTGGGTGTGTCACGCGCTCCAGGCGAGCGGACAGGTCGGGGACAAGATCCACCAGTTGCCCCTGTGTCTCACGACATTTACGGACCTTCAGAACACACAAGCTGCTGCTGCTTCCCTTCGGCCTCATAAACCTCACAGAACTTCTTCCTTGTCAGCCCTAACCTGGCAGCACCCTGAGGAACGGAGTCCAGCTTGTCTAAGGCGACACAGGGCAGAGCCACCGGCCACATCTTCAGGGCATCCTGAGGGAAGCCTCTGCAGAGTCTTGTTCTCCCACATCCTCCCAGGATGCCTCTGCGCTCCTGGAGGAGGGGATGGCGCTGGCTTCTGATCCAGCTGGTGTTTAATACTAAGCTGGGCTGATCCGTGAGCTTCTGGAGTTATTTTCTCACTTATTCCTCCCCACTACCCTTAGAAATAGGGGTTTTACGCCCTGTATTTTACAGTTGAAGGCACTACATTCCCCGTTTATTCATCAGGGAATCTGAGGTTGGGGAAGAAAAGCAGACACATTATTACCACAAAGAAGTAATGCCTTGGCTTTTAGGTCAGTAGCAATAAATTGTCACAAGTGAAACCTGAAGGAAATTGTTGAGTCTGGTCATGTGGCTTGAAGCCACCCTTTGTGGGGTTGGATGTGCTTGGAACTGGCCATTGGCTTGATGAGGTTCATTGCCTTCTCAGTAAGCGCACGAGAGCTTTCCAGGTGAAGGGGGACCCTTGGCATGCTTGCTCTGCTGTCAAATCCATCTGAGAAATCAAAAAATTCTCCTGGCAGCCTCAGCTCTCCCTTTGCTTTTTTACCACTTCAAGAGCATTCCTCGCATTTTAAAATATGAGGTTATACTCATTTCAGTCATAACTTGAACTGAAAATGTTGACTTTCTCAATGCATTTATAAAAGCTTCAACTTCTGGAATCTCTCTCTTCTTGCTGATGAGAAACCTCTAATTTTGGAAGCATCAATTGACAGAAAATGTTCTGGCAGCAAAAAGCATCATTGACTTTTGGGTACTTGGGACGCAATTTCACAGAGTGGCCATATTTTTGTCTTGGGGATATTTATCATTTGAAATGCCAGCACTTTACTTAGTCATAGTCGTGGTTTGGAAGCTTACCTCTAGGAAAAAAGGCTGGGGAAAAGGGAAAGAAATCACTTTAGTTTAAGAAAAAAATCTATCTATCTATCAATCATCTATTATCTATCATCTATCTATCTATCTATCTATCTATCTATCTATCTATCTATCTATCTATCTATCTATCTTTAAGCGATGATTGTAGAAAATTAACAGTCATCTAGAATTTTTGGATTAAGGACTCTTGGGTCTTTCTAGTCTCTTTTTCTGTTTGTTATCCATTCATCTGAGCCCCGTCATTGTATTCTGAGAATTCAGAAGCGGGGGAGATATATTTCCTGTTCCGAAAGGGTTTTAAGTCTCATCATAAAGGCAGGAATGTAAACACAATAAGTATTCAGAATACTATTAAAAAGTCTGCCAGGCAGTAGTAGAGTCACAAAAGGGAGAGAAGGATTTCATAGAGAAAGCAAAACTTGAATGTTGAACTGGTTTTTCCTAACTCAGAGCTCCCTGATCTGGCTATGGGACACATGGACTATAGCTGTGTTAAACCGTCAAATTCCTTAGCCTGTGGGCCCTTGGAAACTTCTCAATACACTCCGTCATGATGTGTAAATGTTGCCATTTTAAAACATGTGTCCTGGGAGTTCTCATCGTGGCTCAGCGGTACAGACCCAACTAGTATCCGTGAGGATGCGGTTCGATCCCTGGCCTTGCTCAGCAGGACAAGGATCCTGCATTGCTGTGGCTGTGATGCCGGTCAGCAGCAGCAGCAGCAGCAGCAGCAGCAGCAGCAGCAGCTCTGATTCAGCCCCTAGCCTGGGAACTTCCATATGCCACAGGTGTGGCTATAAAAAAAAAAAAAAAAAGACTTCAGGAGCAGATCTAGGCAAAGTTATAATTTGGAAGTCATCAGCCTCCAAGTAATGTCACAAGGTGGAAGGTACCTGTAAAGCAGGCAAGGTCACAGAGCGTAAGAGACAAAGAGGATTGGAGGCAGAAGCCGGGGCAGTGCAGTGCAGAGGGAAGGGCCAAGGAAGAGGAGCCATCCCCGGGGGCCGGGAAAGAGAACGCTCTTCAGTCAAGGCCTCTGGGGACATGAGAGGAAATGTATTTGTCCAATTCCAGGAGAAGCAAGAGAGAACCCTTGAGCCCTTGAGTTTTGAGTCTTCAGGAAAAAACCTCTCTCTTTACAGAACCAAAAGCTGAGTCTGTAATGCAGCAAAATAACTTGTGCAAAAGTGAGCAAGTAGGATTCCTTTGGTGGCTGAGTGGCTTCAGAATCCGGCATTATCACTGTGGTGGCTTGGGTCATGGCTGTGGCAAGGGTTTGATCTCTGGTTAGGGAATTTCTGCATGCCACCCCCCACCCCACTCTCCCCCTGCCCCTACAAAAAAAAAAAAAAAAAAAAGGAAGCAAGCAAATGTTCGAACATCAGACATCCAGCCAGACCCAGGCTTGTCCCTGACAAACAAGAATTTGTTCCACTTTCTTTTCTCTTAAGGTTGTGGGCACTGAATATTGAGGCTAAAAAATACCCGCCAGAAATAGATCGGACTGCCATCAGAAGAAAGAAGGAAACAAGAACTCATCAATAACGCTAATGAACTTAGCTAATTCTACAATTCTTCTCCTCCTTACCCCATCACCTTAGAAAGGATTTCTGACTCTCCTGATATGTGGAATAATCGAATTTGACAGCAGTCCCAATCAGACATCTCAGTGCTCCCACCTGCCCCGAGGCAGGTGGCTAGTATCTTAGGAAGGCACATTTTCTCACTGGGGTGGTGAAACCATGGGATGATGTTGAAACTTCAGAGATGTTGGTTGCTGATTTATTGAGAAGTATATTAGTCCTTATTTTGGCCCCCTTTTCAATCAACACAGAGTTATTATGTATCTATCATTTGCAAGACACTGTTAAGCCCTGGGGTGGATACAAAGGAACAGAAATTGTTGCTTCCTTCCAGCTTGGCCCATGTTCGGTTTCCATCATGGAACGTCTTGGTGCCTCTGGCCCCCAGTGACACCAGGGCTTCCTTTGAACTCTTGTTGGGTTTCACACGCTCTTTTAAGATCCAGTTTTAGTGAGAGGATGGCTCAGAGAGGCTTGGACCCTGCCGTTCTTCCAAGACAGTACTTGGCAGGTTAATGGTAAATTAATCAGAGCCAGATGGACTTAATCAGATTTGCAGAAAGAGTTTAGAAGGATCTGGACTCACCACAATGTTCACCAGCCTGGAAACCTTCCGATAAAGATAACCAAGCTTTATAACACTCGGGAGAGTTCTACATATTTATAAGCTAGGACCCAAAGCTTTCTGATATAACTGAATATAAATATGGACCTTGCCAATGGAATAGAGCCTTCTTACACCTGTGTGTGGGCTCATAGCTCTCCCGTGTTGTCTAAACCCGTTCTTGCAATGGGATCTGAACTTGGCTTTCACAGACTGTGTGCAATCATATATCTTGGACGGGGTTGGTTCAGACAAAGTCACAGAGGAGAAGTTCGCCTTTGGGGCCTCTCCCCCCACCTTTATGATCTTCCTCTTCCCTGGGTGCTCGTCCCCCAGTGCCCACTGTGGATTCTGGACTAATTAGGATCTCCGTTGTAGCCATTCTTCCTGTACATTCGCTCAGGGCTCTATCCTGTGTTCTAGGATGACTTCAGAAACCTGCTGAGGAGATACTGTGGAATGTAATCCTGGGCTAGTTCCTTGTGCCCAATGTCTCTTAAACATTTAATCTGTTCTCTCTCCTCAGATTCAGAGCATCAACAATTAGTGAAAAACTTTTGCAAAGTAATTTTGGTGATTCAAGATTCCAAGTATAGGGTTAATAAGTACTTTTAAGGATCATCTGTCTCGCTTGTTAGAATTTGGTTCTTGTTGATCACTTGAGTTGCTAATCATGGCTCCATCAGGGTGGGTAATCACCATCGGTGTTCACTGTAATTGATTTAATATTCATCTCTATGCATTTATTTGCAGTTAATTACACTAATCAAAGCTGCTTGAATGGAAGACTTCTAGACTTGGCTTTCTGTCCCTTCAAAGCACGAGCGCCTTATTGCAGAGCTAAGATCAGCACATGCTGTTTCTCCTTGCTCCCCATTTTCTCTGTGATTTCCTTTCTCTCTTTTCTGGGGCTGACCCTTCCTCTTTTGTCGGAGGTGCTCTAACCACAGGCTGAAGGTGGTGTAGCCGGTGGGTTGTTTCAGAAATCCTGGCAGGACTGGACCATAACAGGGAGTGGGTGGCCTGAGCTCAGAGGGTGGTGTAGCCGGCGGGTTGTTTCAGAAATCCTGGCAGGACTGGATTATAACAGGGAGTGGGTGGCCTGAGTTCAGAGAAGCCTCATTTCAACAGCGTGGTTAGAATGGAGCACACCCGGGTCACCCACTCCCCCCACGCCGAGCTCTCCTGCAGGGCAGCCTCGCTGACGCTGCTTCCCTCCCTCCCGTCTGCCCTCATCCCACGCTATCTTCCTGTGGTTTCTTGCAATCCGTGCCCTTCATCACGTTAGTCATCTTCCCTTAGCTTGTTCTTGGACACCGTTCATTGGTTACCTCAGCTAATCCCACAGACCACATTTCAAGGATACGTACACATAGCCTCCCCTTACCATCCGATGCACAAAACCCACCACTTATCATAACACAGGTTCTTGGCGAAGGGTTTTGTGTGCATGTTCTCATTTAATCTTACCATAACCCTGTCATCTGTTTTATGGGTAAGGAACCTGGGGCTGAGGGAGAAGTAACTCTTAACTCGTGTAATGTTCCACTCTTTCAAAAGGGTTGTGCTCTTAAACACTGTCCTGTTATCTCCGTTCCTGCACCAAAGTGTCCAAATATCTTCATCTGGAGATTGGCAACCACTGCACACCTGGAGGTCTACAAGACTACGAGTCTACACAACTACAAGAGGGAACTTCTGTTTCATCACCCAGTCCCCCCACAATTTTCTACCCTTAAAACATCATCAGGGAAGCCACAGGGGAGGGATAGGGCTGCAACTGGATCTTCACAATGGGGGGAGGTGCTAGAAGTATTGTCAAAATTGGAAGGTCCCTATGTGACCACTGAAGGCACATAATGAGTGCTCAGCAAACAATCTCACTCAATGGACAGACAAACTGAACAGTGATCAGTCCTGTCCTTTATGTTTTTTGTGTATAATATATTATGGTACGGTACCTTTAGCAGCTCCTCACTGTGGCGTGTAGATGCAACACCGTGTCATCATCCGCCATGAGACCGGTTCAATAATTTGTTGTTAAACAAAGTTTTTCCTTGATTTCCTAAAAACCAGCATTTATAATGTAACTCGAGGCAACAGTTGGCAAAGAGATAAACTTTCTTGAATGGGAGAAAAGGGGAAAAGAGGTAGGATGGCCTAGAATCTGCCTAATCTTTTCACAGCCCGAAGGAGAGATTTTTGAATCTCAAAGTTTGCTGCACAATTTGTTTCACTTCTCTGGCTGTTTGAGGGGGAGTTTCTCTCAAAATCTGGCTAAGCGCATGGGATTAAGCATACTGTGCAGAGACACCATGATCTTGCTCACCAGTGTTCACTAAGCTGCTCCATTTCCCTCCTGGGTATAAAGGAGGATGGTACTTCCCAGGATCCTTGGGTCTAGTTAGGATCATGGGAAGGATGCAGGCCAATGAAATCAGGTCCATCACTTCTGGGAGATGAAGAAGCATGTCGGGTACCATTCCTACCTCTCTGTTGCCCTTCCTACCTGCTTGGCACAAGAATTGAAGGAGCCAAGATGGCAGAAAAGCGTGATGGAAAAATTCTGAATCATTAAGGGTTGAAGGAGAGCTGAGAACTCAAGGCAGAGTGTGATACAAGTGAGAAGTTAATTGTTATTTTGTCAAACCCCCGAGACTCAAGATTTTTTGTTACTAGTGTTACTTACCTTGAGTGGTACATACCACCTATGTCATGACAGAAAGGTCAGGAATCGCTGATATATATTTTGACTCTAAGTTTTCTCTAAACATATATTTTCTGATTCTGACATTTGGAAATTTATCCTACTTTATGTCTATTCCTTTGTTTCTATTCCTATTCTACCTTATTTCTATTCTGAAAATTCCTGAAAATAAAGTAGAAAAAAAAAATCCCAAAACACATTCTACGTTATTTCTATTCCTAAAACCCCTAAAACATTTTCATCGCCATCATCGTCATCATCACCGACCTTCACACGCTGAGCACTTACTGCAGGTCAGGTGGTAGCTGAAGGCTTCTACACCCAGTTTGCTAAATTGGGATCTTGCACCTGCCTCTGCCTGCCATGCTCCAGCCACACAGGCCCAGTTCTTTGATGTTTGGAAAAGGGCAGGCGTGTTCCCTCAGAGGGCCATGGCATTCTGCTTCATCTACCAGGAACATTCCTCCTCAGCTCTCTGCGGTTTGGCTCCTTTAGGACATCAAGGCTCCTTGTTGGTTTGGAGCTCTCAGCGAGGTGGTCCCTGGTCATTCAGACTGGACGCTCCCTCCAGTTCCTTTCTTTCCACACTTGTTTTGTTGCCTTCATGGTTCATCCTACTCTCTGAAATCATCTTGTTTCCTGCTTCATCGTCTGTCTCATCTTTGGTCCCTTCCCACTCATCTCTATCGCCTCAGTCTTGAAATAATGCTGGCACATAGTAAGTGCTCAGTAAATCCTTTTGAACGAATGAATCTTCTGTAGTAGGAATTATTATAATTCTAAATTTTAGATGAGAAAATGAAGGCTTAAATAGACCCCTAGCTTTCCTCCCTCTTCTCTTCTCTTCTTTCTTTCTTTCTTTCTTTCTTCCTTCCTTCCTTCCTTCCTTCCTTCCTTCCTTCCTTCCTTCCTTCCTTCCTTCCTTCCTTCCTTCCTTCCTTTCTTTCTTTCTTTCTTTCTTTCTTTCTTTCTTTCTTTCTTTCTTTCTTTCTTTCTTTCTTTCTTTCTTTCTTTCTTTCTTTCTTCCATTCTTTCTCTTCATGGCACATATTATACAGATTGTGTCTGCAACCAAAGTAAAAAATTCATCTTATCATCTAAGCCTTTTTATTTAAGTAATGGCAGATACCCAGATAGTTGGCAGCATTAAATGTTTTATATGATGTAGACCCAGCTCCTTGAAACAGATGGATTCAGACCATTTGGATGAGCTTAACACCTAAAAGCATTAAAACAAATTCTTTGATGTGAAACTGAACCATGTTCATCATTTTTTTTTTATATGCTACAGGACAAATGGCCTTTATTGGTTGCAACCAGAAGTGGAAGAGGAGGGCATGGGACAGCCCTGGCTCCCGGAACGGCGGCACAGACTCAGTCACAGCCCTGGCAAATCTCCGGCAAAGTCCAGGTACATATGCTATTTTTAACAGGCCTGGGTTCCACAAATTAGATTTTTTCCCCCCCACAAATACAGACCTCCGCTCTCTGAGAAGCAACAGTCTTGGTTAATTTTGGAAATGAACACACTGTAATATGCTCTCTGAGGCTCATCACGCTCCTTAGCATATTTAAGGCTTTGAAAAGTCCCACAGTTAAGAAATCTGTTTACTTTTATTTAATCCAGTATTTCCCAACTCATTTGACCATGGAATCCTTTTTCTACACATAATGACTCTTTCAAACGAAACTTGTTGAGAAATGCTATTCCAGGGTATGCTCAAAATTTTCATATTTGCCGTGAAGCGTTTGTTTCCTAAGTTTACAGGTCTCTCCATGAACAAAAGTATGCCATTTTATTTCACAAGCTTCCAGGACATGAATGGAAATAAGCAATGTGTCACTATGTATTTGAAGTTCTCCGTTTCACTGAAAGAGCCTTTGTTAATTATTATTATTATTGTCTGCCAGCTTGTCCACTGATATGGTCTAATCAACCCTTGCTCATGGGTAGGGATTTCCACATCTGTATGATTACTGTATTTTCTTTAAAAAAATGTTGTGTTCATCAACTATTTCCTTTTATCTTAATCCATTCCACAAACGTGAAAGGGTTTTTTTTTTTTTTTCCATAAATTTAGAGATGAAATGTTGACCAAGAAAGGAGGATTATGACCCAGCTATAAGACCACCCCGATGAAAGATGTCTTCTTTTTCTTTAGATTTCTGAATAATATTTTTGTTCAATTATCAGTGTTATTAAGACATTTCAGATAGTTTCCTATTTGCTGCTGGGCCTGTTCAGATGAGGTGTGGTCTTGTCGCATCAAACTTACCGTCTTGCTACAGAGAAATCATGAACACTCACTAAGTAAGTGGAATAAAACTCAACCTGTAAACCTTAGAGGTTGGAATTCATAGCAAAAAACAATCATTAGGGTTTTTGTTGTTGTTTGTTTTTGTTTTGTTTTTAGGGCCACACTCATGGCATGTGGAAGTTCCCAGGCTAGGGGTCAAACTGGAGTTGTAGCTGCCAGCTTCCACCACAGCCACAGCAAGGCAGGATCCGAGCCACGTCTGTAACCCACACTGCAGCTCACAGCAACGCCGGATCCTTAACCCACTGAGTGCGGCCAGGGGTCGAACCCGAATCATCATGGATGCTGTGTTGGGTTCATAACCTACTGAGCCACAACGGGAACTCCTGCTTAGGTTTAATTAGCAAAAACAATCACATATTTCAAGCGTCTTTGTGGGATGATCTTTGGCTGGACTCTTGGTTGCTCACTTGCCTGCTGTAGTCAGTTTGAATACATGAGGCATTCTCTAGTGTTATCATGACAGGTGAATCTGTTAAAGCAAAATAGGGATGTTTTGTTCAGTTAGAAACATTTGGTTTGGTCCATTTTTGGTGCATTTTTCATAGTTAATATATAAAGTGAATTCTCATTTCTCCAGGTTTCCCCACATATTAGTAGATTTGGATTTTTTTGGTGCTTGGGTCAATAAATAGAGCCATAGTTTCCCCTCCGAATTTAACATCTCTTAGAAGGCATATACATATCGATGTGGCTTCAAAAAATGAATTTAAAATGAAAAAATTTAAACTCATCTTCAGACACAAACCAGTTTTTTCATGGAGGGTTGGAATGAGGCTGAACATCGATCCTCACACATTTGGGAAGCTTGACTGAGATGGCAGTACCAGTAAGCCATCCAGCCAGTGGATAACCTGAGGTTCTCACGTGGATGGCAAAGATCCATGAGTTTCCTTTGGATCCAGAGTATAAAGACAGAATGCTCGCTGTGAACAGGTTCCACAAAGTTTCCTGGCAATTTGAGCACACTGGTTGGATGAAGTCTATGGAGGAAATGCTCACTAGAGGTGGGGGCTCCCTTCAAGGGATCATTCAGGCCAGGAAGCTGCCCAGGGATGCAGTAGGGTGGCTACAGATCATCTAAAATGCTACCAGACTGAGTTTACATCAGATGCTTACCCTTCCCAGAGAGCCAAATGCCCATATATCAGAGAGAATAAGGACAAAACCATATCAGGAATGGGAACACACCACCCTTTCTAGTACCTGACCCCCTTCAATCCTCCATGCTTTCTGCAGAGGCTGACGTGAGTGAGAGTACAGAAGCAGTTGCGAAACTCCTTTGAGAAATCACTGAGTTGAAGTTGAGTTTTCAGTGAGATCATGTTGGGATAGATTAGGTTTTCTTTTGCTGAGCTAAAAGGGAGCATCCAGGTTTGAGATTAGTAATAGAAAATAGAGCTTTATTTTTATAAGTTTGTTACAACAAGGAAACTTTATATCCACTGCCTATGCAGCCGGCTCCTAGATTTCCTTTCCAGGAAAACAAAATTGGAGAGACTAGTCCACCTCATTCATAGAATCCTGCGTTAGGGTTTACGTTGCTCTCTGCGACTTCCCTTTTTTTCCTCTCAAAATGAACCTTGATATGTATTTGTATGAAAAGAGGGCTACAGAGATGAAGTGGAGGGAAGAAAGAGGAATGATCCTATAGCTTTATTTCAGGGTATACGCCTTCTAGGCATGTTCATAAGTGGATTTTTTTCTGAGTTATTACATACACAATTCATTTATTGGTGGATTTTTTTTTTTTTTTACAATATTCACATTTGCAGCGTAAACTTAGGGATGACTTTTCTAGAAGAGCATCAGGTCTTATAAAGGAGTTCTGGCTTCCATAGAGAAGCTAATAAATCCCAGTAGAAAGCTAACACTTTAAATCCCTTGAAGCATTTTCAAAGGGTAATGTCAATAGTGAAAGAATAAAGAAGGAAAAAATACCCATGTGCAGCATAAATTTGACGTGGCTCACTCAGCCCTCTCATCTCTTTGACCTTTTCCTGTGGCGGGGTCGGCACTGCTTCTCTGAAGGAAATAGTACATGGCATTTTAAAACTACTACATTAGGGTTAAATGGATTTGGGAAGATTTCATCTGGGACATTAGATCAAAGTGTCTTTTAAAAAGACTTCTCTGAATTTCTTTGCATTCCGAGTCTTGGGCAAATGTTACTAAAATAGAAAATGCATCTGGGGCATCATTGAGGGAGGAGATATATGGATTCAAGAAAACGATTTCTTAATTACATGGTAAACCTCTTACATAACACCCCCTTCCAAGACCAGACAACTGGTAGGTGGTTCATGTGCACATGGGGGGGTGGATCCAATGACACCTGCAAAGTAGAAGTTTGGCTCCACTACAGCCATTACACGGCTATGGGTACCTATATTTGGAGGAGGTACTTTTCTCATCCTCAGATGTAGGAAGACGTAATGCACACTCAAGTTGTAATCTAGGCAGTAGGAAAGTCAGCTGGAGGGCCCAAGCACTTTTTACCTTAGCATTTAGATGTGTCTAGGCATTTCTTAGTACATCAAGTGGACTAACCCAGTGTTTTCTTTGCAGAAGGGATTGGGAGAGATTGATTATAAAAATAGCTCCTATTTTCTAGCCCTCCCTTCAGCCTTTGCAATGTGAGTTTATAGCTGCTTCTGTCAAGGGATAGAAACTAGTTCCCCACCCCGGGATCTGGACTGTCCTTATGATTTACTTTGGGAGGCAGAATGTAGGAGAAATTAAATTATGTCAGTTCTAAGTCTAGGTATCAAGAGATTGTGAGTGCTTCTGCTCTCTCTCTTGGAAACTTGTCACCACTATGCAAACCCTAGACTACCCTCCTGGATGACAAGAAACACATGGCCCAGTTACCATCGTCACCATCAGACATGTGAGACAGTCGTAGACCAGCCAGCCTCCAGCCAGCTGACTCCAGCTGCATGATTTAGCCCGGCTGGAGATCAATTAAGCCAGCTCAAATTAGCAGAAACATCTAGTTGAGTGATAGACTCATTAAAGATAATTATTTTTTATATTTTTAAGGTGCTAGATTTTGGGATGGTTTGTTTTGCAATAGCACATAACTGATACAGGGATTAAGGTGTCTCCTGGGAAACCAACTACTTTAAAGGTGAGGGGCACTAACAGGCACTGGTTTGTTTTAAGGATAATGGCTTACATCATAGTAGAGAATGAGATAGAGGAGTGATTGCAGAACCAGTAGGATCAACATCACCCAGGAACTTGTTAGAAATGCAAGTTTTGGGGTTACATCTTAGATTTTCTGAATCTGAAACTCTGCAGGTAGGGCCCAAAAAACTACTTTTTAATAAGCCATTCAAATGAGTTTGATGCTCAAGACAACTAAAAAACCACTCAGATAGATTAAAAAAAGGAGTGGGCTATGAATAACATTTCTTATTCCTCTCTCTTGGAAATTTCTTCAGGTAATACGGTGGGTAATTCTGGAAACACTCACTTCAACCACTCACATAGGTATAATTATTTATGAAGTATGGAACTTTCTGATAGTAGTTTGCAATGCAAAGAATTTTTATTCAACTTGATGCTATCTCTTTTGTAGACTTGGCCCCCAAAATTTAAAAACTCAAGTCACAAAGTAATTTTTAAAAAGCCAAACTGTATCAAGATGGATACTGCTGATGTCACAGCAATGCCTGTCGCTAGCACATCCCCTGGATGCCAGCACCGTCGCCATGACCAAGTGCTTCCTATGTGCAGGCACTGTGCCTGACACTCCACACAAGTTATTCCAACGAGTGCTTGTGGCACCCAGTGAAGCAGGAATGCTCATTTCCATTTCAAAGATGAAGAAGCAGAGAGACTTAGAAGGATTCCATAATTTTTCAGATGTAGCTTAGAATTCCTGCTGAGCACAAACTCCAATAAGAAATAGTGATGAACTGGTAAATATTTAACAACTAGATTTCTGAAAGCAACAACAACAACAAATAAATCTCTGATTTTTCATGTTTGCTAGTTTCCATGGTGTACATATTTACACCATGGCCCATCTCAACATACCCTGGTGAAGTTATGGAGTTGGGAAGGGAGGTGCAGGACTGGTTTTTATGGCCTCTGTATGAGCTGCTGCAGCACACCATTGAGGGGACATGTGCACGAACATTACTTTCTGGGGTCAGATCAGCATGTTGATATTTTAAATTTCATTTTCAAAGTAGTGTTTTTCTAGGTCCATCCATGTTGCTACAAATGGCATGATTTCATTCTTTTTTCATGGCTGAGTAATATTCCATTGTATATGTGTACCACATCTTCTTTATCCATTCCTCTGTCCATTGACATTTAGGTTGCTGCCATGAAGTGGCCCCTGTAATTAGTGCTGTAATGAACATTGGGGTGCATATAACTTTTTGACTGATGATTTTTCTAGGGATGGATGCCCAGGAATGTGATTGTTGGGTTATTTTATAGCTCTGTATTTAGTTTCATACTGTTCTCCATAGTGGTTGTACCAGCTTACATTCCCACCAACTTGTAGGAGGGTTCCCTTTTCTTCACATTCTCTCCAGCACTTGTTATCTGTAGACTTTTTGATGATGACCATTCTGACTGGTGTGATGTGATACCTCGCTGCAGTTTTGACTTGAAATTCTCTAGTAATTAGTGATTTGAGCACGTTTTCATATGCTTTTTGGCCATCTGTCTACCTTCATTGGAGAAACGTCTTTAAGAGATTGTTGAACTAAGTGAAGTCAGTCAGGCGGAGAAAGATGAATATCCTATGATGCCACTTGTATGTGGAATCTAATAAAAATGATACAAAAGAACTTTTATAAATAAGTTATAAACAGAAACAAACTCACAGATCTCAAAATCACACTTAGAGTTACCAAACAATGGGGGGAACCAAGGGGGAGGATAAATTGAGAGGATGGGATTAATATATACACACTGCTATATGTAAAATAGATAACTAACAGGAACCTACTGTGTAGCACAGGGAGGTCTATTCAATGTTAGCAATAACCTATAGGGAAAAATAGATATATGCATATGTGTAACTGATTCACTTTGCTGTGCACCTCAAACTAACACACCATTGTAAATCAACTATACCTCAGCAAAATTTTAAAAAAAGACTAAGGAAAAAAAGTGAAGATAAGTCAGACCAGAAGGCTATAATTGCCAAAAAAAGAGAAAAAACAAGTAATAATTTTTTTTGGAGAAGGACTATTTCATCATTTTCAAGTATAATCAAAATGGACATTGCCATCACTTTGGTTTAGGCTTAAATTTCTGCCCTGAATTTACAGAGAAAATGAAAAAAAATCAGCCTCTTTCATGAACCTTTGGGAGATGCTCACTTTAGGGGGTCAGATCTGGGTGGGACCACTGGAAAACATTTTGTTTCTCCCTTGACAAGGGTTGCTTGTCTAGGGCCGATATTTGATGATCCTGAAGATGTCTAAGCATAGAGCCTTTACCACATTTCTCAGTATTCTAAACAAACGCTTTATCATTTTCAAAAAGGTCCTTTCCTAGGTTGCTGTGAAAACTTTCCAACTGTAATTTATGCCGGTTTCCTTTGCTTTATCTCTAGAGACACAAAACAGAATTGATTGACTTTCACCTCTTAGAAATTCTTCTGCTTTGACAAAAGGTTTTAAAAGATTCCTTTAGTATCTAATTCCAGCTTCTTTATTTATTTACTTTTTGGGGAGTCTTTTTTTAGGGCCTCACTTTCAGCACGTGGAGATTCCCAGGCCTGGGGTCATGTTGGAGCTATAGCGTCCAGCCTATACCACAGCCACAGCAACGCTAGATCCAAGCCATGTGTGCGACCTATACCACAGCTCACGGCAACACCAGATTCTTAACCCACTGACTGAGGCCAGGGATGGAACCTTTGTCCTCATGGATACTAGTCAGATTCATTTCCACTGAGCCATGATGGGAACTCCTCAGCTTCTTTAAAAATAACCTTTCATCATCACATAGGAGGAAGGTTTCCAGTTGGGCAGGCTGCCATTAATGGCCCCCTAAAATGCAATCTTAAGACCTCTCAAATTTCCAGGCAAAAATGTTTTGACCAGTTTTGAACAACTTCTTTTCTTGATGTCATTCAGTGTTAGTTTTGAAAAATGGTGTTAAGAATATTTAACATGGACTCAATCCCACAAACCAAATTTTGAGTGCACAATGCAGTGTGGTTAACTAAAGACACAATGATGTAGAGCAGATCTCTAGAACTTCTTCATCTTACATAATTGAAAAGTTAGGTTAGATTTTCAAATAGCAAGGTGCATATATTTCCAGGGCCATCAATGGCTCCTCATTTACCTTCCACTGGATGTAGGCTGCAAATTATGGACCCGTTTGGAAAACCTTGACTGCGATGCTTTCAGTGAAATAAAAGCAGTACTGCCTTTGATTCCCACGGTTAAATTGTATCTTCTGTAACAAAGAAGGAGATGATTCTTTTTACACAGCGAGTTGGATTGTACATGGAAAAGCATAAGATACGCTGTCCGGTGTTGAGCTGTTCTTCATCGTTGCTCTTCTCTTTCATCCCTAGTCTTCACGGAGGAGATGATATCTACAGAACTAGTTTTGATGAATAGAAAAGGCCTGGTAATATCTGGGGGAGGGGAAAGTAAGCAGGCAGGATGCAGAGGACTTTGTTCTTGGATTTTCCTAAAGACAAAGGTAGATATGGTCGCTGGCTCACCATTTGGGAGACAAAGACTCAGTAATTGTTTGCTGACAATATGAAAACGAAAAAAAAAGTACCTACACACAGCTTCACTTGTAACTGAATTTGCCACAACATAAAAATATTCATAAACTGATAACTGTTTATCAAAACTTCTATTTTATCTATTACCATTATTTTTTTTTTTGTCTTTTGTCTTTTTAGGGCTGCACATGCAAGCATATAGCGGTTCCCAGGCCAGGGGTCGAATCGGGAGCTACAGCTGCCGGCCTACACAACCACAGCAACACGGGGATCCGAGCCACATCAGTGACCTACACCACAGCTCATGGCAATGCCAGATCCCCTACCCACTGAGCGAGGCCAGGGATTGAACCCGAGTCCTCAAAGATGCTAGTTGGGTTCGTTAACCACTGAGACATGACAGGAACTCTTATCAAAACTTCTTATTCTGTACTTCCCATTGTGGTGCAGTGGAAACAAATTCGACCAGTAACCATGAAGTTTCAAGTTTGATCCCTGGCCTTGCTCAGTGGGTTAAGGATCCAGTGTTGCCGTGAGCTGTGGTGTAGGTCATAGACATGGCTTGGATCCTGTGTTGCTGTGGCTGTGGTGTAGGCCGGCGGCTATAGCTCTGATTAGACCCCTAGCCTGAACTCCCCATGGGTGTGGCCCTAAAAAGCAACAAAACAAAACAAAAACCTTCTTATTCCTCCTAGACTCGCAGCTAGAACTACGCTTCCCAGCATCCCTTGCAGTTAGAAGTGGCCGCATAGAGTTTTGGCCAGTAGAATTTGGGTAGAAATGATGTGCTCCATATCCAGGTTTTGTCCATAAAAAACCTTCCTCCATGGAGAATTTTCTGGCTGTCAAAGCCTGGAGAAACTTGTGAAGCTTCTGAGGTTTTGGGGTTTATCTGTCATAGAAGCTACTGTTACTTTTACTAATATAGAACTTGGTACCAAAAGTGGTGTATTATCAAAATCAAAATTTGCGACACTGACTTAATCTTTGCTTTCCTAGCAATGGACAGTGGGAAAATTAATATTGAAATCTGGAAAGATAAAGACCCATGCCATTCGGTGGCAAACCATTTGGTAAAGCCATGATCTCATGAGGATTTGAAAAACAAACTGAAGACAAAGTGTATGGGTCTAGGTTGGCAAATAGAATGTTCCTGGAGCAGGTTGATTGTCACTGGCTTTGTTTAGCTGGTTTTTCAAAGAAAGAGCTGTGCTTAAGCAAGAATTTGCTGGTTTGCAGGCAGAGGTGGGAAAGCACACAGAACAGAAGTGTGAGGCCTTGAAATACTGTAGGAGTGAGTTGTTTCTACATGCTGCCCGCACACCGAGACCGAAACAGCCGGAATGAGAAAGGCCTGTTAAAAACTCGGCTCTGTGGCAAAGGTCTGTGTAAGGTGGGAGGCTTTCCACCAAGGTTTGATGACTTACTCAGTGGAACTGCCACTAGGTAGAGAGAAATAGGCAGGGAGGGGTCTGGGAAGGTGGCAGAAGATCAAAGAGATAAAACACGCTTGCAAATTATATCTGGCAGCAAACGTTGGGTTGTGTTTATAGGCACATGATGTTGAGTGGAAGCAAATAGATACGAAACCTACCAAGTTTTGGGCGAATCCTACTGCCAAAGAAACCACGAGTTTGGACTAAAAAGCCTTGTTGATTTAAGTCTCTGAACTCTTGCTTTGCCAAGAGACTGGGCAGGAAGTGAACTGCGAAACCTCTGTGCTGCTCCTGAAGAGACCATCCTCTCCCACTTTGTGAGGTTCCTCGGTGGAGAATATTTCAGGAAGCCCATCTCTGAGAGCAGAGCTGCGGCAACAAGAGCAGCGGACAAGGGGTTCTCTCCAGGGGGACTTGCCACGGAGGATGATTGAGTTCTGGCACATGGAAAGTGGGTGGATCTGATGTGCACCCGTTTCCAGATGTGTCCTGTAAAACTGCCCGTGTGCAAGTCTCTTTTCTTTCTTCATCTGTTGACTGGCGGCGTTGCCCGAGATAACCTCAGATTCCAGGGACACATCAGAATTTTTCTGTTACAGCAGTTTATTAATACCGTAGCCTCTGCACAAACTAAACACATCAAATTAGCCCCATTCAAACATCTTGCCCTTAAATAGCAGCATCTAGCCTTATCCTTAAAGACAACTCCTTTGTCAGTTAGTCTCTAACTGACTAACTGTAAGATGTTATGAAGGGAAAATCAATGGTAAAGGTAAGTGTAAAATCTAGAAAAAGATGAAGGACTTAAAACCTGTGAAAATAATATTGAATCACTGCTTAAATCATCTATAAAGCCATGGACAAATGGGGGATCTGGTAGAGTTCAAACAGTCAACAGATCAAGACGAGAAAGTCAAGAAGGCCAGTGGTACCATGTATGCTTCTAAAAAAAAATGGTTTGAATATCAAACAATTAAGAGCTGTACCTAGGAGACCCATAGACACTCTTCAGTATTTTTACCAAAACAATCCCCATTACAGTTGTGGAGTGAAGGCCAATCCAGAACTAAACTGTCCCAACATGCTGTCATACCACTTGGAAGGAATAATTATGTTCTGAAAGTCAGTATTTGCTCTGTTCTTTGGTTTAAGTAACAGCATATGGGAGTACCCGTTGTGGCACCGTGGAAATGAATCCGACTAGGAACCATGAGGTTGTAGGTTCAATCCCTGGCCTCACGCAGTGGGTTAAGGATCTAGCGTTGTTGTGAGCTGTGGTGGAGGTCACAGACACGGCTCAGATCCTATGTTGCTGTGGCTGTGGCGCAGGGTGACAGTTGGGGCTCTGATTTGACTCCTGGCCTGGGAAGCTCCATATGCCATGGGCGCGGCCCTATAAAAAGCAAAAAAAAAAAAAAAAAAGTAATAGCATATATGTGAACTTATAACCTAAAATATCTTAAGCTGAGGAACTTATCTTAAATTCTAATTGCATTTTCCACAATAAAGTCCTTCTTTTTTTTTTTTTTTTTTTTTGCCACTGTTTACTGTCAAGTTTTGGTGTTGATTTAAGGCAGTCAAGTGTGTCTTCAGGTAGTACTCCATTAGCATTAGGCAGAGTCAGAAAATGGAGCAAACAGGCCATTCGTGTTTGGCAAGGAGTAAAAGTCTATGGAAGAAGCTGGTGAGAAAGGGACATGATAAGGGTAGTCTTATCTGGTGGACTGTGATTCAATGATTGCATTTATTGGGTATTTTCAATTCATTAGGTGAAAGTAGCCATTTGCCATAAATATGAGCACCGTGAAACTCTCTCCCTGTTTGCTGCATCTTAGTCCAAAGATGTCCAACTGTTTTTGTGAAATATTATTTTTTCATGCCGCTTTCCATGTTTGATTTGATATTGCCTTGCATACTTTCTGGAGACATGTTTTCTGTATATAGCATTCGAACACTTTGTTTTAACAGGAAAATGAAACGCGTTGCTTGGCCTTGGTTAGGATTCTAAAATAGAGCAGGAGTTAGCAATAGGGCTGTTGTATACAAGATTCTCATTGAATGCAGTAGACCACTTTTCTGGTAAGAAACTTCTCACATTCTCCCTCTTCTTAGTTGGTCAAAAATGTTTACTTCTTTTAAACAGTAAGTTTTTATTTGATGGTAGGCCAATGAGCAAGATCCCCTGAACTGTCTACATACATCTCAGATGTAGGGTATTAGAAATCTTTCCTTAGTGGAGCAATCTATGGGCATACTAGGCAATTAGAAAGACAGACTCATTTGCAGCAAATGAAGACTTATAGGCAGTCTAGTGGGGCATATGAACTCAGGGTCACAGGTAGAGAATTTTTTGTTTTTGTTTTTGTTTTTTAAAGCTTTTTGTTACATATTTTCCATGTGGCAGTTTGAGAAAGCCGCGGTGTACGGAAATGAATAGTTTCCGGTTGTTATTTGTTATTTATTATCATATATTAATGAATATCCTGGATACTACCTCAAAGGAGTTAGGTTCTGTTAACTTCTTATCTACTGAAGACACAAAGAAGAAAACTGCCTGAGAGTCCTAAATAAATATATTTTACTTAGGATTTTGGAAGCAACTCTGGATAGCTTAAGCAAAAACGTATACTTCTAAGAGAGGTAATGAGGTCTCTCCAGAAGCCGGTGAAAATTAAACAGCTAGAATCAAGAAGGAAAGGAACCCAGCCACCTCTGGCATTAGAAGAAGGAAGTGTGGACATTTTTTTGGGGGGGAGAACTGCTTTTAACACTGGGCTCCAAGGACTAAGAGTCTGTATTTTTCTGTGTTACCTTACATAGTCCTAGCAGAGAGAAACTCATTTGCTAAGGAAAAATCAGTCTGGAATTAGGCTGATTCTTTCCTGTGTACCTGTGTAGACTCTATCTGAGAACTACTGCATATTGCCTCTTTTCAGGCTAATTTGCTAAATTCCTTTAACCATCCTTTTGTGAAGACGTTTTTCAGAACTTTTTCATCATCCAGGTTACATTTTTCTTATTGCAATCTATTTTTTTTTCTTTTTAGGGCCACACCTGGGGCATATAGAAGTTCCCAGGCTAGGGGGCAAACTGGAGCTGCAGCTGCCAGCCTGCACTACAGCCACAGCAACGCCAGATCTGAGCTGTTGTATCTGCAACCTACACCACAGATTATAGCAATGCTGGATCCTTAACGCAATGAGCAAGGCCAGGGACTGAACCCTCTTCCTCATGGATACTAGTCAGGTTCATTACCACTGAGCCACAATGGGAACTGCTGATTGCAATCTATTTTTTTTTTGGTCTTTTTGCTGCAATCTATTTTGATAATGTACTTAAAATGTAGTGCCATAGATGTGGGTGAAGAGTGCGAGGATACAGGGATTCTTCCATCCTTTGATCTGCTAATGGAACCTTATATTCCATTAACTGCTTTCACAACCATGTCAATCTGGTAAGCTCATTCTGAAATTGCAGTCAACTAATTTAAAACGTTTATTTTTTGTTGTTGTTTACTTATCTCCTCCCTGCCCACCTTTAATACAAACTTGTGCAGTTAGGCCTTGCTTGTCTATTTTGCCATGGATTTTTCGGGACCATAACACAGAATTTTACATGTGTCAGACTCTACTCTTGTTTTCCACTCAGGATTCCAAGTTGTAGAGACTATTTTTATTTATTTAAATCTGAAGATCATTGCTTTGAATGAAAGTTTTCATTATAATAGCAGCAAGTCACCATACATTTGCAGACACTTTGGAAATACTGAAAAGTATAAGAAGAAATTAAAAGTCAGCAGCAGTCCCATTTCTTAGAGACAAAGTAATAAACACGTCAGTGTAATAATACGTCTCATTTTAGATAACAGCACCTTCTGAAGATAGCATATTTCAACTTGTGCTTGAAGTTTTTTTCCCTTACTTTTAAAAACAAAATGACATAGTGCTATGGATAGCCCCACAGAATTTTGCAGTAGTTCAGCCAGTCTCTTCTGTGATGACAGATGCACTGAGCCCCTCAGAGTCTGTATCGATTCATTATTTTTCCAATAGCAGAAGGACTAATGGACAAGTGAAAACATCTAACAATCAACTGGTTGTTCTGGCTAAATGAGGCAAAACAACCAACTCCAGAGTATTTTCCTTGCTCAACTGATGGGTTATTTGAAACTTTGCCCCAAGGTCAGGAAATTCACACCACAACTTTCATGATAGGAATCCTTTATTCTCGTTTATATAGACCTGTATACATACATTAGAGGGTACCTGCTGAAGGCAATGCCCTGGATCAGTGAGGGCGCACATCATTTTCAAATCAGGGGAACTTTGCTGGTTTTGGTGCTTTCAACAGAGAAGAACGGAGGGTTTCTGGAACTTGCCACTCAGTTGATCTTCATCCTTTAGTGTTCTCGCCTGGGCGACAGGATGGGATCCCTGTGGCATTTCTTTACGTAAAGCATGAGACGCCGTGTCCTTTAGTCATCAGTGAGCACAGCACTGGGTTGCTTAAGAGCATGGTCCTCTTTTGTCTGAGCTCTGAAAAATGATCTTGCAGTCATGGTTTTTCTTTTTGAATGGCAAACCGTGCTGTTTATTTGCACAAAAAGTCAGTGCGTGGTTACTTCTTTGCAATGAGCTAATTCTGGCTTTTTTTCCAGAATAAAATTGAATGGGTGGCAAAGTGCAGCACCAGAGGTTAGTAGTCCAGGTTTTTTTTTTTCTTGACAAAACCAGTCTACAACACAACCGATAAAATCAGCTCACCAGTCTTCCTCACTGGTAAACCGATCATAAGACACATGGGCCCTAGTGGGGTGCCCCTAAAGCCCTGGGATGCTTAGAGTGATTCCCAGACTTTCAGTTCTCTTAGTCATTACTCTTTTGTACTCAGATGTTTGCTCCTCAGTGATCCTTGTTTTCTATACCCAAGACTATTTCAATCAATATATATTTAATGACAATGAATAAAATTACTTTTGCATTTTCTTATTTGGTGAAGTAAGAATATACTGAGAGTATTGGTTTTGAAGTGGTTTTCTTTCTTCTATTTTTTTCTTTTTAGGGCCGCACCCATGGCATATGGACGTTTCCAGGCTATCATATCAGAGTGGCAGCTGCTGGCCTACTCCACAGCCACAGCAACGCCAGATCCTTAACCCACTGAGCGAGGCCAGGGATCGAACCCGAATCCTCATGGACACTAGTTGTGTTCGTTACAGCTGAGCCACAACAGGAACCCTGTGATTGCCTCTTCACTTCTGGGACTCTCCTACCGGACAGCAGAATCTCCAAAAACAGTGTGTCCTGTTAACTCTTGCAACATCATTGCCTACACAGTTCCTGGTACCTAGTAAATATACCTAAGGACCCTGGCAGTACAGAGAGTAAGACACAACCAGCTTTGCGGGGTAGGTATTCTAGAAGGCTCTACAGAGATGAAATTTAATCTGTTTAAGCAGAGCGCAGAAGGATACCTATGATTATTTTAGGTGAATAAAGGGTGGAAAAGCTTTCGTGGTAGAAGGAACAGCATGAACAAAGGTGTGGAAGAATGGAGTTTCATGTTGCATTTGGGTCATGACAAATACTTTGATGTTTCTAGAGCGTAGAGCCTAAGGAGGTATTGAAGGCCGTCAAATGGTTAGGATTGTAAAAGACCTGGTTTGCAATATGTTTGCATTTTCCAGGGCTGCCATTGCAGATAACCAGGAACCGGGGCCTTAAAACAAACTCTCATTTATTTTCTCACAGTTCTGGAGGGCAGAATTTTGAAACCAAGGTATCAAAGGCCCCAGTCCTCCCGAGGCTCTGGAGAAGAAAATTCCTTCCTGCCTCCTACCTTCGGGTGACTGCTTGCAGTCCTTAGTGTTCTTTGGCTTGGAGCTGTATCACTCCAGTTCTGTCTCTGCCTTCACATGGCCTTCTTGCCTCTGCGCTCAAATTTCCCTCTTCTGGAGTTCCCGTCGTGGCGCAGGGGAAACAGATCCAACTGGGAACCATGGGGTTGCGGGTTCCATCCCTGGCCTTGCTCAGTGGGTCAGGGATCTGGCATTGCCGTGGGCTGTGGAGTGGGTTGCAGACACGGCTCAGATGCTACTTTGCTGTGGCTGTGGTGTAGGCCGACAGCTGCAGCTCCGATTGGACCCCTGACCTGGGAACCTCCATGTGCCGCGGGTGTGGCCCTAAAAAGACCAAAAAAAAAAAAAACAAAAACAAAAAAACCCTCTTCTTATGAGGACATCTGTCATTGGATTTAA
This sequence comes from Phacochoerus africanus, assembly GCF_016906955.1. Classification (NCBI taxonomy): domain Eukaryota; kingdom Metazoa; phylum Chordata; class Mammalia; order Artiodactyla; family Suidae; genus Phacochoerus; species Phacochoerus africanus. Next base: position 14,909,327 of record NC_062555.1, on the reverse strand, counting down.
GGCCCGTCCTATGACCTCATCTTAAATTTGGTGACTTGTGCAAAGCTGCTATTTCCAGATAAGGTTGCAGTCATATGTTCTGGGTGGACGGGCGTTTTAGGGGGATGCAGTCTCACCAAGTAGATCATGCAAAACACGTGCAGCAGGTGAACGTCGTGAATGAATCGCCACACTGTAGAGCATTTGAGAAGTAAACCAGCTGAGAGGGGACCATTAGACCCTTGAAGGCAAGAGATCATGTGGATTCATCCACGGCTGACCCACCCCCTTCCTGCAGACCATTTCCCATGCACTTCTGTCTTCTGGCTTCTTCATACTGGTTGACTTTAGTTGAAACAGATTCTAAATGCTCTTGGAAGCAGTTCTTAGGTATCACTGACCAGTGATACTTAAGGAAAAATAGTGTCTTGTTAAAAGGTGAAGAGATTTTTTCTAGGCGGTTCATAGATTAGTTCATAGTTCATAAGCCTCCCCAGTGCTTCCAACAGGTAATAACTAGTGATCAAAAGATTCTTCAACAAGATGAGCAAAACTTGAGAATTGTTTAAAAAAATTTTTTGTACTATGTCTAAGTTGTGGGAATTCCATTTTCAAATGGAGCTGGAAAACTGATAGAAGGAAACATTAGGTCTCTAAAAAACTTAATACTTGTATGGAACCTTTTGTTTTCTAAAGCATTTAAAAACGGTAGTACACATAGCATAAAATGTATCACTTTAACCATTTTCAGGTACACAATTTGGCGGCTTTAAGTATGTTCATAATGTGCAACTATCACCATTATCTATTTCTAGAACTTGTCATCATCTTAGAAACTCTACCCCCAAACCGAAAATTCCCCATTTCTCCCTCCTCAGCCCTGATAACCACTATTCTACTTTGTCTCTATGAATTTGCCTATTTTGTTACACAAATGCGATATATAGTATTTGTTCTTTTATGTCTGACATTTCATTTAGCAAAATATTTTCAAGGTTCATAATATATGTCAGAATTTCCTTCCATTTATTTATTTCTGTTTTTATTTTTATTTTTTTTTTAGGAGCGCACCCACAGCATATGGAAGTACCCAGGCTAGAGTCCAGTCAGAGCCATGGCTGCCAATGACAGCCACGGCAATGTGGGATCTGAGCCGCTTCTGTGACCTACATACACTACAGCTCACGGCAATGTCAGATCCTTAACCCAGTGAATGAGGCCAAGGATCGAACCTGCGTCCTCATGGTTACTAGTTGGGCTTGTTACCACTGGGCCACAACGGGAACTCCCTTCCTTCCTTTTAAAGGCTGAATCTATCCCACTCGTTTGCATATGCCTCACTTTGTGTATCCAGTTTTCTGTTGATGAACATTTGAGTTGTTTTCACATTTGGCTCTTGTGGATAAGGCTCGTGTATGAACACTGGTATGGAAATATCTGAGTTCCTGCCTCCAGTTCTTTGGGGAATATCCCTAGGTCCAAATCTTTCTTGCATAGGTCATCTTCTTTCAGTTATGTACGGTAGACTGATCAGATGCTATTATTCTTCTTTTGCAGACATGGAAACTGAAACAAAGATATAAGGTAACTTTCCCAAGGTCATCTAGCCTCTTGGAAGAGAACTGAAAGGAACATTCAGGCTTCCTGATTCATCCAGTTCTGTTCCCACTCTACCTTGCTACCATCCCATTAGACTGATTTGTTGCTAGGGTTGAATCCTGAAAATGTTATGGCATATTGATTACTATGGTAGCTTTCGTGGACTTTCTAAGGAACCCCATTCCACACCCCAGTGATGAACTCTCTAATTGCACATTGCTCTGCAATCTGTGCATCAGAGCTACTCTAAAAGCTTCAGGTTTTGTTTGTTTTTCACATGCTTCTCAGCATGTTTCAGGATGCATCTTATACCATGAAAACTGTTGCCAGGAAACCCCTCTTCACCCACTTGCATCACTGTGAGCTGCCAGATGCACAGCTTTTCTTTTCATGATCTGAAGACAACCAGTCAGCTCACTGAGTCCTGAGCATGGGCCACTCAAATTCACTGTTCTGGAAGCTCAGAGATCGAATAAAATGTTAATGAGCTGCTCTTGCATTCTCACAATACCTAAAACATTTGATTACAACTTTTGGAAATGTGGAGAAAAGATACTTGGTGATTTCCAGGATTATATGAAACAACTGGTTTTGTGTAGGTACCACTTTAAGAAATTTTTTGAAGTATAGTTGATTTACAGTGGTGTATTAATTTCTGCTGTATGGCAAAGCGATGCAGTTATACATACATATATTATATAGTTTTATATATTCTTCTTCATATTCTTTTCCATCGTGGTTGATCACAGGACGTTGAATATGGTTCCCTGTGCTGTACAGTAGGATCTTGTTGTTTAGCCAGTCTATATACAATAGTTTGCATCTGCTAATCCCAGGCTCTCAGTCCATCCCTCCCTCACGCCCTCCTCCTTTGACTACCACACATCTCTTATCTATGTCTGTGAGTCTGTTTCTGTTTTGTAGATCTGTTGATTTGTGTTATGTTTTAGATTATACGTACAAGTGATAGCATATAGAATTTGTCTTCCTCTTTCTGACTTGCTTCACTTAGTACGATAATCTCCAAGTCCATCCATGTTGCTGCAAATGGCATTATTTCATTCTTTTTAATGTACCACATCTTCTTTATCCATTCATCTGTCAATGGATATTTAGGTTGTTTCCATATCTTGGCCGTTGTAAATAGTGCTGCTGTGAACATAGGGACGTGTGTATCTTTTGGAATCATGGTTTTTCCTAGATATATACCCAGGAGTGGGGTTGTTGGATCATATGGCAACTCTATTTTTAGTTTTTTGAGGAACCTCCATACTGTTTTCCATAGTGGCTGCAGCAAGTTACATTTGCACCAACGGGGCAGGAGGGTTCCCTTTTCTCCACACCCTTGCTAGCATTTGTTATTTGTAGACTTTTTAATGATGGCCATTCTGACCGGAGTGAGGTTGTTGTGTAGTACCACTTTTGTTTGATGTTTGTTTTAGTTGCAAGAAGTAAAATTTTAAAGAAGCTTGGCCAAGCTTCCCATTCATGTAACTAGGGGCCCAGTGTTCTATGTCATGAAACTGGGGGAGTTTTTCATGCTTTCTCACTGCCTTTGGAGGGCTTGTGCGCTCCAGGCTCCAGGTCTTGAGCAAGGGCCCTGTTTATTCAAAGAGAATTCCCTCCCCCTCTCCCATGGGAGTTTGGTTTTCATCTATAACTGGATCATGTTGGGAGTTATCTTTCAATTTGTGGCTACCGCAGCCAGCAAACTCTGTTAGCTAATTGCATTTTTTGGTTTAACTACAGACCCAGAGGCACTAGAAAAAGTTCAGCTCTGACACACCAAGGGGAAACAGAAGAAGAATAAACAAGCACGCTCTGAGTTTTCTACTGTGGGAGGGTACCTACACCCCAGAGATCTCAGCGTCTTTCGCATTCCATGACCACAGTTTGAGAGGGAGCCAAGTCCGACCAGGAGTCAGACTTCAGGAGTCTTGTGCTTCCCTCAAGGGCATTGTCACTGATTGACGACACGGACCAAATCTGAACCAAGTTTTCTTTGTTGTGTTTCTAAATCCAAAGGAGGGAGGGAGACAAGAATCACTTTCCTTCTCTTCCCAACAAGCCTTCCCCTTGTAATGATGGCTTTGTTCTAGGGAGTGCATTTCTCAACTGGGCTCTCCGGCTTGGGTACTTTGGCAGGCTTTCTGATGCTCTGGGGCAATCTGAATCACACCTGAGGCCAATGGGATGCTGGCATATGCAGCTGTAATTAAACCAAGCTGAAAAACGAGAGTATCTGGGAACCAGGGCTGGGCCTTGGAAGGGCCTGGCTGGTGCTTTTTTGATTTTTTTTTTTTCAGAGACCATGTTTATCTTTTATTCACCTCCCCCCCCCCCAAAAAAAAAAAGTTGGAATAACATGAATAACCAGATTGAACTTGGTCAAAATGTGTCAAGAGAGATTTGTTTTCTTTGGTGAGTGTTATAGGCAATACTTAAAAGAGTTGAAGTGGGATTTGGTCATGAAAACAGCTGTGTGAAGGGCGCGTGACTTTCTCTCTCAATAGACCATCTCCCAAGACTGATGTTCATTGGCCTTGGAGGAAGTTAGTGGAGGACCAGTGGGGCAAAGATGATCCAAAAGCGTGTACCCAGAGAAGATGTTGTGGTTCAGGACCTGCAGCAGATGAGCACTGTCAAGGTTTGCTGACGCAAAACTACTTCTCTGCTCCGGGAAGTGAACTCCCTATAAAATTTAGTCTGTTGTTGCCTTTGACTATATGAAAATTCAAGTGTATCCATGGTATGCATCAACACGGAATTGTTACTAAATTATAAGAGGAAATACAAGTATACTTCCCTTTGTTCAGCATTTATTCTGTTGTAGACATGCACTTGACACTAGAGATGCAACTGTTCATTCATTTATTAATTCATCCATTCAGCAAATACTGTGTGCCTCTTTGGCACTGGGCATTGTTTCAGACCCTAGGGATAAAATGGTGAACATGGCAAACTATTCTCATGGTTTACTTTTTTTTTTTTGAAAGCATGACAGTATATTTGTTTATCTGTTCACCTGGTGAGGACCTGGGGATGGTTTCTAGTTTTTGGCCAGCACAAATATAGCTACCATGAATATTCATGTACAGATTTTTGTGTGAACATAAGTTTTTCATTTCTCAAGCCTAAAGACCCCAAAGTGTGATTACTGGGTTGTAAGGTAAGTGGATATTTAAGTTTATGTGAAGCTGCTGGATTGTTTTCCAGAATGATTGTACCATTCACCCAGCAGCAATCTATGAGTGATCCAGTTTCTCTGCATCACTGCCAGAACTTGGCATTGTCACTATTTTTATTTTAGCCATTCTGACAGATATGGAGTGGTCTCGCATCGTGCCTTTAATTTTTGCCCCCTCATGGCTAATGATGTTGAACATCTTTTCACATAATTACTTACATGCTTCTTTTCCTACCACACATGCTTTTTGGTAAAGTTTCTCTGTGAGTCTTTTGTTCATTTTTCAACAGGATTGTTGTCTTCTTCCCGCTGACTTTAGGAGGTCATTATATTCTGAATACCAGTCTTTTGATGAAAATATACTTTGCAAATATTTTATGCCCTTCTGTGGTCTGTCTTTTTCATTCTCTTTATACTGTCATTCACGGAGCAAACATTTTTAACTTTAACGAAATCAAAGTTATTTATTTCCATGGAGTTTGCTTTTTAGTGGGGAAGTCAGACAATAAAAAAGTAAGCAAAGAAACCAAGAACAGAATTTGAGGGAGTGATGAGAGATTTGAAGAAAAGCAAAATGAAGATAACATGCCCCACACATGATTTGTTTATTTGGTCATTTGCCCAACAAAATTTTATTGGAGGCTCTGCATGTGGCAGGTACTGTGCTGGGCACTGAGGAGCTGATGGAAACTGCTCCTGTGATGAGAAAACAAAGGGCTTTTGTACCCTCTGGCATAAGGAATAGGTGGTGTCTCTGGAGCCCTGGGATGCAGGTTTGATCCCTGGCCCAGCACAGGAGGTTAAGGATCTGGCGTAGCCACAGGTGTGGCATGGATCACAACTGCACCTTGGATCTGATCCCTGACCCCTGGATCTCCATGTGCCTGGGGAAGCCAAAACCCCAGAAAACAAAGGGCTGAGATTACGAAGCAGGGGTGGAGGCATGTGTTAGCCTAGCAGCACCTTAGATAACCGATCTGGAAAAGCTGTTCCAGGGACCCACATTATGAGAAGAAGGAGTTCCCATCATGGGTCAGCGGTTAATGAGTCTGAGGACACAGGTTCCATCCCTGGCCTTGCTCAGTGGGTTAAGGACCCAGTGTTGCTGTGAGGGTGGTGTAGACTGGCAGCTGCAGCTCTGATTCGCCCCTAGCTGAGAACTTCCATATGCCTCGAGTGCGGCCCTAAAAAGAAAAAAAAAAAAATTATGAGAAGGCGGTGACAGAGGGAAGGTGTGTGTGGGTGTATAAGAGTGTGCATGTGTGTGTGTGAGTGTGTATTGGTGGAGAGGGAGTGTGGGAGGGTAGCATGAAAACGTTCTAGAAAGAAAGCGCACAATAACCAAAGTTTCTGAGGCAGAAAAGACTTGACGAGAGCTGGTCAGGACACCCAAGTTTGGTGATGGTTCCGACGACCCGGATGAAACGTGTGGTCGAAGAACAAGGTTGGGACCAGACCATGCAGTGCCTTGAAGGCCACGGTACAATTCTCAGCTTTCGTCTAAGGGCAGGGTGGCACTAAAGAATTCTGAGCAAGGATGTGATGTAATCTGAGGCATATTCTTAGCACTTTGACCCCTGTGTGGGCGGCAGATTAGAGGGGGGCTAGAGCAGAGGCTGGGAGGCCAGCACGGAGGGTTTTCAATAATCAGGGCACCCGAGGTGGGAAGGAATCCATGCTGGCCTTCTCTTCAGAACAAAAATTGGCCTTCCAGTGGCCGGTGGCCAGGCATTTGCCAACAGGCCATTGATACCCAGACCAATTTGAAACCTGTGGTGTTTGAGGGATCTGGGAAGACATCTCTTTTATTATTGTTCTTCTTCTTCTTCTTATTTTGCTTTTTAGGACTGCAATCCACAATTTTCTGCTTTTTAGGGCAGACTGGCATTTGAATTCAGGCAGTCTGACTCCGACATCCTCTTTGGGCGCTTTTTGCACTTGTCCGATTTCTCTCTCCCTTTGGCTGGTTTCCTGGGTGTGCGGCTTAGGGGTTCCTGGTACAGACGATGGCCTGGGTGGAGAGGTGGGCGTCTTGCCGGGAAGTAAAACTTGCTGTTTATGCAAGTGCATGGATGTGTGTGCCTTGTTCATGAAGGATTGTTTTCTCCCCCTTTATTGTCCACCATCTGTGTCACACCTGGAGGTGCTCAGTATTTTCCAGAAATAGAGATGATTCATGCAATTATTTTCTTATAATATCTAACCTCCCAGAGGAGGGACCAGAGGGGAGAGTTCCTTTACAAGGATCGGTTGTGCTTTTCAAGGCATCTTAATGTGGTGCGTTGGAGAAAGCCAGGCTGCTAATTGATTAGTTTGTTTCTTGACCTGCTAATTTGGTCTTTATTCCCATGGCTCCTCTCCACTTTTGGCTTCGGCCGTGTGTCCTGATCTAAGCCTGCCAAAATCAGATGCTTTGGGGTGCAGAGTTAACAATCTGGCAGCCCAGCTGGACATGTAATGTAGATGCCGTGATGGAAAAATGAGGGCCTTCCCTCCCAGTTTAGGGAAGGTTGTTCTGCTGCTTCTCTGGTGTTACAAGCTTGTTCTCTTAAATACCTGCACCACTGTGGTCCCGAAGTATAGGACAATTTTTTTTTTTCCAGAAAAAGGAAACCTGTATATGTCTACATGTTATTGATATGACAAAGAAAGGCTCTCTCCCTAAGTGCTTGGCCATGATAATTTGACTTAGCTAAAATAAGCCATTTAGGGAGATCCCATCTGGCTCAGTCGTAACGAACATGACTAGTATTCATGAGGACGCAGGTTTGATCCCTGGCCTTGCTCAGTGGGTTCAGGATCCAGCGTTGCTGTGAGCTGTGGTGTAGGTTGCAGACTTGGCTTGGATTGCACCTGTAGGCTGGCAGCTACAGCTCCGATTAGACCCCTAGCCTAGGAACTTCCATTGCTTGGGTGTGGCCCTAAAAAGACAAAAAAAAAAAAAATCCATCTAGGAGTAGGTTGAGTGAGAGAGAAAGTTGCATGTGGATTAGAGGTTAGAGGTGCAGCTCTGAGCGTGGAGAGCAGAGTAGGAGGAGGTAAGGACAGGGATTTCTGCCAGGTTGGCGACTTTTGCTGAAGTCGCTTGTCGGCGCCCATTGGCGGCTAAGTCCTGCCTGCACGTTCCTTCGTATCTTCCTGCCGAGCCCTCAGTCTGCTGGGAGGTCACTGCCTCCTTCATTGCTTTTCCATCCACAGACCAACCATGAGCGGCAAACGTTTGTTTTTCATCTTCAAAGCAATCTTTCCACATTACAAAGAGAGAAGAGAAAAAAAATTGCTCAAAAAACCTTCTGAAGTAATTAAAAAAAACCTGTCAAGTGTCTGGGTTTGTAAAATGGAAAAAATAACCTACCCTTTTTTGAGGGCAAATACGGGGTAATTAAAGCCCAGAGTACAGGGCCTTCCCTTGGACACATGCTCATACTGTTTAATTCACATTTTAGTGCAAGTCTGGTGTTCCCCTGTCTGCCTCCACTCTGCTTCTCCCCGGCCCGCACCCCGCCCCTCCCCCTCGCCCTTCCTTCCTTCTGTCTCTCCCTTCTTTCCAGTTGTAGACGACATACAAGTTGATAACCACCTCATCACAGATATTTTGTCCAGTGCACTTGGAGTAATCCTTATTAAGAAACTAGGGCTCCATACCCCATTCCCTTTACACTAATTTTTTAAGAAGTAGATTTATTTTGTGACTTTTTTTTTTTTTTTTTTTGCTCCACCCCTGGGATGCAGAAGTTTCCAGGCCAGGGATCCAACTCATGCCATAGCAGTGGCAACACCAAATCCTTAACCACTACTCCACTAGGGAACTCCCCTATTCACTAAATTTTTTTGGTCAATGCCTATTTTTTTTTTAAATTTATTAAAGTATAGTTGACTTACAATGTTGCATCAATTTCTGCTATACAGCAAAGCGACCTAGTCAAATACACACACACACACACATTCTTTTTCTCATATTATCTTCCATCATTTCTTTTTTTTTTTGTATTGAGCTTTTTATTTATTTACTTTTTAAATGATTTTTATTTTTTCCATTATGGCTGGTTTACAGTGTTCTGTCAATTTTCTACCATACACCAGAGTGACCCTGTCACATATACATACATACATTCTTTTTTCTCAGATTATCCTCTGTCATGTTCCATCATAAGTGACTCGATACAGTTCCTAGTGCTATGTACCAGGATTTCATTGCTTATCCATTCTGAAGGCAGTAGTTTGCATCTGTGAACCCCAGTGCCTCCTGCTCCATCGTATTCTGTCAAGAGAGACTGGATCCAGTAGGATCAATGCCAGGTTACCATGGTGATCCTCTGCCTGGAGTCAGGATGGGAGCTGGCCCTCCAGCCTTCTCCCCCACTCTCATTCCCTCCTAACTTTCCAAACGGTGGTCACCATGCTGTACAGCAGAGATTGCACAATGCTGCAAATCAACCCTACTTTCATAAAAAATAAATACATAAGAAAAAAAGAAGGCACCAAATTTAGGAAATGCACATGCCGATTTCAAAGGTATGTTTGACCAGGAATCACTTGCAAAGGCCGATGCCTCTCAGAATTGCTCACGACGAGGCTAACTACGAGGCTGTTGAAATAAGAAGTCACCCACGTCGGGCCTCCTCGTCTTGCTTTCCTTTGGATTTGGTTATTCAGTTGAGTCAGAACGTGAACTCGGGGATCATTTTGCTCGGAATCGTTCTGCTTCTGACATGAAGGTATTAGACATCCAGCTGGGACAAGATGGCCTCAGAGTTCTCCTCCGCCCTCTGATGCTGAGGTTTTTATGAACAGGGGGAGGAAAGTGATGCCACCGAGTGGTATTTATTCCTTTGAAAAGTTCCCAAGCGCCGCACGACGTGAAGTCTATTTATTCAGTTCCTCTGAAAGTTGGGTAGTCTTTATAACACGTGTCAGGGCAGCCTGGCTTAACGCCTGTATATTTTCCTAAGAGGTTGGTGGGCTTATTTGACTTAGCTCATGTTAGAAGTTTAATTGTTTTTTCCTTCTCCATTTTTTTTTTTTTTTTTTTGCTGGCACTGACTATATCTAATAGAATAAAGCTTTGTGCAAGCACCTGCTCTCCTTTCTTACGCACGCGAGACGGGAACTGTGGACCGCGCGCGCGTGTGCTTTTTTTTTTTTGATGTTCCCAGTGGATCATGTGTTTCACATCAGGTGAGCAAATACCTTTGCAGCTCCTTTCAACGGCCTCAAGTTTCTAGACCAGAATTTACCTCTGGCCTCGGAAGAGATCCAGCCTGACTTCACGTTGGGTCACCCTTAATCGTGGCATGACGGATGCTGATTCATGAGAGCAGGGTCCAAAGACCCGCTTGGGATTGGCCTCAAGTCTTACGCCCATGACCTTTCCAAGTCCTGCCATCCCCTTGTGGGAAGCCCTGTGCATCCATCCCATTGTGGGAAGCTCTGTGCATGTTGAAGGCATAGTCATCATCAAGCCCCTGGTTCTCTCTAAGAACCCTGTGAAGTTGGGAAGGATGTTGGTCATATTTTACAGGCGAGGAGAGAGGAAAGGAGGCTTAGGGAGATAAAGTCACCTGCTCAAGGTAGATGAGTTGGCATGAAGAGTCATGATGAGAATCCAGATTTTTTTTTTTAGGGCCACACCTGCAGCCTATAGAAGTTCCCAGGCTAGGGGTCGAATCAGAGCTGCAGCTGCCAGCCTATACCACAGCCACAGAAATGCAGGATCTGAGCCGTGTCTGCAACCTACACCAGAGCTCATGGCAATGAGGGATCCTTAACCCACCAAGTGAGGCCACAGTTCAAATCCAGTTCCCCAGGGATACTAGTCGGGTGTGTAACCACTGTGCCACAATGGGAACTCCTAGGATCCAGCTTTTTAACTCCATAGTTCAGGCTCTTAACCTACATTCCAAACTCTGTCTCCAGAAGGAAGGGTAAGCACCGAGCCCTGAGAGAGCAAGATCATTTTCTCCTCCTATTTTGTCAAATGAACTTAGAGCTAAAAGCATCTTGAAGGTCATCTGATCCCACCCACCCTCTTTGTTGCTGGAGTCAAGGCTTGCAATGGCGGGGACTTGCTCAAGGTCATGCCACCGGCAGTGCCAGCACCAGAACAAAGACGTCCTGTACTCTTTCCAGAACCAGGTGCTGGGCAGGGACAAGAGTCTGAAATTACAGACGCATGAGAAGGGGTTGGCTAAGACTTAAGAGAGCTAAGGTTCTGTCCCAAATTAAAAACGCATTTACATTTCCTTGAATTAAAAATATATATGAAAGCACACAACACCTGTAAGGGATCTGGAAAGCTTTCTGGTCAGGTCCTTTGGGAAAATCTACACTCCTTCCAGGGTCTGCAAGGTCCTCCGTGATCCCTCCTTGGCTCTCCACCCAAGGCTTCGACATGTTCGTCTCTTCTGAGTCCTAGAATCCACAGTGTTTTTTGCCTCGGGCATTTTCTGCCATTTCACCTGCTCCCCAGCCTGTCCTTTTTAAGGCTATTTCCTTCTTTTTTTTTTTTTTTAAATTAAAACTTGAGGTATAACTGACATAGAAGCTTATGTTAGTCTCAGGTGGACAGCATAAAGATTTGATATGTGTCTGTATTGCAAAAGGATCAGGTTGGCTCCTTCTTCCTGCCTCCATTTAAACATCCCTCTGTAGATTTCATTTAAAGACAGAGACGTCTTTCCCTACATCACTCTATGCACATGTGCCCTCTGCCCCCTCCTTTACTATTTTACCCTTTTCCTTTCTTTTGCCATCACCACTATGGGTAATTATTTCATTGTGAGGGTGCTTGTGTAAGGCTTGTCACTCTTGCTAGATCGTAAGGCTAGCGAAGTCAGGGTCACGCTCGGGTTGTGCAGCACCTGCAACCTGGCACATTCATTGAAGCAATGCCTGGCTGGCTGGCTGGCTGGCTGGATAAATGAATGAATGAATTTCCATCTTCCGAACCCAGTATCCACTCTTGAAGAATAGTATTACCTGAAGCTCCTAAGGGAGAGCGACTTCAGTATTTCAATCAAATTCAAGTGTGTTTTCTAATAGCTGTAAACTTAAAGGACACATACTTCAGGGTGGATTATTTTTTTCAAGCTACATAGCTATCCACTTAGCAAAAGCCTGGGAGAACGGGCAGAAGTAAGGGATTATTGTGGAGAAAAAGCTGCAGGACCCAGAACTGTCAGGGCTTGGAGGAAACTACATGGTAGTAGGGCATGCACGCACAGACCTGCTTAAAGCTCCATTTTCCAAATTTTGAATAATTCAATAAACCCCTCTTAGTTCTGATTAATGCCTGCTTACTCTTCCTATAACTCAAGGTCCTGCTCCAATGGAGTTCCTTCCTCTACTGAAGAGACTGCACCTAACGCCTCCTCCTGCTCCGGGGGCTAGTCCAGTGCCCGGCGCTCCACTAATGCTTGTAAGACGATCTTCATACAGGAAATGAGTGTATGATTTTGGAACAAAATTAGTATTTTATAATATCTCATTAATAACAATAGCGATATTCACAGTGATTATCGAGTGCTTACCTATGCCAGGCAATCTGTAGCTTTGCTCGCACTATAAGTTTTTTTTTTGGTCTTTTTCAGGCTGTACCTGCAGCATATGGAAGTTCCCAGGCCAGAGGTTGAATCAGAGCTGCAGCTGCTGGCCCACACCTCAGCCACAGCCATGCCAGATCTAAGCTGCATCTGTGACCTACACCACAGCTCGCAGCAACGCTGGATCCTGAACCCACTGAGTGAGGCCCGGATTGAACTCGCGTCCTCATGGATGCTCATCGGGTTCATTACCTCTAAGTCATGTCAGGAACTCCTGCTTTCACTGTAATTTAATTCTTATAATGGCCCTTTGAAGTAGGCACTTCATGTCTGTTTCACAGATGAGAACACTGAAGCTCAGGGTGTTTAAAAACAAAACAAAATGGAAAACCCAGAAGAAACCAAACCTCCCAAGGTCATACGACAAAGAAGAGCGGAGGTAACATATCCCAAGCTGAGCTTTTTGAGTCCAGAGGGAGGGATCTAGGTCTTTTCAAGGAATCAGAGGTCTTATCTCACCTTCTCATTTTCTTGATGGGGAGAGCTGGACGCCTATGCCCAAGAGTGACCCACCTGATGGCAGATTCTGCAGCAGCCAGAGCAAGGAGGTCCAACTGCCTTTGCATAAGCAAGGACCACAGTGACCTCTCCCTCCTGTAACCCCCCGCCCCCACCCGGGGAGATTCTTGCGGAACTTGGTAGGACTCTGGAAGCATAGAATTCTTCCGAGGTGGGCACCCAAGCTGGTTTCTACTTAATGTCCACAGTTGAGGGGGAAGAGGCCAGGCCTGAGTGTGGCTCCGAACTAACAGCTGTGACTCGGGCACAGCGTTGACATCCTCTAGGGCAGAGTTTCTCGAGTGTCAATAAGGAGAGAAGGAGTGGCTACCTAATGATGCTGTGGTTGCAGCAAAAGGAGAATGATGCATCTTGAAAGTGTTCTGTTTTATAAAAGCAAAGGTTATTTTTAGTCGTGGCTGATTCAGGTGAAGAATCTGGTGCTGTTCGGGCAAGGCATAAGCCATCTAAGTATTTGCTGAGTGAATGGCACTGTATGGACAGGTCCAAAGTCCTGAGCTCCATCAGCTGTCGCCCAGGCTCTAGTGGGGGGGGACTTCTGCAGGTTCCGAAGCCATGGCCCTCACAGCTGGCTTCCTTTGTTGAGAAAGATCATAGGTTCCCACACATCTGGAGTTGGCCCATCGGGACCCTCTGCTGGGCCGTGCAAGGCGGGCCCCTCCTACCTTGCCACTGGCACATTCACATTATTATTATTATTATTATTATTTTTTGTCTCTGTGCTCCCACGGCATATGGAGGTTCCCAGGCTAGGGGTCCAATTGGAGCTGTAGCCACCGGCCTACACCAGAGCCTCAGCAACGGGTGATCCAAGCCACGTCTGCGACCTACACCACAGCTCACGGCAATGCCGGATCCTTAAACCACTGAGCGAGGCCAAGTCAGATTCGTCAACCACTGAGCCACGACGGGAACTCCCACATTCACATTCATTAAAAGCAATTGCCCCAGATGTAAAAGTCACAATACTGGTAGCCAAATACTCTGTCCTTTCCTGACCATCAGCCAAGCATCACATAGCGATCCCCCTGGCAAACCACTACGGGGAGGAGAGGAAACAGCTTCTCATCATTGCTGAGTCAGCTTTCTGACTTATTGGTTTTGTTCCTTCCCAGGTGAAGCGTTTAGAGAAATGTGCGTTGGCTCCGAGAAACGCTTCCCTGAATGGGGAGACACAGGCCTCTGTCAGGGGTGTTGAGTGGCTCAGGCAAGGCTCAAAAGTGAGAGACAAATGGTTCCGTGTTTTGTGGTTCTGCAAGTTGGGGATAAGCCTTCCTTCGATGGCAGGTTCAGCGAACCCATCAGACCGAACAGAGTGGTTCCCCTTAGCGAGTCCAAAGCAAACCGCATCTGACTTCCATCGGAATGTCCAGCTACGTCCCTCCTGTCACTGCTTATAAAGGGTCACATTCCTTGGCAGGAGGACACATAGGAAAATTGCAAAAGGAAACAGAAATCATATAAAATCTTCCTTTTGGTGCTGAGATCTCTAATTTTGCTGTTGGTCCTGGAGGAGCTGACAATGGCTGCCTCCTTCATCCTTCTTTTCTCACTCCTCTCGGAAATGCAAGGGAGGTCATGGTTCTACCACTAAAAGCAACGGGGAGGCTGACGACTTGGTTGCTTTGCACGTGCAGGGCCACTTCTCACCCTGTCTGAAATCTGGCCTTAGCTCCCCTAGGACCCCAATTCTGGAGCCTCTGTAAGCATATTCAGCCAGCTGTCCGTAAGGGAGCAAGTCTGTGTATCACACCGCTGCACATGCGTCTGGTCACAGCCTGTCCTTAAATATGAGATAGTTCTGAGGGTTTGCTCTGAACTTGGAGGTCACCACTGGCAAACTACCCTTTACACCTGAACCGTTTAGATGGCATGTGTTCTTGCAGAGTCTTGTCTACCCTTTTTTTTTTTTTTAAAGAGGAAAATGTTTCCCCAGCATGTCTGAAAGCAAGAAAGGAGTTTATCTCTGGGGCTCAGAGTTGTTTTTTTTAATGGGGTTTTCTCTTTGACTCGGGCTTGAGACCCACTTAGAGTCTCAAAATTCCGTCAGGATGAGCACTGAGTGTGTGTGTTTGTGTGTGCGTTGGGGGGTGCGCACCTACAAGCAGAACCTGTGATTCTGGCTGGAAGCCAAAGCTTGGAAGATGCAAGAGGTCAAGCAACATATTAGAAACAGGGGGACGATGGCCATTTGTGTATATCTGTATGTGTTCATGGCAATGAAACATCTGGGTGAAAAAATGGAAAACCATCTCAGGTGTTATCCATGTATATAATGCTCTCTAATGTAAGCTGTCTACTTTTGCAGTTTTCATTGGGTTTTTAGGCTAAGCATAGACACAGCAAATAAGTTCTGATATCACTTACGTAAAAACATGCCAATTTCTAATTGTTCAGAATCCAGGCCTTTTTTTTTTTTTTTTGAGGAAACAGCTGGTAACATCTGTGGCTTTTCTGATGCACTGGACTTATCTGTCAATATCCCATGGGAGGAAAGGAATGAATGCATAGGATATAACTTTCAGGGAGCGGGGCCCTACTTGAAAGGTGTTGCTACCCTTGTAATGCTAGAACTTTCTTTGAAGATTTTGAAAAATGCACTTATTCAAGCTGTTTGATTAGAGTTTCTAGGGGCTTGATAAAGAAGAGTGCAAACGTATGCTATTCTTCAAAATAAAGCAGAGGCAAAACCGTTGGTTTTTTTGTTTGTTTTATTTTTTTGTTTTTTGCTTTTTTAGGGCTGCACCTGTGGCATAATGAGGCTCCCAGGCTAGGGGTTGAATTGAAGCTGCAGCTGTCAGTCTATATCACAGACACAGCAATGGGGGGTCTGAGCTGCATCTGAGACCTACACCACAGCTCATGGCAACACCCGATCCTTAACCCACTGAGCAAGGCCAGGGAGTGAACCCAAATCCTCATGGATACCACTCAGGTTTGTAACCCACTGAGCCACAGAGGGAACTCTAGCCTTAGGAATTTATTTATTGTTTGATATTGCATCTAAATGAAGGGGTGAGGAAATATGACTTGAGGAGTCACTAGTAATTCTCTGGCAACCACTTCATTGTCCCCAGGTCTGCTTTCTGCAGCACTAAAATTTTCAAGGTGACTCTGAGGAGGATTTGGTTTCTGGCATGAATTAATTTATTTGCACTTATTCTACTACTTATGATTTCAAATGAAAATCAGACATAATCTCATTTGTGTTTCACCAAAGCACTTTCACATTTACATATTTATTTATTTTTGTGGCTCATGAGGATTTTCCCACCTCATCAATATTATTACCCAGAGGCCAAAATATGGTATCTTGGTTTATTCTACATTTTAAACAATTCCCTAAATATTTATTGATTATGTCATGCACTATGAGGGGTGCTACTGTTACTGAGGTGAAAAGGCGTAATTTCTGCTCTGAAAGAATTCACAGCCTAATAGAAGAGACAGAAGACAAATAGTTGTTTTCAAGAGTGTGAAACCCAGTGATTTAGCTGGGTCAAGACTGCCTAGTTCAGAATCTTTTCTCTGCCATTTATTAGCTATGTGCTCTTGGGAAAGTTTCCTAATTTCACTTTGTCTCAGAGAAGTTAGTCAACATATAAATGGAGATGAAATTATATCTTCATATAAAGATAACTGTACTATTTAACTGAGTTAATATGGTGACAGTGAAAGAGTTAATACATGTATGAAGCACTTAGAAAAGTGGCTGGCACAACACAGGCGCTTAATAAACATGAGGTGCTATTACGAATCAGGTGGGCAGTAAAATAAATGTTTGTATTTGCACCAGGATCACTGGGGAGAGGGTGGAGTGTGTAGTAGATGCAGATTCTTGAGCCTCCACCTCAGAGTGTTTAACTTCGCAGAACTGGATGGAGCTTGGAATTCTGCAGTTTTAACAAGAACTCTGGGTAATTTGGATGCAGGATGTTCATGCTTGAAGGAGCTCCGGTATGTTGAATACAGAAGCAACACTGAGGAGGTGGGATAAGACTTTGTTCAGGGATGGAGTCAGGAGAGGCTTCAGTCACTCCACATGGTATGAATTCTGGGTTTTGAGGGATGCATAGGAGTTCAACAGGCAGAGAGAACATGTAGAAAGACAGAGTTATGGATCACTGTGATAATTTTTGGAGCATTGGTTTTTCCATGCTGTTGGCAGTGGTTAAAGTGTTGGGTGATTGAAGGAAAGCTGTAGGGGATGAAGTTATAGAAAGAAGAATAATTTCTGGAGAGCACCTGGCCATAATTAAAGAATTTCAGTGCATAAGTGGGTCAGAATGTTTTCTGATATCATTTGGATGAAAATGAGGGATTGAATAGATGTTTACTTGTGCAAATAGTTCTGGTGGTGATAAATAGAAACAGTCATCACTGGGACAGTTAATCTTCATGTCAAATTCTGTTCCAAAAACCAGTGCTGAGCTGATTAGGAAGAATTTTTAGGAAGAATTCAGCTTAGACCTTGGTAGTTGGGGATATTTAGACTTAGCAACAAGTTAAAATAAGGATGTAAGGTTTCTTCTTCTTCCTCTGGTGGACATCTTCAAATCAAGTAGGCTTTCACCCGTCTGTGATTTTTAAAAAATGCTTTGGATATTTTAGATATTTTAGATTGGGATATTTTAACCTTTGAGGAATAATGACATAGTGCCACAAAACCCCTTTTACTCCATAAAATGAGAAGGGATCGTGGGGAACACAAATGCCCTTGTCTTCCCTTTTTGTCAGTCCCAATGCAATGATGAATACCGTAGAGGAGGCCGTGGTCTTATATTACAGATAAACAAATGAATTCCAGGCAGAATAGGTGACTTCTTGCATTGTGTTAGATCAGGAAGATTTCATGAGTGAAACTGAGGAGGAAGACAGTTCCACGAAGATGTGGCTCCACATTGCTTTATGGTAGAATGACAGTTTTTGGTAACTGGTGAATTCCATCAATCTCCTGATCCAATGGGGGAGACTTACTGGCGATGTAGTGTTGGTGAGGCAAGGAGAAGAAGCTAATATAGTAGCTGGAAACCAACTCACTGGCATAGAAATTCAGGAGTCAGCTTTCCTTTTTTTTCTTTTTAAAAATCCTCATGCTTCTAAAGTTCTATAGATATTGTTTATTTATTACAGTTTAGAAGAAACTTTGTTTCTGCTGATTAGAAGCTGCTCTAAAAAAGAGTTACGCAGTCAAACCAAATCCTCATCAGATTTCACTGCAATGAGAAGACTTTCCCCACCGTGGGCTGCTTCATTTTTACTCTATCACCTTTTAGCAAGAACCGTATCTACTTGGTGCAAAAATGGATACTTGGTAAAGGGAAAAGAAGGCCTATTCTGTGCACAGGGCAAGTGAATGGGAACTTGCTTAAAAACCCTTCAGGAGACACTCTGGAATATCTTTTGGCAACAGTTTCCCTTTAGGTACAGCAGCCAGAAGGTAGTATCAGAAACAGGCAAAAGGTCTTTGGGCACCTGGATCTGTCTGAGGGAGCCTGTGTGTAGACTCAGGAAGGACAGAGTGAATAGTGGGCCGTGATGGGTGGTCAAATCCTTTGAAACACAGTAGCCCTATTGTATATCTAAAAGCTATTAAATTCAAAGCAATCCGTGGCTTGGATGCTTTCGTAAATATACAGGAGCCCTTAAGCAAATAAGAAATTACGACTGCTTTTATTTATTTTTTTCCCTTAAGGGAAGGAGAGAGAAAAGAGATGAAACAAACAAAAAGCACCCAGAGCGCTTTCTTTTGCAACTCTAACGTCTTTTCCTTCTGACGTTGTTTTTTAAAGTGGCAGTGGTCCTGTGCGAATGAATATGTATTTTTATCCCTGAAAACAGACGCCTGCTGTCTGATGCGGGCTTCTCTTCGCTGTTTGATTGGCAGAGCTTTCTGTCTCACTCCCATTAGAGGAGAAATACTGTTCAGATTTCCACACAAGATACTACCAGTGGAATCAACAGTATCATTCTCATGATAAAGTGGATGCTTAAGATTAAGGTTTTATTTAAGTTTGCTGCTTTCCAAGCTTTTCCTGCTGAGCATACAGAAGCACAGTGTCTGCAGAGATTCTGTGGTAACATTGTTACTAGGAGAACTCAACACACATAGCAATCACCTTTTTCGGGAGATGGGGTGTCAAACCCAGAAGGTTTGGGTAAGACAAAGAGAAATGATAGGAACGGCAGGGGGCGCTCTAAGACAGGCTGCGGTGCAGCAAGCCGGCTGCACAGTGTGAAGGCAGAGGCTGTCAGAACAGTTACTTGGCTTCCACGCATCCCCTTTCCTTTC
Organism: Phacochoerus africanus; assembly: GCF_016906955.1. Classification (NCBI taxonomy): domain Eukaryota; kingdom Metazoa; phylum Chordata; class Mammalia; order Artiodactyla; family Suidae; genus Phacochoerus; species Phacochoerus africanus. The sequence goes on along the minus strand of NC_062555.1, from coordinate 14,890,150 downwards.
CCCTTTTAAACATAGGGAAGGAAAAAGAAAAGAATCATCCCCCAGAAAACAAAGGGCTCCCGGGACAGAATAGATGCAGCTGAAAACCTTAAAATTTTTTTTTAGGGGACCTGAAAGAGAGGAGCCTTGATGGTCCCCTTCTAGCTGTCAGATGCTTTGCAGCTGTCCTGGGCTAGGGTCTCCTCCTTCTCCAGCCGCACCCCTTCCTCCCCGCCCCCGCCCCCGTTTTGATCTTCTCTGATTTCGTCGGCTCGGAAAGCACCATAGGCTTCCTTTGGGAAGAACCCTGGCCCGCACTGACGTCATCGGCTCTGCAGCAGCAACATTTCAGTGCGTTACCTGGGTAGTGCTGACTCAAGCACGGCTCCTCTCTCCTGTGCTAAGGGGTGTCCCTTTCAACACCTCCCCCCGCTTTTTTTGCTAAAGGATGTGAAATTCTTAGAGCAGCTGAAGTCAGGACACCTAGTTCTTAGCTCCCCTCTACTCCTGGTGGGGATGGGGCTCCCTTAACCTTCCTTGGGCTCTTGTTCTTCATTTGTAAAGTGAAAGAATTGGACTAAATGGTCCCTAAGTGCTAAGGTTATGTCTGCTTGTAAATTAAGTGAGAGGCCAAGGCAGTAAACCAAAGAAATCAACCGCAAAGCATGATTTTTTAGTGCAAAGTTTTGAGGTCATCCAAACCAAAGGTTTTTTGGTTTTTTTCGTTTTGTTTTGTTTTGTTTTAATTTATCTTCTGGGGTCTGAAGGACATGACTATAGGTCCTCAATGTTTTCCTTCTATCTCTATGGGGGATCAGTCAACAGACTCATTGACCTTTTTACTCTGTGGTCGACACAGAGATGAGCAGATTAGGTGATTATATCTTAATGGGCAGTTTTTCTTTTTGCTAATGGCTTATTTATGAGTTAACAGCAATTTCTTCATTAAGCAAACCCAACAAAGATATTGCTCAGTAAACAGACGTATTATACTGCATTTGCTCTTGTGTTCTCAGAACAAACTTTAAATATACTTTTGGGGGGATGATCCAATTTAATTGGCCCTAATGAGAACCAGGTTTCTCACTAGGATGAAAAGGAAAACATCACTGTGTATCCCACTCATTGGGCTCAGTGACTAAGAGGGGGCCCCAATATGGCAGAGATATGGAATGTAGATATTCATCTTAAAATGACACGTCCTTCCGTTATGTTCAAGCAAAGGGTGCAAAGACACTGAGAGACAGCCTTTGATGAGAGATTTAGCAATGATTTTCTCAGTCCATGACTGATGGAAACTTCTCAGCTCTCCTAGGAGCTCTCTACGCAGTAGGTGTCGATTTTGTAAAATTAAAAAAAAAAAGTGTATGATGCTTCAGGAGAAGGCCAAGACGTCACTTCCATACAGATAAGCATTTTCTCTTTCACTCAGGAAAAGGAATGCCCCACAGTCTCATTCTAGAAGGTCAGTGTGGCCCATTTCCCCTTAAATATCCATGCCAACAATTAGATAAGTTCCTGGAGGGCACATGTTGAAATCTCTTTGTCCCGTTAGTGCCTGGTTTGCATGGGGGCTTTTGCAGTCAGAGGCGTTCAAAGACAGTTGCTGAGCTGAGAGTTGACATTCATCTTTTCCTCTTTAATGCATCATTACAGCTACAGAAACCAACCAACCAAAAAAAAAAAAAAAAAGTCCTTGCATGAAGTCATACCTTGGATCATCCAAGGTGCTGAGTCCATTTCCAGTTCTGACAAGTGGATGCTCAGCACCAGCTTGATCCAGGCTGCTGGGAATGGGCTGCACTGACGGGGAGCAGAGACTGGGAATCGCTTGGATGGTGAAGCATGAGTGTGCTCAGCACCAGCCCTCGAGTTCGGTGCAAAAGCCTTTGGTTACTCCTTAGACCTGGCTTTCTGAGTTTCCAAAGGTATTGACTTCTATTAATATTAATGTCCTTTTCGATGTGGGGTGCTTCCGCAAACGAGGTTGGTGCTGGGACAGTGCGGAATGTGGTTTTGTAGCATCACTGACTCAGGATGAGTAGCCGTGTGGCACAGCGTTTAGGTGGGTCAGAACCACATGGGATTTTATTTCTAATCACATGTGCTGGCTGCATTTGGGAGGAAGGGCTTTTTTGGTGGTGGTGGTGAAGCTCTCGGCACTGGAGTAGGAAGTCCAGTGTATGGTGTGGTTGGTATCTCTGTCCGGTTATTGTTTCATCTCCCTGAACCCTTGATGCTTCAACTATAAAATGGGATCTCTTGAGATGTTTGAGAATTAGGTGAGACTGTATAGGTAGACTTACTAGCATACAGTAGGCACATTCAATATAAGGCTATTTCTGTTTTGAAATATGCCCTAGAAAGCCCTCTTCTTCCCAAGTATGTTTCCAAGGAGCTACTAAAAAGTGTACTGGTTTTAGATGAAGACTGAGGCTCTCTGGAATTACTGGGACAGAAATACTACTCATTTAGAAAAAAAAAAGGATGAAATTCCTTTGTGCCCTCAAACTTTTGATTCTCTGCCTCTTCCTCTCTTGTCCTTGCACTGCTCTCCTCAGAAATCCAGAGTCCAAATTATGTTTCTACTCTACCTAGTTTCCTTAAGAGTCTTTTTTTTTATACTTTTATAAAGAATAGTATTTAATGTGCTAATGTTCCTGAGAATATTTAATTATTAGCAGATAACTAATCTCCCCACGAAGAAATAAGACATAGAATGGGAATTTCAAGCCTTGGCCAACATGTGGAGATACGCTTTTTTTTCAGGGTGTTAGAAGCTTTCCCGAAATCAAATTCATTGCTGGTAGCTAAAGCATGAGACAGATCATCTATGAAGTCATCAGAGCTTTAAGACTAAGTAATTTGGAGTTCCTGTTATGGCTCGGTGGATAAAGAACATGACATAGTATCCTTGAGGATGAGGGTTCGATCCCTGGCCTCGCTCGGTGGGTTAAGGATCTGGCATTGCCATAAGCTGCAGCGTAGGTCACAGATGCAGCTTGGATCTGGTATTGCCATGGCTGTGGCTAGGCCTCAGCCACAGCTCTTATTCGACCCCTAGCTTGGGAACCTCCATAAGCAGCAGCTGCAGCCCTAAAAATAAAGAAAAATAAGATTAAATAATTTGTCACACTAGTTATTTATCTAGAAAGTCCATAAGGGAAGAAATATGTATAGTCATTCTTTTTTTTTTCTCTCTCTCTCCTTTTTTTTTTTTTGGCTTTTTTAGGGCTGCACTGGAGGCATATGGCAATTCCCAGGCTAGGGGTCGAATCGGAGGTACAGTTGCCAGCCTATGCCATGGCCATAGCAGCATGGGATCCTAGTCGAGTCTGCAACCTACACCACAGCTCATGGCAATGCCAGATCCTTAACCCACTGAGGAGGCCAGGGATCGAACTCACATCTTCATGGATACTAGTTGGATTTATTATCACTGAGCCATGATGGGAACTCCCTTTTCTCTGTTTTTAAGTGAGAGATTGCTATAGGCAAAGAACTTTTGGCTGGAAAGTCAAGGCCTGAGGCACCATCTTTGTGCAGGGAGCTCACAGTCCAGGGTTAGACAGAACAGTGAGGAATCACAATGCAATGATAACCTGGAAGTCAAGTGGACGTGGTCAAAAGGAAGGTTGTGGAGGGCCAGCACTGAAGCCCCGGCCTTCAGAAAGCTCTCTGCTTCCCCCTGGGGGGACAGGGCCACACTGGCCACGCCAAGTATCTCCTGCACAGCTGAGAATTTCCTGCAGGGCCCTGTATTTGTCAGTGACAAAGGACTGAGTCTATCTTTTTAAGATGTGATCTGGCCAGAATAATTTTTATGCAAGAAATGCTCTCAAAGCACAAACACAATTATAGAGTCAGGGAGATCATCCACGTGACCTCTGTTTAACCTTGGGGCTAGGTATGATTTTCAACTTTTTCATGGCCTGGGCGAACAGGGGAAAAGTCTTCTATTTCCATTCCTATATCCTCCATCATACTAATTGCAGGAAGAAGGCTTCTGAAGTCCACCATTAAAAGCAGTAGAGAAACTCTATCCATGACATGAAACACTACACCAAGCCTATGTAAAATTGAGTTACAGGCTCACAGGATTGCGGCCATTATTTGAAGTTGTCAGCTGTGCTATTGTGGGTGAACTCTTCTGAAAGCATGCTTTTTTCCCCCTAAGCGGTAAAGCTGTTTCTGTAGCCTTATTTTATTTGGTGACTATGCCGTGCTTAAATATAGTTTGTGGGTGAAATTCTTATAAGTTGGCATTTGTCCTTGATATGGTTTTGTGCTAGGAAACCTCAGTTCAAGAAAAGCGCTCGCTTGGAACTCCAGCACACACTGCTTCCTCAGGGCATGCACTGTAGGCTGTCACCATGGGACTTTCTGACACCATAAAGAAGCCATGCAAATAGGAAGGAACACAGGAAAGCTGAGCACCATAGGATCCACTTGGCTCCAGGTCTTTAGTCCGTCAATTTTAAATTCATGAACTTCCTTGTAAAGTACTGTGAAAAATATTTATTTCTTCTGACCAGGCAGATACTGAGTGGATCTGACGAAGGAAGTTTATCACTCAAGTAATCTTACATACATAGGAACCTCCTAGAGTTTACATTGCAGTCGTTATCAAATGTTTCTTATTTTGTGTATTTCAGTTAATATATGTTAAACATTACACAGACTTAAACTTTGTATTTCAGTACATGATTGTGAGCTATACAGTCTGGACTGGAGATGTTACAGTTGCCCAAGTGTGAATGGAAGAGTGATATCATGGTAAGAAACACATACACATTAGATTACAACCTTATGGGGGTATTTTCTTTGTGGTTGCATGGCTCTGTGGAGTCATCAGCTTTGTGTTCAGATCACTACATGAGAAGACAAAGGCAATAACGTTTGTAATTGGATGACTTTTTCTGTTGCCTTCAAATAAAGCCCAAAGCTGAGGACAGAGATCTGTTAAGAATTTCACATTCTAAAAATGGAAACCAACAGTTGGGAACATAAACCTCCTTTAGGGCTTCTAGATGCTGGTAATTCCATCTGCGGCTCTACCATCTTGTGTTTCCCAAATCATCCTGGTAAAATACATCATCTCCACTTCTGTTCTATTGGTGAGAATTAGTTTCCTGGTTAGCCTAGCTGCAGCCAGGCCTAGCCTAGCCTGTCTGAGAAATGTAGAGGAGAACATGGAAATCTTTGAGAATCAGTAGTTATTGCAATAATTAACATCTTTGGAGGTACACTGACTTCCTGCACATTTTCAAAATCAAGGGAGTGAGGGCTCTAAGGATTCACTGATGGAGACTGAGGGTAACTGAGAAAATGAAAGCCTGCCCCTGATAGGTCACTGGCTTAGGTGATACTTATTGAAGTACCCCTTGTAGATAAGCATAGGAAAGACAATTAATGAAGAGTGATGGCAAGACAAAGAGAGGAGATAGTGTTGGAGTCCACACCTACATGGGTTAGAAGGCCGAAAATGTAGGGGAAAGATGTGGGATCTTCTCAGGGGCCAGATGGACTCTGAAAAACGTTGTTGTCTGAAGCCTCCTCCCCATTCCTCCCTCAAGAGGATGGGCCACGAGGGACGGGGCATCAAGAAGCTGTGGGCTGTTCTGCTGGGTCTGAGAGCTGTGAGCAATTGGAAGATGTAGAGCCAGGGCCAGAATTCCCAGCGCAGGGAACTGTGCAGTGTGGATGGACTTGCAGCTGTTCTAAAGAACTTTCTCTTGTCTTATGAAAGAGCAGTATTGAATGTTTGATCACTCAGAGGGCTTGGAAGCTGGTCAGCAACAGGCATATGTGCGGCAGAACCCAACAGAGAGAAAATCGTGATGGAGAGAAGATGGCAGTTGAGTAAGAGACAGAGGTTTCTTCCTTCCAACCTTCAACATCAGGAGAGTAAAACCTTGGGGAGGGTGGCGGAGGAGAGATGCCAAATCCAGAATACACTTCCATCTACTCTAAGGAGAAGGGCTGGGGGAGAAAGAAAAGAGCAGATCTTGCCTTTGTCTCCCCAAGTGATGATGGATGAGAAGTTCTGAGTTTGAAATTCAGCTGAATCCGAAAAGGAAAACAAAGGAAAAAACCAGAATCTTCTGAAGTTTGGGGGGCTAGAAGGAGCGCTTCTGCAGAGCAGGGTTGAATGCAATGGCAGGAAAATAAAGAAAAACAATTTCAAGTGGAAACTCCCACTGAGAGGAGCCTATTCAATAAACTAGTTATATATGGACAAGAGCCTACCAAGGGACTTGTTAATGATGCTCCTGTTTCTGATGGGTGAGACCAAGGACTTGAATCTGATTCAAAGTCTGAGAGACAGAGGTCTTGGAGTCAAGGTGAGATGGGGTTGGACCCATGTTATTATGGGTGGTGAGAGCTGGAAGGGAACTCCGTGCACCCTAACTCATTCCACTCATCATTCACATGAACAAACTTGGGACCAGAGTTGGCACCTGGTTGGCTTAAGTTCAAATTGCTGCTAATAACAGAGATTGGTATCTTGACAATCTTTGAAGTATTATTAAAATTAATTTAATTCTGAAAAATTCTTAAAAAATTTAATTTAAATTAAAAAATTTCTTAAAAATTTCCATTATTATCTTAAATTTGGACTACTTTTTCATTTTATTCCAGACAGTGGAATATTATCCAGGGAAGTTAGTGCATTTCTGGGCATCATTGTTAGTGTTAGATGATATTATGAAGAGAAATCTTTAAACATTTTGTTTAAGTATAGTTGATTCACAATGCTGTGTTAGTTTCTGCTCTACAGCAAAGTGATTCAGTTATACATATACACATATCTGTTCTCATATAGGTTATCACAGAATATTGAGTAGATTTCCCAGCTAGAGAGTAGGTCCCCACTGATCATACGTTCCATGTATAATAGTGTGCATATGCCAATACCAAGCTTCCAATCCATCCCCCTCTTCCCTCTTTGATAACCATAAGTTTGTTTTTGAAGTCTGTTAGTCTCTTTCTTTTTTATAAGTTCATTTTTTTTAGATTCCACATATAAGTGATATCATAGGATATTTGTCTCTTACTTCACTTAGTATGATAATTTCTAAGTTCATCCATGTTGCTACAAATGGCATTATTTCACTCTTTTTGATAGCTAAATAATATTCCACCATATATATATATATATATATATATATATATATATATATATATATATACACCACATCTTTACCCAGTCCTCTGTCAATGGACATTTAGGTTGCTTCCATGTCTTGGCTATTGTAAATAGTGCTGCAGTGAACATTGTAGTGCATGCGTCTTTTCAAATTATGGTTTTTCTCTGGATAGATGTCCAGGAGTGCGGTTGCTGGATTATATTGTAGTTCTATGTTTGGTTTTTTGAGGAACCTCCACAGACTTTTCCATAGTGGTTGTACCAATTTACAGTCCCATCAAGAGTCCCTTTTCTCCACACCCTCTCCTGCATTTATTATTTGTAGATTTTTTTGATGATGGCCATTCTAACTGGTGTGAGGTGATACCTTATGGTAGTTTTGATTGGCATTTCTCTAATTATTAGCAGTGTTGAGCTATTTTTTCATGTTCTTTTTGGCCATTTGTATGTCTTCAAGAGGAATTTTATGTACTGACTGCCATATCCTTCTGTGTTCCTCCAGATAGGAAGTCTCATGTATCCTAGGAGGACTATTTTTTGCAACAATTTGTATCACCATCTAAAGTACCATATACATTCAGACAAACCCACCTTGATTCTCAGCATCTTATCTCCTCATGCATAGCATCTTTATGCATAATTGTCAAAACCTGGAAGCAACCAAATGTCCTTCAACAGGTAAATGGATCAATCAACTGTGTCATATTATTCAGAGCTAAAAAACTATCGAGCCATGAAATGATATGGAAGTTCCATAAATCATATTGCTATGTGAAAGAAGCCCATCTGAAAAGGTTATATTTTGTGATTCCAACTGTATGACATTCTGGAAAATGTAGATCTATAGAGAAAGTAATGATAGCAGTGGCTTCCAAGGGCTAGGGGATGGAGAAGGAGAAATAGGTGAGTACAGAGAATTTTAGGGCAGTGAAAATATTCTGTATGACCCTGTAAGGGTGGATACATGTCATTATAAATTGGTCTAGACTCACATAGGTGCAACACCAAGACCATAGCACTTTCAGTGTTGATGAGTCAGTGTAGATTTATCAGTTGTGACAAAGGTGCCTCTCTGCAGGAATGTTGATGGCGGGAGAGGCCTGTGCATGTGTGAGGGCAGGAAGCATATGGGAAATGTCTGTACTTTCTTTTTTTTTTAATTTATTTTTTATTGTTATTTCCCCCAACACACTTTTTTCCCCCACTGTACAGCATGGGGACCCAGTTACACATATATGTATACATAACTTTTTATCCCATTGTCGTGCTGTGTTGTAAGTATTTAGACGTACTTTCTTTTCAATTTTGCCATGAACCTAAAAGTACTCTAAAAAGTTCTAAAACACACACACACACACACACACACACACACACACACACACACACACACACACACACACACATAAAGTAACAGGTTGTATAATTATTATGATAAAAATACTCATGGAACAATTACCCAAATTGAGAAATGGTATCTAGTCTAAGCTCTAGAAATCCGCAAGATATTTTTCTAAGTGGTCTTTCCATGACCACTATCCTGAAATATACAGCAATCTTTTTTCTTTCCCTTTACAGTTTTATCACAAATGTTTCTTAGCGTCACAGTTTAAATCTGTCCAGCTATAGATTTTTTTATGTTTATCCTATTTGGGATTCACTGGTGCTGTTGAATCTATGGATCCATAGCTTTTATCAAGTCTGGCAATTTCTCAGGATTCACTGGTGGCTTTGAATCTATGGAACCAGTAGGTTTTATCAAGTCTGGCAATTTCTCAGCCCTTATCCTCTCAAATATGGCCTCTGCTGCACCTCACTTTGCCTTGTGGTTGAAGTTTTCCAAAAGTATAAACAGGTGCAAATGCACGAAATTGCCAGTGCTTTTTAAAAAGTTCACGCAGTATGGGTTGGTGAGACAGGCAGGCATTTTGACCTCACAGTCTGACATTACGAGCCCTAGGAGACCTGCAGGGTGGGGTTTGGCTGAAGCAGGAATGCTGGTCTCTCTGCTGTTACAGCCGCAAAGCTGGTGAGGGGCCAAGCTCACTGCCCGATATCAACCTTTCAACAGACTCAACTGTTCTTTGCTTATTGCCACGGGGATGTTTCCCTGGGGTAAATTATATGCTATTCTCAAGTTTGGGGATTCTTGAAGATCTTGGCTATTTGTCTGGGTTCTCAAGAGCTGACTGTATTTTCTTAGTCACTCCCAGTTCAGGCTACTGTTTGTCATATGTCACAAAGGAGACATTTCTCCCTGTCTGGACCATACCTGTCTGTCTATCCAGCCCCTCCTGAAATATGTAATGAGCCACTTCTGGAGAGCAGGGAAAACACAGGACTTGAGGTGAGGAAACCAGATGTGGGTCTTGGCTCCACAACTGACCCAGTCTGTGAACTTGGGAAGGACACTCTACTTCGCGGAATCTAAATTTCTTTATCATTAACATCACCGTTATAATAAATACCTTCCTCATAGAGCAGCAAAAATACCTGAATGAGATAAGACATAGAAAAGTGCTTTCTAAACTGTACAATTATTACAAATGCAATGTGATATTAATGGCAATCAATTTAGAAAACTGAGACTACAGAATTTGCCTATCTTATATTCTCTTTGTAGATAAAAATTGGATTGGTTGTTTTGGAGTTTCTGCTGTGGCACAGTGGGTTCAGAACCTGGCATTGCCTCTATAGCAGCTCAGGTCACTGCTGAGGCTTGGGTTTGATCCCTGGCCTGGGAAATTTCATATGCTGGGGGTACGGCCCCAAAAAGTGGTTGTTTTAGTCTAAAGTTTTCTTATAACTTTCATAGCAGATTGAATAGTAATTCAGCCATTTTTAAATTAGAGAATTATTACTAAGCTTTCAAAATAGCATCTTGAACAGAAGTCATCAATCTTCATTATAATAAACCAAACAAGATTGTGTCTTAGGGCATTAGTGTACATGACATCATCTGTCACTTGCTTGTGTATTCACTCATTCCCCAACAAACTGCTGGAATCGTGGTGGCTGTCATGGAGGATACAGCAGGAATGAGGCAATATTCTCCAGGTCTTACTGCTTACTAGCTGGGAGGCTGGGACACAGGAATCAATTAGCAGTGAGTGATGGTTACCAAGTATTCAAAGACTGCTCAATTCATATAGTTATTTAAAAACATTAGAGAGCATCTTTTAAAAAATTGGCTTATAGCATTTCGTGTTCTACGATACTATACTTTGCCTTGTGTCTACACTGCAAGGCACTCACCACCTAAGGTTTAGTTTCCATCTGTCACCAAACTGTTGACCCCCTTTACCCAGTTCACCCTCCCAGCCTCTCTTAACCAGACCCCGTTCTCTGTGTCTATGTGTTTGTTTTGTTAATTTTATTTATTTACTTATGTATTTTTATATATTTCCCATGTGAGTGAAATCACATGGTATTTGTCTATCACCATTTGAATTATTTCACTTGGTAGCATATCCTCCAGGCCTATCCATGCTGTCACAATTGGCAAGATTTCATCCTTTGCTGTCACTGCATTGTATTGCATGGTGTACACACACACATACACACACACACACACTTTCTTTCTCGATTCATTCGTCCCTGGGCACTTAGGTTGTTTCAGTATCTTGGCTATTGTAAATAATACTGCAGTGAACATAAGGGTGCATATATCTTTCGAATTAGTGTTTTTTTGCTTTTTTCAGGTAAATATCCAGAGGTGGGGAATAGCCAGATAAAAATAGTAGTTTAATTCTTAATTTTTTTAGGCCTTTCCATGCTGTTTCTGTAGTAGCTATACCAGTTTCCGTTCTTACCAATATATGAGGGTTTCCTTTTCTCCACGTTCTAGAGACACCTTTTTTTTTTTTTTTTTTCAGGCCCGCGCATGGACGTTCCCAGGCTAGGAGTTGATTTGGAGCTACAGCTGCTGGCCTACACCACAGCCACAGCAACACCAGGTCCAAATTTCATCTGTGACCTATGCTGGAGTTCACAGAAACGCCACATCCTTGATCCACTAGGCAAGGCCAGGGGTCGAACCTGAGTCTTCATGGATGCTAGTCGGGTTCATTTCTGCTGGGAACTCCTAAAGAACATCTTTTTCTCCAAGCTTTCTGTACATTTAAAAAATATCACCTTAATTTTACATCTCGATTCAGAAATCTAAGCAACCAATAGACACCATTCATAATTTATTCTAGGTCTTCTTGCATTTCTGGTACTGTTTCTCCACAGAGCTTTAATATCTGAAGAAGCAGCAAACTTTTCTGTCCATTAAGTAAATTCCATTTTAATGGAATTCCTCAACCTCCCCTCTTTATTTTTTAGTTTTGAGACTGTAGCTTGAATTCTAATTTTTGTGTGCAATGTCGCACAGCTGGAAGGAGAGCAGTTCTAAGCATCTAGACTTTTGGAGCCAAAGAGGACCGCCTCTTCACAGCCACCACCAGGGTGGGAAGGGTTAATGAATTATCTGGCTCCTTGCTCAGCGTCTGGGGGTAACCTAAGTCTATTGGAACCTCACAGATCCGTACTCAGGTTGTCCATCATTTATATTTCTGCTGCCTGAAACAATGTCCTTAAAACGAAAGGAGCCTTCTTGGCAAAAACAGAAACCTACTGTTTGGATGAACTTGAGAAGCCTTTGGTTTGCTTGAACAAAATAAATATTTTTGTGGAAGAGTAAATTTCAGGTCTGAGGAGGACCGAGGTAGGGCTGGCTCCATGGCGTGTTAAGCCAAGATATTCAGGACAATGGAAATAGATGGCTCCGTAGGAGGGGAAGGAAGCGAGAGGGAAGCTCTGAATGAGATCATTGCTTAAAGAAAGTACGGTTTGGCCCAAGGAACCAGAGTTATGCTCCCTAGGTAGATCTAAGAATTGGATTTGCGGGCAGCTGTGGTTCACTTCGCAGAGGATAATCCTGACTGGAGTCACCGTTCGAGTTTTGCTTCCAGCAAATACCAATTTTACATGTTTAGCCAGTTAAAAGGCTGTCTGTATATAGAGTATATAGGTGAAAAATATTTTAAGAAGGCTTATTGCCAAAAATGGGAAGAAGAGAGAACTAAAATTTATGATATCCTTGCTCTATGCCAAGTATTGAGCAAACATTATTTTATTTGCTCCTCTGAGTTATCTTATTATTACTGTCTTACGGAGGAAGAACCTGAGGTCGAGTGAGGTTAAGTAAGTTCCTAAAGGAGACAGAACAAAGAAACAACAAACCTAAAATTCGAATCCCAGTTTGTCTGCTTCTAAAATCTAGGTTTTCCTGAGTATAGGAATTGGCTTTCCAATAAAATCTAGGTTGTCCTGAGTATAGGAATTAGCTTTCCAATAAAATCTAGGTTTTCCTGAGTATAGGAATTGGCTTTCCAATAAAATCTAGGTTTTCCTGAGTATAGGAATTGGCTTTCCAATAAAATCTAGGTTGTCCTGAGTATAGGAATTGGCTTTCCAATAAAATCTAGGTTTTCCTGAGTATAGGAATTGGCTTTCCAATAAAATCTAGGTTTTCCTGAGTATAGGAATTGGCTTTCCAATAAAATCTAGGTTTTCCTGAGTATAGGAATTGGCTTTCCAATAAAATCTAGGTTTTCCTGAGTATAGGAATTGGCTTTCCAAAGCCTGTTTTATCGAGGATTGTGCCCTCCACGCTCTGTCATGCTACTTGCTGTCCTTTACCAGGCACTACAAGATGCATTTGGCATTTATCATTTGTCATCACAAAATCATGAACACGAGTTTTATTATTCTTATTTTAGAAGGAAATTGAAAGATGGGCAGGTTAAGTTGTACTCAAAGGAATGTATTGGGTAGAAGTGATATCCTGGTTTTATCCTAATTTGTCTCCCTCTGAAGGCCTTGTTGACTTTTGTTTTCTATTTTTTTAGTGAATTATTTAATTAATTAATTAATTTATTTTAATGATTTTTATTTTTTCCATTATAGCTGGTTTATAGTGTTCTGTAAATTTTTTACTATACAGCAAGGTGACCCAGTCGCACGCACACACACACACACACACACACACATATATATACACATTCTTTTTGCTCACATTATCATGCTCCATCATAAGTGACTAGATATAGTTCCCGGTGTTATACACCAGGATCTCATTGCTTATCCATTCCAAAGGCAATAGTTTGCATCTATGAACCCCAAATTCCCAGTCCATCCCACTCCCTCCCCCTCCCCCTTGTCAACCACCAGTCTGTTTTCCATGTCCATGAGTTTCTTTTCTGTGGAAAGGTTCATTTGCGCCCTATTGATTAATTATTTTAAATATAGTGATTCTAGATACAGTGACTCTTCTGGATTGAATGACCTTGCACAATAAGATTTTGGGCTCTTATCAGCCATGAGTCCCTGTGCTTATATGGTTGTCAGGAAGATAAGAAAGGAGAAGAGGCATTTCAGCTGTCTCTCTCATTCTCTCTCTCTCTCCCCTCTCTCTCTCTCTCTCTATCTCTAATCTGCCATCAAGTAGCAACACAGCAACTATTCCCTAACTGTTCATCCCTAAATTGAAAGTATAGTTGATTTTTAAAAATTCTTAAAAAAATTCTTAATAGGCTCAAAAAAACCCCCCAATAACCTATCAATAAATGGACTCAGGAGTAAAACGAGGGATGAGACCAGAGGCTGAATGGACCCAAAACTTGTCTTTTTCCAGATGAGTTTAGTTTCTTCCTCCCAGTTGCTAATGTGTGACTGAGAATCAGGGCTTCCACTTTTTAACACCAGATCCCACAGTCTTTTAATAAAATTTAATTTAATATTACTGTTCCTTTAAGAAACTTGTATTGGGAGTTCCTGTCATGGCGCAGTGGAAACGAATCTGACTAGGAACCATGAGGTTTCAGGATCGATCCCTGGCCTTGCTCAGTGGGTTAAGGATCCGACATGGCCTGTGAGCTGTGGTGTAGGTTGCCGACACGGCTCAGATCTTGCATTGCTGTGGCTGTGGTGTAGGCTAGCAGCTGCAGCTCCGATTAGACCCCTAGCCTGGGAACCTCCATATGCCACGGGTGCAGCCATAAAAGGACAAAAGACAAAAAAAAAAAAAAAAAAAGGAAAAAAAAGAAAAGAAAAGAAAAGAAAAGAAAAGAAAAAAAGAAAAAAGAAATAAAAGAAAAGAAGCACATATTGGGAGCTTGTTATATGCTGGATGCTGTTGATATACAGCTTTGGAAGACTCAGTCTCTGTCCTCAAAGAGCTCACAGGTTAGTGGTATATAAACTTAAATTATGTAGGATGCCTTCCTTCCTAATTCAAAACTCCAAAAATTCAAGGGCCACAGTGTACAGCCAGTCAGAGATGTCTTCCAAACTCTTGTCTCTGGTACTCAACTGAATTGAAGCTCAACTTTAGAGTTTAACTAGTCAAAAAAGAGCCTTAATCCAAATCACTGAGTTGTTCCTGTCAGAGAGAAGTTATCCTATTCTGAAGCTCATTACAATCAAGCCTGAATTCTTTCCTTCCCTCGTACAAAATCTATTTTATTTTATTTATTTAGGGTTGCATTTGTGGCATATGGCGGTTACCAGGCTGGGGCTGAATCAGAGCTGCAGCTGCTGGCCTACACCATAGCTCACAGCAATGCTGGATCCTTAACCCACTGAGCCACTACAGGAACTCCACAAAATCTATTTTAATGTAACCAAAATACTGATGGGGAAATTCCTCTATATAGATGTATTCCAGCTAAGAAATGCAGTAGGAATTATAGAATTATGTAGTGGTCTTATTTGGGTTTTGCTTCAAATGACTATACTGTAAAAACAAAGAATTGCAGTAAAAAAAAATAACAACCCACAATTAAAAGCAACTCAAATGGTCAATGAATGGGTGAACAGATCAACAAATAGTGCTACAATCTTACAGTGGAATGGTGTTCAGCAATAAAATGGAATGAAAAATTATTGATTCACTCAAAAATGTAGCAATCTTAGAAAAATTATGTACAATGAAATAAACCAGTCTTTCCTCCCCCTCCTCCAAAAAAGTACAAATGGTATTATTTCATTTATGTAAGATTTTAGAAAGTACAAACAAATCTGTATTAACAGAAAGTAGGTAAGTGGTTTCTTGGGGATGGGGGTGGGTTCCTGGGAAAAGGTCAAGGGATAGATTACAAAGGGTCACACGCAAACATTTGGTGATAAGATATATATATATATATATATATATATATATATATATATATACATATATGTATACTTTTTTTTTCTTTTTTTTTAAGGCCACAGCCACAGCATGTGGAGGTTCCCAGGCTAGGGGTCAAATAGAAGCTGTAGCTGCCTGCCTGCACCACAGCCACAGCAACGCAGGATGCCAGCTGCATCTATGACCGACATACACCACAGCTTGCGGCAATGCTGGATCCTTAACCCACTGAGCAACGCCAGGGATCGAACCCGCAACCTCATGGATACTAGTCAGATTCATTTCAGCTGCGCCACAACGGGAACTCTGGGAGTGATAGATATATTTAGTATCTTGCTTGTGGTGATGGTTTCATGGATGTGTCTGTTTTTCTACTCTTTTCTCTGAAGAAGAAGGATCCCTAAGATTTCACTCTATTTCACATTCGTGTGCCTGGATCTTATTATTTCCATGCTTGTGTCATGGGATAGCTCTTGGTCAAATGACTCTTGTTTGGAAATGCCAAAAAGATGTTTCTAGTCCTCTCCTAGGGGATTCCATCAGTTCTCATTTAATGGAAGTATAAAAACAAGAGGACATAAATCCTACATCCACGACCCCCCTACTATAACCCACTCACCTGCCTACCTTTAACTCCCATTGCTCTTACAAGAAGGGCAAGGAACGAACAGGTCAGCCAACATGTGGACTTTATAATCCCCGCTGCTTGAACATTGTAAAAGACTCAGTGTAACTTTGGCAAGCTGGTTAGAGCTCCGCAACTATCCCTTTGATTGCAAAATACACAGGAGCTTGCTCTTGACTGGAGTATTGTTTTTCCATACACAAATGGCTTTTCTTTGCAAAAAGTGCTCAGGGCAAATGTCCAACACCAACCGAATTCCCATGGTTTTGTACCCACTGTTCTTCCCTATGAGGGAGAAACGTTTAGTGTACAAAACCAGGCACCATTCGAGGATTTCTCATACTACCACTGCCAACCTGGCTGCAGCATCGTTCTTAGTAAAGTGACCTTTGTGTGAGAGTAAGTTGCAACTATTTTACTCCTGCATTTTCTTTTATAAATACATCTTATCTTTTCCTTCCCCTCAGGCTCAAGCTGTTCAATCTAATAGACCCGAATTGTATTCTTTTCTATTAGCTGACATTTTCTAAGTTCACCACTACTGGCACAGTTATCTGTTTTAGGTATGGAATTGTCCACAGTAATTCCTACAATGCACAAGCCGAAGTGGCTCTTTGGAATTATCCTTGGATATTGTTTAATCCCAGGGTTTAACTCCAGTCCTTAGCAGGCTGTGGTGGTAGGGGTGGCGATGATATTTATATATTTCTGAGCTTTTTTTTTTTTTTTTTTTTTCCCAGTCCTACTGTGGTCTCAACTCTGGTATGTTTCAGGAAGATAGCGGAAAACCTTCTTGCTGAATATCACCAAGGATTCTTGCTGAATATCACCAAGGGTTATGTCTGCTAGGAGATGGGTCTTTGCAGTATGATCCTGTGTTGTCATCCGTCATTATTTTTCTGGGCATGGAGATAAATTTACTCAGAGTAGTCACTTGGAAAAGGATCTTATCTTGAAAAGCATTATGTGAATAAAGACAACCTAACCTGGCACCCCTCCAAAAAGTGTTCCTCTACTCTGATTTTCAACCCCAGAAAATGTTTCTCCTTGGAATTAGTGTTCCAGGAAGAACAGAAATTCAAGTTCTGAACAAATGATTCTTTCTGAAATCAAGATATCATAGTTTTGAGTAATTCTCAAAATATTTGATGTGTATGTATCCCGTCCTCACATAATTATGTTATTTGAAGAAACGGTAATGATCTCCCACTGTATTTCCTGTGGTGGTACTGCTCCTGGAAGAGTCTTGGCCCCAGTGTCTCACATTCTTATGTCCAAAAGGAAGATGTCCTTTAAAAAAAAGACCCAAACAAGACGTGAGCAGCATGTAGGCTTCACCTAATATCTTCATGTAAATGCAACCCAAGAGGTAGATGCATGGAACCTTTCCATTTCAGTGATCTTTGGTGAATAAGCCTGGCCCAATTTTTTTTTTTTTTTAAAGACTATCAAATTCAGACTTAACATTTTCTAGGTAGAGAATTATATGCTCCATAATTTATCTGGTATCTTTTCAAGAACCTGATGGATTCAGGAAGATAATTGCTAAAGGATTCATGAACTGTAGGAGATGTTTAGGCTCGTTGACTTGGAATTTACATTTGACTTAAGCGGGTAATTGTAAGTACACCGACTTTAGAATAGTCCAAATTTTCCTAGTTGATATCTATTAATCTAGAGGTCCCCAGAACTTAAGTTTTCCTCAAAATGCTCCTTGGTCTCATTTCATCCATATATAACATATGACAGTGTGGATATCAGTATTTTCAAAATGTCTATATAGTGCCAAGTGATTAATTATGAGATAATGTATATTTTCACAGCTTCTAAAGGCAGGTAGGCTATGAGCATATGGCTGCTCTTGAGCTTGAAAGTAGGGAGTTCCTGTTGTGGCTCAGTGGTAATGAACCTGACTAGTATCCCTGAGGATACTGGCTCGAACCCTGGCCTCCCTCGGTGGTTGAAGGATCTGTCATTGCTGTGAGCTGCAGTGTAGGCCTGGATCTGGTGTTGCTGTGGCTGTGGTGTAGACTGGCAACTGCAGCTCTGATTAGACCCCTAGCCTGGGAATTTCCATATGCCACAGGTAAGGCTCTAAAAAGAAAAAAAAAAAAGAAAGAAAGAAAGAAAGAAAGAAGAAAGAAAGAAAGAAAGAAAGAAAGAAAGAAAGAAGAAAGAAAGAAAGAAAGAAAGAAATACCCGTGTGTATGAGAAGGATCCTCTGTATTGCCTAATGACTATAAAGAAATGATTTAACTCACCACTAAACTGTAGTACAGATGAAAATTTTATCATGAGGTTTGTGAGAGTGGTAATAACAAGTGGTAGAATATTCTTAAAAGAGTGTGGCTAAATTCTTAGGATGGACTTACATACTTGGTTAATTTAAGAGGTGAACTGATGGTGTGATTCTCAGCTGGGCAAGTCTGCCCTGCAGGAACTCTTTGGCCTTTGACAATGTCTGGAAGCATTTTTGGTTTTGTCACAACTGGGAGGTCCACTGCTATCTAGTGGGTAGAGATCCAGGATACTGCTAAACATCCTGCAATGCACAGGACAGCTTCCCTTCCCCAACAGAGAACTGCCTTGTCCAAATATCAATAAAACCAAGAATGAAAAACAGCCCTGGCCCTTTTGGAGACATGACCACAAGAAGCTCTATTGTCTAATGGGCTAAGTATTGGACTGGGCATTCAGAGTTCTACATGTGGGTGCTCATTAATAGCCCAGAAAATTTGTGGAAGGGCAGCCTACCTTATTCAGTTTGTTGTATATAAAAATGAGAATTTATTTGCCACTTTTGCCTTATGAAGTTGAGATAGCCATGTTGGGATAATCCTACTGAGGTAACTGAGACAGAGAGGAAGGTGGAGTGAAATGACGAGTCTGCACGAGCCCTGCTGTGGATGGTGGTGCTCTCTCGCGGGCAGGGGAGCGGAGAGATGCATTGGTCACCCTCAGTCAGGTGCAGGTCAGTAATCACCTGCATCTTCTCTCGGTGAAACCTGGACCCAGCAATTGGTAATTGCTCCAGCATTCTTCTTTCTGACAGCTCACTCGGTCGCCAGGGTTGCGATCATGCAGGGATTAGGTCTTGAGTTTTCCATCCTTTTTTGGGGATTTTGTGGGAGGAAGGAGTTCCCTGTGTGTTCACGTCTTGGCATGCCCTGCGGATTAAGACCACACGCTATTGTTTTGCTATCTGTAGACGAGTGCAAGCATCTTGCTGTGGCATTCTGATGGGATCAGCCACACAGTGTGGGGCTGGTAATTGGTGCTTAGCGTATGGAACACATTGAAGAAACTCTGGTCCAATGATGCGTGTTTGAAATTGATTTTCCTTTATAGCTGGACGTTGAGGTTTAAAAATAGCCTGTCTCAGCTTTTGCACAAGTAGGAGTACTGAATGAAGATCCAGTATCCAAATTTCTTTTTCTCATACAGTTTCCCCCTTTTCTGGGTCCAGAATGAAAACACAGGCTTTTAGCCCTTTGGGGGGCTGCAGGTTAGCTATGCAGCATTCTCCATTACACCCCAATTTTTATTGCATGTACAAAAGGCTAGACAGACAGTTCAGAGACAAGCTCGTTATTGTTTTTAAAATGAAGGTCAGAAATCACCCCAAGCCTTAATCCTTCCATGTAAAACAGGAAGTTTAAACTTTTGATTCAAAGACAAAATTTTGCTAAGAAACGTCCCCTTCTTGTCCCACTCTTTCAAAGGCCCCAGCCACATACGCTTGGGCTGCTGACTCTCCTAGGCTCCCAAACATTTCTTATTCCCACACAGATGGAGAAACTGTTTGCTTGAAGGCACTGCTTTCCGATAACAAAAGGTACAAATACATTTGGACTCCTTCTAAATCACACAATTTAAGCTGTATTTTTTCTCTCATTTCTGTGGTCTTAGGTATCCTATTCTAGTCTGCTAAATTGTTTGATTTAGTTTCCACTCTTTGGCTGATTCATTTATGTGAAATGTTTTAAGCAGCAAAAGCGCACAAAGCCCTAATCTGCTCTGTTCTGAGCAGATAATGACTATAGCATGATGGCTCTGCCCCTCCTCTCTTGTACAGCTGCTCAGGATGTTCCAGGTTTGCATTTTTTCCTTGGAGCTTCTTTTTCATTCATCCTTCCTAAGACCTTTCCTATTAAAATACTAGTAAGTGAGCATAAATTGGAAGGGAAAAACCAGTGGCTGCCAACATTCTTACTTTATATCCCATGCATTTGGATGTGGAAACACCCCCCGCCCCCTTTATTTTCTTTCTTCTTTCCTCCTTGGTAAGAATGCTAGATATTTCTGGAAATGGACCACGATGTCCTGGGGAAGCCTCCTCATTATATAGGTAACTTTTGAGTAGTTTAGAAATCTTGTTGCCCCACTACAGTCTAAGACATTCTTCTTTAACATTTAAAATAGTTGAAAAACAGTTTAAGTCTTTCTGTATTTTTATGTGATTACATAATTTATAACACGTGTTAAAATGTTTTTCCTCATTTATTTGCTATCTCCTGCACTTTCCTGCAGCCCCAGAGATGTCTCTGCCACCAGGTCAAGCTTTCCCAGACTTTTACAAATGTAGTTATATATAGTCTTGCCTCTTTTCCCTTCCTTCTGGATGAACTACTTATTAGGTAAATCAACCTTGTCTCTTGGGTGTCTTTCTCATGTTCTGCTGGAGCATTTTCCCTTACATTCTTCATAGCAAAGGAGGTTATAAAAGTCGAACACAAAAGCAAGGATCTATCTTTCTTGGAAGGTGGGTGAGGGAGGAGGAGGTGAGAAAGATGACAAGCATATAACTTAAAATATATATTTATATATTTACTCCCTGTCACATGCAGGAGTTATAAATTGGAACAATATGGTTCTTGATCACTGAGCACAATTGAAACTCAGAAATAAGAAGAACTCCCTCCCCTCTTAGAAATCGGTGGCTTAATTCGCAATCCCTCACCATTCCCCATTTCCCTGGTATCTCAAACTTATCTGCCACTGCCCTTATGTCTGTGCCCTTCAATGGCAGAATGTTGGGGTTTACAAATAGAAATCACCATCACCTTCCAGCCAGACAGCTTCATTCTCTAGCAAGGGTGATTTCATTTGTTTCAGTTTCTTATTTTCAAATGCGAAGAGGATCACATCACCCTTGCTTTTGCTTGACACGCTTTGTTTTCTGTTGCCTTTGGAGGGAGGATGCCCCACTGCATCACCCTGCATTGAGATCCTCTGCCATAAACTGCTGTCTTGCTTCCACCCCATGTCCCCATCAGATTATGCTCTCCAGCCACAGCACATTTTTTTCAGTCTGGATTTTCATGGTCCCTCGTCCCGCCGAGACGTTCCACACCTCACTGCCTCTGGTGAAACATCCTTCCTGTCCCATGCTGCTTTATGTGGCCAGTTCCTGTCCTTGCTTCAAATCTTGAATTAGACTTTATTTCCTCTAGGAAGCTCTCCTTAATCCTTCTGGATTGGAGTAAGTGGCTCTGTGATGAGGCATTTCTTCAGTCCTCTCCACTTGTCACGCTGCTGGTTCTTTGGCTTGTAAAATTCAAACGCTCCATTGTTTTTCTCAATGTTCTATTCCATCCACATCGTGTGGCATGAATTAGGCCCTCAGCACACATTTGTTGAAAGCTATTGAAGGAAGGAGCTAATGTTTGTGGAGCAGCTTCTGCGCATGGCTCATCATGCTAAGAAAGGTATTTATCAACTTATAAAGTTCCTTCCCTGGGGTGACTCTGAACACTCTCCCTAGCGTCGTGGGTGAAGCTGTCGCTCTGCCCCACACTCTCATCTGACATTCCCATTGTGAGCTATGAATACAGATGCTAAAGTTCTTATCTCTTACCACCTGTCAAGTTTGTCCTTAGTGCTTTACATGAGCTACCTTATTTAATTCCCATTCTGGGAGTTCTTGTTGTGGTGCAGCGGAAACAAATCTGACTAGGAACCATGAGGTTGAGGGTTCGATCCCTGGCCTCCCTCAAAGGGTTAAGGATCCGGCATTGCCGTGAGCTATGGTGCAGGTAGCAGATGCAGCTTGGATCTGGCATTGCTGTGGCTGCGGTGTAGGCTGGCACCTCTATATGCCATGGGTGCGGCCCTAAAAAGACAAAAAGATAAAAAAATAAAAATTCCCACTCTAATTTTTTGGGGGCAGCCCTCGAACCTGAAACATATGGAAGTTCTCAGGCTAGGGGTCAAATCAGAGCTGCAACTGAGGCATATGCCACAGTCACAAGCAATGCTGGATCTGACCTGTGTCTGTGACCTACACCACAGCTCTCGGCAATGCCAGATCCTTAGCCCACTGAGAGGGGCCAGGATTTAAATAGAATCCTCATGGATACTAGTCCATGAGGTTCGTTTCTGCTGAGCCATGGCAGGAACTCCCCCCACCCTAAATATTTATTGTTTAGTAATTTGTGAAGTAGGTACTGTTATTATCACTTTGTTTTTGGAAGAGCAAGTTGAAGCTACAACTTCACTCACTACATAGTAAGTTGTGAAGCCAGGCTCCAAGCTCAGGAGTTTTGAGTCTACTCTGCTAAAGTGCTTTTAGTGAACTGAAATGGTGAGATAACTTGGGCCGTTATGGTGAATATGATGATAATCATAAAACCTTATCATTATACATATATTACAACCATATCTCATTTGCTCCTTGGAACCATATTTTGAGTTATCTAAACTGGGTTTTACTTTTCCCCTTCGACTGCTGGTGAAACCTGAGGACAAAATAGTCCAATGGTTATACTCAGTCAGCTAATGAGAAAGAATGGAGTTCTGGAACCCCGCTGTCTGGACTAGTTAAATATTTTCACTGGTGCTCTGTGGCCTTGAGAATAGGCACTGAATTTTTAACAAGGTGATCATGGCTCACGCTACCCCTTCTAGATTCAGCTTCCACCAACTTTCCCCGGGGACCTTACCTTCAACCAGACGAGACTGTCATTTTTTCATACACCTAATACATATTCAGAACTTACCTCTGGATTTACACCTCTGTTTTGACACTCAAACAAGGAAGATTAGCTGGATGGCAGATTCTTAAAAAGAAGGAGGTACTGCCCAGATTAATTTAGACAAATGAGAGTTTACACGTTGTGATTAGTAAAATGGGACCACTGTAGCATTTCTGCTTTCTGATGCCAGGCCTCCGCCAAATCATCATAGCCTGATCATTTCCCATCTTTCAATTTGTGGTTTATTTACCCCGATGGTCACACGCTTGCAAGTGACAGATGGACAGTAACTGTGGGGAATCAGGGAGTGAAAAGAGCCTGTTTCTTCAGTCAATAATTGAAACATCCTAACCGCTCAGACACATTAATAGACAACATCTGCTAAAATCAAAAGAAAGAGTGGAAAACAGGATATGAGGCTTTGGGGATTAGAATGAAGGGCATCCACATGGACAGAATTCCCATGACGTGGGGCCTGAGGCCAAGCGACTCGGTGAGGCAAAACACAAACAGCCGAGAAGAAACTATTGAACTGGCACAGAATTAATTTTAGTCGTTTTTCAGCAGTCTCTTTCAGCCGCAGAGATAATAGAGAGAGACAAAATGATTTTGAGTCAAAAAGGAGCGTCAACTGGTCCTCAGGGAATGAAGTTTAAAAAGCTAGAGTATAAGTCTTTTGATTTTGCTTTTGAAAGTCGAAAGGGAAGTAAAAGAGACCCCTTGAAATGTCTTAAAGAAGTACCGTTGAAAAGCATGATGGCCTTTCCACAATCTTCAGGTGACTTCTAAAGAAACGAAAATCAGTTAATGCGGGTTGTTTATACTTAGTTCTGAGGAAAATCATACCCTCCGGAAAGCAAGCCATGGTGTCTTAAATGTTCTTCAACCAAAAGCCATTGCAGCGCCAACTTTTATTTAGACTCTGTGAGGACCAAGACTCTTCATGACCTTGGCCGGGATGAAAGACGGGAAAATGGCGGCTGCCCCGGAGAGTCGATTCTGTGAGGCAGAAGAATGCGTGTACTTCTGGAAATATATCATTTTACCCGTGATCATTTAGAGATTTTTTTTTTTTTTTTAAGAGGGGTCTTTCACAGTTCCAGAGGCAAGGTAATCTTGTTTAGAAGAACAAGTTATGACTTATCTGAGGATCAGCAAGATTTTTTTTGGTAAAGGACCGGAGAGTAAGTATGTCTGGCTTTTGTGAATTATATGGTTTCCATGGTAACCACTCTATTTTGCCTTTGTATCGTGAATGCAGTCAGTGAACAAGCATGCCTCTTTTCCAGTCAAACTTCATTTATAAATATAGGCAGTAGACCGAATTTAAGGACCATAGATTGCTGTTCCCTGAATTAAGCTAAACATGGCCCCATATTTGATGTGAAAAAGCAAGGTTTTGTTTTTTTTTCCCCCACTAAATTCTGAGCAAGTTTCAATAATGACTTCAGCTTTTCTATTTGAATATATTGGTTTAAGTGGCTGCACAGCATAAAACAGTCAAAAAATTTTCTTTCTGATTATAAATGGTGGAAATTATAAAATGTTACTAGAGGTTGCTTTTTCCTTTGACTTTTAAACCTGTGCCAAAACCTCACTCTCATGTCTTCATGTTGAGTGGAATCCAGTGTGAGGCAGGCTAATCTTGGACACAATTCAAGAGGCGTAAGGACCAAATGGGCCAACGATACCTCATTATAAGGTGGCATTACTTATGGCGCGTGGACCTCAAGAGTGTTTTTGAACAAGTTTGCTAACGTAGAGGGCTGTGTATTTTTCTTTTTTTTTTTTTCCCCCAGAGGGATAAACCTGAGGAACACATTATTTTTTTTCCTTTCAAATGTCTTGGAGTAGAAAAAAAGAATAGACTCTGTTGTATTTCTGAATCTACTTCCAGCCTATACTGCTTGGATTCCACCCACATGGGCAATAGAGCACTTTCGTCTCTGTAGCTGAGCGATCACCTCTTATTTTTATTTTACCCCGAGGGATGGGATTAACCCTGCCCATTGCCCTCCTCAACTCGTGCAAAGGAGCTGGGCCTCCAGATGCTTTTAGGAGAACAGTAACTCATTAAGCCATTCCCGGTGAGCTTCCTGAAGCAGGTGTACTTATGTTGGTGTGTCTGCTGCCATAGAAGTCTCGTCTGAATTTAGAGCAGCTTTCCCTAGAGAGGAGCGTAGTTTTGAAAGCACTGGAAAGAGGGAGGTTTTTTTTTATTCCTCTCTCTCTCTTTCATTCTCTTTCTTCTCTCATGACTCTCCAGGGCCTGATAACATACGATCATTCTGCATCATTAATCACTTCTTCATTTCCAATGAAGAAACTATTATATAAGAAAGATAGCGAGGGCAGCAGTAACAGGTCATTTGTTTTGCCTCTCAGGCTCCACCATCAGCGTTGTAAAAGTCTTCATTAATATTTCCATTTGGAATTTGAACTGCGTGGGCTTTCTCGGTTCCTTTGAAGTGAACATTCTGAGATCAGAGCAACATTAAGCAATGGTTTTGAACACAAAGCTGCATTGCTGGCTGTGGCTCCCTCACGGTTTCCACGAGGATGGCCCTGGAGATTGTTCTGCCCGTGGCTGCCTCCCCCCAGGTAGGTTCCGACACGGCTGCGTGGCACACTCACCATCCAGCATCTGTCCAGTTGCGGACTTATTTTCCCAAGCTCTGTGGTCCAGGGCAAAATGCATTTGTAGGTGATAACAGCCATGAGGCTTGTGCTCCTGCTCTGCCTAGGATTCACTCATGCTTCTCATTTTATTATTATGGCTAAGAGTTCAAATCACGAGAGAACTGGAGGAGATAATAAACACTCGTGTCCAAATCCTCATTTTGTCTGATCCTCTTTGACTCAGTTCGACAAGATTACAGAATACACGCTGTGAAGATGGGTAACGTCCTGGGACGAAACAGTGCTCTGTTTCCTCTGGAGCCGCTTAACGATGGTACTTTCTCAGATAATAAAGAAACATTTCCTTTCCTTTTCTTCTTCCTCTCACTGCTTTGGCTCTACTGGTCCTTGATGGGAGGAGAGACACAGATATAAAGGGAAAAGATTGCTGGAGCGCCCATGAATGTTTATCCCTTCAAATCGGCACCCCGTAGAAACTTCCTCTGTGCATGTCTCTTGGCTCTTCAGTGGAAAACATATATCTTATAATTTGCCCATGTAGGAGTTACTCTGTCACGGACTTTCTGGGCTGATGGCCATGCCACTGTGCAGAGTTTTGGCATTGTGTCCTGAATTTGGCTCTGATGACTCACAGGAATGCCCCAGGGCCTAGGATAATCCAGGCCTCCTGGAAAGCAGGCATTTCAGTGAAAGGCTAGCAGGAAGCTGCAGCGTCAGGGATCTAGTCCCATCAGTGGATAATGGGCCGACTCTCTCTCCCCGGGGCTGCAGAGCCGTCATCTCCAAAGACAGGGGTGACAGGAACATGGCCAAAAAGAACTTTTCAGAAACTCGGCCTCAGAGTTAGTGACTTAGGGGAGGAGGGAGATTGCCAGTTTCACTGGAAGAGGAATTTTCTTTGTTGAGAGTTTGGGTAAGGGTCACATCCTGGATTACCCTTGATTACTCATTCTTGTTTGTATGCCCATAAAGTCAAAACTGCCTAATTTTCATCCTATCTTGGTAATATGTGATGTCGCAGTTAGTGGGTAGAGGAAAAGCTGCTTTTATCACAGCAAAGCATGGCAGCAGAAAGCTGTTAAATACTCAAACCCCCCTTCCTGTGGACCATGGCTATGCAACACTCAAGGTGGAGTTCCCATTGTGGCTCAGCAGTATTCATGAGGATGGGGGTTTGCTCCCTGGCCTTGCTCAGTGGGTTAAGGATCTGGCATTGCCATGAGCTGTGGTGTAGGTCGCAGATGTGGCTCAGATCTGGCGTGGCTGTGGCTGTGGTGTAGGCCGGCAGCTGCAGCTCCGATTTGACTCCTAGCCTCGGAAACTCCATATGCCTCAGGTGCAGCCCTAAAAAAAAAAAAAAAAAAAAAGAACGCTAAAGGCACAGACTAACAAGACTACAAAGGAAATAAAAACCAAGATTGAGCTCTAATTCTTCCTGCTGTAGTCGTCTTTTCCCGTTCTTTCCCTCTATTTACTTCTCTTCTTTGTATGAAACTCTTTCTTTGTAGAGCTCTGTTTCTTTTGTGCTTCATTTTTTTTTTGGTATAAACTTTTAATTTTGGAACCATTGCAGAAAAATTGCAAAGGTAATAAGGAATTCCTACGTCCTATCCTCGGCTTTGCCTAATTTCGCATCTATGTAAATATGTAATCATAGTATATTTGTCAAAACTAATAAATTAGCCTTGGTGCATCACTATTAATTAGATTACAGAATTAATTCAGATTGCATCAGTTTTTCCACTAATGTCCTATTTAATTCCAGGATCGAATCCAGGCTATCGTATTGCATTTGGTATACTTCTCATCCCAGCTGAGGATATAGCTGTGCTTTTTGGTTGGGAAAAACCCAGTCTGTTTCTCTATAAAAAGAATTTACTGTATTTACCGTATCTCTTCTCAAGACATGTGCCAAAAGCATCAGGATTTGTTTTTGCCCCAATTTAATGCCTTCTAACAACTCTCTCATATTTTTCCATGTGCAGATGTGTCTTTTTTTTTTTTTTTTCGTACACCTTGCTCTCCATTCTGTTTCAAACCCAATGGAGATCAAAATTAAGATACCACATTTCCTGCTGAGAAAAGCAGTCACGTGGAGAAGTGAGATCAGCTCCAGAGGCGCTGCAGGCCTGGAGTATTTAAAGATGTGCTACGTTGGGACAGGAAAAAGTGCAAATGGTTGTTGGTTAACAAGTATTCATTATGGCCTTGCAGTGCACACAGAGCTCATGAAAGCCGGCATCACCGATTTGTAAATGCCAAGGCTGGTCAGAGGCGTAGAGAGACCTCCTTTATCCCAGTTCTTTTTATGGAATTGCAAATGGGGGGCAGGGGGAGCAGAGAAGGACCGGTCTTGACCAAGTTCCAATGGAGAGTAAAAGCTAGAATCCACTTCTTTGGTCCTTTGGTCCTGTGCTTCTTAGGTCATTTCTGGCAAGAAAAGCCCTGTTATACAATGCTATGGGGTAAGTATTTGACAGGTTAATTAAGTCATTGAAAGCAGAGAATCATTAAAAGTGATGGCATGTATATTTTAACATCAACATTTTATTTTATCATGAAAACATATAAGTGAACACATAATAAATGGCTTAAAAACATTCATGGCCAAGGATAATTTATTTTTTTCTGTGTATGAGTCCAGGAATTAGAGCTCATGTTGTCTTCATTTGATTAGCCAAGATTTCCAGTTGGATTTCTACGTAAAAACACTGAAACTAAAACTAAACACTAAAACACTAAACACTAAAACGAAAACACTTAAAAAAATGATGTTAAAATAAATTCAACTGGTATAAGATTTTCATATTTGAAAACAAGACAAGCTACCTACACACTGAAAGTGATCAGCTGCCTGTGGGTATCCGTCAGCTCACCTGACAGAGAAAAGAGAGTGTGGATCCAACTGGGAAGTCATTTTGATGGAAAATTAGCTAAGAAATAAATCGAGAGTTCCAAACTGTGTCTCAAAACCTGCACTAGGGCTTTGAGCGCCCCACTAGTCCACAGACATCCTTGCTGTCCCTGATTTTTCTTCTGCACTTATTCACTCCATCACATTGTGGTTTGTCAGAAGCTGTCTTACTCTATTTCTTTTTTGTTTGTTTGTTTTTTAAGTTTACTTTTATTAGAGGATAGTTGATCTGCAGTGTTGTGTCAATTTCTGCTGTTCAGCAAAGTGACCCAGTCATACATGCAGACACATTCTTTTTCTCATACCATCTTCCGTCATGTTCTACCCCAAGAGACTGCATATAGTTCTCTGCTGTATACAGGAGGACTTAATGTAAACATGCTTCATTTTTACCTAGAATCTTTTTGTGACTTGAAGCAAACAAGACTTATACTTTTATTGTATACCTGCCCAGCATTGAGCTTAGAGGTGGGCAAAGGGGAGTCACTGAAAATGTACTTAGCAAGTTCAGTTGAATTTGATGCTGACGCCTTTTGAGATCACCCAAGGGCCCACGCGCCTCTTTTGCCCACCGTCAGAGGAGCCACGTGGGTGCTCTTTGAAGAGTTAGCCCCATAAGGGGGCACATTAGAGAATAAACTAGAGAGGACACCACTATAGCAGGGTCCAAGTGGCTACTCATCAGTAAGGAGATCAAGGACCACTTGAGGGTATGTTGTGCATCCTCACGTGTCTGGAGAACGTTCTGAACTTGATGTACAGGCTTTGAGCCTCTGAAGAGAAACTCCCTGACAGTGAAGATTGCTCAGTCCTAGACCTGACTACCAAAACAACTTCAGGGAGTCCTTTCCCACAGACCTTGATAGCAGGATGGATTCATCTCTGTCAGGCATCCCTGAGCTACAAGGTCCCCCGTTCTCCACTTGATTCAAGCATCCAAGGCAAAGGCACAGCTCTTGTCTTGCGGGAGCTCTGCGGGAAGGCAGGCTCTACGACCTCCTAGAAGAGAGCGTGTCGGTGCTTTATCCCTCAGACCTTGAGAAGACCTTCTTTTATCCAGTGGCAACTCTCTGGCTAGACCCTAAGTTTATTTCCTTTTGTGGGTTCTCTGCGGACACAGAGCCTATTTATTTAATCTAATCACTTACTGCTTTCAGAAGAGAAATCTCCACGGATGGAAAGATTGTGCTCAGGGCATGCGCTCTCTTCTGGAGGTAAAACGCCTCTGTCTGGTTCCTTCAACCTTTCCTTGTGGGAACTGTTTCTCATCCCTTTGCTCTTCTCTTGCCAAAACAGGGGGTGGGAGGCAGCAGATTACTTCATGCTGGGGCAGGAGGAGTCCCTGCTGATATGTGGGTGACACATATGACGCCAACAATCGAACTTCAGTGACAACGCAGCTCTTGGATCATTCAGGGTGTGGTGGAGGGTAAGACGAAGGAGACCGAGCAGGTTGCAACACTTAGGAAATGTCTTACTCGAGTCTCTTTAAAAGACTTTAAAATGTGCTGTTCTGTAGTCTTACGACAGTGTTTTTTTTTTAAATAGTTCAATATGGTTTAAATATGATACTATTCCTCCACTTTGAAAAACTCAGACTTTTCTCCTGGGTATAAAATGTTCCCAACACTGAGCACAGTATCATAAAAATACAGTTCGAAGAAAAAAATAAAAAATAAAAGCATGCTGATGCTGTAAAAAGTAGTCATTTTCTTGGAAGTGGGGTCTTTTTGAATTCTCACAGTGGTAAACTGAAGAAAAAAATTGACTTTTTTTTTTTTTCCTTTGCTCTTGTAAAGTTAGTTGACTTTCTTGTCTTCGTTTTCCTAAATGGAATACTTTGGATGGAACACACAGTGAGTTCTCACCACCAGGCCCTTGTCATCCGCATGCCCAGTCTTGTATTCTGGAACTCTTTAGGTCACAAGTCCTAATGGGAATGTGGAAAAAGAAAGTGGCCAAATGCTCAACCTTTAAAGTAGTTACCTAGAAAGAGTTTTCCCATTTCTTTAAATTTCTAAGAAATCATGGCTATTATTTCTTCAAGCGTCAAACGTATTTGCCACTTCTTGCTGCTCAATTCAATAATGAAAAATCCCCATAGGAGAGAAGGGATTGGTTCTTAGATTTCTTTTTTTTTTTTCTTTCTACTGCCGCACCTGAGGTATGTGGAAGTTCCTGGGCTGGGGTGGAATTGGAGCTGCTGCTGAGGCCTACATCACAGCCACAGCACTGCCAGATCCTTAACCCACTGAGCGAGGCCAGGGATTGAACCCACATCCTCACCAACACTATGTCAGGTTCTTAACACGATGAGCTGCAATGGGAACTCCCTTAGATATTTTAAAAAGACTCGGGGGAATATGCCTATGTAAAATGCTGCAGATTACAAATTGATGAAATACTTCAAGGTCAGGCATTGATGTCATCTTTTAATCTCAGAGTTGACTTCCTTGTGGTTGGCCGTCTCTCTTTAGAAGAGCCTGCGGAAACCAAAAACAAGTCAGAAAGTTGGTGTCATAGCAGGTGCCATTGTTGAGGCTGAACGTTTATACCGGAGCTCTCCAAACCAGCTGTTAGTATTTCTAAATTTCTAAACCAGCTGAGTTACTCTGAAGGAAAAGGGCTGGCTAGGTCTTGGTGGAATGATAAGCAGAATCTCAGATCTCGAAGTTTTGAGGATGAGCTAGTCCACTGGTATAATCCTGACTATGAAGTGAGTTAGTGGTTATTTATCCGTCCACTTTATTTGGAGAGTGGTCTTATTCCCCCCCCCCCCCCCGCCAAGCTTTCTCATCTTCAGGCTGAATTGTCCCAATTTATTGTTATTTCTCCCAACACAATTTTTTTTTCCCACTGTACAGCATGGGGACCCAGTTACACCTACATGTATACATAATTTTTACTCCCATTGTCATGCTCCGTTGTAAGTATCTAGACATAGTTCTCAGTGCTACACAGTAGGACCCCACTGTTAATCTATTCCAAAAGCAATAGTGTGCATCCATTAACCCCAAGCTCCCGATCCATCCCCGCCCCCCTTGGCAACCACAAGTCTGTTCTCCAAGTCTGTGAGTTTCTTTTCTGTGGAAAGGTTCATTTGTGCTGTATATTAGACACCAGATATGAGTGATATCATGTGGTATTTGTCTTTCTCTTTCTACACTATCGTTATTTCGATTCTTTCTCATCTAGATTCCTCTCCTTTGGAACCACTTTAGTTTGGTGAGGTTCCTCTCAAACTGTGACTTACTAAGAATGCTACCCTTTGCTGTGCATTTAAATATCTCTATATAGATTTTTTTCCTTTACCCAAAGACCACACTTTAATTTTTCTTTATAACTCATTGTAACTCAGGGCCAGTGGATAACGGGGAGGAACCCTACCTGCTGGCTGAGTTCGGCTTCTAGTAACACCTGCGAAAAAGCAACCCAGCCACCTAGGCAAGACTTGTTCTTTCTTTATGGCACTAGGAAACCTAGTGCGACATCATGGATGTCCACCAGAATGCATGGCTTTGAACATTTGAAGGGAATCTGAATTCTTTCTTCAAGATCGAGTCGCTTGATAGTTGGCGCATGCAACTTCCTTTTTTATGAGGAAAATGGATTTAAAATCTTGGAGAAAAGATTCCAAGAAATCTTTGTGGACAAGAAATTGCTCCTGGAAAACAATATTCTGATGACCAAAGCGTAAATGAATCAGGATCACGTGGGTTGCATTTCTGCTCAAGCACACACGGTTCAAGCGTGAATGGAAAAGTGGTTACGTCTTGTGAGCTTCACAGTTTTCTCTCTTTCTGAGCCTCTGAGCTTCTCCCCTTACATCTGGGAAGGACGAGGGAGGGTTTGAGAGCTTCACAAAACCTCAGCTACACCTGGCTTTCTTCTTGCCACCACTGAAGGCTTTATGGATGAATTTTTATGACATAAATAAATGTAGCTCTGGAAAACTAATAAACAGTCCCTGCTTTACCAGGTGGGTCGAATGTCAAAAGAGCCCAGTCTGAGGTTTTCTTGATTTTTGTTTCTTGTTTCTCTATTTGTCCAGCTTTCAGATTTCCCTGGACACTTAAAATCTCTCTGTCCTCACATACTCCCAAGTATAATTAAATCAACCCTGCTATTTCCTTGAATAACTTATAATTCTAAAAAAGTACATTCTTCCTTGATAAGGAGGCAGGGAAAAAAACTCATTAATTTTAATGATCTCTTTTGCACCTGGGAAGGGAGGTGAGCCACAGATAGAAGTCATTGCAGGCTCTTAGACGTTGTGTCGCCCCCTGATTTTCAGAGCTGGGTTGTAACACTCTCTGGATGGCCAGACCAGCCCATCCTGACTTCGAGGGGGCCCTCGGTAATTAATAATTAAGAATGTCTTGTGGTTAGTCCAACTCAAATTTTCTATTTTTTATTTAAAAAATTTTTTTTAATAGTTGATGGAAGATGTTCTGTCAATTGCTGCTGTACAGCAAAGTGACCCAGTTATACACACATACATTCTTTTTCTCGTATTGTCTTCTGTCTTCTTCTTTTACAAGTGATTGGATATAGTTCCCTGTGCTATACAGCAGGTCCAACTAAAATTTTAGCAATAGGTCCCCCAGTTATTGGCTTCCTATCTTTTCTAAATCTCAGTAGAGCTGAGTTTCTGTCTTCTGGTCAACATTCCAGTGAACACATTTCCCTGCTTGTCCCCATTATTCTTTTTTAAATTTATTGTTTTAATTACAGTTCATTTACAATGTTATGCCAATTTCTGCTGTACAGCAAAGCGACCCAGTCATACATATATATACATTTCTGTTCATATATTACCTTCCATCATGTTCTATCCCGAGGGACTGCATAGACCAGAGACAGTTCCCTGTTCTCTACAGTAGGACCTCATTGCTTTCCCCGTCATCGTCAAGATTTCTGCCTTGGAACCTTAATCCTTTGGGTGACCAGGTGCTTATCTGGTAGCCTGTACCCCAGGGCCTGCATTTATTGCTTCAGAACCAAGGTCAGCACACTTAGGCCTCCCAGAAGCTGTCCTCAGTGTGCGTGACATCCATTCGTTGCCTCCCACTTGTAAATTCTCAGTCCTCCACTCCCCCCTCAAGTCCTGCTTTATTCATTTTGATTCACGGACTTGTTTTCTATTTAATTTGTTTATTCACTCAGTGTATATCAACTGCCTATCTAGTTATTCCAACGAGACTGGTGTGGTGTGAACAAAGTAGCATGTAACCAGGTGCACAGCAGGGTGGCGGGCGGCATTGTCGGCGAGGGAAAGAGCCCTGGTCCTGATTCTGGATGGATGTAGCACAATGAAAAGGGCAGAGGGAATCCTTGCCCTCAGAGAGCTTGTCCTGGAGTTGTTAGATGATGCTTTTCACTTGGAAGTTTTGGTCAAATTACAGATTCACAGATTCTTTCCCTGGAAATTCTAAAGTGGTTGATCTAAAGAAGGACTTGCAAATTTGCCCATTAACAAGCCTTCCCGGTAATTCCTATCTTCACCAGGTTTGGAAAACTCTGCAGCATGGACGATACAAAGGCTCTAATTGTGAACAGTTCCATCTGACTGGATGTAAGGTGTGGGATGGGAGTTGATGAAAGATCAGTTTGAAAGTAAGCAGGAGCCGTATCACAGGAGAACTTGGATGGCAGCTAAGGAGCCTAGGCTTTATCTAAAAGCTGTGGGAGGCAGTGAAGGGTTTTTTAGAGGGTGACTATAGGACAATTTTTCAAAGTCTCCTCTTTGGCATTTGAATGGTCAGGAGAGCAGCAGGGATGGGAGGAGGGAGATGAAATCAGGATAGACAAAGATGATATCCATAGGTACTGAGCTTCCTGTACAGGTTTGGGATGGAGATATGAATTCCAAGTCACTTCAATACACATAGTAATTGAATAAGCTAGGCAATTTGCATCTTTTCAATCTCTTTTTTCCAACACATGTATCGATCTCCTGGTTTCCTAGCTAGCTATCCATGTGTGATTTTGTCTCAAACCAAAAAGGAAGGTAGTTATTCCCTACATTAGCTGTTCTTAACTTAAATCCAAACCCTGAAACCCCCTTGCCTATAATGCCTGCCCTCCACCCTGCTTTTCATCTGGTTAAATCCTATTTTGTTCACACCACACCCCCTATCATTAGAGTAACCCAAGAGGCAGTTGATAAGCATGGAATGAATAAACAAATTAAAGAAGACAAGTCAGTGAGCCAAATGCATGGAGCAGGACATTTGAGGCGGGGGCAGGGACAGGATTGAGAGTTTACAAGTGGTAAGTAATAAAGAGAGGTCGACAAATAGATTTTGTCTCAAACCTGGGACCTTGTGCCCCTTTTCAGGTCCCCGGATCCGGCCTAATTTTCTGGGTCTGCGTGAACTCCTGCTCCAGGCTTCCCCGTCTTAACTAGTGAACTGGCTGGGAGCTTGATCCTCAACAGGCATCCCGTGCAGGCGAACAGGATGCTCTTTTCCCATCTTATCCCATCTGCTTGGTCGTATTTCTCTGGGGGCTGGAATCCTTTCTTACTCATCTAAACCTCTGTGGTTTCCTGCAGAAAAATGGAGTTAGGCTGCCTTCGTGGTAGGAAGTGTCACCTACCTCTGCCTGATTAGTAGCTAGAAGAGTCTAGACCAAAATGTCCTTTAGGGTTTTGAATTTAGGGTCAGAACAGGTAATTTGGGAAAGACTACCTGCCTGCTCCACCTCTTTCCTGTGACCGGACCTGTAAAGCCAGACTGTTGCTTCAGAAGCACAATTTCTATTGATGTCATGGTTTTTAATAGTCATAATGATAATAATAATGATAATAATAATAGGAACTAGAGTGTTGCAAGCAGCAAACTATATGATTATTATTTTTCTCACTGTCTCTTTAAACCAGATCTGTGGGTGAGTTTATCCCTTCTTTTTGGTTGAAATCCTGACCAGCCTCCAGAAAACTTTTCAGACACTTTTAAATGATAAAAAGCCCACAAGTCACTTTCAGCCCCAAGACACACAGCGGAAATTTGCTGTCCAGTTTCCTAGTTAGCGTGGCAATGCCAAAACCTAGTATTGCTTTGGTTTGGAAAGCCTCGAAGGTGAGGGAGGTTCTTTTTTTTTTAATTTAAAAACTTTTTTCTTTATTGTTATTTCCCCAATACAACTTTTTTCCCACTGCACAGCAAGGTGACCCAGTTACACATACATACGCACATTCTATTTTCTCCCATTGTCATGCTCCATTACAAGTGATTAGACAATAGTTCCGATCACTACAGAGCAGGATCTCATTGCTAATCCATTCCAAAGGCAATAGTCTGCATCTATTTACCTCAAGCTCCCAGTCCATCCCGCTCCCTACCCCTTCCCCTTGGCAACCACAAGTCTATTCTCCAAGTCCATGAGTTTCTTTTCTGTGGAAAGGTTCATTTGTTCCATATATTAAATTCCAGATATAAGTGATATGGTATTTGTCTTTCTCTTTCTGACTTACTTCACTCAGTATGAGTCTCCAGTTCCATCCATGTTGCTGCAAATGGCATTGTTTCGTTCTTTTTTATGGCTGAGTAGTATACCATTGTGTATATATACCATATCTTCCTAATCCAATCATCTGTCAATGGACACTTGGGTTGTTTCCATGTCTTGGCTGTTGTGAATAGAGCTGCAATGAACATGCAGCTGCATGTGCCTTTTTTAAGGAAAGTTTTGTCTGGATATATGCCCTAGAGTGGGATCTATACATAGAACTCTATACATGAGTTCTATGTATAGATTTCTAAGGTACCTCCATGCTGTTCTCCATAGTGGCTGTACCAATTTACATTCCTATCAACAGTGCAGGAGGGTTCCCTTTTCTCCCCACCCCCTCCAGATTTGTTATTTGTGGACTTATTAATGATGGCCATTCTGACTTGGGTGAGGTGGTATCTCGTGGTAGTTTTGATTTGCATTTCTCTCAGGGGACAACTAGCAAGCTCTCTGCGTGGCCTCCTTTGCACTCCTTTCTATAGGACTGAGATGTAGGGCAGATGGTCTTACTTTGCCCCCGGCACCATACAAACACTTTTTAGGGTGTTTATTCCTTTCTAACTTTTATACCCTTGAGGTGGGTGATAGGCTAAGGCTGACCTAGCCAGTTGCAGAACCTAGGCAGTCCGATCTCTCACTGTGGGCTGTGGGAGTTCAAATTCTTGGCGTCTAGAGGTCTGTCTTGGTCATTCTGCCTTAGCAAAAACTAAGTGCGAAAGTGCCACCGATGAGAAAGGTTCTGCTCACAGGGTGATTTTGGCCAGTGCTAATACTTTACACAGTACTTTTACATATATTAATTTCATTTGTTTTGTAGCAGTTCCATGAAATAAGCAGGACAGAAATGGTGATGGCCAGGTAGGTTAACTGGGGTCTGTGAGCCTGGAAGATAGTCATGATGGAATTTGAGTTGAAACCCAAGTTTTGGGCTTTAGGCTGTTTTAGATTTGGCTTTTGGAAATGGAAATACAATGTTTTAAAAATGGGCCCAGGAGTTCCTGTTGCGGCGCAGTGGAAAGGAATCTGACTAGGAACCACGAGGCTGCGGGTTCAACGGCCTCGCTCAGTGGGTTAAGGATCCTGCGTTGCTGTGGCTGTGATGTAGACAGCAGCTGCAGATCTGATTCAGCCCCTAGCCTGGGAACCTCCATATGCTGTGGATGCAGCCCTAAAAAAAAAGCAAAAAAAAAAAAAAAAGAAAGGAGGGGCCCAGATCCAGCTTTACTCATTACTATATTGTGACTTGTACATAAATTTCTTAACCTTTCTGATCCTTCATCTCCAAGAATAAAATAGACTCAATACCGTGTATATCCATGATTTTGGTGAAGCAGTGCTCAGGGTCTTGTTGCATGCAAGTCTGAGTGGCACCTGAGATTCTGAACCTCTGACAAGCCCCCAGATGAAGATGCTGCTGCTGGTTTGGAGGCCAACCAGGAGCAGCAAGGGTCTCATTAATTCACACCACAAGATTGGTACACGGTAGACATTCAATAAATAGCAGTTTCCTTCTCCTTCCTCAGTAGTCCATCTGCTCTGCTTCCCATTGGATTTTAGGATCCACTGTAAATTGACTCAGAAGGTCCCTTTGTGGCTTGGTGGTAACAATCCCGGCTGGTATCAATGAGGACTCAGGTTTGATTCCTGGCCTTAGTCAGTGGGTTAAGGATGCTGTGTTGCCATGAGCTGTAGCATAGGTTGCAGATGTGGCTCGGATCCTGTGTTGCTGGGGCTGTGGTGTAGGCCGGCAGCCGCAACTCTGATTCAACCCCTAGCCTGGGAACTTCCATAAGCCACACTTCTGGCCCTAGAATGAAAAAAAAAAAAAAAAAAAAAGACTCGTTATTTTGAAGAGTCGGGGATAACATGGAATACATTTTAAAAAGACCCCCTCACAGACCCCCTCTTACCATCCTCTGTGAAGGCAGTTGAGAGCAGAATGCACTAGTGAAAGAATATTCTAGCTTTCAGCAATATGGCACCGGCATTGTTAATGTGAGAAAAATTACCCGGATCAGAGGGGACGCCTGACTCCAGGTTCCCAATTACTTTGTCTTCACTGAGCTAATACGTAGAAGACTTGCCAGAAAAGTGTGAAAGATGTTTTTTGAGAGTTATTTTAAAGAAATGAGATAGTTGTAACAAGCCTGGACAAGGCTCGTGGCCACTCCACATGATGGTCTAAAGCCATAATCCAGCTGTAGTTTGCACAGTAATTTTTCCATTATGATCTACTGAGAAGGGAAGGACAAAAATATCTTCAAACCCCAAACCTGACTTCCACTCCTGAGCACATCTGCTGGCTCTCTGGCATGGCAGCATATTGGCATTTGTCTAAGCTCATTAATCTTTAAGAAGGTGTAAAGAAATAGTGGAAAAAACTTTCTTGCCAGCGAAGGGCTGAAAATCAGGCCTTTAGCGTTCAGTGCCTTGGCCTGATAATCAAGCAACATCTTAAAGTGTCTCCAATTGCAAAGATAAGCCTATGGGGGGAGGGGGGCATTTCTTGGATCGCTTTTCTAAATTTATTTGTGATACTTGGCATTTCCTCCTGAGTGAAGACACCCATGCTAACACCGTGAGCATCTCAGCTACCAAACTAGCCTGGGATGAAGTCACATGAATTGCTTCCCTGTGGACAAAATCAGAGGGGACGCTTCCACTTCCCCAGGTGGCCGTGCGTGGTCTGTGGCTTGCGGTGTGTAGGAGGGAAATTGACGTACTGGACACAAGCAGTGGAAAAAGGAACCAAGAGGGATAAAATTGTTTGTGGTATAGGAAGGCACTTTTTGTTTATTAATAGAAGAGATGAGAATACGCAGCAATTTTCTTGCAAAAGTTACAGAAATTTATAGAAGCTGGAAGAGTACAACAGAAGAATTTGTTGTCCCTGCAGTGTTTTTTCATTACCAATAAATGCAGACCATAATGACATGTTTACTGTTTTTTTCCATTGCAAAAGTAATACTTATAAAACAATATTTGGAAATATAGAAAGTCGGTGGAAATATATCCATAATTTTGGCATTTAAAGGCAACTGGGTTGAACATGTTGTAATGTTTCTTTCTGGCCTTTCCTTGTGAAAAAGAAAGGAAAAGAAAATTTGGTTTC
Organism: Phacochoerus africanus; assembly: GCF_016906955.1. Lineage (NCBI taxonomy): Eukaryota > Metazoa > Chordata > Mammalia > Artiodactyla > Suidae > Phacochoerus > Phacochoerus africanus. The sequence goes on along the minus strand of NC_062555.1, from coordinate 14,851,071 downwards.
TGAAAATGTTTTTGACCAGACCGTGTGGGTTGATAGCCTCAGACCCATCAAGAAATGAGGTAATTGGCTTCTCCATCATAAGATAGTGCTACTTTGCCCGAAGTTACCAAGAAAGGTTAACTTTCAACAAAGAGATTCTTTTTTTTTTTTCAGTTTTATTTTATTTTTTTTAAGTTTTAATTTTTTCCTGGGATATTTGATTTACCTTGTTCTGTCCATTTCTGCTGTACAGCAACAAAGAGATGTTTTTTTAAAAAATAGATTATAGTTGATTTACAGTGTTGTGTCCATTTCTGCTGTACAGTATAGTGACCCACAGTGTACATAGATGTACATATACATTCTTTTTCCTGTATTGCCTTCCATCACAGTCTATCCCTAGAGCCTGGAAATAGTTCCCTGTGCTGTACAGGACCCCATTGCTGGGATGGATGGGGAGCTAGGGCTTAGTAGAAACAGAGAGATTCTTAATGTCTTACATCGCTTGCCAAACAGGGTGCCTCTTTTAGAGGGTCTTTGTGATTTATGGACAAATACTCTGCGCTCTCTCTAGCGTGTGCTATTGGTCCCTCTTTGAAAACAGCCTTCCTAAGGTCTCCTCTCTTGGGGTGACCCAGTCGCCCACCTCCCCTGCTGAGTGTCAGGCGCTCTCCCTCTACACATGACTCAGGAAGAACCTCCTCCCTCCTGACCAGACACACAAATTCTTGGAAGGGTCTTAATTTGAACTCGTGAGTGAAAGCAAACCTGTAATTTTCAAGAATTAAAGAACTGGTAATCCCTGGCCTCTGGCTTGTAAGCACCCCTCCTTCCTTCCTGCAATGTGAGCTTTATAAACAACAAGGTCACCTTTAAGAAAAGTCTGCGTTTATGGTTTTTATTTTCTGCAGAAAAAAGGCAGATGTCCTCTTGAAGTGTCAGCTATTGCATGCTTCATTGCTCTGCTTTTGCATGTCAGTCAAAAGTCAGCTGGGCATATTTGTGTGTCTCTTTCTGGGTGCTTCAGTCTATCCCATTGATTTATGTCTCTGTCCCTCTGCTCAACCACGCCGTCTTGATTACTTTAGCTATAGGGTCATTTGGAAATTGGACATGCTCATTCTTTCTACTTTATTCTTTTTCAAATCTCTTTTAAGCAATTCTAGTTCCTTTGCCTTTTCCTATAAATTTTAGAATAGTCTTATCTATGGCTAGAATAGTTTTATCTATATCTGCAACAAATCTTGCTGGGATGTTTATAGGAGCTGTCTATCTTTATTTCAACTTTGGGGAAAAACCACGGGCTTCTTTAGTATTTTATTATGATTTCATGATTATTATATATGAAGACGCTTAAGTCTCTCCATTTATTTAGGTCTTCTTTGAAGTCTTCCATTTGTATTTGTAGTTCTCAGTGTATAAGCTCTGTGCATTTTTTTTTTAAGCTTTATACTAACTATTTGGTAGAATTCTCCAGCAAATCCCACTGAGCCTCGAGTTTTTTGGTGGTGGTGGGGAGGAGTCTTCAAATTAAAAGTTTAGCCTGTCGTAGGACTCTTCACATTATCTAATTTCATATCAGGTGAGTTGTCATAAGTTGTGTTTCCTGAGAAATCCATCCATTTACTAATTGTCAAGTTTAAATGTGTAGAGTTTTGGGAAGAATTCCCTTCTTATCTTTTAGATGTCTTCCATCTGTCTTCTTTTCAGTGATACCTTCTTTTCTTCTTGTTATGGTGATTTATACCTTGTTTTTTTTTCAGTCTTGATAAAGAAAAGCTTTTTGTCAATTTTGCTGACTTATTTTCAATGAGCCAGGTTTTTATTTTTGCGTGTGTGTGTTCCATTTCTATCCTCATTATATTCATATTTTTATTTTTAAATTTTTCAAATTTTTTTTTGTCTTTTCTAGGACCGCACCCGTGGCATATGGAGGTTCCCAGGCTAGGGGTCCAATCAGAGCTGTCCCTGCCAGCCTACGCCAGAGTCCTGGCAACATGGGATCCAAGCCGCATCTGCAACCTACACCACAGCTCATGGAAACACCAGATCCTTAACCCACTGAGCGAGGCCAAGGATTGAACCCGAAACCTCATGGTTCCTAGATGGATTCGTTAACCACTGAGCCACAACGGGAACACCTATATTCATATTTAAAAAAAATCATTGTGGAGTTCCTGTTGTGGCTGACTGGAAACGAATCTGACTAGTATCCATGAGGACACAGGTTTGACCCCTCGCTCAGTGGATTAAGGATCTGGCATTGCCATGAGCTATGGTGTAAGTCACAGGGGCGGCTCGGATCCTGCGTTGCTGGGGCTGTGGCTGTGGTGTAGGCCGGCCGCTGTAGCTCCAATTTGGCCCCTAGCCTGGGAACCTCCATATGCTGTGTGAGCAGCCATAAAAAGACGTAAAAATAAATAAAAAAATAAAAAAAGTTGAATTTTGTTTTGGCAGGGAGTTAAGTGACTTGCAGCTTGACCTGATCCCTGTGAGGCTTGTTTTACGATTTCTTGGGGGGAGTCTAGAGAATGTCTTCCTTTAGGGCCAGTTTAGGGCCATGCTTCTCCTTATGAAGCATGTCCCTGCGGGTGGCTTTAGTGTATGTCGGGTGCCCAGCAAGTTCTCTCCATCCTTACCCATCGCAGCTGAATCTTAGAGCTTCACCTTGTGCAAGCATAGCTCAATATTCAACAAAGGACTCAAGCCACCCTCTCTGGGTCTGAGCTCCTCCTCTCTGCTGCCCTGCCCCTCCCATTTCAGCTCTCTCAGCCTCCTAGAATTCTGACCTCTCTTTCCTAAATTCAGTGTTCTGCTTGGGTTTAAACCCTTTGTGGCAGTCTAGGACACAGCTGACTTCAGCCAGAAAGCCATGTTGATTGCAGGACTTATTTCTCTCTCTGTTTTCAGAACTCACTGTCTTGGGCTCTATTTCCCAGTGTCTGAAAATACCTGTTTCATATATTTTACCCAGTTTTCCAGTTATTTACAGCAAGGGGACCATTTGGTCCTAGTTAAGCAGTCACATGCGGAAGTGAGAGTCCCTAACTCTGCGCCAAAAATGTTTAGATTTATTGAGAACAATTGATGTTTCTTTCTTCAGCTTCTTGTAGATCTTTGGAGGGGCTTCCATTCATTTCTTCTCAAATACATCCACGAATCACTTGGACTATTTTAACATGATGTACAAATGTCACTCCTCCTTTGCTCACCATCATCAGCTTTCTTTCCCTAAACGAGCAGGACATGTTTTTCTGAGGCTACGGCTTTAGTAGGTAGGGCAGAACATTCCATTGTTCTCCCCTCATTGCAGGGGAATAAAATCCTAAGAATGGGCAGCATGACAAGACCTAATGTTGCCCAGCAGATCCCTTGGCACCTTGGAGCCTCTTTCCCCAACCCCCTTCTCTTTGCCATGGGTCGGGGAGGGTCATGAATAAAGGGCCCTTTCACTCACATCTTACCTGCCATGAGCTTGCCTGACAAGTTGAAACTGCCTTTCTCTCCATAATAAAATTCTCCAAAAAGTTTCACCAAGGATATATCAGTGGGTGTTTAAAAAATACTTTTATCAATCAGCTTCCTAATTACATGGTAAGATCTCAGTATTCATCCAAAAGGGACGTGAGCCAAGATGTTTTAAGGAAACATGGAGGGGGAAAAAAAAATCTCTCTTTTCATGAGCTCTTCAGAAAACATTTCCCCCTATTTGTCAGGGATGTCAGGGTCCACAGGTGGAAGTGGATGCCCAGGCTCGGTTCAAGCTTCCAGGAGTGACAACAAACGGAAGGTCTTTCCTCTTTTTCTCCATCAACCCTACACTTTTGAATTTTCTCTTACTTAGAAAAACCGGAATTCTGGAATTGATAAAGTGTTACAATTTGAATTATATATTGTCATTGAAAGAGGTATGTTGTAACTAATGATTTTTTTTTTTGTAAATCAGTTTAAGATAACTTAAGAAGGGAGTTCCCGTTGTGGCTAGGGGAAACGAATCTGACTGGTATCCATGAGGACGTGGGTTCGATCCCTGGCCTTGCTCAGTGGGTTAAAGATCTGACGTTGCTGGGAACTGTGGTGTAGGTCACAGACATAGCTCCGATCCCAAGTTGCTGTGGCTGTGACGCAGGCCGGCAGCTACAGCTCCGATTGGACCCCTAGCCTGGGAACCTCCATATGCCTCGGATGCAGCCCTAAAAAGACAAAAAAAAAAAAAAAAAGGTTGCTTAAGAAGGGCCTCGCACTCAATATTATATTACAGGGTAAGAAGGTTACATGCAGTGTGAAGAAAAATTTCTTTTGATTTTCTGAGGAAGGTTACATCTCTGTAACCAGTTACAGTTTATACCAATTTCAGAGCAGACAATTGAGGCTCTCCGGGGGCAGCAGTCATGCCCTTTGACTGGGGCGTCTCGACTGGCCCTTCATGAGGGCGTCTCTTGATTTCACAGCTTCTCTCTGTGATTCTCTCCAGCCCTTGACCCTCGGCGAGGACAGCAGACAACGCCCATGGCCTTGCAGAACTCCAGCCACATGGACGCAAACCCTTTTCTCAGGCCTCTGAGTGCATTTTGAGCCCTCAAAGTCCAGGGACTCCTGATCCTCTCTCTGGGGATATTTTCAGGATCATGTAAGTAGGGCTGGCGAGGGATTATGCTGGAGTCAGCCATGGCCCCATCCTTTCACCTCGCCTCTATTTTTAGGTGCCCTCATTCCCTTGGTGATCTCATCTTTTGTCGTGGCTTTAAAAAGCATCCCGGTGCCGGCAGCTCCCTGGTTTATATCCAGGGAAGTAATTGGAAAGTTTAGAGTGAAAAAAAATGGTGCCATTCAAGGCAGGCTTAAAGGATCAGCTCAGAATTTCCGCTCTGACTCCACAGCTTATTCAACCCTCTACCTAGATGTCCAGTAGGCAGCTCAGACACAGTGTGTCCCACACGGAGCTCCCTCTCTTACCTGTGCTCCCTGCTTTCTGCTGGTTTCCATATCTCAGCCAATGGCCACTGCCTCCTCCCGGAAGGTCAGGCCCAAAATCTTGGAGTCGTTTCTGATCTTGTCTTCATCTCATATCATGTGTTCAAACTATCTAAATAGTTAAAGATCTGTCCACTCAATACTGTTTGTCTCTACCTTTTCTATATACATCCAGAATCTGATCACTTATCATTGCTAGGCCGCCAGGGATTTCCAGTAAATATTGGCTGATTGGATGATATGCATGGCTGGCTGGCTGGAAGGGAACGGCCGAGGCCTGCTAAGCGTGGGGACTCTAGAGCCCCCAAAGCGTCTCTTAAGGATGGAAGCAATTGCTTGTTTGTTGGGTTGAATTCTCACTCCATATTTTGAGCTATATGTGGTCATTCCCTGAAAGACAGTTGGAGTGACTCCTTATTTACTTCTTGGCCAGCAGAGCAGTTTTGTTCCCTTTCCCAAACATCCAGTTTTTCAAAGAAGATTCATTACTTGCCAGATTCTCCCCACCTCCTTCATTCTCTCCCCCTCTACCCTCTGAGGACAGTTTGGGTCTCAAAAGTGATTTTCTACACCTGCGTGATGACTAATCAGAGTATGGACCAGGAGATGGGGAAGAAGTGACAGAAAGATGAGAAAAAGGAGTTAGCTAGTGAGGCGAAGAGGCGCTGCTCAATAAGGCAATACGGGAGAAAGAAAGAGTCGAGAAGATAAAAGCTGAGTGGACAGAGATGGAGAGGGAGCATGCGGAGAGCGTCCAGAGGCAATGCGGTTGAGAATGCCAAGAAGAGAGAAGCAGATATGAGAAGGGTTGCCAGAGCACATGGATTGACTCAAATTTAATATCATTTAAGAAATCGGAGTAAAGAATGTAGTTCTATTTTTTTTTTCTACAGTGGTCCCTGAAAAGGTCACCACACAAACCGCAACTCTTTGCCCTTGATAGGGTAGGAATAATAGAGCACTATTAACTGCTCTGTCACTGTGGAAAGTCCTCCAGGAAGAAGGACAAATTGCCAGCTGCTATGCTGAGATTTCAATATCACCTGCTTTCATTTGTTATTATTGCTGCATGAGTATTTTAAAGGGAAATTTTATATTTCAAAGATTTTTAATTTTTAAAGTTGTATTGAAGTACAATTGATTTACAATGTTGTGATAATTTCTGCTGGACCACAAAGCAGTTCAGCTATACATGTGCATACATTCATTCCTTTTCAGATTCTTTTTGAAGACAGCCATCTCTAGTAGGAACTGCTAGCCTGATAACATTTTAACTAGTTTTGCTTTGGAAGGGAAGAATGTTACTGGATTGGAGGGTGTAGGAGGGTAGCCCATAATGGAGAAACATCACTCAGAAGCACCCGGAGGCAGGTAAATCACCGATAGAAGGCAAAATACATGCATTGTTGTTGCAATGAAGAGCAAACTATGGTTGGTCAGGGCACCACAGTTAGCATTTCAGTAGAGAAGGAATACCTGGTCAAGATTTTCCATCCTCCCATTTCTGGGTCCTGTGGGGTTAGACGTTCTTTTCCTCCAAGGGAGATGTTTCTGCCAGGGGCACAGCAGGAGCCTCGTTTCTACAGCTCCTGGCTGGAGACTTTGGGTTTCTTGTTCTCGGGGACCAACAGGCAAGAAGTGGAGCCACCATCTTGGCAGAGTCACAGGCTTTGATCAGGCCAGGAGGCAGAGTTGCAAGAAAGAAGAGTGTGACTTCCAAGCGAGTCCACTTAGGCGTCTATTGTACTTGCCCAGTTGTGATGGTAGATGGCCAAGTGCCACAGACTCACCTGAGAAGGACAGGGGACCCAGGGGCCCAGATCCCTCAGAGACAAGGCTCTAGTGCATGCCACCAGAATAGCCAGACACCAGCCAAGATCCTGCCTGGGATGAAGAAGACCTAGACTGGACGATGGAGAAGAGAGATGATGAGTACCAGCTGCAGCACGACCAGGGGCAGGGGTGGGGGCTGTGGTTCATCCCAGTGACTTTCATCTTGGTTTTCCCAGGAAGTGATGCTTGGTTAGAATGGAGGAACAACTGCTTCCTGAACGTATATGAAGACGTGGCTCCAAGTGGCACCAGGAATAGATTGTGATGGACCTGGAGATGTGTACCCCAAACCCTGCTCTGGGAAGGATGTGTCTCTGGCTGTTATCCTCAACAGAGATCCTACAGTTCTCAGCCCCTTCAGAGATGGTCTCAGCTGCAGAGAGCTCCCTTACCTAAGGTCACCCCCTCCCTTCCGTGGGGGACAATGACCAATGGAGGTAGGGGTGTAAAGGCCCATCCATTTCAACTCTGAGTGAGATAACCCAGGCTCCGGGGCTCCCTGTGGGGTTGGCTAAGGCTGTCAGGTCTGTATCACAACCTGTATTCCTTTGGCTCAATCCTTCTTCCCCCCACCCCAGCCTCCCTTCCACAGGTGTTGATCCTAAGGGAACACTCTGTATCCTGCTTACTAAGCTCTACCTCAAGTCTGCTGCTGGACCACCTAACCAATAACAGTGCTGTATGGCTGAGGGGATTTTTGTGGAGTTAAAACTAGGACAAGGGAATGAAAGCCTGGGAATTCTTTATTTTTAATTTTATTTTTAGCAGATGCAGTATTCTGAGAAAGGGATTAACATGATTAAACATGGTGGCCAAGAAATATGATTCTTGTTGCTATGTTGGAAGACCTGGACGTGTAAGAGGCTAAAATATAAACCAGACTGGGAATCTGTTTCGGGAGTCTAAGAATGAAATCCACAGGCTAACGGAGGGCTGTAGTTGGAGGGAAATACTTAGGCTATTTTTCAAAAGAGAATTGGAAAGATTTGGCGTTGACCTGGATGTGAGGGTGCAGATGAGCCGGCTGGAAGAAATATTGATTCCAAAGCTGAGAGCAGAGGTTGTCTGAGAAGGCCGCTGATGGGAACAGACAAATGCAAAAGGGTTTAATGAAGAGGACAATACCCTCAAGTTTTAACATCTCAAAATGTTGACATGATGCTTACGTGGGCATTTCTTTGTGTTGGGCGCCACCTTAATTATCCGGCCAGATGGAGGTACCCCGTGTACAGAGGGGCAAGGTGGTACCAGCACTAGGCATCATGCCCACAGCTGAGTGGAGGCTGAGATCTAGCCTGGATGGGGCTGTGTCTGCTATAGAGGAGGGGTGTCTTTCTGATCCACGCAAATATGTTGCATGAGCTAGTCAGGGCCCTGGCTATTGTCTTGAAATCAGAGATAGATATACTGTGATGTCTGACAAAATGCATGAGTTTGATTTAGGTTAGAGGTGGAGAGTTCATGGAGAAAAAGCTTTAAGAGATTATGTTTCCTAAGGGTCTGAGATTAGGCAAGTCACTTAAACCTTCCGAGTGTCATCTTCCTTATGTGTGTGGCAGGATGGTTTGCGTCTCTCTACTTGTACTCCCCGCCCCCAGGTTCTTCATACCTAGCGATGACAACCAAAGGAGATGTTTGGCAAGGCAGAGAAAAGAAGTAGAGATTCTAAGCCCAATAAAATGCAAGACTTAACGCCAAGAAATGATTCAGTTTAGCTGTGAAAGTTCTTACCTTACAGATACTTTACTCTAAACCTGGATAAGTCCATTTCCTTCACCCCCTTCTTGCATGTGCAGGATTTAATTGTCCTGGAATATGCAGAGGGAAAAACCAAATGGGGTGCAGAAGTCCCACTGGCCTTCAAGAGGATGAAGTGGGACTCTAGGGAGCCAAGACACGGCACGTATGGGTCAAGAGTGCAGCTCTGTCACTGTGGATCTGAGGGCTAACTGAGAGGTGGGTACCAGCCAGTCAGCATTGCTTGTGGTTCACAGCGAGATTGATGAAATGCGCCTTATCTCCGTGGCTCTGGGGTTGGGCTGGTTGTAAGGCAGGAATGTGCCTCAGAGACCAGCAGGGTCTAAAGTGTTCAGAATGAGGCTCCATGTTGGCTTCACTGTTCCATGGACACACTAGTGGTTCTTTTTGAAAAAGACTTTAACTTTTAATCAATATTCTATCCCTCAATCCTCTCCTCTAGGCAACCTGTGATCTTATTTCTATGCCTATAATTTTGCCTTTTTCAGAACGCCATATAAGTGGAATCATGCATTTACAGGCTTTTGTGTCTTAACTTCTTTCATTCAGCATAGATTATTTTGTTGTGAATGATTGTGCTGTTGCATGTAGCAATAGCTCAGTCCTTTCTTAAATGATGAGTATTTTCCCATGGTGAGGATGTACCACAATTTCTTTATCAATTTATCAGTTGATGTGCATTTTTTTTTTTTTACAACTCTTGGCTCTCACAGATAAAACTACATAAACATCAAAAAAATTTATTGAGGTAATAATGGTTTATAACATTATGTAAGTTTCATGCGTATGGCATTGTATTTCTACTTCTGTCTGGCACCAAAGATTGTTTCTCTCTGATCCCCTTTAAGCATTTTTCACCTCCCCTCCCCCCTGAAAACCCTTTTCTTGTGGTAACTACTACTCTGCTCTCTGTGTTTGTGTTTTTGCTGGGTTTGGTTTGTTCATTTATTTTTAATATATTTCACATAGGAGTGAGATCATATGGCATTTTTCTTTCTTCATCTGACTTATTTCATTTAGCATAATACCCTTGGGGTCTACCCATATTGCAAATGGCAGATTTCATCTTTTTTGTGGCTAAGAATGTGTGTTTGTATGTGTATATACATCTATCTATCTATCTCTATATAGCTATATGAATATATATCTATATTGTTAATTGAACCACTGAGCGATAAAAGAGATGTGGTATATACACACATGCATACATATAGATGTGTGTGTGTATGTATCACATCTTCTTTATCGACCAGTGGTTCTTGTTCAAGAAAGAGGCGTGCCCTGGTACTTCCTGAGGGCGGACAGTTGGAGCACAGCCTGGCCCCTCCAGACCCCTTGCTCCGATGCATAGCTTTACTTGAACGCTGCTGTTCTGTTTTACCCTGTTCCTGAATATCCTATCCTTGTTGGATCCTGTCCGTTGGATCCTGTCCGTTAATAAGTGCCGGCCATCGGCAATTAAATTAATTTGGATCACTTGAATAGCGGCCTGGTGTGTCTTGTGCATAGTTGATGCCCTCAAAATGTCAGCTGTCTTTACCCTTTCCTCCCTTTGAATTTCAACATCGCATTTTCTTCGCTTGTCTCACTTTTCCCCTCAGAGATTCTGACTTTTCTTGCTAAGCAGATATAGGAACCTCCTACGCTCCCCAGCCCCTTCCTCTCTCACCCCCTTTTCTCTCCCTCCCTCCCTCTCCTCTTCTTTCTTCTCTTTCTCCTTCATCCTCGTTCTCTCCTTGTCCACTTCCTCTTCCTTTTTCTTGTAGGTATGAGATTCACTGCCTAGGACTTAGGTCGTCTTGTTGGGGAGGGGATATAATACATCAACAGTCATAGTTTAAAAATATCAGTAAGCACATACATGTCAAATACTGGACGTGATACCCACACTGTCATCTTAATTACTATCACATCTCGCTCAGGTAAGAATGTCGTCTTGTGTCTTGGAGTTGAGGGAAATGAGGCAGAGGAGCGGCAGTAACTCGCTCAGGGTCTCACGACTAAGAAGCGATGGTATCAGGATTTGAATCCGGGTCTGTATGCCTCCAAGCCACTTGTTCTAAGGCCAGGCCATTTTGAAACCTGGGCTCAGCCTTCTGTCCTGGTTGACCAGACATGGCGGGGTGTGGGAGGGTGCGAGGAGGAGAGGGGTCTAGAATGATTTCCAGGTTTCTGATTTGGGTGGTCTCTTGGACAGTGAGTGGAGTGGTAACTTACCCAGGATACCCTGACTCTAGAAACAGTCCCAGCCTCTAATTAACATCAAGATAATTTTTTTTTAGGTTAATAATGAGATGTTGACTGGAGTTATGGGAGTTCTTGTTTTAATCCTTTATTTGGTTTTGCTCACAATAGTCAAGCGAAATTGTGAATAAGAGACCTCCTATTAATTTGAAACTGTCTTCAATGCAAAGCAGTCAAACTATTAAGCTAATGAATGAGCAGAGTTCCTGTTACCTTTCTATTCCTGCCCCCAGAGTCTTTTTCCCCGACGGTCACCAGGTATCATGTTCTAGCAGTGAAAGCTATTAGGCAGTGGTTACAGAAAGTCTGAAAAGCAGAAAAGTCAAGCACACTGGAGGAGCCCTGGCCGATTAAGGAGAGAGAAGTCTGGTTCTGATTACTGATAATTATAGATAAGCTGGAGCCGACAGTCATTTTCTGACCACAAACTCAAATCAATCAATTAAAAACTGCATGTAGCTGCACCACGGCTAATCAGTACCAGGCACTTCAGGATGATCCATTAAGTCCTAGTTTCACCGTGTCGTGGTTGCTGTGTTCCATCTGCTACTCCGACAGTAGATCAAATACACACCTCATTTTATACTCTCCGACTAATCAAGAATGCTGTTAGCAGGGTTAGCCTTCCATCCATTTACTGAAATCACCCGCCTGGTGATTGAGTCATCACTTCCTTTTTCCAAGCCCAGCATGCAAACCTAAGAAAACGTGTTAACTAACGAGGAGAAGCAGTCGTAACTGAAGCATTTTACTCATTGTGTTACCTACTCATGAAACTGATGAAGGAAGGACTTTCTCGGAGGTGGGGGGCTGGGACAGTGGGGGATAGAGAAGCTAGGGTGCAGAAGCTGCAGTTGATGTTTCAACTAAGTCTCATAAAAGGGAGTTATTGGGGGGACATGAAATCTAGCTTCCAAATAAGTTGCATGGAAGAGAGATAGTAATTCTTGGTTACTCCAGGTGCATGGAGTTCCAAGGAAACAGATTTCAGTACAACCTAAGGAAGAAGGCTTTTATTCTGAGGTTGCACATGGGTAGCCTGGATGTTAAAACCTGCTAGCAGATGTGGCTCGTTGTACCCACAGAGTGTTTAAAACAAAATTGGAATTAGTTGCCAACATTTAATGATCAGGGATTGGCCTAAGACTTTGGCTTTTTTTTTTTTTTTTTTTTTTAATTTGAAAGATTCAGCAACATGGACCCGAAACTCCCCCTCCCTCAGATGGAGGCTGTTTCCTTTGGAAAGGGCTCGTGTTTTCCACTTCACCACATCTCCACCATTCGCTTTGGACCTACCTCAGCCTCCTCCACTCATTTATGTTACTTCCTGACTCTTGCAGCTTTTTTGAGTTTGTGACCCTTACTAAATATTGAAGCACCATGGGGAAGAACACTTGCTGGAGATAGGCTTTTCGGTGTGTCCTTGGATGAAAGCCACCAGCCCCCTGCCCTGGCTGCCATGCTTTAGAAGGCCTGTGTTGGTTCTCTTCCAACTGTGTGTCACCCCATGGGAAGACTGGTCCATAGGGTCAGAGGGACAAGTCCTCCTAGTCCATAGTCCTCTGGACACTCACTGTTCACTCAGACACCCAAGGCCACCAGAGGCTCCTCCATGTTGGTCCTCCTGAAGACGGACACACACTTAATTGTGAGAGGTGAGCAAGAGGGGATGTTGTGAAGACGCATTTAGTGTGTGGATATGTGACTCACCAGTCCATAGACATGCATGCGAGACCCTGCCAATGCAGGACAAGATTGAAGGTGAGGAAAGAAGGTGAGCTGAAGCCTTCTCCATTCCTTCCCAGGGCTTGCTCTGAACTCATATTTTTTGATATCAAAATGTAATTCATTTACTGTGTTTCAGGTGTCCAGCAAAGTGAGTGATTCAGTTATACATATATGTATCTATATCTATTCTCTTTTTTGGGCTACACCTGCAGTATAATTCCCAGGTTAGGGGTCAAATCGGAGCTGCAGCTGCCAGCCTACGCCACAGCCACAGCAAGGCCAGATCCTTAACCCATTGAGCAAGGCCAGGGATTGAACCCACATCCTCTTGGATACTAGCTGGGTTCGTTACTGCTAAGCCACAACAGTAGATATAGGGAACTCCCTATATCTAGTCTTCCTTGGATTCTTTTCCTTTATAGATTTTTACAAGATATTGAATATTATTCCATGTGCTATAGAGTAGGTCCTTATTGTTTATCTCATGTATGTATAGTAGTGTTATATGTTAACCCCCAAAATCCTAATTTGAACTCATATTTTCAAATGCTGTGTCCCTAAAATTCTCTTATGTTCTATCAGTGGCATGAATCCTATGGTAGGGAAAATTCTGAGTAGAGGGTGTCCTCAAGAGGGGTTAGTACATACCATTTTAAAATATGATAGCTTTTCTTGGCATGAAGAAGTGAAAGAAGAAACATTATGTCTTAGAGTGACTCCAGGCCACTTTTATTAGTTCTTTTATTATTTATGAAGCATTAAGTCATAGGATGTGGTACTGCACTGGCTACTCCGAGACCTATGGTCTTTAAACCCAGAGAGAATGGTATTTTCTCTCTTTTGAGCATTACTGCTTAATTCTCATGGCTTTTCTCTACTTTATCAGATTATGGGCACCTAGACTGAGCATGCTTTCCTGGTTAGTCTAACTCGCTTTTGGGCCCCCCCCCACTATTTTGATCAACTATATTTTTGTTTTAGAACTAGAAGAACCATCTGCTAAAGCAGCCAGGGGTTTGCATGGTTCCCATTGCTTCTTGGCTTTAAAGAGGCAACCAGTCTCATCACTCCAATTGTTTGCCAGATGTATATGGGTTTCCCATCCAAAGGCCATCACAGATCTGCAGTGTCACCATAGTGCATGCCTCCTCCCATGAGAGAACTTAATTTTGGTCACTTCTGCATCATCCCTCAGGTTATATAAGAAACACATTATCCTTCAAGAGGGGGAGGGGAGAAAAACCATAAAAAACCTGGGCAACTGGGCAAACAGATTTGATTACAGTTGTTTTTATCAAAATTCACTTCTAGCAAAAAGGGGATGAATGAACTGATCAGTTACTAACTCAGTCAACTCCTGTCAAACTGGTTGGGCTCATAATCATAGCCCTGGGCCATCAAGGTTACACCATTGCTTCCAACTTCCAAGGAGGAGAGCCATGGTCCCAGTGCTTCAAAAAATGCCCCGTTTCAATCCTTTGCCTTTATCTCTGATCATTTTGGCTGTGCTTAAAATCACCACACCATCAAGTAAACGTCAGTATCTGGACCCAAATCACAGAGTTGTAGAAACGTTAATAGCAAATGGACTCTCATCACTTTCCATAATTAGCGGAATGGAAAACAGATATCCACAAGCCATTTCTTTGCCAACTTATCCTTGTCATCTAGGTTGACCTCAGGAAGAAAATACAACCCTGCCTATGGCAGTATTGGCTTATCCATTTGTTGAAAGGACTGAAACTTGTTATGGACACATAGTTTGTGTTTGGACGTTTACCATAAGCCATTCCTGAAAGAGACATTTCTTTTCCACCTCAAATTAAAAAATATATTATATATATATATATATATGTGTGTGTGTGTGTGGGTGTGGGTGTGGGTGTGGGTGTATATAAATAGCTATTATTTTTCTTATTCATTTTCATTCTAAAAGATGATATATTTACCAAATATGTTAGAAATCACTCCAAGTATCATTGCATTATTTTGCAGAGACAGGAAATGACTCTTAAAATCACAAAAGGTGGTGCTACCATCCCCCTGAGTTTTATCAATTCTCAACCTGGGTGGTACATTGGAATCTGGGAAGTTAAAAAAAAAAAAAAAAAAAGATGCTTATCTCTAGGCTTCCAACCCAGAAAGTCTGATTTTATTGGTCTGGGTGTGGTGTGGGCATGAGCAGTTTTAAAAGCTCCCCGAGATGATTCTAAAGTTCAGCAACATCTGAGAATCACTGATCTAGTGTAGCTTGATCCGTCTCAAACTTTCATGTATATACAGCCTGTTAAACTCAGATCTCTGGTCTGCACTCATGGCCATTCTGATCTCCAGGGCTGAGTGGGACTCGGAAACTTTCCTTTCACACCAGATTCCAGGGGATGCTATCTGTGGTGAAACTTTGAGCAGCACAGGTATAGCCCCTCATCTCTCTCTCTCTCTCCTGCATCCAGAGCAGGCGAAGATCGTGGAGGAAGACGAGCTGTCAAACGGGTTCGCCAGCGTCTTTTAAAGGATAATCCAGCTCCTATAAGGGGACGCTTCAAATATGTTAGATTGTATTGGAGAAGGTGCCAAGCCAGGGAACAAGCTCCTGAAACCCTGTGGGATTGTTCTAATATCTGCAGTGTCAACACAAAGCTTAATGTATGTTGGAAGAAAACTGGGAATGAACAAAAGGAGAAAAATCTGATCAAATGGACTCCAAATTGTCAAAATGCTTTCTAACCCAACAACAACTAGGAACAGAGGAAGAAAAAAGGATGAGATTATGAGGGACCTGAGACAAGGACCTTTTTTTTTTTGTTGTTGTTGTTTTTAGGGCCTCACACTCAGCGGCATGTGAAAGTTCCCAGGGTAGGGGTCAAATCGGAACTGCAGCTATAGGCCTAAGCCACAGCCACAGCAATACCAGATCTGAGTCGCATCTGTGACCTACACCACAGCTCATGATAATGCTGATCCTTAACCCACTGAGGGAGGCTAGGGATCAAACCTCATGGATTCTAGTCAGGTTCATTACCACTGAGCCACAACGGGAACTCTCCAGGGACATTTTTATTACAGGGGAACATCTGAATTTTTTCTACGTGTACTTACACCTGGATTCTGCATCTAGAAAGATGTCAGTTTGAATTTTTTTTTTTTTTTTTAGATTATGAGTTTTGTGACCTGATGGGGTGACCACCTATCAGTTTGTTCAGGACTTTCCTGGTTTTGACACTGACAGTCCTACCTCTTAGAAAACCTGTCACTCCTTTGCCTGCCAGAATGGTTGGTCAACCCTAAAATGAGCAGGTGATTTCATTTATCTGTAGCTCATTCTCTTTGCCTCTAAACTATGGATAGCAATGCTTGTCTCAAAGAGTTGTTGAGAGCATTAAAAGCAATAAAGCATAAAGCACACAGCACATCTCTGGCTCATAGGAGAAACTGAAAAATATTGGCTTCAAGGAATAACTTTTTCCTGGCTTCATAACAGGGAGACTTTAGACGAAATACTGTGACAGTTGCTTTCAGAAGCACCTGTTTTGGTCTGACGAACTGCTTGGTGATGACAAGGAATAATGTTTTTCTAGACTGAAGGACAGTTCTGAACATTTCCTGGTTCCCCCTTAAAGTCCTCTCGTGGTGAATTTGGGGTCTTTATTGAATAAGATATGTTATGAATCCAAAATTTAAGTTTCTAGAAGTTCTCCGAGGAGCCTATGCACACAGTAGCCTTCCTGAAGAAAGCTGGTAGGAGAAATTCAGACTTCAAGCGGATGGATGTTGCGGTGTTTGTCCCCACTCTGAGGATCCTTCCTATTATTCATCGCAGGATTTCCTCCCCGGATGGACTTCCTCTTGTAGCAGCTTTGTGCCTTGATGCACGTACTCTCTGTGCTGTCCCCTGTGGCACCACAGTCCGCATGTGACTATCAACCC
Source organism: Phacochoerus africanus (assembly GCF_016906955.1). Classification (NCBI taxonomy): domain Eukaryota; kingdom Metazoa; phylum Chordata; class Mammalia; order Artiodactyla; family Suidae; genus Phacochoerus; species Phacochoerus africanus. The sequence continues at coordinate 14,834,628 of NC_062555.1, read as the reverse complement.
TTTGGGTGTGGCTATGGCAACTGAGGAATAGGATTTTAAACTTTGTTTAACTTCAGTTAATTTAAGTTTGGATTGCCTTCCTGTGATTAGTGGTTGGATTGGAGGGATGGGGCTTCTAGTAATATTTGATAGAGCTTGTGGTAGATGATTAACAGAGAAACTAAGGACGAGTGAACATGGAGACGTGATAATTCTATTTTAATTAGAATGGGGAAGGAACTATTTCTGAAATTTTGTAACTCAAATGACAAATATTTGTTGACCCAAAGGACACCTGTAAACAACTTTTCAGACTGGTTGTCATGTGTCCCAGTAGCATGGGTGAAAGACATCTAGAAGAGGCTGGAAGCCAGCGAGTGCGAGTTCTAGTTTTGGGTCGGGTCTGAGCCAACCTTCTGTGGCTCCTTGGGCAAACCACTTAATTGCCCTGGGTCATTTTTCTCTGGGGTTCTTTAAAATCCCAACATCTTTTGAAAAGAAGGGCACCTGCACATTGTAACTTTTTTTTTTTTTTTCAGCCATTCTGATTCCAGCATTGTTGAAAGAGTAGGGACAGAGGGAAATTTACAGGCAGATAAATCTTGTCTCTGGAGAGAACATGGGCTGCCATAACTCAAATCCATAAACATCCAGTCTTTATCTACTCTGAACACCATCCCATAAAGAATGGATAAAATACATTCTCTGTTCTTTTATTAGTTATAACCTGGTTGGGGAGGGAGGTAAGTAAGACAGCTCGACATGATCCAAAGCAGAATGAAATAAATGTGCAGTAAACGTACACATATCATGGGATGAGGCTGCAAAGAAGGACAGTTTTTCTTTCATCGGGATTTGGGCAGCCGAGTGGCACTTGGCCACTCAGGCTGAAAGAAGGGTCTGGTGCTGTCACCAGAGAAAGAAATGAAAGGCTTGACCAAACCAGCTGGTTTAAGGGCACAGAGCATGTGTGCGTGGTAGTGTTTTATTTTTTATCACACAGAAACAATTCAAATTGTATATTTCTGGAGAACAAACAGAACCGCAACTTCTGCTCATTATTTGCACAGCTCACCTCTTTTATTGTTGGTAATTCCAGCACATTCTGTCAACCTACGTGCCACTCCCTTCCCAAACGCTTCTCTGCGAGAAGGGCATTCTAGGTGAGGGAAAGCGGTGAGAAAAAACAGGGCGATATGAGTGATGATTTCTGGCATGTATGCTTGATGATGCAATTTTCACTCACCAGAGCCATTTTGAGGACCTGTGGCGAAGGCTATAATGGGATTTTACCTGTATTTGATCTTGCTACCCCAAGTCAGCTGCTAATTAGACGGCGTATTTATCTTGGTCTAAGTGCCTACTGACGCTCCGGTGCCCACACACAAAACGCCGATGCAAACAACGTCAACCAAGGCTCCTGTGCCTTCTGGTGGCTTTCCAGACCTCCCGCACACAATTTTCTTAATTATATCTTCCACCAGCCCCAGCTGTACCACTGGAGCAGCTGCTGCTATTCCTACATAAATATTTCCTGTTCTTCTTAGCAACAATTAAACCCAGCTTTTACCAAACCTTTGACATCTGAGGCGCACACCGGTGGTGGTGCAACAGTTGCTTTTTGTCCTTGTAAACTGAGCAGCGATGAACTCTAGTCTATTCTTACTAAAGTCCTTTGTCTTGAAACAGAAGCGCCTCAGCTGATATGTCTGTAATCTTTTGGTTACGCACAGTGAAAACGGTCCTCTTAGAAAATCACTCCCAGGGACGTTCTGCCCTTCAGGCCACGTAGAAACAGGTGGGCTCTGTGCCAACCGAAATGTGTCAGCTCTAGGATGGGGGTGTTCATGGGCTCTGTGCCAACCGATGTGTGTCAGCTCTAGGATGGGGGTGTTCATGGGCTAGCTTCCAGGAGCCTGGAGCTCGTGAGGCCATGCAGAGCCTTCTTCCAACCTCTGCCTTTCCAGCAGACCCTGATGGCCTGAGCATTGGTTTTCACACCTGGCTTCTCTCAGGAGTCACCTGGATGGTTTTAAAAAATGCTGATGCCTGGACCCACACCAAGAGACCTGATTTAATTGGTGGTGGAAATGACCACAGGTTTTCAGAGGCTTAAGAAGCCTCCAGGTGGAGTTCCTGTTGTGGCTCACCTGTTACGAACCCGACTGGTATCCATGAGGATGCAGGTTCGATCCCTGGCCCTGCTCAGTGGGTTAAGGATCTGGCATTGCTGTGAGCTGTGGTGTAGGCTGCAGATATGGCTTGGATCTGGTGTGGCTGTGGCTGTGGTGTAGGCCGGCAGCTGCAGCTCCTATTCAAACCCTAGCCTGGGAATTTCCATGGGTCATGGGTGTGGCCCTAAAAAGCAAAACATTAAAAAATAAAAATAAAACTTGAAAAAGCCTCCAGGTGATTCTAATGGCCACAAAAGATGAAATCTGCTGGCCAAAACTTGAACTCCCCCCATTCCTCCCTCTGGTCTCTTTGGATACATTTTTCCCCCCTGTAGCTGTTCCCTTGATGGGCAGCAAGACCAAGGCAGAAGAGACTGGGCTCACACTTGAGCTGGTGGCTTGGCTCTGCTTCTAAGAGCAGAACCAGCCAGAGGAAAGACTGTAGCTGGTCATGTTGCCTAACCTTCAACCTGAACCCCCGGCCCCGCCTTTGCTTTGACTTCTCAGACACGCATTCCTGCCCCCCAAGAACTTACCAAAGAAGCACGTTTGATTCAAAGAGACTCCCAAGGTGGCAGAGAAGGCAATGTCTCCCCAGTTCCCAAGCGAGGCTGCCACCATTTAATCCTGAACAAACCCCTGGAAGAGTGTGTTGCTTGGCGGGCAGCATCATTTCTGTACAGGCTGAGCCAAGCTGGGGCACTGCCTGCAGGACCGAGTAGCCTTCGTGGGACACATCGGGGCCTTTTCTCGGCAGTCTCGCCGTCCCTTCTCAGAGGCTTTCTTGTTGTGCTTTGCAGGCAGCTTTTGGTGGGGCTCTCCTTGTCTCCTTACCAACCTGGAGACAGTGTGTCCCGTGAGGCGTGTGAATGCGGATGATGTACCCCCATTTCCGGTGGCCCCAGGCAAGCTCTGTTCGTCCCCGTCTCCCAGGCTAACCGGCAGCCCTTGAAATGTTTGCTCGGAGAAGGAAAGGTCCACTGGTTGCAGAAGGGCCATTCTCACAGTGGCAGCTCATCCATCATTTTCCCTTTGTTCCATTTACCATAAGCACATTCAATTCCCCCTTTAATTAAGAAGCCGAAAAGCACACGATGAGGCAGAAATACAGCCAGCGTGAACCTGGGTAAAAGTCTCTATGCCCTTGACAACAAGGGCACCTTGAGAATTTGGTTTTGCTGGGCCGTCCCACATGGGGGAGGCAGGACGGCAGGTGCAAACTGCCGGACCTAAGGGTGGTCCCTCTCTCCTGGAGTCTGAGCTCCCAGTCAGTCAGCAGCACTGACTGAACCCCCACACATGGTGGAGCCGTGGAAAGCTCTAGGAGACATCAACAATGCGTGCCTTGGGGTGCACCCTGACTCCTCGGAGCCAGCGTGTGAGGGTGTGTGGGTGTGTGTTCTTCCTGAAACATATATGAGGTGATACTGATACCAGAAAGATGATACCTGAATCCGGGTTCTTGTTCACAGCAGTTGAAGAGGGAACTCTCTGAACACACAGACAACAAGCAAGCAAAGTCTTTATTAAAGGAAAACAAAAAGTTCCCAGGGCTTCTGGGGGCGTAGAAGAGCCCCCTTCTCTATTGTCCAATAGGGATTTTTATCTCTTAAAGATGGGGGGGCACCAACGTGGGGTCCAGAGAGATGTGGTCTTCTCCCATTGGCCTTGCCCAGTGACCTATATCAATCCTTGTCCAATAGGGGTCTTAGGGGTGAAAATGTCCCGTCAGTCTCATGGTTTTTTTTGTCCTTTTCTTCTTGTAAACGGAGTCACAGGAGATTGGGGATTACTGTCCATCTGGGTGTAGGTACACTCCCTACAGTAAACAGGGACTGTGGGGATGTTTCTCCCTGGAGCCCTTAAGCCACACATATTCATCAGTGGCCACATCAAAGAATGCATCCAAGCCCAAGCTCCTTCGCTGACTCCCTGAGTTAGAATTCTGACTCAGTACCATAAGCCTCATGAATCCACTGATTCAGCAGCTTTTGAGTCTCTACTAGTGCCAGTCGCTGCTAGATTCTGAGAGAGAAACAGAAATGAACCGGACAGGCTTTAGACCCACAGACCTTACAGTAGAGCAAAATAGGGAAAGACAAGTCAGATATAGTGGAAGCCTCGTCCTTCACTGTGCCATGTTCTGGGCACTTGACATTCTTTAGTTCATTGAAATCTCACAGTAACCCTTTGAAGTGGATGCTTTCCACGTACCCCCTTCTTCCCAGTTGAGAGCTTGAGGGGTTTGAGGCTGAGAGGTTGAGAGCCTTAACCGAGGTCGCCAGCCCCTAAGTGGTGGACGTGGGCCTGACCTTCTTTCTTCTATTAGTGCTTCCATCCATTCCTTCCTAAGAGCATCATCGGGGAGGCAGAGAGAATCGAAGGGCCTGAGGAGGAGGGAGACACTGCCTCCAGGTTCCAGGGATTATGGAAGACCTTGTTACAGATGGATACCCCCGAACAAAAACTCTCCTTCCTTGTTGATGAGGTAACCCTAGAAATGCCTAGTGTGAAACAAGAGGGGTCTTGAAAAAAGAGAGGGAAAGAATGAAGAAGGAGGTAAGAGCGAAAATAAGAAATTTGAGAGAGACACAGTGCGTTGACAGCGAGCTGGTGCATCTGTCAGCTGTGCGCTCCCCCACTGGTGTTACTTAAGCATTCCTAAATGGGTGTTTCCCCCTTACCCACTACAACCCACTCTTAATCTTTATATCAATTTACCAAACACTCTAATGATAAGACTGATGGTGAAACCTCTTTCCTGAGTGCCCTGCAGAAGCCTGGGGGAATGTTTTGGATGCCTGCTCTGTCTCAGATCTTTGAAGACAGACTCAGGAACTCCCCACCAGGGAGGTGCCCCACCCTGCCTTCAGGAGCACACAGCCCTATCCCAGGGCAAAGAAAGGCACCTGGAGGTCTTCAAGGTGAATTCCCGGCCATCCACTACTGCCATGTGGAAAACGTAGAATCCCTTCTTGGTTGCGTTCCTTGGTTTGGCTTGGAGTCACAGTGTCTTTTCATGACCCTTGTGCAAGTTAAAAAATAAAAATTATTTGAGCAGACGTTTCCATTTAGATTAGCCAAGAAGATCCAAACCCTCTATTACCTGCCCCCGACCCCATCCCATTTTTCTTAGAGTAAACTCAAAGCCTTCACAGAGGCAGACCTGCCCAACAGGCTTGGCATCTGCTCCCTGTTACCTTGAAGCCCTGCATCATCAGCTTTCCGATCTCATCTGGCATTGCTCTGCTCTGGATCTCAGGATCCAGGTATACTGGCCTCCTTTCCATTCCATGCACATGCCAGGCATATTCTTTTCTCAGGGCCTTCACACTAGTTGTTCCCTCTCCTGCAGTGTTTGTTCTCCAAATGTCAATGTGACTCTTTCAGTCCTCACACCTTCTTTGGGGGGTGGGGGTAGAGGGGGTTCCCCGATTGCTTCATTTAAAATTGCAATTTCCCTCCCTCCTATTCCCTTTCTGTGATTTAGTCTTCAAGGGCACTCATCCCCTTCTAATAAACGAATAATCTATTTTTTCCCTTATTTTTTCCTTTCAAACTCTTACTCTTAAAATGTAAGCTTCATGAGGGAAAATCATAGGTGTCTTAATCATGGCTGGGTGTCCAGTATAGTTTCAAACACGATGAATGTTCAATAAATATGAACAAAAAATCTTTACCTGATCTTAAAGATAGAGCCGGAGTTCCTATTGTGGCTCGGCAGGTTAAGAACCCGACTAGTATCCATGAGGATGTGGGTTTGCTCCCCGGCCTTGTTCAGTAGGTTAAGGATTTGGCATTGCCTGTGAGCTGTGGTGTAGGTTGCCGATGCATCTCAGATCTGGTGTTGCTGGGTCTGTAGCATAGGCTGGCAGCTGTAGCGCCCAGACTCCTAGCCTGGGAACTTTCATATGCCTCAGGTGCAGTCCTAAAAAGAAAAAAAAGAAAAATGGAGCCAAGTCAGCCCAGTAGCAATGAGCATATCTAGCATTCAGAACTTGGTTTCTAACATTATCCTCCATTATCCATTAAAAAGAACCAGGGCTCTTTGGAGAAATGGTCGATTCTAGGACTTGGAAGGAAATATAGCTGGACCTCTCTATTGACATCCGCAGATTCAATAAACTACAGATTCACAATTAGTTGAATCCTCTAATTAGTATAGTTGAATCAACTATACTAATTACTGTACATGAGGAACTGTAGCATCCACAGATTTGGGCAACCAAGGAGGGGTGTGGGGAAGTCCTAGAACCAATGTCCCATGGGCACCGAGGGATAACAGTTTACAAGATGAGCCTGGAGTCTCTTGTCGTGCCAGAAAGTAAGGCAGTACTTAAAACACAAAAAACAAACCTGCAAATAAACAAACAAACCAAAAGACCCCTACATTGATGGGGGTGTGTCAAAGAGACACAGAAACCAGTTGATAGGGTTCCCAATGGCCAAAGCTGGAACCATTGGAGCAACAAAATAAATACAGTAGTAGTGAATTATAGCCCAAAGTATAAAATACATGTATGTGAGTCCACACTGATATAAGTAATGCGGAATAAATAAATAAGAGAAAAGACAAACCCTTGCAGAAGAAGTGCATGTTTATGTAGGTATTCTATCATCGAGGCGGGAGACCATCAGTTCCTGCGCTTTAACTGTCGGCTGGACGGAGTGATTGCCTTTGAAAGAAGACGGTATTGGGAGGGGAGAGAGAGGGAGGGCGAGAGAAAGAGCGAGAAGACAGCGGAAAGTTCTGCCCCCCAACCCCTGACAAATGCGACTTGAGCCTGATATTCAAGGTCAAGGTCAAGGTCAGCAGTGACACATGGCCATGAGCATGGGTGGCCTTTTCTAGGAGATGATGAAAACGGCACTTCACCTCTCTAATCTTCTTCCCCCAAACTCAGAACCCGTCTAATCGTGAGAAAAAAATTCGACAAATCCTGATCGAGGGACATTCTATGAAATTTGGGAGCAGTCCTCTCAAAACTAGCAAGGTCCTCAAAAGGAGAGCCTGGGAAGACTCGGCAACGAAATCTAACGTGGTGCCCTGGCTGGGATCCGGGACAGAAAATGACGAAGGAAAACAAAAGCAGTCTGAATCACCCGTGGACTTCGTTATAGGACGGTATCGACATTGGTCCCTGTTCCAACAAATGTACCACATGATTGGAAGGCATTACTAACAGAGGAACCTGGGTGTGTGCGATCTTTGTGAGTCTTCTGAAAAATCCAAAACAGTTCTAAAAAAATAAAGTCTGTTAAAAGAACAGAGCCAAGTTCAAATTAGGTAGGAAGCCAGAAAACCATTATTATATCTTGAATGTGTCAGCTCCAGTTGGAAAAATGCCAGCTTTCTGAGCATGATTACACGGTCAGCTCTGTGAATCTCCTGATAGCAAACTCCTTTTCAATTTAGAAATGAGGTAAATGGTCATTTTCCCTCCCACCACCTTTTTTCCCCTTGCTCTTTGTATTGTAGCCTTGAGGAACTTTTTATACCGCTCCTATTTTCCAACGAAGGCAATAATGAATAATTCTCCTTTTTATTTCTCAGACTTGGTATTAGGTACTTTCCTCTGATAATTTTTATTTTATTAATAATTTATCGTAAAATTGTTTTTTGTCTCTTGTATATAAAATTGGAGGTGGGTCTTCGTCTTCCCTGGGGGCAGGCTGACTCTAGGGAAACTTGCAGTCTATGCCTGTGTATAATTTTAACCTAACATGTTCAGTATAAATTGCCTATACGCTCTCCCTAGGTGAAATTTGTTCTTATAGAGAATAATAATGCAATGACTCGCTGTGTCATAGTTTTGCTCCAGTGTCCACATTTTCCTCTGGAATGAAATTCATCAATAGAAAACTGAGTATGTACTAATAATTAGTCTGTTATGTTTTAGATGCTGAAAAAATTCCCATCCAAACAAAGTCTTTGGCTTTGGTTTCTCAGCATGTGGCTGTGACTCAGTTGTTCTCCTTTGATCTCCTATCTTTAGTACTTTATTTTTTCTGGGAGAAAAAAAGTGTAACAGGATTGGCTTCCTTCAGGTTTCATCTTTTTTTTAACCATGTATTTTAACTACACCTGAGACTGCCAACCTTGGGCTTGTTCGGCTTTTCCGGGGTGTGAAAACAATGTAAAATAAAAATACTGGAATTCAAGGGCAAAATCCAGTGGGGGCCCCACTCCCTGCACTTCCAAACTATGTGACCTCTGCCAGGGGATTTCACTGCTTCAAACCTTGGTGTCTTAGCTTGAAAAATGATGCCTGTACTGTCTCTCATGCCCACATTCCGTGTTTGATTAGGAAGAAAATAAGATAAAAGATGCAAAAATTTCACACAGACCACAGGCACAAAGTAAAGGCAAATAATCCGAAGTAGAAATATTTTCGTTTATCAATATGTTGCCTTGTCTTACAGCTTTTCTAATATAACTTTTGGTTCTTTGTAACTGACCTAAAACACTGTATCTGCTGTGCCCAGGCTTTTATTTCACCTTCCCTCCACGGCTGGCCCTTCTCCAACCTCTGGTTAGCTTTTCCTTGAAGATCTACTTTTCCCTGATTTTTTTTTTTTTTCCCCTGCCCATCAATGCTTTCCATTCAGCAGACACACTAAGGAAATTTCTTTCTTGGTTTAGATATTGATTTCACTTTTCTGAGCTTTGGTCTCCACATCCATTGAATGGGGGTAAGAATAAGGCCCACCATGTTGGGTTGTTTGGGGCTTTGAGATGGTATATTTGAGGGGAGAGTCTCATAGGCAAATATTTGTGGAATAAATGAATGGATTTCCTTCAGTGGATTTGCAGGTACCCTGTGCCCTCTGGGCAGCTCGTTGTCCTGGTTCTGATGGTGAATCCCACTCTTCACCACCTCAAGAGGGGCCATGGCCAGAGCCTGCTACACGGGCATGCAAGGAGACCACGTGGATGATGGTGAGAAAATAAAATCTATCATCTAGAGCAGTTCCTGATCAAATGCTTTCCTTTTTTGGGGGGAGGGGGTCAAGCCTGGGTCAGCTCTGTCAGAAAGAGCATGTTGTAAAAATTCGGAATTGAAGTAAGGGAAACTGTGGGAAATTGTGTGCATCCCCCCTCCCCCCTCCGCCCATCCCAGCTTCTAACTGCGTACAGCCTATGTCACTGATCTGATGGGGGTGACTCAGGCTCCTGAGCTCTGCCTCTGCTGTGGATACGACGTGGGTGTGTCCTTTCAGCATCATCAGGAGAAGGGCCGAGCTCTGGGGAACTTTTCTATTAAACCTCCAATCAAAAGATCTTTCAATAACGGTCAAAGTCAGACTTGTGGAGTTCCTGCTGTGGCACAGTGGGTTAAGAATCCAACTGCAGCAGTTCGGTCACTGGGGAGGCATGGGTTCAATTCCCAGCCTGAGGGCAGTGAGTTAAAAGGATCCTGCATTGCTGAAGCTGTGGCGGAGGTCACAGCTGCAGGTTGGATTCAGTCCCTGGCCTGGAAACTTCCACATACCTTAGGTGAGGCCATAAAAAAAAAAAAAAAAAAAGTAAGACTTGTGTGTGGTAGCCCAGCCCCAGAGTTAAATGTGGGCCAAAAGTCACTGTGAACAGCAGGAAGGAACGGAGAGAGTGGCTGGAAGGAAGGAGAGAAGGAATGGTGACTTAACCTTTTCTGAGTGTGTGGCATGTGCCAAACACTAGACTAGGTCCTCCCAACCTGTTACTTTGGGGCTTATCCTCAGTATCTCAGCACTAAATTCCATCTCATCGGGATTGTTTCTTTGATTTCCTCATATGTTGCATCTGACTGTCTACCTACAGAAATACAAGGGGAGTTCTTTTAGGCTGTTGCGATGTTTTCCCTAAGCACTCTATGGAGACAAAGCCCAGGACACCTACAGAAGGGACTCGGTAAGCCCACGAGGACAAGGGAGAGGATGCCTAGCTGTTGCCATGATGGAGTCCAGGGCTCTGACCCCATGGAGTCTGCCTAGGCTCTCCCCCGCACAGTGGGACCTCAAAATGCTATTGCTTCCTTTTAAGGATTTATTATGATGAGGGAGATCTCTAGGGATCCTAGGAAATGCTTCTAAAGGGAAGTCTTCTTCTTGTCTGGACTTTTTTTTTTAAAGTATAGTTGATTTACAATGTTGTGCCAATTTCTCTCTACAGCAAAGTGATTCAGTCATACGCACATATACATTCTTCTTTAAAATATCATTTTCCATCACGGTCTATCCCAGGAAATTGGATATAGTCCCCTGTGCTGTGTATCTGTTGTAAATGTCAGAGTTTGCCTCTATGAACCCCAAAGACTTTTTCAGTATTGGCTCTTTTCATGATCCCTGCCTTTCCTGGGGTCGGGAGGAAGACCTCTCATCTCCGGTGATTTTTGAAGCTCTCATCCTCTCTGGAGAACGTGCAGTCCCCAGATTTACTCCCATGTCACTATGGATTGGTGACCCAAGCCTTTGGTCAGATCTTATTCTCCCACATCTTTTCACATCGCCACAGTTCGTGGGCACCCATGTGGCTAATTTTAGATCTCCTTGAGGTGGGGAGACTCTGGGACATGCCTCAGTGCCTGTATGGTATTTGTGTTACGTGTATGTTTCATTTATTTCTCTGGAAAACTCCATGCTTATCCAACAGGTGCCATAAATCTCTTCCAGAATGTCACAGCTTGGGTTAAGTTCAGGGCTATTAGACTGCAAGGGCTGTGTTAGCTCAATCAGACTCTGTCTTGGTTCCTTCTGTGCCATCCCTGCTAGGAGTGCATTGCAATTGAAAACTGTGGCCTGCCTTTCAATATTCTCTTAGTTTTCTGGCTGCATCTTTGGGACTCTGGGATGCAACAGGGAGCAATAAATAGCTAACATCAACCTCCTCGGCAGTATCTGAACGGGTAGAGTTTGAGGACGTTTGAAAAGGCTCATTCAAGCAGCATGTGACCCAGAGATACCTGGAAAAGAACTTTTAGTAATATTTCTGAATTAGATTGCAAAGCTCAATATTCGCTAAGCCGAAAGTCTTCTTTCTTCCTCCCTCCTTCTTCCTTCCTTCCTCTTTCTTTCTTTCTTTCTTTCTTTCTTTCTTTCTTTCTTTCTTTCTTTCTTTCTTTCTTTCTTTCTTTCTTTCTTTCTTTCTTTCTTTCTTTCTTTCTTCCTTCCTTCCTTCCTTCCTTCCTTCCTTCCTTCCTTCCTTCCTTCCTTCCTTCCTTTCTTCCTTCCTTTCTTCCTTCCTTCAGTTTAACAGAGAGAACGTCAAAGCATCCACCAGCCAAAAGGTGGCACTCGTCATCCACTATTCAGTTCCTTCCCAAGCGAGACCATCTCTACGTGTTCTTCTGTTCCTTCTATTAGTTGTTTCATAATAAAATATTATACCCTCATCCTCTCCTGGTAAAACACAGCAATAAAACCGAACTTATTCTCTGGGCTGATCCGTGTTTTGATATATGCCAATCCTTATCCCTCTGGGTGGACAATGCATAAAGTAAACTGTTTGTATTTTCAGTGGAGCTTGGCTTATAGCTCGGCGTATCTATATGACTGTGCCCTAGAACTGAGCACCTTTATTATAAAATCATCTCTGACCAGATCCAAGATTTTAATTTGTCTCCAGAGGTTGCCTCTCTCAATTTCATAAACCGTGAAAACACAGCTGGAGCAATTTACAGACTGTGGAAAAAGTCTTGAGTATTTTAGCTGAAGTACTAATTCAAGGATCACGCTTTGTTATTTCCTGTTTCATTGTTGTTTGTAAAACCAGTTAATGGGCAATGGGCTGTTTCAAATTTGCCAAGTCCCGCCATACTGTTGTGTGCACCTCCTGGCGGGGCATGGGGCATGGCATGAATTGGGCGCGAGCGTGACAGAAAAACAGCATTGATTTGAGAATGAACTAGAGAACGCATCCGTGAGAGTGAAATCAGAGCAACGATGTGGAAAGAGCTGGGCTTGTGTTTCTTGAGTTATATGAATGTGAGGCCAAGGCTTTTAAACAATCAAATCTTCCTCTGTTATAATATTCACCAACCCCAAATATTTTTTTCGGATATATTTTCAGAATCTGCACTGGGCTAGTCACTACAGAGGCAAGGAATCTTTTGCAGCCTCCTGACTTATGAGAAGCAACGACATAGAGACGGAGGGAGAGCAGTGTGCCAGCACAGGGGAAAAATATAAAGCAAAAAGATGAACTCCAGGGATGCCCCACTCACCTAGAATTTGGAAATCTAGAAACCTCAGGTATCTAGGACACAGGCACAACAGCAGACATAAGTTAACAGAGTTCCGGGACACTGGTGAAAAGCATTACCATAACCTGTGAGCATTTTTCTCTACAGGAATAAAGCCTATAAGGGTTTGAGGACTTTCATGCCTGGTGTAATACACATTAGGTACTCAGTAAATATTTCTGAAATAGATGGTCAGTGGAGACAAGCAGAACCTGAGGAGGGCAGGCTTACTGAACTCGATGCGGTGAAAGGATGCTATGAACGGACCAGGCAGTGGAGGGGACGATTGCCTTGAACTCCCGAATCGTCTCTAAAGCCACTCCTAGAATAGCATGATTAAACAATGCAGGGTTTCCATATAAACATTACTTGTTGACAAAACATGGAATTAATTTAGAATGTCCTGTTCCTTAAGATTGCAATGTATGTGATACGGAGGGTCAAGATTCGAAACAACTCTTGCTGTTAAAAGCACATGCTCTAATTATTTATTTTGAATCCTTATGATCGGTCAGGAACTGAACTTGATTCTCAAATACAGTGGTAAACAAGGTATCTGAAATGTTCACTTGCATTATCTATTTTGTATTTTTATGGTGCAAAAAAGAGACAATACATTTTATTAGAGTTCCCTTCATGGCTCAGTGGTTAACGAACCCAACTAGGATCCATGAGGATGTGGGTTCCATCCCTGGCCTCCCTCAGTGGGTTAGGGATCCAGCATTGCTGCGAGCTGTGGTGTAGGTCGCAGATGTGGCTTGGATCTGTCATTGCTGTGGCTGTGGTGCAGGCCATCAGCTGTAGCTCCAATTTGACCCCTAGCCTGAGAACTTCCATATGCCAAGGGTGTGGCCCTTAAAAAAAAATCAAAAACCAAAAATACATTTTATTATATGTATGAAGAGCAAGTGGCTTTGAGAAGAATTGATCCAGAATACTTACAGCTCTAGATCAAGTCCTCTGCAAAACAGTGATCAGAGGAACATATGCAGTGCTACATCAAGCTTGATTTTGATTTTTTTCAATTAAAATTTTTAATTGAAGTATTGTGGGTTTACAATGTACTATTAATGTCAGGTGTATAACAAAGTGATTCCGTTATCCATATATACATATATTCTTTTTCAGATTCTTTTCCGTTACAGATTATTACAAGATGTTGAATATAGTTTCCTGTGCTATGGTAGAAGTTTGTTGCTAATCTACTTTATATATAGTAGTTTGTATCTGCTAATTCCAAACTCCTAATTTATCCCTCCTTCCTTCTGCTTTGGTAACCACAGATTGTCTTCCATACCTGTGAATTCGTTTCTGATTTATAAACAAGTTCATTCGTATCGTTTTTAAGATTTCACAAGTAAGTAATATTATACGATATTTGTCTTTCTCTGACTTACTTCACTTAGTACAATATTCTCTAGGTCCATCCATGTTGCTGCAAATGGTATTATTTCATTCTTTTTTATGGCTGAGTAATATTCCACTGTATATATATATATATATATGTACCACATCTTCTTTATCCATTCCTCTGTTGATGGACATTTAGGTTTCTTCCTGTGTCTTGGCTGTTGTAAACAGTGCTTCAGGCTTGACTTATTATATGGATTTGTCTCTACTGGCAGGCTTTCATAGACCTTTCTTAGAGGGTGTGATCTCCACTAAAATAAGAGAGAAATTAGGCAAAATGCTAAGAAGCCATGCCCCTCATCTCTCTTATAGTATAGAAGAGCTGCTTTATGAAAATTATCTTGTCTTTCAGTTAGCTTATGACCCCAGCAGATATTGTGATTTCTAGGACTCTCTAGGTTGGGTGAAAGATCTCATGGGACTTGGTGTGAGGAGGATGAGTGCCATTGATTAAAGTAATGAAGTGAGGTGACTTTAGTTCCCCTAATCCAAAATGTTTTCTCACCAAGATCTAGGAAATATTTCTAGAAAGGCCCATGTGGTTAGGTTGGAACAGATATTCAGTAGTTTGCTTTACCTCTTTAAATGTTTAAGAACAAGACTTCAAATAGTGTTCCAATTTTATCAACATACTCAACCATTGATTTCCCCAATCATCTTAGCAATACTCTTAGCACACTTGTAGTGTTCTTTATTATTTCCCTTGACTTTTAGAGGTAAAATTAAGTTGTCACTCAAAGGATTTGCACATTCAGCTTCAGCCCACATTAAGTCACAGAGCAAGCGCAGGACAATGTGTACCTTTAGATCTTTCACTGCTAGGGCCCAGCTCTCCTGAGATTCTACAAAATCTATACATTTGCTAACTCTAATTTCACAGCTTCCAAACTAGAAGACGATCCTTGGTGCCTTGAGTTGGTTTCTTAAGTGTAGATTTTTCTCATCTTTATAGGCTGACGTTGAGTTTTCAGAGTGTTCTCTAAGTGGAAAAGTCTGGGTTTCTCCAACATCAACTCATTCTTGTGTTGCAGAAATGAAAGAACATGCTGCTTATCTAAATTTTTAACTTTCCCATCAGTTTTCATAGTGATTTTAGGATCTAGCCTCATCTCAGGACAACTCCTATAGTAAAGGGATTAGTAGTTTCTGCACTGCTGTTCTAGGTCATGCCTCATTTCCAGCTGTTCCAACTCAGAGAGATTCAAGAAAGAAATGCCCCTATTCATGCCACCAAACTAAACTCTTGAGTACAACTTATTTTCTCTCTACAAAGTTTTTTTTTTTTTTCTTTTTCTTTCCCCATTGACCATGCTAAGTTCAGACAGACGGAAAGCTCACTCTGGCTTCTATTTTGAACATACATTATTGTCCCCAAAGATGAATGAAGTTCCAAAGCTAGAAGAATCCTAAGCCAAACGTGTTTAAAATAAGTCTACTTCTAAAATGTTCACATATTGATTTGAAAACCTAAATAGAAAATTATTTCTGGATTACTTATTCTATTGGTGGGACAATTAAGAGTCAACTGTATGTATTTTTCTGAACCACTAGTCCACCCACACTGTCCAGATTGTTTTTAAAACTATGGAAATTTCCATCCAGGTTGCATTTTCTTTGCTTGCTTCTGTCAACATTTCTTTTGCCCAAAGTTTCTTTTGTGGTTCAATTTTTTCCATCTTTTTAATATAGACGGTTGATCCCAGCTGTAATTGTGCATGGTTATATACTGACAACCCACAGAAACAAACATCAACAAACAAAGTCTTTTGATAGGGTGATGTCATCACAATTGGAGTTTCAAAAGCAAATACCAGCGAGCAACTTGGACACCTGTGTCAGCTCTTTTTAAGTCCTCCCTCCCCTCACCCTCGATGATGAAAGAATTATCTTTACTGAAGGTGGAATGCTCTGTTGACACCAGCTCGCCTAGTCCCAACCCTGGAAGATCAATTTCATGTCAACTTGTTTAGATTGATACTGAGGCCACCTGGGCTTCAGCTGTCAGGAAACCCAGCGCTTTGCTTAAGCAGCAGGCAGCTATCAAAATAGGGAGGGGAGGGCAAGAGAGAAAGAGAGGGAGAGAGGGAGAGACAGAGTGTGAGGGTGTCTGGCTTACTATTGGCACACATTAGGGCTGGAGAACTCTCTCAGGTCGGCTAATGTTGCCATTACCATTCGTCAGGTGTACAATCAACCTGGAGAATAAGGATAATGGAGCCTTTGTAGGTTTCTGGATCAACATCCCAAACAATGCCACCGCTGTTCACGGGTTAGAGCCACAGCTCCCTGACCCTTCTTTCCTCTCTTCTCAAATAAACCCCTACTCCTCCTGCCTCCCAGGAGCATTACATCAATCGGCATATTCACTTTTCCTCAGTACGACCGCTGGTTATGTGACACCGTGAGAGTCCCCGTCTTAATAGCTGCTGTATAGAAACAGCTGCTGGAATGATTTTTCATGTTGTTCAACCTTGTGTCCAGCATCAGAAGATGGAGACTTTGTGCATTTTTGGAGAGACGTTTCTCTTTTGTTTTACATTTATTTATTGACGAGAAAAAGTGAATGTCATTCACTGTGAAAGAAAGAAGGAAAGAAAGAAAGAAGGAAAGAAAGAAGGAAAGAAAGAATAAAAGAGTAAAAGAAAGAAAGAAAGAAAAAAGAAAGAAGTGGGGGGTTCTTTTGAAGTTTGTATAACAGTCTTTTTATTCTTTTATTTTACGACATTTTTTGGTAGCTAAAATCTTTTAAAAATTATTTATTTTTTATTAAAGTACAGTTGATTGACAATGTTTCTTCAATTTCAGTTGTACAACAAAGTGACCCAACCACACCCAGCTCCCTGTGCTGTACAGGAGGGCCCCATGGCCCATCCATTCCAAATATAACAGTTTACACCCCCAAACCCCAAAATATATAACAGTCTTTTTCATCACTTTCATTTTAGCATTAAAAATGGCGCCTGTCATGTCTGCTTCCATGATGAAAAGCCAGAGGGCAAATTGAGCTTGGCTGTGACGGTTCCTTGGGCTGCCTCTGCCGTGGACTTCCTCAGGAGGCTCTGCTCAGTGGTATTTCTTCATCCCATTCCATCTTCTACCCTGGCTCCATCTTCTCCTTCCTTTTGCCTCTCACACGTCCCTCCCACCCTTTTTAAACCATGATGCCAAATCTAGAACTCCCCTGGAGGGATTTATTTTCCTCTCTAATAGTCCAGGGGAAGAAAATGGAAGTAACTAAAATAGTAGCATCCAATAAAGAAAATCTACCTTCTTGCTCACTGTAGCCAAGACTCTCACATGGCAAGTCTGGGAATATGATTATAGATTTCCAACACTCAAAAATTTGAACCAACATTGGACTGACAAATGGACAGTGGACACCAAATTACGTCCTTCAGTTTTTCTGTATTGTAGCCCAGGAAGAATTTTCCAGAGCCCTCAAACCCTTGTTTGGAAAATACATGTAATATAGTTGAAGTTTTTCCAACACCAGGAAGAACCGATGACTTCTTGGCAGGGCTTCATTTCCAGAACATGCACTTTTGCCTCCACCTAATTTTTTTTGCAAAGGGGATTGGTTCATTCAAGGGAGGCTAGCATGGTGTAGGTTTTTAATAGTGCCACTTCCCCAAGCCTTTCCTCAGGGCTTGGAAGGTTTATAAAGAGGTAGTCGAAGTCTTTTCTTACACACTTAGACATCATTTACCAACAAATATCTTAAGATGTAACTCATTGACTTAAGTTAATGGCACATCTTCTTTGTGTCTAAGACAAGAGAGAAAACTTGGAGGTGCTGCATCCCATAGGGTGTGTTGTGTGTATGTGTGACTTGTGTTTGAATCCACCACTGTTTGGGTTTAAAGACAAACACTCCTAGTATTTTGTGGTTCTAATTGTTTTATCATGGAAAGATATTTTGGGCCCATTTCTGGGAGGCTCAAAGCAATGTATCTCCACTGGAGAACACTTTATCACACCCATTTTACAGCAGGACCCAGCAGCAAATTAAAATTTTTTCACAAAGGATTTGGTCAACGTAGCCAACAAGGTCCCTTTGAGGCAGCCACCTTATGAAATGTGTAAATTAGCAACTGATGTTGAACATTGGAATAAAATATGTGAGAAACTCAATGTGGGCATTCCCTGGCGGCTCAGCAGGTGATGGGATCTGACGTTGTCACTGCGGTGGTACAGCTTTGATGCCTGGTCTGGGAGTTTGCATAAGCGTGAACAAAAAAAAAAAAAAAAAAGGAAATTCAATCTTCAGTATACCCAGATAGTCACTTCATGAACACAATTGTTGAATGCTGGTCATGTTTATTTAACAATGGGAAAAAAAATGTCTCATAAACTAGAAATCTAATTCTGATGTTGTCTTACAGTAACCCCCTAGTTCTTAGATATGGGATATGTGGAATTTTTTTTTAATGTATTAGTTGCTGCATAAGAAGGAAGATTCAAAATATAGCAACTCCTTGGGTACTTGTTCACCATGCATATGTGAGTGGACAAAAGAGCAAGAGCTAGGAAGAGGCGGAAAGGAGGCTGGGGGGTGGCAGTGGCAGGTGGAGAACAAGAGGGAGGGAGAGACTGGTTCATTATTCAAAGCCTTGGGAGTCCCTTGGTGGTTCATTTGCTGTGAGGAGCCAGAAAACAAATCCATCCTCAACTTTCTTCATCCTGGAAAATTTTTGAAAGCTGAGGTTTCTCTGCTGACTGTGCATATGTCCTTTTATCATGTGTTTGGTTTTTCAACATCAAGGCATTTCAGCAAGAGGAAAACAGTTACTTGCAATTAATAAACCATCCTGCCATTACTCTTTGTTCGTAACCATGTGAATGCTTCTGTCTGGACGGACAGTAGAGAGCTTACCCATTAAACAGCTCTCTCCACCAGCTTCCCAAAGCTGTTTCTGCTCCTCCCTGTGTTTTCAGCTCTGCCCTGACACTAAGGGTGTGTCTGCTGACGGCCAGGTCTGCAGAAAGGCACCTGCGTGAACACACCGCATCTCAGGTTCATTCACCAACGGAGACTAAAGATCATTCTTTCCAAGGCCCTGTGAAGAGTTTCAACTTTGATGCCTGTAGATTAGGTGACTTATTTTCACGAGTTTTAATGGCTATCTCCTTGTGTAAAGTAGAGGGATGGTGTGCAAAGAAACATTCATTGATTTTAGTGCCCTGAGGGCTTATTTGGAAAACAGCTGGTCCCCTGCAAATTGCCTTGGTCGTTTGAGTCTGTGTTGGAAGCTTAAGGCCTAAGCAGACATAGAATGAATTGTAAGTCCCTTGAGGGCAGCAGTGAATCTTTCTCATCTTTGTGTTTCCCATGATTGAAAACAGGGATGTGCTTGGCCATGATGTCTAAACATAGACATAGTGTAAATAGAGAGATAACACAAACCGGTACATTCAAGCTGGGCTGCCATCACCTAAAGAGAATGAATATGCTCTTTCCCATTCCTTTGTAAAAAATTTTTTTTCCTTTTACGGTCACACCCGTGGCATACGGAGTTTCCCAGGCTAAGGGTTGAATCAAAGCTGTAGCTGCCGGCCTACACCACAGCCACAGCAATGCCAGATCTAAGCTGCATCTGCAACCTATGCCACAGCTGGTGGCAACGCTGGATCCTTAACCCATTGGGTGAGGACAGGGATTGAATCCACAACTTCATGGACACTATATTGGACTCCTAACCTGCTCAGCCTCAGCAGGAACTCCTCTTTGCTGTTCTTTTGTCTACTTCCTTTGAGCCCTTCCCATACATTTGAAACCAGCAGGTCAACACCCAACTTTCCTTCCTTTCTATTATCCTGGGGAAAATGCTCAAGAACTAAACTAGTAGAAAACACACATGAACATCAACCTGGATGCGTACTGAAAGCACAACTCAAACTCTGAAAAGTTCTGCCGGTAACTTACCTGGTTTGTTAAGTTAAACACTGGCTATTTCTCTAGGATGTCCAAAGAATATTTATTTGTGGGAGACAGGCATTTTCCTAGCACAGCCTAACCAACAAAATTCCCAAACAAAAGAAATTTGTGATTATTATAAAAAGTTCAGGAGTTCCTGTCATGGCCCAGCAGGAACAAATCCAACTAGGAACCATGAGGTTTCAGGTTCAACCCCTGGTCTCGCTCAGTGGGTTAAGGATCCCGGCATTGCCGTGAGCTGTGGTGTAGGTCACAGATGCGGCTCAGATCTGGTGTTGCTGTGGCTGTGGTGTAGGCCAGCATCTGTAGCTCTGATTAGACCCCTAGCATGGGAACCTCCATAAGCCGAGGGTGTGGGCCTTAAAAAAAATAAGACAAAAAGACAAAAAAAAAAGTTCAGCAAATATAAAAATGTATAAATATGACAACAAAAATTACCCATGCTCCATCCACGTATAAATCACCACTGAAAGAGCATGCTGTGTATTTTTGCAGGTTTATTCTACAGATAACATATGAATGTCTATCCATCCTTCATCAGCATCTATCTCTATATAGCATATTACGCACATGGTTTTTTAACTTCATTTTCCCCTAAACATTACAGATGTTTGCCTCACCATTTAATGGCTTTCTAAACAGTCCAGTAAATGAACATATGTAATTAACTTAACCAATTCCCTACTCGTAGACATCTAGGTGGTTTCCAATACTAATATGATTTTCATACTTTTAAAACATTGAAAATGACACTGGAGCACACAAACAGGAATACAGAAAGTTATCCTGGCTGAATCACAGCCTCAACATCTATTTATAATTTGACATGACACTTATATATTAAAAAAGTGAAAATATTATAATAACTGAAAACTTAGGAAGAGCTTCCATGTAAATTGGCAGATTTATTGTACATAATCAAAAGTATAGCTTACTCACTATGACCTATAAACAAGTCATTAAGTACTTTTATAAAAGTATAATTAGCAAATTTATAAGTGAGGTAAGAACAGAGAAAGAGCATTAATTAATTGGGGCCCAAGCATGCAGGAAATATTTGGGAAGTCAAGCTAGAAATCATAGCCTTTGTGTCTATATTCAGACATGTAGAAGTCTGGTCCAAGCGTTTTAGTTTTTATCATTGCCATTAAAATTAATTTTAGGGGCATATTGGTATTTTTTTTTTAATGTTCTCTATTTGGTGTTTTTTAGCTTGACAATGTTTTTTAGCTTGCAAATGTTCATAAATTTTGCAGTAAATGTTATAATACAAAATGAAGGTGTAAAATGTAAAACTAAATTTCCCAGGGCCACCATGTATGGTTGAGGATGTTGTGCACTGCACAAGAGCACCACACTAATAGGGTTCCAAACATACTACAGGTAGTGAAAATTTTCCTACTTATTGCAATGATTTTTCTAGCAGGTGGAAGTATATTATAAGGACACCCCAACAGATAGGAATAAAGGGTCTTGAATAAGGAACATCTTTCTCCAATGGACAGCATCTCTGTTTTTTTCTCCAAACTCAGGTCCCCTTGGCCTGCTAATATATTGCTCAATCAATATGGAAATTCTTCTGGTCAACCGATGCAGTTCTAAATCATTCTTTTTAATGGACGATAAATATCTCATATACAGCTTATATGAAGAAGTTCAAAGACATAATGGGATGTAGTAGCTACTGATAATTGGTGTTTCCAACAACCACATATATTAAATCATAAGAATTTTAATGTTTGCCATATAATTCAGTTGGCTCTTTCTATAATTGATGCCTATTCATGGCAGAGGGAGACATTGCAGCTTCCTAAAATACTTTCTAAACCCTCAGAGAATGAGTAAATTGTGTTCAAGATTGTTATAGCATTGAGTATTTCTTCCACGTTCTTTGAAACATTCATCTATTGCTTATATAGGTGATGCTGCTTCATTATAATAAATTAAACTACGTTTTCATGCAGGGATTTACTGCTTCCAAGACACCTTCCCGTAATTTTGGTATTTGCTCTTCAAAATTACAACACTGTGAGGCAGGAGGTGTTAGACTCCTAATTTTCCCATTCGGGAGGTGGTGGCCTACTTAGGAAGGCAGATGTCTTGCCCAAGACACTGAGGTCCTATAAAGACAGAGAGTCAGGGTGGATACTCAGTTAGTGGTCTTTACATGACTCCACTGCTCTAGAAGGTGAGGTTGATCAGAATCCACCACTTTCTGCTCACCATAGTTGAACAGGGTTTTGCTCTGCTTTGGGTACCATAAAATATGTCAGGGCAGCTATGGGGTCAATGTCCTTTCCTTTGTTAGAATAGTCCCCTGGACACAGTTTTCATTTCTTCCTCCAGATTTCTCAGATGCTATAGGAACACACTAGTCCTGACTCTTCTCCCTAGGCCACCAATGTCCTTCCCCACCACATACTCAGACACACACACACACACACACACACACACACACACACACAAAGGCTAAATGAATCCATCAATGATATTAACTACTGAAATGCAATCTCATAGCATAACAGACCGTTACTTAACGTTAATCAGCAATGCACCCTGGTTCTTCACATCTTTCCATTGTGCATCTCTTGTTCTTGTCTAGACCAAGTTCATAGCTGTGGTTCTTTAGGGCTATGAGCATGCCACAGTTTAAAGATTTTTTTTCATTAACATTTAAAAATAATTTCCTATTGGGAGTTCACATTGTGGTGCAGTGAAAATAAATCCGACTAAAACCATGAGGTTGTGGGTTTGATCCCTGACCTCGCTCAGTGGGTTAAGGATCGGCATGCCATGAGCTGTGGTGTAGGTTGCAGACATGGGTTGGATCCTGTGTTGTAGGATCCAAGCTGTGGTGTAGGCTGTGGTGTAGGCTGACAGCTGTAGCTCCGATTCAAACCCCTAGCCTGGGAATCTCCATATGCTGCAGGTGAGGCCCTACAAAGCAAAGAAAAAAAAAATTCTTATTGTTGGACACAACTTTAAAGAAGCCACATTGTTTCAGCTTCTTGAAGGGAGGAGAAGGTAGAATCAAACCATTTCTTTACGATGGCTCTTTCAGGTCACGTTATTTTGCCAACATCTGAAAGATACCACCACCAACAAAAAGCAAAGCATTTCCCTTCTTAAATGAAATAGTGCACAGTTGGAGCTCTTTGTCAGGAGCTGGTAGGTCAGGTAACTGCACTCATTTACATTTTAGCATTACAGGCAAAAGAATAATGAACCGGTTAGACCCTATGAAGTAGACCATGGCAATCTGCAAGGATCAACCAATTAATTAGTGATTCCCATCCATTACAGTTTTATTCTTTGCCTTGGAAGCTCTTTATTTCAGCCTTTAAAAGTTCCAGAGCAGGGCTGTTCATTCAGCTTTCTGAATGGCTGAATAGAACAATAAGATTGTGTAACCACTGGGACGAGTCAGTGCCTCCTTCAAGGGGATAATGTAGCTATAGAAAGGCCTTTTCATCTTTTAGCAAGGGCCCATTATTCCTATGTATCTCTCTTCTATGCTTTATGAAAAGGTTTGTACAGTAAATAATGACTGACTGTGTAGTAGTTCTTTCTTCTTTTGCCAAGCTCTTTTTAGCTTTGGCAGCAATTTTGTTTTCCCTGTCATCATCTAATGTCTATTTATTTTACATTGCTACAAAGCCAGTGAAATTCCCTTATAAATCCCAGGTCATGAAGACGAAGCTGCAACCCGATTCCTTTTATTAAATGTCTCCAGTGTCCTCTGCTTTTTCTAATTAGGTTCAAAGTGGTCAGTGGCTTGCAAAGGCTCTGGGCAGGAATCAAATCTGTTTGAACAATGCATTCCTAAAGGCCGTGCATAATGGATGTTTGGATTTAATTAGAAGACAGGTATCAAAAGTCAGACACTCTCGGGATGCGCTGGGGTCGTCACCACCAGGGCCTTTTCCTAACCCAGCAGCAGCATCGCAGGGTTGCCCTCCCTCTGTTCCTCCCTCCCACGTGCATACGATTGGCAGTAGGGGTTTAGAGCTTGGGGCCATTACTCACCACTGGTTTTCCCGAGCTGGCAGTTTTTCTTTTGTCAGCACTGCCACAGCATGAAGGTGAGAACAAGAGACTCTGAAACTGAAAGGGAAAAGATAAAAGGAGAAGTGTGCCGAAGAAAAGAGAGGCCCTTTGACGGCTCTGTCAACCCAATTTTTCCCTCTTCTCAGCTGCAGGCATGTTCTGAGGATAGATGGGCACAGGCACAGCTGGTACCGGAGAGCAGCTGTGGTTTCCATCTGGGTACCATTTAGCAGCAGATAGATTTTTCAGGCCCAAGTCTCCTCCCATCGTTGTGGTTAGAGAGGGAAAGTGAGCGGCCCCGTCGCGTTTTCTTCCACCTCAGACGCTATGGTTCCAAACCCTCGCCTCTCTCTCTGGTTGGCTCGTTATCAAAGAGAGAAGAAGGATTTGATGGTGAGGTGAGTGGATGGGGGGGGTGGGCTGATGAGAGCTGGAGGAACTTGGCACCAAGCATCTCATGGAACACATTACCTATTGAGCTCTCCGACCCATACTTCTCATAACGTTGCTCATTACCACCCCCCGCCCCCCCAACCAGGGGGCCATCAGGAAAGACGGCGCTTCTCTGAGGAGGAGGTGTGTCAGCGTGCCTGCTTGCACGGTGCTAAACAATGGGTTGAAATGTGGAAAATTCAATACGTTGACCACCATGCTTTTTCGGTTGGGCTGGGCTAAGAGCCTAGATTGGGTCACTTCTCTTTACCTCTAGGACAGAGTTGACATGAAATGCCAGGACAGCCATCTTGGCCAAGAGGATTCTTCTGAACAAAAATCTTGGAAAATACTGTATATTTGAAAAGTTTTTGTAAAACAGACTCTTTTTTTTTCTGCTTTTTTTCTTTTTAGGGCCATACCCACAGCATATGGAAGTTCCCAGGCTAGGAGCAGAATCAGATCTGTAGGTGCCGGCCTACACCACAGCCACAGCTACTACACCACAGCTCACGGAAATGCTGGACCTTTAACCCACTGAGCGAGGCAGGGATCGAACCCACATCCTCATGGATACTAGTTGGGTTCATTACTGCTGAGTCATGAAGTAGACTGTTTGATTAAAAGTGTCCAAAAATCCCATCTGCTAATATTTCAAAATATGGACCTTGATGTTTTTCAACTAGTTGAATCAGTGTGCCGTGGGCACGGACTCAATTCATGACTATTTTGGAGTGGATTTACTCTACACATGGCTGTTCTGCAACTCGTCCACCCCTGTGACGGGGGCATCTTCGGGGATCAAACAGGAGGCTGATTTCATGCTTTTAGAAGATTTGGGGGTGCTGGGGTGATTTTTCATGACGTGAAATGCTTCTTTTCAAGGAGGCAGCCCCTATGGGGTGCTAATGGCCCCAGTTCTTTTATGTCATTTGAGACCAGAGGTGTTTCATAAGCATTCACAAGAATTAGCAAACGTGACCCAGAGAGAGATTGCGATATCTTTTCTGGCAAACCAAGTGTCTTTTTTCTTGCCAACATGGACATTTTCCAGCGTTGGCCCCGGCTCTTTGGCTTTCCTAGTGTACTCAAGGTCACTGTTTCTCTCCCTGAGGAGAAACCATCGCTGAGAAGCACAGTCAAAGTTGATTTTATCTTGCCCTGATTTTATTATTGCCCTTTTACCTTCAGAAGTGCAGAATGCATTTTAGAACATGTTCATAAGTATGATGAAAGCATACTTGACGCTAAGCTGGAGTTTAGAAGGAAGAACTCAATGGGTGGGACGGGGTGGGGTGCTGTTGGTGGGATGAGGCGTGTGAGGGCCGTATGCAAATGGACATGAAATGCAAGCCACAAGTGCCATTTTACATTTTGTAGCAGCCATGCTAAAATTATAAAAAGAAACTGATGTAATTAATTTAAATAATTTATTTTATTTAGCCTTATATAACCCAAATAATATCACTTGGATGTGTAATTCATATAACAATTACTTTTTAACATTTTTTAAGAAGTATAGTTCATTTACAATATTGTGCCATTTTTTGCTGTAGAGCAAACTGACTCAGTCATATATATATTCTTTTTAAAAAATATTTTTATTTTTTCCATTATAATTGGTTTGCAGTGTTCTGTCAATTCTCTGCTGTACAGCAAAGTGACCCAATCACACACACATATATATATATTCCTTTTCTCACATTATCCTCCATCATGTCCCATCACAAGTGATTAGCTATAGTCCCCTGTGCTCTACAGCAGGACCTCATTGCTTATCTACTCCAATTGCAAGAGTTGCATCTATTAACCCCAAACTCCCAGTCCATCCCACTCCTTCCCCCTCCCCCTTGGCAACCACAAGTCTGTTCTCCAAGTCCATGAGCATGTAACAATTATTAATGAGCTATTTTATCTTTTTTATGTACTCAATCTTCAAAATGAGGTGTCTTTTATATTCACAGTACATCTCAACTTGAACTTGCCATATTTCAAGTGCTCAATAGTGAGGTGAGGTCAATAGCTACTATATTGGACGGAGTGGATCTGAAGGAAACAGACAAAGAAGGAACTAGTTTATATTGACCATTTCTATATACAAGGCACTGTGATAGCGATGAATGTACATCATGGCCAGCCTTCACACCCCCTTGTGAAGTGACTGTTATCTTAATTTTATGAATTAGTTTAGTGTTCAAACGGGAGTCCTTGTGGAGTGATAGGGGGCTTTTATTCATCACTCTAGGACAATAGGGTTACCCTGGGACTGTCCCAGGCAAACTGGCATGAACAAGCAACAAGGGAGAGTGAATTAACTAATTTGCCCAAGATCGCATGTGGAAGCACAACCTAAGATTTAAAGCCTGATCTCTTTGTCTCAAAAGCCCACGCTTTAAATGTGCTTCTGGCATCCTTCTGGAATCCTCCCTTGATGGTTTGGTTAACCATGCAAAGTTGGAAGCGTTGCTTTCAAAATTTGCTGGCAGCATAGCATGGTTCTCCATGAAGCACAAAAGACTCAGCTGGTTTCTGTTCTTAGAAAGGTCCCTCCTAAGGAAGCAGAACATGCACAGAGGCTGACTACATACCTTTCCTTTTTAGATGTTAATTATGACCACGCTTAGTAATTAGATGAGCAGCTAGCTTAGACCCCCAAGCTGTGTCTCTCTGGTGGCAGGTGTGGGAAGAGGGTTTTGCAGATCTTTAGCAATTTTCCCTGAAATGCTCTGGTTGACTAAGTTCTTGCCCCATTGGGAAACATGTCATTGGAATCTGTTCACAGGCATGAAAGAGGGCAAGAAATGGAAGCATTTGACTACTTTCTCCAGCTCCCCCTAGATCTCCAGAAAAATGGAATTTTGCCTCCAGTGTAAATGAGTGGGTCCTCTGATCCTTGATTGGTGTTTCTCTATTTTCTTGTCTGTTCCTGACATGACCTTTTTCTCAGAAATCCATACATTGTCCCCTTTAAGTGATAGCTAGAATGAATGAGGGCTGCAGAAAATCACAACACGGCAGGAAAAAGATCTGGGAATACTGCTGATAATGAGAGCTAGCACTTACTGAGAGATTACTGTGTGCCAAACACTGCTTGAATTGCTTTATATTTATTAACTAATTTCATCCTAACAATTAGACCAGGAGATAGATATCAATGATTACCCTATTTTTACAGATAAGGGAGCCCACTCAAAGACTTGTCCAAAGTCATATGGCTACTTAGCGCCAGAGCTTGGTTTCAAACCTTTGTTTGGCTGATTACAAAACACTCATCTGACACTGAGTGAAAATCAAACCCACCTGCTTTCCCAAGACCATTACCTGGAAATAGTCCATAGCGTGCTTTTGCCATGTTGTCTATTAAATCTCTGTTGTCCTGTGATTTCCTGAAAAACATGTTATTAGAAAATTGAATGAAAAAAGTAACTTTGGGGTTTGTATTTCCTTAATGGTACCAGTTCTTGAGAGACGCTGTGGACACATTCTGGGCATTGGTAAACACCTTTCTATCCTGAGGGTTGAGTAGCGTCTGGCTTGCGTCTCAGTATGGCTGGCAATCTCATTTAGGAGAGAAGATTAGCTCCCTTTCTCTCTGTCTGTCTCCCTCTCCACTTCTTTCTAATTTTCTGTACTTGAACATTTTAGAGGTTGATGAGCAGTGCCATTTTTCTTCTCATTTACCTTCTCCTAGTAAGAAGGTAGATTATCTAAGTTGTATGATTATAGATGTTGACCACATTACTCAATTAGCTGCTGACAAGTGGGATAACAAAATAAGGTCCCTTATTAAAAAATACATCCATTTTCCTCCTGCATTTGCTGTCAGGCTTCAGGAGGATGCCCAGGTAAAGCCACACATCAGCGTGGTCTCTGCTTCCCTGTTCTGGAATAGTACCTTCTTGGACCCTTTGGAGCACAAAGGAGAGATGTGAGCAGAATGTCATACACTGGAGTTATTGTTTATGTTGGACATATTTCAGAACTGCTTGTGACTTTAATGTGAGTGGTTTGGTACTGAGTTTTATATTCTAATTGACATTTAAAAAAAAAAAAAAAAAGGTCTTTCCCAAAGGTTGAATTAGCCAAGGGTCTTATCTGTTCTTTCTGTTAATTGTTGATAATGAGCATAAAACACAATGGCAGACACTGACCAAACTCTCAGATTGTCCCCAGCTACAAAAGGGCTGGGTCTTCATTAGATGGTAAAAGTAGAAGATTAGATCCACTGACAAGCAAAAGCTATCAGGGCGGTTCCAAGTTATGCTCCTTAACGGCATGAGGTGGGTCTGCAAAATGTCATTGACAAGTACCCCCCGAAATAATCTTCCTCATGTTCAGTCTTTGTAGGAACCCAAGAGCTGGGGCGGGGGGGGGGGGAATAAAATAAAAATTGCATTTACAGGCCTGGAAAAAATAGGGGATTATTATCTCCCTCTTAAAACCAGCTTCTGAACCTGAAGTTGTATTTCTTCCAGACTAATGTTTTACTTTATCTTTGATCATTATAAATTATTCTTTTTTATTTCTTACTTTTTAGAGTCCTAGTTGAAAAAGTAGCTTGGCAGGCTGTTCCACAGGAGATTAAATGGACCTATTTACTGAAAAATACTCAAAAGTAAAAAATCTAAAGTGCCTCCCACTGCACTCATCGGAACCCCCCAAGTTCCCTGCATGGAACTGTCTGTGTGGAATTATGGGCAGAATCAAGTAGCCACCTCTGGCTTCAGCCTCAGCTTTCCACATCTCTTAGCGCCAAATACATTTGCTTACTCAGATTTTTGCTTGAATCATACTGTTTTTTTTTTTTCCCCTTTTTTCTTTTTGGGTGATCCCAATTAGTGAGATGGTTGGGGCACTTAAAGGAAGGGGGTCTGAGAAAAACCCATGAAAGCTGGGGCAGAAGGAAGGCAGCCAGACCTTTAGGCCTTTCAGGTGAGGAGAGGTGACTTTTCCACAGCGGAGGTGACATCAAAAACAGATGTCTTTTGCAATAGGAATGCATGGGTGTATTATCATTGACTGATAATTTTTTTAATAATTTGAAGTATAGATTTACAATGTTACTTCAATTTCTGCTGTACAGCAAAGTGACCCAGTCACATATATATACATTTTCATATATGTGTGTACATTCATATGTATCTATTCTTATATATGTATATACATATATATTCTTATATATGTATATATGTGTCCGTGTGTGTGTGTGTGTGTGTGTGTGTGTGTACACATTCTTTTTTTTTTGTTTTTTTAGGCTGCAGTCATGGCATATTGAGGTTCCCAGGCTAGGAATCAAATCAGAGCTTATAGCTGCCAGCCTACACCACAGCCACAGCAATGCAAGATCTGAGCCTCCTCTGTGACCTACACCACAGCTCTGGCAACACCAGATCCTTAGCCCACTGAACGAGGCCAGGGATTGAACCTGTGTCCTCATGGATACTAGTCGGGTTCATCAACTACTGAGCCCCAACGGGAGCGCCCATATTCTTTTTTTCATACTATCTTCCAGCATGTTCTAACCCAAGAGATTGGACATAGTTCCCTGTGCTGTACAATTGGTTGAATCATGTCAGTGAGAGAAAATTCCTTTTAGAGTCAGCGGGGGTCCCAGTGGGCTCTTAGAAACATGACAGGTCTTCTGGGAGACTGGATCAGAGCTGGGGACCTTTCTCCTCTGGTTTTCTCAGTAGTTTTTCATGCCATACTTTTCTGAGGCATCGTAGCCTAATCTGGAACTCTCAGCAGGAAGCTTGGTGACTCACTGTTAGTAGTAATGATACCAATAAGTAAATTACTAACAATAGTAAGAATCAGTAACACTTAGGGTTTTATGGTTTACAAAGCATTTCCTCATCCAGGACAATGACCGCTCTGTCGCAACGAGCGGCTCTGGAGACCTCTCTCAGTGCCCTCTTTCTTGGATCAAAGGAGGAGATTTGTCAGCCCCTGGGAGTGACAGTGAAGTGAAACTCCAAGGGCTGTAGCCTGGCCACCCCAGAGAGCACAGGCGGGAAGAGGCAGGGATGAAGGGAGAGCAGAGGGTTTGGTGCCATTATGTGGAGGGGCTTTGTATCTTCCCCCATGTATTTTTAACTGAACCCTTGGGACTTGGGGAGGTGGTTGGATGATCACATGCTCATTGAATGCTGTATTGTGTTTGAAACATAAAGCGGCTCCATAAAAAGTTTGTATTGTGAAATGTCACGTTTTTGGCATGTATCATATTTGTCAAATGAGGTTATGTAAGCGTAGCTTTCCAGCATGGCCTCCCCTTCTCTAGCACTGGAGAAAAGTTTCATAGAGGAGAGCCTGAGCCATCTGAAGCCACATTGTGCTCAGATTCCAAAGTTGTAAAGAAAAAAACCAGCCCAAAAGAAAATATTTGAAAAGAGAAATGACTACATACTAGAACACATATTAAGACCTATGGCATGTGCTTATGTCTTGGGACTATCAGGAATTGGGAGAGTGAGGGGTCATAAGTCATGGCAAATCCAGGTAGGGAACTGGTCAAGCTATTTATGTGTCTTAAAGATGGAGCATCGGTTGGTTAATTGCATTCTTCTCTCCACCCCCTGCCCCCCAGCATCCCGACCCCCAAGTCATTCAATTGTTTGTTGCATACGTAAATCTTCCAGCCAAAGCTTTGGTGGTGAATAAGGGGATGGATGGAATAATTGATGTAGAATCCCAAACTGAAAACAAAATCTGGTTCTGATTTGGGAAACCAGCACCTGTTGGCTGGCTTGTGTTGAGTTTAGAGAAAATAGGATTAGAATAAAGTGAGAAGTGTCACGACAGGGCATCTATAAGATTCCACAGCCCATGTCTCCTCACCTGCCGTGCAAAGAGAATATTGAGTTATTCTTGATTGCACAGTTCCTAAAATGGCATGGAATAGAGATGAACTCTCCGGCTTGTTCCCTGGGTTAACTCCACATACCTCCACTAGTCAGAATGATCTGGGAGCCACGAGAAAGGGCGGTCTGCAACAGATCTTGCTCTTTAATTGCAGTAACTCTTAATGATGGCTAATGATTTCCACAAATCTGACCCGAGCTACGGTCTGACCCTCCCAGGTACTAACCTGGATGCTCATTCTCCTGTATTTATCCTCATTCTTTGGGCTTAACCACTGATAGGTGGGCTTCCTCTCCGCTCTCATTCCCTTAACCACCCTAGGTTGCCCTTCTCCAGTCTCTGACTCTCAATAAGCTGAGTCTTTCTCTTCTAGTGGGAACTTGAACTCTGCTATTACAGATCTGTCACTTCATCCCCTCCTTCCACTGTAATGGAAAAGAGAGGAAACAAAGAAGGCAGGCATCAATTTCAATGATAAGCAAAGAAAGTTATAATAAAAAACATCTCCTTTCTGAATGCAGTTATTCAGTCTGTTTGTTTATTGCTTGAATAATAATAAACAAGGACTAGTTGATTAGCTATGATGATGGGACCATGTCATGTTTTTTGGACACTTTATAAAAACTGAAGTTGGGCCCAATCTAATAGACAGGAGAGAGTCAACATATTTAGTCAAAACCAGGCACAAGATAGATAAATACCCAAACCACAACAATGCACACTGAGAAAGGTGGATTCGGGTTACTGCTGTGGGTTGGAGCAAGATCAATAGTAATGAAACAATGCTTCCCAGCAGACGACCAGCTTGAGATATGTTTTAAAAGGAGTGGTGCAATTTGTCGAATACAAGGTCTCGTGCACAAGCTAAAAATCGATTCCACATTCTTAGTGCTTTTTACAGGGTGTTTGCTCTAAAAGTGGTAGAGTGTATTTATTTTTGGGCAAAATTCAGTTTAAACGTGGGAATAATTGAAAACATCATTTTGAATGACGTGGCTCTAAAAACCGAATTAAAAAAATGTT
Source organism: Phacochoerus africanus (assembly GCF_016906955.1). NCBI lineage: Eukaryota > Metazoa > Chordata > Mammalia > Artiodactyla > Suidae > Phacochoerus > Phacochoerus africanus. The sequence continues at coordinate 14,802,544 of NC_062555.1, read as the reverse complement.
GACAATCCTTCTGAGTCCCTGCCATTGCTTTGCTGCAAGGGTACTTTTGAGACTAAAATTTCTTTTGTTTCTGAGACACACTTTACAGTTCCTTTTAAAAGTCTGCATTGTGTTGACCTAAGTCACGATTACCTTCAACTCCTAAGCCCATAAACCAGTCAACAAATTCCTGACTCTGCCTTCTAAATGCTTACAGTTAACTTGGACCAGGATGAGGACACACCCATGCAGAAACTTACTGAATATCTAGATGCCCAGCCATTCACAGTATCAGGGGACACATAAGAATGCTGCCTTTTTTTAGTTCCAAAAAGAACTTGTGTTGTCCTAGCCATTCACTCTTGTTTGCCAGGAAAAATTCCAGGGTAGAGTTTTGCCTCAGTGGATCTGGAACATAAATTAAGTGGCCGTCGTATTAATAATGTCCCCGCCTACTTCCTGGCAAGACTTCCTGAAGTCCTTACCTAAATTCTCTCCCTTCTAGAAGCCCGAGAGCTGGAGTACTCAGGAGTCTTGCAATTACCCACTCAGGAAAGACCCAACTCTCCTCACAGCTAGGACCTCTTTTTCTCCTAGAGTTGCCCTGACCAAATGAGTCCAGCTTGTGCTCCCTTCTTGCGGGCTCTTAAATTCTTCCATCTCTTCACCTGCACTGACATCTTTATCTGTTCTTACCTGGATTATTCAAATTACCTTCAAAGGGGATTCTTTCCTCTTTCAAATCCATTACCCACACTGTTCTCCAAGTTTAAATGCCAGCCTGTTTAAGAGCCATCAAGGACTCCTTATCACCTTCAGAATGTGTATCGGACTCTTGAGCAAAGAATGTAAGCTCCTTTATGCTCTGGTCTTTCCTCAATCTCACCTCTACTTTGGTGATGTATCTTCATATTCTCTTTCATAAAGCCAGGTGGCACAAATGCTCTTGTCCCTAAAAGGGTCATGTTCTTAAACCTCTATGTCTTGAACTGAACCCTCTTCCTTAAAATGCTTCCCGGAGTTCCCGTTGTGGCAAAGCAGAGGCGAATCTGACTGGCATCCATGAGGTTGCGGGTTCAATCTCTGGCCTTGCTCAGTGTGTCGGGGATCCGGCTTTGCCATGAGCTGTGGTGTAGGTTGCAGATGTGGCTCGGATCCCGTGTTGCTGTGGCTGTGGTGTGAGCCAGCCACTGCAGCTGATTCGACCCCTAGCCTGGGAACTTCCGTGTGCCGCGGGTGTGGCCCTAAAAAGCAAAAGCAAAAAAACAAAAACAAAAAACAAAAACCTCTTCCTCAGTTCCCTGCCCATCTTGTCTAATCTCCCCTAATTGTCCTTGACTAATCAACTCAAGCCTGCCATCCTGTGGGGCACCTCCCCGTACATCCCAGGGAAGTGTGTGCTCATCTTGCATGCTCTCCTCTGCGCTCACTCAGTGGTCCATCTACCATCTAATATCACATTTTCAGGCTGTTATTAACTGTTCATCTCTTACCTGTGTCTTCCTAGGCACTTCAACTGGCTTAACAAGAGACCCTGGGTCTTGTCAGCCTCGTTATCCACACTGCCTACCTAGCACTTGGCACAGTGACATACAAGGTCGTAGAGAAATAGGTCGTGTGTAAGCTGAGGCTTTGCCAGTTTCCAGCAAAGAGAAAATTTGCCCACGTTTACACCTTCTGCTGGATGAAGCCAAGCCTCCTCTGGCATTGGGCATAGGTCACGGGAGCCAGGTTCTCACAGTCCCACGCTGGTTTGAAAGACTGGAGCCAGCCATTAAGGTCCTGTCTTGAGCCCATAATGATCTTTGAATTTCCACAGGCTTCAAAGATCTTCACTGAATATTACCAGTGACTTGATTAGTGCTTTACAATGTTCAAAATAACATCTTTCATAAATAATATCTCTCTTTCATTCTTGCTTCAAACATATGAGAGCAATTGAGCTGATATGTTTATAATTCACATTTTCGAGATGACAAAGGGGAGGCTCAGAGAGTTATTTAACCGGCTAGAGGCCACGGAGTTGGTAAATGAGGACATAGAGCTACTCTGTTGGGGTGAGATATTTGTTTTCCATGCTTAAAATGATGTATGTTTATTATCTCGTGGTTTCCGTGGGTCAGGAGTCCACGTATGCGTTAATCGAGTCCTCTGCCTTGGGTCTCATGAGGCCGAAGTCAAGGTGTCAACCAAGTTGTAATCGCGCTGGACCCCAAAATTCCTTTCCATGTTCATTCATGTTGTTGGAAGAACTGCTTTTTGTTTGTTTTTTGTGGCTATAGGAAATGAGGTCCCATTTTCTTGCTTGCTGTTCACTGAAGGTTGTTGTCAGCAACTAGAAGCCACCCTCCTGTTATAGCCACATGGACTTCTGTGTACGTAGAAGTGTGCGTGGCTGTGTACTTCTTCAAACCCAATAGGGGAAGCTCTCTTCTGGTCTTACAGTGGATTCTTATAGAATAACATCTAATCAGTGGAGCTGTTATCCCATCCTAGTCACAGGTCCCGCCCTCACTCAAGGGAAAGGGGTTATAAAATTATATTGGATATATATGCCAAGGGGCAGGAAACTTGGAGGGCCCCCTTAGACCTCTGCCTGCTAGACACCCCCTTTCATCATTACATGAAAATGCCGAGACTCCATGGAACTGTCAGTATCCTGGTCATAGGATATGCCACTAAAAATGTTGCCATCTGCTCTGTGGTTTCACTTGGGATCATTTATGCTGAAAGAAGAATGATCATGTGTACTGTGGGCAATTTTTTTGTTCTGGGTAAAATGGAATCCATGACCTGTGACATGGACAGAGACAGAGACCGTTTTTACTCTTCTGGGTCTAAGAACACCTCAACTGGGTGTTCCAGGCAGTTCCTAAGGCCAGGAATAGGCAAAGACAGAACCTCGTTTTTTCAGTTTTCTTTGCGCAGATCTTAGCTGGGAAAATCCCAGAGGTCATGGCGAGGCTGCTGGCTGGGATAGAGACCTCTGCGAGATTGACAGTTAAGGGTGTTGAGCCTAAATGGGGTTGTATCATCTTAGGAGACTGAGTTGGGTCCAGAGTCCTCTAAGTACCTTGGCTTTGCAGGTCTTTGGTCTTGCGTCCTGGATGGGAATTAGCTGGGCATTTACCCATTTGCCCTTGGACAATTTGTGCCTTTAGCTCTTCTGGGTAAAACGTGTCTATTTTTTGCTTTTCAGATGTCACTTTTTAAAAGAGTCCTTTTCAGGGTATGTTGCTGTTTTTTTTTTTCTTTGTTTGTTTGTTTGTTTTCTGGTCTAGTGAAGAGAAAGAGTGGTCACATGGACCTTTGGGATGGCCTCCTTGATTTGACCATATAGATCCAAAAGTATGGAATAGAGGGAGAGCTGCTTCTCTTTCTGGCACTCAACGAACACATTTTTGCTTACAAAAAGCCAGAGCAGCTATTGTTTAATTTCTTTCATTAGGAAACTCACCAAATGTTTGGCCCTCAGTTCTCTCCTCCTTTGAGCCAGCTGGAAAACAGCACAAGCTGCAAGGCAACACTAACCCACTAAATTAGTCACACAAAAAAAGCTGTGTATGTGAAGTCTCTCCTTACCCAGTTCTTGCCATTTGCTCCTTTGATTCCACCTTAACGAGGTCTTACTTACTTTCTTAGAAAAACGGAGCCTTTTGAGAATTTGTTTTAGTTTATACGCACCAAGAGACCAAGTGATATGGATATGCCGCATGTCTAAGCCTCTGATAATTGATTGACACTGTGTCCAGTATGCAGGTTCCTCGGGGCGAAGCAGATCCCATAGGGAAACTCTGGAAATCTAGGATCAGGATAGTTTTGACCCAGTGTGGGTTATTAACCTAGGCACTCTCTACTAAGAAACAGCTTATTGAGAAAATCCATTATAATTGTAAATAAGATGAACAGCTAATATTTATTGTTGACTAACTCTGCTGTGGGATCTGCCCTGCAGTTTTTACGCATTACTTCATTTAAACCCCATGGCCTCTATGAAGTAAGGACTATGGTTTCCCAAATCTTCTGTTAAATGCTGCTATTTATATTACCTAAGGGAATAAGCTTGTGAAGTATGCACATGACTTGAAAAGTCAAACACATTTCTGGTGTGATATTTATAAAATATTCTTATCTACTCATTATAGAAGGTCTTTGAATGTTTTATTAGCTACAATGTACACACTGTGAGCTACAGAATCATTCCATAGTTGGCTGGAACAGTCTGTTAATGCGTCCATTTCTAATTCCTACATCTATCAGTAAGTCTGGTCCTTTCCAAACCCATCGAACATTCTTCTGTTCTCAACCAACCATCAGAGGGATTTCCATAGTCACAGGTGTGGAGAGTTGGGAAGGAGTCAGAGTCTCTGGTTCAGTATTTCTCGGAAGAATTCCTGCCAAGAGTGTTCAAACAGATGGTCATTCAGCCTCCATGAAATAATAGAGTCTCTTTCATTAGAAGGTCCTTCTTGGTCTTAAGCTGAAGTTTCCCCTTCCATAGAGCAGTCGTAAGTGTCCTTACAATCCCCAGCCTGAACTTTCGGCTCTTCTGTTATTAAATATTCTAAGGATAGATACCAATCCATCTGCCCCCCACTATGGTCCCCTGTTTCAATTGTCCGATGCATCTTCATCACTAAAAAAGTGTCTCAAAGCTCATGTTCCCCTGATGGCTTATCAGTGACAGCTGTGTTTACACGGAGGCATGCACATTGTATCGCATAAGCTCCTTTAAACACATTTAGAATGTAGGTGTCTTTTTGTTTTTGTTTGTTTTTACCATTTAACTTTGGCCATTTACAGTAAGTTGAGTGGGCCTGGTCTTGAAGCTAATGATGGAAACAAAGATGGGATCAGAGGGTGGAGAAGTGGCTGGGGGATAACAATGCCCAGGAGGTGAAGCGCTGGAACCCAAGGATTGGGGTGTCTGTTATGTAACTTGGAAGACGTCTATTGCATCGCCCAATTTTCGCAAAACAAATGGCTAATTCTCAGTCACGGGTGATGACAGCAGGATTGCTTCAACAAATGAACTGGACTGGGCACCGCCTGCAGCCCCACAGCTTCTTGCTCCCCTACAGGGAGGGCTCACGCAGCTGGATTTGTGTTGTGCAATGACTTGGTAGATTCAGGGAGAAGAAAACTGGTGAATTCCATCAGGAGTTTCCCAGAGGTCACGTTCAGGCCTATGTAATAGCTGGGAGTGCCATCCAGTCACGTACACCGCACTTGTGTTGAGTTCGCAAGGACTGGGTTGTCAAAATACATTCCTTATTATTTCGTACCAACCCATCTCATGGAGGAAGAACTCACATCTCACAGGCATGTGGCAGAAGTGCCCGTGTATGCGGTGGGGGATGGTGGGGGGAAGTTCATTAGAAAATTCCTCATGCTCTGCCTCCTCTGAGGTTTACAGATGGTATTTCCAACCTAAACCACTACCCTTTGTAGATATTTAAAGAAGCATAAACCAGTGAGAAGCTATTGTGCCTTACCTTTTCAATGTAAAACATTTGTATTAGAAGAAGAAGGAAAAAAAAAAAAAAAAGCATCTGTAAGAGGAGCAGAGCTTCCAAGAGTGAAATCATCGTCCCAGCACACAAAGCCAGTTGGGCGTGTTTGTATTCAGAGCACTTGTGCCTGTCAGTGTCCTTAGTTCACGTGTGGGTGAACCCTGCCTGGGCGTTTTACTGCAGTTCTTTATATGCATTTTAAACTCCATCAAAACTTCACTGAACGACTCAACCTCAGGCAGATGTACTCAAGGATCTGTGAGGAAACGGACAGCACTTTTTGAAAATCCCATCCTGTTTTGCAGGCGGCCCAGGGTGGCCGGATTTGTGCGGCTCTCATGTGTGAGTGTCGTGTTCTAGGTGGACCTTGATTTGAGGAAGAACAGACCAGCTCATTGGATGATTAATGTTCAGTTCCAGGAATGAGAGAATTCCAGCCCAAATGCATCACGTCCTCACTTGCTGGACTGAAATTTTTTTAAAAAGGACTGATCCTTTTGTCTGATCACAGAACTGCCTTGCGTACACCAGCATAGGAAGCCCCTGAGGAATCTTAGGAATTAGGCAAGGAAACTTATGAACCCTAGAGTGTTAGGAATTCTATTTATTAGACAAAGATTTGTGGCTCTTACCCATCTCTTAAGGACTAATATAGTGTGGTGGAAATCTTTAAGTGTGGTGAGGAAGAGGCCCAGGAACATTTCTCAGGTGCCAGGTGTAGAACTTCAGAACCTCAGCTTAGGTGGGTTCAGCCCAGGTTTTAATGTAGTGAATCCGGAGGTTCTCCATATACTCTCAGCATACCGTCGTATATTTGTAATTGATGGTTTGATATGCATGGATGTTGTTTTCTTGGCAAGGCTACGAGTTACTGGAGGGTGAGCATGAGTGGCGTCTTCTCATTTCCCCAGTTTTAGCCGTGGATGACTTGGCTGTCCCTGGCATTGAGGAGTTTGGGGCTAGGAAGTTAGAGTCGCTTCCCAGATCTCTGAAGGTGTATGTTAGCTAAAGCTAGCAGCTATTCTGAAGATGCTGGGCCATTTCCTCAGAACAAGGGTAAAAAATGAGTTTCCAGATACGTATCTTTATTCGAGTAGACTCTGAACATTAAAGAGAAAAAAAAAAAAAAACCCTCAAAAACAAGAGAAAGGAAGGGAGAGAAGAAAAGGAAATGAAAGAGAAGATACTCTTTGGTGCCTGGGAAGGAGGCAATTTTCCTGAGAACCGGGGAGTATGAGTTCTTAAAAGAAAACAAAAAAACAAAAACTATCCCACTTGATGGTCTCCTATTCCTCACAGTTTTCCAGAAGTACACCTCCAATGGAAAATGACACACAAAACTTGGGATTAAAAGTAGCTCTTTTTTTTTTTTATTATTTTATTTCTGTCTTTTGAGGGCCGCACCTGCGGCATACAAAGGTTCCCAAGCTAGGGGTCGAATTGGAGCTGTAACCACCGCCTACACCACAGCCACAGCCACGCCAGATCCGAGCCTACACGATAGCTCACTGAAACACTGGATCCTTAACCCAATGCTCAAGGCCAGGGGTCGAACCCGCAACCTCATGGTTCCTAGTCAGATTTGTTTCCACTGAGCCATGACGAGACTTCAAAAGGAGCTCTTTCTCAGATTTCCCTGGAAGCTCAGCAGGTTAAGAATCTGGCATGGCCACGGCTGTGGCTCCGGTCACTGCTATGGCATGGGTTTGATCCCTGGCCCAGGAACTTCTACATGCCAGGGGTGTGGCCAAAAAATAAATAAATAAAATATATAACTAGCTCTTTCTCTCTCTCCAAGAGTGAAGGAACCTCCTGGGAGAAAATGTAAGGCTCCCCTGAAACCCACTTGTGCTCAGGACCTTGTCTGCCAGCAACTTGAGTAGTATTTGAAACTCAGTAATTTATATACAGAACAGACACCAGATACCTTTTTTTTTTTCCTTTCTGAAAATAGCAAATAATTTGGAATGGAATTCCAGGCCCAAGTGTAACCAGCACAGAAGCCATTAGATGCCGCCCGAGGCAAAAAAAGAGCCCATTGGAAAGGAATGGCCTCTGTGGACCCCATGACCTCCTCCTGTTCCCAGAGTTTCTTGCATCCATGTGAATAATGAGTGAATTTGAGACCACTATCCACCAGGGCATAGATCTGTCTGCTTTTTATATTCTTCATTCGCTATTTCCATATGGTGAAGTAATTCTTCAAACATTTAGCCCTGGTATATTCACGGGCCATTCTGGGTGGGAAGGGAATGTTAGGTTTATAAAACAGCGGGTAGGAGTTCCGGTCATGGCTCAGCAGAAACGAACCTGCCTAGGATCCGTGAGGACACAGGTTTGATCCCTGGCCTCCTCAATGGGTTAAGGATCCAGTGTTGCTGTGAGCTGTGGTGTAGGCCAGTGGCTACAGCTCCGATTCTAACCTCAGCCTGAGAACCTCCATATGCCACAGGTGTGGTCCTAAAAAGACAAAACAAAACAAAAAAGCCGATAACAGAGTCTTGCACTGGGCTTGAACACAATGCAATTGTCCAAAATTGATAAAAGCGCATGAGATAAGCTTGGTTGACATTGTCCAATTCAAAGTCAAGGCTGCCCTAATCACTGAAGCTGGTGCAGGAGTCTGTAGATGTGTGCATGATAGAACAGAGACCATGCTCCTTGTAATTTGGGTGTAAGCTGTTCATATAATTTCTCCCCCAGTAAAGAGTAGAACTGCCTAGATGTTCCTTCAAAGGGAGCTGGGTGGGACCCAGAGGCTTCTGTGCTTTTGCAGTCTCAGGGCAAAGAGGTCGGTTTCCCAGATCACCAGACCCCAGCAGAAGCCAACTCTACACCTAGAACAGAATCAGAAAAAATAGAAACAGCCCGCCTTTGTCACTGCAGCCGCACTGCTGAACTTCACGGGCAAAGAGGATCATCCCAGTCATCAAAAGCCTCTTCCAATAAATTAGATTTATGGACACTTTCAGTACTGTTAATATCTCAAAGTGGTAGTGCACTGATCTTTTCTATTCTCCTCAGAAAATGCAAAGTTGTGAAGCCAGTATGTTCTAGTACTGGTCAATTACCAGGTGAAATAGCTTTGCCGCGGTAGTCTTCATGCCATCATGCAAAGAGGAAACCCATGGGGGCGGGGAGGGGATGTAAATATGATTTCCATCCTTCAGGAAGTGGCTTTTGCCACTGTGTTATCCAACTGCATTTAATTATTAAGGTTTCTTTGGCTCATGACATTGGCTGGGGTTTAGGGCAGAACAATCTAGCTAGAGTCAGATTCCATTCTTCTGAAACTTAGTTTCTCGGGATTTTTATGCTGTTTGGGGATGGGATTAACCTCTCCAAGGTTGGAATTTGCCTGCTTTGGATAAACTAACACTTCCAGCGGGGTTTTTATAATTTATCCAATGCCACCCCTGGAAGCATGGGCGGGGACGGTGTGCACTGAAAAGCCAGGCGGGGCTACGTATGGTTTAAAAGAACAGAGTTAGGAAGGGTTGAATGACTGGTCTCAAGCCATAGAATCCATCTATCTTTGAGATAATAAAGGAAACCAGGCTTTTCAAATTTTCCCTTTTGGTAAATGCTGACCTGATTGGACAGAGCAGGAAGAGGTGAGGCCAGAGGGTGGATTGCAAGGGATGTGAGCTTTGGATCGAGAAAGCAGTCATATGGCCGAGTAGCAGGACCTCTCTAGGCTTTATACAAATGGACAACCAAGGCCTGTTCTGAAGGGCCCCAGAAATCTAAAGCCTGAGGGCAGAGCTTGGAAACTCGAACTCATCAGAGCTACGAGACGGTGATGGGTTGCAGCTTGGCTCCAGTTGTGCTCATAGCTGTTCTTGCTGATATGGCTCATGGGTTTTAACTCAGCCAACCTTGTGGTAACCTGGATCCAGGGCCCTTTGAGAGGCTTCTAAAAGTCTCTGATCTCACTTCTATGTGGAATCTAATATATGGCACAAATGAACCTACCTACAGGAAAGAAACAAACTCTTGGACATGGAGAATGGACGTGTGGTTGCCAAGGAGGAGGGAGAGGGAGTGGGTGGACTGGAGGGAGTTTGGGGTTAGTAGATGCAAACTGTTGCGTTTGGAGTGGATAAGCAATGAGATCCTGCTGTAGAGCACAGGGGACCCTATCTAGTCACTTGTGGTGGAACATGACGCCAGGTAATATGAGAAAAAGAATGTGTATGTGTGTGTGTGTGTGTATAAATATAAAACTGGGTCACATTGCTATACAGCAGAAATTGACAGAACATGGTAAATAAAGTATAATAATTTTTTTTTTTAAGTCTCTGACCTAACCCTGTTGAGATTGACTTCCTATGTGCTTCTGAAGGAAGAGGGTTTTGGCTTACAAAGATCACCCTAAAACAACCATGCAGGAGAAAAAAACCAAAAAACAAAAAAACTGCTAAAACCTGAAGATTCTGATTGCCACTGGGTTGAGGAGGATTTTTTTTTGCTCTCAACCTCTTGGCAGAAGCAAGTAGAGGAAGGCCAGCCATAGCCTTCTCGTGTCATTTCCAGCCTCTTTGTCACTGGGGCCATGATTTCATTGGGAGCTCATTTGCTCTGGCCAGAAAGTACCTGGGTGGTCTCTTAGGTTGAAATAGTTAATACGATAATGTGATAGTATATTTGAGAGTAACTGATGAATTGGGTGGGTCTCTTGCACCTTTTCATTTTCTCTGACTTCTATTTTTCCCATCCTCCCTAAATAGCATTTAGGGTTTCAGTGAGGATCTTAAATCTGATGCTCGAGATAGGCAGATTTCTCTTTCCCATTTAATTCTACCCGATTAGGGTGGGAACTGATGTCTAATGTTTCCTATGCGCTTGTGTGCAGGGACTCTGTAAATTATAATGACCCAGGTTCCACCAAGCAGGAAGGAGGCTGAAAGATTTTTCAGGCTTCTATGGGTGAGAAATTAAGCCAAGGAGATAATATTATATATACATATTTTTTCTTTTTTTCTTTTCTTTTCTTCTTCTTTTTTTGTGGGGGTGGGGCTGTCCTACAGTATGTGGAGTTCCTGGGCCAGGGATCAGATCCAGCTGCAGCAGTCCTAGATCCCTAACCCACTGTGCCAGGCTGGCTGGGGTGGAACCTGCGTCTCGTTGCTGCAGAGAGGCTGCTAGTCCCACTGTGTCACAGTGGGAACTCTGATACTATTTTATATTTATATGTATTTATTTTTATCCTTACGGTAAACACAAGTTTGCATTCGAGGGGGGTGGATCTGTTTACTTATGCCCCCTTTCCCCTCAGGGTCATGTGATAAAAGCGCCATTGCAGGCCTGTGTGGAGGGGCGGGAGTGACTAGGACAGGAGCTGAACCCTGAAATGATGAATCTTGGCGCTTCTATAGCAGTGGGTATACAGGTGTCTTTAATTCTCTCCTGGGAGAAGGACAGAAATGTTTGCTCTCTGGTGTAAGCAAATCTTCTCGGCAGAGAGAAGGGAAAGGCCTCTAGGGTGTTACGACCTCTTGGAAGGAGGGGACATAGATAGCTCCAGGGAGATCCATTCACACGTCTCTCCTGGGTAATTTATTCTTTAACCTTAACTTATTTGCTCTTCCTTTATCCTTTAACCCAGATTGCTTGGCGAGCCTTCAACATGCAGAAACAGGAAAATCTCCACGTTGTTTCCTGACAGCAGGGAACTCAACGAGGAGCCAGCCAGTGCCATGGATTTAGAGGCCGGCAGAAACTCAGACAGAGGTCAGGGCCCGAAAGAACAGGACTAGAGGTCACTGAGGCCAGGGAAAGATTGTTTTCTCTCTGTCTGTTGGGCGTGGGTGGTATTAATAAAGTTAGTGGCCTGTTGGAAAATATATTGCCCTAGACTGGGAGGATAAGGAGAAGAGAATTACCTGGTAACTGCTGCCAGTGATGGCAGAGGTCGCCTGGTGTGGTTAATGGAGAGACTGCAGGATGACCAATTAAAGGATGGGAAAGAAGAACTCCCATTGTGGCTCAGTGGAAATGAATCCGACTAGTATCTATGAGGATGCGGGTTCCATCCCTGGCCTCGCTCAGTGGGTTAAGGACCTGGCATTGCTGTGACTGTGGTGTAGGCCAGCAGCTGCAGCTCCGATTGGACCCCTAGCCTGGGAACTTCCTAATGCCACAGGTGCAAGAAGAAGGGAAAGAAAGGTAGGATTTATTAATTTATTATAACAACAATATGCTAGATACTGCATTATATAAAATACCTACAACCCCGTTTTGCTGTTAAGAAAACTGAGGTCTATCCTGATAAACAACCTTCAGCATATAGAGGAACAGAAGATGACAGAGCTAGAATTCTAAGCCAAGCCTGCCTGGATCCGAACTCTGGGTCTGGGTTCTGGCTCTGTCCCACACTACCTGTGTAACCCGACACACATCACTTAACCTATCTGAGCCCTTGGTTTCCTCATCTGTGAAATACAAGTAAATAAAAACCACAAATTGGTCTGTTTTTGGTTAGGCTGCTTGCAAATCAGGCAATGTACTTGCAAATGTTTTTTAAAGGAATATGATCCATGAATTCTCATTTTTATTATTAATGAAATCCAGTAAACTATTGTTATGATTTTAGCATTTTGGAAGTTAAACTGTTTCAAATTTTTTACCATTATAGCTAATGTCCTAATGAGCATTTTAGCTCACATGGCTTTTTTCCTCCTCCTGTTTAATTAGTTTCTTATATGTGGACAAACTGAGATCCAGAGGGAGTAAGGGACGGGTTGCAATTCCACAGTCGGTTGGTTTTCCCACATTACTTAAAATTGTGTTCTTACTGTGGGATTAGACATTATTCTGTTTAGGAGGTTACTGAAAAGATTTCATCTTTAGCCATCGCTCTGTATACCTCTAACTTCTAGGTAAGTGGGTAAAATCAATTCTATTTCAAAATTGGGGTGGATGGGTGTTATTCAGCATCATATTGGAATAAGGAGGAAGAGGATTCCTGAGGGGGTCCATCTGAACCCATGGAATAGTGACGCTGGTCTTTGCTGCGCTGTATTAATATTCTTGGCTGTAGAAAAAAAAATTAATTCTTAAGTGATGCAGTTTAAATGGCCTGGGAAGCCCCAGGAGAGATGGGCGTGGAACATGCCAGGGAGAACTTTTCATAAATTAAGAGAGCGCGAATATTTCGTCACGTGGTGGGATTTCTGTCAGGCCTGCTGCGTAATTTGTTTCAGCTCACTCTTCTGGCACCCAGTTGCCTCTTCCTCCCCGTCTCTAGGGGCTACAAGGAATCCAGTTTTCCAAAACCATGTGCACTTGCCTCAGAGTCATCCCAAGGCCCCAGTGAAAAAGCAAAGTCCAGAGTGGTTCTCTTTTGGGTTTTAAAAGAGGATGCAGCCCAGTTTTCGAAGTGCTTACCTTCTGCTGTGGCCTGAAATCGGGATCCTGGGGCATAGCATTGCAAGGACTTGTTTTCTTGTTTATAGAAATGGATTTTGGAGTTCCCATCATGGCGCAGTGGTTAATGAATCCGACTAGGAACCATGAGGTTGCAGGTTCGATCCCTGCCCTTGCTGAGTGGGTTAACGATCCGGCGTTGCCATGAGCTGTGGTGTGGGTCGCAGATGCAGCTCGGATCCTGCGTTGCTGTGGCTCCGGCATAGGCTGGCAGGTACAGCTCCGATTGGACCCCTAGCCTGGGAACCTCCATATGCAGCAGGAGCAGCCCAAGAAATGGCAAAAAGACAAAAAAACAAAAAAAGAAATGGATTTTGCAGGAGCAGAAGGCCATGTGCCGTGCAGGTGCCTGATGACATGCCATGGGCACTCCTACATGTAAAACCCTGAAGACAAAGGCCGGGCCCCTTCGATGTGTGTGAGTGTGGGCATGGGCCTTAGGGTTTTTAATATTTTTAACTTTCGATTGAATTCTGATGTCCTACGTTACTACCGAAGCTCCATATGCCAGCTAATTAAGAAAAAACGAGACAGAACTATGTAGGTCTACTTCGGATTCTCCCCCCCAAAAATTTCAGCCAACGGCTAGAAGTGTAATTGTGCCGATGGTGATAAAACCCACCTTCCCTTATCAAGACTCCCAAGACTCTTGGGGACCTGGGCCTGCTTCTTTCTCCGGTACCAGCTCTCACCACTTCCCTACTTCCCTCTGCTCACCTTCCAGCCGCCTCCTTGCTGTTCCTCACAACCTCTGCTCTTCCCACATTTGGAATTCTCTTTGCTATTCCTTTTCCTTGCTAACCAAGAAGGTCATGGCTCAGTAGGGCCTTCTTTAGAGAGGCCACCACAGCAAGCTGGCCCAACCTCTCCCAGCTACTCCCTGTCCCATTACCTGATTCGTTTTCTTTCTAGTGCTGACCATTGCGTGACCTTATTTTATGCATCTGTTTAAGGTTCATTATCTCTCTCTTCTACCAGAATGTTACTCCATGAAGGCCGGGCCCTTGTTTGACTCACTGCTATACCCACAGTGTCTGAAACAGTCCCTGCACACAGAGGATTCACATTTATTCACTTGAATAAATGAATAAGTAGAAAGAAAGATGAATGAGGTTGAAGGAGAAACAGTCAGAGCTATTTTCAGTGACATTATTTCAAGGCTATTTTATTGCACTGATGAAAATGGTTCTCGCTAGCCTAACTGACTAATTTCTTTTCCTCTTAATTGCTGAGATAATTGTTGAATTAATCCCATCTCCACTCTTTTTTTTTTTTTTTTGACACCATTAGACTGAACGAACCCAGGCTGAGGAGTGTTTCCTTTCCCGACTAGGACTGGTCTGTTTTATTTATAAATGTTGTTTATTTATTTTGCAGATGTACTTTTTATTGGATTTTATATTTTTGAGTTAACTGCTTAATCTAGATCTTTTTCTGTTGGCATCCAAAGTCAACATATGTGTAGGTTTGGACATACAAGTTTGGGAGAAGTTGCTCAGGACAGCTGAACCTCTCTGCATAACAAGTGGGGACTCAGGGAGTTCCCATTGTGGCTCAGTGGTTACAAACCTGACTAGTATCCATGAGGATGTGGGTTCAATCCCTGGCCCTCCTCATTGGTTAAGGATCTGGTGATACTTGGCTGTGGTATAGGCCAGCACAGTGGCTCTGGATGTTCCAGACAGAAAGTGATTCCAATTAGTTCATGGCTGTGGCCTAGGCACCAGGAGGCTGGCTGCTGCCACACCACTGTGGTCCCTTCTGCTGCCATAGTAACTGCCTCTGGATACCCAGAAGACTTGACATCCGTCACTGGCCTCCTGCACATGCCAGCAAAAGGGCTTCTCAGGAGTTACTTCTCTGTGACCTGGTTTGCCAGCAGGACTTTGGCATGAAAATAGGAAATGGATTCTTATCTAAATCTTGGACTAATGCACGCATCTAAATGTAGAACCTAATTCATTGGTTGCTAAGGAGCCTGGGAAATGTTGATTTCAGTTCACTAACCTCTATAGAACCAGGAAAGAGGGCTGAATGGAGGCTGAGAAAAGTGTCGGCTACACTCTCTTGACTTTTATTTTGTTTTTATGTAGTTCCCAGCCTAGGGGTCGAATCAGAGCTGTAGCTGCCAGCATACACCACAGCTCATGGCAACACCAGATCCTTAACTCACTGAGCAAGGCCAGGAATCAAACCTGCATCCTTAGGGGTACCAGTCAGATTCTTAACCTGCTGAGCCACGAGGGGAACTCCCTCTCTTGACTTTTAAATGCCATCTGCCTTTCCACTCCTCACCCTGCTGCAGCCCACCTCCAAGGCTCCAGATTAGTGTCCCGCGCCTGTCCTAGTGCCCACCAATGTCCTGTACAGTCACCACAGCAGAAATAAGGGTTATTTCTCCCTGAAGGAGTAACATGGCAGATCAACAGAAAACTTAGGTATTTGGAAAGATGTATAAACCTCATTTTGTCACCAGAAGAGCAGAAAACATATTTGGAATGTGATCATTCATGAATAGGGTTGGTCCTATTAGCTAGTTTAAAGCTTCTAGAAAAATCCATGTTTTCCCTCTGGAGAGACTTGAAAGCTATAACGAGCTCAGTGGAAACCTTTTACTCAAGAGGAGGCTCTAAAGGTAGGACTTGGAATTCAGAAATATGCTAAATGTTGCAGAATGCACGCTGCTCTGTCCTCTCTGAAAAAAAAAAAAAAAAGAAAAGAAAAAAATCATGCTGATTCTGCAGTTGAGTGTGGCCTGAAAGAGAGCTTGTCCATGTGGAGGACACAAGCCGCATCCTTAACCACTTTTCCCTTTGCACAGCCTCATTCTGCAGGAGGCCACAAGTACAGCATGTTAATTCAAACTTTTCAAAACCATGAAACCACCACGTATCTCAATACCCGCGCACGGACTCTCATTTGCCTCCTCTGTGTTAACAGAGAAACATTTGGTTTTAAACAAGACTTTATTTAAGGGGAAAAAGAGTATAGGATTACATTTGAAAATGTAATTACTGAAAAGATAAACCATATGTCGCAGTCTTTGTTTTACCTTCTCACTGGGGCCTGCCTTTGAGAGTTCATTGGGGGGTGTATGGAAATTCTAATTCTTCTGCCACCAAGCTGGATAAGCCCAGCGTAGCTTGCTCACCCGTCCTATGTGTTCACATTTTGACGTCGTTACTGCCAAAATATCTTATAGTCCAGTGAGACAGTCTTCCTGAAAAAGAGCACAAAATACTGGCTCAGAGATATGCGTCTGAGGGTCTTTCCTGCCCCTCGCCCTGCCCCCTGCCACCTCCTCAGGACATTGGCTAACAGGCGGTGGTGATAAGGATATAGAGTCTAGGGGCTGTGGGTAGGGGACATGGTGGGAATAAATAAAGAATAAAAACTGTGTTTTCTGGTTCCTCTTACTTTTTTATTTTTTAAGGGCTGCAGAGCAGCACATGGAAGTTCCCAGACTAGGGGTTGAACCAGAGCTGCCGCCACTGGCCTATCCCACAGCCACAGCCACAGCAACACTGGATCCTTAACCCACTGAGCGAGCGTGGCCAGGGATCAAATCCTCATCCTCACGGATACTAATCAGGTTCATTTCCGCTGAGCCACAATGGGAACTCGTGGGTTCTCTTACTTCGGGTTGAGTGGGTCACATCCATGCCACAGTACAATTAGGAACAGAGGGTAAGTAGCCAGGCTGGGTCCGCACGGATCCCTTAGAGGTCAGTCCAGATTTTTTACAGCGGATACTTCTCACTCTCGGTAAGCAGAATTAATAACCCTCTCTCAAAGGAAGAATAGACAAGGGTCAACTCTGATATTAATTTCTGCTTGTCATGAAGTTCCCTGAGTTAATTTGGATAAGCACAATTCTGGGGTTGTTTTTGATGTAAAGGCAATTACCCCAAATGTTTGAGGTTGGTAAGGGCTACTCTTCTTCCCCATCTCTGCTACAAGGTTGTAATGAAAGCAAGCTTCTGAAAAATGTTATCATAGATCCAGACATTTTATTTTTTTCTGTTTAGGGCTGCACCTATGGACATTCCCAGGCAGGGGGTCAAATCGGAGCTGCAGCTGCCAGCCTACACCACAGCCACAGCCACACCAGATCCAAGCTGTGTCTGTGACCTACACCTCAGCTCATGGCAACACCGGATCCTTAACCCACTGAGCAAGGTCAGGGATCAAACCTGTATCTTCATGATACTAGTTGGGTTTGTTAACAGCTGAGCCATGATGGGAACTCCAACGGACATTTTTAAACAAAAAAAAATTTTTTTAAATGGTCACATCCATGGCACATAGGAGCCCCCAGGCCAGGGATTGAATCTGAGCCACAACTTCGACCTACGCCACAGCTGCAGCATTGCTAGATCCTTTGACCCACTGTGCCGAGCTGGGGATTGAACCTGCACCTCTGCAGTGACCTGAGCTGCTATAGTTGGATTCTTAACCCACTGTGCCACATCAGGAACTTCTTTTTAAACAAACTTTTATGAGCAAGCAAGCAAAAGACAACCTGTTCTGTAAGCTCCGTGCGGTACAGTTCTTCTTTTGTTTACTCTGATCAATATCTTGCAAGAAAGTTTACCCCAAGGAAAGCTAGACAGCCTTTTTGAAGCAGCCATCTGTTCCCCGTTTTGCAACGAGATGAAATCCTTGAAAATCAGTGGTTGGAGATAGGTCTATTGAAAGGAAAATTGTGGAAGACTTTTAGATAGACCAAAAGATTACCAGGTGTTTTTAGTAGAGAGCTATGTTTAGAGTGTATTCTTTGGGGTTCTTTGCTTTTCTGGGGTTTCTGCCAGTCATTGTTTTGAGCTCTCCCATAACTCTGTAGATTTAAGCTGTAGAAAGCTGATCATGCAAATAATTCTTGTCTGTACCCATTCAAAGACCGTCTGTCCGGTGGAGATTCAATTGACTTTCATTTTCTATAGTAGAAGAAGCCAGCTTTGCGCTTATAAAGAAAATTCATTTTATAACCAGTGGACTTATATATTTATATATTTATCTGGTCTTTGAGGTTTCCTTTGAACAAATTGTAACTTCTATTCCAGTTTCATCATTATTTAATGAATCAAATGAAATCTTCAATACATGTTCATTTTATATCATAGAGTCCTGATTTTAACTATTTAAAAAAAATGTATCTGCACCACTATCCTGAGAGCTGGTAAAATTCTTATGTACAGTTCACCAGAGAGTAAGGAGTGAATTCAAAATATTTCATCCACTTTCCAATGTACATAGCTTCAATACCTTTAATTAATAAAATATTTCACCCCATCTCAAATATATTTAAATTTCACTGATAAGCATCCAATTGTAACATTCATTCATCCAAATACTGACTCTAAGAATCTGATATGTATTATGTTGATTATCAAAGTCTCAGAGGTTGTTCAAGATATGAATAATGGCAGTACTTTTAGTACACACATGTAGCCTTTCTGATACAATGCCAGTTGGTTTTTCCAGAGTGCAGATTTTCAGTTGGAGGAAGTGACTGTCCTTAGAGCTGAAGCTTAAGTTCAATGGCGTATTTAAAATGTCATAATAAGGAGTTCCCACTGTGGCTCAGCAGTAGCGAACCTGACTAGTATCCATGAGGATGTGGGTTCAATCCCTGGCCTCACTCAGTGGGTTAAAGACCCGGCGTTGCCGTGAGCCGTGGTGTGGGTCACAGACAGGGCTCAGATCCCGCATTGCTGTAGCTGTGGCATAGGCCAGCAGCTGCAGCTCCAATTCGACCCTTAGCCTGGGGACTTCCATATGCCACACGTGTGGCCCTAAAAAATTTTAAAAATAATTTAAAGAAAAGCAAAAAAGAAAAGAGAATGTATATGCTGAAATATTTTAACATAAGCTACAAACATCACAACACTGCCCTTTAAAGACATTAAGAAAAACCCTCAAAGTGGAATGTTTCACATTCTGTAGCACAAAACACAAAGTAATTTGGCACTTACATTGTTAGAAAATGAAAAGTTGGTGAAATTTCAGGGTCATATTCATATTCATATTCACAGAAATCTGCAGAAAAAAATGTGCGTATTGAACTTTAATATAAGTATGTGTTTTTTTGAAGAGGGAAAGGAAAGAATTATACTAAGTAGGTAGTAATTTACATATAATAACAGTGCTTTGCATTTATATATACCACTGCTAACCATTTCAAAGTGAATTTGTGACCTGGCAACAGCGGACCCAGAACAGCTAAACAGTAGAATTTCAGGCCAATTCTGTTGAAAGGGTAAAAGCAATTCCTTCTTCAATGGAACATCTGTAATGTGGGGTAGGAAACATTTAAAGGAAAGGTCACTCGAGTAATGGGCAGACGACTCAGCTCACAAAGTAACCCATCTGAAAACCAGGAGAGTTTCCCTCTAAAAGTCATAGGACAGAGCCCCCTTGAGTTTGAGAGGGCCCTAACCTCTTACAGGTTTAACGTTGCGTGGAATTGTGCAATAAAATACCAGGAACAGGAGTAACATGCAAAAGCAGGACATGTTCTGCTGCACATCTTAGCACAGTTGAAGCCAAAATCCCGTGTCTTAAGATGGAAACCTGGAACCGGTGCAGAGACTTGAGGACTGAGCCCTCTTAGGAGGGAAGCAATCAGACCAGCTTGATTCAGTGAGAATCGCAGCCACATACGATTTGGATTGGAGACAGCATTGAGACAACAGAAACAGGAAATAGGGCAAAAATATTTCTCCTGACAGCTTGGCCAAGGGACTGATACACTAGAGAAGGGATTTGATTAATTTCTACATTGTTCTTATATCTGCAAGTGATTTGTAATTTGCTGTACGCTTTTTATGCTTGAGCTGTTAAAAGCTCATGTTATTCCAGGGTATAGTTTTGGTTTACGTAAATTTTTAGAAAGTAGTCAAGTTAAAGAAACAAAACCTTAAGTTAAAATAAATCTCCTTGGGTTATGTTAAGAAGTATTGAAATCAGGAGAACTGAATGGACAATTATAGTTTCTATTTTCATAGATCTATCAAGTATCCTTTATAAAAACTGATGAGAACACGGCTGTTTCATTGGATCCGTCAACTCTCATTTAACTCTTTTTTACCTCTGTCCATTTGCTGTTGCCACCTAAAGAATGTTGCTTGCCATCTGGATCTACGAGGACTGAGTCATTGGCCACTGCAGTCTTTGACCTTCAACGCACCCCGAAAGGAGTTCAGGACTGAGATCAGAAATGAGACACTCTGGGAAAACTGGCTGAACAGGCCTTCTGAGAGATATTTTCAGTAGAAAATTTTATAAACCACATTTCATACATTTTCTCATACTTAGAAAAAGCACCAGTCATTGAATAAGATATCTGTTCCTCACGACTTGCGGCGAATTTCTACCGAGATGTGAGCTTGACTGCATGTACACCTTCTCTGAAATCACACAGATGCCGTCACCCCCCTTACCTCTTCGGAGGAGCTCTCAGAGCTCTCTGAAATGCTGTCTCCTGGGCTGTAGTCCTCAGTAAGTCCCCAAATAAAACTGAAACTCATAGCTCTCACATTGTGCGTTTTTATCTCAGTTGTCACTATGAATCCGCCTTTGTCTAAAAATCACATTCTTGACTCCAGTGGCACCTCTCCCCCTTCCCCTCCCTCAAACACTAGGGGAACTTTTGCTCATCCTCCCACACTTGGCTGACCATTCAATTCTCGATGGACACTGTCACTGATCCATACTGCATGCTGCCCTGTGCATAAGCCTATCATTATATTGCCACTTTTTTTTTTTTTTTTTTTTTGACCTGCATCTGCAGCATATGGAAGTTCTAAAGCTAAGGGTAGAATCAGAGCTGCAGCTGCAGGCTTACACCATAGCCACAGCAATGCCAGATCCGAGCTGTGTCTGTGACCTACATCGCAGTTTGTGGCAATGCCAGATTCTTAACCACTAAGCTGGGCCAGGCAGGGATCAAACTCACATCCTCATAGATACTGTTTGGATTCTTAACCCACCGAGCCACAGCGGGAACTCTGTATTGCCTCCTTTTATCTTGTATTTCCGTCTCTCTCTTCCCAACCTAACCGTGGACTCTCTGTGGGCAGGTACCATATCTTATCTATCTCTGTGTCCTTTGCACCTTGTACCGTGTATCCAGCACATAGTAAGTGTTCAACAAACACTGAGGGGAAGACCGAAGGATTGAACTGCAATTGAGTGTTTATCAAACTCAATAAGTCTACATTACTAAGAGAAAACAAAGGCCAGACCCAGCTGCCTTTTTCTGGCCTTGTGTTAAGATAATGTTTTTAAATTTTTTTTCTCACTTGTTAAAGTTGTACTGAAGTATAGTTGATTTGCAATGTCGTGATAATTTCTGTTGTCAACAGAGTGATTCAGTGATACACGTACACACCTCCCTTCCTTTTCAGATTCTTTCTTCACGTCAGTCCTCATGGAATATGGGGTAGAGTTCTCTGGCTCCGCAGTAGGGTCCGCTGGCCAGTCGTCCATATACCTCGGTGCCTGTACGCCCGTCTGTGTTAGGATGATCTTCTACAAGACACTTCGAAAAGGTGTGTAACGTGTCATCAACCTTATCTCCAATGTGTAAAGTAGCTGTGATTACTAGGGACTAACTGTAAGTGTCAAGTCGAAACCAGCAGGTGAAGGGTCCTGGGTTTCCTGAACACTTCTTTTTTTTTTTTTTGTCTTTTTGCCATTTCTAGGGCCGCTCCCCCAGCATATGGAGGTTCCCAGGCGAGGGGTCTAATCGGAGCTGTAGCCACCGGCCTACGCCAGAGCCACAGCAACGCGTCTGCAACCTACACCACAGCTCACGGCAATGCTGGATCGTTAACCCACTGAGCAAGGCCAGGGATTGAACCCGCAACCTCATGGTTCCTAGTCGGATTCGTTAACCACTGCGCCACGACGGGAACTCCCCTGAACACTTCTTAACCTAAATGCCAATTTTGAACATTTGGTTCAGGTTGAGAGAGAATCCAGGGCAAGGCCTGGGCCCCGGGGGGCTCAGAGGCGGGGAGAGCTGGGCTATCTGAAGGTTACACCTTTCCAAATGTGGACTGAGAAAAAAATCCCAAGAAAAGGAAATGATAAGGAAACTTGTTTTTTTTCTGTTTGGGTTCTGGTTAGAAAAACAAATTTCCTGGCGGTATTTAATGTTGACCTGCCATCATATGGGTTTAGGGCCAATGGTCTATTACCTGACCTGTAAAGCACAAGCTAAGGTATTAACAGGATGCTCACCAGCATCCTGGGGTGTCTGACCGAAACATGCGAATTCCCACTGGAGGGGCAGGTGTCAACGCTGATGATACACTCCAGCCGAACACAAACATACTAATCACGGTTTATGTAACACACAGAGAAACAAATATCCATGAGGCAGACTTGTTGGGTAAATAACATATAATGAGTATGCTTAAAATGTTTAAAGAAAAATGAGCCCACTTTGGTTAGGTAGGACTCAGCAAATCTGTGGCAAAAATCTGAACTATATTATATCCAAGGCTAGCTGCATAATTTGCATGGTCCAGTGCATAATGAAAATGCAAGGCTCCTTGTTCAAACACCAGGGGGAAAAATGTCATTAAAAGCATGAAACTTAAAAGCTTTTTCTTTGCAAACAGTTTGTTACTCCTAATGCATAATAGAGATAATGGCGATGCCTGAGTAGCAGCCCAAGCTTACAATGTGCAATGGTAGATCGGTGTCACAGTTTTCAATAAATTATACTTTACTAGTGTGGTATCTTGATTAATCACAAAGTTGTTCTGCAAATGTACTAGGTCATCAAAATTTATACTTTTAGAAATTTCCTTTGCAATCGATGTACTTGAAAGCAGTGTCAGTGCTCTTGGTCAATGCAAGTTTGCCAATAATTTCTGCATATTCAATTTTAAGACGAATTTTTTTCTGTTGAGGCAACTGTTATTGGGGCTGTTAATAGTATTTTATAGACTGACAACATGGCAATAAATTATCTAGAGCTGATAACTCTTAAGGAATAACTTTTTAAAAAAGAATTAGGAGTTCCCGTCGTGGCGCAGTGGTTAACGAATCCGACTAGGAACCATGAGGTTGCGGGTTTGGTCCCTGCCCTTGCTCAGTGGGTTAACGATCCGGCGTTGCCAGTGAGCTGTGGTGTAGGTTGCAGACACGGTTCGGATCCCGCGTTGCTGTGGCTCTGGCGTAGGCCGGGTAGGCCGGTGGCTACAGCTCTGATTCAACCCCTAGCCTGGGAACCTCCATATGCCGAGGGAGCGGCCCAAGAAATAGCAACAACAACAAAAAAGACAAAAGGCAAAAAAAAAAGAATTAACTTTTTATACACATCACGTAAGTCCGAATTTAAATTTAGATGTAAATTTATACGGCGGCATTTTATTGTTTTCTCTAACATTGCCTGTAACTTGCAGAGGTCATATGAAAAACCAAAAGTGGCTACAAGATTGACATACCATTTGGAATGTTTGTTTCTCCACTCTATTACAACATACACAATTACAAGGGGAAAATAATTTTTAACATGTCTTTCCTTGTTCACAGTATCCGAAGCTTCATGTGAGAATAAGATTCTTTTTTAATTACATTTAACTCCTATATCTAAGTTTGTGGAGATTTGCTTTGCAGTGCTGTAGAGGTTTTCAAAATCAGAGATTCTGCATCCTTTGAAGCATTTTAACGATTCGCAAGCATGGTTTTTTGCAGTGTCCCTGTGCATAGCCATGTTCTCTAAGCATTTACTTATAAAGCGGACAGCTTGAGCATCGGTCTTTCCTATTCTAGTCCTCAGACTGCAGAGTTAGGTTTGGTACAGATGCTGTAAGGACAGTGTTTGGGGGTGAATGGGCAAACCGACCTCTCACCTCTGGTCGTGGGTCAGCCACTCTGCAGAGCCCCTACCCTCGGCCTGGGCCATGGCCATGGCCTTGGCTGGCACCCCTGAGGCTTCTGCCCTTGTCCACTCTACCAGAGGAACCAAGTCTGCACACAAATGTGCTGATGCCTGGCGTATCTCTTCTGCTCATGCTTCCTTCCCCATCAGACTGCATGGGGAAGGGCAAAATCATACAGAATTTCAAGTCGGAAAGCATTAGACAAAGTGCTTGGCTCTTCTGAGAGCAGGACCCTCAACAGCTGTCCTGGTTGTCCTCCCAGAAAGCTTACCCTGATTACATAATTTCATTTTATTCTCCCAGCCCCCTCCCAGTAAATCTATTCTCCAGTGAATATTGGAAAACCCATATAGAGAATATAATTGGTTAGCTTACATTCAAACAAGGTAGTAACCAAAAAAAAAAAGGGTAGAACCTGGACTGTTTGACTCTAAGCTTGAGGTTGTTTTAGACTGTCAAGGCTGTAGTTCCACAGGCATGTCAAAAAGTGCATATGTTTCCTTAGCTTACATTTTGGGTGTTCACCAAAGCTCCCTTCAATTTAATACTGATTCTATTAATGAGAAATGAAAAACAGACATGCTATGGATTCGACTTAACCCTACGTGTAGCACTGAAAAAAAAATCTCACAGATGATGAAACTCAAAGCGTGATTTATTGTTCTCTATGGTGGCCTTGCATCACAGTCAATACTATTAAAAAAAAAATCTGCAAAAATGAATGTGGATATCTGTGTCGTTGTGGGCGTGTTATACCCTGTGAAGAGGTAATCGCTTACTCAGATGAGATGATGTTTTTGATATTTCTGTATGTCTTGTATGGTCTTTAGATGCATATGGAATTGATAGGGATGGAGTAGACACAGGTAGCTGTAGAAGTCCTGATAAAGGACCATATTTAAAGAGGGAAACTTAGGGGACATTGGGAGATCTCTGTAAGTAAATAAATTGCTCAAAAAAGCCATCAGAACAAGGTAGATTTCCTTCCTTAGTGGAGCCTTGAGAATTGCCTCAGGTCATTGGGTGGGGATGGGATGAGGCCTACATTCAGATTCAGACCAAGGGCAAGAGTTTGAGGACCAGCCTTCTGTGGATTTGAATACACCTTACCGGATACTAAGGAGGAGCTACTACTCCCAGAAAGGAAGAGGTGGGCTTTTACAACCCCCACTCCCTTTGGAGGATAAAACCGTAGCCCACTGGATCTTCAGGGCAGAGATTCTGTGCCTGCCCTCTTGCATCTCTCACAAGCGTCCTATCCTAATAAATCCATTTCTTGCGTATATCGCTTTGTCTCTTGCTGAATTCCTTCTGCAGGGAGACATGAAGAACCTGAACCCCAGTGAGTCCAGACACAGGGTGAGTGATTCTAATTTAAAACTTTGGGTTCAAGTCCCAATCTGTGTTCTGGCTGGGTTCAGGATGTTAGTGCTGTTGGTTTCAGAATGATCCTGAGTGTTGCCTGGTAATTACTTACAACAGATTAATAAGGCTGGTCCACAACCAGTTTCCAAGGAGATTCGTTCCTCGTCCTCCTGTGGGATCTCTCCCCACTTCTTGCTCTTCCCGTCACTGTCTGAAACTCACTGAACCTGGAGTTGAGACCAAGAGCAAACTTACAGGAGAATTTTTGAATCTTATTCTTCATGAGGATTTGAAAGAAAGGTACATTAGAACTGGGCTTTGAGAAGCTGGATGATTGAAATGATATCCTAACGGCACTGTGGGAGGCTTTGGACATCGCTAAGTCAACCCAGTTGGATGAAGGGTAAACTAAACTCATTCTTTCCAGTGTCTTGTCTATCAGGAAAGAAAACAT
This sequence comes from Phacochoerus africanus, assembly GCF_016906955.1. NCBI lineage: Eukaryota > Metazoa > Chordata > Mammalia > Artiodactyla > Suidae > Phacochoerus > Phacochoerus africanus. The sequence goes on along the minus strand of NC_062555.1, from coordinate 14,776,907 downwards.
AAGGGCTACGTCTTCATTTTTAATATGCTATGATAAACACAGGAAAGGGAACAGCATTCACTCTGTTTAATATTCCATGAAGGTATTTGAGCAAGGGCATGTTTTATTGTCTGAGGATATAACAAATGTCTTTGTCATTTCCCAATAACAAAACATGTCAAGAAATGATCATTGCTTGGGAAAGTAGAGTTTAAAGAGCATGCTTTTGCTAAGAAATCACAGAATGTAACATAATATGGTGTGACTATGGTAAACAAACCATTATATCTATGCATGGAATCTGAACCAAAAGAGAAACATACAGTATTTTGCTTTGCTTGGGACGCCACCCCACACTCGCACACTCACGTGAGCACACACGCTCACACGCATGTACGCACACATCTCACGCATCCACACCACATCATGCTTAAAGATCAAGGATGTATTGCTTGATGGCCCAGAGACTATAGACCAGTGGAAACGCAGTTTAATTGGGTAAACTCTGCCCTATTTTCCTCTGCTGAGTCTAGATATATATACACCATACTCCAGGGGTGGAATTTAGAAGACGTCTGTATATGGAGCCTCTTTGCGCAAACCCTAGAGTAGAGTAGGAGTCGATAGCATTGACTGTGCCGTTGAAGTGAATATCAAAAGCCCCACCTCCCTTCCAGCCCCCGCATATGCCCTTACACCAACTTTCCTACTTAGAATCTTCAGGCTTGATGTCTCCATGCTTATCTCAAAATGTGCCACTTCCCTTCCCCTCAGTCTTGGAGAGGAGGTAAACCATACAGTGGTTTTTACACAGTAAGTATACAATCAGTGTGTATCATGGAAACCCATGAAACGTTTTCCTGAAAAGCAAATTATTTCTTCCTACAACATTTACTCTTTAATGGATACCGAAGCAGAGACCTAAAGAGGTCTCTGAATAGATTCAGGTATTCTTGACTTGCCTTGAGAATTTCTGAGGCACCAGCTCATTCATTCTGATGTGCTGTCCTCAGAGGCCAGGTCTACCTGCTTTAAGGTCTGAGTGAGCTGTGTAGGGGTGTGTGTGTGTGTGTGTGTTGGGGAGGGCAGAAAGCATTCTCAGCAGGTCTGACAGCATTTTCGAAATGTTATTACTGTTGGCAAAGTCTTATCTTAGATGAGGTGGTAAATTAGCAAGCTGCCATGGAGAAGTATGATTTTGTAAAATTAGATGGGGTATAAAGGAACACAATTAATTCCAGACCCTCAGGCAAGAGAGACGAAGTAACTGGAGTCTTTGTTCTCTCAGATTATCAGCTCTACCATCTTTTCTTCTGAGTCATTGCAGACACTCTCTGGCTGTCAGTTGAAATGCCAGGTATTCACTTGCAACGGGGACAAGGCCACCCTAGGATTACATTTTGTTGTCTTTAGGGGGAAAATGTGAATCACCCTCCAGGGGTCTGTTTCCTCCCATTAACCCTAAATCCCAGCATCACAACTTGTTACAAATGACCAAAGATTGATTACCGGCTCCAAAGTAGCCAGTTAAGATCCACAGTGAAACACCCAAGAAGCCCATCAATCTGAAAATATACTTTAGGCACATGAAGGGTCTTGAATTTTTATTTTTTATTTTTTTTGTTGTTGTTTATTGTTTGTTTTTTTAGGGCCACACCTGCAGCATATGGCAGTTTCCAGGCTAGGGGGCAAATCGGATCTGCAGCCGCCAACCTATGCCACAGCCACAGCAACCAGGGATCTGAGCCGTGTCTGTGACCTACACCACAGCCCATGGCAACGTTGGATCCTTAACCCACTGATTGGGACCAGAGGTCAAACCCACATCCTCATGGATACTAGTCAGGTTCATTACCTTTGAGCCACAAAGGGAATTCCAAGAGTCTTGAATTTTAAGGGATATTACTGGAAAGATTTTAGAGAGATGGAGATTGAGAAAAGCCCTCTTTGTTTTTGTACAAACCCTCAGACTGAGAAAGAGAGAGGTGATAAAACAAACATGGACGAATAGGCAACAGAGGAGTACAAATTCATCCCACATTCCATGGGCCAATGCAATGCGAGGACCTCAAGGGAACTAGTCTATGGACCATGCAAGATCTGCCTTCCATTTGCTACTGGATCTCAGTTCTCTTTGCATCTTCAGAGAAGTGAGTTCCCACTTCATTCAACCATCAATCTCCAAAGTGCTATGCAGTAAGGCAAGATCACCTCAAGAAGATGCCATAGTCCACACTGATTTTCATTCTTCCCCAAAACAACTTAAGATAGAAACCCAATTGAATTAAGAATTAGAAGGACTTACCTAACTTAGGATAAAAATCTCTAGTTGCATCGATGTTGCTGCAGATGCCATTATTTTGTTCTTTTTTATGGCTGAGTAGTATTCCATTGTGTGTGTGCACGTGCGTGCGTGTGTGCGTGTGTGTGTGTGTGTGTATAGTTCTTTTTTATGGCTGAGTAATATATATGTGTGTGTGTGTGTGTATACCACATCTTCCTAATCCATTCATCTGTCACTGGGCATTTAGGTTGTTTCCAAATGAGATCTTACTGTACAGAACAGGGAACCATATCCAGTCTCTTGGGATGGATCATGATGGAAGATAGTATGAGAAAAAGAAGGCATATACATATATGTATGACTGGGACACTATGCTGTACAGCAGAAATTGGCACAACTTTGTAAATCAACTGTATTTAATTAAAACAAGAAAACGTACGAGAGTGAAAACAATGGGGCTTAGAGGTTAAGCACAGTTCAGCCTCTCACACAGAACGATAAAAAATGCCCTTTTCAGAAATGTGGTAGAAAATATCCTCAGAGGCACTTGTTAAGAAGAAAAAAAAAAGAAGAAGAAGAAGAAGAAGAAGAAGAAAAGGACTTTGTCTTTAGGCAGAACCTTTCTGCGGAGAGGGAAGATTTACAACTCTCTTAATCTAATTCATAACATACATGGGAGTCACCAATATGATATCTCAACACATGGCCTCCACGCACATTAGCCAACCGTTTACTCATTTAAGAAATATTGATGGAGTGCCTACAGTATGCCAGACAGTGCTCTGAGCACTGAGGATGTGGCTTTGGGCTCCTCTTTGGGGAGAAACATGAAATAAATGAGTAAACAGTGATGGGAGTTAGTTATTTTATTTTGAGTGATGAGGGAAAGACTTTCCAAGGAGGAGAACTTGATTGAATTTCAAGGACAAGCCAGACAAGAGAAGATCTGGGAAAATGGCATTCCAGGCAGAGGAATAGCCTAGTTGGAGGCACTGAGGCAAAAGCAAGTTTGGTGTGTTTAGGGCACAGAGTCAGCGGCAGAGTAGGAAAGGGAGTGAGAAGCAGATACAGTGGGCCAGAACATAGCCAGCCTGATGGGCCATGGCTGGAATTTTGAATTTAATTTTCTTGCAACGGGAAGTCCTTGGAGGATGACAATTGGGAATTTTGTGATGTGTTGGAAATATACCAGTCTTACTGCTCTGTAAGTAAGAGGTTCCAGGGGCAAGGGAGGAACGCAGAGAAAGAAAAGTATTAAAGTGTTTCATGGAAAAACTATCCAGGTCCTAGATTACAGAAGCGATAACAGGAAACACTTATAAAAGGTGTACCATGTGCTAAAGCACTGTTGTAAGCATTTTCCGTGTGGCAACTCACAGAATCATCATCGCAATCCTATCACTAATCCATTTCACAGGGGGGAGCACGGAGGCACAGGAATTTTGAAAGGCTTGTCCATAGCAGTTAAGAGGCAGAGCTGGAATGCAAATACAGATAGTCTGGCTTCAGAGTCAGTGCTTTCAACCACCCCTCCGTTATGGTAGACACAGAGGAAATAGAGAAACTTCAATTAGTGTATTCGTTTCCTGTTGCTGCTATAATAAATTGCCACAGCTTTAGTGGCTTCTTCATCGTGTTTACTACCCTACAGTTGTGTAGGGCAGAAGTCTGAAGTTGATTTTATTGAGCCAAAATCAAGGTGTTGGCAGGCCCGCCTTCCTCGTGGAGGCTCTAGGGGAGAATTCATTTTCTTGCATATTTCAGTATCTAGAGGCTGACTTCATAGGTTGGCTTGTGGCCCTTTTCTCCCTGTACTTCCATTGTCACTTCATCACCTTTTCCCTCTCTCTGATCTGACCCTCTCTTATGAGGATATGACCTCGGGAGACATTACCTTGAATCTACCAGATAATCTAGTATAATCTCCCCACTCAAGACTGCAAGGTTCCCTTTCCATGTCCTCGAACATAGTCACAGATTCTAGAGATGAGACTCTGGAAATCATTCTTCAGCCTGCCCTCGACAAGTGCAGCATCCATCGCAAAGCAGTGCCACCAAGCCTTTGCTGACCGATGGTCTGAGTGGAATGAGAGAAGGACTCATGAATCAAGGATATCTCTGAAGTGTTTTTGGTTTGGGCATCTGGCTGGATGATATTACCATTGATCAAGATGAACAAAAGCCTAGGAAAGAAGCCATTTCATAGGGGTAAATTGAAGAGTTTGCTTTTGTTCATGATCAGTTTGTGCTGCTAAGTTGAGATCTCAAGCAGTTGGTTACATGACAGTCATCACACACATTTTAAGTGTCATGGAGGGGACAAGGCTAGAGACATAAGTTTAGGAATTGGCTTTTTTTTTTTTTTGGTTTGTTTGTTTACTGAAACCACAACATGGGTTAGATAATCAGGAAAGAAGGTGCTGCTAGATAAGAAGAGAGATCCAAAGTCTAGTCCTTGTGACACTTACTCCTAACAGATATTTAGGTGTTAAGCAGAGGAATAGAAGACAGTGAAAGAGGCAAACGAAATGGCATGGAAGGTGAGAAGGAGGTCAAGAAAGTGCAGGTATGGAGAATTTAAGAGAAGAGTGTGATGGAGAATAAGCGTCCGCGAAAATCCATTCTCTTCTTCTTCCGCAGAGTTAGAACAGTACTTGGGCAAATGCCTACCCTTTGAAAAATTGTATTTGCAAGCACCTGTTGCACTGAGGTATGGCCATGTGCTAAATGCCTCAAGTGGAACGTGAGCAGAAAGGCATATGCCATTTCTAGGCTGTTTCCTCATCACATTGCACGTGCACTCTCCCGTGCTCTGTCTCCAGATTCCGTCATGTAGATAACAACAGTGCCCTAAGGATGGTAGGGAAAGAAGATGGAAAGATGGAGGAGAGCAGCTCAGACTGGGACTGTTGATGAGAGAGAAATGAAGACTTTATAGTTTAAGAGGTACTACTCTTAAGGCTCTTTGATCTTTAAGACACTGTATTGTTTGCCCAACTGTATCTTAGTTAACTCAGACATCGGCACTACGAGTGGGGTTCTTCCCAACTTAACCAATATACATGGCGTTGGCTTAGTGGTCAGGCACCAGGTGGCCTGGAGATGCCAGCAAGCCTATAACCTTTATAATGCTGTGGCAAAACAGTTGATAAAGCTGTATCCTGCAATAAATTGTATGGCCCATGTCCACTGAGGCTGTGGGTTAAACAGAAGCAATAAAAAGCCAGAATTTTAGTGTGTGTTTCCAAGTCTTTGCTGCTTTAGCAAGGCATTTCAAAGAAGATACAATCTCAGAAAAAAAAAGTGGCTCATTTGAAAACAGAAAAGAAATAGACAGTGTCTAGAAATTTGGAGTCTCTCATTTTAGGAAAAGCCAACTCTTTATATACCTCAAATAGAAGAGTCATTATATGTAACCTTAAAAAAATTTAAGCCCATCAAGGGGACATAGGATGGACAAGGAACAGACCAAGGGTGTGGCCTTTCCAACCAGACTTGTGGTTCAGAAGACCTCAAAGTAGCTGTCATTCAAGTGAGCAAGAGGCATGTGTCACAAGTGGAAATAGTGAAGTAGGAATTAGAAATATGTCCAAAAACGTACTTTAGGTAGTTTGCTGACACATGAAACCAAATGGAAGCAAAAATATCTAAAGTCTATTATTAATTTTTTAAGGGAATTGTATTGTCAAAGAAATGGAAATTGAAGCTTTAGCCAATTCACAGAATGAAAAAACTGCACCAGCAGGAAATACCGTATAAATGCTGTATAGTCGCCAAGAGAACATAGCTCGCAACATCTATTTTAGATGTGGCCTTGAAGGATAATGGGCTAACAAGAACTTACCAGAATTTTGAAAATGCAACCATAGATTAGTGGAACAGAATAGAGAGCGCAGAGATAAACCCACATATATACGACCAATTAATTTATAACAAAGGAGCCACGAATATACATACAATGGGGAAAGGGCAGTCTCTTCAATAAATGGTGTTGGGAAAACTGGGCAGCACATAAAAGAAGAATTAAACCAAACAACTATCTTATATCATACACAAAAACTAACTCAAAGTGGATTAAGGAGTTAAATAAGATTCCAAACCATAAAACTCCTCGAAGAAAACATAAGCAGTGAACTTCTTGACATTGGTCTTGGCGATCATTTTTTGGATTCGACACCAAAATCAAAAGCAATGAAGGCAGGGATTCCCTGGTGGCTCAGTGGGTTAAAGATCTGGTGTTCACTTCTGTGGCTGGAGTCACTGCTGTGGTGTGGGTTCAGTCCCTGGCCTGGGAACTTCCACTTGCCATGGGTGTAGCTGAAAAAAAAAAAAGTAGCTAAAGCAGAGATAAACATGTGGGACTACATCAAACCAAAAATTTCCTTCACAGAAAAAGGAATCACCATCAAAATGAAAAGGCAACCTACTGAATGGGAGAAAATATTTGCAAATCTTATATCTGATAAGGGGTTAATAACCCAGAACAAATAAAGAACTTAATGCAAGTCAGTAGCAAAAAAAAAAAAAAAACCCATAAACAATCCAATTTAAAAATGGGCGAGGATCTGAATAGACATTTTTTTCAAAGACACACAGAATAGTCAATAGACACATGAAAAGTTGCTCAACATCATCTCACATCTGTTAGAAAGGCTATTCTCAAAGAGATAAGTGTTGGTGAGGATGTGGAGAAAAGGAACCTCTTGGTTGCTGTTGATGGGAATCTAAATTGGTGCAGCTCCTACAGCAAACAGGGTGGCGGTCCCTCAAAAACATTAGGAGCTGGACTACCTATGATCTGACCCTCTCATTTCTGGTTATACAGGCAAAAGAAATGAAAATAGCTTATCAAAGAGTCATCTGCCCTCAAGTTCTTTGTAGTGTTGTTCACAGTAGCTAAGATCTGGAAACAATCTAAATGTCTACCAACAATAAGTGGATGTATACAAAAGATGTGGCATGTGTCTACAATGGATTATTATTCAGCCCTGAAAAAGTAAGGAATCATGGCATTTGTGACAACATGGGGGACGCTTCAGGGCATGATGCCAAGTGAAGCAAGTCAGACAGAGACAAATACTGCATCGTATCCCTTATATGTGTAATCTTAAAAAAAAAAATCAAACTCATAGAAACAGAGCAAAATGGAGGTTTTCCAGGGGCTGAAGGATGGAGGAAATAGGGAGAAGAAGTTGGCAAAAGGGCACACACACATTTGGGGCTATAAAATGAACAAGGTTGGGAGCTGATCTAAAACATGGTGACTGGCGGATAACACTGTATTGTGTCATGGAAATTTTCTTCTTTGTAAGGAAGTAGAATTGAAATGTTTTCTCTCACACACATATAGATAAATGTTGTGTTGATGATATGGTAACGAAATGGGGAGAATCCTTTCACACTCTATCCATCTATCAGGTCACCAAGATGTACACTTTAGATATCTTACCATTTTATTTGTCAATGACAGCTCAATAAGTCTGAAATCAACACGGAGAGAACTTACCAGGGTTCAGTGTTGGGGAGGATGAAAAACGTGATCATGCACGTTCCTCTTTGTGAGCAGAACGAGTGTGAACAAAGAGATTATCTCTGACCAGAACAGGGAGACTTCAAAGTCCTACCCGTCAGAACTCTATACTTCCCATAGACCAGCAACTGGTATCTATTCCCATTCTTGCCATTTAATTATTTTTCTATGTTTTTATTTTGAAATATCTTTATTTTTTATTTAATTCAAAACAATTTTTTAAATTAATTTTTGTTTTATATTGGGGTATAGTTGATTGACAATTTTGTGTTCGTTTCAGGTGTACAGCAAAATGATTTAGTTATATCTATACATATATCTATTCTTTGTCAGATTCTTTTCCCAAAGAGGTTATTATCGAATATTAAGCAGAGTTCCCTTTACTAATCAATGGAGGTCCTTGTTGATTATCTATTTTATATATAGTAGCATGGATATGTTAATACCAAACATCTGATTTATCCCTCCCCTCCCCTTTTCCCCTTGGGTAACCATACATTTCTTTTCCAAGTCTATGAGTCTGTTTCCATTTTGTAAATAAGTTCATTTGTATCATTTTTTAGATTCCACATATAAGTGATATCATATGATATTTGTCTTTCTCCATCTGATTTACTTCTTTAGTATGATAATCTCTAGGCCCATCCATGTTGCTGAAAATGGCATTATTTCATTCTTTTTTATGGCTCCTATTTCACTGTGCATATGTACCACATCTTCTTTATCCATTCCTCTGTGGATGGACACCTAGATTGCTTCCATGTCTTGGCTATTGTAAATAGTGCTGCTGTGAACATTGGGGTGCATGTATCTTCTTGAATTATTAATGTCTAACCATGAGCTAGAGGATTTAAACTAAGATGAATAGCACAATATCTGAAATAAAAAAATACACTCAAGGAGTCAATAGCAGGATAATTGAGGCAGAAAAATTAAATAATTTTACAATTACCAAAAAGCTGCAAGAATGTCAGGTTCTTTTATACCTCTTGCCCAGCTCCCCCCAAAGTTAATATTTTGCATAGTCATAGTACAATGATCAAACCTAAGAAATTAACAACATATGAAGTAAACTAGAGACTTTATTTAGGATTTCATCAGTTTTTCCACTGATGTCTTTTTGTTTGTTTGGGATTCAATCTGGAATCCTACATCGCACTTGGTTGTCATGTCTTATTTATTATCCTCATAATGTGTGACGGTTCCTCAGTGTTTTCTTCTCTTTCATGACCTTGACCCCCCTATGAAGTACTGTTCAGTAATTTTGTAGATTTTTCTTCTATTTGGATTTGTCCAATGTTTTCTCATAATTAGATTGAGGTTACACATTTTTCACCAGAATGCCACAGAAGTGGCACTTAACCATGGCACCTTACATGGTTAAGATGGTATCTGATGGGTTTCTCCACTGTAAAGCTGCCACACTTGCCTTTATAAATAAATATTTTCTTAAAATTTTTTTTTTACTTTATTTTTTAGCCATTCCGGGGCCAGGGATTGAATGTGAGTCACAGCTTGAACCTGTATCACAGCTGTGGCAGCACCAGATCCACAACCCACTGCAAATGGCCAGGGATCAAACCTGCAGTTCTGCAGTGACCCAAACCACTGCACTTAGGTCTTTAATTCATTGTGCCACAGTGGGAACTGCCACCAATACATGTCTTGAAGAAATATTTTGAGATTGTACAACCAGGTAGCAAAAGAAGAAGTCTCAAAGAGTCTAAGCATAAAGAGGATTTGAGATGCGTTTACTTGCTTGAAGATGGAGGGGTGAACATGACAAGGATTGCAACTGACCTCTGTAAGCCAGCAAGAAGAGGAAACCTTTCTGCAACTGTAAGGAATTGGATTCAGCCAATAACCATGTTCGATTGATAGCAGATTCTTCCCTGGAGTCTCCAGATGAAAGCTCAGCCCAGCTGGCACCTTGATGAGATATGAGCATAGGTGTATCCACTAATACATACTATTCCACTAATACATACTATTTTAATTATGGGATATGTATCTTGAATTTCTGGGATAATCATCATGTGATTATGGCATATTAACCTTTTACTATATTGCTGGACTTTTAAAATGAATATTCTTGTTGTGGATTTTTAGGTTTATGTTCATGAAGGGTATTGGCCTAGAGTAAGTTTTACAGTAAGTTTTGACATGAGATAGTGTTAGTTCTTTAACTTTCTTATTTTTCAAAACTCTTTTTGCTAGTCTAATTTTCTTTGGCTTTTTGTATACATCTAGAATAAGTGTGACAATATCTATAAAAAACCTGCTGGGATTTTGACTGAGAATGCATTGAATCCATAGAATGATTTGATCCGAAGTAATACCTTAGCTATCAATATTGACTCCTCCCCTTTATAAACAAGTTCTCTCTCTCCATTTATGCAGATCTTGTTTGATTTTGATAAATGCTTTGTACTTTTTAGCAGTCAGGTCTTGCACATTTTAAAACAGATTTGTACCTAGGAATTTCATGTTTTTGGTGCTATCGTAAAAAGGTACTTTTTTTGAACTTCAAATTCTCACTGTTTATTGTTGATTTATTGAGATACAACTGATTTGTATCTCAATTGACCTTGTTTATTGACCTTGTTTCCTGGAACCTAATTATTAGTTCTATTACCTTCCTTAGATTCTATGTGGACAGTCACTTTGTCGGTGACTCGAGGCCATTTTCTTTTCCTTTTTTTCTAATCTGTATACACTTTATTTTTTTTTATTTCATTGATTTTATTGCACTGATTAGGACATCTAATATAATGCTGAATGGGTTCAGTGAGAGAGGATATCCCTGCCTTGTTTCTTATATTGAGAAAACATCCTGATGTTGGAAACGGGTTTTATTTTGTTTTATGGATGCTCTTTATCAAGTGTGTTTCTCTTATGGTTCTAGTTTGCTGCGATTTAAAAATCATTAATGTGTTGAATTTTGTCAGATAGTTTTCTTCTATCTACTGAAATGGTAGTATAGTTTTTCTCACTTAGTCTGTTAAAATAGTGAATAATATTGGTGGATATTTCACGTGTTGAATCAGTCTTGTTATCCTGGCTAAACACCATTTGAGCATGACATTGCATCTTTTTTATATGTTGCTGGATTTTGTTTGCTAATATTTTACTGAGGAATTTGTGTGTATTTTCATGAGCGATATTGACTTGTAGTTCACTTCTTTTATAATGATTTGTTTGGTTTTGATATTAGGGTAACAATGCTCACATTAAGTGAGCTGAGGAGTTCTTCCCCTTCTATTTTCAGGTAGAGATTTTTCATAATTTGTATTATTTTTTCCTTAGATTTTTGATAGAATTATCTAGTAAAATCATCCAAGCTTGAAGTTTTCTTTGTGTAAAGGTTTGTAATTTAAACTCAATTTCTTCTTTTTTTTAATTGAAATATAGTTGATTTATAATGCTAATTTCTGCTGTTTGGCAAAGTGATTCAGTTTTTTATAATATATATTATAAATTATATATTAATTATAAATATATATTTATATATAATATATTAATATATAAGCATGTGCTATAAATATACATATTATGATATATATTTTTTCCATTATGGTTTATCACAGGATATTGAGTATAGTTCCCTGTGCTATACAGTAGGATCTTGTTGTTTATTCATTCCCTATAGCATATTTTGCATTTGCTAATCCCAGTCCATCCTTACTCCACTCCTACCCCCTTGGCAATCATAAGGCTGTTCTCTATGTCTGTGAGTCGGCTTCTGTTTCATAGATAGGTTCATTTGTGTTATATTTTAGATTCCACATATAAGTGATGTCATATGGTGTTTGTCTTTCTCTTTCTAACTTAACTTCATTTAGTATAATAATCTCTAGGTGCATCCATGTTGCTGCGAATGGCATTATTTCATTCTTCTTTATGGCTGAGTAGTATTATGTTGTATATATATATATATATATATACCACATCTTTGTCCATTCATCTGTTCATGGACATTTAGGTGGTTTCCATGTCTTGGCTACTATAAATAGTGCTACTGTGAATTCAGGGGTGCATGTATCTTTTTGAATCATAATTTTTTTTGGATATATGCCCAGGAGTGGGATTGCTGTATCATATGGTACTTCTATTTTTAGTTTTTTGAAGACCCTCCATACTGTTTTCCACAAAATCAATTTCTGTAATAGATGTTTCTTATTATTTACTTCTTCTTGTATAAATATCTATAGTTTGTGTCTTTCAAGGAATAAGTCAGTTCCACTTCAATTCCAATTCAATTTATAAATCATTGAATTTGGGGGGCATAGAATTGGTTGTAGCATTTCATTATTTTTTTGTTTATGGGATCATGAGTGATATCTCTCTTTCTTGATATAGGAAAATTGTAATCACAGCTTTCTCAGCAGCCAGCAGATGTTGTTACATTGCAGGTCAATTTTTTTTCAGCTTAAAGTATTTTAAAATTTCTCCAGATCTTCTATCTGAATCATGGGTTATCTAGACATGTTTTTTAAATTTCTAAACACTTAGGGATTTTTTTCATATATCTTTCTGTTATTGGTATCTAGTTTAATCCTTTATGATCCAAGGACATACTTTTTTGGATTTCTATTATTTTAAATTCATTAACATTTGTTTTATGGCCAGAATATAGTCAATTTTGCTGATGAGTCTGTGTGAAATGAAAAATAAAAAGTGTATATTTTACTGTTGTTGTCAGTGCTGAGTTTTACACAGCTTCAAACTGAGCATCCTTGTACAGTCTTTATTGCTTAGCATAATCTGCCTTCTCCGGTAGAGAGAATTATAAAGACAAAACTGTGTGCTTTTTGGTAAAGGCTAAAGTTAGTGGATGAAACAAGCACCCTTACTGAAGGAATACTATAATGTAGAGCAAAGGAAAGATCCTCCTTTCAAAACAGCCTTCCCTAGTAGATAGAGTCTGATGGTCAGGTTTTGCCTACTTTCTACCCAGATTCAAGCTCTGCTTCTTCCCATAACCAGGGATAGTCAACCCCAGCCTGACCCCAGCCATTGCACAGAGCCTTGGGATCAGTTCTGACCAAAGCTGATGGTAGGATTAAAGTGATTTGATTCTTCACTGATTCTGAGCTCCAGGTCTTCCTTATTGTTGTCACACAGTACTTCCAGCAACTTTAAGTTCCACCCCGAGGCCCACTTGGCTGAGCATTTATGATCACAGGGCACGACAAGAGGACCCCAGCTACTGCAGAGGGGGCTTCCCACGCAGAGACTGCGACGTCTTGAGTCAAGCAGTTAACTTGGCAAAGCCCTCGCTACTTGAAAAACTAGCAACATCTCTGAAGAGCAGATGGAATTTCCGAGTAATACATCTGGGAAAGCTGTAAGCACAGGAATATATCTGTTTCCATTGTTATAGAAGATAAACAGGACCAGACTCAAGACACTGTGGGAAAAAGAACAGTTCTTGCTTGCTTACTGTTTACTGCTTTTCTGGAGGGAGAAATAAGCATGGACGTGTCACACGTGAGGACAACATCGGTGTACAGGACAGTCGTCTCCGATACGTCCTGGGAGGAATTAAAAACAAGGCTGCCTCGACATGGCAGAAGAATGCTCAGCTGATTACCTATTTATTTATTCATTCATTTTTGGCCACATTGTATCAAATTCAAGAACATCAGAAAATTCACATTTAACTTTGCATTTTGGCTTTTGCAGCCCTTCTGTATGAAAATGTGGTGACTGTCCTTTTGGATGTTAGTCTGGTTATGGATGATTTTGGGACATGCTAGCTTTTCCACAAAAAAACCCTATTGGATTGATTCACAGTAGATTTATCTAAGGCTTTCTTAGAGCAGCTGATATTTTCAACCCACGCACTGTCTTGGAAATCATTTGCTACTTGCTATTTGAAGAAATATTTCCTTTATTTGCTTGAAAATGACTGGTCTGACTGGTTTTTTTGACTGAATAAACTGGACGTTTTGGCATGTTGAGGAAGTCAGAGGTTGCCAAACAATCTAGAAGAGCAAAATTATATTTTCCTTCTGGGGTAAAATTATGACTTTTTACCAATTTACCAATTTAAAAACTTCGGTCTCCAAGTGACCTTTTGAGCCAGGAGCCATCCGACAAACGGAGATATTAGTTTCCATTGGACTTTTTTCAATGGTCCGGTGAGAGAGAGTGAGCCTTCCTCTCTGTTAACCCTGCAGGGTTCACACTGGCCAAGTCCAGACTGAAGACATATTCGTCCTGTCTGACTGGAGAACACACACTGTATCAGTGGCTTTCGAGGTGATGGATGGGCATCTGATATGCTATTTGTTTCTCCAGACAATCCCAGCACCTACTTTCCACCCAGCATCAAATAATCAAGGATCCACAAGTTGAGGGGTGCCAATTATTCAATTGATGGATTTGTGTTAAACCCTAGGACCAGTACAGCCTAATGAATCAGCCAGTGGAAGCATGCCCCAATTAGAGACAGAGCTCCTGGCTGCCAACAAAACCACATGCTGTTCCCCTTGCTTGAGCAGCTGGGCTTTGGGCAAAGGCCTCATAAAACTCAGGGACAGCTAGAACTGTGAGCAGTGTGTGCTCGAAGGCTCTTATGATGTTACCTCCCCCTCCTTAAACTCTGTTCAGCGTTTGTGACCCCCTGCTTGTCCTGGCCACAGATTCAGAAGAGATGAAAGCCAGTGGGCTTTTCACCAGCAGGGTAAATAAATGAGGACTCAACTTAGAGAAGGGCTGCCCTCTCTTCTGCTTTCTGCACCACTGCTGGGCATTCATCAGTAAATTGAAAGAGAGTATGAATGACACAGAAAATAGGATGACCCGTCTCGGCCAACAGGGCTACCTTTCAATGCGTGGAAAGGTTTGTATGCAAGATGCCACGAGAGAGGAAACACTTCTCGAATAGACCCAAATGATCTGTCCTATGGCGCTGAACCTTTTAAAAATATACATCCATATATTTACTTATTTGTGGGGAATGCTAAAACCACAAAGTTCCTGTTTGCTCTGTTTCTTAGGGATAAAGTTATTCTGTGGTCAGCGATACCTAAGACCATCAGGCACGCACACTGCAGATCTGAAGAAGGTCTATTTACTCGCGCTTCCAGGAAAAATATTGACAAGGCAGTAAAAATACTTTCCTTGATTACTCAACCTCGTATTTTAAACCTAAAATTACAGGAACTTTTCTCTTTTAGTCATTTATTTTTAGCTTCTCTATTTTTCCACCTTTGTGGGGGAGGGTGTTCTGGCTTACCTTTTAAAACACGGTCTATTTATACTGACTCTGAAAGTTGAGGAACCCCAAACCCTTTAAAGCATAGTCACTCTTTCCTTCTGACTAGTTTTCGGGGTACTTGGGGACAAGTGCATCTTAGCTTCTGGAGATAAATGGATAAAGGAGAGTTTATTCCAGGGCTGAAAGAAACTTCAGAATGTCTGCTAGTGGGGGGTTTCAGGCAAGCGAGCATGTCTGTCAACCATTCCTTATGTCCCTCCCTTTGAGCCAAGGTCAGGCATAGTTACAAATCTAGGAGGGTGGAGTTAAATCTGACTCCATCAATATCAACACACAAAGGGATTCCACTTGACTCCATCATGGTGCTCCAGAAACAAGGGGTCCAGACTAGTCTGTCTCCCCTGACCCCTTGCTGCAATATTCCCAACCCCATTGTCTCTACATCTTACCCTGTTCCATTTTCATTCACTGCACTACCCGGAATTGTACCATGTATTTGTTTGGTTATTGATGTGTTGTCCGTGTTCACCAGATTTTAAACTACAGGAGGGTGAGGGGCTTCTCACTGCATCCCCTCCATGTGGAGAGGGCTGGGGATAGATGCTTTGCTGTAAAGGTTCAAGAATGCTTTTATTCTTCAAAGGATAAGTCTGAGTTTTTCAGGTGATTTGCATTAAAAAAAAACTCACCTAGTTTTTCATTCATAACCGTCAATGCTGTCTCTCTCTCATGTCCCATTGACAGAGATTCATCTTTTCTCCCAAGATCTAAAAGGTCCATGGACTTGTCAGAGTTTGAGAAAACCACGCATAGAAACTCTTGTCAATAATGCCGAGTTCTGCCTTTGAATCCTTGCTGAAAATACCCAGATCATTTTCAGAGTGAATGAATGAATTTGCCTATCTTGGAAGCTTTGGCTGAGTATTCTCAAGGGTTAAATTCTGTTTTTGTTTTTGTTTTTTTTTTTAGCACTTCCCCCGGGTCCCCTGTGGTACTACTGCTGCTTCAACTTGTCAGTGTGTATTTGATGTATCATTGCATTTGCTTATTTTATGCTCCACCATAAAAATATGTATACTTCTGAGGGAGTGCCGTCTAGAACATACAGATGACTTTGACAAAGATAAAAGATCAGTTGGGTCATCTGGTGATGAAACACAACTGCTCGATCCTGGACTGAATAACTGATGCTCAGCAGAGAAAGACATTTGTTGGATTAGGAGGGAAAGGGTTGTTACCTAGCACTGGGAGCCCCGAAGAAATGCTTTCCTAATAAAATATGTCCATGCGTCTTTCACTATTGGAGACATAGGCGCATTGTGGATTAGTCATCTGAAAGTTTTATGCCCCAAATCACAGGATTTTAAGTCTGCACAAGGCCAGCAAGGCTGGCCTGTTTTCTTCCTATTTGGCAGTGTACTGCTGGGCCATCCCCCTCACCGATAATTGACTAAGCTTGGAGAATGCTAAGCCTGGGCAACATACTTAGAAACGTAAATCCCTGGAAGCAAGAATTAAATGCAAACATATAGTTCATTCCCATGATAGAGAGATGTCTGTGTGGTTACTGTTATTGGGGATATCTGTCCAGCTACTCTGATGTGTAGTAAACATGATAAAGAGATGACAATTCTTAGATAAGCATGAGGGATATTTGTTGAGCATTTACTATGTGACAAAGGCACAAAATGCATTCAAAATGCTCCAAAGCCCTTTCTTACTTCTCATAATATCTGAGATAGATACTCTCATCATCTCCATTTAAAACAGGGGGAACAGGGATTTCCCCACTGTGGCTCAGTGGGTTAGGAACCCAACTCATGTGCGTGAGGATATGTGCTCGATCCCTGGCCTCACTCAGTGGGTTAAGGATACAGTGTTTCCACAAGCTGCAGAGTAGGTTGAGGATGCATTTTGGATCTGGCGTTGCCATGGCTGTGGCTGTGGCTGGCAGCTTGCAGCTCCGAATTGACCTTCCGTAAGCCAGGGGTGTGGCCCTAAAAAGACAAAACACACACACACACACACACACACACACACACACACACCCAAAACAAAAAAACCAACAACAAACCAGCAAATGGGGGAACAAAGATGCAAAGAAGTTAATTTCTCTGTGGTCACCAGGACTTGAACCCAAAGGGCTTTTTTTCAGAGCCCACGGAAGGACGTTTCCAGTCCTGACGGTGACTGAGCGATGTTTGTACAGCCTGCGAAGTATCTTCCCCAAGTGAGTCATTCTCATTCAGCTTCGAAGATTTGGCCACTTCTCTATTTTCGATTCCACAAATATTGTAATTTCCACGAGAAACCTCAGAGGTCCCATTTCTGGCTCAGGAGAGGGTTAACACACACTCCACCCAAGAGTCTCTGGTACTGGGCTCCATTCATTTTCCAAAATGTAGCCTGTTCCGTTGATTAGTCTGCTCCATGTCATTAAAGCAAAGCAGACCCACACCCGGACAGTTAGTGGGACCCCAGCCATGTGGTGTTGCAGTGACCCTGACCACACTTGCCCCTCAAGCTCTAGGTCTTGATCAATTCCTAGAACCCGAAGCTCTGGCATAGTGGTCTCTGACAAAAACAAACGAGGGTGTTTTGGTGGCTTACTTACAAGAAATCAAGGGCTCTCTTCTGATATCTCTCTCTCTCTTTTTTAAGGGCCACACCTACAGCATAAGGAAGTTCCCAGGCTAGGGGTTGAATCAGATCTGCAGCTGCCAGCCTACACCACAGCCACAGCCACAGCCACACAGGATCCAAGCCTCATCTACGACCTACACCACAGCTCACAGCAGCACGTGATCCTTAACCCACTGAGCAGAGCCAGGGATCAAACTCACATTTTCATGGATGCCAGTCAGATTCATTACCGCTGAGCCACAACCAGAACTCGGTGATACGTCTCTTGATATCCATTTACCAAGTTTTTTTTTTTTTTCCACACAGTTTCCAGGAGAAAATGAGTGGGGATTTTAAAGTAGACACATTTATTTGCCAGGCAGAGAAAAGCTGCACACATCCTAGGACGTAAGGAATGCTGGGATGGGACCTCGGCCCCAGTGCTCCCTCATGCCTCTGCCTGGTTGCATGAGAGCTTCATGCCTATGGGATCACTGGCTTCTGCTTTGGGAATCCGCATGCAGACATCTCTTGAAGAGGTAACCCAGGAAGCTGCTGTCAGTCTTCAACGCTATTTCGTGATTCAGTTGATCCTAGAAGAAATAGGTCATTGGATCAGTCAGAGTTCATCAGGAGAGATGGGGGGAGAGAAAAAGGACCTCGGAGGAACCGAGCCGATGGAAAAGACCTGGTAGATTTGGCCATTGGAGACCCTGGTGGTGCTGAGGAGGGCGTCACACACTTGCTGGAAAGAAGTCTTCAGACCCTGGCTTTGGAGCCCTCCCATTGGGCTTCCACCCTCCTCAGCATTAAGCCTATTTGAGTTATGACTTTTAACAAGTGCCCGTAGGAAGCCGGACCTGAAATTCTGTTAAATTCAAAGCAAAGCTGGGCCTGAAATTTTATTTAATTTAAAGTGACAGGTGGGGGTGGATGGGGGGTTTGCAGTTGGCATATGCACACTGAGGTATATGGAATGATTGGCCAGTGGGAATCTGCTGTAGAGTACAGAGAACTCTACCCAATATTCTGTGAAAATTTATGTGGAAAAAAAATATGGAAGAGAACAAATGTGTATATATGTATTACCGAATCACTTATGTTCATTAGGCTGAATGCGAAAAACCACAAGCCAAAGAGGGCATAGTATATCATTGCATTTTATGAAATTCTAGAAAAGGCAAAAACTGTCTTATAGTGCTGGAAACTATGTGAACATAAGACTCAACTATGTTGTTGCATCAATCTGCATTTCTTTTGAGAAAGGGTTCTTTTTTTTCTCTCTCTCTCTCTCTCTCTCTCTTTTTTTTTTTTTTCCATTGCATAGAGCAGGAAACTCCAACTTGAAGAGTTGAGTGATTTTTTCCTGAAGGTCTCAGCTTCCAAGTAGCCCATCCAGGACTTCACATAAGATCTTCAGCATCTGAGATTACTTCTCATGATGTTGCTCTTGGTGCTGAACTGAAAGGAAGAGAAAACACTCACTGCACGTGGGTAGATATTAAACATAGGAAGAAGGCACTGCAGGCACAAGGAAGAATATATTCTGATACTTGATATGAGGGTGATTCTTTGACTTAGCACTGGCATCTGATACAGCCAAGCCAGTCCAAATTCTTTACCTGGGTTTTCCAACTGGGAATAAGGAAAAGGGTAAAACCTTTTCTGTTGTTAAAAGCTGCAGCACGTGAAGCCTAGGACTGGCCAGGGGCTGTATTTCCCTGCAATTTGGAACAAATTTGGACTAAAAGAGAGGGAAGCCAACCTACGGGGGAAAAAAAAAATGAAAGCTTAAAAAACAAAATGAAAGAAAATCCCAGCTGTTTTGAAACTTTGGCTCCATTTTTTTTCTTTTTAGGGCCACACCTGCATTATACAGAGGTGCCTAAGCTGGGGGGCGCATCAGAGCTACAGTTGCCAGCCTACATCACAGCCACAGCAATGCCAGATCTGAGTCCTGTCTATGACCTACATTGCAGCTCATGCAACGCCGGATCCTGAACCCACTGAGCAGGGCTAGGGATTGAACCTGTGTTCCTCATGGGTACTAGTTGGTTTCCTTTGCAGCTGAGCCACAACAGGAATTCCTTCATTTGTTTTTGAGGGGCTAACAGCATCTGTATCATTCCAATGAATTGGTTACTTAACCCTTCATTTGATAACCTGAGATGTTTCAGTATCAACCAGTAAATTCCCTCTAAATGAATTTGAGTTAGGTTTCTGTCACTTGCAATCAGAAGAACCTTGCCTAACACATGGTGCTTAAAAGGATTTAAGTGCAACATTAATTGCATAATGTTGCCACATCTTGTAAAAAAAAAAAAAGGTAATATTCATAGTAACTCTAGTTAAATATACTGCACAAGTATTGTGCCAAGAAGAATGACAGCGCTGTATTTACCTTTTCAGACAGTCTTTGTTTCCATTTGGCATATACAGAGGTTGAAATATTAACAGTGGATCTCAGGAGAGAAACCCAGCTTTGTAAGGTCTTTGGGTGATAAAATATATTATATAAATAATCTGTGTTCAAGATCAGCACATTCTATACATTTTTTTGCCTGCTGGGAGTTACTCATTTTTATGGAATACAACCTGGCCCACTGTAATAAATGTGAGTAAAACTGCCAGGGGATCCCTTTTTTCTCATTTTCATATCATATGCAGGTAGTGAATAATGTCTTGTGTATTTGAGGATCCCACTTTCAGAAGCAGAACACTTGCACATGGGAAAGACCGGAGCGGGTAAATCTCCTTTTAAGAAGAAAACAGGCCAACAGCAAAAAGAAGTCCTTCTGAACTCCTGCAAAGACATCCTCCCTTTTTATGAGGACCAGTTCCCAAGAATGCTATCAGCACCCCAACCCCCGCACCCCCAAGAGCACTCAAGGAGCAGTAGAAATTAGCACTTGGTTAAAGTTTCTCTTGGCTTGGCTTTGTTACTCTGACTCTTCTTCCTGCTTTTGGTTTCTCCTTTGTCTGCTTTTTCCTCTGTTACTGTTTCCCTTCCTTCCCATTTCCCCGGGGGCTTAACTGAGGGTAACGCCAAGTGCCCTTTCCTCCTCCTTTGCGCCTCTGTGAATTGGAGAGGGCCTGACCTCATGGCCGTCCCCATGCAGGGGGTGGGTTCCGTAGTTTCCAGTTTGAACTTCATGCTTCAGCGTGTCCGGATGCTCAGAGGAAGAATGTACGAGAAACAGGGGATAATTGAATTACAGATTTCTGTTGTGTTCGGGATGTTAGCTCTTGCACACATGTAGCAATTCTGGATTGCTTAAGAGGTCCCTGGTGTGTTTTTGGCAAATGGAGACCTTTACATGGGCCCGGCTCAGGTCCAAGGGACATGCATGGCGCTGGGTTTACTTAACTACTCATCTGCCTGCATTTTCTTCCAATTCCTTAGAAAGGCAATTGAAAAGGAGAAGAGAGAAAGAAAATGGGTGTAGGCCTCAATGGCCAAAAGAATTCCTTTGAGATAAATCCCAAGACGAGCTTCAAGATTAAAAAGCTAAGACATTCCTCAATGGAATACTTGCAGGAAATAAGATCCTCATCCAGGCAGCTTTCTTTAAAAAACAAAACAAAAAGGACTGACACATGGACATGTGTGTGTCTGTTCACGTGTGTGTATGTTTGATTTCATATTGTGAGCTGAATAGTGACCTATAATGACTTTCAGATTTGCTTAGCATGAGGGACAGAGGAAAAATTATCTAGGAGAGAGGCTGCCCTCATTAGCGATATACATTGGTCTCATTTAGGAAGCATCTGTGAGGTGTAAAGAATGAAAAAATAAAACTGACAGGAAAAAAATTAAAAATTCTTCTTTCTTTAGAGCATATTTTAAAGGTACAAATAGAAAATGTCATGCTTAGTATTAATTACGAACAGCCAGGGTGAGAATTTGGAGTTCCAAACTGAGAGAAGAAAGAGGGGGGGAAGAGAACGCAACTTGAAGCCACACAGATCGGCATCCTGGGGGATCCAAGCCCCTTCTTTCTCTCCAGTGGGAACCCTGTCTGCCTTCAGTCCTTTGGGGTTCCCAGAGGACAGGTGCACAGCCCCCCACCCTGGTGCTGGAAAGCGTTATGTCCACCTAGGGCTCGCTGCTCCTGGTGCTCTCTAAAAGGAGTGGTCCCCTCTCTCTCCTAGATGATGTATCAAGGACAGCAGCTGGCACGTCAAACTCTAAATAAAAAAGGATCAAGAATAGTAATGGGATTTGGTGTTAAATGAGGAGGAGATGATGGGATGAACAGCCCTCCGAAGCTGAGAAAGGGGCCTTTCTTGTTCTATCCTCTGGTTTAAAGATAGTGTTGCAACCACCAGATCCATGGTCAGGGTACAGTCTTAGAAGAGGATAGAATGTTTCAAAGCTGGATAGTCCACGGAAGGTTTGAAGGAGAAAAGGAAAATGAAGGTAGGGGATGCTTGAGTGTCATCTGGTTTAAGTGGTATTTTTTCCCAAACACCTCGCTGACTGACATTGAAGAAATGCGGGTGTTTTGGGGGAAGGGCTCAAGTGTGAGACATAATTTTGATTGTGAAGCCCTTCAAGGATGGATGGTGCTAAGTGGATTGTGAACCATCCAGATATTGGCTTTCAGCATCTGCAGATCAAGGGAAAGAAGGTGCCATTGCATTACAGAAAAAAATGGTAGAAGAGGAGAAAAGAAAACATGAAGCCGAAAAGAAGTTCAACAAAGGAGCTGAATAAAGACCCATCAAAATCTGCCTATGTTTCGAGCCCTCTCTGCTATCATTCATATTGTGACTATGATAAAATGTTTCTTTGTTTCATATAAATTCTTTTTTTCTAATATTTCCTAGGATACTGATGACTCCATAAGGGTGGGGCCATGCGCTGTATGCCTCTTGTATTCTGTTATGGCATTGCTCTCAACCTGATGCCAGGAGCAAAACAAGGACTCCACAAACACTCATTTACGGAGGACCAGAGATGCCTAAAGGACCAAGCTGCAAAGTAGAAAAAGCTAGGCACATCAATGATGCATTTTAGAGAAACCGCTGTTTCATCTTTACCCTATTTTTTCAAGGGAATTTTTCTTCAATGTAAATTTGGCTGTTACAGTTATTAAAAAGTGAGACAAAGAGGTGAAACTCATGCAACATTTTAGGGAAAGTGATTCTTCAGAGCCACCTTGCCCTCACACTTGCTTTGGGGGCTCTTCCTTCAGAACAAAAATCATAAGCTCAAGACACAACCAGGCACCCATAGGGTTGAGACAAAACTCTGCCAAAAGGGAGACGTCAGGCAAGGGATTCATGGGGCCGCCACTTTATCGTCACTTGATGTTTAATAAAGCCACATGGCACTGGTCTAAACTGTGCTGAGAGGAAGGGCTAGTTCAGTGTGATGTGGTTCTGAAAACACCAACTCTGACAAGTGGTAGAAAATTGTTTAATTCGCAAAAGATGACTGAAGCACCAGATCTGGGCAAATAAAGAAAGTGGACGTTGCCCCTTGACTCGATAGTTACATGAGCCTTTCTCATCAGTCTCCAGGAACTTTACGGAGCAGTCAGATTTCCTGGCGGGGGGTCAGGGGTGGGGCAGGTTTATGGGAGCCACAGGGAAAAAAGGGTGTTGGAGTTTTCTCTCTCTCCGTTTCTTCCCTCTACCTGTCTGTATGGTTGTACTGAGCTTGTTCTGAAGTCCTCCGTGCAAAAGGCCGAGATGATCAAATGTGATATTCACGTAAGATTGTGGCACTCAGCCTCACGTTGGGGAGTATACAGGGCTTCAGTGTTCCTTAAGAAATTACCTCTTGGTGTAGCAATTAGCCCCCTTCTGTGAAGGTCCAGTGTTTCCTTGGGCTCCTGCCAGTGCTAACAGCTATGGCTTAGCATTCTTTTTAATGGGCTGCGATTACTGCTGAGAGCAGGGAAACATAAAATATTCACACTTAAGCATCTTTTACCCTCCTTTGAACGTTAGATTATGTTGAAAATATAACTGACTTTTCATTCTTAAACCTGATATTTGCTTAGAATTCCACAGGACCCATGAAAACGTTTCAGTAAGTGGTTTCTGTTGATTTATTAACCCCCAGGAAAGCTTCATGGAAATCCCTTGCTGCCAAATATTGAATATGTTTTATGCACCCTTACAAAAGTCTTGTTTACCAGTTTGATGGCTTTCCCACCTTTTAGAGAAGAGAGATGATTTGGAGCATGACCTAACGTGAGTCCCATTTTTCTCTTCTGTGCCATCTGTTGGGGAAAGAGAGGGCAGAAACTTCAAACCATCTGTCTGTGATGTGCAGTAAGGTTGCACTGGTCTCTTCTTAAAAACCTATTCACAGAGTTCCCATCATGGCTCAGTGGTTAACAAATCTGACTAGGAACCATGAGGTTGCGGGTTCGACCCCTGGCCTTGCTCAGTGGGTTAAGGATCCGGCATTGCCGTGAGCTGTAATGTAGGTTGCAGACGTGGCTCAGATCCCGTGTTGCTGTGGCTGTGGCGTAGGCCAGTGACTACAGCTCCAATTCGACCCCTAGCCTGGGAACCTCCATATGTCGTGGAAGCGGCCCAAGAAATGGCAAAAAGACAAAAAAAAAAAAAATTCACTATTATCTTCGCTTAAATTACTTTGCATTTTCTTGGTATTATCTGTTGATGGGATGTTCTAATGAGATAAATGATGTGGAAATATTGGTAATAGGTACCTTACCAATATTAGCCTCTGTTCTCTGTACAGTAGATATATATATATATGTGGAATGCAATATATATGTATATATGCACCACACATCCTGTATACACACTATATATGTATAGATTTACATTCATATACTACATATATCTTGTACAGCATATATGCTATGTATACTTCATATACCATCTATATTATGTACAGCATACATGCTACATATACTTTATATACTATATGTACTATGTACAGCATATATGCTATGTATACTTCATATACTGTACATACATAGGATATACACAGTGCATATATATATACACTACATGTTATGTATAATATATGCACTGCATATATACTCTACAGAGAATAGGGAAAAATAACTAATGTACATATATGTATAAAATATATGTACATATCCTGTGTATACACACACACCATGTATACATATATGCATATATATGTGTACATATATGTGTGGTCATTTTGGTGCCTGCTTTATGGAGTAATAGAGCTATAAATTGATTTTAAGAAGTTATATGAACACATTCCATGATTTCAGATGATTAAAAGGCTAAATCTGTTAAGACTAATCTGTTTTCTTCTTTGTTATCTCTAGAGACGGCTCTCAGATAGACTTTTAATTATGCAAGTAACCTAAGCCCTCTTAACCATGGAAGCATTTTCCTCACCATTAAATAAATAGCAGTACTAACTAACCACATGATAATTTCTCATAAGTGAAATATGTTTAACTTTCTAACATTCGTTTTTTCTGTTTCAATTTGTTTCCTAATCTTTGTATTTCTCCAACAGGACTTACAGCATTAAACATGTATAGATTGATTGATACTGAGTTTTACTCGGTTCTTATTATTTTATGTGCTAATATCGCCTCTGGAGTACGTTCCAATGTTTAGTTAATCTGACAGCTAAAAAAGTCTTCCTTATGAATTACTGGATTATTTTCTCATTTAGCATAAATCCTTTTCTTCTTACCATTTATTACATTTGCAAGTAAGAACAAAAATCATGTTGACCTCTTCCCTTTTTAATCATAAGATTTAGATATTACTTAAATTCAAATGCATCTTTTTTTGTTGTGTGCAAGTGTAGCATCTTTTAGAATTTCTTCAATGAAATGGAACGATTTCAGCCCTCTAACACAGAGATTGACAAACTGTGGACCACAGTGCAGGTCCACCACTGCTTGTTTTTGTAAATAAAGTTTTATTGGAAACAATCATATTCATTCATTTATATATTATCTATGGCTGCTTTTGTACTTCAAAAGCAGAGCTGAGTAATTGTGACAAATTCCATGACCCACAAAGCCAAAAATAGTTACTAAATAGCCTTTACAAAAAAAGCTTGCCAACTCCTGCAGGTAGATGGACATTTAGCACTATTAATTATGCTGCTATGGAAACAAGCATTCACATAGTATTGTTAGCTGTATAAATGTTATCACATCTAATCACGGAAAAATTTCCATATGCATTTGAGTATTCCATAGCAAACATGTTTCTATTTCATTGCCTGTTTTAAAGATAAATATCTGCAGACCTGGAATCTGCCAACCTCTCCTTGACTCCAAAGTTCTTTTGTCTTTTCTTTGGGTTATAGAAATATCACAGTTTACATGATGATTAAAAACATGGTTCTTGGGGGAGGGGGGGTGGCTCATAAGTCATGATTCAAAGCAGAGTGTGTCACCTGCTAGGTACCCAGGGAAGAATGTCTGATCTTGAGTGTGTCACTTGAACATCTTATTTCTTCATTTAGAAAATAAAAGTAATGAGGATATTCATCTCATGTGTTTAATGTGAGGATTAAGTAAAAAATGTTATAGTGGGTTCAGAGATTACACCAGAGCACATGATGTATGCCCCATAGTGGTTTTTTTGGTGAAGTAAATGTGCAATAAAAGTAAATGTACAATAACAATAATAATTTGATCATGTAGTAGATTATATTTTATATGGGACATATAACCCTTAGTCTTGTTCCCAAATCCCTGACTCTGATCACTTCTTTGACTCGTAATGAAGCTTAGCAGTTCATTCTGAACCATAACGATATGATGTGAGGCAAAGCAGAACTCCAGGTTTATTTATGTTTCTTAATTAGCCTCCCTCACTGAGCCCCTCTGTCTCCAAGCACAATTAAAATGTTCTGTATTTCTCTAACACACCAAACATTTCTCAGTCCCAAAGCATCCTAGAATCTCAAACTGATGAAATGATTAAGGGCCATGAACATCCCAGAGGTGCTGATGGTGGTATATAAACCTCAGGGCTTATCAAGAACGCTCACATTCACGTTGCCCCAGGGGCAATCCAGGGCACTGATCCTTGGCACTCTGCTCAAACACTGTCAGGCAGACTCTTATCCCTGCAGCAGTTTTTGTTGTTTTTACTTACACTGGGCATTTTTACCTCTTACACAAGCTTGCCTTCGTATCTCAACTTTTACCATTAGAAAGTCATTTATTCAAGGAGTTTCTTTCCACTCTCTATACAATAGTCAAGTAACTCATTTTTGGAGCAAAACTTTCTCCCCAGTGAAAAATAATTTCTCCTTCCTTTGAAGTCTGCCTTTGGCTCACTACAGATCCATAGCCTTTGTCACATATTACCTTATAGTTATTTGCATAGTAATCTGAATTGCTTGTCCACCCTCTCCCCATACCTGTCAAGAGACCTGGCTGCATCACCCTCTCTATGCCCCAGAGTGCACCTGCACACAGGCACTTCTCAGGACAGTCAGACCCTGAAAACTACTTGTTTGCTTTCCACAAGACCACGTCTCTTTAAAAATAGGGTTTATAAGAATTCTATTACCAATGAATAAAAGCTATGAGATGCTAATCAAATAGTCTTTTCTGCTGTGGAATGGATGTCTGTGTGCCCCCTCCCAAAATTTATTGTGGAAACCTTCATCCTTATTGTGATGGTATTTGGAGGTGGGGCTTCGGGAAGGGAATTGTTAAGTCGTGGGGCCTCGTGATGGGATTAACGTCCTTATAAAAGAGGAAGGGACAAGATCTTTCTTTTCCTACTCAGTGAGCATATAGCAAGAAGCCATCCATTTG
The DNA here is from genome assembly GCF_016906955.1 of Phacochoerus africanus. Taxonomy (NCBI): domain Eukaryota; kingdom Metazoa; phylum Chordata; class Mammalia; order Artiodactyla; family Suidae; genus Phacochoerus; species Phacochoerus africanus. The sequence continues at coordinate 14,749,503 of NC_062555.1, read as the reverse complement.
CAAATCGGGAAGAAGACTCTTATCAGGAAGTGAATCTGCTGAGGCCTTGATGCTAGACCTCCCAGTGTCCAAAACTATGAGAAATAAATGCCTTTTGTTATAGCAGCTAGAACTGGCTAAGAGCCTCTTTAACTGAATATTTACTTTTTTAGCAGATACTGTTGGTTGACTATCTCTGTGCCCAATCCTGATCTCCTTCTCTCTTGCCTACTTCCACCTATAAAAGCTGCTCAAAATATTGCTTTGTCTTTGCAGCCTTTTTTTTTTTTTTTTTTTTGTGCAGCTAGATGTAGCCATGTGACAGATCTGGGCAGAATGTCAAAGCAGTCTCATCTGAGAGAGCTTTTGATTTTCTAATTAAGTGGATGAATGCCCCTGGTCCAGACTCTTTCCTCTTTCCGGACCTGAACATAGACCTAAGGCTTGGAGCTCACTCTTCTTTCATGTTTCCCTTTTTTTTTTTTTTTTTTTTTGGCCATGCCCTCTGCATGCAGACATTCCCAGGCCAGGGATCGAACCTATGCCACAACTATAACCAAAGCCTCAGCAGTGACAACCCCCCATGCCTCTGTGTGGAGGATGGTGAATGGACAGAAAGAGCCTGGGTCCTTAATGACATTGCCAAGCTACTGAACCTACTTCTGTAACCAGTTACCCCAGACTTCATGTTATATTGGGCAGTGAACCTCTTTCAATTTGTTTAGGACATTTAAGTGTATTCAGTGCTGTTTACAGCCAAATGTTTTCCTACCTGTTCAATAGATGATGACAAAATTGGCAAGAGTTTGGCTATTAGAATTAATTATAATTAAAATTAATGATTCCAACTGATGAGAATTAACATCTCAATTGCCCGCATTAATTTGAATCACCCTATCCATTCACAGAATGCTGGTTTTTCCTCTCGCCTACTTGACATGCAAAGATTTTATCTGTTTGGAGTTCCTGTCATGGCTCAGCAGCTTGAGGATTGGATGTCCTCTCTGTGAGGATGCGGGTTTGACCCCTGGCTTCACTCAGTGGGTTAAGGATCTGGCATGGAAGTAAGTTGCTATGTAGATGCAGCTTGGATCTAGTGTTGTCGTGGCTGTGGTGTAGGCCACAGCTGCAAAGGCGGCTGTTAAAATAAAGAAAGAAAAAAGGTTTTGTCTTTCAGATTCAGATTAAAAGAGAAACAGCACCTTCATTGCCTTTTTTTCTTCTACTTAGTGTGGAAGAAGGCTCATTCCTGGTTACCATAGCTCAACCAGGAGACATCAAATGGAAGAAAGGTATGATTTATATGAAAAAGAATGAAAATAAAAATCACACCCCACTTAGAGGAAGAGCCTGGGACCGAGTCAAAATAGCCTGAGATGAAAGCGTAGCAACTTTGCCCATTTTAAGCACTGCCTGGAATTCTGACTGATGGGATATTCTGGAAGAAGCCTTAAGCAAATAAGTATGCTAAGAGGAACACTGAAGTTGTTTCATACTGCGGCGGTTTTCATCTTTGGGCATGAACTAGCAATTATTTTCATAGGGAGTGGGGGGAGAAGTAGCCAGGGGATTTCTGGGCCGGTAATGGGCTTCTGTGGTGTGTGCTGAGGATTGAATGTTAGACCACAAGATTACAGGACTATCCATCCCTTCTGACCAGTGCAGATTCGAATCCACATTCCAGCCCCCATGTGTCATCTTAGCTGGAGTCTTTGGAGGAGGCTTTATCTTGCAGCTCAGTCTTTGGAATAAATAGGTATTGGCCATTGTCTTAGAGGTTGAATGACTCCATGGCTTCGGGGGATGGCGGCACAGAAGATGCCTTTCAAGTCTAAGGTCTAGCTCTCTCAGGTAACTGCAAAGCCAAAACAGATTGAAAAAGTAAAAAATAAAAAAACAGAAATAAAAACAAAAACAACCCAGAGTCTCTGTGACTGAGAAGAAATGATAAAGCATCCAGGAAAGTTCAAAAATAGCGAATTCCCACGAAGCGGGGGTCTTGTCGCATCAGTCATGCATCTTCCGATGTTCTTTGGCTGGGAACCAAAGCTGAGCTGTCCAGTCTGTCCTCTTTCGTGGGGGGGGGGGGCGCAGCTTTCTTGAAACTGAAACCACCGTGAGTAGGTTTCGTCCCAGTGCCTCGTGCCCAGAATGGTGGTAAAATTGTCCATATTGAAGAATGAAGAGGAACAAACCCCTCAAGTTCCTGGGTGAACCTCTTAATCTCTCATTACATTCTCCTTTTATTTCAGACAGAGTCTCTCTTTTTTGCCCCTAAACCCATGTATGACTTCTGTGCCACCTAATTCCTCTTTATCTTTCCATGGCAGGTACAGGATATTAAAAATAATAATGTCATTCTGCGGTTTACTGGTTTCAAAAGGAGGTTTTTCTGCAGCTCACGCATTTGCTGGGCATTTGATTGGGAGAAGATCTTTTAGGTGAAGTCCTGTACGTATCATAATTTCCTTACACAGCGGTGCCAGAGTAACCTTCCTGGAGTGTGATTTTTGCTGCGCCATAAATGGTTTCTCCTGTCGGTGGCGTGTCGTTCCCTTCTGCAGTTTGGCCAGCTCTGACTTGAACTTAGCCTTGCTCTCTCCTGACTCTTCTTCTTCTTCTTGAACTAGTTACTAAGGCTCAGTCAAACTTGGTGTCGGGATCATTCTTCCAGACTTCCATGTCATTCTGCCTTTGCATTCCTTTGCTTGTCCCCCAACTTTGAGATGACCTTGTCAGCTTCCTGTGTGTCCATCTGGTTTGCACGTCACGGTGTAAAGGAGAAAATGTCATCCTGTAAGAAACCTGCGATGGTCACAGGGCAGATCTGATATCTTCCTCTTCTAAACTCCTGGTGTTCCCTTTGTACCACAATTAGTTCATTCTTCACTGACTGCCTTTGATTAAGCTCTTTGAAGACGTACCTTCATTAATTCAAGGTGCGGTTCTTGAGCGCCCTCTCTGTTTCAGTGACTGTTGTAGGGAAAGGGCATACTGCAGCCAGCAAAACAGATGTGAGCCCTAGACTCATGAAACTCCAGGGTACCCCTTTTATTAGGCTGAACTCCTTGAAGATATCTATTCCACCTTTTCATTTTATATAAGTCAGTGCTTTGAACTTGGAAAGTAATTACTAATTTGTTTTAAATAAGTAAACCCATGGTTTCCAACACTCTCAGACACAATGCCCCCTTATAGCCAATATTTCACATGTGCTTTTTTTTTCTGTTCTTTTTAGGGCTGCATCTGGAAGTTCCCAGGCTAAGGGCTGAATCAGAGCTTCAGCTGCAGGCCTACGCCACAGCCGCAGCAATACTGGATTGGGGAGTTCCCACTGTGGCGCAGTAGAAATGAATCCAACTAGGAACCATGAGGTTGCGTGTTCGATCCCTGGCCTCACTCAGTGGGTTAAGGATCGGGCGTTGCCATAAGCTGTGATGTAGTCGCAGACACAGCTCGGATCTGGTGTTGCTGTGGCTCTGGAGTAGGCCGGCAGCAGCAGCTCCGATTTGACCCCTAACCTGGGAACCTCCGTATTCTGCGGGTGCGGCCCTGAAAAGACAAAAGACAAAAAATATATGTGTGTGTGTGCTTGTGGCAGTGCTGGCTCCTTCACCCACTGGACAAGACCAGGGATCGAACCCGCATTCTCATGGACCCTACATTGGGTGCTTAACCCATCGAGCCACAACGGGCACTCCTGTCACATGCTTTTCACTGTGCTGAAAGAAAAGTAACAAATGATATCTATCTACACACATAATTCAAAAACACTAATATAGGGAGTTCCCGTCGTGGCGCAGTGGTTAACGAATCCGACTAGGAACCATGAGGTTGCGGGTTCGGTCCCTGCCCTTGCTCAGTGGGTTAACGATCCGGCGTTGCTGTGAGCTGTGGTGTAGGTTGCAGACGCCACTCGGATCCCGAGTTGCTGTGGCTCTGGCGTAGGCTGGCGGCTACGGCTCCGATTCGACCCCTAGCCTGGGAACCTCCATATGCCGTGGGAGCGGCCCAAAGAAATAGCAAAGAGACAAAAAGACAGAAAAAAAAACCAAAAAACAAACAAAAAAACCTCTAATATAATCTCCATGTAAATATCACAAAAAGAACAAAATAAAAGAAAAGCAATTTATGACAACATGCTTTCATTATGTAACGCTTGCACAGGGCTACTTAGAAGATAGTCCAATGAGTGAGTCTGGATTCTCAGTGAGTAAAAAGATAAAAAAGTCTGCCCTGTATGAAAAGCAGGAAAATGAAATAGCAGAGGTCTGAGTGACACTAAAATGAAAACCAGTGTTTGGATAGGTTGTAATGACTTCGATTCATTCGTGTATAAGGGAGAGAGAAATAACCTTAATTGAAGCTGGGATAACATGCCAAGGAAAACTGCAGAGCAACAGAGTAGAGAACGGGGAAGTGTGACAGTCTGACAAATGAGTTAGATCTCACTTGTAAGAGGGGGGTCAAGATAATTTATACGGAACGACCTAAGGCAGAGTCGTGACAGAGTAGCACAGAAAACATATCTTCTAGCTTAAATTCCTGCCACGTGTTGGGGAATACTTTCAGTTTCTGCTATTTATTAAGACTTGAAGGCTAAATATTTTGGCAGGTGGTAGGGAGAAGAGGAGGGATTAAGAAAAGAAAAGGGTAATACACACAGGAGGCTGTAGAAGACTGTTTTATGATCTGTTTCTTGGGGAAGTATAAGAGGAAAATCAGAATTAATAGGCAACTCACCTCTGCTTCCAGTCACGGTTGAGGAGCTAGTCCTGGAATAGCCTTCCGGCTGTCAACAGCGCATATCTGAACAAATGTGTTCTGATGTTGGATGAGAGCCAGTGCGATTCCCGAGAGATGGGAAAAAAGTAAGGCGTGTCATCTGATTGCTTTAGGTTTTGGTCTCAAGCCGGGTTCTGGACTATGGCACAGTCAAGCTGGGTTCTGAACCACAGCACGGGGAGGCACAGCCTCCAAGGAGCCCAGCCATCTTGCTGAACCTGGGCCTGAGATCAGAGCTCAAGGAGGCTGAGAGAGATAGAATGTGCAGGGCAGAGACCCAGACAGAAAGGAGAAGTCCAGAGAAAGTGCCAGAAATTTTGCACACAAGTCCCCTTGAATCTTGGACTGAATTCCATGAGGCTGGATAAAAGCATCTACTGGGAAAAGAGAAGTCCCCAGGAGCTATAGGGTGAGCAACTACTAGTGCATGTGCAAGCTTGATGACAGTTTGAATTTGGTCTAATCAGAGTGGAAGGACCTCATTAAACATGTGCAGTATTTAGGAGAGGTCCCGGAAAAGCCACACCCTAGAGTAGGGCCAAACCAGGTACTTAAGGTTTGACCCAGTAAAACTGAATCTCAAGACTCCAAAGACCTAAGCTAATCCACGTGTAATTTAACTACTGCAGGAGCAAAAATTCCACACTCTTGAAAGGAAGACAGCAAAACGAAGAACATTGACATTATAACATTCACATCATTCCAAATAAAATCAAAGTGTACTCAACGTGAAAAAGCAGATTCCCAGTTTCCCTCTTGATCATCTGAAAGGTCTAATAAATGTGTAATTTGGGGTCCCAGGAAAAGAGACTGGGAGAATAGAAGAATGCCTGAAGAACATTAAATCATGTTTTAAAAAAATTCCCAACTTGATGAAAGTTATTAATATACAGGTTCAAGACATCAAATGAACTCCAAATGGTAGAAACACAAAGAAAACTGCAAAGGGGCACCTTATAATACAATTCCTGGAAACTGATGGGAAAGAGAAAAATCTCAAAGGCAGCCAGAGGGAAAAAAGACATTTTCTGTACCAGGAAACAGAGATAAAAATTACCACTGACTTTATGAGAAACAATGCAAACCAGAGGACAGGAATGATATTTTGAAAATACTGAACAAAGCAAAACAAAATTCTTGTCAGTGAAGAAGATGCAAACAGTTACATTTAGAATGGATAAGCAATGAGTTCCTACTCTGCAGTACAGGGACCCATACTAATCTCTGGGGGTAGATCATGATGAAAGAAAGCACGAGAAAGTGAATGTATATATATGTATGGCTGGGTCATTAAGCGGTAGAGCAGAAATTGGCACCACACTGTAAATCAACTATACGCTAATAAAAATAAAATTGTAAAAAAGAATCCTAGAGCAGCAAACACATCCTTCAAAAAAAAAAAAAAAAAGAAAAAGAAAAAAGAAATAGATATTTTCACCCAAACAAAAGCTGAGAGATTTTGTTCTCTAACTTTTATAAGAAATGTTAAAGGATGTTCTTATGTCTAAAGGAGAAATGTACCATGATCAGATCTACATGAAGGAGTTAAGGGCTTTGGAAATAGCAAGTATTAGGCAAATATGAAAGATATTTTCTAATTTTTCCAATTACTCCAAATACGAGTGACTGTTTAAAGCAACGTAAGTAACAATGTAGTGTGGAGTTTATAATATGCACAGAAGTGAAACATAAATTACAAAGGATTGGAGGGGAAAATGGGAAAATACGACTCTAAACTTCTTATGTAACTCATAAAGTGAGTATGACATTATTTGAAAGTAGACTGTGATGAGATGCACATTTCATGTAAAACATAATTTTCTAACAAAACAACTGGCTCAATAAAATACTGCATTTCTCAGAAAAAAAGGCAACCCAAACAAAATAAATATGCATTTTTTCACAATGTTGTTTTATTACTGAGTTACTGTATATACATGAGTAATAGCATGAAACATTTCTCAAATAAGCTTTAACACATAGTACAATTAAAGTTTTTCATGGAACACTGCACTAACTTAGTAATATTTAGTTCTAATTTGTTAAAACAGTTAGTATCAAGTTTATTGGATGTTTTTAAGTGTATTTACAGTGACCATTGCAATAGTATGATAACTGTACATTGTAGTAACGGTGAGATAGTGCTGGAACTCTTTCCAAGTAAGCAGGCAGTTGGAAATGCCCTAGTAAGTAATTTAGCTTATTTCCAAAGAGGCAGGTTTAGAATTCATAACTTTGTAATTAGGCTGATTAAATTCTTTGGCCTCTGTCCTTCCTTCCTTTCTCAGGTAAATGCAAATGTTGACCAACCTGTCTCATTCCAAGAAATAAAATCCCACTCAATCACTAATGAAAAGTCACTCAGCTCTTTATATCTCATCTTTTGGGCTTAGTCATTTAAGCGGAATATATGCCTAAATCAGTATTATTACATTTAACCCAAGCCAACAACTGGAAAGAACAAGGAAAATGCTTGGTGACAAAGGTGATTTTAAAATAAAAATTTGTTTATTGATAATTTCTATTAAAATTCCTTTTACTTTAAGTTGCATCTCAAGGATGTCTCATTTAACTTCATCAAGAACTCTGAAACATAAACACATCATTTGGCAACCTTTTAATTTTGGCGTTGAATTTGTCACTAATTTGTCATTAGTTGAATGAAATAACTCTACAACCCTATCATATAGTGAACAAAATATTTGTAAGCAGCTTCGTTTGAGAGCCATCACAAATGCAGGAAAAAATTATTAGTACATCAGATAAATTTTTAATAACTTTGCCTTGACACAGGTTTCTAAATAATTTGTCTAAATAATTTGTTTGCTTTTTTGTTTGTTTTGTTGTTGCTTTTTAGGGCCAGACCCTTGGCATATGGAAGTTCTCAGAGGTAGGGGTAGAATTGGAGCTATAGCTGCCAGCCTATGCCACAGCTCACAGTAATGCCAGATCCTTAACCCACTGAGCATGGCCAAGGATCGGACCCACATCCTCATGGATTCTAGTGAGGTTTGTTAACTGCTGAGCCAGGAAGGGAACTCCAAAGGATTAGTTTTAATTTTATCAACTTAAGGTTGATCAAAACATCTATTCATTTGTGAAACGTTTCACCAACATCCTTGTCTACTGGTTCTCTATGAAAAATAGAATGAAGTGCTAACACATCCTGATACTTAAAACTGTTTATAAAACCTTGTTGGTGATAAATCATAGCTGGTCTATCTATGGTACCAAAAATTATGTTGGAAATGAGGGTTTTTTTCTGTTCAGTATTTTAAAACTTATTTCAACTATTGACATCCTTTTTTTGGTCTTCTATCAGTAATTTTGAAAATAATAGTTTCTCACAACTTTTCTTTCCTTGCAAATCTGTGAGCAATAAATCTTTATTTTCTTACAGGATACTTTCATGTACTTGTCCAAAATTTGCTTGTTGCAAGTTCGTTACAAGGCTAATTTTTCAATACTATTGGTCATCTCATCATGACTTCTTGAAATAGCAACATTGCTTAATAAAAAAGTAAAACATCACTATTCTAGTAAATTCTTATACTGCTAGTAAGATTAGCTTTTCTCTAGTAGTGTATAGATTAACACATTTTATAATCACTTGTACTATTTTCTAAGATTTGTTCTTTTTTGATTAAAAGACTATTTATGAACATCCCAGAGACAAGATAACCTGGAGATGCGGCATATCTTTAACAATTTTATTAAGATGTTCTGTTGTAAAATGTGTCTTTGATCTTAAATGATTTTGTTGCTTCATTCAAAAAAAAAAGCACATAAGACTTGAGGCACAATGATGACTTTTATGGGTAAAACTATAAAACTCAATTTAAAATAGTCAGCTGGATATTGTTGTCACTTTCCTTTATACTTCATATTTTGAAATAAGATCTAAATAAATTTGTATTCTACATATATTCAATCAATAGAACAACTAGTGATACAGACTAATACAAGAGTTTTGTGTTAGAAGCACAAATCCTATGACCTGCGTTTCTTTTCATTGTGCTATTTTCCAAAATATTGAGAAAAATCTTTGTAAAGTAACAAAATACAGTCATCTCTTAGTTTACACAGTAGTTGCATTTTTGGAAAAGGTAATGCATATAGCAACTGTTAAATAAATTCTTTAATTTATATGTCTAAAGAATTCAGGTCAAATTCAGGTATTATAGCAGTTAAAAACATATTTTTTTTAACCTGCAGAATGTGGAACAATTATTTGTCATTTAGCACCACCTAGAACTAAACCAGTTAGTTGCAAGACATCGGACACCTCTGGTCCCTTCTTACCCAATGCTAAAAACTTCTCAAACCTTGTCTCAACCAAAACACCACGGCAAATTTCAGCAATGTCCTCTAACGTTCCTTAGAAACTTCTTTGAAGGACCCTGGGGTAGAAGAGGAGTTGTGAACTGACTATGGGCAAGCCTTTAAGGTTATAGGTGCAGGCTGCGTATTTCAGACGCTGCCCGTAAACACCTGGTGGAGGAAGCAGAGATCTGAAATCCAGTCTGCGCTCCATCCTGCCTGGAGGAAGAGGCAGGCACCTTTTTCTTTCCGAAAAGTGCAGCTTTCCCTTGCCAGGCAATGATCCTGAGAGCTCACTTTTCCTTATTTGTACAAAGGCACCAGAAAAGCAAATAATATACCAAACGGTCAATCAGGAGACTCCCACATCTCATTCAATATTTCAAATAAGCGAGCAAACAAAAGGGAAAAGAAGAAAGAAAAAGCAATTCTCAAGATGGAAAAAATGATAACGCCTAACATTTTATTTCCACATTATCATAATTGCAGATAACTGTGTATTATAGCTTCTGATGGATCATTTCAGAGGCATGGAGGTCTGCGAATGAAGTCGCATTTCACCATCTTTAGCATGGACTCAGAGCTCTGACCTTTACTCATTTGTACTATTATCATATCTGGTTTTCTAGCAAAAAATCAACACATCATTTACTGACCGTTGATAGTTTCTTTGTCCTAAACTGGGATTAAGCATGAAGATGAACCTTTTCAAATATGTAAATAGATTGTGTTTTGTAATCATTCTCTATTAAGGGCACCACATATGTTCTATTTCTGTTTTTGACTCTGATATTCGTGCTGATTACACTCTCTATGAAATCCTAATTTGCAGCAAGGGTGGAGAACCTCTGAGCTGGAGGGATGGGACTGAGTAAAACAGTGAGCCTGGAGTGGAGAATTACATGCATCTGGTGTCTCCTCCAAATGGCAAGCATGGTGGTTGCAGAAAATTGGAACGAGTGTGGCTCCACCTGGGTTAGTGAGGCATTGCCACACGACGAGGGAAAGCATCATGGTGACGAAGTGTATTTTCGACTATTGTTTTCTGAGTTATCACTGCCACTGAAAAATAATAGCAGCGAGCCACAAGGAAAGTTTTATTTGGCTGATGTGCCCACCCAGACCCAACTCTGAACACTACTAGACATTGTTGGTAACTTGGCCACAAAATATCTCCTGTCCGTGACCTTGAATACATAGGATTGCCACTCTGTGGTGCCTGGGTCCAGGCAGGACACAGATTTGGCAGAGCCTCTACCGGGCTCCTCCTTCTACCTGGCTAATTTCCTCTGGTCCAGCCTCTCTCCCAGTTCTCCTCCCAACAATGAACCATAGGTACCACTTTCTCTGAAGAACCTGCTCACTGCCTCTGCTCCAGACTCCTGCAGTCACTTTGTCACTTTGTCTCTTAGCCAGAAAACACAGTGGTGGGGAAATGGGTAATTGTTCCAAGTTGCAATTCAGGAAGGTAAAGGGGTAACTCTTTCTTGAATGGGTTCCTTGCCTTTTGAAGCCCCGAGTCAGAACCTCGAGGACTATTATGTGTTGCTAGGCAGAGAGAAGCCTCAAGCGCCAACAAGTACTGAAGTGTGTAGAGTCTAACCTCAGAGAGACTTGAATTTGAATCTTAACCCTTTCCCTACCTGCAGGAACCGGCCTTCCTAAGTCGCAACTTCCCCAGGACCTGAAGCCAAGGCCTCAGACATCCTTCAGACAGGTGAGAACCACATCAGACTCCCAGGTACACAGACCTCAAGCAGAACAAGTAAAAACATCCCAGGAGAAGAAGCGTGCTGTGACTTTATGAAGTTGTCGGGAACTAATGTCATAACTCAAATTCAGGCTTTTCTTATTTAAGCTTTTAAAGTGGAATTGACATCCTTGTAGTTGTGGTTCCTTATTGGATTTAAATTTAATAGTGCTTTGGGGGGCAGGGGGCATGGCATGGAACCCGATATACTCTACTGCCGTGAAAGCAGGTCTGTGGTCTGTATTTCTTGGTCCGAGGGTGCGCGCGGCAGAAAAGCCCTGATCAGCGCATCCATGTTTAGGACAATAAATGCATTGTGATGATTCTGCTTCTTAGACGAAGGCAGATTATTTTGCTAATTGTCTGGCCCCAAGGATCACCTGATGCTAATCATCTGACACAGGACCCCTGGCAGCTCTCAGCCTTGCTGTAGGGTGATGGAACCAGGGTTGGACCCCGGCTTTCTCCTTCCCCCGGCCCCACACTTGTGTGTGGTTTGGGGTTGCTTTTATGAGAGAGATTTTCTTTCAGGAAAATATGGTGAACTGAAAAGTCCATTGTATCTTCCATAACCCAGGGAGAGGGGTTTCAAATCTCCTTAGCCTGGGAGGTGAGGGTGGGTTGAAGGCTAACAAAGGAAGCCATTTTAAGCTTGATGAGCTGAGAGAAGCAAGACTATTTGAAGCTCTGGAAAAATCCCAGAAGGTGACTTTCCCCTTTTAATATCCATGTGTGACTAGACTCTAAGAGCCAGTTTGATCTGTGTGTTCCCAGTGGGTACAGGTCTTAAAGGCTGCTACTGTTAGCAGCTAAGTGCCTTTTGCTCACCTTCTTGATTCCCAGCCAGCAAGCAATGTGGCTTTACATGTGGGACAGGTTTATGGACGGTGCTAGAATAATCTCTACAATCACCTAATTAAACATAATGTCAGCTTAGAGTGCAAACACATTCTGAAAAATCTAACACTAATTCTGAAATGGGACAAGAATTTTTTTTTTTTTTTGCTTTTCATAACAACATATTCCAAAGCTTTACATTTTTCATGACAAATTCTCCTCTGATATTTTCCTAAGGTTCTAGAGTAATTTCCAAAGCATTCAAAGAAATCTGGGGCTTCCCACCTCTTGCCACCAGCTCCCTGCTTCTTCCTCTGCCCTGGAATAATATCATGCCATCCTAACTCTTGGGGAAGATCTCTCTCTGAACCACTGCTGGGAACCTGGAGTGTATTGATTATTTTTGCACAGGGGCATTAAGATATCTCAACATTTTTGCACAGGGGCATGAAGATATCTCAACATTGAAGAGGCAGGCTTCAGCCCCTTTTAAAGATTTTTGAGAGTGCAAATTGTGGAAACGCAAGAGCTATATTTCTTTAAATAAACCCCCTCCTGGTTCTTCTGAAGATGGTTGTGGTTCTCTAAGAAGCAGTAACTTCTGCCTCGAGGGAATGGTGCACCGAAACCCTCCCCACCCTCACTCTCCAGCAAGTATCCAGTCGGGTGGGTGGGTGGGGCTGCCGTGGCAATGGCACAGATTAGGTAATACCCCCCATTAGACTGCAGATGTGTGAACTAGTTTAAAACTTTTATTAGGGCTTTTATTAGCCTCCGAGGCAGTCCCAGCCTCTTTACAGTTGCCAACGTAGCCAGTCGCTCACAAGTTATAACAAATTAGGAATACCTAATGCTTAAGCTATTCTTACGCTTTGGGGGCAAAAAAATCCCAAACAAATCATAGCCTTCCTTGCGAATCCACTCTCCCTCTTAGAAATTGCACTTACAGGCAGAATGGCACTTGAGCCAGAATTTCCTTATGGTTTTGTGGTTCAATTCTCTTAAGCACATAAAACCCAAGACCCTTTATCATTTTCTGCCTGCCCAAAGTCTGCGTCTCTTGAGTCTTTGATAGTTTTCCAAAGTCCTTTTTTTCCCCCTTTTTATTGCTTATATTACTTAAGTGACCCTAATACTTCTGTGAGTGCTGGATTGGCATTTCTGAAAGCTGACATTGCCTTCTGTTCCCCAGAATAGGTCTGGTGAAGCCGAAGCTCCCCACCTTCCTTCTGCTTGGTGGGGGTGGAGTGGGGGCGGGGAGCCCCCTTACTTAGGGAGCTATGGCAGCCTGGTCCTTGGCTGCCAAGTTTTTATTACAAGCCAGTGAAAAGTGTACCAGGCTGTCTAGCTCCTTCATCTGAGAAAGCTATTACTCTCCTCACATTTAGACTGACTGACAGAGGCGGGAAGAAGCACAGAACAGCTTCCCTTCCTCGTGTTAATGGTGTGCGTCCAAATGAGTGTGTCCATTTGTTAGTCTGCAGACTTTTCCCTTGAAGTTTCAGTCCAGACACCAAAGTGAGATTGCTGTGCACTAACAGCTGCACTGCCCGTAGCCTCTGAGCAGATGAAGAGATAGGACATGAAAATGAAAATAATTTGTAGAATTCCTGTAACATTTTATTTAAACTTCCTACAGATGTCTTTTTTTTACCCTTATAATTTTTTAAAAATTGTATTGAAGTATAGTTGATTTACAGCATTGTGTTAATTTCTGCTACACAGCACAGTGACTCAGTTACACATACATATATATGTGTGTATGTATATATATATATCCTTTTTCATATTATTGTCCATTATGGTTTATCACAGGATAGTGTAGCTCCCTGTGCTATACAGTAGGACCTTGTTGATACCCATCCTGTATATAATAGTTTGCATCTGCTAATCCCAGACTCCCCACCCCACTCCCCCTTGGCAACCTCAAGTCTGTTCTTTATATCTGTAAGTCTGTTTTTGTTTTGTTATATTGATTTGTGTCATATTTTATATGGTATTTGTCTTTCTCTTTCTGACTTACTTCACTTCGTACAATAATCTCTAGGTCCGGAATCCATGTTGCTACAAGTGGCATTATTTAGTTCTTTTTAATGGCTGAGTCATTTGTGTGTGTGTGTGTGTGTGTGTGTGTGTCTATGCCATATCTTCTTTATCCATTCATCTGTTGACGGACATCTAGATTTTTTCATGTCCTGGCTATTGTAAATAGTGCTGCTATGAATATAGGGGTGCCTGGATCATTTTGAATTGCAGTTTTGTCTGGGTGGATGCCCAGGAGTGGGATGTGGGATTGTTGAATCACATGGCAACTCCATTTTCAGTTTTTTGAGGAACCCCCAAAGTGTTTTCCATAGTGTCTGTACCAATTTACATTCCCACTAACAGTGTAGGGGGGTTCCCTTTTCTCCACACCCTCTCCAGCCTTGTTATTTGTGGACTTAGTAATGATGACCATTCTGACTGGTGTGAGATGGTACCTCATTGTAGTTTTGACTTGCGTTTCTCTAATAATTACTGATGATGAACCTCTTTTTTTGTGCCAGTTGGCAATGTGAATGTCTTTGGAGGAATGCTATTTAGGTCTTTTGACCATTTTTCAACAAGGTTTTGTTGTTGTTGTTGTTGTTGTTGTTGTTGTTGTCATTATTGAATTGTATGAGCTGTTTGTACATTTTGGAAAGTAAGCCCTTGTCTGTCACATCATTGGCAAATATTTTCTCCCAGTCTGCAGGTTGTCTTTTGATTTTGTTTATGGTTTCCTTTGCTGTGCAAAAACTTATGTTTGATTAGGTCCCATGTGTTTACAGATTACAGATCTCTTAATGCGATGTGCAAGGCATCTGTGTAAAGATCACCTGCATTGTTCATAAACAATAATCAAAGCTATTAACTCAATTTCGTATACTTAATAATTTTGCCTGTTTTTTCGGTCAGTTTCTGTTTGACTTCCTGCCATCATGGTTACTTCCTGTAGTAACAGTCACACATCGGGGAATAGCTTAAATTGAAAAATTATGCAGACATTGAACCATTTGCATCTCAACCCCTTTATGTCATAGGTAAAATTGAGACCCAGAAGACAAAAAATTTTAATGGCAGTTCTGTTTCTGCCACCTCCTCACCGTTCGGCCTCTGGTAAAACCTGTAGCCCCTCTCAAACTCTGGGGCCTCCACTGTGAAAAGGAGGCAATATTAACAAGGGTAAAACTGTTTTGCTGGTTAAGTAAACAGCAGGTGAAGGGTCTGGTACAGAGGAGAGGCTCACCACACCTCTATCTGCCTTCTCCTTTCCTAAGGTCTCACTGGGTGGTTATTGGGGTGTCTGGAACCAGAACCCAGGATTCCTGCCTTGCAACCCAGGGCTCTTCCCATTCTGGTTTCCTAATGAGACCTATTAGGAAACTACCTGGTCGTATAGGGGCTGCTTCTCCCTAGGCCATTTGTTGGGAAGATGGTGTGAATGAAAAGCTGAGATATATCACAAGCCCTGACCACCATGGTGGCCGAAACAGAGGAGGGCCATTCTTTGCAACGGGGAGGAGCTGTTGGTAGCTTCAGGATCCACAGCTGGAGGTCCCTTTGAGTTTCCAGAACTACACTATGCAAGGCGACAATGTGTCGGCTGTGATTAAGCAGTAAACATCCCTTTCTAGCAGGCTTCCTGTCTAGGGCTTGCCTTTCCTAATAGATTTTGGGTGGTCTTGACATTTGAATGCATTCATTATGCTCATGGAAATTGATGGCGACTTCAGTCTACTTTGAATTCTCCTGGGGAGTTTCCTGAAATCATTTCTTCAGAGGAATGGTCTGGTCTTCCGGAGGACCAATGCTTTTTGGTCTCAAATGTTTACAAGTTTCTATTAACTAAAATAAGTGCCTTCCCAGCTTAGTTTCTCCAGTCCTTTTTGACACCTGACCTGACAGTCCTTCAGCACATGGTACCTTTGGTTTAAGTCAGTGAGGATGCTTGCCTTTGACAGTCACTTTTCTTTTTGGCCTCTTCCTTTAATGAGATTTTACTGGTTCAGTCAACACACTCTCCAATCTGCTGTCATGATATTCCTGGTTCACTTTACTCTCTCAGCACAGTGTGATGGTTGTCACGTTAGAAGTAACATGCTAATATCATGTTTGTGTGGGTTAGCTTCGACAAATGAGCCAGATGCTTAATGGAACTTAAAGAACCCAGTAATCAGAGGATCAGTTTCATGGAGGGAAGTAGATTCCACAGGTCACCAAAGATGCCCCTGAATCTTGGTGTGACATTGGGGAGGGTGCTGTGCGTGGACTTCAAGCTAAGGAGGTTACTTAACTTTAACTTTATTTACTTTTGAGTCAGGTGGGCTTGGGGTACATATATGTAAATTGCAAAAATTTATAAAACTTATTTAGAGTTTTGTCTAAAACAGGAAAGAAAAAAAAAAGAGGACAGACTCTTAGCTCATTTGCAGTGGAAAAAAACAGTTGTCAGCGAAAGGCTGGTTATTCCATCTAGATTTTCCTAGCTTCAAATATAATGAAAGAAAAACAGACCAACTAATACTACGTTTATTTGGATAGGTGAGCTCAGTGATCAGATGTCAGCTCTGCAAAGTTATCATTCAGCCTAGAAACCCAATTTAATTATTTGCCATTAATTCTCCTACTTTGTTTTGGAAAAAGATGACTATATCAGTTTTACTTAGAGTCTCCAGTTGAAAATGTACGTTTTCCTTCTGCTGGTGACTCAGATACCCTTTTCGACGATTGCTAATGTCTTTTGGGGGGTTTTCATGCAGGTAAGCCCAATGTCAAATAAAGACATGATTTAAAAAGAATTAGCAATTATTAGAGTTTAAAATATAGGTTTTTTTCTGGGGGTTAGGGATAAACTAGGAATGTGGGATTAACATATACACACTACTATATATAAAATAGATAACCAACAAGGACCTACTGTAGAGCACAGGGAAATCTACTCTAGATTCTGCAATAAACTTTATAAGAAAATAATTTGAAAAAGAATGTTAATATGTATATATGTAACTGAATCACTTTTCTGTACACCTGAAAATAACACACCACTGTAAATCAACCGTACTTTAATAATTCTTTTTTTTTTTTCCATTTTAGGGCTGAACCTGCAGCTTATGGAGGTTCCTAGGCTAGAGGTTGAATTGGAGCTGTCGCTGACGGCCTACACCACAGCCATGCAGGATCCAAGCCACGTCTTCGACCTACACCACAGCTCACAGCAACACCAGATCCTTAACCCACTGAGCAAGGCTAGGGATCGAACCTGCAACCTCATGGATACTAGTCAGATTCATTTCCGCTGTGCCACAACAGGAACGCCTAATAAAATTATTTTTTAAAAGAGGACGAGACAGCAGAATACACACTCTTTCTGTCATGTGGGGCCCAGTGAGAAGGCAGTCATATGCAAGCCAGGAAGAAAGCACTGACCTGGAACCAAGTCAGCTGGCACCATGACCTTGTACTTGCTGGCCTCCAGAGCTGTAGGAAAATAAATGTCTTTTGTTTAAAAAAATATATATATGTATATGTATGTATATATTCAATCTTAATTTAAACTTAACTTTGAAGACAAAACTGACATTTTGGAAAAACCTAAATCTTTTGAGGGAAATAAACTTATAAAGCAGTCCAATGTGCATGATATGAAGTCAAGAAGAAAAAAAAAAATCCCCAAGTCCCTAAAATAATACTAGTTTTTATGTCAATTTTTCTTTAAAATCAACCTCTTTTTTTGACTGTTTTATTGAAAATTCTACAGACAGTAGCTTATTTTTCCACCAACCTAAGCACCTGAGACTTTTGGCTGATGGATAGAAGACCAATAAAATTGCCTATAAAATGAAACTTTATATCATAACGTAAACAATATTTGTAGAATATACTCCAGCATTTACTTTTTTTGAAAAGCAAAAAATCTCAGTGTTTGTATGTGTATATTCATTACATCACAATGGAAAATGTAATAACCTGATTCTGAATAATGATAACACTTGCTCCAGTGTCATGTTTTTAGGACATTTTTATACACACTAATCAATAAATCTAAACTGAGGAAACACTGATCTCACTTAGCATAAAGTTTTTCTGAACCTAATATGAAGGAAATAGAGTAATATTTTACTGGAACATGTGTTATTAGCTTCATTTTCAAATGCCATGGTAAAATTGTTTTTCTGACTATACAACCTAAAATAATAGGGCCAGCAGGTGTGGCTGATATTATTTGGTACATTTGTCAAGGTTCTCCAAAAAAATAGAACTAATAGGATGAGAGAGAGAGATTTATTCTAGAAAATAGGAATTGGCTTATATGCTTATGGAGGCCAGGAAATCCCAAGATTGGCCATCAGCAAGCTTCAAATATCATGGAAACCCAAGAAAGCTGGTGGTGTGAGTCCCTCTGAGTCAGCCTGAGAATGAGGGGAGCCCATTGGGTAAGTCCTGGTCCAAATCCGAAGGCCCAAGAACCAGGAGTGCTGGTGTCCCATGGCAGGAGAAGAGGAAAATCCCAGCACAGGTGGAGAGAGAGAATTCACCCCTTCTCCGCCTTTTTCATCAGGCCACCAGCAGATTGGGTTGCCCACCAGCTTTGGTGAAGGTGCCCTCCTTTATCAGTCTACTGATTGAAATGATGGTGTCTTCCAGGAACACTCGCAGACAGACTCAGAAATAGTGTTTTAGCGGTCATCTGGGCATCCCTTAGCCCAGGCCAGTCGAGGCATAAAAGTAACCATTACATCTTTTATCTAGTGTGCCCCACACGCCCCCCCTCAGGGTTTCTGCCAGGAGTGGTATTCCTTCAGAGGTCTGGGCGGCTTCAGCCTTACCCCCTTTATACTTTGCTCAGTATCACCTTCTCAGATGTCCACAAGCATCCCAATCAAAATGACACACTTGGAGTTCACATCGTGGCTCAGCAGTAACAAATCCGACTAGCATCCATAAGGATGTGGGTTTGATCCCTGGCCTCGCTCAGTGGGCTAAGGATCCGGCATTGCCGTGAGCTGTGGTCTAGGTCACAGACAAGGCTTGGCTCTCCTAGCCTGGAACTTCCGTGTTCTTCAGGTGTGTTCCCCAAAAGACTAAAATAAAATAAAATAAAATAAAATGACACTCTTGCCATCCAGCATCTTTCACTTCTTTTAGTCTAAGTCATTTTTCTCTAAGGCACTTATCACTTCAAAATCCCATGTAATCGCAATATGTATTATGTCCATTCTCCGCCGCCTCACAGGAGATGATAAAATTCATGATGGGAAGGATCTTTTTCCCCATTACTATATTACCAATGCCTATAACCCTATGTATAGTAGGAGCAAAGTAAATACTATCATATCCATGAACAAATACATGAATAAACAGGTGTAGATTACTTTCTCTGCGTAGTTGTTGTAGTTAATTCCTTAAAAGTTTTCTTAGAGGAATTTTAGCATTTCATAAAAATAATAGACCTGCCACAACTGCTGCTTATGCTGATGACTATGAATATCATGATCATTTAAAGAAAAATCCCAAAGATAGAGAGTAAGAGAAGCCAGTAATAGAACAAGGCAAATTTGCTGAGGATCATAGGATTCTTCTCAACCATAAAAAAAAAAAATCAATAAGTACTATTATTCTGCCAAGTATGACAGAACCAGAGTTGTAAGAATTTGACTCATTCAGCACAAGGAAATTGATGTGGAGACTTTAAAAAGAAAGACTTAGTGGAAATGGGATTTGTTACTTATCCGCCAATATCCTCCACTGGAGTGACTGAATTTTCCAAGGCACACACTGACATGTGTTGTGGGCACTGGCCTCCTTCTAAGGTAATGGAAACCAGGTAGAAGCACAGTCGCTTGCCGTGTGGATTTGGAATTGATCAAGACTTGACGGGAAACAAAAGGCGTTGTCCCTGTGGCTCAGTGAGGATGAGGCCATGGTCTCTGCGAGGATGTGGCTTCGATCCCTAGAATGATGCCTCTTAAGGATTTGGTGTCGCTGTGGCGTAGGTTGCAGCTGCAGATCTGATTCCATGCTGGACCGTCCATCTGTCACAGGGGTGGCTGTAAAAAGAAGAAGAAGAAGAAAAAAACACGCTTGAAGGAGACAATGGAAAGTGGGCTCCCATCAGAGGAGCGTGGAGATGATGCTCGCTTTTCTCCTTTTCTCTCTCTCTTCACACCAATTTCTCCCTCGGTCCAGTTCTACCTATTCTCTGGCTCCCTCCATGTTTGAGCCCCAAAGGGAAAACATAATATTGTTTTTGCAATTTTAATGAGTGTGGTTTTTTGTCCTTGCTTAAGATGAATATTTGTTGAGGAAGAAAAAGCTAAAATCGGCATTTGGAAAAAATATTACGGAACGGTAAAAGAAATTAAGCAGTGGAAATGATGGCTAAGGGGGGAGCAGGGCAGAGGAACTTGACTTTTACAGCTATCATATCCTACCTGCCAGCCCTGAACCATTGTTTCGTTAGTTCTGCCGTATTAGATGTTCAAATAAGGAGCTGGAACGTGTTCAGGAGGGAAAAAAGTATTGCAATCCTATCACTAGCATGTGCCAAAATGTTGCATGTGCTGCAAACCCCGTATTGCAATACCTGCAACAATTTCTCCATCAGAATAAAGTTGCGTTGTTGTCATGGCACTCGGCGTGTTTAGTGAGCATTCTGTTTACATTAGACCAAATGCCAGGACCCCAAAATGTGATAAATGACATGGACAAGAGGGGTAGGTACTGGTTTTCACTGGACTATTGAGTATTACAAGGCAATCTGTTCTGTTTATGTCTAAGGACTGAGTCCTCTAAAATAAGATCCACGTTTTGTTTGTTTTAGGTTTGGGGGTGTCTACTTACTTAAATACCTTCTCCCCTCTTCTTTGCCAGCATTCCCTCCTTTAAATCCCTCTTCCATGTAGCAAGACATTTATACCGGAAAAAAAAAAAGGACCTACTTCGACCATAGCTTTAATTTTAAACACATTTGTGGGTTTCCCAGATAATAAAAGAAATGGGAGCTTTTTTCACACTACTAAGAATTCCGTACAAGTAATCCCACTATAATAAGTGTGGCTTCTACACAGTGGGTTTCACAAGAAATCAGAAAGAGTTGGGTAAATAGCCCTGGAAATTCCGCCTCTCTGTGTCTTTGTCTCTGTCACACAATTTTACATGTAGTATTTCACTTTACCTTTTCTACGTTAGTGAAACTGCTTCGTCATTAATTCCCTTATAGTGTAGGAATGGGTTTAGAGACGCTAAATAATTGACACAGATCTATAGCTAATACAAGGCAGAGATGGAATTCAAACTCAAGTCTACCTGACTTCAAGGTCAATGTCTGTTCAGGAAAGGGAGCACCTATGTGATACGGCTGTAAGGGAAGCAAAGGCGTGTGCATCTTGATGGGCTGTCCCAAAGGAGAAGCCTTCCCCTGGTTTATTTTTAGAATGTCCCATGTCACCACTTCGCTGACTCCCTACTTGCCAAGCACCACCAGCTCAAAGACCACGCCCTCCTTCCTTCCTGTTTTCACCTTTCAGCTGCACAGATTTTATTCGGCTCTGTGTGAAAGTTACTTGCTGCAACAACGTTCCCACAAGTCGTGGTGTGTGCAGCAAAGGAGGGGTTTCACCCTACTTATTTCTCATTTCCTTCAGGGCAAAGCCTGGTTCGGTGCACATCGTAGGTGTGCAATAGATATTAAAAAATGAAATGGCCTTTCTACCTGAGTGCGGAAAGCCAGGGCTGTGAATCTCTTAAGTCCTGTGACATCTGTATTAGCATAAAAGATAGAAGAAACCAAGTTCTTGGCGTTGCAGTTTAGTCTGCTCCAGCCAAACATAGAAAGCTGTCATGTGAATATTTTTGAACCTCAAAAACAATTTTGGTTGGAGTCAGGGAGGGAGGGAGGGCGGGGGTGGTTCTTATTTCCCCCACACCAGTCCACCCATCCCTTATTAGAACATGTAATTCCAACAGTGCTGACTGTCTTAAATTTTGCGAACAGAGTGTACTCTGGGCACTGTTTGGTACTCACAGTGCCTCTTTAAGATGCTTACTTGGAGCTTGTAATTAAATTAAAGGACCAGCAGCTGCTGAAAAAAAAAAAAAAAAAAAAAACAAAAGTGTAGCCTGGAGGCCATGTTTATGAGTTTCTCAGGCAAGGGGTAGTCATGTCAGAACTACTATTGTTGTGAGTCTGGATGTTTCCAGTGAAGTTTGCACGAATCATTTGCTTAGCCCTCATTCAGTCATGCCACTTGATTGCAGCCATTTCCTCTTGAATTGGCAAAAACAACTCTACAAAGGAAAGCGTTTCATAAGAAAAGTCGTAGGCTTTTGGTTTATAAACCCTAGCCCTGGACTCAGGGGCCAGCTCTGGTTCCAATGGCCCGAGGAGGACCACAACAAATCCTTGAGCCTCTGTGAGCAGAAAGCGTGCTTCTTCTTTTCTTGGTTTCCTTATTAGAGTATTTGAATAAATCATAGGTAGAGGACTAGCTGCCCTGGTTTGCCTAGGACTGTCCTAGTTTTAGCCCTGAAAAACCTCATATATTTTGTGAAAAAAACCTCAGTCTTTTTTTTTCTTTTTCTTTTTTTCTTTTCTTTTCTTTTTTTAGGGCCACACCCACAGCCTATGGAGGTTCCCAGGCTAGGGGCTGAATCAGAGCTGCAGCTGCCGGCTTACACCACAGCCACAGTCACACAGGATCCGAGCCACGTCTGTGACCTACAACACAGCTCACAGCAACACCAGGAACCTGCATCTTCATGGATACTAGTCAGGTTCGCTACCACTGAGCCACAACAGGAATATTCCCTAAAACCTCTCAGCTCTGATTATACTGGGGGCAGTGGTCACCCCAGCATTAAGTGGCTCATCAATGCTGTTAACCAAGAAACTCACTTTCTGGCATCAGTTTATTATCTAGGAGGTTTTGGACTCTGGTGCTCAAATCACAAATCAGTGGTTAAGTCCTCGTGTATTTATGCTAAAAATTGGTCATGGAATCCCCAGTGGGTCCGTGAACATCCTTTGCTCCAGACCTTCCAAACGTGTGTGCCCAGGTGTAGGTGGTGACACACTGGTGTGCTACCGATGAGCCCAGATGAACTGAGATAATGATTTCCTCAGCCCTTGGACTGGCAGGGCAGGCTCTCAGGTGCCTTTAGCCCTCAGGTGTCTCCCTCCGCACATGAGCTGTCTTTTCGCTTTGTGAGCTCTACAAAATAATGCCCTTTTATATGTGTGCCAGAATGAGAAAAAGGTCACGAAGAAATGTTTAAATCCAACCCATTAATTTTAGGGATGAAGCCCAACTTTGGTCATTTCCATTCAATTCAAGCTGGTCCCAAGCTGAGGCCAAACTGTGTTCAATTTGCTTTGTGTTCAGGTGGCTTCAAGCTGACTTAGATCACTGCCCGGGAGAACCGAGGTAGTGAGTGGTAAGTGATAGAATCAGCAAGCAAATGGCCTGTGCTGCACTCTATGCCTTTGCACCAAAGACACACAACTGGCTAAACGAGGACAAAAATAAACAATTACTTGAAGAATATCAATAGACATTCCTACATTGCTTCACAGACCTATGTTTTCCGTAAACATACACCCTCTAAGTCTGAATTACCTTTAAGTTCAAGTTACCTGTCTAACCCTTCCATCCCACCCTTGACTTTGTACAGATGCAAAGTTCTAATTTCAAAAATCGACACGTTTGTAAATGTGAAGACAGCTAAGTGAGAATTGTATACTTAAAATTCCAAGGCCCAAGATGACGGGCATCGCACTTTTACTTATTTATTCTGTAAAGGCTAGTTCAAGTTCAAAATGGAGAAAGGATTCAGGGAGAAAGGCAACATGCTTGTGAAAGTACTAGTTTCGAATCCGTGATGTCCTCGCCGTTCCTCCGAGGCAGTGAGTGGAGAAGGGACAGATTTTGTGTATAAAGCTGGGCCTTTACAGATCAGAAGTTTACATGATGCCAAACTCAAACCCTGCCCCAATTCTGGCTCTTGGATTGCTTAATACATTCGTGGCTATGTTCCAGTTCCCAGTGGTTGGAGTTCCACATCACACAGTCACTGTCCCATCTGGTGCTAATTGGCACCCTTGTTGGTAGTTTCCAAAAGCAGAACAGGAAAAATACAAAGGACTATCTTTCTATCCTTAGACGCTAGAAGCTCAGGACAGGCAGTCCTCAATTTAAAAGGAGCTGTGGAGTAAACTATTGTATGTAAATCAGTTGTTTCAAACTCAGAACAAATTTTTCTAATAAAGTCACGTCTCATGATTAGTTCCCCAGGTCATCCCAGTTCACAAAACTCTCTCTGACCCGAACGCAGTCAATACACAGCATTCATCTTCCTAACGTAGAACCATCATGGGTGAACCAAGAAATGGGGATGGTGGTGAAACCAACGCCACCTTTGGCGGCAGAAAGCCAGGCTGTACTCTCATCAACCCTGTGCCTTTGGACAATTCCCAGAAATCCTCTTAGCCCTAAGATTCTTTAACTTGATAAGGAGAGGAGGGCAGGTAATCAAAGTTGTTTTCCATCCTTCACTGGGTGGTTATTGCAAAGATCGAATAAGACAACATATATGAAGCCATTTGAAAATGAGTTCACCTTCCCCTCAAATAACAGAACCACAGGTTCCCCTTCCGTTTCCTTGCTAAACCTCATCAGTAGCAGGGGTGAAGGGCTCCTGCCTGTTCAAGTTTCTCCATATGGTCCCAATCTGGAGGGAAGGGGTTGAGAGATTGGAAGATGACGCAGAAGTAGAAACAGAGCCTACTGAGGAATGAGACAAGAGCCTGGCTCCTTCGTAGAGAAGACCTTCTATTCCATGGGCATCCTCAAAGATCATTTGTTGGTCCAGGCTTCTCTCGGTCACCTCCATGTTTTCTTCCTAGAACCCTGTGGATTGGCCTCCTGGTTTCATTGTCAACACCAGTTGCTTCTGAACATCAGAACTTTCTCCTCAATTTTACCAAGGACAACATCCTTCTTAAAGTTTCATGGTGAATGTGATTACTTCATCATGAGAGAAGGGAAATAGAAATACAAAAGCCTCACTCCTCTATTCTATGTATCTTTCTATAATTGTACTAAGACCAATGAAAAATAAGACCTCTCATACATGCTAACTTTATATTTTTGTCATCTAATAACACATGTCTTATCTATATTTAAAAGAAGGAGCAGACCTGGGGAATTTCATCTCAACATGTGATGCTGGAGCTGCGAGAACAACAGGCTTGCACCTTGCATAGGGACTGCATACAAAACCAGCAAGGCATTGCTGAGGCTCAGGAGCCTGAGAAACAAGGTGGACTGCCTGGAGGAAGGGGGAGGGAGGGGTATTCTGGGGTGAGACGATTGCCCTTTCCTGATCTCCTTAGTTTCCTCCCTGTGCCAAAAAGAAGGAGATGCCATCACAAGGGGACCCGGTGTGCCATTGACTGTAACTGCAGAACTTTGCTCCCTTTGACCACTTCCTGTTCTGTTTTCATCCTAGTGATCCACTGTCTGGTCATCCTCTTGTCTTTCCTGCAAGGAGCCCCGCATCATCCTCTGCCCTTGTCTACAATCATGCCAAGAAATCTTGTCCCCTCAGTTCCTTCAACTACCAATAAACTTGCCCTTCATCTCCCTACCTCTTCTTCAGACACCTTATTTGCCTTCTATGGTTCAGTTTAATCTAACAAATACCCATTACTCCATTAAAAGGATGACATTAAGACATAGTTTCTATCATCAGGGAACTGTCACAATGGAGGAACAGCGTGATACACAGCAGGGGACATGAAAGTCCGTTCTAAGGACACAGAGGAAGAATGATGAATTCCAGAGAATATATGGATTTTCAGGTGGAGGGGGTATCAAGGCAGTCATCGAAGAGGCTGGGTTTCAAATGATATAGAATTCAAAGGGGAGAGGACCTTTGAAATAAAAAGAAGACACCCTTGAGAAAACTCCAGTGTAATTATCACATGTAATAAAAGATCACAAATTAATAAGCCCACCACCCCTCCCCAGGAATCTGTGCATTATTTTATCCCAGGACAAGTGAAAGAGAATCTTTAGGCTCCCAAGGAAAATCTCTTATAACATAGGAGTGGCAGAAACAGTTGGGCCACGTGAACGAAATCTCTCTTTTTGACTTCAGTATTTGGACACAAGCCCCTAGAAGCCTCTAGAAGCAACCCATTAAAGCAGAGCTCATGAAGAAAAACTGCACATCAAGAGTGTATCTCAGCCATGCCTGGATCACTACCAAAGCAGCCCTACAGTCAAGAATACTGGCTCATGCTAATAAATTCTCTGCTAACCCCCCCAGTGGAAAGGTTGTAATCATGTGGTTCTATTTAATGCGAGTATAAACAGAGGCCATCTCATTCTAATTTAGAAGAAGAGGAAAGTTAGGATCGGGGGTTCTCAGAAGGGCAGTGACTCAGACTCTGAGCCATTAGCTCAAGAGCGAGCCTGTGTTGACATGTGCAAATTGGGTGTCTGTTTGGACTTGACTGGTCAAGGAAACAGCCAGGTTAGGTTTAAAAAAAAAAAAAAAAGGAAACAATAGCTGGGACAGTCAAGAAATAGTCAAGCTGATGGTTTGACAGATGATTATTCTGTCCGTTTCGGTCTGTCACTTCTGTCAAGTAAATCACACCCGTTAAAACAGATGAACTTCACATTCAATAGACTCTTGGTGGAGGTCACCCCCCTCATCTCATTCATGTGGCAACTCCAAACTTCCCATTTGGCTCTTTCTCCTCTACTTACTTATTCTTCTATTTTTCTTCCTTATTCTGGTTCTCATTTTTGCTTGCATTCCTGCTTCCTTCACTTCCCGCCATGTTTTTCTTTATCCATTCCTAAAAGAAAACAAAAAATTGTGCAACCTTTTACTCTTCTGAAGCTGAGTGTAGTGTCGCTTCTTGTTTTTAAGGAGCCACATTTGGAAATCCATCCAGGAATTTACATTTTCAAGCTGATAGAAATACATGTATACCCATTTACGTTCAAGGAGAGAGCAGTTTGACAGTTCTTAAATTTCCGGCTTGATTTTCATTTGTACGGAATGCCTAAAGGTAATTTACTGACACTATTAAGGAATCAGAAGGTCTAGGCTTATTCTTTCTCATTTGGTTTCCCTGAGGACTCATGGTGCTATTCAAAGGGCCCTGGACCTGAAGTCAGATTTCTGCTCTGCCTATTCCACCACTCCTGGGTCTCACTCTCATTGTTGAACATCCGATGACCGGTCTACTTGATGTCTAACTTTGTGACCCACTAAGGTTGTGATTCTCCAAGGCTTCTGTAGAATAAATAACATCCTGGGGCATTTAGACACTATTTCTTTATGCATGCTTAATGCCATTTTTGACTTCACTATAAACAGAATCTTAAATATCATGCTAAAAGCATTCTTTTCTCTAGTTGGAGAAATAACTAATGTACAGCCTAGATTTCTCAAGACCTCTCCTTCTTGCAGATAGCCCAGGGTATGATAATGTTAAACACTTAAAAAGTTGTCACTATTTCATGTCTGTTTATGTGGACATAAGACCTCCCTAAACCTTTGGAAATTCTTGCCCTGCAGGCGCTCTTACCCTGCATTCTAACGTGGCCACAGAGTTGGATCTCATGGTGCTGAGCAGAGCAGTTCTTAAGCTGAGCTTGCTGCTGCTCTCCTTGGCATGACAGGTACATTGCTGTTCTGCCAGCCTTGGCATTTTTGCTTGTTGTTCAGCAGTATTTCACTGGCATTTGCTAATGCTGAGCTGGGTATAAAAGCCTGTGTCAGATGCTGATTCCACTGCCAGATACCTTGTCTCTGTTATTGATCCAAAAGCATGGCATTTCCTCCCAACTGACCATCCTCAAGACTATTGACAAGGCATGGTAGACACAGTGCTGGCTCTGCTGGACACCACACTGGTGTCTTCAGGGCGCCAACCCTGTGTAACGACCTATGTAAAACTGGTGGAGAGTGACTTTCCTTTTCTGTTCAGTTCTGCTACAGGGATCCCAAAGCGGATCTGTTTAGGTCACAGATTCAAACAACGATTTTTGCATTTTCTGAGAACTGCGGTAATATCCTGACAAAGCTCAACTGGGGTTAAGAAGGGGCTAAATCTCAGACTCACTGTGTTCAGAATTATCTTCCACATCCAATGACTAAGGCTCTCTGACTGAGTCACTATATCATGTCTGGATTGTCCTTCCCTGGGACCAGCTCCCTTCCAGATTTCTCAGTCTTCAGCAAATAGATTTCCAGAGGCTGACACTGCCCTTTTTCCAGATGTCCCCAGGCACATCTGAATCTCTTTTAGTCTCAAGCTGAGTTCGTTATTATAGTTGCATAAAAAGCTGGATAGTGTTCAATTCCTGACTGTATTTTCTGATTCCCTTGAAGATGTCTACTCCACCTTCCCATGCAGTTCATCCTGATGAGGACCCTAAAGCAGCTTGTTCATAAGCTTTTTCCTGGTTTGCTGTATCTGGTCTCTCCTTTGGAGTTGTAACCTTCTTGAAGACAGATCTTGCTTTCCTCTTTTAGGTCCTCTGCTATGTTTTGCAGAGGGCTGCTCACATACTAGGATTTTGATTAGGAAAGAGATATGCAAGAATATCACTGAGGCTTTTGTAATATTAAGTTAATTTTTCCTCCTTGCACCACAAAGGCTCTCTGTTCTAAGGATACTGGGACTTGTCTCCTCAATCCCAAAGAACCAGATCTCATAGTTAGGTAAAGTATAGAGAGAAGTTGGGTTTTCTTCTTCAGCTTTGACTCACTGGACTGTATTTTGGTGGTTTAAAATACAGAATAACACACTGGCAAAGAATCCTAAGGAGGTAAGCAGGAGGAACTGGGAAGATTGTAATTACACAGAATTTTAGGGGACTGGAACACTTGGGCTTAATGTTATGGTTAATTGCAGGTTAGTCAGAAAATCATTCTTAATGCAGGTTAGTCAGAAAATCATTCTTATTTCAAAACTTTTCAAATAATCCTTATAAAATGCCTGCAGCAAAATTCCATGTAGAAAACACAGCCACGTCTTTCTTTGATCTCTGAGGATTCTTAGAACCTGTAGGTCCATATTAAGACATATACTTTCTTTTTTTTAATTGATACATCACTACTTCTAATTTTCAGACCCCATTTAAGTGTCACCGATTTCTTCAGTGCTACCCCTCATGTTTCTTTCTGCTCTCAGGTCCCCACCCTCCTCTGGTTCGGAAGAGTACCACAGCCTTCATGTGACTTTACTAACCCGACACTTTCGATGATTGACAGCTGGTTACATTGTAGAATGCTTCCGATTTGGGTTGTTCTGATGACTTTTTCATGATTGGATTCAAGTTATGCCTCTTTGTCGAGCTATCACAGAAGTGACACTGTGTTCTCACGGCATGATTTAGTAATAGGTGCCCGTGATTTCAATTTGGCCCATTACCAGGAATGTTCACTTTGATTATTTGATGAAAATGGTGTTTATAAGTCTCTCAACTGTATAGCTACTCTTTTCTCCATTCGTAGTTAATGCATCTTTTGTGGAGGGAGGAAATAGGTTGAAACCATGTAAACATCCTATTCTTTTGTTTTTAAATTTACTTTATTGAAGTTTAGATGATTTGCAATGCTGTGTTAATTTCTGCTCCATGGCAAAGCAATTCATTTATACATATGTGTACATATATATATATATATATTATTTTCCATTATGGTTTATCACAGGATATAGAATATAATTCTCTGTGATATAAAGTAGGCTCTTGTAGTTTATCCATTCTCTATATAATATTTTGCATCTGCTAATTTCAAATTCCCAATCCATCCCTTTTCCAGCGCTCGCCCACCCCCTGGCAACCGCAACTCTGTTCTCTGTGTCTGTGAGAACATATATTTTCATTTTTGTGTTAGGGGGCAAAGATGATGCCGGACATTGGCCTTTGCCTGAACCGGTCACTATATATTTCTAAGCCATTGCTTTAGATAAATCTTTGATCTTGTTAATTTTTTAAATGATTTTCTTCTTCATTGTCACAGTCTCCAAATTAGACTTGTAATATTTTTATGGTTAAAAACTATGCCTACAGGAAAATATCACCCCAAATTTCTCCCTCTATTCAGATATAATTCTTTTTAACATATTTCAGTTCTGGGCTTGTTTTGTTCCTGTGTTTCCAATTATTTTTTTTTTCCCTATACATACCCATTTAAATTAATCTTGGCATCAACATATCTGCAAGTGACAAAAACATTGAAACTTCACGGAAGAATGAAAACTGTATGGTTTTTAAAAAGCCCCCCTCAGTAACCCTGCCAACTAAACACCGTCACTTACCATCTAGTTCTATAGGCATGAAATCACTAGCCACTTTGGTCGTTGAGCTTCTGACACCTCCTGAAAGGAGTTCAGGGTGGAGGTCAGGAATGAGGCACGCTGTGCTCTGGGACCAACTGGCAGAACCAGGCTTTAGGTGGTTAAGTATTTTCAGGATGTGGGTTTTGTTTTTTTCAGTTGACAGCTCCCATTCCTCAATACCATCCTTTTTTATTAGATTCTGTCTTTTATTAGATTTCTACTTTTCCTGATGTTTTAAAGGAGATTGTGTATGGTAAAGCCACTGATAGAATATTCTTCAAGGGGGCTTTGGAGGAGTGACATCATGTATGCTTGTAGGATCAAACTGTAAAGAGTTGCCCTCAATCTCCCTTACAGCACAGGGAACCAAGTTTCCTCTCTAAATCCAAATATGGCGGCTTCTTCTCTAAAGAAATGGAATGAGCCATTTAGGAAAGTGCCTAGAGTGCAGGCTGACATCTCAGATTTCAGATCTTCTCCTTACGTTCTTACAGGGATAAAGAATTTGACAGTGTTTCCTCCCACTCTCGCACAGGAAAGCCAATCCATTACATCCTCTGCTCTGTCTCATGCTTGGGAACTAGGTATATTTTCTTTCGAGAGATGCTGAAGGAGAAAGAGAAGCAACAGCAGAGGAAATCCTTATTAGCCAAGCAGTTATTTCTTAAACATGAAAGGGCAAGTAAGAAACAAGAGATACATGAGAACAAATGGCGTGAAAGGGAAAGGTTAAAAAAAAAAAAAACAAACAGAAACTGATTACAGAGAAACAATATACTATTCAGGTAAACAAAAGCAACACAAATATAATTAGAGTACTTTGAAATTTTATTACATCCACAAAACATGTATAGGATCCTCTTAAAAAGTCTGAGGACAAGATAGTCCTAAGGAGTAATAATATGAATATCCAAATGAAAAGCAAAACTCAAGTTTCATGGAAAACAAAGCTAAGGGAGTCACCCAGTACATAAAACAAAAGTGGCTGAAAAAGAAAAAGCATGAGAAAAAAATATAAAAAACATAAAAGACCTTTGCTATTTCCAGATGAAATAACTGGGAATATAGAAAATCCAAAAGAAACTACAAAGAAACTGTGAAAGGGAGTTCCCGTTGTGGCTCAGCAGAAATGAATCTGACTGGCATCCATGAGGGTGCAGATTCGATCCCTTGGCCTCAATCAGCGGGTTAAGGATCTGGTGTTGCAGTGAGCTGTGGTGTAGGTCTCAGAGGCAGCTCGGATCCTGCATTGCTGTAGCTGTGGTGTAGGCTGGCGGCTACAGCTCTGATTCCACCCCTAGCCTGGGAACCTCCATATGCTGCGGGTGTTGACCCTAAAAAGACCAAAAAAAAAAAAAAAAAACCAAAAAAAAACCCCAACAACAAAAAAAAAAGAAAGAAAGAAAAGAAACTATGAAGAATAACACGTGAAGCTAGCCTGAAGCTAGTCTGAACACTGGACGTAGACTCAATATACACAATTCAAATATTTTATACACTAGCGAAAAATAAATGAAAAATAAAATCGAAAATTTGCCATATTTAATAGCAGTGAAAATTATCCAATACCTTCGGGGTAAATCTAAGGCAAAACCTACAAAACATTGCTGGGAGAAAATAAATATGTCTAAAAAAAGTGGAGCTTTATAAAGGGCCGCACCATATGCATGGAAGTCTTTTTTTTTTTTATGATCTCAAGTCCATCCAAATTGAATTGTAGTTTGAATGCAATCCCGATCAAACAGTGGCCTGACAGTTCGTGGAAATTGACAAGCTAGTTTTAAAATACATAGGGAACCATGAAAAAACTTAAACTCACCAAGACAATTTTGAAAAAAGTTAAAAGGAAAATATGGCAGCACTTATCAGATTATATGGTTCATAGTAAAAACGGTGATTAAGCACTATTGGGACAAGGCTGGGCTAGTAGATCAATAGGAAAGAATGGAGAGTCCTGAAGAGACTCATGCATATAAAGACACATGATTTACAGCGAAAGTGCTACTGCCCTTCAGGGGAGAGAGTAAACTTTTCAATAAAAATGGTTGTGGGGCACTTACATATTTTATGGGAAAAATGAACTTGACTTTTGTCTTGTATCACACACAAAAATTAATTTGTGATAGATTTTAAACCTAAACAGGAAAGGTGAAAATAAATAAATAAATAGAGCTTTCAGGTGAAAGCCTCTTCTCCTATAGGAGAATATCCCCATAAACTTGGGGGTAGGGAAATGGCTCTTAATAAGAACACACAAAAGCACTCATCGTAAATGAAAAGTAGAGAACTTGGATTTTGTAAAAAATTTAAAACTTCTATGCATATAAAAAACCCGTAGAGGGAGTTCCTGTCGTGGCGCAGTGGTTAACGAATCCGACTAGGAACCATGCGGTAACGGGTTCGGTCCCTGCCCTTGCTCAGTGGGTTAACGATCCGGCGTTGCCAGTGAGCTGTGGTATAGGTTGCAGATGCGGCTCGGATCCTGCGTTGCTGTGGCTCTGGCATAGGCCACAACGCCTAGCCTGGGAACCTCCATATGCCGCGGGAGCGGCCCAAGAAATAGCAACAACAACAAAAAAGACAAAAGACAAAAAACAGACAAACAAACAAACAAAAAACCCGTAGAGTTAAAGGACAAGGCACAGAATGCAAGAAGACAGTCAGGATACATACATCTAAAAAGCACTGGGTGTCCAGAATGTATAAAATGTCCTACATAAAAATGAGAAAACATATATAGCTCAATATTAAAATCGACCAATGATTTGAGCAGACATTTCATAAAAGAGGCTATCAGAAGGCCCACAAGCATAAGAAAAAAAAGTGTTCCGTGCCATGACTCATCAGAAAAATGCAAATTAAAACCATAATGGAATGCCATTTTACACCCACCAGCATGGCTAAGATTAAAAAGACTGACAGTGACACATGTCGGTGAGGTCCTGGAGTAACTGGAATCCTCGTTCGTTGCTGGTGGGAGTGTGCACTGGTGCAGTCACTTTGGAAAAATGTTTACCAGTTTCTAATGAAGTTAAATATAGTGAGCCAGCAATTGCATTTAGAGACATATCCCTTTAAAAAAAAAAAAAAAAAAAGCACAGGTATCTATCAACAGCCATGGATAAGAATGATCACATCTGCATTTTGCAAAATAGCCTCAAACTGGGAACCATCCACTCTGTTCATCAACAGGAAGACAAAGAGGTAAATTGTGGAGCACGGAATATTCTACAGCAATTAAACAAAGAACCAATTGTTGACATTCCCAATCATGTGGCTGACTCTCACAGACCTCGTGTTGAGTGAAAGAAGCCAGACAAAAGAGTCTGTGCTGTATTATTCCATTTACATAAGGTTCGAGAACAGGCCAAACTAATTAATGATACCTTGAGTAATGAGGGTATTGGTGTTTGAGAGGCTGGAAGCGTTCCATGTCTCATCTGTGTGGTTATGTGCATATATATGTAGATCCACTTGAGATCAGTTTACTTTAAGATCTGTTTACTTTATGGTACATACGGTTAAACAAAATAAAAATTAAAGAACACAAAACCAAGAGACTAATTCAGGTGGTCCCAAAGGAACTATATATGACATGAAAAAAAATTAGAGAAAATGGGAGAAGATTATATTTTAAAATATCGCAAGAGACTTCCTGGAATATTTAGACAGAAGGAGCTCACCAATGGCAGAGCAAGGTGGCTTTAATATATACAGATTTTATGTGAATATATTGATTAAGATGAATTATATATAATGTTCTGATTAAATTATAGTGCATCAAGGATAAAAGAATGTTTGTAAAATCTCTGGTAAGGAAAAAAAAGCCATATGTAAACCAGTTAGGATCAGACTGATACTGGACTTTTCAAAAACAACCGAATATTACATGACAAGGAAGCGATGTTGCATCAGTGTTCTGAGAAAACATACCAACCAGGTGTGAGAGCAGAATAAAGGTATCTTCTGACAGTGAGGAAAGGTAGTATTGACTTTTTTTTTTTTTTTTTTGGCCAGGTCTGTCACATGTGGAAGTTCCCAGGCCAGGGATCGAACCTGCGCCCCACAGCAGCCTGAGCCACCTCGGTCACAACGCTAGATCCCCAACCCACTGCCTGCAGGAGAACTCCTGTATAGATCTTGTAATGATGCTTTTTCAGGAAGTTAGAAGTTGTGCCATTACTCAAGCAACTGGAGGGAAACTACAAGGAATGGAAGATGAGAGATTTAGAGAATAGTGGACCCAACACAGAAAAGAGAAGGCAAGTCTCCAGGCGAGCATCGTAAGTCAGACCTAGGGAGAGCCCTGCAGCTTGCGCCGGAGGATAAATGATACATACACGCCACTCCTGGTAACACAGGTGAGCAACAGGGACCTGTGCCCAATATCTTACAATGACCTGTAATAGAAAATAATCTGAAAAAGAATACGCTCAGACACGTGTGTATAATTAAATCCCTCCACTGTACACCTAAAACTGACACGACATTGTAAATTAATTATACCTCAATTTAAAAAAAGAATCCCCCCCCCAGAAAAAAATCCATGAAGGAGGTTTCTGGTGGGCGGGGAGGGAAAAGGAATTACAAGCAGTCAAAGGTATAAATGAAGGGATAATCACAGAAAACGAGGACCGCTAGAAACTCTAAGGGAAACGGAATCCCTAGTAGAAAGCTATGATCCCAATACTACAAAATTAGAAGCACAATTGAAAAAGTACGATACACAGATTCCATTTAACCTTGCTGCTCATGCATGTTTTACTTGAAAGGGTGTCTACTGGGAGGAATGCTGGACACACAGGAAAGGAAATATTATTCCAGCACAAAATTAGACCCATGGTAAAAAAAAAAAAAATAGTTTTTTTTTCCCCCCAAATTCAACTTGTAACATGTGCAGAGCAGGAAAGTCTTACTTATTGTTGAAGGCAAGAATATGAATGTTCACAATGCTGGCGACACAAATATCAAAAGAGATTTGGCAGAACGGGGCCGAAATTCTTCAGGGAGAAAGTTGAGATACTGATGAAAATTGATGGAAATGTATATAGATACATTGTTTATGATGTTTATTTTTTAGTGGCGTAGAGTTGATTCACAATGTTGCGTTTATTTCTGAGCCAAGGCAAAGTGACAGAGTCCTACACATACATACACATTCTTTTTCTTATTCTTCTCCATCATGGTTTATCTCAGGATATTGACCATAGATAGCTGCCTGTGCTCTTCAGTAAGACCTGTTGTTTATCCATTTTCTCTGTGGTAGTTTTTTTTTTTTTTTTAATTATCGTTGACTTACAATGTTGTGCCAATTTCTGCTGTACGGAAAAGCGACCCAGTCATAGATATATGTGTACCTTCTTTTTCTCCTACTATTTATTTATTTATTTAGTTTGCCTTTTCAGGGCCGCACCCTCAGCATATGGAAGTTCGAAGGCTAGGGGTCGAATGAGAGCTGCAGCTGCTGGTCTACACCACAGCCACAGCAACACCAGATCTGAACCGCGTCTGTGACCTTTACTGCTGCTCATGGCAACACCAGATCCTCAACCCACGGAGCGAGGCCGGGGATTGAACCTGCGTCCTCATGGATACGAGTCAGGTTGGTTTCTGCTGAGCCACGACGGGAAGTCCCTCATATCATTTTCCATCATGGTCTATCCCAAGTGCCTGGATATAGATCCCTGTGCTGTGCAGAAGGACCTCCTTGCCCATCCATTCTAAGTGTCACGGTTTGCCTCCACTCACCCCAACTCCCCATCCATCCTCCTCCCTCCCCCTCGCCCTTGGCAACCACGCATCTGCTCTCTATGTCCTTGAGTCTTTTTCTGTTTTGTTGATAGGTTCCTTTGTGCTAGATATATACTTTTTTAAATCACAAAGGTAAACAATAATGTATTTTAACATAATAAAATTGCTATCAAACGTTGAAATACGGAGTTCCTGTCGTGGCGCAGTGGTTAACGAATCCGACTAGGAACCATGAGGTTGCGGGTTCGATCCCCACCCTTGCTCAGTGGGTTGACGATCCGGCGTTTCCATGAGCTGTGGTGTAGGTTGTAGACGCGGCTCGGATCCCGCGTTGCTGTGGCTCTGGCGTAGGCCGGTGGCTACAGCTCCGATTCAACCCCTAGCCTGGGAACCTCCATATGCCGCGGGAGCGGCCCAAAGAAATAGCAGCAACAACAACAAAAGACAAAAGACAAAAGACAAAAAAAAACAACGAAAAACGTTGAAATACGTCGTCAGAATGAAGGTGTATAAATTCAGTCTAGCGGACAACGCTCACGGCATAAACAAACAGAGGTTACAAAGCCGTTTAGAGTGAGGACAACAGCTGCCAGGAACATGGAATATTTCTGTGAACGTCCCTCTAGACGTGGGACGGGGGTTGATGAGAGCAGCTGTTGCTTTTTCCATTCTGAGCCCTTTTTTTGTGACTTGCTCTGTGGCCATTTACCTAGTGTTATTTTATTTAAAAAATTAAAAGAAAGATGTAATGACCATTTGCCATGGGGTCCCCTGCCTAAGTATTCATTCTCTGCTTCCTTATAGGAAGTCCCCTGATTTTTCACCCCTGCACAGGTTCCCGAGTGTTAGAGGAGGGGGTCTAGCCTCACATATGCCATCGCGTGCACCCAGTGCTGGGTTGGGGACCAAGAATGTGGCCCTGACGAGGCCCGTGAGACGTGAGAACCCTGCCTGGGGGGTCTGTCTGGGGAGGAATGTCCCTTTCGCCTCTGACAGCCCCTGGAGGGAAGCTGTCTTCAGGCTGGATGTGAACAGCCCCAGGAGCCACGGACAGCCCCCGTTGTGACCAGGAGGCCTCCAAAGGAGGCGGCACGGCAGGATTGGGGAGGAGCAGTGGAAAAAGCTTTCTGGGAATCTCTGCAGAGTCACTGTTGGAAGCGTCCCCCGAGGGCAGCCCTACCCCTGGAATATTTGCCATGTGGGCGGTTACATTTTATTTTCAAAGCCAGTGTAAGTCAGGTTTTCTGTTGCTGACAACCAAAAGAGCTCGAAAAGACAAGAAAATAAAAGAAGAAAGGAACATTTGAGAGCTTTCATCAAACAATTAACAGGAGAGAAGTTTTTATAGAATTTTATGGATGACAAAGCATATCCATTTGATCTTCACAGAATCCTTGTGAGGGAGGAATATATATATATAGTCTTTTTAGGGCCACACCCGCAGCATATGGAAATCCTCAGGCTAGGGGTTGAATTGGAGCTACAGCTGCCAGCCTACACCACAGCCCTGGCAACACCAGATCCGAGGTTCATCTGTGACCTACACCACAGCTCACGGCAACCACCACTGGATCCTTAACCCAGTGAGCAAGGCCAAGGATCGAACCCAAGTCCTCATGGATACTGGTTGGGTTCCTTACCTCTGAGCCATAGTGGGAACTCCCTGAGGAATTGTTGTTCATGTGTTACAAGTGCAAAAATTAAACAAAGTAGTCAGATGACCTGCTCGAGTTCCCTTGATTATGGGTGACAAGATGGGACTCTGAGCCCTGTGCTTTTATCAGATCACCACACTGCAGGTACAGACACATGAACCACTGGAATCGAACAGAAAGAAAGCCCAGAAATAGATCCATGCATATGTGGAACTTTAATGGGGGCAGATGTGGCCTGACATTTAAGTGAAGAAAAGAGGGATTATTCAATAAAAGGAGCTGGAAAAATTGGTTGTCATTTGGAAAAAAAAAAAAATGAATTTGGAGTCCACCCTTACACCATACCCAAAAATCAACTCCAGATGGATTAGAGATTTAAATGTCAAAAGCAAATTTGAAAACACTCAGTAGAAAAATATAGGTGGATATCTTTCTGACCTTGGGGTAGGGAAGTGTTTCTTAAACAGCCACAAAAAGTGCAAACCAGAAAAGATTTATGATTTTGTCTTTATTAAAATTAAGACATTCTGTTCATCAGAGGAAGGTGAAACAGCAAGCTATAAACTAAGAGAAAATCATTTGTAACACATAACTGTCAATAAACTGATTCTTTAGTATCAAGAATATGTAGACTCCTACACGAAGGAAAATTCAAACAGCTCAGTAGAAAGATTTTAAAATGAAAGACCCTATGGGAGCAGACACATCACAGAAGGAGAAAAATATATATTTGAAAACACATTCAGGAGACTTAGCATTTAATAGCAATAAAGAGTAGCAAATCCAGATAGCGAAAATCAAGACAAGGCTCTAATAGACACCATTTTATGCCCAACTTATTGACAAGACTTGGGGATTTTATTTATTTATTTTTTTTGGGGGAGGGGGGTCTGCACTTGTAACATGTGGAATTCTCCAGCCAGGGCTCAAACCCATGCACAGCTATAACCAGAGCTATAGCAGTGACAACACCAGATCCTTAACCCCCTGAGCCACAAGGGAAATCTGAGAATTAGGAATTTAAACTAGACCAAAAGTTGGAGAGTTTATGGATCAACCAGATTTCTTACATATTGCTGGTATAAACCGGTTAATCACTCTGGAAAACTACTTGGCATTATTATTATTGTTGTTGTTATCGTTATTATTTGCTTTTTTAGGGCCATGCCTGCAGCATATGGAAGTTCCCAGGCTAGAGGTCAAATCAGAGCTGCAGCTGCCGGCCTTCACCACAGCCGCGCAACGCGGGATCTAAGCCCTGTCTGCAACCTATGCCACAGCTCACGGCAACACCGGATCCTTAACCCACTGAGTAAGGCCAGGGACCAAACCCACATGCTCATGGATACTAGTTGGGTTCGTTACCACTGAGCCACAAGGAGAACTCCCAGCATTATTTTTAATGTTGAATATTTACCTACCCTATGACCCAAGAGTTTCCCAGGCATTTACAAAAGAAAATTCTTACATTTGTTCACCAGGAGATACATACAGAAAATGTTCATAATGGCACTATTTGTGATAGCAAGAACAGATAATAAATGACTATGCATAGGGAAATAAATATTTTGGAATACATTACACCAGTGAAAATGAATGAACCACAACTATGTAGTAATATGACGCCGAGTAAGTT
Source organism: Phacochoerus africanus (assembly GCF_016906955.1). Classification (NCBI taxonomy): domain Eukaryota; kingdom Metazoa; phylum Chordata; class Mammalia; order Artiodactyla; family Suidae; genus Phacochoerus; species Phacochoerus africanus. The sequence continues at coordinate 14,710,402 of NC_062555.1, read as the reverse complement.
CTCAGATGACCACAGCATGATATTCTTATAAACGTTCAAAGATTACTAAAATTAAACAATACAATTTTTAAGCAAACATACATGTACTAAAATCTTTCTTTCTTTTTTTTTTTTTTTTGATCTTTTTATGGCCACACGTGGCACATGGAGGTTCCCAGGCTAGGGGCTGAATCGGAGCTGTAGCTGCTGTCCTACACCACAGCCACAGCAACGCCAGATCGGAGCCGCACCTGAGACCTACACCACAGCTCATGGCAACTGAGCTCAGCTGGATCCTTAACCCACCGAGTGAGGCCTGGGATCGAACCTGTGCCCTCATGGATGCTCGTCAGATTCATTCACTGAGCCATGATGGGAACTCCCTAAAATCATTCTTACAAAGGAACAAAAAATGATAAAAACACACAATTCAGCATGTCGGACCAGTGCCGCAGGGTCGTGGGCCAGGAGCGCATGGCAGAAGTAGATGGAAATATTGCTCAGTCTCTAACTGTCAGATTGTGTGGTTGATCTCGTCACTAACTAGGCAAAAGCAAATGGATAAACAGGAGTAAGTGAAGAAAGAGTCATGCACAGGGCTGAAATGACAGTGCATCAGAAATCAAGTTTTCTCATCCATGAAGGGGGGTTCATAGTCATTTCTCCCCTAGAGCCGTCACGAGGACGGAATTCCCTGGAGCAGTTCCTGGCGCAGAGTGACTTTTATATTCGCATTTGGAAAAAGTAGAAAGGGAGGGATAAAGAAAGGAAGAAGAAGGAGAAAGGAAGGTGGGAAAGTCTTATGAACAATTCAGTTCTGGGCACTTGAAGTCCATATTGGGAGGGGGGAGGAAGAGGGATGGACGGGGGGGTTTGGTTGGGGGTTGGTAGATGCAGAGTATGACATTTAGGATCGAGACGCAATGAGGTCCTGCTGTACAGCACAGGGAACTATATCCAGTCTCTTGGGATAGATCATGATGGAAGCTAGGAGGAGAAAAAGAATGTATATAAAGGTATGATGGGGTCACCACACTGTAGAGCAGAAATTGACACAACACTGTAAACCAATGATACTTTAATTTTTAAAAAGTGAAAAAAAAAAAAGAGTCCCACACACGTAGGTATGAAAGAGTGCCAGAAGGTGGGCTTAATCAGGAAAATTCTCTAGAGGAGGTGAATTTTGAAAGCATTCCTTTAAACATAAAAGTGTTGCTAAAATATAAATACACCAGTGGATTGCTTTCCTAGTGCATGGGTTAAAGTCCCAGTTTCTATTTTCAGAGTGGAACTTAGTTGCCACGATAATAGGAGGTGACATGTGTTTGATTTTCCTCCTTCAAGTTGTGGAAGAATCCTATAAACTCCTCTATAAATAACCATGTCGAGGCCGAAAGGTTTCCTGTAACTTCCAGCCTGAAGCCAGTAACCTCTGATGGCAGGCTGAGTGGCGGCTGAATCAGCAGGGTGGCAGCCTCCACCAGGGAGTTCCCTCTCCTCCATCCGGGCTGGATCAGGCAGGAGTGTCCTCAGGGTGGTGCAGGAACAGCCAAGACACTGGAAACGCTCCACGCAGTACCTAAGAGCACTGGAGTCCACGAATAAAGCTGCACCTCTTGTAACCAAGCAGGGCCCTGTGGGGTCCTGGGCACAAAAGCCCTTCTGTGGCCCCCATTTCTTGTTCTTAGGAGATGGGCCTCTTTCAGCCTCCACAACCTTCCCTGAGTCTCAAGGGGCAGGTTCAGACAGTTGCTGATCAGGGAAGGGCGGGGATGCCGAGACCAACCAGGGGGGAGCAGTCAAGAAATCACGGTGCAGGAGTTCCTGTTGTGGCTCAATGGTCAGGAACCTGACTAGCATCCACGAGCACATGGGTTCCATCCCTGGCCTCACTCAGTGGGTTAAGGATCTGGTGTTGCTGTGAGCTATGGTGTAGGTCACAGATGTGGCTTAGACCCCTCGTTGCTGTGGCTGGAGGATTGGGAGGTGGAGCGGGAAGGCCGTGTGTCCTGGGGGCTGGCGTTGAATTGCTACTGGGTCTGGGCTGCGTACAGAACGCATGGTTTGGACCGCAAGATAAATGGACAGAAGTTTTCAGCTTCTTCACCTTGGCCCCCGAGCTGCCTTTGCCCTTTGCCTTCTCTTCCTGCTTCCTTCGCTTTCTTTTCCATTGTTCACCTTCTTCTTGGCGTCTATGGAGCAGGCTCAAGAAGGAAGGAGAGTCAGGGGGCTGGCTCTTTGCCCACCTTTTGGTTTTTTTACTGTCCACATTACTCCCTTCAGGTCACGAAGGGCTATCACTCTAAAAAAACAGAAAAACAAAAGCCCCCCAAACTCCCATAAACCTACGTCCCACAACAAACGAAGGTCCAAGTCGGGAGAAACATATGAATATTTTTTAACTTATACTTTTTTACCTCCTGACAGGTATCTACTTAAAAATGTTTCATTTGAATACACAGACATTAAAACATACAGAAATTATCGGGCTCCTTTGGTCAGGCCATCAGAATTGAAAATGCTTTCTCAAGTTTGTGTACTTCCGCTCGCCAGTTCCATTTGATCCAGGAATATTCTTTTCCTGCTCAGCCTTTCCAGCAACCTAATTTATGGAAAGACCAACTAAGAGTTACAAATAGAAACTTGCCATTTAAAAAAAAAAATCACACTATAGGCACAAAGTCTTTCCCCAAATCAAAAGTAAGGCAGAATGGGAGTCAGAGATAAAGGCATTTCAAGTTCATGTGAAAAACCAAAGTCCTGTGTCTTACTGTTCATTTGCCACAGGATTTCTTTTCTTTTCTTTTCTTTTCATACTGCACCGTAAAAAGCATATTGTGATTTGGTATAAGAGGCATGTTCCCACGTGTACTTTTAACACTTTCAATGTGCTTTGGATTCTGCCTAAGTGAATTTTAGTTTGTCCATAATTGGAAACCAGCTTAAAAAAAAAAAAAAAAAAAGAGTGGATAATCCAGACTGTGTTTTCTATGGTTTTTGTGACTCTCACTGTCTCGGGCAGTGAAATTCTGGAGACAGGGGCGGGAGTTCTGCAGAGGCTTAGTCCCACATCCCCAAAGCCCCTCTTCTCCCCACGTGCACATTACAGTATCTGCTTTATTAATCAGAGGGGAGTCTATCAGGAAGGATTTAGGGGGGATATTTATGGCGTCTGTAAGCACAATGGCCTTGCCTTGTGTGATGGCAGCTATTCTCTTGAGGAGATAAAAGGCCACAGCCGGTAAGGGAACAGACCAGGAACCCTTTCAGAATTTCAAAACAGAAGGCCTTGCTGAAGAGGGGTTTTAAACAGCCTTTGCTTTTATTTCATTCCTAATAGGATGAACAGGTGTGGGAGTCAATTCGAGAGGGATACCGAAATGACCGTGGAACAAGGGGCTGACGGATTGGGATGGCTGGGAAGAGCCGGGGATTTTCAAACTTCCTATGAAGCGGGTAGCGTCAGCTCTTTCCACCTGCAGACACCGAGGCATCAGAATCCTAAGTCAAGGCAAAAGAGGAGGGAGTGTGCTGGGCACACTCGGTATGAAGTTATGACATCCTCCTAGCTGAACAAAATAAAAACCACTCGGAAGTTCACTTACGATGCCGTGGGTTAAGGATCAGGTATTGCTGCAGCTGTGGCACAGGCTGAAACTGTGGCTCAGGTGCAGAAAAAGAAAAAGAAAACTGCTCTGTGACACGTGTTTGATGTGAGCACACACGTGTACGCGTGGTCTGACGTGTCTGGGGAAGTTAGGGTTTTACTATTTCTTGAACTCATAGGCTGAGTATCTTAAACATATTATCACCTGGACGAAAGGATGAAATATAATGGTTACCTAATTTTTTTAAAAAAATTTAAAGTCCTCACATTCAATTTGAAGAACTATTAAAATGACTTAGGACACATTAAGGCACTGTGAAATGTGAAGATGAATAGACATATTAGAGGTGATTAATTGCATTAACATATGAGTGCTGGCATGTATATTTGTATCGTCGTCGCACTGTGGCTCTGTACAGGTTCTTACGCATGGAGAACCCTCACTAAATATTTGTCCAATGACTAGATAAAAAGTAGTTACGCTTATTAAAGTGGCTGCAAAATATCTGAACCAGAGAGGACAGAAACATAAGAGAATAATCTTGCTTTATGAATAAAGTATACTATTTTATTTTATTTTATTTTCCCACTGTACATGAATAAAGTATAGATCCACTAGGTGTTCGATTTTCCACTTGTTCATTTTTCAGCACAAACTTTTGGGGAGATTGCATAGCATTATTTTAAATAATTCCTCTTAGAAGCCCATTGAGTCAGCTTTTCTGCTGACAGGTTAGATGTGTTTTACAGCTGGGTGGTGTTCAGTTCTCTGAATTCCGGACCCAAGGAAGAAAATGCTCGGCCTGTAGAATATCTGACCTATAGATTGCTCATTCTCTCAGTGAGTCAATCTTTGAAGTCCAAAGACAAAAGTCATCATTTGTCACACAGCGTTCCTGTAGTCATAAAGACAGATGCTCCAGCCCCTTTCCAAAATTATCACACTGACTGGCAGTGGGAGAGACCGACCCAGCCGTGGTGACTTTATGACACAGGGCTCTTTCCTTCTGGCCTATGCTGTGCATGGACAGGCAGGAAGAAACTACTTAAAAGTCAGTGAACGGGGCTGAGTCAATCCAGCCCACAGCAGTCAAAGCCTGAAGCGCCACCTGACTCTGAGGAGATGCAGGTGGGACAGGCAGGGCTCTTTCCTCCTGGGGAGCGATTTCATGAGAAGTCCTGACTTCAATAAAACAGAGTCTGTCTATTGCTTTATTGGGCAATGAAAGTTCCCATCATACTGATCAAAGGCTGAGGATTTGGTACATGTGGGAATGCTTTAATATCTCACCTGTGGTTGAGAGAGATGTGTGTTTCCAAATGCTAATTTCTTTTCCTGTGAAGCCAGGTGTTCAAAAAGAGCTCAGGCAAGAGGCAACTTTTTCCCCCCTGTAAAAATGTGGATTCGATTCAATCCAATTCAATTCCAAAACATTTTATTTAATTTGTGTTCCTTAAGTAAACAGAATATTATCCTGGGGAAATAAAGGAGGTAGCAACCCAAATAAGACAAGAGGGAAGAGGGGATGGAAGGAAGGAAGGGAGAAGGGAAAAGGAGGAGGAAGGAAAGATGCTAAGAGACTTTTGTGCTAATTCACAGACCAGCATCCTTTTGGTCCTCATAGCAGGCTTTATTTAATCATCCTAAAGAGGAGGAAAATGCAACCCAGGGAGATTGTGACTAACATAGTGAGGTAATCATTGTTCATCTATTTTTGTGTCCAGTGTCTGAATTTCTTTCTATATTTTGGGAATCACTCACTCTCTCATTACTCAGTCCATAGTAATGGGGAGAAAGTAGGTAAAACCTTCTTGCTTTTGAAGGCACTATGGACAACAGCCAAGTCATAGATGTGCCCTAAGGGTCCATCCACAGATGAATGGGTAAAAAGAGTTGTTATACACACACACACACACACACACACACACACACAAAATAGGATATTACTCAGCCATAAAAAATGAAATAAAACCATTTGCAGCCACATGGATGGACCTTGAGATTGTCCTACTATGTGAAAGTAAGTCAGGTAGAAAAAGACAAGTATCATGTGATGTCACTTCTATGTGGAATCTAAAAAAATGAATGAAATGAACTTATTTATGAAACAAAAACTGAAACACAGACTCTAAAAATAAACATATGGTTGCCAAAGGGGAAAGGGGATATAATTGGGAGTTTGGGATTAACATATGCCCACTACTATATGTAAGATGAACTACAGGGATTTACTGTATAGCACAGGAAATGACACTCAATATCTTGTAATAACGTATAATAGAAAAGAATCTGAAAAAGAGAATATATAGATATACTTATATAGATAGATACATATATGTAGGTATAAGTGAATGACTACTGTACACGTGAAACTAACACAACGTTGTAAATCAACTGTTCTTCAATTAGAAAAAATATTCTCGCTATTGGAACAGAAGCTACTAGATGCTGACTTTCCCCCACTTTGCTAGGCTCATTGGCAGCTATGGCCAAGATTCTAATACTCAGAGGCATCAGTTCTAGAGTTTCTCTCAGAAGTTCCTGAGAGAGGAGAAGGAGAAGTGAGCCCTTCCTCTCCGGCAACGAGATTCGTCTGTGTGTATGTGTCTGTCTGTCTGTCTCCGTCTCTCTCTTTTCTGTCTCTTTTTCTCGCTGGCTCCAGGAACAGAGCAGAAGACTCTAATGCTTGGTGGTGTCTGCCGGATGCTCTTCACTAAACTTTGTCTGAGACTTGATTTGGGGTCTTTCCAAGAAGCTATTTTGCCTTGATTCTCTGGCCCTTACAATACTTTTTTTTTCTAAAGCTATCCAATACCTTTTTTTTTTTTTTTTAAAAAAAAAAAAGCTTGGGAGTTCCCATCGTGGTGCAGTGGTTAACGAATCCGACTAGGAACCATGAGGTTGCGGGTTCGGTCCCTGCCCTTGCTCAGTGGGTTAAGGATCCGGCGTTGCTGTGAGCTGGGGTGTAGGTTGCAGACGTGGCTCGGATCCCGCGTTGCTGTGGCTCTGGTGTAGGCCAGCAGCTACAGCTCCGATTGGACCCCTAGCCTGGGAACCTCCATATGCCGCGGGAGTGGCCCAAGAAATAGCAACAACAACAACAACAACAACAACAAAAAGACAAAAGACAAAAAAAAAAAGCTTTATGAGAGTATTTTGACTATTTAGTCGTATGTGAGAAATAATAGGACTATTTAGCATACGTGAGAGTAGAGAAGAGTATAACAAGCCGCCATATATCAACTACCTTCTTGAATGGTTATCAACCCAGGGATTCCTTCTGTGGCTCAGTGGGTTAAGAACCCAACTCGTATCCATGAGGATGTGGGTTTGACCCCTGGCAACACTCAGTAGGTCAAACACCCGGTGTTGCCATGAGCTGCCATAGGCTGCGGCATAGGTCACAGATGCAGCTCGGATCCCGTATTTTTGCAGCTGTGGTGTAGGTTGGCAGCTGCAGCTCCAGTTTGACCCCTGGCCTGGGAACTCCCATGGGCCACGGGTGTGGCCCTCAAAAGAAAATAAAAAAATAAATACCTAAGTAGTTAGCAGCACGTGGGTGATCTCCATCCCTACTCACATCCACCCTCTCCCGGATTATTTCAAACAAGTCTCAGACCGCGTATCTAAAACGTTTTCAGTCTTTATCTCTAAAATATATTCTTTCAAAAATTACCACCATACCATTATCCAACTACTAATAATTGTTCTTTGATGTCATTAAGTATCTGTATCCAAATTTCTCTGATCGTGCTATAATTTTGAGAAGCTTACAATATCTTCAAAGCAGAATTTTAAAAAAGTTCTTTTAGGAGTTCCTGTTGTGGCGAAGTGGAAATGGATCCGACTAGTACCCATGAGGAGGCGGGTTCAATCCCTGGCCCCTCTCAGTGGGTTAAGGATCTGGCTGAGCTCAGTGGCTGTGAGCTGTGGTGTGGGTCGCAGACATGGCTCAGATCCCGCGTTGAGGTGACTGGCGAAGGCCGGCAGCTGCAGCTCCGATTCGACCCCTAGCCTGGGAAGTTCCATGTGCCACGGGGGGGGGGGGGGGCTATTAAGCAAAAATAAATAAATAGATAAAAATAAAAAATTAAATTAAATTGAAAAATTACTTTAAATCTCAGTTTATAAATTCAGTCTCCCTCCTACCCTTTCTTTTTTAAATTTGCAGCGAAGAAGACATGTTGTCTGTCTGCAGTGTTTCCCACGGCTGAGATTTGCTAACCGAATCCTTTTGCTTCATGCATGACATCCTCTGCCTATTCGCTAGATCTAGAGGCTCAATCAGACTCAGCTTGGGTATATTTGACGAGTCTACGTCATGGGCAGCACTGCGAACCTCTACTAAGACACATAATGTCTTTTGTGATGTCAGCAGGGATTGATTATCGTTGCTTAGATACATTATTTCATTGGAAGTAGCAAAACAGAGATGTGACAATTCCGTCATTCATTTGAAATTTTTTTTTTTAGCTGGAGTCCTTCTAGAAAGAGAAAATCCTTCTCATCAATTATTTAGTTTCCTTGAAATATATGGTGTAAGAAAGTCAGAACCAATGCTTAAGTTTTTTATTCATCGATTTTCAAGATAATTTAATAGTTCCCTAGTCAAAAGCGATCAATTGCTTTTTTTATTTCTTTAGTCACTATGAACTGAGAAAGTGAAATATATTGATGTCTTTCAATCTATTGCATTAGGACTGAGGTTTAAATTGACCCATCTTTGACCTATGGGACAGCTTCTGAATCCTTTTGACATAGACTTAGTAGATTTTGATAGTGTCCTTTTTCTGTGTACAAGGTAATTCAGGCTCATTTTGTTCAATTCCTTCCCAGATCTGACATCAGCCATTTCTTCGGGGACATCCTCTTGGACTGACATTTGTTTTTAGACATTTTCAATGGACAGAAGTAATGAATATTTTTTTCTCTATTTTTTTTTTCTTCTTTAGGGCCGCATCTGCAGCATGTGGAAGTTCCCAGGGTAGGGGTCAGATCAGAGCTGCAGCTGCCAGTTTACACCACAGCCACAGCAACACCGGATCTGAGCTGTGTCTGCAACCTACACTGAAGGTCACGGCAACGCTGGATCCTTAACTCACTGAGCAAGGCCAGGAATTGACCCCTCATCCTCACGGATATTACATCAGGTTCTTAACCCACTGAGCCACAACGGGAACTCCTAGTGAATATTTTTTAAAGATAAAATTATCATGAAGTCATTAATATTTCCAATTTAAATTCAAGACTAAAGGGTTTCTGCTTCATCTAATTTAATTTACATCTGTTTCTTCTTTTTCTATATTCAAAATACTGAATTTCCAATGAATGAAAAGCAGCACTGCTACTAATACAGTTACTGAAAAGAATTTGTCTGGGGTGTGTGTGTGTGTGTGTGTGTGTGTGTGTGTGTGTGTGTACAAATACCCTTGCTCTCTTTCTTAAATAAATGTGTGAGCTAAAAATTGGCCCTTGCCATCTGCCTCCACACCGATTGAATTGGGAGCCACTGGAGCTGCCAACCCTCAACACCCTCAAAAGGAGCTCAGGGTGGAGATCAGGGGTGAGGCGCTCTGTGCTCTGGGAAAACTGGCAGAACAGGTCTTCCGATAGATATTTTCAGGAGAAGATTTTATGAGCCCAATTTTTGCATCACCTCATGTGTAGAAAAGCACCGAAATCCTTCATGGCGACGTCTGCTCCTCGTGAGTAGCAGTGACCTTCCTGGGACTGGCAGCAACCTTCTGCAAAATGTGTGTTTGTTTGCATGGACCTGCCCCTTCACCAAATCACAGATATACCGACCTCCCCTCCCATCCCTTGGGAGCGGTTTCTCCGAGCTCTCTGAAAGGCTGCCTCTCAGGCTGTAGACCCCATTGTGCCCCAAATAAAACTTGACTCTCAACTTTGAGGTTGTGCTTATTTTTAAGGCAACACATGTTAGCTTCCAATACACACTTTCTCGACTTGGTTTTCATCAGCTAACCAGCTATTCTGGAGATCACAGCACGGCGATACGTCTAAATATAGTCCCTGTTCCTTTCTAGGCTTCATAATACTCCATTGTGTGGATGTCCTACAGCTTATTCACCCAGGCCCCTAGTGATGGATGTTCATTTGTTTTGAGTCTTTTATTTTTATAAATAGAGCCACAATAGCTAGCCATGTGCATACTTCTTTGTATATTTTTGCCACTGAATCTCTTGAATAGGTTTCAAAAAAATAGAATTTCTGGACCAAAGGATAAATGCATATGTAGTTTTACTACAAGCTGTTAAATTTATCTCTGTGGAGATCATACCTTAATCACTTAGAGCAGAAATGTAGTTCATACATTATCTAATTCTTGAATTTTTGACAATCTGACAGGCAAGAAGTCATATCTTGGAGTAGTTTTGTTTCCATTCCTGTTGTCATGAGCATGTTTGAGCATCTTTCCATTTGTTAAGAACCATACTCATATCCTTCCCTGTGAACTGTCTGTTCACACCCCTTGATTTTTCTTCTATTGGGATTTTGTTCATTTTCTTCTCTCTTTCCAGATCTTCATCTGTGAAGGTTAATAGCTCTTTCTCTGTTGCAAAAGTTGCAAAAATTTGTTTCAAGTTTTTCACTTTATTTGCCCATGGTGTTTCTTTTAACCCTATAAAAAAATGTTTTCTTTGAAAACTTCTGCATACTCAGATATTGCACCAATCTTTTCTCTTTTTGCATCTTAACTTTCAGAAATAGTGAAATTATCCACTTCTGTAGAAAAATTAATCTATGTCACCTTTCAGTACTAGTACATTCTAGATTTTCTTCACTTATATCTTTGATATATTTCACTTTTATCCTGATATGATGTGAAGGAGAGATACAATTTTATGCTTTTTAAAAAATATGGCTACTCAGTTTATCCTAAAATGCTTTATTAAAACTGATTTGAGATCCTGCCCTTATTTTGTACTAAATTTGTTTGCATTCAAATCATTTTCAAAAATTTATATTTTTATAACTGGTCTGTTGATCTTTTCACCCACTCATATCACACAGTTTTAATCATAATGGCTTTATAATGTATTTTAATATATAGTATTGCTCTCTCCTTCCATTGCTGTCTTTGCAGTTATTTCTGGATATTTTTACTTTGTTTCTTTTTCATTCAAATGATTTTGGAATCAGCTAGTGTGATGATATTTATATTGGTATCATGTTAGCTTACAATTTAACTTAGGGAACATTAATATCTTTATAACATTGAGCCTTCCTTCTAATAATATGTCTATTTGCTCAAGTCTACTTTTGTGTTTTTTCGTGTTACAGAGTTTTCATCATAAAAGTGCTGACATTCCTTTCTAAGTTTGATCTATCTCTCTCATTATTATAAATGGAATTGTCTTTTCTACTATATAGTGTAAGCAGCCTTTTTTTTTTTCTTTTTTTTCTTTTTGCCATTTCCAGAGCCGCTCCCACAGCATAGGGAGGTTCCCAGGCTAGGGGTCCAATCGGAGCTGTAGCTGCCGGCCGATAACAGAGCCACAGCAATGAGGGATCTGAGCCACGTCTGCAAGCTACACCACAGCTCACAGCAATGCCGGATCCTTAACCCACTGAGCAAGGCCAGGGATCGAACCCGCAACCTCATGGTTCCTGCTCAAATTCGTTAACTACTGAGCCACAACAGGAACTCCTAAATAGCCTTTTTGAATATATGTGTGGATTATTATCTTTTATGTTGATCCTGTAGCTTATTTTTAAAAATAAATTTTCCTATTGTTTGCTGTGGCTTTCTTCTTTATTATTTTGCCTTTTCCAAAATCATGTCATCTGCTTTCTATGAGTGTGAAAATGATCATTGATCTTTTATTATTATTATCATTAAGATAACATTGGAAACTAAACCCATCAAAGAGATGCACATTAAAAGCTAATAACTTTTCAGTGAATAAATTAATGCTGAATTTTATCTAATAGCTGCCATTTATTTTTCTCTCAAAGAAGAAACTGTCTTTGTTTAGGAAAACATCTTGAAAAGCCATTGAAGTAGAAAGGTCTAACGTGTTGAGAAAGGGAGAAGAAAACAGAATGTTCCTGGGTCCTTGATGACATCCCCGAGTCACTAGACCATGCCTGGAATCCCCTTGGAGTTCAGTTTTTAAATTTTCTTACTGTTCAAGATATGTTTGATTGGAATTTTTATTTCTCGTGTGGATGAAGAACGCCGCCTGCCAGATCAGATTCACTTTGCTGTACACCTGGCACTAATGCAATACTGTAAGTCGAATATACTCCAATAAAATTTAACAAAAAAAAAAAAAAAAGAAAAAAAGAGACTTCCTGTTATGGTGCAGAGGATTAATGATCCGGCTTGTCTCTGTAGAGGGGCTGGTTCAGCGACTGTGGCATAGGTCACAGCTCAGGCTCAGATTCAATCCATGGCCCAGGAACTTCCATATGGGGCAGGTATAGCCAAAACAGAGGGAAAAAAGCCCAAATTCATTAACTTAAGATGTCTGGGTCTTCTTAATTGACAACAATCTTTTGATGTTCCTATTACCTGGTTTTTGTTGCAAAACTCCCGTGCGTCCTGGCTCCTCCCTGACCGCTTCAGAGCCGTCCCTCAGGGTAATCTGAGAGGCTGCCTTCCCGGCTTAAGTCTTTAGTCTTGTCAGCCAAATAAAACATAATTCTCAACTTTTAGGTTATGCTTTTTTTTTTCAGTAGACTCTTGCCTCAAAAAGGATGACATCATAGCTCCACGAACCATCCCCTGGGGGTCCTAGGCTCAAAGCAACATGACATCATTCTCAGAGAGGGGAAAGACCCCCTCCGAATCCCCTCTCCTAGCTTCATCCAACAGTAGAACAAGCCTGCCTCCCTCCTCCCACCATCACTGTGTCTCAACAGTCAGGTGACACTAGCAGAGAGAAAGACATCCCTTCAGCATTCTTCTTTCCTAAAGGAGCCTCCTCTTTTCCTGCAAGCGCTTCCAGGATTTGTAATTTTATATCTATTTGTTTATTTTTTCATTGTCTGTTTCACTCCAGTTGACTCTAATCACCCTGACAGCAATGATGCCGCATCTCTTGTGCCCCCAGGAATACCCAGTGCCTACCAGGTAGAGCCTGGTACACAATAGCTGCTCACTAATTATCTTCCATAGCAAAGAGCAAAAGCAACAAGAGGCAAATGCTTTCTCCCAGCATAAGGGGTAATGAAATCCAGACAAGCTGGACCATTATTTTAGGTCCAAAGCCCTGCTTTCTTATTCTATGCAGAACAGCATCCCATTTGGTTATAACGGTAGGATTGCTAAGAGTGCCACTGATTAGGTCGTGGCTGTAGAGGGGCTCCCTAGCCCCTCCCTCTCTCGATGGCAAGTCAGCCCTCTTCCAATCTCCATTCAGACTGCAGATCTTCTCATCAGTTGGCACGTTGATCTATCACCGAAACATCGGGGAGAGCTAAATTAATCCTCAGCTAAACTGGGATAGTGCCGATAAGTCAGCCTTAAGAGTCGAATAACACAGAGTTGCTGGGGGGAGGGCATTGTTTTCAGACAGAGTGAGGAGGCATAATCTTCAGCGAGGAGGCTTCAGTAACGACAAGAGCGTAATGGATTTTTTAAAATTGTTTTCATTTATGTTTGGCTTTTTAGGGCCACACCCACAGCACATGGAAATTCTCAGGCTAGGGGTCGAATCAGAGCTACAATTGCAGGCCTACAGCACAGCCACAGCAATCGATCCTTAACCCACTGAGCAAGGCCAGGTATCAAACCTGCATTATCATGGACACTAGTCTGGTTTGTTTCCACTGGGCCACAGTGAGAACTCCCAACAAGAGGGTAATTTTAAAGAAAAGTGTTAGCTTGAGGAGTCCAACAGTTATGCTTGCACCAAAGAAACTCCGAGGTGAGCGCTTTGTCTTCTTTCTCACCCGCACAAGCAGAAGCCAAGCTCCGCCTCTGGATGCTTAGGCCGAGGTTTACTACTCCAAGCCTCGAGCTTATCCAGGGAAGCTCAAGCGTTCCAAAAGCCTTTTATGGGATTCACCAGAATAAACAGCATCTTAAATGTATGTTCTCAGAGGTCAAGCCTCTGACCCAAATCTGAGCATTGAAAGAATTGCTTCGCTCTAATCATTCTGCTTGTTCCCCGACTTCCCACAAACAATTTATTCCAGAATGTAAAACTTGAATAAATAATCTTTTATCACTTGCAGTTTTGTGGTCATTTAGAAAATACAGGAGCACCCTGTTTTAATTTAAAACTAAGTGATAAGAATAAGCCTTTTAATGGGTTTTCTAGATAATAGTAAGATTAAAAACAACAACAAAAAACCCACCCCTCTGACTGAAAGATATTTTGCAGTAATTTTTTTTCTTTTTACATGGCATTTTAGAATCCTAATAGAAGTATTTCTGGGATTTTTTTTTTTTCTTGCTTTTTAGGGCTGCACCTATGACACAAGGAAGTTCCTAGTCTAGGAGTGAAATCAGAGCTGTAGCTGCCAGCCTACACCACAGCCACAGCAATGAGGGATCTGAGTCGTGTCTGTGACCTACACCACAGCTCATGGCAATACCAGATCCTTAAGCCACTAGTGAGGCCAGGGATCGAACCCATGTCCTCATGGATACTAGTCAGGTTCATTACTGCTGAACTACTACAGGAACTCCATGAGTAACTGATTTAAAGGGGACCTCGTTGATGAAACCAATGTGTCCTTAGTGTGTTTGTCCCACAAACTTTTGATGAGTTCAGTTGCAGATAACAGAAGCCACTCAACTAAGTTCACCAGAAAGACATTTAATACGTGGGATTAGGGGCTTACAACATAGAAAGTTCTGGAAGCCAGCGCTCTAGGACAATACCCATATAGCTAAAGCCTGGAAACTGGGACTCCAGTTGCCACAGAAAATACAGGTGCATTTATAACTATGCTGGTGGCAAGAGCATGGCTCTACTACACAATCCTGTGATTTTCAAACCTCACTTGGGTGGGTGGGCTTCTTAGAAGCTGGTTCAAGAGTGGACCTTGGCTCCAAGAGAGCCTGCAAAACTACCCTAACATTGTCTTTCTGGCCTCCACCAGAATGTGGTTTTCTGTAAGAAGGATTTATTTAAGAGAGTTAAGCAAGTCAGATGCGTAGTGACCAGTGTACCCTCTGACCCTTCCCCAGACACACAATGAATAAAAACCCATTTCTGTCTTTAAGGAGCTCACAGCCTAGGAAGCAAACCCCAAACTCATGAACACAGGCTACTGCCATGCTGCTCATTGCACTTTAGAGACAGGTGCTAACAGGGCTCCCGAGGAGCCATATTTTGCATCTGGGTTTTGATGAAACATGTGAAAAAGAAAGTTAAAGCGCTTACCTTTAAAGGGAGGAATATTCTATTATTAAACATAAGCCCTTCAAACAGCCAAGAGAATTAAGGGAAGACAAAGTGATGGCTCCTTTCATCCACAAGCCCAAAGAGACCCTGAGACTGCATGTGTGGTCCTCCTGCTTCCCCTTCAGGAGACACCCAGGGCCACCTCTTCACCCACTCAAAGGAGCAGAATGGGTTACTTGGCTGTGGTTAGTCATCAGGGCCCTGGCAGAGCAGACTGGCACACGGAAAGCTTGGGCTGAATTTACCGTCAGTCCTTTGACTCACAAAGCCCCCACCTCCTCCCGCCCCCAGTCTGAACCCACAGTCCTGTTCAAAGATGTTTCCTCTTCTTTTTGACTTACCTTCTGAATTCATTTAGGAAAAATGTACCAAGATCCTTTGAATCCTCCAGGAATGTTGAACTCGGTGAAAAGTGGTGTGGTTGAGAAAGCAAATAATGTGCCGAAAGACGCTCATTGGAAGTGGCTGGGGACATCAAAGAGATGGATGAATCTGCATTTCAAAAAGCTGGCAGGGGGGCAGCATTTCAGCTTACCTCATATCCAGCTCTCATATCCATCCTGCTTCTAAAGTGGTATTCACTGCCAGTGATGTTTCTTCTTTCCCATCAGGATAGAATACTCATATAGCTAACCCCGGGAAAGAGATGATGGTACTGTCTTCTTAAATCAAAGCAGTTCAGTGCAATGTGTGCCTTTTGTGAACGACAGAACACAGTTGCTAACAATGGGGGAACCCCCTCTCTGATTCAGGCACCATGCTTCAGCACTTCACATGTATTACTTCACTTAATCGTCATAGCATGAAGTTCCCGTCATGGCTCACTGGTAACAAAACCAACTAGCAGGCATGAGAATGCAGGTTCGATCCCTGACCTCACCTAGTGGGTTAAGGATCCCATGTTGCGGTGAGCTGTGGTGAAGGTTGCAGACGTGGCTCAGATCTGGTTTGCTGTGCCCGTGGTGTGGGCTGGCAGCTGTAGCTCCCAGCCTGGGAACTTCCATATGCTACAGGTGTGGCCGTAAAAAAAAAAAAAAAAAAATGAATACCAAGGTATGGACCATTAAAAGGGTTGAGAGTGGAATTATAGCTTCCACTAGTTGGACACCAATGTCTGTCCTTTAATGAGACCTAATTTACAATAGTATTTTGAGTCACTGCGTCAACTAAGCCTCTAAATCTTTTTCACACCAATGGCCACTAAGCCACAAACCAAAGGACGATCACCAGAAAGGCATGGATGGGAAGGAATGTAGGTTTTTGAGGCTTTCCTCCCTCGTTTTAGCAACTCATGTTAATGTTACCTATTCATTCATTAATTTCCTAACTTTTCATCCCACAGGCATTTACTAAATACTTAAATCTGCCCAGTTACGCATAACATACTTGGGTGGCCTGAATGTGGAAGAATTATGAGACATTACTCCCTGCCTTCAAGAAATCCACGATCCAGCTAGGGAGGGATACAATATCTACAAGACAAGGGTACGTTCTCAAAGCATCAAAGAATTGAGGCAGAGCCCCTGGGTTCTAGAGAGGATGTTGGTTGAAGCCAGTCCCATCACCTCCCCAACCTCCATTTCCTCACCTGAATAGTGAGACATTTGGATTTTGGAGGTTCGTTCTGGTTCTAAGGACAAGCTTAAGGGCAGGAATTATACTTCATGTGTCGGTGAATTTTCTATTAAACTATACAAGGTTAACCTGGACTGTCACTCCACTCTCTGCTATGGCTTATTCAGCTTGGGGAACAAAAGATACCACAAGGCAATCCCAAAATAGGCATGAGAGTTTTGACTTCAGTTGTCGCTATGTGATGGTCCAAAGATTTGCTTGTGTGGTCTTGATGCTCAAGCAAAGAGATGATATGATCACTCTCACGCCCGCCATGGTGGGGCACGGGGAGCGGGATCCAAAGAACAAAGCAGGTGCATGTACACTGCTTTCTGTTTTTCCTCAAGGCTCCTATCCTGTCTCTCTTGAGGTCTTTCCATCCCTGGATGGACAATTTGGAGTGTCCACCTTGGCAACTCAAGAAATATTGATTTACCTTCCCACATGTGTAAAATAGGCTCAATGCTAGAAATAGCATCGTCTCCCTGATAAAGCCAGATTTCAGCGGAGGCAAACACGTGTGTGCGCACACTCACACACACACATATGTAGATCCATATACATACACACACACAAGGTTAGTGGATTGTCACCCTGCTAGACTAGTCTTTACCTAGCTATTGATCCATACATAAGAAGGCTGCAATAAAACTATTGGCAGGATAATGTGGCAGGTGGAGTGAAATTAAAAAGGTACCTGCAGTTGGGAAGTTGAGTTTGAGAAAGTGGCTTGTGTGTGAAAATGGGAAGGTAATAGCTAACGAATTTTATGTTGACATAAGAGGGAACCCATGCGGGATCTTCAGCCACCCTAAACATACGACATATACAATTAGTTGTGCCCAAGTCCCAAATCCTTTTTGGACTGTAAGCTGCTGTAGGTCAGGGACTGTGCTTCTAAAGCTGCAATGGAAAAACACAGGAAGCAGGAAGACTGGCAAAGAGCTGGTCCCCCTCTGGTGGGGTGGTGCAAGGCTGGTCCTTTACGCTTTTAACGAGGAGATGTGCTGTTGCAGAAAATAAAAACTATTGTAAGCGATGGTTAAAATGGCTACTTGAAATTTACAAAGCCTTGGTTTTGAAAACAACTTAGACCTTAGGAGTTGTGGTTCCCTGGTAAAACTTGACTCCCACCAGCGTCCATGTGAGACCAAGAAATAAAAGCTCATGAAATTTTGGAAACACTTATGCAAATGGCATTTCGATGAGTTAACCGTAAGCAGATCAGGAACACATGGATTGAATCTTCCACAGAGAACCCATTGGCTTAAAAAAGCGAAGGTCCAGTGTTGTTGACATCATGGAGTTTGGGTTTTGCTGAGCCCTCTATCTTTGGAAAGTCAGTTTAAGACTGTCATCAGATGTATGCAGCTGTGGGTTTTGCTCAGATCTGCTTTATGGTTTTATGGCTTTCAAAGTGAAGCCAAAAGTCTTCCAACAGTCATGGCAAGATGAAGATCTGGAAATTTTTGAGAGCATGTTCCCAGGCAGACTGATCACGGCCACAGCCTTTTATAGCTGGTACCTGCCTAAGGGCCAAAGTTACAAGAAAGCTAATTTGGGATTTTGTGTTGAGAGACAGTCCTGGGTCACACACTTTGATGGAATATTCTAAATGGGAAAATTGGCCATTTCTGGTTTTCCTACACATTCAAAAGACAATTAAGATGGAAAATAAAACTTTCAAACATTCCTGAGCTCGTGAATGCTGTTTTGCAGCTCAGAACAAGAAAGGGTCATGGAAAAAGAGTGAAGCAGAACTTGTTGGTTGATGAGCATCTCCTATAACCATCATTTTCTAACATGGGCGAGGGCACCGGTGACAACCAAATTCACTGTCATCTTCCTGCAGGGAGGTCGAGGGGAGGAAGGAAAGGTTGGGCAACTTCCAGGTTTACCTTCTTAAGCTGCAGAGCAACTTGGGTGGGAATAATGCATCTCACATTCCGGAACGCAAAGCTCAGTTCACAGGGTGCTGCATCTGCAGCATTCCTTGTGCAAAGTATCTGCGCAAAAAATTCAAACCCTCACATGCAAAACAACCTGACATTTTCAGAAGAGGTGACTCGTGGGTTCCTGTTTATGTTATGTCTCTAAGATCACATCTTTTTGGACATCTTACAGATCTGACCATACTTAACATTTATTAATGGAAGAAAAGCTCTTCCATTTGAGCTCAGCACTTTTACACTAGAAGAGATGGATGCAAAAGCTACAAATTGTTGTATAAGCATCAGCTTTGGCAACATCAATGAAGGGGATTTTAATTTATTCTTAATTTTTTTTTTTTTTTTTTTGGCGGCACCCATGGCATGTGGAAGTTCCTGGGTCAGGGATCGAATCCAAGCCACAGCTGCAACCTACACCACGGAGGCAGCAAGGCCTTGTCCTTACCTCGCTGTGCCATGACAGGAGGTCCAAGAAGACTTTTATTAACAAGACGAGGAAGGTCAAGAGATCCGTAGGACCAAGTGGGAAACCTTAAAAAAACTTGAGGGTGTTTTAACACTGATTTTCGTAAGACTAATGATTATGTAAACCAGGGTGCATGTTATTAGAATGGGATTGGGAGGTGGTTGAGTGATCGCAGTCTGATTCACCTTTTTGGTTCTTTCTAGACATACTGCGTTGGCAAGATAAATAGCCCCTCTAAGACTTACTTTTCTTTCATAAAAGGATGCAAAAGAACCCGCTTGATGGAGTTGCCGTGGCAATGAAATGAAGTAAAATACTAAAGGTCTCAGTCATCTTGGACTTTACTGCTGCTCATCTCGATAATTCCGTGGCTCCTATTACCGAAACAATGGTGACAAGAGCTAATGAAACGAACTTCCATGACAAAAGCCAACCCTGAGTCATGCCTTTGTTTTCTCACTATGAACCTGCTCTAATGTGAGTGGTAACTTTGCAAGGGACAGAACTGGAAGCTGAGAGCTCCCTAGGAGGGCGAAGCGAGAGGAACCATTTCTATGTGTAAAAAGGGCTAATGACAGGAGGTCCCTGGTGGCTCAGCAGGTTGAGGATCCTGCCTTGTCACTGTTACGTCTCAGGTCACTGCTGTGATGCCAGTCTGATCCCTGGCCAGGGAAATTCCATGTGTAGAGGTTGGGGCCAAAAAAAAAAAAAGAAATACTAATGACATAACTTGCTAGGGACCAGAATCCTTTATAAAATCTCTCTCTTAGGTCAGCGCCATCGGGTGGTTGGGTCAGAAGCGTAGATGCGTGCGGATGTCATCGCCGTGTTTCATCTCTTGCCTCAGCTTCTCTGCAGACGAGCCAAGATCACCCACGGCTCCAGGAAAAGAGTGTAAAGCCCCACTTAGGAGACTCGGGGCTCAGTTATGTGGGGCTCATTTGTCTACACTGAGCTTCTTGTGATGTTTCTTGTAAGATGTGGATCTTACAACGTTACAGAAACAGAAAAGCCATTTTTAGCTGTTCTTTAAAGTGACTGATCCGCTGGAATAAAAATGCTTCCGTAATGAATGTGGACCTCAGGGGCTACAGAATTCTCCGGAAATGGTAAGCCTTTTCTTTAACTGTCTCAATTGGAAATTTTTCTTCTTTGTGGGCTGCCTGAATACAGGCAAGAAAGAAGACGGCTGAGGTGTAAAGACCTAATTAGACAGGAGATGGCATCTTTGTATGAAGGATCAAAATGGTAGAGGAACGAACCACAGGATAAATGCATCCTGATCACCAGAAGTATGGATGCTGCAAGCACCGTGAATTCGGCTCTCCCTGTGCTGAGCCCTATACTGAAGGCTCTGTGTGTGTGTGCCTCCCTGATCCTACAAAGAAATCAGTGACGTAGGTGCAGTGGTTACTGTCTGCATTCTACAAGGGAAGTGACTGAGGATTAACGAGGTGAGATGACTTAAGTCTAGCAAAGGGGACAGACATTAGACTAAGAGTCACACAGAAAAATAGGATTTTAAACTGTATCGGCTTTACAGCTAAAGCCAGGAAAGCACAGAAATGAAAAATCAGGATACGGGCCTTTCACTGCTTGTGTTTGAATCTTAGCTCAGCCACTTATTAGCTATGAACTCGGGTTAGGTCCCTTAAACAGTCTGTGGCTCAGTTTTCTCATCTATACCATGGGGTGATACTGGTAACAGTTGTGTGGATTAAAGGAGCCAATACATTGAAGTGCTTAGAAGAATACTTGGCCTATAATCAGCCCTCAAGGTATATTAGCTGTATGACCTTGGCGCAGTTACTTGAGACAAAACAGGTCAAGTAACTGTGTCAAGGTCACATTACTGGCTGCAGGGAATGAAGGCTTGAACTTGTCCGTGTTGGTTCCAAGGCCTGCTCTCTCGTTACGCTCCTACGGAAGCATCAGCCCTAACCAAGGGGACAGGAGGTCCTTCCAGACAAAGCAGGCCGTAGGGTCAGGCTATGGTGAAGAAGCATAGCGAGCCGAGCTCCACATGTCTGGCTGTTGGTTTCTGCTGCTCTGCATGGAAGTAGCGACGGCGTCAGTACACGGATGTCTCCTGGACACGCAGGCGGGCTGTCCTCCTCTGACCATCCTGCATTGTTCCACTCCTGGCGGGGTCCAGAGATAACAGGGAGGCCCCAAAGACACCCAGTTCACCATGATTATGAGCAACTGATGCGACAGGCAGAGGGCTGGTGGGACGTGGTCTAAGTCTTCCAACTGCTGCTGAAACCTGGCCTCTGCCCACCAGGGCTGAAGAGACTGTGTGGAGACAGAGCTTTGGGTGAAGGAGAGAAGGATGGCTTTACTGTTTTGCCAGGTAAAGGAGGGTCACAGCAGACTTGTGCTCAAAACTGTACCCCCTTGGGAGAGGGTAGGGGGTGGTTTTGGAGTTTGGGGAGTGGAAGATAGGAACACAGATAAGGATCAGGATAGAGGCGAGCTTGCACTGTTTCTCAAAGCTGGTGTTTAGGGACCTCGGGACTGGCTCTGTGGTCCTCCTTCTTTCTGGAATGGAGAATGCTTTGTCAAGGAGTTAACATTTTCCACTTATTGGAGGTTTTATTTCTGAATAAAGGCTCAGAGAGATTGTTCTGTATATTCCTTGAGGAGGAACCAGGACCCTGCCCCAAGTCTGCACCATTGTTTCTTGACTGTTCCTTCCTGGTCTCTGCCTCCCCTCCCTTCTCTAATTAGCATCTGTTTCAACTGGCCCTTTGGAACTCAGGGAAGGTCATGGAGGCTGAATCTGATTCCCTAAAATCAGAAAACGAGGCCAACAGAACCCTGTCCAATCACACATCCAGCTCTCTCCCAAAGTCTCAGATATCAACTGACTACTTTCGCGACCAAATTTAGGTGACCTTAACCCTTCTGAAATATTTCAGAAAGTTTTATATCAGAACCCTTGTATATTTGACTTTGCTTTCAGAGTACTGCATGGTCAATCTAAATGCTCAACGCTAAGTTTATAGTTTTCCTAAATGAGATGAGTGATTAAATGAAAATTATCTGGAATGAAATTCTTTTACATGACTGTCTTTCTTCCTAAATTTTCAGGAATAAAATTTTCCTTCATATAATTTCTTCCAATAAATCCAGTGCTTTGTATAGTGATCCTAGTTTTTTTTTTTTTTTCAGTATAAATAAAATAGACTTTAGAGTATATTAGCTTTAGGATAGGATTTATTAGGATAGTATTTATCTTTCACTTAAAAGTGGCTAAAGTATCTGAGGGAGGGAGGGGGAGAGAAAGGGGAATTTAGGGACAGAAAATCTCTATTTTCCGTTGCCTTATTTTTCACCACCTTTTAAGTATGGTGTCTTAGTAATGGCATTTAAACTCTCTGAGGTTTGGATTTTCATCTGTAACTTTCTTTGGTATCCTTTCAGGGTGCTTGTGAGACATAATACCTAAAAAGTTTCTTCAGGAATGCTATGTGATTGTGAAAAGAACGGCAATTCCTAATGTGTGCTGAGCCACTGCTTTTACAGGTACAGTGGAACGAGGTCCTTTCGGTGGACACTTAAGACTCAATCTCAGTCTTTGGAGAATGACATGGAGCTTTAATGCGCTAAGTTCTAACAGCTTTATAAATCCCAATAAGACTTTCACGTATACATTTGATACTTGCTTCTCCTCAAAACACGAGCCCTGCCACAGCCACACCACACACTGCCACACTCTTCACGGAGCGGACGAGGGCAACAAGGACATAGCACAAAGTTGCCTGGCAACAATGCCCTGGGGTGAGGGTGCGGCTATTTGGGGAGCGGGGGGGCGGGGATGAGGGGGGATGAGGGCCAGCGAAGTGCTTTTCGTTGGTATGAGCAGAAAATGGAAATGTCCAGCAATGCTCTGTGAAGAAGGAGGGCTTGCCCGTGGGTTCATGGTAATGGTATGATGGGTGCCAGAGCCGGGAGTAAAAAGAGGAAGGATGAGTAGAGAATGATGGTTCTAGGGGGACCAAGCTCTCTGAGTCCCGGCGTGAAGGCAGGAGCTCTTGGGATGGCTCTTTCTCCGAGTACCAGCTGGGGGTTTCCTGATTTGTGAGCTTGCTTGTTCCTTCATGGGTTCTTGTGGGAAAGAGGGGCAACGTGCAAGCCCATGGATTTTCACTTTGAAGACTCCAAGCAAATTATTACTCATTGAATAAGTGAATGACTAAAGATGACTCATGCTTGCTGTATATACACCAGAATTTGTAAGTTGCTAGAATTTCCTCAGGTCTATAACTCTATCCTACTAAGGAGTCTGAGTGCCAGGATCAGGTATCTGCTGTCTTTGTGGACACTCAGATAGGGGGCACACCATCCTGCTTCCACAGCCACGGCCTCAGTTTCCTCCAGAAGTAAAATAACTATTTGTGCATTTTAGGTGTTGTCTAAAATTGATTATGGCCTTTTTTCTTTCTTTCTTTTTAGGGCCTCATCTGTGGCATATGGACATTCCCAGGTTAGGGGTCTCATCAGAGCTGTGGCTGCCAGCCTACACCACATCCACAGCAACACCAGATCAAGCTGCATCTGCAACCTACAGCACAGCTCATGGCAACACCAGATCTTTAACTCGCTGAGCAGGGCCGGGGATTGAATCCAGATCCTCATGGATCCTAGTCGGATTCCTAACCCACTGAGCCTCAATAGGAACTCCCAATTATGTCTTTTAATTTTTGCCCTTTCATAATGAATTCCTTTTAAATTTACTCCTGTTTTATTTTTTGACTCTTATATATATAATTGCTAGGCTTTTACCATTTTGATGACTCAAGTTTTTTCTAGGACTTCCCACGGTGGTGCAACAGGATCAGAGGCATCTCTGGAGCACTGGGACAAAGGTTAGATCCCCAGCCTGGCACAGAGGGTTAAGGATCCTGTGCTGCAGTGGCTGAAAAAGAAAAAAATTTTTTTTCTCTCTGTCTGATCACCAACTTCTCTTCTTCTTGACAAAGGGAATAGGGGAGGTAAATGAGGCTATGAGTTCTTGTCTTAACGTAAGATAGCTCTTGCATCCTGTGTGTGACATTGGTTTTACTACACTGTCCTGCTGCCTTTGGATAAATCTTGTTATCTTTCAGGAAGGAAACAGACATAAAGGTAAAATACAAAGGTTTCGATTCTCTAGAACAGGAACTGGCTAATTATGGCCCATAAGTCAAATCCAGTCTGCTGTATGTTTTTACAAGTAAATCTTTATTGTGACACAGCCATGCCTACATTAATATAGGATCTAAGGCTGTTTTTGCACTTCGGTGGCAGAGTTGAATCGTTGCACTGCAGTCTCAGAAACCTTAAAGTTTTACTCTTTGTCCCTTTACAGAAAAACATACTTGAGAATGTGGAAGTAAAACTATTTCCAAAATGGAAATCTGATCGCTTATTTGGGGGAAAAAAATGGAACACGGACATTTCTAAGAGGTCAGTCGGAACAGGTTGTACTACTTCATTGAACGATTGCTTCGAAACTCAGGGCAAACGGACCACTTTAGGAAAGACTCTATTTCATAGTCTCATCCTTGGAGGGCACAATGAAGTCTTTGCTGGTGAAACAGCAGTACCCAAAACACAAGTGATTACTTGACGAATATTAGTAAAACATACCAGTATAAAGTTAGTAATCTTTTGACTTTTCAGGGGGTTCCCATTCTTCCTAAATCCCTCCTTTACTTACTTTGTTCTGAGTCATCCTCTACATCTATCTCATCTTAAAATTCCCCCATGCCTCTCTTCTGTCATCCTCCTCCGCTTCTTATTTATTCCTCCTCCTCTTCTGTTTTGTCGTGCATACACTCATGACAGGAAATACTCATATGTCTTCCATTACAAGAAGTTCTCAAGATGTTTTTTTGGATGGTCTTAAGGATGACTCTTTAGAGGCAGGGCTTAAGTCTAACTTTTAGCCACAGGTTATGGTGTCATTCATTTAAGTCTGGCATAAACACTGCTTGCTTTCGATAGCAAAAATACCTTAAAGGCAACAGCCTCGTGAAATATCTACTCAAGTTTTCAGGACATGGTGTAGCTTCTTTAAATGCTTGGACGTGGCAGAACTGGCTCTGAGTGGATTTGACACCACGCTGTCCCCCGGGGTTGGTAGGAAGCATCCTCGACTTGTTCACATACGTTCTGATGTTCTTAGAGAGATGTCACCAACTTTCACCCTGAAAAACATGATAGGCCCCTGCCTTGAAGAGCTGAAAATCCGTTTTGTAGTCGTGCTGTTTAACTCCGACAATTCTGCAGCTGGATTGATTAAATGGCCCAAAGAGTTCGTAAATTGGACTGAATTCTTTATTTTAAAATTATTATGAAAAGTTTACACTCTGTCCACCCAAAATTGTGAAATATTTCAGATAATATTGGGAGGTATTTCTGGTTTATTGGTCATGTCAAATGGCCAAGCAAATTGTTTGCTTCTCACTCAAATTTTTATTTAAAAATCCAAATTTCACAACCGATCCAGATTTCCCAAAGAGTGTTTGTTCAAAGTGGATTTCATTTAGACATACTTGACGTATTTCTAAATTAAAAGAACTAACCTGCAAGCATCAAAAATTCAGAATACATTTAGATGACTCTGCTGTTTTGAGAAAGCATACTACATCTACTTATATGAAATCCCACATTACAATTAATTCCCAAAGCTTAGAAACCCAGCATTTATCTAAAAGGATTTTGTAGTTAGGGAAAAAAAATGCCACAGTAAGGGAAAATACATGGTTCTAATTACTCTGCTTTTTTTTTTTTCTTTTCTGAAATGTGTTTTTCCATGATATTTCAATATTTCTTTTGCAGGTGGTCAGCAATTTTATTAACAATTGGCAAAGCTACTCCTACAAAGGCAACATTACCAAATTATAAAGCAAGTCATTGAAGAGGAAAAATTAGGCACTGGGTAAACTTCTCATGGGATTTGCGAAATGATCAATCTTCGAACTGTTCTGAGCTGAACTGTAGATTATAATTTTAAGAGGAGTGGGTGGGTGATTTCTACTTTCTAAGAACAACTTCCAACTCCAGTTGCGGAGCTTATGGACATTGAGAATACCCTTGATTTTGTAAAGCAACTATTGCCTTTGCTCAGGATTACAAAAGAGTAAAGGATGCAATCAAAATAGAGTGCCAATTATTAGCAAAGTGACCAACAGGAAGAGTCCAGGCAGGACTGGACAGAGAACTCACATTTGAGTGACCAGGGAGGTGTGTCTAAAATTCTAGGACCTTTGTCAGATGCCGTCATCGCTGAGATTGCATTGATTCAGAATCGGATTTACAAATTTAGAGAAAATAAACACACCATTTATAGAACATTGGAGGTTTTGTTTGCAAATTTTTACCCGCAATGTATACCCATACCGTGAAAGACCCTTCATAAAACATGACACAGGGCAGTTCCTTAGAACTGCAGCCCTCAAGCAGCCCAGGTTCAAACAATGGCCTTTGTTATAGATGCATAATAGGCCCATTTCCTTAGCTTGTCCAAAAAAAGGAACACCAAAGACCAGGGCCTTCATGGCTTGCAATTGAGAAAACTGTTTGCAAAGTTACAAACAGAAATAAACAAATTTAATCTAGAAGCATACTAGAAAGATTATTCACTATGTCTACATGAGATTTATGCTAGAAATACAAGAATGGATCATCAGAAGAAAATCAGTGTAAACTATCACCATAATAGAATGGAAAGAAAAACACCATGATAAGCTCAATTGGTTCAGGAACTTTTTCTGAAAAATTTTAATACATTTTTACGATGGCAGCTCTGAGACAATTAGAAAGAGAGGAGACATTTTCCCTTTTTCCATACAAGGTAAACAACATAGAAAAAAATTCCAGGATATATTACGAATTTTTAAAAAGGAAACTCAAAGCACTTTCTGTATTTATTACACCACTATACTTGATGTATGAAAGGAGAAACTGGAAAATATTTATGCAGGTACTAGTATTTGCTTATACTGGCATAAAGAAACGTTTGAAGAATACATATATCAAAAAAATATGAAAATGTTTACCTATAGGAACAAGGAGGAAATGGAGAGGGGGAAAAAAATGGGAGAGGCAATGAAGTTTTTCACTGTGTATTATTTTGTGTGTCTTTGGGATCTTGCAAACACGTTACCAACTCAAGAATAAATGTAAATAAAAATTCAATGTGCCTTTTATCATATTAAAAAAAGAAAAAAAAAGAGAAAGCTGCAACTTTCACAGAATGTTTTCCCCAAGTTTCTATTTCGCCCGTGGAAGTTTTAAAATGTCAAGGGTACTGGTTCAGCCCCCACATGATGATGGTGACAGACACTGTGGCGCTGCCACTGCGACCACTGCTTCATAAAACCCAAACCGTAGACGAGAGGGCTCGCCCATGGAGAAGAATTCCCAACAGCCTTTGCGACCACACTGTCCTCAAGGAGGGGAAGAGTCCCCTCCCCTTTAAGTGTGGACTGTGCATTGTGACTTCCTTCCGAAAGTCTGGAACGGAGGAAAGAGGGTAGCTTGACAGTGGCGTAACCTGGCGAGCACTACCTCAGCCAGGTGAGCTGGTTACTATTACTGATGCTGACAACTCCTGATGAGGGTCCCTCCCTTCGGAATGGTGTGCGGCAAACAGACTTCACCTCTCTTGCCTTCCTCCTAAAAACCCACACCCCGGTCTCATCGTGAGGATAAACATCAGACAAATCCCCGTCAGGGACATTCTACAAAATACCTGACCAAGACGTCGCAAAACTACCAAGGTCAACAGAAACAAGAAAAGACAGAGAAACTGCCATAGCCAAGACGAGCCTAAAATGACATGATGACTAATTCATGAACAGAACAGAAAAAGGACATTGGCAGAAAACTAAAGGAATCTGGGAGTTCCCGGTGCGGCTCAGTGGAAAGGAATCCGACTCGTATCCATGAGGATGTGGGTTCGATCCCTGGCCCCG
Source organism: Phacochoerus africanus (assembly GCF_016906955.1). NCBI lineage: Eukaryota > Metazoa > Chordata > Mammalia > Artiodactyla > Suidae > Phacochoerus > Phacochoerus africanus. The sequence goes on along the minus strand of NC_062555.1, from coordinate 14,682,436 downwards.
CTCAGTGGGTCGGGGATCTAGTGTTGCTACAAGCTGTGGTGTAGGTCACAGACATGGCTCAGATCTGGCGTTGCTGGGACTGTTGGTGTAAGCTGGCAACTCCGATTCCACCCCTAGCCTGGGAACTTTGATATGCCGTGGGTGCAGCCCTAAAAAGACCAAAAAAAAAAAAAAAAGCAAAGAAAAAGAAAAAAAAAAGAGAGATCTGAATAAAACATAAACTCGATTAATAATAATGTATCATATCTGTTCCTTAGTTGTGACTAACGTACTATACTAATGTGAGAGGTTTATGACGGGGAAACTCATGTGAAACACACAGGATCTCTCTGTACTATCATCTCAACTTCTCTATAAATCTCAACTATTCCCAGAAAAAGTTGATTTTAAAAAAGATCGGAATGAATCAGAGCAAAAGCCACCAGTTCCAAATGGATAATATTGCGCAAAAGTCCTAAAAGTTCTGAGAAGGATATTCAGTTCATTCATTTCTATGGATAAATTGATACAGTTTCTTTACATCAGAGAACTTCAGCCTGCTGAAGGGCTTTTTGGGATTTTGTGGTAATGAAGAATTTTGTACATTCCATATTTTATTTTTCATAGCTGCATATAAAATTAGATTAAGAAGCTACTTTTGAATTGTTCTAGTGGATACTTATTTTATAGAAATGAACCTTTATTTTTCTTATCAGCCTATCTTTATGAATATACAAAGCTACACAGCTGGTAAACTGCAGAATTAGGATTAAAAATTAGACCAGTCCTTTTCCATTATATCATATGCTTTCTACCCTCAAGTTATTATTGTTATAATTCGGTAATTACTTAAATACTCTTTATGGTCACAGGAAGATTCCAGTCTATGTTTAATTGTACTAAAAGTCTTAGAACACTGTAAAACAGCTATAATGGAAAAAATAAATATCATTAAAAAATAAATTAAAATCTTTGAAGTAATGGAAACCCAAATATTTTCAACACTAGTTTCTTCCTCTGTTTTCCCTTTGAATTTTCTATTTTATTTTATTTTATTTTTTATTTTGCCTTTTCTAGGGCCACTCCCATGGCATATGGAGGTTCCCAGGCTAGGGGTCGAACGCCAGAGCCACAGCAACACCAGATCTGAGCCATATCTGCGACCTACACCACAGCTCACAGCAATGCTGGATCCTTAACCCATTGAGCAAAGCCAGGGATCGAACCCTCCACCTCATGGTTCCTAGTCGGATTCATTAAACACTGTGCCACGACGGGAACTCTGAAGTTTCTATTTTAAATAAGGAAATACATGTACACAGTGAAAATTTCAACTAATACCAAAAGATTTATAATGAAAACCAATAACCCCTGCCTATCATTTCTTACCTCCCTGTCCTGTCTTCTGAAAGAGCTCACTTTAAACTATTAGCTTCCTGTTCCTTCTAGCAGTTGCTTCCACATTTCTCAATAATGGGTTTATACTGCTATTGCTTGATTTAAATATTTTAGATAGCACCTAAAAATGACAATATTTTATTAGATAGGCATTTAACCTTATCACCAGCCTTCTAGTCTTTCCTTCTATTCTTTCAATCTCCATAGCACTAATTTTAGTAAATTCAGCAGTGGGTGTAATTGTGGGCTGAATTGTGCCCCCCTAAAAAATATGCAGAAGTCCTAACTCCTGGTCCCAGAGAAGGTGACTTTGTTTGGAAATCATCTTTTCAGCTATAACTCCACTAAGATGAGGTCATGAGAGTGAACCTAGTCCCAAATGACTGGTATCCTTACAAGAAGAGGGAAACCGCATATGAAGATACAGTCTTCAGAGGGATGGTCATGTGACCACAGAAGCAAGAGATGGGACTCCTGCAGCTGAAAGCGGAGGAAGACCAAGGATGGCCGGCCACCGTCCAAGCCAGGGCAAGGAGAGGAAGGGTTGGATTCAGCTTCAAAGAATGCACTGTCCTGCTCACATCTGGACTTTGGAGGTCTAGCCTCTGGACCTGTGAGATAAGTTTCTGTTGTCTTACGTCACCCAATTGGCGGTACTTTGCGACAGCAGCTCTAAGGACCCTAATTCAGCTGCTTGGCTCCTTTCCCTCTGCTGATTGACCTAAGGTTTTCACTTACAAAATTTCTGTGCACGTCCTTTTTCAGACGTTCCACCGGACCACCTGGTCCCTCAGGTTCTCCCGTTCTTCATACAGACTTCTCTTCCAGAAGTTTCTGCCCCCTTGCTTTGATCCGGAGAGTTAGCCTCCTACACCTGCTTCACAATCCTCTCCCTAGTTTTCTCCACTTTTTTTTATTGAAACCCCTGTTTCCTGGTCGTCTTTTTTTTTTTTTTTTTAATCCTCATTTTGCTGGCTCATGTCTTCCAGCGACGTCCTGATAAACCATAATGGGAGGCAAAAGAGTTTTGAGGGCATTGAGCATTGGGGTTGCTGGTGAGCAGACTCTTGGTGTTCGCATTCTGTTTCTTCATATATGACCTATTTTTATGTTTTCACTTTTAAAACCCTCAGGATACTCCTGGCATACTGCAGTATTGGCATGTTGAGCTTCCTTATGGCTTTTTTCCTTTCGTGCGTTGGATACTTCAAACACCCATTCTGCCTGGAGATGAGTAGCCCCTAATTCTGGATCCCAGTGTTTTCTTGTGCTGCTAATATTCCTGTGGGTAGCACCCTTGTCTGCTGTATCCTCACTGCCTGGCACACTCTTCCGTATACTTGGCATTCGATTAAATTGTTGGATGAATGAAGGAATGAAGAAAGGAATGATGGGCGTTCCCGCTGTGGCCTCTCTGCAGCACCAGGATGCAGGCTCAATCCCCAGCTGACACAGTGGGTTAAGGATCCAGCCTCACTGCAGCTTTGGTGTGGTTTGCAAATACTGCTCGAATCCAGTCCCCGGCCTGGGAATTCCATATGTTGCTGGGCAGCCAAAAAAAGGGGAAAAAAAAAACATAAAAGAAAGAAAGAAAGAAAGAAAGAAAGAAAGAAAGGAAAGATGGTGACTGCCTTTGAAATGGTCCCTCAGATATCTCTATAGGTTAAAAGAAAAATGTACTTCCACTGGAAGGGAAGAGAGCTGATGTGTCAGTCACCTTCTTCTAAAACGGGTAGCAGCATCTCACCTTACAGTGGAAGAAACTAGGGCTCAGGGTGTTGGACACCGTGGAGCCAGAACTTGGGTCGACTTGCTTTCATCGGTTCATTTATCCAACTACTATTGTCACGGCTCCATTCTGTGGCAGTTGTGCGCCAAAGCTGTTTTAAGTCCCAAACCCATGACTTTTCCTCCATGTCTCGTCTCAGAACAGTGCAAGTAATGAGAAATCGAATAGCCAAGAAAATATAGCTTGGGGCACCCATGAAGAGACACAAACACAATCGCGTACTGACAGTTACTGTAAAACTAAGGAGTGACGGTAGAACTGGAATGCAGTGATGGTGGGAGACGTTGCGAGGGCCTTTGGAGGGGGTCTGGCCATTCTCAGACCTTCCCTACGCGCTGCTGCATCCATCCTGCCCTCTCGGAGGCACTCAGCAATGTTTCCGGGCACTTTGAAGATGCTAAGAAGTTTTAGGAAAGAAAAAATTGTATCTGTGGTATTTAACTCCCTGTTTCCCACGTGCTTGTGTTCACAGAACTCCCTTTTTTATTTACATACGGCAATTTGTGTTGCACAAGAAGCTGATTTCCCAAAAGACACTTTGGAAAGTCCTCTTTCACCAAGGGGTTGCCTAATGCAGTTAGAATGTAAGTTTGTGAGAGCAGAAATGGTTTCCAGCGCCTGGCACACTCCTTGTGCACCATCAGAGCTCAGTAACTGGTGAATGAATGAATATGGGAATTGTGAACACCTGGGAGGGGCTAACAGATATAAGTGGGGTTTGTTTTTGTTGCTTTGCTTGCTTCTTTTAAAGGACAGGAAGCCCCCCGGAGCTCTTCAAACGACAAATAGGTGATTGCTTACTTATCCTCCCCCCAGGACACGCAAAGAGAATGAGATTAAATACCTCTTTGTTTGGTAACCTTTCTCTCAGGCCTCAGTGATTTCAATTACCCAAATAAACAGGGGCTTCTCTTTCCCTACCAAAGGATATTATGGGTTATCTGATTCTTAAAACATTGCTTTAAAAGGAGCTTATCCCAAATGGATTGAGTCTGGAAGGTGTTTTGTTTATCTGGCACAGGGCACAGCTGGCAGTTAGCAAGCTCGAATAAAAGAAGATGAAGATCCCTTATCTGGGTGGAATTTAATTACAAACAAAGAAGAAGATGGCTACTATTTTAGGATACTTTCCTTTCCATAAGGAAGAGGATATGAAATCTTTGCAGACTCCAAAATTCAGAGATATTCTATACCACATTATTATTCCCAAAGGTAGTTTTTTTTCCCCTACAACCTTCGATTTTTTTTTTTTTTTTAGTAATTTTTTCTTCGACACATGAGTTCCATTAGCTGATTCAGTTACATTCTGCCCAGTATCTCTATCTAGTTCATTTTGACAACACCAAGAGCTGGAACTCTAAGCCAACAATTCCAAAAATAGTTTCTTTGAAAACAAAGATGCAATCACAATTAGATTGGATTGAAAAGCTCCCTGGATAATGTCTTATGAGGTTCCTTTAAAAAAAAAAAACAAAAAACAAATGTAATGAGCCAACTCATCATACCAGAAGTCTCAAGAAGTAAACCACAAAAATGCATTTATCTCTTTGGTTGTACTTAATGTAAATTCTTAGCATGGAGACTTCATTTGGGTCTGTCTTTCCTGTGCATCTCGCATGTCTTGGTAACACTGGACTTAAATGCAGACTCCCAAGGGACACGCTTCTCATCTCCTATCACCATTCGAGAGAGAAGTAATAGCACTCTTTGAGATAGGACCTCCCAATCAGGGAAGGGTCTGTATAAACTTGAGGAAGGATATGGATTCTTCGTGACGATTTTAAAGGCATTTGGAGGCACCTTCTTTTCATTCCCTCTGAGCAAAAACAGCAGACAGTTACACATTTATGGCGTTTTCACCATGTGTCAGGTATCCTGCTATGCGTGTAATTTGCAGTGTATTGTTTAGTTTTGATTATAATCCTGTGAGGTATGTACTGTTATTTTCACGATTTTACAGATAGAGAAGAAGTGATAGTAAAAAGGGAAGCTTGCCAAAAGTCATAGAATTCGAGTCAGGAGTTAGGTGCAAGCTGAGATGAAAAACTACCTAGTGAAATTGGGTTTAACGCCAAAATGCATACCTATCACATGACCCAGAGTACTGCTTTTCACCTTAGAATTTGGGGGGATAAATCTTTTCCTTCACTTTTTCTGATTTTGCTCTTTGATCCACACTACCCAGTAGCCCTACTTGCCTGTATCCCCAAGCAATCCTGAAGTGCAGAAATCAAGAAATTCTTCAACATCAAACCAAAGAGAAGTCACAAATTAAACATCGCTTTTTAGAAACTGCCACTGAACTCCCCAGCACCCCCAAAGCATGTACATTGCACAAAGAATCCCAACAGAGAATCCCATCTGCTTCCTAAACTTAAAATAGATTTTCATTGGCAACTAGCATACAAGAAAAACAATTATTTGATTTTGTTTTTCAGTAGGGTTTACAAGTAATATAATTGTAATGCTGCTTAGTTTTCCAGTGAAGACACTGGAATGGGGAGCGGAGGAAGGAACACCTGAAAAATAGCTTGGGATCTCACAGCGTGAGTCTGTAGAAGCTCGAATGTGGAGTTCCCATCGTGGCATAGTGGTTAACGAATCCGACTAGGAACCATGAGGTTGCGGGTTCGGTCCCTGCCCTTGCTCAGTGGGTTAACGATCCGGCGTTGCCATGAGCTGTGGTGTAGGTTGCAGACGCGGCTCGGATCCTGCGTTGCTGTGGCTCTGGCGTAGGCTAGTGGCTACAGCTCCGATTGGACCCCTAGCCTGGCAACCTCCATATGCCGCGGGAGCGGCCCAAAGAAATAGCAATAAAAAAAAAAGAAAAAAAAAACCTCGAATGTCAGGTGACATGGTTAGACTTAACCCTTACTGGATAAAAAGGCAGTTAGCAGAAAATATTTATAACTAACCCAATCCATTTCATGGTTAAAGATAGAATGTATCTTTTTTATTTGCAATTCCTTCTCCAGCATGATAATTTTCTGTATTTTTTACTCTTAACCGTATAAAGAGTTTCTGACAAAATAGTTAGGTTCACCTCATTTGACGCAATAGATAAGTTTTTGAAAAAGATGCAGTGAATGTGACATTGACCTATTAAAATGTAGAGAGGGATTTTTATATCACAGAACATTAAACAGAAAAGTGGTACAAATAGAGCATTGTTTCATGTCAAAGTATACAAACATTTCTTTTATAAAGTGAATGTGGGAGAGAGTGCTGGCTAGTCATCAAAACAGAGTTGGACTCAGGAGTTCCCTGGTGCACCATGGGTTAAGGATCTGCTGTTGTCACTGTAGCAGCTTGGGTCACAGTTGCAGTGGAGGTTCAGTCCCTAGCCCAGGAACTTCTGCATCCTTTGGGCATAGCCAAAATAAAAAAATAAACAGACTCAGACACGTTTGCTGCTAGGACTGGACTGTGACTGAGTTCTGGTCGATGGATTGAGAACAAAAGAGGTGTGGGCTACTTCCAGGTCTGGCTCACTGAAGCCTCAGGCTCAGCCTCGATGCCCGTTCTGCTGGCTGGACGCAGATACCAAGAAAGCCTGAAGTCATAGAAAAGCCACACTATTGAAGAGCTCAAGTCCTCGACGAACCACATCGAAGAAACCCATCTCGCTAAAAGAACCAGAAGAACAAGAAGTAAACACCATTATGCACAAGTGCAGAATTAACATAGCAGTTAGTCCACGTTAATCAATCAAAGTATAATTTCACCCCTTTTCAGTCATCCAGTTGCAAAACCTCGGTGTTTACTTCTCTTTTCTTTTTTCCTTTTTTCATTTTTTTGGCCGCTCTGCAGCACATGGAGTTCCTGAGCCAGGGACCAGATCCAAGCTGGTTGTGACCTACACCACAGCTGCAGCAATGCCGGATGTTTAACCCACTGTACCGGGCCAGGGATCAAAACGGTGTCCCAGGGCTCCAGAGATACTGCTGACCCCATTATGCCACAGCAGGAACTCCCTTTAAAGTTTTTTTGAAAAGTCTTATCTTTGCAGTTCTGCTCACATTGATTTCTTCCTTTATGTTCCAGTTGCCACCTCAAGGTCAGCCTTTACTGCCCATATTTTAAGTATAAAATAGTATTTCCAAGCCATTCTGGTGCCTTAAGTTTCTTTAAACCACTCTATCCGTCATCTTACCAGCACATTTAAACATTGCTCTCCTCATTGCACACTGACATTCAACCTCTTCAAAACTTTCTATTCTCAAAGGAAAAAATTCAAATGATTCTGTAGAGAATTCTCTTAGAGCCATACTACTTTTCCAAACATTTCTCATCAGTCTCTAACTGAATCCTCCCTATCCGACCACTGTTATCCGCATATGCCAGTTGTTTGTTCTCACATTTTTCCCTTCAGCTGGAATATTATTTTGCCTAATTTCTGAAAGCCTTAAATAACATTTACATTCCATCTCAAATTCAGTCTTCTCCACAAACTCTTTAAGATCCCCCTTCTGGAAAGTTTTTTTCTCCTCTGAACTCTTCTAAGAACTGATGGGTTTTTTTTTTTTACTGTATATTGTATATTTCTTTTTAATTTTTATTTTAAAATTTTATTTATTTATTTATTCATTTACTTTTGCTTTTTAGGGCTACACCTGCGGCATATGGAGGTTGCCAGGCTAGGGGTCTAATAGGAGCTATAGCTGCCAGCCAACCCCACAGCCACAGTGATGCCAGATCTGAGCCGCATCTGTGACCTACACCACAGCTCACGGCAACACCAGATCCTTAACCCGCCAGGTGAGGCCAGGGATCGAAACTGTGTCCTCATGGATACTAGTTGGATTCATTTCTGCTGCTCCACAACGGGATGTCTTGTTCATTGTATGTTTATGAGACACTTCCTTGACTTGTTAATCACCTTCTGCTTCATTGTGCAAAACAGGGTACCATCTTCAAGGTAGGACTTTGTTTGTGTAACAGTGTGTCTCATATGCTTCAACACAAACTCTTCATGTGTTTTCAACTCACAAGCCTAGTCATTTCTGCAGGGCACCCACAGCCAGTTTCCATATGGCTGGTTTAAGAGGAATTCTGGCACCATCCCCAAGTTTCTTCTCTCAGATAATCCAGATCTTGGCGTTGAGTCTAGGCTACCTGTCTAAGATGCAATCTTCAATCTGACGTATGTCATTAACCTCTCAGCATCAAAGAAAAACCTGAATATAGTTCCCTCCATGTCTTCAAGGCAGTTCCTCTTCAGCAGACTCCAAGATAATATACTCATGGTTATGTGGAGGTGACACAAAGACCCCATCTGCCTAAGGCATCTTTCTCCCTTACAGCAATAGATATAACCATTTGCCATATATATATTCATATATTATTTTGCCAAAATTAATAAAGTCAGCTCCAAATGTGAATCTCTTTCTAGAGATATGGATGCAATATAGATTTTCCTTTTTTTTTTTCTTTTTACACCCACACCTGCAGCATTCAACCAGGTCAGGGGTTGAATCAGAGCTGCAGCTGCAGCCTACACCACAGCCACGGCAACAGGGAGTCCAAGCGATATCTGAAACCCACACTACAGTTTACAGCAAGGCCAGACCCTTAACTCACAGAGCCGTGCCAGGGACAGAACCCGCATCCTCACAGAGACAACGTCTGCTACTTAACCCACTGAGCCACAATGGGCATGCCTGTGTTTTTTAATTAATATTTTCATAAATAAAAACCAAAGAAATCTCTCCCATCTACACAGTAGCTAGTTACCCTAACAAACATACTCACAAAATCACTTGGATATCATGTTTACTCGTTCCTTATTCCTTTAATGTTACTATGAGTGTATAAATCATATTTCTTATTTATTAAGCACTAACCGTGTCCCAGTTAATGTTACATATATCGTCTCTAATCTTTATTATAACTCCCTGCAGCAGACAACCTAGGTGTTTACTCAAAAGCCATTTTCTGGTCTGATTTTTCCTACTAATAGAATCCCCAATTTTTAATTTTTGTTTTTTAGAACCCCACATTTGCTTGGGAAGAAAATGTGTCCTGATTCAGACAATAAATCACCATTTCTCTGAAACATTGTAAGGATCTGGGCGGTTTCTTGTCTTCAGAGCCTCCAGAGGGGTCGCGAAACACAGTTCCGGCTGATAAGACAACAGCAGAAATCCCAGCGTCTCTGGAAAAGGTTTTCATTTGCTGATAAAAGAAGACAGACACTTGTTGCTTCTTTTTTTTTTTTTTTTTCCTTCGATTGCCTTGCATGGACTGTGCTATCTGGAATTGTAGGAGCTATTTTCCAACTGTGAGGGGCCATCATTAAGAAAGATTAAAATATTGTGGGCTTGTCAGCTCTTGCTCCCCAAGTTTGTGACCATCTGTAAATTCTGCCTCCAGACTCAGTTGTATTTGAGAGAGTCCTTTAAGGTCATTCAGATTTTCTGTTACTTGCAGCCGAAAACACTCTCCACTGATTTGCCTTATAAGATGAGTATCATTAACCCCTTTCACTGATAAGAAAACAGAGGTTCAAAGAATAGGGTGTAGTAGCAAATGCCATTTTTTTCTTCATTTAAGATATAGAGTTATGCATCTACCATGTCCTTGGCCTGGGGCCCACTGCTAGGAATAGACAAATTAGACACACTCCTATAAGCATGGATAATACAATCTAAGGCCAGGACAGAGTTTCATCATAAATAAAAAATTGTTTTAAATTTCATTTTCCTTCCTCTACATCCTAAAACATCAGCCCCCAAATATCGAAATGGTCATTCGAGCTTGATTTTAGAAAAGCACAATCTCTGTGGAAAAAAGGAACCTTGAGTATTGCCAAAGATGAGGAGCTCCTGGCCAGAAAACAAAACCAGACAAGTGTGTTCAGTTGCTAAGCTTATTAACCTAACCAGTGACACACAGTCTACCCAAACTTAATGAAATCGTCGAGTTGTTTGACTTTGGTGGGTACATACCTGAACCACGGAGATAAACTTGCTTCAAATCCTGTGATCTATTTTTCTAAGCGTTCGTGCCAAGCATAATGGCTCCAATTTCCATCTCAGTTTCAAAGCTTTTCTTTCTTGAATAGGACACAAACTGTTGCTTTAAGTTTTCGTAAATTAAAATCAGTTAAGAGTGCCTGGCCCCAAAGCAGTGGTTTGCCTAGTAACTGATTTCCCCTTTTTAAAAGGTGGGCTTCTTCCTGATGTCTAAATGCACTGTAACCTTTGAAGAAAAGGGAGGTCTCAGATCTCAAGCTTATTGGGTTGCAGCTGGCACCTGTGCTGGGGACACGCATAGAGCTTGTGAATGTCATCGGCTATAATGAAAGCAAGCAGGGCCGTGTGGGTTCCTGAGCACACAAGCCTTTCTGTGTCCCCCATCTCTTGTTTTCAGGGAGTAAGTTTCAGGCTCCATGAGCCTCTACTCAAGGGAGGGAGAGGATGCAGAGACGAGGGCAGAGCAGTTAAGCTGCAATAGTGCAGCTTTGGAGCAGAGTCCTGGTCCCTCCGCAGGAACTAAAACCCCCAACAAGTGGACAATGTTAATGAAGCATTCTTTATTCAGGAAAGAAGCCCACCAACCCACTGAACACCAGCTTCGAAAGCAATGCAAGATTGCCTCTACCCTGGGCATTACCTGGGGCCCTATGTTTCACTCCCCACACTATAAAACCACTTCCCAATCTCTCCTAAGGGGGATGCAGTCTTCGAGGCATTAGCCTGCTGGGACCCCCTTTGCCTGGCAAAGCAATAAAGCTACTTTTTCTCCTTCACCCCACACTCTGTCTCCACATTTCTATTCAGCCCCAGTGAGCAGAGGCCAAGTTCTGGCAACAGTAGGTCTGTCAGAAAAAAGAGGCTGAAGGGACAGTGTTTTATTCTAGGAAGATCACTGAGGCTGTCCACCTTTCAGCTCCTCGACCCAACAGACCGAACACCTCTCACCACCTAAATGTGGCCTTGGCGCCATCCTTCCATCTTCAAGGGTTATTAGAAGGGATTGAAGCAAGTGATCCTTCACGAGTAGGAATCGAGGCAGCCGCTGAGCCTCCCTGGAGGTGCTGTGATCAACTGGCCTCAGAAGGTCTTTGATGCAGCTTCGCATACTGTGTGTGAGCTTTCTGCTCAGTCATTTCCGCTGCACGTCGGTAGCACAGCGTGAAGTCGGCTATGAGAAACAAGGTTTATTGCTGCCTTGCAAACATTTATTGGGTACTATCTAAAGCATGGTGTCAAGTTATAGTAATGCGCTGTTCCGGAAAACTTTTTGAGAACTGAAGTGTTTCAGAAAATGGTCCTTTGAGAATTCTTCTGTTTCAGAAATGAAAAGTACACACACACACACACACACACACAGAGGCACATTCACATATTCTTTGATTCCTTGGTAGCAGTATACCATTTTTCTTTCAAGAGAAACATCTATTCCAAGATGGATTGTTCTTGAACTTTTCAAGTACTATGCCTTGGAGAGCAAATATCCAGATTTGCCACTTGCTGGAGAGGTTATTTGCCTGTATTTCTCCCAGGTCAGTGACATGACACACATTTTAATTAACCACCGAGAGAATTTGTTTGGCATTGTTCTTTACTCAATCCAGCTCAAGTGCCTCCTCTTGTTCACAAGAAAATAGTCTGATATCAACTCCATGCGGATTTTTTTTTTTTTAATGTCACAAGAGAAGACGAGAAGCTTCTTTTAATCATTGTGATGGAATCGTATACGGTGACATCCGATTACGGCTGTGCGGGTCCTCTCCTGCCCCACAAGCTCTGGAGAACACCTTATGTAGGGAGGTGCTCGGGAAATGTTTGTTGAGGAAGTCGGTGAGGATGAAATAGGTGTATAAAAGGTGAAAAATACTATTAGTCTATGTATCTGCTTCTGGTTTGACATTAAGAGTCTACCAATTGACATGCAGTTGTTTTTCACAAACAACAAAGCGCTACACCCGATGTAGTGATGAAAACGTAGGAGGGACTTAATCCCCGAGGTCTAGGAGGACTGAGTTGGGCTGAAAAAGGAACAAACAAGGAACGCCAAAGACAACCTCGCGCCCCCCGACTTTCCGATTTGATTTCTTGCAGCTTTCGACTTGGAGAACTGCTTCCTGCTCCCACGACGCACCTGCTCGTCCTGACTCCCGCCTCATCCTCAGACAGGCTCGCGGTGGCACCGGCACGTCCTCTCTCCTCTTCCTGTCTTCCTGTCCCACGTTACCGTCCTAATTCCAGATTCTCAGTTAACCTTGAGATTCCGAACCCCCACCTCCGGCTTTCCTGTCCATTTGTGTGTGTGTGTTTCTAAATGTAAGATCATCGGCACATTGTAAAACGCCAGAGACGTTTTTGATTGTTATTGTTATTATTACATTATTCCTGTTATTATGAGGATGCTTGCTATTCTACTTTGCAAGAAAAATAAGTGATCAACCGAAGAGACCTTCTTCTGTAGCACTAAAATATTTAAAGATGATAAGGAACAAGACAATGTTCGCTTTCTTTGTAAAATGACTGAGTGGAATGGCCTAGATGCCTTGCAACTCTCCTGAAGGGGGACTACTTGTTCGGACGTTAGTTATATCACTAATAACTCATCTACAGTGTTATGAGCTAAATTACATCTGCTCTACATTCACACGCTGGAGCCCTGACTCTCAACGTGATGATTTTCGGTGATGGGAGCTTTGGTGGGTCGTTGGGATGGATGAGATCGTGAGGGTGGGATCTTCAAGAAAGGACGGGCACCCCTCCTAGAAGAGACCCCAGCAAGCTTGGGCTCCGCCCCAGCTGTGTGGGGATGCGGAGTGAAGGTGGCTGTCTACAAGCCAGGAAGGAGCCCTCACTGGAGCCCTACTGCGTTGGCATCTTGACTGTGGGCTTCCAGCCTCTAGAGCGGTGAGGAAATAAATTTCCATTGATTAACCCACTCAGTGTGTGGTATTTTGTGATGGCAGCCATGGTGGACTAAGATGTACAACTATACAGAGTCCATTAGAGGTAGTTTCTCGTAGGCAGGAAAACTACATTTTTATTTTTAATTTTTAAATTTTTTAAAATTTTTTAATTTTTTGTCTTTTTTGGGCCCCACCCGTGGCATCTGGAAATTCCCAGGCTAGGGGTCGAATCAGAGCTGTAGCCGCCGGCCTACACCACAGCCACAGCAACGCGGGATCCAAGCCGCGTCTGCAACCTACACCACAGCTCACGGCAACGCTGGATCTTTAACCCTCTGCGTGAGGCCAGGGATGGAACCTGCATCCTCATGGATACCAGCCGGGTTTGTCACTGCTGAGCTACAACAGGCAACTCCAAGCCTATGTGGTTTTTTTTTGGTTTGGGTTTTGGTTTTGGTTTTTTAGAGCCATACCCGCAGCATATGGAGGTTCCCAGGCTAGGGGGTCTAATCCAAGCTGTAGCTGCCCGCCTACACCAGAGCCATAGCAAAGCCAGATCCCAGCCACGTCTGCAACCTACAGCTCACAGCAACACCGGAATCTTAACCCACTGAGCGAGGCCAGGGATCGAACCCACAACCTCGTGGTTCCTAGTCGAATACTTTTCCCCTGGGCCACTACACAAACTCCTCCAAGACTATGTTTTTAAATGAGTGATGGACACCTCTCACTTTGTGGAAGATAAATCCAAAACTGAGGTTCTTATACTTCAGACAATAAAAACAAAGGGCTTGGTTCAGCAGCCTCATAACAACTTTCTGCTCCCTCCTTGCTCCTTCAACTCTTCTCCACGCACTGTATCCAGTCGCATGGGTGGAAAGGTAAATCTGGATCATATTTATTTTGCTATTCCACTTAAAACCCCTCCCTGGTAACCCACTGCCCTAAAGCATAGTGTGCTATTGCAGTCGATGCATCTGAAATCCTCTCTCTTTCCTCCAAGACTTTGCATAAACTACTTACTCCTCTTGTAATCCCAGATCCCTCACTGCCACCCACAATCAACCAATTCCACTCGGTCTTCAGAGTTCAACCAGGACGTCACATCTTCTTCGAGAAACTCCCTTGGTTTTCTCAATGTTATAACCATTCCCTTTCGGCTCTTATGTTGTAAGCGGCTGTCCCCCTGCCTGTCTCTGTCACTGTATAGCAATGTCTGAGGAGGTCAGGGCTCTGTCTTCCCAATAACTGGCCTGTGTGTGCACTCAAGTTTTCATTGAGAAATTGAGGAAATGGGTCATTTACTTTCTGGATCTTTCTCCTACTAGCGTTATTATGATGCACGGCCACAAGTTCAAGACTGGTCCTGGCACCTGAGGATTGCACCTCTCTAAGGGTCACGAGAGGTGACCCTTAGATTTCAGGGCCCCTCTGCTGTCTTCCGATCCTTTCAGATATAAGCACAGTGTGAGGCGCTATGAACTCTGACATAAACGTGGGAGGCAGGAAAGGAACAGATTCCAGGAAATCCGTCGGGTGCTTCTGCTGCTATCCCTCATTCTCAGGACAGGAGAAGTGTTGCCTAAGGTTTTTGGCTCTCTCCATTTTTGCTTCTTTCCCCTTATCATAATTAGATGAGAGGAATATCAATTAACAACTCCCAGCACTCCTTAATCTTAGTAATTTTTGATGCATGCTCTACAACAGAAAGTTCCAAGTGTTCTTTCATGAGCCTTTTCGCTTGGCTCCTGACAGAGCGTTCCTTTAGATGGTACCGTGATAAGGACAACCCAACTCTTTTCTAAACCGTTTTAGTAGAAACTCCCTAGAAGACAACCTACCCGGCCAAGATCGATTGACTCATCGACTTTAATGTTTATGAAATTTTATAATGTTATGTTTGATGCAAAGGCTTATTTTAGGGGAAAATGCACGTTTCAAAAACTGATCATGTTTAGACAAACTAATTCTAGTTTTAAACATGATACTGAAAAGCAAAACAAAACAAAGCCATCAATTTTTATTTAAGATGGTGGGCAATTTGCTTTCTTTTTGTCTGGGATCTGATTCAAATGCCTCAATTCAGCTTATTGCAGAACTAACTAAACTAAAACTCAAAGGAAAAAATTTTTTAATGATTTTTATTTCAATGACATCATTATAGAAAATGTTGGCATTTCATATTTTCCAAACAGAAACTTGGAAATAACAGAATACAAGTTAAAATTTAAAAGTTGAAATGAATCCAATTCTCTATTTTTCTTTCCATTTTTTTCTAACCAACCTTTTTATTGCAGCTTTTGCTTTGCATAATAATATATGATGAATAGTCCAGGAAAGACCCAGTGGGTACATTTCTCTTAGAAATAAGCTTCACTGTAATAGAAGGCCAAGTTCTAGGGCAGCATGCTTATATAATCCTGTAAGATTTTCCTTATTGCTGAACAATAGACCACCCTAGGCATTTGTGAAATATGTAAATCATAGAGGCACTGGTCTCCAGAAAATTGAAAACACAAATTATCCTGTTCAAATGCATCCTTATTTCTACAGAAACAGTATCAATTCCAAACACACATCCTTCTAGCAAAGTACTAGCAGTATTATCTTGGTATACTGAAGCTACATATTAAACATTTTAGTACTTATCTATTTAATTACTCCAAATCCTTATACACATAGGTTCGAACTGGGGACTTTAAAATATGTTGCTGGCCTATCTTTTTTTTTTTTTTTTTGTCTTTGTTGTTGTTGTTGCTATTTCTTGGGCCGCTCCCGCGGCATATGGAGGTTCCCAGGCTAGGGGTTGAATCGGAGCTGTAGCCACCGGCCTACGCCAGAGCCACAGCAACGCGGGATCTGAGCCGCGTCTGCAACCTACACCACATCTCACGGCAACGCCGGATCGTTAACCCACTGAGCAAGGGCAGGGACCGAACCTGCAACCTCATGGTTCCTAGTCGGATTCGTTAACCACTGCGCCACGACGGGAACTCCTGGCCTATCTTCTAAAAGAATTTTCAGAAGCTATAAATCTCCTTGTAATTTTGTTTGACATGTAAAATATTTCAGTGTAACTTAGAACAATGGCCAAAGATAGAATTCTCATTGTAAATATTACCATTATAAAATAATTCTATACGTGGATTACAAAAACTAAAATGCATTTTTGTAAATAAAGATCAAGCAGAAAAAGGAAGATTTATTGGAAATGTGTCTCTTTAGAGATGTATTAGGGTTTCTCTCACTCAATTATTCTGTGAATTTGGGGGTGATGTGATTGTTATCAGAAGGAGGCAAGGTGAAGTGGAAATGAATAACAAACAGAAGATAAGGCACTGGGCCATTAAAAGTGGGTGCCCATAAAAGGTTATCAATTATTTTTTGTTAAAAACATTATTTATAAGAGCATCCAGAGTGCATTTCTATTAAAGTATGCCAAATCTAATAAATACAGAGGAGAGATAAGTAAGATCAAAAGTTGATGCATGAGAGCAAATTTTGGATACAAACCAACGAAAGCATCTCTCTTATGAGTCTGAAGAAATAATTAAGAAAAGAGAAACTGTTTCACCAACTACATAGTTCTTTTATTTCAAAATATAATGTTGACCTGTAAGAAATAATTATGAATCTTTTTATTTCCTTAAAATCATGCAAATTTTGCAACAGAGGCATGAGATGAATGAACGTATTTATCAAGCAATATGATTCAGTATGGGTGAGAATTCCTTTTCTTTGGTACACAGGGATGATTATGATTTTGTAAGGGGACCAGGGAGTAAGAGAACCTGGCTGATGCTGTGAATCCCAGAAAGTTCTCAGACATCGGTTTTAAAGAAGAGTAAACATGGAATTTGAGGACCTAGAAATTGTGTCTCTTAACACCATTCATCACTGTATACTCCTAGGAAAGTCTCTCTAGATCTCCAGGGGTTCAAATAGAATTTATTGGTCTATGCATCCAGAAAATTTAGAGGTAGAGTGAGCAGGAACCAGGGTTGATGTGATTTAATGCCAGCTGGGTTCAGGAAACTACCCTAAGTGTCAAGATCTGAGCTCTCTCTGGATGACTTTTGGAAACCCTTTCATCTTCCTGTAGCCTACTTTTCTCATTTACGAACTCTAGATATCATTTTTATGTTTGTCTCCCAGATCTATTGAGCAAACAAAATAAGGCCTAGACACACATAGAGCAAAAACCAACCTTAGAAATTGCCTAATCCAACCCTTAAGAGGTCATTGATGAGGAAATGAAGAATTAGGTGACAAATCAAATAATAAATTAAATTCTAAGGATTACTGAAGGCTTCTAATTTTCAATCCACTGCTTTGCAGTCTTTGCAAATATGACACTCTGTAGTGGAGAATGCTGCTATTAAATCTGTTACAGATGTTGCTTCTGTCACCCTTTCCTGTCGCATAACCTATTCAGAGAGGCTGCCTATAGCAAATGTCAGTTCTATGGGGTAGCTTACTCTTTACTCTTTGGAATTAATCTACCTAACATATTAGACCTTGAGTTTAGCGTAAGAACTCAGATTAGCCTGCTGCTGCTGAGTGTTACCTAACATTAGCTTTCAGTTTCTTCTAGCAGACCTTCATAAATCCAGGGATATTTCTAAGAGTAGGGTTTAGTAACATCTTTTAAGAAGTAGGACTTTAGTCCTAACATCTTTAAGAAGGAGCTTCTGTTGTGGCCCAGTGGAAATGAGTCTGACTAGCATCCATGAGGATGCAGGTTCGATCCCTGGCCTTGCTCAGTGGGTTAAGGATCCAGTATTGCTGTGAGCTGTGGTGTAGGTCATAGATGCGGCTTGAATCCTGTGTTGCTGTGGCCGTGAAGTAGGCCAGTAGCCAGCTCCCATTCAATCCCTAGCCTGGGAATTTCCATATGCCATGGATGCGGCTTTAAAAAGACAATAAATAAATAAAAATTTTAAAAAGAAGTGGGACTTAACACAGCAAATTAAATCACAACTGTGGGACATTCTACAGACGGAATTGCCCAGGAAATAAAAAATGGAAATACTAATATTTGCATGGTACCTATAATTTATAAAGAAGTATTTTCACAATACTTTCTAAGATTTCATTTTATTCATTTCCTTATTTATGCTTTCACATTATTCTCTAATGGCCAAAAGTGCCCTCCTGGTTCTAGGCACACAAAGAGAATATGATACAATCTGTTCTCTCAGAGCTTATAGTTTATTGCACATTTAGAAGCTTTTGGTCTATAGGACCATTTGAAACTCAGATACTCCATGAAAAAAAAAAGTACATTCATGTCTTTAGAGTTTTGCTGTGACTCTAAATGATCCATGGGTTATCTCCCCAGCAAAGCTACACTTAGAGGTTCTAGGGAGTATGGACTTGCATTTCTAGAGCGCAACACTGTACTGTAAATAGGGCAGGTGTTATGATTATTATTATTTTAGAGAAGAATAAACTAAAATTCACAGAAATAGCAAAGACACACTGGGGCATAGGGCTCATAAGTGAAAAGAATCCCACTGACCCTATTTTCATTTTTTTTTTTTAATTTTAGAAAATAGACTCATGATAAAATAAAAACAAACAGAAAACCCACATATATCAAATACTTCAGAAAGATGCAAAATGGGAACTGCTAGTTCTCATTTCTGACGCCATCCTACAACCCAGCTTCACTAACAGGTAATCATTATTTATATTTTCTGTTTATAAAGCAAACATGCATACATGAATGTGGTCATACACACTATTCTGAAATGGATTTATTTGCTTAAACATTTTCCCATATTTATGCACATGTATCTACTTCACTCCTTTTCATGAATGTGCCATAATTTATTTAACCAGTTCCCTCTTAAAGGAAGCTAGGGTGCTACCCTGCTTTTTTTTGTCTTTTTTTTTTTAATTTTAGGGCAGCACCTGCGGCATATAGAAATTCCTAGGCTAGGGGTCTAATTGGAGCTGCAGCTACAGGCCTACACCCCAGTCACAGCAATGCAGGATCTGAGCTGTGCCTGCAACCTCCACCGCAGCTCACGGCAACACCAGATCCTTAACCCACTGAATGAGGCCAGGGATTGAACCTGCATTCTCATGGATACTAGGTGGGTTCATTTTCACTGAGCCATGACGGGAGACTCTGCTTTTAAATCCATGCTCTTTTCATTCCGCTTGAAATGGAATAAAATCTCAGTTTCTTTGCACAAAAATAAAAACTGGTTCCACCTCTGCTTTAGTCTCCAAATAGCTAAATCTTGGATAATTCTTTTGTTTCCCCCCAGCAGTCCTCATACCGTGAACAATAAATAATGTCCACTGTCTAAATAGACGTGTCCACATCTAACTCACCTGCAGAGAGACAAGTTTTAAACTTGGTCTACACAAGCTAAGCAGTTTTAACCAGACAATATTGTTTGTTTCCAGAAATGTCTCGGTCCATATTTAAAAGATTTTGGTTGCATATGACAAGAAACAAATCTGTCTCACTTAAGTCAAGAAAATAAATATACTAGTAGGAATGGGTCTGTCACAGCATCTGAAAAGTAAATGACCTCCAGGCATTTCCATTAAAGTGATTCACCTGGAACAACCCAGACTTCATATCTGCTGGCTCCAGAGTTCACATTCTTGGGGCAGGACTGGTTGCTATCCTAGAGCTCTCTCTGGACAACCAGTTCTCTCCAGAAGATGGGAACACACTGTCCTAACACAGAGCTCCGTGTTTCAACCAGGAAGCTGGGCCATAGTACACAGTAGGCTGTTCCTAGGTCAAGTACGCTTGGCCAGTACAAATACCAAATACCCATCCTCATGGCAGATGGGATAGGATGTGCTGACAAATCTCAAGCTGCCATCTCAACCAAGGAGGTGGTGGTTCTCATCTCAGTTTTGTTTTCTTTGTTTTTTGTTTTTTGTTTTTTTGTTTTTTTTTTTTTGTTTGTTTTTTTCCTTTTCAGGGCTGCAACTTCAGCATATAGAAGTTCCCAGGCTAGGGGTAGAATCGGAGCTGCAGCTGGCAGCCTACGCCACAGCCACAGCAATGCCAGATCTGAGCTGCGTCTGTGACTCATCTCAATTTTAACACCTGGCTTTAACATCTAATTCAAGAGCTGGTGTTCAGGAGTTCCCATTGTGGCTCAGCAGGTAAAGAACCCAAATAGTATCCATGAGGATGTGGGTTCAATCGCTGCCCTCAATCAGGGGGTTAAATATCTGGCGTTGCCGTGAGCTGTGGTGTAGGTTGCAGATGCAGCTTGGATCTGGTGTTGTTCTGACTGTGGTGTAGGCTGGCCCCTGCAGCTCAGATTAGACCCCCTAGCCTAGAAATTTCCATATAAGGCATGTGCAGCCCTGGGGCGGAAAAAAAAAAGATTTAGTGTTCATTTATTACTTGCATAAGCTCTTATGCCCCTCAGTCATGAAGTCTAGAAATGACGGAGGAATTCTAATGAGCTACTAGTTATATGGCCACCACAGATTTTCCCATTCTAAGGTCAATACACCTCAGAAGGAAATAAATAGGCTTATGATCTACTTCACCTGTTGGCTGCTATTTTTCTCATAGGTAAATATTCCCTCTATAATAGTACATAGAGATTCATTTGTTTTATTTTATGATTGACTATACATGGGCTTCAAAAATACGAAAAAGCCATGAAGGTCATGAAAATAGTTATATGAGAGTCCTCAAACCAAGAGATTTTAGTAAAGATTAACCTATTAAGTATCTGTTGAAAATGAGTTTAATGTTTTTTGACAAATAAAGTTGTGGCACTAAAATTTTATTTGAGGGCATTTAAAAGTATGTCATTTTGTACCTATGATCACATGATTACACTATGTAACTTGTAAGACTTAAAAATATATTCAGCCTAGATTCTGGAGAATTAATTTCAAAAATAACCAAAATAAAATTTATATTTTATGACTAATAGTCTTTTCCTATGATAGAAAGCTAGAACCCAAGTTTGAAAATATTTCTGGGTTTGACATAAATTCTTCTGAATTGGGTACAGAATGACTTCTAAATTTAAGATTATTAAAATTTTAAAATTAGAATCTCAAAAACATTTAAATTAAAATTGAATGTTAATTTAATTTTAAATCAAATTTAGACAAAATATTTTTTTAATCTTTAGAAGTTCTAGTTTATTTATTTTTTTCATTTTTTTATTACTCGAATGAATTTATCACATCTGTAATTGTGTAATGATCGTAACAATCTGATTTCACAGGATTTCCATCCCACAGCCCAAGCACAGCCCCCCACCCCCCAAACTGTCTCCTCCGGAGACCATAAGTTTTTCAATGTCTGTGAGTCAGCATCTGTTCTGCAAAGAAGTTCAGTATGTCCTTTTTTCAGATTCCCCATATCAGTGAAAGCATTGGATGTTGGCGTCTCATTGTATGGCTGACTTCACTTAGCATGATAGTTTCTAGGTCCATCCATGTTGCTAAAAATGCTGGTATTTCATTCTTTTTGATGGCCGAGTAATATTCCATTGTGTATATGTACCACACCTTCTGGATCCACTCCTCTGTTGATGGACATTTAGGTTGTTTCCCTGTCTTGGCTATTGTAAATAGTGCTGCAATGAACACTGGAGGACATGTGTCTTTGTGAGTCATGGTTTTCTCTGGATAGATGCCTAGGAGTGGGATTGTTGGATCAAATAGTAGTTCTATGTTTAGTTTTCTGAGGAATCTCCATACTGCTTTCCACAATGGTTGCACCAATTTACAATTCCACCAACAGTGTAGTAGCGTTCCTTTTTCTCCACACCCTCTCCAGCACTTATTGTTTGTAGACTTTTGGATGATGGCCATTCTGGCTGGTGTAAGGTGGTACTTCAGAGTGGTTTTGATTTGCATTTCTCTAATAATGAATGACACTGAACATCTTTTCATGTGTTTCTCGGCCATCTGTATGTCTTCTTTGGAGCATTGTCTGTTTAGATCTTCTGCTCCTTTTTGGATGGGGTTGTTTGTTTTTTTGGTATGGAGCTGCAGAACTTGTTTATAAATTTTGGAGATTAATCCCTTGTCAGTCGTTTCACTTGCAAAGATTTTCTCCCATTCTGTGGGTTGTCTTTTTATGTTGTTTAGGGTTTCCTTTGCAGTGCAGAAACTTTGAAGTTTGAGTAGGTCCCCTTTATTTATTTTTCTTTTTATTGTCAATACTCTGATAGGTGGATCTGAGAAGATGTTGCTGTTGTTTATGTCAGAGAGTGTTTGGCGTATGTTTTCCTCTAAGAGTTTTATAGTGTCTGGTCTTCTTCTAGGACTTTAATCCATTTGGAGTTTATTTTTGTGTATGGTGTTAGGGAGTGTTCTAATTTCATTCTTTTCCATGTGGCTGTCCAGTTTTCCCAGCACCACTTATTGAACAAGCTGTTCTTTCTCCATTGTATAGTCTTGCTTCCTTTGTCATAGATTAGTTGGCTGTAAGTGCATGGGTTTAATTCTGGGCTTTCTATCCTGTTCCACTGATCTATATGTCTGTCTTTGTGCCAGTACCATGCAGTTTTGATGACTGTTGCTTTGTAGTATAGTCTGAAGTCCGGGAGCCTGATTCCTCCAGCTCCATTTTTCTTTTTCAGGATGTCTTTGGCTATTCTGGGTCTTTTGTACTCCCAAACAAACTTTAAAATATTTTGTTCAAGTTCTGTGAAAAGACCTGTACTCTGAAAACTACAAGCCGCTGATGAAAGAAATCAAAGATGACACAAATAGATGGAAAGATATACCATGCTCGTGGACTGGAAGAGTTAATATTATCAAAATGACTATACTACCCAAGGCAATCTACAGATTGAATGCAATCCCTATCAAATTACCAAGGACATTTTTCACAGAACTTGAATAAACAAAATATTTTAAGTTCTAAATTTTTACTTTAAGTGCTTTTTTGAAATCTCAACCTTTCTCGTAACTAAACATACTCTGTCGGGTCTACTAGTAACGATTATTAAAATATTGATATGGAATGATAAGAATTATGTTCTTGTCATATTCCAAAAATATTGAGCTATTCTGGTTCCAAATTTATTCAAGTCATTTATTCTAAGCTTTATTATGATCTGAAAGTAAAGTAAATAATTTCTTGGAACATTTATGTCAAGATTATTTCATTTTTACATGACTTTAGCAAGTATAACTGAGTCTTGGAGGCCAGAAAAGCAATGCATTAAATTAGGGCCTTCACATTTTTTCAAGCAAAGGAAAAACTAAGTGCATGGTACTAGTGACTTGAAAATCCACCTTTAATATATCTTCCACTTATCTGAATACAGCCAGAAGGGAAATAATGACACTCAATATTTTCAATTATATTATGTAAGAATTGTGAAGATATTCTTTCCTGGATAATTTCAACAACAATAGTGAAGAGAAGAGAATACACATGAATCCTGCCCTTAAGTAGAGTTGGGATGAGGTCAAGGAAAATCAATTTACCGCTTCATAGATAAGGAGCATTAGACCCAAAATCTTAATATCTGTTGTGTAAATTGAGAGAAGGTGTCCCTCTGACATTTCCCTACAGTCTGAACCCTGGAAGACATGTTGAGAAATTAGATGGATGGATATAAATTAATTTATACAGGGCCTTAAAGGGTTAATAATACTCTGCAGGTATTGTGTAGTTAGGTATGTTAGCATGTAATATCATGAAGACATTACAAGCCACATAACTATTTGAGGGAGAACCATAAAAAATTAGAGATGTTTTGAATAAACGAGTAATACTGAGTGGAGTTCCCATTATGTCTCAGCAGGTTAAGAACCCAACATAGTGTCTGCAAGGATGCAGGTTTGATCCCTGGCCTCACTCAGTGGGTTAAGGATCCAGTGTTACCACGAGTTGTGGTATAGGTTGCAGACACGGCTCAGATCCCCGAGCGGCTGTGGCTGTGGTGTAGGCCTGCAGCTGCAGCTGCAGCTCCAGTTCAACCCCTAGCCCGGGAGCTTTCCTAGGTGAAGCCATAAAAAGAAAATAAATAAATAAACAAAAGAGTAATAGTGAGTACTAATGAACATATTCCTTGACAGAAATAAAATGTCAATACATATCTATAAAATCTAATGTTTCATTAGCAGAGGAGTCAATTTCACACTTGAAAATGTGTCATCGGCATTGTTAGTTAAGATCTGATGTTCCAGAAGCGTTCAAGGAGAGAGGCGATTGTAGCAGACACCTTGGGGAGTATTTGCCATGTTTGACACCTCTCCCACAACCTACACAGATACACAGACCCCTGAAATCGTGTGTTTTCCAGGAGACTGTGTTTCTAGTCATAGCTGATTGGAATAGGAAACTCACCAGTCCTGAACCATTTTATTTTTTTATTTTTATTTTTTGGCCACATCCACTGCCTTTAGAAGGTCCGGGGCTAAGGATCAAACCCAAGCCTCAGCAATGACAATGCCAAATCCTTAACTGCTAGGCCACTGGGGAACTCCCTGGACCATTTTAGGCATCCTTTCCCTCTCTTTAGGCTTTGGAAGTGGGGAAAAGAGCACTAGACCCTACTCATGCTTTGAAGTGGGAGCACTCCAGAGCTGCGAGGTAACATGCTATACTTTATACTTGGAGAGGCAGAGGAATACGTCTACAGAGAAATATGAATGAAGCAGGGGTATGGAGAGAAGCAAAACCAGAGAGAGAGAAAGAGAGATAGAGTCTAAGAGAGGGCTTTCTGTGATTCCTGCTAGTATTTTTAGGCCATTCTCAGGCTAAACTACGCTTCCTGTCTTTGGGATCTGGGATAAATACTGCATTCTTAAAGTAATTTTTTTTTCTCTTATTTCATGGTCTTGTCCAGAAACTCTGGTCCATATGAGAACACATTACATTTTTTTTTCACTCAATAAGTATTTTCCAAATGCTTACTATGTCCAGGGTACTGTTCTCTGTGCAGGAACAAGGAACAAAGTGGATGGTAGACAACAGTGAGCTCAGAATCTGAAAAGTAGAAATTATCATTATTTGTTGTCTCTTTTGTTTAGGGTCACACCCATGGCATATGGAACTTCCCAGGCTAGTGGTTGAATGGGAACTGTAGCTGTCAGCCACAATCTGAGCCGTGTCTGCAACCTACACCACAGCTCACACCAACGCTGGATTCTTAACCCACTGAGCAAGGCCAGGGATCGAACCCACATCCTCATGATACCAGTGGGGTGTGTTACTGCTGAGCCACCACGGGAATCCCAGAAAGGTAGAAATTCATATGGTAATTAGTAGAGATGCACAATACCTGCTGTGGGCATAACGGTGAGACCTGACCTGGTCTAAGGGTATTGGCAAAGCTTTCTATGAGGAGGTGATGTTTAGGCTGAGACTGATGGATAAAAATTTGGAAGCAACATGCTTTACTGGTGTGTGAATTAGAAGCCAGCCAACCTTGCTTTCCGATTATAAATATCAAACGCTGTTTGGAAGGAAGCGTATTAAACTCAGACATTTTCACAGGTGATGTGTACAACTGGAAGAACAAAGAAGGAAAAAACAATGTGGAAATATCATTTCGAATGAAAGCGAGGAGCAATGGACGTATTTCTCGACCCCATCGCCCAGGGATCCACAATTCCAAGCATTTAAAACTTTCTTTCAAACCCAGAGGCTAAAGTAACATTTACGATGCTGAACACAACTTAGCAAAAACAATCTGACCTCGGCAAGTTATTATCTCTTTATGTTGGAGGAAAGGAAATTACAGAAAACTGAAGCGCACCGCATGGGATAGAGAGCAAGAATTACATTGATTTTTGTCTTTAGGGAAACTGGCTTCCACTTGATTAATCAGCGAATCAAATGTCTCTGTTTAATTTTAGCTTTCTTATCAACTCCAAACAAGACCATTTAGAGCACACCATCTGTGTAAACACGGCCGCTATAGGTGAGGCGAGACAGCTTCCTCGGCACAGGAGTCTTTGCTTAATTTCTTTCAAGTGTGGCTCTGCTAAGGAACACAGATCAAAAAGCACAGCTAACAAACATAATAGTTTAACCAACAAGACACATTTTAAAATGCTAGTTTAGGATGGATCATGAGCTAGGTAAGTACGGCAGAGGGTGTCAGCGGGCACAGCTGAATGAAGGTCCCAGCACAAGAAGGACTGCGAAAGAGTGTTGCTTTTGGACAGAGGTGCAATAAGGGGCAGAGAGTGGGGGAAAGAGACGGGGGACACAAGCAGGAGCCAGAGCATGTAGGGCTCTGAGGCCATAATAAAAACTTGGAAGTTTATCCTAAAAGCCGTCAAAATGTTTACAGAAGAGAAACGATATGATCAGATGTGCCTTTTAAGACAGTGGATTAGAGGGAAGGGAGGTAGGAATTTTTGTTAGCAAGTGATGGCTCTAGTTTGCATGGCTTGGACTAGGCGCCTCGGGACGGTTAAACTAGAGAAAGGGCAGGGGGAGGGTGGGTTTGAAGACTTGAGAGGTGGAATTTATTGACTTGGGGAGTAAGATGTCCCAAGAAGAGAGGAAGATTCGGCGTGGATGGCCGGGTTTGTGGGCCACGCCATTTGCTTTGCTTGGAAACAGGGAGCAGGCTTGGGTCAAATTCACTTTTGTTCATATCAACCTTGAATGAGACATCGGAAAGGAGAGGCCAAGGAGGCGGATCTGGAGCTCGAGAAACAACCTTGGGTACAATTCTGAAATTTGAAGCTTCCTGGTATGTAGAGAATACATGAAAACACGGCGAAGCTTATGTGGAAAGTGAGAGGAGAACTGGAGGAGAGAGACCCAAGCTGCTTCGAGCTTGAAGGGGCCGGTTAAGGAGGAGCTAATACAAGAGCCTGGAAAGAAACAACCAGAGACCCTGAAAAGGGCTGCGGGGAGAAATTGTGTTGGATGCCCCCAAATATTTTGTGGGGCAAATTTCTAAATAATCCTCAGCCACCAGTCATCCACACAGCTAATTTGGTGGAGGAGACATACTAGAATATAAATATGCATTCTCTTCCTGCAAAACTCTTTCTGCTCTGCAATAATCGAATAGCCATTCTCCAGTGGGTCTACTCCACTCTTTGGCAGTGAAAGGGTATAACATTTTGGAAGAATGGAAATGCTAACTGATGACTGGCAGAAGAGATAGGCTTCAGAAATCTCAGTTTGCACTTGGAGCTACAGAAGTGTATCCAGGAGGCTCTGCAATCTCCCCTCCACCTGCCAGTTGTCCAATGGGATTGGGAGAAGAGAACCTAATTCTAGGAAGAGAGTTCGGGAACCCCTAGGATTGGAGTCCACCTGGCCACTAGAGGGCTCCAGCCACACAGGTGATGGTGTGTTGCAGAGTACACAGGGCTTACAATGGTGCATTTCAAAGGCTATCTGTGAAACTGATGTATTTTTGTACATTTCAGTCACACAATAGAGTTAGTGTTAGAAACACTGACTGAGAAAAAAAATAGATGAAGTGATTATGTTTCCCTCTGCTTGGAGGTCTTTTCCCAACTGCATATAATTTACCCAGGTTGGCAACCTACAAAATTCTTTGTTAGCAAATTATAGTGTACAATTACTTCTTAACTCTGTTTGTCTTTGTTTCTTTACCCTCTTGTCCCTGTGAACGATTTCGTTCTTCTTTCCTTCCTCCTGAAGCTTGCAAAGAGAAAAAAGAAAGGAAACGAGAGCAGAATTTGGGAAGCTCTCTTTCCACCGTGTCTACCACAGACGCTTTCCTAGTGCTTCTTAATACATGCGGACAAAATGCAAAGTTTTTTGCACAGGCCCAAAGCAGGACTCATGCTCCAATGACGGAACACAACTTTTTAAAGTCAGCTATGCTGTCACCGTATATCGCCCTCAATTCCTCAAGACTAGGCCAACCATTCTAGAATGGACCAGATTTAGAACCCACCTACTTCAGGCTTTTAAAACATGTTTTGAGGGGCCTTGAGACCCAAACTCAGGCTCAGGACTGGAGGAAAGGTAAGAGGCAAACAAAGAGTTTAACCTCCTCACTCCACGTCTGGGCTATGCCTACTAGACTAACACTATAGGATCCTTGGGTGTACGTGTTCGATTCTGGCTGCATAATTCTCTTTTTCTAAGAAAGGTGGATTCTCTAAGCATGGAGGGAGATAAGAGCTTCTTTCTGCTTTCTTTTTGAAATGAGTTGGTTCTACTTTGGAGCAAAAGTATTTAAAATCCCCAGCAGATCTCTAGAGGGTGTCTTTACTACCAGCTCACAGTTTTACTGACACCTCCCCTTCCCCCATTTTCTAGGAATTATAGGGGAGAGCAAACTCACTGGTCAAGTTGTCAGCCAGATATTATTGTCTAGATAATTCGAGGCAAGTAGAATTTCCTCTGGACCTGTTGTACATCCAGTACCTCCAGTGGGCAGAGACAGTTACTATATAGCCTCTTTCCTTGTCTTTTAGTGATGGAACAGAATCATCCTAATTGCATCAGAATGCTATCTGGTCTGGATGAGCGCTCTCTCTTTCTCCAAATATGTGTGTATATTATATATATATAAATCTGATGGATTTCTTCTAATTTTATCCATTCTGGGTCATTTAGGACTTCCACATATGTCATTTCTGTACATATACTGTGGTACAAAAATAATCATAAAATACAAACAGAGTACAGGTCTTGAAGTGATTCGTGTTTATTAAGCTTCTTCTTCTTCTCCTTCATCTTCCTCTTTTTTTTTTTTTTTTTTTTGTCCACACCCACAGCAAGTGGAAGTTCCTGGGCCAGGGATCAAATCCACATCACAGTTGCAACCCAAGCTGCAACTGCAGCTATGCTGGATCCTTAACCCCCTCTGTGCCACATGGTAACTTCCTAAGCTTCTTACTAAATGTGCTATTACACTATAATTGATGTGCTTTTAAAACTTTACAAAAATGTGTTTCAAATACTTTTTTGACAAAAGATCATAATTGGACAGGTCACCTGATTCTGGATTTGACTCTGCATTTTGCTTTGATCACCTGACACCACCTTTGATCTGAGAAGATTTTGAAATAAACTAGAATGCCGAAAGCAAAGAATCAAACATCTGCCCCTAAAAGCTACTGCTGAGATGCCTCCCAAGTGCTGCCTGATTACCGACAGAATCCCTATTTATTCAAACACAGTTTGAGAGGCACCAAGGGGGGGAATATTTTGTGTAACTGACACCGTGGGTGGATAGTCCTTGCTAATTATAAAACCAACACAAACATTTTTAACTTGGGAAGACCATTGGCTCTCGAGTCTTGTTTATCCACAAAAAAACGTTGCCCTTGGGCTCATGGGACTCTAAGAAAGATTTCACGTCCCCGCCTTCTCTTTTACTTCCCACTTTTCCATACGTGAATCATGGGAGAGTTTGGAGGTATCAGTACAGACAAAGGTGGCGGTTGCTGTTTGTTACTCTGGTCTCACTTCTGTATGGAGTTTTTGTTAGTTTTTAAGTGAAACTTGTTCCTGGGAGATGGGTGGGCTGTGTAGGGGAGGGAAACAGTAGGAAAGAAGAGGGGAAATTTGGCAGGGGGCTTGGTGAACGACCACCCCAAGAAGCCTTTCTATTTGAAGAACACGCTGCAGTCCTAACAGAAAATGAATCCCATGTAAACAAGAATGACAACAGAAATCACTTCTCTTCTTATTAATGTCCAAAGCCACACGGTCCGTCTGTTGCTGTATCTATTCTCAGGCAAGCTCACCTGGAATATTCCACTGGCTTACTGTGCCAAAACATAGTCTGACAAAAAGCATAGTGATTTGGCCAGCTGAACACACACTACCACAAGAACCGATACAGACGGAACAGTAATAAACTCTGGAGTTATGTTTTTCATAATTTTCTGTGTTTCTATGAAATGTTATGCATGGGTCTCTCTGTTAGTTCCAGTTTAATGGTGTGGTGATCTACCGACAGAGGAGATCTGCTTGCCATGTGGTTATAGGCATCTGCGGAATATCAGGAAATGTAATCCGAGGATTTGCCAAGAACTCCATCGGAGATGCCGTGTGCATTTTTCTGCGTTGAGAACACCACCTGAAGTGTACTGACCTGCAATAGCACAACAATGCATTCGAATGGAGGAGCACAATCACCAGCCCAGGTAACTGAAGGGTTTTAAGCAAACGGCTCTACTTCTCACTTACCACAATTTCACGACAACTTCTTACATTCCACTGTCCAGACTTTGACATCTCAACTCGAACTCCCTGTAAATTTGATTCTTTTCATAGCTCAGAACGCGAGGGGCTGACTTGCGTTTCAGGTAAAGTATAAATTGGGGAAAAGTACAGCTAACCCTTGAAAGGCAGGGGTAAAGGGCTATGACCCCCCCCCCCCCCGCACACACACACAGTTGAAAATCTGAGTATAACTTTAGCCCCCCCCCCAAAAAAAAACCACTTACTGCTACTATAACATCGCTAACAGTAGTCTAAGTACTGAGTGGAAGCCTTACCCATAACATAGGCAATTAACACATATTTTGTATGTTATGTGATGATATATTATAGTCTTACAATAAAGTAAGCTAGGGAAAAAATGTTATGTAGAAAATCGCAAGGTAGAGAAAATGCATGTGTTGATACTGTACTATTTTTATCAATACCCGTAAGTTTACATCGTCTGTTTACAAGATGAATTGTCCTTCATCCTACATCGACATTGTCTTATATGATACCAAACGCTGTAGCTATTATACATATTCCTAACGCTAGACATCAAGAGTGCTAAATAATGTGAAAAAGAAACATTTATTTACAGGTATAATAATTGATAACATAGAATAGCATGAACAGTGAAGAGGCAGTGAAGTGATGGCTTTAGGTAGCCTAGTATAATTGCTAAGACTACTTCCCAGGAGCCTAGGTTATACTCTCGTGAATGAACTAGTATAAAATTGTTGTGGCATACAGCATTACACTCATAGTCATAAGACAGCATTGGAAATATTGTCAAGTCAAAAATAACACCCCCCGATGACAGACTGATAATGCAATTTCTCTCATTACAGGAGAGAGGCATATGGTATGGAAATGTAATTCTTTGAAAGGAAAGTTATGAAACAGTAAGAAAGCTAGCACATTGTTAATTTTATATTAAATATCACTCACCTTATGCCTATGTAAGTATAGACTAGTATTGAGATATATTCAATGCTTCATGATGTCCTTAGCTTTTTCTTAACTTTTTTTGATATTCTAGGCGATAAGGTTTTTTCGAGAGATTTTTCTTCAAATTGTTGCCAATCTCAAAAATTGTTTGCAATATATGAATTGAAAAAAAATCCACATGTAAGTGAACCCATGCAGTTCAAAGCTATGTTGTTGAAGGGCCAATTGTTTATTATTAAAAAACGAGGGAATAGTCTGTAGTGGGAATGATGTGTCAATCAAATTTTCCTAAACCAGAGGGCAATGTTATACCAGTCTGGGAATTGAGACTCTGTCTATATGGGACCAAAGATTGAAGTGTTTTTGTTTAATTTAGTCCTGAGTCCAGATAATTTTCCTAGATATAAAAGGTAAGAAGCACGTATATGATTTACAGTTTTCACAATACTACCATAAGGTTCAAAGTCAATATGACCTGAGCAGCAAAAATATTGCGTTGGACTAGGCATTTTTATGTC
The DNA here is from genome assembly GCF_016906955.1 of Phacochoerus africanus. Taxonomy (NCBI): domain Eukaryota; kingdom Metazoa; phylum Chordata; class Mammalia; order Artiodactyla; family Suidae; genus Phacochoerus; species Phacochoerus africanus. Next base: position 14,650,796 of record NC_062555.1, on the reverse strand, counting down.
AGTTTTGCTTAGAGGTTGCCACATATTTGAAATAAATATATATTTTTGCATGTATATGTTTCCTATCTCTCTTTTGCTGTGTTATTTATCTGCAGCTATGCATAAACACGACGTTACACAATAACGATTTAAAAGGGAGATTTAGGGCGTGCCAAGGGGCAAGCACATCGTTGGATGGAATGGGGGCCAGACTAAATTGTCCATGAACTTTCTGCAGGTGAGGTTCATGCAAAGGAGACTTGACTCAGAAACCAAGAAACACATAGAAAAGGAAGAAAACCATTGGTGAAGAGAACTGGTGCTGGGATTTGCCGGAGCTTAAAGAGAGGTTTCCTAATAGAAGAGTTTCTCATTATGTGACGATCTCGGTGGAAGAATGTCATTCAGAGGATTTAACCCTGACGTTGGGAAATTCACACTGCCGATGAATGCTCTTCACAAAGCAGAAGTTGAAGACAAAGCGCTGGGGCTGGATGTGTCAGATGAAGAAATGGCCAGAAGATATGAGACCTTGGTGGGGACAACGGGGAAGAAATGGGCTAAAAAAAAAGACCAGAGACAATGCCAATTATGAAGATGAAATTGACGACACAAAACCCATGAAAGGAGAGATATTCTTAAAGCTCCAAGATTAAAATGGGTGCCTGAAGACGTGGCTCAGGGCTGCCTCGTGAGGGCACATTTTGGAACTCATTCTATTGGTCTCTCTGAGTTATTAATGTTGGTTATTTGTCAGGAAATGCATAATTTTGAAAACATGCTATTCGAGGAACAGATGCGTGATGGGTGTTATACACCCTTTGCCAAACGGTATTTATCAAGAATGGATTTTTAACCCTTGATCTTAAAACCTACATACGTACATGGTTGCTTCCTAAAGAATTTTTTAGTTTAAATTGCCCTTAGGTTTATAGTCACCTTAAAATTGTTAATCCTGTCAAGCTATTTTGTACATAAACTTTAGAATCAAATGTCCTGAGAATTTGTTATATGTAAATTCATCAAGAACAAACATCCCTCTCTAGGCCAAAGTATTTCCAAGCTACCATATCATTGTCAGTGTGTGGAATTATGGGGGGTTTTTTTTGTTTGTTTGTTTAAAGCCTTTAAATCATGTTTAAAAATATTTGTTCTGTAATAAACATCTGTTTTCCATATAAAAATAAAAGTGAAATTTAGTTGTATATATAATTTTCTGCTGGTCTGATTTATTTCAGCTCTGGGTACTGTCAGATAGTTGGTGGTTTGAAGTACTGCTGACCCTTGAACAGCACGCATTTGAATTATGCCGCAGCCCTTGTGCGCGGCTCTTTCCCCCAGTGGTAAGGAGGACAGGACCGCCAGACCCAGGATGCTTGAATACGGGGATGTGGAATCATGGGTGCAAAAGACCTGGGTATGCGTTGCCCGTGGATTTTCACCTGAACAGAAGGTCCGTGCCAGTAACCGCCCCTGAGTTGCTCAAGAGTGGATTGTCTCTGGGTTTTTTGTTTTTCACACAAGGCAACTCTGGAAACGATTTGAAATGAGGACGCTCTTTCCTTCACCGAGACGCCGAGGAGCGGACTCTGCCGCAGGCATCATTATCTAGGCGTTTCTCCACCAACTCTTTGCTGGCCCCGCAGGAACTTGCCTTCCCTCTGAAGGGAAAACGTGTCACGTAGAGTCAGATCCTCCCCCGACTTAGGGCAAACCTTCTGCGAAACTGTGAGGGAGGCCACATACCTTCAAATGGCCTCCCTTCCTTGTACCCCTTCCGTGCGTCAAACCCCTCCCTGCCCGGCGTCAGGATCATCACTTGTCAGAAAGGAAAGGTGGAGTTCCCGTGTGGTGCAGTGGCTTCAGGACCTGGTGTTGTCACCGCTGTGGCTTGAGTTGCAGTTGTGGTGCGGGCTTCATCCCTGGCCCTGGAACTTTCACATGCTGTGGGCACAGCCAAACAAATAACAAGACTGTGAAATATCTGTATTCATTTTTTACTTCTTTGACCTTTTCAAGGGAGGTTTCATATCCAAGTGCAGTGCTCGTGGAGTGAAAGCCTAAGCGGCCTGTGATCAAATCCACTTATTGGAATCTGACCTCTTTGAGACGTCATGGCAGGTCTGCTCAGAGCTTCTCCTGGAGAACCTGCTACAGGGAATGTGGTTGGTTGATGGCCTCCCAATGCCTTTGGATCCAGCACCAACTGGTGCCAAGGCCACGCTCCCCTGGGGCTGCTCCAGTCAGTAATTAATTGTCCATGGCAGGGCGAAGGGCGCTGCCCATTCCTGCCTGACCCAGGAATCTTCCAACAAGCATCAGGCTGGCTGAGACTGTGTCAGGACTGCGGTGTCCTCTGAGCGCTCCCTACTCAATCCTCCCTTCCCTCTCCTCCTTGCACAGTGTCCAGCCTACCTTGCGGTCAGAAGCTTCTGCATGCTCACTCCTGCTCTCTTTACTTCTCACAAGTATTGTCTCAATGAATCTCTTGGACAGCCACTTCTTTGAGGACCTAAATGGCAGCATTTTAACCCCCATGGATAAAAGAAGGCTAGAAACGGGACGACATCACAGAGTGTTTTGAAGGGTTAAGTGAATACTGTAGGTGACATTTCGGGCACAGTCGTGGTGCCGTTGTCAGTGTCCAGGCCCGCATACCCTCTCCTGCCACAGCCTCTGGGATGGCCACGGCCAGCCCGGGCCTGCCAGCCCCGTGCACGCTTCGCCATGTGGTGACTGCTCTCTGAACCCTGTGGGCAGGGACATTCTTTCCCCCCTTCCAAGCTCCTTTCAAAGCCAACGGTAGGCTTTTCCGTGGACGTGTAGCACTCTGGCAGAACTGGCACGCCCGAAATATTTCCTGACCTATACAGCAGATGCTTCCATTAACCTTGTCTCTAATCATTATGTGTCTAAACAAACAATGAATAGGGATTTAAATGGACTCCGCACCCCACTCACCACGAATATACAGTAGGGCTCACCAGCCAAGGAACCTTCCCGTGTAGAGACCCGGAAGCTGGTGTGTTTGATGAAGAGCATGGCTGCTCCTGGAGTCTTTACTTGTGTTATATGCTATAGTCACACGTCCTATAATAGAGCATGTGATACAGTATAATTATACCATAAAGTGGAATTTTATAAAGTATACTTTATGTAAAGTATATAACAGTGTAAGAGTATTATATATAGTATAATATAGTATAGTATATTATTATAATGTTATATATAAAATTTATATTATTATATATATAAATGGTGCCTGGTGTGTTTGATGAAGGGTACTGCTGCTCCTGGAGTTTATATGGATATAGATAAAACATACTATATTAATCCTATATTGTTATATAATATATATTCTATAATATACTAATAAAATATATGAGTACATAGCTATCATCATATTCTTTAACGTAATATGTTATAACTATGTATTTGATGTTACATAGTAATAAGTGTGATAAGAACTGTATATTACATTGTGTGTGTGAATATATATGCTGTTTGGTTTTTTTCTTTTTTCTTTTCTTTTTTTTTTTTTGCTATTTCTTTGGGCCGCTCCAGCGGCATATGGAGGTTCCCAGGCCAGGGGTCGAATCGGAGCTGTAGCCACCGGCCTATGCCAGAGCCATAGCAACGCGGGATCCGAGCCGCATCTGCGACCTACACCACAGCTCACGGCAACGCCGGATCGTTAACCCACTGAGCAAGGGCAGGGACCGAACCCACAACCTCATGGTTCCTAGTTGGATTCATTAACCACTGCGCCACGACGGGAACTCCCTGCTGTTTGGTTTTGAATGTTTTTTAGGCGGTAGAAACAACAGCATGGAAGGCGAAGCAACATAGGACGGAAAATGCAGTCCCGCCCACCCTGGAATCCTAATAGTAACTCAGACACACACTTCCCGACACCCAACAGACAGCCTCCTAAGCCCATCGTGAAGGTCCTCAGGCTTGTAGTAGCTTCAGAGCTGTACGACCCCCACTCCCCCGCATTGGGGTACAGCTAATCACAGCAGAAACTGCTGGAAGCCTTGGAAGAGGACGGCTGACTGTCCTGGGCAGGGGAGGGTCTGTGCAGTGCTCCTCGGGTCTCCCCCTCTTTCCCCGCCTCCTGCCCTGGAGGATAATTCTTGCGGTGTCCTTTGCCTAAGATGATCCAGCCATCAATCTCAGGCGGTGCCATTGACAAAGAGTTGATCAAAAGTTTAGAGAAGAGTGAATTAGAGCTTAAAACAAGAGTTCAAATGGTCCCTGGTAACATTTTTTTTTAACAGAAGTCCTTATGTCACTAATGTTACAGCCAGACTTAAAGTAAAGACAGACACGCATACGATATATATTGGGATACTCAAATGAAATGTATTCTGCGTGGCTAGCTGGCCAGCAATCAAACCTGGAAGTGGTTTGAATGAACAATTTGTGTTCCCTTCAGGAGATCCATATTTAACGGGGCACAAGGTTTCCTGCTCGGGAAGGTGATTCACTGAGCATTGGTTTGTCAGAACTGCTTAGGGCAGTTTGTTTAGAATTCAAAAGTCCTGTCAGTTTTCATTTGAAACAGCTTATCTTCATTTCCCTCAGCCTCCCCCGAGCCTCCCTGACTCTGGGTCTGCGTTGGCTGAAACGCCCTCGCACATGCGCTTGACTCTTCAGATGCCACCACCTCACTGCTTGTCCCTGTGTCTCACCCCCTCCCGTCTTGGCGGATATAACATGGCCTGACTTCCTGTCCTTCCTGACTCCATTCAACCACCACTCCCTGGAGCAGTTTCATCGGACCCTTCTAGCCTGAATCCAAGACCGCATGTGGGCAGCAAAGCATGGCCAAGTCCTGCTCAAGCCCCGTTTTTGTGAAGAACGTTTTGTTAGAACACAGCCATCTCCCTCCATCAGTGTGTACGTTGCTTATTTCTGCTTTCTGGCGGCGACGGCAGAGCTGAGTAGTGAAGACAGAGGCTATGTGGTTAGGAAAACTGAAATATTTACTCTCTGGTTCTTTACCCATAATATATGCCACCTGTGGCCCATAATTTTCTGGGTGTCTTTGAGTTTGGAAATTTAACATGCAAAAATGAACATCTGTATTGGAGACCAGGAGATGAAGATTTGGGTTACTAATATTTTTATGTTGTAGCTTTTTTAAATAAAAGGGAAATTACTCCTTTTAAAAATACAGATTTATAAGGAAGTAACTGACACTATTTTAGGGAATTACCTGGTGTAGAACCAGCTACATATTAATTAAAGAAGAAGAAGTTGCTAGCTTATTTCTACAGGCAACTATACCTTTTCTATTAAGTGAGGGATATCTGGGGACATTTTAAAACTTGTTTCAATATACATGTTTATGGTGGCAAAATATAGACAATGTAATACAGAAATATAGAATTTACCTTTTTAGGGGGGCTGTGCCCACGGCATGCAGAATTTCCTGGGCTAGGGAATTAAAACCTGATCCACAGCAGTGACAATACTGGATCCCTAACACACTGAGCCGTCAGGGAACTCCTAAAATTTGCCGTTTTAACCATTTTTAAACGTATAGTTCAGTGACGTTAAGTACTTTCACGTCTGGTGTGCAGTAATCACCACCATCCATCTTTAGAAGAGTCTTTCTCTTTCAGGACAGAAACTCTGTACCCATCAGACACTGAGTCCTCATTGTCCCACCCGCCAGCCTTTGGCAACCACCCATCTACCTTCCGTCTCTATGAATTCGACTACTCAAAGTACTGCATAGAAGTAGAATCATAAAGTATTTATCCTTTTATGACTGACTTATTTCCCTCACCATAATATTCTCAAGTTTCATCCATTTGTCCGAATTTCCTTCCCTTCAAGGTTGAATAATATTCCATTGTAGGTAAAAATACACCATATTTTTAATACCCATGTATCCACGGGTGGACTTGAGGCTTGCTCCCATTTTGGCTATTGTGAGTACTGCTGCTAAGAATGTTTATTGGATCCCCCCCTCTTTCAGTCCTTTCGAGTACATACCCGGATGTGGAATTGCTGGATCATATGGTGATTCTAGTCTTAATTTTTTTTGAAAAGTGTACATTCTGTTTTCTACAACGGCTGTACCATTTCACATTGCCACCAGCAATGCACAGGATGTCAGTCTCCATATCCTTGCTGATACTTACCTTTGTTTGTTCTGTTAAAAGCCAGCCCGGAGAGTGTGAAAAGTCATTATGGATTTGATTTGCATTTCCCCAAGGATTAGAGATGGTGAGCATCCTGTCATATGTTTATTGTCCATTCGTCTTTCGCCTTTAGGGGAATATTATTCAAGTCCTTTGCCCATTTTTTAATCCATTTGTGGTTTTTTTGGTTGTTGTTGTTATCGTTGAATTGTTGGAGTCTTGTTTCCGTTTTGTTTTGTTGGCCATATCCAGTGCATGCGGAAGTTCCTAGGTCATGGGTGGAACCCCAGCCACAGCAGCAACCTGAGCCACTGCAGTGACATGGCCCGATCCTTAACGCACAGCAGCATGAGGGAACTCCCAGGAGTTCTTTGTATATTCTGGATAAAAGCCCTTTATTTTATATACAAATTGCAAATACTTTCACTGATTCTTCCATTTTCCTTTTCATTCTATTGATAGAGTCCTCTGATGCAAAGACGCTTTTAATTTGGATGTAATCCAATGTACCTATATTTTTCTTTTGTTGCCTGTGCTTTGGATGTCTTAATGATAAATCACGCCCAAACCCAACATCCTGAAGTTTTCCCCCTATGTTTTCTTCTAAGATTTTTATGATTTCAGCTCTTACGTTTAGGTCTCTGATTCTGTGTGTGCTAATTTTTGTATATGGTATAAGGCAAGAATCTAACTTCATTCATTTGCATGCGGATATCCAGTTTTCCCAGCACTATTTTTTGAAAAGATTGTCCTTTCCTCATCGAAGCTCCCTGGCACCCTCGTCAAAAATCATTTGCCCGAATACCTGAGCATTTATTTCCGGGTTCTCTGTTTGATTCCATTGGTCCATATTTCTGTCTTTATGCCAGTACAACACTGTTTTTTCTAACTATAGTTTGTAATTTTGGAATCCGAAAGCGTGGGACCTCCAGTTTGGTTCTTCTTTTCAAGCTTGTTTTGGCTATTCAAAGTTCCTTGAAATTCCATGTGAACTTTATTTAGGACGGATTTTTTTTTTTTTTTTCTCTGAAATAGCCTCAGGTCTGTTATAATTTTCTGAGAGAATATTGGCTGCGTGAACCAGCATCTTCCTTCTCTTTCCCACTGTGTGGCTAGAGCATTTTCTTTGTTCTACTCTTTTTCTTGCCCAGCAAGATTAAAGACTTTTTTATTGGCCTACAGTGTATTTCACATGTCTGGCCAGGTCTAACCTAGGTTGGTGGACAGCTGAGAAAAGATTGGCTTCCCTGTCCTTGGTCAGGCGCTTCTCAGTTGGGCCAATGGTGCGCCTTGGAAGGTTTTGTCTTCTGTCTCTGCGGAGACACCATTGCCCTAAGGCACCCACATCTCTGTGTGCTGCTGAATGGGTCACGAGAAACTCCTGCTCGTGGCTGATGCAAACATGCTCATGAGGATAACAATGCTTGCGTGGAACTGGCAGAAATACAGCTGGAAAACATAAAGATTCGGCTTCTCTCTGCCAACTGGATTTTAATGAGCAAACCACAGAAGTTTGGACTATTTAAATAAAATAGAACAAATGGAAGAAAAATCCAATATCCTTACCAAAAAGAAAAAAAAATAATAACCTCATGTGATTTGTAATCTGCAGGACTGTAAAAACCAATGTTATATTTGAGAGGAAAAAAAGTGGAAACATTTCTTGGATATGCACAGCAGACAGTATTTGGAGTTTTAGTATTTGACCCAATAAACTCTATTATTAAAAATTTGCAGGCAGAAATCTCTTCCTTTTTCCTTTTGGAGGTTTGGTTTGGTTTTATTTTTTTAGCTGTCTTCCAAAAGGAATTCCAACTTTTTTTTTTTTTTTTGACAATTTTATCATTTCTGACTTAAGCCTGTTGCAAATCTCTTTGAAACAACTAGGCCCAAGGGTGGCTCAGGCAGCTGCCTGAATTCCACGCAAATGTAAAAAGTTTCTTCCATTTTAAGTGCTACACTTTGCTGTAATAGAATCCAGATGCTTAAACCATTCAAAGATTACCTTTTACAGTGTGAACAGAAGCATGAATGTAAGTGTTATGTTAAAATGTAGTTAGATTCCAATTGTTACTAAGCTTTTCGAGTGTAACTTCTGAAGGAGAGTTGAGGCAGAGAAGCCCGGGGAAAAGGGAGCTGGGGGAAAAAAATAAAAAAGGTGCCTGGGAATATGTTCTCATGCAATCACTGGAGAGAGACCCGAGTAGATTGAGCTGCTGCAGAGTATACATGATTAACAGCAAAAGACACCAGGAGGCTCCTTTTGAGACTGGGGCAATAACTCAGCAAGCGCGAGGCAGGCTTCTTCTCTCATCTGATTCAAAGGGAACTCGCAGTGTGAGGTGAGAGGGATCCCCACCACTCAGCACTCTGTCAGCTACTCTAACGGAGCTTTGCTTCCCAGCGGGCTGACAAGGGAGGGACGTTTTCTGTTGCTTCTTCCACTTGGATGTGTAGCGTAGGTGAGCTCTCAAAGTCTTGTTTCGTATCATTTAATTGGTTGTCGATACACGGGCAACCAATCCTGCTTTTGCTTTCTCCTCGAGGTCCAGTGATGCTCTACACGCACCAGTTTTCACCAGCCCCCAGCAGTCATGTCGGCATAAGTGACTCACCTTCTGCCTGTTGATGATACCACCGCTTATCCATGGGAGAGCCAAGGTAAATGTTTCCAGGGTACCCCTTGCTCAATGATTTTTGTCTTTAGGACAATGTGGGGAGTTCTGCTTGCAAATTCTTAACGATCCGTCTGTGAAGGGTAGAGCTAATTACTTTCTTAGGAAAAAAGTGGGTGAGAATGATTTTTATCGTTTTATATTTTCAGGCATCCTTAAAGGACACTTTTCCCTCCACACTGTGAGGGAAATGGTTTTGGATACCTCGGAATGGAGCGTTCACATGAGAAACCAAAGATGGGAGTTCCTGCTGTGGCTCAGGGGGTTAAGAACCCAATGCTGTCTCTCTGAGGATGCAGGTTCAAACCATGGCCTTGTTCAGTACGGTAAGGATTTGGCCTTGTTGCAGAGGTGTCTTGGATCCAGGGTTGCTGTGGCTGTGGCGTAGCCCTCAGCCGCAGCTCTGATTCGATCCCTAGTCCAGGAATTTCCAGATACCCCAAGTGCAGCCAAAAAGAAAAAGGGAAGAAAGAAAGAAAGAAAGAAAGAAAGAAAGAAAGAAAGAGAGAGAGAGAGAGAGAGAGAAAGAAAGAAAGGAAGGAAGGAAGGAAGGAAGGAAGGAAGGAAGGAAGGAAGGAAGGGAGAAAGAAAGAAAAAGGAACCAAAGATGAAGACTCCTATTAAAGGTCAAAAAATGTTGCCTTCTGAATTGAGAGCTTTTGCTGAGAATCTTGGTTTCTTCATCTGGAAACCAAGACCTTGTAGGGACCCGAAGAGTTAGGGTCTGTGAAGCCTCCGTCTTTTTAGAGCCGTTGAGTTGTGACTCCATGTAACGCCATCTGCAATTCAGAACTGGAAGGAGGGGGAGGAATTAAACCTGCATTTGTGGATCAACATCCTTCTGTCCAAAACGACTGTTCTAGGGGTTCTGCAGTGGATATTTGTGGTCTGGAGAAATGAAGTCCCATGCCCAGGATGATATAGCCGGAAACTAACAGAACAATTATCAGCCTAATTACGTGCATGAAAGGGACGATTGTATGGGGAGGAATTATAGCTGGTACTTCTCATTGCTGGAAGCCTGACAGAGAGGCCAAGACAGCGTGGGCTACTGATTCAGGGCAACCACATTTATGGACTTCTCTCTATTTGAAATGTTTGTTTGGAAAAGTTAGCGCAGGCTCCCTTCATCCGAGCAGAAGCCCCTCTCCTGAGGTAGTTATGTTTGGAGAAGCCCAGAAGGGATCGGTGTTAGAAATTATCGCTTCCATGAGCTCCATACAGTCAAGACATTCCGTCACTAAAACACAGATCTGAAAGACTGTTCACTTTCTTAGAAATGTAATTCTAGCTTCAGACTCAGGACTCTTCATAATCGGTCCCCAAACCAATTTCCACATCTCAGCTCCAGCCTCCTTTCTGCCTTTGGTGCTTGGTGGTGCCTGGCGAAGATCAATGCTTTCTTCTGTGCTAAGACAGAAAGTTTTAACCTGTGGGGGTCCGCGACTTCCTACGGAGAAGAAGTATAATACCACTTTCTCGTCCCAGTTTTGGAGGGCTTTTCTGAATATAGGGCAATGAACAAGTGCATCAGAATGACTGGAAGAAAGGGAGATGAAGAGAATGGCCACCTGCATCGAACCGGGGTTTGGAATCAGAACGCGAGAAGGTCAGCATTCATGGGGCTTGGAGTGAGAGGGATGGAGGAAACAGAAGTGACCGTGGGGTGAATTCTTCTCAGGCAGGAGAACAGGAGCGTCCTCAGGTCGTAGGAAGGGGCAGACATGCCCAACTCAGAGGATTTGGAAGAGTTGCTGTGGACAAGATACTCAGATCTTCTGCATGGTTCTTTAAGAGCCGTAAGTCAAGGTGCAAATGCTCCTGGCGAGCTTCTTGCAAAGTGACTCATCCCAGGACTGACCCCAGTGAGTCACCCGGCCATGGGGCCACACTTGCCGCTGCTTATGCTTTTCCTTTGCGTGAAATAACCATCTTTTTTTTTTCCTCCCAGGCAATAGTCTGCTTCCCCTCCAAGGCCAAGTTCAAATGTTATTTCTTTGGAGTAGTTCCCATTGCCACATTCTACCTCATTTCAAGGAATCAGTTCTCCCCAAGCACTCCGGATGCACTTTTAAAAATTGCTTCAGGGATTTCCCATTGGGGCTCAGCAGAAATGAATCTGACTAGCCTCCATCAGGTTACAGGTTCGATCCCGGGCTTCGCTCAGGGGGTTAAGGATCTGGCATTGCCGCGAGCTGTGGTGTCGGTTACAGGTGTGGCTCAGATCCCGAGTTGCTGTGGCTGCAGTATAGGCCGGCAGATACAGCTCCAATTTGACCCCGGGCCTGGGACCCTCCATATGCCACAGGTGCAGCCCTAAAACCACAAAAATAAAAATAAAAAAATAAAAATAAAAATTCCTTCAGTTATAGGCCTCATTACAGTCTGGTGCATTGCACATGGAGACACACTTGTCTTCAAACACCTTGGCCTGATCAGGTCTGTATTCCTAGTGTCTCACCTGTACCTTGCTTGTTGCATTTGCATAGGACGTGTTGCCCTGAATGGAATCAGTCCAGTCTGGTCTGAGGACCAGTCTGTACTGTACACTGGTCTTGATACACTAACACACAAGGATTAAAATATTTCAGTCAACTAGAATATAGAATGTTTGCAGAATTCTACTCTATTTTTTTCTTCACTATATGCACAAGAAGACAGAAGGCTGATGTGACAGTTTATACGTCTGAAGTCATCTTTTTATTGTCTCCATTTCATACACGTCTGAGTCTGTTATTTGGGATGGTTGTGTAGCAAAAACAAAAAGAACATTTTAAAATATTGCCCTGTGTTATTTGCTTTTACTATTAAGGAGATTTGTTATGCCCACTCTTGTTTAAAGTTAAATGAGCCTGCTTAAATCCTTGAGGGGCTTAAGTGGAACATAAATAAAGAAAGAAGAAACGCGCACTCTCTGTTCTTGTGGAAAAAAATGATGTTTTGTAGTGACAGGTTTGTGACATAAAACAAAGTGATTCACCAGGTCATTATCATTTTTCTACGCAAGCTCTGCTTGTGCTTCAGTGATACAGGCACTTCAGAATCGCTGCGGTTTGAATTGCGCCCACGATGGCTTCAATTCTGCTCTTCATTTTGGATGATCGAAAACTGTCTTCGGGATCCCAGCCGACACCACCATACACCAGACCGCAGCACAGCAGGTTTCACCCCACTGTGTCTTGCTGACAAAGCCCTTGGCCCTCTCTGTTTTGCCTTGGAGGCACACTCCTGGCCCATGTGACTCAGAGGCCTGACCATCTCTAGGTCTGGGAGTAAATCTGAATTGGAGGTGTCAGTAATAATTGGCTTCGGCATGTGGTCCCATTCTGGACAAGGAGGCATGGGATACTCTTCTGGAGAGTAGGACTTGAGTAAGAGTTCCTATACTGAAAATAAAAATGATGAAAAGGAAGGAGCTATCTGTACCTATTGCAGTGCTTCGTTTTTTGTTGTTGTTGTTTTTTAATGGCTGCACCCAGGCCATGGAATCTGAGCCTCAGCTGCCACCTATGCCACCACCGTGGCAATGATGGATCTTTTTAACTCCCTGGGCCAAGCCTGGGATCACCTCTGCATCGACCAGAGCCGCTGTAGTTGGATGCTTAACCCACTGAGCCACAGTGGGAATTCCCTGGTGCTTAGTTCTTAAGTTTGAAACAGCCAAAGAATGCAGTTGACACGCTGAGGATGACATGACGAAAGATGGAAAGAAACGGCATATTTGGTATTTGAGCACAAAAGTATGTAGTTCTAGGATCACTCCACCTCCTTTAATGTTAACTGAGGTGAAGAATATACTTTAAAAGCCTTGTGAGATGAAGAATGTACATCATTTCTAGGACAGATGACATAGGCTTTCATTTTTTAATTATTTGCTGCCGAAGATAAGTTAGCTGATTTAGAGGAAGAAGGACATGGGAGAAGCAGAAAGATGTAGTTCTTATCTCAGCTTATAATTTAATTGGAAAGAGTAAATCCACACAGGAAATGACTGAAGAAAGATTATAAAGTCGTCAATCAAGTAGAGGACACTGTCTTTGTCCATCTGAACACTTTGTTCATCTCTTGGTGTCCACGGCTTCCTCGTCAGACGAATACTTTCAAATAAGCAAAGAAAAACACACAAGCTCACCAAAGAAAACAATTATATTTTAAACCCCCCCATGCTAAGAACCCTGGAAGGATGCATAATTAAATATGACACTCAGCATGTTTTTTCATGAAATTAAGCTCTCAGAGTCAGCATGACATATATACTCCAGCCCAGGGTCGACTTGTCTAACGTCCACAAAGCAAAATGTCTGTCAAATAATCTCCTGTTTCAAATGTTATCATCAATTTAACTTAAAAAATAAACCAAATTTATTGAAGTTGTTATCCTATGTACATGCTACTAAAGTCATCACCAAGTGATCAGAAGTAGTTTTATAGAGAGAGAGAGATAGATATATATATAGTCTGTTTTTAGGGCTGCGTCTGCAGCATATGGAAGTTCCCAGGCTCGGGGTCGAATTGGAGCTGCAGCCACTGGCCTACGTGTGCCATGACCACAGACGTGCCAGAGCTGAGCCTGGTCTTCGACCTACACCACAGCTCATGGCAACGCCAGATCGTTAACCCACTGAGTGGGGCCAGGGATTGAACCTGCATCTTCATGGATACTAGTCGGGCTCGTTACCACTGAGCCACACAGGGGAACTCCTATGTTTGTTTCCCATTTTCCTGAAGTAAAGATATTCATGAACAAAGGAGCCCTACCGTCCTCTTTACCTGAAGAAGCTGAAGAGCCTATCATTGCCCAACTTGGGGTTATCTCTCCTCAACCATGCATGAAGCCCATTCTTATAAGGTCCTTCTGGTACCTTCTCTGTAGGAAATTTGTACTTTCCCACCCAGTGAGATCAAGCTTGGTACATAACTTGATTTGGCCAATGGAATATGAGCAGCCATGGCACGGACCTCTTCCCAGCTGAAGCTTTAGAGCAAGTACCGTAGTCCCACTGATTTTCTTTTTCTCTCTGTCGTGAGAATGGGATGTGCCAGGGTGGGGTCTCTTCTTTAGCCTGGGTCCCAGAGGAAGACACGTGACCTGACACATGACAGGTTATGTGAACAGGAAATACACGTTCGTCATCAAAAGAACTTAAATTTCAGGGTCGGTTGTTACCAAAACATAACAATGAAAAGTGATGAAGGCAGTTGATGTTTATGGGGAATCTTTCTGATTTGTCCACGATTATCTATTTTTCCGTTACCATGCACCATTTTCCTTATTTCTAACTCTTTTTCAATATCAGATTTATTGTTTCTCAAGCTGCGGCACATCACAGACATGTAAATATATGCTATTCTTTGCAGTATTTTTGGTAAGCTTTTCTTTCTTCTTCCTGGCAGGTGAGTGAGTTTTACAGCTATTATCTTTATTCAACAGGATCTAAGTTAGTGAGAAATTTGTTACACGGTCAGACACATCCCTCCATCATAGTGCCATTTGGTAGATTCAGCCTGCAGCCAAAATGTCTAGAGGACGCCTTTTTAGTTGGAAAATTAACTCACCTGCATTGAGATACGTGCACGAGCACAAAGTCAAAAATCTGGAATAAAATTTAAAATGTAGCCCGTCGTCTTGCTATCTTTTATCTTCATACGCCCAACCTCCAGACACTGAAGTTTAACGTTATCATCATGGATGGCCTGAGCTATAATGACGGAAAGTTTATAGCTTCACTAAATCACAGCGTAGGCTCCCAAGGAAGCCATCAAGACAAAGATAACAATTTTCTAAAAATAGGGGGGAATTTTTAAGTCAAAATTTCACTACTGTCCTGGGAGGTGTTGGCCCTGATTCACATTTATCATGGTCACATCTGCGCTTATGACTTGCTCGATAGTCCTTTTATGACTCAACATGAAAGGAATTTTTGTTTTGTGGAACACTGACAAGAAAAGCGAAGAGGGGGTCTGTCCTGGCACCATTCCCAGGTCTGAACTTTGTGGGGGTGTCTGGGGAAGAGCTGTTATTAATTGACATTGACAGTCAACTGACACAGGTCGACTCCCGGTGATCCAAGGGTGTTTATTCAAGTCCCAGGCAACTCACGTTCTCCTCCTCCTCTTGCATGAAGCCTTCCCTTGAGTCATTTTTGCTCTTTATTAAACAAGCCTACCAGAAAAGCAGAAAGCATCTGCCAAACTTCGTGAAGCAGCTCCAGCAATAAGTTAGCATGGAGGATGATGGATCATTGAGATTTGAAAATAGTAAATTAATTTCCTGCATCGCAGTGTATGGATCATTAAGACTTGGCTGAAAAATCCCTCAGAGAGCCAGCTGACCTCCTTCCACCTCGTCCAACTAATGGTCACTCACTTGTCCTCGAAGATAAGGTTCCAGGAGCTCCTTTCTGGGAGTCTTTCTAAACTCTTTGTCAACTGATATGTTCTTCTTCTCGCCTGTCTAAGGACCTGGTACACACCTTTGTCATAATTTTACTACGGAACTGCTGTATGGTTATGCCTTGTTTTCAAATATGGGGCATATACTGAGACACAATTTTAAAAATTCAGATATCTGATGCAACTTTGGTAGATGCAAGTTGTTACATTTAGAATGGATAAGCAATGAGATCCTACTGTAAAGCACAGGGAACTAAATCCAATCTCTTGGGGTACAATAGGATGGAAAATATTATGAGAAAAATGAATGTATATATATGTGTGACTAGGTCACTATGCTGTACCACAGAAATTGGCACAACACTGTAAATCAACTATACTCTAATAAGTTTTTTTTTAATTTCCATAAAACCCAGGAAAATAATCCAAATGGGGTGTTTAAACAGTTTTTGATACAGAAGCACATAGTTTAACTTACTTTTTCAACTACTTACCTGTCAGTTGGTTATAGTGGTTTCATAGAGATGTAACTGAAATAGGTTACATGACTTGGTAAAGTTCATAGAAATGATATCCTGATTAACTCAGAAACCTAATATACTTTATGTGACTCCAATACAAATTCATGTATGAATCAATATATGAGTAGACACCATATTTGTCCATGAAAAAAGAAAGTGATTCTTCTGTAAAAGTGCCATATTTGCCTCTTTTATTTAAGTTCCAGTATGTGTGTTTGTGTGTTCAGCAAATATTTATTGAATCTCCCTTCTGTATCTGGCATATTTCAGAGTTTACATATTATTAAGGGAAAATGAACAAAAACGTAATCACCAAATCAGGATCTCTGAAGTCCATACAAGCTGCAAGATGAACTAAAGAGAGGCTGGCAAGCTGTGGCTGCTTCAGAGATACCAATCAAGGAAGTATAGCCTATGGCTATATTTATATGTACCTCTGATTCACTCTGCTGTCCACTTGAAACTAATATCACATTGTAAGTCAACCATTCTCCAATAAAATTAAATTTAAAAGAAAAAAAATTTTTCAGGAAGATACAGTCTCAGGAAGTCACGTTTCAGTTGGTCCTGGAATGATACAAGAGCTGGATAGAAAGAGACTCGATCAGAAGTAGAGGCAAAAATCAAAGCTGGGGAACAATGTAGGAGGAATTGGAAAGGAGAGGGATGGTGGGAGTAAGGTGCTTCTGGCTGCAAGTAACAACACCAGTTAAACACTAAGAAGTAGTTACTATAAAACTGAAAAAAAGACAGGATTAAATTACATAGGTCATTTTCATTTTTAATAGCTCCTTTAACCAAGGTGAAGAAAAAGGCAAGGATACTTTTGATATGTGTTATTTAACCTCTGTCTCCCAAATATTATTATAGCAACTTGTAAGCAATATAAAAAATTACAATTGGAAATTTTACCATGTATGGCAACATGGATGGAACCTGAGGACACTCTGCTAAATGAAATAAGCTGGAGAGAGAGAGAGACAGACAGACAAATACTACAGCGCATCACTTATAAATGGGATCTTTTAAAAAATGTCAAACTCAGGAATGGAGTAGGACAATGGTTGCCAGGGTCTTGGCGTGGCAGAAATTAGGAGAGATTGATGAAGGGGACAAAGGTGACTGGGGTCTGAGGATCTAACGTAAAGCATGGTGGTTATAGCAGATACACCTGAATTATATCATTGACATGTGCTGGGAGAGTAGAGCTTATCTGTTCTCACCCACATCATTAATAGTTATAGCAACAATAGTGATAATGATAATAAATCTGTGAAATGATGGCTCTGTTAATTACCAAGATGCTAGACAACGGGAACCCCTTCACAAAGTAAAAATATATCAAATCACCATGAGGGACATTTGAAATATCCTACAGTTTTGTCAATTATACCTTAAAAAGGCTGAAAAATGATCAGTTGAATATTTTGCGTACTTTTTCTTTTTACAGATATTGTCTTCAAAATACAGTGTGTACTCGCTAGATTTCACATGCTAAGTAGTAGCACATGACCAGTGGCTATTGTCCTGGACAGCACAAGGATAGATTAGGAATTACAAAGAGATGAGAGAGGAAGCAGGGAGTAGGTTATCCTGGCAGTGGTCCTGGAAGGAACAGGGGTGTCTTGGACTCTCAGGAAATCAGTGACTATGCAGGGATGTCAGTGACAGAGATACATACTTTTTGGATATAAAGGCATTTAGGCTTGCTCTGATGTCTGCCATTTACCAGCTGTATAATTTTGAAAAAATAGCCTCTTAAAGATTAGGTTGCTCCTTTGTCAGGTATGAATCATAACTCCTCCTCCTCCTGACAATGGGATGAGATAATTCACGGAAAACATTTATCAGAGTTCTTAGAACAGACTGAGTTCTTTAAAACATATAAAAGTGGTTTAAATGAAGTAGTATAAGACCTCAGAAGAGGCAGAGAGTATTTCTCAAGGTAGTCATCAAAGAGAGTCATTTTTAAGTGGAATCTTAAAGGAAAGGCAGACCCGATATAGGGGTCTGACAGACCTGACAGAGGCAGGGGCCCCATAAGGAGGTACCAAGGTAGGAAATATCAAGGTACATGTGGAAAATGGGAAGTGAATTTGACCCAAATGCAGGTTGACTCTAGGAGACCAATGAAAGATATGAATGAAAAGGGAGATGGCTTAGAAGACTTGGAGTCTCAGCTAAAAGGTTAACTTATATTGTACAGGTAGTGAGAAGTTTTGTCCTATTTTAATCAGAGGAGTGACTTCAAAGTGGTATTTTAGAAAATCAACCAGTTCAGTAGAGTTCAGGAGAGACTAAAGAAAGGAAACATTAGATTCAGGAGAGCTAATCAAGAGACTGTTGTGACTGTCCAGGCATGAGATAGTAAAGGAATGAGATAGAAAGGTGAATGTAACAAAGATTCCAGAGAAACCTTACATCACTACATTGTTTTTTATTCCTTTGTACAGACTTCTTTGGAGAAGTCTGATTCTGCCTATACAACACCATGTTCGTCATTGTTTTTAAAAGAATATGTAGTACACATCTACAGTGGAATACTACTCAGCCCTAAAAAAGAATGAAATAATGCCATGGACCTAGAGACTCTCAAACTAAGTGAAGTAAGTCAGAAAGAGAAAGTCAAAAACCATGTGATATCACTCTTAAGTGGAATCTAAACTGTGACAAGAATGAATTTATCTATGAAACAGAAACAGACTCACAGACATAGAGAACAGACTTGTGGTTGCCAAGGGGAAGGAGAGTGAGAGAGTGATGGAGTGGGAGTTTGGGATTAGCCAATGAGAACTATTATATATAGAATCGATAAACAACAATGTCCTGCTGTATTGCACAGGAAACTTTATTTATTTTGTGATAAACCATAATGGGAAAGATACGAAAAACCATATATATATATACACACACACATATATGTATGTGTGTATACTTATATACATATGTACATCATTTTATAAAAGCAATACATGTGTATACAATGTATATATGTATAAAACTGAATCACTTTGCTATACAGTAGAGATTAACCCAACGTTGTAAATCAATGACTTCAAGAAAATAAAATTTTTGACAAGTTAAAGGCTACACAGACTAACAAACTTATCTAATGCAAGTACGAAATATATGGACAAAAAAAGATTTTAAAATAAGATTCATCCTACACTGTTGGGAAATCAATTATCCACATAAGTTAATCATCCAGGTCACTGAAAAATTTTCTCCTTGCGTACCCAGTACTTTAAAAACTTTATTTTGGCTGTCTGCATGTCTAGTTTAATACGTTATGTAGCGACTGGCTATTAAGTGAGTTGCATGGAAAACTCGTGTGTGTGTGTGTGTGTGTGTGTGTGTGTGTGTGTGTGTGTGTACGTGTTGACTTATTTTAATGGAAAGAGGGAGCTTAGATCAGAAATAGCCTGCTATTTTCTTGCTGTGTGACCCGAGACCAGCTGCTTTACATCTCTGGGTATCAGAATGAGGAGAGTGAAATTCTATTAATCTGTCAAAACAGAAGAAAAAGAAGTTTCAAGGGGATTAACATTTCACTTTGGTTTCACTCCGTATATTACTAGTTTGAGAAAACTGGCCAAAACAGAGGAACAAAACATGCATTCTTATCTCTCCAAATGAAGGAGAGATTAACTGTTTTAGGAAGGTATGATTTACTTCTCAGAAACATAAAAATTGACACCGAAGGACTGCACTTGCCAAAACAGAATGGTTTTAAAAATCAGAGCTTCTCGCCAAGTTCAATCCCTCTAAGATTCAAGTTCTCTTTTCCCTTCCCTGTTGTCATAAATAATGTGAATAATAATCTTCCCTTAATAACACCTTTTCTTCTGGAGCTATTTCGTGTTGCTATTGGAAAAGCAAGCTTTCCAGTTTCTAAGAAATAAGGCTTTCTGAGAAAGCTCCTTGGACGTCTTGGACATCAAACCCACTTCTGCTGTGCATCTATTTTACAAGTATGTTGCTAAATTGAGTGTGAAGGGCCCCAAAGCCTGGATTTAAAAGCTGAGGGAAAATGCACATTAAAGCACATTCCTGCCTCCTTCCAGCTCTCAGCCCCGCGTCGCAGCCTGAGACGTGCGGCAAACTGGACGCGTGAAGATACGTTCATGCCCTAACGAAGAAAGCTATGCGAATAGGGTGGTTTGAAAGAAAGGTCAGCTTTAAAATTTCTCCCCAGATAGACTCTTCCAGTGAAGAGAAAAACATCTGCCAGATCAATCCAACCACCAGGGACCAGGGAGAGGTCTGAAAGCATGACGGTCCCCGTGTAAGACAAGGCTTTGGTCACCTACCAGCCTGTTCTCTAATTTAACAGATCAGTGAGCTGATGACGGTAAACTTGGGAAGCAAGTGGACCCTTTGCCCGTTTCCACCTGTATCTGAGAATTATCCTCACCTCCCTCCCGTGTGCATGCACCTGCGTGCTGCACATAGTCCATATCGAGCTGTTTGGGGAGAAATGGACGTCTTTTTTGTGCCCAGAGAGAAAAGAAATGGGCAGTTGAATTTTTGAGGCTTATGATTAGAACATTTTCTTCTCTTTTATCATAAATTCTCATTTTGTATTCAGATCATCCTTTGCTTCCCTGCTATGGGCATCAGAAAAAAAGGAAGGTAAGAGAAAGTTCGTCCCCAGCCAAGAAGGCTGCCCAGACCTGGTACTGGTGTGTTGTTTTCTCCATCAGAGCCCTCTCCTCTGTCCATGACGGCTCATGTTCTTAAAAACTGGCTCACCATGTGCAGATGGGGCTGGTTTTATTAGCAGTGGTGTGAATCTACGCAGTAAAGTCCCTTTGTATTTCCCTTTCTTTTCCTTTTTTTTTTTTGGTCTTTTTGTCTTTTCTAGGGCTGCACCCATAGCATCTGGAGGTTCCCAGGCTAGGGGTCGAACCTGAGCTGAAGCCACCAGCCTGCACCACAGCCACAGCAATGGCAGATCCGAGCCGTGTCTGCAACCTACACCACAGCTCACAGCAATGCCGGATCCTTAACCCACTGAGCAAGGCCAGGGATCAAACCCTCATCCTCATGGATACTAGTCAAATTCGTTACCACTGAGCCACAGTGGGAACTCCAATCCTTTATTATCAATTTTCATTGCTTTAATAAATAAAATTTACTCTTAGCCTAGGACTTCACTTGATTTTTATTATGATTTTGTCATTCATGGAATGTATGTCTTCCTACAGGGGCAGATGTTTGTCAAATGACTACCATTGTTGTGAGAATAAGCTTCAATAAATGATTTGAACGTGAGCCTCAAGATTCAAAGTGCTATGTATCTGAAGAGAAAAACTGCAAACTCCATCAAGAGAAGGTCTAACCAATGAATTCTGCACTAAGGAGTTCCCACTGTGGTGCAGTGGGTTAAGAACCTGACTGCAGGTTCTCAGGTCACTGTGGAAGCGTGGGTTTGATCCCCAGCCCAGTGTGGCCACAGCTGTGGCATAGGTCCCAGCTGCAGCTCTGATTCAGTCCTTGGCCTGGCAACTTCCATATGCTGTGGGTGAAGCCATAAAGAAAAAGAAAAGAAAAGCAAAAGAAATCCTGCAAGAAGCAAGGATAACTAAAAATATTACCAAGAAAGTCTCATCGTGTAAGTTTTCCAGCTCTGTTCTAAGAGCCCGTTAAGTCTGGAAAGGCTTTAGATAGGCTTCCAAGATTCTAAACTTGAACCTGGTAGGGTGTGCAGTTTGCTTGGTGCAATGCAAGTCCTTAGAGTTCCATCCCATTATCAGGAATACTCTTTGGGAATTTCTTATAGGTGGAGACACAGGTTGACAATCCCGAGTTTTCCCAAGATTGTTTTGCACATTTTTGGATGCCACAAAAGACTGAATTGAGATTCCTAAGACCTTGGGAAAACTGGGGTGGCTGACCCTCCGAGGGAGGAAATTTTGATGCAGCTGCTCTGTGTAGATACCCACACACTTACACATCATATAACGGGGTGTCATGCCCGGTTCCCGTCCCATGGCCTTTTCATAACCAGCCCTTTTATGTGCTATGTGCAAAGTTTGAAATAAAGCCGTCTTTGACCACCAAGCCGCAGAAATGATGGTTTTGATTCCAGGTGTGTCAGGCAATAGCAAACTCTGGACTTGCATTTTTTCTTTACAATCAGTTTATATCCCTCAGTGACATTTTCATTGCTTGTGTGTCTGTTTGCAGATTTTTTTTTCCCTGCTTAAGTACATGGATGTTATTTGTTATGCACTCCATGTTTATTTTAAGGAACTGGATCATTAAATCCACATTCCATGTTTTAGAAAATGACCTTCAAGTAGAAAATGGGCTGAGGGCTGTTATTTTTAAGAAGAAAGGAAAGCTTTGTGAAAGACCAAGACTGGGGGAATTTTGCAGTATCTGCTTCTGTTCCTTCCATTGTTCACAAAATCTGCTCCTCTGATCTCCAAAGCAGGGCTTGTTTTAGGCTCTAAAAGAGCTCAAGCCCCCATATAATGAGGCTGATGTAACTCGGGGAATAAAAAGGGGATAAATCCCTGACATCAGAAAACACAGTTCGCTTTGTCTGCCCTTTAAGAGTTTAAGACCACGGCGATGCTGTAAGGTGCAGAGGCTTTGGCTGCACTGCTGAGGCCAGCACAATGCTTTCCAGTGATCTTGGGACACCGACCGCATGATGGTAAATCAGCCAGAAATGTAAATGGGAGCCCAGCACATCTCTTTATTATATTAAAAGTGAGTTGAATGGCCAGGAATGTGTTTGGCTTTTTTGCTTTCTTGAGTAAGACATAAGACGGCTCCGGCTGGGAAATCCGTTACGGGCGGCCTTCCGCGGTGCTCAGAACGTGGGCTTTGGGCTTTGGCTTTTGTCTCCTATCTTTCTTTCGGGCCACTGAGGCACCACCTCTATCAGTCGAATCCTCACCTTGGAACGACGGGAAGGGAGGCCCTTCCTGACACAGCCACGGAACCTTGTTGCTGTGCTCAACCAGCGATCTTTTCCTATTAACCAGAGCCTGAGATGGGATATGCTCAGAGGACCAGCCGCATCTCGGGGACCACGGGAGCTCCGGTTCCTGAGGATCGTGATCTCTGCGCTTCTCTGCAGCCGCAGGACTGTGTTAGAGTCTAGCTGCTACCTGGCAATAAATATGGAATGGGATGCACCTCGCTTCCTTCTATTCTGTTATTTCGTTGCCTTCCTGTGTGCGTATGCAGACGGAATTGGCAGCTGGTCCTTTAAAAAATTAAACCAACCGGTCAAATGCATGGATAAAAGTTGGACTCTCTGATCTCCCCAATTCCAGGGAAAGCCCATCTGACTGTAGGAATATGCTTTTCTTTGGGGAAAAGTAAGCAGATCATTAATATTTGCTTTGGGAATTCACAGTCCCGATGTGCAGCAGATGTTTGGGAGAAAGGAGGGGCCATGCTCTTCCCAGGGGGGAAGCAAGCACATCCCTCTGGTTTTGTGCTAAAGGGGCCCTGAAGCCTCCCCACTCCCATGACATTTGTGCCTCAGGCATCACCTTGCCAGGTACTTCCTGAAATACAGCATTTAGGAAGCACCCATTGTGTCTGGAACTATACCTGTGTGCGTGTGTATATGAAAGGATGCTAAAAAAAATACAATCTGTCTGCGGCCACAGAGTCCCCTTAAAGGAAAAGACGTATAAGCATCTGTGCAATGAGCCTATGGACAAAGCAAGCTGGTTTAATTGCAAACTGGGAGCGAAAAAATAGAGCTGGGGAGCATGACGCGAACCACACTATAATTGCTGCTAAAAATGTTGATCCACCCCGCCCACCCTTGGCTTAGCCTGGCGCCAAAGGGATGGTGTTACCCATAAAAATTAACTCAGGTCAGCGACAGCTTCCCCGGAGAAGCAGCAGATGAATTTATCCTGGCCACTACATCCTGAGGGGGGGTCCTAGACCACGGAGGTCACAGGGCATCTTCTGAAGCCTTGCTCTTGGCACAAGTCCTGACCCAGCCCACACACTCTCTGTGAGGGTCTCTCAGGGATAACGTGTTCACTGGGGGCTTAATGTAATTTTTTTTTTGCTTTTTTAGTGCCACACCCGCGGCCTATGGACGTTCCCAGGATTGGGGTTGAATTGGCGCCGCAGCTGCAATCCTACGCCACAGCCACAGCACCTTTAACTCACTGAGAGAGGCCGGGGACCGAGCCACATCCTCATGGATACCATACTAGTCGGGATCGTAGCCCACTGAGCCACGACGGGCTTGATGTAAATTTTAAGGGGTTTGGAAGACACATAATTATGATTCCCTGCCCTCAACTGGTTCATAGCCGACCCTTCCCTGGCGAGAGCAGGATCTGAATCCGAGAGGCGGGCAGGAGGCTTATTAGGGAGCCCTGGAGAATTCCACCTGCGAAGCATGAGGACAGCAGAGCGAGGACTGGGCTGAAGGAGCGGAAGAACTGCTCTGAGCTGCAGCACAGGTCTCAGCCAGTCAATTCTTTGGGCTCCGGAGCTGGGTTAGCCATGCAGGGTTTTCCCATAGTGGAGTCGGACTGCCAGGACTTAATATCTGCCATGCAGCCTGTTGTTGGAGTCAAGTCATCTCCAGAAAGGGATCCTGACCTTGACCAAGGCGAGCTTCTTAGTCCAAAGGAAGTCCCAGAGAGGGACTCAGCGGAGAGCTGTCAGCCGGCAGTGCTGGGGGAGTGATTCTAACTTTCGTAGGAGTTCAGAGGCTGAGGATGAACATAAGGACAGGGAGCTCCTGCTGTGGCTCAGCAGGTTAAGAATCTGACTCGTATCCATGAGGATGTAGGTTCAATCCCTGGTCTCACCCAGTGGGTTAAGGATATGGTGTTGCCATGAGCTGTGGCTCAGGTAGCAGATGTGGCTCCGATCTGGCATTGCTGTGGCTGTGGTGTAGGCTGGCAGCTACAGCTCCAATTTGACCCTTAGTCTGGGAACTTCCATATGCCACAGGTGCAGACCTAAAAAGACAAAGAAAAGAAAGAAGGATGGAAGGAAGGAAGGAAGGAAGGAAGGAAGGAAGGAAGGAAGGAAGGAAGGAAGGAAGGACGAAAACAAGGCCAGGCGTGCTCAGCAGATGCTGCATACATCAGGCAGTGCCAGGGAGCTAGTCTGGAAAATGAGAAATCTGGGATAGTTCACAACAAGATGGGAGAACTTAGGGAAATGTTAAATTTCGGGTGAACAACAATGAATGAATGGACAAAGGCAGTGATAAGCTTAGCTTGTTGGTGGCATTTAATAAAATGGCGTAAGAGAAGGGTGTATATTCATGGAGTAGTTAAGGAATGAGATTGCCTCAGTGAAATGGGGCAGAAGAAGGCAACCTGGAGAATCTCGGCAGAAACACAGCGATTTCTATTATTCTTTTACAACTTCATTGAAATATACTCTACCTACAATCAAATGTGCCCATTTTAAGTAGACAGTTCAAGGAGTTTTGACAAATGGACGCAGCCATGCAACTCTCCCTCAAGATGCGCAGAGCTTCTCTCATTCCCATGCCTGCTTCACTGTAGATCAACTTTGCTGGGATATAACTTCTTATCAATGAAATCATACAATAAGCAATCTTTTGTGTCTGGATTGTTTTCATTGAATTTTTTTTTTCTGACTAGATGCCACTGTTTTATGGAAACACAATGGATGTTTGTATGTTTACCCTGAAACCTGTGACCTGGGTAAATTGACTTATTAGTAATAGTAGTTTTTTCGGGAGATGCTTGGAATTTTCTGTGTGCATATTCATGCCTCTTGCGGATAAAAGCAGTTTTACTTATTCTTTTCCACGGGTGCTTTTTACTTCTTTTTCTTACACTGTGACATCGTCTAGGACTTCCAGTGCAATGCCGAGTAGAATTTGGTGACAGCAGACATCACCGACCGCTCTTTATCCTAGGTTGACACATTCAACTTTAAATACAATGTTAACGGTAGTTTTTTTACTTCTCTTCCTAATTCGCTGAGAGGTTTTCTACCAGGAATTTGTCTTGTATTTTGTCACCGGCTTTTTTTTTTTCTGTACCTTTTGAGATGATCCTGTGGGTTATCTTTATTCTGTTGATCAAGTGAATTGCATAGATTAATTTTCAAACGTTAACCCTCCTTTGAATTTTCAAGCCATGAGACTTTGAACCTGCTTGGTCATGATGCCTTAAAATTTTTATATAGGGTTGGATTCTACTTGCTAATAGTCACCATCCTGATATGAACTTTTGAATCTGTATTCAGGAGGCCTGTGGATCTCCAGTGTTCCTATTCTTTGTATCAGATTATGCCAGCTCCCTTATGAAAAGGTTTATGTAAGATGGCTATTATTTATTTCTTAAACTTCTGATAGTTCTGCCAGTGAAAGCACCACGGCCTGAATTTGCCCTTGTGGAAACAGTACTAATAAAATTAAAAGTTTTATTATGTAAATTTTCTATTTCTCCTCAGGTCACTTTGATAAGGAATATGTTCCTTTCATCTAAATTGTTGAATCAGAGTTTCCGTTGTGGCTCAGCGGGTTAAAAACCCAACATAGTGTCCGAGAAGATGCAGGTTCGATCCCTGGCTTCCCTCAGTGGGTTAAGGATCCAGCATTGCTATTGCTGTGGCTGTAGTGTAGGCTGGCACCTGCAGCCCCGGTCCGACCCCTGGCCTGGGAACTTCCAGATGCTGCAGGTGAGGCAGTAAAAAGAAAAACAATTGTTTAATCTACTGACTTAAAATTTTTCTTTACATTCCTCATTTAATGCTTGTCATATCTGCAGTATTATTCCCTATTTTGTCAAGAATATTGGTGCGTTGTCTCTCTTTGTTTTTGTTAATTGGCCTAGCCCGAAGTTTAGCCAATGTTATTGATTTCGTTTCATTAATTTTCTCTCCTATGTTCTGTTCTCTAGTTGATTCACCTCTTTTATATTTACTTTTGCTTCATTTAGATTTAACTTAGCTTTCTTTTCCTCGTCTCTTAGGTTGAGACTTAAATAACGAAGTTTGACCTTTTTTTGAAAAATAGAATTACTGAAATGTACTTTCCCTCTAAAGTACATACTCATTCCCAAAGGCGATCCCCAGACGTCTGGAGTCGCTATGACCCTTTTGAGGGTCTGCAAGGTTCAAACAGTGTTCATGACCATGTTGTGAAAGTGACTTTTCTTCTGACCGGAGTGACGCTGAAGCCATGGGTACCTTCGGATCCGAGAGAGCAGAGGCATCAAACTGCAAGGGCAGACACTGCCGTCGCTAGAGCCCTGCATGCACAGCAAACAACACGCCCGTTTCGCTTAAAGATGCTTTGGATGAAGAAGTAACAATCAACACCTTTATTAAATATCTGCCTTGGACTTTTGAAGTGAAATTTTTATTTTGGAATACTTTCATTTACAGAAAAATGACCAAGATAGTACAAAGTCCCCATGTACCTCCCATGCTATTACTATGACCATGATCTGTTACATAGGGACTATATAGTATTCTATAGAATAAGAGCATTGATAATAGGAGTTCCCATCGCATCTCAGCAGAAATGTCTCTGACTAGCATCCACGAGGATGCAGGTTCAATCTCTGGCCTCGCTCCGTGGGTTAAGGATCCAGCATTGCCGTGAGCTGTGATGTAGGTCCCTTCGGATCCCACGTTGCTGTGGCTGTGGTGTAGGCTGGCAGCTACAGCTCTGATGCAACCCCTACCCTGGGAACCTCCGTATGCCACGGGTGTGGCCCTAAAAAGATTTTTAAAATAACATTAATAATATATGATATGTAATACCTAATAATTATTGTTGTTCCCCCTGGACAGTATACATGTAGAGTAATTTCAGAAATCGCAACCTGTATCCCTATGGGAAAGCATACCCAGTGCTTGAGTACGTGCAGCTTCTGCTGCCCCACGTCTTTGCCTCTAACTGGCAGTTAGCCTTTCTAAGAGCGGACAGGAGTGTCTCCTATTGTCTTAATGTGCATTTCTCTAATGACTCATAAATATTGAACATTTTAAATTTGTATGTCTTCTTTAAGTGAGATGTCAATTCAAATCTTTTGTCCCTTTTATTAATTGGGTTGCTTGCTTTCTTATTGTTGAGTTTCTGTCGTTCTGATATTCTTTGTGGTGAAACAGAAAGCTCGTATAAAACACTGCTGCTGCCTATTAAAGTGCAGTGATTATTTCAAGGCAAAGCACTCGTGTGATTGAGTTGCAAGCTGAACAAGCTTTTTTTTTTTTTCCAGAGAACACCAGTTTTACTTGGGAAAAAAACATAACTCACCAAAAATTTTGCAAATTGGACGTTACTGACTCAAAAATTAATGATGAGAACATATGATTTCTAGAAATCAACTGATATTTTTGCTGCCGAAGAGAACATATGAACTTGCAAGTGAAAAATCAGAATTTTGGAAAACTGCCACAATGGACTTAAAAACATCTTTCTTTTGTTGACATTGGTAGTGATAACAAATGGAATTTCTGATAGACTGAAATATAATGAATCAACATTCTGAAGAGCCGCTTAATTCAGTGAACGGGTATTTTGCAAGTGATTCAATGTATAATTTAACAAAAGTATATACAGATAAAATAGGTTAATGGATTTTAATGTAATTAGTATAAGAAATATTCATCAATATGGCTTCAGATTTCATATTGCAATTCATCTTAAAAAAAAAAACCCTATTACTTCTCCAGTTCTGGCATACTGTCAAATAAAAATATTCACAATTTCTGTAAAGGCCTTAAAACACCACATCATTTTCTAACTACAAGTCTTTGTGAGGCTGCACTTTCTTCATATCTTTTCATTAAAATAGCCTATGGCAACAGATTGACTGCAGAAGCAGATATAAGATTGAGCTCTGTTCTCATAAGCAAAACATTAAGGAGTTTGTGAAAAGTTAAACAGTGTCATTTTTATTAATTTTCTGGAAGATATAGTTATCCTTATAAAAAGTTATGTTAATAGGCAATGGATTTGTTATTTAATTTTCAAATTAATGTGTATTTTTAAAATCTTGTTTTAATTTCTTATAGGATAATTATTGACAGATAATGTCTTAAATGCCTTAATGTCTTAAAACTATTGTTTCATAAATTTGGTCCAGTTTTCTAGTTGCTTAGAGCAAAAGGGCTACCAAATCCTCCATCATGGTTGAGCTCAGAAACCAACATTTAGTTTCAACACTGTATGAAATACAGAGCAGTTGAATGTTTTGAGAAAAACAATGGTATGAGAAATATTGTATTTGAGAAGGGTCTGTATTGAGAAAGACAGCATTCGGTTTATAATTTACTAAAACCTAAAGTGTTCTACCCAAGTAGAATTAGAAGTTAAAAAGTTCTGAAATCTTGGAGTTCCCATCGTGGCTCAGTGGTTAACGAATCCAACTAGGAACCATGAGGTTGCCAGTTCAGTCCCTGGCCTCTCTCAGTGGGTTAAGGATCCGGCGTTGCCGTGAGCTGTGGTGTAGGTTGCAGACGCGGCTTGGATCCTGAGTTGCTGTGGCTCTGGCGTTCGACCCCTAGCCTGGGAAACTCCATTTGCCATGGGAGTGGCCCTAGAAATGGCAGGAAAAAAAAAAAAAAAAGATTAAAAAAAAAAGTTCTGAAGGCTTAAGAGTTCCCAGTGTGGCTCAGCAGAAACAGATCTGACTGGCATCCATGAGGATACAAGTTCAATCCCTGGCCTTGCTCAGTGAGTTAAGGATCTGCTGGTGCCATGAGCTATGGTGTAGGTCACAGATGCCGCTCAGATGCAGTGTTGCTGTGGCTGTGGTGTAGGCTGGTGGCTACAGCTCCGATATGACCCCTTGCCTGGGAACCTCCATATGCCAGGGGTGTGGCCCTCAAAAGACAAAATAAAAAGTTATGAGATCTCCCACAAAGCTCTAACCAAGTAGAATCTGGAAGTGACTTTTTACCATCTGTATGAGAGACCGGCTCATTATAGAAAATATGGCCCAACTCCAGTCATGGAAAATGTCCTATTGCCAATAGCAGATTCATAGATGATGCATCTAAAATTTGTCTCTTTAATTCTCTTATTAACTGCTTTATGAGTGTTATGGTCTATGCTTTTTTTTTATTTTTTTATTTTCCCAGTGTACAACAAGGGGGTCAGGTTATCCTTACATGTATACATTACAATTACATTTTTCCCCCAGCCTTTCTTCTGTTGCAACATGAGTCTCTAGACAAAGTTCTCAATGCTATTCAGCAGGATCTCCTTGTAAATCTATTCTAAGTTGTGTCTGATAAGCCCAAGCTCCCGATCCCTCCCACTCCCTCCCCCTCCCATCAGGCAGCCACAAGTCTCTTCTCCAAGTCCATGATTTTCTTTTCTGAGGAGATGTTCATTTGTGCTGGATATTAGATTCCAGTTATAAGTGATATCATATGGTATTTGTCTTTGTCTTTCTGGCTCATTTCACTCAGTATGAGATTCTCTAGTTCCATCTATGTTGCTGCAAATGGCATTATGTCATTCTTTTTTATGGCTGAGTAGTATTCCATTGTGTATATATACCACATCTTCCGGTCTATGCTTTTAAGAAGAGTTCTATCTTCTGTTTTGTCTCAAAAGATTAGGGATGAATTTAGGAATAAAAAAGAAAATAAAAGCATGATTTTCTAGTGTGCCAGAGTTAGCAGCAACTTTTTTTTTTTTTTTTAGCAGCAACTTTTTGATAAGCTTATATTTCTTTCCAGGAACAGTAACCACTAACAAAGCGGACAAGCTGGGAATAAAGAAACCAACATTCACATTCTCTATGAAGCAACTGGTTATTAAGACACGTAAACCTGTAGCTTTCATGACAGTTTTAGCACTAGGCTGGAAATTAGATTGGGACTCACCAGAGTGGCCTAATGACACTGTATAGAGGGACTTCTCTTTGACTACGTATCTTCAATGATTCTTTTGCTCTCTCTCTTTTTTTTTTTTTTGTCTTTTTAGGGCTGCACCTGCAGCATAGGGAGGTTCCCAGGCTAGCGGTTAAATCGGAGCTGTAGCCACCAGCCTGTGCCACAGCCACAGCAATGCCAGATCTGAGCTGTGTCTGTGACCTACACCACGGCTCAAGGCAACGCTGAATCCTCAACTCACTAAGCAAGGCCAGGGATCAAACTCGCAACCTCATGGTTCCTAGTCAGATTCGTTTCCACTGCGCCACGACGGGAACTCCTGCTCTCTCTTCTTTATAACTTCCTTCCCCGTCTTCTGTACCACTTGGACCGCGGGTGAGAATAGACCTTCACATCTGAACCATTAGCTATAGGTAAGTTCTTTCAACAGCTGAAGATCTGCAAATATAAAAGTCCTGAGAGACAACGTGCATGTCTGTCTACTACATTTGTCTTATCTAATCTAATAACCGTCAGGTATATTACTTCTGAAGGTATCACCAAAGGCATTTGCTAGATGCTCCATAGCAATACCAATCAGTGGCTATGTCATAACAGAATCTGCACAAACCGAT
The DNA here is from genome assembly GCF_016906955.1 of Phacochoerus africanus. Classification (NCBI taxonomy): domain Eukaryota; kingdom Metazoa; phylum Chordata; class Mammalia; order Artiodactyla; family Suidae; genus Phacochoerus; species Phacochoerus africanus. Next base: position 14,619,618 of record NC_062555.1, on the reverse strand, counting down.
ACCCTAGCAAGGTCTTGGGGGCCTTCGGTAGACACAGTAGAGGCTGAACAAGGGTCCTATCTCTTTCTTTCCTACCTGCAGTTTGTTTGTGGTCCACGGCAAAGGAATACATACTTGAGAAAATGGCCCCTGACCTACTGGGCCCCTCACCCTCCTGAAGAAGCCCTGCCAGGGATCAGTTTCCACTGCCCAATGCCAGAAGATGGGTCAGGCTCATCACTTTCACCCCACTTAGCTGAACTGCAGATGTTATTCACACTCATCACAGTTCCAGCCCTTTGACAAAAGTTCCAGAGTATCTTGGCTCCGTAAAAATCGTGTATCATCGAGTTCCCGGGGTTAAGCGCATGCTCCTTAGGAAAGCATTTCCCTCTGTCTGTCTGCTTGATGAGCTGTTTGGAGACCTCCTACCTCCACATTTCAGTGGCAGCCTGCCTTACCTGGTCCCCCTGCTGCCGGACACCCCTCCCTGGGCTCTCCCTCCTCCCCAAGGTGCTCCCTCGCTTTGCTCTGCTCACCTCTCCCCACTTTCTTATCTTTTGGCAACTTTCAACATTTCCTCGAGTCCGGTGCCTCGAGTCTGGTGGAATGTTGCTTTTTTCTCCCCCAAGCACAGATTGTGAGGAGCAGAAAGAGGAGGCAGTGCAGCTTCACACAGTTTTATTATTTCCTGCCCTCAGTCCCAATCCCAAAGGCTGAAGATTATTTCCAAATGCGCCCTGCAGCCAATCCCATCATTACATGGATATTAGGTCCTACAACCCAGGATTGTGGCTTAGGCATCTCTGTGCCCCATGAGACCATGTGTGGGTTAAGTTTTGACATTGAAAAAAAAAATAACAACCTTGTAGAACTGATTGAAAACATATACAGTGTGTCCAGGCGTGCATGCAGATCTCAGCTCCTGCCTTCCTAGATTTGAACAGAAAACATCAGCATCTGATGCTCCCCATAAAAAAGTTACTTAAAAAATGGAAACATGGAGAAGCAAGTTCTAGCCACATCAATTAGTCTGAAGGATTGTCAGCTTGCATGGAGAAATTCCGCCATGGAAAATGATTTGGTTTTGATACGCAGCGGAACCTCCCTCTCGCGCTAGTCTTGGGGGTCCTGCTGGGAACAGAGTGGAGATAAAGGGATTCTAACATCATGAGAGCCCCTCACCATTCCCCCATCCCATGTTGGTTTAGAGATGAAAGCACAACAACCTACAAAGTGAGAGGTTTGAATAAAACCAATGAGACGATTAAGATCAGGGATGAAGGGCGTTTCCTAATCTAAGTTTGAAAGATGTCACGTGAAGTTCCCGGATGTGCCATAGTATTCTAGGACTCATGCTGGCACGGTCTTCCTTCTCCCCGTTTGGTTGTCATGTTGCTCTCTTCACACACACACACACACACACACACACACTCTTTCCTTTTCTTGCCATCCTGGAGGAGCTATCTCTGACTCCTGCAGGGTGGGCTTAGTTGTTCCTATTTTGTGCTTCTTTAACCTTACGTCCACACCTCTCCTGTAACATTTATGCCATCACAGTGCCCAGGTCCGACTCTTCTCCCTGTTGTAAAGGTTTTATGAAGCCAGAGGTCACATCTTACTACGCTCTTAACACACAGGAGGCTTCAGTAGCCTGCTGAGCCGAATGAACTATGCAACTGTCATCACTCCAGGAAGAATTTCTCTGGGAAAACGTTCAAGAGAACCAAAGGTTACAGCCAGGGGTCTCACTTGGTCAACGGTTTTTCTCTGGGTCAATGTTCAGTCAAGCGGTGGTGAGTCAGGCAGACCTCGTTTCATCTTTTTCCTGTACCGAGCCTCCCCAAACCTCAGTTTTCTCATTGATTAAGTAGAAATAATGATTTTCACTCCCCAATAGACTGCTATGAGGCTAAAAGGAAAAAATTCGTATAAAGTACAGTCGCCTTCAATGATGGCAGAGGGGATGATTGTAGATCTCACCCTCATTTTTAGAGACGATGCCCTTGCTCCATCACCAGGACACGAATATTCCACAAAGTGAGGGGTTGTGTATGTTTTCATTCCCAGCCATTAGAGGCAGTGCCTCGCAAGTGCCTGGCCTATAGCAGGAGCTCCGTCAGTCCCTCTTGAATGAATATGTGAACCCAGGAGTGGTGATGGATTGTATAGCTTCTTGCACGCTGGTTCTTCTGAACATTTGTACCGCAGCTGGATGGGTGTTTAACACAGTACTGGACTGCACAGTAATCAAATCTGAAGATTTTATACCCTGAAATGTTTGGCTGATTGACCTGATGGGGAGAGTGGATCTGGACTCAAGAAGAATGAAAGGGAGCATGAAAGAGATTTTTTATTTTTAAAGAAGGGGTGAAAGGTATGGGCTCTCTTGAAAACCTGTCAGACTTGGAGGAAACCATGTGTTGAAGTGACCCCAGAAAGCAGAGGGGGTATGAATGACCTTCAGAGACTCCTTTCAGCACCCACGATTCACGAAGGAGATTTACAGACCTGGGAGGGGGGCCCCACCCAAGCCTGGGCTTGCCGCTTGCTTCTCCCCCACGTAGGCCAATCTTCTCACTTCATTCACTAGGACAGCTCCTTCCAACACATCCTGCCCCATCCCTCTGCAGCTGGAAGCTTCTCCCTGGCCCACGGCCTAGAGGGAGTGGCTGGCATCTGGGAGGTGGGATGTGGCCCACTTGCACATAAAGGCGACAGCTGAGCAAGGCACACCCCAGGAGCAGGGCCAGGTTTGTTTTACAGGCTTGCCTCCCATTGAAATTTGACTTTTCCCTCTTGTCCTAAGTGGCCAGTTGACCTGGGGACCCCGCAGGATCACAGGAAGCACATATTTGCTACAAAGTCTCTTGGGAGACCCACAGAGCCCTCAGACGAGCAATGATACAGAGTTCTTATTTTATTTTTTCCAAGGGAATAAGAATCCCTCTCTGCCAAAAGGCTTATTTTAGGCTTTGCTTCCAGCTGCTCCCAGGGATGGAAGCTCAAGAGCCTGGTAATTTTTTTTTTAACTTTACTATATGCATCAAGGGAAAACAGAACCCTTTTGTGGGGAAAAAAATACGGGCAAGATGCTCCATGCCACTAACTGACCTGTCTCCTCTACCAAACTAGGCTTCAAGGGTCAAGTCGAATCCATTCAGTCTTGGCGGGGTGACAGGACATCTGAGAGGAGAGGGTAATAGGTTCTTTGCATCATCCTAGCCACACCCCTTGCTTAGAAAAAAATCAATTATGCTGTGCAAATATTTTGTGTATCACCACATCCATTGGCAGCCAGATTTCCTTTTTTTTTTTTTTTTTTTGCTGCAAATAGAAGGAAAAACAAAAACTGGCAGAGCACGGGGTGGGAAGGGTATTAGTGTCACCTCTGATGGGGAGCAAAGGTTGAATCCTGGTCATCGTGGAAGCTCTGGGATATGTTCTCCCTTCTTACAGATGTCAGTGACCAAGTGTGCAAGGTCAAGGATGCCAACTCGAATAGCACCCGTACTCGATTTTATTCTGAGAAGCCTGGGCAGAGAAACTCACCCAGAAATAGGTCTGAAAGAAAGGGGGAAAGTGGTAACAAGGTCAAACACAAAGGAAGATTCCTGAAAAGTCATGGTTAATAAGAAAGAAAATGACAGTGTGAATGCATGTGGGAAAAGTATAAAGACACAGGAGGATGAAAGAGGGAAAATGATGAACAAGAGGCAAAATCATTGTTTGAGGTGTTTTGCGATTTAAAAATACATCTTAACAGTTTGGAGATACCTTAGAAATCTATACATAGAACTTTCATACGACCCCACAATCCCACTCTTGGGCATCTATCCGGACAAAACTCTACTTAAAAGAGACACATGCACCCGCATGTTCATTGCAGCACTATTCACAATAGCCAGGACATGGAAACAACCCAAATGTCCATCAACAGAGGATTGGATTCAGAAGATGTGGTATATATACACAATGGAATACTACTCAGCCATAAAAAAGAATGACATAATGCCATTTGCAGCAACATAGATGGAACTAGAGAATCTCATACTGAGTGAAATGAGCCAGAAAGACAAAGACAAATACCATATGATATCACTTATAACTGGAATCTAATATCCAGCACAAATGAACATCTCCTCAGAAAAGAAAATTATGGACTTGGAGAAAAGACTTGTGGCTGCCTGATGGGAGAGAGAGGGAGTGGGAGGGATCGGGAGCTTGGGCTTATCAGACACAACTTAGAATAGATTTACAAGGAGATCCGGCTGAGTAGCATTGAGAACTTTGTCTAGATACTCATGTTGCAACAGAACAAACGGTGGGGGGAAAAAAATGTAATTGTAATGTATACATGTAAGGATAATTTGATCCCCTTGCTGTACAGTGGGAAAATTTAAAAAAAATTACTAATATTTATAACTATGTAGTGTAGGCCAAGTAATAGACATATAAATCAGTGAAATAAAATAAGAAGCCCTGAAATAGCTCCAAAAAATAAAAAAAAAATTAAAAAAAAATAAATAAAAATACATCATAGCTACAATAAAATAAATAAATAAAAGTTTGTCGGGAGTTCCTGTTGTGGCTTGGATGGCTGTGAACCCAACTAGTATCCTTGAGGATGTGGGTTCGATCCCTGGCCTCGCTCAGTGGGTTAAGGATCCTGTGTGGCAGTGGTTCTGGCGTAGGCCGGCGCTACAGCTCTGGTTAGACCGCTAGCCTGGGAACTTCCATATGGCACAGGAGCGGCTTCAGAAAAGGCAAAAAGACAAAAAAAAAAAAAACAGATAATGATTCTGTAAGAACCAAGTGGAAGGGTTTGGAAGACAGCCACGATTTTGCTTTGGGAAGTAGCAAAATAGGGGCCTCTGGGGCCTGCTGAGGCCCTGTCTTTCCAGTGCTGTGTTCCTTTCCCTCCCCCTTTGCTTCTTTTGAGCACCAGGGACCACCCTCTGCATTTGGAGGAAGCAGAGGAAGGGCAGCTGAAGGGAAATGAATGGGATTCTGCCCCACCCCCGCCTAACCCACCCATCCCCCCTCCCCACCTAGGAGGGCTCAAGAGCCGGAGGTCAAGCTCGAGTTTCTCTGGGGTTCGCATCTAAGCTGAGCTTAGAAAGGTGTTTTCAGCAGCATACAGGTACACACATTCTCTTGATATGAAATTATAGTTCAGAATGCTTTAATTATATTTCAGGAGGAGTTGCGGTATAAATTAAAAACAAAATCATGGCGCGCCCTTATGGCTCAGCAGGTGAAGCACCTGGCTTAACCTGCATTGGTTCTGGTTACAGCTGTAGTGTGGGTTCCATCCCTGGCGCAGGGAATGTCCACAGACCATGGGTACTGCCAAACAAACAAACAAACAAACAAAAACAAAACAAAGACCTACTAATCATGGGCAGCCAAGGTTCCAGGGCAAAGAAGGCAGAAAATGGAATCAGCCTCTTGCCGCATTTTCCTTCGGCCTATGCTCAGCCACGGCGCTGCTAACCTCACTCATTTGCACACTGCATTAATATTCTAAGACGCAGTGTGGTAGTACGTGGAGAAATAAGGGGTGCTCGTCCTCGTGAGACATGCAAATAGGTGACTACACAGACATACAAATAGGTGATGCCACACAGACATGCAAATAGGTGATGCCACATACGTGTGCGTTTTCCCCGAGGTGTTCTGTGTAAAGACACCTTGTAATCTATGCTGCTATGGATATAAAGGGAAATACGCCTGTTTATGAAGTGGAGTTTGAGTTTTCCAAGTCAGGGCTGTAAAGAAGACTCTCACGTCTGTCCATTGTCATGACGAAAAACACCGTGAGAACGATGACATGTGACTAGAGCTTTGAAGCACATCAGGCAGAGATACGGGAAGAATTTTGATGGGCAGACGATGTTAAGAAGAGAACATCTCAGGGGAAAAGAGTTTCACTAATAAAAGACACTGAAGGAGGAAGGTCCGATGGGTATAAAGAGTACAGTGGACTCTTTTCTTTACGGTGTAGAGAAAAGGGACTTCCAGAAATTCATCAAAGGAAGGACTGACTGGGTTTCTGAGTCAATTCCTCAGAGCAGGTGAAATAGAAGGAAACACTGATTTTATTCTGGAAACTCTTTTGTCAGTAGGAGGTTCCGGAAAGACAAAAGCAGTCTGGTTCAGGCAGAAATATGATCAATTTGTCCTAGCCACACGGAGGGGAAGATTAGGATGGGCGTTGAAGCTGTAATATTCTGGAGAAAATGGGAATTGGAAACGGATGCCAAGAAGGTGGTTAGGCCATTGATGAAAGCAGGGAACCATCTATGGGGTGGACCAATTGGAAGCCATAGCAGGAAGAATTCTGGTAAAGTACCTTTACCATAGATGAAAAAGGAGAAAACCTGCGGAAAGAGTCTCACTGCGTGTGAGAAGGACAGGTCGGATAGATGAGAGAGCTCACAATGGCGTCACTTCGCAAAAGTCAAAGGAGGAGCCAGGTGCAGGCAGGGAGTGGGCTCACAGTGTCAGGTACCATGAAGAGCTGAAACTGGGTGTGGACGGAGGACGGGAATCTAAGGGTCCCCTGGCTGGATGGCTAAATGACAGGCAGCTACCCTGAGGCAGAGGCCAGACACCGAAGATGAGGGAGCTCCCTCTAGGAGTGAAAGAAAAGCTTAAGATGACTCCTAATTGATATCCAGACTTAAAGAGTGGGATCTTATAAAATTTCTAGATTCGTCAACCAAAAAAGACGCTGCTTCTATAACAGCTGTGATTGTTGACTGGTTTAAGGAAAAGTGCACTGAAAAAAAAAAAATTGAAACAAGGATGATGTCGGTCTAAAACATTTTCTAAAATATTTTTTTAAAATATCCCTGCTATTTTTCCCCTGCCTGACTTTAATTTAAAACGTTGCTTCAGTAAAACTAATCTACTAAACGACATGAAATGTTCCTTACAGAGAAATTGTCAAGGTTCACATTTCAATCAACTCTTTATTGCAATGGCTTATGAATCCACCTAATTTAGATTTTGTTTTAAAATAAATTAGATTCATTTTTATTATAAATTCTACATAAATCTAAAGCAAATAGCTTGTCATTCATGCTCAGACCTATAAAAACAGGCTCTTGTAAGTCCACCTAATAGAAAAAAAAAAAAGAAATGATAAGTGTATTTTTTAACAATGGTTCTTTGTGAACCTTGTTTTCATTAGGTTTTTAATAATAAAAAGGCCAGTTGGTTCAGGATAGAGGGGTATAATAAATGCAGCACATTAAAACAATATAAAACATGCATTACCAAACTGTCTAATACTGAATCTGATGATTTATCAAGTTGACTCAGAATAATAAACTCTACGTGGAGGGAAAAAAAAGGAAATAAAATTGGATTTTTTTCTAAATAATCCCATAATAATCTTGCTTATGGGATTCTCCACATCAGTAGAGTCTAAGGAGGGAAAAAAAATTGATAAAATTCAGAGTTGAGGCGTTCCCACCATGGTGCAGTGGGTTAAGGATCCAATTGCAGCAGCTTGGGTTGCTGCAAAGTACAGGTCTGATCCCCTGCTCGACACAGTGGGTTAAAGGATCCAGCTTTGCTGCAGCTGTGGCATAGGCTGCAGCTGCAGCTTGGATTCAGTCTGTAGCCTGGGAACTTCCATATGGCATGGGGATGGCCATAAAAGGAAAAAACATGTTCAGAGTTGATGGAATTTCTGAAAGTCTGCATACCTCAAGTATGTGTGTTCTAGAACTAGCACATATCATAGGTTGTTAAAAGTAATAGAATATGGGACTATGTATTCAGATTAATTCTTTCCTCTCTCTGAAGTCTTTGAGTTTTTCCGTGAAAAATACATCAAACAAATGGCTATCTATTGTTAACAGAAAAAACCAAAGGAATAATAATAATAATAATAATAATAATAATAATAATAATAATAATAATAATAAAGCTGTATCTTAGATGTATATTGATTGTCTGCAGGTTTTGTGATGAACTCATAATTCCTGCCTTTGGAATATAAATGTGGGTAGGTAGATTGGGCACATGGAACCTTTGCAAATAGCACCCTACAAGTTAAGATAATGCTGAGTTCAGACAAAGACTTCTGCCACTCAGCTGAAGCCCCAGGATCGGGGAGTGGGGTAGAAAAAAGCTGTTAATAACAGGTAAGAAATCAATTGGATAACTCGTATCCATCCCCATCCTGCTACCAAACAAACAGAAATTTCAAGTTTATATAAGTAAAGACGGAGGTAGAAAGATCTAAGTTCCACTTGTGGTTCTACTGATGACTTTTCAGACCCATGTTGAGCTGTGATTCTCTTTGTGCTCCCGTCTCAGCTTCATCTTCCCAGTATCACAAGCTTACTCTAAGTGTCAGGAGGAAACTCATTAAAGTTGCTAAAAGGAATAGATGTATTAAATGCCTGCTGACTCAACTCCAAGAGCAAGGAAGAACTCAGGGGAAAGGAAGAGACTGTGGATTTTAATGGGGAGAAAGGGAAAAAGGAACTGGAAAGGCGTCCGTGTCCTCTGTTCTCCAACACACCTCCATTGGTATCCCACTCTCTTCATTGGTTGGTTGTGTTCACCACACTTACACTGGAGAAATTCTTAATTCTTGTATAAGAACAGAAGGTAGATCTAACTTAAAGAGGTTTGACTCATAGGTGAGATCTGGAAGAGACTCTGGTACTGTAATACTGAAAGATCTACTTCCAGGATTTTCAAATAATCAATAGTGAGCTACTAAATCTGTTACAAAGAGACTTCAGTGAATACTGTAGCCGTTTTCCGTCACTCCGGTGAGACACATGACTTCAGCTATTAGTTACAGGATATCCTGTACCTATTGTTGTAAGCTATGTGTTCTGTTTACTGAAGTGTGTTCATTTTTATTGTAAGATAAATTGCCACATGCTATACATTTTTTCAACACAAAATACTCATGATGAAGGGTTAGGTTTCTCACGTGTACACTCTTGAGAATCCTGGAGAGAAACTCTCAGAATCGTGGAGAAAAAAATGGTACAGTTGTAAATTCCAGCATTGGAAAGGGAGGAACTGGTTAATGATACAAAAAGCCAATGGGGAGAAAGCCCACGACCCTTCCAAAACATGGTGCAAAAACGCGGTGGGGGTTTGGGTTGGTCAGGTTCCCCAAGCTAGCCTTTAGATATTTGGATAAAATTAAGTATTTTTTTCTCCCTAATTTTTCAATCCTGATGTATTTTCAGGGAAATTTAATCCATATGTTTCTCATTCATTTACTCCAACTCATCAAATGTTGTTTTGTAAGAAAGACTATTCTTTGCCCAAGGTTTTCCAAACAGTCTTAAGAGGGCCTCTAAACTAGAAATGTGGGTAGGCACACGTGGTGTCCATTGCCAGACCTCAATTTTCTTGAACCCCGTGTTAAGGAGAAGCTCTATTTTTAAACCTGGCAACCTCTAGACACTATTCAGCTGCTGACTCAGTGTGAAACAACAATTAAATGTTATTTGTATGAATTGTGGATGCAAAATCTTTTATTTTCTAACAATATATGGAAAAGGATTCAATTCTTATTAATAACTAAGAGAACAACATCGTGTTTCACTTTTTCCTAAAACGTCCCTGCGGTTCCCTGAAATGTTCCTTGTGTCTCATCATCCTATGAGATAGACGAGGAAGTTATAGCCACTTCCACAGTATACTTGAAGGAACCGAAGCCCAGAGAATCAAGGAAGCATCCTCATATCACAGAGGGATGTCACCGCAGAAGAGGGCTTGGAACCTAGTCCTGCTGGCTCTCAATTATTGGTTCCTTGGACAAAGAGTGATATCGGTGTCTTTCCATAGCTTACACTAGGATACACAATATCACACTTCAGAGAAGTATGGGTGACGGAGTGTATGAAACTCAATGTGAGTGTCCCCAGGGGTCTCATTAGTGCCAGGGCCAAAGTACAAGCCTCCTTTTCCCAGGGTACCTCTGACCTCGATGTGGGGTCAGGCAGCTTCAATCACAACCGAGTAAAGTTAATTTATAGGCATTTACTTATACCTACAGATTTGGTCTCATCAATCCACGTTGGTCTGATTGGGTCTCGTTAGTTTCTTCACACATTTACGGCAAAGACTATTGAAAAGATGAAGATGCTGCTCAGTGATATTAAACATGATTATGTCCAAGATAGCATTCGATTTTCAAAACACTGAGAGACCAATAAGTGTTTGTCCCCATCTTATAAATAAAGAATCTAAGATAGGGAGTTATTCAATTTTCCACATTCAGAGCAGCGTGCGTATGTGTTACATCTTCTGGAATTATCTTCAGTATTAGCGATGATATTGATGATGAAGACAATGACCGTGGTAGTAACCACTAAATGGCTTTTTTACCATATGCCACCTCCATGGTCTCGATTAGATGTCACAAAAAAATATTGAAAGAAATATGTTTAACTTTTAACAGGCTCAGGGGTGTTAGATATTATATCTGTTAGGAGTCTATTTGCTACAAGGGACAATAACCAAACCCAAACTGACATAAGCAAAAAAGAGAATGTTTTGATTCCTGCAACTGAAAAACCCCTGGACAAGGCTGGCTCTATGTGTGTTTTCATTCTGCGTGACAAAGAATATCATCAGACCTGCGATTGCCTCCCTATTTCTTCTTTCTTCTTTTTCTCGATTGTTGGTCTTATTCCCAACTCCCATATGCAGAAAAGATGATAACCCAAAGTTCTAGAACTTTTCTTGCTTCAACTGTATGCCCTTATCCCTGATCCGTACTGGCTGTGCCGGGTCACGTGTTCCTCCCTGAACAAGCTCCCAAATGGTATTTCTGGTTTAAGCCTGGGTTTCTTGTTCAAAGGGTAGAACAGTCTCTGTCCAAACACTGAGAATGAGGAAGGAGTAGTCCTTCAAGAAAGTTTTGGGGGACTTTACAAAAATAATAATGAGGGCAAAGGGATTTTAGGAACCCAGATAACTACAACTGTCCGCTGTTAGGAGCCAAGTACAAGGTCAAACAGCTCGCAGGTGACCAAGCTGAACTCCCACTCATGTCTTTTTAATGCCCAGGTCCATTCTCTAACCCAGGAGTTGGTGAATTTTTTCTGTAAACAGCAAGTTAATAAAGAGCTCAGGTTTGTAAGTCACAAAGTATGTGATGGAACTGCCAAAGCTGGCCATTATGATGTAAAATCAGCCACAGACAGCACAGAAACAAATGGACATGGCTGTGTTCATAAAACTTTATCAAAAAAGCGAAGGATCAGATTTGGTCCATGTCCTACCATGTGCTGATCCATACACCCCGCTTTTCATGATCTTTTTTTAAAAATAAATTTTACTTTTTGTTTGTTTGTCCTTTCCTTCTTAGGGCCACACCTGCAGCATATAAAAGAGACCCTAGGGAACCCTCTGATCTCTTCCCCCGCAGGTGTAAGACTGCCATCTATGAAACAGGAAGTGGTGGTTCTCGCTAGATACCAAATCTCTTAGTGCCTTGACCATGGACTTCCCAGGCTTCAGAATTGTGAGAAATAAGTTTCTGCTGTTAATAGGCCACCCAGTTGATGATATTCTGTTGTACCTGCCAAAAAGACTGAGACGGTGAAACTGGGAGGTTTCACTGTTTGCCCAGTACATTATGGTTAGTAAGTAGTAGCAACAGAGTTAAACCTTGGTATGCTTATTCATAAAATCCAAACTTTTTAAAACAATTTGACTATGAAGCTATCATTCCTATGCCTCTAAAATTAGCTGGCAAAGCCTGTGCAGCTCTTGGCTGAGAGACGTTGGATCCTTGATGAAAGGGGATATCATAGGACATCAAAGACACATTTTGTTCATCTAACACTTGTGCCAAGAGCCTACATTCCTTTGCTAACATTGTTCCCTCTGCTAAGAATATCTTTGTTGGTCTGCCTAGTGGAAACCCAGGCATCTGTCAAAGTCATGATCAAACATCATCGTCTTTGTGAAGCCTTTCTCTTTTTTATTGATGTGTAGTTGATTTATAATATTATCATAGGTTTAGGTGTACAACAGAGTGATTCAATATTTTTATAGATTATACTTCATTTAAGGTTATTACCAAAGATTGGCTATATTCCCTGTGCTATAAAATATATCCTTGTAGCTTATTTATTTTAGACGTGGTAGTTTGTACCTCTTAATCCCTGATCCCTAGCTGGCCCCCACCCTCTTTCCCCTCCTTTCATCAAAAAGACCACAAATAACAAATGTTAGTGAGAATAGGGAGGAGGGGGGACCCTATGATGCTCTTGGGGGAAAGGTGAATTGGTGCAGCTGCTGTGGAAGACAATATGGAAGTTATTCAAAAACTAAAAATAGAGCGACCATTCGAAGCCTTTCTGACGTCACCGCTTCTCCCTGATTTTATGGTCCACTTTTCTCTGTCTCTGCTCCACACTGAATATTCTTCTGAGGTAGGGTCCACACTTACTTGGTGGTGTTTATTTGGGGCACATCAGTCTCTCTCAGTAAGATACAAGCTTTGTTAATATCGAGGGACCTGCTCATTGGCAACTATATTTGAAACTTCTCCACAGATGGTTGGTGGTAAAAATGCAAGTGAATGAGTAAACATGTAAATTAATCATAATAGTACAAATGATAATGGGGAAGAGGAAAAAGTGAGTTTTTAGTTCTTGGTGCAGCTTATTTTAAAATTCTGTGCTGCCACGCAAAGACCTAAATGCCTTACTTGATTTCAGACCATAATAAAGAAACAGTTTATAATTCGATACTAAAAATTGCTAGGAATATAAGTAATTTTGCTTCTTTACAAAAATTACTGCTTTCAACTACATATCACTTTCAATTCCTCAAAAGCTCTGGTGCTTTTTTCTCAGACCAGTTAAAAGGAAAGCTAAAGTTGATGTGTGTGACAATATAGCTGAGACAAATTTTTTGTATGTAAATGAGAAAATCTTGTATTCTAAGTGATGGAATGTGGTGACTTTGTGAAATGTTCCCTGGATCTTTCACTTTTGTAGTTACCTTAATAAATAATTCAGAAAAGGGAACACTCCTACACTGTTGGTGGGAATGTAAACTGGTACAGCCACTATGGAGGACAGTTTGGAGATACCTTAGAAATCTATACATAGAACTTCCATACAACCCCACAATCCCACTCTTGGGCATCTATCTGGACAAAACTCTACTTAAAAGAGACACGTGCACCCACATGTTCATTGCAGCACTATTCACAATAGCCAGGACATGGAAACAACCCAAATGTCCATCGACAGATGATTGGATTCGGAAGATGTGGTATGTATACACAATGGAATACTACTCAGCCATAAAAAAGAATGACATAATGCCATTTGCAGCAACACGGATGGAGCTAGAGAACCTCATACTGAGTGAAATGAGCCAGAAAGACAAAGACAAATACCATATGATATCACTTATAACTGGAATCTAATATCCAGCACAAATGAACATCTCCTCAGAAAAGAAAATCATGGACTTGGAGAAGAGACTTGTGGCTGCCTGATGGGAGGGGGAGGGAGTGGGAGGGATCGGGAGCTTGGGCTTAATCAGACACAACTTAGAATAGATTTACAAGGAGATCCTGCTGAATAGCATTGAGAACTTTGTCTAGAGACTCATGTTGCAACAGAAGAAAGGGTGGGGGAAAAAATGTAATTGTAATGTATACATGTAAGGATAACCTGACCCCCTTGCTGTACAGTGGGAAAAATAAAATAAAATAAAATAAAATAAAATTAAATTAAAAAAAAACAAGAAAACTTAGAAAAAATAAATAAATAATTCAGCAGTTCTTACCTTATGAAGTAGAACATATATAGGCCCATACACCATATATACTATATGCCATAGGTAACTTAAGCCAGTGGGTGTGAACGGAGGGGATAGTATCAGTGGAAGTGACTCAGGATACTCTAATATACACACACACAAGTTTAGACAAAGCTGTGAACTGAAAATAGAGTTGACGCAGAAAAACAAGAGCTAATCAAAAATCAGATTATGGAGAGTTCCCAATGTGGCTCAGCGGGTTGCAAACCTGGCTCGTATCCATGAGGATGCAGGTTCAATCCCTGAAGCTTTAGGTTCAGCCAACTGACTTGATTCAGCCAGTGAGTGGAACAAGGGCAGAAGTGGTAGTTGCCAGTTCTCTGTGTTTCCACTTGTCCCTTGTTATGCATCTGCCGTTGCCACGAGACACATACGTCGTGGCTAGGTTACCATCGGATGATGAGAAGCACGCGGGGCAGACCCAGATGCCACCTGAAAAGTGGGGCTGTGCCTAACGGAGACCAACTTAGATCAGCTGATCCCCAGCTGAGCAGGAGATGTATAAGCCCGAGTTACCATTATTGTACTGAGTTTGGGGAGGCTTGTGGCAGCATTATTGCAGCAATAACCTGTGAATGCACATGGCGATCCTAAATCACAAGATGAAAATCCTCCCGTGGCTTCCAGCAATGATTGTCGCTGTGACATTTGGAAATCATCCGAAGAACTTCAATCCCCTAGCCAATGCTGAGATTCCTGTACTACCAAGTGGTCTCCACATCCTGCCAGACTAAATGGACCCCCGGCCCTATAGCCTACTGGAAAGAGTACACAGTACAAGCCAAGAGGATGAAAGTAACTCTTAGCGGATGTGCTGATGCATACGTTTAGATGATGGAAACTAGCTGAGAAGCCATCGCAAAGGCAGGAAATTGCTAATGTGTGACTTTTTGAGCAGCTTTGGGAGCCAAGAAGTAGAAACAAAAACTGCATTCTGAAAACAATGCCTGTTGCCTCAGAGCCAGAGAGAACTTTGGTCATGCAGTGAGCTTCTCCCATGGTGGGTCCCTGGTGACAGATGCTAATGCAGAGTGGGGACACAGAGACATACGAGTGGCCAAAGCCGGCAACCTCCCTTCCCCCTCCTGTTGAGAAAGCAAAAACCACTTTGTCTCTTGCAGAAAAGCAACCATTTCATTGAATGTGTGTGTTCTTGGGGGGCTTCTTGTTAACATAGCACACACGTTAATCACACACTGGTTGGTATTTCTAACATATCAATCATGTAATAGCTTCACTACTTACATGGAAGATAAAACGAGAGATAGGTTGAGCTGTATCTGGTGTTCAACACAGGAGCCATGGAAATGGTTCACAGTTGGATTTAAACATTCGCACTAGAAGCAATTAGCATATAAACAACGGATGCGGAAATTGTGGTCTTATTCTTTTTGTTTTACACAGAACGTGAATATTTTACAAAGTTGGGTCTCTGTTCACATTTAAAATATCTTGTGTTGGTGTAGCAGCATTAAATCCATTGTCTGCAGTCTCTCACCCTTACTCTATAGGTTATGTCAACATGAAATTCCTGAAAGTCATGTCAATGAAACATGAAATTAATTTTGTGTGGCTTCCTAGCTTTTGCCAAAACAGCAGTCATGTCTTTAAAGTGGTTACTTAAAATGCAGCTATGTTCTGTCTATGGAAAGTTTAATTTTGCTCTTAGGACTCGGTCCCTTCATTATTTCTCCACACACAACTGAAGGATATCAAAACCTACATGTTTTGCAGCATTTTGCACCCGAGAGGTCTCTATGTCCATTCCCGAGTGGGGGCCTCCTGTTAAATCTAACATTTATCTGCTGGCTCCTGCTATAGAAGGGCAACTTCATGCTTTTTATGAAGAGCGAAAGAAGGTCAAAGGTACAGGCATAAATCAGAGGAAGTGAGGGTGAAGGGGAGACTGCCAGGAATGCTTTGCTGGGGGATAGTCAGCCCGCTTGAACACGGCAGGTCCTATAGTTTCCTGTGGGAGTGAAAACCTTTGAAGCTTAAGTTCTTGTTATGTGCCATCCCAGCTGACTGAAGGGGGAGCACCTTGGACATTGAACTTCCCCCGGACACCAATCCCTTCCTCCCACTTCCCTTATCAGAGTTGGCTGGGAAAAATGGGTGACATGCTAGGCACGAAGGTTGACTGAACATTCCGGAGAAACCAAGTCGTGTCCTCAGGGAAATGCATAATAAAAAGGCAAAATAGAGGTGGCCGTCTAGAAGGCTTCATTCACTCAAGAAGGAAAGGGGTTTAATTAAATCATCATCATCCTCATCTAAAAATGTTCACATGTGTGTTTGATTAATGGCATCACACGTCAGGACCAGGGGAAAAAGTTTGAGCCAGAAAGAAGAGGTTTCTCAGAAATCCTACTCATGCGTTGTCATTGCTATGTGCGCGACAAAAATTCGGTCATGATGCGGACCGCCGTATTTTATTATTCATGAGTCAAGTAACATTTATTGGGGGGATAGTATGGATGAGGAATTATGCTAAGACTATCACATTCAGGATAGTATCTGTGTGTCACCTTGTCCCTATCATAAGAACAGTTCTAATTTAAGTAAGTATAATTACGGATGTTTCTGGGGTAACAGCTGCTAAATGCGGAACTAGGACCATACCTGGATTTGTTTCCTCCTGTTACAGGTCACGGTGATGGTCAGATCAAAAATCAAGACTGCAAAGGAAATGCTGAACCACAGACAAGGAGGGGGGAAAAAAATGAGAGAATAAAATTGTGCAGGAGAAAAAGCTTATCAATCAGCTGTAGTGGAAAAAAAATAAAAATCATTATACAAAAAATAAAATAAAATAAAAGCTCCATTTCAAGTTAGTTTTCACCAGAAAGAAAAAAAAAAAAGAATAAGCTTATCAAATAACTTCTGCCTGGTTCCCAAAATGATTTAAGGTGATATATAAAAATATACGTCAAATAAAAAATAAAATTAATTTTATAGTAGTAAGAAATTATCAATTGATAGAAAGATAGAAAAGAATGTGCTTTTTGACAAATAATAAACCATACAACACAGAAATGGTTTTGTAGGAGTTCCCATGTGGCGCAGCAGAAACGAATCCGACTAGGAACCATGAGGTTGCGGGTTCGATCCCCAGCCTCGCTCAGTGGGTTAAGGATCCAGTATTGACATGAGCTGTGGTGTAGGTCGCAGACTGGGCTCAGATCCCGTGTTGCTGTGGCTGTGGCGTAGGCCAGTGCCTACGGCTCCTATTCGACCCCTAGCCTGAGAGCCTCCATATGCTGTGGGTAGGGCCCTAAAAAGACAAAAAAAAAAAAAAAAAAAAAAAAGAACGGTTTTGCAATCTCAGTCAATTCCAAGTCCTCAGACATGGGCTGGTGGGAAGAAGCAAATACCAAAGAATAATTCCGGTGTTGGCAAATGATGATGTTGGCACCAGGAGACCATGTGGCCTGCCATCCTGGTAGAACTTCCTTAATGTGGTTTGATTTCTGTAGGAATTGTGGCCCGAGTTAGGGCTGGTTCCATTTACAAGGGTGTGAATATTGCACTGTCGTTTATGTCCTTGTCAAACCTAAAAGGATTTTTGAGATGTTACTTACGTTCCGAATGATGCCTTAATCAAGCAAGAGAAAAAAGAAAGCAAAAGTGTTTATGAGGAGAAAATGACCATTCTTCCATCACGTAGTTGGAGGGATGAGGACAGTATCGGCGTAAAGAGAAAAGAATCTCTTTGTGAAGATGAGAATCGGGATGTAGGAGGACTAAGTCCAGACTGGAAGATACCAGGGGCTAGCAAGAAAATCTTTCCCCAGGGGCAGATCAGCTCAGAAGGCTGGACAGTGGAGAAGACAGCTTGGCAAAATGTTTCTGGGCAGGTAACAAGTGCCTACAAAAGACTGGCTGGATCAGAGATGTCTGTAAAGTATGGCCAGCCCATGGGACAGGAACCAGAGTGGACTCTAGAAAGAAACAAGGAAATAATCAGTAAGAGCTCCAGCTTGTCTAGGTGGAGTGGGAGGGCAGGCATATTAGGCAAAACATGTCACGCATAACAAGAAAGACCTTTAAAACACCTACGTATAGATACATACACACCAGAGGAAGAATAGATACTCGTCTTAGAAGTGTGATTTCTAGATTAAAAATGGAGTTTCCCTATCCCTAGGAGAATGAGTATCACCAACAACAGAGTACAACCGCTCTCCCTTATTGACAATTTCAGTGACCCATGGTCAACCACAGTCCAAAAATATTAAATGAAAAGTTCCAGAAATCAACAACTCATAAGTTTTACATTGCACACCATTCCAACTAGTGTGATGACATCCCACCATCCTGCTCCATCCTGCCTCCAGGGAGTGAGTCACCCCTTTGTCCTGGGTACCTTGCCCATTAGTCAATTAGCCCCCTCGGTTATCAGATCAAATGTCTCAGTATCTCAGTGCTTGTGTTCAAGCAACATTTATTTTAGGTAATAACAGCCTCAAAGTGCACGAGCAGTGATGCTGGTAACTAAGAGATGCCAAAGAGAAGCTGGAAAGTGAAAAGCACAAAGTTCTTAACCGAAGAAAAGAAAAAAGTCAAAATGCATGCTGAGATGGTTAAAATTTGCAGTAAGAACTTCTTTTTCGTCACGGTTTTGAGGTGACAAAAAAAAGAAATTCAGGCTAGTTTTGCTGTCACACCTCAAACTGCTGAAGATACAGCCACAGTGTGTTAAGGGCTTGGTTAAGACAGAAAAGGCATTAAATTTGTACTATACAGGAGTTCCCACTGTGGCTCAGTGGTTAACTCCAACTAGGAACCACGATGTTGCGGGTTTGATCCCTGGCCTTGCTCAGTGGGTTAAGGATCCGGCATTGCCATGAGCTGTGGTGTAGGTCACAGATGTAGCTCGGATTTGGCGTTGCTGTGGCTCTGGCGTAGGCCAGTGGCTACAGCTCCGATTAAACCCCTAGCCTGGGAACATCCATATGCTGCAGATGCAGCCCTAGAAAAGACACACACACACACACACACAATTTGTACAATACATTTTGAGAGAAAGCAACTTTTCTTTCTCACATAAATTTCATTATAGTCTATCTAGGATGCAATTGTTCTAGTTTATTTTTAGGTTTAGCCAAGTTCTTATGGTGCCTAATTTATGAATTACACTTTATCAGAGGTGTGCATGTATAGGAAAAAAATAGAATACACATCGATAGTACTATCTGAGGTTTCTGGCATTCTCTTGGGGTCTAGGAAGATATGCCCTGCAGAAAAGGGGGGATTACAGTGTTCCCTTTGTCTGGGAGCCCAAGACCCCCTTTGTCACACCAAGTAGAGTGTGAAATTAACTTCATGAAATCCATGGCCAGTCCCCCAGACCCTCCAAGCACCCCGTGCACAGTACTGCCTCTGACGGTCTGAGCTTCTCCTCGACCCTCATGTGCTTCACTTCTTTAGGGCCTCAGCTGTCTTCTGGTCTCACCTCGCCTTATCCGGCTTTCTCAATTCACTTGCAGCCATGCTAACTGCTTGGGCCAAGATAACACGTTAACTATTGATAATGGTGAGTTTTGTAGGATGAGCTGCACTCTCTAACACCTGTGGAAGGTGAAAGCCTTTCTCCATCTCTCAACCGTGACCGCACTGCACCCGGGAATGGGGAGGGGAGACAGTGACCGGGGTCTAGGCAGGGTCAGCTAATGGACAGTACTTCAACAGGGCTCTTTCGTCTTGGTTCTACTTTTCAACATGGTCTGTGCTGATTTGCCATTTTCCTTCTTCTCCAATTGGGCTGTTGCCGTCCCATGGGGAGTCAGAGTGGTACCCAGAGGAAAGCAGACGTGGAGCAGAAAGCTTAAGGGATGCAAGGAACGCGTCTTCCTCTGGACACCTTTTTAAAAGCTCATCTTTCTTATTTGTTTTTATTGAAGCATGGTTGATTTTCAATGTTGTGTCAATTTCTACTGTGCAGCACTGTGACCCAGATACATAGATTCCTCTTCGTTTATTTCGCATATTATCATCCCTCATGGTCTATCCCAAGAGATTGGACATAGTTCCCTGTGCTGGGCAGGAGGACCCCATTGTTTATCCACTCTAAATGTCATAGTTTGCGTCTAACTCTAAACTCTCAGCCCATCCCACTCTCTCCCACTTCCACTTTGGCAACCACGAGTCCATTCTCTATGTCCGTGAGTCTGCTTCCGTATTGCAGATAGGTTTATTTGTGCTGTATTTTAGATTCCACACATAAATGACATCATATAGTATTTGTCTTTCCCTTCCTGACTTACTTTACTTAATATGAGAATCTCTAGTTACATCCATGTTGCAGCAAATGGCATTATTTCATTCTTTTTTATGGCTGAGTAGTATTCCATTGTGTATATGTACCACATCTTCTTAATCCATTCATCTGTCAATGGGCATTTAGGTTGTTTCCATGTTTTGGATATTCAGTATTGTGAATCGTGCTGCTATGAACATATGGGTGCAAGTATTTTTTGAATTATGGTTTTGTCCAGATATGTGCCCAGGAGTGGGACTGCTGGGTCATATGGCAGTTCTGCATTTAGTTTTCTGAGGTAGCTCCATGCTGTTCTCCACAGTGGTTGTACCAATTTACATTCCCATCAACAGTGCAGGAGGGCTCCCTTCTCTCCACCTCCTCTCCAGCATTTGTTTTTGTGGACTTATTAACGATGGTCATTCTGACCAGTGTGAGGTGGTACCTCATTGTAGTTTTGATTTGTGTTTCTCTAATAATTGGTGATGTCGAGCATTTTTCCGCGTGCCTACTGGCCATCCACATGTCTTCTTTGGAGAAATGTCTATTTAGGTCTTCTGCCCATTTTTCAATTATGTTGTTTGGTTCTCTGTTGTTGAATTGTTTGAGTTATTTGTATATTTGGGAGATTAAGCCCTTGTGGGTTGCATTATTTGCAACTATTTTCTCCCATTCTGAAAGTTATCTTCTCTTTTTGTAATGGTTTCCTAAAGGCTTGCTTTCCCCTTTGCTTCTTCTCACTGTGAAAATGGTAAGACCTTGAGGACCTAAGCTTTGTGGGCTCACGCTCAAGGAAAGAGGTCACAGAAGCTACTTAATCTGCTTTGCTCTAACAGGCAAAAGGAATTCTCCAGAAACACAGGGGCTTAAGCCACTGACCTGCATCAGGAATCCCAGAAAGGGTGAAATAAGTCAGACAGAGACAGACAGATACTGCATGATGGCACTTAGATGTGGGATCTAAGAAGACAGCCCGCTAGGGAGCACAGCAAAAAAGCAGCAGACTCATAGGCATGGACAGCCAACTAGTGGTTACCAGTGGGGGAACACAGGGTAGGAGGTAAAGAGGTACAAACTATTAGGCATAAAACAAACTACAATGATCTGTTATATGACATGGGGCGTATAGTCAATATTTTAAAATAACTGTAAATGGTATATGACCTTTAAAAATTTGAATCACTGTATTGTACGCCTGTAACATGTAAAATTGTACATCAGCTCTTCTTCAATAGACTATAAAAGGATCCCAGAAAGGAGCTGGGGACCACATCCTATAGTAATAACCATTTCTGGGCTTACAATGGGCAACTGGAAAAGGATTTATATTTTGGGGGTCCCAGCCATCTCACTCCCTTTGACCTGAGAGCATAACTAAT
The DNA here is from genome assembly GCF_016906955.1 of Phacochoerus africanus. Classification (NCBI taxonomy): domain Eukaryota; kingdom Metazoa; phylum Chordata; class Mammalia; order Artiodactyla; family Suidae; genus Phacochoerus; species Phacochoerus africanus. Next base: position 14,598,162 of record NC_062555.1, on the reverse strand, counting down.
ACGTCACCCTTCTCTGCCAGTACTGAGAAATGTTCACCGTAACCCAAAGAAAAACTCACTGCCTATTTCTGTCTTTAACAAAGGCCTTTTTATTTGAACTACCCCAGCCCCCAAACAAAACAAAACAAAGGAGGGATTTCAGGTTAGCAGATTTGGTGATTTGGGAAGCAGAAAGCCTTTAAAACTCCCAAATTACATCATTCAGGTACTTCTTACTTTACCTACCAAAAAAAAAAAAAAAAAGCCAGCCTGGATGGACATACCTTTTGGATGGCGTGTCACTTCCCACATCTCCCCCCCACATCTATAATCCCAAACGTCACGCAGGATTAGTCCGAAGAGAGGGCAACCATCACCACTGAGGCCAACGCCTCTGCTAAAAGCACGCAGATTAACAATCCACACTCAGTGAGCTGAGGGGACGGCTGATTTGATTCATTCGGGATTAAATGAGAATCCAGTCTGTTTCTCATCAGGGAGGCGAGGTGAGAAACAGAGTGATGAAGGGGAAAAAATGTGCACGCGGTGGCTTAAGGGATCTGTCCTCCTTTACAAGCTACAACCCATTGTTTCTGTTCTTTTCACGAGTTCTTGAACTCTTCAAAACTCTCAGAGGAACAGCTCCATATAAGTACATAATCATATCTGATTGCTATGGCCATGACTGTGAAGCCCACCGCGAGAGTCGTCATGAGTCAAGAGAAGATGGTGATGCTTTTCTTAGCAAGGAAATCGTCCAGCTATCAAGGAGTGTGTGGTTTAGACAATGTCCCAAAAATGTCCTTTTTCAGGAGCTATGACTTAATGTTGTTGTAAAGAGCTTAAAAAAAAAAAATACAGAGGGTGGGGGTAGGGGGTGAGTGAATCTATATGACAAATCTTGTAGTACAAGTGTTTGTGGTTAACCGAGAAACACATTATGAGTCAAACCTTTGGAAAGAGGTGAGTAATTAAAGACAAATGCTATGACATAATCATTTACACACAGCAGAAAGATTTTAGATTAAATCTGGCCTGACCCACTGCTCGGCAAGTGTTATCATGGATTCTTGAGAAGTATTCATTTATTTACTTTCTAATTTGGCCCATATGTTTTATTGAAAACAAAAAATGTTGTATTTCCCGGAGGAAATAGCCTGAGTCCGGTGATGGTTAATAAGGCTGGTGTATTTGAGAACAGACCTCCTGTGTGAACCTACAAACCCAAGGAGCAGCAGGTCTGCTTGAAAACACCGCATCTGAAAAAAACCCAAGGAGCTTCCCTCTAAGCACTTTTGCTAAAATAAATCCTTATATTTAGGAAGGTTGCTACGTGTCCTGCTAGATAATTCAGAAAAACGCCCATTAAACCAATCATTTTACCATGATAATGAAAGTCACATTGACTGAATTTTTTTTTTTTTGCTTTGTTACTCTTCAACCTGCCTCCAAACACACACACCCCCACCCCCCTACACACACACGTTTTGGCCCCAACCTGTTTTCAGTCTCCTCAATATCAGCCTGATGTCGAGAAACCAGTTTTCGGAGCAAGAACAGAATCTGGTCGTCTTAATCCCAGCGCTATAATGGAAAACATGCCCTGTAACTCCAGGAGATGGCTTCATGGTTTTCCAAAGGCTATTAAATTTTAGCTGCTGCTTTTATTAAATGCAGGAAACAGGAGTGGGGAAGGGGAAGGGATGACGAGAGGGCCTGCATCTCTACCTTTTGTTCTTTTTACTCGGGGAGATGTGGAATTGTTAAGGTCATGCAGGTTTTTCCACAGAAGGAAAGAAAGGCAGTGTCTGTGCCCAGTTCCTCTCGGCATCTTGGAAACCATGGACGCCCTCGTCGCCCTAAAAGAGAAAAAAACTTAGACGTCAGGGCCCTTAACCCACAAGTCACAGCACGAGGATTAGACCTTAGGACCTGCTGCACGCCCTGCCCTTACAGTAGAATTATTTCCTAGAAAAAACAAGAAGGCCACATTCTGTCCGACCCCAATTCGGCCGGGTAGCCCGAATGGCCATTTCTGCAGAAACACATATTCAGAGTTGGGGGTTGAAAAAAAAAAAAAAGATGCAACAACAAAAAATAAACTTAAAGAAATAAGATAAAATAACATAGAAAAGTAAGTTGGTGGCAAAGACGACATGCTTCACCGGCCAGTTCCCGTGTCCTTGGAAACTCTGCCGATCTGTCCAAACTTGACGGGTGTTCAGAAAGGTGAGGAGGCTTAAGTCACAGCCTCTGTTCCAGGGTGGTGGCAGGTATGCGGGTGTGTGTCTGTGTGTACACAGGCGGGGGTACACGGCTTCGCCAAAGCTGAAAACATATCTCCATCAATACTGTTATGTGGGGGAAGAAAAGCCACCATGGGAATCGAGTCCACTTTTCCCTAGGGCTCTCGGGATTGTTTTTGCCTTTGCTCTCATCCTTTCTAAATCTCGTCCACTATCATTGAGGCTCATTTTATATGTTGTTGAAGAAACACCAGCTCCATGGGAACCGTGGTCCTCCCTGCCCCTGGGCCACTTTGGTACCTGTTTAGGTCGGAGCAGCGCTAACAAAGGCCAGAGTCAAGGCCGTGTGCTCTCCAGAGAAGTGGGCAGGAATTTCCTGACACCACATGACACAGGCAGGGCTCTGCCCGTTTCAGCTCTGGCCAACCTCACAGGGCAGACAGATGGCCAGTGATGCTTCGCGTTTGCCCTTGGGTCTCCATGCCCTGGCCCTCACCTCTCCCAAAGCCAACTCCCTGGTAGAAGACAACGAAGCTTCTCGAGAAAGCAGGACTGTTGTCAGGCCATCAGCACAAGGGTCTGCGTCCCCCTCATCTCTCCTATTTTTCCCTCCTCCCCACAAGGTGTTCTACCCCAGGTTTTTTTTTTTTTCAATGCACCTTCTAATTCCATGACTGGCCAACCCTTAGTCCATGTGTTGTCACCTGCAGCTTCTGATGTCACACTCTGTGACTTTTCCCCAAATGTTCCTGTTTCAGGAAAGGAAAATCAGCCTTCTGGGTACATTAAACCATCAGGTTAGGTCTCAAGTTAGGTTTGTTTAGCTAAATAGTTGTCCTTGCTTATAGGAGTTAATGAATAAAACAAGGTCTGGATTTCACTAGTATCTTTGAACTTTACGTCTTGCATTTCACACCAGGAGCCAATTTCACGCTGAACTTTCCTATTTTAACACCTAAGATCAAAGGAAAAAAAGCCTTGTTTCAACAAACTAGCATGTAGAATGCAGCATTAAAATCTAAAACTGAGGCTAACTTCAGCTTTTCTGGTTTTCCCTTGCAGCAATGTTTATGTGTTTGATTTTTAATTTGAACATGTATCTCATAAGACCTCAGAAACGGCAGAATACTGAATACCTGGGACAGAAAACAGGATCCGTGAGAAAGGGGAAAATTACACATAGGAACCCTAAGGCTCCTGATGTGTTGGGTTTTTTCCAGCTATAATACAATTTAAACTTGGAGAAAACCTATGTAAACTATCGCCTTTTTTATTTCTTAGAAGTTTCAAGTAAACAATTTTGCTTTGGTTTGCTTGATTTGGGGAAGAATGCTTAAAAGTGTAAAAGGCGTAAGAATCATTTGCAAGAAAGGAAAAATACATTCCATGACATATAGCCTAATGTTATCTGATTGCAAAATCACGGCTCGAGGGTTTTGACACCTCGAGAAGTTATTCACCTCATTGTCCTCAAGAATGAGTTTGTTTCTATTGGGAACATCTGTTGATCTAGTGAAGCCAGCATCTTCATCATGATGCTGCAGCCCCTACTCTTTTTAGAATCAGAATGGATACATTTATCAACGGAGCTAATGAGAGAGGCCAGAGGTTGGGGTTTAGACGGGCGTGTTTAAATGACTAATACATTGTGCAATGGGGGGGCAGGGTATGAGGTTTCCCCTGTGGAGAAACATCAGTGAAGGGAAACTTGGCCATAGTGGTGCCAGGAGAAGTCACGCTGCAGAGTGAGGTGAATTCGAACGGAGTGAAGAACTCAGGGAAATGCTTTCTCTGCGGATATTTCTAGGCCAGTACAGGAAGAGTCGGAAAAGATTGGCTCTTTTATGTTCCTGCAGCATCCCCTAGAATTGGCCCTTTGTCACCAGGCGGCATCTTTGGCTGGTCTCCAGCGGTCTTCAGCAGCCCCAGAACCAGTCTCATGGAGTTCACCCCCATATGCCTGGGTGAGGCCCTAAAAGATCAAAAAAGAAAAAAGAAAATAAAAAAGGACAAAATGGGAAGCATCCTCAAGGGTTCACTGGCCCAAAACACGTACCATCTTCCCATGGAAAGGAAGGGTCCCCTGCACTGATGGTGGGTGAATATCCTGGCCAACCTACCTGCCAGCCTTCAAATCTGCCCTCTGGGAATATGTCCCTGTCCCTTTTCCCAGGATGCCCTAGGGGTTCTCCACTTCCTCTTGGTGAGTGTTTGAGGACATGGTGATCTCATCGGGGAATGAGTAACCCTAGGACTTCCTTCATTTGCTCTGTCTTACTCTAAACACACAATTCCCTGAGGACCTTGGTCAAATTTTAATCTATTTTATGCACTCAACTCAAGGACTAGTAAGCAAAACTAGAGTTATTGTGGGTTGTAGTCTTTGAGCCTGGAATTTGGCATGGGAATTTCTCTTTCGTGACCAAAGACTTTGGTTCTCTTGTTATGGGCAAGTATTTATGAAGTATATGCTGGGGAGTAGAAACACATCCGTGAATAACATGCAGTCCTTATTTTAGACAATCTTACAGCAGAGTGAAGAGGGATTAGGCTGGGAGTTCTCGTCACGGCACAGTGGAAACAAATCTGACTAGGAACCACGGGGTTGCGGGTTCGATCCCTGGCCTTGCTCAGTGGCTTAAGGATCCAGGGTTGCCATGAGCTGCGGTGTAGTTTGCAGATGCGGCTTGAATCTTGCATTGCTCTGGCTGTGGTGTAGGTCAGCAGCTATAGCTCCAATTGGACCCTCAGCCTGGGAACCTCCATATGCCATGGGTGCAGCCCTGAAAAAAAGCAAAAAAAAAGGAGGGATTAGGATGGAAGAAAAATGAGCATGTAGGGTCTTTTAACTTGAATAGTTTGGGTTGCAATGAAAAAGGGTGACTCTGAGGTCTGTATGAGGTGGTTTGAGGATGCTTCAGTCTCGGTGAGGTGGGGGGACTTCCTAGTGAAGTGAACTTGAGCTGACAGTAAGACAAGGGGAATGAGGGGCGTTCCAGGGGATGGAAAGTCAGAGAAGTATGGCAGGTATTAATTGCTCTGCAGAACTGGGCAAAAGGAAGGGAGGGATCTACTTTTTTAACTCAAAGGAAAATGAGCTCAAATTCATAAACATCAGATTAGCCAAATATTCACGATCTCCGCCTTGCAATCCCTCATTTTTCTGAGTTTGCTAAAACTCCAAAGGCTCACACAGTCCAACAGGAGGTCAACACTCTGACCTAATCACCCAAGAGTGATGAGCCTGGGGTGAGGTCAGTCTGTTACTGCTTTTGCTTCTTGCTACCACTTGGTGACACTGTTGACAATTGGACCTACACTCCACAAAGATGATGCTGTACCAGGGACCTGCTGCTATGGCTCTTGAAGGTTGAAGAATCCACGGCTCAGAATCCGTCTTGCGGGGTGAAGGATGCCCAGGCTCAAGCTCTTAACCCTTGGTCTTTGGGTCCCCTAGAGTCATTCCCTGAGATGACAGCTCCAGCAGGAGCATGAGGTCAGGACTGAAACAAGCATGGATCTCCTGCAGATTTAAAACCTCTGATCCCTTTCCTTTTTTCCCTAAGGGGTCAGACAGCTTTTCTTTTTCAATCCTGGAAATAGGTGAGTTCTTTTTACCTACGCTTCCCTGGACAATTAGAACCAGTACCTACATCCTCACGGCTACCTCGTCTTCTCCAGAATATGAGTCTATAGAGCTCTGTCTATGCTACCCCCCCCCCTTTGGATTGAAAGCACTACACTCAGTGCCTGAAGATTCTTTACTCGTCTAAAGATGAGCCAAGTGACCTCCAAGTATCACTTTCAGAAGAGAAAAAAAAAATCCAAGTTAAATATTCAGCAGGACAAGTCTACTACAGAAACATTATAGGAACTGAAAACAGTTTGTGTGACTAGAACATAAGGGTTTGGGGGGAGGGCAGTACAAATGAGGTGGTGAAAACAAGAGCCTAGTACCTGGGAAGAACCTTGGTGCCATGCTGAGGGGGTTGAGCTTACTTCTGAAGGCAGTGGAGCGTCCATGGAAGAGTTAAGTGAGGTGGCATGAAGCATCTGAATTTTAGAAAGTTGCTCTTGTGCTGGTGAGGAAGGCTGACGGAAGAGGGTGAGCCTGTAATAATTTAGTAAGAAATTGTACCATGACTTCAATTTTGCTAGTACCCGTCTTCATCAACTGAGCCACTGGCTGTGATCAGAATGTGTAAAAGCATTTACTCCTAAAGACTGGTCTTATTGGATCTTTGAGATGGCTCTCTCTTAGGACCGACCACACTGAATATAGCTTGTCATTAAATGGGCCCATAATGGAGCTTTTTATATCAGAAGTTTTCTTAAAATATTTATCCATCTCTATTTGTTATTAAATATCTTCTTCTGAAATAAAAGAAGGAATTTAAATTATTTCATCAGCTATTAAGGATCAGATTGCTCATCCCTAAGTTTTTGAAGACAGAAACCCCAACTCTGGAATTTGTTTATTTCTAAATTTTTGCTCTTTCCTCATTTCTCTCTGACATTCTGCCAATATCTGCTAATACTTTTGTGATATTTGTAATTACCAGAACTCCCAATAGTTCATATCTTGGAACTAGAGATGGGTGAAACCAGCTGTATTGGGGGCTTGGTGAACATCTGGAACTATTTTTCAAACCGTGTTTGGGGGTCAAGGAAAACCAAAACATATTTTCATATTTTACCAAGACCTTTTTTTCCACCTCAATTTTAAAATGATGACTATTTTAAGGGAAATTTAATCCATATGTTACTAAATTCCTTACACTTACCTCATCAAAATTTGGTTCTATAAGAGCTATTTGATGTGCAAAAAGCCTTGGGAGTTATTTTATGAGTTTTTTAAGGAGGATTTTTTTTTCTTAGAAACAGGAAGTCAAATTTGCTAGGTGAAGATTGACTCAAGTGTACCTTTTGCCAACTGTAAATTGTCTAATCAGCCAAAAGACCTGAATTTCATGCCGAATTTTGACTGGTCACAAAATTTATGTGACTCCTGGTGATGTTAACATTAATATTTTTTTCCTTTGCGTTTTCACATCATCTTAACGTTTCTCGCCAGGTACTAATTTCTACAATAAGACTGTCATGCTTTTAAAACAGAAAAAAAAAAAATCATTCTCAGTTTTCATTTAAATTTGAGAGTCCTAATACTACCCCAAATTTCTACATTTCTCATTTATGCTCAGATTTGCTTATGTTACCCACCAGTAAAGTTCATAGGATTCACCCCCCCCCCAAAAAAAACCCCAAAAAACACAGGCTATTAAAAAGTATAGTAACTCTCCTTTCTACTACTCAGATACTTCTCTTAAGTCATTTGCATCAGAATAACCTAGAGTAGTTTTTAAAAATGAAAAGTCCAAGCCCTCTTTCCAAACCTGCTGAGTCAAAAATCTCTGCTTCCAATGAATCAATAAAGATCAGCTAGACCAAAGCCAAAAATATATCAAGTGAAATATTGAATGTGTAAACTCTCAGAAAAAACCATGAGATGCTATGAAAACTCATTCTTCTAACATTTACTGAGTATTTGCTATATCCATGGAAATCAGGGAAACAAGCATTACTGAGTGTTGGCTCTACAGCAAGCTTTATACAAATGGATGATCCTGCTCAAACTTACCAGATGCTTACAGAGTGGAGGTTTGGGTTCCTTCTTTTCAATTTTACATATGGGGAGAGAGTGCGGCCAAGAGAATTAGTGGCCTTCTTAGTACTTACTCTCTCCTTCTTCTGGAGGAACAAATCAGAGCTTGTCTCTGCATGGCCATATTTCCTAGCCGTCCCCCTTGGTGGGTCGGTGGGCAGGGCCTTGTCCCACAATTGGCCAATTTTAAATGGCGGTAAGGAGACGCTGGGCAGGGCTCCTGGGAAAGCTGGTTCAGAGAAGGCATTTCTCTTTCGCCCCAGCATTTTCCGCTGAGCCTTCCACGTTCCTGCTGGAATTTGGGAGCGGAGCAGCCATCTTGGGATGGCACCTCAGCCAAGGTGAGAACCATCCACCCTCTCAGGAGGGCTTTCTCAGGTGAGACGAATAAAACCCGCATGTGTTTGATGCAGAGCCTGACACAATTGTAACTGATAGCCCTAGGTTGGGTAGTTTGTCTCTGATGACTCACAACCTGCCTAGAGAGATAGAAAGTGACCCCTTTCCCTGGATCCAAGCATGTGCTCTTTTATTCCTACAATTTTTTGGTATGCCATTGGTTTTCCAAGGGTCAAGGTGCAAGGCCTTATTATACTACATGGTCTGAAGGGCTTAAACCTGAAGGAGATGGAAAGACAAGCCCTGCCTTCCAAAAATTTACACACAGGCAGGCAAGCTGAGGCATGGCCAAAATTGCCTACAATACTAAATGGAAGAAGAGATGCTGGAAGAGAAAGGAGAGACCAGTGAAGCGTGACTCTACTATTATTCTTATCAATAGTCATTTATTTGAAAGACCAGCTGCAGCAGCGGTGGTAGTCATGGTGATAAGATTTCACCTTAGGATGCTATTAATTCCCAGATTCCTTTCCAGCGCTCTTGAGGATGCAAGACTTAACCACGAGAAGAACTGTTGTCTGTTTCTTCATGTAGAAATTCAACCCCATGCTACCTGAAGACAGGCACTTTGCTTAGATGCAGAACTAAGCCCCAGGAGTGCTGGAAACATGGAGAAGGTTCCAACAAAAATGCTTTAGAAAGAGGTGGAGAGCGCCTTGCTGCTTCGCCTTCCTGATAGCTGTCTTGAAGCTGTGCACAGGAAATGTGCAACAGACCCCCCTTCTCTGAGCCAGGCCAGAGTCCGCCTGGGCGTGGCCTCCCCCAGGAGTGTGCCTGCAGAAGCATGCAGCTGCTCATTGCAAGGAGCCTTCACTGAAACCTCACCACCCCCAGTTGCAAACATGACATGACCATTGTTTTGTCTTTTGTCTCGTTTTGAGCTGGGAAGAGGAAAGACGAGGCAGGCCTAGACAGCCCGGGGTAAAGGATGCTAAAAAACAGAGATAGGGCTAGTAGGGGCCCTGACAAAATGTCAAAGAGAAGGTTATCCACGAACTCCCAGGTGAACTCTTGGGCCTCTCAACAGATCTTGTCCCCAACCCCAGAAGCCCAGCGTTCTCCTACTGCCTGGACCACTGCAGCGTGTTCTTCCCCTCAGCTTCCCAGTGCACCTTCGCCAAACTTTCCAAGGCCCTAGCATTAATCCTTCCCCTTTCCTCTCCCATCACACGCCTCTTCCTTTTATAGCAGCTCGGCAGATGTTCAGAAAGCAAAATGCTGAAGCTTACCTGCCCTAAAGGAACAACAATGGACGATTCTGTTCTAACCTTCCAAGAGGTGGCTCTGTTCACCAAATGTATATTTTTCATTGGATATACTTCGAGGTATTTTGGGGGGAAGAATTTTTTGAGCAGGAAAATTGCCATTGTTCAGTATTTATTTAGTCAATTCCATTTTTAGTTGAAGGTTACATGAAATATGGGAAAGTTCAAAATCCACAGTACCAGGCACAACGTAGGTGTTCAAAAAACGTTGACTGTGTCGTGTGTCCATTCAGACTCTTACCATTCATGTCCGGTGGCCTTGTGGTATCATAACAATCCATCTCTCCAACTGTGAGACAGGTCATAATTACTTAAATCTTTTATCCTATTTAAAATCTGTACTAAGTGCCTACCCTATCCAAAACACCTTGCAAGGTTCTGCGTGCAAGAGACTGATAGAAAGATGAAAAAAAGCGTGGCACCCACAATTAAAGGGACTTGCCGTAGAGCAGAGAAAGCAGACTCGTGCAAATGATAACGAAGATGAGGATTGGTGTGGGGGGTGAGGACAAGAAACTCCCACTGCGGTACACTTGTAACAGGCCAGACTCCTAGTTCCAAACTACAGCGTCGGAGTTACTGATAAATGCCATTCTAGAAGAAGAGATTGATGGTCAATCTGGGATCTATACATTGTAGCGTCATGTTCACACATCATCATTTTTTTTCCAGTACCATTGTTACCTCTCAGAACTTTTTAAATTCTAGGAGATGAGAGCTCCCACTGTGGCTCAGCAGTAATGAACCCGACTAGTATCCATGAGGATGAGGGTTCGATCCCTGGCCTTGATGCGTGGGTTAAGGATCCAGCATTGCCGTGAGCTGTGGTGTAGGTCACAGACGTGGCTCGGATCCCACGTTGCTGTGGCTGTGGCTGTGGTGTAGGGTGGCAGCTACAGTTCCGATTCCATCCCTAGCCTGGGAACTTCCATATGCCGCGCGGGCACAGCCTTAAAAAGACAAAAAATAAAATAAAAAAACATAACTCTGGGAAAGAGATGCCTCTTCCAGTCCATTTCTTCTGCTCTGCTATTGACAAGGATTGTGGCCAAGCACAAAGGCCTATGTAGCAAATCGAGGTCCCAGCCCGCGGAGGAAGAAGCAACTCAGACTGGAAATAAGTAACTCAGACTGCAGTAGTTGGTCCTGGCAGATGAGACGGTGGGGTGGCCAGCCCATAATGACGAAGCCGAAGTGACAGTAACAGCCAAGCCCCAAACAGCCAAGGCTGGTGTTGAATACCTCTTGCTCAGGGACTGTGCGAAATGTTTTCCCTCCATCAGCATATTTCTTATTTCCCAGGGATCCTTAGACCTCAGAACTAGTCTCTTTAAGGAGAAAATGAAGACTTAACTTTCCCAAGGTAACCCAGAGAAAAGGTGGCCAAACTGAGATACCAACTCAGCATTTTCTGCCACCAAAATCCAGTCTCTTAACCACGTTCCTATATTGTTATCATGTTTTCCAGCGGGGGCAAGGGATATAGAGCCATGGAAATATGAAAAGCATGAAGAGGAGTGTTTTTTCACTTCGCTTTCCTTTTTTTTTGGCCAAATGTTCCCATCATTTCCTTTTCTCTTCACCCCATAATTCACATGCTGGCCTTTGCTTTTAGTCATTTGGTGGCTCTGAGTCATAGCGAGCTTTGAAGTCCGGGCTTGAACAAAGCAAGATAAGGAAGGACTCCACCAGCCTCAAAGCATTCCCGGCTTGTTTACTTCATTCGCAGGCCTTGGTCTTTCGGTCTTTTGTTCCTGCTTCCAGGATACTTGAGTGTTGGCTTGTGACAAGTGTTCCAACTCAAATCTGCCATTCAGAGCCCCAGGCATCTGTGTGGGCCTTTATACGTGAGGAGGCACCCGTTCTTGGAAAGCAAGAGAAAAAAAATCGGTTTGGGCGATCAGGTAGTGATCTCTGCCACACCCCTGCCTTGTTCAGGAGCGATTTGGAATTCCCATTTTAAAATCACTTTCAAAACCAGGTTTTGATCCTTTAAGAAAAATAAGGGGTGTCATATCTTTCGGAGGGGAAATGTATTATCAAAAATTTCATTTCCAGGGCGTTCCCAATGTGGCTCAGTAGTTAATGGATCTGACTAGGATCCATGAGGAGGCGGGTTCAATCCCTGGCCTTGCTCCGTGGGTTAAGGATCCAGCGTTGCCGTGAGCTGTGGTGTAGGTGGCAGACGTGCTTGGATCCCATGTTGCGGTGGCTGTGGTGTAGGCCAGCAGCTGCAGCTCGGATTTGACCCCTAGACTGGGAACTTCCATATGCCGCAAGTTTGGCCCTAAAAAGCCAAAAAAAAAATTTCATTTCCAGCTCATCAACTAATGTATTCACTGAGCTTGACCTTCGTATTAACGAAGGTTCTCCAGAGGAAAGGAACCAATAGGATCTATCTCCTCTCTACCGTGTAGATATATAAAATGAAAAGAGTTATATAAAACATATATATGATGTGTGTGTACATATATACATATATGTACATGTGAGAGAGAAAGAGATTTATTAAAAGCAATTGGCTTATGGAATTAGGGAGGCAGACAAACCTCAAGATCTGCATCTGGCCAGTTGGCAGGTGGAAACCAAGCAGAGTCAATGGTACAGGTGCAGTCTCAGTGCAAAGGTCTGAGATTAGACCTAATGTAGTTCCGGTCTGAGTCCAACAGACTCAAGGATGAGGAAGGGCTGCAGTTTCTTTTTAAGTCCAAGACTGGGGGGTGGGAGTGGGGTGGGGGAACCATGTTCCAGCTTGGAAGCAGTCAGGCATAAGGAATCTCTCTTAGTCAACCTTAGCGTTTCATTTAGGCCTTCACCTGATCAGATGAGGCCCACCCACATTAGGGAGCGTCATCTGATTTACTCAGTCTACTGATGCAAAGATTAATCTCATCCAGAAACACCTTCACAGACACCCAGAATAAGACGTGGCCAAATATCTGGGTACTTTGTGGCCTAGTTAAGTCGAAGCATAAAATTACTCACGACATCCCTCAAAAACTTTCAGTCACATGTAAATGTATTTTTCTAACCAGGTAAATATTTGCCAAAATGAAAAACCCCAAAAGATGCAATGCATTTGCTGAAATCAATTTCCAAAGCATTTTTCCAGCATTTTGCGGGGCTTTGGACTCTCAGGGTCTCCACTACAAAAGGCAACCTTCACATGTCTGCATTTATATGTTCTGCATGACTGCCATAAACTCAGCTACATGTACAGAGCTCACTAGAAAGTACTAGCAATAGCTAGGACTCTAGGAGTATCCAAAGATTAGGTTACTCTTCATGGACAGAAATAACCTGACCCAATACAATATCTCTAATCTAGACATGGGTGAAAGATAACCACCAACGACCCTAGGTCAAAGCAGAAAATACCGTGTAAACAGAGTGACATTATGCTAGGACAGTGATGGTCGTGGTGGTGACAGTGTGTAGTTGAAGATAAGAGGTTGTCGTTGCCAAGAAGATGTATCAGTCTCCATTTCTACCTCAATGATGATTTCCTCTCAGCTGAGGAATCAGCCTTGTATTTCCGTCATGTTCTGACAGCATCTGGTGCAGAGGCCAGCACATAGTGCTCAATAAATTTGGTGTGTAAATTTTAGGTTTTACAACCAGTACCTAAAGCCCTAAGTGGTACATTCTGCATTAACTTGAATGCATCAGTTAAAATAAGCACAGTTCCCATCATGGCTCAGCAATAACAAACCCGGCTAGCATCCATGAGGACACGGGTTCGATCCCTGGCCTCGTACAGTGGGTTAAGGAGCCAGCATTGCCACAAGCTGCAGGGTAGGTGGAAGATGTGGCTGAAATTTGGTATTGCTGTGGCTGCGGCAGCTCCAATTGAACCTCTAGCCTGAGAACTTTCATATGCCATAGGGGTGGCCCTAAAAAGCAAAAAAACTAAATAAAAAATAAATGAAATAAGCACAGTTATTTTAGTGTTTCACATCAGCAATCATGGCATTCTTGATAACTGAGGGAAGTCTCTGAAGACACCACCCAATTTTCTGCCCAAATATATATATATATATATATTTTTTTTTTTTTAACTGTTTAGGGCCAAACACGCAGCCTATGGAAGTTCCCAGGCTAGGGGTCTAATCAGAGCTGTAGCCACCGGCCTACACCACAGCCATAGCAACGCCAGATCCAAGCCGCATCTGTGACCTACACCAGAGCTCACAGCAACACCAGGTCCTTAACCCACTGAGCAAAGCAGGAATTGAACCCACAACCTCATGGTTCCTAGTTCATTAACTGCCGAGCCATGAAGGGAACTCCCAAACATCTTTTCTAGATAAATGGAGAGGCTTGAGGAAGAGGCAATTTTATTTCATTATCATATCTCTTTTCTAACTTCTGCGTAACTTTATGCCTCAGGCTAAAGACCCATGAGAAAAACCCCTTACATGCTTCTTACCCCAGTTAGCACTCCACACCCCACTGGAGAGGGTTCTTACTTCTTTGTTTAATTACCTATGATTCTTGTCAAATCTCATCACCTGGCATTCCTGGTCCTCTAATATTTTTTCCTTTCACTATCTCTTTTTTTATTTTTTGTATTTTTTAGGGCCACACCCACAGCATATGAAGTTTCCCACGCTAGGGGTCTAACCAGAGCTGCAGCTGCCAGCCTACACCACAGCCACAGCAATGCAGGATTCAAGCCACATCTGCGACCTACACCACAGCTCATGGCAATGCCAGATCCTTAGCCCACTGAGTGAGGCCAGGAATCGAACCAGCAACCTCATGGTTCCTAGTCGGATTCGTTTCCCCTGCACCAAGACCAGAACTCTCTATCGCTTTTTATAGGCCATATAGCTCCCATCTTTAGAACAGAAATTCTGCCCCTTCCCATTTCCAATTAACTGAGCCAGAGTCCAAGTAAAAACACACCCTCGTCCCCTCGGTGACAGGGCACCAGTCAGCTTTGTAGATTGCAGGATATGTCAAACTAGTGAGTAATGTCTGGGAACTTGTGCTGATTTGTCTCCTGTTCCAGGCCAGTTCTGCATTCTCACAAGTTCTCAGAGTGTTTCTCCTTTGGGGACATCCGACACTGCAGTTTCGGAAACCTGCAGTACCATGTCAGGCCGAGCCTCTTCCCTGATGGGACAAATGAAAATTCGTTTTGCTGTTCCTTCTTCTGACTGGTTCCTTGTGTTTTGACCTTGTGTAGACCAGTCTTCAATCCCCTTTAAGGTCTGGGCAGATCATTTGACACCTCAGCGCCGTGCTTGGTGCTTTCATGGCAATCCGGGGTCTGGAACCTTCCCTAGGCTCCACCGCCGTCACTCGGTGACTCCTAGGATGTCTGCCTCATGAACTTTCACTAGAAAATTTAGAATTTAAGGCGTTCCCATTGTGGTTCAGTGGTTAACAAATTGGACTAGGGATCATGAGGTTGCAGGTTCGATCCTTGGCTTCCATCAGTGGGTTAAGGATCCAGCGTTGCCGTGAGCTGTGGTGTAGGTCACAGATGCAGCTCAAATCCCGTGTTGCTGTGGCTCTGGTTAGACCCCTAGCCTGGGAACCTCCATATGCCTCAGAAGCAGCCCTAGAAAAGACAAAAAAAAAAAAAGACAATTTAGAATGTAATTGTATCTGACTTTATATTTTTGGACTCCTGCTTCCTTGTCTAAACTGCTAATTTGCTAAAGGTATGGGCTGTGTTTTGCGCTTTTTCGGCATCCTCCTCGAAGCACCTCATATCCAGTCTGAACAACCTAACAGTCACTTACGAAATAGGCGCCAGGGTGATGAGATCACACACATTGCTTCTGATGACACAGCAGATCTGACACTTTCAAGCGAATGCTTTCCTTGGTGAGCATGCCACCCAGGGAGGCTCCCCACCCATGCCGATGACGTTACCAAGGCTCAACATGACTATCAATACCTCTCTCTGTTTGAACGTGTGTCAGAATCTGTGACGCTTATTTCATGCCTGATATCCATCTAGCATCGTGCTATAAGCAGGACCCTGTTTTCAAAGTGTACCTCTGCAATTGTTAGGATGCAATTCCTGAGCACGGATGTTTGTCATCGTATGTAGAAGATATGAAAACAGGTGTGAATACTGATGGCATAAAGCAAAACGGGGCAGGAACCATCCGTGAGGGGCAAGGAACTGAAGGACAGGGGACTGAGCGCTGAGCCAGCAAAAAGGTCCCCTGCCACTTCAGTGTCTATAACTCCTCATCCTATAGTCCTAGGAAGCAACTAAAACCTAGGGCTGGGAATCCAAGAGATGACGGCACTAGATGATACCACCTGGCCCTCCAGCAAGTCATGCCCCAGGGTGAGAAATGATTTGCAACACAACTCTGTCTCCAAACAAAAGACACTGACGGCCAAATGAGCCAATCGGGCATCCAGGGACCTCACTCACACTGGCCTGGCATCAAAGTTTTGCCTGTTCATCTCTATGCCTCATCTGGGCCTCTGTGGCCTCCTTTGTAAAGGGAAGTAACATAAACCAGGTGAAAGGTTCTCAAGGAAATGATGGGAATATGCAGAGGCTGTAAACTTTCTGTGAGCTTTTGAAACCGGGCATGGTCCTGTGGGCTCCTGGGCACAAAAGCCTTTCTGTGTCCCCCATTTCTTGTTTTTAGGAAAACGTGGGCCTCATTCAGCCTCCACAACCTTCCCTGAGTCCCAAGGGGCAGGTTCGGACAGTTGCTGATCAGGGAAGGGAGGGGATGCAGAGACCAGGGAGGAGGAGTCAAGAAACAACAGTACAGCCTTGGGGCAGGGTCCTGGTTCCCTCTCGAGAAATACATGTAATGATACAGGCATCGTACACACCGAAGAGAAAAGCAGTATTCCTTATGCTTCTTTTAGAAATGAATGCTTTGAAACTGAACAGCTTAGAGTCCTTCCTTGTCCTTCTCCCTGGCTTAATTGTACCCTAAACACAATAAAGTTACGCAGAAGTTAGAAGAGATATGACGATGAAACAAAACAGCAAAGGTGCTTCTTCCTCAAGCCTCTCCATTTATCTAACCCTAAACACAATCACCCGTAAACTAAAGATAGGGTGCCCTGAGCATAATCGCCTGCGTGTTAAAGGTGATTAGCACGTGATGTTTTTCAGGAACGTTCCTAGTCTGTTCTGATCTCCGATCAATATGTCCTTTTCACAGGTGCAGTTATTCTGGGCAATAACCCAGAAGACCACCAACCTGCTCATGTCAAATAGATCTCCTGATGCCAGCGCTGATGACTCAGATTCCCCCAAAGAAAGAAGAAGGATCAGGAATCAATCCTGATTCCTATCTGCAAATCTGTGTTTCTCCTTTTTACTATAAAACTCCGCTTAATTTCTTCTGATGGGGGGGCACAGTCTTTAGGGCATTAGCTGGCTATGGCCCCCTCTGCTTGGCAAAGCGATAAAAGCTCTCTTTCTCCTTTACCCAAAACTCTGTCTCTATATTGCAAGTCGGCACTGGCAGACAGAGGCCGAATTCCAGCAACAATTTCAGTGACACAAGCAAGTTATATGCTACAGGTTCTATGGCCACAGCACGGCATCTGAGGGTTGCTGAGCTGTATCACTGCTGAGTCCCTTTCCAGTCTGCACGTTCTGGGCCCTGCACACAGCTCAAGAGGGGGAGCCGCCAACGCCCTTGGGTGACAGAAACAGCTATTTGCATGCAGTAGATGGTCTATCCCAGGGCCAGAAAGTGTTGGGAAGTCCAGGACCCTGGGCCTGGGCCTGCGTCATGTCATCATGTCTTCTGTCACCCTATTTGATTTCTCCCCGAGTACTCGTGACTCTTAAATTATTCATTTGTTTACCTTTGAATTGTGCATTTTCCCCACCAGGGAAATGGTCAAAAATGAGGCTGAAATTCATTTGTTGTTGGAATAGGCTAAGGGCCTTGGTCTGAATTCTGTGCTCTAAGACAAGTGAAGGCATTAAACCTCTTACCACCCCAGAAGGACTCTTTGCAAGCGTTAATGTAGGACATTTAATCGGAATGGATTGAAATTCAGGGATAGAAACAAGTCAGTTAGTGGTTATCTTAACCACTCTCAGCTGAAGGAAATGCAAATGAAACAGGAAGGAACCCGAAAGATGGGTGGACCTGCATTTAAGAGGGAGAATCATTCTACACGGTATCTGTAATCCTCCATGCAGGAGAAGAACCGGAAAGAGAATGGACATGTATGCGGGTATCGCTGAATCCCTGTGTGTACAGCAGAAATCACCACAAGCTTGCAAATGAACTATACTTCAATAAAGCTTCAAAAATGAAAAAAAAAAAAAAAAGTGAGAACTATTGAGCCATCCTGGGGACAAAGGAAGAATATGCAGCCTTAGTACTGGCCACTCTTCTGCCACCATCTCCCCCTTGTCATACCTGTGGTACCTTCTCAGTAGAATCCCTATCCTCAAACCAAACACACACACACACACACACACACACACACACACGCTTGTTTCTTTGCTTTTGTTTATCCCTATTTTGTAGTTTTTCTCCTCCAAAAAAAAATATGGATTATTGGGGAATGAAAAACAAATTTGAAAAGAGAAAATGAGAGGCCACTTTGTGCTAATGATAAAAAGAGAAGCATCTAATACACACCAAGAAGAGAATATGAGAGTGTTAAATTGTGTATTAAAAAATAAGGGAGTTCCCATCATGGCTCAGCGGTTAACGAACCCGACTAGGATCCATGAGGATTCAAGTTCAATCCCTGGCCTCACTCTGTGGGTTAAGGACCCAGCATTGCCATGGGCTGTGGTGTGGGTTGCAGACGTGGCTCAGATCTTGCATTGTTAGGCAAGATCTGAGGCTGGGTTGTAGGCCAGCAGCTGTAGCTCCAATTTGACCCCTAGCCTGAGAACTTCCACATGCTGCAGGTGTGTTCCTAAAAAGCAAAAATAAATAAATAAATAAGATAAAAAGAAAAGAGTATAGACATTTAGAAGGGATATACAACAAGGTTCTACCACACAGAACAGGGAAATACATTGAGTATTCTGGGATATATATGTGTAACTAAGTCACTTTGCTGCACAGCAGAAATTGGCACAACACTGTAAATCAACTCCAATTTTTTTTTTTTGAAAAAGAGAAGAGTAGGAGTTCCCGTCGTGGCGCAGTGGTTAACGAGTCCTACTAGGAACCATGAGGTTGCGGGTTCGGTCCCTGCCCTTGCTCAGTGGGTTAACGATCCGGCGTTGCCGTGAGCTGTGGTGTAGGTAGAAGACGCGGCTCGGATCCCGCATTGCTGTGGCTCTGGCATAGGCCGGTGGCTACAGCTCTGATTGGACCCCTAGCCTGGGAACCTCCATATGCCGCGGGAGCGGCCCAAGAAATAGCAACAACAACAACAACAAAGACAAAAAAAAAAAAAAAAGAGAGAAGCGTATAGATGAATTTTTTTTTGGAGAGTTTTAAACCTTGAAGGAATTTTACTGAACAAGTTATGGTATCCTGCCTCGGCAGTAACTGAAGTTATGATAGACATTCATTTATAAATCAGAAATAATGAAAGTACTTGCCTGTTTCCACATTCCCTGAAACACTACAAGATTAATGAGAGGCATAATGCATTTGAAATCGTTTTGGCATTTTTGGAGAATTATTCACTGAAATGTATTTTAAAAGGAAGGAGCATGCTCTCAATGGAACACAAATAAACCTGCATTTTCCCTCACATTCTATAATCACCATTGCCCTGTATAATGTCACAAAGCTTTCATTTGAAATGGTTCTTATTTCTGGATATATGGGAATTTAGAAAGCTCAGCTATCCTCACTTCTATGTTTATAAATCACATGTAATCTCATTATTCTATCCTGTACTTACATGATCTTCTACCTGTTTTCCTAGACTACTGTGAACGCTTTAGGGAAGAGGACATGTGTATTTAGTTTCATATCCCTGGTGCCTTGAGTAAATAAGATGTTTAATAAATGGGGCTAATGAATAAAAACATTCATGCAATACAAATCATGCTGTGACATTTCATTGTAGAAGAATGAATAATGTTGACCTATCCTTGGAAAGGCCAGTAAAATATGAATATTCTTGAAAAGAGGAAATAAATAATTAAATAGCTAAAAGATCATTTGCACCACTGGCTTATTCTCAGAAATAGTACAAAATTTTAGGTAGGAGTTCCTGCTATGGTGCAGTGGGTTAAGAAGCTGAGTGTAGCAGCTTGTGTCACTGCAGAGGCCGGGTTCAATCCCTGGCCCAGCTCAGTGGGTTAAAGGTTCCAGCATTGCGGCAGCTGCGGGTGCAGGTTGCAAACGCAGCCCGGACTCAGTCCCTGGCCTGGAACTTCCGTATGCTGCATGTGCAGCCATAACAAAAAAAATTATATAAAAACTTAAAAATATTGGGTTTGGAGTTCTCGTCATGGCACAGCAGAGACAAATCGGACTAGGAACTATGAGGTTGTGAGTTGGATCCCTGGCCTCGCTCAGTGGGTTAAGGATCTGGCCTTGCGGTGAGCTGTGGTGCAGGCTGCAGATGCAGTTTGGATCTGGTGTTGCTGTGGCTCTGGCGTAGGCCAGCAGCTGTAGCTCTAATTGGATCCCTAGCCTGGGAACCTCCCTATGCCGCAGGTGCGGCCCTAAAAAGAAAAAAATAAATAAAAAAGAAAAAAAAGTAATAAAATTATTACCCCCCCAAAAATAAAAAATATATAAAAATTAGGTTAAAGAATACCATAGGTTCACAAAATCCCTTGTCTTCTTTCTTCTTGTATAAATCTTTTTTTCCACCTGTTCACAGATAAGTTTAAAAAGTTTAATGTTTACATAGGAAAGGGAAATTTTATGTGAGAAATAATCATATGCGATAGAATACTCTTATTCCTTCACGTAGGTAACCTGAAAGATAAGAGTAATTAACAGTTTTCCTTGTGATAATATGTATATATGTACTCAAGGATAAAGATTCTATCTCGTATATAGCTATTTTATGTATCTATATAGTTTTTTTTACTTTAGATTTATTTTGAATATATATGATACTTATTATATGGAATATTATTTAGATGCAAGTAAATAAGGATTCACAAAAGGTGGTGGGAAATGACCACTTTTCCCCTCTGTGTTCTGAACCCTTGATAGCCTCCGCACATGTGGCTCTGGTCCTCGTGTTTTCCCATCTACACTCAGGCCAGCTCGAGAAAGAGCAGCGCACTGACTGCAGCAGGTCGAGAACCAGCTCTACAGTCAGATGTTCCTGGACTCGAATTGCTCCCACTTCACTCTTTTGAGGTCACGAGTCCTTGGACAAATCGCTCCCCGCTTCCGAGTCTCACTTTCACCATCCGCCCAATGGGGATGACGCCCCGCCCCCCGCCCCCCTTCCCACCTGCCATCTATTAAGGGCTCAGTAAATACCAGTAGGCATGCTCTTACTTCCGCACATTTAAATCTCTTTCAAAAATACACAGAAATCTCTTTGAATGCATTACTTCATGTGATACCTTCCTTTTTTTAAACCTTCCGGTATGGTTTCCAAAACCACACATATGCAACCACGCACAGCTCATATTACTAAGATGCAATAACCTGTCACAGCGTTTTTCTCATCCTGGTAGGTTGACGCTCAAGTTGGCGGCCTCCAACTGGTTATCTGTTGAAACACTTTATCCTTTCATAAGCGTGAATCCAGAGGCACTGAGTAATGCACAATAAAATTAGTTTGGGGAGAAAGGAACCAAGTTTGAAGGAAAATAAAAAAAAAAAAAAACGGAGGGGGGGCAGATAAGCACAGTAAAATAATCTCCAATGACTTCATTGTGAAGTAATGACTTTTACCAAATAACTGCATTGTAGTTTTATCTTTCCAACCAAGATTGTGTTAATGCTCTAAAATTAAATCTCTTGTGAAAGTTATCTGGAATTTCTCAACAAGTTTTTAAAGGGGTTTTATTTTTTCATTGGAGGTCATGCCTCAAGAATTTGTAGGAATTCCGCCTGGAAAGTAATAATCAGTGGAAACTGGCAGTCAAAGCTAATTTATATTACTCTTCCAGATAAAAATTCCTTCCGTCTTAGACCTGCATTTCAAAAAAGATTATTATCACTCTGGAGAGAATACATCAGTGTAGAAAAAGAAAAAGAAAAAAAAAAAAAAGGAATGACCTCAAAGATGTCTTTGCTGCCTCTGTGCAACTCCAGGTCTGCTTCTTTTTAAAACTCCCTCTTTAATCCTCTCTTTTGAAATGTTTTGAGGCGATTCAAAGCAGGAGGACTCCTCAAAGGATGTTTCCTCCTCTGCCTGTGTGGGAGTTCGTGGCACCTCTTGGGTGGTGGGAGAAAGGAGGACACAGGAGGAGCTGTGATGGAGAGAGCGGTTCAGCCTCCGGGCCGAGAGGAGGGAGGTGTTCTTCCGACAGCAATATCTTCCCATTCCCTTAGTGGCTAAAGAGACGGGTCCTTCCCGAGTCAGATGCTCTGTGCTTCTTTTGGCCATGCTTGCATGTTCGCATGCAGGACACATGCATGAGGGAGCATATGCTTAATGGAAAAGTCTCAGCAATGTGAAGTAACAGGCTGAAATGCGAACGTCAAGGCCTCCATGTATTAGCTCCTCCACTTACCTGTTAATGAACCCCTCGGGGTCTTAGTTTCCATATCTATAAAATGGGTTTCATAGAGGTGTTTGGAGGCCACTGGATGTGACATGTAAATCATTCAGCTCAGCAGTTGGTTAGTACCCAAAAAAGTTTGCTGGAAAAACAAATGAGTCGATACATAATTACTAATTATTCCCTCTCAACCTCTCCATCCCATCCAGAGAACCTGAGGTATTATTAATCCAATGTAGAACACGTGTCTGTTCAGAGATCCAAAGTACAGAAACACTGAAACTCTCTGAGGGTGACTCTGAAAATTGAAGCCCCCAGATATGTTTGAATCAGTACCAGTTAAGATCCACAAAAGAAGTATGACAAAAATCATAATCTGTATGACCAGAGCTGGCATTCAGAAGCCGCACTCATTTCTCAAGCCCAGAACCCTAAACCTATGAGACAAAGAGTCCCTTTTAAGGGCCATTTTTTATTTATAGGATTTCAATTTGAGATAGCCCCAAACATGCATAGTATCAAAACCAAATGGCCTGCCTTTTCTATCAATCCCAGATATATGTCATGAATGGGTCAGATCCACCAAACTTCCAGCAATCAACAGACCAAAACTGAACCGAGGAAGCATTTCATTGACTAAGAATTCAATCACTCTTATTGAAATATTTCAGCAGTTAAACCGAAATCTGCTAGCATCATACATATAATTTGTACAATTCCAAAAAGCATATATTTGGGACAAGGCCATTGTTAATTCTATGTGGTTTTTCAGTGGGTAGGTAATTCTTTAACAGTAGAAACAGAAGACTGAGTTGGTTCCAATTGTGAGCTCACTCCTAAGGTCAGAACTGAAAGCTGAAAGAGAAGCAGAGTCCAAAATCAACACCAGTTTGGACTATAAAGCATTTCTCTCTGAGGGTGCCCGGGTTGATATGAAGGAATTCCACCTCAAACAAGGAGAGCTCAAACTCATTTTTCCCAGTTATTAGTGGGCTTGTCTAGTGTCTGTCTGTTCACGTTGGTCCATTCCCTTCCCCCTCAAATCCATTTTCCTAAGACCCTGGCTTAAGACCCGCTTGAACCCAGAGTTCTCCTGACTCGTTGCACTTTAGTTGCTGGAGAAGTGCAAGTCGGAGAGTTATAAAGTATCTGTAGGAACAGTCACTAACGTGGTTGGCCAGAAAATCTCAGCAAGAGAGCCAAAAAGTTTAATTTGTAGTAACCTATGATTTCTCAGTAAATATTAACTAATGTGGGAAGTATGCATGGATTTACTTCTCTAGGCTGTTTGAACCTTTTAAATCATAACTTTTTTAAAACAAAAAATTTAAGCAAGACCTGAAAAAGTGACTCATAAAGGAAGGGTGTTTGGTTTGCGTCCCTTGTCTCCTCCAGGCTACCAGTCTTCAGGGTGATGTTTTTCTTTCACGAGCTTGTCCTTTTCATGGATGTGCCTGATTGATGGATAACTCCCTCTGCAGGTGTCTCCAAGCCCCCGAGTCCCCCTTTGGTTAAGTGCCCAAGCAAACCAACCACCGTGCACCAAAGCGCTCACCTTCCTTGACCTCAGTCCCGTCTGCCAACGGGATACTCATTCACACCAAGACTGAAGACTTAACCATTGACCCAGGTGCAACTCCCAGGAGCCCCTGCACAGAGAAATGGCTCAGACATGAACCAGAAAGCAGAAACCCACCTGTCTCCTAACCACAGAAGTCATCATCTTAGCCCAGCTCACAAAAGCTCCGCTGATCTGTAAATAGCTGTGTGGACTAGATGCTCTGATGTTATTCTTTCTTTATGATGGATTCATGTATTTAGTCACAGATTTTCAGAATGCCAGATGCTGTCCACCTCCTATCCCATGGACCCAGAACTACTTTGAAATTTAGAAAATTCCCAACATGTGTACATTCATCTAGTATTTATCAGCTGTTGACTTAATACCAACTTTATGCCAACTGGAGAACTAAGGGAAAGGGCACACTAAAAAAGGGAAAAAGCAAGAAGGTCTCCATGATATATTGCAGAAAATGAACAGGTCACTGTGACTGGAACTTGGCATCCACTCATTGGAGAAAAAACATATCAAGTGGGGACTGGAAAGCTGGGGAGATTTGTGGGGAGGTGCTGAGAGGACCCATTGCAAAGATCTTCAAAATACCATTGATTCTGTTTTTTATTTTTATTTTTTTTCTGTTGTGGGGGGGTCGCTTTTTTTTAAAAAGTTATTGAAATGTAGTTGATTTACAGTGTTGTGTTACTTTTGGGTATACAGCAAAGTGGTTCAGTTTTACATACATATATAATTATTTTTTAAGATTATTTTCCAATATAGGGTATTATAAGATATTGAGTCTATTTCCTTACACTATACAATAGGTTCTGGT
This sequence comes from Phacochoerus africanus, assembly GCF_016906955.1. Taxonomy (NCBI): domain Eukaryota; kingdom Metazoa; phylum Chordata; class Mammalia; order Artiodactyla; family Suidae; genus Phacochoerus; species Phacochoerus africanus. The sequence goes on along the minus strand of NC_062555.1, from coordinate 14,573,644 downwards.
TGCATATTTGCTTTATTTATAGTACTGTGTATATTTTAATCCCAAACTCCCGATTTCTCTCCACCCCTTTCCCCTTTGGTAACCAAAAGTTTGTTTTCTATGTCTGTGAGTTTATTTCTACTTTTTATTTATTTTTACTTATTTATATTTTGGGGTTTTTTGTTTGTTTGTTTGTTTGTTTTAGGGCTGCACCCAAGGCATATGGAGGTTCCCAGGCTAGGGGTCACATCGGAGCTACAACTGCTGGCCTATGCCACAGCCACAGCCATGCAGGATCCAAGCCACATCTGCGACCTACACCACAACTCACGGCAACGGCAGATCCTTAACCCACTGAACGAGGCCAGGGATTGAACCCGCATCCTCATGGTTCCTAGTCAGATTCATTTCCCCTGCACCACAAGAGGAACTCCTACTTCTGCTTTTTAAATGAGCCCACTTGTATCATATCCCACATATGAGTGATATCATATGATATTTGTCTTTGTCTGACCGACTTCACTCAGGATGATAATCTTTAGGTCTACCCATGTTGCTGAAAAAGGCACCATTGATTCCTTTTTAGGCTGAGGAATGTCATATAAAGTGCCATTGATCTTGGACGTGATCCCGCAGACCAAAGAACACTAAAGGCAGCATATGCGACGTGCGATGTGCAACGAGCATTAGCCGCAGTGTGGAGAACAGCTCTAGGGAGGGACCAGCCCTGACAAGGAAGCTAAATGCAAAGCCTTGGCATGTGGAGGCCCTGAGTCAAGGGCTGTGAGGAGAAGCTGAAGAGAATGGGACAGGTTAAGGAACTTGGGTAAAATTAACGTGGCCTCATGCCATTCTTCTTTTGCAACAGACACGTACTCTGGTAGTGGATGTAGCTCAAAACAAAAAGGTTTCCAAACTAGGGGTTGGGAATCCCTCTTACATACAGAATTTGTAATGATAGCCAGGGATTTATCTTGTATCTCTTTATGAAGGCACGACTTCAGAGCTAAACTCGCATCACATCAAATCAAGCAAGCCCACAATGGATGTTGCTGTGTGGATGAGGGGATGGTACCAAGATAAAAGATACAATCTCTGGAGCTCCTGTCATGGCTCAGCGGTTAACAAACCCGACTAGTATCCATGAGGATGCTGGTTCGATCCCCGGCCTTGTTCAATAAGTTAAGGATCTGGCATTGCCGTGAGCTATGGTGTAGGTCACAGACATGGCTTCTGGCATTGCTGAGGGTCTGGCATAGGCTGGCAGCTGTAGCTCCTATTTGACGCTTAGCCTGGGAACTTGCATTTACTGTAGTGCTAAAAAGCAAAAAAATAAAATAAAATAAAATAAATACAAGCTCTGCCTTTACATATTTTATAAACTAATTCCATGGTTCTCAATGGTTACGTGTTGTGAACAATCGTGAGGTGAGCCACAATGAAAGGTTTTAAATGATAATATAAAAGCAGCATGTGTACATGATGACAAATGTTAAAATAGCATTTTTGAGCTCTTTCTTTGAGTCTTGCATTGCATGGATTAGCTCATATAATCCTTAGACAGGAGAAGAAGGTACTACTTCCTCCAATCTTTTGAATTAAGCTATAGGGGTGTAGAAAAGTTAAGAAACCTATCTGCAATCCCACAGCTAGAAGTGGGAGGGCCAATGCGTACTCACCAGGTCTGTAGTGGATGCTGTGGTGTGCTGCCCAGAGCTTCTTTGGGGACCAAAGAAGGCACCATTTCCTCAAGAGCAGGGAAGGAGTGTTGATGAGGCATGACTCAGTCCCTCTGGGAAGAGTCCTTCCCTGCAAGAAGCTGCCTCACCCAAGCCTCCCACCAGCAGGAGTGGGCGTGGGGTACGAACTGGTCTTGGCTGGCAAGATCTGAGAGGATCACCCCAGCTCCTGAGCACTCAGGGTTGATTGTAGGTTCTGTGGCAATGGCGTTGCAGTTCAGCTTTCCCCTTTGCACAGCATTTCTTTTCTCCCTTTCACAAAGAGATTGATCCCAAAAACAGGCTGCAATAATTCTCTTCATGATCTAGGAACATGAGCTGGGAGAAAGCTTGACTCCAAAGCCTGTGTGCTCAGCTCCCAAGCCAGGCAATAGAAGAGTCATCACAAATAATTTGAGCCAAATATGAAGGGAGGGGAGATTTTTGAAAGACCGAGATCCGATGCTTCAGGCACAAGGAGTAATGGAAAGAAATGCAAGTATACTTGAGGAATAATGACGCAATGCATCTGACAAGAGCAGGAGGTTCCTGTAGTTGTCAGAGGTGGGTAATGGGGGTTGTGCTCAGGCTGCTTCTCAGATGCCAGAGTCAGGAGCTTCTTTCTTGCTTTCTTCTTGAGAAGAACAGAAGAGTGATACGATGTAATCAGTATTCTAAGAACATAAATCAGGCATCTGGACAGCATGGAATAGAACAGGAGTGCCAGGTGCCAGTGATATTTTGTGTTCAAAATCCACAAGAATTGTTGGCTAACTGAACAGGGAAGCCAGACAAAAGTAGGAGTCATGGAGTCTTTGAAAGCTTCAAGTCTGGGTGAATGGGAGAAAATTCAGGTGCCCTCCAGGGAGATGGGTCATTTGCCTACCCAGGGATGTCTTCACGGCAGAGTTAATATGGATGTAAATGGCCAAGTCTTAGGACATCACCCTCCCATCAAATAGTTCGGGGACTCTTTCCTCTTTTATGACATGTTACTTGATTAGTCTTCTCTAGCATGTTCTCCTTTTCAACGTTAGTCTCAAGAAGATGACAATGAGAAAACAGTTACGTTGCTCTGGGGATAATCTGCCGTTTGGGTATTTCTCCAAGAATCAGTGTCACAGAGTGCTGGGCATGTGAGCCTTGGAGACTGAAGGAGCAGGGAGGACAGGACAGAGGTTGTACCTTCTGTAACACAAGGCGAGCGTTCATCTTATTTTCCAAGGGCATCTTTTCTTTACTTCAAACCTTAGGTTCTTATTAACCTTGGCTGCCAAATTTGAAAGGCCGGCTGTTTTCATAGATAATAATTTCATTCCGGATATATTATCTATTAAGAGACCCACACTATTAGTTTCTATATAAGCACATGTCTAGTGGCTTGGTCATAATCAGTTACTAATCACTTGGTGAAATCTAGTAGGAAAGACATTATACAAAAACACTTTTGTGTTTTATCATCAGCCTTCCCAAGACAAGTTCTTGCTGGCTTTTGGCCGCAGGAAACAAGATGTTTTATTTCAACGTGAATTTCCTGATTCCAAATTTAAATAACAAAATATGTGACGATGATTTGTACCAAACTGCAGAACTGGGGGGATGGGTAAACAGAGATGGGGGAAGAGAGACTATATTTTCAACTGTGATCTGGAGGTGCAATAATTAGAATTGTAAGCTTGGATAACATGATGGTTTTATTCGAATCTCTTTAAAGCCACAATGAAACCATTATTTGGGGGAAATACTCTACACCTTTCCATTTTTACTCCCTCACCCACTTCGTCCCTTCCTTCCTTTCTTTCCTTCCTTCTTCCTTCCTTCCTTCCTTTCCTTTCCTTTCTTTTCTTTTTTTCCCTCTTCAGCTTCTATATAGTTTGCTCAGACCAGAAATGTCAAAACTCTGTGGAGAACAGCTGTTCTCATTTTTGGCTCCTCTGCTGAGGAAGTGTTCAGAATGTCCTCAAGGAACATGTCTCCTGTGTGCTGTCCTATTACAGATGTAAACTAGGAGACTTTTTTTTTCTTTTTTTTTTAAATATCCTGAGAAAGAAACAGTGGCAATGGAGCTAAGTTCTCTCTTAGGTACCATATGGAAATTATTCGGGGCCAGAATTCCAAGATGGCAGCTCTCAAGAGGTCCCCATGCAATGAGCCACTAGGATATTAACTAGATATTCACAACCCAGGCCTTTTGGGTGGAGTCAGACAAGACTGGATGACTCTTATTTCAGGAAGCCTCCTCTGAAACCCCTTCTGCCTGTCTAGGTCCATCGTCTTATGGGTGCTCAAGTACCCTTGCCTCTCTCTCAACACACTCACTACAAAACGCATCTTTTTATAATGGCCCCGTGAAGTGTCCTCCCTCGCCCACCACCCGTAGATGAGGAGCAGAAGATGGGTCATGTTTAATGGTATAACCACCGCGTCTGGCACAGTGTGCAGTACATCTAAGTGTTCGGTGAATATCCCAAGGATGCAGTCAGTTGTAAATCGAGCTGGATGCATCTGGAAGAGCCTTGAGAAGGTGTAACAGACAGGCTGTGATGGGGAAGGGAAGAGGGCAGAGGGGTCTCAGTTCTACTTTTGGCGGGCTGGAGGTTCTGAGAGCAGAGTTCCCTGCGGGTTCACAGGGCACCAGCAGAGGAGGGTAGTGTCAGTGCCCCAAAGGTTGCCCAGATAGGTAGAGAGAGAGCTCTTCGGCTTGTTCTAAACCCCTTGATGGGCTCCCAGGTAGGGTGGGTAGGACTCAACAATTCCTATTGTTCCCACTGGGGGACATGACATTGCTGAGAGACTGAGATTGCCAGAGCGTACTACAAAGATTGGTGGAAAGCATTCTACTGTGGTAGACTTCTGGGTAGACTCTGGCCTGGGGGCCAAGCTAGAGTCACAGGGAGATCTCGGTAGCTGCTCCCAGCATTCCCAGGAAAGCAGGGGGGGATGGCTGGGCCCCAATTAACTTGGATTTAGGGATCAGAGAGCAGCAGCACAGGGAGGTGTTGGGAAGAGAAAGGCATTGCTGCGAAAGCAAAGGAGCAAGAGGCCAGTTTCCGACCCTGCTTCTGTCTCCGCTATAGACCTGCAGCTTCTTATAAAGAGGAAGGAGGTCAGAAGATCCCGTGCTCCTAAGCACCTGGCATATGTAGACGATTTCAATTTTACTATAACTAGTCCTGGGAAAAACCAGCAAAAGCACTGCTTTTTTTTTTTTTTTTTTACTTTATTTGCCAATCTTGTTACCAGTGGTTGGAGCCTTTTGATGACAATGAAAGTGCTTTTCTATGAAACAAAAAAGCTACATTTTCCTTGTGCATAAGAATGGAGCGTGAGGAAATCTGTAATCCTGCAACAGGTTTTTAACTTATCATCTATTCAAACACACACACACACACACACACACACACACACATATACACATACACGTATATATCAAGACTTGGCTTAGCTTGGAAGATAAACAGAGATGTAAACGCTAGAGGAGAGATTTTATCTTTGAGTAGAAGTAGGATGAATTGGTAACATGTAATTTAATTATCGCCACCTCCACTCCCACCAAGGGTCAGGAGATCTGAACATTAGGGAAAAGATGCGTTAATACTTCACCCATGAAATATGGTGAGCGTTATTATTCTAAGAGAAGAATCATTAGGGAAACCAAAAGATAAATGTTCCCAGAATAGTGAAGGACAGCGAATATGGAGTGAAGACCGAAAGCTGACACTTACTTTCACATATACGTGCACTACTTAACTACCGTACATCCAAATCATCCACACAAATAAACAGAAATAAATGTTTTCCTCCACATCTAAGGAAGCCCAGAAGATTGAAACATAACCTGACAAGATCTGGATTAGAGATCATTTGGTCTTGTACAATATAAGGTGCTGAGAATGTACGTAAGCAGCAAAAATTATTTGAGTATTTTCTTTTTCTTTTTTTTTCTGACACCATCATAATAAATAATATATGCAGTAAATAATATATAAATAATATAGATAATAATATATAAAGTGCTATCTAGCACTGGCTGCATGCCAAGTACTATTTTATTTATTTATTTATTTATTTGTCATTGCAAACACTTTCTACAACTTGACTCCGCTGATCAGCAGCTGTATGAAGTAGAATTCCTCACAGTACAGATAAGGAACGAAAGAAAAGGGTATTAAGCAACCTGATTGAGGTTTTACAGCCAGTAAGTAGCAGATGTGGGATCTGAGTCCAGGTTCTCTGCTACCCTAGCCTATGCGCTTAGTTTCTACACCATGGTGCTCTGTGAATGGAACAAATCCAGGAAATTTTTAGGAGCACCTACCATGGGCCAGGTGCTATGGAGAATACAAAGGTAACTCATGCAGGTATGGTCACAGGTAGGATGGAAGCTCTAGAAGCACACTAGGGGAAGAGAATATAAAAGAACTAGAATTCACAGTCCTTGTGCTTAAGGATCTGACAGATGAATAGCAAAGAAAACTTGGCAAGAAAGCTAGTTCGAGAAAATAATATATCACATGTATAAAAATCTATATGCCACGGGCTGAAGCTTGTAGGAATGCTCAGAAAGAAGTATTGTGTTGAGTGCACAGCCTTTGGTTCAAATATAGAATCACTCTCCATCCTGGGCCACGTTTGCTTAGCTGGTTTTCCTTCTTTTTACTTTTTTGAGCTCCTGGTATTGTCAAGAGTTTTCAAGTGCATTGTTTTCCTTAATGTTCACAGTAACTCATGTCATCCTCACTTTATGAATGAAGAGAATATAGTTCAGAGAAGTTAAACAAACATTCCCAAGATGACACAATTAAGTGACCCAACTTGGGTTTAAATCCAAGAAAGTCTCTCTGATCCGAGAGCCACTTGGTCACCCTATTTCACTGTGGAGAAACATGTCTATTCATCAAGTGTTCTTTAATTGAATGAGAAGTGGTATCTTGTGACCCAGACTCTTCCTTCCCAGACAACCCTTTGGTTTAGTGAGTGCTGCAGAGGAGCCTGACTCTGCCCCAATAATGCCAGGCTAAGAGATGCCAACCTACAGGAAAGGACAGGTCACCCTGACTTTCCTGCTAGAACTCATCAGAATGCTCAAGCGGTTGTCTTGGTAATCATACTCCAATGACATAAATAAATAACAGCTGGGCATGTCTGGGACCCTGTTGTGCCCTGTTGTGCTTGTTTCTTCCCGTAGTACCTACCAAAATCTCTCCACAGAGCCGCCAATGTATGGTAAGAATTCGAATATATCACCCTTGATAATTTACAGCATGCTATACCGCACTCTGCAATTTTCAAAATAATTTCGCATTGCATCGTCTCGTGTGATCTCAGCACACCTCTCGCGGGATTTCCTGGTTCTCAGATCACTGTGATTGGGCGGTGGTCAGACTAAGTTACAATCAGGTTTCAGCATGAAGCAGGTACTCTGATGCTTAGCGAATTTTTCTTTGCCACCCCCTTCTTCTCTCTAACCTTGTGCCCTTAGAAATATATCGCAGTCACACACCCTCAGGTGCTGTATAGCCCAAGGAGGGTTCAAACAGCCAAAGAAAACCGAAAGATAATGCGGGTCAACAGTCTGACACACCCCGCTTGGAAGGAAACCCGCCTAAGTTTATCACCCTTTAAGAGATTAACGTTTTCTGACCCAATTCAAGCAAAACGATTTAGAGAGCATGCCTCTTGGCATTAAACAACAAATGCAATGTTTGAAAGGCCAAAGTTGACTTGAAAGCTTAATGCTAAAATTCTCACAACTTAACAATGAACGAAAATTTTAAAATCTTCTCTGGGACCCAATGGCACTGGCATCTGTGCATCAAGGGGTAACGATGGATTTCATCTTAAGATATATTCTGTGGATCAGTTAACTCTCTGTTAAATGATTGCAGTTACCATTGTGGCCACGCAGGTTAAGAACTCGACCAGTATCCTAGGATGTGGGTTTGATCCCCGGATTCCTTCAGTGGGTTAAGGATCCCGCGTTGCTTGTGGGCAGTTGCAGGTTGCAGATGCTGCTCAGATCTGGCACTGCTGTGGCTGAGGTGTAGGCCAGCAGTGGCAGCTCCAATTCGGCCCCTAGGCTGGGAACTTCCATATACGGCAGGTGTGACCCTAAAATAATACTACTACTAAGAATGTAATGATAATACAATTTAAAAATAAAAAAAAAATAGAATAAATTTTTTACAGCTAGGGGAGGTGTGGGAAGCAAGTCTTTGTCCTTCTTCCTCATTTCCATCCCTGCCTCTGTGAGAAAGGACTATTATGATGTCCGCAAGCACCAAAGGTGAGGCCACCAGCATCTCCACAGAAATTCTAAGGTCACAGATCCAAACCTCACACCTGGGAACTAACCTTGCTCAGCAAGTGTGTAGTGGACATGCTTTGCTAGTGCATCCTGCCATTCAACCTAAAAGATGATACCGTGGGCTCTGCTCTCACTTTGGGTCCTCCTTCCTCACAGTCTCCTAAATTTAATTCTTTTGCAGATGTATTCAATGAAGAAGGTGAATGGAAAAGAAAAAAAAAAGTAGAAGAAAACCACTACTGGGAAGGATCCAAAGACGAGGTGGTGGGCCATGAAAATCCGGATGAGCAGCCAGAGCTGTTACCACACAGAGAAGGGCAGGCAAAGCTTTATGGAGCAAAACATTAGCTGTTTTCCTGGAGCTAAAAGTTGGCTGAGTAGAGAAAGTAAAGCCTGGTTTTCAGGATTCTCCATGGTGCTCCACCTCCTGAGGGGAGGGGTATCACGTGACTTGTTGGGACCAATAGGATGCAGCAGAGCCCCACACAGTCCCAGGCTGAAAGAGGCCTGGCAGTCTGGTTTTCACTCAGGAAAGGGATCGTTAGATACAGTGTGCTTGCTGTGCAAAAGGGAGCTGCAAACTTCAGAGAGGAGTTTTAAGCAAAAACACTTTTGAGGTTTTTTTCCCCTTTGGGTATTTGACTGACTCTAGCAAGCCAGGAATACCATCATGATGAAATGGTAACTGTTGACCTATCATATGAGTAAGGAGGATATGCTGTTTGCTTTGAAAGGGTAAACAGTTGGGTTCTAACCACAGCTAAAATGCAGCTAATGTTATGCTTGTGATGAACATATCAAAATATGTCATTGGGGGAGTTCCCTTGTGGCTCAGTGGGTTAAGGACCTGGCATTGTCCCTTCAGTGGCTCAGGTCACTGCTGTGGAGTGGGTCTTCTCATCTCCTGTGGTTCCAGGAACCAGGCCTTGGGCTTATTAAACCAAGAGATGAATCTGACCCAGGTCTCCATCCCCTGGTTAGTGGGATGCATAGAGACGTATGTTACCCATTGTGTCCTTGCTCTTCTCATATCTGAAGGAGATAAAATTGACCTTGGCTCCTGGTAACTCAATGAGTAAGGCACTACCTACAGATCACAAAGGCAGCAATATAACCTTTTAGGAGAAAAAACATAGGACTATACAAGGTCGTCTGACAGTTAAACGATCCTTCTGTTCCCAAACCTTTTTGTCTCTCTTCTGCCCAAAGTCTACAAAGGCAATTGTCAATCACTACAAAAGCACTTTCTAAAAAGTTTTAAAAAGTTGTGTTTTAATTTTGAACTACTGTATCTTTGATTTTATTTTAACTACAATACAAGGTGTAGAATGGAAAATGCAAGTAGCACAGAACAGCCAATAATAATAAGTGAATTTTCTTCCCTGTCCATCCTTTTCCACACCTGGGTCCTTACTCAGACAAACGCCTTCCACAAATCTCTCCCCCTCTCTGCCTTTAACTCCATGTGTTTAAATATACATGCACTGCTGTTTTTCATCTGATGATTTTAGGCGCGGATTTCGATCTCTCTCCTAACTCTCCTCAACGTTCTCTCTCAACCACGTTATACCAGGATTTATAGCGTATCAGTCGTCGGAGTTACATCACTAATGACATGACAAAGAGCAATGCATTGTCATCACTTCTTGTGAGGTCGTACTGGATTCTGCTTAAGAGCACTGACTCTGGAATCAGACCGGAAACAAATACAATAGTGTACGTCAACTATACTCTAATAAATGTTATTTTTTTAAAAAGAAACCATCACTTCAAATCCTGGAAAAGCAGATATGCACCTGTCTAAGTGAGCTGTCATAAGGAGATCAGGGATGATCACATGATAATAGCATCTATTTAATGAGTAACCAGTTCAAGTATTTTGCTAAATTTTAAAAGCATCCTCTCTTGAGCACCAAAAAGCTTTATGGAATCAGTATTATCTACATGTTTACATATGGAGATGAGGCTCAGGAAAGTTATAAGGCTTGGTGAACGTCCAAAAGGAGTTTAGACAACTGTCTGAACATCTCTAAAGCCCACATATTTCGTATGACAGTAGTGAGTGATGAAAATAACATCCATTTTTACACTTAAAAAAATTCTTGGTGACTTGTCTTGGGAACGATCTGTCTCAATAGTTTCTATTCTATTCTGCCACCTCACCTCAGGGCAAGAAGTTAAGATGTTTAGTACTTTCGTAACCAGATTTTCAAATACTTTGAGCCTTCCTAAAGGTGCAAGCCTATCTGTAATTTCTTCTCTCTCATTTTTCTTTTATTTTATCCGACGTGATGTTAGTAAATGTCTATGGACGTTTTTGAGTCTTTTCTTACATCTCTGATAAAATTCGACTTAGAAAATCTTCATTCTAAGTCACATCTTATCAGAGATGTAAGAAGTCTAAATCTCACTGTGAAAAATCCCCTTGACTTCGGTTTTCTCTACACAGTTGAGAATTCTGTTTATGACAGGATGGCTAGGCTACGATTAAACATCCTATAAAGAAATTCGACTTGTCAAAACTGGCTTGTTAAATAAGCTTGGAACCATGATGTGAATAACAAACTCGATCTGAACTTGGACAGCAAACTTCAGTTTTATGGGTCTTCCAATGACCTCATTGTTTTTATAAATGAGTACATCAGGTTTCCTCATCAATCAGGAAAGCCCTGCGCTCTGTGTGTCCCATGACTCAGAAAACACACAAATGTCTCCCAGGCTGAAAGATAAGCAGGCTCTGGAGTTCCTCCATCCAAGGCCCCTAAGAGATGGTCTTCAAAGCGACATCGTCTCAAAGCTGGGTCCTGACCGGGGGACCGTGTCTGCCTCTCAGTGCCTCTCGGCAGCAGATCCATTACCGCCCAGTGAGCCTCCTTCCTTTCCTTTCGGGAAGGTGCTGCGGGAATGGGCCTGGAGTCCTGTAGGAGCTCTGGTAATACCATGAAATCCTCTCCCCATCAGGGATGCCCCACCACCCGCCATCCTATCCCTCGTACGCTTGGTATATTGCTTAGATCCAAGGATGTCATCCCACCAGCATTGGCTCCCGGCACAAGGCCTCCATTCTCTTTCCTGGGCTGTCTCGAGAAAAGGCAGTCACGTGAGAGCACTCCTGAAACGGGATTCTTGGAAAGGCCCGACCGGCCAGATTCTCCTTTAGGACTGTACTTCCTATTTATGCCCTTGACCAAGACTTCTCAGTCTTGGAGTGCTTTTCCCATCACTTCTTACCCCCACCTTGGATCTTTAGCAACATCTGGAGATATTTTTGAGAATGCCCTTTGGACCACACTAGTGGCATCAGCGGGTAGAGGCCCTCGGGATGCAGTTAAACCTCCTCCAGGGCCCAGAAAGGCCCCTGGCATCACAGTGCAGAGGCTGGAAAGCCCAGCTTCGGGCTCAGAGGCAGGCAGACAAAAGAGTGTCAGGCTTTCCTTCCCAACCCATAAAACACTTATTAAGTGCTTTGTAGGTGATGAAGCTCGTGCTTACTATCAAGGGAGATAAAAAAGGATGGGACTGAATTTAGAAAGTGAAACAAGTATGGTAGACAAGGGTCCCTGAGTTCAAACCCCAGCTCTGTCACTTAGGAGCTGTGTGAACTTGGGCCAGTACCGGGTCCTCTTTGCAGGTCATTTTCTCGCCTGTAAAAATTCCACCACCACTAGTCCGTACAGGATAAGCTTGTTGTGATGACTACATGAATTATTAGACAGAGAAGAGCTTTGAACAGCCTGCCCCACTAAGCTCTTTCTGTTTCCCGTCTATCTTCCTACCACGTAGGATGGAGTCCCTTGGGTTAAAGAGGCCCATTCCCCTACAGACCGGGTGAGACCTGGCAGCAATGCAGTTTATGGAGAAGAGCCTAGGGTTAGATTAGGTTCTAGTTCTGACTTTCTTTGTAGCATTGGCAAAAGAACTCACGCATCCTAGGCCTCTGTCTCCTTATGGGCAAAACGGGGGCATTGGCACCTGCCAAATCATAAGGTCACCGGGAAGGTAAAAGGAGATAATAAATATGAAAACAGTTGGAAAACTTGTTACCGCCGATGTGAACTCTGGGTGCCTGCTATTTCATGGTATATAGGCTACATCTTTCTTCATCCCTGCATCTCTTCCAAAACTAAAACAAAACCAAACACCGAACAAAACAAAACACACATACACACACAAAACCACCACTGGGAGGGTAGGGGGAACAAAGCAAAACATTGTTTTCTTGAAAATAGGAGCACTGGAAGACTTTAACTTATTCAAAGTCCCTAAATTTGTTCCTGGATAGAGGCCAGAAAATGGAAATAATGGTCAAAAGGTTGCGAAAATATTGTTTAAAAACACAATGATAATTTTCCGGTTTTAAAACATGAAGTGAGATAAAATGTATGGATTATCGAAGCCCATTTACGAAACGCCTTTGGGTGTGCAGTGGTCGGAACATGAGTCCTTTGTCGGGTGACCGTCGCCCACGGAGAAATCAAGTTGCATCAAGCAAGTGTATGAGGCTCTGTTTTCTCTTTTGTTTTCCAGTTTCTGAGCCTAAAACCTGCGTTTCCCCCAAATCTCTTGGTTCGGACTGAACTTGCTGATCCTAGCGTGACGTCCTGCCTGGAACCCACTGTGCTCAGCTCACTTCCCATTCGAGTCAACTGTGTGGACTGAGACCGGGGTTTAGGCAAGTGATTTCCAAACCCTCAGCCTCACGCTCTCTTTCTCTCCCTCCGCCTAAGCGACGCTGTTTCCCGTGATCTGTGATCAAGGGAACACTTCAGCTACACCCCATTTACAGCACCAAAATTTACGGACCAAAAATCAATGAACACTCTCAACTCCAGGTGAAAGGAGCTGTCAAAATGCATCACAATGGACACGCGTCCACCTCGTAAAGTGCTCAATGGAAATTCCAGAGGAAAGGAGCCTGACCCCTTGTAAAATTAATTGTTCCAATTGGGGATTACGGAGGATTAGGTGGGAGGAAGTCTTAGGCTACGCTCTGCTGTCCCGGTGCTGCCAGGCTAGAAAGAGCCTCCATCCCCAAGGGCCAAGGCCCTTCTCAGATGCAAGGTTTATTTTCACCAAATCTTTTTTTTTTTAAATTGTTTATTATAGTCGATTTACAATGTTCTGTCAATTTCTGCTGTACAGCAAAGTGGTCCAGCCATATACATATCTATCTATATGTCTTCTTTTTCCCATATTCTCTGCCATCACATTCCATCACAAGTAATTGGATATAGTTCCCTGTGCTGTACAGCAGGACCTCATTGCTTATCCACTCCCAATGCAAGAGTTTGCATCTATGATCCCTAAACTCCTGGTCCATCCCTTTTCCTCCACCTTCCCCTTGGCAACCACACGTCCGTTCTCCATATCCATGAGTTTTTTCCTTTTCTGTAGATAGGTTCATTTGTGCTGTATGTTAGATTCCACATAGAAGTGTTATCATCATATGGTACTTGTCTTTCTCTTCCTGCTTACTTCACTTAACGCAAGAGTCTCTAGTTCACCAGATCTCTTATATGCACCACTGAAGCCCTCCAATTTGCCTGCTCATCAGAGCCCATTTGCCTTGAGAACTGGACAAGAACAAATATGGTATTGATTTTGTAAGTCCATGGTGCCACTTGGTATCAGTGTGATAAAAGTCACTCATCACCAACCGCACCCTCACTCAGGACAAGAACTGGGGTGCAACCCCTCAGTTTCTTAACTGAGCTCCAGTAGGTCTTTAGAAGGCCGCTGCATCCTGGACGTGTCCTCTGGGGCACTGGTCCCCCTATTCCTCCCTGTCTTTCTTTCTTTTGCAACTTGATCCATCTAGTGTTATGTAAACAGGGGCAGGAGTGAAATTCCCATCCAAGACGCAGCATGATCCCCACTCAGAACAAAACCCACATCTCTATTTGTCATTTCCCTCACTGGCCTTGAACCTGTCTCATTACATGTGTGCAAACGGGGGCATTTCCACGTGGTCCCACCCCCTGGGGCAAGAAGCTATGCCACGTGATCTAAGTCCACAGTGACCTCTCAGAGTTTCCATGAAGGTACTGGATGGGTTTTCCACTCAATTTATCCTCTGGCTGACTCAATTCTACCTCTCAGACAATGAATGCTTTTATTAAGAGAATGTTCTTGGCTTTTAAATCTTTTTTTTTTTTTTTGGAGTCCACAGCAAATGTAAAAATTGATTTCCTTCACTGCTTTTTTTTAATTCCAAATAATGCTCTGTGTACTGCTGCTGCCCCAAGGAGCAGGAAGGACATAATTTACCAGATGTGAGGCTATTAGGCCTTCATTTCCTGAAGCAATGAATTAGCAACTCTTTTTCCCTGTCACAGAAAATTGTCACCAAAATTGTCCAAGACACAAAGGCTAGTCCAATTAATGTTTTGTTTCTTCAGGAGGGCCCAGCTGAAAGATGAATTGACGGAATGAGGGCAAATTGGGTAAGAAAATACTCAGCTCCAGGGGGGGGGGGATGCAATAAACATTATTTTAAGTATTCCATATCATAAATGTTTCAAAAATTATGTAAAGATTATTCTTTTCTACTAGTCAAGATGAAAGATCACAGGGGATATCTTTAATTTTGCTTGCTCCAATTCTCTGATGGAAAACCCCTAATTTCTCTTTTTAAAAAGTAGCAGAAAATAGCAGCAGAAAGCTAAAGTTCAAGGATGCAACATTTTGTTTCAGTTGGATTAGAGTCTTGGAGGCAAAGAGTAAAGCTAGTTTCTAGAATCCTGAACCTTAAGATGAGTTTTGTCTTTTTCATATTGCTTTACATTTATTTTCAATGTTCCCTTTATGTATTATATTTCATTTTATATTAATATTTTAAATATTTGCGATGGTTAATAACTTGAGAAGCAGCTTACTTTTTTTTTATTTGCCCTTGGCTTACCTTAGGAGATAGGATATTCTTGACCTATTTTATGGAAATATCCATAAGATCTATGATAGATTCATAATTTGCTTTTAGAAGAAAATGTTCTCTGAAAGGGACTTGGCTGCTTTCATTTACTAATGGAAAAATCTACTGAACATCTGTTGAGAAAACTAGAGATGAGTTAATACATCTCTCTTGTCCATGTTTCTGAATATATAGAAAATCACAGATGCTTTTCCCTTGTTTGTGCATCTGGTGAATAATCAGGTCTAATCCACATGGGATTCACATTGGACACACATTAAGAGTCCTTTTGCCCTTGAGGAACTCGGGACACAATGGGGAGATTGGAAGGATGTCCCTGAAACTTGGGGAGAATGATTAGCAGGCAGCCTGCCAGGACAGCCGAGCCATTGCAGAGGAGCCGACGCTGGAGTCAAGGGCTTTGAAATAGAGGAAAGCTTGCTGTGGGCAAGGGCGGTCAGGAAAGCCCGGCCTTCCTTTTGCTGAGAAATTCTCCACAAATGATGGTGAGGAGAGCGGGTAGAGGCAGAGAAGGCCACTGGGGTCCAAAGAGAGAACCTATGTTGAAAACCCTGTTTGTTTTCTCGGTTTGTTTGTTCGTTTTTGTCTTTTTAGGGCCACACCCAGGACATGCGGAAGTTCCCAGGCTAGGGGGTGGAAGTGGAGCTACAGCTGCTGGCCTATGCCACAGCCACAGCAATGCAGGATCCGAATCGTGTCTGCCACCTATACCACAGCTCATGGCAACGACAGATCCTTAACCCACTGAGCGAGGCCAGGGATGGAACCCATGTCCTCATGGAGACTAGTCAGGTTCATTACCATGCAGCCATGACGGGAACTCCCTGAAAACCATTTTTGAACATCCCAGAATTTTCCCTTAGATTTATGTGAAGAGTTTCATGCGACTGAAGGGGCGATAGAAGTGATTGAGGAAAAATAACTTATTGATGAGATAATCCCTAAGAAAGAAAAGTATATTAAAAGTCATAATGACTATTAAAAGCCTGATATAAGAGGAGGACCCGTGTGAACTTTTCGCATCCTTATGGATCATCTCACATGATAATGTCAGGAAAATCCATGGCTTTGCCTCTGCTCGGGGAGACCGCGTATCCTTGAAAGGTGACACAGGAAATAGAACCTACCTCCTGAGACGTGCTGAAGTCATTGGTCACTTAGGTCCTAAAACACAGAAATCCATGTCTGTCACTCTTCAACTTTTCCTCAGCTAAATGGTGAGAACCATTATTTCCTATTTTATAAATCTTGGGTCTTTTCATGTGCCCCACTCGCACTCAGGGATGGATAAGCCGGGCTGCTGGTCCCCTAGGAAGCCCGTATGTTTGCCTTCTTATGCGTTTGTGGGCGTGCTGTTTTCAGCGCTTAAAATCATTGACTCCACCATCCCACTTCTTTGCCTTTTCAATCAAAATCCTTCCATTTTCTAGTTCCCTTTTCTAGATCTGGCTCAAATCCCACACCCAAGTTCTTCCCCATCTCAGTCAGTCAGCAGTCCTTATAAAACATTCAAAACGCACAGAAAGCGGGGTGGCGGGGATGGGGGAACGCATTGCTCTCGGTCACAGAGAAACTGTTCTGTTTGAGAAGAAAGAACATACGAGGGAAGGATACTTTGGAACTCATGGTCTCTGGCACATCATGAGCCCCAAGTAAGAGCCTAAGTGCTGAAGGAATTAGGTTTGTTAGTTTAGAATTGAAAACGCCCCACCTCTGAAGTCATTAGTCACTTAATTCTATCATACCAGTAAACTGAGTCTTCCTAAGCTGCCGTCATCAGGTGCCTAAGAAAAACACATATAAATCAAAGTCAACACACTTTTATTTATTTATTCAGCGTTTAGGGGGAAAATGATATCAGAACGTGGGTCCTGATTATGAATGAAGTATATTGAAAAAGTCTTACATCAAAAAGTGTGTGTTGGCAGTTTCACATGACATCATATGATAGATACAAGAAGGATTTTATGTTGATACAAACTACTATTTTATTGCAGTTGTATCAAATAAGCTAAGCCTCCTCTTACCGACTTCAGCAAATGTTTACCTTTGCTAGGCAATTACTTAACTTCCCAATTATCCAGAAAATGAGCTCATGCGGAGAGCAAAATATACTAAATAATCCAAACACACAGTATTAAAAATCAGAGAACGCTGCTCTTTGTTTGTTTGCTTGTTAATATTGCATAAGGAGGTACAGACTTGTCCTTGGGCATTTCGTTCATTACAAAGCTTCTCTTTTTCTTTGAAACCAGCTGTACACTCTGCCCTTGTAATCCTGCCACCCATTTCGATGCAAGTTTTCAATGGCCAGGGTCTTTAAACCCTAGGAATATGAGGGAAAGTGCAGCGTATCCTCTTCTCACCTGTTTGGACCATCCGGAATTGACTTGTACCCATCATTGTCCTTTGTGGGAGAATGGATGCCTGTCCTGAGCTGGGCCTCCTGCCTGGGATTCTATTACAGCTCTTGGCGGAATTTTCGCTCCTTAGAACATCGCTAAAGCAATCAGTACTATTGTTCTTGATCGGATTACTTGAACAAGGTCACGTTAGATGTAGCCTCTCTCACGAATCCCTTCTTCCAATGTATCTGAGGATGTAAGCAGAACCTATACTCAAAGACAGGCATCAAAGCATTGGAGTGAGAGGCGGGGCTCCAGTCTTCCCTCATGTTTAGGAATCAGGGTAAATGTTTTCATGGGGTGAGATCCATTCCGGCTTCCTCGACCAATAACGCATCTGCTAGGCACCTAAGCTCCTGACAATAGATTTGTATCCTCTTGATGCTTTGAACATGTTCTCTTTTTCTTCAACATTTTTTTTCTTTTCTTTTTTTCTAGTTAGTTAGTTAGTTTTAGGGCCATACCTGCGGCATATGGATGTTCCGGCTAGGGGTTGAATTGGAGCTGCAGCTGCCAGCCTACACCCCAGCCACAGCAACACCAAATCCAAGCCACATCTGTGACCTACCCTGCAGCTGCGGCCACGACAGATCCTTAACCCACTAAGCGAGGCCAGGATAGAACCCGCATCCTCACAGATACCATATCGAGTTCTTACCCCACTGAATCTCAGGGGGAACTCTTCATCTTCAGCATTTTGACTGTGCTGTATATACATGGGGATCTCTTTGTATGTACCCTATTTGAGATTCATCGAGCTTCTTAGATCTATTAATAAATACTTTTACATAACGGTTGGGACATTTTCGGCCATTATTTCTTCAAGTCTTTGTTCTGTTTCTTTCTCCTCCCACTGGGACTCCTCGTTACACGAGGCTTGCGATGCTTTGTGGCCACAGATCTCTGAAACGCTGTTTAATTTATTAAACCTTTTTTCTCTCTGTTCTGCAGACTGGATAATCTCTATGGTTTTGTCTTCAAGTTCACTGATGGATTATTTTTTCATTCATCTCAAATCTGCTGCAGAGCACACCTCTTGACGGTTTCATTTTGGCAACTGCGTTTTCCATTGTAGAGTTTTCATCTGGTACTTTTAATGGCTCTGACTCCTTTATCAACACTCCCTGTCAGCATGTTCTCTATTGGTTCTTTAATATGCTCTTTGAATAGCTTAGAGCTACTTACTCTGACGACATCTTGGGTCTAAATCTAACTCATAGGACTTCTCAGAGTCCGTTTTCACTGACTGCCTTTTTTCCACTCTGAGTATAGCTCACCCTTTTCTGCACGTTTGCATGTCTCACAATTTTTTCATTGAACGTCAGACACTTTGGATAATATAACAGCTCCGGTTCTCATGTTCTTTCTCCTGAGGGCGTTTTTATCCTCAGTGGTTTCTTTTTGAACTTCCTTTTAAATTAAATTGTATTTCATGAACTCACCTAGGCTTCATCAGCAGCAACTATCAACCCTGTGGTGTGTGTGGCTACTGTCGCTGCAGAGATTTTTTTTAATGTTTAATTCCACCTGCCAGAGCAGTTTCCTAGACGTAACCCTTGTGTCTGCAGAGCTACGTGGTCAGTCAGTGACGGGTCACAAAGTGGTGCTCAGACACCGCGAGTCTGTGTAAGGCTTCTACTCTCTGCTGGTGGATCTGGGTTAGGCTGATGGGGTTCATTCCAAATCTGGGCAGGTTTTTCAAGTCTGCCCCAGATTCCTTTCTGCGGGGCTCTCAGGTCTCCATTTAAATGCACAGCTGCCAGCCACGGATGTGTGGACGGCTCACCAAAGCCCTCCGTGGCCACCTCACCTCCAGGCTCCCCCTGTCCCGTGCTCCGATCATCCGCTCACATCCCCACAGGGGCTTCCACCTCAGGTCAGGAGACGGCAGGCTTTGCTCATTCGCAGAGGGTGTGGATTTTCCTCCGTCCCCTCGAAAGAAAGGCAGCCTCCGAAGTTCCCATTGTGGCTCAGCGGTAACGAACCATGAGGACGCAGGTTGGATCCCTGGCCTCACTCAGTGGGTTAAGGATCCCACGTTGCCATGAGCTGTGTAGGTTGCAGGTGCAACTCCACCTGGGCCCCTAGCCTAGGAACCTCCGTATGTTGCATGTGTGGCCCTAAAAAGCCTAAATAAATACATACATAAATAGGCAGCCTCCTCCAAGAGCAAAGCTGCTGGTTTTCACAGACTGCTTCGGTAGATTTCCAGATCACTAGAATGATTGTTTTTGTCAAACTGGTTCAGCTTTAGAGTGGTTTGGGAAGAGGGGATTTGCTGGGCTCTTCATTCCTCTGCACTCGAAGGTCTGCCTCCCTCCTGACACTCAAACGTGCCCTTCTTAAGAGACTTTAAAGGTTTACCTTTGTTTCCCTGGGGCGCTGGGCACCATTTCTTGGCAGGGAGCCACCCGTTACGATGCGGGGACAAATGGTCAAGTCAGGCCCTTGTGATCTTAGTATGAGTCTAGCAGGGGAAGAAAGGGACGAGCGTTTCATTTTCATAAAATGTTAAAGACAAGACGTAGCCAGTTGATTCCCCGTTCCTAAATTACGTGCATGGCCTTTTCGTCGCCAATATTTTTCAAAGGTTTTTAATGCCCAGTCTCAGAAAGCCAAAGAGGAAAAAGATGATCAGAGTCCTAGTTAAGAATATTGAAAAGGCCTCAGGAAAGAGGCCTTCAGAAGAGAAACACTTTACCAAGCAGGAATCAGTGTGTTAAATTCAACCCCGCTCATGCGGTGGGGATTAGCAAGGGTTAATGCTCAAGAGAAAACACCTCGTGTTTCCACTGTTTTATTTTTTTTATTAGGGTACAGTTGATTTGCAGTGTTGACTCAATTTCTGCTGTCCAGCATAGTGACCCAATCATACACAGATATACTCTTTTTCTCACATTATCTGCTGTCAGGTGCCATCCCAGGAGACTGGGTAGAGTTCCCTGTGCTATACAGTGAGACCTCACTGCTTATCCATTCTAAATGGAATAGTTTGCATCTACCAACCCCACCCCCACCCCCGTTTTTTGAAAAGTCGACAGAATCTTTATAACACATAACACGTCATTTGAAAGTGACTAATCCATGAACCAAGAGCAGCCCCAAGTCCATCAAGACAAGGGGAGCTTTTCTTTTTTTGTTTGTTTTTACTTATTGTGCCCCTGCTCAGCTTCCCTTGCAGAGTGAAGTGCATGCTTCAGTTTAATGCTGTTTCTCTTCCATCTGGTCTCTGCCAGTGACTTGAGGGGCGTCTAATTTCATCTCTGTGTTCCATGTTCCATCAGCCACATCAAAGCTTGAGATCTATACTCTATTGGGCTTAAACCCTCAACCAAGCATTATTAGACAAGACTCTAAGATTTTTTTTTTTGAATCATATATACATTTGCCACTTCAGGAAGGTAATAGCTTGGCACCATCATGACTTTCAGTTACATCTCCAGCTTTCTTTATGCTTGAAAATAAAATTGGCCAGAACACATTTACAAAACGATGGCTTCTCCACCAGAGAGATTTTCCGCCTCTTCACATATTTATAATCATGATTCATGATTATCATCAAGATGCCTTGTAAAAAGGAAAAATTCAGCTTAAATCAGCTTCAATCTCTGGGGAATAAAAAAAAAAATTGAATGGGGGAGGTAGGATGTGTTCCAGTCATCTCTTAGGTTGACATATTTATGAAACAAAATAATTATGCCCTAAAGTTAGCATAGAGTGATTGGCCTGGAGGTAAAGGCCTAAGAAAACTCTTTTAAAAGTGGCCACTAAAATGTCCTTGTGTGGAAGCGTAGTCAAGATATTAATCAGAGTTTTGGTCCCTGCTCACTTTTCCCCTCTGAGTAAGAAAGCCGAGGTGACCAGCCTTCTGTGATGCTGGGCCTGACACTCTATTTCCACTACCTGCAAAGTCTGCAATCGGAATCATCTGCAAAGAGTGAATCACCATGTTCAGATTTTTTTCTTGGCATGTCTTCATTCTGCGTTTCGCTATTCCTCCAAAGCATTTTCCTCTTCGATGTTGACAAAATAGCTCATGCTACGTACATAAAAGCAGGTCGTTTGACTGAAGCTTTGCTTCTAATTCCCAAAGCCCCCAGCAGCATCTCCTCTGTCTCCCCCACCTTCAACCCCAAGAAAAAAAGAGAAGTTTCTCAGATTCTACTGCCTTTGCCTTCCAATTTCTGATCCTCTCTCTCCTCTGCCAATAATCTCCAGGCTCTCCATTAAGATAATGCTGAGCAGACAGCACCTTTCCTTCCCTGGAAAACTTTGGAAGAGACTTCTGGTCATAGATTGTCACAGACACAGAGTTGATTAAGTCACCTATTGACAGTCAGCCAAAGGGGATTTAATCACGATGGAAGTCATTAGGTTGGGAATACACAATGGCTTCACAGGCAGCTTGGACCACAAACGCTGCTACTGAGGCCCAGGGGCATAAAGTCAATAAACCCTCTGCACTTGGCCTAGCACTTCACGCAGGAGAGGCTGTGCATTTAATAAACCTTTAATTAACGAACGGTTGAATGAAGTGTTCAGGTGATTAAAAAATAATGTAGATTCCCAGGGAGCTATACTCAATAACTAGTGATTACCTATAAGGGAAAAGAGTCTGTAAAAAGAATATATATATCCATCCATCCATACATACGTGTATAACTGAATTACTTTGCTGTACAGCTGAAACTAACACAACAGTGTAAATCAAGTATACTTCAATGAAAATAAATAAAAATTGAATTTGAAAAAAAGAATAATGAAGCTTCCTTGCATGTGAAATTCTGATGGTTTTCTTGGAATAAGGTAGAAAAACACCTGCCTCTTCAAAGGAGTCTGGACTAGAAATCTTTTAAAAAAATATTTTGGGGAGTTCCTGCTGTGGTGCAGTGGGTTAAGAATCCAACTACAGTGGCTCCGGTCACTGCCAAGTGTGGGTTTGATCCTTGGCTCTTGCAGAGGGTTAAAAGGATCCTGCGCTGCCAGAGCTGTGGCTTAGGTTGCAGCTGTAGCTTGGACTATGCCGTGAGCGCAGCTATAAAAAAGAAATCTTTGCTTTTTACGTATCAGTTCATATAAATTTTTGCTCAAAAACTTAACAGTTCTTTCCCATTTCCTTTAGAGTCAAAGCACGTACAACAGCCTGTAGGACACAACAGGACTGACCTGGTCCTTCGCTTCCTCACCTTTCTGACTTCAGTTTCCTCCTTTTTCTCGCTGCCTTCCTCCACCCACCTCAGCCTCCTCGGAATCTCTCGGATGCCTCGATGCGGTGCTCCCTGTTCAGTCTGCTTGGATCTTCTTCATGGAGATGCTCAGGGCTCGCTCCTCACCTCCTTTGAGTGTCGCCTGGACAGAGAAACGACCTTAACCACGCTATTTAATACCTACCCCCACGGACCCCCTTACACTTTGCTTTTTTTTTTTTTCCTAGCACTTACTATCTCCTACTGGAGCTCAAATTTTGCCTACTTCTCATGTTTTTGTCATCCCCTGGGACCTGCCTCCACCCTCATACTAGAATATAAGCTCTAGGAGGGCCGGAATTTTTGCAAGTGTCATGACTATAACAATGCTGGGGACATAATAGGTGCTTAGTAATATGTTTGTCAAATGAATTGCTATTTATTGAGTGAGCGTTTTGGGGCCAGTCACACTGTATCAGGAGTTGGAACTAGTCTGCTGTGTTTCAATTGTTCCTAGGTCTGGCTACATATAAAAAAATCACATGGAACCCTTGTTAAAATAGACTCCTGGCTCCCACTACAAAAAAAATTTCTGTTTAAATAATTTAGAAAGGGATTCAGAAATATATGTGGGTATCCCAGATGACTCTGAGGGAGCCCACGTTTCAGAGCCCCAGGTGGGGGAAAGAGCATGAATGTGGAGTCATATTCATGTAATGTCCATCTAGCTTCAAAATGTATTAACTATTAACTAATTATTTATGTCTAATTGATTTATTAACTGTCCCTTTATTGACTGATTTTTGTTAATTCGATCAACAAATCTATTAATTTATCTACTAATTTATTTCCTCTTTAAAATGTATTAACTGGCCAGGTGATCTTGGGCGAATGTCTTGTTGAAAATGATTCCCTTGGAGCCTGTTGTCTCGTCTGTTAAATGGGAGTAAATATTTAGTGAATGAATGATTGGATGAATGGATGGGTGAGAGCCCCCAAAAGGATATCGTATAGCACAAGGTAAGGGGGTAGTACGACGCCTGGAACATGAGGCATTGAAAGGGTATTACATTTCCTAGTTGCTTCTCGCAAGTAAACAGAGGCACATCTTGTCCACATTTCTGCCGTCTTGCCTTGGCAAAGGCTGAGCTTGCGGAGGCTTCATTAAGCTTGAACTGTTTAATCTCTGTACTCAACTAGATAAGGGTTGACTAAGGCTGGCAGGTTAGTTGTTGTTATTGACCACGGCCAGGTCTTCTCTGTCGTTAGCTCTTCACAGACCAGCCTACGTTTGTGCGATGGGTACATTCTGGTATCAGTAAGTAAGTGGTACGTTGTTGGGGTGTTAATGAATGGCTGTGTTTGAAAGGATCCTGTGTTCTCTTGACTTAGATGGCGTCACTCCAGATGATTCCTCTCAGAGTTTAGAAAACACACAAAAAAGAACGCATGCTCTGGTTTAAGAAGACATGCCAAGGTCAATGAGTGCTCGTAGGTAATTTCACAAAAATTGGTTTTCCTGCAACTTTGAAGTTTCTTTTCAAAGAATAATTGGGGTAGTGTTTTCCAGGATTAAGTAATTCATCCATAAATTTACTTTGATCCTTCTCTGATACAGCCAAGAATATAGACCCTTTTCACAGAATTGTTTATCTTATACACACTTTCAATTATATTCTAATACTTGCATATGCAATTT
The DNA here is from genome assembly GCF_016906955.1 of Phacochoerus africanus. Lineage (NCBI taxonomy): Eukaryota > Metazoa > Chordata > Mammalia > Artiodactyla > Suidae > Phacochoerus > Phacochoerus africanus. Next base: position 14,549,419 of record NC_062555.1, on the reverse strand, counting down.
ATTTAACAACTAGGAACTGCTTTGCAAAAAATTATATTTGCCATTTTACAATAGACTATTATATATCTATTGCACCATAACATTTACTGGTTTATGACTCATCTCTTTAAAAACTCTTTGATGTAGGAATAGGTATTGTGTTCTTCATTTCAAGGATTCTATGAGACCTGGACTCCAGATCTCTACATAAGAAGAATGTAATAAGACTTTATGGTTTGAGTGATTGGCTTGCTGTGTTTAATTCATGTAATCAGGAAAGGAATATTAGCTAGAAAATCATAGAAAGGGCTATGTAAATCCCAGGGCCACACCCATGCAGAGCCAGCCTGCCAGGCATCCTTTTGCCTAATTTATTGCTATTAACACTCTTTTTTTCCCCACACCCAAAGCACATGGATATCCCTGGGCCAGGGAATGAATCTGAGCTGCAGCTGCAACCTACACCACAGCCAAGACAATGCCAGATCTTTAACCCACTGTGCCAGGCTGGGCATCGAACCCACACCACTGCAGAGACAATGCCAGATCCTTAAACTGCTGTGCCACACTCTTTAAGAACAAAATGCGTAAAATTAACAAAGGTCAATCGAAACATCCAATATGAACTTTTAACACAAAGACAACTGGCTGCTTAAGAAAAATAGTGTTTAATGTGCTTGCCCAAGCCAACAATAAATTATATACATTTAAAAATGCTGTTGGCAAAGTAACAGGCGTCAGGCACTGAAATCCTAATTGGCACTTCTGTTTTGGCTCCGTGACCGGTTTTACATCAGGGACTTATTTGCCAGGTTTTTTTCCTCGGCGTTGTTGTAATCATTTGCTCTAGTAGGATCTAAATGGAATGGCATGCAGGCAACGCTTGTGGTTCCCTCCAGGCGCTCCTGCAGGCATTGTACAGCACCGAGGAAAACCGTGGATGGCACTGAAGTGGTTCCCACGGCGGCGACCTTTTAAAAAACAGAACAGGAGCAAACAACCTCGAAACGGCCAGGTTCGCCGAATCCCACCCACACCCCGCAGGCTGCCAGCGTGTCACCCCAACCGAACATTCATATCCAATGTGACACTGGACCTGAAGGCAACAGGGCCAGCCTGGGTCAACCATCAGCTGAGGATAAATTCTACTTCAGAGAGTTGATGAAGTTACTTGGCGAAAGTTGGTCCATATACTTAACGTTTGCCTTTGCAATGCAGATCTACGTTCAATAAAGACCAACTAATCAAAAGCTTTTTTTTTTTTTAATGATTTTTGTTTCTTCCATTATAGGTGGTTTACAGTGTTCTGTCAATTTTCACAGATACACCTACATATATACATTCTTTTTCTCACATTATCCTCCATCATGGTTCTAGCTGCTTATAAAAGACTTGGCAGGAAAAAAATATATTTCCAACTGACCAGAAACTCTGTCAGATCGACTCTGGGGGAAAAAAAAAAAACGTGGTGATGTACCTAGATCTTTCTCTTTCCACCCAATTTCTCTTTCTGATATCATTGCCAATAATAAATGCTCTGCTGTTGACCCTTTTGGCAGTAACCTGTGTTGTAGATTTGCATGTAGGCTGGTTCTTGAAAGATTCTAGCTCTGGAGATATATATGGCAGTGATTAAAAAAAATAAAAATATGGAAGACAACTCAATGAAATGAAGTAGTTGATATACATAAATGATCATTTTCACTTAAAAACTGAAATATGTGAAAAGTAATGATTATAACTAAAACAAGTTTGAATAATTAAATCAGTGCCTTTGTAAGTTTTTTTTTTTTTTTTTGGTCTTTTTTGTCTTTTTAGGGCCGTACCCGCAGCATATGGAGGTTCCCAGGCTAAGAGTCTAATTGGAGCTGTAGCTGCCGGCCTACACCACAGCCACAGCAACTCGGGATCCGAGCCACGTTCTCGACCTACACCACAGCTCACGGCGACGCCAGATCCTTAACCCACAGAGCGAGGCCAGGGATCGAACCCGCAATCTCATGGTTCCTAGTTGGATTTGTTAACCACTGAGCCACGAAGGGAACTCCCCTGCCCTCATAATTTTTCAAGAATATTACCAATTTATAGTTTATTCTAACTTAAATCTTAGAAATTATTCCACTACCATGCCTCCACCGCTACTCCCATCTTTTTCCTCCTAACTTAGTCGCTAATATCATAGTAACTTCCTGGCAGTTTCCCTGGATCAACTCCAGGAAATGAAGCCAACTAACTATAATAATTCTTGAATTTTTGCCCCTGTCCTGGGGTCCTAGCTAGCAACACAACCCCAGACCCTCCCCATTGATAGCTGAGCTTGAACAGACAATCACTCCTGAGTGGTGACGAATCACCAGCAGGAGGATGGGGAATTGAGATTTTACTGCTGGACCATAACTGATCTATAGGCTCATCCCGGGCATTTCAATAATTACGGAGATGTGTAACTGGGGAACTCCCTTGTTAGCTCAGGGGTTAACGAACCTGGCCAGGATTCATGACGATGCGGGTTTGATCCCTCACCTCACTCGGTAGATTAAGGATCCCGCATTGCCGTGAGCTGTGGTGTGGGTCGAAGACACAGCTTGGATCCCACATTGCTGTGGCTGTGGTGTAGGCTGGCGGCTACAGCTCTGATTCTGTGCCTGTCCTGGGAACTTCCATATACCTCAGGTGTGGCTTTAAAAAAAAGCAAAAAAAAGGTAACTGCATTTTTTTGAACCTTACTTATGTCATGGTGGGGTTTGATGGCAAATAGTTTCTTAATTTTTCATCTTCTCTAATGAAAAGACAATGCTATTCCTTTTCCTCAAAATATACTTGTTACTTCGCTCCATCAATTCTAATATAATGTATTCTCTTTTCCCTCGCTTTCTGTATTTGTATAGCCTTTTTGACATTTTCTTCATTATCCAAGAATTCCTGAAGGGAACATGTTTTCATTTCTAAGCTTCGTGGCTTGAAATCTGAATTACTTTACATGGAAGAGAATGACCTTTTAATTATTATTATTATTATTTTTTTTTGTCTTTTGTTGTAGTTGTTGTTGTTGTTGCTGCTGTTGCTATTTCTTGGGCCGCTCCCGCGGCATATGGAGGTTCCCAGGCTAGGGGTCGAATCGGAGCTGTAGCCACCGGCCTACGCCAGAGCCACAGCAACACGGGATCCGAGCCGCGTCTGCAACCTACACCACAGCTCATGGCAACGCCGGACCGTTAACCCACTGAGCAAGGGCAGGGACTGAACCCGCAACCTCATGGTTCCTAGTCGGATTCGTTAACCATTGCGCCACGACGGGAACTCCCCTTTTAATTATTTTAATGATGATGATCAAAGAATGTGGTCCACAGAATCTCATTTTTTAAAGTAAAACTTTAAAGTTTTCTTTCTGAACAAGAACATGCATGATTTCCACAAATATTCCATGGATATTCAAGGAAATGCATTCTCCATCTGACAATATAAGCCTTTTTCCATGTTCATACAAGGATTAAATGAAGTTGTTTATTGTATTATTCAACGCCTCTACGTCAGCACTATTTGGAACCTATTAAGTATCTCCAGTTTGGGGAAAGATATACTTTATTTTTTATCAAGTTTTTCTTGGACTTCAAATTATTTTGCTTTAACTGTTTTGCTGTAGTGATGCCTGGTGCTCCTAAGTTCTATTATCATGCACTTTATTAGCGCCTTTATTTGATTATTCCTTTTAACTCTTGCTGAATATTTCAGTTTCCACTCATTGTTTCTCTTTGTATTTGCCTGGTATCTCTCTCACGCTTCCTCTAGTGTAACCTTTTTTTTCACTTTATTTTAACAATACTCCTTCTCGGGGCGCACATGGATATGACGTTCCTTTTAATACCAATCTGACTGTCTCTAATGTTTAATCGGGGAATTCAAACCGATTACACTTATCATAATGATTGATTGATAACTTTATCATTTAATTTTTTCCTTCTTTTTCATTATAAAAATCAGCAAATAAGCTTGAAATGTCTATTTCCAAGTTTCCTTGAAATAACATTAATGTGTTTCTGTCCTGAGTTTAATAATTACATGCTCCAAATGGAGCATTTCAAAGAATAAAACCAAATATACTTTTACTCATGTGTCAGGAGATGTGTAGATGAATATTCACATTAATGGTGTTTATAGTAGCAATACAAACACACACACACACAAATTCCTAACAACACACAAGTCCATCAACATTAGAATGGATAAACAGGAAATTTTGACATTATGGAGTATTACACAGGAATGAATTACATTCCATAATGTGAATGAATCCTAAAAACATTCATGAAGGAGGCCGCCAACTAGACGATCATATTTTTACAAAGGCGAAGCCACATACTGTATCCACGCATGCAAGAGTGTGTGTGTGTGTGTAGTTTGCTTTTTAAAGAGGAAGAGAAGGATAGAAACCCAGAAACCTGGTGATAGTGATGTCTTTTGGTGGGAAGGAAAGGAAATAAAATAGGTGAGAATACCTGTTTTATTGTGGGTATACATAAGTTGTTGGTGATCATCTAGTTATTTGGCTGGGTGACGGTTTTTTTTTTTTTTAATTTCAATATCTTCATTTTAAGTTCAAAAGTTAAAATACCCAGCACTAGTCTCTAGCCCAGGCTGGTTCATGTTTCGTGATGCAAGTTCCTGGCTTATTTGACTTTGTTGCTGAAAGCAGGGCAGGGAAGGCAGGTCTGGCCTTTGTTCCATAAAGAGATAGCACCCGTTTGCACAGCGGAACATTATGCAACCATGAAAATGAATATAAACACACATACACTGCAGAAAATGAGAGCAGGACTGATTGAACGATAGTCCTAACATGTTATGTGACAAAACCACTCTCTTGAACAGTACGTGAAGGAGCCCATGTTATTTTTTTAAAGACACACATATACATATTTGTGTGTGTTTGTGACTTTATGCAAGAGAATCAATGTATGCTCAAGGTTGTTATTTGTAGACGTGGGATTCGTGGCCTCTGTGCTTATCTGTGGTGGGTAAAGGCTCTGTAGTGAACATATGTAATATCATTTTCTTAATAAGTGTGTCACTTTTATTTTTTTTTAATTTTTTTTTTAGTTTTTGCTTTGTAGGGCCGTACTTGAGACACATGGAAGTTCCCGGGCTAGGGGTCGAATCAGAGCTATGTCTGCCAGCCTACACCACAGCCACAGCAATGCTGGATCTGAGCCACTTTTTGTGACCTACACCATAGCCCATGGCAATGCTGGTCCTTAACCCACTGAGCAAGACCAGGAATTGAATCTGCATCCTCATGGATACCAGTCAGGTTCATTACTGCTGAGCCACAGCGAGAACTCCAAGAAACGTGTTACTTTTAGATGTTGAACTCATCATTAAATACTCCTCTATAGCAAGAAAAATATCCACTTTTACCATAGCTTTCAAGCCCTGAAGCAACTACAAGAGAGAACACTCCTCATTGAACGCACTCTCCGTGCAAAAATCAACCAAGCCCACAAGCGGCTGAGATAATTGTCCCAACCTTCTCAAAATCCATGAGCCACCATGACACAGCGTCAGCAACTGTCAGCATTAACGTCTCTGCAGTTTTAGTTTCTTGCATTTTTTTTACAATGTGGGGGTCCTCTTCTGAGAAGGTATGTTCTGAATGGAAAGAAAATGAAGATACGTAGGTCAGCGCCTAAACCTGAAGCTATGTGCGAGTTTGGATTTTAAAACCTGCCACTCTCATTTCACGGAGAGCCAGGTGTGGGAAACAGATCCTCCTGCCTCAGTCTATAAAGCGAACCTCATCACAGAGTGTGTCGGAGCCCAGAGGTTTATTATAAAATGATATGTTTTCAAAGAGCTGCTCAGAGTCTTTTAACACTGAATTTGTCAGAGGCCCTCGTGGACATCTAACAGAGGCTTTCCACTTGGAGCATCTGACTCTCAAACGTCGATGGCTCATATGCTAAGTGATTGGAAACTTGGGAACCGTGAAGTAATACTTTTCTCTGATTTGGAAAATGTGACTCTTTAACAAGGAAACTTGAGACGCGTATTAAGAAATACTTTGAGAGGTGGGAGAGTGTTTTCTTTACAGGGAGACTATCATTTAGTCCAGTAATATCACTTTTTCGAAGATTAAAAAAAAATCTCCGAAACTGACTTCATGTTAACCAGAGGTTTTATTTTTAACCCTCTCTACACATTCCCTCTTTTCTCACCAAGATTGCTTGTGACTTCTCCTAAAAATCACATAAGCACTCCATGCCTGAGGCTCTCATAGAAGACTTCTAACGTGGGTCATTTGATTTTTGGCCTTCGGAAATAAATCACATGCCAGAAGCTGGATTACTATCATGCCATATTCTTGAATAAACATAGTGCTTCTCCTGGGCTGAGGCTGCTGCCAATGTTTATAATTTTGCATACATTTGAACCCAGATGCAACAAGCTGGTTATACGGAGCTTTCCTGGTTACCAATCGCATTATAAACCACAGAAAGCAGGCAAACTGGAAGAAGCAAAGCCTAGCTTTGGTTTATAGCCCTCCTCCACTGTCGGTCCAATGGCCTCTAACTGCACCTTGAGCTGGATCATAAGAGAAAGAGCTATTGCTTTTGGATTTAAGAAGTATGCAGTGCTGGGCATTCTTAACACACTGGAGGAACAGCTGGGCCACCCAGCATGATCTTAAACCTGCACCATAAATAACAGATCACAAATGAGAACTTTCCTGAGTAAGGGAACTTACGAATTTCACTGGACAGATGTTTCTTTATAAGATTTTTACATTGCACTTTTCTCTGTACTAAATAAAGCCACATTTCTTTAGTTTGGAATCTAGTATTCATTCTTCAGGGGCAAAGACCAAACAAGAAGGAATTAACATTGACCATCCAGGCAGAGAAAGACAAATACTGTATGATATCACTTGTATGTGGAATCTCAAAAACGACAACAAACTAGTGACCACAATAAAAAAGAAGCAGACTCGCACATACAGCGTACAAACTAGTGGTTACCAGTGGGGAGAGGGAAGGCGGGGAAGGATGGGGGAGAGAATTACCAGGTACAAACTGTTAGGTATAAAATAAGCTACAGGGATACATTGTATGATGTGGGGAATATAGCCAACATTTTATAATAATTTATAATGCAATGTTTTAAAATAACAATATTTTATAATAACACAGGGAATATAGCCAACATTTATCATACACGGAGTTTAATCTTTAAAAATTGTGAATCACTATACTGGGCATCTGTGACTTATAGAATGGTGCACAGCAACCATACTTCAATAAAGAAACACTGACTAACTGTCATGTCCTAGAAATGGTGACACGTTATCGCAAAAATTTGCTGTTGCTTAACAAGCCATGACCAACACTAGCAAAAATCATCTTGAACAACTATTGTACGGTACATAGTACTAGGTGCTTTTTTAAATACATCTAATTTAATACTCAAGATAATCCTGCCAGAGGAAAAGCAAGTTCAAAGACGATGGTTCGTCGGGCTTACATTCAAATCCTGATGGATCTAGAGTTCTAATCCGGATGTGCCTTCCCCCGACGTTTCTGGTTTTTCTGCTACATGTTGTTCCCTTACCTTATGGAAAATGGGAATCTGGGTTAAATCTACTCATATGTTAGACATTAGTTCTAAAGGGAGGGAGTTGTGGCGTCAGAGCCGTGGCAGCAACACAGGATGCCTAGGGGTAAGCAGCGCTTTGCAGGAAAGAGCTCTCAGCAGGAGGGCCTTCTGTTTCATCACCTTAGCAAGGCTATATTTTAGCTAACCTCTGGCCCAAATGCACCTTTCTTATCTTTTTTTAAAAAAATTTTTTTATTGTTATTTCCCCAATACGATTTTTTTTCTACTGTACAGCATGGTGACCCAGTGACACATACATGTACACATTCTATTTTCTTACATTATCAGGCTCCATCATAAGCAACGAGACATAGTTCCCAGTGCTACGCAGCAGGATCTCATTGCTAATCCATTCCAAAGGCAATAGTCTGCATCTATTAACCCCAAGCTCCCAGTCCATCCCACTCCCTCCCCCTGCCCCTCGGCAACCGCAAATCTATTGATCACACAAATCCTTGCCTAACCTGTTGGTTCTTTCCTTAGATCTAAGAAAAAGAAATGAAGAAAAAGTAATTAACAGATGACCAGAGATTTTCTGCAGCTTCCCCTTTGGCATCAATGAGATAGCTCTCATCTCATTTGCTCCAAGCTGGGACAACGGCGTGGGGAGGGTGCTCATGTTCAGGGAAGCAGTAAATAATATCCTTCTCCTCCCTTCTCATGTTCAGATACATTTGAGAAATCAGACCCAGATGGAGATGAAAATGTCAGCTTTGTTACTGACAAAACAATTGGATGACATGGCTTTGAATGGGTTGATGAAAGGGCCTTCCTTTTCCATGTCAAGTCTAATCTTAGGCCAGCCTGCCTACAGAAACATCCAGAGCTAGAGAATAGGATTTCTGCCTCTCCTTGATCTGGAGTTTGCTGCCTTCACTGGACTGGTTATACTCAGTTGAGAAATATGAACCATGAATCCCATCTACAAATCAGATAACTCAATTTTCTTTCAAGAGCGAGTAAGAGATGAGGCAAGCAACCGGCCTGCTAAGGAAGATTTCTAGAGAATCAGGAGGCAAGATTCAAAACAGCTCTCTCCTAAAATCCTCCAGCATCTTTGCTTCCTAACCTTTAAACCTAAAAGAAACCAGAGGTATAGCTGTGGTGCCCCCTCCCTGGAACCCCCTTGCCACGCACACCCAGAGGAGCTTCCCTCGTGATAGTTCAGCTTTTACCCTCAGCAAGCCCTAGTCCCTCTTTTGTTTATCCGCCTCAGTCCATGGAGTGCAGTTTAGATTTTGCCACCACAAGGTGCTGACATGGGTCAAATTCCATACTAATCAAATCAACTCCAAATATATATGATGGAATATTACTCAGCTATAAAAAAGAATGAAATCATGCCATGTGCAGCAACACGGATGGACAGAGAGATGACCACACTAAGTGAAGTCAGACAGAGAAAGACAAGCATCATATGATATCCTATACATGGAATCTAAAAAAAGAATACAAATGGATTTAAGTGGAAAATAGAAACAGAGTCACACACTTTGAAAACAAACTTGTGGTTACCAAAGGGGACAGATGAGGTGCGGGGAGGGATGGACTGGGGGTTTGGGACTGGCAGGTGCACATGGAGGTCTATGGAAGGACTGGCCAATGGGGACCTGTCATAGAGCACAGGGAACTCTCCCCAGTATTCTGTGATCATCTCTGTGGGAAAAGAGTCTGAAAGAGAATGGGTGTGTGTCCATGTAGAACTGAATCTCTTTGGTGTACAGCAGAAATGATCCCAACATTGTAAATAAGCTATAGTTCAATACAAGTTTAAAAATTGAAACAAAATCAACTCCAAGCCAGGTTCTCTCACAGGATACAAATTTTCTTCTTACTCTATTTCTTACTCAAAATCATGTTGAGACCTGTAGCTCAACACAGCTTACCAGAGCAAATGCATAAACAAAATGACACAAAACAGATCCTCCGGTTTGTAAATAGTGAATCAATGGAGAGATACCTCAACTTTGATTAAAGGGTCCCCTTCATTATCCAATCCAGGGAATAATTAAGGTTAAAAATTCCCTTGTTCTGAGTTAAAATGCAGTAAAATGGAAGTTCACAGTCATTAAACTCGGAAAAACCATCCTCCTCAATTTATCATTGTCACTTCAAGGCCAAGGTCGACTTGTGATTCCTTCAATAACTGTTGCTCAGAATGGCTGAAATTCCTTCAGGATCCAGAAGTTGAGCAGAGCAGTCTAAAACACCATGAGAGGCTTATCTTCTCTACCCCTTCTGATGCTTCCACATTGTAACTTGATTCCTCCTTTTGACCCTGTAAATCTGAAACTGTCCTAGCATGCTGAAGATGAGCATCTGAAACTAAATGAATAGATGAGTGAGGGGGTGAGTGATAAATGGGCCTATATCATGGTGGCTACCGTGGCTTCTGGCTGTGGGATTGTAGCAACAATAAAACCCAACTCTCCAGGACCTTTTCTAGGTGGATCGCTGGAGGAGCCCCTTTGGCACATTCCTCACTGCAAGAGCTATGGATACGAGGGGTCGAATCCAAGTTGCAGCTGCCGGCCTACACCACAGCCACAGCAACCCGGGATCCGAGTCGCGTCTGCCACTGACACCACAGTTCACAGCAATGCCAGATTCTTAACCCACTGAGCAAGGCCAGGGATTGAACCTGCATCCTCATGGATACTAGTCGGGTTTGTTAGCACTGAGCCACAATGGGAACTCTGGTATTTCTTTACAAAGGACTCTTACGCTAGTGATTAAGAAACAGAGGAGTGCATTTCACTTACAGGATTTTTTAAAGTTACTGTTGCTTTAAGTATAATTCTCTACCATCTAGCAATAAGCTCTTAAAACAAAAGGTGGCTATGATTTCAAATTCCAATTTCGTGACAGCTTTTCCAATTTAAATCTATCTCATTCTCTGAGTAGGATAAAAATAACCATGCAACATATGCAAAGCATCTATGGGAAAAAAAAAGTTACGAAGAAGGAATCATGATCATCCAAAGTCACATACTGAGAATTAAGAAACAATTTCTCACTTTTACTTTGCCTCGCAGGTCAGGGATCCCACCCTTGCTGTGCAGAGACAACGCCGAATCCTTAACCCCTGTGTGGACTTCCCACTGGAGGCTTGTTGATCAACACTTTCCAATTATCTCAGATAAGACTACCCAGTGTTCTAAATTCTTGGAGGTCAACTCACGGTTTTCTCTCTGTACCTAGTAAGTATTACTTGAACTACTGATAGAATTTCATTGGAAAAGGATACAATTTAAGAACATACCTTTGCAAAACTCACTTTGGGGAATCTGGCTTCCAGAAATTAAAATCAGAGAGCAAAAATTATTTCCACCGAATCTCCATCTTGATATTCTAGTTCTATTTATGTTTTAATGATATTTTAAAATATCTTCTCCAAATAAAAAGGAGAATTAGTCCACATGCAAATAGATTTAAGGATCAATAGATACCCCAATATAAGCATTTGGGTCATAAATACATATTTTTAATTCAATGCATTTCATAGAAAATCTTCTAAAATTGTGTAAGGAGTTGCTGTCGTGGCTCAGTGATTAACGAACACAACTTACCATCCACGAGGACGCAGGTTTGGTCCCTGGCCTCCCTCGGTGGGTTAAGGATCTGGCATTGCCTTGAGCTGTGGTATAGGCTGAAGACATGGCTCAGATCCTGCGTTGCAGTGGCTGTGGCATAGGCCAGGGCTGCAGCTCTGATTCAACCCCTAGTCTGGGATCCTCCATATGCTGCGAGTGCAGCCCTAAAAAGACAAAACAAAATAAAATAAAATAAAATTGTGTAAAATCCTAGGTCTATAATTATGTCATGGACAATTTCATTTTAAATTTGTACCTTGATAATTCTAAGAGCTTTTCATGCTTGCTTAAAAACATGTAGTCTCAATATGCACACATTTATAAATTCTTTTTCCTCTGGGCTGTTTCCAAGGTTCAATGCACTAATTTACTTGCTTGCTGTACTTAGGTCCAGAAAGACAAACAAGGGAACTAGTATGATGTATATATGCATACATGCGTGTTATGTGTGTATCTTTCAGGAGTGGTTCTTTCACAGCTGCATTAGGAAAACTGTACAATCACACAACCACAGGGCAGTAGGCTACAAAATCCAGTTTTTAATTTTTCCATGTGTTTTCTAACTAGGACCTCCAGATTTCAGATCACATCAGATTGCCTCTCCCATCTGGAGTCACTGTTGCACCAATATTTAATGACAGTGGAAATCCTGTGGTCCCTTCTTTGTCCCAGTTAAAAATGTTTCATCTTAAGGAGTCTTTTGCAAATCCATTGATCGCTGTTCATTGAATAGGGGAAAATCCAACGATCGCATCAAAATGAGCAACCAAACAGATTCAATTGCAATTACTGGGTTAAATGCCTGTAGGGAAAACACTGTAACTTAACTGCATTTCAGGATTAAACATCAAGAGTTAAAATATAAAAAAGTATGGTGTATTCTAGAAGCATACTTGAGGAACTGCCAAGATTTCCATTATAATCCTTCCCTGTCAGGAGTTTATATTCTGTCGCATTTAGTTCGGCTATAAATTGGAATATAATAGCGAAACCTCACTTTTAAGTTTAGACCTTATCATTTTAAAACCATCAGATGTGCTAACATGAGAAAACACACACACGTATTGCGACTCGCACATCCACTTCTATGACAAAATCCTTTCTCTGTACCCCAGCAACGTGCCCCTTTCCTAAAGGGAATTTCTCTGCCCTCTTGGCCAACTCCCCAAGGGATCTTCACATGTCCGGCCTCCCCAGCTACTTCTGGATTCCTATCTACTCAACAGTCTGCTCCTTTATTAGCTCAGCAAACATACACTGAGCACTTGCTATGTGGCAGGAACTATGTTGGATGCTGGAAATACCAGCAGGCCATGTGGGTGGCAGAGGCCACGGCCATAGTAAGGACATGCTTGGTCTTTTTCCATAGAGCCCATATCCAAACCAATTTATTTTAGGGTTACCTAATCTGTAAACTAGAGAGAATGATACACTTCCTGACACAATGCCTGACACATCGCAATGAGAGATATTGTTACCTGACAGTCTTTGGGCTGGACAGGGTCCTGAGCAGTTAGGACAGACAAATAAAAAAAATAATTAAAGAAAATTCTCCCAATATACAGATTTCCTGGGATAGACCCTCGTCAGGATTTACTGTACACAGATTTGAAATTTTTCTCAACAGAGTTCCCATTGCGGTGAGGCGGAAACGAATCCGACTAGGAACCATGGGGTTGTGGCTTCAATACCTGGCCTCGGCTCAGTGGGTTAAGGATCTGGTGTTGCCGTGAGCTGTGGTGTAGGTTGTAGATGCGACTTGGATCTGATGTTGCTGTGGCTGTGGTGTAGGCTGGAAGCTCTAGCTCCAATTGGATCCCTAGCCTGGGAACATTCATATGCCGTGGGTGTGGCCCAAAAAAGCGGAAAAAGAGAGAGAGAGAGAGAGAGAGGGAGAGAGAGAGAGAGAGAGAGAGAGAGGGGAGAGAGAGAGAGAGAGAGAGAGAGGAGAGAGAGAGAGAGAGAGAGAGAGAGAGAGAGAAAGAAAGAAAGAAAGAAAGAAAGAAAGAAAGAAAGAAAGAAAGAAAGAAGAGAAAAAAAAAAGAGAAAGAAAAAAAAGAGAAAGAAAGAAAGGGAAAGAAAGATAGATTGATTTTCCCCAGGTTCATTCACTCTATACCCAGGGTAATATCTGGCATATTCTTCTTTCTCTTCTCTAGTTCATACAGACAATGTACCAAACATATTTACCTAAACAGGGGTAGTGAGATTCTGTGTTTATTTTCATACTCGAATTGTCTTCTTTTATATTAAGCTTATGGCTTAAATGGTTAAAAGAAAATTTTAAATAAGACTAGATTTATACTGTTCTTTACCTGTGATGGTATAAGTGAAATAAGGCACTACTTTTGTTGTTGTTGTCATTGTTACTGTTTGGCCCGCAGCAGATGGAGGTTCCCAGGCGAGGGGTCGAATCAGAGCTTTAGCTGCTGGCCTACACCACAGCCACAGCAACGTGGGATCCAAACTGTGTCTGTGACCTGCACCACAGCTCACGGCAACATGGGATCCTTAACCCACTAAGCGAGGCCAGGGATCGACCATGCATCCTCATGGTTCCTAGTAGGTTTCATTTCCAGTTTCCTCTGCGTCATGAGACGGGAACTCCAAGGCACGTAAAGTTTTTAGAAATCATCTTGCCCGCACCTCTCATTGTGAAGTTGAGGGAACTAAGACAGAGAGATTGAGTGATTTGCCAAAAGCCGTGCAAACAGTTAAGGACAAGTCTAGAAGCTGAGTCTGTAGCATCTCATACATACACGTATTCACTCATTTTCCATCCATTCATTATTTCATTCATTCAATAAGTATATACGGGACAACTTGTATGTGCCAATGATTGTGTTAAATGCTGGGGATAAAGTGGCAAATGAGACAGCTCTGCCCTCCCGAGTGTACACTGGGGAGGGCGGGTAGGTAGGAAGAAGGACATTCAAACAAGGAATTCTAACACAGGGGAAGCTGAAGAAGAGGTACAGGGTCCCGACAGAAAGCCCAGGGGAAACCCAACTCCGTCTTCATAGCCCAGAAAGCTTCCTGGAGGAAGAGAAGTCTAAGCCGAAAACTGAAAAACAGAACAGACGAAAACCAGACAAAGAGAGAAAGCAGAGGTAAGAGTAGGAGAGATTTTATGATCCAACTAGACCCAGCAGCCAAAGAGAAACTAATATAATTCTCTGTACAAAATGAAGACATCATTATTGCTCTGAGATAATGCCATATGTTGTAATTACTAATACCGCCTCTTGTCATGAAGCTTAGTATCACATTACCCACTAAAATGTGTTGACAAAATCTTTGTTAACTGTTGGAAACATCTCCCTACCATGTTTTTCTCCCACACACAGGGTCTGAGTCTTTGTTAAGAACCACAGACAGGTCAATATGATCCCCTAAATAATGTTACTTGAAAAAAGAGAATTTTCTGTTATACCGAGAAGATACTAAATATTTAAACAATGAAATATGAAGCATATATAATCCATATTTTATTCTGCTGATTGATTTAATACAATAGCTCACTTAAAATTGTCTCAACCTCATTCTGCAGTAGAGAATTTCCAAAAAGTGTGCTTGTTCATTTGTGCTGACCTGACTTGTTATGCTGCTTAAGAGTCAACAGAGTTAAGGAATATTGCTTATTAATTCCCTTGACTATCAAAATATGCAGTTAACAGCACTAGTTTCTTGTTGGCTTTTTCTAGGAACCCATACAGTCCTAAGGCGTTGAAGCAAAAAGGTTAAAAACTATTCTCTTAGATTCAAATAAGATTAAAAATTTCTTCCTCATATCCAAGTGGCATTTAACTCATCTGAAAATGCATAAAAAGCTCAAGTGGATTATTAAACTGTAATTAAGTCCATTATTTGAGTATTTTACACTTTTTTTAACTCGGGAAGCTCTAGGGTGTATAAAAAGAATTGTTAGAGGGTTAACGGAATGAATGGCCTGTTTTGGTAGAGACACAGAAAGCAAAACATTTTAGTTCATTAGGAGAGACTTTTGCCGAGAGGGGTTTGATAAAGGTTTTCAATGAACGAACGTCTGAAACTGTAAGCGAAGGTATAATATGAACACAAGGGCCGATGTAGACAGCTCAAAGCATGCAGGTATTTTAAGAGAACTCGTCACACAAAATAGAGGCACCCGAGGAGTTCCCGCTATGCCGCAGCAGGTTAAGGAGCCACACAAGTCACTGGTGGATCAGGTCATCAGGTCGCATTCAATCCCTGGCCCGAGAACTTCCATCTGGCGCAGGTGTGGCCATTGAAACAACACAGAGGCGCCCTCCCTTGCTTGGAGATAATGGCAATGCTATAATTGCTATTGCTTCCTGCGCCGCGCATTTCAGGGTCCCACTGTTCAATAAAATGTGTGGAACAAAACTGTGGTTACTGCTGAAAACTGTCTCACCCCATCTTCTCCCCACAGGAAACCACATCTTCTCACATGCAACACCCCTAGACAGTAAGAGCGGTCCCCTGCCTGAAGGAATCCTGCCCTGCTGGATGGAGAGAAGCCAGACACACATGGTAGCGGATGACTTCACTTCAGTTACCCCACACGGGACCCATATCGTGCACATTTTCCTTTCTGATTTTTCATGTCCATATGTTTGTTTGGCTGGAGATCAAGTTGCATTACATGCTCCTATTATCCCAGTGTATAACCATTTTATTTATAGGCCACTCACATAAGAACTAATTTCTCTGATAGAAAGACTGCTAATGCTTATTGAAGCTCGCGATAATGAAAACAATCTTGTTGGCACTCCAGACAAATGCCGCACCTTAAAGCCACACGACTGGTCCTTTCCTCTGATAATGGACCTTCGCAGTGTCAACCCATTCCTCTTGGCTCCCTACACAAGCGCATCAAAGGTAAGACAAGAACTTTATGAAATGCTGGCCACTTATGTAAAATTCATACAAAACAAGCTCGCTGTACTTCATCTCCAGACTGGCTTTACGAAGTCTTCCTGACGCCAAGACTGTGCTTGAATTCAGAGGCTTACATACATAATGAATATGTCTTAGAAACCATGTAGGAAGTAGGCAATTTTGTTTTTTAATGCCCTCTGGACGTGTTCACATATGTAGAAGTGGCAAGCCTGGTTCCTGGGCTACTCGGTAGAAGCATTTTTGGTTAAGTCACCCACTCCAAGGGCTGAATGTAAAATAGATTGTTGGAAGTATTAAAAGCAGATTGATGTGTCAAGGCAGATCCCGGCCTATTTTCCCCCACTGATCCTCAGGTAATTAGATGATGCTCTGTAAACAAAGGCTTGGCTTGACAACCTCACTTTCTCTTTCAGCGTGGTCTGGTAGCAATCAAAGACGCCTCAGCGCTAACCTTTAGAAAGTGTATGCTCTCAGTGAAAGAAGTTTTCTGTTTCAAGAATGTCACCTTCCTGTTTCAGATGTTTACCCTGTTGCTTACAGACGTAGCCACGAGCAAGTGCCCCAGTTGGTGTGGAATTTAACGGTGTGGTTATATCGGCAAAGTGTCTCGTTAGCCACCTGAAACCACATGTTCAGCAGGCAAACCTGAATGAGAGGTTAATTAAATGAATCCTTTCTTTTTCTCAAGACATCTTGGTCAAAGTGAGTTATGATGTATGAAAATGAGACATCTCACATTACCCAAGAACTACACAGAAAGCCAGGGGGAAAAATTAATACTTAAAAAACATGATTCTGAGCGACTTTGATCTCTGTCATGTTTTTGCTTTCATCCAGCAGAAGAACAGAGAAATGAGTCATCTTCAACGTTTAATGGAAACATAATAACCCTTATTCTGCCTCCAACTCAGAGGCTGCATATATATATATATATATATATATATATATATATATATATACACACACACATATATATATATATACACACACACACATATATATATATATACACACACATATATATATATATACACACACACACACACACACACACATTGGTTGCAGCTATGCCTTCTCTTAGGGGCTTCACAACGTGGTCTCAATAAACGTTTCTAAGTGATAAAAATACCAGTTTGGTATTCAAAAGTTAAGTTTTACAAAGGAACCCAATAAAAGATATGTCAAAATTAGTAAGAATTCTGCAGGAGAGAAATGACCGCTGTCCTCAGTGTTGCATAGCAGTAGGTAGGAAAGAAAACCCCTTGGTGTTATGCACAGTTACGCAGAAGCAATTGTGTGCAGGTTTCTAGTGTTATAACGTTCAATATGTTGTAATTTTAAATTTATATCATTTCTGACTATCTTTAGTTTATGCTTGGTGCATAAAGAAATGGGGAACTCTATACTTAGAATTCTTTGAATATTGTTTGCTTTTTAGGGAAAGAATTATTATGTAAGGAAGTTATAGGGGTAGATTTAGACTTTTTTAGACTCATCGATAATCTAATCACTGCAGCATACAATTCTATCTATTAAATAGAAGCTCTGGTATGTTATTCCTTTATTTTCTAAAGTTACAAACAATTTTGATTTGAAGCAAAAACATTTTGATTTAGGAATAGTCACAGTTATAGTAAAAGCAACAACAATATATTGGTATTTTCGTTGTTCCAGGCTGTGTATTGGGAACTTAATAAACACCCATATATCAATTCATCTTCAAAACAATCTTTTAAGCTTATATATCTGCCATATATGTAAGAGAACCCAGGACCAGAGTGTTTAGTGAACTTGGCTGAACATAGCAAATCCGCAGCATGGTTAAACCCTAGTTTAACTGACCCCAGATGTGATAGTCTTTCTACTGTATTATTTACTGCTTTCTCCACAAACATGTCACCTCTCTTCTTCAAAATGCCCATCACAGGAGTTCCCTGGTGGCACAGTGGGTTCAGGATCCCATGTTGTCACTGCAGGAGCTCAGGTCGCTGCTGTGGCATGGGTTCAATCCCTGGCCCAGGAACTACTGTGTGTTGCAAAAGTTCTTGCTGCCCCCCCCCGCCCCCCGCCAAAAGCGCCTGTCACAGCCTGTTCTCCTTCTCTATGGCAGTGACAGTCATTCATCTGGAAAGCATTTTCCATTGTTATCTTTGATTGCATATTATTATAGTTTTCAAAAATGACGGCAGGCATTCCCTGGTGGTCTGGTGGAATAGGGATCTGGCATTGTCACTGCTTTGTCACGGATTCAGTTCCTGGCCCTGGGAACGTCCATGGGCCTTGGGGGTAGCTAAACAAATGATGGTAAAATGACATAACCTCTAGCATCTTAGCCACTTTTGTGTCCTGTTCCGTAGCGTTCAGCCCATTCACTGGGTTGTGCGAGCGCAACCTCCAGAACGTTTTCATCATGCGAAGCTGAGTATAGAGCCATGAAGCAACAACTCCTCGTAAGCCTCGCCCTCATTCCTGGGGAAAGCACCATCCTATTTATTTCCGAGTCTGGCCACTCCGGATTGCACTTACGAGGAATCGTACAGTATCTGCCGTCTTGTGACCGACTTACTTTCTTAGCGTCATGTGCTCAGGGGCTATTCACGTGGTCTTGTGTGTCAGAGACTCCTTCCTTTCTAAAGCTGAATGCTCTGCCACTGGACATACACACTCTATTTTGCTACTCATCCATTAATGGACAGTGGGGTTATTTCACCTTTTTGGTTATTGTGAATATTGCTGCTGTGAACACGAAGGTACAAATATCTCTTTGAGATTCTGTTTTCAACTCTTCTGTATTCATACCCAGAAGGGGAATTGCTGGATCATAAAGTAAGTCTATTATTAATGTTCTGAGGAACTATCATACCGTTTCCACAGCAGCTGCACCATTTTACGCTGACACCAAGTGTACATAAAGGTTACAATGTCTCCACATCCTTGCCAACAATTGCCTTCTTTTTTAAAAAGTTTTATAGCAGCCATCCTAATGGGTGTGAGGTGATGGCTCATTGCAGTTTTGATTGTATTGTTCTAATGACTAGTGGTGCTAGGCATATTTTCATAATGCTTCTTGGTCATCTGTATATCGTCCTTGGAGTAATGCCTACTTCAGTCAGTCCTTTGTCCATTTTTCAATCCTTTTTGTTGTTGTTGAGTGGTAGTTTTTTGATAGTCTGGATGTTAACCTTTTATCGGATATATGGTTTGCAAATATTTTCTCCCATTCCATCGGTTGCCTTTTCACTCTGTTGATTGCATCATTCAATGCATGGGAGTCTTTAATTTTGATATAGTCCAGTTTATCTATATTTACAGTTTTGCCTTTACTTTTGGTGTCATAGTCAAGAAATCATTGCCAAATGAAATGTCATGAAGGTTTCCTCCATGTTTTCTTCTAAGAATTGCATAGTTCAGCTCTTATGTTTAGGTTTTTAATACGTTTTGGGCTAATTTTTTTTTTTACTTCCATATAAATTGTACTTTTGTTTTTAAAAATGAGTCATTTTTATTACGTAGTTACAATGGTTGTCACAAAGGTCAGTATCTTAGAGTGTTCTTAAGGATGTTTTATTCTCATTTTTTGTAGTTATATTGAAGTCGAGTTGATTTACAATATTGTGATAATTTCTGCTGTACACCCAAGTGATTCAGTTATACAAATACACACATCCTCTTTCAGATTCTTTCCCCATATAGATGAGCACAGAATATTGGATAGAATTTTCTGTGTTAGACAGCAGATCTCCATGGGTCAGTCATTCCATATAACTCAGTGCGCGTATGCCAGTCCCAAACCCCCAGTCCACCATTCCCCCACCCCAAGTTAGTTTTTATGATTTAAGATAAGGGTCCAACTTCATATTATACTGTTTTTCAAAAAATGTCTGTGTGTGTTTAAATGAACTGTAATGAGGCTGTTTGAGCTTGGGCGTTACCGGAGTTAGCAAAGATGACTTAGATCTGAAGGAAAAAAAATACCACTTTATTCCAAATCGATGTAAGCAGTGTCTCCCTCAAAGCTCACAGATTTTAGATGATACAGGTAATATCTGCTTATCTGAAAGGAAAACTTTTGTTTCTGAAAACAAACCTATTATGACAGAGAGGAAATAAAAATTTAGAATTTCAAGAGAAAATTTGTCCCCTGAAAGCCAACACCCAGTTTTATGGAAATAACTGTGGGAGAAACATTTCAAATATATGTGTACGTGTGTGCGCGTGTGTGTGTGCATGTGTGTGTGTGTGTGTGTATACATATATATCTAAAGAGACTCTACAGTCTTGTGAAAATCTGGCGCTAGGTATTCTCTATGTATGTGTTATGAGGAACATCAGAAAAATCTCTCTTTTTGAAAGAGTTTAGTATTTTTTTTTCTTTTTTTTTTAGGGCCACACCCATGGCACATGCAAGTTCCCAGGCTAGGCGTCCCCACGTAGCTGCCGCTGCCAGCCGACACCACAGCCACAGCCACAGCAACGCCAGATCCGAGCTGCATCTGTGACCTCCACTGCAGCTCACGGCAACGCTGGATCCTTAACCCACGGAGCGAGGCCAGGGATCGAACCTGCAACCTTGTCAGGTTTGTTACCAGTTGAGCCACAAGGGGAACTCCGAAAGGGCTTAATATTTACTGAGAGGCAGTGAGTATATGGGACATAGAAACAATTACGCATACAGATTTACTGACTATTGTCTGACGTAGCCCCTGCCCTTATGAAAACATGCATGTAGCCGCCCGTAGACACCAATGTTCAACACGAACGGGAAGCGGGCCCAGCGAGTCCGCCGAGAGACTGGCGCAGACAGACCGTCAGCTGGTTGTTCTTCCCAGACAGAGTTTTCCCACACGTTTAAAAAAACGATGACCCTTTTTATTTGTATGTTTTCTTGCTTCGGTGGACAATGAAAAAATAAAGGTTTAATAATGAACATTTTCCATCAATTACCAGTGACCTCTGTCCTCTAAGAAACCTATATACATACGCCCACACACCAACATACCTATACACACATGCAGGCAATGCATGCACTATACAGAACATGCATGCTGCAGAGATGTGTGTGTGTATTAAAATGCATGCTTGTCTGAATATATCTGTATATTCAAGCTAATCTCTTCTTGAAAGAAAATACAAATTTTTAGTCCGGAGAAAGACTAAACAAAGATGCCGTGGGTTTGGACAGCTTCACATCCTTGCATCGTTTCTGAGTTCGGACGGTGAGTCCCTTGCTTACGAGCAGAGGGTTTGATGTTTTCAACCTTCTCCTCTCACACGGTTTAAACAACGCTTCCTACGTTCCCGTCATCTGGATCTCATCCTCATGCGTGCAAGACATTCACCCACGCAGCCCTCCATCTGTACAAAGCTGTTAAGGGATCTTAAGGATGATTTACTTAAAATTCCAAGCATTTCAATATACTGGCAAGAGGGACTAATTTAAAAGTAGAATTATATTTCCTTAGAAATGCCTTATACAAGTTGGCTGTCCTTGTTAGTAGTTTTATGAGCAATTTTCAAGGATTTCTATAACTAAATTTTGACAAGTAGCTTTTCTTTCTTTCTTTTTTTTTAAGGGCCTCTACAGTGACTTCTGAATCAGAACCATGTCCATGTGGGTGGGTGGCGACGTGGGACGCTGTGAGTCTGGCATCGAGACTCGCCCTGGCGTGGTTTGCCCACAGAACTCAGCTTTGCAGCTCGAGCTGCCTGCGTGAAAACAACTTCCCACCAGTGCCCTAAAGATCTTCGTTTGCACTCATTAGTGGGGATTTAAACTGAACAAATGTAGGTCTCGGCTGAACATTTAGGTAACACTTTAGATAACATTAAAAACCAACGGAGGTAACAGAATACGGTCAAAGGAGACACGGACGGAGACAGATTATTACACTTGGGGACCGGAGGGTCCCTGCGGAACTTTAATTGTAATTACGCTGAAGATTTTTTAATGACATGAGCTCAACTTTGTGCACATTTGACGCATACTTTGCTTTTAGACATCACTGAAAACGTACGGTCAGGACAATATAATCCCTGCTGAACCCATCTTCTCTTGACCAATGCACTGACATGGCTAAACCCATCAAAGAGCAGCAAGAACCTAACTTGGTCGTTATTAAGTGGCTTCTTACTCTGTATCCGCTTCCTCTCCTTCCAACTTCTTCCTTCCCTGCAGAATCCAATTTTGTTTGGGTATCTGGTCTCCACAAATAATGTTCTCAGAAGGTGATCCGATCCCATTCCCAGCTCTAGGCAATGGACCCAGATTTCAGCAAATCACAAGAACCCCAGTTCTTTCTATTTCCTTGCCAGTGAGTGGTTTAGAGATGGACATGTGACCCAAGTCTGGCCAGTAACATGTGACAGGGAGTCTTCTGGGGACCGTTAGGGAAGGCGCTCACTCCTAAGACACTATATATGGAAAATAATGCCATTTGCAGCAACACAGATAGACCTAGAGATTTATCATACTGAGTCAAGTCGGTCAACGACAAATGCCATACAGAACCACTTATATGTGGAACCTAATTAAAAAGGACACAAAAGAATTTATTTATAGAACAGAAATGAACTCACGGATTTCAAAACCAATCTTAGGGTGACCGACCATAGGTGAAATCGTGGCTGGGAGGGGAGAACTGGGAGAGTGGGGATAACACTACACACGACTGTATCAAGTAGATGATTCACGAGAACCTACCGTAGAGCACAGGAAAACCTACTCAATCGTTTGTAATCACGCATCTGGGAAAAAGGAATGGATCTATTTACACGTATGACTGATTCACTTTGCTGTACACTTGAAACTCCTGCAACATTATAAGTCAACTCTACTCTAGTAACATTAAACTTAAAAAAAGAAAGAACCAGAAAAAAGGTGTGTTTAAAAAAAAATTTTATAGTTGATTTATAATGTTCTGTCAATTTCCGCACAGCGACGCAGGTATACATTTATATACGTTCTCTTTTTTTCCACATTATCCTCCATCATGTTCCAGTGATTATAGTTCCCTGTGCTACTTACAGAAGGATCTCACCGCTTATCTAAGAAGGTGGTTTTTCTTCATCTTCTTGATGATGTTGCATTTGAATGCAATGCCTGGAACTGGAGGCCATCACTTGACCAGACCACAGTCAGCCCTCTTAAGGGGGGGAGGGTATGCCAAGAGATGAAATGAACCTGGTCCCTCCCAGCCTGGCTGCCTGGTGGAGGGTCCTTGGCTTAGAGTCGGCCCAGCCTCTGGACTTCTTATTATCTGAAGTAATACATTATGTCTTTACTCAGTTGAAGAGTCTGCTCTAGGTGCCCCATCTTTGGAAATCCTAATGCCCAATGTGATGATATTAGGAGGTGGGGCCTTTGGGAGGTGACATGGTTGAGGGAGGAGCTCTCATGAATGGGATCAATGACCCTAAGGGCCATTAGAGGGCCCCAGAGAGCTCCCTCGTCCGTTCCATCATGTGAGGACATAGTGAGACGCCCTCACAACCGGAAGAGGACCTTGACCAGAGCCTGACCATGCTGCCCCCTTGATCTTGGACTTCTAGCCTTCAGAACGGTGAGAAATACATGTCATTCTTCCTAAGCCACCCAGTCTGTGGTATTTTGTTACAACAGCCCAAATGGACTAAGGCAGAATCTGTGTTTTCTATTACATGCTGTTCCAAAGCATCCAAACTGATAAAATGTCCTTTTAAAAGAGACATTCAGCAATAAGTTATTATTTAGTTAAACATACACTGTTCCCTTTGAAGAAAAGCATTTTATGGGGAAAGAGCGATATAATAACATTCTCTCTTTTCTTCTTCAAGGTGTCAAAATCCAAGGATTATTTTTTAATGTCATTCCTCAACCAATTATTTTCATTGCCAAGTCCTATACAATCAAAAAAACATTCCTGTGGCACTTTTCCAGAACTATAATGTACAGCACAAGTTTCCATTTAAAGTATGAGTTTCTTCTCAAGGCGGGGGGCACACTCAATTTAAGGGAGAGTGGCTGTTCAAAGTCCAGGACTACAAAATTCTCAACGCTATAATTGACCAGAATGAATAAAAAGATGCAAAAATAGCATTGCAAATGTGAGTATTTAAAAGGAGGGAGAAGCCCAAATTCATTTCCCAAACTGAGGACTATTAGCCAGGAAAAATATAATTTAGGTCTGAGTCAAACATACCCCAGGCATTAACAGCCGACTTCTGTTTTTGAGAGAGTAAAGCAGGGCGGTAGGAAGGAAGTGAAGGTGATGCTGAAGAGTCTTCTGATCTTCTCTGAGCTGGACTGAGGTCTCCTCTAGGGGAGCACAGATGTGCCCCTAGAAGGCAAGCCTCTTCAGGGCAGGGATTTTTGTCTGTGGTGTTAACCACTGTATCCTGGCATTTACAAGCATGTTCAACTAATGCTCACGGACTTAACAAATACACCGTCCGTCATCTTGACGGACTGGGGCCCCAACATAGGGGTGGCAACAAGTTTGGAAAGAGCAGATGTGCTTTTCTCCACTTATTTACCCGGCGGAAAGACAAAAGAGGTGGTATAAAATTCACATTAGAACATGTATGCACTGTTAAAGTCTGAGTAGAGTTTGTTACTCAGGGAACAAAGGAACTGAGGGACGGGCAACTGGGCCATCGTAACATGGGGACGTGGTTCTGACTTCTACAGTTTGCAGGTGCATGGTTCTGAAAACTGGGATGGAAGGAAAAGGTAGTGGGAGATATCTGGAAAGACTCTGTCGCCTGAAAGAAAGACAGCCAAGCGATGAACTCTCTCTCATGCCACGCCGTCTCGTTCATCTGGCCCCGAACGCTGGGGTGTGCGGATGCTCTGTTTGGTTTGCTGGCAGCCATTTTGTGACCATAGGAAGACAAGTGTCAGGAAAAAGGCCAATATGCTGGGGATGGCAGAGCCAACAGATAGAAAAGCCTGGCTCCTAAATGACAGCACTGGACAGCTAGACCAAACCAGGGGGCACGTCTCCAACTTTTCTTTTTTTTTTTTTTGTCTTTTTAGGGCCACACTCATGGCATATGGAGGTTCCCAGTATAGGGGTCCAATCGGAGCTGTAGCCGCCAGCCTACACCACAGCCACAGCAATGCCAGATCCGAGCCTCGTCTGCGACCTATACCACAGTTCATGGCAACACCAGATGCTAAACCCACTGAGCCGAGGCCATATATCAATCCCACAACCTCATGGTTCCTAGTCAGATTCATTAACCACTGAGCCACAGTGGGAACTCCTCCAACTTTTCTTCGTGAGATTCATAACTGTTTTCACTGTTTAAGTCATAGCTGATCAGGATGTCTGCCCAAGTCACCCCTGTGCTGATAATTTTAACTTTTAATACATTTCAGAAAAGGCAAAAGTATTCCATCATCATACATTATCTCTCATTCAAGTTAAGAAGTTTATGAATTCAGGAGTTCCCACTGTGGCTCTGCAGTAATGATCCTGACTGGTATCCATGAGGATGCGGGTTTGATCCCTGGCCTTGCTCAGTGGGTTAAGGATCCAGCGTTGCCATGAGCTGCGGTGTAGGTCACAAACACAGCTTTGGAGCTGGTGTTGCTATGGCTGTGGTGCAGGCTGGCAGCTACAGCTCTGATATGGCCCCTAGCCTGGGAACTTCCAGATGTCACAGGTATGGCCCTAAAAAGATAAAACAACAACAACAACAAAGCTAAGTTTATGAATTCATCTGACCACGCAAGAAAAAATTGGCAGACTAAAATAAGGCTGTGTTAATGATAATAGGGCTTCAATAAAAGGGGCACATATTAACGTTTCAGAGATGGACTCAACAGAACCCTAGGACTAGATTTGGGAAGGTCAAGATGAAGAGGTCAGTAGAAATGATTCCATTATTCCCTGCTTGTGGGTCTGGGAGAAAGCTGCACACTTAGCTCTAAGATGAACATGAGGGAGGGAGGCCCGACGAGGGCAAAGGAGGATCAGAACAGCTAACGCTGGAGCTGATGATCAGGAGATGATGTCAGTGAGAAGACAGCATCTGCAAGGAAAATCTGGTCTGATGTTCAGAAGCAAGATGAGTGTTTCAGTGGCAAATATGTAAATCAGACACCTAGAGGGAATGTTTGACCATTTCCATGGTGTAAAGACTCTTACTATCGCCAGTTTCAAGCTATCAGCTTGCAACCTTTCCGTAAACCTCACAGTTGGGAGCCAGTAAAAGCTGGCTTCACGACCACTCAGGAGAGGAATTCCTGTTGTGGCTAAGTGGATTAAGAACGCGGTATAGTGTCCATAAGGATATGGGTTCAATCCCTGACTTCACTCACTGGGTTAAGGATCGTGTTGCTACAAGCTGCAGCATGGGGCGCAGATGAGGCTCGGATCCAGGGTTACCATGGCTGTGATGTAGGCCAGCTCCGACTGGACCCCTAGCCTGGAACCTCCATATGCCATGGGTGTTGGCCATAGAAAGAAAGAAGGAAGGAAGGAAAGAAAGAAGCAACTCGGGAATAGAATAATCACTTTTCCTGGGATCAGAAGTACATATATGAAGTCATTCCATATCTTTATATATGCATGTGTCTTTATAGAACATAAATACATATTAAGTTCTATATAGTGTAGAGTACCTAACATAGAATGTACATTAAGTGTGCATATATCTGCTGAGGGTCTGGGAACAGCAATCAGACACTGAATGGCTCTACTCAGTGTCCAGCTCTTGGTTTCCCAACTGCATGTTTCACTAAATTGGAACCAGGAATCTTTGGAGCAGTGACCGGCTCAGTGGCTTGGGCAAGAAAAGTGCACATGCACCTGATACAGCTTTGTAAGCTATGAAATCATGCGGTGTTCAAAGAATGGGAGAGACCGGGGAAGGGAACACTAACGCCAACTCAAAAAGGCTCCAACTGACCCGTTCTGCGACAATTTCAGTACCAAAAAGAAAGGGCCACATCATATTAAAACCCACTGAATAAAACAGGAAGCTAAAAGTTGGTGCAGATATAAAGCAAATAAACAATTTAAAGCTTTGATGAGGAGACTATACAGTCATAGTCTCAAAGTAACTCCTCACAAAATACGTCCTAACTGCAAAAAGAAAGAGAGTGACTTTATAGCGGCTAATCTTTAAGTCACAATACTGATGAAATGATTGGAATGAACATTTCTAAATGGGATAAACCGAATCCATGAGCCGCCTGAGAGGAGGAGCACGTGCTGCCACGCCTACACTTCCGCACACGAGGAATGAACCCAGATATAACTGCGAGGAAACATCAGAATAATTCAGGTTACAAAACTAACTGGCCTGTCACGGTCTAACTTCACTTAGTGGGACAATCTCTAGGTCCGTCCTTTGCTGCAAATGGCATTATTTCATTCTTTACAGTGGCTGAGTACAGACAGACGTCATCTCACTTATATGGGGAATCTAAAAAAAAAAAAAAGGGGGGGACACAAATGAACTTAACTGCCAAACAGAAACAGACCCACAGACTTTGTAAAACGCATGGTTACCAAAGGGGACAGGTGGTGCGGAGGGATGGACTCGGGGTTTGGGATTGGCAGGTGCACACTGAGGTACACGGAGTGACTGGCCAACAGGGACGTGCTGTCTAGCACAGGGAACTCTACCCAATATTCTGTGATCATCTATGTGGGAAGAGAATCTGAAAGAGAATGCATGTGTGTCCATGCAGAACTGGGCCACTTGGGTGTAAAGCAGAACTGATTACAACACTGTAAGTCAACTTACTTCAATAAAACCTTAACGAATGAAAAAAAATAATAACAACTGTCCTAAAAGCTTCAAGAGTATCAAAGCGAAAGACATCAAGGGAAGACTAAGAAACTACGCCAGAGCAGAGGCGATTAAAGAGACACAACAGCTAAATGTAATGTGTGACCTAGTGTGGATTTTTTGGTGTAAAAGTTATAACTGAACACTTGGTGAAACTTGAATGGGGGGTCTAATCTAATAGTGATTCAATAGTAATCATTCTTGTTTTGAGTTTCTCAATTGTTACGGCTGCACCGTGGATCTGTAGAATGTTCTTGTCTGTAGAAAATAGTATTCAGGATGACGGGGCGTTCTGTTGACTGCTTACTCTCTCAATGAGTTCAGGAAAAAAACAGTTCTTTGTTCTGCACTTGCAACTGCTTTTCATATAAATTTGAAATTGTTTTAAAATACACACTGATCTATTTTACCTTCCCACTTGTCATAACTCCACCATAAGACACTAAATTAGTTTTACACGTTGACTACTTCAAATCTTTTAAATTAAAACTACGCCACAGTCACAGCCACGCCTGATCTGTGTTGCATGTGCAACCTATACTGCAACTCACGGCAATGCTGGATCTTTAACTCACCTAGTGAGGCCAGGGATCAAACCTGCATCCTCCTGGATACTATGTTGGGTCCTTAGCCCACCAAGCCACAATAGGAACTCCTCAAACTATTCTTTATATAACATTTTAAACTTTTGTTCCTACCTAATACAATTCTTTCTATTTACTCTTACATCTACCATCGAAAGTAGCTTGGACACTGTCTGCTCCATTGCATGACCAGAGAAAATGGGGCAGAAATAGTTTAGTAATGAATAGTCACTAAAAGACAGGTAACTGTTGATTATCTAGGTCATGTGAGACACGGCACAAAATACCATCACATGCATTTCAGAGTTGTCAGCAGCAAGGCTGGGCCAGGGTTTCAATTCAAAGGACATTTTAACTACTTGTTATCCCAACAGGCTTCACCCCAGCTGCCATCGTTATTCAGGTGACAGTGGCCACCTGGAGTGCCGTGTTGAGAAAGGTGAAGAAACTACCTGGCGTCTCCGAGAGTCCCCAGCCTGAGGATCTGCGTCTGCTGGGGCTTGGGCGGAGAGCAGAATGCATGCTGCATATTTGCCGCCATCTGGATTGCAAAATGCCGTCTTCCTAAAAATTAAATCTAACCTCAGGGAAAACGCCTTTTAACGAAAGAACCACTTCCCTGGATTTCTATAAATTCAAAAGAACACCTAAAGCAATCTAAGAGTGAAACGAAGCCAGCCGGAAATGGAATGTCTGATATCGTCCAGTGACTGCTTTCTGTGTCAGTTTTACGTCTATCGCTGGGCACCGCACTGGGCACTGAAGAGGAAAGACTACGTAGCCCTGGCCCTTGAGTTCGCAATTTAGAGTTGGTGGGACCGGCACATAAAGGATAAGCACAGAAACACGGAGAACAGGTCAGCCTCTTCTGCCAAAGACACCAGGGCCACCCAAAACCTGTGTCTTAGACATTAAGAGTTTGTCAGCTGAAGGAAGAAGAGGATTCCAAGTAGAGGGAATAATATACTCAAGGTAAAGCCGTGAAAACATCTGGTGTGTCTACGGAATTTGGGTGTGGCAGAAACATCTGTGTGTGTGTGTGTGTGTGTGTGTGCATGTGCACTGTGACATGGGAGAGGGAAAGGCAGGGGATGAAGCCGAAATAGGCACAGACTAGATTGTAAAGGGATGTAACTGCTTGGCTAAAATTTATTTATTTACTTATTCTTTTAGGGCCGCACCTGTGGCATGTGGAGGTTCCCAGACTCGGGGTCGAAGTAGAGCCAAAGCCGCCGGCCTGAGCCAGAGCCACAGCAACACTGGCTCCGAGTCACATCGGCGACCTACACCACAGCTCACGGCAACACCGGATCCTCAAGCCACTGAGTGAGGCCCGGGAATCGAACCTGCATCCTCATGGATATGAGTCGGGTTCTTCACTCGCTGAGCCACAGTGGGGACTCCTAAAATTTCATTTTTTTCTGAAGACAGTGGTGAGCCAGCCCAGATGGGAGGGTTGAGAGGCAGTAGGGAAGGCCAGTAACTCGGATGGTTCTGCTGGTGTGCTGGAGAAGGAAGCGACGAAGGAGACCAGAGGCAGACCGTGTAATGAAGTGTAATGAGAACAGAACCAAGGCGGAGGCCATGAGGATGGTTTAGAGGCCAAGTGGAAAGACGTTTCTTTGATGCAACATCAAAAGGATTTGTTCACAGGCATGATGAAAGGATCGGGGTGGGGGGGTGACACAAAGACATTATTATGTGGCCGAAAGTTCATTTAAAACAGATCACAACAGAAGGGCCTTCCGGAGCAGACCAAGAGAGCAATGACGCTGCACTGCTGTGCCGGGCTCCTTTTCCTTTATCTCAGAACAAATCCATTTTATAGATGAGGGAACAGAACCTCGGGAAATGAGGCTTTTTCCCCAAATCATATTTGGCAAGTGTGAAAACTCTGCGATATTCTGAGGATAGGAACTGTGAGAACATTTTGCGGTGTTGTGAGGATATGAACTGTGTCGGGGGCTGTGTGACACCCAGGTGAGACGCTCCTGCAGGAGGTATAAGCGGGGGTGGAGAGCAGTGATGAGAGCCTGGGGCCAGACAGGTGGCTATGGGGCCAGCATTCCCAAGCCACATATGTGGAAGATCACCCAGAAAGAGAATGAAGAGAAAAACAGAATGAAAAGGAGCCTTCACATTAAAGGGAGTAGCAAGAAGAAAAAAAAAAAAAATGAAGGAAACAGAGAAACCATAGTCCAAAGATACTAAAAAACCAGGCTGGAAGGTTCAAGTTTCCAGAATCAGGGGTTAATCAAGGCATCACATTCTATAAAGACATCGAGTAAGATAAGGACTGAAGCAGGTTATGGGGCTCAGAAATTAGAACTCTGAGAGAAATGGTTAATTGGCTTTAAAAACTCTTAAATCTGCACCATTATGAAACATGAGGCCGAGCCTGTTATTGAGGCAGAGGGAGGGACCACTACGCGCATTTAGCAAAACAGTAAAATGGAGCCAAAGGCAGCATGAATATCAAATGTCTGCAAAGGAAAGGAAATGGCTCTGAATCTGACGTTTGAAATGTAGGTGAGTATTTCACGGCCTTTCTGAGTATTACCACCATGGCTCTATGGACCAGGGCAAAGGCTTCCTCGGGATTCCAAGTACGTCACCAACCACCTCTGGATCTCAGTTTCCACGTGTAAAATGATAATTTCTGGATTCCCTCCAGCCAGAGAAATTCCTGATGCTGTGGCAGAACCAAGACAGCGTCAAAACAGCTGCCCTGAAGCCCACTCGACATTTCGCAGGCTAATTAAGAAGAAACTTTTTTTTTTAAAGGATTTCAGCTACTATTTGAAATTGATACATTTTTCATTCGCCATTTAAAAATCTTGTTTTTAAGTTGAACTAGAGATTTATTACTGTTGAAGTGAAATTTTTAGAGAGAGCCATTTATTTGCCTCTGCCGATTGCATGCTGTGATCTTTGGTTTTGACACTTCTCTCTGGTTATAGGACAGAGAAATGAGCTTAATACCTAGTGCCCAAGGGAAAGACGTCTGTCTCTCACAGACATTTCAAATTCAATAATTTCATTGGCAAAAGAAAACAGACCAGGAATGGCCAAAATTACTATGTCAAGTATTAATACGTCAAGTGTTCCTCTAGTTTCAAATGGACAAGCCACCAACTGACTAGAAAAAACTGAAGTTCTCTTGTGGCGCAGAGGGTTGACGCTCTGGTAGTATTGCTGCAGTGGCATGGGTCGCTGCTGTGGTGTGGGTTCGATCCCCGGCCCAGGAACTTCCACATGGTGCAGGCAGTGCCAAACAATAACAACAACACAAAACAAAACAAAGAGCTGGGAAGAAAGAGGGAAAGAGAAAATTAAAACAGAGATTTTTTTTTAATTCAAGTAATACTATGTCCTTAAGAGTAGGTAGTGAAATACCAGAATAAATCAAAACCAAAAAAAGTATTAATTTGCTACAATAACAAAAAATGAAGTAACAAGCTATTTTGAAATAATCTCTAATAGGAATTTAAAATAGAATGCAAGCACATTAAACTTTCTCATCACTTCTTAAAAAAAAAAGAAAAAAAGAAAGATCCCAGAGGCTCTGAACTAAAAACTATTGGCAAAAACACAGGTCTCTTATGGGCATTTTGCCCAAAATATGATTTCTTCAAAACAGGATGTCCACTATTCATCATAGACCCATTAATTCTATTCCCAGTATAAAAATCACATATGGCTTTCGTAACCAGTCCAAGACAAAGGCCTAAATAAAATCACAAAGGTAATGCACGTAATAACTTGAGGGGAGCATAAAAAATACATCTATTTTCAGACAATAGCTTATCTTTTTGTAAAATTCCACTCATATTTCAAACTAAATTTCACGCTCATTTTCTGAAAGACTGAAGTATGAAAAAGGAAAGAACGAAGGCTTTGCAGAATTTGAGGGAAGTCCTGGGGATATCGCAGCGAACACGCTCAACAAACCGTCCGGTCAACTGGGCAGTAAATGGTGTTCCAGCTTATTCTCCCTTAATGAGGAGCAATTGGGGTGGGGGTGGGGGGCAAGTGAAGGCTAAGGAACGGGATCAAGACAGCTCCCCAACTGGTACCCTGTTTACTGCTAATTCTCCTCCAGTAGAAGGACCTCGGTCAATCTCAGCCTCGGGCCCCCCTTTTAGAATAACGGATACTAACATTCGTTCTGTATGGACAGAAGGATCCTTCCTCCTTCTGACAACAGGTGCAGAGACACATACCTGCCTCGAGTGTGAAGGAAGGGAGATTCACAATCCCTACGGGGAGAGGCCCGGCTAATCTTTAGACTGTTCTCTGGTGGATGGATGGCATCATGCAGGGTGCTCCTCAAGAGGCAACACGACAGCCGCATCTACGCCGCCAGCCCTGCATCCACTGGGGTGGCGTAGAAGGCCTCAGAGCACACTGGGTCCTACCTGCCTTAAGGGCACTTTGGACCCTTCAGAAAACTGCCTGGAGACGATTTCCGGTTGGAAGCCACAGAGAGGGCACTGACTGGCACTCAGGGACAGGCTTTCGAAGTCCTAGATGGAGTTTACAAGGCTGGTGAGGTCGACCCCCTGAAGAGTGAGAAACAGACTCCGACAACCCAAATTGTTGCAGGCCACCGATATGCCTCTCAAAACTGAAATGCGACAGCATGGAGTCTCCCCCCTGCGCCCCCATACCCCTGAGATCCGCCCCTCCTCCTTTCACAGACCTCAGCTGGTGTAAGGGACAGCTTAGGGCCAGGGTGACATGGCTCTGTTCTCCAAAGGGATGAAAAATCGCAATCCATCCCCAGGGAATGTGGGGAAGAGAAGGGGTTCACACTTTTGTGGATCTGGCGGATACTGGCACCCGAGTTCCAGCCGACTGGTCCCTCCAGGGAGGGTTATGCCCAAATTTGACTGCTCGGCTTGGGCAAGAGTTCACAGCAAGGAGGTAGATGTGAACCCGGGAGTGGAGCCCTCGGGGGGGACTCAGTGTCTTGTCCTCTGGGTCCCGCTGCTGAATGTGTGACTGGTATTCATGTTTGACATGCTTACGCTGTAAGCGCCCGCGAGGTCCCAGAGCCATTCTCCTGCTTGGGAGGAGCTGCACGGAGGGAGGTGCTGGCGCTGCCAGGCCCTCCACCGTTGAGGACCCTTCGGGCCACAAGCCTCTGTGACAGACGATGCTGCCAGTTGCAGCCTCTGGCAATCGGAGGTGGCCTCCTTTGGACTCACTCACCGCCTCCTTGCCACAGCTCCCAGCTGGACCTCTTTTGAAAAAGCAGCTGTCAGCTTACTCTTGGGCTCTTGTTGAAACGGAGTGCCCGTCCCCTGGAGGAACTGTGATTCTCTGGCCTGGTATTTCCCTTTTGGGATGGATCGACTCAGACTCAATGACTAACAACGTGAAAAGGATCCAGTCATGGAAATGGCACATTGAAGACTGCAGCCGGCCTGGCCCCAGCGGCGCCTTGGCTCTACATGAAAAAATGGCAGCTCTTCCACCTCAACACCTGCAGCATAGCTGCTGGTGCAGGGCCGTTGAGTCACAGAGGTTCCCTTAACGCCTGGGCCTGCTTCAGCGGTGGCTGGCTGAGCTGAAACCTGATGGTGGCCACTGGTCAGATGCAACTGTTTGGGCTCAGGGCCAGCGACTCAGAACTGAAAGTGGACAGGGTCTTTCTGCTCAGTGGGCAAGACTCAAGGTCGCCCTCATAGCTCTGGCAAACACAACACTGGATCAACCTCATTATATTTTTACTGACTCTTGAGTTGTTGTCATGGCCTGATTATTTGGACTGTCACTTGGCGAACCACAGACTGGAAGATTAAAGACAGCCCCCCCTCCCTTTGGCTCTGCTAACCCAGGAAATAAACAGTGGCTGCTGATTGAACCATCTGAGTCACTTATGTAGAGGGACCCACTTTTCTGCTGAAACTGACTGGAGTCAAGCTGCTGGTCGAGACTGGACGGCCAGACTGCCAGCACTGCTTACTTAAGCCATCAGCAGACTAGACACGGTGACACATCAACCATTATACTGGATACAAAGCAAAGGAGCCAGTGTATTTGATATACGGCCTGCCGTTGCATGCCAAACTTTTGAGTCCTGACGAAAGTTGACCCAGTTGTCTGGCAGTGAAGGCAACCACACTGCCTGGGGCATTGCCCATGCTTGCTCCTGACACACTAATTACATCTGACTTTTGACCTCTTCTTGGGGTTGTAAGTGGTGCCTCACTGCGTATTAATACTTTCTCAGGTTATGTGTCACTGTTCCAGTCTGATAAGCTGACAGGGGCCACACTACTGTGGCTCATAAAATGAATCTGTATTGTATTTTTGGCTTTTATTTCTGGAATGCTTCCCATTCAACAATGCAGAGCCTTTTGTTGCAAAATGATTCAACAGCGAGCTGGCAGTCAGGTATTGGATGGGCTGCACACAGTCCCTACAACTCACTGGGGTTTGGTATCGTTGAGCATTGGGTCTTTCTCACCAAAAACTGACTCAACAGATGTCTGGATCTACCCGTTTTACTTTCTCCTAGACCACACACCCTGGTAAGGTGGTTAGGTCAATAAATACAGCTGTCCTCAGAAAGGGGTCCTTAGCTGTTTTCTGGGCAAGGGTCAGAATAAAATGCTGGGAGATTATGTAAAGCTCTTTCAAAGCCTTGCGATTCCTCCTGACCATTAAGGCCAGGGCTCCGGTGGAGGCTG
Organism: Phacochoerus africanus; assembly: GCF_016906955.1. Classification (NCBI taxonomy): domain Eukaryota; kingdom Metazoa; phylum Chordata; class Mammalia; order Artiodactyla; family Suidae; genus Phacochoerus; species Phacochoerus africanus. The sequence goes on along the minus strand of NC_062555.1, from coordinate 14,514,235 downwards.
CACTGTCCTGGACTGTGCCTTGCAGGCCCAGATGGAGTCTGAGCAATTGCCCTTGCAACACCTGGATGAATGCTTTGGTCGGTACAGAAACTCAAGGAGAAGGACAGCTGGCCTCCTGAGGCACATCCTTACCAGGCCATGGAAATTGTTCAGCTGGATGGGACCAGGCCCTTGGTGGGCGCAGCTGGGACCAGGGCTGCAGTGTGGCTGGTGCTTAGAGCTCTGATCATAGCAGCTTAATTCAGTGCTGGATGGAACAAACGGACCTGATCTGGTTGCAGCTAAGTGGCAGAGTTGACCAACATGACAGACGACACACGCAATGACGCACGCGAGGACCTGCACCTTAGCCTCAGAGCGGGAACACGCTGCGGCCGCCCTTCCCTGGGAAAGGCTGTATGCGCGTATAGCCACAGAGACGTGTTTCTACAGGCAGATGTGAAGCAGAACCAAACATACATAACAGTACACTGGTTCTCTGTAAATATAATTTTGGTTTTTCATGTGTTAAAATCACACACAAAGTCTTGTGCACCAGCTGTCTTTGTGTCTCACATAATCTGAATTTTCCTGAAATGTGTGCAAGGCACTGGTAATTCTGTTCTCTTATCATACCTCAAGAAATTCCTATGACGTGAAAATAACAGGGAGTTCGCATCGTGGCTCAGCGCATGAGGACACGGGTTCCATCCCTGGCTTCGCTCAGTGGGTTAAGCGCTGCCCCAAGCTGTGGTGTAGGTCGCAGACGCAGCTCGGATCTGGTGTTGCTGTGGCTGTGGCGAGGCTGGCAGCTGCAGTTCCAATTCACGGCCTAGCCTGGGACCCTCCATATGCCAGAGGTGCGGCCCTAAAAGAACAAAACAGCAAAGTGCCACCCCTGTACATCCACGAGAACGGATAAAACGGAAAAGACCGGCCATGCCGAGTCCTGACAGCGACCTGGAGCCTAAGCGGAGCCCCAGGCCTGGAGCAGACCAGTCCTCTGGTCTCACAGAAAGAGGGCTCCACCGGGAACCTGAAGGCTTCCAGCCTCCACTCTCGAGGCTTTGGGGGAGTCTTTAATCCTCCTATCCCTGGGATCAAATACCAGTAACACCCAGTCAGTCTACTTCCTCAAGGCCCTGTGAGGATGGGCAGAGACAACGCGAAACCACACGACACACGGGACGGGGGGGAGGGGGGGCACTGAAAACCACATAAACACGAACACCCCGCTGGGAAGGTGGTTTAAAGAAGGTGACGATGAAGACAAAATACTATCATGTGAAACCTTTTCAGGATTTCCCACTGCCTTTACTCAAGCTGGTTTAATTGCTTAGTACTCAATTACTTAAAAGGTTTCCAAGTATTTATGAACATGTATCTGACAAATCACGCACAGACGCTTGCCTTAATTAATGTTTGCCATGACCTGGAGCATACTACTCCCCGCGGTGCGAATAAGCCCGTAACCTGCTGATGTGTCTCACTATTTTCGCTTATTTATCAAATTAGACTCTGGCCGTAAAAGTCACTTTTCAACAAGACACTACATGTCTGTGAACAAATCCGTCCCGATTCCGTCACTCTGGGAGCTTTGTGAGAATCCAGGACTTCAGCTTCTCTAGCTCTGCTTTGCTTAACTCGTGCTGCACGCCTGGGAGGCTATGAAACCTCGTGCTCACCCCCAGAGACATCAACGTGGAGTTTGTCTCCTCGCCCCAGGCATGAAGAACTAGCTCATCTGCGGTACCATGACACTGGAACAACTCAGGGAGCAGGCCGTCACTCTGCTGGAGCGCCTAGGGAGGACAAGAGAAAGAGGGAAGCGTCTCAGACCCCCAGTGAGACCAGCATCCTCGGCAGTCTGAGAGGCCGAAAGACGCCAGGGGAACCCACGCCTCAATACTCCGGGGGAAAGGGGCCGCGGTGGTGCCGTCTGAGGAACTCGCCGGAGGGCCGGGTCCCCGTGAGCCACAGCGGACGTGACCTGCACCCACACGCAGAGGACCGGCTCGAGGCGGCCGAAGCACTTCCCGCAGAGACCGTGGGTCTTGGGAAGACACACCTCTTTCGCATGGAGTGGAAAGAGGGAGGCGCGCAGGGCTAAGGGATGATGCAGGGGAAAAATGACATGTCTGGTCGCATCGCTGCACCTGCTGGTTCCACTGCTGGTAACGAGGCTGCGACACTCTAATGCGCCATATTCATAAATTAGGACATTGCTGCAGAACAGGTACTGGCTGTGTAACTGATTCTCTGGTTTGATGATGCTCATGACATAACAAACCAACCTAGCTGAATCATCTATATTTTTAATATGCATAAAAGATACATGATTTCCACACACATTTTTTTTATCCTACCCCTTTGACACTTTGCTGAACCAAATTCTTTGCTGAAACATGACTGACTGGCTGGTGTTAATCAATAAAACTAATTTGGTCATCAGTTCCCAGAAATGCCCTGTGTAGCAGTGGTTAATCAATGTTGTTTTACTTGCAATGTGTCAGTGTCTAATGGTTTTCCTTTCTTTTCTTTTTTTATTCTGCTTTGCTTTTAAAATCTGGAACTTACCTGGTAAACAGCAGATGCGGTATTCAGAAAACTAGAAAGGGCAAATACTCCTGCTACATCTTGATGATTTCTAAATGCTAAATGCATCGCCATGCATCCTCCCATAGAAAATCCTCCTACAAGAAGCAAAAGTTCACTTATCAGACATAGCAGAATATGTGTTAACAATAATTTAGAACAAGATATAGCTATGCCAGGTTTCCATAAATATTTGGAGACCTAAAAGAGATAAATGCTAAAAAGAAAATTTAGTTTACTTTAGAGCTCATGGAGAAAGACCTGCCATGAATAAATAGCACTGTTCTATCTATGTCATCACTGGTAAAATAATCTGTCATAAGAGGGGCTAGAAGCGAACAAAGATACCTTGGTCGTCGAGTAAAAATATTCATCGTAATTCAAAATATGAGTCATGGCACAAGTGTTATTTATTTAAACCCCTAATGTCGACTTATATTTTGTTTATACTTATTGGAGTCCTCACACTGGAACTACAATTAATAACATACACCTTTTTGCCTTCTTTGCCAAGCTACAAGCTCCATAAGGACTGTATTTCTAGTGTTTGCCGTATCATAGATGCTCAGGGATCTTTGAATTAGGAAGGAGGACCAAAAATTTGATGAGCCAGTTAAAATATCTTTGTATTATAATATTATTTTGAAAACAGCCTTGTGATGGTATAATTAAAACATACATATCCATATGTACTTTCAAAAAAAGAATTTGGGCAAGTTCCTGTCGCGGCGCAGGATGGTCCCGACGAGTGTCCGTGAGGACGTGGGTTCAATCCCTGCTTCACTCAGTGGGTCGGGGATCCGGCGTTGCCATGAGCTGTGGTGTAGGTCACAGAGGTGGCTCGGATCCCGCGCTACTGTGGCTGTGGTGTAGGCCGGCAGCCACCGCTCCAATTCAACCCCTGGCCTGAGAACTTCCACATGCCTCGGGGGTGGCCCTAAAAAGCAAAATAGATAAATAAAGTAAATAAAGAGTTTGGCAGAGAACAATTTACTCACTTGACAAACTTTTACTGCATTTTATGTGCCAAATACGGTCACTGGAGTGACACTGGCCACTGGAGACGTGCAGGTTAAAATCCACGGACCCTTCTGTTCGAGGGAAAACAGATACGTGACAGGAGGGGGCGGCAGGAACATGCCCTGGCACGGCACAGGGGGAGCCCTACAGACGTACGGGAGTCAGCCAGACTCAGGGCCACCCTCCCCAGCCTGAGTGAGAGTTAAAGGACATCTGATTTAAAAGAAACCCGTATGTTACAGATAACAAGGCTGTAGGTAGGAACACAGTTTTCATTGGCTGGAGAAATTTGAGATCTTCAATTACATCTTTGCCAAATGTACCTGAGGAACATAATAAATGTGACTGACTAATGAAACGTTTAATTTTATTACATCCCACCTATAGTTCAATTATGTTTACTCACACGTGGCTGGGGAGTATCATATTGGACAATGAAGTACGTGCAGAAAATCTAAGCTGTCCCAGTGACTGAAAAATAGCTTCTAAATCCATACATGGAACACCAGTGAAATCAATGGTTTCTAAAAAATAAGGCTGTGATTTCCTGCTGTGGTGCACTAGGATCGGGGGCGTCTTTGTAGCACTGGGACGCAAGTTCGAGCGACCCCTGGCCCAGCACAGTGGGTTAGGGATCCAGCAGGGCCACAGCTGTGGCGTAGGGGTGGCAACTGTGGCCGGCTCGCATCTCATCCCTGGCCCAGGAACTCCACATGCTGCAGGGCGGCCAAAAAAGAAAAAAAAAAAACAAAAAACAAAACAATAACGCTGTGGCTGAGATTAGTAAATGCGATCTTTTAATGTGATAAAGATTCTTTTCTGAATCACACCAAAGGGAAAACATGAACAGAAATAGATGGGTAAGCAAAAATACATTTAGCAAATTATTTTAAAAGCCCCCTTACTGAGAAAATGCTACCCGTTAAAGGCACCCACCCCATCACTTCATTTTGACTGACTCGGGTAACCTACTCATTTTATGTGCTTTCAGAGCCCCTTGATGGGACCAGCCTGACAGCAGCAACAACACAACTGAAAAAGAAAACACTTTTCCACACACAAAATATTGCGAACAACAACAAAAATGCACCCTACAGACATTTCGCCTCATGATCAATTTCTCATAATGTACAGTGGAGAGAAATGTCTTCATCGAAAACTTATTCCTTGGAGGTTTAATCGAAGTCAAATGTCTACGTGGAGCCTTGTGAGACAGTCTGCATTTCCTCAGCAGCCGTCTCTGACAACACAATCGCCTCTTACACTGTGGACACCAGTGTGAAAAGGGACTTGAATAGGAGAAAAATTAACACAAAGGACTAGTTATTTGAATTCAATTTCCATGTAAGTGTCTGAAATGCAATATAAAATATACTGTTCAATAAGTAAATGCCAAATAGTAAACTCATTGTAGGTAATAGTTATAATGTATATTTATAGTTGCTGGTAAAGTATTAAAATGTCATGAGTTAACATTGCAACATACATTAACAAGCTGAATAAAACATGTTAAAAAATAATAAACCTAGCTTTTATGAACTCTTTAAATTAAACAGAAACAATGTATAAAAACTATACTGCGAAAACTAAGCTAATCTATCTGAAAACAAAATCCAGAGGGAGAAAAAAAAATTTACAATTAATGTTTACAATTAATTGAATAGGATTTTAAAACTGCAATAAAATCCACCCTCCTTCTAAGTTTCAAGAGTTCCTCCATGTAATGACTATATAATTATTCTTCAGACTGAACTGTGATAAAGTCTCAAAAGACTTGGGAATATATAAATTATGCCCTTCATGTTTGTAGATTTTCTCTCATACACCATTTATAGGACAAACAAAATATTTATCATTTTCTAAGGCAAACTTTTAAAACAGTAGTCCCAAGCCTTTAAAGTTCTGATAACTGTTGTTGAAAAAATGTAGTTATTTAATTAAAACATACCTATGTGAAAAGAAAGTAAAAGAATGCTATTCTCAAGTTTTAGTTCCATGAGCTTCAGCAGAAATCTCATATAATGTCAGAAAAGGGAGCCTGGAAATTGTGGAGCTAGGTTTCATCTTGGTAATTCCATCTATCCCTTCATTTTAACTTTAAATCTTATTATAACATTAATATGTTAATACATGCCCATTGTATAAAGTGTTTCCACCATGCAGACCAAAAAAAAAAAAAGAAACTGGGTTATTCAAAAATCTCACTACTCATACGATTTTGACGTTTTAAAAAATTCATTTTAACACTTAAGCTCACTCTACACACACAATTTTATACCTTACTCTCTTTCTGTAATACTGATTTGAATGTCTTAAAACAGTTTTACAAAACTCTGGAATTATTTTTTATTCATCGAACATATATGACACATACCAAGTACCTTCTAAATGTGTATATATAGTATATAGTGGTTACATAATACTCAATTGTATTAATGGACCACTATTCCCTTAACCCTTTTCCTCAGGATGGGTATTTAGAGCATCCATGTAAATCACTCAGGCATAATTCCAGACATGCTTGATTCTCCCTGCTTCAAACATCTGATAATATGCTCGTATTATCAAAATTCTTATAATCTGGTCATTATCGTTTGTCAGGTTCTATACATCCTAGATCAAAGTTAAACCTAAATTATGTCAGTTTTCTCTTAATAACAAATTATCACCACCTAGTGGCTGAAAAAGGAATCTCACTGTGGTGCAGAGTTTTTGACTATCGTCAGTGGATCTGGGTTCTAGTCTTAACTCTTATTTTTTAGCCAATAATCTCTTTGAATTTTGGTTTCTTCTTATCTGAAATGAGAATAATAATATCCTATTTTACCCACTACAAGGGTCAATAAAGATACTGTAGACAACAATCTGTATAATTTACACAGTATAAAACTATATTCTTAATAATTTTCTCAGAAGACAGGATTTGAATCCAGGTTTCAACAAGAGCTATGCTGCCAAACTCAGAAAGTAAATTAAAAGTCACTATTTGATCGCCCCTGCTGCTCCTAGCTTTTATCATACCCTTTGTAGAATCTTGTGTGGTGTAAATATATAAAAATAAACTCTTATGTCTTAATATGCTTCAGGTACAGAGGGAAGGTTCACAAGCACCTCGAAGGAACGTGTTTTTCTCATCCCACATCTCCTGCACAGCAGACTCCGCCCAGCTCCGCCTATCTAGCCAAAGGTTATTTTTCCCATGAAGAAAGTATATGTCTATTGAGGAGAACGACAAGGCAAAGACTTTGTTTTCGTAGCGAACACGTGCAGGTGACCACAATGTCCTCAAGCGGAATTGTACTCAAACCTCGTGTTCCCGAGTCTTGAAAAACTGTCCACGTTAGTCTTTGGCCATCCTGCCCTTCTCCTGGCCCCCACGCAGGCCAGCTTCCACAGGGGGGTCACTGCAGTCCTCCTAATGCACATTCGATGGCGTCACTGTGCATATAGTTCAACAACCCCAGGAGCTGAAGCGCACGCCAAACTCGTACATCCTGAGAGACGCAGACGTGGCCCTTGCTTGCTTTCGGGAATGTATTCCTGCTATTTACCCATCATATCCTCACTCCTTCTGTAAAGCTCAACTGGAAGTTCTCTCTTCCAAGAAGCGGCTCCCAGCTCCCACAGCATTTGCTTGGTCTCTCCTCACTGCCCACACTGCACACTCTGTAAATACTTTTACAGTGATCCCTGGATTGTATCAGAACACTCTTTCGCTCTCTCCCTCATGAAACTGTAAAGCTTTTGGTAGTTCTGTGTGTGTGTGTGTGCTCTACCATTTAAAATTATTATCAACGATCCGGAGATTAAATGTATTATGAAAAGTCCCCGTTTTGGACCCAAGCTGGGAAGACTATGTAGGATGGGTGGGATATCATATACTATAAAAACATTATTTTCAAAACTGAGTTTAATATAATTAAATGCCACTAAGCAAAACAGACCACAGAATTTTTTTTTTTTTGGTCCTTTTTTTAGGGCCACACCCACGGCATATGGAGGTTCCCAGGCTAGGGGTCAAATTGGAGCTGCAGCCACAGCAATGCCAGATCCAAGTCGCATCTGCGATCTACACCACAGCTCACGGCAAGGCTGGATCATGAACCCGCTAAGTGAGGCCAGGGATTGAACTTGCAACCTCATGGTTCCTAGTCGGATTCGTTGCCACTGCACCATGGCGGGAACTCCAAGAATAGCTTTGTTTACAAAGTTATATTGGTTGCAATTACAATCTCAGAGACAAGGGTTCCATGAGAACATAATGTGTGACATTAAATCTGAAATTTTATCACATGTTAAACAAAATCAATAAGGATATAACAATTTTGTACTATCATCTCTGTGTTTTTTCCTTTTTAATCTTCTAAGTTTTCTAGTCTTTCCTCTTGTAATTCATTAAAAAAATAACCTAACCTCACTATATTGTTTGTATTTAGCATCTTAAGTGAACTGTTCTTTTAATAAAAATCGTTCAGCCTCTCAAATGGATTTTTCTTTGACTTCCCACTGAATCTTTCCTTCATTGTTACAAATAACATCTGAATCTCATCTGACTTAAAAGGTACTATAATAGACACTTTACAAAAGAATAAAACTAGTAGGAAAATATGTAGAGTATTTAACAACAGCAAGAAAAACTTTTCAACACAACATGCCAGGCCCATTTCTAAGCATTTCACATGAATTGACCAACTGAATTATCACACCTCCATAAGATAAGTACTATTTATTATCTTCCAAGCAGAGAGGTTAAGGAGACTCATATAACTACAGAACAGTGAATCTAAGAGTAGAAACTGACACAAAACAGTGCCTCTAGGAGCAGAAACCTTCAGTTTGAGCTGGAGCCCAGGTTCTTAACGTTCACTATACTGCCATCGGCTGCATTAGTGAATCTGCAATTATGACAGTCATAACTCAGGAAATGCAGGTACAAATATTCAAATACAGTAATAATACTGCTTGCTTCATGTGCCACATTTACAAATACATGAGAAGTTTATTAGATAAGTGAGACAAAAAAAAAAAAAAACAATTGCATGAGAAAATCCCTATAAGACTAGAATGCTATTTCCTCTGTGCATCCATAGCTAACCTATGAAAAGCATCTAGCAACAAAAAAGGAGGTGGGATAAGCAATGATTTTCCATAATAAAAGAAGGTCAAGAATCACAGGTTTGGTGTACATGTTTAACGCTGCAGAACTGTTGCTGAAGAGTCATCTTCACTTATTGGTTAAATAACTAATAACACAGGTAACAAGGAGGACCAACCTTGGAGCTGTACTTTTACGGTCTCTTTCATATCACAAGCTAGGAAAGAGGCTTTATAGAAGTTAATAAGCTCTTCTCACAAATTCTAGAAAAATACCTTTTCTTTCCCAATTTTTTATATTCATATAAGAGCATATAAATACCCTATGATGTAGGTTTTGTAGTAAATTTCGAATTTTAAAATAGTTTATAACCGTTCCATAAAGAAACTTCATTGTAAGTTCAATGGCGCTTTGATAAAATACTGACCACATTACTGATTGCTTTATAAATAAGATCATCTTTTAACAAGGTTCTCTTGGTATGTCAGAAAAGAATTAAAACCGTCCATGATATGGGAGAAAGTAAATTCCAGATGAATCAAATAACACTTGAAAAATCATATTATAGAAAAGTCAACAGAAAATCTATTTGAATATTTATTCAAGTTCAAATGAAATACTTTCTTAATCTGAGAAATTATTTGGAAAAAAAATAGACAACTAAAAATAGCTTTTCTTGTGTCAAAACCTAACAAAAGGAAAATAAATTCAGTGCAAGTTAATTACCACTTTTGTTTATTTTTAGCAAAGGTTTTTCAAGACAACACTATTCAGGGAGAACTATAATAAGACAGACTTTCTAATATAGGGGGTAGACATACCAATTAGCAGTTTTTCTATAAAAGGCATTTGATAATTAAGAGTTTTACAAATATTCAATTAAATGGAAGAATCATGGGCTTCGAAGTGAAGCAAACCTAGATTCAAAATTCTTATCGGCTCTCTGACCTTAGAACAATCCACAGCCTCTTTTCAAAGATGAATAAAACAGCAGATGAGGAACAGGGCAAGGAGCAGAGATGAGAGAAGAGGGAAGCAGATGAGCGGATACAGTTCAACAGGATGCATTCTTGATGTCTTTATTCTTTGTCTTTCTGGGCACATTAAAAGTACTAATCTGTATATTTTCTACTTTTTAATGTATGAAGCTTTTATAGTTTTATTTTAAAGCAATTTCTTACATTAATCTTCACCATCTCATTGCCCTATAATCATAAATTCAGTAACTGGTGTTCCTACACCTGACTTCGTATCTCTTCACTTACCCCTTCTGCCAGGTTCATTTTCCTAAAGCACATTTCCAATTAACTATATGATTCAAAGACTCTCTTTTATCATCTCTCCCCAATTACCTATAGAATAAAGGAAAAAGGGGAACCAGAAAGAATTTACTGAGAGTGTAAAATGAGCCAAACAGCTTATATAGAGAGTTTCCCAGCAAAACAGACATTGTATTATTATCCCCACTTTACAGAGACGGTAGCAGAAATTTAGTGTGGGTCAATGAAGAAAGGAACCAGCCAGGCAGTGGTGGACCTTAGATGTGACGTAGCTTTATCACTATACCATTCTGCATTTCAGGCCATCAGTCTAGCCTTCAGGATCAGGAGGTAGCTTCCATCATATAACAGACTTGCTGCTAAAGCCATCCAGACAAAAACAACTAGCACTACTTTTTCTACTTCCCCTTGCCATTCATTTCATTCTCCACATCTAGTCCTCTGCCACAGTTACAATTTTATTTATTTGCACACTTCAACATTTCAAATGTCTCTGACACTTTCTTCTATCAAAGGCGTCTCCAATAGCCCAAACAGTTATGGCCGCTTCTTCATCTCAATTCCTGAGGTTCTCAATTACGTAAACTATTTATTAATTTACTGGTCAGGTCATGCCATTCATTGCACATGTTCTGCTAGTGCTAGGCGCTGTGAGGGATGGGCCCTGAGAAATACAAGTCAATCTGCGTGACCATTCCCTGTGAGGAGCTGTCGGTGACACTGCTTCTAGGGCCCTCATCAAGGCCAGCTGACGTCACAGGTACCATTCGAAGAACCTCGCAGCTCTCCTGGGTTGGAAGCCATGGTGGCACATCTGTGAGTCCCTTCGAGAAACTAACTTATTGCCTGACACACAGGAGAAACGTAGCAAACATTCGCTAAACGACGAAAGGACGACTCTGGCATACAGTCACACATTTTGAACTTTACCTTGGAACTCGCATAACCCGCTAGACTGAGTAGGGTGCCCTTTGCTATGCTCCTTCCGGTACCCCCATCATGTCATCTATGTCCCTTTCTTACTCGGGCTCCAGGGTGAAATACAGAGTTAAACACGGATGAGGAAACAGAGGCCCACGAAGGTGATGTGATCAGGCTGGAAGGCGCACAGTTTTTGAGTAAGAAAGTCCATGTGGAAGCAGGACAGAAAAGAATGGATTCTGACCATCAGGTCATGTTGCTTCTCAACTCGATGACTAGCTCAGTACCTCAATAAACACAAAATGTTATTCATCTGCCCCAGTCCTGTCAACACAGGATTTCAGTGTGGATTATAATGTTATCTTAAAACATGATGGAGATATCGGATTTGCTTTATAATTTCATCATTAAATACAACTCATTATCAGTTAAATAGTTATTTGGAAGTAATTATTATTATTTTTTGTCTTTTTGCCATTTCTTGAGCTGCTCCCGCGGCATATGGAGGTTCCCAGGCGAGGGGTCGAATCGGAGCTGTAGCCACCGGCCTACACTAGAGCCACAGCAACGCCGGATTGTTAACCCACTGAGCAAGGGCAGGGATCGAACCTGTAACCTCATGGTTCCTAGTCGGATTCATTAACCACTGTGCCACGACGGGAACTCCTGGAAATAATTCTTTAACAAAAATCCATCCTGTATCATTCACATTCTATAGAGCCCATTTTATTTTTGTATGAATTACAGACATGGAGATTTTCATAGTTTATGTATTTAATGATTACAGAAAAAGAAAAGGGTATAAGCAGACTTCAGCTTACATAAAGGCATGCTCTAAGCCCTTGGAAAGAGAGATTGTGAAAGACCTTTTTGACAAAAGTTTATAAATACCTATTTCTATGATATTAACTCTGAAGAGATCACTTTTCATGAATTTTATGTTATATTTTGGCTATGTACTCTAACTTATCTTAATTATGGTAATAATAATTTAAACATATTCTTAAAAATTAAGCTAAAATGTTTTAAAAATTGGAATGAGTAATTTCTTAACTGAAAATTAAACTAGAAAGAAAAATTTAACCACCATGGATATCTTAAAGTATGTTATTATTAAAAAGAAAATCATATAAAGTTTCATGAGCAGTTGCTTATAATGCTACTATCCTTAAAACCCTTAATATGCAAAGTTTATCTGAAACTATGCATGGGTAGAATGATATACAAAGTGCTTCTAAATAATGTTCCAAGTAAAATTCCATGTACAGAATTAAACAAAAGTGAAAAAATATATTTAAACTGCCAACATAGAAAGATCTTACCTATTAATATCCTGTTCTTCCTGATGCCACTTTTGACTTCATCATTAATCAAATCCGTAAGCACCTGACATGTTACATCAATAGATTCAAGGTGTTCGGGGCAGTCATTAGATATTTTAAATCTGTCAAACCATACGTTGGAGATTCCACCTTTCAAAGGAGTATATGGCCTGTTTAAAAACAAAAAAGATAAAGAATTACATAGATGTTTCAATTTCTAAAACAATAGTTTTAAATCACTGTAATTCTTCCAATTGTTAAAAGTTGAAGAATTCATATGAAATATATTCCCCTAACTCTTCTATACTTACACTGGCCCCATTAACATTTACTTATGCCAGTTCATCATCTTTATTCTTTCAATCTTGTAAATGTCATAAATTCTCCAAAAAAAATCCCCATAAAAGGGTTAACTATATATTGTGTGTGTGCATTATATTTTTTGCTCAGCTTATTTATTTATTTATTTTGGCCACACCCACAGCATGTGCAAGTGCCCAGGTCAGGGATCAAACACAAGCCATAGCAGCAACCTGGCCGCTGCAGTGACAACTCTGGATCCTTAACCCACTCTGCCACAAGGGAACTCCTCCATTCAATCTGAATGATTAATCAAGTCTACTATTTTTAAATAATTTCTCCCTTTATGTATTTATATTTTAATCCTTTTTTTAAAAAAAGTATAAGGATCCATATTTAAGGATTCACAGCCAAATGAATAATGTTTGTCTATGCAAAAAGTCAATACCTCAGGAGTAGAAAAAATGATTTACCAAAATGCTTTTAAAAGGTGGGTAGTTTGTGGTACAAAAGAATGAAGGCTCAGTTAGTAATTTGAAGCTTTTCTTGATTACATCCAGGTAGAGTAGCCTTAGAATAGGGGTCTTTGGGTGTTTTTTTTTTTTTTAATCAAGAGTTGGAACTATGTTATTTTTAAATCTTCTCAGGAACCATAATGGGAGGGTTTAATGGGATACAAACGCTCTTTGGAAGTGCTTATCACACAGACAGTCCCACTGTTGGCAGCATCTGGGTTTCACACTGGCTCCCTGTTTTGGACTTACACAACATTTTTCTGTGATAAGATGCTCTGAACTGGGTGTCCTGTTGGACAAGATTGATCTTATAAGATGCTTTACATTTAGGTATGAAGTGGGATCATTACAGCATTAGTGAACACGGCTCTCGATGCTCTATTAGTTTAAGTACATACATGTGCACGTGTGTGTGTGTGTGTGTGTGTGTGTGTGTGTATCCTGAGGTGTTCCAAATATGCTGTTGTAATCAATTCCAACGGGGTTAAGGTCCTGGTTCAAGTCCTAGGTGGGCAAAGGTAAACAGAGCGAATGGGAACACTGAACGTTTCCTGTGGCAAACACGGACAAGTCCATGGGGACATATGAGCCACACAAGGAAAGCAATGGTTTTCCAAAGCAATGGTTTTCCAAAGGAGAGGTCAGTAAGGGATGTAGCTTTTTTTTTTTTTCCACTTTGCAAATCTTGCTTTGTCCTTATGTGAAAGTGAAAAACAGGTTTTATGTTACAGGTAACAAAGCTGCTAAAAACAGAGGCTCAAGAGTATCCACTATTACGAAAGAAATCTCAACCAGTGATGACCACAGATGCAGCGTTTCTCGGAGACCACTATCTTCACTACTCCGTCCATCTCAAGTCTAGCTCTATACTCTCAGCCTCCGGAGTCAGTGACATAAAAGCACAAAATGCACAGCCAGAACAAAAAACCAGAGGGCTGGAAGACACCACTTGAGATCTGAATGTGCTTCCCTGCATACTATTTCGTGAAAAAAACAAGTGGAGGCCCAGCAAACCCAAGGACTGGAAATACTCAGTTCTCACCTTCTCACCCACTGTGCCAAAAGGACTCAGCAGTCTGTGCAGACCCGACCTTGGGAAATATCCGTTCATTAGGACTGATGGGTGGGGCCGAAGGAACAGGGGATTACACAGCCTTGCTCTGCACTGGTCATTACAATTCAAAATAAATGGATATCCATGTGAAGAGCCTCAAAGTTAAGAGAAACGGAAAGAAAGCTGGAAACAGGAATTTTCCCCAACTCAGATTTAACAAGAACTCATCTACAGGGAATCTTTCATTTCCTAAAATATAATCATGTTATCAACATTACTTTGCAACATATTTTCTAAAATTCGAATGCATATTTTGAATATCTCTATAAATCAGTATGTAAAAACCCTAGCATTTTCTCCCAGTTTATGCACGTAACATGAAGTCTTGGCTAGTGTGTGTGCATGTGTGTGTTGATGTTTCTCATACAAGTTCTGCTTATTTTTTTGGCTCACCTCTCCCTCCGCTCCTTGCTCACTCCCTCACACACCGTGCCCTTCACACTACTACGGACGTTAATGATCTGGAATACATCCTGAGGTGTTTTTCTGGCACCTGCATTAAAACATGTTTCTTCGCATTACATTTTAGAGCACCATTTGCTTTTCAAAAACGAAATAACCCTCTTTGGTTGTCTTCTGTGCATCACGCTTTTCTCCTCTAACGTACTTCATGGAAATCCTTTCATTTGATAGAGTTCTTACCCCTCTTTTTAAAGAGCTATATGATATCTTACCATAAAGATGCCCCACACTTTAATCCGCCATTCATCTGATAATGGGCATTTATCTGGTACCCAGGTTTTGGGCCACTAAGTACAATTCTGCATTAAATACATGTGCATACTTGTTCTTAAGTGCTGGGCCTTTTATTCCTAAGGAACAGAGTCTGAGAAATGGGACTACTGGATTAAATACTTTTTATCTTCATGCCTATTTCAGAGGTGCTTCCACAGAG
This sequence comes from Phacochoerus africanus, assembly GCF_016906955.1. Classification (NCBI taxonomy): domain Eukaryota; kingdom Metazoa; phylum Chordata; class Mammalia; order Artiodactyla; family Suidae; genus Phacochoerus; species Phacochoerus africanus. The sequence continues at coordinate 14,499,199 of NC_062555.1, read as the reverse complement.
GCTATAAAAAAATTCAGCTTTCTACAAGAAAGGTACGAGAACATCCCTTTGCCAACAGCTCTAATGCTCGGTACTACCATATTTTAAAAGAGCACCACTTAAGGGCATCAACTATGGCTTTAAAAGCAACTTTACCGAGGTGTAATTTACATATATGAATGTACAATTTGAAATATACATAGTTCAAAGACTTCTGACAATGGACCTCCAGAGCATGCCTCCACAGGGATCTTCTGAATGAAAACCTCTAATACACAACACTCGTGCAAACACCTGAATTAGACTGATACTCTTCTGACTTCTTTCTACTTCCTTTTTCATTTTATTCGATTTCTCTCAGTGTTTTCTTGTCTGTCTACGCACTTAGGCTAAAATATGAATCATTCTGGGAACTCAGTCATTAACAGAAAATGACCCTCAACGTTTTGCCCTTGACCGTGCCATGCTTTAGAGATAGATGTGCATTGAACCTAAGTTTTACTAATATAGTAGCTTCTTGTTTTCTCAATTTTCTAAGACAAAATTAAAATTCTGTTCAAAGGATTTTCTGGGAAAATGTGATGGGACAAAGAATAATTCAATATTTTTTTTGTTAAGGAAACATAATCAAGAATGCATAATTCTCCTAAGATGTTAGAATAACCTTTCGATGAAGCATAAAAGTAAGACTGTCTTTTTAAAGGGGCCAAACAAATGGGCACACATGTTATACTCATTCACCGTCTTCCTCACATCAATCACTATATTAGCTGGTGTAAAACAGCTCAGACGTTGCCACAATAAACAAATATGTTTGGCAGAGAACAGCTGCGTGGCTCCTCAATCAATCAATGGATCAATCAATCAAACCATGACACACTGGTAAAATAGTAAGCTGGAATAAACGTCCAAGGTTTAAAAAAAGAAAAAGAGTTGACATTCAGTTTGACACTGAGTTTTGTTCCCTAAAAATCCTAAAATCAAAAGGTCATGCAGAACGTTTCAGACAGCATCCCCTGGCCCCAGGCTCCCTCTCTGTCCTCATCTCACACACACACACACACACACACACACACACACACACACACACACCCAGCATTCACAGGGTTCTAGTCACGCAACGCTCCCTGTTCTTTAGGGCAATTGCACTCTTGATCCAGAGACTTGGCACCGGACACGCCCTCTACCTGGAATGCCCCCGCACAGGGATACCCCCAGTGCCAAGCACAAACAAGCTGAAGGATGAATATCAATGATCATTTGGGATTGGGAAGGATGTTTTTGTCAGATAAAAGAACACAACACCGAAAATTACTGTATTTTGCTCTGAATATCTTTTGCCTTTAATTCTTATAAAATGCCAGAATTTCCAGAAAAAGGTCACATTTTTCTTTTACTGATTTTTTAAAAGAACATGTTTCTAAGGAAACAAGACTAAGAGATATTTCAATGTACTATCTAAAATGTTTACCAAAGAAGTAAACTATCTCTTCAAACAGTATTTTTTAGGAGGGTTCCTTGCCAGCGAGGTGTATCTGTGGCACAGATGGACTGTTAACAGGAGAAAGATCTCCTGATATCATGTTTCAGATATGAATCCCAAGCAATGGAGTACAGAGAAACCCCTCATTACTAAACATAAATCAAAAGTGTCTAACACTGTTTCAGAATATATGTTCAATAAAAAATATAAACATGCCCTTCATGCAGAAAAATTGGGAATTAAAAAGTGGAGGCAGGAGTTCCTGTCGTGGCTCAATGGTTAACAAATCTGACTGGGAACCATGAGGTTTTGGGTTCGATTCCTGGCCTTGCTCAGTGCGTTAAAGATCCGGTGTTGCCATGAGCTGTGGTGTAGGTCACAGAAGCAGCTCGGATCCCGCATTGCTGTGTCTGTGGTGTAAGCCGGCAGCTGCAGCTCTGATTTGACCCCTAGCCTGAGAACCTCCATATGCTGCCAGTGCGGCCCTAGAAAAAAAGACAAAAAAGACAAAAAAAGTGGAGGCACTAGCAACTGACTCTTACGACTTTTAGAATGTTTCAAAACACCAAGGAGGTATATCATCATATAAATTATTAACAGCTTGTTAAAAAATTATTATTATCATTAAAAGGGAAAGTCTATTAGTAAACCCAAACCGAGAAAACCTCTAATTACAAATACAGCTAAAGCACGTCACAAAATAAAAATCTTTACTGAGAACTTCAATTAAATATAGTCTAAATTACGTAATAAAAAAATGAAGCAATATTTTCCATTTAAATCAATACAGCAACTAATTGCTGACTTTTACTTAATATGCCCCTAACTCAGCTGATTAAAAACATTTATTAAATAGGGCTGAGAAAAGGAATCCTTTATAGACGATTCAGAATTTAATCAAAATATTCTGATATGCTGTAATAGGCCACAACTGGGTAAATATAATGCACTATTGTTCTCTCCGTAAGTTCTTTAAAATGGCTATGACTGTGGAAAGCAAAAATATAACTTGGTCTGATAAGGGTTTTAATGTATGTTAATAAAACACATATGACAAGTACAAAGTGGGGAGGATAAAGGAAACTGTATGGTTGTAAGGCTTCTACATTTTGTGTAAAGTGGCAAAAAACTAAATAGGTGAGAGGTGTGATGTATCTTAAACTCCCTAGAGCATTCAGGAAAAATGAATAAATAAAGAGTATTAATTTTCTTAAATTAAAAAAAAAAAGATGGGAAACGGAAAAAGTGAAACAAAAAGCAATAAATTCAAACATATCAATAGTTACATTAAATGCAAATGGTCTAAACAAATCACTTAAAAGACAGAAACTGTCAGACTGGTGAAAAGAAAAACAAAGCCTAAATAATGCTGTCTACAAGAAGCCACCTAAAAAATGATACAGCTGTTAAAAGTAAAAAGATGAAAAAAGAAGATATGCTATATAAACAGTAAACATATAAAAATGGTAAAAAATAATATCGACTATATTATTATTATAGAAAGTACACTTCAAAACATGAACCTTTGAGGAAAAGGAGCCATTAGTGAGGAAGACAATAATCCTACACGAGAATGTACCTAGTACAGCTTAAAAAACATGAAGAGAAAACTGACAGAAGAGCTAAAGGGAGACGTGGACCCATCTACGATTATATTTGGAGATAATAATACCTATTCTCCAGTAACCAATAGAAGGCTTAGAATCACTAAGAAAGTACAAAAATTGAGTACCACCTTGAGCCCTGGACATTTACAGAACTCTATACCCAAAGGGCACAGAGTAACAGTCACCAAGAGAGGCCATGCGCAAGACCAATACTGCTACCAGTGAGCATCAAACGACTGAAATTGTACAGAATACCGGCAGCAAAAGAATGAAATCAGAAATCAAAAGCACTAAGAGATCTAGAAGAGCCCCAAATATTGGAAAATTAATAGCATTTTTCTAAACAACTTATGGGTTAAAGAAGTTCACAGACCTGTTTTCCATTTCTGGCCAGAACAGTGTCTTTCATCCCATATGCTCTTGTTACAGTGTGACTCTGCCACTTACATCAAGAGGTAGAGTCCAAGTCTCTCCCTTGGAATCTGAGAGGTCTTTTGAATAGAGAAGAGATAGCACTATGTAATGTCTAAGACTAGGTCTTAAAAGGCTATCCAGCTTCCTTCTGGTTCTCCTTCGGGCATCTGCTCTTGCACTCAGCCTCCATGCTGCCAGGAAGCCCAAGACATCCAATAGTGGAAACTCGTGGAGGTGTCTTAGTAACAAGACCAAAGGAAGGTCTCAGCTGTGGTATCCAGTACTGAGTGCCAGATAGGAGTCCAGTCCCTAGCAGTCAAGTCACCAGTCATCCCCAGCCGTCAAGTTTTCTCAGCAGAGGCCCCAATGATCACAGAACAGAATCAAAACATTAGCACTGTGCCCTTTCTAAATTTCTAACCCACAGATCTGTCACCATAATAAAACTCGTGTTTGGAGTGATTTGTCACCCAAGAATAACAATGGGAACATAGAGATTAGAAAATATTTCTATATAAATAATACTAAAAATACAAAAGAGAAAATTAGTAGGAATTGGCTAAGGCAGTAATTAGTAAGAATTTTGGAGCTTCAATGTAAATTGGAGGAAGGAAATAATAAATATACGAGTAAATATAAATGCCACAGAAAACAAACGAGGCAGCAAAATAACACAGCCAAAGCTGGTTCTATGTAAAGATTAATAAAATTAATAACCCCTTGGCAAGACAGAGCCAGGGAAAAAAGAGAAAAAGATATACACTATTAATATCAGTAATGAAATAAAAGATATCAACACAAATCCTAAAGGCATTAAAAGGGAATATCACAAACAACTTTATGTCAGTAAATTTGGTGAATAGATAAATGTTACAAATTCCATGAGAAATACAAATGATCACAACTATAACAAAAAGAAACAAAATCTGAATACACTCATTACAGGGAAGAAATCAAATTTATTATCAAAACTTTCACAGAAGAAAACTTTCCGGTCCAGATAATTTCAGTAGTGAATTTTATGAACATTGAAGGAAGAAATAACATCAACGCAGATAATTAGAGAAGGTAACATTTCCTAACACATTTTAAGAGACAGTATAGATAACAAAACTTTATAAAGACATTAAAGAAATCTACAGATCAATATCGCTCATGAACACAGATGTAAAATTTCTCAAGGAAAGACTACAAACCAAATTCAGCTACATATAAAAAGGATAATGCATTATGATCGAGTGGGGTTTATGCCAGGAATGAAAGGTTGGTTTGATATTTGAAAAGTCCACCAAGGTAACAATTCACCATGTTAACAAAATGAAAGATAAAAACCATCTGCGATTATTTCAAAAAATACAGAAAAAGCATGTAACCAATTCATAAAGAAAACTCCCAGCTAATTAGGCAGACATAATTTCCTTAATAAAAGGCAAATAAAAAAAACCCTATAACATTATACTTAATGGTGAATACTGAACACTTCCCTTCTAATAGTACACAGGAAAGTATTCCTGGGTTCTGGTAGACACTTTATGAGAAGTTCAGACACGCACAATAAGGCCAGACAATAAAATAAAGGTAAGACTGGGAAGGAGAAAAAAACACTGCTTTTGTACATAGCTAATGTGATTGGGTACACAAAAATCAAGGAATCTACTAAGTAACTACTAGAAATAAGTGAATTTTGGAGGACAGCAAGGTATAAAAACAAGATACAACTATGAATTGTGCTTGAATGTACTTGTAACAATAAAATTAGAAAATTAAAAAAAAAATTCCACTTACACCATGAAAAGACAGAAACTATTTGTGAATAATGTAGTAAAAGACCTCTATACTGAAAACTCTCAATCACTGCTGAGAGAAATAAGTAAAAATCTAAATAAATGGTGACACACCATGTGCAGGGATTGGAAGACATCGATTTTCTTCGCTCCTCTCCCCTCCCTTTTCTTTTCTTTCTTTTTTAATGCTGCTCCAGGGGCATATGGAAGCTCCCCAGCCAGAAATTGAATCTGAGCCACCCGATCCTTTTTTTAACCCACTGTGCAGCGCTGGGGATCCAACCCGCGCACCTCTGGGCAGTGACCCAAGCCACTGGAGCTAGATTTTTAACCCACCCTGCCCCAGGAAGAACTCCCAAAGACCTTAATTTTCTGTAAATGGAACTGCTACCGATTACAGGCAATTCTAATCAAAATCCAAACAGGTGTGTTTTACAAAACTGAGAAGTGGATTCTAAAATTTACATATAGATGGAAAAAACCTAGAGTGAAAAATGTTGAAAAAGAAATGATACCACTCAATTTTAAAATTCCCTACAAAGCTACATGCATCAAAACAGTTTTCTACTAGCATAAAATCAGACAAACAGACCAATGAAATAGAATAGAGTCTAGCTAAGAATCCACTAAAATATGGTCACAAAAAGACTTATACAAAAGGACTTAGAGCAGAGATATTCATTACTTTGAAAAACTGGGAATAAGGCAAATGTCTATCAACGGTAGAATGGATAAATAAATGTGTGCTATATTCATACATGACATCTACTCAGGACTTTTTAAATGAACTATTGATAAACAGATAAACACTATGTTGAGTGAAAGAAGCAAGACACAAAAGATTAAATTATTCTATTTAATTGAAATTCAAGAACAGGCAAAATTATACTACAGGATTGAAATCAGAACAATAATAACCTACGTATGGTAGGAATCGGTTGGAATGGGACCTCAGAAAATTTTCTAAGGTGATGGGAATGTGCTCTATAATTGACGTAGTTAAACAAGTGCATATATTCATAAAAACTGATGGAACTGCATGCTTAAGATGTTCGCATTTCACTGTAAACTTTGCTTTTATGGAATGACATTAGGACTTCTGTTCACACGATGTCATTAAACCAGACAGGGACAAGATATTTGAATTCATTTAACTAACAAACAACAACAACACACTATATGCAAAAAACCCCATATCTATCTATCCATATGTATGTATATCTAATAAATCAACAAGTAAAAGACAGACAACCAAATAAAAACATGGGCAAACAATCTGAGTGGACATTTCTTTTGAAGATACCCAAATGCCCAACAAACATATGAAAGGATACTCAACATCATTAGTATCAGAAGACACACATTTTTAAAAAAACACTAGATATCACTACACAGCCGCTACAGACTGGCTAAAGTTAAAAAGACTGACAATGGAAATGGTTTATGTGGATGTGAAATGAATGGACCCGTGAAGTGTTGCTGGTAAGAGTGTCGACTGTTCTAACCTCGGTGGCAGTGTGTTTGGCGTTCCATACCAAAGCCAACACAGCTAAACTTGCTTAAGCATCTCATTCTTATTCATTTCCAAAAACATCTAGCATGGGTGACATTATAAAACAGCAAGCATCACTTCAGTGATAGGAGACTAGATATATTCTAGGACAAAACTGTGGTGAACAGGCCACTTCATCGCACATTCCAATTAGTGGTCTCAATGGAAAGATTTAAAAAGCCACATGATTTTCTTCAGTATACTCTCGTAACAATACTCTAGATAGTGAATGATATACTACATTGGAGAAAAACTTACAGGTTCACAGTTGATGACAGAAAAAAACAGGAGAGATAATAAATACTCTGAATTTGAACAATGTCAGAGGAACTGTGGCTCAAACTGTCAGAGCATGAAACCGTGATGCATTTTTTAAAAGGTTGTTCAAATTAACTTTAGTCAAGTACCAATTACATTAAAAAGGGTGACAGTTAAGGCAGGCATGTATCTACCACATGCCTCCTGATGCTACTTAAAAGATAGCAAACAAAGGAGATGACATTCTTTCTAAGGGCAGCACAAGGAACATGTCACGACGGATCTAAGGCAGCAGCTACTTGGCACTACCAAATGAAGCCATATTATGGTACAAAAGCAAGGTCAGTAAATCAGTGCCCAAACTCCTTGCCTCAACAGAGGAGACTGTTTGGCATATCCGTCAGAGATCTTGAAAAAGCAGAGTACACTATAAATGCCAGAGTATGCTAATAAAATACTATCAAGCGGCCTTCTAAAGTCTGGAAACCAAACTAAAAACCAGAGGCTTGAGAGCACAGCCGACTTCCTCAATTCGGGATTTACTGGTTAAAAGGGGTCCATGATGCTTTACATACCGCAAGTCGCTGATCTCATGCTCACTGTGGATTGATCCTATTATTGGGCCAAGTCCTAAAATACGTAAATGCCCCCCCTTAGGAACTACGCTTATGTCATCTACTACAAAACACTTCTTAAAAACACAGTTAAAATATCAGTATTAATATATAAACACCCACCATGACACATTCCTAGTACTTTATTTTAAATTATATCAAATTCTGGGGAAGGGAGTGGGAGGGACTGGGAGTACGGGGCATTTGGAGTGGATAAGCAACGAGATCCTGCTGTACAGCCCAAGGAACTATATCTGATCATCTGTGATGGAACAAGATGGAGGATCATGTGATAAAAAGAATGTGTACACGCATGTACAACTGGGTCACTCTGCTGTACAGCACACATCGACCGAACACTGTAAATCAACTATGATAAATACTTCAAAAATTCTCTAAGATATTTGCTCAATATTCAATGTCTTCTGTTTGTCAGGTTCTGTGCGAAGTACATACGGTAACGGAATCCCCACGTGTAGGGTTACAGAAATGACTGTGAGCGAAACTGCCCCAGAAATTCAGTCTAGCACCAGGCAGGAAAACAATGAGCTAGTAAGGACACAATATGCTAAGCAACACGTCTCCCAACTGAGCTCCACTTAACTGCCTCGTAGGATTAACCAAAACTGTTTATTCCCCTGTCTGATGCACGTGGCTGCCTAAACGCTTCATTCCAGCAGAGCCGCACATTCCTCCTCCTACAAATTGAGCTTTAATGCCGTTTATGTCGACTAAGAGTCAGCTAAGCTTGTTTCCAAATTTGCTTATGTCAGTTTCACTTTCCATGGTGATAAAATATTATTTAATATTACATAATTTAAATATTGACATGTGACTCTAAAGGTCAGCTGAGTATGCTCCCCAAGTTATTCATGTCACTTGCATTTTTTTCCTTGCCATATTTCAAACATTTTTAAAACATCGATGTATAAGTGTAAAAGATTTTCTGTTCCTATGAACACTAAGTTGAACGATAAAAGCTAAAGTGTTTTGGAGAGATCAGTAAAGATTAGTCACTAAACCCAAGACCTATCAAATGTAACGTAGGTATGCAGTAGTCAATCATTAAAGCCTGAAACCACAACAAAAAAAACCAGGGTTCTGCATTCAGACTGCTGTGCTATCCTTGTCAGTACGGTTGCGGCAATATCAGCTAAGAGGGCATCTATTTACTTGACACGTAAATTACACGTAAACCCAAAGGAAGAGGTGATTAATTCTTGAAGGAGGCTGGTGAGAGGTGGAGAGATGAAAAGACTTTTTGCATGGAAGATGACGGGGAATTGTGCCTTAAATGGCTAAGACAATCTCGAGCACATGAGTAATGAAGACATTTAAAAACGTCTGTCCTACAAAAATGTTTTAAAAGGTCTATTTCAAATTAACCCATATTTTTAAAGTGAGGAGCTCCAAAATTCTGATGAAGAAAAACGACATAGAGAGCCAAAGCACACTCAAAAATCTGTTTCAGAATTCAAGTCGGAAGGAAGAGTCTGTATTTTTAATGTTTTTTTACAAAAATGCCAGTTAATTTGAATATGAATGATTAGCAGACACTTTGAACCCCTCTATATCAGAAGTGGTATTCCTTAAGTGCAAATTATGAGCTCTATCTCACATTTACTCAACCGGAATCTAAGAGAGTGCAACCTAAAAATCCATAGTTTAATAAATTTCCCAGGTGAATCTTATTGTGAACAGTAGGTTTTGAAAACAATTGCCTTCTAGTTTAAAACTCCAGTTTCCTAATTGTAACATAAAAAAAAAAAAAAAAGTCCTTCTAATTGGATGCTACTTCATAAACATCCTGCCAGCATTCTAAATTTAAAATGCCCCAATGAGGAGTTCCTGTCCTGGCTCAGTGGTTAACGAATCCGACTAGGAACCATGAGGTTGCGGGTTCGACCCCTGGCCTTACTCAGTGGTTAAGGATCCGGTGTTGCCGTGAGCTGTGGTGTAGGTCGGCTTGGATCTGGCCTTGCTATGGCTCTAGCATAGGCTGGTGGCTACAGCTCTGATTAGACCCCTAGCCTGGGAACCTCCATATGCCGACCGAGGGTGCAGCCCTAGAAAAGGCAAAAAGACCAAAAAAAAAAAAAAAAATGCCCTAGTGAAACACACTGCACGTTCAATCACTGCAGACATATCTCCTCTTAGATTCCCTACCTAGCATCATCACTCTCCCGCTTCCCTAAGCTTTGTTTCCTCCCGGTGTCTGTCCTGCGAATCTCTGCTGAGTTGACTGCTTGTCTTACATTTTCATCACGGTGTCCTAGTTCAGGCTTTTATGATTGTTAAACCAGCAGACCTCACCTTTGGTTACATGAATTCACACCAGAATGAAGCTTTTAAAATTTAAAAATCTTTCTGCTTTGGCCACGAGGCGAGCACTTTCCAACCCCAAACCAAGTCAAGTTCTTTTGGGATAACAACTAGGTAGATTTATAGATAAAATATAGGACACTGGTTAAATTTTAATCTCAGATAAATGATAATTTTTTCATATAAGTATGCCTCCAACATTGCGTTTTAATTACTAGATAAATCTGGCAACCCTATTCTCAGGCATCTGTAATATTTTAATTGCTGACATGTATGTACAGGATCAGCAGGTAAAATATATTTTCCAATGTGAGCTGGAGTCTGAAAGTTACTGCTCTAAACAAAGGGTCAGCCAAATTTTTCTGTGAAAGTGACACTAAATATTTTAAAATCAAATAATTTCTGTGGCAACTAGTGAACTCCCTTTGAAGATAGTATGTAAATGAAGGACTGTGGCTGTGTTCCAATAAAACTTTATTTATAAACATAGGTGGTTGGCTATATTGAACCCACAGGACAAAGTTTATGGACCCCTAGTCTAGACTGTCAGATCTCTTTAGATTTCCAAATCTGTCATTTGACACAGTCCCTGTATTTCTCAGGCTTACATCATCTGAGAATTGGGCAGTGTCTCTCCATCTCCATTAAAATGAAACTGCTAACCCCTAATGCTTAAGAATACACCCAGAAAAACAGTTCTGGAAAATTTCCTCAAGGATTATCAGTAATTAATTCTTGGGATATTTCTACATCCTGCCCACAAGGACAGCATAGACTACTATAAATAACTAACATTCACGGAATGCTTATTTTATGTCAGACTTCCTGCTGAAGAATTTATGTACACAATATGTTCAACTCTTACAACTCCGAGGTAGATACACTTATCATCTACATTTTACTACTCAAGAAATTCGGATACCATCAGAGAGGCGAAATACCTTGCTCAAAATATTAAAGCACTGACTAGAGAAATCAGAATTCATACACAGATCTGCCTAATCCAAAAACTGAATTCTTAAGTCTTGTATCACAATAATTCCATGGATCTTCAATCTCCTATTTAATAACATATATTTTGGGTGGTTCCCTGACCTACTGGTCTAACAACATACAGCAAAAAAGATGATGAGTATTATACTACTGGGTCTTAGTCTACCTTTACTGGATAAAATCTGAGGGTCCCCAAATCCAAAAAGTTAATCACTGCAAATAATTTTCGTGAACTAGTCCAATCTATTAACTTCAGATGTGAAAATTAAGACACAGAACTGATAACTTCTTCATTAATGACCCTTGTAGCTTTATTTTAATTAAGAATGAGATTACCTATTTCTAAGGTTTCAGTTTTCTTCTTTAACTGAGGTACGAGTTTCTCAAAGATTCCACGTTGTATAGTACATACAAGATTTTTGATTCACACTAATTACAAGGAATAATAAGGGAATTTATTGCTTATTTACTACAATATTTGTCACTTTGGCTATGTATCACATATGCTTTACTTTTATTAATACATGATACAGTGAAATATAAATGGCATTCAATATTACATAACTGTAATTACATAACTGTAATATTACATAACTGTAACGTCAAAAATATTTCCAAAGCATCTATCTATTAACTCATCTTAAAATTAATTGACGAATTAGTAGTCTGTTTCTGTTTTGATACAATTCTATATTTTTCTCTTTCATCGTATATCTTTAAGAGGCTGTTAAATTATAAAGTAGATATCACTGTAAAGGCAACAATTAGTTTTGTCATCAAGAAAACATATTTTAAAAATATTGATTGTATAAGAAAAAAAATCACACATCTCTATCTAGCTATTATCTATCTCTTTTTTCTAACCTAAATATGTTAAATAATAACAAATAATTCAAACTGTTCCACTTTTGGAAAACAATTTGGAAAAGTTAATCCTCTAAACAAAAAGAAATTGACTTTAAGCCTTCTAAGTACTTTCTAGGAATTTTTCCTGAGGGAAAATAAGAAATAAGATGAACAGGCATGCATAGCGATAAACAGAGGATAAAAACTAAAATGGGCTACAACAGGAAAATGAACAAAAGAATGTAAATGTCACTTTGATAATTTCATTTTGATTGCATATTGAAATGTTAGTATTTTGGATATACTGGAATAAATAAAATATATTGTTAAAAATGGAGTTCCCGTCGTGGCGCAGTGGTTAACGAATCCGACTAGGAACCATGAGGTTGCGGGTTCGGTCCCTGCCCTTGCTCAGGGGGTTAACGATCCGGCGTTGCCGTGAGCTGTGGTGTAGGTTGCAGACGAGGCTCGGATCCCGAGTTGCTGTGGCTCTGGCGTAGGCCGGTGGCTGCAGCTCCGATTCGACCCCTGGCCTGGGAGCCTCCACATGCCGCAGGGGCGGCCCAAGAAATAGCAACAATAACAACAACAACAACAACAAAAAGACAAAAAAAAAAATTAATGTGACTTGTTTCTTTTTCCTTTTTTAAATGTGGTAGCAAAAAATTTAAATGTATATACGAACTTATAGTTCCATTGATTAGCACTGGTCTAAAATGTTTGATGATCTGTCCAAATAGCTACTGACTGAAAATATATAATTGAAAGTTACTCTGAATTGGGTAAAGACCTTCAATGCTTTTATATTTTACTAAATCACACCAGCACCTACAAATAATGCTTCATTCAGAGCACATGGAGATTTCCAGACTCAGAAATGTCTCCAGCCAAAGTCTGAGATACACTGGTCCAGAACTCATACTGCAATTGGTGCGGACATGAAAGTCATAAGCTGAAAAATACTAATTCCTAGAAGCATGTTTCCAGTGCTCTTCCGCTCAATTTTGTCAGCCCAGTACACTTCCATTTAGGCAGAACTGAACTTACTTTCTCATCCTCATGGGAAAACCACTGTCTCAAAGTCAGTTGCCCTAAAAACCAATAGCGAATAACAAACTCCTCTGATACTTTCAATGACATTCAATTTATCGCATAAAAATAACCCATTGGCTGTTAGCTGTTTTATCTGCACTACCGAACTACTAAATTCCTCTAAAATTATATTGAAATAGTAACTTTTTTGAATCTTAAATCTTGTAACAAAATCACCACTTTACTGTTCTACCTGTTAGTCTATCAACTGAGGTAAGTAAGTTTTTAACAGCGGATATAAGAAAGTCCTTGAAGTAGTTCCCTTTACACTTCTCCTTAGGACCGAGTGAGTAGAAAGATAAAGCAAAACATTTGCCTGAACACATAGTGTGCTAATAAGAACAAATGAAGAGCAGGTAATGGGCAATCTTGGGTTACACAGCTGAGCACATTATTTCCCCCCCACAAAAAGATACTAGCAAACCCCAGTTCAAAAGGCCATGGAGATGCTAATTTAATCATTATAAAAAGCAGTTTTGACTTTCAAACTATACCAATCTTATGATCGTGCATTTTGCTCAACACATCTACAGGCTCTATAAATATTAAGTAGTCAATTCCGTATTCCTAGTCTGGTTTACTGATTCAAAAAGCTTAAAATTATTTCTAAATCCTCTGAAGTGCAGCAAGAATGCCACAAAACTCTTTTCCAGAGATTCTGAACTCTTGTTTAAATAAATTGTTAGAAAGAGTATGCTCATTGGATTTATTAGTTTCTTTACGGGATGAAGCGGAAAAGAGGTTGAAAGATGAGCAATCTGTAGGGCCAGAGGAAACCGTCCTGTAAACTGCGCCTGGGACAAAGTTTAAGCTAAGCACTTCAGGGAGTGCTTTACAAAGAACACATTTCTCACCTGGCAAAATTTGGTCTAATAGAGTAATTGCCAAAAAAAAAAAAAAAGTTCTGGGAAAAACAAGACCTCCCTCTAAAATATTTTAAATACAGAATTAAGCTGCAAAACCATCTAGCTGGTACATTTATATATTCTATGCCACAGAGGAGTGATTTAAATTACTGCATACCTGGGAGGAGCCGTTGGATAAATAACTTTTATGTGCTGGAATGTTAAATCTTGATTTAAAACTTGCTTGATCCATGTTCTCAGTCCTTGTCCAGAATCACCTGATAAATCACAAAATCTAGATTAAGTTAAAACATTTCTGATAATACAGTGTATGTAAAAGCAGTCTATAATCTTCATGTCACATAGAGGCAGCAACAAGGAATTAAAAAAAAGTCTCCGTAACTAAAGCTAACGGATATAGAAACTGATTTATCAATGTGAACTAAATGATCAGGCATCAGTCGTTAAAAATAACTTTATTTTACTTCTGACTTCATTCACTGATCACTTAAAAAACTTGCTTAAACCACAGTTTTGAGTTTCCTTATTTGTTTAAAGGATATAACAGGAACAAATAAATAAACGAAGCTGATTTTTCTAAAAGAGAATTTCTTACCATATCTGATTTTAAATATTGTCATTTCTTATTTCATTCTTAAAAACAGTATATTCCTAAAGTGCTTATATACTTTTGTAGTTGGAACAACCTGGAACAGTTTTCTTGGTTAAAACAATAAATTCCTTCAAAAGGTGTATTCAGCATACTTGTATTTTTAATATGAAGAAATGAGAATTTTGATAACATGTTTACATAATCTAAAATGACTGTACACCTCAAGGTTGGAAAACAACCTAAACTCATGCAGGAATTAATGTATGTATACTTCCATTCAAATGGAAGGGAATCTAGGTTCATTTTATGTAGTCCTAAAGAGAAAATTTTGAAGGTAACACCTCTAATTTTTTTAGCCAGTCAGTTCATTAATTCAGTAATTTAAATGTAAGATGCAAAGGTAAGAGGCCTAGTGCTTCAAAGTTTTGTCACATTCAGGCCAAGCTAAGGATTCAGGGATAACTTCACTAGAATATACACTCTGCAAGGAAAGGTTCATTTTGTGTTTCAGCCAGAGAGTTATTTGTTCATCGAATGCCTACACCAGGACTGACACAAACTAAGCATCTGTCCACATCTAAATAGTAACATTTGCAGCAACATGGATGGAACTAGAGACTCCCATACTGAGTGAAGTAAGTCAGAAAGAGAAAGACAAATACCATAGGATATCACTTATACCTGGAATCTAATATACGGCACAAAGGAACCTTTCCACAGAAAAGAAAATCATGGACTTGGAGAATAGACTTGTGGTTGCCTAGGGCAAGAGGGAGGGAGTGGGATGGACTGGGAGCTTGGGGTTAATAGATGCAGACTATTGCCTTTGGAATGGATTAGCAATGAGATCCTGCTGTGTAGCACTGGGAACTATTGTCTGGTCACTTATGATGGCGCATGATAATGGGAGGAAAAAGAACGTGTACATGTGTAACTGGGTCACCATGCTGTACAGTCGGAAAAAAAATTTGTATTGGGGAAATAATTATTAAAAAAAATAGTTAAAAAAATCCAAACCATCTGTCCACATCTCGCTTTGTCCTCCTTAGTCATTGAACGGTGCAAAATAAACCACAAAGAGCATATAAAGGCAGAAAGAACCAGGAGAATGTTTCAAGGGGGAAGCTGAATGCTGACAGTTCCCATGAGAGGACGAATGAAAAATATCTATTATATTCAGCAATACAGAGGTTACTGGTGATTTTAGTAAGAGCCAACTCAGCGCATTGGGGGGAAAGCACGGTTCGGGCCTGAGTGAACCTTAGAGCTTAGTGTAGAATACAATGATTGCCACTGAAAGAGAGCCACAGTGTCTTCATGGAGCCTATAACAAATGAATTGATCCAATCTGAGAAGCTGGACAAAGCTAATTAAGCTATCACTTGTTTTTATCATCCTGAAAGGAGGTACTTCTTTGACATTTTAGTAGTTGGAGATGCGCAAACTAACTTGGCTTTAAGTAACTGACATTCCCATATGGTGTTCTATGGCTTCCATAACCTAGAAAAGAAACTCAAGGCTTTTAAGAATAAAAAACAAACAAAATCTGCCTCTAAACATGCTTTTTCAACTGTGAAGAGCAAAACTGAATGTTATAAAACAATATGCACCCATCCACTTGCAAAGGCCACTCTTTAAAAAGCCAGCACCTGGAGTTCCCGTCGTGGTGCAGTGGTTAACGAATCCGACTAGGAACCATGAGGTTGCGGGTTCGATCCCTGGCCTCGCTCAGTGGGTTAAGGATCTGGTGTTGCCGTGAGCTGTGGTGGAGGTTGCAGATGCAGCTCGGATCCCGAGTTGCTGTGGCTCTGGTGTAGGCCGGTGGCTACAGCTCCGATTCAACCCCTGGCCTGGGAAACTCCATATGCCGCGGGAGCGGCCTAAGAGATGGCAAAAAGACAAAAAAATAAAAATAAAAAGCCAGCACCTTATTCCAAGAGTATGATAAAACTCTTAAAATTAGTGTGTCCATACCTGGATTGAGCAGAAGCCTAACAAAAGCACATTTTTATAGTCTAAAATCACACTCCTAATAAATTTGGTGTACTACAATGGAGCTCAAAATATAGAGGAATGGCATTGTTCCTGCATAATTGGCAGAATTCTTCAGATAAACTCTTTGCGCAAAGTACAAGGGGAAAAATATATAACTCTGGGTCTGAGACAAACAGTTACAAATTTTAAAATGTCAGTAATTTGAAAATGAAGATTATGAATCGGGACTTTAAGCAAAGTGGTCCAGAGGAAAAAAGACTGGGAGTATTTCCTCAAGGTATTGTGAAATAATTTATTTATTCAAAGGACTATGATCCTGGGGAATTTCTGGGTGCTTATAAACACCCTTGGAGCCCAGATGGTATTAATATTAGTCTCCAAGTTATAAGCATTGCTGTCACCTCAGACATCCCAACTTCATATTTCATCAGTCAAGTCTCTCCCTTTAAACATCTTTGGCCCGTCTGTTCCCTCTTTCCAAAATGACGCATCCTAGTTCAGTTTTTCACCTGAACCCCCCAGAGCGCTGACTTTGGAGTTAGAGATCTGAGTTCTAATAATACCAGTTCCAACCCCACCCACAGGAACTGCCAAGTGACCTTGGACAAACTGTCCAACCCACCCAGGCTCATTTTTAAAATAAGACCACTTCCAGGTCTCCACCCTGTACCTTTACCAGCCCCTCCACTATCCAATCACTACTCTCTTTAAAGCCACACAGGCCCAGCTCAAAGACCACTTCCTCTGTCAAACCGAACAAGCTCATCTTCCAAAAACCTCAATGATGCCTACCCAGAGTTTTTCCCTTACAGTTCTCCTGGCAGTAATCCATGCTCTATCTTGTGATCTCCCATCCGCTGCTGACTCAAACTAAATGAATTTTTGTTGTTTTTAACTTTAGGTAGGCCCTCTGAGAACAAGGCTGCATCTCTTGTCTTCAAAAAACATGTCCCAAGAACTTACCCTGGTCCCCGCACTATGGATGCCAACGTTAAAACAAGGGTCCTTACTCTTAAAGAAGTGGTGAAGTGGGGAAGACAAAGAAAAGTCATTACTGGTAAGTGTGAGAAGCGCTATGGACAATTAGGCAGCCAGTTAATGAAGGCAGTGAAAGGACTCAGAGTTGACTCTGCGCATTCTCTTGGGGGCTGAAAGACAAGAGAGCAAAGAGGAAGGATGAAGGAGAAAGCCCCTCCAGCCCTGGCACGGTGCCTCAAGAAAAGAGATACTAATCCAAGACAGGTGCAAACTCTAATCACTAAAAGCTGACTCTGAAAAGTACCAAATTTGTCTCTAGCAGTTGGCTTGCCTTTCTACCTCGCTCGTTTAAACTTAAGGGAGAGGAACGGGGCGTAGCAAGGATAGCAATGGACAGAGGGCTCGGGGATGGGACATCAGGGCAGGAAGCAAAGACGGTGGGCAGTGACCACACGACAAGAGAAAGACTAGTGGGGACGGCCAGGACCTCGAGTTCCCAGCCACGGGGCTGGCGAGAGGACAGTCACCCTCCCTCGGAGTCCAACGTGCCCTACGGGGACCCAGCGCTTCCTCCACTGGGGCAACCCTGGGGAAACCGGGGCGGGGGGGGGACCGTTTCCGTGCTGCCGTAACCAGGACGGAAAACTGTAATCCACCTGAGCCGTGCAGGAAGATCAGAGAGGCGCTGTGCCTCCCAGCCGGCGACACGATGCAGCGCTGCAGGCGCACGGAGCCCGATGCAGCCGCCATGACGACGGCCAGAACCGGAGCGTGGCGACCCCGCCCCTACGCCGCCCCGCGGGCTCGCGCACGTCGGCACGCAGGGGCGCGCCTGGAGACGCGCATGCGCGGCGGGGCCACGCTGGCCGGCCTCGGGGCCGGGTCCCTGGCGATTCAGGCCTTTTGCTAAGAGTTGTGACGTGCACGTGACCCCATTGGTAAGGCTGAAGGATCTCCTTATTTACTGTAGGATTTTTGACGGCAATCCTAACCGTTAGGATTGCTTTTTTATTTGTAAAAATATTGGTGTTATGTTGAAAATGTAACAGAACGTAGCCTTTTATATACAGGATAAGACAGCCATAATAACTCTGTGTAGTTTTTGTAGATAATTTGCTCAGAAAAATCTGAGCTAAAGCGGTACCATACAAAAAAGAAGGGCTGTTAATGTGGAGAAATTAGAGCCCTTGTGAATTGCCGAGGAGCATGCAAAATGGTAGAGCAGCTGTGGGAAAAGTTTGATGGGTCTTCAGAAGTGAAACAGAATTACCATATGATCCAGCAGTTCTGCTTGTAGGTATACCCACAAAAGAATGAAAGCAGGAGCTCAGACGCTTGGACACCTGTGTTTATAGCAGCATCATTCACAATAGCTAAAAGGTGGAAGAAGCAAACCAAATATCCATGGATGGCTAAATGGAAAATAAAATGGGGATTACACATACAGCAGAAAATTATTCAGCCGTAAAAAGGAATGAAATTCTGATACATGCTACAACACAGATGAACCTTAAAATATGCTGGATACAAAAGACACATATTGTATGATCCCACCTATATGAAGTATCTAGAATAGGCAAATTCATAAAGGCAGAGTAGTAGGTTACCAAGGGCTTAGGGGGAAGGGGAATGGGGAGATGTTATTGAATGGATACAGACTTTCTCTTTGGGATGATGAAAAATTCCTAGAAATAGTGGTGATGATGCAACATTGTGAATGTACCTAATGCCACTGAAACTATACACTTAAATGTGGTCAAAATGGTAATTTTTTATGTATATTTTATTACATTAAAAAAAAAAGAAAAGAAAGCGAGGGAAAGGAATTACTTTCTATATAAAGGCCTGACCAAAGACATCTTCCAGTACTGAGGGCTGCAGACCCAGGAGGTAGTTCATTCGTCGTGAAAAATTCAACACAGTAGAACTCTAAGTGCCATTAAATGCCAGCCTTCCATTCCTTGTAGTCTGCACTGTAGTTAAGCAATTGCAACTTATTTTTTGTATGTTCAAGTTGATCGCGCTACCCCCAGGTGACTAAACTGTCTATTGTCACTGGTCAGTTGCTGAGATTAGCTCTGTGCCATCAGTTAAACCACTGATCTCTGTGGCAATGGCCCTACATGCCATTAGATCAAAAAAGAACACTGAATCAGAAAGGCTCTAGATCTAGGGCTGAGGGTACGGAGAACGGAGTCCTTGGGCAGGGGGGTGCTGGGCTGGGCTCATTTTGGATACACACAACTCTCAAATAATACTTTTATTTCTAGACCAGCCTTTCCCGCATGAATTCTTGACAACTTTCAAGATCCAGATGGGAAGAGGGCAGTGCTATAGGAGGGGAGACCACTGGTGACACGCCAGGTAAGGCTTTGAGATCTACTCTTAGAGCTTCATTTACTGCCAGAAATACTTTGCTGTGCACTACCCCTGTTGTGTTTTTGAAACAGAAATTAAAAAAAAAAAAATCAGGATTATAGTTAAGTTATGATGATGGTTATTGCTAATTGTAATAATAATAATAAACACCTGACATTCTTTGGGACCTACTCGGTGTCAAGCCCTGTCATAAGTAAATTCCCATAAAACTGTGTGCTATTATTATCTATTTTTGCCAGTGAGGCTCAGGGGGTAGAGAAATGGCTCAAGGTCATTCTGCCAGTTATTTGTAGATCCTGGACTCACATGTTGATTTTGACTCCAAAATCCAGGTCCTTAATTGTTACACATTAGTTCACAAAAATTAGGATATGTTCCAGCTCTTTTTTTTTTTTTTTGTCTTTTTGCTATTTCTTGGGCCGCTCCTGCGGCATATGGAGGTTCCCAGGCTAGGGGTCGAATCGGAGCTGTAGCCACCGGCCTACACCAGAGCCACAGCAACGCGGGATCCGAGCTGCGTCTGCAACCTACACCACAGCTCACGGCAATGCCGGATGGTTAACCCACTGAGCAAGGCCAGGGACCGAACCCGCAACCTCATGGTTCCTAGTCAGATTCGTTAACCACTGCGCCACAACGGGAACTCCTTTTTTTTTTTTTTTTTTTTTTTGAGACTTAAGACTGTAGCCCTTTAGAGTGTCTATTGATTAGGAGTCCCTGTGTTTCTTCAGATTCCCTGTCTCCTGGTATTAAGGTTTGCTCCTCTATCTTGAATGAGTACCACTTTGAGCAGGTAGATAAGCAGTACCTCAAGGCAGGGATTCTGAGTTTCACCTAGAACTTGAGCTTTCCCAGACTTAAGGCCATTATAGGAATAAGCCAGATTCTTACAAACCTAATTAAATTACTCCTAAAAAAAAAGTTGCAGTGATTTCAATGCTTAGCTATTGTTGCTTTTCTTTTCATCTTTATTTATAGAATAAACAGAAGGTTTTAGATTTCTATATTTAGAGATGCCATCTGGTAGGCAAACTACTGAACAAAAATGTTTTGTTACTTTCATGTTACTTTGCTTTGTAACTTTCATGGTCCTTTCATGCATTACTTTGAAATGTAATTAAGTTTCAGGATGGTTGCTTGCTTCTTTTGTGGTGGATCTTTTGCCCTCTTGAATTTGAGGGAAAGAGTTACTCCTGGAAGATAGCTGTTCATACATTCTTTCTCTTTGCCTGTTTCTTCTCCTTCCTCTTCTTCTTCTCCTTCTTTTCCTTCTTCTTCTTCATTTGCTTTCAGCCAATCTAAAGCCCATTATTATTATTATTATTTTAGGCAAGAAATAGATTTATTAGGATAGGATGCTTGTGAGAGATGCAAGCAGGCAGGCGAGGAAGCTCTGCCTCAAGGATCCAGAGGGCTACAGTTTTATCATCGAAGGGGCT
The DNA here is from genome assembly GCF_016906955.1 of Phacochoerus africanus. Lineage (NCBI taxonomy): Eukaryota > Metazoa > Chordata > Mammalia > Artiodactyla > Suidae > Phacochoerus > Phacochoerus africanus. The sequence continues at coordinate 14,478,006 of NC_062555.1, read as the reverse complement.
ATAAGCCCATTATTGATGCACTCTCTCTTGGTAGCTTCCGTTCAGTATTTAAACCGAAAGTATTTCAGAAAAACAAGTAAATAAAATAACAGCAAACAGCAATAACCCTTCCTTTTTGCAGTGTTTCAGTGTCTATTGTGATCTAAACACATAAACGGTAAGGTCAGAATTGAGTTTGCTGTGACACGATGTGTTTAGAAATCCTTTAAGACCTACTTGTTGGCTTTAAAAAAGCAATTGAAGGATTGTCCATTTAGAGGAGTATATTTGGTACGTTCAAATGATCACAGTTAGATGGAATCACTTCAGTCATGCAGACAACACGCAGTTACGCCTTTGTTGTTTTCCACCTTCTTGAGCATCAGCTCTTATCCTGTCCATTGGCTGGTTTTTATTTGCCAAGTGTTCAGTGGGACAGAGAAACACACACACATTAACACATGACACAGAATGTGTAATACATACACGCGCATACACAGAAACACATACATATTAACAACATGTATGCATTGGACAAAATGTCTCCGTGTTAGGTAATTTTTAAAATTTTATAAATTAATAGTTCCTTTATACCTTTCCTTTATCCATTTATGAAAGAAAAATTGAGAAAAAAATCCTAAAAGTCCTGGTTCTTATAAAACAGCAAAATAAAACTCTTTACAAAGGAATGTTATATGAGCGTATAAACTTTAGTATAGCCATTGCCTCAGTTCTGGGCACCTTACGTTTTCTCAGGTCAGCCCTTCTCGATGTAGATGTGGGAAGTTTCCCTGCTTTCCCCCACTACCTCTGCTAGAGATGCATGGCAACCATGGGGTCTCTTCAGAGCAGACGGGTCACCTGGGGCCTTGTGGGCCAGGCTGAGGCAGCATGGGGACAAGGGATGACATGAGCTACTCAAACACGGACTGAATGCAGTCTCCAGACATGGGCCGTTGTCATTCCTGCTGGACTGTTAACCAGAGTGCAGGCCCTCGGGGGGGACCGTAGAGATTCCTCCCTTTACCTCGGGCTGGGTGTTCAGTGTGTGTGACTGGGCACAGGAATAGTGTTTTTCGTTTTGTTTTTTGCTTTCTTTTTTAGGGCCACGCTTAAGACATACGGAAGTTCCCAGCTAGGGGTTGAATTGGAGCTACAGCTGCCCGCCTGTGCTTCAGCCACAGCAACACAGGACCCAAGCCTGGTCTGCAACCTACACCACAGCTCATGGCAATGCTGGATCCTTAACCCACTGAACGAGGCCAGGGATCAAATCTGCATCCTCGTGGATACTGGTCGGGTTCGTTATCTCTGAGCCATAACAGGAACTCCCTGGAAAAGTGTCCTTTATGTTATCAAGTGACTCCTCTTCATGGAAGGGGTCGTCTCCCTTTTAAGCACGTCCCATGACCAGTTCTCATATTCCCAAGCTACTTTCTGGAAAACCTCCTAGTCAGCTGCCTCCAAGTCTTCACATGAGTCCTGGGAATCTCTCCTTTGATCTTTGCAATGTCTGTGGATTCTGGAATCCATTCTTTGCTCTTCTATAACAGAGCTTGGTGGCTCTTCAAATTCAGAGCAAGAATTATGAGAAGCTCCTGACCAGATTCTGTTCCCTTGATGGCAGGGAGGGCTCAATCTTCAAACCTTCCCAAGGACTGAGAGGAAGTTGTTGTAGTCTGCACATCTAATCTATAAAAAAGTGAAAAGCAGGAAGTATAAGTTCCTTATCAATACAGCCTGAACATCTGTATCCTGCCCCATTCATTTAAGAGAAAATGAAGTGTATATGTAAGTGGAACAGCATGCAATGAGAAGAATATTGAAATGATACTGTTTCACCTTCAAGTAACAAGCTGTGTAATATTAAACAGGCCATTCAGTCTCTTTGGGCTAGTTTCTCCAAATATGAATCAAGGGAGCAGGGCTTGATAAGCTCTCAAGTTCTGTGATTCTAGGAGCAAGAATTTTCGTATGTGACACGTGCCACTTTTCTAAATATACCTCTGATATTTAATTCTGATTTTAATATTATGGCTCAAAACTCTTAATTGTACTGCACAAAAGTTTGTTTTGCAGTATCAGAAATAGCTGCAAGTATAATTCTTCTCCTTTGTGTGGCTGATTTTAGTACCTTTACTCTGTGTTGCTACTCTTTTCCTGGCACTGTCTAAAAGCCAGGGAAAAAGAGAGTTAAAATGGATCTTTTAAAAAGGTAATCAAATCATATGAAATCAATCTTTGCAATTTAAAAAGTAAGCATAATTTATTCTGAGGTGGACTGTTTTCTGTCTATCTGTATCATTGACTGATGGAAAATATTTTAGGTAAATGTATGACAGTGGGTTTTCTAATGCCATATCTGTATTTTATTAAGAAAATAAAAAGTCTTTGTAAAATTCTCCTTAGTTCATATTCTGAAGGCAAATATTCTCCCTTTGTCTCACTACACTTTCAGAGAATTTTTTATAAAATGCTGGCAAAATGTCTTTAAGAGGAAATTTTCTTTGCATAGGTTCAAAATAAATGTAAGTGTATCTATCCCAAAATAATTGAAAGCAGGGTCTTGAAGAGCTATTTACACTCCTGTATTTTCAGGAGTACTATTCAGAATCGTCACGAGATAGAAGCAGCCCAAAGGTCTATCAAAAGATGATCGGATAGACAGTATGGTATATAATACAACGGACTATTAATCAGCCTTAAAAAGGAAGGGGATCTTGTCACATGCGACATCATCAGTGAATGTTGAGGCCATTATGCTAAATGACATGAACTGTCACAAGAGGACACATGCTGTCTGAGTGCATTTGTATGAGGTACCTAGTGTAGTCAGATGCTTAGAAACAGGAAGTCGAACGGCGGTCACCTGGGACTGGGGCAAGGGGGGGAGAAGAAGAGTTGTTGTCTAATGAGTTCAGAGTTGAAAGATGCAAAAGTACTGGGGATCTGTTTCACAACAATGCAACTCTACTTAACACTTGTGAACGGTGCCCTTGAAAATGTGTAAGGTGGTAAGCTTTATATCCTGTGCTTTCTAGCATGATAGGTAATTAGCCACAAGTGACCAAATAGGATTTGAAGGCAGTGGTTATTCAGAGCCTTAATTTGGCACTCATTACACATTTGCGTTTCTATATATTTGTTTGGTTTGCCTTCACAGAGCTTAAGAGAATAAAGGGATTCACAGGTGAAAAGAAATGTTTTTATTAAACAGTTTCAAAAATATAACCCCACACACAATCCCAAACTAACTTAGGCAAAATTGTCAGCGTTCTGTGGTAGAAATGCAATGGCTTTGAGATATGATTCCTAAATTTTAATACTTCTCCTAGCTCTGTGATTTACTAAATCGTAGTTTCTTAAGTGCAAGATAAGATGTATTTTACTTATTTTGGTATCTTCCTGAAATACGCAGAATAGCATCATAACTATTCCTTGTTGGAATTGAGGTCTGCTCTTAATTGACTTATGTTTTGAAGAAAAAGTGTGTAATAAGAGGGAAGCTCTACACATCTTCGTGCATCTACTTGCCATTGGTCATATTGTCAGTAGCCAGAAAGAGCCAGAGAGGTGGACAGACCACGAACTGGAGGAGGACAGACAGGGCCAGGATCACACTCTTAGGACCGGTTTCCAGCGTCACTGGGAAAGAAGAATGTTTTGAAAAACACAAAGCACATTGTCAGGAAATCATGTCGTGGATATCAGGCCAAACTAGGACATGACCCTGAGTGAAAAGAAGAACTAGGTTATAAGGATGAGGTAAAGAACAAACCATAATTCAGGAAGGACCGTTGCTTAACATGAGGCATGTATGATTGGAGCACAGAGGCCAGCCAGCCATTGAAGAGAGGATGTGGCCCTGTGAGAAGGCGATTAAACTGATGGTGGTGATGGGCAGCAAGAGGGCCTGGTCTCCTCGAAGATCCAGCTTCACCTTATGGGCTGTCTCGAGGGAGAGACGCACACTCAGAGACAGACACACAGCAATGCACTTTGGTGTTTTTCTGGATCGACTGAAGGACTCCCTAGAAACTTTGAATCTCGCATTTGACTACGCTTGTATGTTTTTGAAAGCAACAACATAAAGATAGTATATTTTTGAAAGCAACAACATATAAGATTAAGGGCGACAAGATCATTCCAGTTCCCAACAAACAAGGCTTATGAGAAGCTCCATGCTTTATATCCTCAGCTAAACCAAAGGAGCACTGTTCGCCTGGTACCAGTTATTGTATCATCCAGCTTGGTAGGAGAACAACAATTAACTTCTATGGTGATGTTTCCAAAATTGTTGCATCATATGCTCCATCAGTAAAAGTTTTTAGTGCATCTCTATTATATAAATGTATTTATTTATAAATTGTGTGAATACATTATTTGGTAATAGATTAAATGCATATGAAATATAAAGTCAAAATTTGAAAGCTTGGGATAAAAATAAGATATAAACAAGTTTTAATATCTTCTTTCCACATTCCAAAGGACTCTCTTGTCCCAATGCCCTGTTAGGAAACAACTTTTCTTGAGGATGACGCTTGCACATCTGAGCATGGCAACAATAGGGAATTAGGTCATTTTTATGGGAATGCCTCACTTTAAGAAAGCGTGATATATATCTCAAGGTCTAAATTTACGAGATATATTAAACATGGTATAATTTCACTTTCAGTGAGTCTGTTTCTTTGAGCGTTTTGAAGGCAGATTAGATTGTTTTCCATCGTTGTATTTCCAGTGCCTAGACAATAAAAGGATTCTTCACAGAGTTATTTTTATTTTTTCTGAAGATGCCTTTATATCTAATATAAAGTTTGACTTACCAAACCAGTTTTCAAAAAACTTTTCGGGACACACCTGTGTGCGTGTTTCATGTTTATTTCTGGAGGCAGCCATCTACTCTTTTCATCATGTGGCATAGCAAGACTTCTCCCAGTGTGCTGTGCCACCTGGACCCCTTTGCCTCTGCCTCTCTGATCTCTCAGCCAGGAGTCACTCTCCCCCTCCTTTCCTTGCCTGTTCACTCTTCAGATCTCAAGTCTATCTCCTCGTCCTTTGTCAAGTCGTTGTTGAATCCAGAGCCCCTTAGACCTGCCCCTTGAGCAGGCATGGTCACCACTAACGCAGCATGCAAACAGTGGACCTTAGACTTTTCTGGCTCTCCCACTTCCTGCTCCCCTACTCTGGTCCTAAAAACAATAATACCAACAAAAATAAAGCGCTTCCGTTTAATGTTGGCACCGTGGCATGCCCTTTGCAATGATGCTGTCCCTGGAAGGCAGGCTCTAGTTGAATGTTTCTGTGTGTGCCACTTAGTTTTTTTTCCCCATACTCTCCCTTAGTTTATATTTACGTGGTTATTATTGAATATCTAATAGACAAAAGATGTTAAAAAATATCATCCTCTACAGCTGTGTCAATAGGAAAAGGACAAGATGCGAATAAGCCATCTCCTTAGTAATTTACATTAAAAAAAAAACACACTAAACATCAGCTTTTTGAACTCTCAGTGGCAAAAAACTCAACTTCTTGCTTCAATTTATGCTAGTGATGGTCTTTGAAAAACTGTTTATCTGGGTAGTTCATGTCTTTCTTCTAACAATTTGTATATTCTTCTTGCCAGCATTGAAGTCTAAGTGGAAAAACATTAATAATATTTTGTTTATGTAGACAAGTGGGTTGACGCTAATAAAAATGTTGATTCATGTCTTGCTTCTCAGTGAGAAATGCCACCCATGAAGTCTGCTGGCACTTGCTCCTAATAATAACAATATAATTTCATGAAAGCCAGAAAAAGTACGTACCTTCACTTGCAAAAGTGTGAATTATTTATTTTGCTTAACAAAAAATGTAAAGTACATCGATGCTCAACGTTAGCTTAAAAACAGTTTCACAGCAAATTTTACCTAGATTCTGTAAGATATCAGAAAACTTCTCATATCTTAACATAGGCGGTAAGCAGACACCTCCTTTTCTACATAGCATAAACATAATATTTAAAATCTAAAAACAGTTTAAAACATGAAAAGATAAATAATAACCAGGTTTCATTGGGTTTATTTCTTGCTTAAAAAAAAAGAGATTCACATACGCTATATAGATTTCACTCTTCCTCTTCCCCATAAGCAGTGTCCTATTTATGTGGGTTTTCTTTGACACTGTGCAGGTGGAATTGATAGACAAAAAAGTGTGCTTCATGGCGATGAAAGTCCCTGCCGCCCTTGTCAGAGCATGGTTCTATTCAGTCACATGGTTACCATCTGGAAGCCACTTGGCGTAATAGCTACCACCAATTTGTTGCTTATTCAGGGGAGACATACCAGAATGGACTCGAGGAGGTGCCGTCCGTGTCTCCTTCCACACACACACACAGACTCAAATCTCATCGTTGTCTTTAAGCCCTTCTTTAGACCAGGGGGAAGCTCGAACTCTCAATAAATATGTTCCTGTCTTAAAATAAACGTCCAGAAAACATAAAAATGCACTGCAAGTGATGTCTCTTGATTATTTCAGTTACACACAGGACGTGGTTTTCATTTTGACCCATGACCCCGGTCATAAACACAAAGTACCTGCGTTTGTTTCCCCTACAAATTGTGCATATTGTGCAAAGCACCAAGTTTCCCCCATAGCATCATTAAGGGGGCTTGTTCATTTCCGAGTAAGGAATCAGAGGAGAAAAATATAGTATGTGGCATGAAACATTCAGCCAGACTCTTTGTACTCAGTGGCGAGCATTTCCTAACTGTATTCCACAGGTGTCTAAGGCATTTTCCGTAAGGTTAATCCAAGAAGCTTCTCTAGGGATGTCATCTAAACGCTTCATGTGAGCTTAAAACAAAACAAAACAAAACAAAAAAAAACACGCACACAAATACTGTAAAGAACCAACTATATATTTTTCTTTTTATAGTAGTCTACATCAGAAGTTAGAAAAATGTGGTTCTCTATATTCAAGGGTTATGCCAATTATTTTGGGATCTGAAGCTTTAAATGAAGTCCTCCGAAGGGTGAATGTTAATTTGTGGCTCTGGCTGTTGCTCTCTGAAGTTGTCGTTGTTTAGAATTATTGTCTCTCTTGACCTGTGGTTGACAACATCCTTTCCTCAAAAGGTGTCACCCCAGCCCACGTGACTGTAGTCCAAGTTGTTCTGCTGAGGTGTCCTGCTCACCTCCCACGTGTTTTGAAGAAGTGCTTTCTTGTATCCTTAGGAGTGTTTTTGTCAGGCCTTTGCTGTCTTGCCCTTAATTCACTTAAGCTCGCTTAAGCCTTTTGGTTATTTTGTACCAAGTCCCATGAGGTAGTATTGTGATGGCCATCATTTGAATTCAGGCGGAGGAAAACATCTCATTGTAAGTGGTACAAAGTCAGTGGTTACTCACGTATCCACATGTGTCATGTTCTCATATTAATAGTAAATCGTCCAGTGTTCACCACTTCCAAATATGAACCATCTGAGTCTTCAGTGTGTATATGTAAGTAAATACACACACACATGTGTGTATGTTTATATGTACATGCAGACAGACACATGTAGATATAAAATAGTCCTCTCTTCCAGAGTGAAATCACTTAACCAAGTTAGTTAAAATGTCAGCAGCACTGGTAGATTGCCTGCTATACCTTGAACACTAAAGCAAAGGGAGTTGACAGGTCTGTGTTCTTAAAGAATTTATGGTGCCTTTCTATAGCTCAGAGTATAGAGGCAGTTGTGATGAGAAAAAAAACAAAAATCTTAAAGCCAATCTGCTTACTATTTAGAACCTACTACAACTAACCAAAATCCTTCTTGTTTTACCATTCCAGTGGATGTAGTGGTAAAGCTGAGCGGTAACTGGGGGTTGTAATACTGATATTAGTAATAGGGACGGAGAAATAGGAAATAGATTCGTTCCTGGAAACCGTCTGTCATTTGTAGAAGCTGCATTTGTTTGGGAGCCAAACCATCCAGTGATGCGCTTTCTTGAATTGTGGGACATAAAACACAGCATGTGACGCAGCGCGTGTAACTGATGTCTTCAGCTGCGTTCTGTAAAACAGACTCAAGCAGTTTGGGGAACTTGAGAAAAGTCCCTTTTCAGTGGCTTCCTCATGTAATTCCCCATGTTAAAACCTGTTATCAGAACTCCCTCAAGTTATCCTCGTTCTCATCAATTGGCGCATGATTTAGATTCCCCAGTGGTACTGCTCCCAGTCTTAGGCGTGCTTTTTCTCAACTAGTATTTATATTCTCGTCTTCCTTTACTACTATAGTATTGTCAGATTATTTTTGAGTTGACTCCATTGAGGGCGTTTATTCAGCCAAATGACAGAGTATTCATAACACACTGTGCTCAGTACTGTTGGTGAATGAAAGATATATCAGACTTGGTCCTACCCTTAGGAGTTTACATTTTATAGGGAGGCTACAGGTGTACATACCTCTCATGTGAGGTAAGTCCTGGCACCTCTTATGAAGGTTACAGATAGAAGTTGAACAAGTGCGGAGGAGAGAGAGTATAGTTCTAGCTACTGGAAAACCAGGGAAGGTGCATACAGAAGAGATGATCACAGTTCTTTAAATATTATGATCAAAATTCTCTGCCACGGGACTCTGATAGCGTCTAGAAGGCTTCGGAGAGGGTCTTGAGCTGTTCTGTCTCCTCTCTTTTCACTGAAGTTCAGTGTTTCTTTCTGGGAAGGACGTCCCCCTGACAGTGCACCTGCTCAACTCGCTTCCCCTGCTTCCCCTGTTCTGGCTCCATCAGGTTGATTCCCAGTCCATGAGTAAAGAGGATTCTTCTCATGATAAAGCTGGGCCCTCTTGCTATGATGGAAGTAGTATTCCTGTGACTTAGCAGGCCTGTGTCACCTTGGCATGGTAAACTTAGACCGCATGTTTGCTGATGACGGGCTGAATGAATGATGAGGGAGGGAGGGAGGATGAGGGCATGGCCATCAGATAGGAGACAAACCAGCCCAAGGAAAACAGCTGGATCCTGACTTCACTGTTGGATGTAAATTACAAGCGCGCCCTTAGCTCCACTCTTTCATCTGTTATAGTTGCGCGCGATAAATGTTTGTTGGATGTGACGTTCCTCAAAATCTCCAATTCGTGCCTTCATGCGCCTGTATTTACAGGGTTAGGGAACGGCTCAGTCTCCCGGTAAAAGGAATAATCCTGTTTCACTACTGGATAAATAGATCATTATGCAGTGTTTCCAACAGCTTTCCTCGAAATGACCCCTTTGAGGTTCAAAAAGGAACAGAAAGTGATTAGATTTTATAAATGTTATGCCACTTCTTATTACATATAGTATTCAATAAAAAGAAACTCCCACAAGCCCATTCCGTGGGTCCCATGGCTCTAATACTATAAAGTCTCATTCTTCCAACATCTACATTTTGGCCTTTGTTTGTCAAAAGTGGGGCGGAGGTAAAAGTATTCTTTTTGCCAGTTTATGTGATGCCATAAAGCAGCATTTTTCATTTTTCAACACTTATTAGCTCAGCTCCCCAGCTGTGTAGCACCACGCCCTGGTGTGAAATTGAGAGGGAGAACTCTGACAAGTTTATATTGGCTTAAATTTATAGCTTTTCTTTGGGGTGGGGGAAGGGTTTTTTTTTTTTAAGACATTATGCTTGTGTGATTTTTTTATATCACAAAACTTCTATAACACGGAATAATAGATTATGAGAGTGGCTTCCATGTTTGGCTTCCCTAAACATGTTAACAGCTATGTAGTTAGAGAAAAAGTGAAGTAGGAAGTTATTTAGTTAGTTAATGATCTGCTTGACCCATTTACTCTAGGTGTATTTATATCCTGCAATATATATATATATATACACACACACACATAGCCCAGTGTCTCCCATGACAAATATGCTGAAGATGTGAGCCAATTGAAAAAAATAGAAGCTCGAGCTCCACTTAAAGAGTTAGATTTTGCTGTAATTACTCTTCTAATCACTTCCAATCTCTATTTCCCTTGTTTTTTGGAGAGCAATTTCCAAAGGAAAGACTTTAAATTGATTTCACAGAAGCCTTGGTAGGGCCAGCAGGAAATGGGTTAAAACAATTACTGTAGCGTGATGCAGCGCATTAAAATGAAATGATTGATGACAAGCTAAAAATTTCAAGATAAACAAACTTAATCCCTGGCTTTTTCTTTCCTGCTCTCACACACACCCAAACACGTGACAAACAAGGGGGAGATTCTTAAAGCATTTTTAAGATCCGACTTGAGTGAGACAGGACATGAGTAAACTCAGATAAAGCGTTTTATATTTATGTTGTGTGAAAACACTTTAAAAATCAACACAGAATCAGGCTTGCAGTTTTCTATGAAGTAATGCTTACACTGGGAGGTAGCGTGGAAGAAGAGCCTTTCTAAACCCTATCCTGAAAAATGTGCCCGGACTCTCCAGGCCATGGCCGGTGGTGGTGGGGGTGGGGGATCTAGGCATTAAGACTTGGAAAATGCTCCCCACTGGCACAGACAGTGAATAAGTCCTTCATGTGCAGTCAAAGTACACCCCGGGCACAGCTTTAATTGGCTTCATAACTTTGTTTGCATGTGCAAAATGCAAAATAATTGTAAATCTTTTAAATTAATCTTGAAACCCCAGGGCCATCTTCAGTTAGGTGAGTCCTTTGAAACCTAATCCTGCTTGTTTTCAGATGGAAAGCCAGGACACTGGACATTTCAGTTTCAGCAAACATTTGTAAGAGTGACATTAATTTTGATGCCAAGTGAAAATATTCTTCCATAGAAATAAGTGAGGCATCTTTAGGAGAGCTCACCGAAGCTGGAATTCCATCGTGTAGCCATGGTCACCTGAGGTTTGAGGAAACTGCAGCAGCAGGTAGATGAGCCTGGGAGGCGGCCCCCCAAAGTGAGGGAGAGACACCTCTCGGAGCAGAGGGAATTGCTTCTGCAAAGAGGAAGAAGCGGTTTCACAGATGTCATGTGGTTCTTTGGAAGACAGAAGAAAATAGGAACCATCTCTCAAGAAAAACCACATGGGCAAAAGGTTTACCTTGGTCTTCTCAACCAGCTGTTATATGCAAAAAATATTGTAACGTGGGAAGACACAAAGGACAAGCTAGCTTCTAGAAACATGTTGGGTCAGAGTTGATACTTCTTTTTAAATAGAGGAGTGACATGGTCATTTAGTATTAGCTCTGGCAGTAGAAATAACTTAAGGAGCAATATATTGGGTAGATTAAAAGAGGCTGTAGATAGGGACTCATTTTAAGTCTTTTTCAAGGGACTTGGGAGAGACAGGATTACCTGAATTTAGGCAGTGGTTTTGAGGATGGCTCTGAGGGCAGATTGGAAAGGCCAAATGGATTAGGATTAGTTACCCAATGGATTTGGAGATGAGTTATAGGAAATAGTCTAAAAAGATGATCTCCATACACTGTTGGTGGGAAAGTAAATTTATGTAACCACTATGGAGAGCAGTATGGAGGTTCCTTTAAAAACTAAATATAAAACTACCATATGATCCAGCAATCCCACTCCTGGGCATCTGTCCGGAGAAAACCATAATTCCAAAAGATACATGTACCCCACAGTTCCTTGTGGCCCTATTTACAATAGCCAGGACATGGATGCAACCTAAATGTCCATCAACAGAGGAATGAATAAAGAAGATGTGGTACATATGTACAATGGAATATTACTCACCCCTAAAAAAGACTGAAATCATGCCATTTGTGGCAATATGGATGGACCTAGAGATGATCATACTAAGTGAAGTCAGTCAGACAAAGCAAGACAAATATCCTATGATTTCACTTATATGTAGTTAGAAACTTTCCTTTAGAAAGTTTACCTGTAGAGTCAGGAAGGAGACAGAGTTTTAAAAGGGGGTATTTTTGAATGTGAGGATGATCTGAGCATAATTATAAATGGACTATAGAAGCCAGGGGAAAGAGAACTGAAACAGCAGCTTGAACAAGGACTGAAAGATGTTGGAAGAGGAAGGGAACAAGAGCCTTGCGGGATAAGGGTGCTCTTTCCCTAAGATTAGAATGATTGTAGGCAAATAGGAGTGTGGGGATACTGAAGCCAAGCAAGACTGTACCTTATAATGACCATTTTCTAAGATCGAAGGACTGGGAAAAAGGTTGAGGACTTAAGAAAAATCCATGAAAAGGAACTTGGGTAAGCCTGGGGAAGAACTGCTAAGCAGCTATAAATGCATACAGAAAATTTCAAAGAACTAATCTACACCATCATCAAATTTGTACCAGTAGCTACTGAAAAGAAACAGAAGAAATAAGCAATTTATTGATCTTGTGTTGGAGTTGGCAAGGTGGGGGCCGGGTCAAGGTGAGATGGGGCCGTTCGTTCCAGTGATGATGAGGCTGTGGTACCATACAGGGTGAGTGGGGATAGCATCGAGCCACGAACGGGAAGGTAGACTGGAAAAATAACAAGAGGATAAAGCCTTCGGGCCTCCAATAAGGTCTCTAAGCCAATGTCGTGAGAAGGAGGGGACGTGAGAGATGGAAGGGTGGGAAGTTACATATAATAAAGAACGTTGAGAGTAATGATTGCAGAGGTGGAATATTATTATGTAGAGTAGTATGAGAAGACTCTGCAAGAATATAGGACTGAGCAGGATCTTTAAGAATGGGTAGAGTGGTGTTTTTTTGGTCTGTTTGTTTTTGTTTTCAGGGCCGCAGGTTATGGAAGTTCCCAGGCTAGGGGTTGAACTGGAGCTACAGCTGCCAGCCTACACCACAGCCACAGCCATGTGGGATCCGAGCCACGTCTGCGACCTACAGTGCTGCTCACGGCAAGGCCAGATCATTCACCCACTGAGCGGTGCCAGGGATGGAACCCGCATCCTCATGAATACTAGTCGGGTTTGTCACCACTGAGCCACACCGGGAACTCCCAGGAATGGGTAGAGTTTCGTGGTGGAGGAGGGAGGGCATTCTGTGCCCCAAATCATGGAAGAACTGGAGACGGGTGGAAAGAGTACTCATGGGGCCTGGAGAAGGGGGAGGTTGGCTAGGAAGGAAGCAGTGGGAGCCTTGCTTGCTGTACTGGAGTGGACAAGAAAAAGTGAGATCCATCCGTAAATCAAGCCACATTATGGAAGGGTTCGAAAACCGCTTACAGGAGTAGCCCTTTTATCTAATGGGCAACCAGGAACCACAACAAAATAGTAAAAGCATGGGAAGGCCAGGAACTGAGGAAGGTGTTAGGCACTTTGCGCCCCTGGAGACTGTAGCAGGGATTCCAGAGGGGAGGGGAGCCTGCCCAGAAGTGTCATCCAGGTGGCTCGGCTGCCGCCTGGAGCACTGACGCACGCGGAGGCAGCTTCCGTGCAGAGGTGAAAGGCTTTGAGGACGAAGTGGATGCAGGAAACGTGCAGAAGCGCGAGGTGGTTCTCACGTTCTGGGCCAGGATGCTAGAAAATAAGCCTACCGCTGAGGGGCGTGGGGACCCGCGGGAGCAGGGGCCTGCGGGAGCGGGGAGGGAGGGGCTGTGTGCAGAGCGGAGTTTTCCGCCCCAGGTGGTCCGCCCCGGGGCTTCCTGTTTGTTCGGTGAAGAAATAAGGTTCTGAAGAAGCCCCAGGATGTCAAAGCCTCGTGCACATACTTATCATCATACTGGCTTTATTAAAACTGACATGGGCCGGGCACTGTTGTGAGAGGGCCGTAGCCGGCATCACCCTGGCAGGAAGGAGTCAGACGTTGGGTGGCTCCTTGTGTCACTTGGAGCAAAGGCTTCTGGTGAACAGGCTCCCTTCATGATGGCTGAGCTCCAATTAAAAAACCTTTAAGGGAGGATTATATGAAAAAGACTGTTTAATCACACCTTGATTTTTTTTTTTTTTCAGTCCCAGCTGCACGGGGGTAACAGGCACCATGCCGGGAGCACTACCTTTGATTGAAAAGCATAAAAATTTTTACAGGCTTTTTTTTCCCCCTATTTAGTTAAAATTTGGGGTCTCTTCTGTGTTACACTTGGGTAATAATCTAGGACAAAATAGTCAAAAGTGCATAAATGGACCCAGTTGAAATAAGTTGAAAAAAATCATCTTTGATGGTCCCTAGTTATTTAGGTGGTGGAAAAATGTGGATTAATGAATATTTTAAATAAACTTTACTATGTAATAGGTTTAAAACCGGGCTAGATAGATCAGTAGGAACTAAGAGTTATGAAAATATTATTGAAATGGTTGTTTGATGGCAGAAATATGACAGTATTTTATTATGTTTTCGGAATGCATTTTTTTCAAAAATATTTCCTTTTTTTAAAATAGAAGGGTTCTTTTAATAGTAGGCTGTTTTATAATTATATGGAGGTATGCTACACCAGGGAAAAAAGTCCCCCAACTCTGAGTAGACTTTGTTCTCATTACTGGACTATCATCAAAAGTGAAAAAAAAATTGATGCCGGTAATAACTTGTATTTTCTCCATTTGGAACGCAGTTAACAGACTTCCCCCCATACACACATAGAGTGCGATTTACAGGATTTTTAACTCAGTTCTAGATTTAGAGTCTCTGATTCTTCAGTGAATTCTAAACCCATTAAGAGATCTTTTCAATTCTTTATAGAATAAGCAATAATTAATAAGTAATAGTTCCCTAGGGCCGTTGTAAGAAATGACCATAAACTTGCTTAAAAAGGCGAAAAGTGTGTTTTCTCATAGCTCTGAGAGCTCAAAGTCTGAAATCGAAGTGTAGGCAGGGCCATCCTCCTCCTGAAGGCGCTGGGGCACCGTTCTTCCTTGATTCTTACCGCGATTTGAGGCCATCTTGGTGTCTCTGCCTCTCTGGTCACATGGCCTTTGTTCCTGTATCTCTGTCTCCTCTGGGTGTCTCCATGCCCAAATCTCTCTCCTTTTGTTTGTAAGGACCCCAGTCACTGGGTTTAGTGGCCCCCCCCCAGAATCCACGAGGATTTTATCTCAAGATCCTTCACTCATGACATCTGCAAAGACCCCTTTTCCACATAAAGCCATGTTCTGAAGGTCCAGATAGACACACGTGAATTTTTCTGGGGGGAGGGATAATATTCAACCCACTGTAAGTGGGGAGAATCATGTCTCAGCCTTGTGTTATTTCACATCTTAAAAGCTGTCAGCCAGACCAGCTGTAGAGGGGAGGGCCTGCTGGGATGAGTGGCCAAAAATGTGGAGGCCTCAGGATACAGCACAGGAAGTGCTCTGGCAGGGGAGCCATCCCTTGGGGCTTGCACGTTCCATGATGGAATTATCGGATGGAACCACCGCAGGATCCCTGGCCTTGCGTAAGTCTTCCAAGGTCTCCTGACTCTTCCGTACGTGGGAACATAATCAGCAGCTTTGACTCGGATGTCTAAACTGAATTCCCTGCATATTAGACTAGACCCAAGACGGGGAAAACGAGGAGCAATGCAGTCAAGCTGTCTCTGCACTGGTATCATTTGTTTCTTAGCAAATGCTGATAGCAGCCCCGTACACCTGTGTAAACTGTTTTCTCCTTGAGACTCACACATGCCAGTGAGGTAGGCAAGTCCATCACAGGCCTGTAAAAGAACAGGTTGCTCCATCAGTGAATTCAGCAAGTGTTTTGTGAGCCCGTGTTTGGCTCTAGGCTCTGGCTAGGAGATCCCTGAAGCACAAAGTGTGGCGGTTTATAGCCACTGGTCCAGTGCTGTTAATTACATTGTCTACCTTGCATAGTTGTGGTTGTGACATGGGGATTCTGGGCTGAAATCTCAGTTCCAACATTTACCTCTCTGAGCCTCAGATAATTTACATGCAGAATGAGGACAAGGAGGAGTTCCCGTCATGGCGCAGTGGGTAACGAATCTGACTGGGAAACATGAGGTTGTGGGTTCTATCCCTGGCCTCATTCAGTGGGTTAAGGATCCAGTGTTGCCATGAGCTGTGGTGTAGGTCCTAGACTTGGCTCGGATCCTGCATTGCTGTGGCTGTGGTGTAGGCTGGCAGCTACAGCTCTGATTAGACCCCAAGTCTGGGAACCTCCATATGCTGTGGGAGTGGCCCTAGAAAAGACAAAAAGACAAAAAAAAAAAAAGAATGAGGACAAGGAGCAGAAGAAGGAGGCGGGATGGGGAGGCGGAGGAGAAGAAGAACTCCTTCATAGGCTTGTGATCAAGATTACATCTGTTTACACCAGCAAGTATTTAGAGCAGTGGCGGACACATAGCAAGCATTTAATAATGTTCAATTACTATTACTACTCTACACACAGTACCTTAGTTGAGAAAGTGTGTATATAATCCCCAACCTTAGAGAGGTTATTGTTATTGATACAAGCATGCTTGCGTGGTGCTCAGAATTTGTTAGAATCTTCCTACAGTTCTTCATAACCCCTTCCGTGTGGGTTAGAAAAATGGACTTTGCGTGAAGGTAGGTGATGTGTTTAGTGCCTTGAGTTAATGGCAGAATTGTGCCCTCAAACCTGGGTTATCTGATATGTCGTCTTAAATGTTGTTAAATGAATGACCCAAGTTGGTGGGTCATTCAGCACCTCTGTCCCAGCTCAGTCATGTGGAAAACTGAACGGAGAAATACCCTGTGTAGTGGAAAGTATACTGGTTTGAGTCATAAAACTTGCATTTGAGTCTCTTTTCTGCCATTTGAGCTAGAAAATGATGTCCATGTTTCTGCAAAGCATCCTGACTCTTCATGAGATGAAGCCTCACTCCTCAAGGCCACCCACTGGACATGTTCCACGCCATAGAGCTCCGAGCTGGAACAGGCAGAGCCCTTCTGCATTTGCTGAGTCTGTATTTTCTGGAAAACAACAGTCTGGCTCATGAAGCAAATGTGTTTCTATAACATGGTTGCTGTGTATTCTGGAGACGTCCCCTGTTTACTCTTGTTGATGCAACAGGGGTGGGGCTTTTAAGTGTTGAGACTCTGAAAACTTAATGTGAGTGGACTTAGGCAGGTGCCTGAAGCAGACCACCCGTCATATTTATTTTGCAGGTAAAACAGATTCACTCGAAGGGCTTTGAACTTGCTTGATAGTGAAGAACTCAGGGTTCATTTAAGTGTGTGAGGAGTTACTCTGAAATATTCCTAATGAAATAGGTGCATGTTTTTGGAAAGATCTTTTCCTTTTGTCATTTTTTTTCTGTATGTTTAGGATTTGCTTTGAAGAGATATCCTACCTTGTGGAGGGAAAGAGAATCCTCTGTTCTTTTTAAAATGAACCTGAACGGGACTTTAAGCCGTGTTCAAGGTCATCCTTCAGAAGACCTTCTGCTTTGTCATCTGTCCTGTGTCTCTTTGCCACACCTAGCGACCAGGATCTGTCTTATGCCCATGACTCTTAGTCCGTTGAGATGCTCGTCCATGTAACTTGCAGGAGACGCTCCCATTAGAGACCGGCGTGATTCCGGGGCGTGTAGCAGGCATTCACAGTGCGCTTGATGACTTGACGTGTGTGTTTGTCTCAGTGACAGGTGATTATGGGTCTTCTTTCCCTTATAACTTGACCTCTTCTCCTGACTATTGAGATCAAAGTTCCTCATGTCTTATTGGGAACAAGCAGAGCATCAGGAAGCTGCCTCCAAGAGACGGATCTGACACTGTCGCCCTCTTGTTGATGACAAGGAGGTGTCACAATGAGAGCTGTCCTGCCTCGGTCTGAGAAGACAGTAAGTGCACCTCATCATTGCTCTTTGCAGAGGACTAGAGTACAGAGTGCCTGTCGGCACCCCCTCTGACTGTACAGCCCCCTTAAACCTAAGGAGTGACTTTTCCCAGCCCCAACCCTGGAACCTGTCTTCTCCCAGGACTGTGACTTCGGGCTGGTGAGAATGACTTGGGCCATATTCCTTTCATCCTGATAAATCTCATGTAACTTGGGCCAGCATCAAGGCACGTGAGAAATTTGTTGCTTCTACTTTCTAGTGTGTCCATAGGGAAGAATGTATTAATTTATGCTTCCCTAAAATCATAATTTTATCTGTGCTCTATATGGAATCTTCAGTTCCACTTACATATTTATTCCTTTGTCTGAGATTCTCTATAGCTCTTAGACTTCCCACACTGAGAACCCAAGTCTTCTGGGCGACAGCTCACACTAAGATTTAACTAGTGCTGCCAACTCTAAGAATGACATCTGTGACTGGGGTGTAGTGGGTATGAGAGCAGCTAAGCAACCGCTGCTCAGGAAAAGGCTATCCGATCATAACTTCAGAGTGGCTTTAAAAACCCAGAATTACTGAAGCACAGCATTCATGTTTTTTTCTTAGACGTCTTCTTTTATTATGGCAGCACACTCATCTCTTTCTCTCTTGAACTCAGAACTTTGGTATCACCTTTTCTTGCCAGGCAGTTTAGCCTAGTGGCCAAGAGTGCAGACTTTAGAACCACATTGCCTGCATTTGAACCCAAGCACTACCAGTTGCTAATTGTGTGACCATGGGCAAATTACTTGTTTTGGTGCCTCATTTTTCTTATCTGTAAAATGGACCCAATAGCGGTCCTAATAAATAGTGGTTAACATGAGGATTAAAGAAAGAAATCTGTAGAAAGTAAAACCTGGCGTGCCGTAAGTACTCCGTACACTGGGGCCGTTATTAGTCACTATTACCAGTGGGCCCTTCACCCCCGCCGCTACAAGAAGATCCCTACTTCAAAGTATGACACATACGCAGAATTGGGGGTTCCCGTGGGATTCTCAACAAACCAAACTCAGGAGCAAAGGCAAAGTTTAGGTCTCAAGAGATTTCAGAATAGAAACCATCCTTCATGTTCCTAATATTCACCATAAATTAAAAAGGGGGAGGAATTGAGGTGCCTCTCGGTCAGTGGTTCTCAAACTCTGCAAACCAGAACCTCTTGGTGAGCTTATTAATATATGAGAGAGTCAGCCTACTGAGTCAGTGTTGGGCGAAGTGGAGCCCAATGAAGTGTGTTTACATGACGTCTCAGAAGAGCGAGTGGCGTAAACAGCCCACAGATTACATGTGGGGAAAGGTCTGCTAGATTTTGGTAAGGTGCCCCTTTCCTCTTGTACATTCATTCAGCATGTGTTTCTAATACATACTCAGTGCAAAAAAAAAATGCTGCTTGGCGCTCTGGGGGATCCAAGATGAATTAAAAACATTTTCACAAAACAAAAATATAGAGAAATATGTCACATAAAAATCTTTTACTTTCGAAAGGAAGTGGATGATGAATCCTGCATGTTATTTATAGCTGAGCCATGTCCTTAAAGAAAAGAACTTGATCAGTTGCGTGAACATAGGAAATGACCCTACGAACTCCAAAGGGAGAGACACATCCAAGCATCCTTTTTTTTTTGGCTTGTTAGGGCCGCACCTGCAGTATATGGAAGTTCCCACGCTAGGGGGGAAGTTGGAGCTGCCGCTGCTGGCCTACACCACAGCCACAGCAGCACAAGATCGGAGCCACATCTGCGACCTACACCACAGCTCACAGCAATGCTGGATCTTTAACCCACTGAGGGAGGCAAGGGATTGAACCCACATCCTCATGGATCCTAGTCAGATTTGTTACCACTGAGCCACAACGGGAACTCCCAAGAATCTTAATTTAAGAACATGAATCATAATAACCTAAGAAAATGGGCCTTGACTAAACCACACAGCTCCGAACGTTCTCTATGGTAGAGAGATGAGGACGTAAATAAGAAGGTTTAGAATACTTGGAGTTCCCACTGTGGCTCGTTGCTAAGGAACCCGACTAGGGTCCATGAGGAAGCGGGTTGGGTCTCTGGCCTTGCTCAGTGGGTTAAAGGATGCAGTGTTGCCATGCGCTGTGATGTAGGTAGAAGATGTGGCTTGGATCCCATGTTGTTGTAGCTGTGGTGTAGGCCGGCAGCTGCAGCTCTAATTTGACCCCTAGCGTGGGAACCTCCATATGCCACAGGTGCAGCCCTAAAATAGAATACTTACCAAAGCTGACTCTAAATTATGTTATTTTCTTTCTTCACTTTTAACTGTCGAGCCTTGATTTGCTCTCAGTTTATAGCCATTAAGAGCTTTATTTCTGTGTGCATGTAAGTTATGCCCTTAAACTCAAAACCAGGCAAATCCTGAGGAGACAGTGTTATATAACTGCCTACGGCAGTAAGACTAGCTTTTCTTTATTCTTGGTGGCCTCATTTTATTTTTATTTTTTTATTACTCAATGAATTTATTACATTTGTAGTTGTACAATGATCATCGCAATCCAATTTTATAGGATTTCCATCCCACAACTCTAGTGCATCCCCCCACCCCCCAAACTGTCTCCTTTGGAGACCATAAGTTTTTCTTTTCATTATTCTTGGTGGCCTCACTTTAAAGGTCACGGTAGAATAAGCTTTAAAAATTTGTTTCTCCTCTTAGATTCCCAGCTCTTTGATAACGGTCTTATTCACCCTTATAACCTGTGTGGTGGCAAATCACTGAATTTCAAGTTCCTGGCCTTAACAAGCCTGTGAACCACATACATCAGGCATTTTGCCAGTAGAGACCACAACAGTATCTAATTTAATTTTGACCTTGAAGTGGAGATTCAGGGAGTTCCTGCTGTGGAGCAGCAGAAACAAATCCACTTAGCATCCATGAGGATGCAGGTTTGATCCCTGGCCTTGCTCAGTGGGTTAAAGATCCAGCGTTGCCGTGAGCTGTGGTGTAGGTTGCACATGCGGCTCGGATCCCAGGTTGCTATGGCTGTGGTGTAGGCCGGCAGCTACAGCTCTGATTTGACCCCTAGCCTGGGAACTTCCATGTGTCGTGGGTGTGGCCCTAAAAAGGAAAAAAAAACAAAAATGAAAAAGAAATGGAGATTCAGAGACCTAAGAGAGTTGTCCAAGGAAAAGCAGCCGAGTAGTCACAGGCCAAGAACTGTGCCTCGGATCCAGTATTACCAGCCCAGGATTCAGTAAACCTGGACAAAACTTTCATGGAAAAAGATGCATGCATCCATATGTTCATGCACTATTCACAATAGCCAAGATATGGAAACAACCTAAATGTCCATCGACAGATGAATGGATTAAGGAGATGGGATATATACACAATGAAGTGCTACTCAGCCATAGAAGAGAACAAAATAATGCCATTTGCAGCAACATGGATGGAACTAGGGACTCTCATACTAAATGAAGTCAGTCAGAAAGAGAAAGACAAAGACCATGTGATAGCACTTGTATCAGTTATCTAATATATGGGACAAATGAACCTACCTATAGAAAAGAAACAAACTCACGGACATGAAGAACAGACTGGTGGTTGCCAAGGGGGAGGGGAAGGAGAGTGGGATGGACTGGGAGTTTGGGGTTAGTAGATGCAAACTATTGCAGTTGGAGTGGATAAGCAATGAAGTCTTGCTGTTTAGCGCAGGGAGCTGTATCTAATCACGTGTTACAGAACATGATGGAGGATAATATGAGAAAAAAGAATGTATATGTCTGCATCACTGGGTCGCTTTACTGTACAGCAGAAATTGACAGAACAATTGTAAATCAACTATCATAAAAAACAGAATTAAAAATTTATTTATTGGTTGATTTTCTTTCTCCTCTTCTTCTTTTTTTTTGGCTGCACCTGCGTCATATGGAAGTTCCTGGGCCAGGAATCAAACCTGCAGCACAGCAGCAGCCTGAGCTGCAGCAGTGGCAACACTGGGTCCTTCACTCACTGCACCACAGTTTATTGAAGTTTATTGAAGTTACTCTACAATATCATTTAAGTTACAGGTGTACAATATGGTGAGTCATGATTTTTAAAGATTCTATTCCATTTACAGTTATTATAAAACTGCAGCTGTATTCCCCATGTTGTACAATATGTCCTTGTAACTTATTTTATACCTAATATTTTGTACCTCTTACTACTCCATTTTTATGTTGCTCTCCCCCCTTCCCTGTCCCCACTGGTAGCCACTAGTGGGTTTCCCTATACGTGGGACTCTGCTTCTTTTTTTAAATTTATTATTATATTCACTAGTTTGTTGTATTTTTTAGACACCACATTGATATCATACAGTATTTGTTTTTCTTTGTCTGGCGGGGTTCGTTTTGACAGGTCAGCGGGCTCCAGACTTATTTTTGATTATATCTTTATTGGTAAATCAAAACAAAGGGCATTTTGAGCCTGGTCTTCCAGTGTCTGGGTATTTAGCTCTAGAATCTATACATGGAGTCTTCAACTAGTTATTGTTCACATTGTACATGTCATAGGAAAATGGAAAGGAGGAGGATACAAATGAATAATACATAGAAGTCCTAGGAATTTCTTCCTCTCCCCACTTTGGAGTGAGGCCATGCAGATGTTTATTTTAATAGGGCAGAATGATTTATGTAAACGGGGACATGAAAAGTCCTTAATGATTATAAATGGGGGGGACACACTTCCATCCCTAGCGCCTCATTTCCTCCACACCTCGGTCCAGGAACGTTTATTAAATGAATGGCTCAGAACCCATTTCCGCATGGTTTTCTTTCACTGCATTTTTTTCTTGATCCATTTTTTTCCCCCACTCTCGTTAGATAAAAGAAAAGCTCAGGACGTTTGCATATGAAACTCAGAAGGTAGATTTGATGCTCAGCATTGGAAGGCGTACTTTTTTTCCCCTTCACATACCACACATATCTGTTTCATCTCTCTTTAATTCCAGAGAATGTTGATGAAAGAGAGCTGTTTTTCTCCCTAGGAATTTCCTTCAGATTATTCTTTTTTCAGTCGACTAATCCTGTTTTTAAGTTTCCTCTACAGAAAATAACATATATCTCATAGCCAGAGGATTTTATTTCTCCTTTTCAAGGCGTGCAGAAGAAAAGGAATGCCTCTAGACCTGAGATGTTTTTCCCACAGGAGTCTTTACAGGTATCAGGGAGGAAGTGGGGTTCGGTGATGAAGGAGGGAGCAGGGCTGGGGGCGGGGGAAGCCCAATCAGCCTAAGCAGATGATCTCTGAGGTAGTCCAGAGTGCAGAGGCCTCCATAAAGACTTTCCCCACAGGGAGATGGGCCTCTGACAGCTGGTGGAAAGGCCGGTGCAGAAGGAGGAACAGGAGGTGTGGCTGCTAATTTCCCAAACTGAGATGTCAGCCAGTAGTTTAGTTAAGTTTAGTTTTTGCTTTTTAGGTCCCCACCCATTTTATTTTGTTTTGTTTTGTTGTATTTTTTTGCTTTTTAGGCCCACACCATGGCATATGGAGCTTCCCAGGCTAGGGGTCTCATCGGAGCCACAGCCCCCTGCCTACACCACAGCCACAGCAACGTGGGATCCAAGCCGCGTCTGCATTCTACACCACAGCTCACGGCAACGCCAGATCCTTAACCCGCTGAACGAGGCCAGGGATCGATCCCGCATCCTCCTGGATACCAGTCGGATTCGTTTCTGCTGCACCGCAGCGGGAACTCCCAGCCATTTTAATGAGAACAGTAAGACCCTCACGGGACAGGAGGCTAATGGCAGAGATACTAGCTGAATATCTGGACAGAATATCTGTCATGAGAGACTCGGGCGTAGACCCTGAAGTGTACGTTTCCCCAGGCTGGTGGAGAAAGGAGACTCACGTGTGCCCATGGGTCCCAAGCAGCTGGGGCTCGGTGGGAAGACGGGGTGGCCAGCACGATGACCGTCTCTCTACGAAGAACACAGGTAACTTTACACTTGTTCAACTCCTACCCTGGAGAGAGTCCGCTGCAGGTCTCTCTCTCCTCTCTAAATACACACTCGCGTGGGTGTGCGCGTCGTGAGAAACACGCAACTGCGCCGCTTGAGCCTCTTGTGCTGCCGGGGGCGAAGGCCTTCTCTCCTGACTCCCTGGACGAGCAGCGCCCCCCGGCGGCTGGACCCTTCCTTCCTCCTGCGTAAACAGCAAGCTGACTGGGTGTCAGCCGTCCCGACGCACACAGGGTTTGCACCATCAAAGGCTTCTTCTAGTCTCTAAAATAAAAGTGACAAGAAATAGAGTGAACCATCTCAATAATTCCTCCCAGCTGCGAGGTGTGGCGCGCGGCGCCGTCCCAGGCTGCGTGTGCCCGATCCAGTTAAGAACACGCTCACTCGTTATGGACTTTGAGTAGTAAAGGAGGCCCCAAGATTTCTGGGTTCAGGTTCTCGTTGTTTACCAACGAAAATAAAAGAGCCCACCGAAACCGTTCGTGAGGCTTTGTGCTTCAAATCATTCATACCAAACATGTTGATGAGTTAAGTATAAATGAATCAGAAACATATGGTTCACATTTTTGTCGAAATCCCCAAGGTATATTAAGGGAATTAAAGGGAAACGTGTTAGGCCAAACACATTTAAGAATTTGACAAAACCAAAATCCACCAAAACAGTTGAACATTTTCTGGTGAGTCTGTTCCAGTTTATTCTTCTTTAATAGTGGATTTTCTCAATTGCTTTAAATTCACATTTTGATGTGATGTGATAGATTGATAAATAAGTATATTACAGTGCATTTATCCATTTGCTTCCTTACATTAAACCCAGGTAATGAAGTTTATCTCAGCTAATGATGCTACAGTTAGACAGAGTTCAAATGTGTGGAAAGCTCTCGGGAGTTTGAATCTATTACAAAGAGGCTCAACTGTGAAATGGTGAAGTCAAAGTCATATAATGTATTGAGTTGAAATCATTTCAGGTACTTTAAATATTGTAATTCAGCATGAGTATGTAGTGTTGTTTAAGGTACTGTCTCTAGGTGTTTGGGGGCCAGGGAAATTTTAAAACGTGAATAAACCAGACATGGATCATGCTCTCAAGGAATATGCAAGTCCTTCTCTGTGTTACAACGTCATGAACTCAGAGGTGTGGTATTGCTTATTGCACAGCTTAAAGCAATATTGTAGGGTTTCTTTGTAAAGTCACTCTTCTAAAGTGGGGAAGAGTCTGTCACCCCAAAGAAACATGGGCAGAGGTGAAAAAAATCTCATACAGTAAATACTCATGTAATTTAGCATATGCCAGAAGATAATCTTATCTTATTTTAAAAATACATGGAATTATCCTCTATATGAAATTCTTTTTTTTTTTTTTGTCTTTTTGCTATTTCTTTGGGCCACTCCTGTGGCACATGGAGGTTCCCAGGCTAGGAGTCGAATCGGAGCTGCAGCCACCAGCCTACGCCAGAGCCACAGCAACTCGGGATCCGAGCCTCGTCTGCAACCTACACCACAGCTCACAGCAACACCGGATCGTTAACCCACTGAGCAAGGGCAGGGACTGAACCCGCAACCTCATGGTTCCTAGTCGGATTCGTTAACCACTGCGCCACGACGGGAACTCCTGAAATTCTTAAAGATAGTCTGACTTTTTAATTAAATTATCATCTGAGTGAACGAGAAGATTGGATTAATAGATGGTTGTTGTTGTTGTTGTTGTTGTTGGCATGTTAGAGCCCTCCTGAAAGTCTCTAATTTCACTAAAGAATATTATGTCAAAGTGAATACATAATGAAGAGAGGGCAACTTCTCATGTGTTTCCTACGATTAGTGTAAAGTCACTCAGAACCATGTTTTTTATGCAAGCAATAAAAAGACAGAAGAGGATTCCACGCTTCAGGTGTCAGAAATTAATACAAGGTAACTCCAAAAAAGCATCTCAATAAGCTATATTTTTTATTTAAACTTAGGAAAGTGTATCCACTGAGGCAGTTACCTCCATATAAAAATATAGTTGTCATGGTGTTTATAATTTCCAGACTTATAGATACCTTGGAGAGACATTTTCCTTCTTACCTCATTTTTTCTTTTTTTTTCTGAAAAGGCAGCATCTTCAGCTGACAATATCCATCAATTTGTGATCCTTGATAGAGGAAACTCTATCTGGGTTTGCTTTGGAGAAGGCTTTGGTAACGGAGGGGCCCTGCCATAAGATGGTGTCTAGACAGACAGGGTCCCTGAAATAGATGTTCTGATCGAGTCCAATCCCACTGGAGAGATGGCCGTGTGATGGAGGCATCGTTATGGCTGGCAGCTGGGAGCAGGTGTATACAGGTGTATCCTAGGTGTATACGAGGAGGTTAGGGAGCAGCTCCAGTGCTGTGGGCAGCCCTAAGGAGGAGAGCGGCATGGCCCAGAGCCCACAGTCTGAACTCTTGATTGGCGGTGGGAATCAGGCAGAGTGTTGGGTTTTTTCCATTGTGAGTATGTCTTCAGCTACTACGCATGTCCTCTGAGGGCCTTCTGGAGCTGACGCTTCGTTAGGGCAGTGAGGGCAGTTAACTGTGTAGGAGACACTGGGGGCTCTCCAAAGAGCATGGCTAACTCTGATTCTGGCTTGTCTGGCATCAGTACTGAGCTCTCAGCGGTGGGGATGAGCAAGCCCAGGGGCTGAAGCTTCAAGAGGCTTTGGTTCTTGATAGAGATGCCCTTCTGGGTGTTCTCAGTTAGGGAGACCTGTGGGAATCATTGCAAGCAGAAGAGCTGCGGTGGGCATAGGACCGGGACAGTGGTGCAAATAGTGGCCCGATCATAATTTCAAACTTGAGGTCCAGTTTCATCCCAGGAAAGTGGCAGGGAATTCAGATAGGAATAGAGTATTGGGAGAGTAGTGCGAAGTGGCTGTGAAATTTGATCCATCTCAAAATTGTCTGATTCTCCCGATTGAAGACACTACAACATTGAACACCAACTCAGAGACAATTCTGAAACATTTTCAGAAAGCCATTTCATTGAGAACACAATCTAAAAAACAAAAACAGGAGTTCCCGTCGTGGCTCAGTGGTTAATGAATCTGACTAGAAACCATGAGGTTGCGGGTTTGATCCCTGGCCTTGCTCAGTGGGTTAAGGATCTGGCTTTGTGTGAGCTGTGGTGTAGGTCACAGACGTGGCTTGGATCCCATGTTGCTGTGACTCTGGCGTAGGCCGGCAGCTGCAGCTCCGATTGGACCCCTAGCCTGGGAACCTCCATATGCCACAGGTGCGGCCCTAGAAAAGGCAAGAAAGACTAAAAAAATAAAAAAACAAAAACAAAAAAACCCCAGTGGTTTTAAAAAAGGGAGGGAGTAACAGAAAGATTTAAAAGTTATTACTAGACTAACCTGCCTGAATAATGAGGCCACTTCATTATAGTGTTGTCTGTACGTGTATTCTTACCCATTTCACTGAAGAGTCTGGGAGGAAATAGACCATAGAGTGTATCTTAAAGCTGTCTTAAGTAATTTAAAACTTAAATGCAAAGGGATGCAAACACAGTTAGCTAATGGAAACAACAGGAAGAAAGACTATTTCTGAGGTTGGATCCCACAGATAGGGTGTAAAAAAATGTTTTGTTTTGTTTTGTTTTTGCCCTATGTGTCTCTATATAGTTTAGCCTGACCAGCAGCTGAATCCCATGTTCCATCTCAGTAAAGTCACGGTACTTGGGATGTGAAATGATCAGCCAGTCACTTTAGCCCTCTCTCTCTCTCTGTGGCGTCATTCAATTGCTCCGTTATGTTGGGACCTCTTGAAGTGAGTGTGGAGGTGTACTTCACTTGAAGGGAACACGTTTTTGGCTTCGGATTAAGGAGCATAAATAGAACATCGGAAGATTTACTTTGCAGTGAAGGTGCTGAAATGAGTTGACAAAGAGTTGGTGAATGTACCTGCTTCTTCTGTTTTGTGTACCAGCAGCATCTGACTGTGGGCGTCTCCCCCTTTCCCGAGTGAATGTTCTTCCAGCGTGTGTCTGTTCAAGTCATGTCCTCCAGGTCATTCCTGGAGTGAATTCCTACGCTTCTTCCAAAGAAGATTTTCCTAACCCTGCCTTCCACCTCGTAGTTAGATACACCTTTGTTCTCATTACATGGTTTTCACACTCTCAACAGTGCAATTTCGTATGAATATAACCCTTTCTGTTCATTTGGCTGCACAACATAGTAATCAAGAGACCCTGGCCACCAGACGGCCTGCATTCAAATCACAGTGACTGGAAAAAAGCAGATCACTAAATGTGAATTTATTGAAATAAAGTTTAAATAGACTAAAAACAAAATGCAAACAATTCAGAGTGACTGGCTCTGTGATTGGGCAAGTCTCTCAAATCTTGGGACCTTGTGTTCTCCCTTACAAGATGGAGATGATAATAGAAGTTAACTTACAGGCTTTTTGTAAGGAATAAATGAATTAATGTACAGGTAAAGGACGTGGATTTGTCTATATTTATTCTTATCATGTACTCACAGAAGTTAATACGTAATATTTGTATAATTTTTGAATTTCATAATTTATTGCTATAAATATTGCTGAAAATCCTAATTATACACCTATACTTTCTGCACTATATTCCTAAGGCATAAACAGGGAGCCTGGTAATACATAGTTAATACTACAGAAAGATAATTTTAATAGTACAAGTTAAAAAAAAAAACAAAAACAAAAAGAGAGACCTGGAGGCTATCCTAGTAAACAAATTAACCAGAAAATTGTCAGACCTTCAGCACACTCTGCCTGGGCTCCTCCTTTGATTTTTAAATTCTCAACCTTTAGAAACATAATGTTTACTTCTGGTTTGAATTTTGACTAATCTAACCTGGCATAAGAGCCCTAAACAAGCTCAAATCTCAACTAATTTTTTCTTCATTTCCTCTAAAACATGTGGAATATGTTTACTTTATTGTTTTAAAGGCTTGTTTTATTGATCCTTTTATATGATCCTTTTGCTACAAAGGGTTTTGATATAGCAGAACAGTATGCTATCAATCGAGTCATGATAATGATGTATTACTAAGACCTGGTGTATTTTTTGCCTTATCTGTTTCGAGCCTTTTCACTGCTGTTTTAATTTCCACCATCGCACTTGACAACATCTTGCCAGTTATTCCAGGAAGTGGGTTTCCAGTGCCGGCCCCCTCCTCTTGTCATGGTACTCCCCCCTTCAAGGAATTAACCATCAGTGGGGTTGGTATTCATGTCATTTTTTTTTCTCCTGTCTTTAATTTCTCACTTGGTATTTTGTCAGGAGAACAGCTTTCTACCTATATTCCTTTATTCTGAAAATGTATTTCAAGAGCCCATTATGTTTCACTGAAATATTTTCCTGTGGTTTGGCATATAATCCTTTTACTCGTGGCTAAAGCTAAAAATCTCTTGCCCTGCTTCTACTTATTTTTACATATGGTACCTCCAAGTCCCTTGTACTTGATTTCTATATATTTTGAAGGCTTTCTGCGTATAAAAGTTTTATAACCCTTTCCCCACTTTACTGTAGTGGCCTGTATTATTCTTACTCTGGTTAGCTTTAACTGGAAACATTTTCAGTCGCCGAATCTTTAACAGTTTCTTAAATATATTTCATCTTTGTGTAGTAGGCTTTCCACAAGTCCTCAGAAAACCAGATCTGGGTCTTTTGTCTTTCTTTCAAAGCCAGTTCTCTAATTTTTCCCATCACATTTGGATCTGGCTCTTGAACACATATTTAGTTATTTTTTGAATGTTTTCCTAAAAGTTGGGTAAAATATATTTTTGTTTCCCTTTTTCCTTGTAGTTTCTTGACCTCATATACTTTTTACATAATACGAAATTGGGCCTCGGAAACCTGCATTTTCTCAGTCTAGCTGTTACCTGGCTTTGCGAAATGCTTTTTTTACGAAGCAGAGATACGTGGGCTCATCTTTTCTCAGATAATTTATAGTACAAAAAAAATCATAGCATGCTAAATTAAAGCATTATATTCCTGTGAGGGACTTGGGAGGCCCATGACTATGGAAAATTTCCCAAATAATTAGGAGAGGAGATCAGATTTAGGCTAAGAGAAAACAGAAAGCCAAGGAAGAATATAACTAAAGAACTTAAAAAAAAAAAACAGTAAAGATTCTTGTACTTCACTAGAAAGATCTCTGAATTAAAAGAAAAAGTAAAATAACAACGACAACAACAACGAATGTGTTTCTTGACGTCATCATCCTGGTACTTCGCTGGTCATGGGGGTTGCTCTGCTATTTCATTATTTTGCTCCTGCAAAAGTCACGTGGCATAAACTTGCCTTCCTCCTCCTCTCTGTCCCTCCTCCTCCGCTGCCATTTTAGTATCTATTACATGTGGGCACCTTGTGCACCTTATTTCATTTAAACTTCACTATAATCTTCAGATTCGTCGTTATTGTTCCATTTTTCACATGAGGAGATTGAGACTTCTGAGGTTAATTTCTCAAACTGAGTCAGCTGGAAACTGGTTTGGGACAAACACTAAGATATATGTCCACAGATACCTTCTATTCTCTTTCATGCTTCAACAGCAATAAAATAATGTTAAGTGGAAAATTCTGCGAAAAGTCAGAGAGATAGGTAAAAGCCCCAAACTGATAAGCCATACAAGTATTGGTTCTAGTTTAGTATTGAAAGGGCTTATTAATGGTCAG
Source organism: Phacochoerus africanus (assembly GCF_016906955.1). Classification (NCBI taxonomy): domain Eukaryota; kingdom Metazoa; phylum Chordata; class Mammalia; order Artiodactyla; family Suidae; genus Phacochoerus; species Phacochoerus africanus. Next base: position 14,447,743 of record NC_062555.1, on the reverse strand, counting down.
AGGTGTGGTATTCAGGAAGTTACTTTTTTTGGAGCCTGTTTGCACAAAGACACACGCATTGCCATAAAAAAGGCTCTCAGTGTGGCGAGAGTCTTTGTGCAATGACTTGCATAAAGTTCCTCCAGTGAGCAGCTGCGGGCCAGAGGTTATATTTCATCTTCGTATCCTCCAATTTAGAAAGTGATCCGATGTTCTCCAATAGGTATTTAATAAAACTCAAACAAATTGATGAGTGAACAAGACAAGATGAATCAAAGAATGAAGAATTAAAGTCATGGAACAAAACACACAGGCGTCCTGAACACCGACAGCTGGTCTTGAACTTGGCACATGAGTCAGCATTGTTGAATGAATCCAGAAGCTCTGGAAGCCTCCTTTTAGCCAGGTATCCACCCATCTGCTGGTGACTTTTTTGGCCACTAGAGTGGGAATTTAGCCACCCTTCCTGTCGTGCCTTGCATTGCCTTGATGGCTCGCTCTTTGAGTCCCTCCGATACTTCTGCAGCCTTTGAGAACAGAGGGAGAGGGCAACTAAGGGAAGGCAGGGACTCAGCAATGTCAGTGCTGGTCCCACCTCTGCAGTCACAGCTCCCGGGGGACAGTGCTTGTGACCCCACCCCCAGGCCTTGGGGAGGGAGGAAACCGCCATGGGCGCTCGGCGCGGCGGGCCAGTACTGTTGTACCATTCAGGGGAAACCGGCACAGAAAGACCCTCAGTGTTCTCTAGGCCATGGCTGCAGTGGGCTCTGCTGAGAGGCGGGTGGGGCAGAGCCTTGCTCGGTCTGGTCTCTGCAGCCAGACCACCTAGGCTTGACTCCTACCTGTGAGCAGTATGACACTGGGCTAGTTATTTAATGGTGCTTCTGTTCCTTTGTCTATGAGAGGTGGCCCATAATAGTGTCTACCACATAGTGTTTGAGGATCGAAGGAGCGCGCACGCATGCGAGTGGTGTGTGTGTGTTGTGTGCGTGTCCGTCTGTCTGTCTTCGCCACTAGGTGCAGCTAAAAGAGTGCCTGGCACTTATTAGGTACTAATGCGTTGGCTGTTGTTATTCTTACCATGAGGCAGCTATTTGTTTAATGGGGAGGAGGACTCGAATGGGATTTAGGGGCAGGACCCATTTGACATAGCAAAGAGTCAGGGTGGAGACCCCATCCTTCCTGTCGCGCCTTGCATTGCCTTGATGGCTCGCACTTGTGTTACCCCAAAGTGATGCCAGGTGCAGGCACGCTCAGCGTGTGCTGGGGCTGGGAGGGGGCGGACATTCAAGACCAGGGAGCAGGGCGGGTCCCAGGCATGGCTGCCCGGGGCTGACTTTCTCAATAGGCTCACTCAGCGGCTGGAGAGGGAAGAGGGCTGGTGAGTTTCCAGATGTGTGTCAGGAAGAGGAGGAAGGAAAATAACGACCTAGCAACCTGATGTGAGGATCATGACAGGGACGTGAACTGCGATAAAAGCTGTAAGAGCCCACAAAATAATAATAAACAGTCCAGCACCATTTGTCCTCAGCCCTGGATCACAAACCACCGTTCTGTTCAAACAAGTTGTTAGGGGAAGATGTGGAGAATTAAAACATGGAAAACTCCACAGCCAATAATGATCCTATTAGAATTTTTTCAAAACTGCCTCTCTGCACTTGAACCGTATCTACCTCGCACAAATAAGGGGAAAATGTTGCAGTCTTGCTTGATCAATTCAGACAGCCAAACTGGATTACTCATTTTTGTATGATTACTTGATCCAAAAAAATCCACTCGGAGCCTTGAATTATCTAGTTTAGCTGTCTAACTTGATCAGATTAATCAAAGCCAATGAAATTTTCCTTTTGAATTCCATCCAGTTCTGATTTTTCTATTCAGTTATTTTCTACATCTCAAGCTGAAAATAACAGTCCAATCAAAGGGAATTAAACCAATCTTGGATGATTTAGTGATGTATAAGTCATCATCTTTATATGATGATTTAAAAAAAAAGTCTGTGTTCCTATTTGAAATTGCTCCAGACAGCCAGTCCCCTAGATGCACCACGTTCATGAAATCTGTGCAGCAAGAAGTCTTTTCTCTTGCTCAGTCCTATTCTGGCAAGCCTGGGTCGGCTGTTTGCTGTTAGGACTACGAGTTGCAGGACAGTGGCTGGGGCAGTTGCTTTATGACACCGGTAAAATATTTTCCAGAGTCACCTTTGCTTTTGTCTTGAACCTTTTCCTTCCTTCCTCTCTCCTCTGTCTCTTCCTTTTCTCTGATTTCTCTCTTTGTTTCCCTGATTTACAAAGAGCTCCCCTGCACCTCATTTTATGCCCTCCCAGAGGCTTTAAGTTGGAGTTAAGATGCAGTGCTGATAACCAAAGATAGTGGAAAAATCCAGTGTCCTAGCAGGAACTGCACTCACACAGGCTCTAGGAACACCTAAACAGTGGCCAGTTTATCTTTGGAGCTTGTCTGTCTCTCTATACCCTTCTCCTGTAGGATGCCCAGTGTCCAGTGTTGGGCAGCCTGAGATGTTCTGCCCCATCCACATTGCCTCTAACTTCAGCCCATCCCACCCCACCCTTTGCCTGAAGTGCTTTGCTTAGAACATTCCTTTCTGTTACTTCATAAAACACCTCTTCCCTCAATGTAAATATTCATCTAAGAGGAAAACAGACTGGTTGAGAAAAAAAAAATCTGTGTGCTCTGAGAATACAGCTCCTTCTCTGCTCTCTCTTGACCCAGGCAGCATCACCCTTCAGGGGCTCTTTGTATAACCTCTCACTGGTCCCCTTGCTCCTGTTTTTGGCTCCCTGAGATCGCTTCTCTTTGCAGCCACCAGAGTGGGTTTCTAGAGCCTAAGTCAAGTGGTTATTCCTCTACTCAAGATCCTTCTTGGCTCCGCAGTTTGTTCAGAATAAAAGCCAACATCCTCACCTGCAGCGGCCATGCCTCGGGCCGGGCGGTGCACTGGTTGAAGCTTCCGCATCAGGCATCTTTCATCTCCTTTCTTGCAGGTCTTCTCAGAGAGGCTTCCCCCCAAAGGGCAATCTCAACGCTCCCCGTCTTCCCACCTGCTTCCCTTTCCTTTCCCAGCTGCAGCACACCCTATTTTATACTTAGTTATGTCGTTCAGTGTCTATCTCACCCTACTAGAATATCAACTCCAGAGAGCATGGATTCTGTCTTTACCTCCACATCCTACACCCCCACCCCGCACTTATATCCCTGGTGCACAGAAAAGTATTTGACACTTCCTAAGTATTTTAAAAGTATTGGTTGAATGAGCAATTACGTAATCAATTTACAAATGCGTTGGCATAGAGACAACTGAGTAAGTAGCAATTTTTAGAGGGATGCTCATTGATACTTTGAGGATACATTTCTCTAGACATGCTTTTCTAGATAAGCACTTTCTTAAGGTAATAAATAGGCGTTGAATAAAAGAGTGAATGGCTATTTCTCTTCTCAATTCCCGCTTATCTTTTTTCTCCCCTGTGTAGGCCTGCGAGAGCAAAGGGTAGCAATTTGCTGTCTTCGGTTCTAAAAGATGCTTTATGTCATGTAGTGCTGCAGTCAGTCTGATTACTGTCTGTATTTTATAGTTATATTCTTATAGCTCACATCTCTTATAGATGTCCATCTAACATGGGTTAATGCTGATCTTTACAGGAAAACTTAAAATGACCGAATACATAATTCGTAGATTTAATAACACCTACATAACCGAGGCAACTGCATCCATCCATCCCTCAGTTGAAGCTTTGCCTGAATTCGTGCTCCTCACTTCTGCCCATTTGAGGAAGCACATGCCTGCACAGCTTGAAGCATTTAACATCTTTCAGATTAAACTCTGGAACCTCATAGCGTGTAAGCCGTGCCTGGTTAATCAGAGGAGCTGAAGTTCTTATTTTCTGCCCTTCAACATTAAAACCTAGGTAAGATTATCCTTTCTTTTTTCACATTGTCTCATCAAAGCAGAACTCTCAGAGCATGAGACAGTATGGCTAGGGCAGCGAATTGAAAAAAATAGAAAAAGCCACAGCCAAAAACACTGCAGTGTTTTCCTGTGGCTGTGTCATGATAGAGCCCAACCAAGCTGCCTCCTGTCTAGATTCCTGTCTTAAAATTCAAAAGGAGGATCTGAACAACCTTGAGGTCTTCTCCATCAGTGGCCAGCGTTGTCGGAGAGAGTCCTCACCACTGGCCGGTTTTTCCCCTGGGTGAACAAGCCGACAGGAGGTGCTCTGGAGTCTGGATATTGCACTGTTTGTTACCCAGGAGCCCAGTGGGACTTTCTGGAGCCTCCACAAGCATCCTGCGTCCACTTGTAGCCTCTGTGGCCTGATTCTCTTCACCACTCTCCATGTTTATCTCCTGCCGATTCCATCCAGAGTCCTGTTCTGTGCCGATGGCCCTTCTCCAGCCCTGGCTGCTCACACTGCTTCAGCCCGGGACGCGCTGTTCCCCTTGCCCCACCCCCATCTTCACCCTCTGTTCCCCCCTCCCCTAGTTTTAGCAGCTTCTACTAAAATACACTTTTAACTTTCACCTCCTCTGAGATGCCTTCCCCGGAGAAACCAGTCCACATGATCTCTCTCTCCCACTTGCGTTATTGGTCATTCACCCTTTGAGAGCTTCCCTTGTACCAGGTCCTGCTGGAACTAATGGGGAGATAGAGGTGTGTAAGGAGCAACTCACCGTCAGTGATGAGCAAAGAGAAAGGGAGGCAACTCTGCGTGCTCTGGGACTGCTCAAGCAGCGTCACAGTCTGCCCTGCAGGTCTTCCTAAGCTTTACCCAGATTTGCCAGTTTTAACATTGTGTTATTTTCGCTCTCTTTCCTTCTTGCTTTCTTCCTCCCTCTTCCTTCCTTCCTTCTTTCTCTCTTGCTTCCTTCTTTCCTTCCTCTTTCTTTCTTGCTTGCTTGCTTCCTTCCTTCCTCTTCCTTCCTTGCTTCTTTCTGTCTTTCTTGTGTGAGTGGGTTGATACTCTTCAGTACCATGGCCTTCTACTCTTCAGTACTCTGTGTATTTCCAGAGAACCACATTCCATTTCTCATATAACCACATTAATGTATCCAATTTAGAAAATGTACAAATGGTATAGTGTATACTCCCACCCTTTGCCCTTTTCACTTCCTGTATTTATGGAAATAATCCCCTCTTGCTTCACCCAGGTCATCCTCATTCTCTTTTTGCAGCTGTATATGCCTACGCTGCTGTCACAGTATGTTCAACCACTCTCCTATGTTTGAACATTGAGGTAGTTTCCAGTATTTTGCAATTACAGATAATGAGGCAATGAATGCTTTCTTACATATATCTTCATATTAATCAGAGTAAATTCCAGGAAGTGGGATTGCTGTGCCAATACATATGCAGTTTTGTTAAATATTGCCAAATCCATCCCCCACATATGCAGGTTTGTTAAATATTGCCAAATCCGTCCCCTACCCGCACCCCTACCAAAGAGTTGTAACATTTTGCCTTCCCATTAGCCACGTTGGAGCGGATCTTGCCACTAATGTACTATAAGCTTTTGTAGTCGTGACCATGCAGTAGATAAAATAAGTTATCTCACGGAGTTTTAATGTGCATTTCTGCTCCAATGAAGAAAATGGAACATCTTTCATTCATTTACAGCTATGTTTTGGTTAATTGTATCTGTATAGTTTTGCTCTTTTCCTGTAGTGTTTATAACATATCTTTTCCTTAGTTTTTCAAAGCTTTTTATATATGAGGGGGCATTAGTATTTTTCTGATTTTTGTTGCAAATTTCTTTCTGTTTTCATTTGTCTTCGATTTTGCTGAGGATAATTTCTTTCTTTCTTTTTTTTTTTTTCGCCGTATGGGCGTTTTAAAAACACTTTTGTATAGTCAAATTTAGCAATCTTCTTTTATTTAATCTAGATTTTGAGCCATGGTTAGAAAGTTTTCCTCTATACCAAGATTAATAAAGAAGAATCACCTGTATTTCCTTCTTATACATTTATGGTTTCATTTATTACTCTAAATCACAGATACATTTGGAGATTATTCTTGATTATGGTGTGAGGGATAAATCCAATTTCATCTTTTTTGAAATGACTGCCTACTTGTCCCAGCACCATTTTTTTTAAAAGGTCATCTTTGCCCATTGATTTAACATAATACCTTTCACATAGCAAATGTTCATACATGTGTAATAAAAGAGCAAGAGAGATTCTATTTCTAGGCGTTATATTCTATTTAACTGGTCTGTTTATTCATGAACCAATACCATATTCATTTAATTATAAAGCTATGTTAATTTAATTTAGTAATCATTAGTCGCATGTGGCTAAGTTTAAATTTAAAAATCCAGTTCATGAATTACACTAGCTACATTTTAAGTGTTCATTTAGCCTTATGTGGCTAGTAGCCACTGTATTGCATAGCACAGATACAGAAAATTTCCAACATCACAGTAAAATTCTATTGGGCAGTGCTGTTAAAGAGGCTTTTGTAATATGTCCTAATGTCTGGTATGGAGAGTTCTCCCTCATCTCTCTTCCTTTTAAATGTTTTTCCTGCCTATTCATATGTGCTTTTTACTTTTTCATATGAATTTTATGATCACCTTGCCTAGCTCAAGGAAAAATCCCATTGATATTTTATTAGAATAACATTCACTTATAAATTAACTTCAGAAGAACTTATTACAGTTGATGATGTTGAATTGTACTGTGCAACGACAAGGCAGGACCTTCCTTCCATTTGTTCATGAGTGTTTTTGGTCCTTCAGAAGTGTTTTATCACTTTCTTCATGTTAGTTTTACACATTTTTGTAAGTTCATTTCTCAAAATTTTATTTATATGTGAATGTTTTAAATGGAGTTTTCTCTTCTATTATATCTTCTATCTAGTGTACAAGGATTTATTGTCTGCATGTTTATCTTCTATGACTCAATTATTTTGTTGTTTTAGTTTTATTATCCATTTTGTAGCTATGCTCTCATGTTATCTGCAAATAGTTTTTCCCCAGTTTTTGTTTCTAGTTGTTTTCTCTTATCTAATTGTATTGGCTAATACTTCTAGTACCATTGTTAAATAGTAATAGAGACAGTGAGTATCCTTATTTTTCCCCTCAACTTAAGAGTAATACCTCCAGTTTTTGTTTTTTACTTTTCTTCTTAAGAGTATGCTGGTTTTAGGAAAGAGGCATATACATTCTTTCATGTAAAGGAACTAGCCAATCAATCCTATTTTATTAAGAATGGATATTGAATGTTATTTAAGGCTTTTTCAGCATCCATGAAGATATTTCTGTTTTTCTCCTTAGATCTATTAATTTGGTAGATTAAATTATTACATGTCCTAATGTGAAACAATTTTTACACTTTTGATATAAATCTCATAATTTGGTTATGGTGTATATTATTTTCTTAATATGGTATTTTGAGTCTTGGTAAAAATCTCATTTATTATTTTACATTGACATTAATAAGTGTATTGATCTTTAATTTTCACTTTTGTGCTGTTTTACTAGGTTTAGCTATTGGCCTTAGATTTGTTTTGTAAAAATAATTCAGAAGTTTTATTTCATTTTCTATGCTCTGAAATAATTTATGTAGTATTGTAACTGTCTGGTGGTCAACAATTTTATAAATCTGACATTTTACTATATTTATAAGCTAACAAGTTAGCCTGTTACTATCTCGTGGATACTTAGAAGACATGGGGTTCTTGGGTCAGAGACAAAGGACTTTACTGGTCAAAGCAGCTGCTCGAGTTTCGTTTTCCCATTGGCCCCATACAGGTCCCACAGGGCAATGCTGGTGGACCGAGATGGTTGCCTGCAATCACCTGGGTTGCATTACAGGAGAGGAACACTGAGCTTGGCAGAGCCACTGCTTTTAGAGTAAGCAGTGACAAGCCTGTTCTTTGTCTATAAGAACTTACTTCTTCCATCAAGGCTGGTCCCTTGAAACACAATCACGAGAAATGGCCCAAGTAAAGAGTGGTCAGAGTGTTGTTTTCTTGGCACACCCTGCAAGAAAATGCAGGGAAGCTTAGGGTCTGTGGCACATTGTTTTGCCCAGTACTTTTCTCTTAAATGGTTGGCACAGTTTTCTTAGGAAGATTCCAGCTGATCCTGTTACATTTTTGTGAAGTCATTCTTTGATAACTTTACTTCTTCTATGCAAATTGACCTTATTAAGCTTTCCTTGCATCCTGGACATAATTTCCATAAGCTGTATTTTCCTAAGAAATTTTCCATTTCATCTAGGTTTTTAAGTTTATTTACAGCGAGATGTAAAAAAATAGTTAGCCATGATGTTTTACCTTCTTTCTCTATTGAGAATTTTTTCCCTAGGTAATTGCTTACTTTGTCTATTGATATTCTCATATCAAATGATTTGCGTATTTTGTTTATTTTTCCCCAAACGATCCAGATTTTTATTTGTTAATCTACTTTTTTCCCCGTGTCTTTATCATTTCATTAATTTCTGCTTTATCATTATTGCTTCTTCTCTCAATCTTTCTTTGGTTACTTTGTTTTGTCCTCCCTAATTTTTTGAGCTAAGAGTTTATTTCATTTATTTTCATTCTTTCATATTATTGTTATAGATGTTTAAGGTGATACATTTTGCCCTCATTGCTTTTTAAATCATACCCTATAGATTCTGATATGTTGTAATTTTATCCTCATTATTTTTCAAAAAAATCTATAATTTCTATTTTTATTTCCCTCTTTACTCAAAGGTCTTTTTTTTTTTAATCCTTTTAGGGCTGCACCTGTGGCATATGGAGGTTCCCAGGCTAGGGGTTGAATTGGAGCCTACGCCAGAGCCACAGCAACGCCAGATCTGAGCCTCGTCTGCGCCCTACACCACAGCTCACGGCAATGCCGGATCCTTAACCCACTGAGCGAGGCCAGGGATCGAACCCGCAACCTCATGGTTCCTAGTCAGATCCGCTTCTGCTGCATCACAATAGGAACTCCCTCTTAAGTCTTTATAGTAGGTTTTAAAATTTCCAGTTTAGGTCCTTCCTATTTTGAATTTGTTTCTCATTTTTAATTTTAAGATTAGAGTGTTGTTAGTGATATTTTTATTTTATGAATTTTCAGATGTTTCTGTGATCTGAGACGTAATCAGTATTTATGAATCTTTTCTGTGTCATTGAGAAGAAGGGATATTTGCATCATCAGGGGAAGAAGACATGTTCTTTGTATATCAATAGAATCTGCCTCATTATGTTGTTTAAATTTCTTAATTTGTGTTCACTTGACCTGTCATATCTTGGGAGTGATGCATTAAAGTCTTCTATGATTTGTGTTTCTGTTTCTTCTTGCCTTTTTTTTTTTTAATACTTTGCTCGTCCCTTAGCCTTTTGGAATCGCGTTAAGTATCACTTTTCTATATTATAGAGGTCAGTTTTACCAAATGAGTCAAATTGAAAACATTTTTCTTTCTTTTTTGTGTGCTTGTGTTCTTAGGGCCGTAGCCATGGCATATGGAGTTTCCCAGGCTAGTGGTCAAGTTGGAGCTGTAGCTGCTGGCCTGCACCACAGCCACAGCAACACGAGACCCAAGCTGTGTATGCAACCTACACCACAGCTCACGGCAATGCTGGATCCCTAACCCACTGATCAAGGCCAGGGGTCGAACCCAAGTTCTCTTGGTCACCAGTCAGAATCTGTTACCTCTGAGCCATGATGGGAACTTTGGAAAGATTTTTCTTTTACTAGGTGAGTTAATTTTTTTTAACTCAGTCAATTCACGAGTCAGTTCACATTTATTGATTTGACTTGATAATGTTTAGATTGCAACTCCTGTTATATAAGTAAGTTAGTTTTAATTTCAGCATGTGTTATATTGTACACTTTCTTTATGAAGGGTATCTTCTTTTATCTTTTTAAATTTTTAAGAAGGCTTCTGTCTTGTGGTCCTAATGGGTACGTTTGTATCCATACCTTTTATAGTGCACTTACTCCCCATTTTATGATCTAGTTCATAAATTTTAAGTTATGTCTTTGACTCTGGCTTACTGCTTATGCAAAAATCAGTGATCATATTCTACTTGCTGTTGTATTAAAACATGTAACAGTTTCATGCTATTCTTGTACCCATGGAATCATCCTTGTTTTAGTTCGAGATCTGTGGTTATACATATTCAATTTTCACTTTCAGTCCTTTTGCAGAAGTTCTCTAATCATCTTTGAGTTAGATTAAGTCTTTCCTCCCGTAGATTTCTCAGAAAGAAAAACTCTTAAAAAGAGTTTGAGAATAAAGTATTACCTGAGCTTTTACACGTTTGAATTATTTTCTGTCTCTGTGATACTCGATGAGTTCTGTGATAAATGAAACTATCCTTGGTTCACGTTTTCTTATCTTGAACTTCTAGAAGTGCTGTATCATTATTGATATGTTTTGCATGTTGCTCTTGACATGAAATCACTGTCTTATAATATGTAACACAGTTCTACCTGGATGGTGCCCTTGGCCTTCCCATGACTGTACCCAGACACCCCTGGGCTGTGCAACTTCCCAGACTTTCTGTACTGCACCTGTGGGCTTCCACTCGGGTTGTTGGAGTGTCCTGACTTGGCGCTTTGGTTACTGTGCACTGGGCGCCTTCCCAAAGATACCCCAACGTTAACTACCCGCCTGTGTGACTGAACATTGCCTGATTCAAGGTTCCTGATTACTGCGTTCCCATTTGCCAGTATCTCCTGTACTCTCAGCCCTGTCTTCTGATATCAGCAATTCCTTCTGGCCATGATGTCTTCTGCGCACTCATCTATCTTTGCTGTGTCTCCACCAGATCAGCAGCCTCTGTATGTTCCCCCACGTGCTCACTGTCCTCCCCCGGCATGAACACATGTGGTCCGTTCTGGCTGCATCTGTGCATGTACCATCATTCCTCCTGTGACCAGCCATGCCATATATGAGACAGCAGTGATTGGTGTTCATTCATGCACCCCCCAAATATTAATTTAATTTAATTTATTTTGGCCATACCTGTGGCATATGGAAGTTCCCAGGCCAGGGACTGAATCCAAGCCACAGCTGCAGCCTGTGCCACAGCTGTGGCAATGTTGGATCCTTAACCCACTTCCCCAGTTTGGGGATCAATCCTGAACCTGAGCAGTGACCCTAGCTGCCACAGAGACTATGCCAGATCCTTAACTCACTGTGCCACAGCGGGAACTCTGACAAATGTTTATTAATGTTAAAGTAATGCACAGCCTGTATTAGATGCTCTGGTATCCAGACTCATGATGCCTGTCCTGACTGAGTTTCCATCTAGTAGGGGTTTCAAATAAATTAACAAGAAATGTCTTTAATGAGAGGAGTTACTGTGTGCAATAAGAATTCAAAAAAGGATTCCAAGAGGAGGTGGTATTTATCTAAAACCCAAAAGGTGAAAATGAGGATTGGGGAAAAAACAGTAGAAGCAAGGCCATTTGGGATTGAGTTTATCGTAGGCTCAACAGCATGAGAAAACAGATATGTTTGGGGAACTTAGGAAGTCAGTACAAAGGGTTAGGAGGTATAAAGGATGAAGGGATGATTAAAGTATTTCCATGACTTTCCTATTGCGCTCGTCTTTTTCACTGAATAAATTAATATCTGAAATGTTTGTTTTTATCTCGTGTCACTTTGGGCTTTCATCTGTGGAACCTCTAGAACCCTTGGCTTGGCTTGACATCATGGGTTGCAGAACAGAGCTTACCCTTGTTTTTAAGACATAAATCAATAACTGCTCCTTTGTTAGAGGAAGTTTTTGTTTTCTTCATTAGAAAAATGCTTCATAAACCTCGAACATCTTTATTGATTTTGTCCAAATTCTCTACTTGAACAAACAGGACCTCAGTTTGGTCCCTGGAAGCTGGGCTGGACACAGGCTGGTGTGTTCCCAGCCAGTGGGTGCAAGAGCAAGTTGCTCAGACAGATCCAAGGATGGAACTTAAAACAAAAGGCAGGAAGGCAGTTTTAAGGGCTCAACCATAAGAGGCAAGGCCAAGGGGCAGAACCCACCACTTTATCCAAGAATTAGACTTTTGGATACGAGTCAAGTGAGTAGTAGTCTAGAATCAGGGATTTGGACAAAGGAATGGGAGTGGATCCTGGACAGAGTCCATGAAATGTTGGAGTCGCCCCAGGGACATTTTTATAGGGCACATATGGTCTCAGCTGTGAGTGAGGAAGGAGCTATTAAGGGCTAAGCTAGTCCTTAAGGAGGGCTCAGTCTTTTGGGGGGTAAACACATGTGAGAACAAAAAAGTTACAATGCAACCTGAGAAGTTTTATAATCAAAACATGTGCCAGTGGGGGCAAGCTTAGAATTTTAATGAAGACTTCATAGAAGTGGCATTTGGGAGGTTGGTAGGGATTGGACGCTTGGGCAAAGGTAAGGAAAAGTCTAAGAAGAGCATATAACACAGGCCTGGGTTGGTGTAAAAAAGAGCATCGTGTTGCATTTAAAAGATCAGTGGCTAGACTGTAGAACCTGGCCTATGTGGAGTACGCCAAAAGCATGCGAGGACCTCTTAGTACAGACTAGTAAAGTTGGAGTAATTTTGAAACAGGTAGGGCTGGGATTCAGGAAGTTACCCTACTGTTGGCATCATCAGGTTTGTTTGATGCTATCTGAGCTGGCATCACCATGTTGAAGAATCTGACCTGTTGGAGAGAACATAGCAGAACACTAGTCTTTAAGGCAACAGGACTCGTTCCAGACCCTAACAGTCTGATACTTGCAAAAGGTGTAACTGGCTTCTGCATGATCAGTTCTTAACCTGGGCGGGGCTGCCTCTTTGGAGTGAAAAATCTTTAGAACCCATGGCCTCATAGGATCTGAACAGGCTGTGCTTCTATTAATTAGTCTGCCGTTTCAGCATAAGAAATCCAGACTTTATCCTTCGCGTAACCGGGAATCTTTAAAGAATTTTGAGACGTGACCAAATACAATATTTATTTTTGGAAGATGACTCTGGTGGTGATATGGAAACTTGGAATTGTATCAGGAAGCTCTTTGTCTTACACTAAGCTATGCAGTTGTGGTTTGAGTTGAGTCAGTGACAATAGGGGGTTCCTTTATGAATTATTTGTCCTTAAAAAAATGTGGCTTAAACTTTTTGAAAATGCAGTTTCATTATATGTATTCGTTTACAGACACATTCAACTTCACGTGTAACTGGAAAGCTATATTATTTATATGCATAACCATCCTTCTCCTAACCTGTATTAGAATCCTTCTGTTAATTGGCTGATCCCCTGGACTACCATTAGTGTCTATTTTTAAAATGTAAGACTTGACTCTGTTAGCTCATGAAAGGATATTGAACCTTAAGCTATCAAGTTTTGTTTGTTTGTTTGTTTGTTTTTAGCATGGATTGCGTCAGGTAATACATTTGGAATGAGGGTTAAAAGGTAGATGTGTCAAGATCCTGATCCCTAGGTAACAGCAAAGGGGAACACTTAGGCTCCCAGGTAGGAGATTAAGATTACTGAGAATAAAGATTTCTGGCTACTTCAATATCTTGACCAATTGGTACAATAAGGAAAAAAACCAAAAACAAACTAAAAACCAAACCTTTTAGCCAAAATAAAGTTTGAGCAAATTGGGTATCATGAGATGATTTGGAACGCTTTTGTTAAGCGCACATGCAGAAATTCCAACAGTGAGTGCTAATGGACTCCTAGAAGCGCTTCACAAGCATTGTATTTGTACTAGATAATTCACAGGAGAGAGAGGCAGTGAGCTAAGCCCGGTGTTAATTTCAAGCCACCTCCCTCTTTGTTTAAAGGAAACTCATGCTGCTTTATGGAATGGTCACATTTGGCGGTATTCTGTGTATTTCTTTAATTTCCATTCCTCCCAAATGTCAGGTAGCTTTATCTAAACTAAGGCACACAGCCTTTCCTTTCTTCGTCTTTTGTTTTTGTTATGGATCACACTTGGATGCTGGGAAATGTTGGATAATGTTGGTAAACACATCACATTTGACGTCTTTTTCCTTTTTGCTGTAGGTACACATTATTAAAGGACACTGACTATTCTCTTTCCAGCCCGCTGTGCAGACAGGGTTTTTTAATTCTCTACTTCCTCTCAAGAATGAAACATTTTCATATACTCCCAAATGGAAAAAAAAAAAATCTGCATAAATTCAAAGGGTGGGGTATCAGCCGAAACTGTATCTACATGGAGCCTCTGACTCAAACATGTCAAAACAAGCAAAATCCATTTTGTTGCCCATAAAAACCTGGAAAATAAACACATCTCTAAGAGTGAAATGAAGAGTCCAAGTGAAAGTAAAAATATTACAGTCATTGATTTTGAAGCAGCCACGATGCTTAAAGGAACTTGGAGGGATTTTTGTTTTATTTAAGGATAGCAGCAAAAAGCTAAAAGCATTCAGGAGTGTTTCGGGGAAGCAGAAAGTTAATCACTGTGGTGACTTACCTAGTACAGGGCCATTGGCTACTGTAAAACCTTGGAACATCATTTCTGTACTTGTGTAGTTCCCTACAATGTAAATCCCACTTTCCAAGGTAGAATCCCTTCCTGCTGGGACCAGACATTTAATTTGGTTTCTTGAAATCATATGCACCTGGGAAAGATTGTGGTTTAGCCCTGCAAGCCAACGGGTGCGATGCCTCCCGTTCTCAGAGTGGACTGTGGCAGAGCTGTTAATAGCAGCTTCCTGAATCTCTAGCTTCCTTATTTTGGCAGACACATCAGCTTCCCGGGTGGGCCGGTTGGGAGTGTGATTCTGGGAGTCATTCCTGGAACTTAGCCTAAAGTCTGTTTCCTTGGCCTTTAGATGATTCTGTGAGCCACCCAAATCTCATAATAAAACCCTTTCTGCTTGAAGTAAGTGCAGTGGATTCTGTTATCACAACCAAGAATATTAGTATATCTGATAATTGCTCCTGTAGGATTGACAACACTGGCAGCCAGTGTCAACTGGGAGCAAACCAAATCATATAATAACAAGAGCAGAGGCATGAAGGGAATTGTTTTTAAAGGAGACAGAGATCTAACTAGTTTGGACTGTATTAGTTTCATCTTGTATGGCCAACAATATTATTTGAGCATGAATGATAATGTCTTTTATTAATTTGGTGTAAATTTGGTGATGTAGAGTGCTGATCTTGAAAATATTTTATTATAGAGATATTCTGACATTAATATTTTGATAGTGGCATCTTTTTTTTAAAATAGTAATAATTTCTACCTATATTGCTTCCTGACATATTGTGATTAGAGCCTGAGATATTATACATCTGTATAGAGAATAAAATACTCATTGGGCATAGTAAAAAACCCAAACTACTTAGATGTTTTATTCTACCTTGGACCTCCTGAATCTGAAATTCTGAGATTAATGCCCAGGACACTGAATTTTTAACAACGTTGCATGGTCATTCTTAAGTATATTAACATACTAGGCCCAGTGTTTGAGAATACTGAGAAAAACGTATTTTTAGAAATGCTAATAAATCTGTAATTGTTAAAATTTATTAATAAATTCACCACCTGGTTTTTAGTTCAATGACCTTCACTCTAAAAGTTAACTATTGCATATCAAAAAGATGTTTTTCCTCAGAGATGAGATTTTAATAGCTTTCTTTTTTTTTTTTTTTTTGTCTTTTGTTGTTGTTGTTGTTGTTGCTATTTCTTGGGCCGCTCCCGTGGCATATGGAGGTTCCCAGGCTAGGGGTTGAATCGGAGCTGTAGCCACCGGCCTACGCCAGAGACACAGCAACGCGGGATCCGAGCCGCGTCTGCAACCTACACCACAGCTCACGGCCACGCCGGATCGTTAACCCACTGAGCAAGGGCAGGGACCGAACCCGCAACCTCATGGTTCCTAGTCGGATTCGTTAACCACTGCGCCACGACGGGAACTCCTTTAATAGCTTTCTTAACTGTCTTTTAAAATTCACAGCCAGTGGTTTAAATATTCAAAACAAACAAAAATTCAACTTGCACCCGGTCATCTCTTCCTAACCAGTTTTGGGTCTTTTCCTGGTCAGTATAAGAGGAAAAATTATCCAGAGGAAACTGGAGCAATTTCTCAGTCTCTTCCATCTAATTGAACATTTATTGAACACTTACTGTATACTAGGCATGATGCGAGGCTCTAGACATGAAGTGAAAAAAATGAAATAAAGGACCGAATGGACGCAAGGCCGGACAGATTTGATGCAAGGTGTGAAGGGCCGTGACAGTGTCTGCACATGCTGTGTAGGAGCGTAGACCAGTGACTCTCATGTTTGACCACATACTGGAATCACTTGGGATGCTTTGGAAAAAACCCCGATGCTTGGATCCCAATTTCAGAGTGCCTCGTGTGTTATTCTGAGATTTTAAAAATCTCTCTGGGCCGCAGGATTTTAAAAATCTCCCTGCCAATTGTAATGTGCAGCTCAGTTGAGAGTCAGAGCTGGCAGTAGGCTCCTGGAGGAGGTTCGACCTTGCGACAGCCCTCAAAGTAGATAAAGCAGGTGTCACAGACCCTCAGTTGATCCTTCTCACAGTCTCTGAGGCTTAGCCATTTGTTGGGTTTCTTGTACCAGATTAACAAAGCTAAATCAAATAAAAAAGAAAGCCTTAAGAGGGTTACCCCTCCAAATATCTTTACAGAGTACAAAGCAGTTTCAGATTCTTGATCTCATTTGACTCTGTCAGCAACACCGTAGGGAGTAAAAGAACATTGGAGGGGCTGTGTTCAGAAACGTGACAGTGAAGTTGCTATGCATGGGAGGGAATTCTGCTACCTAGATGTCACTGTGCAAGATTGGGAGTTTTTCCAGCAGTGTTCGTATGCTTGGGATAAGTCAAGAAATTCAAGTTAAAATACTTTGGACTTGAGTCAAAAAAAAAAAAAAGTAGAGACATCTGGAGAAAAGAGTGATGCAAGGCTATATACTTGGGTGGAGGTCAAAGAAAAGGCAAGGGATTCAGTGGCCAAAAAGCGAGCGAAAGGGGTTGGTGGGCCATATGCTACCATGACTCGGCAGTGACAGTGAGCACTTGGGAAAATCAACAGGTCACGTTGAAAACAGCACATTCTGAGAAATGATGACAGATCCATTTATTTGCAACTTGGATATAACCCACAAAAATGAACAAAGGAGGCTGCTGAAAGAAATTGTTCTACAGGAAGAGCCCTCAGAAAATGCAAACTCAGGCTTGACTTATCGAACAGCATGCTCTTAGTTTAAAGATAAATTAAAAAATCTAAAGTCTCGCTGTTGGTGCAGGCATTTTGCATAAGTCCTTTAAACTCCCTGTTCGTGGATAAGAAATATATTTTTTTCCTCAGCAAAGTAGGGGTTAGCTTTGTTTAGTATAACTTGTTTATGTCCTAAAGTAACCAGTCTCCTTTAAAAACAAAAAACAAAAAACAAAAAAAAAAACCAGGCTGCAGAGTCATGCTCAGTCATTCACCCAGGGAGAGCTGGAATTGCCTAATTAAAAGCAGATGGTCCAAGGGTGGTACCCTTAGTGCACGTTTAGCTTCCCCCCCTTGCAAGTTCATATGGAGATGAATGGAATGTGCAAAGTGGAACATGTGGAGTTCCCTTGTGGTGCATTGGGTTAAGGGTCCAGCGTTGTTACTGCAGTGGCTCAGGTCATTGCAATCCCTAGGCTCAGAATTTCCATATGTCATGTGCGTGCCCCCCCTCCCCAAAGTGGGACATACTTATATGTCAGGAAAACAGAATTATTCTGGGTAGAAAAATAATTTTCTATAATTCTCCCTGCAACCTATGTGGCCAGAGGAAAATGGAAGCCACAATTTCTTTCTTTCTTCTTTATCTCACTAACAAAGTATCTATTCTGGTTTCTTTCTGGTTTCTTTCAGTCAGCATAGTTATTTAAAGATTCTCCACAAGTCAGACAAATGCCAACTCTGTTTCTTTTAATGCTTTGTTTCTTATTGACTGTTTTCCATTATTTAAAGATATGTTCACCTTTGTCTCAGCTTCAGCTCCAGGGTACAACAGTAGCGTGAAAAGAAAGACGACACTGGCTGCAAAAGAAGACTGTATCATAAGAATAGTACTTGCTTATGGAACATTTTTCCTTGATACTGCAGTTTAGTTTAGAGGAGTCATGATGGGGACTTTAAAGTCATCTCTTGAATCTCTCTGAGTCTTTCATAGCTTCTGTGCTTTCCCAACATTTCCTCTAAAATTTGCATTTATTCTTTTAAAAAATAGTTTTATTGCATTAGCATGTATCCTACTTTAGCCTGTTTTATATTTTTCCCAATAAGGCATCCTACTGTATCTGGTCTTTTCGGCCTTGTTTTTGTATTCAGTATTATGTTTCTCTGATTCATCTGTGTTATTGCATGTAGTTCTAGTTCTTCCATTGTTGTTGTTGTATGATATTCACATATGTGATAGATTGCAATTTTCTATCTATTTTTTTCTTTTGGACACTGAGTGACCTTCAGTTTCCTGATACTATAAATAAAGACTGCCTCTATAAACATTTTTGCCCAGTCACCTGATATTCATGAGCAAGAGATTCTCTAGGACATAAATGTAACTGTGGAATCCTTGGGTTGGAGCATATGTGGTGCTCAACTTTGGAAGATAATGTGAAGCAAGTTACCAATTTACACCCCCAAAGCAATGTATACAAATACCCTCAACACTTGGTATGGGCACACTTCCTCATATGTGCCCATCTATTGAATATAAGATTTCTCATTCTGGTGTTAATATTTATTTCCTTGATCCCTAATGAGGTTCAGCATCTTTTCATGTATTTAGCCATTTCTTTCTTTCTTTCTTCTTTTTTTGCTTTTTATGGTCACACCCGTGGCATATGGAAATTCCCGGGCCAGGGGTTGAATTGCAGCTGCAGCTGTGGCCTACACCACAGCCACATCAATGCTGGATCCAAGCCACATCTGCAGCCTATGCTGCAGCTTCTGGCAATTTTGGATCCTTAACTCACTGAATGAGACCATGGATCAAACCCACATCCTCACAAGAGACATCAGGTCCTTAATTCACTGAGCCTATTTAGCCATTTTTTATTGGTGAAATGTGTGTTTATATCAGTTTTTCTTCTGCCTTTCTAGTTTATTAATATTATTAATTTATAGGAATTCTTTATGGATTTTGGACTCCAGTTCGTTATCAAGAAAAGAATATGTTTGGCAAATATTTTCTCTCAGCTTGTGGCTAGTTTTTTTTTTTTCCTTCTAATGTATGATAATCTTTTGATGAACATGTGTACAGTATTTCAGTGTAGTTAATTTTATCATATTTTTAATTTTAAGATTAGTGAATTTGTATATAAAAAGCCTTTCTTTAGCAAAATATGGAGAAAAATGATTGTATATTTTCGACTAAATGCTTTACCTTTTACATTGAATTTTTTGACCTACCTAGAATTATTTTCCATTTTTTTCCTTTATGGATAATGATTTGTCATCGTACCATTTACTGAAGCATCCCACCTTTCCCTGCAATATGTATCTCTCATGTATCAACAGTTCCTGAATATTCACTTGGCCCATCTTCCTATTCTTTGATTGGCAGATTTATCTCTCTTTGCCCCCGTGTCTTACTTTATAGTTTTACAGTAATATGTCTAAGAATCTAATGCAGAAGTTTGCTTACCTTCTTCTTTTGTTTCAGAATGTCTTGGCTATTCTTGATCTTTTACTCATCCACATACATTTTAGAATTAACTTGTCTAATTCCATTTGATTCTACTCTGTATTTGGCGATAATTAATATTTTTACAGTCCTAAGTCTTTCCATCTCCAATTGGTATCTCCCCACTGTTTTTAAAAATATATGTCTAATAGATTTTTGTCATTTTTTTGCATGCAGGTCTTGCATATCTTTTATTCGGTTATTCTGAGGTATCATATGGTTTTCATTGCTGTTAGGAATGTGGTCACCTTTTCAAATTACACTTCCTACCTCTTGAGGTTATGTACAAATAAAATTGATTTTTTTTTTTTTTGCTTATTGATCTTGTTGTTAACTTTCTTCCTAAGCTCTCATGATTTCTCATAATTTGTGGATTCTTTAAGATTTTGAAAGCACACAATTATATCATTTAAATATCATGATAATTTTGTTTTCCTTTCTAATTTCTTTGCATTTTCTTACATTATGAGCTGATGAGGACCTCCAGGAAAATGGTGAATAAAACTTGTGATATAGCATATACTTATCATGATTCTAAAGGGAATTTTCCCAGTGCTTTCCCAAACTGAATGATGTCTTAGTTTCAGCAGACACATTTTCTAAAATGAAAGAGTCTCTTCCATTCTTGTTTGGATTGAGGTATCATTGTGCATATAAGTTTAAATTTTATAAACTTTTCTTTATAGAGGATATAATATGTTTGATTTTTTTGTTTGTTATTTGGTGAATGGCATGTATTGATTTCTGATATAAAGCATCTTGCAAATTTGCAATAAAGCTCAACTTGGTTAATGGTACTTGTCTTTTTGAGTGTTGCTGAATTCAGTTTGGTAGTTTGTTATAGAAGTTTAAATCTCTTTGTGATTGAGAAAAAGTCAGAATTGTCTTTCCTATTGTGTTTATTATCCTTCAGGTACAAAGGAGATGCTTGACTCATAGGACGAGTTGGGGAACAGTCCCTCGTTTCCTGTGTTCTAGAGGAGTTGCTGCGCAATAGATGACCTGCTTTTTGAATGTCAGTCGAAACCTCTGAGTGTGGTGCTTTCTTTGTAGGAAGAGTTTCAACTCCTGACTCAACTTCTTTAATATGCATAGGAGTTTATCGGGTCTTAGTTCCTTTCTTGAGCCCATTTGGTAAGGTATTTGTTTTTAGGAATTGACTCTTTTTATCTAAATTTTTAAATATATTGGCTTTGCATTATTGATTTTGTTTTCTTAGTTTTAAAATCCCTATCATTTTGTGACATACCCCTGTTTTCACTCCTTTGCTTGGTCAGTATTAGCAGAAGTCTATTTTATTAATTATTTCAAGTAACCGACTTTTAGTTTATTGTTACTCCCTGGCATACGGTTTTCTGTTCATTGATGGCCATTAGTATAGTTATTCTACCAATTTTTTCCTTGACCTCTTAACCTGGCAGGACACTAATTTCCAGAATTTATTTCAAAAATAAGCATTTTCAGGCTATAAATTTTCCTCAAAATACAATTTTTGTTGCATTCCAAGTTTTGATGATTTCATTTTCATTTATTTTTAAGATTTCATAATTTCCATCATGATTTCTTTTTTTAAAAAAGAGTGAATGATTCTTCAATGCACATTTCAAAAAATTATGGATACAGAGGATTTTTAAACATTATCTTTTATTTACTGAGTCCTAATTTAGTGGAATTGGAATTGTGGTCAGAGAATGCATTCTGTCTGATAGCGATTCTTTGAAATTTCCTGGGGCTTGCTTTACAGCCCGGTGGTGTGCCCGTTTTCCCATTCTGTTCCTATTTGGAGGCATAAATGGGGAGCTAGGCTCATCTCTCACTGTAGAGACACAGGGCTATCTATTCGGTCTGGTCTGTAGAATATGGGCACATGTCTTAAGCTTAGCCGGTAAGATTCTTTTGCCTGTGACTTTGAATAACACAGGAATGGGGTCAGAGATGTTCCCAGCCATTACAGAGTTGTTGAGAGGCCGGTGAGGTGGCAGCAAGAATCTAGGAGCAGTAGAATCAGCTCCTGTGTCATAAATGGACTCACGTGCATGTAACTGGCTTCCCTTAGTTTTCTGCTAGAGCCTTTCACTTGAGTCTCTATTTATTGATGTCTTGCTAAATCATTTCTTTTCTCTTTAATTTAACCAAAGTCAGTTTCTCTTGTTTAAAACTGAGAACCTGCCAAATGTAAAAAAGTAGTGCTTCCGGGGGAATTACAGTATATTAATTTGTTTTATTTCACTTAACCTTACAATCCTTTCCTCAGTAGGCATTACTTATTTTCCTCATTTACCAGGTAAAGAAACTCAGGCTTCAAGAGTTAATTTTATTTTATTTTTTTGTCTTGTTGCAATTTCTTGGGCCATTCCTGCAGCATATGGAGGTTCCCAGGCTAGGGGTCCAATCGGAGCTGTAGCCACCGGCCTATGCCACAGCCACAGCAACGCAGGACCCGAGTCGTGTCTGTGACCTACACCACAGCTCACAGCAACGCCGGATCCTTAACCCACTGAGCAAGGCCAGGGATCGAGCCCGCAACCTCATGGTTCCTAGTCGGATTCATTAACCACTGCGCCACCCGACGAGAACTCTAGGCTTCAAGAGTTTAAATGGTTAGCCCACACCATCCTGCTTGTATCAGCTTTACCTGATTCTTGAACTGCTGCTCTTAACCCTTCCAACGAGTCAATGGATCATTTTTAAGTTTTTTTAACTGACTCTTAAAGCCTATAAACTGAAAGAATCAATACAAATTGACAAAGAATAGCTTAGGTATGGAGCCGTCCAAGACTAGATGCTGCAAATATTCATGGATTCTTAAATTTTAATTGGGAAAAAGTACTTCATCCAGGCTTAAAAAAAAAAAAAAAAAAAAAAACCCAAAAAACAAAAAAACAGGCTGTGAGATAATCTTTTAAAAACTGACTTTCTCCTAGTCATCCACCTTACCCCACACCCCAACTCTGCAAATTTGCCACACGTGCCTTGGCAGCATAAACACAGAGACCAGTGACTTAACGTCTTTCATCATCTCTCTGGCCTAACAGAAGGGTCCTTTTAGGTCATGGGCACTTTTCCTCCTGTAGGTTTATTGAGAGTTTGTGTGTTCATGCTCATTAAGTAACTTCTAGCAACCTTGGCTGAATAAATTGGTAAAAGGCTGAACTTATAGTCAGCATTGCTTCATAACACACACACGCAGAGCTCATAATATATGTGACAGTTGACTCACTTAAATCACCCAATTAATTTTTTGTAGTCTTGTGTAAATATAATAAAGTAGCTATAGAAATGAAAGATGTTTTCAAGTTAAATTTGACTCCACTGAACTCGTAGAATCAGAATTAACTTATATTTCATTTTAGGTGATTTTACAGAAAGTAGTTTTAAAGACAGAATTTTCTCAAAAGATTGAAGTTGTTTCTGCCCTCATTTTTCTTAATTGCTTTCATGAAAAGCCTACGGATTTTATAATCTATTAATTTGCAGTGGAAAACTGTACTCTTTTGTTGATGTAGAAAGTTTACTGTACCAATAATGCATGTGTGTGTGTGTTTAATATGTGTGGGTGTATATATATAATATATATATATAAATGATCTTAACCTCGTCTAGTTCCGTAATGTAGTTGATATCGAATCACCCATTACTGGCATTTTTAGTTATTTCTTGGCTTTTCCCATAGCAGATGCTTCAGAAGTGCCTTAAGTTGTACCTTCAAGCTTTAGAGAAATAGAGTTATGAAGACATTTTGACGAGAACATTTTGACAAGGAGTAATTTAGCTACGTATTAATTATTTGCATTCATCTTTCTTCTTGGTTGATGGCGACATGGACTGTGCCATGGCAATTCATAGCCTGTCAGAAGAGAGGAACAACCGGGGTCCCACAAATGATAGCCAGGGGCCAGAGCACGTTAAACTCTTCTCTGTCAACAGGGGTTTGTTTTTTGAGAGTAGAGTGATTATATAGAATTAAGGGACAAGTGTTCATTTTAGCTGTGGCAGACCAGTTGCATTATTCTGGTAAATAATTGTGACCGCAAGAGCCATGAAAATTAGGCACACAAAATATAAATCTGTAGAAACAGAGGGAGAAGTGTCACAGGAGTGACTTAGGGAGATTCATTTTGAGATGAAAGTCAAGAATTCCTCCTTCTCTGATATTCCCTCTGGGAGAAAAGGGACAGTTTGTTGGACTTGTCTGTAGTGTAGCTCAAATCCATCCCAAATGAGAGGAGAGTGGAGTAGATAAGGGCAGCAGGTAGATATGCAAAAGAGGAAAATGAAAGGATCTTTATTTTTTTCCCCCTTAAAAATGGTCTCTAAAGGGAACTGATTACTTAGTTCATTATTTCACTCTGGCTTAAACTCTGTTTATTGCAGATGCATGAAATAATTAATTAGCTGTTCTCTGGCTCATGTCAGCAGCCAAATTAGTCAAGTGGGAGAGGGGTAGCAGAGATTGCTGACATATTTATGTGAAAATAACTGAAGAAAGAAAGGATACACGGGGCTTTAAACATTATCTTTTATTTACTGAGTTCTCATTGAGTGGAATCAGAATTGTGGTCAGAGAATGCATTCTGTTCGATTGCGATTCTTTATGCACCTAATCGTTTTATGTATTGAACTGATACGTTATGTGACATATTCATCACTAAAGTCCCTACCCTAGCAAATGATTGACACACCTCTCCACGTTCTGTGTTTTCCCGTCATATGCCACTGATAATTCACCCGAGTTGGGCGAGTTGGTTATCAAAATGTGCCTCTTCTTTTGGTTTTTGAAGAATGTTCTCACTCAAAAGCTAACCTTTATTTAAAAGTACTCTTTTCTAATTAATGCTAAAAAAAAAGTTATGAGCTTCTTAGGTAATCAGGGATTTAAAAATAACTAATTCTACATTTTCTCTCTCCATCTGCTGCTGTTTATCATTATTTAAGTTTGACTGCTTTGGCAGTACAGCTAGTATTTCAACAGCATTTTCCCCTAACGCTGAATAATAACTCATAGCTGAGAGATGTCATAAGGCATGGTGGTAGCTGTTTGCCTCAGTCAGCATCACTTTCCACAAAACCTTCAGAATGTTAAACACCTGGTCTTCATTTTCATTCTTGTTCCTACTCATAGATAGCATGGACTAGCGTCTCAGAGTATTCACTGCAGTGGCACCGTCTTTCCATCGATTCTTCTCCCTGGAGTACGCTGAGACCTTTGTGCTGGACCGTTGTCTTCTGTGTTCTAATAGGTGGTAGATAGAAAGGGCTCTGATACTGAGACTCCATTGGGGCTTTTGGTGTTTCCTCTGTTTATTAGATGAAGACGGGAGGTTCTATGGAGAAATTATTGCAAAGAAAAGGGCACTTTTCCTCCGTTACTAATTACTTAGAAACTTTTATTGGTTGAATTCGTAAGCCCACACTTTTGGATCAGATAGTAAGTATATGTGTATGTGTATATATATATATATATATATATATATACACACACACACACACAAGTATATAACTTAATATATATTAAATCTCTATCTACATTTGTAAATGAAATAAACACATTTAGGTATACATATACCTTTTAATATAGATGTGTGTGTCCTTTAAATAATCTCAATAAACAAATCTTGTTTACATGCATCTTTTTTCAAAAGTGTATATTATAGTATTCCTTTGTTAACTCTCAATTAAAACTTTTTGCGTGTTAAGCAACTTTCTGAGCACTGACGTTTATAGCAGCAGGAAAAAAAAGTACTCCAAAAAACCAAATCTGTCCTCCTGGAGTGGAATTATACAGGAAAAGGGCAGACAATAAACAAGTAAGCAAGTGTGTGGATACTGTGTCAGAGCTAATAAGTGCTGTGAAAAGAAAAAAATAAGAATAAAACAGGGTCAGGGCAATGGGGTGTGTATGTTGATTTCTATTTTATGTTGTGTTGCCAGGGAAGTTAAATTCTGACCAGAGTCCTAAGGAAACATAGGGACTAAAGGAATGAAGACTCTGAGGTCCGATCTGGCTTTGCAAGTCAAGGAAGGAGAAGCAGGCTAATGTGGGTGTGATGAAGGGAGCTACGAGGGGCTGCAGTAAGAGATGAGGCTAAAGAAGTATTAAGGGGCTAGGTGTGGGCTCATAGAGGGGAATGGGTTTTATGCTTGATGAGATGGGAAACCCTTGAGAGTGACAGGACCTGATGTAAATTTTAAGACAAGCATGCTGGCTGGCTACACTGGGGGGGAAGAGTGGTGAAAGCATTATGCATTGAGTTTGAGAGACCATAGTCCATAAAAATACTCTGTGGTCTACACCACTTCTGTGTGTACAAGAAAGCAAGAGCCAAAGTTTTGGGCATAATATTGAAGTTTTGTTTAATTCTTATTTAGACACCTTTTACTGATTTTTCACATACATGGTGAAAATAGCAGGTTGTTGGTTCAAAAATGAGGTATGACTATGAATTTAACCAGGAACGAATAAATCGAACATTCATCTGCATCTTTTGCTACCATAGGGAATTAGGCAGTCTAGAATATGTATCTGAAAGTATAAAGTTAGAGAGATAAGTAGCTGTCCAAGCCTTTCCTCCTGTTTCATGCTCAAATTTAAGTCATGACTAAGCACAAACAGATTTTATTTTTGCACGAATTAGTTTCTGTGATCACTCTTCATCCGTAAACATGGAACAGTACTAGCTACCATACGAACACATAGCCAAGCCCACAGACAGGGAAATCTCTAAGTCTAAATGCCAGAAATTAGTGGACATCTCGAATCCAAAAGGAACCTTGAGTGATGCCCAAAAGATTATCAGCCCTGTGTCTCTTCAGGGTAGGGCATTGGAAGAGAAATCCCTGAAAACAGACCCCAGGCAAGTGCAAAGAAATGTTGCTGGCTTGCCAGGCCAAAGGCAGAATGATAAGTCATTTCATGAGAGAAAAATCAAGAACTCAAGTTTGTGTCAAAAGCAAGTGTGTGGTCAAAACTTATAGTAACTACATGAAGCAGAAATAGCAAGCTTTGAAATTCGTAAAAAGCTTGGAAGAGATCAGAAGAATCTTTTGGACTGATGCTTAAGGAAACAAACAGAAAAAAACCAATAAAACTCATTCACTCTGTAAAGACAATTCTGTACCCTGGATGCATGGAACACACACACACACACACACAATTACCGCCAAAGATGATCTCTTTCTGTGTGTGTGTAATTATATATAAATATATGTGTACATGTACATATATAGTACATATAATATATATGTAATTTATTTTTTACAAAGACATAATCTTTGCAATGAGTTAACAGAGGCAACTAAGCAATTGCCCACTGAAGATGATATTTAAAATGTATTTGTACATATATATGTACTTTTTTGGTACAAAGAGATGATTTCGAGGGAGTCAGCAGAGGCAAGCATGGCAATAAGATATTGATAAACAGTGATAATAGAATAATTTAAAAGATATTAATAGGTATATTTATAGTTCTTTAAATGTAAAATGATTAAAGTAGTTAAAGAAGAAATAGTAACCTAATGTAATGACAGGTTATAAATGCTAAGGAATTTTTTTAAAAAAAGAACAAAATGACCTACTAGAAATAAAAATATAGTCATTGCAGAAAAAAAAAAAACACCCTGCATGGATGTGTAAAATTGTATAACTAAAGAAAGAATTAATTCCCACACTTCTGAAGAATCATTGGAATGCAACATAGACACAAAATACAAATACATTTAAATTACGAAGAAGTCAGGAGATGCAGAAAATAACATGATAAGGTTCAAGATACTTTTTTTTAGGAAAAACTTTCAGGGAGTGGAGAGAGAATTTGATGAAGGACAATATTCAAGAAATATAGATAGAGAATTATTTGGAATTGAAGAAAGACTTGAATTCTCAGATTGCAGAAGCAAGTTATTTCCCAAGTAGGACAAACGAAAATCCACAAAGAGACACAACACAGTTGACTTTGGTGCAGGATGCCAACTTCAAAGAGAAAATCTTACAGACAATAAAAAGGAAAGTAGAGTTAACAATTATAATGATGACAACTTCCCATAAACAATGAGAGGAGAAAGAAGACACTGGAATGACATCTTTAGAATTCTGAGGAAAGCAAAATGTTAACCTAGAACTCTCTATACAATTAAACGATTAGTTAAGAGTGAAAGGGAAAAAAAGAATTTAGAAATTCTCAAAGGGAGTTCCCATCGTGGTATAGCGGAAACAAATCACAACTGGGAACCATGAGGTTGCAGGTTCGATCCCTGGCCTCGCTCAGTGGATTAAGAATCTGGCATTGCCGTGAGCTGCGGTGTAGGTTGCAGAGGCAGCTCGGATCCTGCGTTGCTGTGGCTGTGGTGTAGGCCGGCAACTGTAGCTCCCATTTGACCCCTAGCCTGGGAACCTCCATATGCCGTGGGTGCAGCCCTAAAAAAACAAAAAGACAAAAAAAAAATCTCAAAGAATGAGCAAGCTTCCAACTCATACTCATAAAACTTTGTTGGATGATCTTCCCTGTTAGGAACATTAGCAAGATTAAACCCAAGGAGAAAGAATGCACTGCACGAAGCACGGGTAAGTTTGAAATATTTGTAAACAAGTTGGTAAATATAAATATGCGTGGCTGTAAAACACCATTTTAGTGATTATTTTGAGAGGGTTTTAAAAACAAATTAGAAACATAATGACAAAATTCCACACCCTTTCATGATAAAAAAAAAACAAAAAAAAACAGAAAAAGACAGAAACAAAAAACCTCAGAAAACAAGAACCAGAAATGAACTTCATCAGCCTAATAAAAGATGGCAACAAAAGACCCATGACTGACATTATTCTTAGTGTTGAGACTCCAGGCACTTTCTCCTAGAGATTAGGAATGAGACAAGAGTGTCCACTTGTACCACTTCTATTCTGCATTGTATTGGAGGTTCTACTCATGGCAGTTAGTAAAGAAAAAGACATGTGAAGCATCTTGATGGGAAAGTAAGAAGTAAAATTGTCTCTATTTGCGGGTGACATTTTCTTGTACATATAAAACAACATTAGGACGAATAACCAAGTTCAGCAAGGCTGAAGCAAACAAGACCAGAATACAAAACTCAATTGTATTTCTATACAGTAGCAATGAGCAATCCAAAGATGAAATGACGCAAAACATTCCATTTGCAGTAGAATCAAAATTCATGAAATAGGACTCAATTTAACAACAGAACTGTAGAACATATTTGGAAAACTACAAAACAGTGCCAAGTTAAAAACACCTAAACAAATAGCAAGACATTCCATGTGCGTGGATTGGAAGACAGTATTATTGAGATAACAATATTTTCAAAATGATACATCTAGACTTACTGCAGTTCCTGTCAAACTCCCTTCTGAATTCTTTGCAAACATCGACAAGTTGGTCCTAAAATTCATATGGACATTCAGGGGACCAAAAATAGTAAAAATAATCTTGAAGAACATGGTAGGAGGACTCAGACTTCCCAGTTTCAAGACATGCAATAAAGCAGTATTGATCAAGAGAGTACGGTACTAACATAAGGACAGGACAGTGGGATAGAACACATAATAAAACAGAACCATGCATTTACAGTCAACTAATTTTCAGCTAGTGGGCCAAGACCCTTCAATTAGGCAAGAATAATCTTTTTAATAAATGGTAATGGGTTAACTGGACAGCCTCATTAAAAAAAATGAGTTTGTATCCTTACTTATTCCATATTTAAAAGTTAATTCAAAACAGATCAAAGATCTAAATGTAGAATTTAAAACTATAAAATTCATAGCTCATATTTGATAATGGGTTCTTAGGTATGACATACAAGCAACCAGCAACCAAATAAAAATTATATGAATTGGACTGCATCAAAGTTAAAACTTTTGTGTTTCAAGGACACTACCAAACAAGTGAACAATACGGCCCACAGAATGGAAGAAAATATGAAACCCTAATGAAGGACTTGTATCTAGAATTTACAGAGGACTCTTACAAGTCTATCATAAAAAGCAAAATAATTACCCTGTTAAAAATGGGCAAAGGATCCAAATAGAGATTTCGCCAAAGAAGAAATAAAAATGACTAAGTAGATGAAAAGATGCCCAAAATCATTAGTTATCTGGTAAATGCAAGTCAATATCAAAATGAAATACTACTTCATACCTGCTAGGAAGACTGTAATCAAAAAGACAAATAGTTTCAAGTGTTGGAGAAGTTGTGGTAAGAAAGTTAGCTGCTACTGGGAATATAAGATGGTTTGTCTGCTTTTGAAAAGAGTCTCCGTTCCTTAAAAGGCAAAACAGAGTTACATGTGAACCAGCAATTCCACTTCCACTTAGATGTATACCTAAGAGAAAGGAAGACATATGTCCACAGAAAAACTTGTACACAGATGTTCACAGCATTCTTCATAGGAGCCAAAAAGTAGAAATCAGCTTAAGTGCCCATCAACTTTTTTTGTTTTTTGGCTGAATAACGAATAAAGTGGGATGTATCCAGAGAGTGGGATGTTATTAAGCAGAAAGAAAGGAAGAGAAAGGAAAGAAAGTTAGTTAGTTAGTTCTAATATGTGCTACAACCTGGATAAATCTTGAAAACCTCATGCAAAGTGAAAGACACAAAGAACCAAATGTTGTGTAATTTTATTTAGAAGGAATGTTGGATATCTTTTGGGGGGGGATACTATGTTCTAAAATGTGTTGTGATGGTTGCAGAGCTCTGTAAATACATACATCTATTAAAAACACTTGAATTGTGTGCTTTACATGGGCAATTGCATGATAGATAGATATGTCTGTGGAAAATAGTAATTGAATTCTACACATTAACTGGAAGATATGAGGGGAAAGATTTTATAAAAATAATTTTGTTCCCTAGAGAAACAGGAAAATTCATACTGATTAATTTTAGACTATTAATTGAAGCATACATGATAAAATTTTGAGAGCAACAGCTAAAGAAGGGAAACAGTATTTAACATAAACCAGTAGAGGGAAGTAAAAGAAATAACTGGAGCTGAATTAATAGTAGCTCTCAAGAAAACAAAAAGCAAAGAAAAACATCATCCTTCCAAATATATAAGTATTTCACGAAGTTTAAACTTGTCTTTTAAAAAAATAGGAATTCTGATATTAAATAAATAGCAAAAAATATTTTCTAGAGGAGAACTTTTTAAAGCATAATGGCCCAGAAAAGCTGAAGGTGAAAGGATGGGAAACAGTCTCTCAGGGAAATGCTAACTTGAAAGAAAAACGGGTATCGCCGTGTTAATGATAGATTTTTAAGGCTTAAAGCAGCCTCACAAATAAATGTGGTGATAAAAGCAATTAGTAATAAAAGCGATCTCTTTCTAGAAAAATAGACTTATCTTAAGGGTCTGTACAGCTAGAAAATTGTCTTAAAATATAAAAAAAGAGTAGTACAGGCTATTAAAGGGAAGATAGTAGAAGATTTCAAGGAAATCTTGGAAACTGATAGAACAAGCAAATAAAAATTAGTAAAGTCAGAAGCGATTCGAACAATATAGTTAACACATTCACTCCAGTGAACATGTACAGAACCACGGATCATTTGGCAATCCACCGTTTGTCAAAGCTCACCCACCTGTGCTTGTAAAATATAAAGAACCTAAACAGATTTTGGAACACAAGGGAAAACCCTACAAAGGCCAGTCAGTGTTCATGGATCAAATGAAATAAAAATAGAAATAAAAAAATGTAGCCTTACTCCCTTTCCTATGTTCAGACATCAGAAGACACAAGTCTAAATGATTTATGGGTGAAATAAATTTGAAAGGCAATCATTCAATATTTAATACTGCATGCCAATGAAAACACTATATACCAAAACTTGTGAAGTACTGCTGAAAACAATGCATTGATTTATACCCGTAGGTATTTATATTAGAAAGGAAAATATACTAAAAGGAAGCTAAGATTAATTTCAAGTATAAACAAAAATTTAAACAGTAAATTCATATAAAGTAGAAGGAAGGTGAAATAACTTCATTCGATTAGATAATCAACATCAGTAGCACCTCTGATAATTTTGGAAGTGATCATAGCATAGGACACGTAAACAGGCCTTGGGGTATTCTCCAAATTTCCAGAGTTTTCTTTATTACACACAGGCAAAAATGAAATCATACTTTATTGCTGAAATTCACGTGGGAAAAAAGAAGAGGCACAAAAAGACCAAATTATCACCCACAGTCAAGAAGGATATATCAGAAATTGATGTTATTGCTATCAGTATCATTGAAATTACATCTGTCCTTTAAAATTGGGCTTCATATTGATCAATTGATGTATACAGATTAGTTTCCTTAACACACCATAATGAACAATATTTGAAATAGTATAAATCATAACTGCACTGAGAAAAACCAGTCATGTTGTGAAGGCAGAACAAAACACAGACTGTGATGCGTTTTGTTTAGCATTATAAAATATATTTAAAAATGGCAATTTCTACATACAATATATAATAGAGTTTGAATAATTATTATAACACTTGTCATCAGTCATTGTAAGGCACTAATAATGGCCTCGTAAACATCACTGTTTCTCTTTTACTCACTGCATTTTCCTTATTATCCATCTACTTTTTACTTTATCATACAAACCATGCCGATCAATCATAAATTTACCTTAATGTAGCAATGTAGCGCAGTTCTTTTCCTAACTGACCTTTTTTTTTTTTTTTCACAAGCACACTTTGTGACATAATGCATGAGAATGTACTATGTTATAAATAACTTAGTTCTGCAAATAAATAAAGCATGACATTGTGTATCTGGAAGACAGCTGATATATTTTTAAATTATTTGGCTATTTCCTATATGTCATGCTGTACTAAACATCATGGGATTTGGTTGCAGAAGACTTTTATCCTAGCTCGACCCCTTTCTAGCTCTATGATCCCAAGAAAGGGAAAAAAAAAAAAAAATCTGTGAGCCCTTGTTCCTAATCTGTAAAACAGGGTGTTGCCTCACAGGACTATAATGAGAATTAAATTACGTCATGTACATGAAAGTCACTTCAGAACTGTCAAGTGGTTTGTAATGCTGTCACTATCATCAAGATATTGGATAGAGTTGGTTGGTTTTTCAGCTGCTAATTGATCGAGTAAAATCACAGCATTTGATTCGTCATCAGTTCTAAACACCAAAAGGATATGGAAATCCCAAGACAGAAAATGAAACAGCCTAACTTGGAGTTTTGTGACCTAACTTCATTCTGTGATTCCCAAGATGATATGAAGGAAAATGCCAGAAACAGATCCACAAACTGCGCGGGAGACATGGAGTAAACACGAAGCAAAACCAGGCTTGAGTCAGAGCAGGTGATGGAAAAATGAGAGGAGCTTAGGACGGAGAACCCGGAGACCCCAGGTGGGCTCCCTCCATGGAGCGTGGTGCACAGAGTCGTACGTGACTTGGGGGAACATGTGTGGGTCATCTCTGGACCCAGGGCACACAGGGGGCTTGCGCTGGATTGAGCGCTACGCCTGCCTTTGTAATAATGCGTGCAGCTGAGTGGTGCCTTGCATGTAGGCTCTCTAACAAGCTCTGCAGACACATCACTGCAGCTTTTAGAGGAGAATGTTAAAACCCACTTTGGAGAGAGAAATCTTAGCCTCCTGTGACAAGGTAAATGTTTGAGGTTTGCACAGTGCATTGGAATAGAACAAAGACATCCTGAGAGTCCTCTTGAAATGAATCTGGTGTATGACTTGCTTTGTATTAATATTAAAACCAATCTCTGTTTAAATCTGGCTGAGAAATTCAACAAACATTTACAAAGCACTTACTACATGTGAGACAGTATGCAAGGTATGAGTATACAGAACTGAGTACCAGCTAGTCCCCGCATAAAAGGAATTCGTATTTGAGGCATCCATTCATAACTTGCAAAATATCTAAGCATGGCCACAGTGGTGTAAATAAATGTTCAGTGAGCATGAGACAGAGTCATTTGGGTGGAGTAATTGCACACGTCTTCATAGAGTGAATGGCAATGGAGTGGTTAATTGGATGTTTACAGAGGTATAAGGGGAAGAGTGAAGACAGGAGGAGTAGCTTAAGTAAGTGTACGGGTATGTGAAAGCTTAGGACAGATTTGCAAACTAGCAGACCATCCGGGATTAGTAAGTAGTCTGGATTAACTAGATTATAAAGCATATACGTATGGCTCTCTAGGTACATACGAAGCCTGAGAGACAGGGATGGTCGTGGGAATCAAGCAAGGTGAGAAGGGTAGGCAGAGGTCAGGTTGTGAACACCTGGAAACTGAACAGGATTCTGTTTTCTCTTCTGCAGAAAGTGGGGCGGGGGGGCAGAGGTGAAGTGAACGTAATTCTGGAGCCCGTGTCAGTGGCTTAAGGTGGGAAGGAGAAGCGTAGAGCAGCCGCATGGCTGTTATACCGAATGAACTGATGGGCCTTGGGAACAGATGATGGCAGGTATTTGAGATGTCGGATGCATCTTATCTCTAAATAAATCCTGAAGGGTAGGGAAGAGGAAGGCTGACGGTGGCTCTAAGCCTGAGTGGGAGATGGGATGTTATTAACCTAAGGAAAGACGCACACAAGGACATTCGGGCATAAGACGAGGAGGAAGATGTGGACTTAGATTCTGGTATTTTAAGTTGCTTATGCACCTTTAAAGAGAAGATCAATTCTGAAGGATACTGTGAGCAAAAGAATGTGTGCATGTATGTGTGACTGGGTCTCTTTACTGTACAGGAGCCAAATGGCAGAGCACTGTAAACCGACTATAATGGAAAAGATAAAAATCGTTTTTTTAAAAAAAGATCAGTATGAAGTTAGAAGTTAATGTTGACTTAGCTAGAAGAGACCCATGTCTGTCCCTAAGATCTCTGGGTCCTCAAGTGTGAGTAGAAAATGGAGCACCACGTACTATTATGTTAAATATTTTAAAGTTATAAATCACACCCCAGATTGTTAAATAAGATACAGTCTAACCTCCTCTCATGGCAAAATTGCCTTCATATCAACCTCGACAGCCAGGTTTGAATGAGAATTCTGTGCTAAAATGTCGTGGCAGTAGCTTGGGAAGACTCCATTGCTGCCCGCCCCCCCCAACCGCCACACAGGCCTCAGGTGCATGTCTGAGAAGCCCCAACCTACAGGCTCAAGCCCTGTCCACACCCTCACTGCCTGCAACACCCCTTCCCCAAACCACCACTCCTTGGCCACCTCTAGGATGTTGGGATACAATTTACACATCAGGAGTATAACCCAAATTCTGGAAGACAGGGAAGCTCTGGAAGCAGACTCAGTGAGATTCAGATAAGAAACTCTGAGTTCCTGGGCACCCAGAGTGAGGTTTGGATGGGAGGGTCTCGGCTCCGGGCGAACACATCCTCTTGGGCCCACAGACTGCTCCGCTTGTGGAGGGCAGAGCTAGTGTCTACAGCCTGACTTGCAGGAGAGGGCTCCTCTTGACCTCGTCGAAAGGCAGTAATGAGAAGATGCTCCTAGGAAGGTGGAATTGGAAGTCTGATACACTCTAGGGAAGGAAATAGAGCGATTTGAAAAAGGAGGGAGATGGAGCTATAGAACCTATGCTTAGGAGGTGGAGAGTACAGTACCCGGGGGAGGAGCTGCGAGGGGAGGAGGTGGGGGAGCACGTGCAGCATCCTTTCAAGAAGTCCATCGGAAGAAAGGACACACTGGAGGAAGAGCCGCCAAAGGATGGAAAATAGAGGCCATTTTCTAAAATTTATTTAAACATTTTAAAAACATTTCTATAAGAGTAGAGGTCAGTTTTTCTTGTTAAAATGACTTGTGGCAATTGTGAAAAATCACCAAAACGAGATTCAAAACTGAGTACGTTTAGAACAAGGAGTTTAGCTAATTAAGTCTAGATTTGTAAACACAAGAGGGTGAAAATATAAATGAGGCCAGAGGTATCCATTATTATTATTATTACTATTATTATTTATGAAAAAAGGCTCTACTGAACCGAGTTCATGCCAACTTTAATGAACACGGTTTGGAGATAGGAGAGCGTTTCTCTGAAGGATGGAGTTAATGGCATTGCAGTCAATATCTGAACCGTTGATTGTCTTAATGCTGTTTTGTTTAAGTTTATGTATAAATCAAGGATGTCTCTGCTTCTGGGAAGGAAGGACGGAGTGCGTGTGCTCTCTCAACCTGGAGCTCTTCTAAGGGAAGAAGAGAAAAATAAAAATTACACCTTGGCATTGGGCAGCTACAGCCTCACTTCAGGGTGTTGGGTGGAACAAACACAAACGTGTAAGTAGCAAAAGACACCGTTGAATTATTAAGGGCACATTCGAAGTATTTTTGTGATAAAGAAAATAGAGGGAGTTCCTATCGTGGCATAGCGGTAACAAACCCGACTAGTATCCATGAGAACGCGGGATCGATCCCTGACCTTGTTCATTGGGTTAAGGATCCAGCGTTGCCGTGAGCTGTGGTGTAGGTCGCAGATGCAGCTCGGATCCCACGTCGCTATGGCTCTGGTGTAGGCCGGCAGCTGCAGCTCCAATTTGACCGCTAGCCTGGGAACTTCCCTATGCCACAAGTGTGGCCCCCGCCCAAAAAAAGACCAACATAAATAAATAAATAAAACTACAATTATTTTTTAAAAAGAAAGAAAGTAGATGAGTGTAGCTGGGCCAGAAGTTCAAAGGTCCTAGGATTTTAGCCTTGTTTTGTTCCTAGACTGTAAACCTGGAAAAGATACTCAATTCATGGCCTTAGTTTTTTCATTTAGCATGTTGAACTCTGGGATTTCCCTCCCCAAAGCCCTAGAACTTCTTGTTCATACAGTTTTTTTCTTAGGTAAAAATAATTAAAATGATGAAAGCAGCATTGGCTGAAAGAGGCTGGGGGGCCCTAGGGCTCTGCTGCCCACTTAAACATCTCTTTCCATTTCTGACTCTCTTTGGAAATATTGCTAAGTGTCTCTCTGTTGCACAGTTGGAAAATATTTGAACTAGATAATCTCTAAGATCCATTCCAGCTATAAAATCCTACGACTCTCCTAAGTCAGGTACAACTTTGCAGAGGAGGTGGAGCAGGAGTGGGACTTTGAAGTGGGGCCATACATTTGGATTAAGGGGTAGGAAGAAGGAAGATATTTAAAACAGGAAGAGGAGCATAATAAAAATAATAAAAGAAATAAGGACGGGAATAATACTGGTTTCCTTGGCAGAGGATGTGTGGAATAATAAGGAGACTTTTCTAACTAAACTGTAGGGATTGTAACGCAGAGCAGTGGGAAATAAAATTTAAGTACAGAGCACTTGCTTTTCATATAAGAGAAATGTTATTCCTGGAGACTTTGTCTAACTTAAAACTCAAATAATTCAAAACAAACTTTCCCGAAGGGGGAATGCGTTTTTGGAACTTACAAATTCATAATTATCTTACTGTATGTTTGCTTTGAAGTTCCTTTGTACCTTTTCTTTATTATTTTGCTGAGGGCCCTTTCCGAAAGTACTGGTGGTAATTGTTTGCTCTGTGTCTAGTGGCTCATCCCATCTTCCTTCCATGCCAAAGTTACTGATTCGGGGTTTGTTTTCAGCACTAGCTTTGGCAGCATAGTTTAATGAACTTGGATAGCATTGTGAAAGGCTATAAAAAATGAGATTTGAAATGATATAACAATAGTGTTTCCTTAGGTCATAAAACCAAAAGTCACTTTCAGAAATTCAAATGCACGCGGTCCAGAGTCGTTCTCGTCATCCTGACAAAGCGCGGCGGTTGTGTTTCTTTTCACCCGTGTGTCGTAGGTGGGGGCAGATCCCATCCACACAGTTAGTAATTAACTCAGTTTTCAAATTAGGCAATTCTCAAAGAAATAAGTACACTGAATGTGTCCTCAGTTCAAATTAGGCACAGCCCTTTCTTTAATCCCACAGTTGCAAGTTTTTCCTAATTCCGAATCCCATTTATATGCATTGTGAAACTGGCCGCAGGGGCTGTTTGCACTTTATCTCTGTGACCCCTGGGGCATCTTTGCAGTGTGCCTTTCAAGAAATAGATGTTGAAGTCTGCTTTGGCTAAATGAAACTGAGTTGTGTTCCCAGCAGCTCACAGTGGGAAGAGGTGGGACTAGGGAGTGGAAATTCATAGTTTAGGTTCTCAGAACTCAGGGAACTGGCTACAAGCTACACACAAAGGAAGCCCTGGATAAACGCCTGTGATTGCTAGATTCGGGGGTGGGGGTGGGCATTTCTACTCCCACCTTACCCACTGCTGGCTCCTGATAAGCTCTAAGGGAGTAGTGAGACATCCAGTGACTGACAACTGAATAGGAGTCAAGAAAGATGTGTGTCTTGGACAGAGAGCACAGGGGGCTTGGTGCTCGGTTAGGCTGGGGTGACATATGGGGAAGAAAAAGCATCCAGAGGCCAGGATGAGTGTAGCCAAGAAGAAAGGTGAAGCAGAGTGTAGCGCAGAGCATGCAGCTGCAGGCAAATTGCGGACGAAAGCCCAACGAGATGGAGCGCTGCCTGTGCGATGCCAGGAGTCTAGGCGCAGAGTGGAAAAATCAGATCAATCACGGGGATGATGCAAAGCATCCAGATGTGGGCTGTCATCAGGGCCGTCACCAAGGGGTGTGTGAGGTTAAGGCAAATCACGGTCTTCCTGCCCCCCCCCCATACATTTTGATTCAGTTGCAATCATGCTGAAAGAGAGGTTTAAATAGCTCTAAGTCGTAAAAGGGCTGCATACATTCAGCCTGTGAGAGGTTTGTGTTAAAGATGGGGCATAGTTACTGCTCTTTTCCTTAGTGGCTTCAAATCATTAGGTTCTAGTGACAGAATTGTAAATGAGAAATAATCCAGGAGTTCCTATTGTGGCTCAGCAGGTTAAGACCCCGACATAGTGTCTGTGAGGATGTGGGTTCGATCCTTGGCCTTGCTCAGTGGCTTAAGGATCCAGTGTTACCACAAGCGGCCGCATAGGTCACAGATGCAGCTAGGATCCGGCGTTGCGGTGGCTGTAGTGTAGGCTGGCAGCTGCAGCTCTGATGTGACCTCTGGCCTAGGGACTTCCACATGCTGCAGATGCCGCTGTAAAAAGAAAGAAAAAGAATCAAATAGTTCATTTTTAAAGATAAATTTGTGTATCTAGTTCTTTAAATCCTTTTTTGAAAGAAAATTAAATAAGTTCTACCTGGTACTTAATATGGCAGCAGAAGTATAGGAAGGCAGCTATACATGAATTGAATGATCTGGCATTACTTAGCATAGACCTATGCAATGCGATATTTAAAAATAAATTCTTAGGTCAAACTTAGGGCAAAACAAGTGTGTCCTCAGAAATGAGGCTGCAGGGTCTTTTTTTGAGAGGATCTGTGACATGTTGAACTTCTTCCTAAGGCCAAAGGCTGTGACTTACATGCCCCTTAGAGGGCATAACAGCATGTTTTGTTTGGCCAGAGTATGATTCTGAATGCACAGTAGCAGAAAAGGAAAAGACCTTCGGCCTTTCGGTTTGGCCACAAGATCACGGGCAGTCAGCATTTATTGCCAGGTCAGACCTTAGCTTCTCGAGCCAAACTATCAAGCAAATGGTTCAAGAGGGAATAAGGGCTAGGATTTTAGACTGGGTTCAGAAACACTTGATGGGATCTTTGAGCAAAACAGAAAGACTGACCTGCGGAGCAGCTCGGGCCAGGATGGGTTGCTACGTTCACAGGGTTCCAGGCGAGTCAGCATCAGCAGGGAGAGATGAGGACTGGACCGTCTCGCCTTCAAGGATTGCATAACTCTACCGTCGTTTTTCTCTCTCCGACCCTGGGGGAAAACGCTACTCCTGTTTTTCTCACTCATCAAACATGTCTTTCCCCAGTGCCTGCTTTGCTCCGTGCCCGGCACTCTGCCGTTCCAGGTGGTGGGGACACAGCAGTGAAGCCAGGTGACTCCTTGGCCTTACATTCTAGAGAGGAAGACAGGCAATAGACAGAAAAGCATCTATGTATGATTTGTCTCATTTTTGTTCATTTTCAGAAAGAAAAGTCAAGGCAAGTTAAAGGGAGGGGAATGGAGGAGGCTTCCAGAAAACTGCCCATTGAGTTAGGGGGGGCAAAAAAGTTGAGTACCTTGGTATGTACCATTCAGATTATCTTCTAGAACCTCTTTCTAGTCCATTCAACTTTTTAGCCTTCTGAGGCCTTTCTAGACACAGCGGGAGAGAAAGATACAGCTTAATTAAAACCCTGTTTTGCATTGAAATCAGAGCTGGATAAAAGAGGAATTACTAGCTTTGGTCTAGGTGATTTGAAACATAGGAAAGACAACCAGTGCTTTTTCTTAATATTAAAAAATTGAAATACAGGGAGTTCCCCTCTGTGGCTCAGTGGGTTAAGAATCCAGCTGCAGTGGCTTGGGCTGCGGCAAAAGTGTGGTTCTGTCCCCTGCCTGGCACAGAGGGTTAAGGAATCCAGTGTTAGTGCACCTGTGGTGGAGATCACAGCTGCAGCTTGGATTCAGTCCCTGGCCCAAGAACTTCCATATGCCATGGATGCAGCCATTAAAAAAAAGAAAGAAAGAAAGAAAGAAATAGAAAAAAATTGAGGTGTAATTCACACACCGTAACATTCGTCCTTTCAAAGTGTATACATTTCCATGTTTTTTTAGCATATTTACAAGATGGTACAACCATCATCACTAATTCCCAAAATTTTCATTCCCCTCAAAAGAAACTGTGTCCATTAGCACACCTCTCCTCCCCAAAGTCCCTGAAAACTATTCATCAGTTTTCTGTCTCTATGGATTTACCTGTTCTGGAGATCTCTTATAAATGGAACATATGTAAATGATTTCTTTCACTTGGTGTAAAGTCCATCCATGTTGTGCATATATCAGTGCTTCATTTCATTTTATGAATTTTATTCCATTGTATGGAAATACTGTATTTAGTTTATCCATTCATCAGTTGGACATTTGAGTTGTTCCCACTTTTTTACTATTATGCGTAATGCTGATATTAAAAATTTGTGTTCAAGTTCTTATTGGCCACATGCTTTTAGTTCTCTTGGGCACCTACCTAGGAGTGGAATTGCAGACATATGGGAACTCTGTGTAACTTTTTGAGGAACTGCCAGATGGTTTCCAGAGCAGTTGCAGCATTTACATTCCCAGCAGCAAATACAAAACTTTAAGATTTCTCTGTATCTTCCTCAACATTTGCTATTATATGTCTTTTGATTACAGCCTTTCTAGTAGGTGTGAAGTGGCATCTCATTGTGTGTGTGGTTTTGTTTTGTTGTTGTCTTTTTAGGGCCATGCCCGTGGTATATGGAAGTTCCCAGGCTAGGGGTTGAATCAAAGCTGTAGCTGCCAGTCTACACCACAGCCACAGCAACATGGAAACCAAGCTGTGTCTGCGACCTACACCGCAGCTCACTGTGATGCCAGATCCTTAACCCACTGAGTGAGGCCAGGGGTCGAACCCACGTCCTCATGAGTACTAGTGGGGATCGTTACCACTGAGACATGACGGGAACTCCCTCATTGTGGTTTTGATTTGCATTTTCTTTCTGAATGTTAAATGATATTGGTCATCTTTTCAAGTGCTTATTTGTCATTTATATTTCTTCTTTGGAGAGAAGTCTGTTCAAATCATTTGCCCATTTTTGAATTAGATTGTCTTTAATTGTTGAGATATAAGATTTCTTTATATGTTTCATACACTCTGTAGAAATCATACATTCTTATCAGATAGATGACTTGAAATATGTTCTCCCATTCTGTGGGTGCAGCTAGTCAATTCTGATGGATATACAAGTTGGGAGATATTTGTGGCCTCTTAAAGTATAAGATTAGCAATCCTCTCTGACTAATTGGCTTTGGGTATGTACATTCTTAGCCTATTCTTCCACTTTATATCAGATGAGTGTATCTTCTATGTGTTTGTTGCTCTGGCTACTGCAGTTGAGATTTGTGAAATCCTATTTAGGTATATATCCTGTTATGGCCTGTGTCCTGGTCATGAGTATGGGAAACCTTTAGGGGTCACCAAATTTATTTATTTATTAAATTTAATTTTATTGGAGTATGGTTGATTTACAATGTTGTATTAGTTTCAGGTTTCAGCAAAGCAAATCAGTCACACATATAAATATGTCCATTCTTTTTTCCCATATAGGTTATTATAAACTATTGAGTAGATTTTCCTGTGCTAACCAGTAGGTTCTCATTAATCATTTATTTTGTATAACAGTGTGTATATTTTATTCCCACCCTTCCAATTCTTCCTTCCCTCACAAGGATTTCACCTGTGGTAACCATAAGTTTGGTTTTGAAATCTGTGAGATTTTTTTTTGTTTGTTTTAATAAGTCCCTTTGTATCATTGTTTATTAGATTGCACATGTAAGTGATATCATATGATATTTGTCTATCTCTGACTTACTTCACTCAATATGTTAGTCTCTAGATTCATCCATGTTGCTGCAAATGGCGTTATTTTGTTCTTTTTAAGGCTGAGTAATATTCCATTGTATACATGTACCATGTTGCTGCAAATGGCATTATTTTGTTCTTTTTAAGGCTGAGTAATATTCCATTGTATATATGTACCACATCTTCTTTATCCATTCCTTTGTCAGTGGACATTTAGGTTGCTTCCATGTCTTGGCTATTGTCAATAGTGCTGCAGTGAACCTCAGGGTGCATGTATCTTTTTGAATTATGGTTTTCTCTGGATATATGCCCAGGAGTGAAATTGCTGGATTGTATGGTAGTTCTATGTTTAGTTTTTTAAGGAGGTTCCTTAAGAGCCATCCCATGTAAATAAGAATGGTGACATTAGTCAATAGTGTCCCTGAAGACATAAGACATGGAGGAGCTAAAGACAGGGGAAGGGCCTGGAGAAGAGAGAAGGGAGCAGAAATAAGGACGAACACATTTCCTTACAATTTTGCTGAGGATCCGGCTCTGACTTTTCTTTGGCCATAAATGAGATGTGCCAGTCGACGCTTGTGTATACACGATGCTTCCCTGCCACACTTACAGTACGGGGTAGAGGAGAGTGATGATGCTCGCTTGGTACCTTTCAAAATTTATTTGGCGAGAGAGAGTTAAAAGATGTAATAATATATTTAGCTTGTGGAGAAAAGCTTTTTCTTAAAGGTGCAGAGAGAGCCATCTTCTCCATCTCATTGTCTTGTTTCAGATTAATAAAGGAGCATGTGTACAGCAAGCGATTGCGTCTGTAATCCGACCTACTAAGGAAAGTCACTGGGTTCTTTAAGACAACTGTATCTAAAGTATCATAGTTGAAAACAAAGCCACCTCCCCCCCAGGGGAAAAAAAAAACATCCGTTGATTGACGATT
The DNA here is from genome assembly GCF_016906955.1 of Phacochoerus africanus. NCBI lineage: Eukaryota > Metazoa > Chordata > Mammalia > Artiodactyla > Suidae > Phacochoerus > Phacochoerus africanus. The sequence continues at coordinate 14,404,786 of NC_062555.1, read as the reverse complement.
TCTAAATCATTAGGTTGTGTGTGTTCCATAAGAGTGCTTCTGACCCTGTACTCGCTGGATTAATCTGTATCCCTGTGTTGTTAAAAACACCACTTCAATCCAGTGCATAAGAGAGTCAAGCTGGGAGTCAGTTTCATGCAAATAATACAGCTTCTGTATTATTTTAAAAATCATACTTTTAAACCAAATACATTCCAAAGAGATAATTGTGTCTATAATAAGTACTCTAAAAAACATAGGGAATGTTGTTAGTAAGTAAAATCCTGCCTTAAATAAGTGGTATTATTGAGGGAAAAAAAACCCTGTCTCCAATCAGAACTTTTTTTTTTTTGTCTTTTTGCCATTTCTTGGGCCGCTCCCGCAGCATATGGAGGTTCCCAGGCAAGGGATCTAATCGGAGCTGTAGCCACCGGCATATGCCAGAGCCCCAGCAACGTGGGATCCGAGCCGCGTCTGCAACCTACACCACAGCTCACAGCAATGCTGGATCCTTAACCCACTGAGCAAGGCCAGGGATCGAACCTGCAACCTCATGGTTCCTAGTTGGATTCGTTAACCACTGAGCCATGACAGGAACTCCAGAACATTTTTTTTTTTTTTTTTTGGTAAGGAAAATGACAGGACTATACTGGTTTCATGAAAGAGATGGAGAAATCCGGGTGGAAAGGGAAGGTTCTATAGAACTGACCCAGTACAACAGGGGGAATCACGAACGTCTCCCTGGACTCCTTTTGTTGGATAACGCCCCACTGGCAAGTACACTTAGCCAAAGTGAACAGATTATTAGCCAGTTTTGGTTTTTTTTAAATGAACTTTGGCACTGGGTGAAATTCATGGGAAAGACAGGCCAGCTTTACTCATGTGGCTGGGTGGACTGGCCCAGCTCACAGCTGCCAAGTGTTTCTGTTCAGATTGTTGGCCATCTAGCTCGAGAGCCCCTGGATGGGAACCTGTGTCATCTCCGTGTCCTGTCCCGGGCCTGGCACCCTTTTGGCGCTCTCGAAATCTGTGAATAATGTCTGCCTACACAGCTGAGAGAAATGCGTCATCTTCTCAATTGGGACATGTCATCGCTTCCGTGCCCTCCGTACGGCGCACGCCGGCCATGGGGGGCTTAAATGAAAGTGCACTTGTGCTTCTCAAAATGTCCCCAAAAAGAGACGTGGGGTTTGGAGGCAACCCCCTCTCCACCTCTCACAAGAGCAGCTCAGAGACAAGAGTGCTACAGTTCTGTGTTGAACTTGAATTTGCAGTCGGTTCCAAGGCACAATAATGCCTTCTCTTGGTTGTTTTTTTCTTTTCACATTACAGTACTTCATTATTGCCACAGGGGGAACTGTTGGCTTAATTTTGCTTTAGAGACACTGCTGCTGAAATTATTAAACTAATGATTTATGCCCCCAGTGATACAGCAATCTCTTGTGCTTAAAATGGTTACTATGTTTTGTTTACTGTTTATAACTACCAGTGGTTATGCCACGAAAAGCCCCTGCCAGCTTGCAGGGTTTATTTATCCCTGTGGATCTTTAGAAACCACTGATTAATATAGAAAAAATTTGAATGGTTTATATTTTTAAAAATCCCATAAGCTATGAATTAAACCACTGTGCTGTGCTCTATAGGAGGAAAATTTCAGTGAGAATAAACAATGGATGTCAAAACCTCCTGCCTCTCGTATTTGCTTCTGGTTGTATCAAAGTGGAAAGTAGGAGTGCTTTTCAGGAATACCGTACTGTGACTCCATCAGCTTTGGCCTCTGAGATCAGCAGCATTTCCCCTTGGGTGCCGCACATTTTACCATATTAAGGAACCAATTTGCTGAGAGAAATGTTGCACATGTTTAAAGGCCGTTAAGTTTGATGGCTGGCAGAACGCTCCCATTTGGCCCCGAGGCCGGACCTTGGTGAAAGAAGGCTTTACTACCAGCCCGCATTTTTGTTTTGTTTTGTTTTGAAGTTTGCTTTTTGTCACCAAAGGATGACACAAGGCAGATGAACCTTGGGGCAGGGAGGGCTGTGATTTGTGAGTGTTGATTTGTTTAAAATGGCAAAACGGTTCTTCCACAATGTGTAAGTCTTGACCCTGTTGCCTGCCCAAGAGAAAGAGAGAAAACATGGCTGTCGGTTTGGGCAGTTTCAGCCCAATCCTCCACCTTCAGTCTTAGGCATCACTTGCGGGTACTTCCATTGCACCTTTCTGCGGGCTCCTGAAGGAGCTCCATCAGTCCATCTGGCTTTGTTTCTGCTGCAGGATAGCCTGTCCATCTCCCCTACCCCACCCCTGCCGTCTGCTCCGTGTCCCCAGTCCTTCAGTCATGGGCTGGCTCTGATGTTCACCCAGCACCTTTATTCTGTGGTCTGACATGGTCCCTTCGAACCATGGCGTGCTCTTCCCTGAGGCGCCCCACACACCAAGCCAGGCCATGGTCCCTCGGGGCTGGGAACAAGGACCAAACGTTTTTCAGTCGGGCGGTGGTGTCTGTAAATACGACGAACGTGGACCATCCTGACTTGAGCAAATTAATTTGTAAGCAAGAAAGAGAACAAGGCCCTGAGTATGGGAACAAAGCAGCAGTCATAATGTGAACATCTGTGTACAGCTTTATCCTCGGATATTCCCTGGGCACAGAACTTTCCATACCAAAATGCAGTCAGACGTTTAAGAGAAAGATAAGTTGGTCATTGAAACACCACACCAGGGAGTAATAAGAACTCTTTCATTCTTCCTCATAACGCACTCTTTTCCTTCATGAAGATGCAAATTTTAGCCATAAAAATAGTCACAATATTATAACCCATGTGAATATGGAAAACATATTATCCAAGTGGCAATTTTAATTGGAAATAGTTACCTAATCTCATACGTAAATGTCTTCATTCAGGATGTATTTTCAGTTGCTCTTAGAATTACTCTCCTTCTTGAATTAGCAAAATAAAATGAAAGAAATAGGAATTCTGATGCAATATACTCCAAAGAATTTTTATAAATTTCATGTTTGATTTTTATTTTAACACCACATTTAGGAAACTAAATCCTATATAGCTTATCGTCAGTGTTTTGCTGATCTTTTTTTTTTTTTTTTTAACTTCAAAATGTGATTTAATTACAAATTATTTTTAAGTCACAGAAACCTGAGTACCAGTGTGGTATGTGATCTGAAATTTTATACAAGCACAAAACAGATTAAATATAAAACTTAATAAGCATAACAGGCAAAAAAAAAAAATCTGTAATGTGTAGGATTTCTAGCATGAAAAATTCCAGGCTTCAGCAGATGTGAAGATTAGATTTCTCAGAGTGAATCAACAGAATACATTTTGAAGTATCCCTAGTGAAGAAGAGTGAAAATAACTTGAAAATCAAATGCTTTTTTACAGAGAAATCAGTGACCAACAAGTATGTTAACAACAAAAAAAATTGTTATTATTTTTTAACATTATTTATGATATGTTTTCAGTCTACAGAATTGTAACATTTTCTAAGAGCATTCATTTGTAAAATTACTGGAAACATAATAGTCATATTATCTTTTGAATTTCTTTGTACCCTAACAGCTTCTCCTGTTTCTCTACGGCCCCTTTAGTTTGAAGGTAGAATGTGCAATGTAAAGACGTCAGAGAGAAGTTTATAGCAGTACAGCTTATCTCAGGAAACAAGAAATATCTTAAATAAACAACCTAGCTTTCTACCTAAAGGGACTAGAGAAAGAAGGACAAAACCCAGAGTTAGTAGAAGGAAAGAAATCATAAAGATCAAAGCAGAAGTAAATGAGATAGAGACAAATAAAACTGTAGAAAAGATCAATGACACTAAAAGCTGGTTCTTTGAAAAGATCAATAAACCTGATAAACTGTTAGCCAGACTCAAGGGAGAAAGCCCAAATCAATAAAAGTAGAAATGGAAAAGGAGAAATTACAGCCAACAGCACAGAAATAAAAAAGACCACTAAGAGATTACTACAATCAACTATATGCCAATAAAATGGACAACATGGAAGAAATAGAAAAATTCTTAGAAAGATACAATCCCCCCAGACTGAACCAGAAAAAATAGAAAATATGAATAGGCCAGTTACAAGTACTGAAAATGAGTCTGTGATTAAAAAAAAAAAAAAAAATCTAACAAACAAAAGTCCAGGGCTAGATGGCTTTGTAGGCAAATTTTATGAAACGTTTAGAGAGGAGCTAACACCTATCCTTATGAAACTATTCCAAAAAAGTTCAGAGGAAGGTGCACTTCCAGAGTCATTCTGTGAGGCCACCATCACCCTGTTACCAAAACCAGACAAAGATGCCACAAAATAAAAAAAATTACAGTCCAGTATCACTGATGAATGTAGATGCAAAATTTTTCAAGAAAATACTAGCAAAGCAAATTCAATAATATGTTAAAAGGATCATACACCATGATCAAGTGGGATTTATCCCAGGGACCCAAGGATTTTTCAATATATGCAAATCACATTAACAAATTGAAGAATACAAATCATATGATCATCTCAATAGATGCAGAAAAAAAAGCTTTTGATAAAATTCAACACCCATTTATGATAAAAACATTCCAGAAAGTGGGCATAGAGGGAACATACCTCAATATAATAAGGGTCATATATGACAAACCCACAGCTAATATCATACTCAATGGTGAAAAGCTGAAAGCATATCTGCTAAGATCAGGAACAAGATAGGAATGTCCACTCTCACCACTTTTATTTAACATAGTCCTGGAAGTCCTAGCCACAGCAATCAGAGAAGAAAAAGAAATAAAAGGAATCAAATTTGGGAAAGAAGAAGTAAAACTATCACCATTTGCAGATGACATATAGTATTCATAGAAGATCCTGTAGACACTTCCAGAAAACTATTAGAGCTTATCAATGAATTCAGTAAAGTTGAAAGATAGAAAGTTAATGCATAGAAATTTCTTGCACTTTGTTACACTAAACATGAAAGATCAGAAAGAGAAATTAAGGAAACAATCCTATTTAACATCACATCAGAAAAGATATAATATCTAGAACTAATATCTACCTAAGGAGGCACAGGAACTGTACTCCAAAAACCGTAAGATTCTGAGGAAAGAAATCAAAGACGACACAAGTTGATGGAAAGATATACCATGTTCTCAGATTGTAAGAATTAATATTGTCAAAATGACTACACTACCCAAGGAAATCTACGGGTTCAGTGCAATCCCTACCAAATTTCCAATGGCATTTTTTTTTTTTCTTTCTAGGGCAGCACTCATGGCATATGGAGGTTCCCAGGCAAAGGGTCAAATCGAAGCTATAGCTGCCTGACCCACTGAGTGAGGCCAGGGGCTTAACCTGCATCCTCATGGATACTAGTTGGATATGTTTCTGCTGTACCATAATGGAAACTCCCCAATGGCATTTTTCATAAAACTGGAACAAAAAAAAAATTAATGTGTATGGAAATGCAAAAGACCTTGAATAGCCAAAGCCATCTTGAGAAAGAAAAATAGAGCTGGAGGAATCAGGTTCCCTCACTTCAGACTATTACAAAGCTGTAGTCATCAAAACAGGATGGTACTGGCACAAAAACAGAAGTATGGATCAGTGAAACAGGATAAAAAGCCTAAAAATAAACCCACCCATGCGCATATGATCGGTTAGTCTACTGCAAAGGAGGCAAGAGTGTATGATGAACAAAAGACAGTCTCTTCAGTAAGTGGTGCTGGGAAAACTGGGCAGCTACAATCAAAAGAATGAAATTAGAACATTCTCTAACACCATACCTAAAAATAAACTCAAAATGGGTTAAAACCCTAAATGTAAAACCAAGGTGCTATAAAACTCCTAGAAGAAAACCTAGGCAGAAACTCTGACATAAATCACAACAATGTCTTTTTTGACCTGCCTCCTAGAGGAATGGAAATAAAAATAAACAAATGGGACCTAATTAGGCTTAAAAGCTCTTGTACAGTAAAGAAAACCATAAACAAAATTAAAAGACAAACTGCAGAATGGGAAAAAATATTTGCAAATAATACAGCCCACGAGGACTTAATCTCCCAAGTATCCAAAGAGCTCATAGAGCTCAATATCAAAAAACAAGCAACCCAATAAAAAAAAATGGGCAAAAAAATCTGAATCGACATTTCTCCAAAGAAGGCATGCAGACGGGCAGCAGGCACGTGAAAAAATGCTCAACATGGAAAATTATTAGAGAAACGCAAATCAAAACTACAATGAGGTATCACCTCACACCAGTCAGAGTGGCCATCATCAAGAAGTCTACAAATAACCAGTGCTGGAGAGGGTGTGGAGTAAAGAGAATCCTGCTACACGGTGGGGAATGTAATTGGCACAGCCAGTATGGAAGCTCCTTAAAAAACTAAAAATAGAGCTACCATATGATCCTGCAGTCCCACTCCTGGGCATATATCCAGAGAAAACCATAGTTTGAAAAAATACATGCATCCTAGTGTTTATTGCAGCAATGACTAGAATAGCCAAGACATGGAAGCAAACTCAGTGTCTATCAACAGAGGAATGGATAAAGAAGATAGGAGACACACAGACATAGACATGTACACGATGGAAAAATACTCAGTCATAAAATAGAATTTAATAATTCCTTTTGTAGCAACAGAGGTGGTCCTAGAGATTATCATATTAAGGGAAGTTTACCAGACAGAGAAATACAAATATCATATGATATCTTTTATATGTGAAATCAAGGAAAAAAATGATACAGATAAACTTGAAAAATAACCACAGACTTATGGTTGCCAAAGGAGAAAGAGCAACGGAGGGATAAATTAGGAGTTTTGAATTAAAGTATATGCAATACTATATGTAAAACAGATAACTAACAAGGACCTACTGTATAGTATAAGGAACTATATTCAATGTTTTGTAATAACCTATAAGGGAAAAGAATCTGAAAAAGAATATATCATATATAAAGAATATTATATATATATGTAATATATATATATTTACTGAGTCACTTTGCTGTACACCTGAAACTAAGTCAACATTGTAAATCCATTACACTTCAATAAAAAAATTAATGGTCAGAGATGTTAAGTAATATAAGGTACAAAATTCTTATAATGTTTCCCTTTGGAAATATTCTTGTTAATATTTGGTAAATATTCTTCTAGGATTTTTTCCTTAACATCTATGACTCTTTTCTTATTCTAAAATTATTATTTAAAAATCAGATTACTATTTCAGTAGTATTATTGGATGTTATAGCATTCTACAGCTTGCTTTAAAAGACAGATTTTCACTGGGTCCTGAATACTCTTCCATTTTCCATTATGTCCTATAAGCTTATTTCATTATTTTTAAAGACTGTAATAGTCCATTGTAAGGAATATTCTATAATTTTATTCACAAATTGATGAATATTTATGTCGAATTTCTCACTCTTAGAAACATTTTGGTGAGCATACTTGTATATGTATTTTGGGGCTCATGGGCACCTTTATTTTGTAGGATGAATTCCTTAGAAGTGAGACTCCTGGGTTAAAATACATACGATGTGAACAGCTACTGCCTGGTTACCCTAGTAAAGGGCTGTAAAAATTCACACTTTTCTCATTAGTGGGTATAATTTATAAAAATTCTGATGGTAAAAATGTATTGTTGTTGTAATATGTGCTTCTATAATTACTAGTGAGTTTAAACATTTTTTATATGTTCTTGAAGGTCCTTTCATCATTTTAAAATTAGGTTTTCTTTGATATGATTTACAAATAGTTCTTTTAGGATTTCCCATCATTGCTCAGCAGAAACGAATCTGACTAGCATCCAATGAGGATGCAGGTTCAATCCCTGGTCTCACTCAGTGGGTTAAGGATCCGGCCATTGCCGTGAGCTGTGGTGTAGGTCAGCAGCTACAGTGCCGATTCAACTCCTAGCCTGGGAACCTCCATATGCCATGGGTGTGGCCCTAAAGAGACAAAATAAATAAATAAATAAATAAATAAATAAATAAATAAAGTTATTTATATTTTAGGAGCATTAATGCTTTGTCTTATTTATTGCAGTTCTTCTCTTGTTTATTTTTCCGGGCACCCCCTGGCCCGGACTGACACATAAAATCAATCACCGCTGTAGCCAGGCCAGCCTCCGGATAAGTGTCTTTCCCAGTTTCATATATAGAAGACGAATTAAATATGAAATGAATGACGGATTTTGTGGAGACTGTCCTGGTATAGGCTGGCGTTTGGGGGGTTACCGAGAATAAGAACTTACTCAACAGAGAGAACTTATGCGTAAAAGAGACTAAGTGAGAAAGTCACAGTGCTCGGAGTGTCCCCAAAGAGCTATAATTTCCTGTAACGTGTATCCTCAGAGGTAAAATGAAAAGAAGCTATGTCAGCAGGAAAACTAGATAATTTACACCAGCAATAAAAATTCCTTTATTTTATATTTTGTGGTAGCTCAAAATATCTCCTATCTGGGTAGCAGCTGAACTTAGATCTACTATTCATTCTACACAGGTGTTTTAACAATGTTTTAGACTAAATCATTTTGATATTTTAGATGAAAAGAATTGTAAAAACAAACTCACCAGTACTACCACTCACATGCTCCCCTTCATCTTTCCTAACATATTTCTCACTGGTATTTCACCAAAGCAAATTTAACCTAAAAAACAGACAAACCAGCAATTATTTTTACACATTTCAAAAATATGTTGTTAGTTAAATAGAAAAAAAGACTGAAATTGTTCTAGTGGCAAATTTTCCTAAGTCTGTTAAGTAGTGTGAATGCTTAGGAGGACAGCATAAAGCAGTGTTTTTTTTTTTTTCTTTTTTATCATTCATAATGCATTCCTTTCAAAAATATTTAATCCCTTTAATTTATCTTTATAAAATCCACAGTTTGATATGAATAATGATGACTGTCCATTGGGCTTTTCACTAAAGTATCCGCAGGCAGAGCTCTTTGCGACCTGGGTTGTCTTATAACTTTGCAAATATGCTCCTTAAAACTTTTAATTGAAAAGCATCATAAAAATAGACCTGGCAACAGAAACTCATTTTCAAAAATTTGCTCTTGAACACTAAAAGTACCTTATCCAGTGAGGCTTTCAGGATAATATCTTTTATGTATTTTCTTTCCCTAAACGAGTTCCTGTACTTTAGATTATAGGACTGTTATGGTCCCTAAGGCAAATCTCTGATCTATCAATGTCTGCCCTTAAAAACCTCAGGACATAACAAATCAAATTCATGTCATCATTATAGCTTTAGCCCTTGCCTTCTCATTTTCCAGTCCACTCTTTTGTGTTGTTTTTGTTTTTAAGTGTGTGCTAAGCCTTTCGGGTACAACACCGGAGATTTCTGCCCTTTTTGAGAGATTTCGTATTTGCGTTGTATCACTGCTTTTTAGAATTCTGAAAAGCAAGCCATCCTTAAAGAACTTTTCAAATGAAGTTAAGAATTCAGCTTTATCACAGTGCAGCCATCTAAACATCATTCCACTAGTGACTCAAATAAACACATGAAATAATAGGGCCAACCCTTTGCCGATGATTCCTTGGGAGTAGGTGATCACTTAGGAGTGGCTGATGAGGAGTGAATGATTAGGAAGAACTACTGAGATGATGTGAACCAGTGAGACCACACTACGGGGAAGAGAGGATCCCTGAGGGATTCAGGTGCCACACTCTTGCGTCACCATTTCTACAAGAACTGTTGCCAGTGTCCCAGACGATTGCTGTGTGTTCTGCATCCTCCAAGCAGAAATTCACTGGTCGTATTTACATTTAAATGGTTAGCGGGAAAAAAACAGCCTTCAGAGGGTTAGGGCCATAGCACATATGCCCCTCAGATTTGAAATAAAGAACGCTGACTCGGATATAAAATAAAAGTACTGCGTGTCAGGTCGGCCACTGTGCCAGTGGGGAAGGGAGAGCGGTGTTGACTCTTCTTTAACTGAGACAGCAGATTTCACTGGTCATTATTAGGGCATTGGGAGAGCGGTGTTTTGGTTTTTATTCCCTATACTAGGGAGTTCTGCATGGTTTGCTCTCTGGGCTAATGAGTATTATGCTGGGCAATGTTAGAGTAACAAACAAATTCGCAGCGGCTTAATCCACAAAGGTTTTTTTCTTTCTTTTTTTTCTTTCTTTTTTTTTTTTGTCTTTTTGCCTTTTCTAGGGCTGCACCCATGGCATATGGAGATTCCCAGGCTAGGGGTCCAATCAGAGCTGTAGCCATCGGCCTACACCACAGCCACAGCCATGCCAGATCCGAGCCACGTCTGCGACCTACACCAGAGCTCACGTCAATGAAGGATCCTTCACCCACTGAGCGAGGCCAAGGATCGAACCCGCAACCTCATGGTTCCTAGTGGGAAGCGTTAACCACAGCACCACGAAGGGCACTCCAAGGTTTCTTTCTCATGGATGAAAATCCTGATGCACCTTAAGGTGCTTTCTTCATGCGGCAGCTTCACCAGAGCTCATGGCCTTGAGCTCAGCGAAAGAAGAGACCTGGATAGGCCCGGAAGGGGCATCCATCACTTTCTCTCATGCTTGGGCCAGATCATGGCTATCTGGTCTCAATTAATAGCAAAGAAGACAGCAAATAAATGTAGGGACCATATCTGGTCTGTTGTGTGGAATGTTTGGTAAAGACTAAATGTCTCCACCACAGCCATAGCCTAGAATTAGGGAGTAGGATGATGTGCTCAGTTTATATAGCCTTGGGGGAAGCAGACTCAGTTGAGTGTATTTATTGATATCTGTTCTCCAGCTCATTACAAGGCGTAAGGTGATCATAATAACGGCTCTCCCCGAGGACTCCAGAAACCATTCTAAGCACTGTACTTGCATCATCTCATGCAATTCGCATCGATGCCCTTATGACAGGCCTTATTATTCCCTTGATTGTACAGGTGGGGAAACTGGCAGGAGAGGCTAAATGACTTCCTGAAGGTTACATGGTGATTAAGTGGTAGAGCCAGTTTGTTGTGTTTTGTTTTATGTTTCATTTTTGGCTGCCCCACAGCATACGGAGTTCCTGGGACAGGGATCAGATCTGAGGCTCAGTTCCGAGCTGCAGTTACAGCCTGATCCTTTACCCCACTGTGCTGGGCAGGCCAGGGAGTGAAAGAACCTGCATCCTGGTGCTGCAGAAATGCCTCCTATCCCATTGTGCCACAGTGGGAACTCCTAGGGCCAGTTTTGAATCTAAGACGTCTGGCCCCAGACCGAGGTGCTTTGCTTTTGTGTTTTAAGGCGAAGAGCCATACAAAACCACTAAAAAAGTAAGAAAAGCACATGAGCGCAGGTCAGAGCTTTATTTTCACTAAAAGATCATATATCTGCAATTAACAGTATCTCATAGAAACAGCAGATGAATAGACAGATTGGTGTGGGTGGCAACTAGCTGGGGAATGAAGAATATTCAAAGTGTTTCTACCATTAACTACCATCTCTCCAAATAAGAGCTGGATTCAAAAAGGAACTCAAAACCAGATTTTTTTCATGAGAATGAACCATTTCCTTAAGTATTTTATATTCGTGCTTCACACCTTAAATTACCTCTAATGTCATCAGAGAATGGACCATTCAGCCTTGGAAATGGCCTGTTGATACTCTCAGAGTTATTCTTGAGTAGAACAAACTGAAAAGTGGTATGAAAAATCTCTCGCCTTTGTCTTCTGCCTTTCTCTCCTCATCAACTTATCTTTGCATACAGCTTCAGTTTCCTATCAGGTGTCAAATTTTCATCTATTTTAACAGTCCAGTCTTGGACTGGACACTAATTTCTAACTTTTCAAATCTTTTTTTTTTTAACTCAGTTAAAATTTCATAATGAGTTTCTATAGTGATGCTTCTTTCTTCAAAGGGAATAAAAAGTGTGATTGAGGTTACTACTATCTGTTAAGAATTATAATTTTCTTTTAAAAGCACTGGGAGCTCCACCACCATATTACTTTGACTTAAACACTTTCTAAGAGAATGTATTTTCTCTCAATACAGCATCATAAAGTCTATTAAATAGGATAATATAAATACAGCTTTTCTATAAAAATGAAAATTTCTGCTTTTACTCTGGACCAATTAAGTCTATGCTGTGATTTGAGCCATGCTTCCTATGCATGGCTTTGTCCAATCTTAAATGTTTATTTTTATCCCCTAGCATCTCACTACATCATGTTTCAATGTAAACAATGAAGATTTGTTTCCCTCTGTTGGAATTCCTAAATAACAGTTCTGCATATTACAGCTTTAAAGATGTGTCATGGCAGCTGCAAATAACTTTTAAAAAGAAACTTTGTGCAGCAAACTATCATATTTCATCTACACTCTGGCAAATGGTGCTTGCTTTTTGGCCCCAATTCAGCCTTCTTTTGCAAACCAACTTCCTGCAGCATGAGAATATACATTTTCCTGGGCCAAATATTTCAAAGTGGACACCAATTTGGGACTCCTAGCATTTTCCAGCTCTCCAGCTTTTGGACATATGAGCATTGAAAATGCTAGATTTCTACTCTTGATGCCAAACATTTAGGCTTTGGAGGCTGAAAAGTCAGAAGTCTCAATTTTAGCTTATAATGCCAGAAGCAAACTGTCCTTTTGAGACAATTACTCTCTGGCAGTGGGTCCGCACACAACACCTCCTTTTCAGGCAATTTCTATGTCATCTGCTCAACACCCCCAGGATGGTCCGTTACTTTTAGCTCCGGACTGGAAATTGGATAATAGGAACGGGGTGGGGAGGATTGTGAGCTTGGGCAGCATGGATAATGGATAAAAGGGAAACTAACTAAATTTTGCTTTTTCAGTTTTTATTCCCTTTGTCTTTCTCAGCCAATGTGTAATTTCCTTTTTTTTTTTTTTTTTTTTTACTTCTACATCTTTGGAAGATAGGGACATAGTTACCCTTCCATTCAGCCATCTCCCTCATTTTAAAGGCTTTAAAAATATAGTGAAATGGCCTAGAGAGCAAGTTACTTTGGGGAAGGCAATTTCAGACAGGGTAGTCAGGGAGAGTCTCCCTGAGGGGGTGACATTTGAAGTAAGACCTGGATGACTGCAAGGAAGAACGTTAAGAACGAAAAGTTATGTGGGAAAAGCACTCCCGGCCTTGGGGATAGCTCCTGCAGAGGCCCCTCATACAAAGGAGGAATGAGCTTGGTGTATTTCTGCAGCACAAAGTCCAGTGTGGCAGATAGTTGTATTTTATTCATCCAGTGGACAGTTCCTTTCTCACCTGCTTCTTCACAATACGGGGTTTGAAAATTAGATTGTAGCTTTCCCAGTGCCGCTTATTACCAAGGTTGGTCTTATCCTACTTTGAAGCAGTGCGACTTAAAATCTATTTGTGGGTAATGAGACATAGGAAACTCTTCTGGAAAAGCTTTTACTTTTGAAATAAAGAGACAGATAAACTTCTCTTCCTTCCTTTGTCTTCCTGCCTAGAATGCAGATGTGAAGGATGGCATGACATCAGCCGCATTGTAACCATGAGGTGGTAAGCCTGAGGATTAAGATCCAGCAGGCTAAGGATGGTAGAATAGAAACGTAGAATTAGCCTGGGCCCTTGATTCCATGGACTTTTGGACCAATTATGAGTTTTCCTATTTCTGGGATTTGGGTCAATAAAGTATAAATGTCCTCATGGTTTAAGACATTGTCAGATATTCTATTGCTTGCAGCTAAAAGCATTCCCAGTCATTTCTAATAGTAGAGGTAATAGAATTGTGACGAATAGTGAATGTACACAGGGCAGAGGAATCGGAAGGGGCCAGGTCATACAGACCCCGTAGAGTATGTTAAAGAATTTGGCTTTGATTCTGATAGGGAAACTTAGAGCAGAAAAGTCTTGTTTTCAGAATTATGTCTTTTTTAATGAAAACATTTCTGATGTGTGAAGGATAGACCACAGGGAGATAAAAGAAGAGGCAGGAGGCAAGTTAGGAAGCTGTTGTGATAGTCACAGGAAAATGGGAACAGAGAAGTGATGATGGTGGCAGCAGTGGAGACTGAGATGAATTTAGATTCAGTTTATGTTGTGCAGGTGGAGCAAAGCAGGCTTCCTCTGGCTCTGTGTATGGAAGTGAGGGAAGGTGGGTGAAGGAAGGTGACTCCTCGCCTGCCCGCCTGAGAAACGTGTCACCCAGCGCTGCCATTGACTGAGACGGCGGAAAGAGGAGCCGGTTTCAGGGATAGGTAGTGACCAGGGCAGTGGAGAGTTGCATTTGATACATTAACGTGGAGATACTTAGTACACATCTGAGTGGAGGCTGATGGGATGGATACCTAAATTTTCAAATTTGTAATTCCTTCATTTTCAATAGAAAATTAGAAAAAAAAAATTCTAAATGTTTTTGTGACTACTATGAATCTTCAGTAAATTTTGTAATAATACTAGAAAGAGCGATGGGTTTAAATGTTTCGAGCGCTTTCCTGACTTTTCAGCGATTCTCTATTTTCTTAGCAAGTTGTCAGTAACTGGATTGGGATTTGAGGGAGAGGGCAATTCTTTGAGGGCTGCTGTCCGTTTATCTATTGCTGTGCTGTTTTCAAATGGAATCATCTTATGTGATTTCTTCGTGTGCCTCAGTGTTTAATTCGTTGCTCAAATCCTCTTGTTTTCCATTCTGGTTTTGGTTTTCTCCTATTATTTCTTTAGCTTTACTGTGATTTTGTATTTTGGGCTGTTCAGGAACATTCTCCAATATTGTAAAACTTTTTGGAGGAATTATTCCTTTTCTACAAGCTAAGCTATACAGATCTTTAGATCATATACTTCTTTGTCTAGAAGTAAAACCTGGCAGGGTTTATCATTATCTCTGGATTAGGAAATGTGTAGTTTTATCTGCTACCAGGCAGAAAATATATCTTTTCCTCTGAGACCAATGTCAATACAGTCGTGTTCTCCTCTATTGACCTTTATTGAAAATAAGAATTAGAAATGTCTACAGTTGTAATCTGGTCTAGTCTGTTTATTTTGAGGGGGAGAAGATTTAGGTGGGGGCAGGAGAGATTATTTGTCCATGATCACACACCTAGTTAGGGACTCTGTCTGGCTCATTCCCAGCAGTGTCCATTGTATTTTGCTGATTTTCCCAGAAAAATTAAAAAAAAAATGCTTTTTATTTAAAAGTTAAAGTGGAATTGTTTCCTAGATATCAAAATACAAGACTTTTTTTTTTCTCCATTATCCTCGATTGTTTACAGTTTTTACATTTTAGAAGGATAACTTTGAAAGCCAAGACTTCAGAAATGGAAACATGAGCCCATGGAGATGGGACAGCAGTTTGGAGACTGTTCCTAAAAGCTAATGACGTGCTTTGGTTCTAGCAGTGGAGATGTAGACAAATATAAAGAAAACAAGAAATGTTTAGTAGGTACTTAATACACAGATTAATTTTCCCACCATGGCACATAGCACAGAGGCTAGCACAAAGCAGTTTCTTAATACATCGTGTTAAATGGAAAAGCAAATTCAATGTGGAAATAGAGGAAAAGAAGAAACTTAAAGGATTCCTAGGTTTCTGACTTGGATCACTGTGTGGGTATTTGTGTGATAATAAAAGAAATGCAGGAGGTAATACATGTTTCCGGGGAAAGAAACACATTAGGTTTGGGGATGTGCTGCCTTTGAAGTGCTCCTAAGACATCAGGTGTCTGGCAGGAAGTTAGACGAGGCTCTCGGAACAGAGATGCGGATTTGGGACTGACGAGCATTTTCGTCGATAACTCAGTCCAGTGGGAACAGACAATGTGCAGAGTGAGAGGAAACGTAAGACGACAGGCACCCCAGGTTCACGCTTTTTCTCCAAGCTTTTTGCGATGCAGTTGCTTTTGCCTGGAGCCGCCTCTTCCAGATAACCCATGACCTCCCCCTCACCTCCTGTCTGTCTTTGTTCAGATGTCGGCTCCCTGAGATGTACCATGACAGCCTGTTTCTGCTCCACCCCCTCATAGCACTTGCCTCTACTACTCTTCTTTATTTCCCCCCATAATTCTTAAGACTATCTAATATTTTGTTTGTTTATTTGTTTTTGCCAAGATATTTTTAATTGAAAACAATCAAACGTATTTTTGTCACTTTGCAAAATGTTTCCTAATAACCTTTCTGTGGTTCCTGTTCTATCTTACAACAGATAAGGGATCTGGAGTTAATCCAAGCCTCCCTAAACATGTATTCAGATAGAATGAGAAGCACTGTCTCTTATTTTCTATCCTTATTTTGATCCTGAAATCCACTCCTAAGCTTAGAAGTAAGTAAGTGGAATAGCAAACAG
This sequence comes from Phacochoerus africanus, assembly GCF_016906955.1. Classification (NCBI taxonomy): domain Eukaryota; kingdom Metazoa; phylum Chordata; class Mammalia; order Artiodactyla; family Suidae; genus Phacochoerus; species Phacochoerus africanus. Next base: position 14,388,540 of record NC_062555.1, on the reverse strand, counting down.
TATACTACCTATTTTATTATTTTTTTAAATTTTATTTTTGGAGGGGGTGCATATATCTTTTTGAATTAGTGGGGTTTTTTAAATTAAAGTATAGTTGATTCGCAGTGTTAGGTCGATTTCTGCTGTACAGCATGGTGACCAGTCATACATGTGTGTATACAGTCTTTTTCTCATACTATGTTCCATCATGTGTGTATCCCAAGAAATTAAATGTAGTTTCCTGTGCTGTACAGTAGGATCTCATTGCTTACCCATTCTAAATGTAACAGTTCGCACCTATTTTAAATATTTTATTTCTTTTTTGTTTGTTTTGCCTATCTGTTTCCCCCCACTACAAAGTGCTTTCAGGAAAGCAGGATTTTGGTTTCTCCTGCTTTGTTTATTGCTGCAAACCTGGTCTCTGTAACAGTATTGGGAACATAGAAAGTGCTCAATGTGTATTTACTGTGTCAATGAAGAGCCTGGGAAATCCCAACTAATGCAGGGGGCATTTAGATTAAGCAAAGGTCAAAGCAAAAACTGAGGTCAGACCCTATAGACGCTAATGCCACAGAGGATTGAGGAGGAAGGGTTTCAAGTTGAAAATGTGGTCAAAGCTCTCCGAAGAACATCAAGGAGATAATAAGAAAGAAAAAACCCTGGAATTTCAGTTTGATAAAAGCAATAACCTATTTTAACTTAAGGGGGAAAAAAGTCCCTAGGCATCATGCCTTCAGGCTTGTCATGCGTGTAAGGACTTCTGCGGAAGGCTGGTTCTCACAATGAAGCCGGAAGTAAAGGAAAGCTACAAGGGCATCTGTTCCCATGAGATTTTTCAGACTTGAATCACAAACGAAAGGAAGTTGGGATAGTTCGGATAAAGTTCAGATACTTATCTGAACTTTGGGGCTGGGGATTTAAACCAAGCTGAATACAGTATACAACAGTTCATCTCCCCAAGACTGCAATTGCATTCGAGAGCACGGGCGGTAATGGCATCCACACCACATATCTGGGGATTAACCTTTCATATTTGGTCTTTAGAATAAAGTTGAATCGGAGAAAATAACATAGATTGTGTGCTCTCCTTGTCTTTGTGAGAGACGAAATTAAATAATCATGTGAATCTGTGTTTGCCCACTGTTTAATGAACTAAGATGTTTAGGTACATATTAGTTTTATAGTAACATTCCAGTGGAATTTGAAAGCAATACCAAAGATACTAAGACAACATTGAGAATAACTGTCAGTCTCTCCCAGGTATAGATCAATGAGTGTTTTGATTGTAATACAAAATAATAGCTCACTGTTTATTTTCATAGACCTAAGAGACATTTTTAAGACCATTTTCACTGAAGTATAGTTCATTTACAAGGTTGTTTTAGTTTCAGGTATACAGCAAAGTGATTCAGATACACACACACACACACACACATATGTATATATACACACACACACATATATGTATATATATATATGTCTGATTCTTTTCTGTCTTAAGTATTTATAAGATACAGAATATTGTCGAATATGAGAATTGAATACTGTTCCCTGTGCTATCCAGTCAGTACCTGTGGTTCATATGGTTTATATATGGAATAGTGGGTAGATATTAACCCAAATCCTAATGTATCTCCCCACTCCTTGCTATCCCCTTTGGTAACCTTAAGTTTGTTTTCTTAGAAGACATTCTTTTTTGACCTACACCAAAAAACACGGCCATAAAATCGTATGTTGGGTTGCATCTCAACTTGATGCCGGAAAACAGAATAATTCCTTTCTGTTTATATAATGTTTTGCTGAATTTGGTATGTGTTTCAAAGCAGTCAACAAAGAGTGCACATGCCCAAAACAGCCCAAAGGGAAATTTATTTATACATGGTATACCATTATACATGGTATAAATCAGAATTGGGTGGATTTCACTGCCTTTTTGGTTTGGCTAACACCTTAAACCAGTTCTCCAATATCTTGATGTAGCAAAATTTGAAATATATATTGCACAGAACAATTATCTCCTTCTTTGTAAACTGATGTGCATTTAACAAGAAATAGAATCTGTAAATCCTCATGCTTTTATAGGCAACGCATCATCATACCTCATGAAACCTATCCACTGTCCAGAAAGTCAACAGGTCCAGTTTTCTTAAAAAGCGGACTTTAAAAGGAAGACTCACAACTGAAACCTTAACTTCTACATGTATGAAACACTCAAACCTAAATCGATTCCTAGGGCATTAGGCACTAAGAACTGGATTCTGTTACAGAAGACCTAGAAAAGACATCCTCAAAAATGGGGTTACTCTCTTTTCTTCATTCATCTCTAAGAAGCTTTTTGTCTTGGTTCTCAAGGAGCTGACATCTCAGAGAATTTTATTACAGACAATTTAAACAATTAGGATGGCGGACCATGGCATGATTCTGTTCTGATGGAAGAGAGGAGCCTTTGGTACAGTGCAGTTTGTCCCCAGGAGGTCAGAGTTCCATTTCAGAGGATCTTGGGGGCGGGGGTTGTGGGGGGAGGCATACAAGGAAAGGATAAGGAGAGGCCTGGAAAAGAAGAGGCTGGCAGAAAGGAGGCTGTGTAAATCAGCTGAGAAAAGAACACAAGGTTGGGGCTACTTCTAATTAATTATGATGTGTTTCTAGGATTTTTTTTTTCTTTCTTTTCTTTTTTTTTTTTTTTGAAGTGCTTGTTAGGAAATAAGGGCTAAAAAAGTGTAGGGGCTTGAGAGATTCAGTCAAGTGATTTAGGACATTATGAATAATTAATTTGTAACCTTTTGTGTTAAGGTTTTAAAATATTTTTGAGTGATGACAAGAAGATTGCTGTTAAACCCGCACTTGGGGGTAGTTATACAGCTGTATTTAGTTAAGACATGGACCTGGGATTTTACTGAGCATACATGTCTGAGGATTAAGGATTAAAGAATGTCACTAATGTAAATGCAGAAAAGACCTTTAGGGTTAGTCGAAGACCTGAACTGCATATTTCTCCTAAAGTATTCCAAATAGTCTGATAGCTCTGTTTTATAGCTACATAGTGTAGTGATACTCAACAGCCAGAGTTAGTTGTTGTTGATCGTATTTATGAGACATACTTAAATATAACTGTCACATGTTCCAGCTCTGCCTTTCAGTAACTCTGATTTATACAGCTGTTCTTTCTATGTTGTGGTCTGTCACATTCAGCTGTGACACGTCCTCCAGAAACGACGAAGGACCAAGGAAAGGAAATAGGAAAAATGAAGAGGTCAGCATGATGGGGTGGAGATGTAATCATCATTGAAAGTTGATTTCTAAACTGTGGTTCCACTTTCATCTCTTTAATTGACTGCTTTCATTCATTATGTGTAGACTACCCATCAAAACTTGATGAGGTATTCGATAAAATTAGTTACTAGGTATTGGATAAAATCATCCCAAGCTATTTTTCTTGCTGACCAGTTTTGTAAGCGAAACATGAACTTATTTGACCTTTCCTAGACCAAGGTAGAAGAAAATATTATATTTAATGCTCAAAACTCTAATGACATACCAGTTTTAATTAAACACCCCCAAACTAATATTAACACCAAATAAATTCTCAGATCACATTAATTTGAAAAGCATTTGGATTAGTTTCTGTTATATTTCTGAGAGTTTTAAGAATCCTTAGTTCATATAAGCAGTTAATCTTCTTTAAGCCAATAAAATAGAGCTCTTTTACAAATTAATTTTAGTAACACCATCCACAGGTAGAAAATGCCGCACATATGCATAAATACACGTGAACGTGCAGACACAAACAGAAACCTTCATGCTTCTGTAGTCACAAATCAGGTGCAATAGCACAAAACTCACTCGTTATAAAAGAAGTTGGATCCAAATTACATTTGTGACAGATGGAATAATTTAAAGTTACCTGCTCCGGTTGCTGAAGTTTTTTGGGTTTTGTTTTTTTTAATATTTGTAGAGAAAACTCTTTAAGATTTTTCATTTGTCTGTGTTTTAAAATAACCTGTCCCCCTTTTGTTTTTCTTCTGATCAGAATTGTCTTCCTGAAGTTCATCTTTTAAAGCGCTGACCTAGATAAGAGCTTTTGGAGGATCAAGAACACTTACATCTCAGAGGCACAGCGAAAGAACGCAAGTTTCTCTTCGCAGGGCTTTTGTTTCCTAAGGCCAGAATTTTTACAATACCTATAAGCCTTTTGAGATAAATAGGCAGGTTAATTGTTTAAAAAGTTAGGTGGACTGCATTTCTGGTTTTGCAAAGATTTGTAAAGATACAGACAGTTGCTTTTAATTCTTCAAATAATTGGGTTGCAACTTAAATGACATCATAGGCTGTTCCACCCTTCCAACCACATTATCTTTAATTTGCTTTTTTTATTTCAAGGAGAAGATTTCCAACTAAGATGGAAATCAAGAGATTTCTATGTTCTGGGTTTAGAGCTGTTTGTCTTTGGAATGTTTTAGTAAATCCTTCCACAGAGGCTTTAGAAGGACTCTTCCTCTGGGTACATAGTTTTATTTTAACTTAAGGGAGAAGACCTAAAAGTTTCTGTTAGGCTCTGAATATCACCCATTAATCTGGCAACTACTAAAAGGCAAACCCTTTTAAATATCTTGTCAGTTTTTGGCCAGGAAAAACAGTAAACATTTTTGACAGTATTAAATAACCCCTTAGACTCAAGACGCACCCAAGAAGGGTGCAAAAAAATACTTTATTTTCCTCTCTCTACTGGGAACTACAAACGGAGATCCAGGAGAGCTGACTTTTGGTGAGAAATCTCACCCCGTGCAACACATATCAGAGAAGCGATGTAGCACACAGTACAGTCCTGGGTGGGGTCAGCGAAAGAGCAGGAGAAACTCTGCGGGACCAAGATGGCGTCTGTCATGCTAACTGCCGTACACCTATATGTGTGTGCTTCGTGCCTGTGTCTTTTAGCATTCTATGAGTACTCTCTCTTCGGTAAACTTGTTTTCTAAAATTAATAGTTGCCCTGTTTTTATTTGCCTACTTTTCTGTGTATTTTTAAATGACACCCTCATCCTAATAGCAGTTGTCTTCATCTCTTTGCAGTGCATTCAGAGTAGGCAATGCCTCTACCAGTGTTATCGTGGAGGTTTATTATGGGAGGATTCTGATCTGCTCCAATAGGAATTAGCTGCCTTCTGTCTGTCCTAGCACAGAGCTGTTTCCTGGGATTCCTTTTCACTCTCCCGTATTGGAGCTTCCATTTCTTGTATCCATGTATACTTTATTCTTGGTTACTTTTTTAAAATGATTTTTAATTTTTCCATTATAGTTGGTTTACAGTGTTCTGTCAATTTCTATTGTACAGCAAAGGGACCCAATCATACATATATATATTCTTTTTCTCACATTATCCTCCGTCATGCTCCATCACACATGACTAGATAGAGTTCCCTGTGCTATACAACAGGATCTCATTGCTTACCCACTGCAGATACAATAGTTTGCATCTACTAACCCCAGACTCCCAGTCCATCCCACTCCCTCCCTCTCCTCCTTGGCGACCACAAGTCTGCTTTCCAAGCCCATGAGTTTTTTTTTCTATGGAAAGGTTCCTTTGTGCCATATATTAGATTCCAGATATAAGTGATATCCTGTGGTATTTGTCTTTCTCTTTCTGACTTACTTCACTTAGTATGAGAGTCTCTAGTTCCATCCATGTTCTCATTTTAGCAGATAACATTCTCTGGTTAATTCCTGAGAAAAATTGCAGTAGATGTAAACGTTTTGAGAAAGGTCAAAAGAGCTTTTGTCTGGTGTAAAGATGTCTTTATTTTATTATCACACTTAAGTTTTAGCTGAACTAGCTCTGGAATTCAAGGTCAGAAAATATTTTTCCTTCAGAGTTTTAGAAACCTCCTTCAGTCATCTCTAGTTTTTAGTAATGTTGATCCCAATCCTTAAAACAGCCAGATTCCTGGAGTTCCCGTCGTGGCACAGTGGTTGACGAATCCGACTAGGAACCATGAGGTTGCGGGTTCGGTCCCTGCCCTTGCTCAGTGGGTTGACGATCCGGCGTTGCCGTGAGCTGTGGTGTAGGTTGCAGACGCGGCTCGGATCCCGCGTTGCTGTGGCTCTGGCGTAGGCTGGTGGCTACAGCTTCGATTCGACCCCTAGCCTGGGAACTTCCATATGCCGCGGGAGCGGCCCAAGAAATAGCAACAACAACAACAACAAAAGACAAAAGACAAAAAAAAAAAAAAACAGTCAGATTCCTAATATTGTGAGAACCACTGTAACATCTGTCTGTAACGTCTGTCTCCGGTATAGAATTTCATGGGTTCTACTCTTTATGCTCAGTGTACTGGAAAACAGCGATGCTGTGCCTCATTGTGGGCACATTCGAAATCCTTGTCCCTCCGTTTCAGAGTATTTGGAATCATTCCAATGACAAGCAGTTTTCTCATTTGTTCTGTCTGGAAGGTGCTTGCTGCTCTTGTCTTTTCTTTTTCTCTTTATTGTCCATCTCTGACTCATTGTTCTACTTTCTGTGAATACCTTTACCTCTATCTTCCCTGTGTTTTATTGAGTTTTTTCTAAATTTGCTGTCGAGTTTTACTTTCTAAAAGGTTTAAATTTTTTTCTCTGACAGTTTCTTTCTTTCTTTTTTCTTTTTAGGGCTGCACCTGCGGCATATGGAAATTATCAGGCCAGGGGTCCAATCGGAGCTGCATCTGCTGGCCTACACCACAGCCACAGCAACGCAGGATCCGAGCCGTGTCTGTGACCTGCACCACAGCTCATGGCAACACTGGATCCTTAACCCACTGAGCAAGGCCAGGGATCAAACCCATGTCCTCATGGATACTAGTTGGGTTCGTTCACCCCTGAGTCATGATGGGAATTCCTCTGGATACAGTATATTTCACTTGATCTCCCTCTTAAAGATAGTAATGATATTCAGGTTTTGGACTCTTTATTTTTTTGAATTGACATATGATTCACACAACACAAAACCACCATTTAAAAGTATAAAATTCAGTACTTTTGGGTATATTCAAAAGGTTGTATAGACACTATTAATTCCAGAAGATTTTCAAAATCCCCCAAAGATACCCCAGGCCTGTTAGCAGTCACTTTCCATCTCCCCTTCCCGCAGCTGCTGGCAACCCATATCCTTTCTACCCCTTTGGATTTAGCTGTTCTGGACATTTCATATCACTGGAATCATGCAATATGTGGCCTTTTGTATTTGGCCATTTTCATTTAGCATAATATTTAAGGTTCATTCAAGTTGTAGCATGTATCTTTACTACATTATTTATGGCTAAAAAATATTCCATGGTGCAGATATTTCACTTTTGTTCCTTCTGGGGATGCACAATTGGATTTTTCTACATTTTTGGCTATTAAAAAATGCTACTATTGATATTTGTATATTTTTATATTAATATATTTTTTAGTTACCTTAGTACATACCTAGGAGTAGAATTGCTTGATTATTTGGCAACATCACATGTGAACCTGGGAGAATTGTCAAACCTTTCCTGAAAGACGCCATATCCTCCTGGTGTCAGTGCTGACAGCTCCAACATTTTGGTATTTTTTTCTTCAAAAAAATATAATCCTCTGACATTAATTTCGAGAGATGTTCTCAGTCATTATTGCTTAAAATATTTATTTTTGTTCATTTATCTCTTTATTCCCTACCCTACATATAATGCACATGTTTAGTTGTCCAACAGCTCTTTGATACTTTTTCATTTTTTTAAATCACCTTTTCTTTGCTTTTCAGTTCTGCAGTTTCTTATCGACCTTTCTTCACATATTCGTCCATACTCATGCCCTCTCTAGTAATGAGTTTATCACAGGCATTCTTCGTTTCTGTTACAGTATTTATGGTATCTAGTATTTCTCTTTGATTCTTTCTTAGAGGTCCCATTTTTCTGCTTACATTACCTATTTGTTCTTGTATGCCATTTACGTTTTCCGTTAGTGAACAATACACCAGTATGCCAATAGCTCTTAGCATATGAATCATAGTTATTTTATTATTTATTTATTTATTTTGTCTTTTTGCCTTTTCTTGGGCTGCTCCCGCGGCATATGGAGGTTCCCAGGCTAGGGGTCGAATTGGAGCTGTAGCTGCCGCCTACACCAGAGCCATAGCAACGTGGGATCTGAGCCGCGTCTGCCACCTACACCACAGCTCGTGGCAACACCAGATCCTTAACCCACTGAGCAAGGCCAGGGATCGAACCTGCAACTTCATGGTTCCTAGTCGGATTCGCCAACCACTGCGCCACGATGGGAACTCCCATAGTTATTTTAAATTGATGATCTGAAAATTCCAGCATCCCTGCCTTATTTAAGTCTGTTTCTGATGTTCGATCTATCTGTTTAACCTGTTTTGTTTTGTTTTGTTTTGTTTGTTTGTTTGTTTTACCTTTAATGTGTCTCTTAATTTTGTCTTACAGCTGAACTGATGTATTGGGTAGAAAGGGCTGCGGTAAATAGGCCTTCAGTAATAAGTGTTAATTTGTGGAGGAAGAGGAGGTATTCTATGGAACAGTCCTATGATGAAGTTTCACTTTGGGTGATCCTATGCCTCTGGACTATGGACTTGAGCAGTGCTTCTCAATACCTCCACCCTTGGGACAGGATGGCTAGAATGGGCTAGAATTGGGTATTTATCTTCCCTCAGGGAAAACTGGGAATAACCATGGCTGAGCCTTTCTTTTCCCCCACATAGAAGGATAGAACAGGCTGGTGTGGGATATTTTTTTTCCACCAGGTGATTAGACTCTGAAAAACCCCAGTAGGTTAGGCTCTGGTAACGTGATGTCACTTGAGCACACACGCTGTTGTAGGAACAGATGGTCTGGTCTGTTTCACAGTCGTTAGCTTTCCCCTCCTCCTACCTGTACCCTAAGGGGGTTCTTCTCCAGTGGTCGTTGTGAGGGCCTGGTTGAGCTCCCGGAGGTAAAGTTATAACTGGGTACCTCTGGAATTTTTAATTCTCTAACTTGTCACACTGAGCTTTCAAATATTCAGATTTTCCTACCTCAGTACTGGTTCCTAGGGTTTTCTGCTTGTGAGGTTCTGCTCAGGAAAGTTGTGATGCTTTGAATTTGGTGTCCCGTTCTGCAACTTGGCAGGCAGTGGTTTTCCCTGTGACCTTACTTCTCTGAGGGATCTAAGATTAGTCGTTGATATTTTAGTTTGTTTATCTTTTTGTTTGTTATTAGGATAGCGTGATTGTTACCAAGCCCTAGCTCCTGCTGCTTGCTACACTGGGGGCAATAAAATATTCCAGACAGGAATTGTTGGGGCAAGGAATAGCCACTTTATTCAGAAAGCTGACAGACAGAGAAGATGGTGGACTAGTGTCCCAAAGAACCATCTTTCCTGGGTTTGGATGCTGGTTTCTTTGATAGAACAAAGAGGGGACAGAGAGGAGGTAAAGTTAAAAAAAAGGCAGTAAGTTGTTGCAAATATTTCCTGGTTCTGGCCAGACTCTGGAGGGGATGCATTAATTTCTTCTTTCCTGCAGTCATTCACAGGTGGGCCTGGAAGGATGTTTCCTGTGACCTAAACAAAGCATTTGAGTTTAAGGCTCAGGCCAGTGAGGCAGGCTTCCCAAAGATGGACTATTGTGGATACTTTAAGCTGTTGCCAACATCTCTTTAGTGACTAACTTGTAGCAGAAGCAGGAGAATAAAGATTAAAGCAAAAGAAGCAGAGACAGTGTGGAATCAGATTTGTTCATCCCAATTATATGGTACCTCCCAAGATTCTTAGATGCTAGACCAGAAACCAGAAGTCTCTCTTTTTATGAAAACTCACACTTTCAGTATGTCATCTGGGTCCAAGATCATGGATAGGAAGACAATATTTTCAAGCCGTCTTCCCAGCTTGATCTCTGTATCAAAGCAGTCCCGCTCAAAATTCCAGCAGTTTTCTTGCTTGTTGTTGTTGTTGTTTGTCAACAAACTTATTCTTAAATTTATATGGAGGGACAAAAGACCCAGAATGGCCAATAGAGTGTTAAAAGAGAAGAATAGTTGCAAGGCGGACAAGATGACTTATAAAGCTACGGTGATCAAGACAGTATAGTTTCTTGAGAGGATAGACAAATAGACCAATGGAACACAATAGAGCGTGTAGAGATAACATAAATATAGTCAACTAGTATTTAAAACAAAGGAGCAAAGACAATACATTGGAGAATATGTAGTCTTTTCAATAAATGGTGCTGAGCAGCTGGACATACACACATAAAACAAACAAACAAAAAAATGATTCTAAACACAGACCATATACCTTTCACAAAAATTAACTCAGAATGGATCGTAGACCTTATAAAACTCAAACATATAGAAATGATAGATGACAGTATAGGAGAAAATCTGGATGGGCGAGAGGATTGTGACAACTTTTTAGATACAACACCAGAGGTCTGCTTCTTGGGAAGAATAATTGAATAACTCTGATTGGTTAAAATTTAAAAATTATGCTCTGCAAATACACTGTTGAAAGAATGAGACAAGCCATACGCTGGGAGAATGAGAGTATATTTGTAAAATGTTTATCTGATAAAGGACTGTTATTCAAATTATTCAAAGAACTCTTAAAAGTCAACAATAAGAAAATGCAAAGCCTGATTAAAAATGCACTAAAGACCTGAACAGACCTTATCATAAATGATAGAGAGATAGGCAAGTAAGCATAGGAAAAAGAGCTCCATGTCATTAGTCATCAGGGAAATGCAAATTAAAACAGCAGTGAAATCTGTCTGCCTACCTGTGAGAATGGATAAATCCAGAACACTGACAGCGCTCAATGCTGGTGAAGACAGCACTTATTACTGATGGCAATGAAAAATGGCGCATCATTTTGGAGGAGAGTTTGGTGCTTTCTTTAAAAATAAAAATAAAAAACAAAAAGACATATTCAAACCTTACTGTCCCTCAGTCGTACGTCATGGTATTTGCTGAAGAATTGAAAATTATGTTCACACCAATATCTGCATAGTGATGTTTATAGCAGCTTCATTCATAATTGCCAAACTCGGAAGTAACCAACATATCCTTCAGTAGATGAATAGATAAATGACTGTGGTACCTCTAGATAATGGAATATTATTCAGTGCTAAAAAGGAATGAACCATCATTTTAGATAATATTCTAGATAATGGAATATTATTCAGTGCTAAAAAGGAATGAACCATCATTTTAGATAATATTCTAGATAATGGAATATTATTCAGTGCTAAAAAGGAATGAACCATCATTTTCCCATAAAAAATGGGAAAACTCCCATTGTGGCTCAGTGGTAACGAACTCAGCCAGTATCCGTGAGGATGCAGGTTCAATCCCTGGCCTTGCTCTGGGTAAGGATCCATTGTTGCTGTGAGCTGTGGTGTAGGTCATAGACACAGCTTGGGTTTGGCATTGCTGTGGCTATGGTGTAGGCTGGCAGCTGCAGTTCCGATTTGACCCCTAGCCTGGGAACATCCATATGCCAAGGGTGTGGCTCTAAAAAAAAAAAAAGTTGAAAAATTTTAAATGCATATTCACTAAGTGCATGAAGCTAAACTGAAAAAGCTGCATGCTGCATGATTTCAAATATTTGACATTCTGGAAAAGGCAGAATATGGAGACAATTAAAAAAAAATATGGTTCCCAAGTATTGGGAGAGCGGAAGGAATGAATAGGAGGAACAGAGATGTAGGGCATTGAAACTACTCTGTACAAGTATAATACTACTGGACCTATGCAATTATAAATTTATCAAATTCATAGAATGTACAACTCCGAGAGTAAGCCCTCATGTCAACCGTGGACTTTGGATGATACTCATGTCTCAGTTTAGGTCATCATTTGTAACAAATACGAGTCTCTGGTGGGAGATGTTGACAACTGAGAACGGCTATTACGTGCGTGGGCCTGGGGTATATGCGGAACCAACCTCTGTATCGCTATTCAATTTTACTGAGCCTAAACTGCTCTAGTATAAATTATGTTAAAAATCTCATCTTGATTTTTTTTTTTTTTACTTTTGGCTTCTATTTTTGCTTCATGTTAAATGTTTAGTCTTTGTAAAGAAATTATTCTTTCATTTATGTCTTTGCGCATATCAGTTTATTTCTAATTCTTTGTTAGACTCCTCTGCATCAGCTTCATCTGAGATAAAATATTTCATCCTTGATTTTGGATTTCCATTTCAATTGAACTTCTTTTCATTTCTTGACGCGTTTTGGGTTTTCAGTCAGCTTGTTTGTTGTGAGATGTCTTCTCTTCTGTCTCTGAGGTTCTGTCTGGCACCTTGGTGACCACCTTCTCTCAGCTCCCTGTGTTCCAGGTTCAAGTGAGGTACTATGTAGGCAGTTTAGGACACCCCCCTGGGGTATCAGTTGTGTTAAAAATTCAGTTGCCATGGCAGCGGGCCCTATGCCGGTCTGGGCTGGCTGCTCTCTGTGTCGCCTGGGTCTTAGAAATACAGCCTATTAGACGCTGTAGCCTCAGGCAGTGGTCCCTGCCTTTAGTTTTGGTCCTCTTTGTGTAACGTGGGGAACATACTTGAGTTCCTCGATACAAACCGTGACCCTTATTTGGAGGTCCTGCCTTGCACACAGACTTTTGAGTAAGTCTCCTTTTACCCCCTCACAGCCAGATTCTCAGCTGTCACTTCCAACTTCCGGACCTGAGGACCTGATCCCTCACGTGGCCCTCCGACCTCATCAGCGTTTCTAGTTCACGAAGACGTGTGCCTTTTCTTTGAGCCGCCCTCCTTTTTTTTTTTTTTTTTTCTCCCGGTTTTTTCTATTTCATTAACTCTTGCGTTGTGTTCCGAATGAAGAAAGCGAGTCAAAGCATGAATTCCATATACTGTCTTTACCCCACTTCCTTTGACTGGCTATTAACAATTATTTGAACGCCTAACCTCTCGCTCATCATTTTCCTCCACATGTTTGTAATGTTTCTTGAATCCTTGACTCTGTCAAGTGCTTACCCACCTGAAGGTATGAACAGTTTCCTCCACCCACAATGCTCTCGTCCAAGCTCTTCACGTGGCTGACATTTCATCTTCCAGCTTGAGTCACCCTGCCAGAGAGTCCGTCCTTGGCCACACAACATAAGCGGCTCTTCCTCCTCTTCCCCGTCATCATGGGTATAATCACCAGCATCGTAATCATCATTATTTTTAGCCTTAGAACCCTGTTAGGTGTCCTCCAAGCATTCTTTTAAGATTTATTTATTTACTGGTTTCTTGACCGGCTGTATGACCATGTCCCCATCAGAAGGTTAGTTGTGTAGAGGGCCTGGCCACGAAAGCTGTGAGGTTCAGCCACTGCCTGGCATTTGTTGAGTGAATTATAAAATGCATCTTTCTGGGAATGAGGTATGTAATGGCTAAACAGGAATCCAGTTTATATACACAGAATTTGTAAGCACCTCAATTGCTAAAACATTCTCTTTTTTCTGCCCATGCATATAATGGGTGAACTAAACTCTATATCAGTGAAGTCGATAGATAACATGTGGTAAACAGATCTACATGTATAGGTTACAAGTCAGGCACAATTATTGAAAGTTTATTTAGAATTATCATAAGAAATAAGTCTTTCCCACCAAAGGTAATTCTTGGAGTTATTTCTGTTGCTGTCTTCTTTATTTGCTTCAGGTCTTCAGAAACATTTTAATTTTTCTCAGCACAAAGACTATACTTTGAAAGCTGGTGATGGACAATTATTGTAAGATTTACTTTGAGCTGAGAAGCAAAATTTTAGATACTTAGTCGCTGAAGCACAGCACCTAGATGTGATTAAAAACCTCCAGTGACTAATTCCCCTGTGACATTCCTAAGCTATTCTTTTACTTCAGGAATATTTTGGAACTTCTTAAAGGTTTAGACCGAGACTGAACATGAATAGCTGCTTGGAACTTTAGTTCCTAAGGGCTTCCGTAGGAACGAGTTAGATTTTTAGATTCAGGTAAGTGAATAGTTAAGAATTACTCAGTAGCTGTTGACAAACATAATTGATGGAAACTGTGGTTATACCTTCTGTGTTCTATTTTCTTATCAAAATATGTGAATTAGAACTTGAATTGTATGGTTTGGAATAAACATGCAGTTGAATTAGGAAATTTAATTAAATGTGAAGTAGTGGGGAAATTGTGAATGGGGAGGTAAAAAAGAACCCAAACCCTTACACTCTTGTATTGTTTACTAAAACCTGCCAAATTGTGAGTCCCTGTATGCCCTGTGATGAAGCACAATGTGAAAATTCAGCTTCTGTCTTCGTCATCTATTCATATACACTATATTAGCTTGGGACGTTAAAGAAATATTTTAGTAACACCGCAAGAATTGCAGCCAACAATCCTTTCCGGGTTATGTGCAAAGTAAACAGTGACTAGGAAGAAAACTTATTCAGTAAGAGGACTTTTAATTTTAAAACTATAAATTTCACTGTGGGGAGAGGAAAGGAAACGGAATTGCTAGGCTGTTAATGAATCCTGGTTTTGTTAGGGAGAGTGTCTTTTCACCCAGAGGTTCTGCTGCAAATCTTTTAGCATGTTAAGATCATAGAAAAAAATAATGAGAATTATTCTAATTTGGGCACAGATACTAAAATAATTGTTTGTGGACTGGAGAAGAGATAGTTGGAAACCAAGAGAAGAATTTTTTTTTTTTTTTTTTTTTGAAGACAGACGTTTCAGTCCCTTGCTATGATGAAGAGGAGGAGCCAGTGGACAGATTTTGCACAGAGAGATGTTGTAATAGAAGAACTGGGCTTTTTTGTTGTTGTTGTTGTTGTTGTTGTTGTTGTTGTTGCTATTTCTTGGGCCGCTCCCGCGGCATATGGAGGTTCCCAGGCTAGGGGTTGAATCGGAGCTGTAGCCACCGGCCTACGCCAGAGCCACAGCAACGCGGGATCCGAGCCGAGTCTGCAACCTACACCACAGCTCACGGCAACGCCGGATCGTTAACCCACTGAGCAAGGGCAGGGACCGAACCCGCAACCTCATGGTTCCTAGTCGGATTCTTTAACCACTGCGCCACGACGGGAACTCCCCAGAACTGGGCTTTTTAATGTTCAGGATTATTTTGTTCATATTTTCCCAAGATAATCGTATGTCTTCATGCCCTCTCATAGTTTCTCTGGGTCATTTCTGATTCAGGTTGTAACTAATCTAAGGGTTAAATAAAATGTAAATCAAATGGCACATCATATAGACATTGAGATTGCTCCTGGAATCCTACAATTTTACGCATTGCTGGAATCCTTTTTGTAAGAAATTGCATTTTCCACCACAGACCATTACATTTTGAGAAACACTTTAGAACAAAAACCGTAGCAGAGTTTATATAGAGAGTTCATCACCTTCCCTCCCCACGATCGCAATACCGCACAGCTCAGTGGGCTCGTGCCTGTCCTCAAAATGGTAACAGCCAAAAAATAGCTGTCAAGTGGATATAGTAACTTGTAAATTATATTAATGTTTATTTTGTCCATTAAACATAACTCTCAGGGTAAGTCAGTACAACCCTCAAGAGTTAAATGCATTATGTTTCAAATAAAACACAGTAAGCACTTAATCTGTGTTTACAATTATTAACAGCACTCTGTGGCAGCATTCTGTCGTACTGACTACATAAAAGAAGCAATAGTAAATCCTGGATTAAACGTATGAGTAATTCACATGTCTCTGAAGCTCAAAAAGCAAAGCCAGAAATGTTTTATATGGGCCTCAGTTCTAATCATTGGAAAAGTTTAATGTTTTGTGTATGGCTGTAGAATTTCCAAATTGTTCGAAATGCTAAGTCTCATTAGAAATATTTAAACATCATAGAACATGAACCTTTATTTTATGCGACATGTGTTTCAGCCACAAAATTACTTAAAAATGTACATGGATATATATTCTATATGTGATTATCCTATTCTTAGTGAATGAGCCTGGACTTTTATCCATTTACATGAAGCCGTGGGTTAATCATAAAACACTACACTTTTGAGTCCAAATTAATTTCACTGCAAATTGTCATACTCCTAAAATGTACATTAAAGTAAATGTGTAGCCATTTGGTTGACTTTTCAAGTGAAAGAAATGATAAATCACTTATTGTATCTCCAAACCAAAAGCAAAACAATCAAAACACATTGAGTTGAGGCCACCTTTTTGACCTGGGAGGGTAGTGGGAGAGGACTCATGCTATATTTTAACACAAAGCTTGAATTTTTTACTTCAACAGAAATACACATGCCTAAAAATAGAAAACTTGCATCATATTGCATGTAGATATTCCTCTGAACACTTGTATGTATTCTCTCTTCATTTGCTTATTAATTTAGTAACATCTAATATCGTAGGACACCTGACACCCATAAAAATCAAAATCAAAAGATGATCTCTAGCGTCTGGTAATGGTACAGGACCTTATATCAAACTAATCTCTCTTCCCCCGCCCCCCTTTGGCTGCACCTGCAGCATGCAGGAGTTCCCAGGCCAGGGACAGAACCCACACCATAGTGGCACCCTGAGCCACAGCAGTGACCTGGGCCACAGCAGTGACAATGTCGGATCCCTAACTGCTAGGCCACCAGGGAACCCCTCAGACTAATCTCAATGACAATACTGATAGACTCTGGTCAAAACAAAATGAAATAAATAAAAACAGTTCTTTAAGGGCATGGGAGAATGGCTAAAGGAGGCGGAAACTTGAATGAATTTCCCTTGTGGTGCAGTGGATTAAAGGAGTGAACATTGTCACTGCAGTGGCCTGGGTTCAATCCCTGGCCCAGGAACTTCCATATGCCACAGGTACACCAAAAGAAAAAATAAAAAATAAAAAAAGAAAGCAGAAAAAAGCAAGCAAGCAAGCAGCACCTTGAAGGAAGGGTTTCATCCTGAGTGAGAGTTATGTTTGACCCGTTTCTCACTGAGGACACTCCCAGTCTGTGCTGTGTAGGAAGGATTGCAATCCATAAGAATGTGGCATTCTGACTGGCCAACTAGTGAGAAATTGGAATTGGGAGCTTCCCCAATAGCTGGGAACTGAGAGGAGAAAATCCCTGCCAAGAGGGATTCATAAAGGAGAGAGAGCCAAAGATCTACAAGTGAATTCCCTCGAGGTTTCATCTTGACCCCTGAGCAGTGAGTGCGTGGCTGGTACTGCAAGGAGCTGAGAGCAAAAAGAACGGCTGGATGATTGAAACGAGCCAGCCGAGACGTCAGGGGCCACGGACAGCAGGGAACTGGTTTTAGGTAAACGTCTTACCGAGTTAGAGAGACTTAGAAACGCTTCACGCTTTTACAAAGGGTTCTATGCTTTGGGGGGTGAGAATAACGTTTATTTTACTTTTAGAATCTTTTACTAGGAGCAAGGGAAATACTGATACATACTCCCTATCCGAAAAGAAAACAAGCTTCGTCAGAATTAAGATGACACACCAGTAATTCAAGCAGGAAAATAAAATGAAACACTGCACAGAATGATTAAAGCATCCATAGTCTCTAAAAAGTGCTGTACATGTAGTGTAAAGTCAAAAATTACTAGACATGTAAAGAAGCAGAAAATGCAACCTATAGTCAGGTATTTGTAGCCCCATCTGCTTGTGTGTACAGAGCATCCTCTGCAGTTTACTTAGGATTTTAGTTAAGAACTGTAAGAACTAATGAGTGTATTTTGCGAAGGTACAGGCCACGGTAAGTACAAAAACAAACCAAAAAAACCCCCAAATCCCTGCCTTCCAGTAGCTCACGATCTACTGGGAAAACCATCTATACAGAAATACGCTTTTGGGGTATCTCAGCAAAGCGGCAGAGCCGGCTGCTCCATGTTCTCATTCCTCCACAGGCGGATCCAAAACCAAGCAGAAGCGCTCAGAAGCACCCTTGTCAGAACACTGGGAGAGAGACGTTGACAGCCACCAACCGAATGCTGAACAAAGGCGGAGGAAACTGGAAAATGGTAGGAAAGCCTTGTTGTATCTTCACCCGCTCCTGCCCGGTCCCCTTCCTGGCCCGGCAGCCCCATTCCCAGTGTGGGAGCAGGGTCCCCGGCTCAGGACGGTGCACGGCTGACCTCACTTGCCAATCATTAGGTATGTCCATTCTCGCCTATCTAGGGCCTCTCCAAAGGGCTGACACAAGACCGTTTGCCTGACTCAGAACGCAGGCCAGAAAAGCAGGGTGCACTGCTGGAAAAAAAAAAAGCAGTAAGGGAGGTCACCACCCATAGGTGCTGGTGGCATAAGATGCCAGGGGCAGATTTCCCGTAAGCCACCAAAGGCCTAGAGGAAAGCTGGGGGAGGTTCTTTAGGGGAATTAGGACATTCAAAAGCACCCTTGTGTAAAGGGGAATTTGGAAAGCCACACGCATGATCAGGGCAAGACACACGCTCCGAATAGAGCAGGCAAACCCTGAGTTTTCCCCTTGGCCTGGTCCCTGGGCTTCGTGTAAGCCTGGCTAAGTGTGGAAACAGCGACAGCGTCCCTCTCTAGTGATGCTTAGGATTTTTTTGTCCTTAGTCTGTTTCCTAATTCAGCTAAAATATTTAGCGGAATCCAAAATTAAATCCACAAAATAATTGTCTATATTAAAAGAAATCTAGCTTCTATCTCTGTACTTCCTACCACATTTCCTGCTTGTTTTAACCACTTTTTCAAAAAAAAAAAATGTCATTTATCTCACCATATAGGTTTGTTGTCAGTTTCTGCATTTCCAACCCAGAGGATACAATGCATGCTTTTCTCCATCTTTCTTCTTTTCATTCTGTAATACTTCTTTGCAATAATTCCATAGTAGCAGATCCGTATTGATAGCTGTATGGTACTCCATTGGGTACCACAATTTATTCTAATCCGCCCCCTATAGAAGGATATTGGAATTGTTTTTCCGTCTGTTTTTTTACTATAAAATATCCTGCAGTGATATCAGTTTGTTGATTGTAACCAATGTGCAATAAAAGCCATTGATAAAGGGAAGAGGGTGTGAAGCCCTTAGGACCCATCTGTACTGTCTCTGCAATTCTGCAAATCTAAATCTGTTAGCACATTTTTAAAGTTTCTTTAAAAATAAGAAAAATAGGAGTTCCCATGGTGGTGCAGCAGAAACGAATCCGATTAGGAACCAGGAGATTGCGGGTTCGATCCCTGGCCTCGATCAGTGGGTTAAGGATCCAGCATTGCCATGAGCTGTGGTGTCGGTCACAGACGTGCCTCAGATCCCTAGTTGCTATGGCAGCTATGGTAGGCTGGCAGCTGCAGCTCTCATTTCACCCCTAACCTGGGAACCTCCATACACCGTGGGTGCGGCCCTCAAAAGACGAAAACAAAATAAATGAATAAATAAATAAAGGGATCTTAGTATTTTAAGTAGCTTAATTTTTTAAAAAATGAAATGTAGATATATTTCTATTAATCCATCAGGAGTCACATACATGGTCATTTTGGTGTTCTCAGTGAACCTAGAATACAACATAGCCACTTCTATATTTAGAATCAACTGTTCTTTTACATGAGTGACTGTTCAGGTTGAACTCATATATATAATAAGCATGTATAATATATAGATAACATATGCATATAATGTATATAATATCCATATATAGTGCATTGAGATATATACATAGAACTCTTTGAATTTTTAAAAATGGATGAGTATGGAGTTCTCGTCGTGGCGCAGTGGTTGACGAATCCGACTAGGAACCATGAGGTTGCGGGTTCGGTCCCTGCCCTTTCTCAGTGGGTTAACGATCCGGCGTTGCCGTCAGCTGTGGTGTAGGTTGCAGACGCGGCTTGGATCCTGCGTTGCTGTGGCTCTGGCGTAGGCCGGTGGCTACAGCTCCAATTCAACCCCTGGCCTGGGAACCTCCATATGCCGCGGGAGCGGCCCAAAGAAATAGCAACAACAACAACAAAAGACAAAAGACCAAAAAAAAAAAAAAAAAGGATGAGTATCTAATTTTCATCAAATGGCTTTTCTCCTTTTAAGGATATGATTTTTATATCTATTAATATAATGGATTACAGGAGTTCCCCTTGTAGCTCAGCAGCAATGAACCCAACTAGTATCCGTGAGGTTTCGGGTTCGATCCCTGGCCTCGCTCAGTGGGATAAAGATCTGGTGTTGCTGTGAGCTGTGGTGTAGGTCACAGATGTGGCTCATATCCCTCGTTGCTGTGGCTTTGGCATAGGCCAGTAGCTATAGCGCCGATTCAACCCCTAGAGAACTTCCATATGCCTCGGGCGTGGCCCTAAAAAGACAAAAATAAAAACAAACAAACAAACAAAAAGCAGATGACATTAATGGTGTCTTTTTTCAGATCACTGAAGTGAACACTTCTTGCATGTAATGTGTTATTTTTGATGTGCTCCTTGCTACTGTTTGCTGATATTTAAGATTTTTCACTGACGCACAGCAGATTGGTTTGCAGTTTCCTTTCTCAGCACAGTCTCTGACAGGTCTTTGGAATCAGTGTCCCGTTTTCCTCTTTCTCTACCCTCTGGAGTCGTTTTAAGTAGAACGGGGACTTTTCTATTCCTTAACGGTGAGCTACAATGTCCCTGAGACCTTCTGGGGCGTGTGCTTCTCACTCCTCATAGTTCATCTTTCGTAACAGTTGGAGACTGTTGAAACTTTCTGCCTCAACTGGAGACTATTTTGGCAAAAGCTGTGCTTCTCAAAAACCAAACATTTCCTCTCGCAGTGCATCTCTCTTCTCACCTAAGCTGGAAGCTCTTGGAGGGCATATTCCAATAACAATTTTAGAGTACCCATCTGGTGTCCGACACGTCAGTTCAATTCCAGCAATAATAATATATTACACAAACCACCTGGACTTAGACAGACCCCACCAGCAAAGGCGCTCAGTCTTATAATACCGCCTCCACTGGAGATGCCAGCTCCAAGTCAGGTCCTCAAGTCTACCTGAAATTCTGACCAGCTGCCTTTCCTGCAGCATCCGCAGGTTCTGTAACTCCCCTTCAGTTCTGGTATTTTTCTAGAACTACTCACAGAATTCCTTGAAAGCACTACGCTTATTGGTAGTGTTCTGTTCTAAAGAATATGCCCACATGAAAGATGGAGCTGGGCTCAGAACTTCCGTGCCTTCTGCAGGCACCGCCACCCCCTCCCCCAGCAGCACACCCATGCCCACACCCCGGAAGCTCTGCCAGCCTCCTCCTTACAGCGTTTTTGTCTGGAGGTGCCTTACGGAGGCGCCATTACATCGCCGGCCACAGGATTAAACACCAGCTCCTGAGAGATGGGAATGTCTCTTGTTATCATAATGAGCCCCACCCTAAGGTACCCGAGTTTATACTGACAAGGCGAGGCAAGGAGGTGGGCCGGGAGTGAGGCTTCTAGGCTTCTAATCAGGGGCTTGGTACCATTTCGAGGTGGCCAGCCCCTCCCTCTCTAGAAACTAAGAGCCCTCCGTGTGCCTCATCCTCTCAGTACAAATTCAGGTAAGGTTCCTCATGCCTAACAAAAGACATTTCCATCTCTCAGGAAACTCTCTGGGTGTCAGGAGCTCTGTGCCAAGAACCTGGGACAAAGACCAGGAACCTTTATTTTATGAGACCCCTGGGAGAATACTGTGCATTTCTTTAGTGCCCCGCTCGAGTTAGGCCTAGGTGTAGGTAGGTGTACAATCTTTATCTATTAAGTTATTGGATACAAGAGTGAATGAACTGTATTTGTTCCAGTTAGTAAGGCTGTGCTTTCTTTCGGGAAGGAAAGCCAACCCGGCCTTTGGGCCTGTTACTTGGTGATGCTAATGCGTTACATTCCCTTCAGCTCCCCCACCCCCACCCCCCGCCCTGAAAGTGCTGGCTGCCCAAAGCCTTGCAATCCAAAGACCTGAAATCCTGATTTAAAAAATGCCAGTGTGATCTTTTGATCAAAGCTTTCCTTGTAGGGTATCAAGTCTCCCCTTACCTGAATGCATGAATCTTGAGTTGCCTCAAGTAGGAGAACCTCTGAGAGATGGTCCAAACATCAGTTTTCTTCGTTGCTTTTTTAATGACACAGGTACATTTTGAGAGTTTTTAATTGCATTTCCCCTAAAGGTTGTAAAGTGTGTGTGTGTGTGTGTGTGTGTGTGTGTGTGTGTGTAATCTCTCACTCATCCTGGTGGGAAACGTTCTAGTGCTCAGATGGAACCACTTGAGACTAGCAACCAATTGAACTTGACAGTCATACCTGATACTCTGTTCATCCTCAACATTTTAATCATCTGGATTTTGTAATTCTGTTGTGTTTTGTAGGAAAGCAACTGTGTTATGTGAGAGATGAAACTTTGCAGTTTTCTCATGTTTAATTTTTTTTAGGTCTGTCCTGGAGAATTTTTCCAGCTGGATGACTAATGCAGAGGGATTTTTCTCTTCCATTGCTATCATCCCTTATGTGAATTATTAATATATGTTTTTATTTATAATTCATTACCTTTAAAAGAGAGTCATGGATGAGCAAAGACCCAGCTGCACTTGGGCTCATCAAATGTCCTTAACTGTTTTTTGGAGTTTGAGCATTTTCCCAACATGTTTCCACGAACATTCTCCCTTTATTTACAATCCCTTGTGTGTCTAAGGGAAATGGAAGCCTTATGTTTCTTTTTCACTTATACTTAACTCATCAGAATGTTTTGCAAAGCAATTTAAATGTCCAAGAAGATTTTTATTACTGATTTTCTTAGAAACATAAAGTCTTATTTTGCCAATAGTAGAAGAGAAAAAAACCTATATGTGAACCCAAGGACTAATGTTTGCTTCAGAACTTAAAACCGATAAAAGTTTGAGTGGGTTTTGAACTTGGCAAATCCTGCCCTAAATCACTTATAGGAAATCTTCATTCATTAACTACAAAAGAGCAATTTCATGTGTGGACTGGTAATTGCAAGCCTCACTGCCGATTTGCTTTTGTTTGTATCCTGCTGTGACCCAAATTATTGTATTTTAGAAAACAAGAATTAGAGGTATAAGCCACAGGGGCATATTAGAGAGTGAGTTTATCAGATAACCTGGAATGAAAAAGATTGAAATTTTAGTTTGTGAAGGAACAGTAAGAAACTGAATTTCTCTGTGCCTTTAACAGAGTTTTCCATGCTAATTAATGAAAAGAATAAGATGGGAGTTACAGATGTTTATTTAAAAGTTCAAGGTGCTTTTCAAATCTTTCAGTAGCTTTTATATAGGTACTGCATAGACTAACTCAGATTAACTTAGGCTGGGCATTACAGTAAGCCAGTTAAGGCTCCAATTTAGCAATAATGTGAATAGATCGACTTCCTATGTTGGGGAGTAAAGCAGAGATTGATCCTGAGCTTGGGAGGAGTGGGTTGGGGACGTTGATATTGTATGAAATACTATCCATTGACCCTTGACCGTCTCCAAAATAGTGAAGCTGATTTTGACTTATTAAGCAAGGTACCTCAATAGAGGGCTCTTCTTTCTTTCACAACTTTTGAGGTTTGGGTTTTTGGTAAGGCTAGATGTTATGACATCATAGAACACAAAGTCCTATATCTGATTTCAAATCCTGACTCATGTGTTTAACCAGTCTGCACTGATGTTCCCGTCTGTAAATAGGAAAAATCATCACCTTCCCAGGGTTGCTGTGTAGAGTCTAGTGTAAGATCTGAAAATTGGCAGGTGCTCAGTGAATGCAAGTTCTCTGATGGCACGAGAGCTCCAGGCAGGTGGTGGTGTTCAAGCCTCAGTGAGCTTCTTACCTGGTGGAAGTATCGTAACAATGGCCTCAGCATCCGGGCACCCAGACTCGGTTTCAAGGCTCCTTCCAACACCAATCCATTTCTTTGTGATTCCCTTTCACCCAGGAATGTGTCCATAACTATTTTAAGTATGTGTGCCCTAGACTGGCACAGCATCATTTTGACGTACGAGTCATAATCTAACAACCTCTAAAGTCAATTGAGAAACTCCATTTGTTGGTTTGACGGAGGGGAACGCTGGGGGAGGTCCGTGTTTTAGCGAGCCCTGAAAAGAATGCAGAAGGAGGTTAGGGAGCAGCATCCTTCTCTGAAAAGCACAGTTCGAGTACTCCAGTGCTGGTAGGAGAGGATTGTACTTGAGTGAGAAACTTTTGTTTGTTTCTTGGCTGGGGTTTTATAAAGCATGAGTGCATTAAAAATGAAACACAACAACTTTCTTTATAAAGCCATAGAAATGGAATGGACCCTCCGAAGAACCTCCAGCACTGATCATTTTGCACACCTCTGCTCCCTACCCCTCTTTCCCTCCAGGACAGGCTTTGCAGGTCGGGCAGTCTTTTCTGACCACTGAGCTCTTATTAAGCCTCAAAGTGCTTTACAATGAACACTCATTTTGTGACGTTGCTGTAGTTCTCTGGGTGCACACAAGTGGACTTTTGTTATTAATCTAGGCCATTCGTTCATGCATGATCTGTTCCAAGTCACACATTGATCAGCTTCATCCCCAGCATCATTAGAAAAACAAATTTAAGTCGCTAGCTTTCTTTATTATAAAAATTGTCAAAGGGGAAATTCTACAAAGAAATTCACTTTGGGTAATTGGCATCGTTTATTCAAATTGGCTGCCACTGCTAGTATGTACCATAAAGATACTAACCTGATCAGAAAAATCCTGGATCGGTCTTGACAGGTATCCACTTGCTAACAAAAAAAATGTATATGTACTTTCTTGTTTGTGTTAAAATGAGAATTTCTTTGTCATGATACTTGTTACATAAGATACGAATCAACATGTCGCTGATTTACTGTGTTGAGTTTTAAAAGTTTGATAAAAAAAGATCATCTACTTGTTACACATGGAAAATAGGGAGAAACAATGAAGAAGAAAAAACATTTAACTACTTGAAAATTTAAAACTCAGTACCTCAAAAAGACCAAAATCAAAGTTTAAAGAGAAACAGCCCTGACATAGATCTTTATACTATTTAACTAAAAACTAGAAATAGGCTTGTTTAATGAGTCTCACTTACCAGTCAGGAAGATGAAACTTAATACCCCACAGAGAAATGGGCCGCAAACATGGGTGGAAGATTCATAAAATAAGTGATAGAAGATGATTTAAGATAATAAGGGATTTAAGATGTTCTGCTTCTTTAGGAAAATCATTTCCAATTGAATGAACATGAGATTCATTCGTTCATATGTCCAATCAATAAATTAATATATATATATAGTAGTCCTGCCTGTGTCTGCAAGTGTGTAGGCAACCAGAGGCTGCAGAGCCTGGTGCAAGGACGGTCGTGTTAAAAGCCACTTGGGGGACTGTGTGTCAAAAAGCTTTAAAAGTTCAGTCCTCAGTGTTTAAAATCTAAACATGTCTCCTTAGAAATGGTATAACAAAGGGAGTTCCTGTCGTGGCGCAGTGGTTAACGAATCTGACTAGGAACCATGAGGTTGCGGGTTCGGTCCCTGCCCTTGCTTAGTGGGTTAACAATCCGGCGTTGCTGTGAGCTGTGGTGTAGGTTGCAGACACGGCTCAGATCCTGCGTTGCTGTGGCTGTGGCGTAGGCCGGTGGCTACAGCTCCGATTGGACCCCTAGCCTGGGAACCTCCATATGCCGTGGGAGCGGCCCAAGAAATAGCTAACAAGACAAAAAAAAAGAAAAAAAAAAGAAAAAAAAAGAAATGGTATAACAAACGGCATTCACACCAGTACTTTTTATAATGAAAATTTAAACTATCTAAATGCCCAATAATAAATGCTTTGACATTGTACACTCATGGAATGAAAGGTTGTAGAAGCTACTTGGTTACAGAGATGATGATAACAATACAGGTTTAAATGAAATAAATACCAGGTTAAAAAGGCTTATTACAGCTGACATTTACTGCCTACTTGCTACAGGCCAGATACTTATTTCTCTCTTTTAATCTCCAAAATGACTGCATGAAGTCTGTGCTATGGCTTAGCACCATTTTGCAGATGAGCAAACTGAGGCTCAGTGAAGTTAGGTAACTTGCCCCGAGGCACACATGTAGAAGGAGACAGAGTCAGAGCTCCACTGTAGAATCAGCCAGGAGAGCCTGCATGCTGACAGTTTTCCAACCCTGTCTCCACTCCCTTGTGTAACCATCAACAAAACTCCCTGTGTACGTTTCCTAAAACTAAATGTAAATAGAGAAAAGAGTGAAAGGCATCACGCAGGGCTGCTAACCATGCTTATCTCCCGCGTCAAAGTTTTTTAACTTCTTTCTGCATCTTTGCAAAAATTCTAACATGAATATGTGTCTCACTTTTCTATTTAAGAAAAATAGGAAATATAAAGAGAACCGTATAATTCCACCGTGACATATTTTGATACCTTTGTAATTCTCCATGCCACAGGCTCCTGCTTCACCTTTAGTTCTGGGGGGAGAAGGAATCGTGTTTTCCATCTCTCCGAATAGAATGGAGTCAAGGTGACAGCAGGGGTGTAGAGGTGGGCAGACCCAGGCAGGGCAGGGGTTTCCATCGCAGCTATCTGTTTGTCATTAGGAGTTGTTTTTCTTTCCCCTAAGACCTAGATCTCTTTTAATGATCAGTCCACTGAGTCCATAACTGACAAGTTGAGCAGCAGAGTAAATGCAGCCTGCTGGTACTGTAATGAGGAAGGATTAGGATCTGAAGCAGCATTCTCCCTTCCGTGGAAAAATGCACCAATTAGTATTAATGAATCCCTGCTTGTAGGAGGCAGCCAGGTCTCCAGTTTTCCTAAAAGATGAGAATGACTTAATTTCGGCCAAGATATTTTGTTCCCTTCTTCTTCTTCTTATTGTGTTTGTATTATTTTCTAATGAGGTCTTTGCATATAAGGAGTGTCTGAAATTTTTAGGCATAACCTTTAGAAACAATGATTAAGATAATTTCTGATTAAGAGTAGGTTTAAGTTTCCTACATTGAATACAAAGGTACCGAGGCTGAAAACGAGGAGGGATTTGTTTGTTTGTTTCTGTTTTGGTGACGTATCTGAAATCACCTGGGTGCTTTTATTTTCCTAGCTTGGTCGAAGGTGAATTTTGCCTTAATTGAGAGATACTGTTTGTCAAGGAAGGTTGACATAGTCGTGATTGTTCATTTGTGGTGTGTGATATAAATTTTATAAGCCTTTTGGAAGGTTATTTTGGCATTTTTGTCAAAAAGCCTTAAATGTGTTTGTACTGTTTATGCAATAAAAGCATTTCTAGAAATATATCCTAAGGAAATAATGATAAACATACAGAGATTCATAGTTACAATATAGAAAGTTGGAAATCACCTAAAATGTACAATTAGAAGTTTCTGTTGGAGGTAGGAATTTTTTCTTTCATGTTCAC